>NW_025421464.1:0-2500000 GCF_011764305.1 Mustela putorius furo | reverse complement strand
TTTACATCCATCATCTCCTCTGAAGCTCAGGACACTCTCAGAGTTAGGAGTTGTTTCACCAGTCTGGGAAAAAGGGTTACACTTGGGTGCCTGGGCGGCTCAGTGGGTTGGGCCGCTGCCTTCGGCTCAGGTCATGATCTCAGCGTCCTGGGATCGAGTCCCGCATCGGGCTCTCTGCTCGGCGGGGAGCCTGCTTCCTCCTCTCTCTCTCTGCCTGCCTCTCTGCCTACTTGTGATCTCTCTCTGTCAAATAAATAAATAAAATCTTTAAAAAGAAAAAATAAAAGGGTTACACTTGCATGGGGTCACAGGGTGATATTTGGAGCCTTGGTCATCTAACTCCCAACTAGAAAGGGCTTTTGTTTGTTTAAGAGATAAACACATTCCATAAAATTCCATAAAATTGAAAAGGTTTTAACAGAACTTAAATAAACTAGGAAGTATTTATTACACAAGCTACCCCCCCCCCACTGAAACATCTCCAATAATATTTTCTTTTTTAAAAAAGATTTTATTTATGTGAGAGAGAGTGAGCAAAAGAGGGAAAGAGAGAGAGAGC
Source organism: Mustela putorius furo (assembly GCF_011764305.1). Classification (NCBI taxonomy): domain Eukaryota; kingdom Metazoa; phylum Chordata; class Mammalia; order Carnivora; family Mustelidae; genus Mustela; species Mustela putorius. Next base: position 2,499,441 of record NW_025421464.1, on the reverse strand, counting down.
ACTAGAGCATAAGCTGGGGGAAAGGGAGAGGGAGAAGCAGATGCCCTGCTGAGCAGGGAGCCCGGTATGGGGATCCATCCTAGGACCTGAGATCATGACCTGAGCTGAAGTCAGATGCTTAACCAACTAAGCCACCCAGGCACCCCAATAATATTTTATTTCTTCTTCTGTGTTAAAGTAGGAAGAATCTTTAGACACTTTTTTTTTTTTTAAGATTTTATTTATTTGACAGAGACAGTGAGAGAGAGAACACAAGCAGAGGAGTAGGAGAGGGAGAAGCAGGCCTTCTGCCAAGCAGGGAGCTCAATGTGGGACTCGATCCCAGGACCTTGGGATCATGGCCTGAGCCAAAGGCAGATGCTTATCCAGATGCCTCTGGATCACTGAGCCACCCAGGCACCCCTTTAGACACTTTTTTTTCCCCCAAATTGGTCTTTTCTTGAACAATGGGTGATCCTATGATGACTAAAAGGTAATAGTCCAAAAATAAACCAAAATTTATACTAGCAACCAATTGAGAATAGTCTAGAATTAGGCAATAGGAGATCAGTTATATACGTTATGGTATGGGTATAGAATGGGATAACATGCAGCCACTGAAACTGACACTGAAGAAGATAGTATTATGAAAGGGATCATGGTCATGATGTAGAGGCAAACAAATCAGGTTACAAGACAAATCAACGTGAACCTACTCTTGGAAAAAATGTTTACATAGAATTACAGGTTTTTAATTTTTTCTTTCACTTATTTGTAGTTTCTAAATTTTTCAATATGCACATAAATTAGTGTGCTCTATTTTTAAAGATAATATGTGAAAGGTGCACAGTCAAAAGTTCAAACAGAACTGAAAATGGTGAAAATTAAAAACCAGCCTCTTCCCTGCCCCCAAGATTGCAAAGAACATCTATTATTTTTGTAAAAAATGTTTGAACCAAAACAGTTAACTTCCTCCACACCAACTACCTGAATTAATTCTGGATGCCTGTCCCTAACAAGGCCCTGATGATTCCTCAGGGCTGGCCTGACCCATAATCTGGGAGTCTTCCTTTCTTCCAGTTGGTAGTCCCACTTCTTTCCCATGGCCTCTCTGGAACCAGCTCCTTACCATTCCTTTTCATTGTCAGTCCCCTAGATCCAACCCTGTACATTTTTTTTCTTTTTAAAAAATTTTATTTATTTATTTTAGAGCACAGGTTGGGGACGGGGAGGGACAAGCAGACTGGGCTGAGTGTGAAGCCCAGTGTAGAGCTCTATCTCATGACCCTGAGATTGTGACCTGAGCAAAAACCAAGAGTGAACATGTAACTGACTGAGCCACCCAGGTACCCCTGACCCTGAACATCTTGACAGTACATTTGATTCAGAAAAGCTTTAGTGTAACACTACTATTATAAAATCAAGAAGGAAAAGCAGGAAGGAAAAAAAAAAAAAAAAAAAGGCAGGGAGGGAGGGTAAGACAGACAGACAGAGAAGCTTTAGTCCTTTGCCTCCCAGAGCTTGCACGGCCTTTATTGCTTCCTGCTGATGGGATAGAATGAGTCTGAGCTATGGAGTCAGACTTGGGTTCAAATCTACCTTATTTTTTTTTTTTAATATTTTATTTCTTTGACAGCCAGAGAAGGAACATAAGTAGGGGGAGAGGGATAAGCAGGCTCCCCGCTGAACAGGGAGCCAGATACAGGGCTCCATCCCAGGACTCTTGGGATCGTGACCTGAGCCAAAGGCAGATTCTTAACGACTGAGCCACCCAGGCACCCCCCCCCTTTTTAACATTTTATTTCTTTATTTGAGAGAGAAGGAGAGAGATCACAGAGGGAGGGATAGAGGGAGAAGCAGCCTCACTGCTGAGCAGGGAGCCTGATGTGGGGCTCTATCCCAGGAGGGAGCCACCCAGGCGTCAGATCTGCCTTTTATCATCTGTGTTCATAGATACACTTGTTCTGTGAGAATATGTTGGCCACCTGCTGTGCATCTGCTCAGGTGTTAAGCTATGTGTGACCTTGAGATTTGCTTCACCTATGTGCACCTTTGGGTTCATCTGTAAAATTGAGAGTGTCTACCTTACAGGGTAATTGTTAAGGACTAAATGAGGTGGTCTCTGTAGGGCCCTAAGCCCAGTGCCTGCTTCAGAGAGGTTGGTGCATTGTCAGCACTCTCACCCATCTTTGGGTTGTTAGTATTCAGAGAAAAAAGGAAGTAAAATTATCTGCACTGGGTACCTACACCCCTCCCCTAAAATTTCCATGCCAGGACTGAAGGACTGGCTAGACCAATGGTTCTCAAAGTGTGGTTCCTAGACCAATAGCATTAGCATTACCTGGGAACTTGCTAGATGTACAGTCTTAGACCCCACTCTAGGGGCACCTGGGTGGCTCAGTTGGTTAAGCGTCTGCCTTTGGCTCAGGTCATGATCCCAGGGTCCTGGGATCGAGTCCTACATCAGTGGGGCTCCCTGCTCCACGGGAGTCTGCTTCTCCCTCTGCTCCTTCCCCTACTCATTTTCCCTCTCAAATAACTAAGTAGAATCTTAAAAAAAGAAAAAAAGACCCTGCTCTAGTCCTACTGAGTCAGGAACTCTGGGGTGGGACCCAGTGATCTGTGTTTTAACCAGCCTTTGGAGTGTGATTGTGATAAATGCTCCAATTTGAGAACCACAGGATTACATACACCATCCCCTGCCTTTCAGAGACCCTGAATACATCTCTAATAAACACAGAAGATGACCAGCCTAGTAGGGACCCTGCAAACAGTCTACCTCTGATAGAGATGCCTCTGGATCATGGGTTGTAGAGCCTTGAAATTTAGGGACATCCCTTAAAACAGCTTGCTTGGCTTTCTTCAGGAATATCTTATGGTTCAGTCACCCTTTAGTGAAGAGTTTCATCTATTGGGTTAGGGGCTTCTTCGATTTTTTTTCATCCTGCTGTATGAAACAGGGCGGATTTGAGACTTGTGGTGTGCTTTGTCTGGATGTCAGAGGGAGGGAGAGGCAGACTCTTCCCTTTATACCTTTCTGTGTGTAGTTCAATCAATGGTTCTTTTAGCTGCTTGCTGTGTATAGGGCAGCCCCAGTTTCAAAATTCTGCCCCCTTGTCTCTTTGGGAGCCCTTAAAGCTTGTGAGATCTTTCCATGCGTTTTTGGTTTAGAAGTGATGGCCCCTGTGACTGTGTACAAGGCATGGTGCAGGGATGGTGGGGCACAGTGAATGAGGAGACCTGGCTTCTCATCTTCCAGGACCTTGAAATCAAGTTCAAGAAACCCAGGCAACACACAGGAAACCGTAAATCCACGTGGACAGGCTATGCATGGTGGACAAGGGGGATCACTGGCCCCAGAGCAGAGGCGGTGGATGGTTGGGGAGGCCTCACTGCAGGCTGGACCAGAGTCAGGAGCCCAAGGAGGAGGAGTCCCAGGGCCACACTTACCCTTCTCCTGGCCTGTGTGTTGAGGGAGATCAAGAAGCTGCCTCTGGTTTCTTCAGAGAGAGAGACCGTTTACCTACTGTTGACTAAATAAAGGCTTACAGAGGCTTATGGGATAAGGCGGCTTTCACATCAAAGGGCTCTTACAAAACAGCTTGGTGATGAGTTAAGTACAAATGAATCAGAAACAGATGGACTCAATTTCCTCGAAAATACCCCTGGGCTTCAACAAGAAGAGGAAAAGTGCTCAGCCAAAGGCATTGTGGGTTTTTGCTGATCCTAAAATACGCTCGACGATTTTGCTGGAAACAGAGCCAAGATGTTGGGACGCTGACGGGCTCCAAGTCATTGGAAAGTCTGGGCTGGGATCCTGCCAGCCCATCAGGTGATTCCCAGCAGCCCCCACCAGCTCTCACCACTCTTCCAGTGGGTCCTGCTCTGGGTTTGGGAGGGCTGGACACAGCTCCAGTGGGACCTTCCTCCTTCCTGCCTTAGTTCCAACTATAAAATGTAGGAGTTCATTTAGATCTCTAAAGGCCTTTTCTACACGGATGTTCCATGAGTAATAATAATAATTGCCTACATTTACTGAGTGGTTCTTTTTGCCAAGCACTGCCTTAAGTGCCTTATATATGTAGGCTTCTTTTACAGCTTTTAAGGAACCCTGACTTAGAGCTATAATGATCTCCATTGGTTCGGAGAGGTTAAATAGCTTGTCCAATGGCCCACAGCTGGTACAGAGTCCAGATTCTAACCAAGTGGTAAAGTAATTGGTAATTCCTAGCCTGTCAATTTACAGATTTCCATTCTTTTTTTATTTTTTTTAAAGATTTTATTTATTTATTTGACAGAGAGAGATCACAAGCAGGCAGAGAGGCAGGCAGAGAGAGAGGAGGAAGCAGGCTCCCTGCTGAGCACAGAGCCCGATGTGGGACTCGATCCCAGGACCCTGAGATCATGACCTGAGCCAAAGGCAGTGGCTTAACCCACTGAGCCACCCAGGCACCACAGATTTCCATTCTTATGGCAACCTTCTAGTTTTGGGTTGGTACAGAGTAGACTCTTCTCTGACTGCCTGGCTGAGGCTCTCTGTTCTCTAAGAACCTGGCCAAAGTAGCCTGAAACCCCATCTTGCTCCTGCTTACCCTCTGCTCTCCCAGGGCCCTGTGTGCCTGGGTGGGTTGCTGGGAATGCCCAGCTTTGCTTTTATGGACAGTGACCCCAGGGCTGTGTCACAGATGCTTGCCTGAGGAAGCATGTGGGGCACGCCCTAGAAGCCCTGACAGGGCAGGTCTGACTCAGACTGGGGAGAGGCACCATCAGGAGCCAGGCAGGCCGGCAAGGTGAGGTGATGGTACTGCTGAGGGCAACAGCGTAGGGAGGTGAGAAGGGGTCTGACCCTTGTGGACAACTAGCCACAGTTTAAGATGCCAGAAACCCAGGGTTAATGTTGGGCTGGGAAGAGATCCTACAAGGCCTGCCTTAGAACTTGGTCCTGAAGGGAGTCACAGCCAGGTGTTAGGCAGGAGAGTGACAGGAGCGTCTGTGCCCTGCCCTCTGGTCTGGCCCTTATCCCAGCTGTCTCCTAGCTCATGTGGGCGTGAAGGCCTCAGGGCAGAGGATGTGTCCAGCACAACCCGTAGGAAATGTTTGGTGTTACCAAAAGTGCTGGGCATAGCAGTTGGGTGACGTTGACCCTGGACATCCATCTCCCATGAGATGATCCATGTCCTCTGACTTGGGTCAACTGGAATAATCTGGAAAACAAGCATCTAGGCAGTGGTTCTTAACCCTGGCTGCACCACAGAATCCTCCAAGGAATGTTTGAGAACACGCATGGCAGGTTCCCAGCACTGAAGTCAGATCTCTGGCAGCAGACAGGCTGGCAGCAGTGTTTTCAGAAGCCCCTCATGGTTCCAGGGCACCGCCAGGGTTTGGAACACTGAGAGCCTCCCTTTTGCATCAGAATCCCCTTGGGCATTTGCCTCGCCCCAGCCCCGACTTGTGAAATTGGCATGGGGTGGGATGGAGAGGGATTGGGGCATCTGCATGTTTTTTTTTTTAAGATTTTATTTATTTATTTATTTGACAGAGAGAGAGAGAGAGACATGGCAAGAGGGAACACAAGCAGGGAGAGAGAGGGAGAAGCAGGCTTCGCGCTAAGCAGGGAGCCTGATGTAGGGCTTGATCCTAGGACCCTGGGATCAAGACCCGAGCCAAAAGCTTAATGACTTAATGATTGAGCTTAATGACTGAGCCACCCAGGTGCCCCTGCGTTTTTTTAAAGAAGATTTTTTATTTTATTTTTTTTTTTTTTTGAGAGAGAGAGAGAGAGATCACAAGCAAAGGGGAGGGTCAGAGGGAAAAGCAGACTCCCTACTGAGCATGGAGCTGGATGCAGAACTCCATCTGAGGATCCCAGGATCATGACCTGAGAGGAAGGCAGATGCTTAACCACCTGAGCCACCCAGGCTGCCCCCATCCCCGGGCATCCGCATTTTTCTTGTTTTTTTTTTTTTTAAGATTTTATTTACTTATTTTTTATTTGACAGAGAGGGATCACAAGTAGGCAGAAAGGCAGACAGGGGTAAGCAGGCTTTCCGCTGAGCAGAGCCTGATGTGGGGTTCCATCCCAGGACCCTGAGATCATGACCCTCTGAGCCAAAGTCAGAGGCTTAACCCACTTAGCCACCCAGGCGCCCCGCGTTTTTTTTTTTTTTTTTTTTTTTTTTTAAGATTTAATTTATTTGACAGAGACATAGCCAGAGAGGGAACACAAGCAGGGGGAGTGGGAGAGAGAGAAGCAGGCTCCCAGCTGAGAAGGGAGCCGGATGAGGGGCTTGATCCCAGAACCCTGGGATCATGATCGGAGCCGAAGGCAGACAACTAAGGCAGACGCCTAATGACTGAGCCACCTAGGTGCCCTGGCATTTGCATTTTTAACAAGCTCCCTGGGTGATTCGGGTGATTCTCCTGTCCATATAATGTTCAGAACCCTTGATCCTATCATTTGACTATTTGCTTTGGCTTCTAACGTAGGTCTGAGTCCTGGTGGATTAGAGGTTGATCAGAAGGTTGATGCAGACACAGCTCAAAAACCTTCTCATAAAGCTGTGGGTGTTTGATGACTCTCTGCCACTCTTGGGGCCACAGAGACTAGAATAATGGCAGTTCGCAGAGTGTCTTACAGAATACTCCCAACATACCATCGTTCACAGACAGACCCTGCTGTCCAGTGCTTGCCTGAGTGGGTGGGGCAGAGCAGCCCTGGACCTGGGCTCCAAACTCCTGGCTCCTCCCCCACCCTCCAGTGCTCTTTTGAGCTTCTCTCCTGAATGTTAAATAATAACAATGGGGGTGAGGGGTGCCTGGCTGGCTCAGTTGGAAGAGTTTGTGGCTCTTTTTTTTTTCTTTTTAAAGATTTTATTTATTATGTGTGTGTGTGTGTGTGTGTGTGTGTGTGTGTATTTATTTATTTGACAGAGAGAGACAGCAAGAGAAGCAACACAAGCAGAGGGAGTAGGAGAGGGAGAAGCAGGCTCCCCTGAGAGCAGGGAGCCTGATGCAGGGCTCAATCCCAGGACCTGAGCCAAGGGAGACAACAACTGAGCCCCCCCAAGCACCCCAGAGTGTATGACTCTTGATCTTTGGTTTGTGAGTTGGAGCCCCATGTTGGGTATAGAGAGTACTTAAATAAACTTAAAAAAAAAAGTTTAAAAAAAAATAACAGTGAATGAAATGGACATATTCATTTGACTGGTCAACTTGGTGACATGGTCAGATGGATAGAGGGACTTGAGTGTCAGCCTGAGGGATTCGGACCATATACAGTAAGTTATTTAGTTGTTCATACAACAATATTTTCCAAGGGTCTGCTTTGCATCAGGCATAGGGACACCGTGGTGAGCAAAACCAACTCTATAGGCTGACTCTGCATGTGGAGACAGACAGTAAATAGGTAAAGAAAATGTTATCATAAAATGGGTTAAGAACTATGTTCATGCAAGGATAGAGAATAATCTGTGTGTGTATGTTGGGGGGGAGGCTTCTTATGGTGGTCAGGGAAGGTCCCTTTGAGGAGGTGACAAGGAACCTAGTCCTGGAGGATGTTAGGAAGCCTGGTAAGTAACTTACGGTAGACAGAAGGGGGTGGCCTGTGCAAAGGTCCTGAGGCATGGTTGATGTGTTTGAAAAATGAGGAGGCCAGGGTGGCTGGAGAAGGAGAGCAAGAGGGAGTGTGATGAGGGCAGAAGTTAGCAGGGCCCAGGCACACGGGGCTGTGATAAGGAATTCAGTTCTTCAGAAAAGCAACCTGCATTTTATGTCCCAAGTAAGGGTACATTGGGGTTTGAGTGATGGGAAGTAAGAAGAACATGAATATCATCTCCATTTGAGAAACATGGGCTTAACGTCTGAGCGCATGTGTGACCCGGGGCAAGTCCTCACTGTGGACCTCAGTTTTCCTTTGTGGGAGGATTGGCTCAGGATCTGTGTCTGCCGAGGTATCCTGGCAGCCTCTAGCTATCCATACATAAACTGAAGATAAAGAAGTGTCCTCCACCGGCGTGGCTGTGACAGTGAAAATCTTTTGGAAGCCATGTCACTGATGTTTGTTCATAATTGAGTGAAGTTGTTGCTGTTCTTGACTCTACTATTGTCCCCAGGGCAAGCAACCGGTAAATACCGATTTACCAAGGCTGAGCTGGCCTTATTTCATGTTGGTCTCATTCGTCTTTGACCCAGGAGGAAAGTGTAAAGTGGGTAGGAGGGAGGCAGGAGGGAGGAGGCAGGAGGCAGTGTCGTTGTGTAGCTGGCTTTAGGACAGAGGTTGGGGTGAGGCCAGGAGCTGGGCGCTGGGAAGGTGTCATTTTTTATGAATGATTTCCTGACAGGTAGAGAGGCTGACTCAGCGGGCAGCCTCCCGCAGACTGGTGTGTGGGGCCTGCTTTTCCGGAGCCCAATACTAATCTGCCTGGGGCAGCTGGCTCCTGGGAAGGAAGGGCCCTCCCGCTCGGTGGGGAGGGCAACTGTGCATCTTTGGCGGTTTTTCTACCCCAGAGCTTTTCTTAGCCCATCCACTGTGGGCCGTGGGGGAAGCAGCAGGACCCACCAGGCCTCTCTCCTCCTCCTCCTTTCTTTTTCTTTTCCTTCCCCCGCTCCTCCCCATCGTGCTCCTCCTCAGAGGCCTGCCGTCAGCAGCTTTCAGCTCCAGTGCCTGCCTCGCTCCCTTGCCGCTCTCAGCAGCCTTGTGTCTGTGGGCGGTGGGGTGGGGGTGGAGGGGGTTGGGGGCGGGGGAGAGGAGGGCTGCTCCTTGAGAGCCCCTCTGCCCAGCAGGCCTCTACAGCCAGGAGGTTCTTGAGGGTACAGGAGAGAGGGGGCTGAACTCTCAGGAAACCAAAGAGACAGAGCGAGGAGGGATTCTGCCTTCACATCCACGCACCAGCCCTTGGGAGCTTTCTCCTTAGAGAATTCCCTGACAGGCTCTGTCATCTCCCCGAGGTCAGAGAAACCATTCCAGAGAGAAGCCCTGTGCTCATGGCCAGCGTGGGAGGATTTTCAAGCCTGCCTCAGAGTCTGGGCAGAAGATGTGTGTCTCTGAGCTTGGGAAAATGAGGAAGAGGGGGAAGGGAATCTGTGGAATGTCTGACCACCTACTAGGCACCAGGAAGGATTGCCAGGGGCCCAGGTAGAACATTCCATCCAGTACAACATTAAAAAGCTGTTGTTATTCCCACCCACCCCACCCCCATTTTACAGATGAGGAAACAGGCTCAGAGAGGGGAATTCATTTGCTGAACAACACACAGTAATTGAGTGGGGAAGTGAGGCTTCAAACCTGTCTGCCTAGCCCTAAAGCCATTCCTTAACCTCACTCCCTCTGGGAGGGAAGGCCTGTGAAGGTGAATTTGGAGGAAGAGCCCCTCCTGCTGGGTGCCACAGAGGATGGGATGGGGAGAATCCAGGATTTGTATCTAACTTCCTGTGTGATCTTGGGCAAACTACGCCTTCTTTCTGTGCCTCGTTACCCCATCTGTACCAGAAAGGGTTTAAACTAGGTGTTGTTGAGATCCCTGCTAGTGCCAGCATTTTCCTTTTGAAATCACCCTCCCAAGGCCCAGAGCTTTGCAGAGGGCCAGACACTAGCTACTAGAGTCCCTTCCCGTGGGTCTTCCGCTCTTCCTTCAAGGCTTGTTCAACTCAGGAAGGGAAAGGCACTGCTGGTAAGTGGAAGCTGAGTTCTAACCATCCCGTTTGCCTGAAATGTCTGCATGACCTTGGGCAAGTCACGAAGCCCCAGCCTCAGAGAACAGGGTCCATGACCCACATCCAGCCTCCGTCCTAAAGGCTCAGGGGAGCTAAGATGCCAAGTGCTCTGGGACCCTCTAGAAGGAGGAGCCCCTGGTTCCTCCCTCTCAGGTGTTGATTAGATCGGGCCTGCTGTAATTATCAACATTTGGAAGCAATTTGCAGCCGGCTGCAGGCAGTAGGGGGTGGAGGGGAGGGGGCAGCCTCTGGAGAGCCTAGAAAATCTAGTTGCTGAGGAGCATCTGGGTCAAGGTCTTCTCCTCCCAGGCTTGTCTGCAGGCTGAGTCAGGCCTGCCCCCTCCCCCTGGTCTTGGTGGCATACCCCTGAAAAGAGGCGCCGCCTTGCCAGCTGAGAGCGGCTGGAAGTAGCAAGGGCGGCTAGTGATGCTGGAAACAAAATGGAACAAGCTCGCAAGTTGAAACACTTCAGTTTCCTGGAAGTCCTGGTCAGTGGGGCTGTACTTGGGGGGAACATCTCTGGAACCAGCGTGCCAGCTTCCTCCTTCCATACCTGCCCTCACTGCCTGGGGCCCCATGGGCAAGTTGCTCCTTTCTATGTGCCTCAATTTTCCCAGCTCTAAAATGGAAGCAATTCCAGGGCCCTTGGCTGGCTCAGTCAGTGGAGTACGTGACTCTTGATCTCAGGGTCATGAATTCAAGCCCCACCTTGGGCATAAAGCTTACTTTAAAAAAAATAATAAACAAATGGGAGCAATTCCTACTACTTAGAGGCATACATGAAGCCAGGTGTGTGTGCTTGGCACCCACAGTGAGCCAGCCAGTGACAGCGCTTGCTGCTGAGGGTGTCTGTTCTTGTTGGTGTCACACCCGTCGCATTACGCTGGACTCTGTCCCTGGATAGAGGTGGCTGTCTCCTTCGCCCCCACCTGCAGCACCTTGATGGGACTTCATCTGATCAGCTGCACTGCACTCACTGCTGTAAGCGTCTGTCTCCCAGCTAGACCCTGAGTTCCTGTAATCCTAGTGCCCGGCACCCCACAGCTGACACCCATTATTGTTGGATGGATGCTTTGACAGTCTCTGCAGTGGGAGTTGGGGAGGTGGGGAGGCAGGGAGGTGGGGAGGCAGGGCTCTTCCCCATGCTTCTGAGCCTCAGGGTCTGGCTCTCAGCTTCCCCTCACTTTCCTGAGCTTCTCTTGGGAATGTGGGGCTGATGTGCACTCATTTCCAAACCACTCTCTGCCACAACTGCACCGGCACCTGGAGAGAGACCGACCCAATGGGCCTCGGGAAGGAGCCCGGCTGCAGATCTGTAGTTCGTGCACTTCCTCTTCATTCACACCTGCCACATCCTGAGCTGGTGGTTTCTGTCCCTCTGTGGGAGCTGATAAACTGGGGCTGTGGGGTGCCCAGAGCCACTCCTATCACACCCCTCCCCAGCATCGTAGAAGGCCCCAAACCTGCGAGGTACTTGGTATGTGGTTGCTGCATCCGTGGTCATGGGTGAGGTTTTCTTGCTCAGGCACCGACTGATAAGGTAGATAGGAGAATATGTAAGTAACATCCTTCAAATTGGAAAGCCGGGGGTGGACAAAGGACCCACATCAGGTGACTCAGACCTGTTTGAATAGAGGGTTGGGTGGGTTGGGTATCTAACTAGCTTTAGGTCCATGTGCAGCACACCTAGTTCTGTGCCTTGGTTTCTCTATCTGCCTGGCAATCCCGCACAATCCAGCTTCCGCTTCCGCTTCTCCTCTTGCTTCCGGTCCTGCCAGCCTCTCCATCACTCCGTCGGCTGCCCTGGTGTCCTGTGGCCACCCAGGCTACCTCCTCCTCCTTAGGCAGGCCTCATCTCTAGTGTTCCTTTCCCCCAGGAGGCCTCCACATCTCCTCATTCCCATGGCTCTTTATGTCACTTGACATCAGGTCCAACAATATACTTAACGTGTTCCCTCTTTCGCTGTTTCTCTTCCCAGCCCAGGATTTGGTGCTGGATACAGTTTGATGAATGAATGAATGAATGAGCAGGTGTGCTAGATCCCCTGGGGCCTTGCTTACTACACCAAGTACTGCGCCTGGAAGATGGAAAGGCTAGAAGGATTTTTTTTTTTTTTTTTTTTTTTTTTTTTTTTTTTTGTCAAAAGACCTTCCTGTCATGCCTCTATGAGGGGTGAGGAAAGAGGGAGGCAGAAGACCAGGAAAGAGGCTGTCACTGCCTCTTTCCTCTCTGCCTCCCTCTCCTCTAGGTCTCACCCCTTCCCAAATGGGGTGTTTTCAGCTCTGAGCCCAATTCCTCATGAACTGTTATTATAAACAGCCTAGAGGCCAGGAATAAGAACGATTCTTTATTCTTTTTTCCTTTTTTTTTTTTTTTAAGATTTTATTTATTTATTTGACAGAGATTACAAGTAGGCAGAAAAGCAGGCAGAGAGAGAGGAGGAAGCAGGCTCCCTGCTAAGCTAAGAGCCCCATGTGGGGGTCGATCCCAGGACCCTGGGATCAGGACCTTAGCTGAAAGCAGAGGCTTTAACCCACTGAGCCACCCAGGCGCCCTTCTTTTTTCCTTCTTAAAAGGAATATAGCATGGGGAAAATGCTGCTGAATAGAGGGCAGGGAAGAATGGAACATGCCTGAGCTAAGAGGGGCATGGGGTTCTCAAGACTGGGAGCTAGGGCCCAGAGAGAGACACCGCCAGAGCCCAAGAATCTTGATGTCCAGTGCAGTCGAAAAAGCGAATATAGTGGATGTCCTCTTCCAAACAGTCTGGCCCAAACTGAAAGGGAAGGCACTGCAGGAAGCACATGGAGCCTTTGCAGGGGGGAGAGGGAGCGGTGGGAGGAAAACCCAGAGCCTCTCTAGAAACTCAGAAGGAGTATCTTGTGGGAGATTGGGTTCTATGAGGAGGCATCCCTACTCCTGTCACTGGTGCCACTGTCACCTAGCTCATCTCTGAGCCCAGGGCACCAGGGCTCTGCGGGGGGCAGGGTGGGGGATGGGGGTGGGGGTGTTCTGCTGCAGAGGGTGCAGGGGTGGGAAGGAACCTCTTATCTCGGTGCTTCTGAGGGAAGTGAGGAATCCTTGCCTCGCACTCCCTGGGGTAGAGACATAATGATGTATGCCGTTAGGGGCTGGGTGATGGGAACTGTTACCCCCTGGGAGGGCCCCCTCACCCGAGGCAGACAGAAAATGCACAGATGCTCTCCCCACCAGGGAGAAGGATAGAAGGCAAGTTCACACAGGACTGGAAAGAAAGATTGCATTTACGGACATGAAAATGGGCGAAGAAGCAGGGCACAGGGGAGGCAGCAGAAGAGGTTCGAGGGTTGAGGATGCACCTGGAGTCTGAGGTCAATGCTTTATTTAGGCTACTGTGGGCCCCAGGTTCTCTCTCCCCTCTGGGCCGTCGTGCAGGGCCATGCTTTCGCCACCTATTTGTAGAAATCAGATTTATAGCATCTGTTTGCCACAATATCCCATGAAAGACCTTGTGCAAGTCAAGTTCCAAATTCTTATGGAGTGAATTCTGACCAAGGAGTTTTTTGTTTTGTTTTGTTTCCTTTTGAAGTAAGCTCTATGCCCAGTGTGGGACTTGAACTCACAGCCCTGAGATCAAGAGTCATGTGCTCTACCGACTGAACTAGCCAGGCGTCCCCTGACCAAGGAGTTTTGAGAGACGGAGACTTGGACAGAATTCATCCCAGCAGAACAATATACTATACAGGTAGAAGAGTAAGAATTTCTGTTTGTTTCTTTGGGGTAAGGGGCATTGTTTGTGAGGAAGGACAGAGAGGACGCGTAGATATTGTCATGTAGATACTGTCAGTAACAAAAGCTTTGGGGCTAAGATGAAGCGGGGCTGGCCTGTCTTTTGAGAAGGTCTGGGAATTGTCATGGGTGTTTATCACTGAAGTCCGGGCACTGTGGGCTAATCCGACGGAGCCCCTGACCCAAAGGTGCCTCCTGGTGGTTGGTTCTAAAAATACTCCCATGTGTTCTGACTTGCTCTTTCTTATTATAACAACATACCAAACAAATAAAACTGAGGTTTTTTTTCCTGAGTCCCAAACAAATAAACTCACGTACAACGTATTTTCTATAGGATAAATTCCTAGAAGCACACAGTGCAGGATTGGTGGACACAAGCATTTTAGATGTAGGCAAGTTACATCTAAACCTTTTTCCAAAAAAAAGTTTGCACCAGTTTGTGCTCCCTTTTTGGTTTATTTAAACTTAAATGAGACTGGGTAGATCACTTGCCTGAAGTGTCCTGTTCCTAAAATGAAAAGGCTGGATTAAAAAAAAAAGAAGTGTAAAGGAATCAGTCTTATTGGACAGCATGGCTCCTGCTTGACACTGAAGAGGTGGGTATCTTAGACCCATCTATGCTGAGCCGAGCTGGCAAAGGCCTGCAGGCAGTGACCTGCCCAAGGTCACACAGCTGGTGCGTCTCGGCTACCTTTGCTTCCCAGCCTGTCTGATCTCCAAACCCTTTGCTGCCTCCACTCCCTCCCTCTTGGAATGAATACTTCATTCATTCCACCAACAAACAGCCCTATGTGACTAAGGTGACCAGGCTCTCTGCTTCCTGTTGGGGGTGCCACAGTGAGCAAAAGCAGATGCACCCCTGCAAATATGAAAAATTTCACAAAGAAATGTATTCCCGCAAATGGAGCCAAATGGCCAGGGCAAGAGGCACAGATGGGAGCAGAGTGAGGAGGGGAGCCTGCAGAAGGCCCAGCACGCCTCTGTCTTTATCTTACAAGCACAAGGTGACCCTGAGGGGTTTTAAGCAGGGGTGGGTGACTGAGGGAAAGAGTGAGCAGAAAGATCACAGTGTGTTTTTAAAGTGGCTGTCTGAGTCTCCCTGGCCTTCCTGTGTCCCCTGGAGCCCCACCTGGGCCTCTGGGCCCATGGGACTTGTTGTGGCCCCGGGCTCCTCCGGTGTGGGGGGCGCATGGCCGTTGAGCCCATCTCCGGCAGCGAGGTCTGAAGCCCAGGCCACTTCCGCCCTTTGCTCTCCCTGTGGTTGGCTGGTGGGGCTGAGGCATCTCGGGCCAGTGTTGAGGGGAGCAGGAGGGGCAGCGGGACCGTCCCAGGAGGGGCTGTGGGACTCCCACCTGTCGGTGGTTCTGAAGGCCCACTTCAGCCTCTTCCTGCCCTTTGTCCTAGCCCTGGGTCCAGTCAGGAGGACCTCTCTGCAGGGCTCCTTCCCACCCCCGCCCCACTTCCCTTCCCCACTTCCTTTCCCCACCTTCCTCCTAGGCTGTGAGGTGGGACTCTTTGCTACGGAGGGGTGTTGGGGCGACCAACTTCTTTTCTGGACACTCCCTTTCAGCCCCTGATCCCTGCTGCCTTCCACTCTTCCCCTTCTCTGGTCCTTTCGTGGTCTCCCAGGCCTGACGCCAGCTTCGCCTCTCAATGTCAATCAGAATCCATTTCCCACCAACAGCATTTATGGGCTCCTCCCCGGGGCCAGTTCTGGGTAGATGAGGGGTACAGAGAGCAGGTGGCACTCTGCCCTCCGGAGCCCACAGCCCAGTGAGCAGACAGCAGAGCCAGGCCTGCGTGAGCAGGAGAAGCAGCTTTCCGCACCTGTGTGTGCAGAGTGCTGTGGACCTGGGAGAAAAGGGGGAGGGAAAGGTAGTGGTCAGAGTCCCTGGCTTCCTTTCCGGGGTTTCCAACCAGAAGGCCTAGTGTGACGAGAAATTGTTGACCGGTCAGTTTGAGCAGAAAGAGAGAAGAGATCAAGACACACACACATACATTCTGGTTATTTAAAAGCTATTTAATTTGAAGGACTATTCTTTATTCTGAGACGATGACCTTCCTGTTCTTTGGGGTTTTAGTGTCCTTTCCGGGAGATACTTTGTTGTTTATTTGTTTTTTTTTTTTACTGTGGTAAAAAGCATGTGACATGAGCCCTTTCCTCTCGGGGCATTTTTAAGTGTGTGGTACAGTATTGCTAACTACTTGCACGACGCTGTACAGCTGATCTCTAATACTTACTCATCCCGTGCAACTGAAACTCTTACCCTTGACCAACAGCTTCCATTCCTCTTGTCCCCTGTCCCTGAGAACCTCCTGGAAGTGGGATGGTGCAGTATGTGTCCTTCTGTGACTTGCTAAACTCACTCAGCGTTATGTCCTCGAGATTCATCTGTGTTGTAGCATGTGTTAGGATTTCCTTCTTTTTTGATGGCCGAATTATGTTCCCTTGTATGGGTGGATCCCATTTTCATTATCTGTTCATGCATCGATGGACATGTCAGCTGTTTCTGTCTCTTGGCCGTTGTGAATAATGCTGCAATGAACACGGGAGGGAAGATACTGAGATCCTGATTACAGCTCTTTTGAATACATATCAAAAGTGGAATTGCCGGATCATATGGTAGTTCTAGTTTTAATTTTTTTCTTTTCTTTTCTTTTTTTTTTTTTTTCCCCAGAGAGGGAGATGGCTGTGGGGGGGGGGTGGCTAGTGCAGAAGAAGAGAGAGAATCAGTGTAGAGCCTGATGTGGGGCTCAATCTACAACCCTGAGATCATGACCTGAGCTGGAATCAAGAGTCAGATATTTAATGCACTGAGCCACCCAGGCGCTCCTATTTTTAATTTTTTTCGAAGAACCCCCATACTGTTTTCGCTAGCAGCTGCACCACCAACAGTGCACAAGGGTTTGTTTTTTTTTTTCTCCACGTCCTCCAGTGTTTGTCTCTTGTCTTCTTGATTATAGCCATCTAACACGTGTGAGGTGATAGCTCACTGTGGTTTGATAGCCATTTTCCTGATGATTAGAGACGTTGAACATCTTTTCATGTGCCATTTTTATGTCTTCTTTGGAGAAATGTCTATTTAGATCCTTTGCCCATTTATTATTATTTTTAAGATTATTTACTTATTTATTTGACAGAGAGAGAGAGATCACAAGTAGGCAGAGAGGCAGGCAGAGAGAGAGGGGGAAGCAGGTTCCCCGCTGAGCAGAGAGCCTGATGTGGGGCTCAATCCCAGGACCCTGAGATCATGACCTGAGCCGAAGGCAGAGGCTCAACCCACTGAGCCACCCAGGAGCCCCATCCTTTGCCCATTTAAAAAAAATATTTTGGGCGCCTGGGTGGCTCAGTGGGTTAAGCCGCTGCCTTCGGCTCAGGTCATGATCTCAGGGTCCTGGGATCGAGTCCCACATCGGGCTCTCTGCTCGGCAGGGAGCCTGCTTCCCTCCCTCTCTCTCTCTGCCTGCCTCTCCATCTACTTGTGATTTCTCTCTGTCAAATAAATAAATAAAATCTTTAAAAAAAAAAAAAAAAATATTTTATTTACTTATTTGGGAGAGAGAGCATGCATGCACAAGTTCAGGGAGGAGCAGAACGAGAGGGACAAACAGAGTCTGTGCTGAGCCTGAAGCCTGACGTGGGGTTTGATCTCATGACCCTAAGATCATGACCTGACCTGAAGTCAAGAGTCAGACCCTTAACTGACCGAGTCGCTCAGGCACTCCTTTGCCCATTTTTTAAATAAAATATTTTATTTACTTATTTGATAGAAAGCAAGAGAGCACAAGCAGGGGGAGTGGCAGAGGGAGAGAGAGAAACAGGCTCTTCACTGAGCAGGGAGCCTGAAGCAGGGCTCGATCGCAGGACCCTTGGATCATGACCTGAGCTGAAGGCAGACACTTAACCAACTGAGCCACCCAGCAGCCCCTACATTTGCCCATTTTCTAATCAGGTTTTTTGTTTGTTTGTTTTGCTATTGAGTTGTTAGGAGTTCCTTTTGTATTTTAGATATTGATGGTTTGCAAATATTTTCTCTCATTCTGTAAGTCATCTTTAATTTTGTTGATTGTTTCTTTCTTTTTTAAAAAAAATTTTTTAAAAATAGGATTTATATCCAGCATGGGGTTTGAACTCATGATCCTGAGATCAAGAGTCATATACTCCACCAACTAAACCAGCCAGGTGCCACCAGTTGACTGTTTCTTTTGTCTGGCAGAAATTTCTTAGTTCAATTCAGTCCCACTTGTCTATTTTTGCTTTTGTTGTCTGTACTTTTGGTGTCATATCCAGGAAATCATTGCCAACACCAGTGTTATGAAGCTTTTCTCTTATGTGTTCTTCTAGGATTATATAGTTTCAGGGACTACATTTAAGTCTTCAATCCATGTTGAGTTGGATTTATCTTTATTTTTATTTTAGAGAGAGAGAGCAGCCAGAGGGAGGGGCGGAAGGAGAGGGGGAGAGAGAATCTTAAGCAGGCTCTGTGCTCAGTGGGGAGCCTGATGCAGGGCTTAGCCGCAGAACCCTGAGATCATGACCTGAGCTGAAATCAAGGGTTGGACACTAAGCAGACTGAACCACTCAGGTGCTCCATGTTGAGATGATTTTTGTGTGTGATAACATAAGGGCCCCGTTTCATTCTTTTGCATGTGAATATCTGGTTTTCCCAGCACCATTTGTTATTTGGTTTTAGGGCCTTCCTTGGCAGAATAACAAATGTTCAATCCTTTGCAGGTTCCCAGCGTTTCTTTAGAAATGTTACTGGTCTGTGAAATCTTGTGAACCAGACTTTCATAATTTGTTATAATGTCCAATTATAGTTTATAACTTAGGATGTGTGATCCAGTGTGCATATAGTTCTTATGAGATGAATGGGTCAGTCTAGAATATTTCAGAAAACCTGGGCTGTAGGGCCCATGTCCTTGGAGGCCACATCCCAGTCTGACTGACAGTTATTTCCTTATTTCCTTTTCCTCACCTTGAAGTTGATTTTACAGAGTAGGTGCTCAGTTAACATTTGATTGCCTCTGTGCACAGCCAGGGGTGCTGAGATCAGAGAAGTAAAGCCCTCTGCTCACATCACAGAGCAAGGCAGGCAGGACAGGGAGGGGCTCCCCCAGTTCTTAGGCCAGCACTGTTTTGACTCTGCTGTAGTTGACCTGTGGCTCTGCCTGTATTGAATAATGTTTTCTTCCCCTGTGGGCCAGACTGGTTGAGAAAGAGCTTTTTCCGAATGGGAAAGACTCAATTTTGTAGAGATGAGGCTTGAACCATCTCAGTGTCCCCCCACCCCACGCCCCCCAAGCTGCCAGCATGGCATCTGCCATGTGGAGAGGACATGGCAAGTGTCCAAAGGAAGGGATCACCGGCGATTTCAATTGTGGGTCAGCCTGAAGAACCAGAGAGTAGAACATTTAGATTCTGTTTCCTGCCCTGCCTTAGGTTAGATGTGATGTTGAACAGGTCCCCTCCTGTCCCTGTGCCTTAGTTGTCTCATCTGTTAATGATAATAATAACAGGATGACATGTAATGAGTGCTTCCTACATGTCGGACACTGCTCAAAGCTCTGTTGTAGGGTGAAGACCCATTATCCCCTCCTGGTCGCCCCTGGGGATGGAGATATTTACACAGCCAATGTGTGATGAGGAAACAGAAGCCCAGAGGGGTCAAGTAACTAAACCAAGGTCACACAGCTAATTGGAGGGCAGCAGGGATTAGAATCCAAGCTGGCCAGCCCCAGAGACCACCTGATTACTGTATGATACTGTGCATCTAGGAGCTTTATCTTTTCTTGAGAGATTCTATAAGATGCAGAAAGCGGCAGCCATTTGGAGTCTGGGCAGCCGGCAGAAGGTTTCTGGTTGAGCTTCTTCAGGCTTATGTTAAGCAGCAACCATGCATATCTCTTCCTGGAAGGGAGGCAACTGTTGAGACAAGGTTACTGGGGAAGAATTTTGGCAGAGAGAAAAAAAGCAGATGGCAAGACCTGTCTCCCTGTCTCACGGCCTCTCCATGGCCTCTTCTCCCTGAACCTCCCTGTGGCTGTCCACACCAAGGCACAGGCCACCTGTGGCCCTGACCTGCGCATCTTTCTGGGCACCAGTCTCATCCACTCTGGAGCCTTCTATGTGGCCAGAGTCAGCCTCGAAAGACAGCAATGGATCACATGGCACCCCTGCTTCAAGCCCTCCCGTGGCTTCTCAGAGCTCTCAGAATTAAACCCAGCGTGACCCCTGTCTACCTCTCTGACTTCATCTCCCACTGCCCTTCTACCCAGCACCCTGTAGCCCAGCAGTGCTGTCCCCGCCAGTGGCCACTGGCCACATGGGGCTGCTGAGCTCTTGAAATGTGGCCAGTCCAAATTGAGATGTTGCTTGTCCATATAAAATATGCACTGGCAGGGCGCCTGGGTGGCTCAGTCAGTTGAGCACTTGACTTCAGCTCAGGTCATGATCTCAGGGTCCTGGATTCAAGCCCCACTCTCAAGCTCTATGTCACATCCGGCTCTGCACTCTGAGCCCCTCCCTCTCCCTGCCCCTCCTCCTGCTTGTGCTCTCTCTCTCTCAAATAAGTAAATAAAATCTTTTTAAAAAATGAAATAAAATATACACTGACTCTCAAAGCAGTAGTCCAAATAATTGTATATAGATTATATGTAGAAATGATAATATTTTTTATAATTTGGAGTAACTAAAATACATTGTTAACATTAATTTCACTTTTTTAAAAAAGAGCTTATTTATTTATTTGACACAGAGCGAGAGATCGCAAGTAGGCAGAGGGGCAGGCAGAGAGAGGATGAAGCAGGCTCCCTGCTGAGCAGAGAGCCCCATGTGGGCTCGATCCCAGGACCCTGAGACCATGCATGACCTGAGATGAAGATAGAGGCTTAACCCTCTGAGCCACCCAGGCGCCCCTCACTTCTGTCTTTTCACTTTTTTATTGTGACTACTTGAAAATTGTCAGTTCCATGCATGGCTTATGTGTTATTCCTGCTGCAGCCCCCCGCCGGCCTCCAGCCCTTCCCAGCCTCAGGCAGGCAGGGCCCATGTATCCCGCTGCTCTCCGTGGCCCCCTACAACCGCAGTCTTCTTCATGTTTGCGGTCTTTCTTCCCCAGTTCCCCCAGGGCTCTTGGTCTGGCATCTGACTCTGGCCTGGCCAGGAAGAGCCTGTGGAGGAGGGAGGGATGGATGGGAGCTGGCCCCCACCATGTTCCTCAGCCTGGAGCGGTGGGAGGGGGCGAGCTGGAGCATGTAGCTGGAGCAGGTGATCAGCATCCTCAGAGGCTCTGAGCAGAGCACAGGTGGCTGTAATAGAGGGGTTTGGGGCTTTGGGTCTTGTGTGGGGTTTTGGGAACCTGCTATGTCAGTAGGACCAGGGGCATGGAGCCTCCCCAGGCTTCATCACAAGAACTCAGTTGGCACGGGGTGCCTGGGTGGCTCAGATAGTTGAGCCCCTGCCTTTGACTCAGGTCATGATCTCTGGGTTCTGGGGCCCCACATGGGGCTCCTGGCTCAGCGGGGAGCCTACTTCTCCCTCTCCCTCTGCCTCTTCCCCTGCTCATGCACTCTCTCTTACTCTCTCAAATGAATTAAAAAAAAAAAAAACTTAAAAAAAAAAAAAAGAACTCATTTGGCAGCCTGGGTCAGTGGCCATGTGCCAGGCCCTCGGGAAGTGCCAGAGCAGCCGATGTGGATTTGGGCTTTGCTGGGGCACCCCAGAGTCCCTTACAGCCTGGCTGCTAACCACATGATGACCTTCGGAGGTCACGCAGTTCCCCTCTAAGTGGGGACTGGCTCCCTGCCCAGAGCCTGTGAGGACCAGAGGGAGGGCTCTCTGTCCAGCATCAGCAGGGTACAGTACAGGCCATGTAGGTATTCGGGTCATCCGAAGGTCCTTGTGACCAGCTCCCCCTTCATGCTGTCAGCCACCTTTGCAAGACCCTGGCCACAGTGGCGATGGAAACAATGCATGACTTTAGCTCCTGAGCCAGGGCCCCCTGCTCCAGGAGGATCACCCAGCCATCACCTCATGCTGTTTTCACCCTGAGGACCCTGACTTGAGCAGCATCTGGAAGAGGAAGAGATACCACCATTTCTATGAAAAGGGCCTGTGGGTTTTAATTGACCGCAGGCTCAGAGTGAGCCAACGGGTGACCTGATTGCTAAAATAGCCCAGGAGAAGGGCGGAAGCTTCCAGAACAGGGAGGGGGAGGCTAGGATCTCAGCTGGAAGGAAGTGAGGGCACCATTCTTGGAACCCGCCCAAATCCACAGCCCCAGTGAGCAGGGAGGTCCCTTTCTGGAAACTCTGCTTTAGTCCAGCTCCTTTGGGTGAGAATGGGGCGAGACGGGAGGGGGCAGCACAGGAGGTAGTTCCTAGAGCACAGTCACCCGGGAGGGTGGATGCAGGCCAGCACCCCCGGGCTTCACCCCACAGGTTAGAAGAAACCCAAGCCTGGAGGTCAGAAGCCCAGGGAGACCCGTTGGGTCTGGTGCTCCAGTCCCACGTGGGGAAGCCGAGAGCCAGCCTAAGGCCGTGGTGGGAGGGTGACACAGGTCAGTGCTCCTCCAGCCTTCCTGCTGCACTCAGCAGCTCTGAAAGAAATGCAAAGAACAAAGAAGATGACTTCTCTCATGCAGCAGATAATGAATGCTCTGATTCTCAGCCCCTGAGAGCATCAAATCCCAGTGTCCCTGGCCAGGAAATTTACAACCTGCCATTGACCCTTCTGAAAGGCCCGGGCAAGGCAGTGTCCCCGTGCCGGTTCCTCCACAGGCAGAGATGGCTGGTGAATCCCACAACCTCTGTGCCGGCTGTCCTCAGCTCCGGTGGCCTGGCCAGGGTCCCGCAGCTCTGGTCAGTGCTGGACTGGTCAGTGAGGACAGAGCCCAGAGGCTACCCAGCTCTGTGTGGAGGGTGGGCGGAGGTGGAGGGAATGAGCCTGGGCAAGGGCAACCCCTCCCCTGCCTTTCTCTTTTATGTCTAATGATAAAAGCAATTCATACTCACGGTAAAATTTGGAAACTACAAAAAGGTGCAAAGGAGAAAATGAAAGTCATCTGTCATCTCACTGCCCAGAGATAACTGTCATTGCTATTTTGTTGTATTTCTCTCCAGTAATGTTCTTCTATGTGGATCATACATATGCATATAAGTATATATTTTAATTGTAATATTCTCTAGAGCCGGCTCCCCCCTCCCCCGACATTATATGGTGAATATTTTCTCACAGTGTTAACATTTCCTTTAAAGTTACTTAATGGCTTTATAATATTGTCTTAATAATTTATTTAGCTATTCTCCTACTATTTTTTTTTTTTCATTTTCCTACCTAGTTTGACTCTTTTTTTTTTTTTTTTTTTTTTTTTTTTTAAACCAAGGGGATTTGGCAGTTTTAAAAATTCCTCTTAGTGGTGACTGGGTGGCTCTGTTGGTTGAGTGTCTGACTCTTGGTTTCTGCTCAGACCGTGATCTCAGGGTCGTGAGATCGAGCCCCACACTGGGCTCCATGCTAGGTGTGGAACCTGCTTGAGATTTTCTTTCTCCCTCTGCTCCCCCTTCCCCCCACCCCACACGTGCACTCTCTCATGCTTTCACTCTCTGTCTCAGAAAATACCCCAGGGCGCCTGGGTGGCTCAGTGGGTTAAAGCCTCTGCCTTCAGCTCAGGTCATGATCCCAGGGTCCTGGGATCAAGCCCCACATGGGGCTCTCTGCCCAGCAGGGAGCCTGCTTCCTCCTCTCTCTGACTGCCTCTCTGCCTACTTATAATCTCGGTCTGTCAAATAAATAAATAAAATCTTAAAAAAAGAAAAAGAAAGAAAAAGAAAACACCCCAAACATTTAAAATTCCACTTAAAAATATAAATCCAGCTTTTTGGCTGCTGAGATGGAGCAGTTCCAAGGTACCCTCTCTGCCATTCACACTGAGAGGGGCCCATCAGTTTCACAGCTCAGGTGACATCTGGAAACACAAACGCAAAAACAAAACCAAGTTGGAGGTTGCTTAGGAAAGGAGCTTCCCTCTGTGGGCTGTAAACGTGCCTCTCCTTATGCATGTGAGCCTGGCGTGTGAGCTGGTGGAGAGGACCGACCAATCCTGGTTCCCATTTTGCCTGTGCATAAGCTGGGGTGATCTTGGGCCATCCTTCCACTGCCCCATTTCTCCCTTTCCCAGGCTGTGATATGGACCTAATGTCGGAGGCGCTGGACCCAATCGCTAAAATGCTTCCTCTGAGCTGGGACTGTCGGTAGGGAGCCAGAGGGACAAAGGTGTGGTGAGGCCTGGGTCGCCTTGGGCAAGTGGCCTTCCACTTGGTGAGAGTTGTTGTGCCCCCACCCCCAGGAGTTGGTGGCTACACCCTGAATGGGTGGCCCCTGTTGACTTTCCAGTTGGCCAGACCCCTCCGAACAGCTCTGGCCTGCCCAGGGCCTTGATTTAGTTCCTAGGGAAGGCACTAGTTGGGTTTCCCTGCCCTTTCTGGATCCCTGTTCAGCAGCCCAGAACCAGGCCTAAGTAGGACCTTGAAGAACCCCTGGAGAAATTTCCCATTGTGTTCAGGACTGAAGGGGGATGCAGGCAGGGTTCCTGGAGGGCTGGGGCTGGAAACCACTAGAGTCTAGGCTCCAGGAGGGCAGGAGCCTTGTGCTTCTCATTACATGCTGCCCTCAGCATCCAGCCGTGGGTCTGGCCCACAGTATGCCCTTAGCAAATACTAATACACTCTGGTAAGTGGTGGTCTGTTGCTGCCTCAGTTTCCCTTTCTTTCTTTTTTTTTTTTTTTTTTAAGATTTTATTTATTTATTTGCCAGAGACAGAGGGAGAGAGAGCGAGGGAGCACAGGCAGACAA
Source organism: Mustela putorius furo (assembly GCF_011764305.1). Taxonomy (NCBI): domain Eukaryota; kingdom Metazoa; phylum Chordata; class Mammalia; order Carnivora; family Mustelidae; genus Mustela; species Mustela putorius. The sequence continues at coordinate 2,475,128 of NW_025421464.1, read as the reverse complement.
AGAGGCAGGCAGAGGCAGAGGGAGAAGCAGGCTCCCTGCCGAGCAAGGAGCCTGATGTAGGACTCCATCTCAGGACACTGGGATCATGACCTGAGCCGAAGGCAGCTGCTTAACCAACTGAGCCACCCAGGCGTCCCTCAGTTTACCTTTCTGTTCTGCTCGGCCAAGAGCTCTGTGAGAGCACAAATGGGACTGGTTTGCCTGAGTTCTCAGTGCCCAGCAAGACACTGGCATGTAGAGAGGGTCCATGAATGCATAAGCAGATCATAAATGATTGATGAATACGGGGTGCCTGGGTGGCTCAGTGGGTTAAAGCCTCTGCCTTTGGCTTGGGTCATGGTCCCAGGGTCCTGGGATCGAGCCCTGCGTCGGGCTCTCTGCTCTGCGGGGAGCCTGCTTCCCCCTCTCTCTCTGTGTCTGCCTCTCTGCCTACTTGTGATCGCTTTCAAGTGAATAAATAAAATCTTAAAAAAAAAAAAAAGATTGATGAATAAGTTATGCCCGAAGACAGAGCTCAGGAGGCAAGCCCTCCCTTCTCCCTACCTCCTCTCCATAGTAGGTCCTTACCCTCCCTCTGAAGGGTCCCAGATGATCCCTTCCTCTGTCCTTCCTTGGTTGAAGTTGGCCACCAGGAACCTCTGACTGTGTGACTTTGGGCAAGTCACTCCACCTCTCTGAGCCCCATTGCCTCTTCGGTAAAATGAGGCAGATATGATGCATTGAAAGGGCTTTGTGAGGGTCGTGCCAGGTTGCATAGCCTAACCGATGCATGGCAGGAGGTGGGTACCCAAGAAGCAGTCACTTACATTGCCAGTGGTGCGGCCCTGTATCCGTGACGAGCTCCCCGACATTGCGACCACCTGACTATTGGAGGGGCCTGGGCTAATCTTGGACTGGGGCTACCTGAGGGGGCCACGGAGTGTTACAGATCCCCTGAGACCCCAGCAGCTGTCCCTGGCATTTTGCCCTTGGCTCTGTCATTCACTGTCCTTTTCCCTGCTGGGAAGACACACGCTGTAGCTGGCCGGCAGGGGGGGGGGGTGCGGCGGGGCTCTGCTGGGAGGCAGACCCGCTGCTCTCCTGACGCCCCTGGGGCGGGAAGGGAAGCTGACTGTGCTGCCAGGAGAGCTTTCCCACCTGGCTGCCCTGGCCCGTGCAGGGCAGGCCCCCAGGGTCCTCTTGGCTTGCCACTCAGCTCTCCAGATCTCCAGTCTCCAGGCTTTAAAAGGGGGAGAAGACTTACAGGTTTGATGAGAGGAACAAGTGAAACACCGCACTTTCACTGCTGCTGTGCAAGCTCCCAAGGCTGCAGTACAGTAACTACTAACTTGACTAGGAGCCAGTCCGTGGCCTTGGGGGCGGGGGAAATGGCGTGGGGGTGGGGTGGGGTGCATGCCTGTGGACGCTTGCAGCTGGGGGAGGGTCCACCAGCTGTTGCTGCTGAGTGTCTCTGGCTCTGCATCTGGCCCTCCCACATAGTCGCTGTGGGACACAGACAGGTGACTTCCCTGTCTCAGCCTCAGAGTCCTCCTCCACAGAATGTGGGCAGCCACCCTCCTGGATTCCTGGGAGAACCCCTGAGGCTACGCATGCCAAGTCTAGCCTCAGCTGCTGTGACAGCCCCAGGCACCTGGGCTTCCCAGCACCTGGGCTTCCCAGCACCTGGGCGCAGTCACCTGGGCTCCCTGGACCTCAGTTGGCCCATCTGTGCTATAAAGATGATCACACCCATGGCTTCAGATCATTGGGATGGTTTCATAAGCCAACCACGGAAGCCACCTAGCACAAGTGGTCAGCATACAGAAGGCACTCATTAGCTCGTTATCATGGGGTTCTGTGCTGCTAGTAGCAAAGCCAGCCAAATGAGACCCTGCTCCTTGCCCAGGGCTTCTCCCTCTGGCCTGCCATAGGAGGCTGGTGTGGATGGGAGCACAGTGACCTGCCTCAGGTTTGCCAGGCCAGAACTGCAATCCCAGTGTCTGGAGCACAGAGTGGTGGTGGTGGTGGGGGTGGGGGTAGGGGGGATGGCTGAGTCTCCAGGAAGCTGTGGTGGAGGCTGGGCCTTGGGGATTCAGCTAAGCCCTGGGGAGGCCAAGCAGAGGATGGCTCTTGGGCTTGTCCTGAATGTGCCTCTGTGTCATCTCCCCGTGCCCCAGGTCCACTGTTCTGCCCACACAATGGCAGAGCTCCAAGGGGTTGCCCCAAAACAGACACACAGCTTTATTGTGTTTTTCTAGCTATGAAAGTATTTCTTGTTCACTGCAGAAAAAAAATTGCAAAAATTCAGAAATACGTAAATTAAGAACACCCCAAATCCCAAACTTCCAGAGGTTTTTGTGCATATATACATATGGATATCGATTGTTTTTACAAGAATTGAATCTTATGATGCTTGCTTTAAAACTTGAAATGAGTATACTTGATTTTTAACTATTTTGTTGCAAAATATGACATAGAAAGACCATATAAAATAATTGTTTATTTGTTTTTTTTTTTTTTTTTTTTTTTAATATTTTATTTATTTATTTGACAGAGAGAGATCACAAGTAGGCAGAGAGGCAGGCAGAGAGAGAGAGAGGGGAGGAAGCAGGCTCCCTGCTGAGCAGAGAGCCCGATGCGGGACTCGATCCCAGGACCCTGAGATCATGACCTGAGCCGAAGGCAGCGGCCTAACCCACTGAGCCACCCAGGCGCCCAAAAATAATTGTTTATTTGGAACCACTGCCCAGTGACGAACTCTGCCAGCCACCCTAACCCGCGGTATGCCCCCTTCCCTGACCTCCCCACAAAAAGTTACTGTGCTCCTGACTTTTTTCTTTTTTAAATAATCTCTTCTCCCAACATGGGGCTTGAACTCATGACCCTGAGATCAAGAGTCACATACTCTACTGACTGAGCCAGCCAGGCGCCCTCCTCCTTTTTTTTTTCTTTTTTTAAAGTAAGCTCTATGCCCAACATGGGGTTTGAGCTCACGATCCAGAGATCAAGACTCACAGTCCACCAACTGAGCCCAGCCAGACACCCCACTGTTATCATGACTTTAAAGGTCATCACTTATCACCCAGTGTGAATCCCTAGATACTATAATTTTGTCTAAAAAAATCTGTCTTTTAAGTCCCTTTTAATCTATAGATTTTTTAAAAATTTCATTGATTTTTAAAAAAAAGATTTTTTATTTATTTGACAGAGAAAGAGAGAGAGCATAAGCAGGGGGAGCAGCAGTTTGAGGGAGAGGGAGAAGCAGGCTCCCTGCTGAGCAAGGACCCTGGGATCATGACCTGAGCCACCCAGGTGCCCCTATAGTTTTATTTTTTAAACTTTTTTGTTTTTAAACTTGGAAGTATATCATAGACCTTGTCCATGTTAGTAAATGTGACTCTTGTTTTTAATCTTTTTTTTAATGATTCCATGGTTCCATGCCAAGGTTGAACGTAATTGACTGGTTCCCCTACTGGTGGACACTTGGGGGTTACTCTCACACTTTTGCTGTTATGAACAATACTGTGATGGAAATCTTTATACATAAGTTTTTATGCACTTGAGTAATCCCTAGAAGTAATTTCTAGAATTAGAGTCATGGGTCCAAAGAATTGTGTTTTTTCTTTTATTTTTTTTATTTAAAAATTTTTTAAATTATTTTTTAAAAAAGATTTTATTTATTTATTTGATAGAGATCACAAGTAGGCAGAGAAGCAGGCAGAGAGAGAGGAGGAAGCAGGCTCCCCGCCGAGCAGAGAGCCCCAAGCAGGGCTCTATCCCAGGACCCTGAGATCATGACCTGAGCTGAAGGCAGAGGCTTAACCCACTGAGCCACCCAGGTGCTCCTATTTATTTACTCTTAAAAATCTTATTTATTTGAGAGAAAGAAAGAACATGAGGAGGGGAATAGTGGGGAGTGGCAGAGGGAGAGGAGAAGCAGACTTCCCACTGAGCAGGGAGCCAGACAAGGCAGGGGGTGGTCCTTAATCCCAGGAACCCTGAGATCAGGCGCTAAGCCACAGGCAGACACTTAACCAATTGAGCCACCCAGGCACCCCATTTTTTAAAAACAATTTTATTGAGATTTGACTCGCTTGCCATACAATTCACTCATTTAAAGCATACAATTCATTAGTTTCTAGTATAGTCAGCATTGTGCAATCATCACCACATCCAATAGCATCCCATAAAGAACTCCACACCCCCCATCTCTCCCTAATCACCTCCTTCTAGCTCTAGGCAGCCACTGCTATAAAAGTGTCTGCTTTCTGTTTGTAGAGCTTTGCCCATTATGGACTCTTCATATCAATGAAATCATATAATGTGTGGTCTTTTCTGAATATAATCTGTGGTCTTTTCAGTATTTAATTCTGGGTTGTTTTTTTTTTTTTTTTTTAAGATTTTATTTATTTGAGAGAGAGAGAGATCGTGAGAGAAAGCACGAGCCCCTGTGGGGGGCGAGGGAGAAGCAGACTCCACGCTGAGCAAGGAGCCAGAGGATTTGGGACTCAATCCCGGACCCTGAGATCATGACCTGAACTGAAGGCAGATGCTTAACTGAGCCACCGAGGCACCCCAGTATTTAATTCCTTTTTATTGCTGAATAATATTTCTGTGTGTGGAGAGACCACATTTTATTTATCCATTCATCAGTCGATGGGCACTTGGGTTGTTTCTACTTTCTTAGCTATTACGAACAATGCGTCTGTGAACATTCATGTAAATTTTGGGGTAAGTGTGTATTTTAATTTGTCTTGGATCTCTGCCTCCCTGGGTCACATGAAACTGCTGGGTCACATGGTAATTCTATTTAATCTTTTGAGAAACTCCCAGACTGTTTTTCAAGGCGGCTCCAGCATTTACCTTCCTACCAGTAGTGTGGGACGGTTCCGACTTCTCCACATCCTTGCCAACACTGTCTTTTTGAGGATAGCAAACCTAGTGTGTGCAAAGTAGCATCTCCTGGTTTTGCTTTGCATTTCCCTGATGGCTAGTGATCTTCGGCATCTTTTCATGAGCTTATGGACCATTTGTATTATCTCCTTTGGATCCATGTTTATTCTGATTTGCCCATTTTTAAATTGGGTAATTTTCTTTAATCATTGAAAGAATTATTATTATTTTTTAAGATCATTCTATTTATTTATTTATTTATTTATTTATTTGACAGAGAGAGAGACAGCAAAGGAGGGAACACAAGCAAGGGGAGTGGGAGAGGGAGAAGCAGGCTTCCTGCTGAGCAGGGAGCAGGACCCTGGGATCATGACCTGAGCTGAAGACAGATGCTTAACTGGGCCACCCAGACACCCCAAAAGAATTATTTATATATTTCGGTTACAGTTCCTTATCAGATACATGGTTTGCAAATATTTTCTCCCATTCTATGTTCTTTCTTTGTTTTTTTTTTTAATAAAGATTTTATTTATTTATTTGACAGACGGATCACAAGTAGACAGAGAGGCAGGCAGAGAGAGGGGGAAGCAGGCTCCCCACTGAGCAGAGAGCCCAATGTTGGGCTCGATCCCAGGACCCTGGGATCATGACCTGAGCTGAAGGCAGAGGCTTTAACCCACTGAGCTACCCCGGCGCCCCTCCATGTTCTTTCACTTTAATTCTTTCCTTCTTTCCTCCCTCCCTCCCTTCCTTCCTTTCTTTCTTTCTAAAAAGATCTTATTTTAAGTACTCTCTACACCCAACATGGGGCTCAAACTGACAACACTGAGACTGAGTCACATGCTCTGCCAACTGAGTCAGACAGGCACACTGTCTTTTCACTTCCTTAACAATGTCCTTTGTAGCCCAGAATTTGTTATTTTGATGATGTCCAATTTACCTGCTTTTTTTTTTTCTTTTCTGTGCTTTTGTGTCTTCTTATTGGCTGATCCTAGGTCATGAAGATTTAGGCCTATGCTTTGTTTTAAGGGTTTTATAGTTTTGGTTTTTTTAAAGATTTTATTTACTTATTTGACACAGAGAGAGAGATCCCAAGTAGGCAGAGAGGCAGGCAGAGAGAGGGGGGAAGCAGGCTCCCCGCGGAGCAGAGAGCCCGACGTGGGGCTCGATCCCAGGACCCTGGGATCATGACCCGAGCCGAAGGCAGAGGCTTCAACCCTCTGAGCCACCCAGGCGCCCCAGGTTTTATAGTTTTAATGCGTATATTTGAGTCAAAGATCAGTTTCGAGTTAATTTTTGTGTGGGGTGTTGTAAGGAAGATGCCCAGACTCTTTTTGGTATGTGGGTATCTAATTACCCCAGCACCATTTGTTGGAAAGCTTGTCTTTTCCCCACTGAATTGTCTGGGCACTCTTGTTGAAGATCAATTGTCTGTAAGTGTGAGGGTTTATTTTTGGACTCTGATTCCATTCCATTAATCTATGCATCTATCTCTGAGCCAGTACCACACTGTTTTAATTACTGTAACTTTGTAGAAAACTTCCTCTGGGTCCTCCAACAATGTTCTTCTTTTTCTCAGTATTGTTTTGGGTGTTTGGGGTCACTTGAATTTCCATAAGAATTTTAAGATCAGCTTGTCAATTTCTGCAAAGAAGCAAGTTGGAATTTTGAGGGGGATGGGGTTGAATCTGAAGATTGATTTTGGGAGTCTTGCTATCTTAACAGTACTGGGTCTTCAGATTCGTGAACATGAGATGTTTATCCATGTATTTAGGTCTTCTTTAATTTTTTTCAACAATATTTTGTAATTTTTAGAGTATAAATTTTATACTTCTTTTGTTAAATTATTTGTAAGTGTTTTATCCTCTCTGTGGTGTAAATGAAATTAGTTTCTTAATTACATTTTTGAAGTGTTCATTGCCAAGTACCCAGAGAAACAATTGACTTTTGTATATTCATTTTGTATCCTGTATCCTTGCTGAACTCATTTATTAGTTCTAACTTTTTATGTGTAGATTCTTTAGGATTTTCTATTTACAAGATCATGCCATCTGAAACTATAGTTTTGCTTCTTCCTTTGCAATCTGGATGCTTTTATTTTCCCTTGTCTGAGTGCCCTGGCCGGAACTTCCAGCACAATGTTGAATAGAAATGGCAAGAGTGGGGGTGCCTGGTGGCTCAGTCCTTGAGTATCTGCCTTCGGCTCAGGTCATGATCCCAGCATCCTGGGATCGGGCTCCCCGCATCGGGCTTCCCGCTCAGCAAGAAGCCTCCTTTCCCTCTCCTGCTGTGTTCCCTCTCTTGCTGTGTCTCTCTGTCAAATAAATAAATAAAATATTTAAAAAAAAAAAGAAGAAGTAGCAAGAGTGGACATCATTTTCTGGTCCTGATCTCAGGAAAGCATCGTCTTTCACAGTTAGTATGATACCCAATACTCACTGTAAGGCTCATTTTAGGATTTCCTGAAAAGTTGGCTGCTTATAGCTTCACTATTAGCAGTGTATGAGAGGGCCACCCCAGGTCCCCATGGCCCTTGCCAGTAGCTCCAGGTTTTGGAGGTGAGGAACCCAAAGCCAGATAGGGAAGTGCTGTGTACCCTATCATAGGCGCAGCTGCCTACCATCCAGTTGTCCATGGTCACTGAGGAGTGAGCCTCCTGAACCCTCAGTCTTCCTTCCCCTGATGGGAAGGGGAGACCCAGCAAGAGCAGCCACTGGTGAAGAAGGAGGTCTGGGTTCTGTTCTGGGCTTGGCTACTGACTTGGGCAAGTTACTCTCATGACCTTGGGCAACTTACTCCCTCCCCCACAGTCCCCAGGCCTTGGTTTTCCTATCTGTGCAGTGGTTGAGGTGGTCCACTCTGACCTCTCCAAGTCTGACCACCCACCCTTAAACCTGCTGCTGCGTCTGCCACTGCCCCCATGTGGCCACCAGAGGGCGCAGCAGACCAGCATTTGGCCCAGCTAGGGCGCCGGGAGCCCTGGGGATGCTGAGGCAGGTTGTGTTTTTAAGGAACTGCTAGCTTTGCTTTCTTGGGTTTCCTTGTGGCTAGACCTGCCTGGGGCCCTTTGTCCCGTTTCTCTGGCTGAGTCCTGATCTCTGAGGAGGGAATATGGAAACATCATCCCCAAGGCCAGTAACCTTGTGCTCATCCTTGCCTGCTTTGGGTTGGCTGCCTAAGGTCCAACATCAGGGCCAATGGCTTTGAGTTTCTCAGCCTGGAAAGGTTTCTACTGTCCCTGGGCCCCTTATAGGCACTGCATCCTTTCCCTACTGCATTGCATGGCAGTAGAGAGCCCCCCTTTAGGACATGGATGGATTCTTGCTGTGGGTCCTGGACAGTGTAGTGTCTGAAACCACATCATCTGGGACTCCCAGATACCTCAAGTGACAGACCCCAAACCTCAGAAGCAGGTACCATAGGCACTTCCCAGAACTGAGTATCTATGCCTTTGTGAAGGCTTCTCCTGGGAGCACCAGAGGGGCCCTATCAGCCCTCTCCAGGCTCCCCCAATGCTGACGTTACCCTCCCAAAAGAAAGCAACCTTAGCGTTCAAATGGAGCTCCACGTCAAAGCAGCGGCTCTCAGCCCCTTGCATGGAGGGCACTGGAGCTCCCCCTTGGATGCCTGCCACCTTTGCCTTGCATTCCCCTTATTGGTGTGTTTTCCCTCCTTCCAGACTGGGTCCTCTTGAAGGCAAGAGTGAGTGCCCTGTTCTCTTAGGTCCCTGTGTCTGGTTCAGGACTTGGCATCCACTAGAAGCTCAACAGATGTTGCCATGGGAACCCTGAGCCCATTTTCTCCTCCCACTCAAGGGACCAGGGCCGTCTCTGGCCCTCGCTGAGCTGTTTGACTTGGGGGGCGGGTCACTTAGCTTTCTGAGCACCCATTGTGTTTGCTTCTCGACTCTTCTACTTTCCTCAGAAGGTTATGGGGTCAGAGAGGACACGAGAGCCCTGGTGGGAAGGGTGACATGCTCTCGCTGTGTCCGATAGAATTGCTCTGAGACGACTCAGCTGTGCTGTCAATAAGGAGGTCACCTGGAAGTGGTGGGCACTGGGCCACACCTACCGGCGTCCCCTGAGTTTTTACATAATAATGGCTGGCATTTCGGGGCCTGTTCTGTGGACCAGACATTGTGCTAAGTGCCTCACCTGGATTCTCTCTCTTGGTCCCCTCAGCGACCCTTTGAGTAGCAGCATCGCCATCCTCAGCTTTGCAGACGGGGAGCCCAAGGCTCCAGAGCAATTAGCTACTGTGCCCAAGGCCACACGGCTGGCAAGTGGTGGGCATGGGACTGGGAGCTCTGGCCCCGGGGCGGGGGTGCTCTTAGCCACCGATCCACGCCCTGCCCTGACCAGATACCCGGCAGGAGCAGGCAGTCGGAGCTCTTATTGTCTACTATCTAGGAACTCTGAGGACCAGACATCCTTGCTTCCCGTCTTCCTTTTCTAGATTTGTGTGCTGAGACCAGAAAGGAACATAGTCTCTCCACCTTTGTCTTTCTCTCTCTCACACACCGGCGGGGCATGGCGGGTAGAGCAGGCCCCCGGCTAACGTCAGGTGTGTTACAACAGGGAAACTGGGTGAGGCCCAGAATCTGTCATTCCAGAAGTCATCGTGGGGCCTCGTTCCCACCAGCTCACCTCCCATCCTGATGGAGCTCATTCGCCCAACTCGGGGTTCTTGGGAGCGGGGCGAAAGGAAGTGAACCTCAGAGGCTCAGAAGGATGCTCTCCTAACAGCCCAGACCTTGGGCACCAGCAGGCTCCTCCCCCCCAACGCCTGGGCCCTTATCGGGAGCGCAATTTGGGCTGGTGGGGAGGGGGAAGTCTGAGGCCCCAAGCTCTGGCAAGGTGGGTAGGAGAGATAGGGAAGTGGGGAGGGGGCCATGGGGCCCTGCTGGGAGGGCCCTGAGCATGGAAGGGATGCCCAGAGCCGGTGCTGTCCTTACCGGCCTGGCCTCTTGACATGGTTCCAGAGCTGCTCCTGCCTTCCTCCCTTGCCAGGCAAGCCACCCGCACCTTTAATTAGCAAGCAGCAGCCTCTCCCCGATTCATCACAGTCACTGTTTAATTAGCCGCGCACAAGGCGCCCCTACCCCCAGCTCTGGGTGGAGCAGCCTGCCTCTCTCACGGAGGCTGCCACCACCTCATGGTGTCCCCTGTCACATGCCCCCCCCCATACTTATGCTGCTCCCCAGAAGGGGGGATGGGGCGGGCACGCCTGGCTGAAACCTCAAGGAGATTCTGGGCACTGACGCTTGTATTCAAAGCATCCAGCAAACATTATTAGGGCTTCGAGTCTGCGCCAGGCTGGCGCTGGGCGGAACCCAGGCTGGATGGGGGCGGCCGGCCTTGGTCCCGTCCAAGGGCTCCAGAGTGGCTTTTCCCTTTGGGGGGTGCCCAGACCCCTCTCCGGCTGGTCCCAGGGTGTTGGGAAAAGCCCAATAACCCTCCCCGTTGCTCCACTTCTCCCCACACCCCCATCCAGGCAGGGATGACCACTTCTTCCTTTCCCTCCCTGCCCCAGAGCCCAGCTAGCCCCCTGAGAAGGCGGCCTCCTCTAGGATGGAGAGGGCCCGTCCTCCACCCCCGCCTCTCCAGGGGTCAGATCCTGGAGGCCCCGGCTAAGGCTATGGGCAAAGGAAGGGGATGGGGGATCTCAGCGCCCCTCTGGGAAGTTGGGGGTTCAGGAGAGAGCCCATGAACCAGCCGCCTCTGTTTCCCTGCAGCAGGGTGGAGCCTGTCGATGGTGGCCCTGGGAGTGGAACTGGGAGAGTCACAACCCCAGGGCAGGCAGCTGGAGGCCGCAGGCTCAGGTTCCATCCCTGCCCTGTGCCCCAGTCCATCCTGGGGCTTCAGGCAAATCAGTTGCCCTGGGGCCTCAGTGTCCTGCCCACAGAAGGGTGCTGGCCCCCCTGCTCTGATGCGGACTGAGGACACAGAAGGACTTGCGTTCATTCTGGTACAGAGGGCAGCCCCAGAGTCCATCCTCTCGGGCGCTAATGACCTGTGCGGCCTTGGCCTGCCACCAAACTGCCGTGCCTCAGTCTCCCCATAATTAGTAGCTACCTCGTGGGCTGTCCTAAGGATTAAATGATTACAATATTTAGTACACTCGGAACCGTGCATGGCAGAGGGAGTCCTCAGTAATCATCGGCCCTCCCTTTACCGATCACTGTTTATTGTCAGGTCTGAGGGACTTGGTGGTGAGTTAAGTACGGCCACCTCCCTGCTTCTCAGAGTTTTCCTTCCGGCAGTTGAAAACCAGTATATAGAGGCCTCTGGGTGGCTCAGTGGGTTAAAGCCTCTGCCTTTGGCTCAGGTCATGATCCCAGGGTCCTGGGATCGAGCCCCGCATCGGGCTGTCTGCTCTGCGGAGAGCCTGCTTCCTCTTCCCTCTCTCTCTCTACCTGTCTTTCTGCCTACTTGTGATCTCTATCTGTCAAATAAATAAATAAAATCTTAAAAAAAAAAAAGAAAACCAGTATATAAACCAATAAAAGAAAACCAGTATATAAATAAAGGAGAAGTACAATTTCATTGGAACGAAGTCTGCAGTTTAGTTAATGGTGATGTTCCAGGTTAGTGTCTTCGTTCTGACAGCCGTACCGTGGTCAGGTTAGGTGACACGGTGACATGAGAAAGACTGGGTGATGTGTAGACGGGAACCCTCTGTACTGTCTTTGCAATTCTTCTGTGAATCTAAAATTACCTCTAAGAGTTCATTAAAAAAAAAAAAACACAATTTCAGGTCCGCTGGGGTGGCTCGGTCATTAAGCATCTTCCTTCGGCTCAGGTCATGATCCCAGGGTCCTGAAATCGAGCCCTGCGTCGGGCTCCCTGCTCAGCTGGGGAGCCTGCTTCTCCCTCTCCCTCTGCTGCTCCCCTGCTTGTGTTTTCTCTCTCTCTGTCAAATAAATAAGTAAAATCTTTAAAATTTCAGGTAATGGCAAGTACCATGCAGAAAATAAATCGGGGTAAGTTAGAGGGGGGTCTGGGGACCACTTTAGACAGGTGGTCTAGGAGGGCATCTGTGAAGAGGCAACACTTGGGAGAAAGTGAGTGATGTGAAGGAGCCAGCCTCCCAGAGATGAAGAAGGGGTCTGCCCAGAGAGGACTGGCAAATGCCAAGGCCTAGAGGCGCATTGCTTTTGGTAGGTTTGCCGTCCACCTGCAGGGGTGGGAGAGGCTGTGTGGGGAGATGAGCTCAGAGGAGGAGGCAGCTTCCCTTCAACATCATTTTGCCCTTTCAGAGGACAAGAAGCAGGGCTTTGTACCTAGCAGTCTAATATCTCATTTTCTTTAAAATATTTTTTTATTTATTTGGCAGAGAGAAACCACAACCAGGCAGAGAGGCAGGCAGAGAGAGAGGAGGAAGCAGGCTCCCTGTGGAGCAGAGAGCCCGATGCGGGGCTCGATCCCAGGACCCCGGGATCATGACCTGAGCCAAAGGCAGAGGCTTTAACCCACTGAGCCACCCAGGTGCCCCATACCTGATTTTTTTAAGGTAAGCTCTATGCCCAACATGGACTTAAACTCATGACCCTGGGATCAAAAGTTCCATGCTCCACTGACTGAGCCAGCCAGGCACCCCTCTAGTACCTCATGTTAGTCCTTACAGCTGGGGAGGCAGTGTGGGGCAGTGTGGTCACCTCACTTACAGGTGGGCCAGGGGACAGGTAGAGGGGTGGAGACTTGGCTGGCCCTGGGTCACACGCCTGTGCTTGGAAGGAGACGCCTCTGGCTCTTAAGGTTGTGCTAGGGCCTTGCTGGGAAACACAGAGTGGGCTGAAAGACAGGGCCTGGATAAGGGCCTGGACAAGGTGTGACTCTGGAGGGCTGGGAAACCCAGGATCAGCAGACGGGGTCTCTGACAGCATGAGACCGTGCATCATGGCAAGGGAGCACCTTTGTATGGCTGTTACGCAACCTGCTTCGGAAATAGTAATAACACATGTGTGTAATACAAAATTCTGAAAGTATAAAGTGACATGTAGGAACAAGTTAGGGTTCCCCAGCACCCACTCCTTGCCCTCTGAGACCCCTTCTTGTGTGTCCTTCCGGAGCTGGTCTGGCTGATAGCACCTTGACCATAACACCCCCAGACAATAAGTAGGCCCCGTGGCATCACCTGCCGGAAAGCTCTAGATGCACGGTTGTCTTTTCTTAATCCTCATTCCAGCCCGTGCTGGATGTGTATCAAGGTCTCCATTTTAAGTCAGGGTAAACTGAGGCACCAGCAGGTTGTTGCTCACCCAAGGCCGTGCAACTCACCCAGGGCTCAGACTTCGGGATTGCCTGACAGTACTGTTTAGATGAGGATACTGAGGCACAGAGAGTTTGGGTAACTAGCCCCAGGTGACCCCTGAGCAGGTGGAGGAGCCAGAACCTGAGTCTAGCGGTCTCACTCCAGAATCCACACCTTGACCACTGCACTGTACTTGGAGAAATGACCCCAGCTCTGGAGTCTGCCAGACCCTGGAGTGATGCCCACCCCTGCCTAGCCACGTGGCCTCGGGCAAGTCCCTCTTGCCTGTGATCTGGCCGCACTGAGGACAGAGAGCAGGAGGCCTGCCTCTCAGATGGTTTGAGGAAGGGTGTGAGCAGAGGAATAGCTCTGGTGCAGGGCAGGCTTGGGATGCCGCTCCTCCCCCTTGCCAGGGACCCCTCCCGTGATGGACAGAAGGAAGGGCACAGCCGGGTGGCTGTTTCGGGGCACTGGGAACTCAGGTGGGGCCTTCCTTCCCTGCAGCTGTGCAGACGGAGCAGGGGGCCTGCCCATGAGAGATTGGCTGAGACTCTCCCCTACCTCCCAGCACACAGCCATGTTGCTGACCCAGGAATTCTGGGGAATCTGGAGAGGGGAGGGGAAAGAGGTTTCCAAAAGGTTTGTGTGATGTCTCCCCCCACCCCCACCACCCAGCTGAGTGCCAGCACCCTGCAAGTGAGTTGGGGGCTGGGGGATGTTGGGAGGAGACTATAGCCAGGAGTGGGCAACAATGACCCAAAGATAAGGGGCTTAGCCCAGGTGCCAGCTTAGGCTGGGTGCCTGGGGGTCTTCTTGAGGGCAGGGTCACCTCAGGCTGGTGGCTGGCTTTCAGCTTGGCAGGCTCGGAAAACTGATTTATTGGGGTGCCTGGGTGGCTCAGTCGTTAAGTGCTTCTGCTTTTAGCTCAGGTCATGATCTCAGGGTCCTGGGATGGAGCCCCGCCTCAGGCTCCCTGCTCAGCAGGAAGCCTGCTTCTCCCTCTCCTACTCCCCTGCTTGTATTCCTTCTCTTGCTGTCTCTTTCTGTCAAATAAATAAATAAAATAATAAACCAACCAACAAATAAATAAATAGGTAGATAAATAAATAAACAAAATCTTACCCCAAAGAAGACCGAAAACTGATTTATCAACCTACTTGCCCCCAACCTATGATCAGATTGGTGGGGGCTAAAATAACAATTCCAGGGGCACCTGGGTGGCTCAGTGGGTTGAGCCTCTGCCTTGGCTCAGGTCATGATCTCGGATTCCTGGGATCAAGCCCCGTATTGGGCTCTCTGCTCAGCAGGGAGACTGCTTCTCCCCACCCTCTGCCTGTCTCTCTGCCTACCTGTGATCTCTGTCTGTCAAATAAATAAATAAAGTCTTTTTTTTTTTTAATTTACTTGTCAGAGATAAAGGGAGAGAGAGCGAGTGAGCACAGGCAGACAGAGAGGCAGGCAGAGGCAGAGGGAGAAGCAGGCTCCCTGCTGAGCAAGGAGCCCGATGTGGGACTCGATCCCAGGGTGCTGGGATCATGACCTGAGCCGAAGGCAGCTGCCCAACCAATGAGCCACCCAGGCATCCCAAGTCTTTTTTTTTTTTTTAAAGATTTTATTTATTTATTTGACAGAGAGAGATCACAAGTAGGCAGAGAGGCAGGCAGAGAGAGAGAGAGGAGGAAGCAGACTCCCTGCCGAGCAGAGAGCCTGATGCGGGACTCAATCCCAGGACCCTGAGATCATGACCTGAGCCGAAGGCAGCGGCTTAACCCACTGAGCCACACAGGCGCCCATAAATAAAGCCTTTAATAAAATAAAATAACGATTCCACAATGTGGGCCAGACCCTAGAGGCCAGACTACATTAGTCTCCACTCTGGTTCCCTTCCTCACACCCCTGGCCCTGAGAACCCGGGTTAGTATCGAGAAAGGGGCCCTGGGATTGAGGCAAGGACCAAGGTCTCGGAGGGATGCCAGGCAGGGAGACATCCCAGCAGAACTGCACAGTGGAGTGGGGAGTGCTAGGACTGTGGAGGCAAAACCAGGTGGGGGTTTGACTCCCAGCTCTGTTGTGTCCCTGGCTATGTTACCTCCCCACTCTGAGCTTCAGTTTCTCCATCTGTAAAATGGGGTTGTTATCAGAACTGAGATCTCATGGTAAAGATAGAACTTCTGACACAACACGCACTCTGTTGTAGGTGCCCAATGAATGTCCCTCTCCTCCACTGACTCGCTGAGTAATCCTGTTTTCCAAACCCTACAGGGCCTCAAGACAAATGCTGGCACTTGTCCTAGGTTCACACGGCCGTCTGGGATATGTACTTTGGTTGCCAAATGTTAGACTTGCCGGAACGTTTACAGAGAGATGGAAGGGATGATTTGCAAGCGGTGCTGCCGTGCTGATGGGGCCCGGTGCTCCTAGGGCCTCCTCTGCAGGTGCCAGGGCACTCCGGAGCCTGAGACACCTCTCCCTGCCCGAGGCGGGGCTTGCCCCACCCCTAGAGGCTTCCTTTTGGCAACTCCTTTTTCTAGAAGGCTCTGGAAGGTGCCATCTTCTGTCATGACAATGTCTGGGCGTTGCGTGTGGTCTGTGAGAGCCAAGGCTGCTGCGGCGGCTGGAAGAGAGCTGGGCCCATCCTTGCTGGGTGTCCCAAAGGGGCCTTCACGCTCCAACCTTTCCGGCCCCGGAGAGCAGGACTGAGAGCACATGGCAGGGCGCCGCTCTCCTCTGGGCCAACGTGACCGCACTAGAGAACCTGGGCTTCTCAAATGCAGGGATAGTGATCTTAGGAAAACCTTCTGTCTTTTCTATAAGATGGAAACTGTGAGCTAAAACTGACCTTGACATCAGTGTTTTTCCAGGAAGATGCTAAATTGATATTGGGCAGAAAAGGGCATTCGTGGTCAAATAAATTTGGGAAAACACCAGCATGAGCGTCCGCTGGGTTTCCTTGCTACAGGGCTTCTCGGGTCCGTCCCTGGGCACGGCTGAAGGGCGGTGGCGCTAGCTACCCGGCAGCCAGGTCTGTCTGATGGAGATGTACTTCTCAGGGATCTTTTCAAAAAGCATCTCATGAGTTTAGAGGGCTCAGGAACTCACTTTGGGAAATGCCAGTATGGTTGGAAATCTCACCCTCCTCCTCCACGTAAGAAAGCTGGAGGAACCTTGGGGCCCTGGAGGACACGAAGGGAATATGGGGGCCAGATAAGTTGAAAGGATGTGGAGGGTTCTCTAAACTTGATATTATTTATCTGTCCATCCATTTATTTATTGTAGGCTCCATGCCCAGCGTGGAGCCTAATGTGGGGCTCAACGCAGGGCTTGAACTCAAGACCCTGAGACCAAGACCTGAGCTGAGGTCAAGAGTCAGACACTTAACTGACAGGTGCCCCTCTATTTTTTATTTTATTTTATTATTTTTTTTAAATATTTTATTTATTTATTTGTAAGAGAGCGAGAGAGCCCATAACCATGGAGAGCAGCAGGCAGAGGAAGAATCAGGGAGCCCGATACGGAACCCGATCCCAGGACCCTGGTATCATGACCTGAGCTGAAGGCAGACGTTTAATCAACCAAGCCATCCAGGCGCCCCTCTAACTTTTATTTTAAAGATGAGACTTTGGGGCCCCTGGCTGGCTCAGTCAGTAGGATCATCTGACTCTTGATCTTGGGGTCATGAGTTTGAGCCCCATATGGGGTGTAGAGATGACTAAAAAGAAACTAATTAAGAAAGAATAAAGCTGGGATACCTAGGTGGCTCAGTGGGTTAAAGCCTCTGCCTTCGGCTCAGGTCATGATCCCAGGGTCCTGGGATCGAGCCCCACATAGGGTTGTCTGCTCCGCAGGGAGCCTGCTTCCTCTTCTCTCTCTCTCTGCCTGCCTCTCTGCCTACTTGTGATCTCTGTCTGTCAAATAAATAAATAAAATCTTTAAAAAAAAAAAAAGAAAGAAATAAAGAATAAATCTCAGATTTATTCTGAGACTTTAATTCATATTTTACTGCATCGGCCCATTTAATCTTCCCAACCATCCTGTAGAGTAAACACAGTTGTCATCTTCATTCTCTAGCAGGTAAACAGAGGCACAGAGAGGCAGGCCCTTCCCCAAAGCTCACAGCTTGTGAGTGGGATTTGAACTCAGGCTGCCTGAGTGAGGGGCAACCCACATGGCCCCACACTGCCTGCCTTCCCCGTGAGACTGTGTTGGTGAGGCTGAGGGTCTGTCCGAGGGAGAAGCTTCCTGCCAGTGGCTGCTCTGCGGTGTTCGTGGGAGAGTCACTGGCTCCATGTCACAGGACGGCAGTCTTCCAGCTCAGAGTCGGGAGCCTGGGGGAGCTCAGCAGAAGAGCCTGCCGTCCCCAGCTTCCCCCCAGCAGCCTCTCCCCACCAAGAGGCTGCGTTATGGTCTCATTTCATCCCTCCCTGGTTATCTTCATTCTTCCAGGGGACACTCAGCGGGGAACTGAGATTCAGAGAGGGATATTAACTGCCTGGATCACCAGCAAGCAGATAGTGAGTCCAGGATTCAAACCCAGGCAGCTGGATTCCAGAACTGGGTGTGGAGGGTTCCAGTGCTCTTCGTGAGGAAGCAGTGGGTTTCTGGGGCTGGGGCTGGGGCAGGGGTCCGGCAGCAGGGCCCCACCCCACTGGGGCCCCCTTCTCCTCTGACCAGCCGTGGCCCCTAGGATCTGCTGCCATCCCCCCTTCAGCAGATATGCTCTCCAGTTCCCTGCTAATCTCGCTGGGCCTCCCTGTCCCAGCCTCACGCAGGCCAACAGTCAGTTGCATAAAAGCAGGCAGATAGGTCACGGCCACCAAGAAGGAATTGCCATGGAGGGCTTCTGGGCCACGGGGCTTATCTCCAACTTCTGGAGCAGGGCTCGACCATTTCCTCCTTCTGTGGTGTGGACTTTTTGTTCTGGGGGGGTTTTCTTCCCCTTTAGTTCACCGATTCCTGGAGAGGGACTCGTGTGTCCCTCTGTGTCCATCCACAGACACTCACTGGACACCTGTTGTGGGCCTGGCCCCAGCTGGGCTGGCTTCTGCAGCAGCTGTGCGGGCCGCAGCTTGCCCAGAGGGTAGGCGGGACTCTGGGGGATGCTTCCAGATCTCCTGACAGGCAGGCAGGGAGGCATGACTGTGGGCACAGGATCTATCACCTGCCGTAGAGCAGGACCCGGGTTCAGATCCCACTTCAATAATTTAATAATAAAGGCACAAATGACCCAATTTTTTAAATGGGCAAAGGATGTGAGTAGACATTTCTCCGAAGAAGATACGCAAAGAGCCAACAGACACATGAAAGATGTTAAACATTATTAGTCATCAGGGAAATGCAAATCAAAATCCCATGAGATATTACTTCATACCCACTAGGATGGCTTTCATCAAAAAGACCGATAATAATAAGGTTGGTGAGGATGTAGAGAAATTGTGGCCCTTGTGCCCTGTGGTGGCGTGTAAAATGTTCTGGCAAACAGACTGTCAGTTCCTCAAAAGGTTAAACACAGCATTGCCACATGACCCAGCAATTCTACTCCAAGCTATTTATCCAAGAGACTTGGAAACACATGTCCAGGGGCGCCTGGGTGGCTCAGTCAGTTAAGCATCTGACTTTGGCTCAGGTCATGATTCCAGAGTCCTGGATTGAGCCCTGCATTGGGCTCCCTGCTCCATGAGGAGTCTCCTTCTCTCTCTCCCACATATCCACACACAAATATTACACAGATACTAATAGGAGCATTATTCACAGCAGCCAAAAGGTAGAAATAACCTGAATGTCAACTGATGAATTGAGAAATACAATATGGGATGTTACTTAGCCTTGAAAAGGAATGAAGTCACACCTGCTGTTACACGGAGGCACCCCGAAGACAAGCTTGGTGGGAGAAGCCAGACACAGAGAGGACCGCGTGTTGTAGAAATCCACTTGTACAAAGTGTCCAGAACAGACACATCTGTAGAGACAAGAAACGGTTGCTTAGGGCTAGGAGTGGGGGTTTGGGGCAATGCGGAGTGAGCGCTAATGAGTGGGGTTTTGTGGGGGGAATGATGACAGTATTAGCAAGAGTGCTGAGGGTTGCCCAACTCCGCGAATATGCTAGAAACCATCGAATCAGACACTAAATGAGTGAGTTGTATGCTATGCGAATTCCATCTCCGTAAAGCGGCCATAAAAAGTTAGGCAATACAAATAAGGAAAAGAATGACAGTGGGACGGTTCATTGTCCCATCACCTAGAGACAACCCCTGTTCCATTTTAGTGACACTCTCTCAACGTACACTCTGTTGCCGTCCATGCTGCTTTCTCATTTAATAACACATGGTTTACATCTCTCCATGGTTTACATCTCTCCATGTCAGCAAACCTACCTGGACAGAAAGCCACACCCCGCTTCCACCGCTCACTGGCTGTGGGCGCCGGTCAGCCCCGTTGGCCCTCAGACCCTTGGACTCTTCCTCTGGGAGGTGGGATAACCCAAGGACCCACCTCCAGAGGAAGCAGCGAGGACGAAAGGAGGGAGGCGGCACCCCTAGGGCGTGCAGTAGAGACACGGGCCTGAGGGGAAGGCTCTGAAGGTGGAGGAGGACATTTGTGCCCCCCTCGAGCACGCCCACCAGGCTCCGCTCATTCCCGAGGTTCTGTGTGTTTCCAACACATCATGGTGGAAAACATCCACGGTTTAAAAGTAGGGAGGGAGGTCGGGGACAGACCCTGGAGAGTGTTGTGACCCTCAGTGGAAAGAAACTACCCTCCCAGGCACCCACTGTGTGCGTCTGGCAAAGGATTCTATGGTCTCCTCTCCGTGATATCATCAGCCCCTGTGACAGATGGGGACACTGAGGCTCAGGGAGGTGCCATCACCTCCCCTTTGCAAACAGCTGTGGGGTGGGGCTAGGTGTCATCTGTTTGAGAGTCAGTGTCCCTGCCACTTTTCTTTCTTTCAAGGAGGGGACAGCTTTGAAAAGGCTTGAATCCTGTCCAAATGTGGGATTGGATTATTATCTCCCAGACCTGGAGGGTAGAAGTCAAAGAGAGAAGTCACTGCCCTTAGATTTCTTTCTTTTATTTTTTTTTTTTAAAGATTTTATTTATTTATGTATGTGAGAGAAAGAGAAACAGAATGTGGTCGGGAGGGGGGAGGAGCAGAGGGAGAGGGATAAGCAGATGCGGGCCTCAATCCCACGACCCTGAGATCATGACCTGAACCAAAATCAAGAGTTGGGTGCTTAACTGACTGAGCCACCCAGACGCCCCGTCACTGCTCCTAGATGTCAAATAATAAGGGTGTGTTCATGTGTGCCTCCTTGCTCTGAGCCCTCTGCTGGGCTGTGGGGCCACGGCAGGGGCTTAAATGCCCAGGCTGGCAGGGAGCCAGGGCTGTACCTCCTGGGTAGGGGTGAGGGACACAGGCTCCGGACCCAGATAGTCGGGGTTGGAACCCCCGCTCTGCTGGTGACGTGGGCAGGTACCCCACTGTCTGAACTTGATTTCCCTGTCCTAGGTGGGTGTGAGCATTGAATAAGATAGTTACATGGAGTCACTCAGCATAGCTCCTGACCTGGGTTGAGCTTTGGTATCACAGGGGTAAGTCAGGGAGGCAGCTTCATGGGGCCCAGGAGGAGTGGCCCAGGATGGGGGCCGCTGCCCACGCTGGGTTTTGCACGTTCCTCTCTGGACCGGCCGATGGGTGGCCAGACGTGGGAAGGGCTGGAGACAGTTGCCCACAGCTTCCCTACCCATTCGTTAGGAGAGAAGAGGAAGGGGACACTGCTGCCTAGAAGCCTGCCCCCATCTCCCCACCCAGGCTGGGGACTCCCCCCCAAATTCAACCCCCCCATCCTGGGTAGTTCTGTACCTTTTGAACATGGATCCCAACTGGAGTACAGAGACTCCTCCCCTGCTTCCTGTGCATCTCCCTTTGGTCCCCTTCACCACCAACTCCAGGACAGACACCGACTGGGACCCAGGCTGCCTTTGGAGTCCTGGGGACAGGCTGTGAAGCCCAGCCCTGCGTCTGAGCAGCAACTTGACTTCAGTCAGAACCTCCTTCCTTTCCTATAGCACTGGGGTTAGCCGCTGGCCCCAGAGTCTGATTCTGACTCCCCGCTTATTGCCGTGTCGCCTGGACAAGGTAACTCAGCCTCCCTCACCTCTGGTTCCTCATCTGCAAAACGGGGACAAAGAACTATAGCTGGGTGATTGGAGAATTCACCGAGAAAATATACGTGAAGTGCTCAAAACAGTGGGTGAGACATAGCGAGTGTTCAAGATATGTTGGGCATGGTTACTACGATCCTGGCCTTTTAGGGCTGTTGCAGTGCCCAAGGTCCTGCCCATGGACCCCATCTCCCAAATGCCAGGTCCATGGCATCATAACCAGCCTGATCTCTGTCCCCTGCTCCCCACCCCACTGCCACCAGCAGCCCCTTAGACTGGGCACTCTGCTTTGCAGGCCTCCCGATCCCCGCAGCGCTGATGTCTGTTGAATGAACTAAACGAAAGAGGCGATGCAGACAAAGAAATCCAAGAGGCTCCACTTTGGGCGGGGAAATGCAGGGTCCCCTCATTCAGTCATTGTTCATTCATTTCTTCAACTGATTACCGGCTGAGCACCTGCTGTCCCAGGCTGTGGGGACAGAGCAGGGAACACAATTGGCAAAAGCGCGGTCTTGGTAGAGCTGACATGCTCATGGGGGAGACAGACCCCAAAGGAACTGAAGAGTGACACGTGGAGAAGGCAGGTCTGTGATAAATCCCGCAAAAACCCCAGGGAGGGTGCCAGAGAGGTTGTCCTTGGAGCCCAGGCAGCCAGGGAAGGCCGATGGAGAAGGTGACATCTGAGCAAAGATTTCAAGGAGGTGAAGTTATTCGTTCATGCATTCGTTCCTTCCGTCCTTCTGTCGTTTATCTGTTCCCCAGGCAGTCAGCCAGCATCAACAAACATTTCCTTGGGCCTGTTACGTGGCCCTGGCAGAGCAGGGTGAGGGTAGGTGGGCTTGCCCCGAGAGGCTCTCAGGTAGAGGTTCTCCCAGCAATGGGTGGGAGCACACTCACCCACCCTGGAAAGAGTCCGCAGAGGCTAGGGTGACCGTCATGGGGTCTGCCCAGGACGGAGGTACTCTCGAGACTCGGGACTCTCAGTGCCGACCAGGAGAGGCTTGTGCAAACCAGGACGAGTGGTCCCCCTCACTGAGATCACGCTCGGTACCGGGGGTCCGGGGATAGGTCGGCAGAGGCATCCTTTTACTTCTCCGAGGATGGGACACTTGGGAGGGTTGGGGAAGGGAGAGGCTGGGTGCCCTTGCCAGGCAAGCAAGGATTGCAGAGGCTCCAAAGTGCAAGTGCTGACGCATGTGGCGGCTGCGGGTTCGGGGACAACACTTCCTTTCCGGGGTCAGTGGGCGATGGAGCGGGAAGGGATGACGGGGTCTTGGGTGTCGCTGAGGGGCCCGCCTTGGCTGTGGGTGGCAGGCCTCCAAGCAGGTGGGTAACTGGTATTTTATTTTTTTAAATATTTTATTTATTTGTCAGATAGAGAGTGAGAGTGAGCGAGCGGAAGCAGGGGAGCGGCAGGCAGAGGGACAAGTAGGCCCCCCACCAAGCAGGGAGCCCAATATGGGACTCGATCCCAGGATCCCAGGACCATGACCAGAGCCGAAGGCAGAGGCCCCAACCCCCTGAGCCACCCAGACGCCCCCCAGGTCTGCATTTTAGAAAGTGTTTTCCCTGAGGCAGACAATAGAGAGAGGGCATTCATTCTTTCCTTCCTTCCGGCAAATGCTGAGCTCCTTTGAGACCCCCAGTCCTGGCCAACATGTCTGTACTAGGTCAGCAAGACAGGGAGAGGATTACACAGCAAGTAGTGGAGCATCTATGGGAAGGGTATATATGGGTATTCGTTCCATGATTTTCTGTAGGTTCAGACATTTTCAAAAAACGTTGGTGAGGAATAAATAAAAAAATTCTCGGCTGCATAGAAGGTGTCTGGGGAGGGCATAGATGAGGCAGTGTCCTTCCCGCCAGCAGCTCAGGCCCTGGTGCGGGGTCCAGGGCCTAAACCCACCATTCAGTGGTGTGGGAGCTCTGTGTGTGTGAGGTCCTCAGAGGAGGGACCCTGAGGCAGGCCTGGGAGGCCAGGGGAGTCGCACAGGCTGGAGGGGGAAAGGGAAGGGCGCTCAGATGGAGGAACAGCAGAGAGGAAAGCCTGGAGGCTGGAGGCGCAGGGATGTGGAGGCAACAGGTCGTTCTGTGTGGCTCAGAGGGTTGGAAAGAGGCTGGAAGGGGAAGTTGTGGCCTCACGGACCTTGTTTCCTTGAGTCGGTCTCTGAAAATAAAAGTGAGACTGGCCCACTGTTGCAAAATCAGAGAACACAGGAAATTATTTTTAAAAAGGAAATATAACCCCTAGGTTAGCCCATCACCAGAGATAACTACTCCGAAGTATCTGATGCATTTCTTCCTAATATCTTCATGTATTTATGTATGTGTATCTCTTAACTTCGAATAATAAAATAGTTTGCATCTTGCTGGGGTTTCTTTTTGTGTGTGTGGGGGCTTTAAAAGAAAATATTTTATTTATTTATTTATTCATTTGAGAGAGAGAGTGAGGGAGAGAACACAAGCAGGGGGAGCAGCAGAGGGAGAGGCAGAAGCAGGCTTCTCGTTGAGCAGGGACCCTGATCCCAGGCTCGGTCCCAGGACTCTGGGATCATGACCCAAACTGAAGGCAAATGCTTAGCCAACTGAGCCACCCAGATGCCCCTGTTTTTTTTGTGTGTTTTTGTTTTGTTTTTTAACATTTTATTTGTTTATTTGTCAGAGAGAGAGAGAGCGCAACAGGCAGAGTGGCAGGCAGAGGCAGAGAGAGAAGCAGGCTCCCAGCTGGACAAGGAGCCCCATGCAGGACTTGATCCCAGGACCCTGGGATCATGACCTGAGCCGAAGGCAGCAGCTTAACCGACTGAGCCACCCAGGCATCCCTTTTTGTGGTTTTTAATGATTTTTAAAAAAATCTTATTTATTCATTTGACAGAGATCACAAGTAGGCAGAGAGGCAGGCAGAGACAGAGAGGGGGGAAGCAGGCTTCCTGCTGAGCAGAGAGCCCGATGCAGAGCTCAATCCCAGGACCCTGGGACCACGACCCAAGCTGAAGGCAGAGGCCTTAACCCACTGAGCCATCCAGGTGCCCCTAAATGATTTTATTTTTAAGTATGCTCTACACCCAGCATGGGGGTCAAACTCACAGACCTGAGATCCCCATGCTCCACTGACTGAGCCAGCCACGTGCCTCTACATCTTGCTGGTTTTTACTTAACATTAGGTCAGGTGCATTTTTCTAGGGCCGCGGTACAGTCTCTGCTAACCTGGTTTCTCAGCCGTTCGGACGACTCCGGCCGGTGGTGGATTCTGGGCTGTAGTGGTGATTTCTCATGGCTGGCCACTGAGGCTGTTTGCACTTGTTTGCTGAAACAAAGAACATGGTAAACAGCCTCCATCCATCCGTAATTCCACGTCCACATCGCTGATTATTTGGGGGGCTTTTTTTCTGATCAGTTCCTAGACACGAGATTCTTGGAAGCCCTGCCTGGTGCAGAGCTATTAGGTAAGCAGGGGAGGAGGTGGGGCTTCTCAGGCCCACATGTCCCCACCTGAGGACAGCCCAGGCCCCAGCTGTAAGGAACAACTTGCACTTTCTGAACGCCTCATGTTCTCTCCTAATTCCAGGCCAGTTTGTCCGGGGGTTACCGACTTTGCCCCAAGCTTTCTGTCTTCCTCCTTCTCTCTGTCTTGCTAACTCTTGCTGGCATAAGATGTTCTCCAAGGAGCTTTCCTGGAGCCCCCACGGCTGGGAGCCCCCAGTGTCATCCCCTCTGCGGCTGTGCCCGGGGCCACCTCCATCCGAGTGCTTTCTCGCTGGGTTCCAAGTCCTGCTTCTTTGGTTTTCCTTGTCCCCCGAGGACAAGGCCCAGGCAGGATTCATCTCTGAATTTCTAGTACTGGGGGGGGGGGGTGAGCTGGCTCATTTCAGTTTCAGTAAATGTTTGTTGAGCAAAGGAATGGAGAGTTGGACAAATGAATTGAACAAATGAAGCAAAGTCCGTGGGGGAGGCTGAAGTGAAGACATCGGACTTTTTTGTGTTTGAGCGTCCAGTCCAGGGGGATGTAGTGGGGTGCAGAGCAAGGCCCCTGAGCCAGGAGCAAGGAACAGGGAAGGCAGGGCTCTTGTGAAAGGGAGCTGGAAGTAGGGGTCTAGGCAGTGCCGTGCAGGGTAATGCAGACAAGAACATTCCAGAAGAGGGAAAAGTTTCATGGGCTCTGGAGCCCCCCCTTCTGGATTCAAACCCTGACCCTGCTGCTTACGAGCTGTGTGGCCCTGAGCCAGTGACTTAGCTTCTCTGTGCTTCAGTTTTTCCATCTGTAAAATGTGGATGACAAATGTTAGTACTTCATTCATTCATTCATTCATTCATTTTCTTCCTCGCTTAACACTTGCTGAGTGTCTATTCTGGGCCCAGGACCAGAAGCTGAGAGGGAGCTGACCAGCACAGGCAAACCCTGCTACTGAGCAGAAACCCAGGTTTGGTGGCCGCAGCTTCTACTCGTGGAGCCCCTCAGTCAACCTATCAGGTTGCTGAGGGACCACTGGCTGGCACAGAGGGAACGCTGTCACCGGCCTCCTCCAGCATCGTCACCATCAGGAGTCTGTGCTGACCCACCACAAGGTCTTGGGAGAACTCCCCCGGCCTCTCCGAGCCTCTGTTTCCTTTAGAGTCAACAACCATCTTAGTTTGCCTGGGAAGAAGGGTCTTTCCAGGGTGGGGAACTCTTGATGTTAAGACTGGTTCTGTCCTAGGCAAACAGGGATGGTTGGTCCCCCGAGTTTCCTCATCTGTAACGTGGCGAACCGCCTGCCCCCTGGGGCTGCCGTGCAGAACTGAAGCATGCACACGGGAAAGTCCGAGAAGAATTCCAGATCGAGTACACAAATATTAAAGAATTCTGAGTGCCGTGGAAGTCCAGTCATGGAAAAGAAGGAGCCCACTTGCAGGTTCTGCTATGGAAGCAGCTCTAAGATACATATTCTTAGTGGAAAAAGCAAGGTGTGTGGACTGCTTCCCCCCGAATCACAGGAGGGGTGTGGCTAGATTCCCACGTGCTCATGTGTGCGTGGAACCTCTGGGGAGGGAACCGCGTGGCTGGGGAGAAGAGGTGTGGAAAAAATCTGTTGTTCACTATATATCCTTTGGCGTCGTTGGAATTATTTTAACTTCTGTTGTCATTATCAGGGTGAAAAACCTTCTCAACTCCTGTGTGTCCAGAATTAAAGCAACAAAAAACTATTCTAAACCATTAAAAGGCCAGAGATACAGAGTAGGAAACGTGTCTCGCTCAGGGCCCAGCAGCCAAGAAGTTCATGAATGGCCTTCTCCCCTCTCCTGCCCGTAGCCTCGCTGATCACCAGTCTGGGTATGTAAGGGACACCGAGGTCATCAGGCTTGGGGGCAGGAGTGGCGTGGGAAGACACCTGTGGGCTCCACGGGATGGCCTGTCTGCAGGCCTGGGGCTCACGGGACCTCACTCACTTTGGTGGCTACATGTTTAAGGTGGCTGTCTGTCATGTTCCAGGGGCCTTCCCTGACTAGAGGGGTCAAGGCAGGCCCATCCTGCAGGCTAAATGGCTCAGGTTTCACATCTCTCCAGACTAGGCAACCTGCATCTGCTGCTGTGGCCACCAAAGCCAGCTCCCTCTGCCTCTGGCCTCCGGGAGAAAGAGCCACAGCTGGTTTAGGAAAAAGTTCCAGAGTCAGCCCTCCAGGCCTGCCCCTCACCAACCAACCTCCACTGAGAGCCCAGCCCAGCCCTGCCTTGAGCTTCCAGACACGTGGCCAGATTCTTTTCTTTTAAATTTTAGCATCATGCACGTATTTCAGGAGCATGGTCTCATTGTACTCTCTCAAACATTAATAAAATGTAACGAATAAAAACCTAAAAACCAAAGTAATTCCCCTGCGTTTCCCCAGCTGCATTCCCCTCAAACATTACTGGCTGCTAGTGGGTGTTCCTTTGAACCTTCTACTCTCATGTGTATGTGTGTATCTGTAGCTCTTCTGTCTGTACACTTCTGTCTCTATCTGTAACCACACCTTTGTCTGTATCTGGGCCAGCTGTGTACGCACAGGTGCATGCGCTCCTCACATAAATGGTAACATTCTGTGTATTTTGTTCTGCAAGGTGCCTTACTTTTCACTGAGTGCATCTCGCTTTGGGGCCATACATATACAACCCCCTCCTTTTTAACAGCTGAGCAGTAGTCCATCACGTGAGCTGGCCCATCATTTCTTTGTCCAGTCCCTTACCGAACATCTAGATGGTTTCTATCATTTTGCTTCCACAAACAGCCCTGGGCAGGCCTCATTGTACATTGAGTGATTTCTCCAGGACAGGCTCACCTCCTGGCACTGCTGGAGGGGCTGAATACCACATTCGCAATACCTACTAACAGAGGGGCCGGGTGCTGGGGCTGGGTACCACATTCGCGATACCTACTAACAGAAGGGCCGGGTGCTGGGGCTGGGTACCACATTCGCGATACCTACTAACAGGGGCCGGGTGCTGGGGCTGGGTACCACATTCGCGATACCTACTAACAGGGGCCGGGTGCTGGGGCTGGGTACCACATTCGCAATACCTACTAACAGAGGGGCTGGGTGCTGGGGCTGGGTACCATATTCCCAATACCTACTAACAGGGGCCGGGTGCTGGGGCTGGGTACCACATTCGCGATACCTACTAACAGAAGGGCCGGGTGCTGGGGCTGGGTACCACATTCGCGATACCTACTAACAGAAGGGCCGGGTGCTGGGGCTGGGTACCACATCATGATACCTACTAACAGAGGGGCCGGGTGCTGGGGCTAGGTACCACATTTGCTGTATGTACAAAGGAAGTACAACCTGGGGAAGCCAGAGCTAGTCCCGCTCCCACCCAGGACACAATCCGCCTGTTTCTGAGCACATCACCAGCGCTGAGCTGCCCAGTGTGTCACATTTTCCTATCAGACCGTCTCTCCCCAGCATAATCCTTACCTCCCAAGCCACCAATCGTTCCACTGGGATGGCTTCAAAACCTGGATTCCAGGGAACTTTCCAGCCATCTTTGTTTGTCCGACTACTAAGTGGCTTTGTGCCTGGGTGATTTCAGGGAGAAGGGGAGATCCTCCAGTCCCCATATTTCTCCCCCATCTAGAGGAAAAGGCAGTTTGGGGAAGGCCCTGCCCCCTTTGCAAGCTCTTTTTCCTAAGGCTTCCTGCCACCGGGGCAGCATGGAACAAAGGAGGGCAGCTTAGAGGTAAAAAGCACAGGGGGAATCAAAAGATATAGAACCACAATAATGGCCTATTCCTTACAAAGTGCCTCCTGGGCCCTCAGCACCACAGGAGCCTGAGATCCGCCCCGTGGTGGTGCACACTACAGTTGCCCCCACCATGCAAGTGAGGGAGCCGAGGCGCAGAAGGAGGGGGAGCAGGATTGAACTCGGACCTGTACAGCCCCAGAGCCCAGGTCCTGTCATCGGGTGGGGGTATCACGTGTGCCAGAAGCTAGTACTGACTGACTCCCTGGGGGAGCCCAGGATAAATGAAGTCTGGAGAAGGGGTGTGTGTGTGTCTGTCTGTCTGTCTTGGTGAGGAAAGGGCTCTGGAGGGGTGGGTGGGACTTGGGAGGGAAGGGAAAGGCCTTCCAGGTAGGCAGAACTGCCTGAACAAATCCCACCCAGAGGTGGGAGTGCAGCTGGCACATTGAGGTAGAAAGGCCCGGGGTGGGTCGTGGTGTGAGGTACGTGCAAGCTGCAAGACAGGGGAGCCCTGAATGCCGGGCCGGGAGTTGGCTTGCCACTATGGCCACTGTGCTTACTATCTCTGGTCGGTCCCTCTCCAGCACTAACCCAGCTGCTGTCCCACTGGTTGTCCGTGCGTGTCGTCTGACTCTTCCAACAATTCCAGGACGTGACCACCTCGATGCCCATTTCGCGGAGGAGGAAATTGACTAGGAAGCCCCAAGGAGGCTGGATCTGGGCTGCTGACTCCCTTGGGACACCCTGCCCGCAGCCCAGGAACTGCCCTTCAGGAGGAGAGGGAGGCGGGGAGGGAGGAAAGCAGATGGAGGGATGAAGGGGGTGCCCGACTCCACCGTCATCACCGCTTGTACCATCTAGATTTCTGAAATGGCTGGTGCCGGCTGTGCTGTGCTCTCCTCAGCCCTCCTGACCCAAGCTGCTTTAACCGGCTGACCTGCAAATCCCTAGGGCTGATATTAGCTGCAATGCTGGCCCGGAACCCTCTCTCCTAAATTTGCATCCAGAGTTCTTCCTCCCATATTCCAAGTGCAAGAGCTGCTGGACGGCTGGATCCGCAGAGCTCTGGCAATCCATGGGACTTACCCACCCAGTCCCAGCAACTCCAGGATTTGGGAAATCGTAGGCTCTTGGGGTCTGATCCCAGCCAGGACCTCAGTTTCCCCATGTGTAAGTTAGACATGCTCATTCTCAGACTGGAAAATGGCTCTGGGTGTTTCTGCTTGTCTTGGGCCCCTGCTCCTCTGTCTTCTAGTCTCAGAAAACAGCCTGGCCCTGTCCCAGACCTTTGCTAAGCCTCTGTCTCAGGAGGACAGAGTAGCCCTGGACCAAGGAGTCAGCCTGGAGTTCAAGCTTTGCTCCTGATGCTTTCTCACTGCAGCCCTAGTGAGCGTGCCGGGTACCCCCCACGTAGGGGCCCTTGACATCACCACCCCTCCTTTCCCTGCCAGGGCAGATCAGGTCGCTTCTGCAGGCCTCAGGCTCTGGGGGTCTACAAGGGCTGCTCCTCCCTGCCCAGCCTCACACCAGGGCTGTTTGAAGGCAGAGTAAGATGCCGGATGGGAAAGAGCTTTGCAGATGGAAAACTTGGCCCATTGGGAAGGCTTATTGCTGTGACTGTAAGTGTGAGGTCCAAAAACCATCACGGCCTGACGGCCCCTACCCAGAAAGCTGTGCTGAAGCCCAGGCATCTTTCCCTCCATCAGTGATGAAGGAGCAGATGACCTTCTCCGCAAGCGCCGGACATCTGGTGTCACGCCAGCCAGGCCTGGGCTCCCTTTCAACCAATATTTTGGCATGTCCATCCCCCGGGCAGGGCCCTGGTCAGTACCTCAATGACCCAGGTTTGGGGAGGAGACACAGGCAGCCGAAACCCCTGGATAAACCTGGAGAGGCAGGCCAAGCCCTCCCTCCCTCTCAGCCCCCAAGTCCTGTCCAGTCTTCCTTTCCTCCTCTAACCTGCTATCCCAGGGGAGCCTTGCCCTGCCTGTGGCTCCTGCCAGCTTCCCCACCTCCGTCACGTCTCCTCCCTGCCTACCCTTGCCACCAGAAACCTTTGGAAATCAAAGATTCAGGCAGATCTCTCCTGTTAGGTGCTTTCTGCCAAGTGTCCCAGCCCGTGTAGAGTCCCTAGGGGCAACAGATGAGAAAGGAGAAAAGTCTCCAGGGAGAGAAGTGTCCCTGGGCTCTGTAGCCTGCCAGCCCCTGGCCCGGTAGAGTGTCCTGCCCCGGCTCCTGGGCCCTGGGTCCTGACTGAGAGGCATCCTACCCTCACGCCCACACGAGGCTGTCCCATGTGCTCCCTTCCCCCTGCCTGGACCCCACCCTTTCCCTCACACCTGATGTCTCCTCACCTCGTCAAGCCTCACTCAGGGTCCTCTTTCCATGCTGCCTCCAGTCTGTGTCAGGGGATCCTGTGTGTGTCCCCTCGGCAGAGGGAGCTCCTTATGTCAGAGCAGCAAGTCTGAAGGGTCCGTGAGCTCAGAGGCAAAGGCGCAGCTGCCTCATGGCTGGGGCTCAGAGCCCAGCACCGTGCCTGGCTCCTGAAATGCTTGCCTGATCCCCAGATGGATGGACGTCTCTCGCCATCCTGTGCGTGGCCACCCCCGGCGGTTGGGAGTGTGTGTGACCTCAGGCTCAGCCAGCCTGAGCTATATTTAGACACCGGGGCCAGGGCGAGCTTCTGGGCCTGCGAAGGCGGCGGAGCCCACAATGGGGCCCCAAGGGGACCTCCTCATCTAGGGGGACAGTCCCCGTGTAAGAGGCCATCACCCAGGCTGGGCACTGTTGGCTGCCTCTGCCCCCAAAAAAGGCCAAGGGAAGATTCTGTTTGAACAAAGGAGGCTCTCTGGCTGGTTTTCTGTGTGGTGTGTGTTTATAGTTAGAAAAAACAAGTTCCGGGCTGGTTGGTCAGCTCCAAGGGTGGGCCAGAGGTGGGGGGGGCAGGGGCGAAAGTTGGGGGGGTCTCCCAGCAGGCTGCGTGGACCCCTGCTGCCCGTGCGCCTTTCCTCCCCTGCATACCTTGGGTGGCGCCATGCCAGGCCAGGGTGCGGCCACCCGGCGGGCAAGGAGGGGCTGCCCTGGCCCCGCTGCCTGCTCCCCTGCTCTCCCGGGCGGGCAGGAGGCAGGATGGATGTTCGCAATAATTACCCAGCTGCAGCCTCCCCAGAGCTGCCGCCATAGCAACGGCGCCGGGCGCCCCAGCAGAGCGGCCAAGTGGCAGGAGGGGGTGTGGGCGCTCTGGGCAGGTCGGGGAGGGGGTGGCACGAGCCCCAGGCACAGCCCCACTGGCTGCCTTTGTTGGCTCCCTCTCCCGCCTGCCCCCTCCCCAGAGGCCAGGGGGAGGGGGCTTTGTCTGGGCACAGGGAGGTTGGCACAGCCCAGGGGAGCCTCCAGCAGACGTTCCGTTCCTGCTGCCAGGACCCGTGGGGCCAGGGAAGCAGGTGTCAGGACTAGGGGTGCCCGGGGGTCCCCGTGGCTCAGGGCTTGACTCGTTGCACAGCCAGGACCCTTGAGTGCGTGCACACCCCCCCCCGCCCCCGTGTTGTCTCCCCTCCGCCAAGGGGAGTGAGTCGTCCCTCGGCGCAGCCTGGGTGAGGTGTTCATGACCCCACTCCCGCGGCCCAGTGGGGCCCTCCTGGAACCAGGCTTGGAGCTGCCCTGGACAGGGCTGGCTTTGTGCATGCGGTGGCCTCCAGGGCAGGCCCTGGGCTCAGAGGCAGTGTTTGGGGACCCCTAGAATCCTGTCCCCAGGGCACCCAGCCCTACCCCCACCCCCACTCAATAGTAAAGACTCTGTAGACCTCCCTCCTGAGAATGTTTGATCTGAGGAAAGGGACAGCATGTACCTCTGCTTTACAGATGGGGAAACTGAGACCAGAGAGGTGATACAGTGTGGCTAAGGTCGCACAGCTAAAAATACGGAATCTCAACCCAGTCCAGAATTGTCACCCTCCTGCCATTGCTGTGGCGTGGCATTTGCTGTGGCTGTGCGTGCCAGTGGTTAGCTAAGAGTGCAGCCTCTGTGGCCTGAGTGGGGAAGGGGAGGGGATGTGAGTCAACCTCTCCCAGCCTCAGCTTTCTCCTCTGGGCAGTGGGGATATAGTGCACCTTCCCTTACGGGCGGCTCGCATGGATTAAAGGAAACAGTGCATGGAAAGAGCAGCGCCTGGCATGTGGGAAGTGTTAGCTGTTGTTATCGTTGGAATTATGATTATTTTTATTATTGTTACAGCACAAGGAGGTGGACCTAGACTCTCACCAAAGCCCCTTTTGGCTCTGGCCTCCTGGGGCTCTTCAGGCAGCTTTCTGAAGGCGAGGCCTCTCTGGCAGGCAGCAGAGAGGACGAGCGGGCTGGGAAGTGGGGAGTTCACAGCACAGTGAGGAGGCGGGTGCTAATCGCCTAATCCCACAAGAGTGTCTGGGGTGTGGGCTGCGAGTGTGAGGAAGGAGACAAACATGGGGCCGAGACGGGGTGTGCCGAGCAGGGCTGAGACCCCATTTACACGGAGTGAGCAGGGAGGGCCTCTCCAGGGGGCCAGGCTAGAGAGGCCTTGCTTGAGTTGCTGACATGGAGCAGACAGAGTTCTGGAGTAGAGCAGGACAGGGAGACCAAGGTCAGCGAGGTCACACAGGGTTGGGTCTCCAGGGCTTCGTGGGCCATGGGGGAAAGTTTCTGGATGTGATTCTGGAAGCTGTAGAAAGTTAGCAAGTGGTTTTAATCAGAGAAGGAGGTCAGTATATATTTGTTAAATGAATGCATGATTGAATGAATGGAAGTTTTATTTTGCACTGACCACCACAGTGACCACCCCCCACCCCAACACCCATTACTTTAGCCCTTCCTTGCTGGTTCTGTTCAGTCATGTGTTGGGAGTCCACAGTCACAAGGTGGAGGACCAACAAGTAAGTGGAAACATTCCAGATCATTTGTTCTGTCAGTATGGAGGAGTATTCTAAGAAATGAGAGCTGACCCTGGGCAGGGCACTGTCTGAGAGGGGTGCTGAAGGATCAATAGGAGTTCTCTCTGTTGCCAAGACAGAGAACACAGCATCTGCACAGGTTCAGAAGCAGGAGACAGCTCAGCATGGTGGGGGAGTTTGCTAGCATTTTCATAGGATCAGTGATAAATAAGGCTATCTACCTTCAGGGAGCACTGCTTTATGTCCAGTCCCCGGGCTACAGGCATGAGCTCAAGGGAATGACACGATGTAAACCCTGCTCCCATTGTGGCAGAGGCCCATTGCTCCTTTCAGAAAGAAGAGTCAAGGTTCAGATAGGTCTAGTCGCTTGCTCAAGGTCACACAGCCACCACAGAGCCCATGCCTTCCAATGCTAGGGGGTGGGGGTGGACTGAACCCTCCCAGCTGGGCCAATAAAGGCCCTGAAGGCCAAGCTAACACCGGGATCCAGTTCTGCGGCTCGTGGGGAGCCACAGTGGGGCTTGGAGTGGGGGGGGGGGGACAGAGGCTCAGAGCTGTGTTTGAGAGAGAAGACATTAGGGCCTCTGTGGAGGGCAGATGGAGCCTCCACGCCCAGTTGAGAGGGGGCTACTGCAGGGCCAGTGAGAGATGGCGAGGACTCCAGCCGCGGGGGCCTGGGCCAGGGCAGCAGGAGGCCTTTGAGGGAGGCTGAAGGGCAGAGGTGAGGCCAGGGGAGCAGAGAGAGGCCGCAGGCACGGAGGCATGGCTCAGGGCTAGAGACCAAGTCTGACGAGCCGAACGGGAAGTTGGTGCCTCCCCTCTGCCTGGTTCTTATTTCACTGGTAAGTGCGAGAGTGGGCATTTGCTGCCTCATGAGATTATGGGCGGCTTTTTTCTTTTAAGGTGGCTGGGACGAGGCCGTTCTTAACCCAAAGTGTTGCTGGTTGATGGTGGTACTTCAGGCACAGCACTCCCACTGTGGGTTTTCCCCAGAGTCTCCAAGGCCAGCGGCACAGAGCACCATTCTCCGTGGTCGTGACCCTTGAGCTTGCAGCAACAGCATTTGGGAGAGGGTCTGGGCAGGGGTCAGACTGCCCCTGGGTCCATTCCAGAAGTTGCCGTAGCTCTAGAAATTGAAGAAGCTTCTGGAAGCCCTGTAGCAGCATTCCTGACCTCCCTCTTTGGGCTTCCTGAGGCTGGGCAAGTGAACGGAAGCCCTTGGCCTGCCTGCCCGCTGCTCTGGCCCACTGCTACTGCCGCCAGTAGGCCAAGCTTGTGGCTCGAGCTGCAGGTGCTGTGTCACCTGAGCCCAGGTCGTGGCTGCTCCACAGGGAGGACGGAGCCTGTTCCCACACAGCCTGCTGCCTGGCGCGCTTCCTCATAACTCAGAGAAGCCATGGCCCGGGGCCTTCCCTGGCCCAGAACCTGGGGTGAAAGCACTGCTTTGTCAACCCCCCACCCACATCCCAAGCCCCTTCCAGCTGGCTGCTGCCAGCAGGGCGTTGGGACTCGGTGGAAAGTGCTGGTCTGGAATCCAGTCATCCAAGGTTGAAATTCTGACTTTGCTCTTAGCACTTAGGGGGCCTTGGGCAAGCCACCATCTTGTCTGAGCCTCAGTGTCTACACCTGTGAAGGGGGTTGGTGGAGGACAGAAGGAGATGATGACTGTCAAGGCCAGAGGGTCCCTGCAGGGAGCAGACAGTAAGTGTGAGCCCCCGTGTCCCCTCCCATTCCCCAGCAGTACAACCCGGAGGGGAGATGGGCCAAAACATGAGGCTGCACCACTTGCTTGGAATGGAGCTGGGAATGGTTGCTCGTAAGAGGCCTCGCTTGGGCCTGAAGTGCTGTAAGCTTGGTGTCCAGATGGGCACCCCAGAGCAGGGCACGCCTGGCCAACCGTGCGCACAGATGGCAACAGCACAGGAGACCAAACCCAGGTCTCCAGAGCCAGAGCCAGGACTGAGGCAGGATGGGCTGTGGAGGAGGCCGGGGCGCCATTGGCCTCCAGACCCTCTTTTCCTCCCAGCAGAGCCTCAGCTGCCCAGGTCAGTGGTGGTGGCCACACTGCTGATCTTGGCGCTA
Organism: Mustela putorius furo; assembly: GCF_011764305.1. Lineage (NCBI taxonomy): Eukaryota > Metazoa > Chordata > Mammalia > Carnivora > Mustelidae > Mustela > Mustela putorius. The sequence goes on along the minus strand of NW_025421464.1, from coordinate 2,439,643 downwards.
AGTGTCACCTACCTTCAGGGGCCCTTCTTCATCTGTAACCTTGTCCCCCCGTGATGAAGCGGACAGCCGAGTCCCCAGGAACGGTCATTGGCTTCCATCGACATGACCAGGTCCTCTCCAGCACATCCCAGAATCCGCAAAGGATGGGACAATCCCTTCTGACCTCACCACTCTGGGATTTTCTCCTCCCAGAATCTCTTATAAGGTGGGCCGTGCAGCTGAGACCCCGTACCATCCCCATACCATGAACAGTTCCAGAGCAGGGTGGGGGGGGTTGTGGGCAGCTGCATTCATGGCAAAACTCATTTAGAGCATGTCAGGTCCCCACTCAGCAATCTCCAGAATGACTCTGTTTTTCTGGAATATTCCAGCTCCCGCAAGCTCTGCATGGCGGCCCCTCCCTCTGACCTGCTCTGCTCCACACTCCTTGCTGGGCCTCAGACACCCCAAGGGGGACCCCTCTTAGGCCTTTGTCCTTAGTGTTCCTTCTGCCTCCAGGGCTCCTCCTCCAGATCCCTACACACTCTTGCAGGTCCTCAAAGCCTCTGCTCCAATGCCCCTTCCTCAGAGGAGCCCTTGATGACCACCTAGGGCACTCCCCTCTTCCTTGTTATCTTCTCCAGTTTTCTGCTTAACGCTTATGTTATACGGAGTTCCCTTACTCCAATCACCTGCCTCCCCACACCCTGCCCCACCCCCCAAGAATGCCAGGGCCACCAAGGCGAGGGCCCGTCTTGCTCACGGCTGAATCCCAGGGCCTAGTGCAGGGCCTGGCACGGAGAAGGCACGTGATACGATTGTCGAGCGAATGAACGAGAGAAGGAATTCATCCCTTAGCAAATATTTTTGGGCCGGTACTTGGGGCGAGGTCTTAGCATCGCTAGAGGGCCTGGAAACCAAACCCCTCACACCGGGCCTTGGGAAGGACATCACAGGTCCGATGGTCCAGAAGCGGAGAACAGAAGGCAGAGAGGAATCCCAGGGAACCCAGGCATGGATTCTCGTCTGGGGCCATCTTCCATGTCCTAGCTGTGGGCTTTGGGCTCAGCACTTGCCCCGTCTCTGCCCACAGTCCTCACTGTGAAGTGGGACAAACAGCTCTGACCAAGGGGCCCCACCTGGCCTCCTCCTCAGCTCCCAGCCACCACCATCGGGGCACATCGAAAATCCATTATCCATGTGGCAGCCAGAGGGACCTTTCTTCCTCTTCTTCCTTTCACTTCTAAAAAGAACTTATTTATTTTTTGAATAGGTGACAAATTTGCATGGCTCAAAATTCGAAAGGTGCAAGAAAAAAATGTAGAAAGAAGAAAGTGTCCCTCCTACCCAGTCCCAGCCAGCTAGAACTCCTCCCCAGAGGCAGGCACTGTTTCCTCCTATTTTCATCTATCACGCCATGGATAATTTTATGCATATACAGGCCAGTGCATACCTTGATCTCTGCTTTTGTATTTTTGGTTTTTGTTTTTGTTTTTTTTTAAGCAAACATGCGCATGGTTCTGCCCCGTGCTTTTTTTTCACTTGACAATCAATCCGGAGAATTTTCAGGGTCCTTTTAAAAACAGTTTAACTGGTCCCTCCCCTGTAGACCAGCCCTCTGATGGATTCCCTAGCATTCTCAGAATAAAATCCAGACTGCCACAGGGTGCTCTGTGATCTGGCCCCTGCCAGCATCTCCGACCTTGCCTCTCTCTCCCACTGGCTCACTCTGCCCCAGCTACTGTGGTCTCCTCACTGCTTTTCCAATACAGCAGGCACAGTCTCACCCCAGGGCCTTTGCACGTGCTGTTCTGTCTGCGCTCTGTCTCCACAAACTCTCCCAGTTCCCTGTTTTTTCAGGTCTCTACTCAGTTAGCACCTGCCCAGAGAGCTCCTCCCGGTTATCCTAACGAAAGCATCCACTCTCCACCCTGTCCCTTGATTCCCCTTTCCTCATCTTGATAGTACTGATTACCATTTGTGGTGGGATGTAATTGTTCATCATCTGACTGTTCCACCTGACTGAGCTCCGTGGAGGTGAGCACTGAGTCCATCTTGGTCCAACGCATTCTAACCCTGGGACTTTAACAAGTGCTCCATGACTACATGATGAGTGGCGAAGAAACACATCCCCATTTTACAGAGGACCACAGCACAGAGGAGGGAAACCCCTTGCGCAAAGCCAGCAGGGAGTCCCTGCAATCACTCACTCCAAACTGGGTTCTTCTCTGAGCCCCTCCTCCCTCTACTAGCTGTGTGGTGGGGGCTGGCCTCTTGCCCTCTCTGAGCCCCAACTCACCTTCCCTCCTGTGAGGGACTGGGAGAAAATGAGATGGGTGTCCCTGGTGCCTTCCCGGAGAGTGCCTGGGTCCCTGTCCCATGGGTTCACACACCGCAGTGGGTCCCTGCCCTTTGTCCACCGGGAAGGCCCCCTGGGCTGGTCCACGGTGGCCGTCAAATGCGAGGAGAAGGTTCCCAGCCATTAACAGTATTTTTAAACAACGATCCCAAGGAAATATTTTTAAAATCCTTCGTCGTGCTGGGGAACAGCTCTGAATTATTAACTATCAGGCAGCCCTGCTATATTTCTTGACAGAGTTTATTCTGACACATACAATTTTCCTCCTGGTAATTTATGAAAAGTGCATTCCCTTCTTCAGGAAATCACACCCCCGTCTGAGCACGGCCTCCCCCCCCACTCCAAACTGGAATGTTTACTGGGTAAACGCAACAAACTTTTATCTTAAAGTGCGTCTGCTTTCTTGCTTGATATTGGAGGTCATTTCCCAGGGAGTCGCTGCAACCGTATCTTCCAAAATGTCCAGCCTGGGGCCTTTTTGGACTTCAATAAAGCCCTGTCAGTTAGGATGAATTAATCATCTCCCCCCCACCACCACCCAGCAAAGCCTCTTTCCTTTAGCCCCGCACTGGGATGCCTGGTGGGAGATCACACATGGGCTTCGTAGACAGGCAGTTGTGGGTTCAAGCCTCAAGGAGTCCTGTTTCCTGGGACTCAGCTACTTCGGCCCTCCTCTGCATTGCCTACCTTGTCCTAGGCCTCCAAGGCACACACAGAGGGAAATGAACCCAGATTTAGTGGCAGAGGCCCTGGGTGGTCTTGTTGCTGCAGACTTAGCTGAGTTACTTCAAGTAAGTCACCAAACTCTGATCCAGTTTATTATTTTCTTCTTGATGCAGTTTTCTCAGCCCTAAACGAGGAGCTGGTGGTCTAAATTCAGACATCATTCAACAAATACATGGAACACCTCATGCCGAGCACTGGGGACCCAAGCCAGCTCCCACTGTTATGGAGCTCCATCCAGGTGGCAGGTCAGACCAGCTAAGCACACAAGTGAGCTAGAGAAATGTTGCATGCTAGTGAGAGCTATGGAGAAGATAAGGTTGGGGTAGGGGTGGGGAGTGCTGGATGTGTTATTTTCAGAGGGAGGTCCAGGACAGTGTGTGATGGGTGGACAAGGCAGGCCCCCCAACCCCAGCACAGAAGACTTTGACCCTTCTCCTCTGGAAACAGACAAGTGACAGTGTCTGGAGACTCAGGGTTGTTACCCTGGGGGTGTGGTGCTGCTGACATCCTACATCAGGGCGCAGAGGGCAGCCCTGAAACAGAGAGTGACCAGCCCCAAACATCGTCAGTGCCAAGTAGAGAAGCCTCTGGGGGCCATTGCAATGCCTTTGACTTTGACTCCAAGTGATCTGGAAGCCCCCAGCTGCTGCGTACGTAGCAGCAAGCGAGGCAGACCAGGGCCAGCCCTCAGTGAGTCTATGTTCCACTCGGGGTGGTGGGGTGGGGGCAGGGGGAACAAATGGACGAAGCCACTGCTCTGTTCAGAGCACAAAAGGCTCCTCCCATCTCCCTGGGACAAGGTCCGGCCCCTCACCACCCTTTCCGGCCCTGTGCTCCTTCTCACTCTCTCTTATGGCCTTCGGACATAGCGGGGTCGGGGGACGTGGGGTGGGGTGGGTGCTGGCTTCTCTTGGGGGGCGGTGGCAATCCTCTTCTCTCCGCCTAGATGCTCCCCCGCTTTTGTAACCCTTCCCAAACCTCACCACCTTACCAAGGCTCCCCTGGCCCCCAACCACGCTGTCTAAACAGCTGCAGCTTCATCCTTTATGTTCGGTTTCGCTCACTCTGCTTCTGCCCGTCCCCCCGCCATCCTCCCGTCCATCCTTCCTTCCACCTATTTATCTGTTCATTCATTCATTCATTCATTCAATGCAGGGGCCCCAGGAAGGAGTGAGACAGACAGGGCCCCACCCACACGCGTCCGCAGGGGACCGATGTTATTAGTCACAGCGGCACACACCTGCATCTGTAAGGAGAGCTGTAAACTCAAGGTCTGGGTGCCGTGGGAGTGCACATGCGAGTGCCCGGCACTGGCTGGGGTCGTGGGGGCTTCCTTGAGGAAGTGGCTGCTGAGCTGAGTTCTGGAAGGGAGTAGGAGGTAAGTGGGTGACGTGTGGGTGCATTTGTTAGGGGGCTGGGTGGTGGACAGGAGCGTGGTGCGTGTGGGGAAATTAGAGGCCAGTCAGTGTGGAAGAGCTTGGAGAGGTTGGGAGGTGCATGGCGGGGGGCAGGTGAGGAGGTCCAGAGGTGACTGGGGGCTCTGTCCCATGAGGGCTGTGGACCAGGGTAAGGAGAGCTGGCAGGGGGGGATTTGAGGTGGGGAAAATGCGAGCAAACTGGCTCCTCTTGCTCTTGGAGAATGATCTGAAAGGGGTAGAGGGGGTGAGGGAGGCCGGAGGGAGCCCAGTGAGAAGGGTGCTAGGCTTGTCCAGGCCAGAGAGGATAGTGGCCTTAGCCAAAAGGTAGCGGGGAAGATGAAGAGAAAGTTAGAGGTCAAATGGATGGCCCTGAGCATTGGGTGGATGGAAGGCTAAGAGCAAGGGAGGAGTCAAGCTTTCATTCACCCACTGAGTTGTCCCTTCTTGGGCACTGAGGAGTCCACTGGCCCCGCGGTCCCTGTCTCCATCCATCCATCCACCCATCCATCTGCCCATCCATCCATCCATCCATCCATCCACCCATCCATGCATGGATCCATCCATCTTTCTACTCTGTCCTTCTCAGCACCTACTGTGTATCAGACTGAGTGTTGAGACCCAGGGGCCAGAAAGCCCAGCATTCATCCAACTCTCACTAAGAATCCGGAAGTCTGGTTTCAGTTAGAGAATCTTAGCAAGACTGGAAGGGGCCAGAGAGGTCAGAGGCCAGATGCCGTTGCTCCAGGGGCACCGGGGCCAGGAGAAGCTCAGGTCCCGATCCATGGTTACATGGCCAGGAAGCAGGAGGATGGGGCTTGGAACCCGAGAGCTCCCATGCCCCCCACTACAGCCCTTTTGCAGGCCTCCCAGAGGTGCTGTCTGGGACCCGTCAATCCCCAGGGAGGCCCTACTCCTGGGAGGGGAACAACCTTCCTGGGCCCACAGGCTCTCCTTGCAGACCTCCTTGTCCCCCCCACCCCACCCCAATGGCTGCAGGAGGGGCCTGACTGGGAAAGTGCTTCTGTGGCCTGCTGGAGGGCCCCTGGGATGCTGATTCATGGCTCACAGGAGCTGCCTGTTAAATATGCAGAGCTTGGCTATGGCCTGTGCCTGTCTCTTTAAGGAGGGCTTGGGCCTCCCTACCCAAACAGCATTCCCTGAGGACTAGGAACAGGGCAGGCCTGGTGTCTCGGGGATAGAGACCTAGTGACTCCAACCTGTTAAGGCAGCCTGGGGCAGGACCACAGGTCCCTGGGTGGGACAGGGAGTCACTCCCAGCTCAGAAGGGCTGTCCTGTTCCCAGGATCACACCCCCAGGAAGGAAAGGAGCCTGGATCCCAGATGAGGCAATGAAACTCCAAAGCTTGACTCTGGGGCACCCAGGAGATCCTGAGCCAGGGTGACTTACTGTCTGGCTGGCCTGAGGCCAAGGGGGTAAACCATGGTTAGGTGGTCTCTCTCTTACGGGCACTCTGTCAAGGCCAGAGCAATCCCCAGGCTGATGGCTCTGTGGGCTACAAAATTCCTGGGTCCCAAGGGTGGCCCCAAATGGGTCAACTGTGACCTCGGGCAGATCCTCTGATCTCCGAACTTCTACCTCCTCAGCTGTGAGGCCGCAGCCACTGCTCAGCCTCCCTCCGGCCGGGGCGAGCTTCCGGGCTGCCCAGACTGATCCTTCATTTGAAGCCATTTCTGTGCACTTGGGTCAGATGTCCTTGGGGACCTCTGGACGGGCCAGGGTGTTGATTCACCTGGCACAGGGCTTGGCACGTAAGAGGTGCTCAGTGCCTACTGAATGAATGAACACAGGCCTGCATAAATGAATGGACAGAGAGTTTAACGTGTGCCTATGCCTCCTCCGTGCCCAGAGCTGGCAACACAGGAGCACGAGACGCATGTCTTACATCATGAGGTCCTCCTCGGGGAAAGGGGAGACAGAAGAAGAGGCGGTGCTCTGAGTGGCCCTGTTTTGACCTCCTGGGTTCTAGTAGTGCTGGCTAGGGGAACTTAGGAAGATCGCTTTACTGCTCTGTGTCTCGGTGTTCCCTATCTGAACCCAGCATTCACAGCATCCTCCTTACAAGGGTTGGAAGAAGTAATGAAGCAAATGCACGTGGAGCGCAGCACCTGCGCCATGGCTGTCTTCTTACTGCAATTGTTGTATGAGGGAAGCAGAGGGAGACAGGGGAAAAGTTGCCAGGAAGAGGGGTCAGGGGCAAGGGGAGAGCCAGGAACCTACAAGGGCGACCTCGGGGAAGGCGCCTCTCCCTGGCTCCAGAGGAAGTCAGAAGCAGTAGCTCTCAGGCCTCTGGGAGCTGCGGGCCTACACCTGCGCTGAATCTTCAGGAAGCTGAGACCCCCACCTTGGGGGCCCAGGGAGAGGGTCGGGGGGCTCTTCCTGGCAAAAGCCCTTCTGCCCTGCCCACAGCTCATCAGGGCCCGGGTTGGATCCAAGGACAAATCACACAGCAGGGCCACTGCCGAGCAGACTCCCGCTTTCTCATGAGAACACACCGCAGGTGATGAAGCCACGACGGCTAAGGTCACCAGCTACCTGATGGGCCAGGGCGGGGCAGTCAGTTCCTCTTCCTGAGGCACCTCTGCGGCCACCCCGTCCCACACGGAGCCCTTTCAGCTCTACCAGAGAGGCACTCCTCCCCTCCGTAGGCAGACGGGCAACTTAAGCTCAGGGAAGCCGGTGGGTCACCTGTGGTGCCCAGTGAACAGGGAGAGCAGAGAGGCCTCCAGCTGCTGCTTCCTGGGCTCCAGGGGACCCCAGGGGACAGGGACAGATGACAGGGCTTCTCCCCAGGACGCAGAGGCATCAGGCGATATCCCAGGCTGGCACTCACGCTAGCTGGCCTACTGCCCTCAGGCTCCCGTTCTCAAGGCTACGAGTGCCTGTGCTGTTGCAGGCCTCCTGGAAGCCCCGTGGCCTAGCCCATGCATCTTGCAAAGGCCAGCGTGGCTGTAGCTGACTCCCCTCCACCTGGCCCAGGGGCTGAAACCCGGGGACAGTGCTGATGCTGAACTGGCCAGGCAAGGGGCCTGTGGCCGGCCCTAGTGCTGGGCGGGCAGGGGTCCTGAGCCACTTCTGGGCACCTGCTCCCTCACTCGGCCTCATTTGCCATAATTATCCAGCCATCCCCTTCAAATGTACGGCAACCATAGCAACAGACAGATGTTCTGTCCCAGCCACAGTCCACAGTGAGCCAGGAGGCAGCACAAAATTTAACCCCTTCCAGCTCAGGCAGGCAAGGGCAAGAGTGGACTGTGGGCCCAGAGGCCCTAGCCAGACCCTATCCTGTGGGACTCAGGGACTCCTGAGGACCCATTCATCTTAGACACTCATTTCCCCGTTGCCCCTCCTCCCAACCTCTCTACTCCCTTCTGCCTTCTCCTTGGAACTGAAAGACAGTGAGGAGGGATAGAGGTCCTCTGTGAAAGGCCAGGACAGGCGTGGCTGAGCCTTGGGTGGCTAGCTGTGGTGCAGGCTCAAGGGCACTGGACACAAGGTCAGGCGAGCTGAGCTGTGTTCCTGCCTTAGTTCTGCCTTTGGTTTGCTGTGTGACCTTGGGCAAGGGACTCACCTTCTCTGAACCTCAGATGCTACCTCTGTAAAATGAGGTGGGGGGGGTAGACTCTCATTCTACAAACATTTATTGATCATCTGTTGTGCATCAGGCCCTGAGAAGACTTCAGGGGACAAGATACACGGGGAGTTCACACCCCAGGGTCGGGACAGGGACACTGATAATACATGGGAACAACACATAGGCTGACTCACATTTTTGTCAAGTGCCATGAAAGACGGAGAGTACGAGGTGTAGAGGGTTGACCTGCTTTAGACGGGTGGTCAGAGACGGACTCTGCCCTCGGTGGGGGGACCCTTGAGCTGAGGCCCGAGGCTGAGCAGGATCCCGCCACACCGCACCAGGGGACGAGAATCCCTGGCAGAGGGACCAAGCCTGTGTGGGGGATGAGTGAGCATGGCCTTCACTGTTGGGGAGCAGCAGGGAAGCCCGAGTAGCCATCAGGGCATAGTGCAGAGGCAAGAGGAGGGAAAAGTTGAGGTCCCAGAGGGAGATGGTCCCATAACGTCTGGTGGGCCCACCTGCCCTGGGAATGTTCTGAGCTGGGAGCCACTGGCCTGACTTCTGCACAGTCTCAAGGCCCTGACTGTGATGTCTCCTGTCCCAACCAGTCACCCTCAACTCCAGCAAATCGGGCCTCTCAAGGGGGCAGGGGACCATGGCTCCAGCTGCACCTCCCCCCACCCTGACTGGCCCCTTGTTCCATCACTCACTCATTGGGCTTGGCCCCAGAGGCTGCTGTGCTGAGCCAACCCTTCTTGGCTCCTGACCCGACAGGGCCCCACCTGGATTAACTATTAATGAGCAGAGCACAGGTGAGCCCCAAGAGTGACCGGGCAAGCCCCACCTAAGGAGGGGGCCCCGCATTCCAGCAGGCCTGAGTCCAGGGCCACCTCTGCCACTTCCTTGTTTTGTGGCCTTGGATAAGTCACTTAGCTTCCCTGAGCCTCTGCTGACCCTCTTGGAAAAGAGGGTAGGAAGGCTTCTGCCCTGGCCTCCATCCGGCCCACTCTCCCCTAGCTCACTCAGCTCTGGCCTCACTTGCTGTTTCGTGATACCCCGAGCTCAGCCCGTCTCAGGGCCTTTGCAACTGACTGCTTCCTCCACCTGGAACATTCTTCCTCTGGCTCAGTCTTCACGTCCTGAGTCTCTGCTCTCGCTGCCCCCTCAGAGAGGCCTCCAGGACCACCCAGCTGAAACAGAGCACCCCATCCCTCTGTATCTCTGTGGCCCTTGGTGTTCTCCTGGTCCTTCTGGATGGAACGCCTTCATTGAATGAACACGTATTTCCTCTGCTTGGCACTGTCCTAGGTGCTGGGGAAAGAGCAGGCGACAGTCCCTGCCTGCCCTTCCCAGAGGGCACGTTCTAGTGCGGGGCATAGATAAAGACAAAGAAAGTACTGAGAGGGTACCTCATGGGGGAGGTGGTTGGGGGCCTCACAGAGACAGCAGCCGTGGAGCAGGAACACAGGGTTCACAGATCTGTGGGAAACGTGTCAAGGCAGCGGCCCTGAGGAGGCGTGTCTTCCTTAATGCTTCCCTCCCGGTGCCCTGCACACAGTAGGGGCTTCACGGGAGCCTGGCACCGTTGCTGCAGCGGGCAGCTGGGGGAACATAGGCTGCTGCCGAGCCCCTTGCTGGCGGGGGGCTGCGCACCCGTCCTCAGGGAGCACGCCCCTTGGCCCAGGGTCTGCCGGCCAGGATGTGGGGGAGTCTGCCCGAGAGCCCTCCTGGGGGGCACAGGGAGGTGGTGAGAGCCAGCAGGGAAGGAAGAGGCAGGCCGGTGGCTGGGGCTGGTCTCCAGGGCTCATCTATGTCAGGCAGGGAAGGGGGACGTTACTCTGAGAGCCACGGGCAACCCCCAAAGCCTCGGGTGGGGGGAGGACAGGATTAGATCCGGGCTTTGCAAAGCCCTTTTGGCACCCCCTGAACAGAATGGAGGGTCTGAGAGGGGCCAGGGGATGGCTGGAGGCAGGGAAACAGTGGGGAGCACAGGCAGGGCTCTGGGGGAGCTGGAAGGCCTCTAGTGGGCCCAGTGCGGTTGCACAACTGGGCCGCATTTACCACCGGGGGACTCGGGCTCTCACACAGCGCTCCTCCTGCTCGACCCTTCTACAGGCTCATCCGAGCCCCTGATGGCACGGCCAGGCCAGTCTGAGGCCCAGGGGAGGCCACAGGAGCGCCTGAGCCCAGGACAAATCCCTGCCCTCCTGGGAGGGACCAGCTCGAAACACAGTAAGTAAAAGACACGGTGGGTGAGACTGTGGTAAGTGCTAAGGGGAAGGAGAGAAAATGGGGCGGAGACAGGGAGTGTCCGGTGGCAGGTCCAGGTCGCAGTTGTGGCTGGGGCCTGGGGAAGGCCTCCCCAGAAGGAGACTTCTTTCTGCTTGCATGAATGCTGCTGGGGGAAGAACGTTCCAGGAAGCAAACACCCGTGCAGCAGGAGCTGGAGGGCGGGGGAGGGGGGTGGCCCCACGCAGGAGGAGGGAGACAGCCTGAGGGCTGCAGAGCTCATGGGGCCTGAAGGTCTGTAAGGATCCAGGCTTCCCTGAGGGGCCGCTACTGCGTCCTCGTCCTCGAGCCCCGAGGACCGGGAGGCTCTGTGGGACTCTCCGTGGAGTGGGGTCCCTCTGGCTGCGGCGGGAAGAATAGTCTGCAGGTGGCAGGGCAGGAGGGGGCCAGCAGGAGGCCGCTAGCTGGGGAGGGGGAGATCCGGATGGAGGCTGATCCAGGGGGAGGTGAGGGACTGGCCAGGGCTGCTGGAAGCAGAGATGAATTGAGAAGTTGGAGCCAGCAGGATCTGCTGGTGCTGCCCATCTGGGATCTCTCTCTCTCTCTCTCTCTCTCACACACACAAACACACACACACATACACACACACAGAGCTGGAGCCGGAGTCAGGGAGGAAGGGGTTCAGGGTGTCCGCCGGTGTTTCGGCGTGGGCCGTGGGAAGGCTGGAGTTGCCATTCACTGGGATGAAGAAGGTTTTGGTTGGAACAGGTCAATGCGCAAATATCAGGAGATGGGACCAAAATCAGCTGGGGAGGCCGGGAGGGGCGGCGGGGCTCCAGGGTGGTGTCCAGGTTGGCGGTCTCGGTGTGTGTGGGGGGGTGGTTTGCCGGCAGAGGAGCCGTCTTTTAAATCAGCCAGGGAAGAAGGTAGATGGAAGAAACAGGCCCGGGCCCCCCACCCTGAGCAGTGGGGGTGAGATGCTGGCAGAAGCCGCAGAAAAGGGGCTGAGGCAGGACAGACAAGGAAGTGGAGGCAAACAGAACATTCCGAAAGGCAGCAAGGAAAGAGGCTACTGGGGGGTCCAGGGCAGTGAGGGCAGAGAGACGGCCCTGGCTTAGCCATGCCCAGATCCTTGGTCTCCTGGGAGGGGAGGTGAAAGCCTGAGGGTTCAAGGGAGGAGAGGGAGCCATGAGGAAAGACACACTTTCAAGGAGCTCCTGTGCAAGGTGGGAGAGAAACGGGACAGCAGGGGGAGGGGATGTGGACCCCGAGAGAAAACCCAGCAGTCTGTATGTTGCTTGGGTTGAGTGGGTAGAGAGGGAAATGCTGATGAGTTCTAAGCGGGGAGAGTTGCCGGAGCAATGTCTCACGGAACACAGAGGGACTGCGCCCCTGAATCACCCCACGGACCCTGGGAGGTGAGCGATGCTACCGTTGCCACTTGACAGAGGTGGAAACTGCAGCCCAGAGAGGTTGGTTCTTCCGGCCCAGGTCACACAGCCAGGAGTGACGGCATATCCCCTCAACTCTGCCATATGTCCTTCACAGGCAGGGCTGTTGTCCTAGTTGACAGGTAAGGCCCCGAGCGGTTCAGTTATCCGTCACTGCTCAGAGCAGGCGAGGGGCCAGGTTAGGAGGTAGATTTGACAAGACGTGGAGGGAGGGGTCGAGGGAGAGCGTCAGGAGTGACTCTGGTACCCAGTGCAGGTGGCTGGGGGCTTCTCCTTTGGCTGGGAACTGGGAGAGGAGCAGGTTTTCAGAAGATGTTGAGCTCAGTCCAGGATGTGCGTGAGTTTTCCCATGTAGAACATGGGGCATGGTGCCGACCTCACCAAGTCAATGAGACTCAGAGGAGTAGATGTAGGTAAAGCCCTTAGGACAAGGGCCCAACGCCCAACACATGCTATGTAGTGGGTCTGTTCTCGTTATTCTGAGCTGTGTGGCTAGAGGAAAGGGGGACTTCCACCCACAAATGTACACCAGCAGCTGGATCCTGGGGGAGCCTGACAGCACGAGACAGTTGATGGGAAACTCAGGGCTGCACAGACCCTTTGGGTCCTTCCTGGAAAAGCCTCAGCTTCCTGGATTGGAAGGCCCAGCCTCCAGGGAACCTAGGGCGCCCTTGAGAAAGACCTTTTGCTTCTAGAAGCCTGAGGTCTTCAGCTATAGGGTGAGTGGCCCAACTCTCACTTTGTGGAGATGCTGTGACTGTAAGACATGCTGACAGAGCCCTGGGACCTGACGAAACTCCTGTGATCTTGGACAAGTAGCTGAGCCTCACTGGGCTTCATCTGTAAGACCTGGATGGTGCATGTGTCCCTGCAGACTGATGATTCCATCATTTCTTTGTTTTTAATTGATTTATTCTTATTAACATATAATGTATTATCTGCTTCAGGGGGACAGGTCTGTGATTCGTCAGTCTTACACAATTCATGGCACTCACCATAGCACATGCTCTCCCCAACGTCCATAACCCAGCTACCCTATCCTTCCTGCCCCCACCCCTCAGTAACCCTCAGTTTGTTTTCTGAGATTAACAGTCTTTTATGGTTTGTCTCCCTCTATGGTTTCATCTCGATTCATTTTTTTCCTCTTTCGCCCTATGATTCTCTGCCTTGTTTCTTAAATTCCACAGATCAGTGAGATCATATGAAAATTGTCTTTCTCTGATTGACTTATTTTGCTCAGCATAACACCCTCTAGTTCCATCCATGTCATTGCAAATGGCAGGATTTCATTTTTGATGGCTGCATAATATTCCATGGTACATATATACCACTTCTTCTTCTTCTTCTTCTTCTTCTTTTTAAGATTTTATTTATTTATTTGACAGAGATCACAAGTAGGCAGAAAGGCAGGCAGAGAGAGAGGAGGAAGCAGGCTCCCTGCTAAGCAGAGAGCCCGATGTGGGGCTTGATCCCAGGATTCTGGGATCAAGACCTGAGCTGAAGGCAGAGGCTTTAACCCACTGAGCCATCCAGGCACCCCTATACCATATCTTCTTTATCCATTCATCCGTCAATGATGAATGGACATCTGGGCTCTTCGACTCCATCATTCTTTAGAGCTTCCTGATTTCACTAAGTGGCAAGTCCCCAGCTATGCCTGGGGAGTTTTTCAGCTTTGAAGGCCTGTTTCTCATCAGAGCAGGACAGGGGCTGGAACCAGGAGAATGCAAGGCCACCTGGGTCTGAAGGATCTCACTTTGGGGCAGCCCTGCCCCAGGCACACTCTGAGGTGTCTAGGGTAGCATGTTGATTGGCCTGTGTTTCACTGATCCAGGACAGAGGAGGTGTGGGGCCCATTTTCCAAGTGTCCCCATTTTATGGTGAGTAAACTGAGCCTCAGAGGAAACACAACCCACTTACCCTCAGAGCACTCCTCTTGCCACAACTCCAGGCCTCCCTGAGGTGTTGGCTCTCAGCATGCAGATATCAGACCCTCAAGGGCCTGCATAAACCTCTGCCCTAGGATGTCCATTCAGTCCCAGGCTGTGGCACCTCCCATGTGTCAGGCCCTGTACTGGGCACTGGGGAGTCCTAGCCTCCTCTGGTGGAAAAGACACATGTGAACAGAAACACAGACGTTAAAGAGAAGGAGAGAGTCATTCTCATCTAAGGATCTGGAGAGGCTTCCTGGAGGAGGAGGCACTGAGATGGATCTGGAATACCAACGGTAACTATTACCGTCTTTTGAGCAACATCCTCGGGCTTCAGGACACAGTCTTACGGTATCTTTCCGGTCCCCATTACCTTAGTCCCATTTTAGAGATGAGAAGAGTGAGGACCAGAGAGCGGATGTGACAGGTCCAGGGTCACATGCTTATGAGAGGGGCCTGATCCCATTCCCATGAAACACCCTTCCTGGACTGAGGAGGCAGGGGAAGACTCCCTACCCCGACAGCCTCAACCCAAGAGGCCCAGGTCTTCCCCTGGCCATGTCCCCAGCACCCAGTTTCACTTCCCAAAACACAGACCTATTTTGGATCCTGCTGACTTCCTTTCTCACTCATGGCCGTTCAGGCTCTGAGGACTGGGCAACCGTAGAATGGACCTGGTGCCCCTGGGCCTTTCCCAATGCCCCTCTTACACCACCGCCGTGGAGCCCTCTCCGTGCCGGGCGCTGGGGCTCCTCAGGGAGGGCTGACCACAGGGGGCTGGCCGGAGCCGCTCCCCACCCCGCCGCCTCCCGCAGCCTCTGCTCCCAACCTGCTCCCAGCCCCAGCTGCCGGGGTCCAGGTCCCAGCCCCACAGTGTCCTGGCTCCATGACCTCAGGTGGATCCTCACCCACGCTGAGCCTTTGCCATAGGATAAGTCAAGTAAATAGTGTCTTATAAAGTCAGGTGAAGTACAGAGAAAACGAAGCTGAGAAAGGGATGTATGTGTGTGGTGGGACAAGGGATTGTCATTTTTAACTAGGGGGGTGGTCACAGGAGCCTGAGAAGGTGACATCGGATGACCTGGAGGAGGTGATGGGGCCAGCCCTGCAGAGCCCCAGGAAGGGTGCGACATGTGCACATGTCGGGAGGCAAGAACACCGACTCGGCCAAGAGGAGAGCGGGGGATGCCCTAGGGGCCATGGGGCCAGACAGGCACAGGGAGGCCGGGGCATGAAGGCCTCAAGGGCCAAGGTCAGGTCTTTACTAGGAGAGAGGCAGGGAGCCGCAAGAGGCCTCCGAACAGGGGAGGGACAGTCTCCCTCCAGCTGTCTTACAGAGGGTACGCTGTGTGCCAGGGTGGGGGCAGGCAGAGGTGGGTGCCGCCATCCTGGGGGTGGGCAGCAAGGCAGGGAGAAGGGGTCAGATTCTGGTTATATTTCGAAAGTGGAGCCGAAGGGGTTTGCTGACTCATCAGGTGGCAGGACGAGAGACAGGAGGCTTTCCAGGCTGAGCAGTGGGAAGAATGGGGTTGGTGTTTGCTCAGAGAGGGAGGCAGTGGGAGGGACCGACTGGCGAGTGGGAATAGGGATCTCAGGCTTGGAGTAGTGACGTGGAGTTAGCAGGTGGGCAAGCAGGTCTGGAGGTCATGGGACAGGAGCAGCGTCCGTGCCTCCTCCCTGGCCTCCCTCTGCCCCTCCCGCCCTCTGAGGGCCCAGTGCTGGATAGATCTTTCCAGTCCAATCACTTCCTATTGCTGTGGCCTATAGCCCAAACTCCTTGCCTGGCCTGGTCCCAGCCCCCCTCTCCAGCTTCATCTCCCTTCAGCCATATTTTGTGCCAGCCTCAGGGCCTTTGTACTTGCCCTGCTGGGTTCTGGTCTGTGCCTTACCTGCTTGGTAGCCTGGATGTGGCTCATCCTTTCTCTGGGCCTCGGTTTCTCCATCTGTAAAAGGGGAAGCTTGGAGTCCTTGAACCCTAATGAGGGTCCATAAGTTTCCACACTTCTCAGCTTTGGGTGCCACCAAGAAGCTACCCTTTTTTGCTCTGTTTCTGCCTGGTGAGACCCTGGGCAAGATGCTTCATATTCCCCACTCCCCTCTGTCTCACCTGCCTTCCAGGGTCTGTTGCCGGTGCTGGCTGCTGGAGGAGGGACACATGGTCCCTGGGATCTGGTCCTGGAGGAGAGGAACGTTTCAGAGACACCTGTGTGGCTCAGGTAAGACCTTCTGCACTCAGAGCCCCACCAGCAGAGTGGTGCACCTGATTGCTGAGAGGTCCGGTGACGGCAGAGTGCCTGGCTCACTACCCATCGTACCGGGGAGCCAGTCCGGCCCTCACAGAGCTTGCCCAGCTGGCACTAGGCAAATGGTGTGCTTACCAAGTTGGGTGCACCCAGGATCCCGGCCCAGGGGAGATGGGGGCTCTAGCTGCACCTTCCCCTGACACCCACTGCCCAGGTTCATTCTCCTTAACCTGCGAAGCCCATGGGGCCCAGGGCCTCCTTCTGGGGCTCCACCCAGGCTAGCAGCTCTAAGGATGGGTTGGAATCAATCAGGTGAATTCATGGCAAGAGGGGAAGGGTTTGGGCCAAAACCTTGGAGTAGGTGGAGTAGGAGGAAGTGACATGTCCAGGGTCACATGGCCTGTGAGAGGGGCCTGAGCCCATTCCCAAGGCCCTGACAAATTCAAGAAAACAAAGGAAGATCCGTGTTATCTGGAACTTCCAGCGATGGCTGGGGGGGTGGGTGGGGGAGCAGGGGTCAGACCTTCCTGGGTCAGTCATGGGTTTCCCAGTTTCAGGAGAGAAGTGATCTTGGAAATCATCCAAAGTCCTCATGATATAGATGAAAAAAGAGATTAACCTGGGTAAGGGACATGGCCAAGGTCAAAACAAATTGGGGTTAGACCCGGGATTAGAATCCAGACTTTCTAACATCTGCCCGTGGCTCTTTCTGCATCTGGTGAGTGGCCCAAGAGAATGGGGAGAAAATAAATTGTTAATTCCTACTATGTCACACACACACACACACACACACACTTCACCCTGGGGCTCTCGCCTGTAAGTCAGGGCCATAGCCCTAGGAATCCCTTCCAAACAGAAAGGATTTGGAGGAAATGGAACCTAGGAGGTCATTTGATCCAGACTCCTGCCACTGGCTTCAAGGCTTCATCCTATTGTCTCATCTGAAATCCTCTGCAGTGAGTAGACATTATAATCCCCATCTTATAGATGAGAAAACCAAGAGGAGAAAATGAGACACTGACCTCAAGTCCCACAGTAATCATCAGCCAAAGCTGCCTTGACTCCCACTTGAGTATTCTTTCCAAGGTCATACACAGCCCAGGTTTCAGCTATCTGGCAGGAGGAAGTCCTTCCTATTGTCTAACTGAAATCTCTCCTGTTTTACTATGTCAGCTTTCCCTTGTCTGGATGCCTGAAGATGTGGAGAAGCACTATGATCCACCTCACAGTTCTTGACTATTATTGTAGAGGGCACAGAGCTAGAGGTAGGAGACTCAGAGGCACCCCCACCCCGACCCCTAGGGCTGAGCCCATGAAGATGCTTTGCTGGGTGGGGTGGGGGAAGTAGCCAGGCCATTTGCCATAAGGGCCTTCCCTCTACAGGGAGGTTCTGGGAAACCTCTAGAAAGAATTCCCTGGGGAAGAAGTCCTTCTGGATCACCCCAAGGACACAGGCTCTCCCCAGGATGTAGCTGCCAGGGGACTAGCTCACGGCCAGCAAGCAGCGGAACCCAAGGCCTCGGATCCACCCCCATGGTCAGAGGCGGCCTTGCGTTTCTTCCACACACACGCCGGTTCGACTTGCTTGTCAGAAACCACTCAACAAAATCCAATTTATGGAACCAATATGAAGTGGGGGAAAATGCTTCTAAACAAAAAATGTTGTTTTCAAATCAAGGAGGACGAAGGCCCAAGAGCTGGACATCTGGATGAGCAGGCCCGGTGCTAAGACCCAGATTCAACCCTGCGGAGGGCAGCCTGGGCTGGACCTGGCCTCTGGTTGGCCTCTTTCTCCGGAGAGACCCACAGCTCCCCCAAGATGTCAGCACTTGGTGTGCCCGGTACTGAGAGAGCTGAGGTCGCAGAGATGTCCTGAGGGCCTACGGTGTGCCAGCCACTGTGCTAAGTGCTTCCAGATGGACCACTTCACTGGACCCCTCCCAGCTACCCCCAGGAGGTAGGTGCTGCTAGGGTCAATGCTGTACCCATGAGGAAATCCAAACTCAGAGAGGCTAAGTCACTTGGCCAAGGTCATACCCTCAGTGAGAGGGGGTAGAACACTCAAGTGCAAGCAGTCTGGCTTCAGAGATCCTTAACACTGACATTTTGCTACGGAGGTGACTGGTCCCAAGCAGGGGCCTGTGGTGCCCAGGAACAGAGGTATGGAGGAGAGAGCTCTGGTTGAGACAGCTAGAGGCTGGACCCCAGGCCCTGTTCTGCTGTCAAATGCCTAGGAGTCCTTGTCCTTCTCTTGTCCCTCGTCATTTCTGAAATGGGGCAGTTGGGTGAGATGATTCAAAGCTGGGACAGAGTTTCACAGTGCCCACGAGCACATTAAAGGTTCTGAGAAGTCCTGAAGTAAAGAAAACCCAGTGAGGGGTTAACTGGAAGCGTTGACCAGCAGAAAGGGTTACCTAAAGATTCACAACCTTGAGCTGAACTCGTATCAGTAAGTCAGTAAGTTGACAGTTGTTACCGGGCCCTTTGGGAGATCAATGGGCAAGACATGATCCTGTCTTTGAGGAGTGCCTTCTCTGGAGAGAAGGTAGCCAAGTCGAAGGTAATGACCACCCTGTATGGTCACTGCTCTGAAGGAGACCAGCCCGGGATCCTGAGGTGCCAGGGGAAGAGGCACCTCACCCTGCCTGAGGGCCAGGGGAAGTATGGCAGAGAAGTTAACAGTCAAATAGGGTTTTAAAGGATGAGTAGGAGTTCTCCAGAAGAGAATTAGAGAGGAAGGGCAGCCCCAGTGGTGGGAACAGCATATATGAGTCCGTCATTGTTAGGGTTTGTGGTTGCAGGGGATGTTGGCAGAGTGGGGGATGGGGTGGGGGAGGGCTGGAACAGGATGGTGGAAGGCCTTGAATGCTAAACCAAGGAGTTCAGACTGTATTGTGGGGCATACTAGAGGTCATAATTGAGAGAAGAGACCCTTTGAGTTGGGGTGGAAGGGAAAATCTATAGGCCAGGAGTCCACTGAGGGGGCTGGTACTGCTGTCTGGGCCAGACCAGAGGAGGCCCAGACTGCACTGAACAGATGGTCCATCTGACAAGGATTTTTGGTTTGCAAGAAATCCAGCACAAAGAGACCTCGATGAAAATGAAAAGGGCCTTCAAGCCTGACTGAATCCAGGGGCTCCAGTAGTGCTGTCGGAAATCTGGCCACAGTCACACGGGCTTAGGGGTTGCTGTGTCTTCCACGGCTAGTGTTCAGGTCAGTCATGCTCCAGCTATGTGCTCCGAATATGGGGAAGGGGTATTTTCTCAGAGGAACTTCAGATGACCCTGAGAAGGATGTCGCTCGGCAGGGGAAAGCGACAGCTGCCCATGGTGGGTGGTGTCACTGGAGGATGCCCTGACTTCGCCCTGGCCCTTGAGGCCTAGACAGACACCTGAGGCCAGAGGGGGTGGGGCGGGGGTGGTCAGGGTGGGCTTCACGGAGGAAAGGAGCCCGGAAGGGAGACTGGCACGGTGAGTAGGACTGCAGTGGGTTGAGTGGGATCTCCAGGAGGAAGGATCTGTGAGAACAAAGACACGGAGGTGAGAGCGAGCAGGAGGTGTTCTGGAGCGGGTGAACACAAGGAGCCCTGAGGGCTGATGAAAGGGGGCGGGGCGGGGGGGGGGATGAGGCTGGGCCTGACGTCAGAGGTGCTCCTATGCCAGGCCCTCTGGCCCAACCGGCCAGCCTCTTCGAACACCCAGGTCAGGGGGAAGCAGCGGCTTCATCGCTCGATAACCTCCCATGGCTCCCCATGACCCTCCCGTGAGGTCAAAAGCCTGGCCAGGCATTCAAGGCCCCAGCATGCCCACTGCCACCTTATAGGGAGCCTAGGCTCCTCCGGGAGCCATGCCCACCGCACTGCAAACACATCCTTCCCTTTCTACGTAGACTTCAAGCCTTTGCTGGGGGTATTTCCCTGCCTTGAATCACACTCCCTGCTTGCTATTTCTACCCATCCTCTGTAAGCCAGCTAGAGGCCTCTGCCTCCAGGAGGCCTTCAGGAAAATGGGCCTCCACTCACTTCTCACACTGGAACTCCCAGAGCCCTTTATTTATTTAGCTAGTTGGGTTTTTTTTTTACACACGCCCTTCGACCAACCTGTCTGGTGGGTGCAGGGTGGCCGTCTCATGTGCCTGGGCCTTGGAGCTGGTCAGATCTGGGTTCAAATTCTCCCTGTGCCCCTCACTATCCATGTGACCTTGAGCACATCATTTGACCTCTCCTTGAGGACAAACAGAAAATACAAGTAAGGCCTCATAGGAGGCTTCAGTGTGGTTATATGGAAAAGGTTCCCGGCATGCAGGCTCTCCCGCAGCTCTCACCACCCTTTTTTGCAGTTGTTCAATTAGGAATTATGTCCATCTCACCCTCTATGAGCTCAGGCCAGGAAGGGACCACACCTGGTTTTTTTTTTTTCGTAGTCCCTCAGTGCCTGGAACATAGTAGGGGATTTGTAAGGGCTGACCTATCTGTTTTCCTGGGCCATGTGGATCCATTGTCCCCATTCTACTCTGCCTGCATGAGGCTGGGGGTAGGCCCCCCTGGCCCCACACCTGCTCCCCGAGGCTGACCCGGCGAGCTGCTAGGTGCCAGCATCCAGCATCAATAAATTACTGGCAAGTTCAAGTGACGGGACAGATCCAGTGTCAGCTTCCTCTGTGTCATGCAGGTAGGCTCAGGCCCAGGGGCTCCCCTCCCAGAGCCTTTCCCACCAAGGGCACCATCAGAATAATAGAATTGCACCTACTATGGGCCAGGTGCCCTCTGGGCACTTTGCACCACATTTGACTGACGCCTCACAGTGATTTTACATGTGGGGAAGCTGAGGCTTGATGAAGGGAAGTGACTAGCAATAGACAAAATTAATAACAGAAAGACAAGCCTCTTTCCTTTCTAATTCGACATAAATGTGCTAGGATCTCATTGCAACTCTAGTTATCATACACACTTGGGGTTTCTTCATTCATTTATTCAACAGCAATGTATGAAACACCTACTATGTGCCAGGCTATTCTGGACTCGGAGATCCTGCCGCCGAGAGAGAATCCCTACCCTTTTGGAACATGCGTCCCACTGCATGAGATGAATAGAAACAAGGAAACAAATAAATCCATACATTACAAGGTGCTCCTGGGTCTGTGGAGGTGAACGAAGCAGGGCAAGGGGAGAGAATCACTGGGGGGGGCTACTTTGAAAAGGGCAGTCAAGGAGGGCTCCTCTGAGGAGGTGACATTTGAATGAAATTTCTTGTCTCTTTATGCTTTCATTTCTGGAGAAGGGAGATGCTGGATTCAGAAGATTTGCAAACTCTGTGAGGTGGGTAGAATGCCTTCCTGATGGACTGTGGTTCCCTGGGCACCATGGCCCGGGCCATTGTAGGCACAGAGACATCATTCTTCTTCCTCTGCCCTTTGTCCTGAGTGTCTCTGTCCTAGGAGCCCTTGGGTAGGGCTTCGCAGAGATGCTCGTCTGAGTCTCTCTGCCTTGTGTTCCATGACACCATTTTGTTTTCAAATTCTCAACCCATCTGTCCTCATCTTTGAAAAGTTGGCTATTCCCTGAGCTTCAGGAGGGCTGGGTCCAGGTCCGTCTCATTTAGTGCTGTGTTTCCAACACTGGGCATGACGTCCAGCGCACGGGGACACTCACAACGGAACATCCAAATACATGGTAGAGAGACATTGTCACCATAAGAGCTGCCGCTCGCTGGGTGCTTGGTCTCACAATAGCCCCGTGAGTTAGGGTTACTTATTACCCCCACTTCACCAGTGTGGCAAACTGAGGCTTGGAACAGGGAACCCGTGTCAGGCCACGCGACAGAGGGCTGAGACTGGGCGGTAAGGTTGTGGTGAGGAGGACGGAGAAAAACACCGTCGACCTCCATCTGAGCTGTGCCTTTTAGAACCAGCCCGTTTATTCTTTCATTCATTCCCTCACTTGTAAAACATGTATTCCTTTACTCAATAATCACTAGACCTCAGCTCGTGTGCCGGGCCCTGGTAGGTACGGGTAACCAGGCAAACGTGAGATTGCAGTGGTTCTCAGTGGTTCTCAGAGCCCAGGTGTCTTTAAGCAGCCATGGGAGCCCCCGAGGCAAACCAAGGGATCAGGAAGGCTTTCTGGGTGAGGTGGGCCTGGAGCAGCAGGGCTGGGAGGGGGGTGCGCACGTCGGCTGCAGGAGGAGGTGCTTTGGAGTGGAAGGTGACAATGGCTGCAGGAGCTCTTGGCAGAAGGGGCAACAGCTCCCAGTGATGGAAACCACCTCTCCCTGAGGCTCCGAGGCCTTCCTGCTCCCCCCAGCTTCTGGTGGCTTGGCCAGGCTGGGGTAGGGCTACCTTGCCTCTGAGTTGTAGGCATTCCTGCTCATCTGGGCCCAGAGTCAGGGCTCAGTGAAAGATGGGTGATATGTGCCAAATTAGCTAAAGGCTCTGCCTGTGGCCCTGAGTCTCTTTCCTGCTGCGGGACTCAGTTTACCCACCTGTAAAAGGCAGAATTTGTGTTGGATACTCTCTGCAGACCCTGCATGGGTAACCTCTTGTGACCCAGGACATTCCTGTCAGCATCTCAAGTGGCCACAAGCCGTGGGGACCTGAGTTCCCTGTGCTTCAATCCCAGCTTCCCTTGGACATCTGTACTGAGGGCAAAGAAAAAATCTGAGGGATCTACTGACCTTGATTAATGGGATGGTCTACTTTGTCCTTTCAGCAGGTGGCTGGAATGGGAAGAAGGGAGGAGCAGTTGCCCCCTAGGACCACGACTGCCCCCCTTCCTGAAGCTCCCACCCAGCATGCTCTGGGGCAGGACCCCGGCTAAAGGACCACTGACCATGAATAGGCTAGAGGTCTGGGGATGTTTTGGCAGAAGTGGGTTTGGGCTGCTGTAGGCCTCTCTCGTTCTGCTCGGCCACCTCCATGTTTTCCTGGTACTTTTTGGGGCACGAGGCTGAGATGTGCCTAGTATAGAGTAAGCTGACATACAAGAGGAGAAAGCAAGGTCTCTGACCTCCAGGGCCCTTGATCACAGACCCCAGGCCCTCCACACCTCACTTCTTCTCTACTACTTAGTCTCTCCCCTCTTTACAATTCACCAGTGGCTTCCCATCACACTTAGAATTCAAAGTTTTTCCTATGGTGTCCTGCATTCCAACCCCTCCTCACTCACTTCACTCTTGGCCACGCTGGCCTTCTTTCAGCTTCTGGAAAATGCCGATCTCTTTCCCACCTCAGGGCCTTTGCACATACCGTTCCCTTTGCCAGAATGCTCTTCCCTCAGAGTGTAGCATAGATGGCTCCTTGACAGTGAACTCAAATATGTTCAAATATGCCACCTCAGAGGGGTCTTCCCTGAGCCCCCTAAGAAAAGCAGTCACTTGTGTTCATTTGCTCTCGCAGCTCTATTTCCAACAAGGCCCTTTCCCTAAGATGTAATTATTATTTCTTTAATGATTTCATTTTCTATTTTTTAATGATTTTATTTTAAAGATTTTATTCATTTATTTATTTGACAGAGAGAGACACACAGAAAGAGAAGGAACAGAAACAGGGGGAATGGGAGATTCCCAGTGGATTCCTGCTGAGCCAGGAGCCCCTTGAGGGGCTCCATCCCAGGATCCTGGGATTATGACCTGAGCTAAAGGCAGACACTTAACAACTGAGCCACCCTGACGCCCCTGATGGGTTTATTCTGATGGGGAGCAGCCAACTGAGACCGGTGGTCGTGAAGAATACCCATGGCAAATAGTGGTCAGGATTCCAGCCCAAATCTGTTTGACTACCGGAAGTCCATGTTCTTTTCACTGGGCTAACACCTTCTGCCACACTAGAACTCAGCCCAAGATGGGTAACCAGGTTTCTAGATTCTGAAAGGCAGGCAAAGACCCAGATCACCTGGATGGGTGGCCTGGCTTAGTGTTTACTGACATGGGTCTCGGAACTGAAGAGAGAGACCCAGGCTCAAGTAGGTACCACAGTACATTTGCTGAGAATGACCATTAGCGTTCCTGGGCCAGGGCACTCTTCTTCTCAGGAAGGAAGTCAGTGGGCTTAAGTGTCAAGGGGTATATTGGCAAAGTCAAGGCACAGGCTTCTGAATCATGCAGGAGCCCCTGCACCTCTGGGGCTGGGTGACCTTTAGGCAGTGCCTTCCCTTCTATGAGCCCCAGTGGTCATCTCTAAAAAATGGGCATGCCAGCCTGGAACCAAAAAGAGCTCTTGGGAAGATGAAGAGGAAAAACGACTATGGAGTTGTTGGTGTATATAAAGTAACATGGAAATGTAAATTATCTAAAAATAAATCTTCTATGTGAAATGCAGAGCAAGGTTGGGACTTGAAAGACCTCTTTGGTTCTTTTAGCATTTATTGGCACCTACTATGTGCTTGGTGCTGTGCTAGGGCCTGGGCACGTAGGGATGAGTCAGACATGGGCCCTGAACATCTGGAACTGTCTGTCTACTGGGAGAAGTGAGGCAGGCACTCCAGTGCCGGGATTCCTCCCAGGGCGACGGCAAAGGAGAGACTTCCTGTGTGATGTGGTAGCAGGAGACAGGCAGCCCTGGGCTGAAACCCTCCCCTCCTCCCTGCATGACCTTGAGCAGGTCAGGCTACCTCTTCAGGCCCCAGGCCTTCATCTGCAAAATGGGCCAATACCCTCTGCCTCTGAGATGCCAGGACATGGCGTACTGTAGGTCTGGAGTGGGGCATCTTGGGACGGGGTAGCCACTGGTTCCTAGACAGGAAATGGCCCTGCCCTGGTCAAAATCTGGGACTGGGCTTTGAGTGGGGACTTGCCCGCAGGAGTGGCCTGGGAACATAGGGGTGGGCCTCAGGGAAGACTAAGGAGAGAAGCCGAGTAATTCCTCAGGCCCAGTTAGGAAAGGAGGGCAGAAATTCTAGGGAATCGGCCTGTGCCTTTATTTATGTTCCTGATTGCATTCAGGGGGAGGGGGCCAGCTCTACCCAAGGTCAGCCCTGCCCAGAGAGGAAGGGGGTAGGGGGTCACCTCAGTTTACTCAGCAAGAGATTCTGGGTCTCAGTGCACCCATGAAGGCAGGGTGTCTTGGGATGAACTTGTGGGTGTGTTGAATGTGGCCTGAAGCCTTGGTGGGGTTGGCCTGAATAAGGCTAAAGGCCAATGTTGACAACTTCCCTGGGGCCTGGGGCTGTCCCAGAGCAGTGGGGCTGGCAGAAGTAAGGCCGTCCAAACTTCGGGGAATTCGGGGTGAGGGGAGAGGGAAGGAAGTTTGGGCCCCCAAAGGGCGGCAGTTTGGGGTTTCCCAGGGGAACACTGCTCTTCTGGCGCTGGGCTCCCACCCGAGAAAGGAGGCCAGTTGCGGGAAGGAGGGAAGAACGCCTGCCTTGTACCGCCCGCGCGGGGCTAAAATCGGGCGGGGCCGCCCGGGGAGGCCGGAACGCCTGTGGCCGGGCGGGGTCTGCGCCCTACTCCCTGCGAGACCGCGGGGTCCGGGCGCAGCACGGCCTGCGAGGCTCGGGGCCAGGCCCGGCCAGAGGGAACTCAGTCCCTGGGCTGGGCACTGCGCGCCTGCGGCTCCTGCCCTCTTGGAGGCTGCGGGCGCGGCGGCCCCTGCGCCCCCGGGGGCCGGCCCGGGGCGGGGTCTGGGTCCCGCGGGCGGGCGCGGGAGCGGGGAGGGGGGGGGACGGCGGCGAAGGCTGCGACGCTCTAACAGGTGGGATCCCGCGGCGTGGTGGAGGCGGGCGCGGGAGGAGGAGGAGGAGGAGGAAGAGCAGCGGCAGCGGGAGCCTGAGCAGGAGCAGGATGAGCCGCGCGAGCTGACAGCCGCCGCCGCCGCCGCCCGCGCCCAGGCTCGGTCTCGCTCTCCGCGCCCGGAGCCGCTCCCCGCCTCCCGCCTCCCCCGGCCGCCCGCGGGGCGGCCCGCCCCCTCTGCACCTCCGGGCCCGGAGCTGCCTCCATCGCTCCCGCATCCCGGCCGGGGGGGAGGAGGAGGCGGAGCAGGAGGCGAGCCGGAGCCGCCGCCGCCAACGCCAACGCCGCCGCTGCCGCCGCCCGAGCAGGACAGAGCGCGCCGCAGCCCCGCGCGTCCGGCCGCCGCCCGTGCCCATCAAGCAGCCGCGCCGGAGCCACACCGCGGGACAGCTCGGGCCGCGGCGCGCCCCGGCCCGGCCCAGCCCAGCCCAGTCCCGGCACCGGGCGGCCCGGCGGCCGGCCCGCCCCCGAGGGCGCCGGGCGCGGCGGGAGGATGCCGAAGCCGACGCTGCTGCTGCGCGGGGGCTGGGAGCGCGAGCGCAGCCCCGGGGACTCGGAGCTGGGCCGCCAGTTCCGGGACTGGTGCCTGCGCACCTACGGCGACTCGGCCAAAACCAAGACGGTGACACGCAGCAAATACCAGCGGATCGCCGAGGTCCTGCAGGGCGGCGGCGGGACCGGCGCGGGCAGCGGCCCGGCGGCCGGCGAGAAAGGCAAGTTCCAGTTCTGGGTGCGCTCCAAGGGCTTCCGCCTGGGCAGCGGCCGGGAACCCAAGATGGGCCAAGTGGTGTATGTGCCGGTCAAGACGGGCTCGGTGAGTGCGCGCGCGGCGGCCGCGGGCCGGTCCCGCCGCGGGGCTCGGGGCGGGCGGGGGCGGGGTGTGGGGGTGTGGGGGTGTGGATGTATGTCCGAACGTGTGTCCCTGAGGTTGTCCGTGGGTCTGGCCCGCCCGGGGCGCACGCGTCCCTGCTCACCCGCCCGCCCCGGCCCGCCCAGACAGCGCTCCGGGTTCGGGGCGTCCCTGCCCCCCTCTGCGCCGCTGCCCGGGCCGTGGCCGTGCCGGGCGGGCTGTCCCGGGTAGCTCACCCCAGCATGTTCCGTCCTCCCGTCCCCTCCCCCAGCCAGCAGGCGGCTGCTCCGAAGCCTGAGCCTCCCCCCCGCCCGCCCCGGGGCTGCCTGTCCCGGGCGCCTCGCGCTCCCGCCCCCGGGCCGGCTGGGCGGTGTGTGTGTGTGTGTGTGTGTGTGTGTGTGTGTCTGTGTGTGTCCGTGTGTGTGTGTGTCCGTGTGTGCGTGTGTGTGTGGAGGGTGGTGCCGCGGGAGGGGGGGCAGGGGCCGCTACGGGACGGGGAGTCCACTCGGCTCCCCAGCGCCAGGGGAGGGGGCCCGCCCCGGCACTGTCTCCCCGACCCCACCCGGGGCTGGCCCGGGGAGGGGCGGCCCGAGCCGCAGCCTGGCGCAGGAGCAGCCTCGCGCGGGTGGGTGGGGCGCCCCCTCCGCCCCCCGGGCCCCTAGCTCCCCCCTCCCCGGGACGGGGGCGGCCTGACCTATCCATCCCCTCCCCTCCCCCGTCCCCGGGGCCGGCCCGGTCCGGGCGGGGTGGCGTGGGGGAGGGGGCGGGGAACCGCAGCCGCCGCGAGGGAGGAGGCGGGCGGCCGGGCGGGGGCGTCCCCTCCGGCCCGGGGCGCCCTGGAGAGGGCGTGCGGCGCGGGCCCCGCGGCTCCCCCGCCGGGACCTCATTGTTCTGCAGCGGGTGGGGGCTGGGGGGGGCGGCTGCTCCCCGGGCGCTGCTGAGCTTTGAACTTTCCGTCGCAGAGACCCTCCATTAGTGCGTTCAGCCCCCGGCCCGGCCCGGCCCGGCCGGCCTCCTTCCCTGCCCCCCTCGCTCCCTCCCCGGCCTCGCCCGGCCCGAGCGAGCGAGCCGGGCCGCCCCGCGCCGGCCTCCCTCCCTCCCTCGCTCCCCCGCTCCCCCCTCCGTGCTCCTCCCCCGTCCGGCCCGCCCGCCCCGCGCTCAGCCCCGTCCCCGGCCGGAGCGGGCTCTTCACACACAATTGATTCGGTCGTTACGAAAAGTGCACTTGTCCCCTCCCCCTCCCCCTCCGGCGGCCGCCCGGGCCCGGGCCCGCGGGGTGAGGGGGCCGCGAGGGAGGGAGGCGGGAGCCAGGGAGCGGATCCGGAGGCGCCTCCCCCCCGCGCCTAGGGGACGGGGCTGCAGGCCGCGGGGAGTGGGGAGCCGTGAGCGCGGAGGGCGGGCGGCCCATCTGCGAGGAGCGCTGATAACCGCGCCGCGGCCGCTGCGGCCGCCAGCAGCCCATCTGCGCCGCTGCCGCCTCCGGCCGGACCCGAAGCATGGGGCCGGGCCAAGGGGTGCGCCGGGGCTGGATTCCCGGAGGGTGAGGTTGGAGCAGTGGCCCACCCCGCGCGAGTCAGGGACCCCCCTCCCCAGCCCCAATCAGTACTCTCCCCCCAACCCCGGGAGTGTGGGTCATTGTCCCCTCCCCTGATTGAGTCAGGGACCCCTCCCCCAGCCCAAATCAGTGCCCGCTTGCCCATACGGGGTGTAAGGGCCATTGCCTCTTCCCAGCTTAGGTCAGTCTTCCCCACCCTGCCAGTTTCATACCCCCTTGGGTTCCCCCCATCTTGGGCTAGTGTCCCCAGTCTAAGTGTTGGTTTTGTTTTGGGGTTTTTTTTTGAGGTCAGTGACCCACCAGGTGGTTGACTGGGTCTGTGCCCCCTCCCCTGGGTCAGTGCCCCCTCCCCTGGGTCAGTGCCCTCAGCCATCCAAGCCAGCTAGCACCTCCTACCCCAGCCTGCTTATCCCTCCCCAGGGAGCTGAGAGTCTTGGTTCACCTTCCCCATAGCAGGAAGCAGGATCCCCCACTGTACCCTGTACTGAAGTTGAGAGGCAGGTGACCCTCAGTTTTGGCAGCTGGCTCACGGGTTCTGTGTGGGTCCATCTGTCCCCTAGGGAGTAGGCATCATGGGCTGTCCCTTTACCCTCTTAGCAACGCTGCTGTCAAGGCAGAGCAAGCATGAGCATTCACACACACACACACACACACACACACGCACACCCATCCAGGCCACATGCAGAAATTGGGTGCTAGGCCTGGGCTCCAGCTCCTCCCAGCCTAACCAGTCCCTTCAGATTCTTCCTGAGGCTCCTCCTGACCTGCCTCACCTGTCCCTGACATCAGGGCCCCCACCAGCCTCCACCCTGGCTCCCAGACCAATAATAAGCTTTCCCCAAGGGACCACCTGCCTGGGAGGCAGAGAAAGGGGACCCAGGTCTCCCTGCCCAGGCTGCCAGGAGGACGACAAACACAACAGAGCAGATGTGCCCTCCTTCAACAGCCTGTTCCTCCGGCTCCCCATGCCTTCCTGCCTGGCCTGCTGGTCCCCAGAGAGCCCGTTAGTTACCTGCCACTCGCCCGCCCAGCTGACTGGAGCCAGCCGCAGGAGCTGCCCCGAGTCCTGCCACCCCCATCTCCAAGCACCTTCCTGGGGCTCAGTAATTATTTTTATATTTCCATTTTTCTTTCCACTGATCTAAGAGGAACAAATCCTGCTGGGAATTCTGGGCCAGTCATGGCCTCTTCCTGGGAGGGGCTGAATGGGACCGTCTTTGAAAGGTGCAAAGGACATCCCCCTGTTTGTGTGTGTGCGTGCGTGTGCGCGCACGCGCACACACACACACACACACACACAAAGTTGCCATTGCCTCTGGTGGCAGTTGGGAGACATCCTGTAGTTTTGTCCTGGGTGGGTTTTCGTGAAGGTCATCAGGCTGTAAATCTTTGTCCCAGACACTTGCTCGGCCAACATAGGCCTTGTATTGGGTGTGGGGCACTGGGGCTGGTGGGACCCTGCCTGCTCCCAGGCACCCAGCTGGTGGGGGAGGCGTGCCTAGGTAAGGATGTGATAAAGCCCTCGGAGCCCCCAAGGGAGGACGAGCAGCAAAAAAAAAAAAAAGATTTCAGGGAAGAGGGGCTGTGGGTGTTGGGTCATATCCAGCGGCTGAACCAGGGTCCCCACTCGGTTTGCCGTCCCAAGGGTGGCCATGGTGTGTCATCTCTCTTCCATGTTGTTCTCTGGCTGCCCCCTCCCCGGGCCCCCTTGCCTCCTCCCACAGCCATATGCGGTGCTGTGGTTGGGCCCTTCCCTAGTCCCGGCCGCCGGCCGCGGGTCGATGATCTGACACCACTTGTCCCGTCCCATCTGGCCCTGTGCTTTTCTGGGTGTGTGTGACAAAGGCTTAATCTGTCCGGACGGGCCCAGGGCGGAGAGGAGGGCGCGGGGAATTACACTCTGCCGGGGCCTCCTGCAGCTGGGGCCCGGGCGGGG
This sequence comes from Mustela putorius furo, assembly GCF_011764305.1. Classification (NCBI taxonomy): domain Eukaryota; kingdom Metazoa; phylum Chordata; class Mammalia; order Carnivora; family Mustelidae; genus Mustela; species Mustela putorius. The sequence continues at coordinate 2,409,647 of NW_025421464.1, read as the reverse complement.
GCGGGGCGGGGGTCGAGCCGAGCCTGGGCGTGGGGGAGAGGCAAGTTGGTCTCCAGTCTGCAGGTTGTCACAGGAAATAGAAGTGGAGGCGGAGGGCTGAGGGCTGAGGGGAGGAGGGCGGAGTCCTTCACCCGCGGCATGGGGTGCTCATGGGGATAAGATCTTTTTATGACAAGAGCCAGCCGGGGCCTCCTGACTGGGCAAAGCCTGGTTAGGATTTATTATTTCTTGTGTTTGGCCTGCTCTGGCCTCCGGGCGATGCCACGCAGGGGAAGCAAACGGCTTGGAGGCAAGACCCTCGGATTCCGCTCCAGTGTCGGCCACAAAGTGAACCAACCTCTTTCCTTTTCCTCTGGTCTCTTCGAGTGGGGCTGTCCCCTCCGGGGCCTGCAAGGGCCACAGGTTATGGCTGGGGCGGGGCCCCGGGCCATCTGTCAAGTCCCAGGACCTCCTTGGAGATAGATGTTCTCCGCTCAAATCGACCATCTTCCGGGTGGGAAGACCGAGGCCTCGAGAGAGGTGCTTTCCGTTGGCAGGAAGCCAGGACTGGAATACGGATTTCTGTGCTCCACTGTGGGCGTCGTGGGTGCATCACAGGCTGTGAATCCCCCCATTACAGCCCCATTCCCTAAGGGGAAACGCCAGCTTGCCAAACCCCACTGTCAACATTAGGCTTTTGCGAGCCGGACCCCAGGTGTTCCTCTGGCCAAATTGACTAATGGTGGTCTTTTCCCAGTTTGCAGACAACGTTCATTTAGCGGAGAGCATTTTCTCAGTCTTCGCTCTTTCTCCCCAGAGCTTTTGTGTAAAACCTTTGGCACCTGCGGCCACTGGTCTGGGCGGGAAACGGCCTCTGACTTAGCCCGGTGTAATGTATGCTGTGACCTTCGCTTGAGTTCCTCAATGTTTCCTGCTTTTCTCCAAGTTATCACCACAGTGACAGCTTCTGAGTCACCTACCGTGTGCCTGTCCCGGTACCGAGGGGCTGACACACATCGTCAGATTCTCGCCATCCCCTAGAGGTCAATGCTGCTATTTGCGCTCCCCTCCAGATGAGTAAACTGAGGCTTAGCAAGGTGCGGTACTAGGCCTCACTGCTGACAGGGGCAGTCTGTGAGCTTGGCTACTGCTTGAACACGTCTCCGTTCTGACCCCATTTGAGAGGTATCGTGGCCCGATCCCTTGGAAAGCTTAGGTCCTTCGTGACAAGCTTTCAGTCTATTACACCTTAGTCTGAATTAGTTTACAAGAATCCCTCAGCTCAGGATGTCTGGGATCACAGACCGGTGCTGGAGGCAGGACTGGCTCCGCATGAGGCATCTGGGGACTTAACTGGGGCTTGCGAGGATGGGTAAGGGGTGAGAAGAAGGGAGAGCTCCATTGTCCCTGGGGGACTTTTGAGGGGAAGCCTGACAGTGACATCTGGCAGGAGCCCCATTTGGATTTCTCCTGAGTGGCAGAAGTGGGCTATTTTGTCAATTAAGCCTCAGTGATTTGGGTGAATGCGGTCTTGGGCACTCTAGGGGCTGTGTTTCAGAGCCTGGGTGATGCTGGAGGATTAGGCTCTGTCTTCCCAGGGCCTCCCCTCCAGATCCTAGGTCACTCTCCGCTGGGCGTGGGGACAGCATATCTTCTTCCTTGGGTAAAACTTGGCACAGCCCCCAAGACTGCCTTCTTGTCCTGGGGTGTCTGAAAGATAGGAGGCCCATCCAGGACCCTAAAAATGCTGTGGGGAAGACTAAGGGGGGGTAGTGGGCAATTTGTGGCTGCCCACCAGGGACAAAGGTCCAGAGCCTGACCCAGCCTCAGGCAAGCTTGGGCTTCTCTAGCCTTAGAGATTGTGGGGTTGATGGAGTATCGTGCAAGAGCGTGTGTGCCCATGGGATAGAGCATGTGTGTGCACGAGGAGGCTGTGTGTGTGTGTGTGTGTGTGTATGTGCACACGCATGCAGCAGTGTGACTGTGTGGGTGTGAGTGTGCCTGTCTTGTCCATGTGCGGGCTGGGGATGCTCGTGTGCCTGGGGCGGTGCATGTGTGCACGCGCATGTGTACAGGTGAAAGGGAGACTACAGGCCGGTGGACGTGTGTGACTGCGGGCGTCTGTGCTGGCAGATGTGCAAGCACCTGGGGCGTGGGCATTGGCAAGACCACGAGCGTGAGTGTGTGCAGGCACACATGTTCCAGATCCTCTTGAAGAAATCCCAGCAGTCTGGCAGTGCAGGGCTGGCAGGGGTGTCCTTCGTCATCACAGAGGCGGCCCAAGCTGCCACCCCAGCCCGAGCTGCCCCCCAGAGCCTCTATCGCCGCGGGAAGGACGTGGCAGGGAGGGAGTGGGTGTGAGAAGCAATGCTGTGTCTATCCCTGTCCCCATCCCATGACAATGTCCGAGGCACCTCCTTGTTTCCAGCCTTCCTCCTCTTCCTCCTCCTCTGCTCCCTGCCCTCTGAGGCACCTTACCGAGCCCCTGAAGCCAAGCACCATGGCGGGGGGGGGGGCGTGGGGGGCGTGCCCTTCTGGAAGACAGGGCTCTGAACTTGAAGTGAGGGGGTCCTGACCGACAGAGCCCAACTCCACCACTTCCTTGCCATGTGACCTCGGGCAAGTATCCTGCCTGACCTTTCAGGGTCTTACTTTCCTCATCTGGAAAATGGGCTTGAAGCCCCATCACCAGGACGCTTGGCAAGCTGGAAGAGCTCCACTGTCACTTCCTGAATGTTTCCTGCTTTTCTCCAAGTATCACCACAGTGACCGCTTCTGAGTCACCTACCGTGTGCCTGTGCCTGTAAAAAGGTCTTATCCCCATGAAGTGGGGTTCTGTCTCCTGACTTGTATCAAAGCCAGGTCTGGACCCTGGGCCCCTAAACAGGACAGGGAGCAGAAGAGAGCTGAGCAAGGGCCTGTCACAGTGGACAACTCGTCAGAACGAGGACTCCTGAGTCCACTCCCTGCCCCTGGCCGGCCCTGACACACGGTGGGGGTGGGGAAGGGCTTGGGGTCTCTAGCTGCGGGGCCCTGGGCTCAAATACCAGCTCTGCCCTTTCACCCAGTTTGACCTTAGTTGGCTCATCTGTAAAATGTAGCTGATCATTCTGTCTCCCTCATAGCATTGGTGTGAAGATTAAGACATTAAGCAATGTAGAGCCTGAAGAACGTGTAAGTCCTAGGAAATGTTAGCTGCTCTGTGTTCTCACTGAGCCTCAGTCTCCTGATCCAGAGAATGGGGGTGATGATGAGAGCCATGGTGGGTATTAAATGGGCCCATGGAAAGAAAGCAGGCAGCCAAGTCCCTGTCACATAGCTAGTGGACAGGAACTACTGGTTCCCTAGAGATTGTGTCAGAGTCATTTGTGTGTCCCCGGTGCCATTAGGGGCTGGGTGGTGTTGCACTGAATTGCGCAGAACACCACAAGGGGCTCAGTGAGGGCATAGATGTGGCACAAGCCTCCAGAGCTGGGGACTTAGAAGCTCAGGGGGTCTCTGTCCTGCTCTGAGCCTTAGTTTCCCTGCTTATTTCACAGGACTGCCCTCTGGGTCCCTCCTGCCTCTGAATCCCTTCCTGGTGCTGTGTCAGGTCCTGGAAGTCCGGGAGGGGTGCTAGAGGGTCGAAGCTAGGGACTCTGCCAAGGCCTATAGGAGTCCAGCAGGTAGGAAGGTAATAGGATGGGCATCCTGGAGGCCTTCTCCCTTCTAACCCCTCATCCCCATCCCCACCCCTGCTCCGGGCTCTGGCCAGGAACTCGAGTTCTGGGCTCCAGGACCTTGGAATACAGTTAGGCCACTGTAATGACAGCCTTCCCTGGTCAGGGGCCTGAGCCCGTCTACCGTGTTTTCTAGCCCCTGCCACGCACCAGACTTTATTTCATTTAATCGCCCTGGATTCTGTGTGGTAGATGAGGACTTGGCATCAGGGAGACCAGGGAACCCGCCCGAGTCCCACAGTGAGGAAGTGGCCAGGCTTGGGTTCCGTGGCTGGCTGACCCTCTCAGCCGCAGGGCGTGGAGTTGGGACCCATGGGTGCCTTAGCTCTCTGCACCTCCCCACCCCAGGCCTAGGGGGTCCCCTCATCTGGGACACCCCACAAAAGCTTCTCAGAGCTCAAGGCAGCCCTTTACCTGCCTAAGACCCAGCCTGGTGGGAGACAGATGCCCCAACGCCCCCCCCCCCCGCCCCGTCTTTCCCCCTCACTTCACCTGCAGCTCCAGACCCCAACCCGACCTGGGCAGGCTGCAGGGGTGCGGAGACAGAGCAGCTGGGAGGTGGGGCCTGTTCTCTCTCACAAAGTCATCCACTCCCTCAGGTCCTCTAGGTCAGCCAGGAAGGGGGTAAACTAAGGCTGAGAATGGCAGAGACTCGCTCAAGGTCCCAGAGAGCACCAGAGCTGGGTGCAAACAGGCAAGGTGACTCGCCCTTCATTTGCTCTCCCCCATCCCCGTCCCGGCAGCCCCGTCCTGTCCCTGCTCAGCCACACCTGGGAGTCATGTTAATGGTTCTCTTATAGCTCCTCGTCCCCAACCAACTGTGTGCAGATACTGTTGTTTTGACCTCGAAAATACATCTCAGATTTCACCTTCTCACCACCTCCACCCTCTCCAGCCACCCCACTGTGCCCACTCTGGCTCCCCTGTAATCCCTTCCAACCCACACTCCAGAGAAAACTGCAGAAGACAAACCAGATTCTCCCCTGCCTCTGCTCAGAACCCTCCAAGACTCCTGTCTCACTCAAGGCAAGAGCTGGTCTTTTTTGAAGCCTCCACAGTCAGGTACGATCTGCCCCAGCTGCCTGTTGCTTCACCCACTCCACTCTCCCCTTGCCCACTTGGTCTCAGCCACACTGACCTCTTTGCTATTCTAAAAACTACCAAACACAACTCTGCCCCAGGGCCCTTGCACTGGCTGTTTCCCCAGGCTGTTTCCCTAGATCTCTACATGGCTGGTTCTTCTCCTCTTTTGGGTCTTTGCTCAAGACCCGTCTCAGAGAAGTCACCGTCTCAGAGAAGTCCTCCTGGATCACCCAGTCAGGACCATTTTAAGTCCCTTGGACTCTTCTCACCACCCCCCTCCTATTTAATTTTTTACTCTAGCTCTTACTAACCCCTGACATTATGGATGGGTTTTAGTTTATAAGTTTGGTACCTGTCTCCCCATGAGATGGTGGTCTCTGCCAAGGCAAACCAGTTTGTTTTGTTCATTGCTGTGTCCACAGGACAGAGACTAGCTGCTGCACTAAAGGGACTCCCCACTGTGGGGGGCAGCAGATGCCTCAGAGCTAGTCTGAGAACTGCCCATCCACTTCTGTACTCGGAGGGCCTCAGGAGTCCCAGGGTCTGGGACTGGATCATTCCTCCTGCTCAACTGTGTCCAGGGAGTTCTCAGGAAGACGACATTTGAGCTGGACCTTGAGAGCCCAGCCAAATTTTTCAGCAAGAGCAAAGCATGGGGAATCTCATTCCAGGGGGTGGGAATGTGAGCAGGAGCTCGGAGGTGGGACAGGTTTTCACAGGTTAGTGCAGACTCTGTGTGATGGTGACTGGGGCCACTTTCCCGAGGAAGCATGTTCTGCAGAACATTTCAGATGGGGTGGGGATGGGTAAATCAGCTTGAAAACCACTGTGCGGTCCTGAGAGGATGAGCTGGTGAAATCGCTTGGGGCCAGATGGAATAGAAGGATCTGGAAAGCCAGGCAGAGGAACTAGTGTGTCCTTATCTGCTTGTGTCATCATAAGGGAAAGCAAGGAGTCCACAGGAGGGTTTTTAGTGGAGGGAGAGAAGGTCAGATTTGGGTTCTAGAATGAACCCTAGACTACTGGGTAAGAGAAAGACGTAGTCCATAAAGGTGAGACAGAAGGTAAAGGATTTGCGAGGTGCAGAGAGAGAAGGCTAGCCTGGGAGGAAGAAGATGGGCTGCTTCTCTCATAGGACAAGGGACTGGGCATAGGTGACGGGAGGAGTGGGGAAAATGGTGTTCGAGGGTCAGGGTTGGCCCAGTTTTCTTGGGTGGAAGGAGGGGAGGTTAGGACAGGAACGTGGACAGCTGTACAGATCTGGGGGACAGGGGCAGGGGCCTGTGGGCGGAGTCTAAGAGCTGGCCTTAAGGCTGGTAGCATGTGGCAGTAGGGGCCTGTGGTGACTCTGGGCTCCGTGGGGCCAGCTTGGGAGTCACTGTGCCTATGGGGCCCCCTCCCGAGCCTGGAACCTTCCGCGCCCCGTCTGGGACCCGACTGCAGGCTCCGGGGAGGCCTATGCTTGGGTGGATGACTCATCGTTTTCTCGGCATCCCGGCATCCCTGGGCTGAGGAAATGTTCAAGGAGACATGGGGCCCTTCCTTTGGCAGGCCCGGCCCTGACTGGATGCTGGCGGGTGGAGAAAAGGGCACTCAGGCCTGATCTCCGAGCGGCCTGAGGGCGTGTCTCCATGAGCCCCTGGCTTCTATGATCCTGTGCAGCCCTCAGCCACCCTGGGAGGAGGCTGTTATGACCCCATTCTACAGGTTAGCAAACCAAGGTACAGCCTACGTAAGCGCCTAGCTAAGTCAGCACTTCGTGGCACAGTTTCTTCATCTGAAAAATGGGTCTGCTGATTATTCCTCCCCAGCGGGTTTGATGGGAAAACCAAGAGAGAGCATGCTGTGAAATGCTTCAATAGTGGCTTGTCACTTTTGGTAGAGCAAAACTAGGGAAGACAGGAGAGTAACATGGCCAACCACAGGCCTGCATTTGGACCCCAGTTCTGCCACCAGCTTCTGGTTCTGGGCAAATGGCTTGCCTGCTCTGATCCCTGAACCCCTTGTGTGTCAGTAGTGGTAACCCACACCCTTGTGGGGTAGCTGGGAAGATGCCCTGAAATCAAGCCTGACAGGCAGACCTCAGAGTAGAGGCTGCTGACCCCTCTCTCTACTGCAAAGATTCCCCAAACCAGATAGCCATCATCCTCCCAAGGCTAAGAAGCACTTTGTGGGGTGACAGAAAAGCCTGGGCCAAGGGGGAAAGAAAGGGGGTCCAGCTCAGAGAGTTCCTCCTGGGAAGTCCCATGGGGGATGGGGCTTCTCTGGGAGATTTGGAGCTGGGACAGAAGCTGGCTGGGGACAAAGGGGTTTATGTTGAATGGGGGATGTCAGAGGAGGAATGGGGAGTGTGGAGGCAGAGGCTGAGTCCAGGCTCTGCCATTTATTGCTGTGCAGTCTTGGGCAAGTCAGTTCCCCTCTCTGAGCCTCAGCTGTCTCATCCATAAAATGGGGGCAATGCCAGCTGTGGCTTCATAGACATCTGACTTCTAAACTACATGGTATGGTATGGTGGCAGCCATAGCAGGGTGTGGGCTTTGCGAAGCCTTCCTTGAAAGGGGGCTATAATGACGATTCTGGTTGGTTTTGAACCAGTAACCCTCGAGTCTGTGATGAGGCCGTGTGGAGCAGTGCCACCGGGCTGGGCTCCGGAGCACAGACCAGCCCCAGGTTCGAGCGGAGCACTGTGACTTGCTAGCCCGATGACCTTAAAACAAGTCGCTTCCCCTCTTGGAGCCTCAGTTTCCTCCTCTGTAAAATGGGGCCAGTGGTATCACGCATCTCACAGGGCTGCTGTGGGAAGGTGAAGAGAGGTTCCACATCAGGGTTTGGCCCAGAAACCGGGAGCTTTTGTCTCTTGTGCCCCTAGCATGGCAGATGGCAGTTGGGCCTCAGATCTGGGGCCTGGGAAGGGGCCGGGGGATGCGGAGAGGGTCAGGAGCACCAGTGGCCAGAGCTGGAACGGAGTGAGGGCAGCAGGAGCATGTGCAGGGAAACTGGAAGGGGAGACTTCCAACAGGAGGGGTGGTCAGCTGGCTTGCCCCCGGGGATGGGTAGACCCCCAGCCCCAGGTCTGGATGAGAGAAGACCCTGATAGAAGCTGGAGCAGAGGGAAGGCACCGCGAGCTGAAGCAGGTGGGAAGTAGGGGATAGAAATCCCACTGCTCCAGTCAGAAGTTGGCGCTCAGGGAGGGGGGCAGTGGGCTGCCCAGGGCCAGGCTGCCCATTTTGGGGCTAAGAGTGGGCATGCTTCCTGGGCCAGAGAGCCCTGCATTTAAATTCTGCCTGACCATCCAGCTGTGGGATCTCGGATACCTCTCCACCTCCTCTCTGAGCCTCCACTTCCACATCTGTAAAATGGGGAGAGTCCTCTCCGCACCCTTTTAGGGTTGTGGGATAATAGGGTTGTGGGATAAACCTTTTAGGGTTGAAGTCCATAAAGTGAGCAGCGACTGCCTGCTACTGAGCAAAACCAGTGACAGTCATTACCCAGCCGGTATTTGGGGATTACTTATGAAAACCTGGACACCGCCAAGCACTCTATGTCCGTGACTCCGTGCGATGGTCCGAACTCAGCTATCTTTGCAATCCTCGTCTTGCTAACAAGGATGTCGAGGCTCGGAGAGGTTGGTTAACATGCCCGAGGCCACACAGCTGATACGAGGCAGAGCAGGGACTTGGGCCTGTGCAGTGGGAAGTGTCATGTCCTTGGCTCCCTCTAGCCCCCATCCTCCCGACAGCAGGTGTCAGATCCCGGGGTCCCCTGTGGTACCACACACCCTTGGCCCATACGTTCTTCTTCCCAGCATGGAGAGACGGGCACGAGTCTCTCCCGCAGAGCGTGCGGACCCTGGGACGCACTACTAAGGTGCAGACGGGATCTACGGGGAGGGTTGGTTGACCCTCGGGGTCACCAAGGGATTCTTTGGTTCAGGGAGGGCCACGTGGTGGTGTGGGGCCTCACAGCCAGCGAGGACAGCCAGCATACTGCACTCCAGCTGAGGCAGGGGGAGCCCCACGCTCACCGGCACGAGGCAGGGCAGAGCTCATCGCCAAGGTCACAGCCAGCTGCTGGCCGCCAGCAGCCCCAGGAGGAAGCAGGTGGCCGGTGCCTAATCCGGGTGGCACTGAGGGGCGTCAAGGCAAGGAGAGGGTACCATGAGGACTGGGGAAGACCTGACCGGCCAGGGGGGGCGCAGCTCTTATAAGGAAATGAGCCAAGAAGTGGGAGAGGAGGGGCTGGGAGCTCCCTGGAAGGGGGCAAGGGTGGACAAAGGAGCCCAAGAGAAGTTTTGTTTTTCAAGGTAATGCATACAAGACTTCAAGCAACAGCAACAAAACAGCAGCCAGCAAGGGGGTGAACAGTGACCAGCCCACGCTGTCCCCCTCCACCTAGGGGAGGTCCAATCCCTTAGGTGTCAGGCCAGATATCCTTGACTCTGAGCTGGGCTGCCTGGCTTTGAATCCTGAATGCCCTGTGTACTTGCAGACTTGGACAGCTTACTCCACATCTCCGTGTCTGAGTTTCTGCCTCTAAACCGGGGGTGGTATTAGGGCCTGTTTCTCTGGACTGTGGCCTCGCTCCCAGCAGAAGCGAGCTCGGGGCCGAGTGCTCCACAGGCAGGGATGGTTGCTGTGATGGTCGCTGCCATGGCTGCTGCTTTGCTGGGCTTTCTGCTGGGTGTGCGTGCCCATGCACCCCCGTACACCCAGCGGGATGTTTAAGTCCCCTGCGGGGCCTGAAGCTTGGTTTTCCGAGCTTCTGTCGGTTGAGGCAAGAGGCAGAGGTGAGAGTTCAGCCCAGTGGCCCTGGATCTTCTGGTTTCTGACGTTGACTGGCCCTCAAGGATTAACCACTGCCTTGTCCAGGGCTGGAGGTACGGGGACTCGATCCCCCACTGCGGTGCTGGGGACGTAAAGTGGCCACGGGGACAGGAGGGGTGAGGCGAGCTGTGGAGACAGCCCTTGTCCAGGCTGTGAGGTTGGGGGGGGGCTCGAAGCCCTCCTCTGCTACTTCTGAACCTTCTCAGCCTTGCCGTTACTGAAAAAGTTCCCGGCTCCTAGCCTTGGTTTCCTTATCAGGATGGTGGCCCAGGCGGTGGTGAGGGGCCAAGATGACACCGCAAGAGTGACAGAGCATTGGGGTTGTTTGTGGGGGACCCCACGTGCAGGTCCCTGCCCTCAGGGGATCTTACAGCTAAGAGACTGCTGCCATTGATAAGATCCCAGCTTAGGAGGCACACAGCCATGGGTTCAAATCCTAGCTCTGTTGCTTAGTAGCTCTGGGCCTCAGTTTCCTCTTCTATAAAATGGGCATAGTAGAACCTGCTGTGGGGGCTTGTAGGATGCAGCTTAAGAGGCTGAGCTGGGGGCCTGGCTCAGGGTGAAGCCGTGATCCGCAGCAGCTGCGATCATTTTAAGGCCCCCCAGACTAATCTGAGGACGCTCCGCAAACCTCGCAGGGCTACGGGCCATCCATTCATTCACGGACTTATTCAGCCAACGCGTTGGTACCTGCTTTGTATCAAGTCCTGTGCAGGCACACCACTGGGATTTACTAAGCACCTACTATGTGCTGGGAGGGGTAAACAGGATGGATTTGATCTTCGCCCTCCCAGAGCTGGGAACCTCAGGTAGCCGCATGGCCCTGGGGGATGCTGGGGACAGCCTCGGGCCCAACGTGCCATCCAGCTGGTCGGCTCTGGCAGCCAGGCCCCTGTCCCTGTTGTGCCAGGCTTATTGAAATTAACAGGGTTGCTTCTGCCTGGTGTGCCCAAGCTGGCCCTGCGGACCCCCATGGGTGGCTCCCCTGGGTCCCCCTTTCCCCAGGGAAGTCAGCTCTGAGGGGTGTGGGGAGCTCTGGGCCTTTTCTACCCCCCACCCCAGTTTTCGTCACCTCCTCCCCCAGGGAAAGCTCATTGTCCTTCCTCCTACTTTCTCCTTCACACAGTAGCCAAACTGCTGTATTAAAAAGGCAAACCTGACCGTGTTCTCTCTCTGCCCTAAACCTCCTTGTGGGTCCCCATCAGCCTCTGAGCGAAAAGCACCAAGGCCCACAAGGCCCCGCTCTGGCCCCCCATCTCCAACTTCTGGACTCCGGCTCACTACCTTCAGCCTCACTGTCCTCCAGGCTGCTCCCCCAACCCTCACTGGGCCCTGCTACAATGTCACCTCCTCAGGGAGGCCCTTCCTGACTACCTTTTCTTTCTTTCTTTTTCTTTTTTAAGGATTTTATTTATTTATTTGAGAGAGACAACAGAGGGAATGTAATGGGGAAAAGCACACTCTCCGCTGAGCAGAAAGATCACTGGGGCCCGATCCCAGGACCCCAAGATCATGACTCGAGCCGAAGGCAGTTGTTTAACCAACTGAGCCACAAAGGCACCCCTTTCTTTCTTTCTCTCTTTTTCTTTTTCTTTTTTTTTTTTTAAGATTTTACTTATTTATTTATTTGTTTGAGAGAGAGAGAACGAGAGAACAAGCAGGGATGAGGGGCAGAGGGACAGAGAGAAGCAGATTCCCTGCTGAGCAGGGAGTCCCACGCACGGCTCCATCCCAGGACCCCAAGATCATGGCCTGAGCTGAAGGCAGACGCTTAACCAACTGAGCCACCCAGGTGCCCCCTGACTGCCTTTTCAAAGTGGTCTTTGACCCCGTGTTCTCAGCCCTTTCCCCTAACTTTGGAGCATTTTAATTAATTTATTTATTCACTCATTTGTTTTTTAAGCTTTTATTTATTTATTTGACGGAGAGAGCACAAGCAGGGGGAGTGGCAGAGAAAGGCAAACACCCCAAGAGTAGGGAGCCCGATACGGGACTCCATCCTGGGACCCCGGGATCATGACCTGAGCCAAAGGACCTGAGCTTCGTGGACTGAGCCACCCAGGCGCCCCTGGAGGCTGGTTTTTGTTTTTTTTTTTTTTAAAGAATTATTTATTTATTTATTTATTAGAAAGAGAGCACGAGGGAGGAGGGGCAGCAGGGGAGCTAGTCCAGCAGACTCCCTGCTGAGCGTGGAGCCCAGTGCAGATGGATCTCACCACCCTGAGATCAGGACCTGAGCTGAAATCAGGAGTCAGCGCTCAACTGACTGAGCCACCTAGAGCCTTTGTTACCGTCTTACCCATGCTGTATCTGTGTGCATGTTTCTCTTGGTCTCCACAAGGACGGGGATGGTGGCTGTCTTGCTCACTGCTGTGTTTTTAGCACCTAGTGCCCCATCAGCACTCCGTAAATGTTCTTTAAACAAGCGTCTCAAACATTTTAATTCTCCTTCTTGTGCCTCCGTTTCCTCCTCTGCAGAATGGGAGGACAGGGCTGTTGGGGGGCTGATCTGAGGGCCAGCTTAATGGTCAGGGTCCCATCCAGGACTGCCCCAGAGCCAGAGGAGGCTGACAGGGTCGGCAGGTGGTCACATTTGGGCTCGCTCCAGGCTATGCTGAGAAGCCCAGGTGAGGCAGAGACACAGCTGTGGGAAGAGGGGAAGAGATGCTGGTCTGTACAGAGGTCTGGGGCTAGGAGATGTAGCTCGGTGACCAGTCCCTTAATGGGGCCCCGGAAAGCCAGATGTCAGGCGGCGGGAGCTATTTAGTATGGCAGAGCAGGGGACCACGGGGAGGGAGGCGTTTAGGGAGCTGAAACTGGTCTGGTGTGTGCCAAGTGGAGACTGGGGGCTCAGGCCCAGGGGTGGACAGTAGCCCACATGGGAGCAGAAGCTACAGAAAGAAGGCAGGGGCCCCGGAGAGGGGCTGAAGGACTGGGTCTGTCTCCTCCTTGCGTCAGCTGCTTCGTTCTCTGTAAAAGCCAGTTCACCGTCCATGCACTCGTTCGCTCACGTATTCATTCACCAACCTGGGGAGAGCCTTCTGGGGTACAGCGGCAAGCCCCCACAGACCTGGCTTCTGTCCTGCCGGAGCTCTGGCTGCATCCTGGGGCCTGGATGCTGTAGGACCGAGGGTCGGTGGCAGCACTGGTCATGCTGGGGACGGTGAGGTTGTGGTGACAGTGGGGAGAATTGTGATGAGGATGAGAAGGGGACCGTGTGCTTGCAGGTGTGTTGGCGCGTCTGTATCGAGTGTCCCCAGGCGCCGGCCTGTTCCCAGGGCTTCCTGTGTGTTCGCACGCTGGGCTCCTGAAACAGCCCCATGAGGCACAGGGCTTATGCAACTCGCCTGGGGCCCACTGAGAACCAAGGGCGACGACACCCAGATGCAAGACCAGGCAGGCTGGCTGACCAGCAGGTGCCCCCAGATGTGGCCACCTGCCACTTCCAGCAGGCAGCTCCCTCCCTTAGCCGCAGCCAGCTTCCTGGACCTGGACCCAGCACCCAGCACCTAGCTCCTAGCACCGGGTCGAGTCCAGGTGAAGGTGCTTGAGCCTGACTTTCCTGAGTGGGGCTTAAGATCTGGCTTGGCTCCAGCAAGTTTAAGCAAACAGTGCCCTCGTTCCTCTGCCCCTAGCACCTCACCTGGGATAAGGGAGAACTGTCCCCCAGAGAGGCCACCGGAGAGGCAAGGAACCGGACCTTCACTGTAGAAGTTGAAGTTCCCAGGTGGAGACTCCATTCCACAAATCAGGAGACAAGAAGGAAACGAAGGTTCTATTCTGGGTTCTGCACCTGGGACCTGAGATGGGGAGGGGCAGGGAGGGAGCCTGGGGCTCCTGGATGGGCACACTGTACATACCCGCCTTGCTGCTTCTGCTACATAAGCCCCAGGGGAGGGGCTTTTCTTCTGCCACTCCGGGCTGACTCCCATGCCTCTGTACCCCAGTGTGAGCAAATCTGAGCCAATCCCATGTCAAAAGTGAGGAGACAGAAGATGAGCACTGGGAGAAGGTGGCCTGGGCACAAGTACCACTTCTGTGCGCCCTGTGTGGCCTGGGCCCAGTGCTGTCCCTCTCTGAGCCTCAGTGTTACTCTGTTGTCCAAGTATCTCTGGAGCGGCCGCTCTGCCAGGTGCTGTGCTGTGCTCTGGAGACACAGATGGAAATCTCTGCTCTCAGAGAGCCTACATTGGGGTGGGGGCTGACACTACATAATAAACGAGGAGAGTGCCCCAGCTTGTCAGATGCTGCTAAGTGCTGTAGAGAAAAATCAAGCAGAGTTAGGGGAATCAGAGGTGCTGGGGAGGGAGGTATTGGAATTTTAATCAGGGTGTCAGAAAGGGCCTCACTGAGTAGGTGACATTTTAAGCAAAGCCTTGAAGGAGGTATGGGAACAAGTTATGCAGGTATCTGGGGGGAAAGCATTCCAGGTAGAGGAAACTCTAAGTGCAAAGGCCCTGAGGCAGGAGTATGCCCAATGGGTTTAAGGAACAGCAAGGAAACCAGTGTCCACAGCTTCCCCCACACCTTGTATTTGGGAACCAAAAGACCACAGTTTATTTCTCGGGACCTTAGGACCCAGAACAAAATTACTCTGAGCCCTCACAGCCAATCCCAGTGAGAGTTAGTGATGCCTGAAGGGGTCCTGATACCTATTTGTTCAACCTGGAGGGTGGATTTTAAGGCCCATGGGGCTTGGAACAGAGTACACCATGGTCTTCACTCCTTACTCCATGTGGCTGACTCTCAGGTGGTCCTGGGTTCAAATCCTGGCTCCAGCACTTTCTAGCTACAGGATCTTAGGCAAGTGTCCTCATCTACAGAATGGAGACGTAATGCTTGTCTGATAGGGGTGATGGAGTGGGATTCAGGTAACATGCCAGAAAGCATTGTTTAAGTGCCCAGCTCTGTGCCTGCCTGTAGGAGGAGCTCAGTAAGTGTTTAAAACCAGCACTTAACATTTATATGACTTTGAACTATTTTCACAGTTGTTGGAATCTGCCACATCATTTGAATCTTCTAAGAACTCCACGAGGGGGGGCAGAAATAATAGCCCCAACTTACAAAGGGGTAAACTGAGGCCTGAAGAGAGTGAGTGACTTGAGAGAGTGAGTGAGTGCGGCGGGGCCACTAGAAGGCTAAGATGTGGGCCTCCTAGCTTGGGGTACCCTGGGGATCTGGGGGAATGGAGATTGTCCAGAACCTGCTGCCCCCACCCTCCATGAGCGCACAGACACGTGAATGCATATCACTGACACCGTGAAATAGTAGTAACTTTGAGATTTGTGGTCCCAGAGCAGGTTTTGTAAGGCCTGGCTTGGTGGGTCAGGAGGTCTGTTGTAAGGATGTTGAAAGGCCCAAAGCGTGGGGAAGCTCAGGCCACAGGCAGGCGGAGTCTGGGGTCCTCAAGAAGAGGAAGAGGTCTGAGCTCATGTGATTGTCCACTAGGCCTGTTTGTCCATCCGGTGTCTGGCCTTGCTGGGCAGGGAGGACTGGGTCCCCAGACTGGTCTCCCCGGAGCCCGCCCTGGCGCCTTACCCGTCCTGATCAGCCCCTGACCCTCAGGACAGCTCTGGTTGGGGTTGGGGAGCATCATGAATGAGGAAGTTGAGCGGAGGAGAGTGCATGCCCTGCTGGCACGGGAGGGCCAGGGTTGGGACCAGGTCTGCCTGTCCTAGCTCCAGCCCCAGCGGTCCTCCTAGGGAGCGGGTCACAGCCCAGCAGGGGCACTGGCAGGCAGGCTCTGCGCAGGGGCCCCCTTCTTTCCCCCGCCCACCTTTCTGGCCACAGGCTGGCCGCCTAGCCCTTGACAGCAGACCCAACCCATCAGGCTCTGGTCCTCAGTTGTTGTGGCCTCCTCCCTTGTCACCTGGGGTCCAGGACGTGGGTTCGAGTCCCACCCTGCCCCGGCCCCTGGCATACCGCATGACCCTGGGAAGGCGCGGTCAGGGAGCCCAGCTATGGTGAGCACCTCTAAGGCCCCAGTGCGTTTCCTTAGTGCCCACACAACTCAGGGGTTTCTAGGCCCATTTTCTAGACAAAGAAACTGAGGCCTGTCCTGAGGTGATATCCTGAAGCTCATAGGCCGTGAAGGCAGAGCTGAGACTCCAAAGCCCGTACTCTTGATGTAACATAGCCTCTAGCCCTCGGGTTCTTCAGCAAAATGTGAGATGGGGACCGGAAAGTCTCAGCCTGGAGCGCAGAGCAGTGCGGGTCCTGGCTGCCTCGGGCTCCCAGCGAGGTGACTGGGGGCAGTCCCCTCTGCGCCCAGGGCATTGGTTTTCTCGCCTGGAAATGGGGCTGAGCGCAGTATCCCCCTCAAGCTGGTGGAAGGCTTGGTGGGCAGCAGGACAGGGTGCCCAGAGAGTGACGGAACCCCTACAGGGGTCACTCGTTCTGAAATCACTGAGCTAGAAAAGAGGCCGGGGGTGGGAGGGAGGCATGTACATGCTCTCTTCTGCTCTTCCCGGGGCTTGGCCCCGTGACCCGGACTGGCCGGGGGCTGTCTGGATGTGTTCTGTGGACAGACGCATCCAGAGAGCCTGTCATGGTGGGTGGTGAGTGGTGGTCGGTGGGTAGCCCCAGGTCATGAATGTGAGACCAGCTCAGGCTGTGCGGGGGCAGCCACGGGTGCCTTTGTCCCCTTTGTCTCCTCTCGTGCAAATTAGCAATTACCTTTCCTGCTCCTGCAAGCTTGGCCTTTCCTAGGAGAATTATGCACAGCAGCCACTGAGCAAGCAGAAGCCGCCTGGCTAATTAGCCGGTGGCCACTGGGGACGGGCTCGGGGCCTGGTGGCCAGAATTGGGGCTGCAGCTGCCTGCCGCTGGTGCCGGCTCAGCTGGGAGACCCCGCCATGTCCTGGGCTCTGGAACATCATGGGCCTTTCAGTCACGAGGTTCAGAGCGTTTTTTAGCTGTGTGACCTTGGGTAAGTTGCTCTGCTTCTCTGTGCCGCAGGCTCCTTGTCTTTAACTGAAGGACCGTGTGGGTTTGAAGCCCCACACCTAAGCGGTGTCTATTATCAGCGGGTAGTGTTACCGCTGCTCTTGTCACCACTGCCATTGCCTGGGGTACGTGCTGGCTTCAGTGGGAGAATGCAAGGAATGTCAGCCCGGTGGCGGCCCCTGGGGACCTTGTAGTGCCACCTTAATGTCCTGGGCAGCAGGAGAAGCCCAGCTAGGCCTTGGGCCCATAGTGATCGAGAGGCTTAATCTCCCTGAGCTGCGAGCTTCCTTTTGCTTGCCTCTAAGTGAAGGAATGAAATAACTGAGATACTGCATGGTCCTGTGCCTAGTCTTGGGCCCGTAGACCTGATACTAAAGGTAGAGCTCCTTCCCCTCTCTCTGCTTCCCCCTTCTCTTCGTGCCTCCCCCTGCCTCCTTTCCCTCTCTCCCTCCCCCCTCCCGCCTCAGGAACATACAGAAGGGAGGCAAGAAAAGCCGAAGAAGGGCTGCTTGCGGTTTGGGGGAGTCAGGAAAAGGCTCCTGATGGGCATGGGTCTGAACTGGACCCCGTGGGACAGGGAAAGGCGGCATGGTGAGTGAGCGCGGGAGCACGGGAGCAGAGCACCAAGGAGTCCTCTGCTCAGGGGACAAGACCATGAGGTGTGCGGCCCAGGACAAAGGCAGTGACCAGGGAGCTGTGGCAGGTTGAGGTGGAGCAGGGCTTGGGAGATGGCACCTGCCTGTAGGGTCTCAGATGTCAGGCCAGGTACAGCCGCCCAAACCTCCCCCCTAGGCCTGGGACTCCAGAGAGGAGATGTCCTGTGACTATGGGGTAGGGGGTGGGGTTGTTGGTGAACGGAGTGTCTCAGAGCACGGGAGAAGGTGCCCCTGGCTTGGTGTGGGAAATGCCGGGCTGGTACGGCTTTCTGGAAGAGTCAGTCTTGGAGCCAAGGCTCGGCTCATCTTGGAGCTAAGCAGAGGGTGGGCATCCCAGGCAGAGGGGTCGGGCTGGCAAAGGCACAAAGCACTGCTCAGCGCTGGGGTGAGCGGGGCTGCACTGCTGAAGCCTCTAAGGCCCAGCAGAGAAGCCTGGATTCTTTCTGGGCACTGGAGAGCCAAGGAAGTTTTGGGGCAGCCACTAGAGATCTGATTTTCCCAAAGTCTGGCTGCAGCCCCATTAGCTGAGGCCTGGGGTGGTTGAGACAGTGGTTCTGCCATCTGGAAACCTGACGGTGTCAGCTTGGTGCCTGACCCTCCTGGGGGGTCCCCCCGGGCAAGCCCCATTCCCTCTTGGAGCCCCAGCACCTGTGTGTGTCCAGTAAGAAGGCCGTGGACCACCTGCCTCCTGGAGCACTTGGGGGACACCAAGATCGTCCCTGTGACCCACCTGGGGCTGGGCACCCCAAGGCGACTCACTCAAGGCGCATGGGATCTTTCTTTGGGCACTCACTCAATGCCGGTGTTTGGTATGCATGCTTTATATGTCTTATTCTCACGGCTGCCCTAGTAGGCAGCCCCCCACCCCATGGAGGAGGAAACTGAGGCACAGCGAAATGACCCGCCATAGGGGCAGGGCTGGGACTTGAGCCCTGCCTGGCCTGGCCCCACAGGACTTTCTTTTAGCCCCTCCACACCCCGTTCCCAAGCAGGGCCTTGGCTGGGTGTGGCTCGGTCCCCAGCCAGTTCCCTGGGGCCCCGTTAATCCCCTCTCAGGGCCCACCAGCATAAGGGCCAATTAGTACGTGCTCTTTGGGGGGCACTACACCTGTCCCCCTGCCCTGGCGCCCCCCTCCCCCCAGAGGCCCAGCTCTGCCCAGGTCTCTTTGGGCCCCTCCCTCAAGCTCCAGAAGCTGAGGTTTCCAGTACTGCGCCATAAAAAAAGGGACGAAGGCTCATTTTTTGTCAGAGAAGCTGGGAGAAATAAAGCCGGTGAGAGAAACATCCTGGCGTCAGGATTGTTCCAAGCCCCGGCTGGGCCGCCCGCGGAGCCCCATCTCCCCCGCCACGGGCTCCCCCCTTCTCTCCCGCATCTGCCTCCCTCTCCCCCACCTGAGGCCACTGCCGCCCCCCACCGCCCCCCCCCAACAGGTCCCCTGTGCCTGGGGCTGCGGGTGGTGTTGGCTGCAGCTTCTCACCTGTGTGCCCGGTCTGGCTCCAGCGAGAAAGGAGGAGGAATAAAAGGTCCTTGAGATGGTGACAAAGGTCTGAGTGTGGGCCGCCAGAGCAGCCTGTTTCCAGGCAACTGCTCTACCCTGGGCTCCCCGCGGCGGCGGGCACATCCGTCATGCAGCAGCTCGGCTCGGCGAGGGAGCTCGGCCGCCCCAGCAGCCCGGGCACAGGGCCCGCGGCCCTGAGCTCAGCCCTGCTGGGGACATGAGGCCCCTTCCACAGGGACTGAAGGAGAAAGGCTGGGGTTGTCATGGCGACTGCAAGCCAAGCGCCTACTAGGTGCCCGGCTGCGGGCCCGGTGCACACAGAGCAGAGCTCACCTCCATGAGCTACTCTGTCCATCCATCTGTCTGTCCATCTATTCGGGATGGAACAGTAGTTTAATTTGCAGGCTGAAACCCCACTCTACCATGCACTTGCTGCTTGACCTTGGTCACGTTACTCTACCTTGCTGGGCCTCATTTTCTTCATCTTTAAAATGGGCATAACAATAGCTCTTACCTCCTAGAGTTGTTCTGAGGATGAAATGACTTAATGTAGGTAATATCCTAGCCACAGTGCCTGGTCCCTATTAGATGCTCAATGAGTGTTCACTGTTGTTTCTATTTTTGTTATCAATTGTTTGCCAAGAGACCACAGGGGCAGTGGGAAGCATGTGGCCTGTTGCAATCGCATTTACCGGGGTGGGGTTCGTGTTTGCCCCACCTGCAATTCTATGACCTTAGGCAAGTGGATTTGTCTCTCCGACCCTGTTTCCTCTGAGCTAAATTAGGGCGAGAAGTCATAGTTTGATACCTGCTCTCTGTGGCAGAAGTCTGAAGCCCCATCTCTGGCTGGAAGGATCCACAACGCCCCCCACCCCCGATTGTCCCCAGTACCCAAACCGCAGTTGGCACCTGCTGGGTGCCCGTGGGGGGGAGGGTGCCAGCACCCCCAGCCACCTAATTTCTGGGCCGCTCAGGCCTGCAGGCCTGCCCTGTTCTTTGCCCGACGTTCTAACTGTTCCAGCCTCTGCCCTCAGGGCTGCCCAGTCCTGTCCCTCATCCTTCCTTCCACCTCCTTTTTGAAAACAACCTCTGCCAGTGCCCCCAGCCCGGGCCCTGGAGAGAGGAGGAGGTGGAGGAGGCGGCAGCAGCAGACCGAGTGCCAGGGGATCGGGCACGCTGCCGGCCTTTGTCTGGGCTGCCCGGCGGCCGGGGCTCAGTCCCCCGGGGCAGGCCACGTTGCCGGCCTGCTGGCGGCTCAGGGAAAGCCGCGTGGGCGGCAGGGCCTGGACAGGCCCGGGCTGGCAGCAGCCCCCAGAGATGGCCTGGCCCACTTGGGTGGGAGGGAGACCCAGGCCTGGGCAGAGAGCTGGATCGTGCTATAGCGCTCAGTAGCAGCGGGTCTGGGTACGACTGTGGCCTTCTGAGGTCTGCTACAGACGTGTGTCGGCACCCGCTGCCTGCCAGGGACAGTGTAGTACTTGGCCTTCAGAATGAGACCACACAGTTTGGTCCTGGAGCCTGACAGCCCGGGTTCGAATCCCTGCTCTGCTGTTTGACAGCCTGTGCAGCCCAAGTAAATGCCCACACCCTTCTAGGCCTCCATTAGCCCGTCTGCAAAATAAACATCACTGTCCTAGCCCGAGTGCTTAGGGCAGTCGTGGACTGAGCAGGCACTCAGGAAGCATTAGTGCTGGTGTTGTCGACTCTGCCCTTGAGAGGAAGGGGTAGACCTTTACTGAACTCCTACTGTGTGCTACATCTGCAGGAGAGACAATCCTTTTCAAGAATCATTTACTGAGGGGTGCCTGGCTGGCTCAGTTGGTGGAATATCCGACTCTTGATCTCGAGGTTGTAGGTTCAAGCCTTGCCTTGGGTGTGGAGGTGACTTAAAATCTTTTAAAAAAAATTATTTTTAAAAAGAAAACTGTTTACTGAGCACCCACAGTATGCCAGCATTTGGGCTGGGCATTGGGGGTACCCAGATGAAAGAACTGGGACAGGAGGTGTAGGGGAGAGAAGGAAAAGAAAGGGAGGGGAAGTGATATATGAGGTCCTATTGTATGCCAGCCTCTTTGCTGAGGACTGGGAATCCAGAGAGGAGGAAAGTAGCCCCTGCCCTCTTGGTTTTAGAAGGACATAGAAATCTGGAAACCAGTGATTATAACCCAGGATAATTAGTGCTGTGACATGGGATGCTCTGGAGCTGCTGACCGAGCCTTGGAAGTCAGGGAAGGCTTCCTGGAGGAGTTGACCTGGAATCTTGGCATTGTGGTTCAATTTAACAAGTCCCTGCTGTAATAGCTCTGTCATGGTGTGGCCTGGCCTCCGTATAAACATGTCCAGGGATAGGGGACTTAATCCCCAAGGAGGAATATACTTTTGCCATCTGCAATCAGCTCACCTTCCTTGGACCGGTTCACGGCTCTCCCACTTCTCCGTATCCGGTCCAGGCTACATCGGCTTCTGCATCCATCTCCTGCTCCCTTCCTCGCCCATCCAGTGCATTCCCCACCCAGCAGCCAGAACAATCTTCTGAAACATAAATCAGACAACATCAGTTCCTAGCCTAAAACCTTTCAGTGGTTCCCCAGGGGCTCTTAGGACAAAGACCAGACTCTACCGCAGCCTGCAAGGCCTGACCAGGCCTGGTGCAGCCGGCCCTCTAGCTTCCCTGGGCTGTGGAAAGGGCCGTGTCCAGGCCAGGCCCTCCACTTGCCCACACAGCCTCTGGAGAGTGCAGGGGCGAATTTAGTACAGATGAAGCCCCCCAGATGCCTCTGTCTGGAGACAAGTGGTTCTGGGCTATGGGCAGGTGACATGCTTTTGGTGGTATCATTGAGGCATCATGCCTTGCCAGCTCTGTGCCTCAGTTTCCCCATCTGTAAAGTTAGGGGGCTGCCTGGGTGATGTTCTTGAGAGTCTCATTCACAGGGCTGGACCATTGGGCTTTTAGGAGCTCACCCCCTCAGCCTGTGGCTCCCATGATAGACTGCTTCGTGCCCCCTCCTGGAACTGATCCCTAGAGACTTGCAAATAGGGGTTAGATGATGACATGGGTTTCAACAGCTGTCTTGATCCCAAGGAGACACTGAGGCCCATAAGGTGAAATGACAGCTCTCTGGCCCTGTTGTCAGTTATCCCCAGGGAAGACAGAAGGGTTGTATCAACTTGGGATGCTGGGGGTTTTAATCCTTCCACCCAGAACCCTAAGTTCTGTTGTATTTGTAATTTTGTCTAAATACACAGTGCATTCACATGATGAGAAGTTTGACAGTTTCAAAAGGCACGGTAACACTTCCCGGCCGGCCCCTTTTCTTTCCCTTCTCCAAAGTCACTGCTGCGACCAGCTTGTCTGTCTTTCCAGCAGTTTCTGATGCACACAAAGGCATCAGATGTACAGAACCTGTTTCTAGAGCTACAGAGGTCTGTGTCAAGAGTGACCCCTGTCCATCATTCAGGCCTTGCCAGAGGTCCCAGTGCTTCCTGGGGAGGAAGTCGCCAGGGGAGGGGGTAAGAGCCTCCCACCGTTCCTCCCACTAGTCCAAGCACTGGGCCTTCCTTAGTGGGAAGATTTGGGAAGCTGGCTGGTTTGCTCCCGAATTTCCTGCAGAAGAGGCCAAGGATCCTGCTTTCGAAGTCGGTCTCTGTAGAAGTAGTAAATAGACACCAAGGAGATGTTGAGAATGTTCTAATTGGCTATGTCGACTCCCTTTCGCACCATCCACAAGCCGAGTGACAGAGGGTTTTGGTGCTGTGACTCAGCAGATGGGGCCACAGGGCAGCTCAGCCAGCGGAGGCGAGATGTGGGGAGTGAGGGTGGACTTCACTTTACGGCCTGGGCTGAGTGGGTGGACCCCACCTTAAGCAGTAATAGGCTCTGCTAACGGCTTCACCCTAACGGCATGCACTTATGAATGTTAACCTTAACGTGGGTTCACTTACCCTTCATCATATCCCCCCCACCAGGTAGATGCCATTAACTCTGTTACCATTGAGGGGAACATCTGGGAGCCAAAGAGTCCCTTGCCCAAGATCACATGGTTAGATTTGAACTCAGGGCTGCCCGAGTCCTAAGATGCCCCACTCTGGCCTGCAGGAGGAGCTGGATCAGTATTCCATACTCTAGCTCGTGCAGTCTGCGCGCCAGGGCACGATGGCCATGGGGTCTGCAGCCTGGGCTCTGGGACTCCCAGCTCTGGCCCTACTCTTTCCTGACTGTGTGACCTTGAGCAGACCACGTTCTCTCCATGTACCAGGACATCTGCTGTGCCTGAGGTTGGCTCTGGCCAGTCCCTTCTCAGTCCAGGCAGACTTGCTGGGTGGGGCAAATGGAGGGGGGAGGGGGGAGAACACTTCTGTCCCATGAGACGGAACTGGGCCCTGAGCTGAGGTTCACAGAAGTACCAGTCCCTGCCTGGCTGTGTGACTTCAGGCCACTGTCTTTCCCTTTCTGAGTCTCCAGTTCGTGTCTCCAGATTTTCCGAGGGTGAGCTTTTTGGGGAGAGAAGTTTTGGGGTGTACCCAAGGGAACTGGCAGGATTTAAGCACGAACCGGAACCGGGGAGCAGGAAGAACAGGATTCAAGGAAACACAGGGACAGGTGGCCAAGGGTGAGGCACCTTTTGCTGACTCTGGAAATTAATATTACATTTTTTCAGCAAGGATTTGATTTAAAGCTGTGGGCAAAACCAAGCCCGGCAGAGCAGAGGGGCCCCAGGGAAGGCCCCCTGACTCCATAAATTAATATTTGCTTCAGAAAGTTCCAGAAGCCTTGGACTTGCTGTTTCATGACCAAGGAAATAGGCACAAAGAGAGGCAAGAAAACTCCCCAGGACTACGGAGCTTTGCTTGTCCTTTACTCCCTCAGCACCTGCTTCTGGAGCACCTACTGTGGGCCTTGCTAGGCTCTGGCGGAGACCATGGCTGGCCCCGTCTGTGTCCTCGCGATGGTCACCATCTACCAAGAGAGAGGCTCACTGACTGTACTATCACACACATCAACAGTGTTGCCACTGTGAGGGGTGCCATGAAAGGGACAGTGCTCACAAGGGCCCGAGCTGAGCCTTGGCGTGGAGGGGGGGTGGGGGGGTGCTCTGGGAGGCCCTCTCTGAGGCAGTCTGGATTCATTTGCTACAGCTACCATCCAAAAGTACTGCAGCCTGGGGGCTCCCCGTTCTGGAGGCTGTAAATCCAAGGCCAAGTTGTTGGAGGTTGGTTTCTTGCAACGCTTTCCTCCTTGGCTTACAGGCGTCTGTCTTTCCTGTGTCTTCACCTGGGCCTTCCTCCTGCTGTCTCTGTGTCCTAATCTCCTCTTCTTAAAAGGACACGAGTCAGATTGGATGAGCCCCCACCCTAATAACCTCATTTAACTTAATTCCTTCTCTAAAAACCTTGTTTCCCGGTATAGGCACACTCTTAGGTATAGGGTAGGACTTTGACATAGAAATTCAAAGTTGGGAGGAGTGGGGGTGGGGGGACACAGGTCAGCCCATAACAGTTAGTACATACTTGAGCCAAATCCTCAAAGTCTAGTAGAATTTAGCTTGGTAATAGGAGGGGAAAGAGTGTTTCAGGTAGAGGGTACAATGTGGGCCCAGGCTGGGTGGTAGGAGGGAGCATTTGGTGGGCCTAGGTAGAGTGCAGGGACGGGGTGGAGAGATGTTCAGAATGAAGCCCAGGAGATGGAGTCCCCATGCAGCTACTCCATGGCACACTGACTGCATCCTTTTCTAGTCATTGGTTTCCTCCCTTGTGAAATAGGAGTAACCAAATCAGCCTTGCAGGGCCGGGAGTCTGGAGTGAGGTCACAAAGGCTTAAAATGTCTTGTCCCATGGCAGCTCCTAGTAGGCACTCAAGATGAGTCACCCCTTTTTTCTACCCTGCCTAGACCACTCTTGGTCTTCGTCTCCTCCTTGTCCACTACCCTGATTTATATGACCCAGCTTGAGATTCTGATCTATAGACCCAAGAAAGGCCTTAGCAAACATTGTCACGATTCAGAAAAGCTGTTTGGGCCTCCTGGGAACCCAGGAGAAAAGGACAATTTTCTGGGGAGATGGCTGTTTGAGTATGCCTGACTTCTGAGCTCTGGAGGGCCAGGCATGGATTCTCCATAAAATGTCTGAGCCTCCTGTGAGATTTGGAGAGAAAAAACACCCTCCCTCAATATAACGTTGCCCTTTGTTGCAAAATAAATGAATCTCCAGTGCTAGGAGCCTCCTTCTCTTGGGGCCTGTTTGCTGGGTCTCTCTGCCCACGAGTCATTGGTTTTCATTGGCTGGGTGGCTGTGGCAAGGCTGTGCCTGCCCGTTTGAGCCTCAGTTTGTACATTTGTGCTTTCATTTGACATATTTGAAAAATTTTATATAAACCGTTTATTTTCGAACAATTTTAGATTTAGGGAAAAGATGCAAAGATAGTCCAGAGGGTTCCTGTTAGTAAAGCCCTCACCCAGTTTCCCATCTTGTTAGCATTTGACATTATGTTGACATTTGTCACAGCTGAGGAACCGATCCAGGTACATCACCAGGAACCAAATTCATCCTTTTTTCAGATTTCACTAGTTTTTCCTTAATGTCTGTTTTCTGTTCCAGGATCCCAACCAAGATACCACATTACATTCAGTCTGCACGTGTCCTTAACCACTGATCTATGACAGTTTCTTAGGACCCAGTTTTATTTCGACAAATATTTTTGAGCACCTACAATGTGCATTGTTCTTGGTGCTGGGGAAAGAGAGAATTCTTCCTTCCTTGGAGCCTATGTTTGGGGGTTGGGAGACAGGTCACAAACAAGCAAATGTAAATATTAAATATGTCAGGTACTATATAGAAAAATAGGGAAAAGGGATTGGCTAGGAGCTGCTGTTCTAGATAGCGAGGTCTGGGAAGGCCTTCTTATGAGGAGACATTAGAGCAGAGACATGTTGGAGGTGAGGGAGCCTCCACATGGGTATCTGGTGGTAGGTTATCTACACAGAGAGCGGAGCAAGTGCAAAGGCCCTGAGGCAGGTAGTGTCTGAGGAGTGTGAGCAGCAGTGAGGAGGTCAGTGGGCTGGTGCCCAGGGTGTGGGGGTAAGTGGCAAGGACAGATCTGTGTGGAGGTGGAAGGGTGGAAGCTGGGAGTAGGCTGGTGCCATGATCCAAGTGAGCCAGGAGAGAGGCGATGGCAGCCTGGGCCTGAATGGTGCCCGTAGAGGGTGATAAGTGGGCAGATTCTAGGCTTGGTTGAAGGAGGAGCCACAGGATTTGCTGGTGGAAACAGGGCTGGTGCCGAATCCTTCTGGCAGGGCTTGTATGCGGAATAAGAGAGGGTGATGTTAGCAAGGCTTGGAAAACTGTCAAGTTGGGTTTCCCTCTCCATCTCCCTTGTTCAGAGATGTCTGGCCCAGCCCATCCTCTGGCTGAGGGCCAGTAATAAACCGCTGGGTTTGTTTGTTTGTTGTTTTAAAATATAACATTTTGCAAAAGTAGTAGAATCTCATTCCTTAAAAAAAGAAAAAAAAATCATTAGGTACGAATGTATACAGTCTCCTTCCTAGCTTTGTCTCCTTCCTAGCTGCCCTCCCCAGGGGCAACCATTATTATTTCTTGGGTATCCTTCCAGAGACATTTTATACATATATATAAAAACATATGCACATATATTTGTGGGTTTTCTTTCTATTTTTACACAAAATATGTTGTGCAAATATGTAGGTTGCTTTTTTCTTATAATGGCTTTATTGAGATATGATTCACATACCACACAACTCACCCACTTAAAATACAATTCAGGGGCACCTGGGTGGCTCAGTTGGTTAAGCATCTGCCCTCAGCTCAGGTCATAGTCCCAGGGTCCTGGGATCGAGCCCCCCAGTAGGCTCCTTGCTCAGTGGGGAGCCTGCTTCTCCCTCTGCCTGCCACACCCCCTGCTTGCTGTCTCTCCCCCTGTCAGATAAATAAATTAAATCTTAAAAAAAATGCAATTCAATGGATTTTGGTATATTCAGGCTTGTGTAACCATCATCACCACAATAAATTTTAGAATATTTTTATCACCCCAGAAAGAAACCCCATACTCATTAGCAGTCACTCTTCACCTCTCCCTGATCCCCCCATCCCCACCCCACCCCAGTCCTGGGCAGCCACTAATCTGCTTCTTCCTCCGTAGATTTGCCTTCTCTGGACATTTCCTGAACATGGAGTCATACAATATGGGGCCTTTTGTGTCTGACTGCTCTTAGTATAGTTTTTTCAAGATTTGTCCACGTTATAGCGTGTATCTTGTTCGTTATGTTACCAAATAATATTCCATGTATTGGACGTACCACATTTTATTTATCCATTCAGCAGTTGATGGACATTCGGGTTGTTTCCACATTTGGGCTGTTATGAGCAATGCTGTTCCAAGTACTCAAGTTCTCAGGGATATGCTTTCAATTCTCTACCATCTAGGTGTGGAACAGCTGGGTCATATGGTAATTCTATGTTTAAACTTTTGAGGAGGTGCCAGACTGTTTCCCAGAGTGCTCACACCATTTTACAGTCCTCCCCGTAGGGGACAAGGCTTCTGATTTTCCCACATCCTCGCCAACACTATCTTTTTGATGAAGGCCGTCCTTGGCGTGTGTGAAGTGGTATCTCGTTGCGGTTTGGATTTGCATGTCCCTGATGATTAATGATGTTGAGCTTCTTTTTATGTGCTTGTTGGCCAATTGTGTATCTTCTTTGGAGGAATATCTGTTTAAATTCATTGACCATTTTTAATCATATTATTTGTTGTTTTGTTACTGACTTGTAAGTCTTCTTTATATATTGTAGATAAAAGTCCCTCATCAGGGGCACCTGGGTGGCTCAGTGGATTAAGCCGCTGCCTTCAGCTCAGGTCATGATCTCAGTGTCCTGGGATCGAGCCCCGAGTCGGGCTCTTTGCTCAGCGGGGAGCCTGCTTCTCTCTCTCTCTCCTTGACTCTCTGCCTACATGTGATCTCTCTCTCTGTCAAATAAATAAATAAAGTCTTTAAAAAAAAAGTCCCTCATCAGATATATGATTCATAAGTATTTTCTTCCAGTCTGTGATTCTCTGTTCACTTTCTTCCCTTTTTTTTTTTTTTTTTGAGTGAGCCTTATGCACAGTGTGGGGCTCGAACTCACAACCCCCAGAAGAGTCATGTGCTCCTCAGACTGAGCCAGCCAGGCGTCCCTCTCTTCATTTTCTTCATGGTGTCCTAGGCTTGGTGCAAAACTTTTTAATTTTCATGAAATCCAACTTGTCTACTTTTTCTTTTGTAGCTTGCACTTTTGGTGTCATACTTAAGAAACCATTGATTAACCCGAGGACATGAAGACTTAGACCTATGGTTTCTTCTCGGAGTTTCATGGTTTTAGCGCTTACGTTCTTCAGGTGGTTTTCCCATTAAACAGAAAATCTCTGTATGTTGTGTCAGTGCGTAAGTAGGTCACAACATAAAGAACTTCCATTTTCTTTTTCTTTTTTTTAAAAGATTTTATTTATTTATTTGACAGACAGAGATCACAAGTAGGCAGAGAGGCAGGCAGAGAGAGAGAGAGGAGGAAGCAGGCTCCCTGCTGAGCAGAGAGCCCGATGCGGGGCTCTATCCCAGGACACTGAGATCATGACCCAAGCTGAAGGCAGAGGCTTTAACCCACTGAGCCACCCAGGCACCCCTTCCATTTTCTTTTTTACAGCTGCATAGTATTCACTTTCATGGGCGGACCCTAGTTTATTTACCTGGCCCTCTGCTAATGGACATTTAGGTTGCTTCCAATATTTTGCTCTCATGAAAATACTTCAGGGAACAGCCTTGACTATAGATAGCCATTCCTCACACATGTGGGTTTATATCAAGGAATAGAATTGCAGGTCCGAGGGCGATATGTTTTTTGGTCCGTAGCGCCCTCCACTCCTGGCAGCAATGTCTAGAATAGGAACCATTAATGAATAACGATGGTTACTGTAACTTGAGTGCTATATACGGACACCGGCATCCCCTCACAGTGACCCTCACGGTCAGATTTGAAACCCACCTTTTCGGTGACCTAAGGTCCACCTCCTGCCCCTCAGACTCCTCCTGCGCCTCCCTGTGCCTTCAGAGTGCCTCACACCCCTCCCAGAGGGACTCCTGGAGGAATGCACACTCTTCATGTGGGGCCTGGCACATCTCTTTCTAAGACCACGCTCACTTGTGCAGAAGGCAGAGGCTGGCCGGTCACTAGGGAGTCTTGAAGGAGCAACCAAGGTATGCTTGGCACAGTCCCCAGAGGTGAGAAGTGGCCTTTGCTCTCCAGCTGCGTCCCTCCACGTAAGCAAGGCAGCCAAGTCTCAAAGACAGACTTAAGGAGATGTGGTCTGACTCAGGGGCTCAGGGGTGTAGCTGTGGGTCAGGCAAATGTGGGTTCAGTTCTGATTCCTCCCCATGTAGCTTTGGGCAAGTTATGTCCCTTCTCAGTGTCTCCGTTTCATCAAGTAAAATGGCATTGTGGGTAGTACCTCCTGGCGTCAGACCCCACTGACTCTATTGTCCTTGTTGGCAAAGTGCTTGTGGGAAATCAGAGACAAGAAATGTGGCGAAGGTGGGGCGCCTGGGTGGCTCAGTGGATTAGGCCGCTGCCTTCGGCTCAGGTCATGATCTCAGGATCTTGGGATCGAGTCCCGCATCGGGCTCTCTGCTCAGCAGGGAGCCTGCTTCCCTCTATCTCCCTCTCTGCCTGCCTCTCCGTCTGCTTGTGATCTCTCTCTGTCAAATAAATAAATAAAATCTTAAAAAAAAAAAAAAAAGAGAAATGTGGCGAAGGATCAGGGAAGTCTTCATGGGGGAGTGGGTAGAAGGGCATTGGAATGGAACTCGGAGGAGGGATGGCTCAGGAGCCAGGTGATGGCATTTCAGGCAGAGGATACCATGGGTGTCCAGGCTACCTTCTTGGAGCAGGACTCCCCAAACCTCATTTCTTCTTGAAAGCAGCCTGGAACAGTGTTTAAGAATGAGAGTTCTGGGGCTGGGCTGCCAGGGCTGGTCTCTGGTCCAGCCACTGATGAGCTGTGTGACCTTGGTCATGCCACTTAACCTCTCTGGGCTTTAGTTTCTGCAACCATGGAAAGGAGTTGTCCATATTTCCTAGGGTTACAGTAGGGAGTAAATGGGTGGGCGCCTGGAAGGCTCAGTCAGTAGAGCATGCGACTCCTGATCTGGGGGTTGTAAGTTTGAGCCCCATACTGGGTGTAGAGATTACTTCAAAAATATTTTTTTTTAAATTTTTTAAAGTAAATGAGTTATTATATGTAAAGCACCTAGACCAGTGATGACACACAGTAAGTGCTTAATGAATGTTAGTTTTTACAAGGAAGAAGGCAAGGCATTAGATTACTCTGTTTCTCAGATGGGAAAAATTAAGGCCCTCTGCAAGTGTGAATGCCCAGTCACTTTGGAGTGACTCAGGGGTTCATTCATTCTTTTATTTGTTCAGTAAATGTTTCCTGAGTACCTACTTTATGCCAGGCTCTGGGAGATACTAGGGATCCAGGCAGTGGTAAACAAGATAGCCTCCACCCCAGAGAACTTCTGACCTGCTCACAGCGTGCCCTTCTGAGGCCAAAAAGGATTCAGGAGTTTAACATGAAGTGTCCAAAACCTGGACAAAAGGATAAGAGGAGTCAAAATGACCCGCTTTACCTCACCCTTCCTATAGATGAAGCAACTGAGACCCAGAATCGGGAAGCAGGAGCCAGGCCTCGGGCCCGAGTGCTGGTGTGGGCCTCTCCCCAGTGCCCTGCAGGCACTGGGACAGGAGGTCAGGAGCAGGGGAGCTGGTAGAAAGCAGCTGGATTCTGGCTATAGCTTAAAGGTAGAGTGAACAGGATTTGCTGGTGGGTGGGAAGGGCGTGGGGGGCGCATGAGAGAAAGCAGGAATCCAGGAGGACTCTAGGGTTTGGCCTGAGCAAGTGGGCATAGAGGTAGTTTCTGCTGTGGGAGAACTGGGGGCTGGCTGGGCAATGGAGGTTGTGGGGGTGGTCCAAACACTTGTTGGGTGGGTGGTTGGATGGGTGGATGGACGGATGGACAGACGCTTTTCCCCGGCCCTCCAGAGGCGCCCTACTCACTCGCTTTCAGGTTTGTCCAGCTAGCCAAATGGAGGCAGAGGAGAGCCTAGGCTGGAGGTGTGACCTCCCCGCCGGAGGCTACAAATGGACGAGGCTCAAGGATCGGGTCCTGAGACCACCAACATCAGGAGGTTCCATCCAAAGTTCAAGGTTTCTCCTTCCATGAAATGTCCCAATTTTTAAGTATCGTGATAAATTTGAAATTTTAATAAATCTCCGCATACCGCCCCCCAAATATGTTCATAGGCCCCATTTGGCCTATGGCCTGGTTAGGACATCTGGTCTGTGGGTCTGGACTCCGAGTGCCAGGGTCTGAGTCTGGCTCTCCCTTCCCAGCTTGGGTGCCCTTGGGCAAGTGACTTAGCTTCTCAGAGCCTTGGCTTTCTCAACTGTAAAATGGGAACAATAATAGTACTCACCGCCTGGGCTCATAGTAAGGGCTTTCTAGCTGACAGCGAGGATGAAGTGCTATTTGTGATGGATTTTATTGGCGAGCGAGGCGGACGATGCTGAGAAAGAGCATTGGGCTCTGGGGTGGTATCCTGCCTCTCTTGTGACAAGCTCTGTGACCTAGCACCAGGTTTTAGACCTCTCTGAGAAAGAAGTGCGTTGTTTCTGGAGTTGGCCAATGGCCAGCAGGACGGCTGAGGCCTCTGAGTCCTCACCTACCACTCCCGCTCCCTGCCTTCTTCCCTCCAGCCTCACCCACCCACCACCTCCCACCCCTCCACCCTGCAGCCAGAATGGTCTTTCAAAAGCACAAATCTCAGCATGGTCTTTCCCTGCCTGGAGAAAAACCATGTTGGCTCCCTGCTGCCTTTAGGAAAAAGCCCAAGAACCTCAGCCTGGCATGAGGAGGTGGGCGACCACCCTCACCGCTCTTCTGTCCTCTCACCAACCCTGCTTCCGCCCGGGCGGCACACGGCCCCTCACCCAGCTCTGCCCGCCCACAATCCACCCGCCAGTTCCTGAGCGCTGCCCCTTCCTGGGTCCAGCCACTTGCCCCCTGCAGTGACCGATGGCTTCTCCACGGTCTCCCCACATTCCCTCTTACCCTTTCCTCTCTGCAGCCCATTTTCCACAAGCAGCCCGAGGGATCCTGAGAAAAATGCAATTTGGATGGTGTCACCTGCCTGCTTAAGACCTCTCCCTCCGTGGCTGCCTGTTTCTCTGTGAGCGAAGCCTCGAGACCTGGCCCATCTCTCTAGCCATGGTGTACGGTTTCCCTGCTGTCTGCTCCCCATGGCCTCAGGCGCCCGCTGTGGGCCTTTGCACATGCTGTTCCCCTTCCTAGAGGCTTTCCACGCGGCTCCTTCAGGAGGGCCTCCCTGACCACCAACCCCCACCTGCCGGCCCACATCTCGCCCACCTCAGCTCCCCCCTCAGGTACGAATCACCTGTTCGGGAGGCAGGGCCTGGCACTGGTACTCGCCCTTTCTGTTGGCAAAAACGCCACTCACCTTTCAAGGCCCAGCCCGCTGTCATCCTGCCGGGTGAAGCCTTCCTTCTTTAACACAGCCCCATGCCCCAGCCTGTTCTGGATCATTCCCTCCTGGCATCCCCGGCTGGCGGCGGAGACGGCTCCATCCTGGCTTCCTGTGAGCTTTCTTTTCTCTCTTTCTGTCTCCCACACCCAACATTATAATTATCACTGGATGGCGAGCTCCTCAAGGCCCAGGAGCCTCACGGGGAAGGGAGCTCACGGTTATCAAACCAGCGCAGGCCCTGTGCTCAGCACTCTCCTGCATTTTCTGCTTGAATCCTCATGACCCTGTGGGGTCAGAGCCCCCAAGAGCCCCACTTTGAAGAGAAGCCAGTGGAGCTTGGAAGGGGGTTAAGTCACGTGCCCACCGTCACCCACAAGTCTGACACCAAGCTGGAGCCTTTAAGGAGCAAGGGCCATACCGTACGTCTAATGTCTCCCACAGGCCAGGCGCCGGCTGAGGTCTCCCCAGCTGTTTCCACCTCACAGTGCCTTTGCTCCTGACTCCACTGTGTGGCTGGGGGAACCGAAGCACGGGGAGGGTAAGTAACTTTGTGAAGCTCCAGAAGCAGGGCTTGAACCCGCGCTGTCTGGCACTGAGCTGTGGTCGCAGATCTCATGCTGCACTTGCCATCAGATCCTCCTCCCTCTGACCCGCCTGGAGGCTTCTCTGTATCTTGGCACCCGGGACACCTGGAACAGCAGGCAGCCCCCAGGCGCCACTAGTTAGTGAGTGCGTAATGAAGGAGGAAGTAGGTAAGTGGTGGACATGGGACCCTGCCCCAGCCATCCCAGAGTTGTGTCTGGAAGTTCAAAGATGCGGCAGCCCCTCTCCCAGGCTCGGAGCTCCCCCCACCCAGTTGTCCAGACAGCCCCGGGGAAGGACCAGATCCATAAACATGAGGCTCCACTTGGGCGCAGGAGGGGCTCTGGGCACTGTACAAGTCCTCAATATTATTGCCTTATTGTCATTTAAATGGAGCCTGCCTTAAACAGGCCACCCAGTTCTAGCCACCAGCGCTGGACAAAACCCCCATTGAAAAGCCAATTACAATCACTCCATCTAAATTGTCATGGATTTGTATAGAAAATTACATCTCCATTTAGTCCTGAAGCGACGTCCTGGGCATGGACAGAGGGGAGGCTGGCCCATTTACCCCGCCGGCTCAGCGCGGGTGCCGCAGGCAGAGAGAGAGCCCAAGCTGCCGGGGCTCGGCCGGCCTGGGGAACAAAGGCCAGTTTGTGGGGGCCTGGAGAGAAGCTGGGCCTCTCAGGGCGGCTCGGATTCCAGGCCTGGGCCGATGGACCCTGCCCCGCCAGCTGGTCTCCCCTGCTGGCGGCTGTGGCCAGACGAGCTCCTGACAGCCGGCTTGGGGCGGCCCGTCAGCCCTGCCACCATCCAGGGCGGCTGGAGCTTGGCTCCTGTCCACACGGCCGTGAAATGAAGAAGGTTTCACCCGGGGAGCACTGGACCGGGATCCCAAGAGCTCAGATTCATTCATTCTTTCATTCATTCACAAGTTATTAAGAGCCTGCTGGTGGTGTGAGCCGCACAGTAGCGTAGAAACGAGCACCGGCTTCGGAGTATTCTGGGTTTGATTCCAGGTTCTGCCCTCAGTAGCTGTGGGGAGAAGGCTACTTCGATGACTCCTTGAGTTCTGAAGTTGTGGGACACCCACTATGTGCCAGAGGATGGGATAACACAGTCCTTGGTCGTGCCCTTAATGTCCAGAAAGGGTTTACCGTTTTCCAAATGTTAAGTGTTCTGAGGGGCACGAACAGGGCCTGACATGGGATTTGGGGACTTGCTGTGTACGTAGGCAGTTCAGAAGGAGCTGGTCCTGCCAAGACACATGGCAAGGGCACTCCAGGCAGACGCAACAGTATGTGTGGGTAGGGGCGCGGGCGGGTCGTGGGGCAGGCTGGAGCAGGGAAGGGAGAGTGTGGCAGTGGACAAGGTCAATGGGGAACCCTGAGGACTCTAGGGGTGCTCCCCTGAACCTCCGTTTCCTCATCTGCAAAAACAGGAACAATGACCTTAGCTGCCACAGCCCGCCAAGGCTCGGGCTAGGATGCAGGAGATTATGTATATGGGCTTTTAGCCTGGCGCTGGGCACAGGATGCCCCTGGCTAACTGAGATAGCCTGACTTGGATGGCGCTCCCTAAGTCTGAGGGCACAGCCCACTCCTCCTACTCCTCCTGGTCCCTTGGGGTGACGGCTCAGGGGCTTTGTATGCATTAGCTCCCAACAGCCCTGTGAGGTGGGGCTTTCACAGATAAGGAAACTGAGGCAGCACCACTGGTCAGCTAATTATTTGTTACTATTTCCCTTATTCCTACTATGGGATACCCAAGGCCTGGCACAGAGCAGATCCCCATGGAGCGTTTGTTGAATCAGTGAACACATCTGGAAAGGGGGTGCTGGGCAAGAGCAGGGAGCTCCAGGGGAGCTTCCTATCTGTGTGCATGTGTGTGAGCATCTCCACGACTGCGTGTGATGGTGGGATTCCGAATGTGACTCCACTGACACTCTCCGATGACTGAGCTCGAAGGACTGTGTCTGACAGTGTCACACACTGGTCTCCTGGAGTACTTGCCCAAATGTCCGGTGGCTGTGGGGACTCTGTCAGAGTGACTGTGTGTGTGACTGTGTCAGACTGTATGTCACTGCTTACATATGTCTGTCTGGGCCCTCAGGGACACTTGGCACCCTTTCAGGGACGGGTGGACTGGCAGGTCTGGAGGCGACTGTGGGGCGGGGCAGGACAGGCAGGTTCAGAGGTGAAGAGGGCAGAGCCCCATCCTCCCCCACCCAGCCCTGCCAGGCAGACAGGCAGATGGAAAAAACGTTCACACCCCGGGCAGGCGGGCGGGTGGCTGCCCTACCAAGGACTGCTCTGTGCACGGAAAACAAGTTCTTCTGGTATCAGCTCGAGTTTGGCAGGAAGTGGCTTTTGGGTGGCAGGAAGCTGGATTCAGCTCATATCAGCCCCGGCCGAGGGGCAGGAGAGCAGTTATCTGGGGTTAAACAGAGTCACCGAGAAGCGGGGCCCCAACGCCCTGTACCCGATAGAGCAGAGGGCACAGCCCACCCCTCCTGGTCATTTGGGATGATGGGTGGGGAGAGGGAGGCCTTGTAAAGAAGACCTGCTGCCTCTCACGTGCTACTAGGCCCCAGATCCCAGACGGAGCTCCTCCTCCACCTCCTGTGACCCCCATTTAGCAGATGTGCAGACTGAGACTCCGAGAGGCAGTGGCTGGCCTGAGGTCACCAAGACAAGTGGGGAGAAGAGGAGAAGGGAGACTGCAAGAAACGTGTAACTACCTAGAGACAAGAGAAAAACCAGGACAGAGAGCAAAGAGGAGAGGGGAGATGGGGACAGGACAGAGCAAGTAGTTGAAGAAATGCAGAGAATAATGAGACTAGGCCATGGGAAGATTTCTGGGGTGCCCACTGTGTGCCAGGCCCTCCCAGGAACATCACAGCTGACCTTCGGATCCTGATCCTGAACCCATTTCCTAGATAAGGGCAGTGAGACCCCCAGAGCCTTGCCAGCTTAGCCATACCTGGAATCTAGGTCTGATTCCAAAGCCCATGTTCCTTCAGCCCATGCCCCTGTGCTCGACTTCCAGGGAAGGGAAGCGACTGTACTAAAAGGGGTGCCCAATCTGTTTTCCTGGGTATCCTGTTGCAGAATTCACCCAGTTGGCCCATGGAGAGTCAGGGTTCAAACCTGCGCAAAGTGGCTGCAGAAACCACGTGCTTAACCATGTGACGGGTGTGCCAGAAGCAGGCAGAGAAAGCCAGGGTTCTGCCCTCAGGCTGGGACCCAGAAGGTCCAGTCGCTGATCTGAAGCCCCAGAGCTACACCTGGAGAGAAACCGAATCTCCCAACTCCTGGCCCTGGACACTCTCGGGCCCCTCCAATCAGCCCCCACTGGAGCCCCTAGGGAGTGGGCCACTGGTCCTTCTGTTCTCATCCCCAAAGCAGCACCCAAGCTGTTCCCTGGCTAGGATGCTGATTTGAAGCTCAGTTTGTATGTCGTTTGCACATTACTCAGTGCATGTCAGAAGGTACGAACATCTCCCTTCTCCAGAGAGAGCTGCTGGGCCCCCCTGCCCTCCTCCAGACAGCAAAAATGCCAGCCGGCTAGACAGGGAGCTGCGCCCTGGCCTCTGACAGCACCCGCCTGCTGCCGCCTCCCCCATTCCCTCCTGGAGCCAAATTTAGGCAGCTCTGCTACTGAGAGATGGGGAGAGCAGAGGCAGGAAACGGTGAGGTTGGAGGCAGCCCTGCCTTGGCCCTGCACAGGGTGGGGTGGCCCCAGGGGTACCCCTGTCCCTAAAGCCCTTGGCCCAGCCTCCCCCTGTCCCTCCTCCCACAGGAATGCAGGCCAGGTTGGGGAACGCAGGGTTCTCAACTGCAGCCCAGGGTGCTGGCTACTCTGGCTATGAGGGAGGAGGGAGAGATGGAGGGAGGGAGGAGGTCATGGCCAGGGCAGTGGGGAAGGGATCAGATAGCCTCCTCCAGCCCCAGACACCGGCTGCCACTGGGGACAGGAGCCTGTTCTGCTTCTCAGCACTTCCTGCCCCTCCTTCATGTGCCCACCGGAGATCTGATTCTGGGGTGGGGGCAGGAGGTACAGCTGGGCCTTTGGGGACTGAAGTCCCCCCAAAGGCTCCACCAGTCTGCTTCCTCCTTGGGCTAGACTTTAACCTTGGTGGTCTTGGTTTTTCTACCTGCGAAATGGAGAGGTTGGCCTAGAATGATTTCCAAGTGGCTACCCATGCCGAGAGCAAGGGTTTCTGGGAGGCCTGATAGAAATTAGGGATGTGGCAGTGGCTTTAGGCCTAGGAGGGCTCCTCACTGATGTGGGATGTGGGTGGGCTGAACAATGAAAGACCTGGGCTGGATTCCCGCCACTAGGAACCTGGGGGTGGAGTTAATAGTGCCCAGTAGCTGGGAGCATGGATCCTGGGGTCTGACTGCCTGGGTTTGAATCCCAGCTCTACCACTCACGACTGGGCAAGTTGCCTCAGCTTTCTGTGCCTCAGTTTCCTCACCTCTGAGATGGGGGTAATAAACCTCCCAGAGCTGCTGGGAAAGTGAAATGAGGCAGTGAATGTTTGGCACACATGAAGTGCACCACGATGCCAGCTACCAGTGTGACTGTTTTGTCTCCCTGAGCGTTTGGGAGGCCCGCGCTCCCCCCCTCCAGCTATAACGGATGTGGATGTGATGGGGAGGCGCTGTAGCTTGATGGTGAAATGGGCATCGGGATGGGGTTCAATTCTGCGTGACCCTGGGCAAATAGCCACACCCCACTGCGCCTTGGGCGGGGAACAGCAGAGGCTCCTACCACACAGGGTCTGTGAGGATTACACAGATCGGTCTTGGCATAGCGCCTGGCACATAGCGGGCGCTCCCTGAAGGGGAGCTGGCCAGATCGAATGGTACCGGCCCGCACAAAGGACAGGTGGGCAGCGTCCCCAGGGGGAGGGGGGGAAGGGGAGGAGGAGGGCGGGGGACGGGGCAGGCGCAGGGCAGGTGCGCGGGGAGTGGGAAGGCGGGGCTGGGAGAGGGGGAAAGCGAGGGCGGGCGCGCGGGCGCGCAGCAGGTGCGTGTGGAGTGGGCGGGGCCCCGCGCAGGCGGGGTCTCCAGGTGAGCGGACGCGCGCCTGGAGGCTGGTGACAGGGGGAGGCGCGCCGCCCTGGCCCATCGCCGGAAAGCGTCCCTGTGTCTTTAACGCCCTCCTCCCCGCGTCCCCCCCCCCGCCCCCTTTGTGCGCCCCCCCCCAAAGCAGGGCTGCAGCCGTGGAGCCGTCCCCCCTGCACTGACAGCTGGTATCTAATTACTGTGTGAGAATGGAAAGTCAGGCTGTCCCAGCTCCGGGGAGAGGGGATTAACGTCTCCTGCAGAATACACTTCCTCTGGTGGGTTGCCATGGTTACTCTCATTACCTGCCTGCCCGCGAGGAGCCCGCGCGAGCCGCTCCAGCAGGCCCTCCGAACCCGGGCCCGGCGCGCGCGCACCACTCCGCTCCTCCCCGCTTCTCCCCGCCCCTCCCGGACTAGGCGCACGCGCGTGCGCCCTGGGGGGGAGCGGGAGCAGCCTCACCCCCCGCCCTGCGCCCCGCCCCCCGCCCGAGCAGCTGTCAGCGGCGCGCGCGGCCGGGCCAGCCCCTGCGCGCGCTGTCAACAGTCATTAGCGCGCGGGCCCTCCCCTCCCCCTCCAACTCCCCCTGACCCCCACCCTAGCGCTGGGTGGGGCCCGCACCTGGGGCCTCCGCTCGTTAGCGCGCCCCGCCGCCCGCCGCGGCCCCGGAGGGACCGGCCCGCTGGGCCTGCTTGGCTCAGGACCTCCCCCTTCCACCTAGAAGCCACCCCTCAGCGACCCCATTCCCTGTCCTTGGCCAAGGCTCCCGAGGGAGGCGGGTCCCCAGAGTCCTGGAGCGTGCCCCTTCAGAGTAGTAACGACAGAGGTCATTTATGGGTGTCTCGCCCAGGGTGGGCGCTATGTGTGCCCCATTTGGGTTCCTGCAGCCATCCTGTCACATTGTGTCACCGCAACACAGGAGGAGACTGAGGCTCAGGCCAGCTGTTTGGCCAGGGTCAGGGCTGGATTGTCTTCAGGCCTATGACTTCACCCCTGGGGCACTTGTGCCTTGTGGACACCCCCAGGCCACAACCCCAGCCAGGGCCCCTACCCTGTCCTGCCTGACAGTGCCCTTGGCTGCTCTCTCCCTCCCTTCAACTGGGGTCATTGCTCCCTCTCTTGCCAAAAGGGGGACACTTGGGGCTGCTACACCCCTTTCTCTTCCCACCCTCCCTCCATCCTTTCCAGATATTCCAGAGCTAACCAAAAAAAAAAAAAAAAAAAAAAAAGGGAAAGGAAAAAGAAAAAGAAATATTCAGAGCTGTTGGAAGGATATGGCATCCCTCAAAGGTAGCGCTGTCATTGGGGGGCTGATCCCAGGCATCTTCCTGTGGCCCGGGGTATGCATTTCGGTCCCCAGCGTGATTTGAAAGAAGATGGAGGTTCAGCGAAGCAGAAAGGAGGTCTTGGAATATGTGAGGCCTGTTCCAGATGGCAGGTGCGCCGCGGTGGCGGCTCGGCACTAGCAGTTGGAGATTGTGCACAGGGGTGGAGAAGAGGCAGGTGCTACACTGAGTCCTCAGCGCCTTGTTTATGTATTTATTTATTTATCGGGGGTGTGGTCTCCTCCCTCGCCCATCCCAGCCTCCAGAGCTCATGGCAGCTATGGGTCCCAACATTCTGGTGCAGATCTCTGTTTTGGAGGGTTTTTTTGTTGGTTTTTTTTTTTTTTTTTTTTTTGCCTGGTTTTGGTTTTGGTTTTCAGTGCACAGTAGGTAGTATTTATAACTGAGAGATATTCAGATGTTGTCCTTGTTCTATTTAGGCAATGCCCTCCCCTCAGTCACCCGACTCCCCGGCTTTACAAATGATGACCAGCTTTTCTTGGGGAGTCTAAGAAGGAAATTTCTGGATATTTGGGTGTGGGTCTTCCTTCTGGTTTTCTTCTTTTTGGTCCCTCAGCTCATTGTGGCTTATAAATTTCCTCTCCGCCTCTCTCCTTTCTCTCTGAGAACCATTTGAGGGAGTCTGACTCCTCTCCTTGGGTCTTCTTCCAGCCCTACCGGGAGCTGGAAGGAGACTTTGTAAGAACCACCCCCCCCCAAAACTGGTACCTGCACCTGCAAAACCTCAGCCCTGCCTGAATGTATTACAGTGTGGCTTGAGAGGCTAGAGGAACAGCCACAGTTCCAGAAACTGGAAGTTGCATGCAGCTGATGATATTTGCAGTAACTTTGGCCTGTGATGGCAGCCACTTAGCCTGCTGGCCCCGATAGGATGGAGAGACAGCTTCACATTTGCCTGAGCAATCAGCCCCCTGAAGTCCCGGGCTCTCCCACATAAGTGGTAGCCAAAGGTATGTCCTCCGCTGATGGCAATCTTGTTGATTTTTATGCCTTATCAAGAGCTGGATCTGAAATGCACCAGAAGGGCACATCCTGAGGACTTTCTGTGTGGTTTCTTCCTCTGCCTTAGGAACCCAGTTGAGAAATGTCCCTGCTATTTAGCCACATCCTCTCAATCATGGCCTTGTCGTTGCTGGAAGGCATATGCTGCTAATATGGAGGGGGGGGCTAACTGGCCCCCTGGTGGCCTGAACCGGTGAGCCCACCTTGATAAGTGTGTAACTTACTACCAGCAAGTGGCTTCAAAGTTCCAGCGGAACTGAAATCCATTAGCCATTGGACAGGGGTCTGTTTAATTGGCTTAGGGGGAAAACAGGCAAAGTAGCTCACCTGAGGGAGGCCACCTTGGCAGAGACCTGTCTCTCAACCTGGCCAGGTCTGCTCATCTCCCTCGTCTAGGCCTGAAGCCCTGGGGGTCACAATCCTGCTTGTGCTGAGTGCTCAGATCATTTGAGGAAACTGAGGAAGCCAGAAAAGACCAGTCAAGGGATGACCTGCTTAAGTATTAATTAACTTTGCCAGGGAGAACCTAAAAATCTGGTGTCAGGTTGCTGAGCACTCCTGCCCTTTCTTTCCATAATCTGCATTAAGTCACTGGGCAGGTGTTTTGAATTTATAGTAATGTTGCCCAGTAAGATTCTTTTGTTCCCACCATTAGAAAAATTGGCCTTCAGCTAAGGAGAGGAAAAATATTAATATTAATATATTAGGCCTAGAAGCACAGAGCAAGCATCTATTTAATGAGCCAACGAGTTACCTATCTATGGAGACATTCTAATCAGCAGTTCTCAAAATCCGGTGCATCTTAATCATCTGGGGGAAACCCTAGTAAAACCCCCAGAGAATGAGATTTGGTGGGTCTGGGGTGGGGGCCTGAGAATCTGCATTTCTATCCAGTTCCCAGGTGATGCCGACTCTGAAGGTCTAAGCACCACACTCTAGGACGGCCCTTCTAAATACTGTGAAACATGAGTAGTATGTAAACAGACATTTGGTGATTTCCTCAATAACTTGCAACCTGGCCTTTAGTTTGGAATCCAGATGGGCTGGTTTCAAGGAAGATGGTGATGTCCAGGAAAGGTAGTATGAAATTTTTAAAACTCCATGAAATTTTTACAGCCCTTGTCACGTCTGGTTTTGTTGGCCTGGGTCTGGCTGGCTGTTTTGGAGTTGGCTGGTTCAAAAGGATGTAGTGTGTTGCCATGACAATATTCTTCTCCAAGCAGGAAGGCCCCCGAGGTTGGTCCTGCACAACTGACCGTATATTTCTTGTGGCTTTTCCCTTGGGGAGCTTCAGGGTTCCGATCCGTCACTCCTGGTTGGTGTTCCTGGGAATCTAGGGAGAGTCAGGAGGCTCTAGGCCCCCTCTTCACTCAGCCTATAGATGAAGTGAGCTTTCTTTGTCAAACCAAGGCCCAGCTTGCTTAGGGCCGTGGATCAGATTAAGCTAATTTGGGTACAAAGCAGAAGTGGTTGGCAGGGGCATCCCAAGGCCATGGGGAAGGTGCTTTCTGCTCCTTTAATTAGCAGCTCTTGTAACACTGTGTGTGGATTCTCAGCTAAGGAAGGCATGCCTCTCCTGCAGCACTTAGCATGAAGGTTAGTATCTCCAAGGATGCCAGGCATGGCAGAGATGTCTGTCGCACGTGACTGCCGTGGGATCCCTTTGTTCTCTGCCCAGGGTTCTCCTTGAAGGACAGGCAGA
Organism: Mustela putorius furo; assembly: GCF_011764305.1. Lineage (NCBI taxonomy): Eukaryota > Metazoa > Chordata > Mammalia > Carnivora > Mustelidae > Mustela > Mustela putorius. The sequence continues at coordinate 2,367,651 of NW_025421464.1, read as the reverse complement.
TATCCTGGTGTTCTTCCCTTAGGGTGTGGCACACATGGCGTCCAGGTGGCCACAACTCACCAGAGGACAGTTCAAGGTGTGGCTCTGCAGACCTTGTGTGGTTTGCACTGGGGTTGCTACAAGCCGCTCCTTTCCTGTGTATGTCCCTGCAGCTGAGACAGACCAATTCGAGGACCCAGATTTGAACATCAGGGGAGATCACAGTAAATTTTCAAAGAGGGAGTTACTAAAAATGATCCCCGGAGAGTTTCTCTGGGATAATATTATGGTCACATTGGACCAGGTGCAAAGCTGGTGGGTACCCATGTCTGCCTTCGAATGGAGATGGGAGGCTGGGACAGAGGCCCGGCCCTGGGCCGTATATTTTGCTGTTTAATTTGGTTTGGTTAGTTACACGTTGGCTCTAGGAAAATTTATGTCAAGTTTGTGTGACAGCCTTCGTGTGTTACTTAGGAATTAAGCATCTTCTCTGATAGCGGGTATTACCTTGGGGGACCCGTGCTGTAACCTGAATGGATCGGAAGGGCAGGAGCTAAGAGCAGATTCCCTAAACCCAGAATGTCCAAATTCAGTGAGTCCAAAGGGAAGAGATGAACATTGATAAGCCAGATGCCTGACATACGCTCTTAACATAATCCTTGAAACAGCCAACTAGGACGTTTTAGGCCCATTTCCCAGGTGAGGAAACTTGAGATTCGAGAGGTCAAGAAGTAGGGCACCTGGCTGGCTCATTTGATGGGGCCTGTGACTCTTGATCTCAAGGTTGTGAGTTTGAGCCCCACATTGGATGTAGAGATTATTAAAAAAAAACAAAAAAAAAGTCAAGAAGTGATCTGCCCAAGGATACCAAGCTGGTTAGGGCGCACTTCCCATCTCACCTACCTAAAATACTGTCTTTCATCAGATTTTCTTCTTTCTCTATTCCCTCCCACCAAACTTTATCTCCCTTTTCCAGAAGCATCTGTGTTCTGGCTTGAAACAGTTTCATGAGCAGAGAGATCTAGTTGCTTTTAAGCAGTTAGACCCATTATTATGCCTCTAGATTAGGATGATCAAGACGTTGTGCAACGATTCACCCCGTTATACTTTTCTAAAATACATTTTTACAAAAGATTTTATTTGTTTATTTATTTACTCACTTACTTACTTAGGAGAGGGAGTGTGCATGCCAGCTGGGGGTGGGAGAGGAGAGGGAGAGGGTCAAGCAGACTCCGCACAAAACACAGAGCCCGGTGCGGGGCTCAACCCCACCACCCAGAGACCACGACCTGAGCCTCCAGAGTCAGATGCTCAACAGCCTGAGCCTCCCAGACACCCCTAATATACTTTTTAAATTAAAGCTTAACAGACCTACAGAGAAGTACACAGATTGTAAAGTGTTCAGATTAATGGCTTTTTATAAAATGAACCCACTGGTAGAACAACCACCCAGATTAAGAAATAAAAACCCAGTTACATTTTCATGCTTCCGATCCTTTTCTTAGTTTTTGCCAACGGGAGCCTCTGGCTAGACTTATATTCTAACTGGGCTGTCACAATATTTGTCCCCCCCCCAACTCCATCATGGCAGTATTGGAAGATCCCCTAAAATGCTGGGTAGTTACAAGTCAGCTAATGAGTCTGTTTGTCACTAGTGAGTCCTCTTTATAGATGGCCCAGGACTTCAAAGGGGACTTCAGACACCTCCCAGGAACGAGGTAATGGTAACTCCTAAGAGAGTTTAAGAACAGAAGAACAGCTTATCTCATAAGTGAAACTCAGGGAGGCTGAAGAATTTGCCCACAATCTCACATCAAGGAAGCAGGACCAGCAGGCGGCGATTTCTACACAGTGTGCACACACACGTGCACACACGCTTACAACCCCCCATGCATGTTATCTGAGAAGTCCCCATTGAAATGGATCCTGACTAGGAAGGAAGCCATTGGCAGGAGGGTCTGTACGGGGCTGGTGAGGTCACCCCCATGGAGGCTGCCTACTAGCTCTAGGACCTGGCTCCCTCACTTCAGATGCCCGTCTGCTCTCAAGGGGGCCACTGGCAAAAAGACAGCCCTGTTCACCCATCATGGCATGTTGGGAAAGTTGCTGGATGAAACCAAACCCTGTCTATGGCCAGAATGTTCTGTGAGCAGGTGTCCCATTTAGCACCACCTCTCTTTTCCTTGGACTACAAAGACGGAGGTTCCAAACCTGCTCTGCCACTTACCAGCCCCTGTGCCACAGGAGAGTCCTGACCCTGACAACCTCCCAGGCTTGTTGCAACGTTCGGCCCTCTCAGAGCTGGGGGAAACTTTGCAAACGACAAGGCACTCTGTAATCATAATACTTATCCAGAAGGTCCTATGGGCCGGGCAGGCAGCTAAATGCTGCAAGGGTATCTCCTTTACTCCTCTCCGCAGCTTATATGAGAAAGGTGCTTCTCTTGGCCCCATTTTCCGGGTAAAGGACTTGAGGAGTAGAGAAGCAAAGTTACTGCTCCGGATCACACAACCACTTCAGTGATGGGCCCCATGCCGACCGAGGGAGAGTTGATGTCTAAGCAACCTTGCCTGCCTGCCGCTTAAAAGCAGTCAGTCATTTGGTAGCTATTTTTTGAGCCTGTTAAGTATCAGGCATTGCTCTAGGTGTTAGGGAGGCTGCCTGAGCCCACAGACGAAGCCCACACCCTCCCAGAGCTGATGTTCTTGAGCCATGAGCAAGATCCTTTAGGAAAGAATTCTCTGGGAGGTTTGTTTTTGGACACTTTTAGAGAGAAGCCCGCCTCCTTTCTCCCCAGTCCTCCCCCGACACACACACACACACACACACACACACACACCTGCTTGTTCTTCATTGTTGAAGCCCACCAGAGTTCTCCAATGAGGGAGATGATGGCGGAGAGCCGGGTGTCCCCGAGTCTGTGTGTCTCTGACGCCCTATGAATAAAGACCTCACCAAGCAGTCCACTCCCTAAGGGACCCCAAACTCATCCCCCAGCCTCATGCCCTGCCATTTCCCTGCTCCCACCCAGGGCCACTGGTGGGAGCATGGCAGGTGTCTGCCCAGCAGTAGGACCCCATCTCAGCCCCGGCGCACCTTCTCAGGGCCAGCAGACAGCACTCAGGCCAGCCTGATAAGAGGCTCAGGGGGCCCCCTTGCTCACGAGGCCCTGCCACCTCCACGTGGCCTTGTGTCTGTTATTCTCTGTATCTCCAGACACAAAGGGCCTGGGTCTGTTGCGGGCGCTCAGCTGCCAGAGCGGGGAGGGTGGGCAGGGGTGACGAGCTTTTCAGAAAGGCCAGGGTAGAGGCAGGAGTCACCCAGGTGATCCAAGCCGTTCCCCGGGGACCCCAGCCCAGGACCACAGTGGAAGGTTGCTGCTAATTGGCGAGCCCCTGATGGGCTACATCTACTTAGCACCCCCTCCCCAGAGACTTCCAGGATGGTCTTGGCACAGCATGTGATGTGAGAGCTCCCCGCCTGAGTCTGGCACAATCTGTCTGAAATTGTGAACATGGAGCCTCTTGGTTTTTTAATTTGTAGTTTCGTTGTTGTCGTTCCCTGCTCATTGTTTCTGGGAGATTGGTATCGGTGGCTACCCTGACTCTGGTGCCCCCAGCCCTGGGGCCCTCTCAGCAGGCTCCTTCCACGCCCCCGGCCCTCCAGACCTACCACTGGAGGCCTTGCGGGTCAGGGAGCAGCACCATCCCTGCCCCCCCCCCCCCCGCCCCGACCCTTTGCCAGGCCTCAGGGCCCAGCTCTCGCCCCGCCATCATCCCCGCCACTGACACAGCTTGTCCGCCCTGTCGCAGGGGGCAGATGGCCTGTCGGAGCCGGAGGGCATCTCTCTGAAGCGGGTCGCTGTGGTGGAAGATTTCTTTGACATCATCTACTCGATGCACGTGGAGAGCTCGGCGGAGCCAGGCAAAGCCCCCAAGCACGCTGGGCAGAAGAAAACCTACCGAGCGGTGAGATGTCTGTCTCTGGGCCTCTGCGGGCAGCCCCGGGCCTTGGCAGGAGGCCACGGGCTCCACACATGTTGGGCGGGGGCAGGGCAGGGAGCTGAGGCGTGATGAAACGGCCTTTGGGGACCCAGGGGGGCACAGGGCAAGGGCACGGCAGCCAGAGATGGCTCAAGGGGGGCGAGGGGGCGGGTTCTGTGGTCTGAGCACAAAGGAGAAGCAGGTTGAAGGGGGTGAGGGAGGGAAGGCAAGAGATGAGGGCAGGAGCAAAGCCCTCCTCTTCCCAGTTTCTGCTTCACTTATTCCCTCCCCCCAGCCCCCTGCAGCCGGCTCTGGGACTGTGGGGGTAGGGGTGGCCAGATAACAAGGCTCGAAAGAGCGAATGCTTCCATGGCATTTACCATGTGCCAGGCCTGCCCCTAAATGCTTCCTGAGTGTGTGAGTTCATTCTGTTCCCTACCCCAGTGTGAAGTCCGGACTGGAAGTTCCCCAGGGGAAGTCTGGGGACATGGGCCCTACCTCCAGGGAGATCACAATTCGACTTGGGGTGGGGAGGCAGAGAGCAAAACCAAGACATGAGAACCAGAAATGTCTCCAAGACTAGCTTTGAGGGAACAAGAACCCCCAGGGCATTCCGCAAAGGCGTCTCTAGACACTGACGTTCAGTGCTAAACCAGGGGGCGCTTCATGGAGAAGATGGCATATAAGCTGGCATTCTAAGCTTGGGTAGGCAGAAGGGAGCTGAGACGGTGGGAAACGTCACACATGGGGAGGTAGAAGAGACGAGGGCCAGAGCAGGAGGGTCCTACCTGGGTTCTGTTCCCATCCCCCTATTCACTGCCATTGCCACGACTCAGGCAGAGCTCTGACCCCGGGACCCACCACTAAGTCAGTAAAGCCAAGCACTCTGACCACTAAACCAGTAAAGCCAAACATCTCTTGGGATAGAGGCACTATGGTCCCATTTTGCAGTTAAGGAAACCAAGGCCTGAAAGTGGATCTACCTGTCTAAGGTCACATAGCACTTCAGTGGCCGTCAGCTGGTATCCTCTTGTCTCCTCTGTGTTGACGCTCTCTCTCTGGCTTCTTAGAGAACTGCCCCTCTCACCGGCCTTCCCCACCCAACGCAGCTGTGAACTCCAACCCCACCCCCACCCCAACCCCCAAGGTCTTCCTATAAATAGCCTTGGACTGCTGTGGAGGTGGCCTGTATATTTTCCCATATGGCCTTGTTTTTTTTAAATTCCAACCATCTGGTTTGTCCTTGTCCCCAGAAGGTGGCCTTTGCCCTAAATGAGTCTTATGGATGGACCCATGTGCCCAAGAACCTCAGAAGATGAGGGGCTGGGCTGAGGGAGGCTGGAGATGATTCTACCACTCGCCCTCCCCCTCCTGCTTCTCAGTGCATGTGTGATGGAACAGGGAATCCTGAAGGTCTTACCCCCAGAGGGTCATAGATGAAGGGAGAGATGCCTGAGCCAGAGCCTTTGTGGCCCCTTGGTATTCATGAGACGTAGCACATCTTCTCAGTGTTCAGTCTGCCGGTGCTGGGCAGTCTAGCACCTCCCAGCCACAGCCCTCTGAGCCTTCACGTGGACCAGGGGTGCATATATGAAGCCGGGGCTCCTGTGTTCTCCATTTTACAGATGAGGAGACTGAGGCTCAGAGGGACTCATAATCTGCCTTGAGGTCGCCCTACTGGTGTTCAGAGCTAGGCTGCTGGCCCCAGAGCCCATGCCCTGGCCAACTCCCACTCCTGCCTCTCTATAAACCCCGCTGTGGTCAGCTAGTAAGCCCGATGACTTGCTGTTGTCAAGGTAAATGGGCTAGGGCCAGCCAGGCCACGTGATTTCCCTGGTCTCCTTGATGACCAGCACCCAGCCCCGTGCCACAGGCACTCCCAGGGTATTTATTTACTTATTAATTTTAAGCTTTATTCATTTGAGAGAGAAAGAGAGAATGAGTGGGGGAGGGGAGGGCCAGAGGAGAGGATCTCAAACGACTCCCTGGTAAGCGAGGAGCCCTGAGCCTGAGCCCTGATGCCGGGCTCCATCTCACAACCCTCAGGTCATGACCTGAGCCCAGAGTCAGAGGCTTAACACACTGGGACACCGAGGGCCCCCTCCCTGGGTATTTCGGAAGGCAGGGTCTGCAGCCTCAGTGCTGTAGAGAAGGCAGAGCTGGACTGGTCCCACCAGCCTCTGTGTCCCTGGGCCAAGCGGACGTCCAGCCCTTTGCTCTGCACTTCCTGGCTTCTCGTCCATATGCCCGCCGCGTGCCCCACTTCCCGCTGCCCAGCCTGGAGCTGGCACATGACTGGCAGCGGGCCAGCTGGGCTGCGCACAGAGCTGGAATTTCAGCAGCAGGGCCAAGGCTGAGTGGAGCAGGCCAGGGCCCTCCTGCCGTGGGTGTGAAGGCCAAGGGGGCTGCTGCACCTCCCTCCTCCCCGGTGTGCCTCCTCTCCCTTCCCCCTCCTCTTCCCCATCTGTCACCCTTCTCTTGCCACCCTTTTCCTTTTTTGGGGGTGGGGGTGGTGCCTGGAGGCTTTTGTCCCCCTTCTTTTCATCTGATCCCATTTTCCTCAACCCAGGCCTAGCTCTTCAGTCCCACCCTGCCCTCCTGGGAAAGAGCCCCCAAGGAAACTCTGTGCCGCGACGGCCGCAGAGAGGCTGAGCTCGGCACCGTGGGGTTTGCATCGGGCCCCTGGCTGCGGGTTTTTGGACTTTTCTCTGTGTGTTTTGCCAGACCTGAATCCTGGGACTGCCTTGCCATCTCTAGGCCTCTGGGGGCCTTCCAGATTCTTACAGGCCTGAGGTGCCTGCAGGAAACAGGGGCTGGAAGGGAGATGGGCAGACTTGTTCAAGGGCATTAAAGGAGGCACATTCTTCTGTGGGAAAAGGAAGCTTCTGGCACCCACCACTATCCAGCAGTAGATCAGAGAGAGCAGGTAATGAGCTTTCTGAAACTGAGGGTATGAGCCAGGGATAGATGGCCATTTACAATGGGTAATGCAGGGCATTCCCATTAGGGGCAGGAAGTCCCTGCCATACTTTGCCTCTGATGCAGTGTGACCAGGCGATCCAGAGGATCCCCAGGGGGGACTTGCCCCCGCCCGCAGGGTCTGGGGAGGGTTCCAGGTGGTTCTACAAATTCCCTGATCCTACACAGAGGACAGGTCCTTTTTCAAGGGGCTTATTTTGGAGTCTGTACCCATCTGGGTTGGAGCAAGCTCCTTGCTTCCTTCCTCTCTCCCGGGGTGCTGGTAGGCTGGGTTGAGCGGCAGAGTCTGGATCTGGCCGCCCAGACCACATTGGAGTTGGGGCCAGATGTGGTCAGCAGCTGCTCCAGGCCCACCACGTGCTAATCCACCGCAGGGCAGCAGGAGGATCTTGTAAAGTGGTGCAAATCCCCCCAATTGGCCTCATCTGTCCTTGTCGGCCCTGGAGCTAGGGAGCGAAAATGGGGCCTTACAAGTCAACGACTCTGCAAATAGCTTCTGCTCTCCCTGCCCGGGGAAATCTGCCTTCAGTTTTACCACCGGGAAAAACGCGGAAGGTCTCAGTGTCCAGGCAGGAGGCCCCAAGTGCAAGGCAGCAGGCTGCTGGGGGAAGTGGGGTGGGGGCAGGGGTCCTGGGGCTTCCCTTCCTTGAACACAGCAGCTCTGTCTTTACCTGTTTCACATTTTGGCTTCACACAAGAGACTATTTCCAGAACTGTGTCCGGAGCTCCAAAACTATCTGAAAACCAGCCGCCAATTGACTAGGGAGGGCATACGCAAGGATTGTCCTCCTCCTCCTTTCAGCTCGTCCTGGGGGCCTGTGGCCTTGGACCTCTGTGTGGTGGAACAGGAACGGAGGTCCCATTTCTTATGTGGACACGCCAGGAGAGTGAAGGCTGAAGGCCCCACAGGGCCCTCCCTCCATGCCGGCCTCTACAGCAGCATGGAGCTGGGCAGGCCTCTGCCTCCCCAACTGACTCCCCCCACTCACCACCTGTTCACGAGGCTGCAGACCTTCCAGCCCCCCAGGGCAGGGCTTCCAAGGGCTTCTCCCCCAGCCTTCTCCAGTCCACCCCACCTGCTCCTGTGCGGCCGGAAGCCACATGCCCGGTGCTCCCTGCCCCGTGGCCCGCCAGCCAGCTTGGCACACTGCTGGGATCCCTGCCAAGGCCAGGAGAGCTGGGGCTGCCACTCTGGCCCCTGGGCCGGGCCCTCTCTGGGAACTGCCCCTGGATCCTCCTCGGCGGGTCAGGTGGCAAGTGGGGCCTCTGCCTGTGCTGCCGGCCACCCTTTCCAGAGCGGCCAGGTCAGGAAGGGCTTCCGTGAGCGCTGGAGAAATGACTTCTCTGCCCAGCAGCCGGTGAGCTCCGCAGAGCGAAGTCAGGCTGTTCCTATGGCAGCAACTTCCCTCCTTTCCCAGCGGACTGTGACGCTCCCCAGGTCCTCAACTCATCCCGGAGGTCTGACCTGGGACGCCACACCTTGCTGTGCCTCGGTGGCGGCGGCAGGGCTCACCTGTTTGCCCAGCTCAGCCAAGGTCCCGCTCTTTGCCTGGCAGACACCCTGCACCCTTGCCTCTTTGCTCCTGCCGCTATCGGCCCTTCAGGCCCAAAGGCCTGAGAGGGACATGCCACCCCTGAGACTTCCAGGCAGGTTGGGCTGGGAATGAAGATGTCTCTGTGTGTGGCAGGAAAGCCCCCATCCCGGAGCCCTTAGACCTGAGGAGGACGGGCCGCCTGCCCTCCCATCCACCAGCTCCAATCAGAGCGCAGGGCTTTGCCCTTGTCCCTGACCTCCAGAGGAAGGCAATCAGACAGGGAATTTGGAAGGGAGATAACTCATCAAGGAGCCTGCCTGCTCCGCAGAGCATCAAATCAGCTGAGAAATAACAATTGTGTCACCAAAATTAACTCTGCCTTTGCAGCCGGCCACCAAGCAGGGGTGGCCCCCGAGCTCCACAGACCAGCTGAGCGGAGGGCACAGCCTGAGCTGGTCCTCGGAGGGCCTGGCCATAGCCCTGGGACCCTGCCCCGCCCTCCTGCCCTCCCTCCCCAGCCCCAGCCCCCCATCCACTCCGCCCTACCCTGCTCCACCTCCTGACCACCACAGAGATGGCACGGGGCCCTCGTGCATCCCAAAGGAGCAGACCTTGTGCTGTCCTGGAGAGCAGTCCCCTCCCTCCGTGGGCTGACCAGAGCCCTCGGCCAACTTTCCCTGGCTGGGCTTCAGGGAGGATGGTGGAATGCTGGGGTGATGCTGCCCCTTAGTGGAGAGGAGCGGGACGGCCTGCGCTCTGGGAAATGGGCGAAAACCCGCAACTGGGCAACTACCAGTCTCAGCCAGCGAACCCAGGCCTAAGAGGCCACCAAACCAGGGCAAGAACGTTTCCCCGAAACCCAGAGCAAGGGGGCCCACACCCCCTCCTCCACTCCCAGCCTGTTTCTTGTATTCCCTCCCACCTACTTCTCCTCCCATCCCGAGTCCCTGGCTAGGTGAGGCCCCCTGGAGGCAGTCCTGGCTCGGTGTGTCCTGGAGCATTGGCTTTAGTCTGCCACTGCCTCTCACAAGCTGTGTGGCCTTAGGCAAGTAGGTCGACCTCTCTGGGCCCTGTGACCTCACCTGGAACGTGGGCGTCCTTAACAGCGTTTCCAGTTTGAAAATTTGTCATCAGACGCTCACAGCGCTCCCTAAAATGTTCTCTATCTGTGAATGACTGCAGGAAAGACCTTTTTAGAACCTCGGGCTCCGTCCATAGGCCCAGAGCTGGTAAATTCATGGGTCTCGGTTTATCCATCCGTAAGAATGGAAATTGTTTCACCCTCCCCTAGAGCAATGTTCATATACTCATTTTTCAGCAGCAACAATTAAATGCTCTGAGAGGAGTATTACTTATTAAAACATAGGTTAGATAATGTTTCGTTGTTTGTGCTTTCTCAATTTCTAACTCTTTTATTCAACATTTTTTTTAAAAAGTGGTTTTCCATAAGACTACTAACTCATTTCCATGGCTAAGAACTGAGGACACCTGCTCCTTGCTCCTCGAATCCCTTCCCTTTCTTCAAGGGCCAAGCATCTGCCACCAGCACACAGATCTTGGTGACCTGGTGACCAGGCGGCCTCCCCCGGTCCCATATAATGAGCAAACCTTTTCTGTCCTCAGATTGCGGAGACCTATGCCTTCCTCCCGCGAGAGGCCGTGACCCGGTTCCTGATGAGCTGCACCGAGTGTCAGAAGAGAATGCACTTTAACTCCAACGGCCTGGAGCCCAAAGGTAGGGGAGGAGGCAGGGGATGCTGGTGGTTCTGGGATGCTGTGCAGGGAGAGGCCCTCCCACCAGCAGGGCCCGCCCCTTGCTGGCACAGACAGAAAAGTGCATGGCCAGTGGTTGTCACAATTCCCAGAGGCCAGTGTGGGTCCCTGCCCAAAGACCCTCATTTTTTTGTTGTTGTTGTTTCTTAACTGTAAGAAAAATGTCAAGTTTCCTTGAAAAGCAAATGGTACGTTCCTACTGCCCATCAAGACCCTCTTCTCCCACTGAGGTTCCTGATGGAAACAGATCATCTCGCCCTCTTCCCTAAGTTCCTTCACTCTTGTCACCCAGATCTCGCCCTGAGCGGTGTCCTCATGGGTCTGGTCGCACTGACCGGTCTGTGAGCTCTCAGGAGACAGGGGCACGCCTCTTGCCACCTGTGCCTTTTTACCCTCGAGCCCCACACCTACCGATAGGAGGTCCTCCCTGAGTGTTCCTTCCCTCCCCACAAACAACCAGGGAATCTGTGGGGATTACTTAGAATTTAAATGCCCGGAGCACTTGTGACCAGCCGAAGTGGGTCCCTTGGACAGATGTCCATACCCTCCAAATCAACAAAGCTCAAATAGATGATGACAAAGAAATCATAGCGTAGGTGCCAGGTGGGGTGTTTTTCTGTTTTGTTTTGTTTTGTTGTGGGTTTTTTGGGTGGTCTCCAATGCCCGTGAATGACTGACACCAGCTGACAGACCAAATCCAGAAACCTTCCCGTCTGTGGGGTCATCAGGCCACGGGTACATGGGTGGCTTCTAAAGCCTGTGGGATGGGAACAAGTGTGGCTCATACCTCGTAAATGCTGGGTTCCTGGTTTAAGAGCAGAGCCCCCCCAGGCCACACTTGGGTTTGAATCCCAGCTCTGCCACTCAGCAGCGCTGTGTCCCGAACAAGCGATTTCAGCTCTCTGAGTCTCAGTTTCCTCATCCATGCGTAGAGTTAATCGTGGTGCCTACTTCAGGGGACCCCTGAGGTTTGAGGGTTCAACCCCATACCTGGCACGGGGCTCACGGAGGAGGAGGAGGCTGGGGCTGTTGCAAGGCTGCCAATGCCTCGGAGCTCCCCCCACCTCCCCCAAGCCCTGGGCCAAGAGGATATTTGGTATTTGGTGCTTGCAAATAGGCCAGGAGGGCTTTCCCTGCTGCACCCCCACCCTGTCAGGGTCTGGGTCCCCAGGCGCGTGCCCTGCTGGTGGCTGCCTGTCCCTTCCTGTTCTGGCCTAACCGTTTCCATAGCAACTGGCGGAGTCAGACACTAAAGCGCTAGCCTAGAGGAACGGAGGCAAGGCGAGGCCACCAGGGGCCTGCTTTGTGGGCTGCTCTGGGGTGTCCGCAGGCTCCCTCTGTTGTGCTGCTGCCAGGGTGGAAGACGACTGTCACCTCCCCCACTCCTCGGTGATGGTGGCCAGGTCTCTGGGGTGGCAGCTCCACTCCTTCTCATCCATGGGCTCTGGCCTGGCCGGGAGGCAGCCTGTCTCTTCTTTGAGCTGCCCCCACCGTTCCCACCCCCGCCCCGGAGAAGGAGGAGGAGGACGACGACGACGGGAGGGATTGGGGGGTGGAGGGGGAGTTTGAGACAGAGAGAATGAGAGAGAGAGAGAGAATGTGAGCACTTCCCACCAGGAGGGAGCCTCCTGGAATTTCAGCCAGCTCTGTGGGCTCTGCAGAGGAACCTCTCTTTCCAGGGTTTTGTTCTAGGCCGGTTAGGGCCGGAGAGCAGGCAGTGCAAAGCTTTCGGGGACGTCCTTGCTGGCGGCAGACAGAATGCTGCTTCTCGGGCCCCAGGTGCACAGCTTGCCCCACAAGGAGGAGGAGACACTGAGGGAGTTGGAGACAGTGTGGCCCATGGCAAAGTACGGTGGGGGGCATCCAGCGGGCCTGGCTGTGGCACCCGGTTGCTGCTGAGTATCCCATGGCAGGCTGGGGACCTCTCTTCATAATAGCTTCCACGATCCTATGAGGGATCTGTCCCAGCTTGTAGCTGAGGAAATGAGGCACGAGTGTCACTGTGAAATCAGTTGTCCAAGCTCCTCCAGAAGACAGGAGAACTTATTTTATCATCAGCAAAATGGGAGGAATGCCTGCCTCTCTGAGTTGAATTAAAGGAGCCCATTCTGGAGGGCGCCTGGTGCAGCAGGCACGTGGGAAACACCAGCCTGTTTCCCCCTGCCCTCTGTGCCCGGTGTCCAGACACAAGAATGCCAGTGTTCAGGGGCTCCACAGGGAGACAGCTGATCAACCACCCCACCTAGGTGAACACCCTGGGTATGCAACCTGGATGCTGGGCAAAAAGGAAGTGCTTGCTTTCTGGAAGCTGCTAGTGGAGAGCCTCGGAGTCTAAAAGGCTCCCCTGTCTGCTTAATGGCCAGAGGCATTAGCTGCCCGGGCTACCCTCACCAGCTGGCAGGGTGTCCCTTCCCCTACCCGAGCTGAGAGCTTGCAGATCTGATTTCCTCCCGCCATACTGGCCTCTCAGGGTGCGGCCATACTGCTTGCTCTTTCCTAGGCACCCCTGCCATGCCAGCCGCCCCCCTCCTTCTTCTGCCCCAGGCCCCAGACCCCGGCCGTGTTCCTGTCCCAGGAAGGGGGGGGAGCTGGAGGGGGACAGGGAACAGGATGGAGACTTCTCGAGGGGCTGTTGGGAAAATGCCTGGCTTCCTGGCCTCGTGTTAAAAAGAAAGAGAGGAAGCAAAGCAGCCTCCCCTGCTCAGCAGTTTGTCCCCGGCGGAGCGTGGGGGCCTGGACAGTCCCGTGCCCTCCCCCAGCGCCAGGAGCAGAAACAAAGGAGGCTGCTGAGGATCAGGAAGTCCAAGGATGGGAAATTCCAGGGCCTCCCGGCTCCACGCTCCTTTTCCACAGCCCTGAGTGAGTCCAGGCGTAGAGAGCACAGAGGGTGAGAACCGAGTGTGCCCTCAGGCCAGCCCTAGCTCCTGGGGAAAGGGGCCTCTGCAGACACACTCCGGTTCCTCTGAAGTGACAAAATATACATTGCATGGCAACGAACCAGGATTAGCAGTGGGCCACCAAGTTATCTACAGCAGGGACCCTCCCTCGGAGACAGAATCATCCACTCCGGTGGTGGTTCATTCGCACCAGGCCCAGACTGCTCTGTCTACTTCCAACCCCCTCTGTGCCTAGCTCCCCAGATCCTGTCCTCCCTCAGGTGACCCCATTCCAGCTGCTTCCTTTGCCCCTGCAGTCTTTCCCATTTCAGCCAGGTTGCTGGCCTGGCCTGGCCCAGTTTTCGTACTCCCTTGCTGTACCACCCGAGGAGGGTGCCGCATCTGAAAGATGGGGGTACTCATACTAGTACCCGCCTTCTGGAGCAGGAGGGTCTGCGTGGAACTCCTGAGGAGTGCTGAGTAGCTGCTGGCTGGGTGATTGAACACTGTTCGGATCCTCTCTCCGCAAAGCCGTCTTGAGCTATTCCAGAGCCCTCTGAGTTCTTCCTCCCCTGAGCTCTAATAGACTGGCCATCAGTTCCCCCTGCTGAGAGCATGGCTTGTGCCTACAGGGTCCCCCCACCTGCCCCACCCCGAATGCACACACAGCAGTGCTTCTTCAATACTTGCTGGTCTGCTGACTCACATCCCTAGGACAGAGGCTTTCTAGCACCCCCTGAGCCAGCCCCAGGCCCCACATCTGTTTCCAGATCTGAACACCCCCACAGTCTGGTGGCTCTCATGGCTCTTCTGGGCCCTCCTGATGCCCACACACTTGAACACCCAGCCTCGCCTGGAAGACTGGCCACTGGCCCTGGGAGCCACGGGGGTCCCTGGACTGAGTTCTTCCATACTATAGGTGAAAGCTCCCGAGAACTGCCCCCATGTGCTCCACCTGGAGGGGCGAGGCCCGCTGCCTCCCTTGAAGCTTGCCTTGATGGGTGCATGCCATTGGAGCCTAGCGATGGAGGTCAGCGCTTGGCTTGGCCTGGCTCCAGACGCCCCATCACTGATTATTTCCAAGGCCCGTAAACCCAGGGCTAGCTCTTGGGCTGGTTTCATTTGTCCTTGGCAAAGAGTGTTGAGACATCTCTTTGAGAGGTTCCTCTGCCTCTCTCCCCAGCCACTTGCTGGATCATGGCGGCCCTGTGACCCCTGCGAATGCCCACCACCCCAGCGTGGCTCAGGCATGGCCGCTCTGTGTGTTGACCATAGCGGGGGCCGGCCTGTCTTCACAGAGCTCAAGGAAGCCGCTGCTAGTCACCTTAGATTCTTCCCAGCCTGGCATGCGTCTGTCCTGTGAGCACAGGACCCCTTAGGGCTCCCGCTGGCCCCTGCTCCTCGCCTCCTTTCTACCAAGCGGATCCTCTTCACGGGAGCCGAACCTCCAGAACCCTGGGGCTGCCCACAGCCCCAAAACTTGGGGCTCTCCCGCGGTCCCACCACCAGCTGCCAGCACTTTCCCTCACCCGGAATGCCCCCCGCCCACCGGAACTCTCACTTCTGGAGGCGCAGGCGGGAGCATTTCACTGCACCTGGGTCTCAGTGGGGGTGTGTGCGCGTCTGTGTGTGTGTGTGTGCGCGTGCTCAGGGGAGCCTGGCTCCTGGTCTTGAGCCCTCCTAGCTTGCCTCTGGGCGCCAGAGATGGTTTCAGAGCTGCCGACATGCTGGGGTGGGAACAGGCCAAGGAAGATCCCTTTTCTGCCCTGAGAGGGCCATCCTAGCCGTTGCTTTTTTCTTCCCTAAACCAAGCTGTACCTGGCTTTTTTTTTTTTTTTAAGATTTTATTTATTTATTTGACACAGAGAGAGAGAGCACAAGCAGGCAGAGAGGCAGGTGGGGGGAAGGGGAGGGGAAGCAGGCTCCCTGCTGAGCAGAGAGCCTCATGCAGGACTCGATTCCAGGACCCCAAGATCATGACCTGAGCTGAAGGCAGAGGCTTAACCCACTGAGCCAGCCAGGAGTCCCTGTACCTGGCTTTATTAAAGATACATGCTCATAAGCAGTCATGGCATTTAGGCAGGCCAGGGGTGGCCGGCCTCCGTGGATGACCAGACACGGAGAATCACCATGACACTCGATGAGGCCTTCCTTTGCGGCTCTGACCAGCCATCCATAGGGCGAGGGTGGCCCTGCCCGCAGCTTTTCACCAGACAGCCATGTCTCTGAGGAAATGAAACAGAAATGGCCAAATTCTCCGTCTGAAGACCCAGCATCTGAAAACAGGAACCAGGGCCCTATTGAGTGACACCATCTCAGTGGGGTTGCTCAAATGTCTGCCTCACACATGCTTCTAGCCCCGTCACTCTGGGGCAGGAGGCAGGTCCCAGCATGCCCCTGGGTTCCAGGAGGTCAAGTCTGGGCTGAGGGTGGGGCGGCACGAAGAGGACCCAAGGCCACAGAAATGGATTTTAGTTCCCTCCACGCCAGGCGTCTGGGCAAAGGTGCCAGTGGACAGCTGGGCCAGATCCCTCCGCCACAGAACCAAGAGGAAATCTCTATTTAAAAAAAAAAAAAAAAAGTTCAGCCCGTTTTAAGCCAGTTTCTGAGATATTAGTGACCTTTAGTTCTTCCTCGAAGAATAAAAATCTTCAAGAACACAAAAACTCTGAGTGTGACAACACAGATTTATTTTTTTTTTAAAGATTTTATTTATTTATCAGAGAGGGGGGGCGGAGAGAGAGCACAGGCAGACAGAATAGCAGGCAGAGGCAGAGGGAGAAGCAGGCTCCCTGCCGAGCAAGGAGCCCGACGTGGGACTCGATCCCAGGACGCTAGGATCATGACCTGAGCCGAAGGCAGCTGCTTAACCAACTGAGCCACCCAGGCGTCCCACAACACAGATTTAAAAAGCAAAACAGGGGCGCCTGGGTGGCTCAGTGGGCTAAAGCCTCTGCCTTCGGCTCGAGACATGATCTCAGGGTCCTGGGATCGAGCCCCACATCGGGCTTTCTGCTCGGCAGGGACCCTGCTTCTTCCCTCTCTCTCTGCCTGTCTCTCTGCCTACTTGTGATCTCTTTCTATCAAATAAATAAATAAAATATTTCAAAAAAATAAATAAAAAGCAAAACATAGTTCTGCATTTTCTTTTTTTAAGATTTTATTTATTCATTTGACAGAGATCACAAGTAGGCAGAGAGGCCGGCAGAGAGAGAAGGGGAAGCAGGCTCCCTGCTGAGCAGAGAGCCCGATGCAGGGCTCGATCCCAGGATCCTGGGACCTGAGCCAAAGGCAGAGGCTTTAACCCACTGAACCACCCAGGCACCCCTAGTTCTGCATTTTCATACAACTTGGTAAGAAATGTTATTCAAGCTGGATGGTTCCCAGAAGGATAGCACCTCAAAAGGACACCCCTTAGTCCCCCAGTTGCAGTCTACACGGACTCTATTTTCTGGGCCGTTTTATCCATATCAAGCAGGGGACTCCCTTGTCCCTTTTGCATAGCTTCACCCCCTTGTTTCAAGGGACTTTTTTTTCTTTATTGTTAAACATTTATAACACAGAACTTGTCATTTTAATAATTTTTAAGTATACAATCGGTGACATTATTTATATTCACACCATTGGGCAACCATTCCTGCTGTGTTTCCAAAACATTTTCACCACCCCAAACAGAAACCATGTACCCATGAGGCAATAACTTCCCATTCCCAAGCCCCAGTCCCTAATAAACTCTGTCCCACTTTCTGTCTCAGTGAGTCTGCCTAGTCTAGATAATTCCATCCAAGCGCAAGCCTATGGTACTTGCCCGTTTGCGTCTGGCTTCTTTCATATGGCATAGTGTTTTCAAGGTCACAGGGACCTTTCTGGCCTGGCCTCTGGCTCCTCCACAGGGGCCCCGGCACCCGGTTGCCCTTCAGCCCATCTCTCCAGCCCGGCGGTGATGGGGGAGGACAGGCACTGGCCAGTCCAGACTGCGACTCCTCGGACTGCTCAAATCCCGGCCCCTGAACAGAACTAGGCACCAGGGGGAGCTTTGGGTGAAAAGCCTGGAGTCTTGGAGGCAGAAAGAGGAGGCCAGAGAACAGGTAACCAAGACTCATCCCCAGGGAGAGGGTGAAGCAGGGTCAAGTGACTAATGGATCAAATGAGGCCCCACTCAGGGTGACAGACTCCGGCAGGGGACTCCAGCGTTTTGAGATTGGTCATCTGAAGGCATCTGAAGAGGAAGCTGAAAGGGGGGGGAGGTGGTGTGACAGGCTCCCTTTTAATCGCTCCCCATCCTCCTTGATTTATTTCTGTGCCATTTTAGTCTGTCCCTGGGGGCACCTGCAGGGGCAGCTCAGGTGCAGAACACGAAGGCTGGGTAGTGTCCACTGCGGCAGCCTCTGCAGAAGGCAGCTTAGCTGGAGGTTTTAAGTCACGAAACAGTCCTACTCTTTGACCCATGAATTCCATTTTTGGGATTGTCTAAACAGGACACCATCAGGGGCACCTGGGTGGCTCAGTCGGTCAAGTGTCTGACTCTTGGTTTCGGCTCACGTCATGAGATCAAGCCCTACATCAGGCTCTACACTCAGTGCACAATCTGCTTGAGATGCTGTCTCCCTCTCCATCTGCCCCTCTTGCACGCATGCCCATGCTATAAATAAATAAAATCTTTACAAAGGACACAATCAGAAATACATACCAATATCCACAGATGAAGATGTTCCCTTTAGTATTGTTTACAATAGCCCCCAACAGGAAACAACCTAAGCAGCCAGTTGCAAGTGAATGACTTAAAATAAATTATGATAAAATAGTACACAGCTATGAAAATGCTATCTGCAAAGAAAAACAAGATTTTTTAAAATTTTTTTTAATTTTTAATTTTTAATTTTTTATAAACATATAATATATTTTTATCCCCAGGGGTACAGGTCTGTGAATCGCCAGGTTTACACACTTCACAGCACTCACCATAGCACATACCCTCCCCAATGTCCATAACCCCACCCCCCTCTCCCAACCCCCCTCCCCCCAGCAACCCTCAGTTTGTTTTGTGAGATTAAGAGTCACTTATGGTTTGTCTCCCTCCCAATCCCATTTTGTTTCATCTATTCTTCTACTACCCCCTTAACCCCCCATGTTGTATCTCCACTTCCTCATATCAGGGAGATCATATGATAGTTGTCTTTCTCCGCTTGACTTATTTTGCTAAGCATGATACGCTCTAGTTCCATCCACGTTGTCGCAAATGGCAAGATTTCATTTCTTTTGATGGCTGCATAGTATTCCATTGTGTATATATACCACATCTTCTTTATCCATTCATCTGTTGATGGACATCTAGGTTCTTTCCATAGTTTGGCTATTGTGGACATTGCTGCTATAAACATTCGGGTGCACGTGCCCCTTCGGATCGCTACGTTTGTATCTTTAGAGTAAATACCCAGAAAACAAGATTTTTGATGGTGGGTGAAATGACTATGATGATGTTATGAAAAACAAATTTTTTAAAGCGGACTACATAATTTTCTGTATGCATTTTAATATCAAGTACACAAGGAAGAGAAATCAAAGGAAAGAAAAAACAAACAGAAGCATATGCCAAGCTGCTTGGTGCTGCAATTGGGGGTTTTTTTGTTTGTTTTGTTTTGTTTTTTTTTCTTTACATCTTTCCACACTTTGCACATGCTCTACAAAAGGAGCATGGCTTACTTTGATCTTCAGGACGAGAAAGCAATAAATGGGAGGACCAGGCCTCCTCTCCATGTGATTAAGGACGGACCAGACTTTGGGAGATGGGCGCTGGAGGCCCGGGCCAGACCCGTGATCCATATGGTACCTGCCCGTGCTTTTGGGAGGATGCAGTGGGGGTGGGAGATGGGGTCAGGTGGTGGTGGCATGTGTGCCGCAGGAAGCTGGCTCAGACTGGGGTTGGAAGCATAGATGCCTTCGAGGGCCTGGCAAAAGTACTCACCTGAAAATGGGCATAGGAAATGAGAGCTCTTGCCCCATCTGCAAGAAGGAGCTGTGGCAGAGCCGCACTGGTGGGTGGCCCCATGGCCACATGGGCCCTGGGTGACCAGAACTTCCATTTTTCAAAGCAGCCAAATATTCTGGAATTTTAACTTGTGCTCTCTTCCCAAACACAAGCACCCACCCCACTGCAGCCTCTCCTCAGTGCCTTTGGTCCCCATCCACGGGCCAGCTGTGGTAGCTGAGCCGCCAGCTTATGAGCTCAGGCCTGTTCCTTCCTCTTCCTCAGGCTCTGTGTTCTCAGTGTGGGTGACAGGGTGTGGTACCTGCCAGGGGGCCCTGGGCACAGACTCAAAGTGGCTTCCTTTTGTTCTTTCTATCAGAAAACGAGCCTCCCTCTCCCCTGGTCTCCGGGATCATCGATTACAACATGCCCCTTACCTCCACGTACCTGAAGCAGATGAAGTTGCGAGTGATGAACTCCCAGGAACAGGTAAGGCGCCACGTTCCCTCACCCGGCCCGGAAGTGTGCAAACCTGCCTGGATGTGGTTGGTTCTTTCCAAGGTGTGGGGCCACAGCGTGTGTAAACACACTGGGAATCAAAGAGGCCCTTATCTGGTGATCCGGGCCTTGCCATCCAGGCTGAGGGGAGAAAAAGAATGTGTTCCTGGATAGGGGTCGGCTGGGCTGACCGCCCTATGAGGTCCTCAGTGAAACCCGGGAAGCTCATGCTTCTATGAACTCTCCCCAAGGGCATGGAGGGAGGGGGTGTGCCTGAGCTGTAGACCTTGGCTCTTCGGTTGTTCTCTGCTTGCCATTTGTCTGCAATGTCGCTCACCTCTTTCCCCCAGGGAGGTGAGAGAGGGTCCCTGGCTGCTTGCCTGTGGGGGCCCAGGCAGGCCAGAAGGATGGGCTTTGGAGGGTGGCCTGCATAAGATAAGGCCCTGGGGCACCCTGGCTGTCCAAGACTCCCAGCTATAGATTGCCAAGTGCTGTCAGGCACCATGGAAACAGGCTATGAAAAGAAAACCACTCTTGCCTGCCTCCCCACACAGTCTACCTTCTAGCTCTTTGCAGAGCAAGTAGCATGACTGTCCTTTAAGGAAGGACTAGGTGAATGCCACCCGCCTCCCTCCGCCACTGCCTAAAACCAGGGTCAGAATTTCTTATCTCCCGCTTCAGATTTTCTCATCTGTTGTGACATATGAATCTGCCGTATCTTGGAGGCCTACCTAGGGGAATGGGTCTTCCGCCCCCCTCCCCCAACTGACGGTCTGACTCCCAGCCCTGGGTGCATGCTGTCCCACATACTGCCGGTCTCCTTGACAACCCGAGCATGTGCACGCGGTGGGCATGGACGCCACAGCCAGCTCCGAGGTGAAGTAAGGGGATGCGTCCAGGTAGCATCTAGAAGCTGTGGCTCCCAGCTCGAGGAGTGGAGCTGGCTGGCTTGAACACGGCCGGTTCCGCCCTCCTCTAAGCAAGGAGGGGTGGTGTGTCCTCCCAGCCCCTCGCCTCAGCCGCCAAGGGTTGAAGGAAGTAAGCTTTTGTTCTGGATGGTAGAGTCGTTTGTGTCTCTGTGTCTCCTACGTCTTCTCCCCTGAGGTGGTCTCTATTCTATGATGGTGACACCCCTAAGAGTTGTCACGTGATTGAACATAATGTGAGTGAGGACGATGGCGTGGGGGTCTCGAATTCATGGCGGGAAGATTGTTTCTGCGCAGGAACGTCGGTAATAAGGATGCTTTCGCTACTAGTTATAAACTCTGAACACCACTGTGCACGTTCTGCCTGAGACGTCTGCCTCCACTCCAGAGTCATTTCTTTTCCTATAACCGTCCACGCGGTCATGAGCGCCCGGCTTCTCACACACTCTTATCACCGTTCTCATCTGTCCCGGGGAAGTGTGGAGCTGCTGGAACAGCTGGTCGTCCAGCCTCACGGCTCTTTCTTTCCTACAAAATGGCGCTAGATCCATATCACCCCCGGAACCAACCGTGGTCCGTGTAGGCCACGTTGTGATCCCTCATTACTGGATCCTGTTGTAGTTTGTCTTGTTGTACAAATTCTTACTGTCTGTGGGGAATTAAAACTATGGGTTAGGTACATTGGCAAGGATTCAGTCATTCGGCAAATATTTATGGAGCCCTTCTCCATGAGCCAGGCTCTAGGGATGAACAAGTCTTAGGAACTGCTGTTACTGGTTCTTCTTATGATTTGGGGGAAACAGACACTAATGAAAAAAAAAAAAACACACACATTAATGCCCAGCTCAGAGCAAGTAACAACGAACAGGTGGGGGAAAGATGAGTCTGTCATCGCAGTGCAGCTGTGATGAAGGCCATGCGTTAGGACACATGGTGCTGTAAGTACTCTTAGATGGGCATGAGGGATGAGTCAAAGCAGGGCTTTGCCTCAGAGAGAGACACATGAGCTGAGATAGAGGTCTGAATGGAAGAGCTCCAGGCTAAGGAAACAGCTTGTGCAAAGGCCCTGTGGCTCAAGGAAGGATAGTACCCCTGAGAATCAGACTGATATGGCTGGTGCAGAAAGTGTAAGGTATTCTGTTGTTGAAGAAAAGGGGAGAAGACACACGTGCTGGGCAAAGAAGCACTCGATGAGTATCTGTGAATGAACTGAAGTTCATGAATCAAGATGGATGAATCACCCTGCTGAGGTTTGGGCTACTCACAGAGGAAAGGCAGATTGTAGGAAGGTGCTTTTCCCCAGGGGGCTCTGAGAGTCCAGCCAGGGCTGGAGGTGAGAGTGGGTATCTCAGAGTCAACTGTGTCTTCCTCGCCTTCATTCATAGTTTCCCTGTAGACCTGCCTTGCGCACAACGGGCAGGAGAACCAGCATCGCACCTTGCACATGTGGCCTTTCATCTGCCAGTCTCTGGCACTTGCCACATGGCCCTGAGCTGTCCAGGCCTCGGTCCCTCAGGCAGTCCCTGTTCTATAGCTGGGCATGTGACGAAGCAAGCAATCCCAGTGCTCATCCGATTATTTCTGTGCAGGAGCAGGGAAAGGCCAAGGACCCAGAGGTCTCTGATTCTTCAGCTTGAGTTGGAACGAAAAATACATATATCTGAAGTGGTAGTTTCTCCCCTGCAGAGAAGTCAGAGTTGGGCTCCCCTTGGGGTCCAGGAATGGCCCTGCTGTACAGACGCAGCCAGGGGCCCAGCTCTGCCACTGTCAAACCCCGTGTGCTGACGAGGCTCTGAAAGTGGCTTCGTTTCCTGAAGCATCCCTCTGACCCCGAAATGCTGACAGAGGACACCTGTCGTGTTTGCAAACCACTCGTGCAGGCCGTATGGAAAATAAACCCAATTCTAAAGGAACAGAAGCTGGGATAAGTGATATTTTATTAATGCCAGACAAAGCTCTATATCTAAAAAGTCTGGGTGAGAAAAATCCCGAGAATTCATTTTTTCCAGGATGAGATAGCCTGGGGACAAATAGTAAGGCAAACAGAACGGGACAGGGGTGGGGGAAGAGTTGACACGTGAACCAGACAGAACCATGTTCCTTGTCCAGTTGTGTCAAATGAATATGCGGGGAAACGGGCCCTTCTCCACAGATGACATTAGGTATTATGAAAATCTAATAATATTCACACAAAGAAAAAAGATTCTTTTTGAGGGCTGATTCTATGGAGTAAATATGTATGGTGTCCTCAATATGCAAGACATGGGGGGGGGGTCAGAATCCAGCCTCCCAGCACCTCCCTGCAAGGCACAGAGCCCAGGAGCTATCATCACCTTGGCCACCCTGAGCTGAACATAGGAGAGTGTAGTCCAATAAACTCTTTCTTCCCCCTTTCTTGGGAAAATTCTTATAAAGACATAAAATGGAAATCACATTTAGTTGTACCAAGGAACATATGAGGAATACATTTTCTTGGGGGCAGGGTAGGAAGACTTGATGAGACGTGGACTGCCTTGAAGAATGTTCTGTAGCATTCCCTGATAACATGTCGTCCCAGGGAGGGGTGCCACACTCACAGGGCCAGAGGCAGCCGTCAGGGTCCTCTGTGGTGGCTGAGCTGCCCAATCCCCCATAGGGCTGTGTGCAAGGTGCACCAAAGAGGAGGGCAAGGGTCTCTTTTCTATGTAGCCACTGGGGTTTTGTTTTGTTTCTGCATAACTTGGTTTTCTTTTCTTATTTCTTTGAATTACATAGGTAACACCTGGTCTCAGTAGCCAAAAGCAAAATCATGGTGATGAAAATCACCATCATCTGACCACTCAGGTCACTGTGAATATTTTGGGGTCCAGCCTTCCAGACTATTGAATAGATAGGGGGTTATCCTCTACAAACAACCTGCTTTGCTCCTCCAGTGCTGATTTTCTGTATTATCAGAGCCTCTTTACCCTCTGGGCCTAGATGTTTCTACTTAGCAAATAAGCTGGTCATATAATGTTCCTGTGACTCACTTGCTCCTGCACCCATATCCACCCACCCATCCACTCATCCATCCATCCATCCATCCTTCTACCCATTGCTCACCATGGCCAGGCACGGTTGCAGGTGCTAAGGAGATAGGGATGAACGGAAGTGAGTCTGTGCCCTGCCTACCCTCACAGTTCAAGGACAGAGACAAGGAAAACCGAAATCAACACTCCGGGGTCTTAGAGGAAGAACAGAGGAAGGACAGGGAGGTCAGCTGTGTGGGTGCTGCTGTAGGCACTGGGTTATTATTAATTAGGCACCTGTTCTGGGGCACCTGGGTAACTCAGTCGGTTACGCATCCAACTCTCAAGCCCGCTTAAGATTCTCTCTCTCACTCTCCCTCTGCTCTCCTCCAACCCTTTCCCTCTCTAAAATGAATAAGTAAATAAAATTTGGCCCCTGTTCCGGGCGGAGCATGTCACACCCTTTACCCCTTCCCCTCGCAGCTTTGCAAAGTCCCATTGTCCTCATTTGGCGGATCCCAAAGCCAAGGCTCAGAAGGGTTCAGCACTTGCTCAAGGTCAACCACTGGCATGAATGAAATTCAGATCCCTCCCATCCCTGAACCTGTGCACCCGCAGGGCCCCAAGCCCTGCTTCTCTCCTGATGAGAATCTGGAGCAGATGGGCCGCCCATGGGGTGGGTGGAGGGAACACGTCCTTGGTGGAGATGCTGACAGAGCACGTCAAGGGTTTTGTTTGGCCTGGGAACTGGGACCTGCCATACATATATGATGCTTAAGGAAATACCGCAAGAGGAATTTGGCTAGGGGGTGGGGTGGGGCTCTGGGGTTGGGAGGAGGGTCACCCCTACCTTGCGAGAATGTTCAGTGGTCTGCGGGGGTACACATATAATTTGATATGCATATTATGGGTGATGTTATCCTGATCTTTCCTGAGATCCGCATGTTTGAATCAAGACCCTAACATAGAAATCATACCCAGATCCGGAAAGAGAGAGACACATCGTCTGTTCTCCTTCCCCTGGCACGTACTTCCATTTTATAGATACGGAGGCTGAGACCCCGAGATCTGCTCTTTTTTCCATTCCCCCATCACCTCGTCCGTAGATTCCTTTGCTCTGTCCAGAGCGGGAAGGCTGTCAGCACCTTCTGCAGCCTCCCCTTTCTCTAGTTCCTGAAGCAGCGCTAATGTCCCGCTAATGGTTTTAATGGTCCTCCCAGCAGCGTGTGAAGTGGGGCTGCTCCATTGTTTAAGCCCCAGTGACGGACACTTTTACTTGTCTCCATTAACCTCTGCCTCCCTCTCCACTGCCTCTGTCCTGGCCCGGAGTTTTTTGCCTTGGGTCCTGCAGGGTAGGAGAGCCGGGGAGGATTCCCCTTCTCCTCTCCCCAGCCTGGGGCCTGCAAGCTCCATCACCCCCTGCCCCCGGGCCCCTGGGGTCTCCAGAGCTCAGGCCCCCATGCTCCTTGCAGCCGGCCAGCCTGTAGTAGCACTCTCCTAGCCGGACGCCAGCCCACCCTGCTAAGCCCAGACCCTAGAGGCCCCGGGAGTACCAATTCAACTGCCTACCAGCTGTGTGACTTGGGGCAAATGACTTCACTCTCTGTGCTTTCCTACTTGGGGTTGATAAAAATACCCCTAACTCATAATGTCATTCCAAGAGTTAAATGATGCAAAGCAAAGCTCAGGATTTAGCGTGGTGCCTGGCATGTTGGAAGCATGGGGGGAGTCTCGGGGACCTCTACTGCCCTATGCACCTGGTGTCTGATAGACTCCGTGAATGACCTTGTACAAGAGACCAGGGCCACAAAGATGAATAAGATATAATTGTTCTCAAGGAGCTTTTCTTGGTAGGTGGGACAGCAGTTGTGGAACAGTGACCCAGACTAAGGCAAGAAGGGGCCAGTAACCTCCCAGTGGTTCAGAGGACGTTCACTTCTCTTAAAATGAGATCTGGGTGCTTCGTGTAAAGAGAGAAGTTGAGAGATGACAGCTCCAGGAGGACCTGAGCTGATGAAGGCTGGAGACAGTTTGGGGAAAGGAGGAGGGAAAAAAAAAATGATGGCAAGGAGGAGGCGCAGAGCATGGGCCTTTCTTGCAGTGAGGCTCCTTGAGAGCCCTGTCCTCGGCCAGTGCTGGAGAGCTGGGCGAGGATCTGGGCAGGAAACGAACACAAGCCAAGTGTGGGGCTTTTTCAGGTTCCAATCTCCCTAAGTGTAGGAGGAATTAATCCACTCCAAAAAAGCTCTCCACGTCCACTTTTTTCCTAATTGCAATAAAATATGTGCAACATAAAATTTGCCACTTAAACATTTTTTAAAAAAATTATTTATATTTTTTAGTGATCTCTGCACCCAACATGGGGCTCAAACTCACAAACCCTGAGATCAAGAGTCGCATGCTCTTTGGACCAAGCCAGCCAGGCGCCCTGCCATTTTAACCATTTTTTAAAAAAAGATCTTATTTAGGGCTCCTGGATGGCTCAGTTGGTTAAGTGTCTGCCTTCGGCTCAGTTCATGATCCCGGAGTCCTAGGATCGAGTCCCACATCAGGCTCCCAGCTCCCGTGGAGTCTGCTTCTCCCTCTGACCTTCTCCCCTCTCATGTTCTCTCTCTCTCTCTCAAATAAATGAATAAAATCTTAAAAAAAAAAGGGTCTTAATTATTTGAGAGGGAGAGCATGAATGGGGGGAGGGGCAGTGGGAGAGGGAGAAGCAGGATCCTAGCTGAGCAGGGTGCCCCACATGGGGATCGATCCCAGGACCCTGAAGTCATGACCTGAGCATGATGACAGACGCTTAACCAACTGAGCCACTCAGGTGCCCCCCTTTTAACCATCTTAAAGTAGACCATCCAGTGTCTTTAAGTACACTCACAACCACTCACTATCCCCCAAATGTTTCCATCACCGCAAACAGGAGCTCTGCAACCATTAAGCAGTAACTCCTGTTCTCTCCTTTTCCAGCCCCTAGTGGCCACTGTTTAACTCTCTGTCTCTATAAATGTGACTATCTAGAGACCAAATAAGTGGGATCACGTATCTGTCCTTCCGTGTCTGGCTCATTCACTTAGTGTGATGTGTCCAGGGTCCACTCACATTGTAGCAGGTGCCAGGACTCCATTCCTTCTTACGGCTCAGTACTATTCCATCCCTTGCTAACCCACATTTTATTTATCCCT
Organism: Mustela putorius furo; assembly: GCF_011764305.1. NCBI lineage: Eukaryota > Metazoa > Chordata > Mammalia > Carnivora > Mustelidae > Mustela > Mustela putorius. The sequence goes on along the minus strand of NW_025421464.1, from coordinate 2,340,968 downwards.
TCACCCAGTGATGGACATTTGGGTCATTTCCACTTTTTGGCTAATTGCTTTCACTTTTTAATCTTTTGGACCAGGTTGCAGAACAGGGAAGGATTAAAGAAGGGCTCTGTTCCTTCTCTCTCTAAGTCCTTGTCCCTCTTTGTGGCTTTCTTTTCTCATGAGCACTCTCAGCCCCAGAAGGACCCCAAGAAATGGGTAGACCCAAAGAAGAAGTGAGACTCTGTCACTTCACCTAAACAGTGCCTGATTCCCAGGGCTCTTACTGTGGAGAACCCATGAGCACTGACTCTGGTACCCAGAATGAGAGTTTGATAACAGTAATGATCCCCAATGCCTCTGGCTGGCTCAGTCCCAATAACGTGTGACTCTTGATTTTGGGATCCTGAGTTTGAGCCCCATGTTGGGTATAGAGATTACTTAAAAAAAAAATCTTTAAAACAAAACAAAATAATAATCTCCTCCTTACCCTTCCTCAGGCTACACAGCAGCCCAGGCAAGGTGTGAGCTCAAAGGAGAAATAGCAGAAAGGAGATGTTTCCATGCTCCCTTTTGTGGCTCAGTGTATATAATCTCTGACAGTCCATTAAGGAAGCAGAGGTTCTGATGTATTTCTTTAAAATTAAACCATAATCTCTATGGAATAGAAATAGAATTTAGAACTTTTAAACCCCTAGGGAAAAAATAAAACAAAGAAAACCTGATCAATGTAATAAGAGTAATTAAATGAGAGAATAAAAGAAGAAGCAACCGAAAAGAGGTATAATAAATAGAAAATATAAATAAGCTAACATGAGTAAGACCAAATACCAGTAAATCACAGTAAATGTAAATGGGTTAAATTCTGCTTCAAAGAGTAAAAAAAGCCTCCAATGAGGGTCTTTTAATGGCAAAATCCATTTGGTATTTACAAGACACATTTTTTTAATGACACAAAAACAAAGACAAAAAGAGAAAGAGAAGGCAGTTCTGCGACTATCAAACATGGAAATGTTCAAGGCAAAAATGCACTAAATAGGGCAAAGTGAGATATTTTATGTTGATTACAGGCAGTTTCCCAGTAAGATTTCAGACCTGACCTTGGAGGTCTGCCCTTGGGGGAGGTTGATGAGGTGGTTGGTGATGTGGAACATAAGTAGCACCTTTAGGCTTCGCCATGAGAGGCAGCACCCTTCTTCCAATGCCCCATCATCAGTCTCTTCACCTTTTTAATTTGTGTTACTATAGCCACTTCTCTGGACCAGTATCTTCAAACTTTGAGCATCTCTGTTTTTGCTCTCAGCAATGAGCACAGAGTTGTATATGGAGTGGACCCTGTGGAAATTGTGAGAATGTGGGTCTTTTGCCTTGTTTACCTGGAGTTTATTCCTTCTACTCTCCCCACTGGGTTCATCCACCAACACATGCTGGGACCACTTTCCCAGTTCCCAGCTTCCTTCTTTTCTCCCAACTCCTGGCCTTCCTGGTTTCCTTCTCTTGTTCCATCTCTTGCCTCCTGCCTCTCAGACACCCTCAACAGGCCTCTAGGGTCAGCCCACTGTTACTTGTTAATGTTGTTGAATCGAGGGGGCACAGCTTACCTCCATGGGAGCCCCAAAAGGACCTGAAACGGCCTTGGTTCCATTTTCAAGACTGAGAAGCTATAGCCCAAACCTTTTTCTGTCTCAGTAAATCCCTGGCACTGTGGAAGTTTTGCACTGCGGCGAGGAAAACAAAAAGCAACTAAAATACTGACCTTGACCAAGGCTGCTGTTTGGATTTTTCCAGGCAAAGAATGATCCTTGGAGCATTTCTGCTGGGAGATGGTGTGCAGGTGTGGCAGTTGCTCTCAGCTTCTCTGCCCTATGACCCTCAGACTCTCCCCCATAACTCCAGGGTGATTCACGCTCAGAGACAGCATCTCAAATGGCCCTTTATCTTTTTTGCTTTTTTTCTTTTTTTTTATTTGTATGCATTTTTATTTTTATTGATTGAATATATATTTTTAAAAATCATATTGAAAAACAACAGCAGACTCTGCCCTGGCCTCCCCCATTTAATTTCTTTTTTCCAGAGACAGCCTCTTTTCTTATGTTTTAGCTCTCTCCTTCTGGTTTTGCCTTTTATTTCTAAATAACATATGCTTATGCTGTTCTAAATTTTTAATTTGGGCTGTTTTGTTGATGTTGTTTAATTTCTTGCTGTAGGAGATAAGTGTTTATACTATTACACCCTTAAATAAGTGCATGTATTATTTCCTCTTTCTCCATCCCTCAATATTATCCATACCTCTCTATTTGGATAAATCACTTCAATATCTTTATTATTATGACTGTGCATGCATTATTCATAGCTGAGCCAATTAACATACTGTGATTACATTTCCTTTATTTTGATTCTCCAGAGTTAGCCATTGCCTCTTTTCCCCTCAAACTTAGCCCTTTATCTTTTGGTCTTGCTTATGTTTTGTCATATTTATTTTTATGGGTGCGGATTTCTTTTTTTTTTTCTTTAACGGCTTCTGTGCTTGAGTCCTTAAAAAACTAAAGGATTCCACTCTACCTTCCATGTTCTCTCAGTACTTTCATTTTTATTTTTTTAAATTTTAAAAAAAGATTTTATTTATTTGACAGACAGAGATCGCAAGTAGGCAGAGAGGCAGGCACAGAGAGAGGAGGAAGCAGGCTCCCTGCTGAGTAGAGAGTCCGATGCGGGCCTCAATCCCAGGACCCTGGGATCATGACCGAAGGCAGAGGCTTTAACCCCCTGAGCCACCCAGGTGCCCCAGTACTTTCATTTTTAAAAAAGATATATTGGGGCGCCTGGGTGGCTCTGTGGGTTAAGCCTCTGCCTTCGGCTCAGGTCATGATCCCAGGGTCCTGGGATTGAGCCCTGCATTGGACTCTCTACTCAGCAGGGAGCCTGCTTCCTCCTCTCTCTCTCTCTCTCTCTGCCTGCCTCTCTGCCTAGTTGTGATCTCTGTCTATCAAATAAATAAATAAAATCTTTTTAAAAAATATATATTTATTAGAGAGAGAGAGTGCTTATGAGAGTGAGTAGGGGGGAGAGGAAGAGCGAGAGGGAGAAAGAGAGTCTTAAGCAGGCTCCCCACTGAGCATGGAGCCTGATGCAGGCCTCAATCTCATGACCCTAAGATCATGACCTGAGCTGAAATCAAGCGTCAGATGCTTAACCAACTGACACACCCAGGCACCCCAATGTTTTTATTTTTTAATAGACTACTTTTTAGAAAAGTTTTAGATTTATAGAAAAATCAAGAAGATTTCCCAGAATTCCCACATGACCCACCTGCCCACACACACAGCTTCCCATATTATTCACATCTTATGTGGTTGTGGTACATCTGTTATAATTAATGAACTAATATTGACACATTATTGTTAACTAAAGTCCATAGTTTTATTTAGACTTCCTTAGATTTTACCTAATTTCTTCTTTTCTGTTTCACATTCCTTTTGGGAATACAACACTACATATTAGTTGTTATGTTTCCTCAGGCTCCTCTTGTCTGTGACAGTTCCTCGGCTTTTACTGGTTTTTGATGACCTTGACAGTTTTGAAACATACTGGTCAGGTATTTTGTAGAAATCTGGAATCTGTCTGCTATTTTTCTTTTTTATTTTATTTTATTCATTTAATTAACATATAATGTATTATTTGCTTCAGGGGTACAGGTCTGTGATTCGTCAATCTTACACAATTCACAGCACTCAGCATAGCACATGCCCTGCCCAGTGTCCATCACCCAATGACCCATCCCTCACCCCCCACCCTGCAGTAACCCTCAGTTTGTTTCCTGAGATTAAGAGTCTCTTACAGCTTGTCTCTCTCTCTGGTTTCATTTTGTTTCATTTTTCCCTCCATTCCCCTATGATCCTCTGTGTTGTTTCTCAGATTCCTCATACGAGTGAGATCATATAATAATTATCTTTCTCTGATTGACTTATTTCGCTCAGCATAATACCCTCTAGTTCCATGCACATTGCTGCAAATGGCAAGATTTCATTTTTCTGATGGCTGCTTAATATTCCATTGTATACGTGTATATACAATATCTTCTTTATCCATTCATCTGTTGATGGACATCTGGGCTCTTTCCATAGTTTGGCTATTGTGAACATTGCTCCTGTAAACATTCAGGTGCACGTGCCCCTTTGGATCCCTGCATTTGTATCTTTAGGGTAAATACCCGGTAGTTCAATTGCTGGGCCGTAAGGTAGCTCTATTTTCAACTTTTTGAGGAACCTCCATGCTGTTTTCCAGCGTGGCTGCACCAGCTTGCATTCCCACCAACAGTGTAGCAGGGTTCCCCTTTCTCCGCATCCTCGCCAACACCTGTCATTTCCTGACTTAGTAATTTTAGCCATTCTGACTGGTGTGAGGTGGTATCTTGCTGTGATTTTGATTTGGACTTCCCTAATGCCAAGTGATGTGGAGCATTTTTTCATGTGTCTGTTGGCCATTTGGATGTCTTCTTTGCAGAAATGTCTGTTCATGTCTTCCGTCCATTTCTTGATTGGATCATTTGTTGAGTTTGATAAGTTCTTTATAGATTTTTGGATACTAGCCCTTTATCTGATAATGTTGTTTGCAAATATCTTCTCCCATTCTTATTTTATTTTTTAAAAAGATTTTATTTATTTATTATGAGAAAGAGCACAAGTCGGGGGAGGGGCAGAGAGAGAGAGAGAGAAGCAGACTGCCTGCTGAGCAGGGAGCCTGATGACAGTGATGCAGGGCTTGATCCCAGGACCCTGGGATCATGACCTGAGCAGAAGGCAGACACTCAACTGACTGAACCGCCCAGGCACCCCTTTTCTTCCTTCCTTCCTTCCTTCCTTCCTTCCTTCCTTCCTTTCTCTCTTTCTTTCTTTTTTCAATGATTGATTTGAATTTCACTCATTTTTCTTTTCCTTTTCAAGATTTATTTATTTTTATTTAATTAATTTATTTTTTTAAAAGATTTTATTTATTTATTTGACAGACAGAGATCACAAGTAGGCAGAGAGAGAGAGGAAGGGAAGCAGGCTCCCTGCTAAGCAGAGAGCCTGATGCGGGGCTCGATCCCAGGACCCTGAGACCACGACCTGAGCCAAAGGCAGAGGCTTAACCCACTGAGCCACCCAGGCACCCCTGTTTGTTTTTTTGTTTTGTTTTTAGAGGTTTTATTTATTTGTCAGAGAGAACAGAAGCACAGAGAGCTGCAGGCAGAACAGGCAGAAGAGGCAGAGGAAGAAGCAGGCTCCCCACTAAGCAAGAGGCCTGATGTGGGACTCGATCCCAGGACCCTGGGATCATGACCTGAGCCAAAGGCAGAGACTTAACCAGCTGAGCCACCCAGGCACCCTATTTATTTTTATTTGAGAGACATAGAGAGATAGGGAGATAGAGAGGGGGGGGGTGGGGAGGGGCAGAGGGAGAGGGAGAGAGAATCCTCAGCAGACTTTGCACTGAGCTCGGAGCCCGAGGAGAGGCGTGATCTTACAACCTGAGCCCAAACCAAGAATCATCACTTAACCCACTGCGCCACCCAAGGGCCCCTTGTCCGATATTTTTCTCTTATAAAACTGGAGTTAGGGGTTAGTTAGCGGAAGACCCCAGACATAGAGTGCCATCCCTGCTCTTGCCACCCTCGCTTGATACATCGAATCAAGGGTACGTACTATCAGTACAATTCACGAGCACTGGCATTGACCTGGGTCACACCTGGCCGCGATCACGTCAGGTTTCAGAACTGTAAAGCTACCCTGCTCTCCATACTGTACACTTCGGCAGGAAGTTGCTCTGTGCAGCCCACTCTTAGGGAGTGGGGTTTATAATTTTCCTACTTGAGGACAAAGTTTCTATATATATTATTTGGAATTCTTTTGCATTTGCCTCTCTCCTCATCTATAAATTTATTTAATCATTCAATAACTTATTTATATGGCTATTTATTTTATACTTTGGGTTATAATCCAATACTACTTTATTTTTAGCACATTTTAAAAAATATTTTATTTTTATTTGACAGTAAAATAATAAATAAATAATAATAAATAAAATAATAATGATAAATAAAATAAGTCAAATAAAAATTTTATTTTTATTTGATTTATTTGACAGAGAGAGAGAGATCACAAATAGGTAGAGAGGCAGGTGGCAGGGGGAGGGGGAAGGAGTCTCTCCACTGAGCAGAGAGCCCAATGCGGGGCTCGATCCCAGGACTCCGAGATCACGACCGGAGCCGAAGGCACAGGCCAAACCACTGAGCTACCCAGGTGCCCCTCCACCTTCAAATACTACTTTATTTCTTTCGATGCTGAAACTATCCCAGCTTGGGCCACTGGGAGCTCTTTCAGTTGGCTCCTGTGCTCTGTTGACATGCTGCGGTTGGGGGGTTTTGGGGTCTGTTTTTATAGCATTTCATTTCGTATGTTTTGTTTTAGTGTTTCTTTACTTCCTGGCACTGTAAGATGCTCTGGGCTTATCTTGTGTAGTTCCTGCCCTAATGCTAGAATCAACCACATCTCAAAGGAGCTCTGATTCCTTTTACTGAAGGAATTAAAAACCATGATGTCAGTGGCAGGCGTGCTTATTGCAACTGAGGTGTCTTTCCTTTTAGACCCTTTGGGCTAAAAAAGCCAAAAATAAGCACATTTCTATTTTTCAATTAATCTCTGATCCATTTGGAGCTTATCCTGATGTACTGTGAGACATGGATCCTGCTTTACCCTCTGTTGCAGCATCATTTCTTAAAGAATCTGTCTTCTTCCCCCATTGATTTTAGATGCCACCTTTATAATCCACTAAATATCCGTCTGAAACAGAATCTACTTCAGTCCATGGGCCTCTTTGTCTATTCACGTACCAGCCCTAAACTGTTTATAGTGTGAAGACTAATATGTCTTCGTATCTAGTAAGAATGGTTCCCTTCCTTGTCCTTTTCAGAGTTATCTGAGCTTGTAAAGAAAGTTATTTGAAAACAAGTCGTTTAATGCCTAAAAATTTTGACCTCTCCTTGTTGGTGGGGTAAAGGTAACACTGAGGCACTGTTGATCTGACCATGCAAATATGAAGTCAGGACACTTTTACTGCAGGCCTTTCTGTTTACCAAAAAACAAGGGTGGACTGTGAGCCAGGAGCATCATGATCCCAGGGGTAGAATCTGGGGGCGCTAAATAATGAACAGGGTTCCCAGCCTCCTAGGGATGGTATTAAGCAAAGTAAGGCATTTCTACATTATAGAGGGACAGTATTCTTGGAAACCTCTCTTTGAGAGGACAAAGTAGGGAGGGAAAAAACCATGGTCAAGCATCTTCTTAAATTTTATTTTGTTTTGTTTTGTTTTAAGTAAGCTTTACACCTAATGTGGGACTCGAACTCACAGCCCCAAGATTATGAGTTGCATGCTGTACTGGCTGAGCCAGCCAGGCACCCCTAAGTATCGCTGTTACAGGGCATTATTTTAGGGACCAATGCACATTATTGAGAATACGCAGGTACTTTCTGGAAACTTTGCTGCAGTTTCCAGATACTCAAAGAAAATGAGCATAATGGCTGTTTGGCTAGGACAGCCTGGTTCAGAGATCTGCATCTCTTCTTTCTTCTTGCTTCCCCGAAGCTGCATGGGGAAAAAGGCAGAAAACAACCAGCATCCTGTCTCAAAAGCCAGTTGCCTGATGGAGCCAGTAGCTACTCCCAACCTGAACAGCTCATTGTCCCCATCAGTCCTGAAAGGTTCAGTCCCCTTCCGGGCTGCTGACATCGCCCCCCATACACTCGAGGAGGCCGACCTGGCCTTTCAACCTCATTATCCAGGAAAGAAATGCACACAGTGCCCATAATTTACTGGTGCAGGCAGGAGAGCCGCCTGGTACCACAAGCAGATTCCTGTGTGCACCGGGAGCCCCGCCGCGGATGCTTTATCTGTGTCAGGGGAAACACTGGGGGCAAGGTCAGGAGCCGCTTACCTGCGCTTCCATAAACGGGAGGCGGCAGCTGTCTTTTAAGGACTAGAGAGATCTGGCAGGAAAGGAGGTGTCTCTCCTGGGCTGGGCCAGGAAGGAGCAACTCAAAACATCCAGATGGTCCCTGAACCGGCAGCTGACCTTGTGACCTTCCCCCCCACCCCCGCCCCAGCCCGACTGAGACCCACGGGGGCCCTGCCTTGTGACTCAGTCCTGTTGGATTGTTGTTGCAGTTTTTAAACACCTAACCTCCTAACGCCAGTTCTCAGAGTATCTCTTTCATCTGGAGCAATTGGGGTGTATGGGACAGGGTACTTTCTCCAGCTCTCCCTGTCTTTTGCCATATTTTTTGGAGGCCAGGACCCTCGGTGGCTCTGTCGAGCCTTCCACCAAAGACCCTGAAGTACAGGTCTCTGGGCCCCCTGAGACTGAGCATCTGTGGCCGGTGGCTTCCCCACAGATTCTTGACCCACCTAACTCTTGCCACCCCTCTGGCTCCTTCTCACGAGGGGTGCAGCTGGCTCTCAGCACCCCAGCCAAGAGCTGCTGGAGGAGATCTGACCCTAGGCGTCGGGCAGGCGGGCTGGTGGGGGAGCTGGGCCTCTGTCACCAGACCTGGGGGTGCGGGAGGGCTTCAGACGTTTCAGCAGCTGATGTCTGGAGATCAATTAGAGATAATGGCTTTGGGTGGACGCAGAGAAGCATGGCCAAGATTTTCCTGGTTATGATCGTGTTTACCTCATTAGCAGCCTTTTTTTTTTCTTTTTTGAGGGTGGGATGGCACAGTGTTGCACTGTGAATTTGTGTCGGCTGCTTTGTCTAGCTGTTGGTGACCAGGCGTGGAGCCCAGGCAGCCAGTAGCTTCCCCCAGCTCCCCTCGGATGGAGGAGACGGAGGTTCACAGCTTCTGCTCACAGCCTACCGGACCCTTGCCCCATCAGACCCTTGCCCTCCCTGTGACCCCGTGTTTGTATAGTTTTAAAATTTTTTCTTCCTTCGTCGGTAAAAAAAAAAATCATTGAGGTTCCTACTATGATCTGGACCTTGTTCTGAGCACAGAAGGTACAGCAGTGAAAGAGACAAGGAGCCTGCTCTTGGGGAACTCACAGGCTGTAGCAACGATAAAGAAGTCAATAAGAAAAAATATGCGAAAGTGAGAAGTTTGGGACAGAGAATTAAAATACGGGTGGTTGAGGGGTGCCTGGGTGGCTCAGTGAGTTAAAGCCTCTGCCTTTCGCTCAGGCCATGATCTCAGGGTCCTGGGATTGAGCCCCACGCTGGGCTCTCTGCTCCGCGAAGAGCCTGCTCCCCACCTCTCTCTGCCTGCCTCCCTGCCTGCTTGTGATCTCTCTCTGTCAAATAAATAATTAAATCTTTATAAATAAATAAATAAATAAAATAGGGGCAGTTGATAGACTGCACCTCTGGGTGAGGAGGCCTCTCTGGAGAGGTGGCAATCCCAGCCCAGACATGAATGATAAGAAGGAGCCAGACCTGGGGGCAGTGAAGGAGAAAAGGCCTTGCAGGTGGAGGAAACAGCAAGTGCAAAGGCCCTGGGGAGGCACAACAAGGGGGCCAGGACAGAGGGAGTAAGGCAGAGACATGCTTATGATAAGCTTGAGCAGTCTGTAGAAGACAGCTCTCTCTGGGCCCGTCAGCTGGATTCAAAGTTTGTTTTATGCAGTGTGAAACCTCATGCTGCATTTTCCTCCACCAGAGGAGAGCAGGAGCTTAACTGGGGTGACAGTGAACAGAAACAAGCACCCAAGGGAGAGCCCAGGGACTCTGGCTCTGGCTCTAGGTGTGGCCCTGCCGCTGAACAACTATCTAACTTTCACTTCTCCATGCTGTAGCTTCCCTGTTACTGAAACAGCAGGTTTTGGCCAGACTTCAGTGGTTTCCAAAGTTTGCTCTTTGACAGAGGAACCCCTTTTTTCAAGGAAATTCTTCCAAGGGGGAAGCCTAGCATCTCAGGAATCAGCAGTAGGCAGGCATGTGGCTGGCAAAGCTGGCAAAGGGACCAGAGCTCTGCCCACCTTCCCCTCCTATGCCCAGGCAGCACCCCCTCCACCCTTCCATAGGACCCCAATAACAGGGCCTGGGTAGCCCTGAGCTTGGAGCTGGAGTGCTAGAGACAGGCAGAAGGGCTCAGCCCAGCATGACCACAAGCAGCCTGGCCTCAGGCCAGCCCTTCTCTCTTTCCTGTAGTTTCCTCCTCAGTAGAAATGAGTAACAGAGCCCATGCCTTGCTATCCCTATGGTTGTTTCAAGGAGTACATCTTTGGAATGGCTCTAAGTGCCTCAAGAGAAAAATAGCATAGAAGCAAAAGATACTTTTTAACTGGTGCACTGCTGTGGCTCGGGAAGTGTCCCGGCACAACTGTGCAAAGCCTTGGCACCTTTCCCTCCTGCGGAGTTTTTAGGGAAGGGACATAAATGCTTGTTTTCTCCCAGGCACCATGCGTGGACGTAGCCCTCTTCCTTAGTCTTTTTAAGGAGTTGACATTCTAGAGAAAAGGCCACGTAGGAGTGAGGTCCTTGCTGTCCAATCCATCCGCATCCTCACTCAGGAATCCCATGAGTCTGTCAGAGATGCTTTTGAGTACAAGAACAAAAACTCAGCTGACTGTATAGCCAAACATGAAGTTTTATTACTCCTGAAACAAGAGGGATAGAGGAGCTGTGGTTGGTGTTAATGTTGTTGATGCGTCTGTGAAGTTGCTGACCTTTTCCTCATGTTTGCAAGTTGGCCGCTGTTGCCCCAACCATCTTGTCCTCATTCAAACTGAGAGGAAGATGGGAAGGGGTGGTATAAGCTCAGTCCAGCGAAGTAAAATCTTTCCCAGAAAATTACCAGTAGACTTTTGTTGACATAGCACTGGCCAGTGTCACATGGCCACCCCCAGCTGTAAGGGAAGCTAAGAAAGAAAGAATTTTCCCCTCTCTCTAGTTGAGAAAGGGAAGGAAGAAATGTTGAGTTTGGGTAGCAGATAAATTAGTCCAAAGGATCTCCCATGGCCTGGGTGCCATCAACTGAGCTTGCCTTTGGTATTAAGATGCCAAAGGACTGCGTAGGAGAAAAGAGTAATAGGGAAAGAAGCAGAGGAGAAGCAGGGAAGAAGGAAGAGAGGAGGAATGGTTGTTGGAGGCCTTCTGTGTGCCAGGTGCCCCACATGTCTGGGGAAACTGAGGCTCGGTCTCAGAGAGCTTAGGCAACTCCTCCAAAGTCATAGAACTAGTGTGAGAGAGCTCCATTCCCTGACACATGAATGCTATTATTTCCCAAGGGAAGGAGAGAGAGAGAGAGAAAGGAAAAAGAAGGTGATAGTGAAGGTAGGGACAGGCCAAGGTCTCCAGCGGCCCCAGCACCATCGGCTTCATGGGGACGCCCAGGTCAGCTTAGCTCAGCCCCACAGTCCTGGCGCTAGGGGTGGGACCCAGCACACAGTAGGCGCTCAGTAGACGTTTGTTGGCTGATGTCATTGTTACAACTACTTTCACATTGTCATCGGCATTATGGTTACTCAGGTTCGTGCAAGTGCTCTGCGCTAGGCGCTAGCCACGCCCCCCGCAGGCGGCTCGGGCAAGTGTTCTGAGCTGAGCGCTAGTGACGCCCCCTGCAGGTGGTTCGGGCAAGTGTTCGGAGCTGAGCGCCAGACGCCCCCTGTAGGCGGCTCTGTATTTAAGCCTCACAGAAGCCTTCAGAGAGAGTTCCTGTTGTTCCCCAACTTAGAAATAAGAAAACCAAGGCTCAAGAGAGTGCCTGAGGTTACATTGAGGAAAGGTCTGAATGCAAACAGAACACAGCCCAGTCACGCGCTCTCCGGCCCTGGAGCTGCCCACCAGGCACAAGACTCCAGCCATCAGGCCTCTTTGGGGCGCCTGGGTGGCTCCGTGGGTTAAGCCTCTGCCTTCGGCTCAGGTCATGATCTCAGGGTCCTGGGATGGAGCCCCGCATTGGGCTCTCTGCTCAGCAGGGAGCCTGCTTCCCCCTCTCTCTCTGCCTACTTGTGATCTCTGTCAAATAAATAAATAAAATCTTTTTTTTTTTTTAAGATTTTATTTATTTGTCAGAGAGAGCAACAGAGAGAGAGCACATGCAGGCAGAGTGGCAGGCAGAGGCAGAGAGAGAAGCAGGCTCCCCGCTGAGCAAGGAGCCCAATATGGGACTCGATCCCAGGACCCTGGGATCATAACCTGAACCAAAGGCAGAAGCTTAACCAACTGAGCCACCCAGGTGTCCCTAAATAAATAAAATCTTTAAAAAAGAAAGAAAGAAAGAAAGAAAGGCCTCCTTGCACTAACTCTGCCCCCTGCACACTTGGCTGTTACCCACAAACATCCCCAACTGTGGGCTCTGCCATGAAGAGGTTTAGGGTGAAATCGGGAAGTGCCACCCACCCCCTTCTCTTGACAGCCTGTCCCTCCGTCCCAGCATGTCTTCCCTGGAGCAGCACTACGTGGCTGTGGTGTCTTATGGATTGCAAGGGGGTCCTCAGCCCTCCTCCAGGCATCCGCTGAAGAGCCAGCAAGACTTCCATCCCTGAAAACTCCCCAAGCCCAGCTTCCTTTAGAGGTTGCATGGAGAAGCCTTCTCTAGCCTTTCTTGGGGGCTAGACTTAGGGTCCCACCAGAGGCTGGCTGGCTCAGACCAGTCCCCAGCCCGCTGCCAGTTCCCAACCTGAGGGAAACCTCTGGCTGCACAGAGGGCCCACCCCTGCTCTGGTGGGTTTGTGTCTGCTCTGCCAGAGATGGGGGAAGTGTGACTGCACATGGTCTGGCGTAGGCGTCCCCCCTTAGCAGGGCCCACCACATACTCTGGGGACCAACACACCCTGGTTCAAAGCCCAGCACCACCTGTAGCTTCTAGCTCTATGACTGTGGGCATGTCCCCTAGTCTCTGAATGCCAGTCTCCTCACTCTTGGGTGACTGGATGAGTCATTTAATCCTCCTTCCAGAGCCCCTACTCTTCCTGGGCAAAACAGCAATTAATATCAACCTCATTATTTGGCTGATCAAATAAGGGGACATACACTACCACCCTGCCAGGTAGGTGGCTGGCCCTGAGCGGGTCACAGTGATTGACTGCACCAAGCTCCAGGCCATTCGGCCACGGTAACTGGCTTCGGCTTTTTCTTCCTTTTTCACACTTTTATTAAAGTATGACACACGAACAGAAAAGAGTACATATCATTAAATGGACAGCTCAGTAAATTTTTCCAAACTGAATCCACCAATTCTCAGGTCAAGAAACAGAACACTGTCAGCACCCCCAAAGACCTGCTGTGCCTCCTCCCAGTCACTCTCCCCAGCCAGGGTGACTCCTGTCCTGCCCTCTAATAGCATTGACTGGTTTTGCCTGTTCTAGAACTTTCTGTAAATAGAATCATATGGCATGTGCTTTTTTGCTCACAAGCCTAAGTTTGTGAGCATGATGTGTATCATGGCACACACCTCTGGCTCCTTCCTTTCTTTTTTCTTTCTTTCTTTCTTTCTTTTTTTTTTTAAGATTTCATTTATTTATTTGACAGAGAGATCACAAGTAGGCAGAGAGGCAGGTGGGGCAGGGGGAGAAGCAGGCTCTCCGCCGAGCAGAGAGCCCAATGCAGGGCTCGATCCCAGGACCCTGAGATCACGACCCGAGCCGAAGGCAGAGGCTTAACCCACTGAGCCACCCAGGCTCCCTGGTTCCTTCTTTTCTGTGGCTGAGTGGTATTCCACAGCCCAGGTGTGCAGGTGTGCCACTGCAAGCCATCCTCTGCTGGCGGACGCTGGGCTGGTTTCCGGGTGGGGGCTACCGTGAACAGTGCTAGTACGTGTGCTTTAGGACTCCCCTGTACTTGTTTGGTGATGTGCATATCTGGGAGTGCAAGTGTTAGGTTGTGGACTGGCCTTGGCTTTTTGGCTGAGCCTCTCCAAAGACACTAGGAAAAAAGGAAAAGAGAAGAGGTGAGGTGCGTGCTCTGTGGGAATGGCAAAGTGTGGCCTGTGTCACCCACAGTGTGCTTAATCCAGAGCTCCGTTGCAGAACTCAATGCTGTGCTGGGCGAAGGGCCGGACAGGGTCCCGAGTGACGCAGTGATGAGTTCTTACCGTATGTGCAACGCTGCCAGGGACTCTGCGGCCGCAGAGCCTGTCCCAGCCCCAAGAGTCCACACTCGTGTCGGGGAAATGAGCTAGAATGCAGGAAACGGAAAGTACACAAGCCAAGGAGGGAACAGAGTAGCTGCGACCTGCCACAGGAGCCAGCCCAGTGGTCTGAGAGATTGGTGCTCTGGGTTTGGAGGGGTCCAGATTTGGCAGGGGTGGAGGGTGCCTTTTTGATGACTGAAAGCATCTTTCTACTGAGCAAACACCCATGCCTTCTGCAACGCCCACCTTGAATGTCACCTCTTCCATGCAGCTCTCTGGGATCCACCATGTCCCTCTCAAGTGCTAGGCCCTTTCTTCCCAGCAGGTCCCACAACTGTCAAGTACAAACTGAACGTACATCCTGTGACCAGAAACCATGTGATCATTTATTTAATTTCTCTCTCTCTCTCCTGCTGGCAGACCTGTATCTGTATTGTTCATTGCTGGGTCCATGGCATCTGGCATGGGGTAAAGGATCTAGACATATTTGTGGAAAGAACATGTGCCCAAAAGCATGCATAGTCCAAGGAATGGAGGGGGCCACACATGGGTGATTGGGGCAACCAAAGAGAGTGAGTCTGTCTGAAGCAGAGGTCACGGTTTGGAACGGAAGGATATCAGGCCAGCAGGGCTGTGAAAGGCCTCAAACACCAGGCCAAAGAGCCGCAACTCGATTCTGCCAGCAGCTGGAAGCCACTGAAGGCTTTGGAGTAGGAGAGTGAAATGAACAGACGAACTGATGATACTTTGAAGCAACACATCACTGAAAAGGAGATTGATGAAATTGTAATTTTTACCTATTGTGGTTGTTAGGAAAGTGCATTTCAACAAGTCAGGCTCTTTTAGTCATATCTGTAATGGGAAATCTATCTAAATAGAGAAGGAATGAGGAGGCAGTCTCGGACAGTTTCTCCTAGGTCTCAGCAAAGGTGTCACACTGACAATGAGATTGCCGCCAGCTGTGTAAAGATCAGCAAACATGAGGAATAAATGGTTAAGGCAGGTACTACCTGACCCACAGATTAAGTATTTTGAATTCAGGCATGTGTGAAGCCCGTGGTGCTTCCATCGCGCTCCTCTTTCCTGCTGAGAGGCCCTCCCTATTTGCCACCTGTCACATTTCTCCTGCCTTCCTTGGTTCAGAGTAGATGTCACCTCTTCCAGGAACCCCCTACGCTAAGCCCTTTCTCTGCAATTGTCTGCACCTAGAGCACCTCTGCTATGGCCTGGCTTTAACTTGACAGTTCATGGAGGGTAGAGGTGAGTGCTAGCTCTACCAAGTATTAAAATATATTCCAGAGCTATAATATTAGGATGGGAATAGATCAATAAAATAGAATAGACGATTCTAAAAATAATGGGCAATCAGCATAATTTGACATTTCTAATCTGTGGATAAAGATGAATTATTTAAAAGATGGTATGGAGGGGTCACTTAGGTGGCTCAGTCAGTCGACTGTTGGACTCTTGGTTTCCCCTCAGGTTGTGATCTTGGGGTTGTGGGATTAAGGCCTTGTGGGGCTCCACACCTAGTGGGGAGTCTGCTTGAAAGAGTGTCTCCCTCTGCCCCTGCCCCCACTCGCTTGTGCTCTCTAATAAATAGATAAGGGGCACCCGGTGGCTCAGTCGGTTAAGCCTCTGCCTTTGGCCCAGGTCTGGATCTCAGGGTCCTGGGATTGAGCTCCACATTGGACTTCCTGCTCAGCGGGGAGCTGGCTTCCCCCTCTGTCCCTGCAGCTCCCATTGTTTGTGCTCACTCTCTCTCCCTGTCAAATAAATAAATAAAATCTTTTTAAAACATTAAATAAATAAATCATTGAAAAGAAAAGATGGTACTAGGACAACTCAGATAACCATTTTAAAAAAAATACAAACTAGGGCACCTGGGTGGCTCAATCAATTAAGCGTCTGCTGTTGGGTCAGGTCATGATCCCACGGTCGTGGGATCGAGTCCCATGTCAGGCTTCCTGCTTGACAGGGATTCTGCTTCTCCCTCTGCCCCTCCTCCCACTTCTCTCAATCACTCTCTCTTTCTCAAGTAAATAAATAAAATCTTAAAAATAAAATAAAATAAATACAAACTCGGTCTTTACCTCACCACTTATACGGAAATAAATGGGCAGAGAGCTTACTTTAAAAAAAAAGATTTAAGTATAATGAAGCTATAAATGCTCTACAAGAAAATATGGATGAATTACTTTTATAATCTATGAGTGGAATAAAATCTTTGTTTTGACCTGAAATGCTTCAGCCCTAACAGAAAAAAAGTTGAGGGTCTAAAAATGTAAAACTTCCATATGGCCAAAAAAAAAAAAAAAAAAAAAATCCCATCATAAATAAAATAAAAAGGCAACAAAAGGACAACATATTTGCAAAAATATATGACAAAAGATTAGATTTCCTTCATAAAAAAAAAAAGTCCATCAACTCAAATAGAGAAATGGGCAAAGAATATGAACAGGTTGTTCGAACAAATGCAAGTGATCAATATACACATGGCACACATAATTATAACACTCACACTCCCATATGAAGAGAGTCAAAGGAAAATAAGAGATACCATTTTTTACCGATTAGATGGGCAAAGACAAAAGAGCTTGCTAATACTAAGCACTGACAAGCCTGTCATGAAATGGGAACTGCCGCACATTGCTGGAGGCTGAGAGAACTGGGGCAGGGTTTGTGGAGGGGGTGGTCCACTGCTGTGAAAATCCAGAATCTTGATAATGATGATAAAAGCTGCCATTTACCAGGTACTCCCCCGGGGAGGAGATCAAGCTGCATTTTATGACCTGACCTCCGAAGTCACATACTCTCATTTCCACGGTATTTCATGGCTTCCACAGCCCTATTCATTGTGACAGGGGATAGGGCTGTGATGCCGGGAGGTGGGGAGCTACCTTAGAGGCTGGCCATCACAGTGTCTAGCTTCAAAGGGGGAACCTTTTAACGTTTTTGAGATTGAAAGAGAGAGAGATCCCATGCATGCAAGCAAAGGGGTGGGGGGTGCAGGGAGAGAGAGAATTTCAAGACAACTCAGTGCTCAGCACAGAGCCTGACTTGGGGCTTGACCTCACACCCCGAGATCATGACCTGAACTGGAATTAAGGGTTGGATGCTTAACCCACTGAGCCACCCAGGTTCCCCTGAAAGGGGAACTTTTAGTGTCATATACTACATTAAGCACACTATCTTATTCTCTACTTTACAGATCAGGAAACGGAGGCTCCGAGAGATTTAAGGGTAGTCATTTTTCTAGTGTCAGAGTCAGAATTTGAACTGGTCCCATGTGGCTGGAACCTATCCGACCTCCCCACTGCTGTCCGTGCTGCCACTCTTGCTTCCTTGTAATCTCATCTCCTCTGGTCTAAAAACACAATTCGGATTGCATTGTTTCCTCACTCTTGGAATAAAATCCACACACCTTACAGTCAGGCATATGGCCCTGCGTGCTTGGTCGTGAATACCGTCTCACACCTCCCCACCTCCACTGAATAGCCTCTCACCTCCCACCCCCAAATACGCTCTCACTGCCCCAACCCTGGCCCATCTCACCCTGGCCACACTGGTCACCTTTCTGTTCCTCAAACATGCCAAGTCCCTTCCCACCTCAGGGTCTTAGCACCAGCTCTTCCCTCTGCCTGGAAACCTGCACACCCCTCCCCGCCCCCCACCCAGGTCTTCATGCAGTTGTCAACTTCAGCCACACTTACTCCTGAGAGGGACCTTCCCTGACCACTCAGCCCAGAGCCCACCCCTGTCTCCACCCTCAACCCCTGTCTCCATTCCACCCCCCTCTTCCTGAGCCTCTCCACCCCATCCCCACCACACCCCTTGTTTCCAGGATCCAACCAAGATTCGAACTTTGCATCTAGTTGGTATTTCTCTTTAGTCTCGTGATTTAGAACAGCTGAGTTAATAACAGTGAATCTTTTGAAGTCAGGACTGTTGTGTTGTGGAGAGTCTCTTTTTCTGGATTTCTTGTCTGGTTGTCTCTTCATGATCAGATTCAGGTTGAGCATTTGCAGGGAGAACACAATGTGGGAGGTGACTGCATCTCATCGGGACGTGAGCGCATTATGTCAGGTGACCCTACTTTGGGGGCAACTGAATTTGATCACGTGGTTGGAGGGTGTCTGCGGGTCTCCCCATTGTGCAGGTATATGTTCCCTTCTGTCATTAGTAATTAATTTATAGGGGTCAATGGGTTTCTTTTTTTTTAAGATTTTATTTATTTATTTGACAGAGAGATCACAAGTAGGCAGAGAGGCAGGGAGAGATAGAGAGAGGGAAGCAGTCTCCCTGCTGAGCAGAGAGTCCGACGTGGGGCTTGATCCCAGGACCCTGGGATCATGACCTGAGCTGAAGACAGAGGCTTTAACCCACTGAGCCACCCAGGAGCCCCATCAATGGGTTTTTAAATACTTTGAGATGCTTGAACAGTATCCTCTGATCAGACTAAGATCCTGCTATTCCTAATAGCAAGCCCCTGGTTCCCTTGGCCAGATCTCCACTTGTGGAGACTCCTATATTTCACATAGGAGTCTGCTTGGAGAGCTTTGCTGCCTACAGCGCTCTACAGAGCAAATACCCTGCCAATTGTCCATTTACAAAAACACCCACTGTTTGAAGAGTCTGACATGAAGGGGACACGAGGACAGTACTGTCCTCTTAAGCAGATGGGAGCAGCCTTCTCTGCCCTCGTCTCCCACCAGACTGGGGCTGAAAGAAGGGACCCATCATTGGGAGAATTAGTGGCCAAGAAACTAGGTCATGCTTTTCCTTGTTGGGACCCGTGCTGTGGCCACTTTAAGGATCGAGGGAGTTGTCCAAAGCCACAAGGACACTGAAAGCAACGGGCACAAGGTTACTCGAGGAGTGGCAGCTCCTGCAGGACTGAGGGGCTGGGAGCTTTCTGCAGCTTCAGCACGCAAGAAAACTCACCTAATTTTCAGTGCTGCTAAACAGCCAAGTTTCTCTAGGGCTCCCAATTGCTTTCTGTGGGCTGAGTGGGGCTGAGGCTGTTTTATCTCAGGGATGGTAAATGAGTTCACATTTCATGCCTAGAGAAAATCACTGCTCTGCTTTCCCAGGCGGTACTGGCTTTCTCTTATTAGTCAGAGAAGAGGTGGGTTATCTGGGTTCAATTCCACCTTTGAACTTAGTTGGATTTGGCTTTATATTTCAAACCCAGATGTCCACCACGGCTGTGAGATAGTGACTCAGGCCAGGAGAAGTCAAAGGTCTTGAGAAATGTGGTGGGAAGCGATGGGAAATCCGGGGGGCCTAAATGATTTCATTTTCAGAGTGAGGAAGGGCATTTCCCACGTTGGAAACGCCCACCTCTCCCTGGATGAACTGAAGAGTCACGGCCACTAATTAAAATCCTAAAAATTATTATTGGGCACCAACATGTATGGATATAGACATGTGCAAAGCCTCCAAACCGTCCCCCACCACAGAGGACGATAAGTAAAGATCTATTAGAGAAAACTGGGAAGGGTGCCTTGGTTTGAAAACACATTCAATTTCATAGATAAAAGGTGCTAATGAATAACGTGCTTAGAGCCCCTTTTAAAAAGGGAGTGTAAGTTCTATATTGACAGAAAAACCTTTAGCATGTGTGGAAGGAAGTCTGTTCTGCGTGCGTTTAATTTGATGTGTTGCCATCTTTTTATTTTTCTAATGGGCGAACACTGAGCTCTGAACCTGTGGTGGTGTACTTCCAACTCCCACCTGTAGAGGGAGCCTTGTTTACCTCGGATTGTTCACAATGCAAAGCTTTCAGTGAAAGAAAGAAAAAGGCTTTTAGAGAAAAAAAGTTGGAGGGTTAAAGGCAGTCTGTTTCAAAATTGCAAACAATCGTGATGGCTCTCTCTCTCCCTCTTTTTTTTTTTTCTTTGCTGGTTCCACTGTGGATGAGTTGTAGCGTAAAGTCAGGAGAAATTGCCCTTCTTTTTCGGATGCGACTAGAGGTACCAGGAGGTGGGATCGTTGTTGGTGTTTTGTTTTGGTTTGGTTTTTGACCATTTCCTCACAGAATTCCACGAGGGCAGCTCCTCATCCCTGTTAAAGCACAGGCTTTTTCAGAAGGCTGATCTGTTATTTGTGACAGAGGTTGTGAATCTGAGGAGGGGGACATCTGCCCTTGACCCATCTTCTCTGCTGGGGTCTAATTGTGCTATTTGGGGACAAACGAGTTATATTGTAGCCTGAGTCTGAGGTTGCTTGCAGGTTCAGGGTCCCCCACCCCCCACCCCCATCCCCACCCCGCGGCGCCCCACGCGGTCTTCCCCTGCACCCCAGGCGGACGAGGTCTGTCTGCGTGCAGGAGAAGGGCGATTCAGATCCGCATGGGTTTTCCCTCTCCTGTGATGCAGTGTCTCCGCGGACAGTAAGCGCCCAGGTCTGGGATGGAGCAGCATTCTTGATGTTATCCTATTACTTTACAACTGGAGCTAGCGCGCCGTAGGGAGCCGGTACCCGGTGGTCTGGAGGAGCACAATGACCGGCCGGAGGAGTGGGGGGTGGGGGGGTGGGGGGGTGGGGAGGGAGCAGAGAGAGTCCGCGGCGAACGCTCGAGATAGCTGAAATGTTTGGGTCGGACAGGTGAACGCATCCCGGAGACTCAGGCGCCAGCCGGGGAGGAAGAAGGGGAGCTCGGGAGGGTGTAAACTAAGTGGTGGGAAAGAGACAAAGGAAGAGTAAAGAGGCGAGACGGTACGGTATATAGGAAGGGGGAGGGGAGAGGAGGGGGCAGCGGGTGGGCAGCGCGCGGAGGGGACCGAGCTTGAACTTGATCAAGAAAAGGGGGGCCCTGAGATGGGGGTGGGGGGCCGGCATAGAGCCGGCCACGTGCCTGGCTTTTCCAGACTAGGGTCTCGCGGAGACCGCCCGGGGACCCAGCAGCCCCGCCCAGCGAGGACCCGCGTCCCCGGGGAACCAGGAGACGCGAGGGGGTCCAGGGCTGCCCGAAGGCCCCAGGGCGCAGAGAGTTCCTAATGGTGCCTGAGTCACTTTCTTTGGGCCAAGTCTCTCCTCTCCCGGCCTGAACGCGGAGAGCTGACGGGCCGGGTGCCCCCCCAACCCCCACCCTCCGACCCGTAGACTGCGGCCTCCGGGGAGCGAGGGGCAGGCACAGACCCCACCGCCTCCTTTTCAGGGCTCAGCCCCGGGCAAGAAGCTTCCTCGAAGCGCTTCCCCCTTAAGAGCGCTCTCCCCCCGGAGCGCCCTGCAGCGCGTCCAGTGCGCCCTCATCCCTCCCCCACTACCTGGCCCAGCACCCCCTCCTTCCACCTCCTCTCCCCTCTCCCCGCCTCCCGGCCTCTCCCTCCTTTCTCCTCTCTCAGGGTGCCTCCTTTTCCTCTCTCTCCCCCTCCCCCCTGTGCCCACTCCTCCCGCTCGTCAGCCCCTCCACCTCCTCCTCCTGCTGCTCCTCCTACTCCCCCAGCGTGCGCCCTCCCTGCGCTCCCCTCCCCCCCAGGCCCCCGCCCCGTGCCCGGTCCCTCCCCCCGTCCCCCGCCTCCCCGTGCCCGGTGCCCCCCCCTTCCTCCCTCCCGGCCGCGGCGCCGCCGCCGCTGCCGCCGCCGCTCGCCTGGGCCCTCCCCCTGGCCACCCCCGCCCCCGGGCCGGGCAGTGACGCGCCGCGGCGGTGCCAGCCCCTCTCCCCCGGCGGCCGCGGCGGCAGCAGCAGCAGCAGCAGCTGGAGCTGTGGGGCTGTCACTGCCGCCCGCCCCGCTCACTCGCCGAGCCTGACCGCCCGTCTCCGCCTCGCCTCCCGCCCAGGTACGGAGTCCGGCCCGGATCCCCGCGATCGAGCCGTTTCCGGGCCCCCGGTCGCCGCCCCCCTCCTGCAGCCGGCCGTTGAGCTGCGGTTAGGGGGTGGGGGGGCTGGGGGGTTCTGGGGAGGGGGACCGGGGGGGAAGCTTCCTGCGCTGGGGCTGAGGAGGGGGGCGCAGGGAAGCGGCTGCGCCCTGGGCGGAGTGGGCTGGGGCGGGGGGCGGGTGAGTGTGACCGAGCGGCGGCGGCGGCGGCTGCGTGGGGGGGGGCACCGGCAGAGGAGGTGCACTCTGGGGGCCGTGGGGTGCCCGAGAGGTGTGCCTGGCCGCGAGTGCCGGGGGCAGCTGGGCGCACCCCACTACCCGGCGGTGCGCGCCGCCGGTCCTGGGGGGCGGTGATTGTGTGCGCCGCGCCGCGGTATTGTGCGGCGGCCACACTGTTTGCAGCGGGCTGGGCACCGCGTCCCGGGGAGGAAGGCGTTCGCCCGCGGCGGGGTGGGGGCCGGGCTCGGGTTGCCGCCACCGCGGCCGCCTCGAGAAGGGAAGTGGACTGTGTTTGGGGATCTGAGGACGGGAAGCGTTGAGTGGCTGGGAGGGGCTCCCTGCCTCGGCGCGGAGAGTTGAGACGGGGTTTGCAGAGTTGAGCCCACTTCTGCAGGCCCCTGTCCCTCCCCGGAGGGGACCGGCTGCCGTTCTCAGGTGTACCACGGGAGCAGAAGCCGGGGGCGGCGACGGCCCCTGGCGAGGGGGCATTCCTTAATGAAGTGGACGCGTGGGGGCGGGGGCAGCTGTCCCGAGTGAGGGCGCGCGTCCGGGTTAAGTTGGATTTGCACCTCCGCCTGCCGCTCTCCGCTCTCCAGCCTCCTCCACCTAGCCCTCCCGGACCGGACACTTTCTCGTGGGGCAGGGTGGGGGTGTGCAGTCCACATTTTTTATTCCAGCTGCTAGAGTTCAGAAGTGACCCCCCCCCCCCACACACACACACCTGGAGCGGCGTTTGCCAGAGTCCGGCCGCCCCTACTGGGCCACGCTTCCTGGGGGAAGTTCTCATTAAGCCTGGCTAATTAGCATTATTCCTGGAGAAAGGTTAAGGTTAGACCGTCCTTTTCCTTACCAGGAGGCCCACCCCCCTCCTCCCTATTCCCTTCTCCCTTCCCCCTCCCCAAGAGCACAAAAGCACAAAAAGAAAGTGTGAAGAGGCGCAGATCAATGGAGAAGCCACAAACCCATTAATTCAAATGGAACCTTTTTTCCCCCCTCTAAAACATTGATTTTTCTTTCTGTCTGCTCTGAGGGGAGATTAATAACCTCCTGATTTCACCTGAAATGGTGTTTGGACTCTGTGATTTCCTCCTCTTTCTGAGAAGGATTGTGGCTTGAAATAGATTCTCCCTTGAGATAAAGCCCTACTTATCCCAGAATCAGCTGGAAACCCCAGCCTGGGGCCCCCAGCCTACCAGGTAGGGGTTGTGGGGAGAAGTGTGTGGGGCTATCACAGCTCCTCTGGGGAGAAGCGACTGTGTGATGGGACTGGGGTGCCATCTTGCCCCCTGCTTCTGGGCTGTAGTTTGGTCTGCGGGTCCCGTGGATGGCCCAGGCCCCAGTGGCAGTTTAGTCCTTACATAGTAAATTACCCCTTCATTGGAAAACCATTAGGGCCTAAATGTGTCTTTAAATAATATCAAGCTCTTGTCTAATCCCAGCTCAAGCTGGCCTTGTTTTATAGAGTAGGTTTTAAGACAGCACCTCCTCCCACACCCACTGGACCCTGGCTGGGTGACACGACCCCGTTCAGCACTTTCCTGCAGAACAGCAGGAGCACAGCACCCCCCGGAAGCTTTCCTCCCAGCTAGGGAGGTGGATCTGGGGGAACTTCTGTGGCCTCAGCCACCCTTGGCCCCTGTGGAGCCGGGCCACCCCGAGTTGCTCAAGAACTTTTTTGTCTTGTCTGGGTCCTTTTCTTGGAAGGAAACTCCTGCAGGGGATTAGCTCAGAGTGGTTCCTCTCCAGCCCTCCTTTTGGCTGGGACAACCCCGTCTGCTGTAGCTCATCTCTCCAGCCACCCTCTTAAAGAGACCCCTGTTAATGCCAGGGCCTGGGGTGTCAGTGAGGCCCTCTTGGTGCGGAGTGCTGGGAAAACAGCCAGTTGCCTTTGCCTAGGAAACAAAAGCCCATTTTACACTCGATACACTAGTAGGAAGGTGTTGAAAATGCTCACTCCCAGCATTCAGGCGTTCCTGACAGCAAGGACAACAGAGCATCCCCACAGATACGTGTGTTTCTGACAGACCCTATGTGTGTGATTGAGAACACCTAGAAGGTGGTAGGTGATTGGCTGTCTCAGCCCTCCCCTCTCCGCATTTCCCAGAAGGGCCTGTATGACTTAGGACTGGTGAGCAGAGGAGGTCTGTTAGCAGGAAGGAGTGGAATTGTGCAGGGAGTGTCCCTGAGAGGCTGAACGCCTCCTCTGGTGGTCAGGTGGGCTTGGAGTGTAGCAAGAAGCTGCTGCCTCGGGACGACCCCACAGCTCCCGGGAGCTACTGCTCAGACCACCCTAAGATTTCATTTGTGCAATCCTTTCACTACGGGGATTTGAGCCCTTGTTGCTTTCAATCCTGGGGGTTTTTCGTCTTCCATTAATAAGCCATCTGATGAGCCGAAGTGGTTAAGTTGGGGTCAAATGCGGTTCAGTACCTTCTTGGCACGCTCAGGCTGTGTGTGTGTAATGCTTGCTGACATGGAGACAGGGGGAGGAATTGCCTTGTACTGAAGAATTTCCAGGGCCTGGAAGGAGCCTGCAGGTGTTCCAGAAGGAGGTGCTCACTTTCTACATCTTGGTGCCCGCCTACTTGGGGTAGAGCTAGTGCCGGGGCAACTGTCCCAGCCTGGTGATCTTTCTGGCAAGAGCTTCAGCGTCTCATCAAACAGACTGCAGGGGTGAGACAGAGGGGTCTCCTGCCTGGCCCAGAAACACCTCCAGCACATCCCTGCCCTCCCTCCCACCCCTTCCCTGAAATACACACCCAGGGCTCCTGGTCAGGGCTTAGGGGTTAGAATTGCACGAAATTCTCAGCAAATCCTCCCCCCCACCCCCGCCAAAGCAAGTGGTAGAGATAGAATTACAGCTCAGAGGAAAGGCCTGGAAAATGTTGTGTGAGGCACGCCCCAGGATCCCTGTTCTGGAGGATGCAAATGGCTCAGCTTCAGAGGCACCAGGAACCTAGTTCCCAAGAAATTGACCCCAGTTGTAAAATAATCAGGTTACTGATAGCACCTGCTCCTAGTTACCCGCCATGGATACAGGCGCGTTTCCACCATTTTCCCTCTGCTCTCCCATTTTCTCCTCCTCCTAGGCTGGGCAGTGGTTGGTGCTGGTTTGCCTGCAGAGAAGGAAGGGCCGCAGAACCTGGGTGGAGAGAAACTGAACCTGCCCATGAATTTTGGACTGCAGATAAGAGCAGGGAGGGTTCGGTCGGTTCCTCTCCTTCTGCCCAGAGTCAGGGCTCCCAGACTGGGGTGTGTCCCAGCAGCTGGCTGGGTGCTGCCCGCCTGCTCCGCACACATTCTGGAGTTCCCTTTTCAGGAAGCCAGTTGTTGCTGTCACCTTGAGACCCACAATGGCTCAGGCCCTTTGGGGGCTGAATGAGGGACTTTTATCAACAGGTGGCAAGGCTGTAGGCTTCAAGGTGTCTGAGGGCAGAGGTAAGAGGAGCGACTGCCTGGTCACTGGGGAGAGAGGGCCCAGAAATAGGGGATCAGATATACTCTAATTTTCTAATGATAATGTTACTGAAGTTTGCGAATGGAAAGGCAGAAATGAGTAGACCAAGTTCCCTTGAGTGTCCAGGAGGCCAAAGCAAGAGGTGCCTGACTCGGGACCTCTGGCTGAGCAAGGAGAGCACCCTAGGTCAGGGCCTGAGACCCCACCACTCGCAAGCCTGTGCTGGCTGCTTCCCGCAGCTTCCCGCCCAGACTCTAGCGTCTCCCCCTACCCGTGCTGCGCAGCCACTGATGGGCTCGCCGCTGTGAGTGCTGGTAATTGCCTGTGTAATTAGCCCGTTCCCCAAGCCCTGGCTCCGTGGGAGTGGGTGAGGTTTCCGTCTGCCCTCCGCAGCTGTGGGCTGTGCTGTCGCAGGCCGCTGGCAGAGGGGTCTGGGCATGCTTCTCTTCCAAGACCACCCCGAAAGTCCAGTTGTGGCCGCTGTGTAAGTTCGGCCGGGACTTTGCTCTTTTTCTGCTGGTAAGTCGGGTTGACCACACTTGATTTCTTGGAAAAAATGGCCATAGCAGTAATGTCAAAATGTGGACTAGAACCTCCGCCTTCCAAGTCAGGGTTCATGGAGCAGAGTCCCAGGCGGGGGGGCACTCTCTGGGACCTGCTTGAGAGTCCGTGGGTAACTGGGGAAAGCGTGCACAGCCCCGTCTCTCGGCCCTTACCAGCAGGTCACAGGTTTTCGCTGGTGTCTCTCTCTAGGTAACAAGGTCCTAGAGGGAAGGAACCTCAGTCATCTTTGTCCCCAGCACAACATGAGCACATAGTAGATGCTCACTAAATGTGTGCAGCCTCATTGAGGGAGTGTGTGTAAATACAGCTTCATCTCCCTTGAGTGTGCTTTGGTTCTCACCCTGAGACACTGTGTCGCTCAGGAGCCTGGCTCTCTCGGTCGGAGGGCAGAGGTGTGGCAGTACTGTGGGGTGGGCTCTGGGCACAGACCGCCAGCCTCCGGAGCCCTACTCTTCCACTCGCCATGGGGCCCTTATGCGGCCGGGACAGGTCTCCAAGGGGCAGGCCTGACGTGGGTGCCCGCCGTTTGGTTCTGTTTTGTTTTATTTAGTTTAGTTTTTGGTTGGTTGGTTGGTTTGTTACGGAGCAGTTGTGAGGAATTCTCCTAAAACCCTTGTCCCAAAGGCCCTTGTGTGTGGACCTTGGTGTTCTTCATTATCGGGTGATTGGGAAGTCAGTGGGAAATGCAGCTCACCTCTTCCCAATTAGACTTCTCCGGGCAGGGAAGGGTGGAGGGGGTCATCTTGGTGGCTGGCCACAGGAGGAGAAACCCCAGGCTCTGCAGTGTGGCGGCAGTGCAGGGGTGGAGACAGGCACAGCAGGGAGACCCTGCCTGGCTGTTCCTCTGGTCTCCGCTCAGGAGCTGTGTGCCGTGGGACCGGGTCCCCACTTGTCAAACTCGGGCCACGTCCTCCTTCCACACCAGCACCATGCCAGGTGTCTCCGCCACTCCACCGCGTCTCACAGGCTGCATGGGGGGGTCTGGGAAACCTCCAGCCTCCTCCCCACCCCTGGAAGGACTTGAGATCATCCAGGGACAGATAGGGCAGAGCCCCACCGTGGGTTGACACGGCGCAGCTGTCGGGAGGGGGGTCGGGCGCCTCCATGCTGTGAGAATGAAAGCTGAGGCCGCAGCCGGAGCTGGTGGGGGAGACAGGTGTGTGTTCAGAACTTGGGTTGTGGAGTGCCACAGGAGGGCGGTACTCCAGCTGAGGGGGACAGGGGGGCGGAGCCTGGGCGGCCGGAAGGAAGGTGTCTGGGCCTTCAGGTTTGAACACCTCTGGCTGCGCAGTTTGTAAGCTTGTGACCTTGGGCAAGTGCCTTAATCCCTCAGAGCCTCAGTTTCTCGCCCGTGTGATGGGGCTGATAAGTACACCTACCTGGTGGGCCTGCAGGGGAGATGAGAGGAGGGGCCAAGGGGAGCACTTGGCACCTGACGAACTTGGCGTCTGTGACTGTTTTCACTTGGCTGAGTGTGGGCAGAGCGCGGGCACCGGGAGCACTGCACCCAGCCGTTCTGCCTCTTCCCTGCTCCTCCGTGAGGACATGATGTTTGGTGGAACTGTCCACAAGCCTTTCTCTGGGCTGCAGACAGCCCCACCCGGGGTGATGGGCTGGGGACCCTCCCATGAGGCTCCACTGCCCCCAGCCTAGCCCCTGGCCACAGTGGCCTCCAGGCTGCTCCTCAGACCCCCCACTTCCCCACCGGCACGTGCTGGTGCCCAGAAGTCTCCCTGTATAGAACCCTCCCCCTCCAGGGCAACCTTCCTCACTTCCCATGGGCTTCCGCTCAGGTGTTTCCTAAGCAGCAAGGCCCTCCCCAGCCACGGGCCCCTCTCCCAGTGCCTCTGCTTTGTCCTGCTCTGGTCCCTCCTCCCCACAGGGCTGATGTGTTTTTCTGCTGATTGTCATCCCCTCTCCTGCTGGGCAGCGAGGGCCAGGATTCTGTCCTACCCAGCACCTAGCAAGTGCTGGGCTCATAGTAAGTGCTCAGTAAATTCCTGTGGACTGAAGGCAGAAAGCGCCTTGACTCAGTGGGGCTTCCGGTGCTAATGGATTCAGTCTTTTAGATCCTGAGTGCTTCAGCAACACCCCAGAGCCAGGAGAGGGCCTCCCTCCCTCAGCGCTGACCCTGAGCGCGGTGTGCCCTGGGCAGCCAGGAAGGAGCAAGGTGCCCAAGCAAGGATGCCCTGTTCCTGGCTCCCAGAGCCTGGGTGGCCTCTGTACCTCCCAGGGTGCTCTCTCCTGCCAGCCTCCCCCTCACTCTTAGGGTCCATCCTGGGAGTACAGGGGAAAGTTTTGTTGTCCCTTTGTGCAGAACACGTGTGTCCCTCCGGGTGTAGAACAGGGTCTGAGCGAACACGAGTGAGTGTGTTTTCACCCCAGGAACCCCAGGGCGGTTGTGTTTATGTGTAGGGAGCAGGGCAGCCTGGGGAAGGCAGGCCGAGTATAAGTGTGGGTGTGGGCAGGAGGGGGAGAGGGCACAAGAGGACACATGGCCTCTGTCCCCTGAGGCTCCAGGTAGGCCTCGTGGGGACCCCTGAGCTGGGCAGAGCCAGCGTGGTGGCCCGGCTCACGTGCCCCAGGTCCAGTCGCGAGGACCAGGTCCAGCCACGAGAACCAGGTCTAGCCACCGAGGGCACACTGGCTGCTGCACAGAAGCTGTAAATTCCAGGAAACTCCCTGCCAGCCCAGCGTGGCGGGGGAGGGGCGGAGGCTAATCCACGCTGGTTCCCTCGCACTTGGAGAACAGATGTGTCTGCCTCAGGGACAGCCTCCGAAGAAAAGTTCCAACCAAAGTGTGTTTGCTCGTTATAAAAGAGTTGTCTGTGAGGGGGCCCTGGAGGGGAGGCTTTTTTTGGAGGAGGAACTAGGGGGGCTCTGCCAGAGGTCCTTGCTGGGGGCCCACAAATGCCATTGTATTTTGCTAGAGGGGAGAGGGGAGGGGGCAAAGCTAGCTCGGGGTGTGGGAGCTGCTGGGTCATCTTTCTTGCGATTTACAGCCAACTCCCAAACACAGTTGCTCGAAGCTCCTGAAAGAGGCTGGGCCAAGTAGGAGGTGGGGTCCCTTCCCGCCGGAGGGCTGGATTGCTGGATCGCAGGGGCCCCGCCCTGGGGGTTCCCAGATGACTGGCCAGGGGCTCACTGAAGCCAGCCAGGGGAGAGGAGGCAGGCGTGGTCCTCTCCAGCAAGCCCTCCGGCTGTTTGGAAGGCCCTGGCGGCCCCCCAGGTCCTTGAGCCAAACCCCCTTTGCGGTCTGATTCGAACCCTCCTCGCCTGCCCCACCCCCTTCCTTCTCTGCACTTCTGGGCCTGGCCTTTTCAGCCCTGGAAGCTGCCCAAGAGCATATCTTTGAAGCACAGCAAAGGTTAGGAAGGAGGAAGACAGAAATGTCCTCTGGGTTGGGGGAGTGGGAGAAAGGAATTCCATGCACGCTCCCCGGGAACGGGAGTCCTAGTGGGGGCGATCGGCCTGGCCTCGGCAGTGCGAGCTGGTCCTGCCTCGCCTTCTGGCCGCCGGGCCCTGCGTACAGTGAGCTCTCTTCTCCCGGCTGTGGGCCGCCAGTGGGGAGCGGTGGCCCTTGTGTACAGCGCTTGTCTCAACCTTGGCTCACAAGGGTAAGAGCCAGGCCCTGCTATCCGCCCTCACAGGATGCAAGACCTCATAATTGTCTTCAATTACAGACAGCGCCGGCCCTCAGCCCTGGCTTCCAACAGGAACCAGAGCCCAAACCACTTCCATGGGGGGTAAAGGGAGCCACCCAGCCCTACTGCAAGGTTTGGGGGCTCCCTGTGGCCTTTGGGCATTTCCAAAGCCCACAGCCCACAGGGCTCAGCCAGATTGCTGCTCTGGGGCTGCTCTGGGGCTGCATCAGGCCCGGGCCTGTTGCACATCCGCCTTCTTTGTCCCCGATCAGGATGAAACTTCTGTGAGCAGTGAAGATTTTGATATGAACGACTCCACATGGATGTCAGCTGACCCACACCTGGCCTCCAGCCTGAGTCCCAGCCAGGACGAGAGGATGCGGAGCCCTCAGAACCTCCACAGCCAAGAGGATGGTGAGTGTCCCTTGGTGGCCGGTGGGGGAAGGGGCCGCACCTGGGACCCGGAGGCCTAGAATCTAGGGTAGTGGAATCTGGGCTGGGGGCTCTAGGGGTGGCTTCCAGCTGCCCTTGGTGTCCTGGTATCTCCGCCAGTGCCCCAGCCCCTGGTGCCAGGGGAGCAAGTCCTCCTGAAGGGATCAGGATAGAGCTCTTGGGGGCCCGCAGCCCGGCAGGTGTCCTGTCTGTGTATCCTGATGCTCGCAGGCTGGTGGAATACGGATGTCGGATGTGGATGTTACCCCAGTTCGGGGCTGGGAAGGTCATTAGCCAGGGACCCGGAAGAGTCCAGCCGCCCAGCAGTGAAAGGAAGATGTGAGGCTGTAGGACAGGTTCCGTGCCTGTCACCTGTAAGCCAGCAGGCAATGCACTTGTCCACTGTGTGTTCCCAGCCTCTTAGGATAGGAAGTGGCCTGGCTGAGGAGCTTCCCCAAGCTCTGGCCCCCCTGCCCTCCAGAACTGGCCAGGCAAACTCCTCTGGCCTCTCTCAGAACAGACGCTTTCTCCTTGGGATAGGGAGAGTTGGGCTCAGAACTCAGATCCCAGGGGGGTCCATTCTGGAGGGCCTCTGTAGAGCCCCCAGGGGGCCAGGGCTCTGCGGGGACCAACGCCTTCTGTCAGTTATAGGCAGTCATGGGCGTGGGGTGGCACCCGTGGTCAGCGTCTGTGGTGGGGCTCCGTCTGGTTTCCAGGGAGGTGATGGGGGTGGGGGATGAGCCCAGGGCTGAGCCTCAGAGATGTGGGGTGTAGAGTCTGCAATTAGGAGGGGTCAAAGGTTGGGGCCTGGAATGCCGGAGGGAAGTGCAGTGTTAAAAAGGGGTGTAATGTTAACTCTGGGAAACGGGTTAGCCTTAAAGAGTAAATAAGGGGTAGGAGCCTTGCAGTTTGGGTCAAAGTTCGTCTCCATGGCAGAACCCGCGCCTGCCTCCCTCCTGCCCTCGCAGGCCTGAATCCGGCTTTGTCTGGGAGGAGACGGAGCCTGGAGGCAGCTGGGGAAGCTGGGCCAGGGGCTGGGGAGCCCAGAGGGTGGTTTTGCCAGGACTGGGGTACAAGGCTGCTGGGAAAGAAAAGACTTTTGTGCCCTGACACCTCGTGAGGTCAGCACGACCCCCTCGTGCTGTGAGCCTCCCCACCAGAGCGTCCCAGACCAATACCACCTCCCATTATTCCCACGGGTGGAGGCAGCCACATGCTGCTGGGGGCTCAGGGCTGCAAAGTGCCCGGCAGCTGACCTCCTTCCTCATCTGAGCTGAGCGAAGGCCACACCAAGAGCCAAGCCTGCAGAGCTCAGCCAAGGGCATAGGGTTAGACCTTCCCAAGAAGGATCCAGAACATTTTTTTAAAAACCTGAGTAATAGGACTGAATGGGGGCCATATTTCTTCAACTCATTCTTTTAAAAAGTTCTTAAGTTATTGTTGCTCAAAACCACCTTTTGGGAGTCTGATCTCTGTTGGAGACACTTCCCAGGGAGATTTGGCACTTTGGGTGGTGGTGGGTGGTGGTCTCCTGGTCTACCAGGATCAGGTAGCAGAAGGGAGTGCTTCTGTGGGGGTCACGGCTTCCTCAGCATCAGTTTCCCAGCTGTCTGGGGCTTGGTTGATCGGGAAGATGAAGTGGAGAGAAGCCGTGAGACTGCGGAGCTGGGGGTGGGGGTGGTGGGAGTGGGCAGCGCATCCTGTGGCCAGTTCCATGGGAGCTTCAGACCGGGGTCCGCCTGGGCGTGGTCCTGCATGTCCCCCTGCTGGTCCCAGGGCTGAGGCAGGCTGGCCTGCCTTCAGGACCAGGGTGTTTATCAGGGCGGGCAGCCAGAGCTAGAGACAGGGAGGTTGGTGTTGACTGTGATACCATCAATTTAATTATTTAATCAGAGTCTGTGTCTGGAGGCTGTGGACTGATGGGCAGGCCAGAGGCGGACCTAAACCCGGCACAGGGGGTCACAGGGCTTGAGAAGGCCCAGCTGTCCAGCCTGGTCTCTGCTGCCCCTTCTGGTTCTAGAGCTGTAGGTGACTGCGGTGTTTCTCCAGCGCAGTGGGTTCCTGCAGGGTTTTGGCTGGGTCCAGAGCTGGCCCAGAGTCTTCGTCCCACCCTCCAGGCCCCAGGGAGGCATATAATCAGCTCCTCACGCTGTGGACACAGGCCGAGATCCGGCTCCCATCACTGAGTTGACGGGAGACCGCCAGACTGCAGAGTGTTCTCATGTCCCCCTGTTGTTAATGATGGGCTGGGGTGGGGGCAGGCCTGGCAGGGGCTCAGGTTGACCGTGTACTCCGAACCCAACCAGCAGTGCTCTGGGGCGGCTTGCTGTGTGGTCTCTGGCCATCAGTCCTCTGCGGAACTGGCAAATTGGAAAGATGAGGTCTGAAGCCCCCATTGTGAGTTCTGCAAGGCACAGCCCATGTCAGTCTTGCTCTCTGCTCTGTCCCCAGTGACTTCAGCTGCATGCTTGGCACACTACAGGGGCCCACTGACCGTTGTTGCCTGAATGGAGAAAGAAACATTTATCCAGACCTGCCCCCCTGTGTACCATCCAGAGGGGACATAGGTCCACCCTTTGTTGGGGACAAGTTGGGTTCTTTGTTCCTAAAGACATCCCCAGTCTGAGTACCTGGGTCTCTTTTCCCTTAGCGAGAAAGTGTGGGGGCCCCCAGGGCTGTGCCAGGGAGTAACCCCCTCTGGCCCAGAAGCATCTCAGGAAGGCAGGTGGTTTGTACATGACTCACACCTGTTGGCAGATGTGTTGGGGCCCTCCTCTTTCTCCATCCTTCTTCTGGCTCTCCTCCTCTTCCTCCTCCCCGGCGGCCCCCCCACCCCCCAGTTTTCAAACTGTGACAAATGCAGATGAAGTCTGGCAGGGACCAGAAATGAATTGGTGCCCCCGCTCCTCCCCACCGCCCCCCACCCCGGGGGGGCTTGTCTCTGGCTCCCCTGGAGTGGGAGTGTCCTGCCCTAAGCCCCACGCAGCTGTGCCTCCTCCCCCACGTCTGGCAAGCCTCCACACCACGGGTCTCTCATGAGGGTGCCATTCACGGCCCCCCAGCATCATAGCAGCAGGCCTGGGGCTGGGGAGAACCCCACGCACGGGGCTTCCTCCCTGGGGGCTGTAGCTGCCGCGGGGGGCGCACATCACTCTTGTCCTCCAAGATGTGGGAGATGAAGCCAATGGGGGTGATCGGACCAAACTCAGGAGGTGGCGCCGGGGCGGCCTTCCTCTTTCCGCCTTGGTAGGTGTCGGCCATGTAGTTCCCCAGAGACCGGCAGGGCCCCCTGGGAGCCACAGGGGTCTCCCTCATGCACTCAGAGCACCAGGCTTTTCTTGCTGATTCTTGCCCATGTGGGGCCAGACATTTTCCAGACCTGCTGCTCAGCCCTACCTATCTGAGGCTTTGGGCTTTGAGTCCAAGCGGAACTCTGTGCACATCTTCAGTGCCTAGAAAAATACTTGGCCCTGGGGCTGCCTTCTGGGGGCAGAGAGAGAATGCCTGGGAGAAGCCAACTGTTGGGACTTTGTCCAGAGACACTGTAGTCTAGCATTGACTTGGGACCAGATGGTAGGTCTGTCTGCGATTATACCCGGTCTTTGGGATTATCTGTGTGATGTCCACCTCTCCACGAGAGCACAGCTCCCTGGAAGCTAGGACCCCAGCGCCCAGCACAGAGCCTGGCACAGAGCAGGTGGGGGGAAGTGTCTGTTGAATGAATGAGTGAATAGAAAAGCGCCTGTGCGGTGAGCCAGCAGGTGTCCTGGACTTTACCTGCGGGGCTAGGCCCGGCTCTGGGGCTGCTGCTGGCAGAGCCAGCCGAGGGCCCACTCCTTGATTTCCCCTTGATGTGCTCCACTGGCCTCTTGTTCTGCCCCTTCCTGAACGGAAAATGTGAGGCCTGGCCTCCAGAAGGGATGCGAGGGGGTGGGGAGCGGACATTACTCACCTCCCCGGCAGACAGGAAGCCAGCGCCAGGGGAGAGCAGAGGGTCCCGCTTCCCTCTTCCTGCACTGTCGTCTTCCTGCAGGGCCTTGGGGGTGGGGTTGGCTGGGCCGGATCCCTGGGCTGTCCTGGGGCCTTCCTTTCACAGCCTCTGGTTTGTGCCTCTGAGATGAGACCACTCCTCCAGGCCTTTGGGACCACCCCCCACTTCCCCCTTCCCTCCCTCCAGTGCCGGGTGCCAGCCCTTCCTGCCTCTCCTCCTGTGCCGATTACCAGGCCATGAGGGGCCTTTGGTTCTCTTGGGGCTCTTAATCGGTTTTGTCATGCGAAGGCTGATAAGCCCTGTTCTGCCTTTGGGACAGAGAGGGATAGGGGCAAAGACCCAGGATCCGGGTGGGCTTGAAGCTGCCTGAGGGCAGGTGTGCCTCTGGAGAAATGTATTTTCTGTTTCCCCTGGTTTCACAAGTGTTAGATTTAGTGTAGAAAATTTAGGAAAAAAAGGAGCAAAAAAAAAAAATCAAAATGACCAATATCTGGGGCATCTTTTTCTCAGTCTTTTCTGTGGATATAATAAAAGTCTTGTTTTCTTTAAAAAAAAAAAAAAAAGGCAGGGAGATCGTGTCGTGTTGCAACCCCCTTTTTCCTCCTAATGTCATTTGCCTCTCCTGTCGGTGATGTGGCGCTTTTTAAAGATGCCCAGTCATCCCAGTGGCTGGAATCCCCATCCCCAAGCCAGCCGAGTGCTTGGAGCTCTGACCGAGCCTTTCCTACAGGGAAGGACATGTCCTCTCCTAAGGGGAAGTGCCTTGCCCAGACTGCAAGCGACCACAAGGGTCTCTCTGACCCTGCAGCTGGCGTTAGGGTCATTTGTGGGAAGGACATGCAAGTCCCTCTTTTTCATTACCACAATCGGAGCCACAGGGGGCCTCCCTGGGGCCGAGGCCCTGCACCTGCCCAAGTGTCCTCTTCTGGGCTCTCTCCCCAGTCCCGACCGTGGAGTAGGTGCTCCACAGATGGCCTTCCAGTGGCCAGGGGCAGAGCCAGGGGGCCAGCGGAGTCCCCTGGGCAGGCTGTGTTTGCTGTGATGTTGAAGGCAGGCAGAGTGGGCCCAAGGCATGCCCGGGAAGCTCAGGGAGCCGGTCCGGTGCGGGATGGGCAGGGAAGAAGACGCTGGATGTCTGGGCTGGGGATTGCCTGCATTCTGCATCTCTAGAAGCTCCCTTTGACTCCTAGCTCCAAACAGGAGAGCTGGAGCAGAGAGGGCCGCAGCCAGGAGGATGGAGTGAGGTGGGGTCACCTCTGTGGGCCAGGTCCCGGCTGGACACGGCTCCCTGCAGGCAGGCCTGGGGTATGTGAGCTGGTTCTGGCCTGCCCTGCCCGGGCCCCGCAAGATGGTCTTCAGCGAGTTGTTCACTCCGATTCCCGGCTCCGCTGACTGTAGCCTGGTGACTGTGACCATCGAGCCTGGGGTCCTTGGGAGTTCTTTGTGAGAAGCCCAAGGCTTCCTGCCGGCTGGCTCTTGTGGCCTTGGGTAGGGCCCTCCGCTGGCCAGAAAGGCAGCCTGGGCGGCAGGGGCCGTCCCTCTTTTCCTCACCGGCCTGTGCCTCTCCCCAAGCACCTCCCCTGTCCCCGCAGGGCCATGTGCCGGGGAAGTGGGCCGGCATGGCCACGCTGCCCTGGCCCCAGACTCAGTCCTGCCTCAGCTTGCTCCTTACTCCTTGCTCTGGGGCCTAGGGCGGATCGCTCCCCCTGCCACACGGCCGGTTCCGCACACGCCTGTGACCGGGAGGCGCGATGCGTGGTCTTGGGGCGTTTCCTCGTCAGTGGCCAGCCCGGTGCCGAGAGTGGTACTGGGCAACCGGGGCCCGCTCCCTGCTCTCAGCTGGCATGCGCAGGCTGGGGGGTCTCCTCCGCACTGCTCCCTGTTCCCCGACCCTTCCTGAGCTCCACTCAGTCCAGTCCTGTGTCTTTCTCTGTTCAGGTCCCTCTAGGTCCCCTCTGCCCTGGGACCCCTGGGTGGTCCTTACATCACACCAGTATCCCCAGAGAACAGAAGAACAGCTCCTGTTCTCCCCCTCCCCCCGGCCGGGCCCCAGTCTTGCTTCTTGGGTGAGGGCTGGAACGGGAGGGCAGGTACTCACCACGGGTCCTGGCCTTTTGTGAGTTCCTTTCCCACACCCCACCCATGTGCGCCAGGACCCCACTTCTGGATCCGGCCGCCTGCAGCCCAGGCCTCCACACGGGCAGGCCGCTGAGCAGGCCACTGTGAGATCATTCTGCTGTCCAGGGAAAAGGCTTCTGGGCAGCCGCTTGCCGCCTGTGTCCCAGCTGCTGTGTGGGCCGCCGAGGATGCCACAGGCGTGTTCTTGGCGGGTGGCAGGGGGGATGCTGTTCATGCGAGGGGGCTGGGGGTGCAGAGGAGCCGGGACCAGGCCACACAGGCTCGGTCACCGGCACTACCCCGAGCCCTGGATTCTTAGTGTTCTTTGTAGGTGGCACCTGCCCTCCCACAGGCCCATGGCTGGGGTTAGAGCTCCAGGGCCAGCAACTGACTCCCCGTGGACCCCACGTTCAAGGTTGGGTACCCACCCTGCTCACCGTCCTGTCCAGGGGGAGGATTATGGCCCCTTAACCTTGGCCTCCCAGGGATGGCTTCTAAGGGACCTTCCCAGCAGTGAGCTTTTATACTGAGCTTTTTCTCTTCCATACTGTTGATCTTCACCCTGCCCCTCCCCCCGCCTCCAACCCTACCTGTCTAAGGTGAGGCTGGAAGGTGGGTCTGGGCCTTGGTCTCTGGCTACAGGTCATACCCCCTCCCTCCAGAGCAAGAGCTATTTGTTCCTATTCAAGGCTCCAGACAACTTCACCGAATGTTCCCTGTGCCCTGCCCTCCCCCAAGGCACAGAACTGGGCCCCAAGTCCTTCCGGTTATTGGCCATGGGCCACCCTGGCAGTCCCGGGTCACAGGAAAGTATCCATCATCAGCTGCGCTGCAGGCTGTACGGACAATGCTAGGCTGTCCTGGCCTCTGGCCACTGAGGGATAGGAGAGGCTGGGAGATAGCACCGAGAGATCCCTTTATTCCCTGGCTTAGGCCGGGCCTTGTGCAGGCTGCTAGGGTCTTGGGCCCCCAGATGCCGGGGGAGGACATTAGAGTAAGACAGGCTCCAGAGCCTGAGGTGAGGCTCACCTGCTAAGAAGGGAAGAGTGAGACCCCCCCACGTCCCCCCACCACACATCCACCTGGAAGATGTGCCTGGGTCTGCTGGGTGAGGAAGTAGGAATCCTCCCGCTGCTCCCGCCCCGCAGTCTAGGAGTCATTAGCCCCCAGCTTCCTGTTGACCCTCTGCGGACACAACCCCCACTGTGCTGGAGAGAAGGCCCAGGGCTGTTGGCAGGGGGGACATGCAGGAGAGACACTGCCACCCCTGGCCTGTCCAAGGACAACCTTCCCAGGAACCAGGAAGTGACCGGAGCCACGCTGGCGTCATCATTCTGACCTAAGGACTGGGATGCACCAGCCCTGGGGCTGGCTTCCGGGAGGGCTGGAGTAGGACCTGCCGGGGCCCACAGACAGCACATGGGCACACATGGGCTCTGGGGCCCAGGCCCTGCCCCGTGAATCATTCACACGGTCGCCTGGAGTGGCTCTGTTTGCTCTCAGAACACATGATTTGTTTTGGGGGGGAGGGGAGGGTGCAGGGAGCATCTTGGCTAGAGCTTTGTTCATTGAATTAACATTGATTTCTCGCTGCCTGAGCTTGACTTAGAGGGTGGGGCCAGGGAGATGTAGGGCCTGGGAAGACACAGACCCAGCCTGTCCAGAGTGGGAGCATTTCTTCCCGGGGCGGGTGGGGGGGGAGTTTGGACCAGTGTGTGTTGGGGGAGAAGCAGTCGGAAACAGGGCAGTGGTAGAGGTGGGGCCAGCCCATAGCATAGATGGGCAAATGGAGGCCGAGAGAAGAAAGAGGGTGGGTGCTTTGGGGAATGAGGGGCCCATCCAGGCTCTGCCACTCACTCTGTGTGACAGCAGTGACTTCCCTCAGGGAACCTCTGGTTCCCCCAGAGTCAGGGACAATGAGTGTGCCCAGCCTCTGACACCCACTCAGTATCCATCCTGCTGCCCGGGGGGTGCTGGCCACCGACTCCCGGCACCCAGACTCCTCTTTGGGTTGGATCCAGGGTTCCTGCTCTGAGAGAAAGGGTTTCAGTTTTAGGGGAGAATCTGGAAAGCCTAGGTCTGCACTGTGGTGCTGTGGCCGCGGACAGCCGGTGCAGAGGCTCTGGGACGGGGTGTGCTGCGTGTCGGGGGCGCGCTGGGTGTCAGAGACTTCCTAGGAAGAAGAAGGTCAAATAGCTCCGTTTGAGCACAGTATCGTTCACTTGTTGAAATAAGATTTTGAATATATTGGGTTAAATAAAATAGATTATTAAAATTCTTCCTGTTTCTTTTCACTTTTTAACTGTGGCCACTAGGAAGTAGGAGATCCGTGTGTGACTTGTGGTCTCTGCTCGCGGCTCTGAGCGCCCGGGGGTCTGGGTGTCCGTGCTGCTCAGGGGGCCACCAGCCTTTGGTAGGGCAGGAAGCTGGGGGCTGTGGCGTAGAGGTGCTGGCGTCCCTGGGCCGGTGGCCCCAGGAGCCTGGTGGGGAGCAGGGGCCAGCCCTCCACAGGAAGCATGAGGGCGGAGGGCCCCGCAGGGTGGGCAGCCGGGTCCTGAACACCAGACGATGAGCTGGGCACCCAGTGTGGCCCCATCATGTGGGAAGAGTGGGATCCCGGGGGTACTGCTGCCTCCAGCTCCTCCGTGTCCCCCGTTTGACCCTGAGGCCCTCCCCCTTCCTTCCGGGAGGAAGAGCAGGGTAGCCTGCCAGGAGCCTGGTGCTCCTGGGAACTATGCATCATGTAAACAGGGCCTGAGCCGCTGGCCTTTGTCAGAGCAGGCGAGCCCCGGCCCCGGTGCGGTACGGTGCGGTGCACTGCCCGACTGCAGCCCAGAGCCTCCCGCAGCCCAGAAGCAGGAAGGGCTGCTCTTCTGAAGCTTGTCTCCCAGGCCTGGTATCTCCACTTCCCGGCCCACAGCAGGGGCCCTAGGGCCCCCGGCTCCAGCACTCTGCCCTCCCTCCTCCGTCCCTAAGTCTAGCCTGTCGGGCTCTCATGTGTGAATTACTGATGCCCCCTCCCCAGCCAGGCAGGGCTGCCCCGCCGAGGGCAGCCCCCAGTACAGGAGGTGCGGCACCGCTGGCCCCAGGAGGAGCCTGCCCTGGGCTGTGTGCCCGGCCCCCGGCACGGTGTGTCTTCCCACCTTGGCCCAGGCCACGGTGGGAGCTGGTATGGGTCACCCACAGGGAGAGGGCGCCGCTGGCCGGGGGGCCCCAGAGCCCGGTGTGGCGATTGGCGGCTCGCACAGAGCCGGGCTTGTGCGGGCTGCGGGGCACTGGCGCCCACATAAGGGCATTGTTTGCCGAGGTAAAAGGGGTTTTTGTCTCCTTCTGGAGACGGGACAGAAGGAGGAACAATTTCCCCCATTCATCACTAATTCCCCCATTTGAATAGCAGCACATTGCCCCACGGTAAATAGACGGGCACCGCAGTCCTTCCCTGCCCTGGGCACTCTGGGCACAGGTGGTGGGCTCTGTGTCCTGCCCAGATCGGGGTGTTGCCCTCTGCCAGAGCTGGGGAGGCCTGGCTGGGGGGAAATGTTCAGAAGGGATGCATTCCCCAGCTGCTTCCCCGTGGCCGCCCAGCATACCCTTTTCTCCGTCACTTAAGACAGTCCCAGGTGGGGGGCAGTCTTGTCCCCGCCGGTATTGTTCTAGGCTCCAACAGCCTGGCCTCGGGCGGGTTGCCCGTCCCCAAGGGGCCTCCTGGCACGGCAGCCCCAATGAGGCCGGGGCAGAGATGAGAGGGTCCCTTCCAGCTGGGCGTGGGGTGGGTTCAACTGGCACACGGCCCTGCCCAGAGAGTCTCATGGCCGGAGGCCTGTGCCCAGGGAGGCCCAACTCCTGCACCCTGCAGGTCGGGCCCCACTACCCATGGGGCCAGCTGGGTGCTTTCACAGGGTCATAAAGTGTCAGAGCCCAAGAGGGCGTCAGCGGCAACTCCCTGGACTGCAGATAAGAGGAGCCAAGGAGACGGGCTGTGCCCAAGGTCGGGAGACAGTGAGGCCCCGCACCTGCTTCCCCCACCCCCCTGCTGCTCTCACTGGGCTTTGAGTACCGTCTATAGCTCCTTTAAGTCCCACTTTTTTGGAAGGGGTGGGGAGGAGGAAAGGATTCAGAGTGGACGGGAGCCTCAGCCTGGGGTGCTGACCCTGCTCGCTCTTCCTTCTTTCCCTGAACAGTGCCACGCGCTGCCACCAGACCTTCCTGGGGGTGTCAGTCACCTCGGGACGGAGCCAGGGGAGCAGACCCGGGGCCTGTGGTGGGCCTGGCTCCTGGCTCGGGCACCAGTCCCTCCACTCCTCCCAGAGGGAAGATTATGGACCACTCAGAGACCAAACCAGACACAAGTGATGCAAACCTGCTTCCACTAAGGAAACCGTTGGCTCCTATAACCAGAAAGACTAGGTGTCCCTTGGCTTGGGGCACAGATGGACGTGGGGGTGGGGCTGGTGGGATTTGTCCGAGCCAGCTATCAGCTCTGCCCCGCGGACTGGGCGGCCCTGGGGGGGTGCAGAGGAGCACTTCTCTCCAGACATTTCAGCCAGAGCCCAGGACTGACTTCTGTGTGTCCCACTTGGTCAGATGCCTGCTGATCACTGGGATAAGCTGGACTGACTGGCCAGGTGTGGGGCATGTGGTCACCCTGGAAGATGCAAGGTGCCCTCACTGGAGGAAAGGGTATGGTTTCTGGAGAGGCAGGAATCACCTGCTGCACCCCCCACCCCCAATACAGCCCTACTCGGTCTGGGTCTGCAAGGGGAGAGGGGGCGGGGCACAGGCCACAGACACAGTATGTGAGAAGGTGATTAAAATGGCTCTGGAAAAAAGTAGGTAAAGGGGTCAGCATGTCAGAGTGGGGGTGGGGAGGTCTAACTGAGAAGGTGACCTTGAAGCAAATCCCTGGAGTGGAGGGGATGCACCAGAAAGAGCGCGGGGGACAGTGTCCTCGAGGGAAGAGCAGGTGGAAAGATGTACAGCTGGAGTCTGGAGTCGGGTGACAGCAAGGGGGCTGCCTCTGGAGGGAGTCTGGTGCCTGATTAGGGTTTGAACTCAGTCCCTGCAGCTGCCACTGCCTTGGGGGCTGAAGGACAGATCCACTCCCCCCACCTCACCCTCCCCAGCAGCACCTTTGCCCCCACGGGGTCTTCTCCGCTTCCGCTTCCGTGTCCGGCCCTCCTCAGGGTGAGTTCTGGAGAAGGGCCCTGCCTCGGGGCTGGGGGCAAAGGAGCAGGGATCAAAGGCCGGAAAGCTCACAACTCTCCTTTTGGAGCCATCTCTTCCAGAACCCCTGGAGTCTGAGCCCCCAGGACAGCGACCACTCCTCTCTTCATTGTTGTGTCCCCGTGTCCTGCATGGGCCGGGAGGCCGGGCATCTTCCAGGCGCTGCCCGCTCCCTCCTCCCCCTCACTGTGCCCACCCCAGATCTCACTCCTTCCCGCAGGGCTGGACTATGAGGGGCTCTGGGGGGCCCAGGGAGGCCCGTGTGTGTGTGTGTGTGTGTGTGTGTGTGTGTGTGTGTGTAGATGCGTGATGAAGTGAGAGAGTGTGGGGTGTAGAGAACTAGCTTTTATTTTTTTTCCTAGCACCTACTCTTTATACCAGGTATTTATACCTTATAAATCCTATTTTACTGGCATGACACCCCTTTGGAAAGGAAACTGAGGCTCAGGGATATAAAGTGGCATCTGCAAGTTCACATAGCCCCTGTCCGCCCCACTCCCCATCCCGTCTGCATTCTGCCTAAAATCCGCAGCCTCTCTGGTTGGCAGAAAGTGGACCCAAGTTTTTTGCAGCGCCGTGAGCAGCCGGTGCCTGGGCAGGCAGTGTAGACACGCGGTGGGCATGCTAGGCTGAGGTGGCCTGAGCAGAGTGACTGGGGGCACATGCGCTGTGACTCTTCTGTCCCTCCGGTGAGCCCTGCGTGTGGCTGGCTTTCCCCGGCCCAGCTGTGGTGTGGAGGCAGGAGAGCGGTGGCCTGCTCAAGGTCTTGGGTGGTTTTTTTGTTTGGGGGGATTTTTGTGGTAAATAAGTATAATGTAAAAATTGCCATTTTTTTTTCCGTATATAATTCAGCAGCATTAAGTACCTTGACGGTGTTGTGCGAGCAGCCCCATTATTTCCAAAATGCGGTTTTCATCACCCCAAACTCGACATCCATGAGGCAGCAGCTCCCCGTTCCCACTCCTCCCTGCCCCGGGGAGCCCTCAGATGTTCCCTGTCTCTGGGAAGGTGCCTATTCTAGACACTGCGTGGAAGCAGACCGTCTGTGTCCCTCCTGTTGTACCTCTTTCGCTTGGTGTGATGTTTTCCAAGTTTCTCCATGGTGTAGCACATGTCAGCACTTCATTCCTTTTTATGTCTAAGTGATATTTCAGTGCACGCATAAGACCCCATCTTGTTTTGTCCATTTACTTGGTGAGGTTTTTCAGAATGTAAACAATGTAAGTCAGTCATTAATCGTTTACAATCTGGATATTTACAGAATGGTGCAGATTTCCGGTTTCTTCTAAACACTGGGAATGCATGATCTGGTTTCCTGGTAGCTCACGGTCCTACCTGCCCGGCCACTTCCCTGCCTAGCCGAGGGCAGCATCTGAGCAGAGGGAAGCAGGGTGCTCCGAGCAGAGCTCATACCTGGGGCTGGCCGGCTGAGCAACACAGGTGCACAGTCCCGGGGTGAGGGGCTCCGCAGCTCCAAGATTGCTGACCACCCTGGGCTCCTGAGCTGCAAGAGGCTGGGGAGTAGGCATCCCTCCTCTGTCCCCCACCCCCTCCCAGAGAGGTTTAGGGCAAGGAAGTTACCTCTTCCCAGGAGGTAAGGTGGTCAGGGTGGCAGGCGGTTGGAAGGCCACTTCTGAGCCTGTACAGGGGTGGGGCACTATGAGAGGCTGTGAGCCCAATGCCCATGCTGAGCGCTGGGACATTGGCTCACTGTGTGCCAGGCCCGGTGCCCTCCTAGTAAC
This sequence comes from Mustela putorius furo, assembly GCF_011764305.1. Classification (NCBI taxonomy): domain Eukaryota; kingdom Metazoa; phylum Chordata; class Mammalia; order Carnivora; family Mustelidae; genus Mustela; species Mustela putorius. Next base: position 2,297,676 of record NW_025421464.1, on the reverse strand, counting down.
CCCTTCTCTTGGAGGAGGACGAAGCCCTCCAAGGTCAAATAGCTGGCCTATTGGAGATGGTGCCGGGCGTGAAGTCTCAGCTCCAGGGTGGGCTAAGAATGGGCTCCTGCTAGAGCAAACAGGAGCTCATGTGATCAGCCAGTCTGGGTGTCCGTCCTGGCCTTCCAACTCCTCAGCTCCAGAAGGCTTCTCCAGCACCAGATCCTGTCCTGGTGGGAGGTGGGCAGCTGTCAGGACTCAGCCCAGGCCAGGCTAAGGAGGCCTGAAGTATCCCCAGGAGGGAGGGACACCAGCTTCCTCAGGGCTGTGACTGCTTCCTTCCTAGGGACAGTGGAGGAAGCCTACTCTGAGGAGGCAGCATTGAGCCAGGCCTAGAAAGCAGACTCAAATGTTCTGAGCTGGAAGCAATATATGCAGGCAGACAGCAGAGCCCAAGCAGAGGCCTGGAGACTCGAGGCCCTGCGGTGACCAGCAGAGGGGGACAGGGCTTCAGAAGTCCTGGGACTAAGAACTCAGCGGGCCGGGAGTCTGTCCTATGTTGTTGTGTATTACTCTGGGCTGTGGAGAACAGGAAGGTTTTGGGGTGATGAAAAAGGTGGGGTGGAGACCTGAGTGGGGCTGAGGGGAGGGAGGGCAGCCGCTGACTCCCCTGTGGTTCAGTAACGTTCCTTGGTCCCTCCAGGAGGGCTGGCACCTGGGTTGTCATCATGACTCTGTTTCCCAGCCTGGGACTGGGACTGGACCAGCCTGCAGTAGGTGCTCAGTAAATGCTGCTGAGTAATTTGTTCATTCCACAGCCATCTAGCTCGGTCGCTGGAGATGCTGCGGGAGGAGAACCTGGCACTTCTGTGATGGAGGAGAAGGGGGAGGCGGATGGGTGGTGAGGGCCCAGAGGTTGCAGGCCGGGCGTAGGGTGGGGACGGACTCTGGGGTGAAGCGGGGCCAGCAGGGAAGCTGTGGGGCGGTGAGCCTGAAGCTGACCTGCAGGAGGATGCGGGGAGCAGTGGCTGCCCAGAGGAAGAAGAGGAGAAGGAGGAGGAGGGGCAGCCTGGCCCAGGGGACCTGCGGCAGCTGAGGGGGAGGGGTGCCACTTCACCGCGGCCTTTCCCATCCCCCTCTGCCCGGGGCTCGGCGGCTTGATGGGCAGCTCGGCCCCGCCCCCGGGCGGCCGGGAGCCCAGCGATTGGTTGGGGCGCTAGAGCCGCTCGGTCGCCATGGGGACACTCTGGCGGTGCGCGTGCCCAATGCCCAACCCCGGGGACTAAATCTTCATAATCTGCTGCCTGGGAGAGTGGGGGTGGGGTCTTGAGCGACCCTGGCCTGGGGGAAGGGGTGGCCTGGGAGGCGGTCAGGTCTCGCCGTGGCAGCCCCTCCCCCAGCCACCCTGGGTGCTGGTGCCGAGTAGCCTGGGCACCTGGGCGCCACCGGGAACCACGCGGTACTCACCTGACAGTGACCCCGGGAGCTCGAGGAGCTTTGGCCTCTGCCTCTGCCGTCTCAGCTGATCAAGCAGGAGGCTGGGCCTGGACTCGGGAGAGGGGCCTGGAATTTTATCGGAAAATGTCTAGCCCCTTCGTTCAAGTTTGTCTCTCCGGATTCCCCAGGCAGTGCTGTGCTCTCCACAGCAGGGGGCGCCCGCAGCAGAGCTTTGTTGGGCTGTCACCTCTGGAAGGCAGTGGTGGCCCACTGAGGTCCAGGGAATGCAGACCCCAGACACTGCAGCCCTGGCTGGGGCTGTCCAAGGCCACATGGCCTGGCACCAGAGGCGGCTGTGGGGGACAGGCTGTGTGTGGGTAGGCTGGCAGGACTACTGGGCCTGCTTGCAGCATGGAGTGGGTAACTGAGGGGTGGGGCGCACAGTGGGGCATTAACCCTTTCTCCTTAGCAAGCCTGCTTGGGGGAGAGGGTGTGAAGGGGCGAGGCAGTGGTGAGTTAAAGGAAGCGGTGGTGCTGGTCCGGCCCCAAGCGACCTCTGGGGAGTCCAAGGACCTCTGGCAAGCAGCAGGCTGGTCGGACTTGAGGCTGCAGCCACTCATGGCTAGGCCCTGGAAGCTGGGCCTCCCTGGAGCCTGGGTGTAGTGGCGTGGGGGTGGAGTGTGGGAGACCAGCATGGCCTGCACCCCCCATGGCTGCTCCTGCCCTGACGACCTGGGCAGGGGGATCCTGCATCAGGTGGGGGCAGAGCTAGCTGCTCGGAGCCCCTAAAGGGGACCGCTGTGCTCACCTCCTACCCAGAGATGCTGGTGTAGACAAGATGGGGCCAGTATTCCCTGTGGCTGCTGTGGCCATGACACCCCTGGGGGCTTTAGGGGACAGTAGGTGCTGCGCTGGAGCCTTATACCCAGGCCTCTCGTTCCAGATGACTCCTCCTCTGAGAGTGGCAGTGGCAATGGTTCCTCCACCCTGAACCCATCCACCTCGAGCAGCACGCAGGGCGACCCTGCCTTCCCAGAGATGAATGGCAACGGCGCTGTGGCCCCCATGGACTTCACCGCCACCTCCGAAGATCAACCCATCAATCTGTGCGACAAGCTCCCTCCAGGCACGGCGCTCGGCACACCCTCCTACCCCTCCGATGGCTGCGGCACCGATGGACTGCGGAGCCGTGTCAAGTATGGGGTGAAGACCACCCCTGAGGTGTGTGGGGCTGTGGGCCCCCCCAGAACCATGAGCCTCCTCCTTCCCGTGCAGGGCAGAGTGGTGGAGGCTGACATGAAATCATCTGTGTCCAGAGCTGTGATGCCGAGGCTGCTATGCCCTGTGTTCTGTGGAGGCTCTGGAATGAGATCACACAGGGTGTGACCTTCTTTAAGCATGTGTCACCAGCTGTGAAGAAGCCTTAGTGGAGGTGGTGGGTGATGTGTGGCCTGTCCCCTCTATCCCAGAACAAAGTCGGCTGCAAATTCGGCAGCATGGGGCTGTACTGAGCACGGAGGCCCTGCCTTTCGTGGCTACTTTGCATGTTTTTCCCCGTTTTGCAGATGGTGCAGAGAAAGAACAAGGCCTCTGAAGCCCCAGGGATGTGACTGTTTGAAATTAGGTAGATCAGGCTGATGGGTACACATGGGGGAAGGGCGGCCAATGCCGGTGCTCCCCCCCACCAAGCACTCCCCCCTGCCTTCAGGCCCTCCCCCACACTTCTGCAAGCTGCCTCTGGGCCACTAAGGTTTCCTGCAGTGGTACGCTGAAGCACTGGGCACAGGTACTCTCTCAGCAGTTTTCTCCTGCCAGGGCTGCAGGGCCAGAGGTGACTTTGGGAGCCCTGCACCCCTGTACCCAGCCATGTACCCCTACACAGTTTCCTCCCCTTCCCTGGGCCGCCTGCTGCTGCAGAGAGCATGAGGTGGGGGCCAGGCCTTGCCTCTGATGGCCTGTTTCACGGGAGAATTCTTTACAGATGAGTGCGTGTTCAGTTGTCACTGTGTGTCTGAGCTCAGGCCACGGAGCAGGCGCAGACCAGGCCGCTCCCTGCACTGAGCAGAGGGCTGCAGAGGGGGAGTCCGCTGCCATGACCTCAGGCCACATGTGGGCCACGGAAATAAGAAGGGGCATCGGTGCCACCCGCAGCTTGTGTCTTGTGGTTCTGTCTCCTCTGGCCCCAGCAGAGGCTTGGCTAGGGAATGGCTTGGGAATGTGACTTGCCCAAGGCCCGGGAGGTCTTCTGACCTTCCACGGCAAGTCTGGCATGATCCAGCAGGAGGCTGGAGGACCTGGGTGTCTCTGTGTACAGATCAAGAGCTGAGCACCAGGCCTGGGGCCCTGGGAGGGCTGACCCCTTGTGGACAGTCACAGGAAGCCCGATGGTGGCAGCTACTGTGGGTCTGGGCGCCTGTCCATGTCCATCTTCATTTGTTTGCTCTACAGCAAGAGCGGTGTTCCCCAGAAGAGGCTTATTCTGGGAGGAGTTCCCGTGGTGGGAAAAGACAGCAGGGTTTCTCTGCTGGTGGGCCAAGCCTGGTTCCCACTCCCCCTTCCTCCACACACCCTCTGTGTGGGGCCTCACAGGGCTCCCTGGGGGGCGGCAACAGACAGGAGAACCCCAGCCTGGGAGCTTCGGGAATGTACTCTGCCTAATGGACCTGTCGCCTTGGCTGGTTCCTTCTCCCAGCCCATCTGCTCCTCCTCCCTGACAGCATGCTTGCCGCCTGCGTGACAGCTCGGTTGCCAGCTCAGGGTTGCCGCCCCTTGGGATCAGGGAGGAAAACCCTAAAGCCAGAACCATTCTTGGCAGAACCAGAAGAGGCTGGCTGGTGGTGGGACCCCTTCCTGTGTCTGCCTGTTCCCTGCATGATGTGGTGGGTCCTGGTGTGGGCACAGCTGCCCAGGACAGCGCTGACACCCCTGCTTGGCGCCTCCGGGGCCCCGGGCCTCTGCTGGCACTGCTGTGGGCAGGCAGTCCTGCCTCTGGCCACGCAGGGAGGGGAGGCGACACAGGCCCTCGAAACTGTGGCTTGTGCGGCAGCCAGGTGTGCTCACCATCCCAGTCCCTTAAGCTCACCATGGTGGTCAGACGGAAAGCGGGCCCAGTCTGACCCTCTGGCCCTTGCCTCTCTCAGTCGCCCCCTTACAGCTCTGGGAGCTATGATTCTATTAAGACTGAGGTCAGTGGCTGCCCTGAGGACCTGACAGTCGGCCGGGCCCCCACAGCAGATGACGACGATGACGACCATGATGACCACGAGGACAATGACAAGATGAATGACTCTGAGGGCATGGACCCTGAGCGCCTCAAGGCCTTCAATGTGAGCACCGGTGAGGGATGGGCAGGGTGGGGACCACAGCCACGGCCAGCCCTTCCCACAGCCCATGTCTCCCACAGATGTTCGTGCGGCTCTTTGTGGATGAGAACTTGGACCGCATGGTGCCCATCTCCAAGCAGCCCAAGGAGAAGATCCAGGCCATCATCGAGTCCTGTAGCCGGCAGTTTCCCGAGTTCCAGGAGCGGGCCCGCAAGCGCATCCGCACGTACCTCAAGTCCTGCCGGCGCATGAAGAAGAACGGCATGGAAATGGTGAGCCCCTCCTCCCTTCCTGCGGGCCTCCAGCCAAGCCCCAGGGCCCCTGGGTGGCCCCTGGGCCAGACAACTGCCCTCCATCCAGCGATCCCGGACACACACAGGGAGCTGGGGCCCAGAACAGCTACTCCGCTACAGAGATTACGGGCCCAGAGCCCACAGCCCAGCCCTGTGTCAGCACTCGTTAGGGCAAGGGTCTAGGTCAGCCCTGACTCAGGATCTTTCCCTGTTCTGCCTGCAGACTAGACCCACACCTCCCCACCTGACCTCGGCCATGGCAGAAAACATCCTGGCAGCTGCCTGTGAGAGCGAGACGAGAAAAGCAGCCAAAAGGATGCGCCTGGAGATCTACCAGTCCTCCCAGGTACCTGCTCTCCAGCAGGGTGAGGGCGCGGCCGGCAGTCATGCTGCAGACCCCCAGCCAGGCCAGCCGAGTGCGGGGGAGTGGGGAGGGACGGCGGGCGATCCTCAGAGCCAGACGGACAGACAGAACGGTGGTGGGGTGAATGCGCCCGGCACACAGGCCCTGCAGGCCTCGGAAGTGTGGCCTCCAGGTGTTTTTAGCTGGGTGGGAACAGATCAACTCTGGCCCCCAGACACATGAGCAGAGTTCTACAGGGCATGGCGCAGGGTCCCAGCGACAAGGGTCAGGACCTGCCACCCCTCTGATTCGTTCACGCTTTCTGCCCCCTCTGCAGGACGAGCCCATCGCCCTGGACAAGCAGCACTCCCGGGACTCCGCAGCCATCACCCACTCCACCTACTCACTGCCAGCCTCCTCCTACTCCCAGGATCCCGTGTACGTCAACGGCGGCCTCAACTACAGTTACCGCGGGTACGGGGCCTTGGGCAGCAACCTGCAGCCCCCTGCCTCCCTCCAAACAGGAAATCACAGTAACGGTGAGTGTTGGGGACCCAGGCTGTCTGGGTACACAGCACAGCCTCAGGGAAGGGGGCCAGGCAGGCAGGGAAGCGGAGGCCAGATGGGAAGGTGAGGAAAACTTCAAGCGGTTAAAACACAAAGCCTGCCCGTCCTTTCTTGTTTCCGAGGCAGCTAGCTCCAGTGCTGGAGTGGATGCCCTGCCGGGCCTCTCCCTGCCTCAGCTCCTCGAGGGCCACCATGAGCCCCGAGTTGCAGCCAAAGCCCTGCTCTACCTGAGCTGCATCCTCTCCACACCCTTGCTTTACCCACGATGACCAAGGCTTAGTGAGGTGGTCACTGGGAATTGGTGGCAGAGCCAGCGTCTAGCCCAGGTACAGCCCAGTTCCGCTGTGGCCTGGCGGGGGGCGGGGGCGGGGGGGGTGGGGAAGAGGGCGCACCCGAGTGGCTCTGGGCAGGTCACTGCCTTCTCCAGGCCTGAGCTCATGCCCCTGCACTGTGGAGCCCCCTCTAGGTCCCCTGGGGCCTCAGTGAACCATCCGTTCTCCCTACTCCACCCCCTGAAGCTGGTGATACCCTGGATGCTCCCCATGGTACTTCCCAGGTGCCACTGATGCAGATGGGACACAGACCTCCCTGTGGTATCAGGTGCTGCCCTGAGTGGGAACTAGAGTGGGCCCCTCTGGAGTTTGGGGTGGGTGGGGATGAACTCAGGGCCTCTTGGGCTGAGCTGGATTCTGTTGCGTGTATGATGGGAGCCGCTGATAGGTTTTAAGCAAAGGAGGCTGTGAACTGCACTCTGCCTGCCCCCGTGATGAGATTGGAATCGGAAGGACAGGAAGCAGAAGTTATATGCATGGAGAGTCATTCAAAGACGAAGGGGGGTGAGGAGGAGAGCTGAGGGTGACCTCAGGTTGCCTGAGTAGGTTGGAAGAAGGTGCTGCTCACAGGCCAGGAAACATTGGTTTGAGGTCTTAGCTGAACGTGCCTGAGAGTTCCTCTTAAGCCCTTGTCACTGGCTGCAGGAGACCCCTCACTATTCCTGGGCATCAAGGGAGAGGCTGGCCCCCTACCCATGGCAGAAAGCCCAAAGCCCCCTCTGCTCACCTTGCCCCCTACCACCAGGAAGTGTGTGCAGGTCCCTGGAAGACTCCTGCCTGGGTTTAACTTCTCATCCCTTCCTAATGCCTCTTAACCTAAAATAAGAGGCTGCCTGGCCTTAATCCCCGAAGCTGAAGCCAGAGCGACCAGCCGCAGCAAGAACAGGGACAGCTGTCCCAGAAGGGCTGCTTTTCTTCCAGGAACAAGAGCCATCTGACAGCCCTGCCGAAAGGGGACCCTGTTATGAGTATCCGAAGACAGGCCCCAGAGCAGGGAGGATAGGGCCCCTGGACCGACATGGCGAGCCTGAGGCTTCACACTTCCCAGGCCACAAGCGATGGGGACCACAGCCCCCCGCCCCGCCCGGTGCCCCACAGCACGGCCTGTCTCAGGGCTGCAGCCGCCAGGGAAGGTTGTGGGCCTGCTGCCCTCTGGGCCCTATTCACACCTGCCAGAGAGGCTCCAACAGCGCCCGGCTCTCCCTTTTTAGGGAGGCAGCTGGCTCTGCTCTGTGCTTCCCAGGGCTTCTGCTGCCTTGTGTAAGCACCCTGCTTCCTTAGATGTGGGCAGGGAAGTCACTAAGGCAGGCATCTGCTCATTCACCTGGGGCAGCCCCTGTCCTGGGAGCACTGGCTCACAGACCAGCAGCTGGAGGAAGACCGCCGGTGGCTGTCCCAGTCCTGCGGCCATCAGCCCCATCAGCCATCCTTCAGTCACACTGCCGCTTTTACAGGGCCGCCCTGCTAGTGGCCCAGAGCACCTTACTGTGCTCATCGGTGGCGGTCAGTGGGAGATCCATCTGAGCTTCCACAGAATCTGTTTGGCCTGCCTTTCCTGGGGATGCTGGGCAACTTGCGCCCCCTCCCACTCCTCCAGCAACCACCCCTGAATGTCAGCACCCAAGCCTGCAGGATGGCGGCTCCAGAGCAGATGAGCTGCGGGAGATAGGGAGTCTCCTGCCCAGGCCCGAGCTACCATCCAAGAGAGACAGAAGGACAGCTTTGAGCACAGGGCGGAAGAGGACAAGGCTTGGGGATCAGGGAAAGAGGAACCCCAGTATTGGTTCACACCATCTACGGCAGGTGGCTTCAGCCCTCCTCTGGTGTCTGGAGGAGCCACCCCGGGGCCAGCCCTGCAGCATCCAAGAGTTGGCAGAGGCACCCCTGCTCCCAGCCTGTCCCTGTGGCCCTTTGGCCACCCAAAGAGGAATTTACCGCCTGCTTGGCTGCTGTTTCCAGCCAAATCACAGCCCTGTTCCTTCCACTTGCATTTCATTTTAACAGACTTAGCTGCTCCCTTGACTCTCAATTCCAAGGACATCCCTTACTTAGCAAGCCGTTTCCAAGGCTTCCTCCTTGATGTCCATGTGCTCTGGCCAGAGAGGAAACAGCCGCGGTGATGGATGGGCCCATCGCAGACTCCAGACTTCCCCACGAGGGGCTGCATCAGCTCTTTTCAGCGACAGTTTTTTCCACGGTCTCTCCCAGCGTGAGGCTTCCAGCCTAGCGGCCTCCAGTGACCAGAGCTCATCCATCTCTCTCTGTAGTGGCATAGAGGGCCCCTGTAGTGCCCCTGTAGATGCAAGAGTGAGTAGTGGCACTGGCCGCCTGAACCCAAGGGGTCGTGGGGAGACGGCTAGGGAGCATGGGCAGCCGTGGGCAGACGGTCTCCCCGAGGATGCTCCAGCTCCCACACCCCCAGACATGCTCTTCTTTGGCTGTGTCCTGGCTCAACACCTCAAAAGAATGTGTTTCAAATTCTAGGAGCCTCCTGGGCGCCCATTCAGAAAGCCCTAAAACCTGTCTGGAAGCCCGTTCCCTGTGGGCCTGGCAGCTCCCAGCCGTGCTGAGTTTCACAGGCCTGGCTCAGTCCCCAGCAGCCTCCTCGAGTTCCAAGACTCGGGGATGTCGAACAGGTGCCTGCAGCGTGCCAGAGCAGGCCTTGAGTTCAGGGTCCCAATCCAAAGCCTGCCATGCAGCTATGGAGCAGCCTGGGAGGGGCAAAGGGAGACAACCTGGTGGTCCCCTGCCACACACACTCCTAGGATGTTTCAGAAGACTTTGGGCTCCTTTGCTGCTGCCATCATTCAGAGGCCAGAGGGGACTTCTCCAGATAGCACCCCTGGGTCCTGTCCTGACCACCCCCGCCCTCACACACCTGCCCCACCGCATCAGCCTTCCCCTCACTCGGCCATGGAAGACCCCCTCAGAGGAGGGTGGGGGAGATTTCAGGGTGCCATGGTTCATCAGAAACAGGCTTAGCATCCACGGCCCCTTCCCCCAACCTGGCACTCCCAGTCACTCCCCCTCAGAATGTAGTCACTCTCCGGCTGGCCTAGCCCTAACCTCTCCCCAGCCAAGCAAGGCACCTGGCATTTCTTCTCCCCTCCCTTTTCTGAGCACACACACTGCTATTTCTTTTCCCAGTCTTCTGTGGTTCCACTCTGGCCTCTAGAGCTTTCCACTCACTCATGCCTCTTGGGGTGAGGTGCCTGCTTACCTGCAGGTGTCCTGAATACCCTCTCCCTGGAAAGCCACCCCGTCAGGGGACCAACAGCACACAGCCATCTGCACGGCACAGGCCACCACCAAGGGCCCTTCTCACGGGGTCGGGCCCACACTTCCCTCAGCTGCCGCCAGCTCCCACGGGAAGCTCTGCTTTACCCCAGGGAGGGGAGTCTGGGGAGCACCGTCCACCTGCGGTCCTCAGAAAGCTCCACAGTTGTAAGCAGAGGTATGAGTGGGGCCAGGGAGCTAGAGTCAGAGCCCCTGGCCACGGGCCACCCTGCTCATGTGACCCAGGGCAAACCTCCCACCACCAGGCCTCCCCAACTTCCACCTATCGACCATAAGGTCTCCTTCCCCGCCGGACTGCCCTGAGGGTTCGCAGAGAACCCCACGTCTCATCTGCTGGTACCAGGCCCCATTCTAGGCACTAGGGTTCAGCTGCTGAGGCCAGAGCACCTGAGCCACAGCAGGCCCCCAAGACGACACACAGAGGGACATCCCCTCCCGGATGCCATGTGAGTGTTCAGCTCCCCTCCTCACCTACGCTCTCCTCTCCACAGGGCCCACCGACCTCAGCATGAAAGGCGGGGCCACCACGGCCTCCAGCACACCCACGCCCACGCCCTCCAGCAACAGCACCAGCAGGACCATGCCCGCTGCCCAGCTCAGCCCCACAGAGATCAGCGCCGTGCGGCAGCTCATCGCCGGCTACCGAGAGTCTGCCGCCTTCCTGCTGCGCTCCGCGGACGAACTGGAAAACCTCATTTTACAGCAGAACTGACCCCGCGGCACGTGGAGTGCACTACCCTGGGGAAGGAGGCTGTCCCGGCCCGGCTTCTTGCCTCACCACTTGGTATATTTTGTTTTTTTGAAAGAGGTGGGATCCAAAAGAGCTGTTTCTAGCCACACACCAAGCACCTGCGACTTTGGGCACAAGGACACTTTTTTTTGGAATCTCACCACACGGGTGCTCTGACCTGCTTGGAAGAGGCCAATGGGGCAGCTTTGGAAGGGCTGGGGCTCCCCTGACAAGGCGCTGGGGACGCAGCTCTATTTAGAATCATCTTCGTGGACCCTGATGTTAGAATCCCACCCCCAGATAATTACCTTTCAAGTCTTAGGTGAGCAGAATTGCATATTTATTGAGAAAAACAAAGTGGACCCTTTCTTCCTCTCCCCTTAGTAATTTATTTTTCTGAAAATGGATTCTTTTGTGTTTGTACAGATTGCCAGTCTATGTCTGTCTGATCAGAAGGATGTATCCCTGTGCCCTAACATTCCGTATCACTACACTGGCATGGGCTGGGGGCCAGCAGGGCGGGGTGCGGGGAGGCAGGCGCCGAGCGGGCTGTCCTCCCGCGTGCCCAGCACCGCCAAGCCGGAGGACCTCACCCACACCCAATGCGAAGCAAAGACAAAAATGGCTCCCGTACCCCCATTCCACAGATGCCCCAGTCACATGGTCTCCTGTATTCTACCTCACACTCCAGCGTGGGCTTTTTCCAGGATGTGCCCTGAGCCCGTTCTGAATGGCTATCTATCTCCCGACTCCCCCACACAAGGTGTCTGCCTGGGAGGTAAGTCCAAAGGGGTGGCCAGGACCTGGAGCCCAGAGAGGGCTGCGACCCTCACAAGCAGCAACTTGCAGCCCCTTGGCCCCAACCCTCCTGGCTGCTCGGCAGGACAGAGTGCTGGGGGAGAGCAGCTGCTCCGCAGGGCCCTTGCTCTCACCTGCCCCCAGGGAGCCAGGTCTGAACACTTCTCCACACAGACCCAGGGCCCTCAGACACCTGCCAGAAAGGGCCTGTTTCTTCAGGGTGGGCCCCCAGCTGTCATGCAGCCACCGAATAGGAAAAGCAGCTGTAAGCTCCTGGTCGGACTGCAACTCCTGTCCTCTGCCCCCAGAGCTGGAGTAAAGGGAACATCGATAGAAGTAGAGAAGCCACTTGGGTTCTCCGAGGACCTGCCCTTCTGCAGGGGCCAGTCCTGGAAGAAACCCACAATCCCTGGAGTGTGAAAAAGGGCAGAAAGAAAAGGCTGGCCTGGTTTCCTTCCTCCCCAGTAGGCACTTCCTCTTGCTCAGTGCAATACCTACCAGTGCTGCTAAAACCAGGGACTCACCCGGACCTCAGAAGGCCCCCGGGGCCTCTCCATGCAACACTCCGTAGCCATGGCAGCAGCTCTCTGCTGCCCGCCCCTGCCCAGAGCCAGCAGAAGCCCTCTGTTGCCTTTCCTCCCTCAGAGCAAAGAGGCCCCAGGGGAGCCAGGGCTGCGTGGACCCTAGGACGGCCACAGCCACTAGACCCCAGAGCAGGTACCCCTTCCCAAACCAGCTTCCTGCAGCTACCTGCTCCCCAGCACTATGGCAGACCACCCTCAGGAGGGCCAGGGAGGGGCTCCTGCATGGATGCCCCACCCCGCCTCAGACCCATGCCTGAGCTGTGGGCCTTGGAGTCACTGAAAGGTAGGGTGCCCCTCCCCGTGCTTGCTTCCAGCCCCCAGTAGTTGGGGGCGGTCTTTCTCAAGTGGCCTCCAACGCCCCACCCAGCCACACCACCTCTGCCTTCCATCTGACCAATCTCCAGGCCTCTCTGGTCAGGACCAGGACACCCGAGTCTCCCCCCTTAGCACAGCACAAGCTCCAGTGCCCAAGGCCTGTCCCCCACCCCAACCATCCACACATTCAGCCCCACCTGCTCAGTGCTACTCCCGGACGTCTCAATTTATGTAAATATTTGTGTGTGTGAACAATACTACAAAGTAATCAGTAGGTCTTTTGCAAAATGTTACCCCAGGCAATTTGTGAGAATCTTAATGTTAAAAACTGGCAGAGACAATCGCCACCTTAGAATTCTTGATACCAACTGCTTAACTTGTCATTCCCCCTCCCAGAAACAGGCTCCCTAGCCAGGCTAGGATGCAGTGCTTTCCTCACAGACTGGAGTGAGAAGGGCTGGGAGGGGCTGCTGCCACCACCCCACAGGAGGGATTAGATCGCAAGATCATCCTAAATGTTGGTGTGAGAGTCCCGCTTTCCTGAGCAGGCCACCTCAGCCTGCGCAGGCGCACTGGTGTGAGAGGAAGGCCTTGCGGGCCGGGGCTCCCCACGGCCCCTCTGGGACAGTGGATTCTGCCACAGTGCCCTTGCCACCTCTGTGGGCTCCTTCCCCGTGACGGCAGAATCAGGAGCAAGTCACTGTGTGCAAACAGTACTCTGTTAGTTCTTTCAGTCAGGGAACTTGTTCTGTTTTGCTTCAGTTTTCAAAGATGCAGTTTCGACCCCTCCCCGCTGCTCCTGACTTGGAGAGCACCGAAGAGCTGGGTCTGCAGGACCTAGCTCACTGCTGTCCCACCCCCATCCCAGTCCTCACCCTCACCCCAGGGACTGCCTTCTCCCAAAGGGAGCTTCCAACGCCCTGCCCCACAGCCATTTGAAATTCTCACAGAGGGCCTCAGGGCACAAATTCTCCATTGGGGATCCTAAGCTAAAAGGTAACTCAAGAGTAGAAGACACCAATTCAGTCTTTGCAGGGGGCTAAATCCAGCAGAAGGGTAGAATCAGGAGAAATGGGAATTTGGTCTTCATGGTAGACATCTATAGACCAGTAATGGTGTGACCCATCTGAAATTCATTTTACCGTCACCTCCAGTACAGTCTGTACCCCAGGACCGTGTTGGGCGGGAGGGGGACAGGAGGGGGCTAGCAGGGTTTTCAAGGATTTCAAACAGGTGGAACCCGGCCATCCCTATTCCTAAGGGCCACTTACGACTCCAGGGGTGGTTACAGGATTAACTACCAGTTCATTTTCAAAATGCTGCTTTGAACTCAGAGGGTTGATACTTTTAATTTGTAATTTTTTGTAAAACTTTTTACAAGATAGTAAAGTATTTCACCAGAATACCAGTTTCAATCCGTCCATGGTCTGATTTTTATATAATTTAGTGGTGCTTTAGAAACTTTGTTTTTGTTGTTTCTGAGCTAAACAGCTCAATCCTTTTTCGCCTGTATCTACCTAAGACCAATGTGAACCTTTGTATTTTTGCTCCTAATTTTGGACTCAGTGAAAGTGTACTGTTTACATGTACAGACGCCCCAGTCCCTGTGTGTTCTGCAAGACTCGCTCTTGAGGAGGAAGGTGCACCTCACTAAGCTCATCTGCTTAGCAAAGCCACAAAACAAAAACCTCTCTTTTTACCTGTGTTTCCACCTAAAAACAAAAACGAAAACCCTACACCACACAGAACTCAAGATTTGCTGAAAAATACTTTTTCTAAGCTCAGAAAAATCTCCGTGCGGCAGATGGCCCATATGCCTTTGTGGTGTGGTCCGTTAGGAGCAGGGGGCAGCGCCGAGATGTCCCAGCAGCTGCGGGGGGCGGGGGGACCTGTGTGGACTCCAGGAGCATGCAAGCAGGACTTCACGGCAGAGCTGTGGGGTAGTGGAGGTCTCCCAGCAGTTTGGCTGGGGTGTGGGGGTGGGGGTAGGGAGGTGGTTCGAGGTGACTCGTGGGGACCTTCAGGGTCAAGCCACCTAGGATTTAGGGATAACCCAAGAGGCTGTCAATCCTCCAGTATAAATTAGACATGTTTGGGGAGAGTGTGAGTTTCTTATTGGAGATGAGGTTTTAGGACTTCCCCGTGCAGATGGTACAAGCATTCCTTCAGGGTTCCCCCCTGGAGGCAGCTTGCTCTGGAAGCCTGACCTCTGAGGAGGGGCAGGGGGCTCCAGACGGTAAGCATATGGCACTTAAGACAAACCGCGGATGGCACCAACTTTTAAAGGTGACTCTTTATTACTTAATCAAAGGCTACACCTCTAAATTATATTTTTACAGATACGCACCTATGCAACTTAACGTGGCTCTTCTAAGCAGGTGATGACTTCCTCCTCGATGCTCTATAAAAATTGTGTTCTATATAGTGAGTTTTTTCCAGTAAATGTGGCTTAATATTTTAATTCTTAGAATGTGTCTTCTCTATGTGATGCAACTAAATTCTGTTTGTTTGTGGAATGACTAGCACAGGCCAAGTCCCTCTCCCTCACTTAACAAAAGACCAATGAGCTGTTAATCGAGCTGTTATCTCCATGGTATTACTTGCTAAATGCACTGATTTCATAAGTATGTGGAATCCTTTTTCTTTTGAATCTGTATATCATATATAAGACTGAATCTACTTAATAAACACTGAATAACAAACCAGATGCTTCATTCCCACCGTGTCCTCTCAACAGCCCCGCCAGCCAGCTCTCTTCCTTGCACACCTGTGGAGGGCGGCACCGACCTGCCCTTCTGCTAGTAAGGAGACCACCTTTCCCAGCCGGCGCGCTAGCCCACCATGGAAGGCCCTCGGTAAACTTTCCTCAAATGAGTAAGCCTGTCATTTCTTTTCACACCTAGCCCATTGGAAAGAGAAGGAAACGAAACTTTACTAACTCTTGCCGGGTGGCAGGCGCAGGTGGCCCATTCCCGGGGATGCCCACCAGTACCCCTGCAGACATGCGCCCCCCCTGCTCCTCCGGCCCCACTGAAACCAGGCTCATGCGCACCGGCCCCTCAGTGCTGGCTTGGAAGACTGAGGGCTGTTAACCTGCAACACTTGATGTTCCGTTTGTCCCAAAACTCCTGAGCCCTCCTTAAGGGAAAAGGGCTGTTTACTTGTACACAGACTTTTTTTTATCCTGCATATATCATTTAGGCTACACCTTGAGGATAACTTCCAGGAATATGGCTGGGGGCAAACCTGTCATTGAGTTTGAAAAAACAATTCTGCAAGTTACAAGCATAAAGGTTAGTTTTAAAATTGTGTGTTCAAATACACAGACATACATTACATTGCAGTTTTTACGATGTTTGTTTTTTGTAGTGGCAGAATCTTTCAAACTCTATACAATACCCTAATATATGAAATAGATAAAAAGAGAGGGGCGGTGGCTTGAAGCCACCACAGCCAGGGAACACAGTGTGGGGCCAAGGTTCTTAAGATGAGCAGGAACCTTAAAGCCAAAAACAGCAGCTATGTGCCTCTCTTCAAACAATGTAGGGACCAAGGGCAGCAATGCCTCAGTGATTTCATGAAACGACTGTCCTAACCCAAACTATCCCCGCTGAGAATCACCAAGGGACCATGAAAACCCCAGGACCTGGGCCAGCGTATCAGATGCCCAGCCCCACTGCCCGCAGAGCTCACCGGCGCCAGGAAAGCACTTACCTCCAGATGAAGGACTGGCAGCTCCACCGGACAGGACAGGATGGGATGGGACAGAAGCTCCAGGATCGAAGATGAGGAGGAGACATTCCTCAAGGACGGAGAAGCGTTGCTTGATCCCTGGCTTCTTTACATGGGGCCCCAGGACCACCGCTGTCAGCAGTGGACAGGACATCATCAAACAGGAATGCCCCCACAGGAATGGTGAACTAAAATTTATTCGGTGACAAAAAACAGGCAAACCTCCCTGTACTCAGGGAGGGGAAGGGGAGAACATGCACCTAAGTGCAATTTTAAAGTAATGATGAAGAGTATTATTATGCTAAGCGAAATAAATCCAAGAAAGACAATTATCACATTCATGTGGAATTTAAGAAACAAAATGGAGGAGCATAGGGAAAGAGGGAAAAATAAAATTAGATGAAATCAGACAAATTTTGAGAAACACTGAACTCAACAAACAAGGCTGCTGGAGGGGAAGGGGTAGGGGCATGGGTAGCTGGGCGAGGGCATTAAGGACGGCACGTGATGGAAAGAGCACTGGTGTTACATGAGACTGATGAATCACTGAAATTTACCTCTGAAACTAATATTCATTAACTGAACTTAAATTTAAAAAAAATAAAATGATCATGCACTAGGGAAGCCCAGTTTACCAGAAACCTAAGAATCCTTTGCAAAGTCCTCACTCCCCTCCTGGATCTATTGTATAAACCCAGATTTTATGAAGTTTATTACCAGTCAGGGGGCTCTTAAATGCGGGGTCCCAGCTGCCTCAGGAGCCGATGAGCCTTCTGAAATAGTTTGCCCAACTTCATGTGGATGTGCCTTCCTGGGGGAGAAGGTCTGGAGTACCCATCGGGCTCTCCAAGGAGTCTGTGTTCCCAGAAAGGTTAAGGGCCACTGCACAGACAGCTGTCTCTTTTTCACTGTTACTTTCCTTGTAGGGCTTTCATCTACATCTTTTGGTAGTTAGTACAGGCTTTCAAATTGATGCACCAAGACAAGAGGAAGCATGGGGCACTGTCAACATTTGGTTTCAAGTCCTCGTCTCCAAGGTCACAAACTCACTTTCCCCATCAGTTTAGTCGGTGCCCACACAGAAGCACAACACAGCCTGTGCCACCTCCTCTTGGGAGGCAAGCAGGCAAAGGCTCTGGTCCCCCAAGGCCCCAATCATCATCGGCTACTCTATTAAGCTCACACACACCCAACCCACACATCCCTCTCAAGCAGGATCTGACTTAAGAGCAGGATGGACGTAATAGTCACGATGCTCACCAGGCCAGTAGAATAATATCCTTTCCCTATTCTGAACATTATTAGGGTTTCCTCATCCTTCAGATCATGAGTTAAAACAGTCTCCCCTGCAAGGAACTCAATCTCTAAACTTAGAGGACCGCATATTCAACAACCAAAGCGTGAGGTCAAAAGCCAGATGTCCGTTGAGAGGCCGCATCACCCCTCAGTGCATGAGGCCCACCCCTCCACAGCCGTCCTCTGGGCCAAGGGACAGGCAGGGGTCAGGAGCCATGCAGACTTCTACTCCAAGTTTGGGCAGCTACTGACCAGGTGCAAGCGAACAGTCTGGGCTACTTTCTACGTGCAAGGTGCTAACGATGAAGCAGGAATTACTGTCCCCATTCAGAGAGGCTGCCCCACCTGGGGCCACAGAGCTGGTGGGAAGCAAGGCCTGCATGCAACCGCCCTGTATTCTGCTGCCTCCTTGACAAGTAACCAGCCCCGGATCCGAACATAAAGCTCCCAAGGACCAGCAAATGGGCCGCGCCACAACGGCAACAGTACACACACAGCACCACCACCAGCAGCAAACAGCTCCCCAGAAGCTCAGGCACCAGAGAGAGTCTACTTTCACCAGTTCACAGGCCACAAGCTAACAGGAATGTATTTGCATTCACCAATACTTCCAGTGTGTTTTTTCAACGTGTTATTTCTATGCTAAGGTAGTTTCTGCTAAGCCCAGAATCGTGCACATAAGTACTCCAGTAAGTCTGGGACTGCAGCCTGTCACCCTCAGGCCCCCTCCACAGGTAACCTCCGATGCCAGCAGCCCCCTCCCAGCTGCCTGCTGTGCAGGGAGACAAGGCACTTATACTGACAGGTTTTTCCTGTTGGAACAGGTCACCACCCCCAGCGATCACCAGCCATCAGGAATCTCTTGGGGACTGCAGCTGGGATGAGTGCCCTCACCACTCTCGTGAGATTTCTGCTCCCGGTCCATGCCGCCACACCCAGCATCTAAAGACCACAGAAAGTGGCAAGTTGGGCCTTCAGCACTAACCTCACAATACAGCATCCAGGCCGAGAACACGGGCTCAGGAAGCAAGGTGAAGCAAGCTAGCTTCTGTGCTCCTGGCCTTCCTTCCCAGCCCAGTGGGGCGGCCACGCAAGATGATGGGAGACCACAAGCGCTGGCTGTACAGGTTTATTTTTCCAAAACCACAAGAGACGTACAAGAATAGTGCTTTCCCTGGGCAGCCTGATGGACCAGAACTGTTTCCACCTGTAGCCTAGATGCCGCCGAAGGTCCCAGCAGAAGGAAGAGGATCAAACACACCTGAGCCTCAGCTCCCTGTCTTTGGTAAACAGACTCTGAAAACTGACAACTCAGATGGGGCCAATACTGCGTTGACACCACCACGTGACTGCCAACCTTCTCACCCACGCTTCCAATGACAAAAATGCCAAAGCAGATGAAATGGGGGTGGGGGAGGTTTTTCAGGTAAAACGAGACTTGCTGAGGTCACACTGATTTTCTACTTCACACTGAAGCACTCACACAGGGAAACCAAAGTCAAAAAGGAGAGCTCTCAACTCTGAAACAAGTCAAGGTATAAGAAATCAGGCAGGAAGCAAGGCCAGGGCAGACAACTACGGAGATGTCTATGCGCTGGAGGTGTGTGGAGAGAGAGGAAGGCAACAGGTGTGACTGCTTCTTCCCCAACCTGCTGTCAGAAGTGCATGATATGGCAGATATTGCTGAAGGTGGGAACCCCGGAGCCAGATCTGGATAGCCCTGCCTGGGGCCACCCACAGCACTCACCCTTGACTCCAGAGCACTTAACACTGGTGGCGGTGATTTGTCACGTATGGCAGTGAGCGGCCAGTGGAAGGTCAGAAGAGAAGAGACGTGAGGGGCGAGACATGTCTGCTCGGCAGAATGCGGGAGGGCTGGCCGCAGTTCTGCAGGCCATGGCGGGTCCACTGGGCGACCAGGACAGGGCACGGGGCTGCGCTGGCAGATCACACGTCAGTTGCTCCGCCCTCCTGTCAGGCAGCACAGCACGTGGTGGCTCTGACACCAGCGGAAAGAAACGCGCCACTTTAATGAGATGACGCCGGAGACGGTTAATAAGGGAGACATACTTGTGTTCTCTGTACAATACATCCATTTACAGAATCGGCCAGTACTGTGTACAACATATAAATACATGATAAAACATTAGAGGTGCATAGAGCATACTTACAGAAGCCAAAAAATTCACTTTATACATCCAAGGATAAAGAGTTAAAAATATAAAAATAAGAAACACACACTGCTTTGAAATGTAAAATGACTTTCACATACACAGGTGCGTGGAGATGCCCACTCCCATCGAGTCCAAAGTGACAGGGAGTATGTTAAGCAGAGGAATTCACCTGCCAAACGTCTGGACATCTGCCTCACAAGGTCTACAGGTGGCATTTTAAAAGGAAAGACAACCCTATGCCCAACCCCATTGTCCGAGCAAGTCTATTCAAGGTTCCAAAAGCTCCTGCAGGCCAGTGAATTGTACTGAGACAGCAAGGTCTCAAATTTGCTTCAGCAACAGAACCAAAGGTCAAACTGGCTCCTGTCAACTGTCAAATGACTGAACTGTGACCCTGAGGTCAGCAGGTGCTTGGGCCCCCTAGTGGGCACTGCTGGGAGTTACTTTAACCCTGTGTTGGCTTCCCCAGCCATGGGCTCCCCCAGAGGGAGCAGCAGAAGGGAAGATGGCAGGGAGGGGGCAGTGGAAGACTGACATGCCTACTCAGTTCAAGCAGGTTAGTTCCCTTGATGGAGAACACAACCGTCTTTCTTCAGTTTCAAGTCCCTCTGGGTGTCAAGGCTGGCTCCCCACACCACACCAGACTCTGTCTGCACAAGAGCTCAAGCTGGCCGGCTGACCTTGGGCAGCCCAATGCCTTGCCCCACAGGAAACCCTTCCAGCAGACCCAGAAGAGTTGGTAAGTGACAGAGGGGCTTTAGCACTACAAATCTTAGGGAGGGGCAAGAGTGTTCTTGCCTGGAGAAACAGAGTCTATTATATCAATGATATCCTGTATACAGATGTAAGATCAATCATTATCAAAATACGCACACTAAATATACAACTTTTCCCATGGCCATAATTTATTATCTCACCACAAGGCACAATACACAGAGTTTGGAGGGTCCGATACAGTCGTCATGACAGAATGCGCCACAGCCCTGACACATGATCATGGCTTTCAGGCTGCACGCACACTGGAGCGAGATGCTTTCCACGGTGCTGCTGTCGGCGAACATCTGCAAGGAAAGGGATGTGCTGTGGCTCGCACTGAAGTTTGCTTTGTGGCTCAGCTGCACCACACTTCCAGCAAGGCCTTTGGGAAAGGTGGGGGAGCTGGAGGAATAATTAAAGCTGGTGGAACTTAGCTGGAGTTTGGAAAGCTTCCCATAAAATGCCTGTTTGATATTGAGTTGGGAGGGGATGGAGGAAGGCTCCAGAGGCTGCCCAGGCCCTTTCCCAGGCTCTCGGGGTAATTTCCAGAAGGGCAGGTCAAGGACAAAGGGCATCCCTTGCAACTGATCCACTAGCTCCCGAGGACCAGGCCCAGTGGCATTTCTGTTCTCGGCATTTGCCTTGAGAGGACTCCCCCCAGAAGTCTTTTCGCTCTTGATGCCACCAACAGAGACAGGTGGTGGCTTTGGAGCCCAGTCTTCTCTGGCGGTCTGTACCCCACCAGACACAGAGTTTTTGCTTGGCCCCAACTTCCGACTGGGAAAACCAGGAGGGGCATCAGCGGGCAGTGGCATTGGTTCCACAGGTCTGGGGCGCTGAAGGGCTGCAGCCTCATTCCTGGGGCCAAAGAGCTTCTTCCCTTGGCCTCCAGCACTGTTCTGACTACCCAGGGCCCGACCTGTCTGATCGGGATCCAGGGAGACTGCATTTGGAGATGAGAAACAAGGGGCTCTCGAGGTAGTGAGATTTCCGGGGCTTCTGGCTGGGGTAGCATTCAAATTACTGCACTGGGACACGTCACTGGCTTCCTTATCTTCCAAACTAGCAGGAGAAAACTGCTCTTTGGAATCCACTTCAGCTTTCCCAGAGGCAGCCGTCAGCTGTGTCCCTGCATAGAGGGAGTCCAGACCTGGGACTGTCTTGGAAATCTTCTGGGGTGCTCCAGGAGCCTGGCTGGGCTCCAGCCTGGCAAGACCAAGGCTTGTTTCACGGCTCTCAGATAGAAGAGGCTCCTTTGAAGCTCTTACAGGGCGGGAGCTGCTCTTGCCAACCACACAACTGTTTTCTGCCGAATCCTGCAAAGATCGCACTCCCAGGGAGCCGCCAAGGTTCTGCTCTTTCATAAGTGGGAGTCGTGGGGATTCTGGTCTGCCGGTGCCTTGGGCTGGAGGAAGAACCTTTTCTAGGGGCAAGTTACCCTGCAGCAACTGCATCACAAGTGGGTTAGTGGCCTCCAGTGAGGACCCAGGCCTGCCCAGAGACATGAGCCTCGGCTGGTACTCGGTGCTAGCCAGCAGCAGGGAATCTGGAATCTTTTGGGGGGCTGCACATACACGAGACACCCAGCTCTGAGGAGTAGCCATGCTGTCTGTCCTTGTAACCAGACTCCGGTTACCATTCATTTTGGAGAGTGAGGCAGAGTGGTTCCAAGAGTGTTTCTCATCCGTGTCCACCACCAAGGGTCTCTTCACGATGGTGGCCTCGCTGGAGTCAGCCTCGCTGCTGTCCTCAGACAGGTGGCCTTCAAAGTCAGAAGCTGTATCTGTGGACTCGCCATGAGGACTCAGTGCCTCCGAGTCTCCATTGATTCTCAACTTTTCACCTTCCACTGGGTTGCGGTCGCTGCCAGCGCCATCATCAGCACACCCCTGAGACGGCACTGTCCAGAGCAAAGGAAAGTGGTTAGGGGGGTCTAGCCCTTCCCCAGCTGTCAACTCCCCAGGTAACGCAGGAATGATGGGCACAGCTTTCTCCCACTCTTCTACAGCCTGGGGCTCAACAGATGGGACACGTTCCCTCAAGTCTGGTCCAGGCTGTCCCACTGCCTCATCCTTTGACAGGCCAAGCACCCAAGGAGCAGCACCATCAGAGACGAGGGCCTCAGTTGTCAAGTCTTCTTGTCTAGTAGCACTTTCCCTCGTGGGTGGGCATGAATCACCAAGTCCCAATTCCTCATCACACCGTCTATCCTGCGGGCAACCAGCCAATGGCAATACAGTGGTGGAACTAGGAGTCACATTCACAGGATCCTTCATGGTGGGGTGATCGTCTCGGTCTAGAGCCTGGCCAGGTCCTCCTTCCAATACAACATCCCCTAGTAGAGACTGCACAGGACCACTGTCTGGGGGAAGAGAGGGTCCACGATCCTCATCATCACTTTCCCAGGAAGTGGTACCAGGCTCATGTTCAGTTCTAACATCTAGATGCAAAGCAGGCTGCTCAACTAATCTCTCTGGGGCTGGGGTTTGGGAGGACAGTGGGGGCAAAGCCTGGCAGGGCTGGTCCCCAGTTGGAGCAATGGGGAGTTGGGAAGCATCTTCTAGCCCACTTGTGAGGACATCTGGAACCCTCTGCCGTGGGCAGCTCTCCTCCTTTCTAAGAGCAATCAGGTCCTCTCTCCTGGCTCTGGACATGGCAGTCCCAGCCTGGATATGCTCCCCATTCAGAGGACGAGGCGGCAGTAGTTGTGTTCGCTGTAGATCTGACGCACACTCTCCAGGGGTACCCGGGGCTCCGCTGGGCTCAGGGTGGGCACAGGCCTCACCACCATCACTACTGCTGCCGCCTCTGCCACCTCCCTCATCGGTGGCCCCGCCGCCACCTCCACCCGGGCCACCCCCCCCTCCGATGGCAGTGGTGGCCGCCTCTCGATGACAGTGGTGGCCTCTCGCCCCTCGGACTTGCAGAGCACGGGCTTTAATGTCTGCGAGGGTCCTGGCACCAGTCCAGCCCCGGCAGGAGGACTCCGTGATGGGGACGATGCGGGGGCAAATCTGGTAAGTGGGCTGACCTTTAACCACCCAGGGTGGTTTGATACGTGAAAGTTGAATCTGCAAGAGAGGAATGGGAAAACAGTTTTAGTTGACTGGGTGATCCGACTTAGGAACTGTAAAACTAAACCAAGGTTCTAGTAGCTTAGGGGGCATGAACTTAAGAATCAAATAATTTCCTTTAAAAATGAAATACTGGCAGTAAAATGGCTGTCCGTGACACCACACCATTCTTAGACGACTCCACTCAAGGGCTGTCATATGCCACGCTTCTATCTAAATTTAATTTCTGGTGGGACTATGTGAGTCACTGCACAAAGAATCTACACCACCTAATAAAAGATTTAAAAACCGCAAAGGATTCTGACCTCCAGAGAGAACTTCAACAGAGTGAACAAAGCAGTGAGGAAGAAAAGAACCTTATCCCCCGGCCATCAAGTCAGGCTCATGAATGGCTCTCTTGTACAGGGCTCTACACTCTCATGTAATTAACACAAGCACCTGGAGACTTCTGTCTCTGCAAAGGGGCTCTGCACATATCCTGACCCTTGAAGGGAACCTGGCCACAGGACAGCCAGGAATCAAACAGCTGCCTACCCGGATGGGCGGGACTTTGGGCTCCTCTTTGGTGGGCTGTGGCTTTTCGGCGTGAACACTTTCAATTGTGTTACGAAAGGACTGACGATCTTCAAGCCGCGGCTTCTTTTCGGGAAAGGATGCGGAGGCCGCCTGCTCAAAGGACTTCCTCTTCTGATCCTTGGGCTCCTGATCCGCAGTCTCCTGAGGCAAGCTGGGAATCCTGTCTGGAGACACAGAGGCCCGTGCCAGGTCGCCTGGATCAGTCTGCGTCCGGGAAGCCACCGGTTGGGTCAGGAATTCAGGACTCTCTGGGTCAGGTACTACAGAGGCTGTGCCAGGCAGATGCGGGCTGCCTGCCTCTGCTGAGTCACTCTCAGCCTCCCCATCCTTATAGACAGGAATGTCTGGGGCAACAGACTGTGTGTCTTTAGCGACCCCTGCTTGTTCTGGCTCCTGCTTTTTGTACAGATTCCTTCTGGCTCTGGTTCGGAGATCTGGACGAGAGCGTTTCTTGAAATGCCCATCTCGCTGCCGGGTGGCTGGACCACGTTGTGGCCGTGCTGATTCTCCCGGGACACGCAAGTCACTCTTGATGTCAGCCTCCTCATGGCCCACGTTCTGATGCAACGACTCTTCTTTGGTCAAACCCAATCTGCAAACCAAACTCACACCATCAGTTACAGGGCAGAGAGAGCATGCCTATTTTAGTGTAGCTGTTAAATCAGAACAAAATAAATCTGCATGCTACACAAGCACTAACCACAGAAAAATGTATGTTAGCTTTCCTACGAATGGCGTTAAGCTTAACAAGCCGGGTAAACCACGGTGGCCAACCTGTTCTCACCCCACATGTTGGCAAGTGCAACTCAGAACTCAGACAGCATCTGCCTCTCTGCCCCCCAAAGCCCAGACCAGGACTCGCAGCACCAGGGCCTTACTTCTGTCCATAGTAGTCTTCAAAGAACTTTTCCTTCCACTGTTCCACCTTCTTTTCCTTTTCCATTTCCTGTCGGATCCTGACTTGCATCTCATGAGTGAATTCGCCTAAAGAGAAATAAAGTTTCTGGAGTGTGTGCATTCAGGATGCTAAGGTCTGTCTTACAGAAAGCCAACGCTTACAATTCCACCACATCAGGACTTTTCAAAATACACAGGACTTTGGTGGGTGTGGAGCTCTTTTTCCTTTTAACGCTGTCTTCTTCACATTTATTCCTGTCTTCTCCAGAGCCACATCATGTTCACGGTCATGACAGAACAGTTCCATGATGAGGGAAATTGACTTTTCCCTCGGATAATCAGTCTTCGACAAGTAACACATCGATCGATCAGAAAATCAAAACAGAAACAAATGAAGAAAAGAACCATTCTTACTCCCTGTGCAGAACCAGGCTCACAGAGCAGGCCTGATGGCTTGTTCTTGGAAAGGCCTGCTTACAAGGTTGGCCCTTGGCTGACATCTGGGAGCTTGGATTTCAGGAGGGTTCCCAGCCCCTTAACTAACATGAATGGCTCACTGTGCCTAAACTGTTTATGCAAACAAGATGGTTTACAGCAAGCACCTGCTTTCCTTCAGGGAATCTGGAATGTAGTTATGTGCCAGGCAGAGGTTTCCCACACAATCAGCTCGGAGTAAAAAGAAAAAAAAAAAAAAAAACCTGGGTACCGAGTCTTACTGAGCTTCCCCTACAGATTACATTTCACATGTGCTGTCACAACTCACTGTTGGGAGACGTGGGCACATCCTGTGTGCCTCCTCTAACAGAGGACGTTGGAAGCTTGCGCCGGGTTTCTCTGGACCTCACCCCAAGCACCTTTTCCCTTTGCTGATTTTGCTCTGTATTCCTTCACTGTGATAAGTCATAGCCATGAGTACAGCTGCAGGAGCAGTCCTGTGAGGCCTCCCAGTGAATCATCAAACCTAGAAGTTGCCTTAGGGACCTCCCAGCACACTCCCCACATAGCTTCCCCATAAAATTAAATTAAGAGCAGCTGACTATCACTCCACTCCAAATGGCAATGTCTAAGAGCACCTGGTAGAACTCAACGTGTAAGTCCGTGCCATGGCGCCCTCTCCTCCACCCATCTAGACAGCGCCAGCATTACTGGGAAGACCGTGAGTCTGGAGCTATAATGGTGATGAGGTGATGCAGGTGGATACATAAACTCAAAACAGCAAAAGCCCAAACACTCTGTACCTTCTTTAAAGCTACAGACACAGTAACACCCACCACATTCATCGGTATAGTGAGGAAAGCCTGCCTTATATTATTAAATAACCCTGGTGGGGGGGGGGGAGATTGGTGCAAAATGAATGTGTAGGTTCTAAATACCCAGGACAAGTGCCGCCACACATGGCAGGTGCCTCTCAAGCCATCTGAGAACATCCACTCACCATCAGCCAAGCGCTCCCGCCAGCTCTGAGCCGCATGAGTGAAAAACTCGTTATTCAGTGCGCTGCTGCTGAGACGCAAGAGGCCATCTGTCCCCACCTAGAAGGATCAAGGCGAAAAGCACAATAAAGAAACTCAGAAAGAGAACAGAAGCCCACCCAGAGAGAGGCAAAGAGGTGGCTACCCATCTGCACCTGTCTGTCCACTTCAGGCAGGAGGAAGAGGAGCTGCTGCTGGAAGTGGGCTGGCAGGGCATGGAAGGTCCGAGAGTTTATCAGGGCCCGGAGGTTGGTGTTGACAAGAATGGACCCAGGCGTCTCAAAATCTATCTCTTCCCCTCTGTTGCGCTTCATCTGACCTGTGATTTTGAAGCAGCAAGAAGCAAGGTATAGATTTTCAGCTTTTCAAAGCAAAAGAGCAAATGCCAACTGAGGGAAAAATTTTAGTGGCAGCACCCAAACTACCCAGAACTTATCTGCACACAAATCCAGTCCACCCTAACCTACATGTCACAATTATTCTGTCCAGGTTACTGCTGTTTCCATCCAACCCAAGAGAACACTTGGGCCTGCATCCTCTCAGAGAAGACTGTACCAAGCTGTGACACAGGCTGAAGAGGACACTCTTCCCAAAGAAAAGCAGGCGGGCGGGGGGGGGGGCAGGCTGTGAGTGTCCCTCCAAAGCAGAAGAACAGGCTCCACAAAGCCAACTGGAGAAACAATGGAAGTTGTCTAAAAGCGAATCTAGTTAGTATACTACAGAACACTCTGCAGAAGCCTTCCCTGACCAGGATGGAGAGCTATGATCTCCACACAGAAAGGTACTAGGCTGTTTAAAGCCACTGAGATGTCAATATAACTCTCTCACAGAAACCTCAGTAGATGTTACTTTTATTTGAAAAAAATCACTAAGAACGAAGACCTAAAGGTTAAGCGCTGCTGATGAGTTGGAAAAGCAGTAAGACGGAAAACCCTGTTCCTACTCAGGCAATGGTTAATTCTAACTTTCAGAAGCCAAGGCCAGTCTTCTTAATGGTTTCATGTGGCCCATCCACAAATAACCAGACTGTGGGTTTTGAGAAATAAATCTTGAACTAGCAGGCAGCATTGTGGCCTTGCAAATAGCCCTACTGAGAACAGGGAGGAGCATGCCACTGAATTTGCTTGCAACCTCAAATTCAACAAAGGCTTCCTTCCACTCAACGTTATGACAAGACTAGAAAAAAGGGTGCCTGACCGAAACTTTGGATGTTAAGAACAAATGTGACAGGATGCTACCAAAGAAAGAAAATGGATCCTGGAATTCTTCACTGAGAAGCTCAAAAGCAATTTTCACTCACCCCAAACACTTACTAAGCAGTACCAAGGCAGGCACAGGCCATGCTTTGCAGGGATATACAAGGAACAATGTGGCACCATCTCTGCCCACAAGTTCCCTCACAGTCTAGCAGAGAAGATCTAACATGTGAAATAACCAAAATATAAGGTAAGAAACAAACAAACAAAAAAAACAGAGGGCCACCCAAGAGGTCAAAATAAACTGGTAAAGGAAGTGGAACAGAGGACTGTGTCTTCTAACTAAGCCTGCAGGGGCCCCCCTTACAGGCAGGGAAATGAGTGCCAAGCCACTCACCTGTGGCCGGCTTCCGGAAGCCTCTCAGGAGCGGGGCAGGGTCCCGGGCGACCTCGGCCTGGCCACGAGTAGCAGCGCTGCCCAGGGCCAGAGAGCCGCTGCTGCTGCTGGACGGGCTGCCGCTCTCGCCATCGGCGTGGCGGCCCGAGAACCCTGAAGGCACAGCATTCCACTGGTCAAAAGCATCACCCGCCGCGCCCAGGGCTCTCAGACAAGCTTACTTCTCCCAGCTCTCCCTGAGACACTGCCAGCAATAGCCGGTGCTTCCGTGGCCCAACTTGGGCTGTCAGAGATCACCACCTCACGGTCTGGCTTTACATTATCCCGTGAGAACGCCAAACCGCCATCTTCATTTGTACAGCACTGCACCTTTACCAAGCTCCTGCACACTCCTCCATAGGACCCTCACGCTGCCCTGCGAGGCCAAGGGCAATGCGCACGGCAGAGCCCAGCACTGAGCTCAGGCCTCACCACCGCAGCGTGCTGCCCACTAGGAGGGCCTCCTGGCTTGACGGGCACTGCGCCACCTAGGTCACACGCTGCTGCCAGATGGGGGCAGGCCCCAAGACCTGAGGAAGAAGCCTCACATCACAAGTTTGCACGTACCTGACGCCGATTCCACGTGGGCCCCGTTTACCTTCAGAGGAGTCAGGACAACTCGTGGCAGCATCACCCCAGTCTTTTTCTTTTGCTTGTTTGCCTAGAGGCCCGAGGGATTACAAAAGGAGCCTGAATCCCCTGCAGGGCTGCACGAGCAGTCCCTCTCCACTATGTCCCCAGCCACTGTTTGCTACAACAGAGTTCATACTCAACCCGCTCAAGAGGGTCCTGCCAAGAGCAGCACGGACTCATGTCACTGAGCAGGCGCTGGCCCCTGTTTTACAAATAAGGAATTTGCCCATGATCCCAAAGCTACCGAGCGCCAAGGCCATCATTCCAAGTGCTGATTCCCAAGCTTGCATGCCCCCTACTCTGCACTGTTCTATCCACGTTCCGTGTTTGTCGGATGTAAGAGCAAAACTATCCATCTGTGGTAATGAGGAAAAACCAATCACTCTGCTCTCAGATCCACTGCCCATCTTAACTGTACTAACAGGTGGAGACCACAATGATTTGCTCCACCACCACGCCCCCTCCAACATGCTCACAGTCAGCTGCACAGGCAGAGTCCTGTCTCATACCTGCCTTACCTACCCCAGCCTAGCCACCAACTCTCCTCCCTACCTGTGAAGAAGCCCTGTGGCTGTCCCTGGGACTGGAAAGAGGCCGACTCTGAGATTCTGCAGAACAGGATGCATTCGAAGATGTTTCGTCAAGAGAAACTGGCAGAGAGGGAAATATAGGTTAGTCTCCAATAGCCGCCTGTGGCTCTCGGCCCATCCTGTGAGAGACGTACTTACCATCGTTTTCACCGCTCACAGTGCTGGCTTCATTAGACCCACAGCTCTCCACGTCGGCTGTGTCCTCTGGCTCCTCTCCTTCCACTGCAGCCGGACTGCGAGACCACTGCAGGGCATCCTTCTGTGACAGCAAGGCACAACTCAGGTGAGCAAAACCTGACAGATCCCACAGGCACAGCAGTCACTCCTAAATGCACGCTGCTTTAGAAGAGGTTTGGAATACTGGTAAGTTCCTATCCCTCTTCTAATTGACCTCTTTCTCTGCAAAATCTTTTCACATGTACATCACAAAAGTTAGACATAATTTCCCATTCAGTCCACTCAGTAAATGTTTATGGAGTGCCTCCTATAAGCTACATCATGCTAGTTCCTGGCTGCGAGACAGAAGGTGGAAATCGGGGAGTTCAACTGAGTAAGAAAGAAGACCAAATCTATGACAATACAAAGCACAGCAACAGAGTTACAGAGAGAGCTGCAGCAGTCCGGAAGGGGAACAGCTAACTCAGTGAGCTGGAGAAAAGAGGGCATGGGGCTAAGGCCTGAAGAGAGATGTGCTGCTTAAACTGAGTTTTATTTTATTTTAAAGATTTTATTTATTTATTTGACAGACAGAGATCACAAGTAGGCAGAGAGGCAGGTAGACAGAGGGGCAAGGGGACGCAGGCTCCGCGCGGAGCAGAGAGCCCGATGCAGGGCTCAATCCCAGGACCCTGAGATCAAGACCTGAGCCGAAGGCAGAGGCTTTAACCCACTGAGCCACCCAGGTGCCCCTTAAACTGAGTTTTAAAAGAAGTTAGATAGCAGGTGGATAGCTTGGCAGGAGCAGACAGGAGCAGAGGGAGTTCTAGATAAAGGGATAAACAAATGTGGAAGAACATTCCAAATACAAGGAAATTGCAGATTTCATCAGGGACCCTAGGCGCCTGAGGGTCAAGACTGAACAGCGGGATAGATGGTGAGACACTGTGCTGGGGGCCTAAGATTCTGAGTATCTTTGAGGCCCGGGAAAGTGCCAGCAACCCAAACTGGAAGACAGAGGAAAGCAGGTGAGGGTGCAGGAAAGCACCACTCCAGATTTCATCTCCTAAAAGAAACTCCTTCCAATGGGCTCTGTGGCAGTCTGAGTTCAACTCCACCCATTCCCAGGGAAAACCAAGGGGCCACCTCCCACCTTGCAATTAGAAAGGACTCTGAATATTAAGGGGTGGGAGAGGAGAAGCAGAGATAAGTCAGGGTAAGAACTGTCTTCTTCTTCCTCCTCCTCTTCTTCTTCTTCTTTTTTAAGATTTTATTTATTCATTTTCACAGAGATCACAAGTCGGCTGAGATGCAGGTAGAGAGAGAGAGAGAAGAGGAAGCAGGCTCCCCGCTGAGCAGAAAGCCAGATGCGGAATTCCATCCCAGGATGCTGAGATCATGACCTGAGTCGAAGGCAGAGGCTTAACCCACTGAGCCATCCAGGCGCCCTAAGAATGTCTTCTTTAATAAAAGGTGTGAAGGGTGCCTGGGTGGCTCAGTGGGTTAATAAGCCTTTGCCTTCGGCTCAGGTCATGATCTCAGGGTCCTGGGATCGAGCCCCGCATCGGGCTCTCTGCTCCTGCGTCCCCTTGCCCCTCTGTCTACCTGCCTCTCTGCCTACTTGTGATCTCTGTCTGTCAAATAAATAAATAAAATCTTAAAAAAATAATAAAAAAAAATAAAAGGTGTGAAGAAGAGTAGATAAAGTCATATTCTACCTCTTACAAACACAGCAGGAATTTAAAAAGGAAATCTACAAAATTCTAACTCATCAATTTCATGGGTCCCATGATCCACTATATTAAGTCTTCATTAATTTACTGTCATTAATTTAAACCCAAATCATGCTGACTTAAATTAAGAAAAAGAAAACAGCTTTTTGGATCTTTATATCTTTTCCTACCAGCTGTAAATGTTCCTCAGAATCAAAAGTTAAAGAATGTTTTTAGTATTAACCTTGAAACTAAGCTTAGTGGCTGCCATGTGCACAGAATGATGCAACAAACTCATTCTTTGAGCCTCAGTAGCAAACTAAGATACAATACTTATTAATGAACAGACAAAGCACTCCAGTTCCGGGGAGAAGGTGGGGGAGTCACGCCCACACTGTCAGGGAGAGTGAAAATGGTATCAAAAGGTTCACGCACTGCCAGTGGCAGAGTACAGTACATTGTAAGTGAAAATCTAAAAACCTCTTAAGCCAACACAAAGGTTCACGCACTGCCAGTGGCAGAGTACAGTACATTGTAAGTGAAAATCTAAAAACCTCTTAAGCCAACACTTCCATTTCTAAGACTCACACAGGACATGGAAAGCATTAATCTCTGAAAGGAGAAAGTCAATCAACAGAACTACATTAAAATTAAGATCCTCTGTTCTGTACAAGACACCATTAATGGAGTAAAAAGGGCAAGCTACCTACAATGTTGGAGAAGGTATCTGCAACTCATGTAACTGATAAAGATCATGTATCTAAACTACATAAATCAATAAGAAAAAGGAAACCCAGGAAAAGAAGAGGCAAAAGACCATGAATTAAGTACTGCGCCAAACAGGATATCCAAATGGCTGACATTCACATATAAACCTATTTAACGTGACGAACAATATAAGGAGAACACACTATAAGGCAAATGAAGCCACAAGGAGATATGACTACATCCGTAAGAACAGCTAAAATTAAAGTTTAACAATACCAAGCAGTGGGTGGCTGGGTGGCTCAATAGTTGAGCGTCTGCTTTTGGCTTAGGTCATGATCCCAGCATCCTGGGATCGAGCCCCACACCGGGCTCCCTGTTCCGAGGGAAGCCTGCCTCTCCCTCTCCCGCTTCCCCTGCTTGTATTCCCTCTCTGTCTCTCTCTCTGTCAAATAAATTAAATAAATAAATAAAAATTTTAAAGAAGGTTTAAAAACAATACCAAGTAGCGCTAATGAGGATGAGAAACAGGTACACAGAAAATGGATCCAACCGTTTGAGAATAGTTTGGCGTCATCTGGCACAGCTGAAGGCAGAAACAGCCTAAAACCCAGCAATGTCAATCCTACAGTTGGATTCCCTAGAGAAATGCATGCATGCACGTGCACACATACATACACACACACCTCAAAGCACAGCCGGTGTTCATGGCAGCGACATCTATAAAACCTGCACCATATACAACCAAAGTGCCCACCATCAGCAGAATCAAAACATGGTAGCACACAATAAAAAATAAACTGCGGATGCCTGGGTGGCTCAGTGGGTTAAGCCTCTGCCTTCATCTCAGGTCATGATCTCAGGGTCCTGGGAACGAGTCCTGTATCGGGCTCCCTGCTCAGCAGAGGACCTGCTTCTTCCCCATCTCTTTCTGCCTGCCTCTCTGCGTACTTGTGATATCTCTCTGTCAAATAAATAAATAAAATCTAAAAAAAAAGAACTACAGCAATATAAATGAATGTGAAAAACAAAATGCTGCCTGGAAGAAGCCAGACACAGAAGAATGCACACTGTAATGACTCCATTTGTAAGAAGTTCAAAAACAGGCAAAACTAAACTACACTGCTGGGGATGCAAACACAGCTGGGAAGCAATCAAGAAAAGCCAAGAACAGAACTTTGAAACAGAATGGTAGCCAACCTTTAAGGGAAGAAGGGCGCTGTGAATGGGAAAGTGTACGAGGGGCAGGTATGAGGGTGTTTTACTTTATGACATTCATTAAGCTGAACACTTATGCTGCATGTATTTTACTCTTACATTTTTACGATAAAAAAGTTTTAAAATAAAAAGTAACTCCAGAATTTTTAACACTACTATGGACAGTCATTTGAAGTAAAACTGTAGACTATTTAATGAGAAATGCTGTTGATGCACCAAGTGAATTAAGCAGCTAAATTCATACATTATGATTACATCATCTATTTAAAAAACAAAATTGTGTAAGCATGTGTGCAGACAAAAGACAAGAGGGATACTCCTCACGTGTGTTAGCCACTGCACCTCTAGGTGGCAGAGTTGTGAGGGCTTTCTTTTTGTTTGGGGTATTCTCTACAATTAATGTATATTCTTTTGTGATCAAAAAATAACATTTAAACAATTATAATACTAACTGCTTCTTTGACAGCTAAGTCACTAAACACAAAAGCAAATTTCCATTCTTTAGGTCCCAGAGAGTCTAGGGGAACCTAGTGTTGACTACAAATCTCATTATTGAACAGAAATACTGCCCACTTGTTTGCAATTCAAGCTACCCCAAATTTCCAAAGCCATGTATTTTCAGTAAAAAGCAAACAGAACAAAACATTTAAGAAAATGAAAGCAAGATCTGCAATTCTAATTCTGCCTTTTTAAAGATCCTTAATCTTTCCATATAAACTTTAGACATCTGATATCATAAATTTCCAAACATTAACTGTAGACATCTGAAACAAATGAAATGGGCTACTGAGAATTGTAGGAATCACGTACTATGCTCTCAAACTCAAGACGTCGATTTTTTTGCAAGGGTATTTTCTATCAAGAAACTTTTTTAAAAAAGTTAATAGGTAGTGAGTGATCCTTTGTTGAAACCTGATATAAAATGTTATGAAAGACAATACTGGGGAATTTAAATGTAACTGCATAGTAGATAGAGAAGGGTTGCAATTAATGCTAAATTTCCTGAGTGTGATAATTATATTGCACTTATATAGGGGAATGCTCTTGGATCAATGTATACCCCGTGCATCCTTTTTCTTACTTTTAAAAATAAGGTATAACTTTATAAAGTAAAATGCACAGATCTTAAATACACTATCTGATGAGTCTGACAAGTGCTTATCAAGATATAGAACATGTCCAACATCCCTAAAAGTTCCACTGTTCCCCTTTCTAGTCAACCCCGACTCTACACTGCCCTACCACCCCACTGAGACAATTGTTCTTATTTCTATCACAAAAAATTCATTTTGCCTATTTATGGCCTTTATGGAATCATACGGTATATTCTTTTGTGTCAGTCTAATGTTGATGACATTCAACATTCAACAAATCTTAATAGAATAAAATAAACAAGAAAAAAACGTCCAGCGGTTTCCAAAGATTTCCACTCCCAGCAGCACAGTATGGAGTTCCAGATGCTCCAAATCCTCATCATATGTAGCCATGCCAGGAGATCCACTGGTATCTCATGGGGGTTTTATTTTTCATTTTTCTGATAACTAAAGATATCGAGCACTTTTTCATATGCTTACTGGCCATTCTCTTATCTTCCTTTTTGAAGTATCTGTTCAAGTCTTTTGCACATCTTTAAATTGAGTCTTTTTGTTTGTTTGTTTAAGATTTTATTTATTTATTTGACAGAGATCACAAGTAGGCAGAGCGGCAGGCAGAGAGAGGGGGGGAAGCAAACTCCCCACTCAGCAGAGAGCCCTCGATGTGGGACTCAATCCCAGGACCCTGAGATCATGACCTGAGCCAAAGGCAAAGGCTTATTAACCCACTGAGCCACCCAGGTGCCCCCAGTTGCAGGAGTTCTTTGTTCTGTATCCTTTTAAATATTGATCATGGGCATGTGTTACTTTTACAAAACAAATACATTTTAAACACTTTCTTTGGAAATAATTTCGTATTTACAGAAAAGCTGGAAGAGTAAAAGCAGCACAAAGAATACTTGCCTATACTTTTTACCCATATTCACCCCCTAACACAAGTAAGTGTTCTTAAAATATACAAAGTATATTAGTTTGGCAAGGCAACTGGAAAAGAAGCTACTGATGAAAATACTACTACTAAATAAATAAACCTGAATATTTTCCCCTAAGTCAGATTTTTTTCAAGATTTTATTTTTAAGTAATCTTTACACCCAACATAGGGCTCAAATTTACAATCCCAAGATCAAGAGTCGCATGCTCTACCAACTAAGCCAGCCAGGTATCCCCAGTCAGGTTTGCAAATTTTTTTTTAAAAGATCGTTTTTTCAAAGATTTTATTTGACAGAGAGACAGCACAAATGGGGGAGCAGCCGTGAGAGGAAAAAACATGAGCAGGGAGCCCAACACAGGGCTAGATACCAGGACCCCAGGATCATGACCTGAGCCTAAGGCAGAATGCAGATGCTTAACTGAGCCACCCACTTGGTGGCCCCCCCCAAGTCAGATATTTTTAAAAAACAATAATAAAAGGCCCTGTGAACGTAACAAGCCCCAAATATGAATAGACCCGAACACTAAAATTTCAATGGATGAAATTTCAATTGCCCAAGATTAGATTCTAAACTGGAAAAACAGATAAAATAAATCTCAGCTATGCCTTTTCTTTCTTTGTCGAGCTGATAAAACAAATTCAGAGCAAGAAATGCATATGGCTTCTTAGGGAAGGCTGATCTGAGAGCTATTGAGTATAAATTATTAAAAACTAAGAGCATGCCAACTATTCAACAGTATACCAGAATTCTCTCTCTCAAATAAATAAATAAAATCTTAAAAAAAAAAAAAAGAGAGAGAGAGATTAAAAGAGAAAGTGTTCTCCTTTCCAGACAGTATAATTATCTACACTGAAGAGCCAAGAGATTCAGACCTAGTAAGAAATTCAGCAAGGTTGTGAGATTCAAGAGCGCATTAAAAACTCAGCAATAACATCACCAATTAGAAAATGTAATATATAAGAATATAAGATACTCAAGGACAAATTTCACAAAAGAAATACAATCATCTTATGAAGAAAACAAAACTTTATAAAGAAAGGTTTAAACTTTAAAAAGAGCCACACCATTTTCTGTATTACAAAACTCAACATTGTAAAGATGCCAATTCTCCCCAAAATGATTTGTAAATTCAGTAAAATCTCAGTGAAACTTTTTTTTTAATACAATCTGACTCTGCAAAGGGCCACAAGAACCAAGACACTCTTGAAAAAAAGAAAAGAAAAAGAGAGGACCCACTTTTTTAGAAAGCTCTAGTAATTGAGCAACAAGAGAACAGGATAAAAGAGGAACAGAAAGTAACCACTAAAGGATATGGGGTTTCTTTTGGGAGTGATGAAAATGTTCTGGGATCAGATTATAGCGATGACTACATGACTTTTGAATACACTAAGAGCCATTGAACTGTACACTTTCTGTGAGTTCCATCCTAATAAAGCTGGGTTAAAAATGCCTTACCGAATTTGACAGTTCTGAAAACATAGCGAATTTAATCAGAATTTGTAAAAACCACATAAAAACTATTAATGTGGGGCGCCTGGTCATGATCTCAGGGTCTTGGGACTGAGCCCCACATCCGGCTCTCTGCTCAGCAGGGAGCCTGCTTCCCCACCCCTCCCTCTCTGCCTGTTTCTGCCTCCTTGTGATCTCTGTCAAATAAATAAATAAAATCTTTAAAAAAAAAACAAACTATTAATGTGTACAAAAAGTTTACAGATCCAAGGGTAAACTTCAACTTTGGACAATGGAAGAAAATGGTCCATAAGTGATGCTTTGATTTTATTATATGAATCCTGAAGAGGAATTAAAACTAGCAAAACAACCTGTGTATGGTTTAGAAAAGACTTCATTTTAAAAAATACTTAATGTTTAAAAAGTTCTACTGAATTTGAACTTCACTTGCATTATCACAAGCAGTCATTATAGCTGTCAAAGAAAGAAAAGAGCTGTTATTTTAAAAATGAACACACTCTTGGAATACAGTTTAAAAAGAAAAAAAAAACTGAGTTTTTTGTCTTCTTAAAGACAAAAAAGAAGCTTCCATCAACCAGAAATAAAACAAATTCTCATCTATGATTTGTCACCCATCACTGCAAAGTTTCTAGTCAATGGTGATATGACCACAGGTCTATGAGCCCTCCTCTGAAACCCTTGGATCTAGATGTGCTTTAGAATTCAGGATTTCTTGAATTTGGGGGGTGAATACAGTGCATATAGTTTTAATATATCATATATTAAACACTCTTTAACATTTTTTTCAAATAACATGTATGCATATATCAACTAAAATAAATTGCCTTGTCAGTCCGGATCAGAGTTCTGCCACCAAATGAGTTTAGTACAAGACAGGTTTTACTGCCAAATGAGTTAGGAAAAATTTTTTTCAGTTCTCAAAATATTTTAGATTTTAGGGATGCCTGGGTAGCTCAGTTGGTTGGTTTCACCTCTGACTCTTGGTTTCAGCTCAGGCTGGGATCTCAGGATCATGGGATGGAGCCCCAAGTTGGGCTCTGTGCTCAGCAGGGAGTCTGCTTCTTTCTCTCTCCCTCTCCAGCTCCTTTCCCAGTGCGTATGAGCACTCTCTCTATGAAATAAATCCTTAAAAAATATATTTTAGATTTCAGAATTGTTAAAGAGATTACGGACGATAGAGAAAACATGTCTCTCAGTAAAATTTTTGAAGAGATCTGGAAGTTTCAGAATTCTACTTTTCTCATCACAGGTACAAAATAAAATTTAAAAAAATATTAATGACCTAGGAAACAAACTGAGGGTTGCTGGAGGGGAGAGGTTGTGATAGGGTAACTGGGTGATGGACACTAAGGAGGGCCCATAAATGTAATGAGCACTGGGTATTCTGTGAGACTGAGGAAACACTGCCCTCTACCTCTGAAGCTAATAATATACTATACGTTAATTACTTAAATTTAAATTAAAATAAAACCCAAAAAAAAAACGTAACTAAAGGATAAAGAACAATAAAAACCCACCTTAATAAGTACAACATTACCAATCCCATCAATCCTCCTGGTTGCCACTTTGGATTCTATCCTCTCTTCTCCGCAGCTAATGAGTTTTCTGAATTTTGCGTTTGACTTTTATTTTTTGTAATGGTTCAACTAGATATGTATAGATTCTTAAATAACATATTTTTAAATTTTACATGCTTTTGAATTAGCTTTGTATCAACAGCATACTGTACATACTCTTACATACTCTTCTGAGACTTGCTGTTTATCCAATTCTATGTTCCTGACCTCCCTACCTATTGATACATACAAGTGCATTTCTTTCCATTTCTGTTATTCATTCTATAGATACACCACAATTTATTTACCATTCTTTTGTCCGATGGATATTAGTTGCTTACAATATATTGTTTATTATGTTTTGCTATTACAAACAATGAGATTATGAACTTCCTTGTATATGTAAGAATTTCCTTAGGTTATATACCTAAGAGTAGAATTACTGAATGTGAGGGGAGGCATATCTTCAACTTTATAGGATAAAATCAAATTGTGGTCAAAAATGATGGTTGCAGAAGCACCTGGGTGGTTCAGGCAGTTAAGCATCTGACTCTAGGTTTCAGCTCTGGTCATGATCTCAGGGTTGTGGGATGGAGACTCTCACTGGGCTCCAAGCTCAGCACTGAGTCCACTTGAGATTCCTTTCCCCACCCTCTTCCTCTTTTCCTCCCCCCACTCCTGTTTATGTGTGCTTTCTCTCAAATACATAAATAAATAAATCCCCCCTTTTTAAAATCAGTGAAATGTTTTCATCAAGCCTCAAAGAAAGCCTCTAAATCATCTCCATTTTACCCATTAAAAATGTTAAGGAAACAGTTCTCTGGAAAAACTCTTACTCATCTGCAAATGGTGACTACAAAAGTAAACGGAGATTATTGTAGTAGTATTTGTAATAGTAAAAACAAACAAACAAAAAACCTAAACATCCATAAGAGGGGACTGGATAAATAACATCAGGTATATTGGTATGATACACTACTGAAAACAGTAATTGAAAGAAATTAAAATATGCCTAATAAACAGACTACACATCTTTAATGGATCTACATGACTAGGAAGGATACACATTGATGATAGTGGTTGCTACTGGGAAAGAACAAGGGCCACAGGTCTGGGTGGCAGGTGAAGGGACAGGAGTAGGGTAGGTTCTGGTGTGGTGGTGTGGAAGTCGAAGTCGTTACTCATTTTCTTTGCACAAAGGCCTGAATTTCCATTTAAACATTGGTGAAATGGACACAATTCTCTGCACTTTCCTGAAGCCTCTTTAGAATGACTCTAAGGGAGGGGCGCCTGGGTGGCTCAGTGGGTTAAGCCGCTGCCTTCGGCTCAGGTCATGATCTCAGGGTCCTGGGATCGAGTCCCGCATCGGGCTCTCTGCTCGGCAGGGAGCCTGCTTCCTCCTCTCTCTCTCTCTCTGCCTGCCTCTCTGCCTACTTGTGATCTCTCTCTGTCAAAGAAATAAATAAAATCTTTAAAAAAAAAAAAAAAAAAAAAGAATGACTCTAAGGGAATAATAAAGGTATAGATGGAAAAGGGAAAGGGGGAGGAAAAGGCAGGTGAGATACGTCAACAGAATTTTGGAAAACGGATAGCAGGAAGACAGGTAGTAACTGACTCAGCAGGGAAAAACTGAAGTCTGAGGCTACAGAGGGAAAAGCCAAAAATATGGCCAGTGAGTACTGCAAAACGCTCAAGAGGACAGTGATTAAAGGTCCAGGAATCACTGCACACAGGGACAAGACACGGGAATGAAAATAGGAGAACTTGTTGGAAGTGTGAGCCGGAAGTTAAGACCCCTCAAGGTCTCCTCTCTGTCCCCAAACAATCAGGCAATATCCACCTCTAGCCTCAGAAAAAAATAGGAGATTTAATTCTGGTTGTACTGAACCAGAAAGGGTCCAGAATAGAAGATACCAGGTCAAGGAATGAGGGAGGATGTGAGATGCCTTGCTCTAAAAAGGACCAGTAAGTCAAAGATGACATAAAAAACAGTAACACCAACAGCTCCCTTTTCCAATCTGGCTCCCAAAGCTCTCTGCACAGTGGCAGCCCTACAACCTCATCCGTAGCCTGCTCTCAGCTTGCTAGTAAGAGAGGAAAGGATTTCTCTTCCCAGAAAAAGTGACCAGCCTAAGAGGAAACACCTTCTGGCAGAGAATTGGGGATTCAAAAAAGAAAACAAACAAACAAAAGGGATCTGGGTCTCCCTTCTCCATCACATCCAACAACAGTGCCCGCAAGCACAGAATCTGCCAGTTCTCTCCCCTGAACGACCTATCAAGGGCCACCAAATAGCACAACTGTCAGATTAAACAGCAACCAAAACCAAAAGACATGAAAGGAAACAGAGATAATGAAGATTTCACAGTAAATGTTCTCAAAGAGACAGCCCCAAAACAAAAAGTACAGATTATTTTAAAAAATAATAAGAAATAAAGGAACATCAGTGAATGTGAGCAATCCACTAGCAACACAAAATGATACAAAACAAAACTCCCAGAAACAACAACAAATAGGTAATATTCCAAAGAACTGACTCAGAAGAAAAAGAAAATAGGCTGCATTAAGAAAGTCCCACAACATGAGACGCCTGGATGGCTCAGTCAGTTAAGCTGCTGCCTTCGGCTCAGGTCATGATCCCAGGGTCCTGGGATCTGGCTCCTTGCTCACCGGGAGCCTGCTTCTCTCTCTGCCTCTGCCTGCCACTCTGCCTGTGCTCTCTCTCTCTGAAAAATATATAAAAATCTTTAAAAGAAGAAAGAAAGTCTCACAACAAACAGAAGTTCTAAGAAAACAGAAAAGGCCAAAATACAAGATGTTTTCCCCAAATGAGTTTGAGGAATGAATCTGAGTTTCCAGATTCAATAAGGCAAAATGCCCTCACAATGAATGAAAAAAGACCCATTCCACAGCACTGCACCATGAAATTTCAGAAAGAGAATTGAAAAAGATATCCTAAAATCTTCCATTCAGAGAGAACATTTCACCAAGGAATCAGAATGGCATCACGCTTCTCAAGAGCAGTTTCGGAGAATGTAGTTGTTTTTTGTTGTTGTTGTTGTTTTAATTTATTTTAGAGAGAGAGTATGTGTCAGTGGGGGTGGGGAGGGGCAGAAGGAGGGTGAGAAAAGTTTCAAGCAAACTCCTCAATGGGCACAGAGTCCAACGTAGGGCTCGATCTCATGACCCTGAGATCACGACCTGAGCCAAAAGCAGGAGTCAGACGTTTAACTGACTGTACTACCCTGGCACCCCAGAATGTATTAATTTCTAAAATTCTTTTTTTTTTTTTTTAAGGTTTATTTAAGTAATCTCTACACCCAACATGATGCTCAAGCCCATGCCTCCAAGACTGAGTCACACGCTCTTTCGACTGGACAAGCCAGGCACCCTTCTTCTAAAATTCTTAAGTCAAACCAATAATCCAGCATGGAACACAGGATAAAGATATGTAACATTTCAAATAATTTACCTCCTAGAAGTAACTGGTGAATCTGTTCCACAAATAATAACAACAATAAACAAACCTAACTAAACTAAAACAAAAATTAAATCGACACAAGATCTAGAAGAGAAACCTCATCACAGAAGATAGTTGAAAAGAACTCCCAAGGTGGTGATAAAGGGAAAGCCCCTGAAAACTGACAGATGTAGGTCAAACAGGGTAACCAACTCACCCCAATTTGTCTGGGACTTTGCCAGTTTTAGCACTAACAGTTCTGTGCCCCAGGAAATTTCTCAGGACAGTTGCCCCCAACACACACACACACACAAACAGACCAGGAGAAACAACAGAAGAAAGGATGGCTCCCACACCAACCTTCAGAAGGAAGACTGAAACTGATGTGTCTGATCATAGCAAGCATTTTATCACCATTAACAGTATTAGCTTCATCTTTTCTGTTTGTAAACCTTTTTGGTTTTTACTCATCTTTTTTGTTTTACTTAATTTTTAAGTATGAGACACAGCATGGTTATAAAAGCCCAAACTACACAGAAGGTTAGGTTCAGAGAACTGACGCTGCCCTCACCCCTTCTCTTCCCACCTTAACCCCAACTGCGCACTCCACTCTTACCCACCCCCCCTGCTGGGTAACCAGTTTCATTAGTTTCTGGTTTCTTTTTGGGGTTCTTTTTGCACAGATGATTATATACACATCTATTTTATTTCTCCTTTGACAAACTGGATGCCATACACACTATTTTGCACTTGCTTTTTTCATGTAACCATATATCCTTCAAATCACTCTATCATTTCATAGATAGTCTTCACTCATTCTCAGCTGCATAAAATTCCATGATGCAGATACCAAAGTTTATTTACACACCCATTCACCCATGGACTGGCATTTAGGTGGCTTTTAACATTTCACAAATAAAAATACTGCCTTTTTTTTTTTTTAAAGATTTTATTTATTGGGGCGTCTGGGTTGCTCGTGAAGCTTCTGCCTGCGGCTCAGATCCTGATCCCAGGGTCCTGGGATGGAGCCCCGCGTCAGGCTCCCTGCTCTATGGGAAGCCTGCTTCTCCTTCTCCCTGATGACCTGAGTAGAAGGCAGATGCTTGATGACTGAGCCACCCAGGTGCCCCAGAAATACTGTATTGAATAACCTCGTGAATCTCTACTTTTGTATTGTTAAAGGTCTATCTTCACGGTAAGTTCCTGTAGTAGAAAGGTGAAAGGCGTTAAAGGTGAAATGTAAACACTAATTTTGTTAACAATGCCAAATCCCCCTCAAAAAATGCTGCATGGATTTATATTCCTAACAGCAATATATTAGGAGTACCTGTTTTCCCAGACCCTTGAGAAGACAAAGTACTGTGGCACTAGCAGAAAACTTTAAAGTGTTTCAAATGACTAATATAAGCACACTGCAGGAGGGAAGGGATGGACCTAGCCCAAAGTAACTTGTGAACACACTATTTTAACTACATACACTGGGTTCAAGAACTAAATAAACCATAAACAGTGAGCCCTCCTTTTAACAGATTTGTTTTTCACAGTGGAATTGGCCTGAAATTACGAAACTATTAAATGTTTATTCTGAACTAAGCAAATGATAAGATACAAAGTAGACAATGAGAGCCAGGATTTTCACCAGTTGGAGCAGCAAATCATAAATATGGAAAGGGGTAAAGCTCGGATGAACCCTGCCGTTAAGAGACTAGAACTGAAGGTATTACTCTGAACCAATATGTAAAGACAGACAACTACAAAAACAAACATAGATGTATACAGGTACACTATTCTGAACTAAGAGGATCCTGAGTTCCCTGGCAATATGGTTGATTCCAAAGCTGGGGCTGGAAAATGTAAGCTAGTAAGCCCAGACATCTTGCTGGGCCAGAAAGCAAAAAAGTAAAAAAATGTGTGGAATAAGGGGGAACCTGTCAGGACACAAAAGCCATAGTGAAGGGAGTCCAGTGGGCCGCCTTTGCACAATTTCATGCATTAAAGCTATCAACAGGAGGCGCCTGGGTGGCTCAGTGGGTTAAAGCCTCTGCCTTCAGCTCAGGTCATGATCCCAGGGTCCTGGGATGGAGCCCCACACTGGGCTCTTTGCTCCGCAGGAAGCCTACTTCCTCCTCTCTCTCTGCCTGCCTCTCTGCCTACTTGTGATCTTGTCTGTTAAATAAATCCTTTAAAAAATAAATAAATAAAAAATAAAGCTATTAACAGTAACAACTCAATAGTAAAGTAAGAATACACAAATCCATAATGAATAAACAAATGACGGAAAAAAGGTGGCTTTTCCTTACTGCAGAACACCAATTCATAAATATCAAATGAATTTTTATATATGTATTTTAACATTTTATGTATTTATTTGACAGAGAGAGTGATCATAACTAGGCAGAGGCAGGCAGGTAGGGGCCAGGCTCCCTGCTGAGCAGAGCGCCCAATGCAGGGCTCGATCTCAGGACCCTGAGATCATGACCTAAACTGAAGGCAAAGGCTTAACTCACTAAGCCACCCAGGGGAGCTTTCTAGAAAGCTCCACCTGGGGAGCTTTCTAGAAAGTAAATGGCCCTTCTTCTGCCACTCCTGGTGCTGCTTGGGTGCTCGCTCAGGGAAGACCGGGGACACATCTTTGGTCAAGTGACACCTGAGACTCTGGCACTCACCAGGACCACTGAAAAGCCCAAGGAATGGAGTCAAGACTGAGAACAACAATCCTATTAACTTCAAGGTGACAAAGCAGGACAGTTCTATAGCGCA
The DNA here is from genome assembly GCF_011764305.1 of Mustela putorius furo. Classification (NCBI taxonomy): domain Eukaryota; kingdom Metazoa; phylum Chordata; class Mammalia; order Carnivora; family Mustelidae; genus Mustela; species Mustela putorius. Next base: position 2,253,782 of record NW_025421464.1, on the reverse strand, counting down.
GCTTAAAAGGCACACACCACCACTCAGTAAACTCATGAAAGCCCATTGTCAATAACAGGGTTTGTCTATGCAGCAGATCAGGTTCCGATTCGATGGGCATCCAGTCAATGAGACAGACATACCTGCACAGTTGGAAATGGAGAATGACCAAACCAAAAAATGCTGGATGTACTCCAGCAGCAGACAGGTGTCTACTAAGAACGGAATGTGCTACTTTATTCTAAAACTCTGTTTCTGAGCACCTGGATGGCTCAGATGGTTGGGCATGTGCCTTCAACTCGGGTCATGATCTCCAGGCTCTGGGATTGAGCCCCACATGGGGCTCCAAGCTTAGCGAGAAGCCTGCTTCTCCCTCTCCCTCTTGTCTGTTTGTGCTATGTCTCTCTCCCTCTCAAATGAATATGTAAAATCTTCAAAAATCAACAAAAAAAACCTCTTCCTACAGACCAAGACGACATTCTCAATGAGAAAGCTGCAATTTGGGTCCACATATCCTGACTACTACAGTATAGTTTTCTTGATTCTTTCATTGTCCCCTTCCCCATTCCTTATTATACATACAGTAACCATGTATGTGCACAAGCACATTATTGTTGTTGTTGGTTTAACTAAATGGCTAATGGTTTATTTTGATCAATATAAAGTACAGATGGGGTAGAGGAAAATACTGCTTCTGTGAGAATACCCCTTTCTCCATTAGTAGCATGCTCATTCAGCTCTTATCTTTATATTCCAGTAAGTTATTTTGCTCTGTTAAAACAACAAAAAAAGAACATAAAAATCCTCGCACTCCTTGTTCATGTTGTAGAATTTTAATGTTTTTCACTTATCATTGTAAAACCAAAAACAATTTTATAACATTTCTGTACATAGCTGTTACATATGGCAATCTGTCTTTAAGCAAGGATAAATTACTCTAAAAGAAATGATTCCTACATCATTTTCCCTTCAAGTCAAGCATTTTGTTTAAATAAACTTCCTGTTTAAGGGGGAAAAAAAAAGTAAGTTAAGTAGTCTGTACTAAAAAAATACAAAGGTCACCAAAGACAAAATTTGTGGGAACTTTTCCAGATTAAAGGAAATGAAAGAGACTTGACCAAAAAAATTGCACCATGTGATCCAGGACTGGATGTGCCCTCAAACAGAATTTTATAATCAGCATTAGTAAAACAATAGGCAAAATTTGAATTAAGTATGCAGATTAGCCAACAAGCAGTACTTTATCAATGTTAATTGATTCTGATAACTGCAATGTGGTTATAAAGAGAATTTCCTTGTTTTTAGTAGGTATTTAGAGATAAAGGGACATTATGTCTGCAGCTTACTCTGGTACAGAACAAATAATATGGAAAGAATCACAAAGCAAATATGATAATGTAAGAACTTTTGCAGTTTTTTTTTAAAGGATCAACTGAATACATTAAAGAAAAAAACAAAGTATTTGAAAATCATTTCCACTTGCAATAGCATCAAAATTTAAAGAAACTTAAAAAATTTCAGAAGACAGGCAAGACATGAATGGAAACTATAAAACACTGCTAAAAAGGAAAAAAAAAAAATCAAAGAAGACCTAAATCAATGGAAAGACATACCATGTTCATGGATTGGGGGAGAAAATTAATGTTAAAATGTTAATTTTCTGCAAACTGATTACTATAGAGTCAATGCAACCCCAATAGGCATTGTTTTGGTAAAAACTGACAAGATGCTTTTAAAGTTTATATGAAAATTTAAAGGACCAGGAACAGTCAAAACAATCTCGAAAAAGTTAGCAGACTCATGCTACTAACAACACCACATGATTTTGTGACTTATTAAAATCAAGAGGATATGATATTGGTATAAAGATAAACAGACCAGTGGAACAGAGTACAAAAACATATCTACATATACATAGTCAATTTTGGACAAAGACACCAACACTATTCAATGGAGAAGGTAAGTCATTAAATGAAGCTGAAACAACTAGATAAACAGAAACACAACTTGAACCACTATCTCCAATTATACTCGACAATTACTTTGGATCACAAACCTCAATGTAAGAGCCAAAAATATAAAATTTCTAGAAGGAAATATAATACAGTATTTCTCTGTTGGGGCACCAGAGTGGCTCAGTTAGTTAAGTGTCTAATTCTATATCTCAGCTCAGGTCTTGATCTCAGGGTTCCTGCATTGGGCTACATGATGGGCATGAAGACTATTTTAACTAATTAATCAGTGTTACTGGACAGTTTTCTAAAAACATTAACTATGTATTTCTTAATGTGATAAAATTTTTCAAAACTGAAAACTTATAGGGTTGCCTGGGTTGCTCAGTGGGTTGAGGCCTCTGCCTTCGGCTCAGGTCGTAAACCTGGGGTCGTAATTGAGCCCCATGCTGGGCTCTCTGCTCTGCAGGGAGCCTGCTTCCCACCACCCCCCCAGCACTCTGCCTCTCTGCTTGCATGTGATCTCTGTTGAATAAATAAATGAAATCTTTAAAAAAAAAAAAAAAAGAAGAAAATAAAAAGAAAAAGAAAACTTCTAATCACAGACACCTTAATAAAAATAAAAAGGCAGGGGCACCTGGGTGGCTCAGTGGTTTAAGCCTCCGCCTTCAGCTCAGGTCATGGTCTCAGGGTTCTGGGATCATAGGGCTCTCTGCTCAACAGGGAGCCTGCTTTGTGGCCCCCTCACCCACACCACCGCCTACCTGTGATCTCTGTCAAATAAATTAATAAAATCTTTAAAAAATAAATAAAAAATAAAAATGAAAAGGCAGCCAACAAACTGGAAAAAAATATCTGCAATACATATATCTGACAAAGGACTTGCATCGAAAGTTTATTTTTTAAAAAATTCTATAAATAACAAACAAAAAGACAAACTTTTAAAAAGATTGTATTTATTTATTTGAGAAAGAGAAAGAGTGAGTCAGAGAGAGAAAGGGAGAGAGAATCTGAAGCAGACTCCGAACTGAGCTCAGAATCAGACACAGGGCTCCATCCCATGACTGTGAGATCAAGATCTGAGCTGAAACCAAAAGTTTACCACCTTACTGACTGAGCCACCCAGATGCCTAGGGCAAACTATTCTTTTTTAAAAGGAGGAAGCTGCCATATTCTTCCCCAAACTAATCTTTCCTTACACCAGAGGGAGAAGAGGAGCCCTGGTGACTGACAGTAGGGTATCAGACCCCGAGTGGAGCACAAAAGGGTGGCATGGTGTTGAGTTGGAGTTCAAGGGTAAAATGCCCCAACAAGGAATGACAAGGGGCAGGGTATCAAAGCCAAGCTGGGTGAGGAGGGCATTTATATGAGGGCATTGGTGCAGGCAATCAGAGCCTGAAGCAGGTGAGGCAATCAACCCCAGGGAACCAGTCCAATACAGGGTGTTGGGAGACCGAGAGGGATAAAGAGGACATTTTTGTCAGGGAAAGACAGCAGTAGTGATGGGGGAGGAGATTAATTATATAAGAGGATGGGAGGGTTAAACAAGTAAATACATTAAATAAAAGGAAAAACAGGAGCTAGATCTCTTACTTTTGGAGAAGATAGTTACAAATATGGAAAAGGAGAAAACTTTAGAAAAGAACCCTCTGGGCTTGCATTGGAATTTGCGGTACTGGTGTAAACTCGTGGCTTTTAACATGCTCAGATAAAGCTAAACATAAATATAGATGTAAGTGCATATACATATATTTACGTAAATACACCCAAATTTTCCTTAGACTCTTGTCACTGGGAAGAACTGGTGTCAGAACACCCCAATAGCAGCAAGCACATCTAGCACCCAAATCATGGATTCTGAATATTATTATATACTCAAAGAACCAGGGCTCCATGGAGGAATGACTAATACTAAGGGCTGGAACAAGGAAAGTACACAGTACACAGTGAACCTATATCACCTTTCTGGCAATAGCACTCCAAGAATGATGGGAATATGTCAAAGGGACACAGAAGCCAGACTGACAAAATCCCTAGCAGCCAAATTAGGAACAATTTGAACAGCTAAATAAATAATAGATTATAACACACTGAATAAAATAAAAAGCCACAATTTTATGTAGATCTAAATAAACTGAATTTTTTTTTTTTAAGATTTTGTTTATTTATTTGACAGACAGAGACATAGGCAGAGAGGAGGAAGCAGGCCCCCAGCCGAGCAGAGAGCCCAATGCAGGGCTCAATCCGAGGACCCTGAGATCATGACCCGAGCCAAAGGCAGAGGATTAACCCACTGAGCCACCCAGGTGCCCCTAAATAAACTGAAATTTAGAAGACATGGGAACAGAGTTTCATGGTGATTAAGCCTAGCAGATGATACCTTTCCCACTGGCAATTTCTCACAGAGCTAAACATGGATATCACCCAGCAATTCCAATCATAGGTATTTATCCTAGAGATAAAAACATTTTCACACTGAAACCTGTATATGAATTTTCAGTATCTTTATATTTAATAGCCCCAAACTAATAACAACTCAAATGTTCCTCAATGGAAGAATGGATATACAACCTGTGGTATACTCGTAAAATGGAATACCAGTTCAACAATAAAGGAAATGGTACTGATAAACACAACAACTTGGATGGATCCCAAGTACTATGATGAGTGAAAAACACCAGTCTCAAAGGGGAACACATTATATGATTCTACTACATTCTGAAAAGTATAAAATTGTAATATAAGGCTATCCTAAACTATCCAGCAGATTAATTTTATATTGTCATGTAACAAATTACCACGAAGTTAGTGGTTTAAAACAACACACATTTATTACTATCTCAAGTTTCCAGAGGTGAGGAATCTGAGCATGGTTTAGCTGGGTCATCTGCTCAGGTGCTCATTAAGTTTCAAATCAAAGTGTTAACCAAGCTACTTTCCTTTTCTACAGCTCAGGGTTCTTTTCCAAGCTCACCGAGCTATTGGCAGGAAACGATCTCTTACGGTTGTAGGACTAAGGTCAATTTCTTACTGGCTGTCAGCTGGGGCCTGAAGTCACCTCCTAAGGCTCCCCATAGTTCTTGTGATATGGCCCTCTCACAATATGGCACTTTGCTTCTTCAGAGTAAGCAAGAATTGCTCAATTATTCCATCTCAGACCTCCAGGTCCTCTTTTAAAGGGCTTGCCCAACTGGGTCAGGCCAACTCAAGATAATCCTTCTGAGTTAACTTAAAGTCATCTGACCAGGGACTTTAATTACACCTGTAAAATCTCCTTACCTTTGCCATATTTATTGTGAGAAGCAAATGGAAGTTCTCACCCCCATGACAGATAAAGAGATAAAAGGAACAGGTTATCAGGGATCATCTTAGAATTCTGCTTAACATATCTAGCCACCAGCCATCCCTCCAGCTGACCAGATACAGGAGAACCCAGCCTAGATCATCTTAGATAATCTGACCCAGGCCAGACCAAACAAAAAGCCCATCCAACCAATTCTCACAAGGAACTGTGAATTAAGTATACAATTATTTTAAGGCACTAAGTTTTGGGATGATCTGTTATACAGTAAAAGCTAACGGATACAGCACGGATGAAATACTTAACCATACGGAATAATCAGGAGGGATTATTCAGGCAGGAATGAATCTACTGATGGGGCCAGTAATGCCACACACACACACACACACACACACACACACGTGCATTTTTAAATTTTTTTGTTTTTTATTTTTAAAGATTTTATTCACTTGAGAGGGAGAGAGTGAGCACAAGCAGGGGGAATACCAAGCAGAGGGAGAAGCAAACTCCCTGCTGAGCTGGGAGCCAAACATGGGGCTTGAGTCCAGGACCCCGAGACCATGACCCAAGCCAAAGGCAGACGCCCGATCATCTGAGCCACCCACAGACCCTCACACACGTACTTTTAATCTAAAACTAAATTAAGCTTCATCTATTTGGTATATGGATTGACATTGCTGCCCTTTCTCAATTCGTAGGTCATTTCAACTTCACATTCAGTATTCTGAAATTTACTTATTTGTTCTCAACATGTTTCATATGCCTTGTTAGATAAACAACTTTCTTATCTAATTTTAATCAGGCTTAAAAACATTACCATAAAAAATGGCAGATCTGAGAGAACATGAAAAATGTGAGTGATGATGATGAAACGAATACAAAGGACACCAAAAAAAACAGCAGGGCTTCCATTTTTACACCGAATATATCAACTCTTCATCAGGTATGTTACAAGGTAAAATCAATGAGTATATAAGATCTGAAAAGAAATTAGATCAAACTATTCAAAAGTAGGTAAGACTAACTGAAACATAATATATCCTCTATCATGAATACACTTTTGTTAACAAATTATTTTTAAAATATACTATAATTTTAAAATATTTTTAAATTTGTTTTAGAGTATATTTCTCAGTGAACAAATTATAGAAGACTATATGCTGACTTATTTCCAGTTATGATGTATAAACAAGTGTAAAACTCAAAATACTTTTATTGCCATTAGGGGGATAATTTTTTTAAAGATTATTTATTTGAGAGAAGAGTGCACGGGCACATGCACGAGTGAAGAGATGGACAGAGAGAGAAGAGAAGAGAATCCCAAGCATATTCCGCACTGAGTGCGGAGCCAAGCATGGGCTCCATCCCACAACCCTAAGATCATCACTAGAGCCAAAACCAAGAGTCAGATGCCCAACCAACTGAGATACCCAGATGCCCCAGGGGAATAATTCGTAAACCGTGAATCCCACTGCCGCTGGCATTGAAAGTTGTTAGTTATCAGAATTGTGCTTTAGCATCATTCTAACAGCAGTCTGAACACTGCATCAGAGATGCAGAGAATGTGAAAACCAGACAAACATTAAGAGACTAATGCTGTAGTCAGGCTAGAAGTAATTACTGCCTGAGTAAGAATGTCAAAACTGAAAAGAAAAAAAAAAATGTCAGAACTGTAAGGAAAAAGACTGTGATGAGCATTTAAGAAAGAATGAATGAAAAGAACACATAAAAGCTATTTTTGTAAAAGAAAGAAAAGGAAATTAAAAAACATATATCTGTATAGCTTTATAGACACAGTAAGGATAAACACCATCTAACAGTTTTAAAACGCAAGACTCAAAAGGATATAGTTCCAAGTAATTTTATCTGCATTCCAGAACAAAGCTCAAAAATAGTGACGTAAGTACCAAAATATATAGAATCCAAAGTAAAATACAAATGTCTCTCATTCAATCAAAAATTAGGAATGCAAAGAACCAAAAAATTTAACCCATACTGACAAGAAAAAAGAAACAGATCGAAAACTGACACAAATGACAGAACTAGAAGATGGTTTAAAAAGTTCTGGTATCTGGGGGTACATAGATGGCTCAGTGGGTTAAGCCTCTGTCTTCAGCTCAGGTCATGATCCCAGGGTCCTGGGACTGACCCCCACATAGGGCTCTCTGCTCAGTGGGGAGCCTGCTTCCCTTCCCCTTCTCTCTCTGCCTGCCTCTCTGCCTGCTTGTGATCGCTCTCTCTCTGTTGAATAAATAAAAATAAAGTCTTCAAAAAAAAAAAAGTCTTGTATCTGTATTTCATGTGCTGAACACTGAACACATTAAGCAGAGACATGTAAAATATTAAACAATACCCAAACAGAGCTTCTAGAGATGAAAAAAAAAAATACAATGTCTGGATTAACAACAAACTGAACCCTGCAGAAGAAAAGATGAGTGAGCATTTAGATATACCAGTAGACACCACCCAAAATAGAGTATAAAGATTGAAAAAATATGAACAGCACATCAGTAAGCTACAACTTTAAGTGGCAAAACATACATGTAATTACAGTCCCAAAGGGAGAGGGAAGGGGTAGGAGAAAAATATTTGAAAAAGTAATGGCTAAATATTTACCAAATTTGATCCAAGAAGCTGAACAAAACCTAGGCACAAGCAGCATGAAAGCAAGCTACATCAAAGTACATTATAATCAAACTGCTGAAACATAATGACAAAAAGAAAATCTTAAAAGTTGCCGGAAAGGAGGAGAAAAAAGCCCCGTTACTCACTAAGGAACATAAAATAACAGCAGATATCTCATCAGAAATAATGCAAGCTAGACACAGTAGAGCAACTCCTTAAATAAAGGAAGAAAGAACAGTCAACCCAGATTTCTGTATCAAGGAACTATCTTTTTAAAGAGAGGAAAAAGAGAAAATCTTTCAGATATAAAACACTTTACAAAGAGAAAATAATTTTTAAAAAGAGAAAAATAATTTTTAAAATAAGAGAATATAAAAAGAAAATTATTTTAAAAAGAGAAAATTATTTTTCAGATATACAAACACTTTAAAATACTATCACCAGTAGGGGGAACCTGGGTGGCACAGTCAGGTGACCAACTCTTGGTTTCAGTTCAGGTTGTGATCTCAGGGTTCTAAGATCCCAAGTAGGGCTCTGAGCTCAGTGCAGAGTCTGCTTGAGACTCTCTCCCTCTGCCCCTCTGGCTCATGTGTTCTCTAATCAAACAATCAAATACTATCAGAGGTACACAGCATGACAGGAAATATTAGAGAAAAGTCCTTCTATCAGAATGAAAATGATACCATATGGGAATCGGGATATAACCCACAGGCAATGAAGAGCACCAAAAATGGAAAATATACAGGTACAAGTAAAACTTTTTTCTGATTTCTTAAATATCTTGAGAAGATAATGGACTGTTTAAATGAAAAATAATAATGTATTGCAGGGTTTAAAACGTGGAAGTGAGGTGTACGACTACAGCACAAAGACTGAGGATGGAATATAGAAGTGTACTATATGGTAAGGTTCTTATTACAGGTAAAGTGATAGGATATTATCTGAAGACAGATTGTGATAAATTAAATATCTTGCCTTAGTAAACACTAAAGCAAGAAATAGAACAACAAGAGACAAAAAGGGAACTGAAAATATTTTTTAAAAATCCTTAATCCAGGGGCGCCTGGGTGGCTCAGTGGGTTGGGCCACTGCCTTCGGCTCAGGTCATGATCTCAGGGTCCTGGGATCGAGTCCCGCATCGGGCTCTCTGCTCAGCAGGGAGCCTGCTTCCCTATCTCTCTCTGCCTGCCTCTCTGACTACTTGTGATTTCTCTCTGTCAAATAAATAAACAAAATCTTTAAAAAAAAAAAAAAAAATCCTTAATCCAAAAGAAGGCAGAAAAATAAGACAAAAAACAAAAAAACAGATGGGACAAAAAGAAAACAAGTAACATGATGGTAGATTTAAACTCTACAACATCAGTAATCACTTAAAAATTTTTTTTATTATTAACATATATTATTTGTTTCAGGGTACAGGTCTGTGATTCATCCGACTTATACAACACAGAGCACTTACCACAACACATACCATCCCCAGTGTCCATGGTAATCACTTTAAATGTAAATGGTCTATATACCCCAACAAAAAGGCAGAGATTATCAAATTGGTTAAAAGCAAGATCCAGGGGTGCCTGGGTGGCGCAGTGGATTAAACCTCTGCCTTCGGCTCAGATCATGATCTCAGGGTCCTGGGATCGAGCCCCACGTTGGGCTCTCTGCTCAGCAGGAAGCCTGCTTCCCCACCTCTCTCTCTGCCTGCCTCTCTGCCTACTTGTGATCTCACTCTATCAAATAAAAAAAAAAAATTTTTTTTAAATAAAAAAAAGCAAGATCCAACTATATGATGCCTGCAAACAAAGTCCACTTGAAATATAAAAGGACGGAACTATGTATCACGCAAATATGAACTGAATGAGAGCAGAAGGGGCTGTGTTATTATAAGAGAAAGTAGATTTCAGATCAAAGAATATTACCAGGGTTAAAGAAAGTCATTTCAAAATGCCAAAGGAGTCAGGTTATGAGGAGGAAGACAATCTTAAATGTCTATGTACCTTTTAAGTTAACTGCAAGATAAATACATGAAGTAAAATTGGGTAAAACTAAAACAAGAATTAAATCCACAATTAGTCAATTTTCTCTATAACTGAAAAAGTAGATTAAAAAATCAATAAAAATACAGAAGATTGGGAGCGCCTGGGTGGCTCAGTTGGTTAAGCAGCTGCCTTTGGTTCAGGTCACGATCCCAAGGTTCATATCAGGCTCCCTCTGCCTGCCACTCTGCCTACTTGTACTATCTCTCTGTGAAATAATTAAATAAAATCTTAAAAAAAAAAAAAAAACACATAAGATTGGAACAATGCTATAACCAACAAACTAATCAACACCATGTGACAACAGAATACAAATTCTTTTCAAGTACACATGGAAAATTTTTCAAGACAGACCTTATTCTGAGCCATAAAACAAGCTTCAGAAAATTCTAAAGGATCAAATCATACAAGGTATATTATCTCACCACAATGGATTTACATTAGAAATCAACAGCAGAAAAGTTCTCTTTCCCAAATATAGGGAAGCTAAATGTCATACTTTTAAATAGCCAATAAAGAAGAAATCAGGGCACCTAGATGGCTCATTCAGTTAAGCACCTAACTTCAGCTCAGGTCATGATCCTAGGGTCCTGGGATGGAGCCCCATGTCAAGCTCCACACTCACCAGAGAGTCTGCTTGTCCCCCTCCCTTTTACCTTCCTCCAATTCGTGTGCATGTGTGTGTACACTCTCTCTCTCTCCCTCTCAAATAAAATCTTTTTAAAAAAAAGAAGGAATCAAAAGAAAAACTAGAATGGTATTTTGAATTGAATGAAAATAAAAATACAACATATCAAATTTTGTTGTACATGTTAAATGCTTATCTTGGAAAAATGGAAAGGCTTCTATAATGAGAAACTGGAAAAGAGAAAAGGAGCAAATTAAACCCAATTCAAGCATAAATAGAGAAAATAACAAAAATAAAAACAGAGATCAATAAAACAGACAACAAGAGATATCACTGAAATCCACAGCTGATTTTTGAGGTGATCACTAAAATGAATGGACCACTAGCCAGAGTAATCAGGTAAAGACAGAAGGCACAAATCATTGATAAAAGGAAGAGAGCACAGATATTATTACAGACTCCATGAATATCCTTACACTTGTGACAATTTAGATGAAGTGGACAGAAACTGAAACTCACCCCAAAATAAACAGATAACCTAAACACCTCTATATCTGTAGAATAAACTGAATCTGAAATTAAAAATTTCCAGGCTGAGATGGCTTCACTAGTGAATTTAATTAAGCATTAAAGGAAGAAGTAATTAAATTTAATAAAGACTCTTTCAGAAAATCTAAAAGGAAGAAGTATTTCCCAATTGCTATGGTCTGAACGTATCCCCCCCAAATTCACAGGTCCTTAGGCTTGATGCAATGGTGTTAGAAAGTGGGGCCTTTAGGGGTGATTAGATCATGAGGGTAGATTAGTGCTCTTACAAAAAAAATTCGACAGAGGTTACAACTAAGGTGAGTTAACAAAAGAAGTCTACAACTGACCATGCTGCACCTTAACCCTGGAATTCCAGCTTCCAGATTGAGGAAAAAATTTCTATTGTTGTAAGCTCCCAGTTTGTGGTACTTTGTTACAGCAACCCAAACAGATTAAGACACCAATTCATTCAACAAGGACAGCATTACTTTTACGTTCATGAAAATCAGGCGAATATATTACAAGAGAACTATACTGTAATACGTCATGAATATAGATATAAAAATTGTTAATAAGTTTAACAAATCAAATCCAGTAATATTTCATAAAAAGGACAATGTATCATAATAAATGTATTTTATCCCAGAGGTTACTTTAACATTCAGACTAAAAGTGAAAAAATATTCACCTCAGTAGATACAGACAATGCATTTCAAAAAAAAAAAAAAAAAAACAATATCCATGATAACCAATGTTAAGTATTAACAATTTTTGAATCTGGGTAAATGGAGTAAGAATGTTTTATACTACTTTGTTTTACCCTTGCAACTTTTCTGTGAATTGAGAATTATTTCCAAATAGAGTTTAAAAAAACTGACAATACATGAAAAGCTATTAGCCCAGTTCCTGGAACAAATTAAAAGCTCAATAAATGCTAACTATAATAATCACTTAATTCAACCCCTCGTATTATAGATGATGAAACTGAGGCTCAGAGAATATCATTAATTTACCCAAGTTACTCTGTTAGTTAATGACTAAAACTCAAGTCTCTAGGATCAGCCTTTCCCCCACCCCAACCAGCACACACACAACTTCGTAACAACAGCTCACTAACTTGTTTAAAACAGGACAAAACAGGTAATAAATTTCTGGTTCTTTTTCTAGTTATGTCCTAATATTCCTAAAGAAAAAATATCCCAACCACACAAACAAGACATTTTGTGGAATTTCACCAAAAGTTTAGGATGAGAAAGGAGAATAAGAAGGTAGGACTTGGTTTGAGTAAGCAGATATATAGTAGACAGACAGACTCATCAGAGAGGGACATTAGGAGAGAGAATGAGATTTTAATCTGGAATATGCCACCCTGATGCTGTCATGGAAAGAGAAAGGCTAGGACTTCTATGTAAAGTAGTAATATGATTTAGCAGCTGACTGCACACAGAAGGGGGAAAAAGCAGTCTGGAGTAAGTCAGGTTTTGCATCTGAGTTACTGAGGAGACAGGGACAAAACAGACAGAAACATGAAATCTAAGAGGAAGGGCTGACTTGTGATATCAATAAGAAGACAGCAGAATGGGGCACCTGGGTGGCTCAGTGGTTAAGCATCTCCCTTCACCTTGGGTGGTGATCTCAGGGTCCTGGGATCGAGCCTCACATCAGGCTCCCTGTTCAGCACATCTGCTTCTCCCTCTCCGAGCTCCGTCCCTCACCACTGCTGGTACAGCACTTGCTCTCTCAAATAAATAAAATCTTTAAAAAGAAGACAACGACAACGATGATGACAATAAATGAAGGAAGAGGTGAATTTTTGATACCAGTGGAATCTTTGAGGGGAAATGTCCTACTGGATATGTAGATCTGGAGTACAGGAATTAGAGACAGAGATTTAGGCATCTGCCTACTCAGGAAGGATACCTAAAGATTAGAACATTACAGGAAAAGATGAGGAATCTTTTCTCTATCCCCAGGTATACCTAAACTCCTCAGAAAACAAGATGGTGGGGCACCTGGGTGGCTCAGTGGGTTAAGCCTCTGCCTTCAGCTCAGGTCATGATCTCATAGTCCTGGGATCAAGCCCCACATATAGGGCTCTCTGCTTGGCAGGAAGCCTACTTCCCCCTCTGCCTGCTTCTCTGCCTACCTGTAATCTCTCTCTGTCAAATAAATAAATAAAATCTTTTAAAAAAGAAAAGAGAAGAAAACAAGATGGCTACTGCAGCAACTCTTTCCCATAAGAACTGCTGATGAGAAAGAGTTGTGCCTTAGGCACTATGATCTATCAAGCTGCAAAGGACCCATTTGTGATGTCACCTGATAAATCCTTGCAGCCTCACACAATGCTTTATGGGCAAGAGATAACAATCTTAGGGACATCACAGCTACACCACCAGCAGCAGGTGAGTTATGACAAAACTCAGGCACTTTTTTTTTAAAGATTTTATTTATTTGAGAGAGACAAAGAAAGAGACAGAGCATAATCAGGGTGAGAGGCGGAGCTGGAGAAGCAGGCTCTCCACTGAGCAGAGCTCAATCCCAGGACTCCAGGATCAGGATCTGAGCTAAAGGCAGATGCTTAACCAACTCAGACACCCAGGTGCCCCCAAACTCACGCATTTTAAGGTTCTAGGGAGTTACACCTGTTTTACAGGATGTACCTGCAAGTAAGCAAGCAAATGTATCATAGATCGCACAGGGAATATGGCAGACAGATACAGAAGCACTCAACTCCCAGTACAAATGCATAGAAAAGGTAGGCAAATGTAACCCACGCAAATAGGCAAGCCCAAAAGCAAGAAAGGGAAATTTCCTGATGCTAGAAACACTTAAGCTACTCAAGTCCAGGTAACTCTCAGGGCTACCTAAACCAGATGCAGGTCTTAGAGCTTGAGACAGGTGTTTTTTCTTAATGCCTGCAAGAAACTAAGAGACCAAAAATTGAAAATTACTTAGATGCATTAAAATATCAAAAAGCCATAAAGAACTACACAGGAATAACATGAACTCCAATTTCCAGCCCACAAAAAAAGGTTTTACCTCTGAAAAAGTGAAACTCCTTTATCACAGATATCGCTTCCAAAATCACTCTACCCAAGTGGTTCATAAACTCCAAGCCAAGAAATTAGCCTAAGAACAAGTAGGTATGTCACTAAGGAAACCTCTCAGGTTCAGCACAAACTTTAAAATCTCCCCAGAGGGATACCTCCACAACCTGAATCACATAAAAAATAAATCCTACAGATGATAAACTTAATGTAAGCCTAAATTTACAAGTATACAAAGGAGAGGAGCAAGATGGAGGAGGAGTAGGAGACCGAAATGTCATCAGGTCCCAGGAGATCAGCTACACAGTTATCAAACCATTCTGAAGACCTACAAACTTAATAGGAGATTGAAGAAGAGCTGCAATGCTAGGAACAGAAAAGTAACCACTTTCTGGAAGGGAGGATGTGTGGGAAGATAGACCGCAGGGGTAGGGGCCAGCTCCCAGCAAGCAGCAGAGCACAAAACTGGGACTTTTAGAAGTCTGCTCCACTGAGGGACATCATTCCAGAGGCTGGGCAGGGGGTGGAGCCCTCCTGGGGACAGTGTAGTCTCAGGACCCATACAGACACAGAAAGACCAGGGGTGGCAGAGTGTGGCAGAGCTCCCAGGTATGAAGCGGGGAAGCTGGCTGCAGAGATGGAGCCGAGAAGGGGCTCTCAGTTAGGGGTTACCTTAAACCGTGATCCAAGGCACAGTCAGAACACTGCCCTTCAAGCAGGGACCCCACAAGTGGCAGATCTGGGAAGACCCCTCCCTCCTGCCTCCTCCACAAGGAGTGGCGTGGGAGCGTGCTGCAGGAATCTGCTGGGTTTGGAGACTCCAAACGGGGCCATGCGCCAGAAACAGAAACACTCAGTCATAAGCCGGGAGAGCTCCGAGTGCAGCTGGAGACCAGGGAGACAGGAGTGACTGCTTTTCTCTGAGGGTGCACTGAAGAGTGGGACCCTGAGCTCTTGGCTTCTATGGGGCCGGAGATTAGGAGGCCACCATCTTCACTCCCATTCTCAAAAGCTATACAGAAAGCGTTCACGCAACAAAAACTACCAAGAGCGAACCCAAGCAGATTTTTTAGTCTGGCCCCTGGCAAGGGTGGTGCAATTCTGCATTGGGCAAAGACTTTTGAGAATCATGGCAACAGGCCCCACCCCCAGAAGATGAGCAAGAATATCCAGCCAACAAGTTCACCCATCAATGAGAACTGCAGAACTCCAGGGCGAGGGGAAAGCAACACACAGAATTCACAGCTTTCCCCCCTTGATTCTTTAGTCTTCCAAAGTTAAATTTTTAAAATTTTATTTCTTATTCTATTTTTTTAAATAAATTTTTCCTCTTTTTTATTTTAACAGTTTTTAACTATTTTATCTTATCAATACCTTTTTAAATATCTTTTAAAATTTTCATTGTAATAGTCATATTCTATCCCTTCATTGTATTTAACCTTATTTTTTCTATACATATAAGTTTTTCTTCCTTTAAAATTTTGGGATACTGTTTCTTCTAATAATCAAAATATACTCTAAATCTAGCACATGGCTTTGTTCTAGTCTCCAGCCTGATATTCTTTCCTCTTTTTTTTCTCTTGTATCAACCAACTCCTCTATCTTATCAATTCCTTTTATAGAATCTTTTTAAATTTTCATCTTTATAGCCATATTCTATCCCTTCATTGTGTTTACCCTTATTTTTGTATACATATGTTTTTCTTCTTTAAAATTTTGGGAGGTAGTTTCTTCTAACCAAAATACACCCAAAAATCAAGTGTGTGGGACCTAATGAATATGGACTTTAGTAAGATGTCAGAACTAGAGTTCAGAATGACGATTATCAAGGTGCTAGCTGGGCTCAAAAAAAGCATGGAAGATACTAGAAAATCCCTCTCTGGAGCAATGAAAGAACTTGAAATTAAAAAAAGCTGTTAATGAGGTGCAATCAAAAATGGAGCCTCTTACTGCTATGATAAAGTATCAGGATGTAAAATCAATGCACAGAAATCAGTTGCATTTCTATACACCAACAGTAAGACAGAAGAAAGAGAAATTAAGGAGTTGATCCCATTTACAACTGTACCAAAAACCGTAAGATACCTAGGAATAAACCTAACCAAAGAGGCAGAGAATCTGTACTCAGAAAACTATAAAATACTCATGAAAGGGGCGCCTGGGTGGCTCAGTGGGTTAAGCCGCTGCCTTCGGCTCAGGTCATGATCTCAGGGTCCTGGGATCGAGTCCCGCATCGGGCTTTCTGCTCAGCAGGGAGTCTACTTCCCTCTCTCTCTCTCTGCCTGCCTCTCAGTCTACTTGTGGTTTCTCTCTGTCAAATAAATAAATAAAATCTTTAAAAAAAAAAAATACTCATGAAAGAAACTGAGGAACACAAAGAAATGGAAAAACGTTCATGCTCATGGATTGAAAGAACAAATATTGTGGAAATGTCCATGCTACCTAAAGCAATCCACATATTTAATGTGATCCTTATTAAAATACCATCAATTTTCTTCAAAGAAATGGAACAAATAATCCTAAAATTTATATGGAACCAGAAAAGGCCCCAAATAGCCAGAGGAATGTTGAAAAAGAAAACCAAAGGTGGCAGCATCACAATTCCAGACTTCAAGCTCTATTACAAAGCTGTAACCATCAAGACAGTACGGTACTGGCACAGAAACAGACACACAGATCAGTGGAACAGAACAGAGAGCCCAGAAACAGACCCTCAACTCTATGATCAAATAATCTTCAACAAAGCAGGAAAGAATGTCCAATAGAAAAAAGACAGTCTCTTCAACAAACGGTGTTGGGAGAACTGGACAGCCACATGCAGAACTGGACAGTTTCCTTACATCACACACAAAAATAAACTCAAAATCCTTGAGAACACAGGCAGCAACCTCTTCTACCTCAGCCGCAGCAACTTCTTCCTAGAAACATCACCAAAGGTAAGGGAAGCAAGGACAAAAATGAACTACTGCGACTTTATCAAGATAAAAAGCTTTTGCAGAGCAAAGGAAACAGTCAACAAAACCAAAAGACAACTGACATAATGGGAGAAGATACTTGCAAATGACATTATCAGATAAAGGGCTAATATTCAAAATCTATAAAGAACTTATCAAACTCGACACCCACAGAAGAAATGGGAAGAAGACAAAAACAGACATTTCTGCAAAGATGACATTCCAATGGCCAAAAGACACAGGAAAAAGTGCTCCACATCACTTGGCATCAGGAAAATCCAAATCAAAACCACAGTGAGATACCACCTCAAACCAGTCAGAATGGCTAAAATTAACAAGTAAAGAAACGACAGATGTTGGCGAGGATACAGAGAAAGGGGAACCATCCTACACCGTTGGTGGTAATGCAAGCTGGTGCTGCCACTCTGGAAAACAGCATGGAGGTTCCTCAAAAAGTTGAAAATAGAGCTACCCTACAACCCAGCAATTGCACTACCGGGTATTTACCCTAAAGATACAAATGCAGGGATCCAAAGGGGCACGTGCACCCGAATGTTTACAGGAGCAATGTCCACAATAGTGAAACTATGGAAAGAACCTAGATGTTCAACAACAGATGAATGGATAAAGAAGATGTGGTATATACATGTATACAATGGAATATTAAGCAGCCATTAAAAAAATGAAATCTTGCCATTTGCAGCAATGTGCATGGAACTAGAGGGTATAATGCTGAGCGAAATAATCAGAGACAGACGATTATCATATGATCTCTCTGATATGAGGAATTCTGAGGGGGGGTAGGGAGGGAGAAAAATGAAACAAGATGGTACTGGGGAGGGAGAAAAACCATAAGAGACTCTTAATCTCAGGAAACAAACTGAGGGTTGCTGGGGGGTTGGGGGGTATGGAGAGGGTGATTGGGTTATGGACATTGGGGAGGGTATGTGCTATGGTGAGTGCTGTGAAGTGTATAAGCCTGATGACTCACAGACCTGTACCCCTGGGGCAAATAATACATTATATGTTAATTTTAAAAAAGTATATGAAGAATGGAACTATTGAAAGAGGAGGGGGTTTTTAACAGATACAACTACTAGGCAAACTCAGACCTCAAAACACAGATACAGCAGAATAATAAAGAGGCTTTAAAATAATCATATTTAAAATGTACAGCATGGAACTCTTGAGTTCAGTCAGGGCTCGTTCAGTCAGCACAGCATGGAACTCTTGAGCTCAGTCGGCTGTGAATCTGATCCCCAAGTTGGACTTGAAAAAAATAAAATAAAATAAACTTTTTAAATGCAGAAATGAAGTTAGAAATAAAAACCACAAGCAAAAATGAACTATTGAGACTCCACCAAAAACACAACTTCTGGGGGCACCAGAGTGGCACAGCCGGTTGAGCGTCCAACTCTTGGTTTCAGCTCAGGTCCTGATCCTGGGGGTTGTGGTATCAAGCCCCACATCAGGCTCCACACTCCGTGTGGAATCTGCTCTCCCTCTCTCCCTCTACCCCTCCCTCCCATGTTCTCTCTCTCTAAAAGAAATAAATCTTTAAAAAAAAAAAAAAAAAAAAGGAGCTTCTGCACAGCAAAGGAAACAATCAACAAAACTAAAAGGCAACCTGTGGAATGGGAGAAGACATCCGAAAATGACACACAGGATAAAGGGCTAATATCCAAAATCTTAAAAAAAAAAACTTAACAAACTCAAGACCCAAAACATAAACCAGTTTAAAAATGGGCAGAACACACGAACAGACTTTTCTCCAAAGAATACATACAAATGGCCAACAGACACATGAAGAGATACTCAACATCACTCATCATCAGGGAAATAAAAATCAAAACCACAATGAGACACCACCTCACACTTGCCAGAATAACTAAAATTAACTTGGGAAACTACAGATGTTGGCGAGGATGCTGAGAAAGGAGAACACTCTTCTACTATTGGCGGGAATACAAACTGGTACAGTTGCTCTGGAAAACATTACGGAAGTTCCTCAAACAGTTAAAAACAGAACTACCCTACAACCTAGCAATTGCATGACTAGGCATTTATCTAAAGGATAAAAAACACAGATTCAAAGGGGCCCATGCACCCCAATGTTTCCAGGAGCACAATCAACAACAGCCATATTATGAAAAGCCAAAATGTTCATCAACTGAAGAAAGGATGAAGATGTGACACACACAATGGAATATTACTCAGCCAACAAAAACAATGAAATCATGCCATTTGCAACAACATGGATGGAATTAGAATGTATCATGCTAAGCCAAATAAACCAGAGAAAGGCAAAAACCATATGATTTTATATAAATGTGAAATTTAAGAAGCTAACCAGATGAACACAGGGGAAGAAAAGGAAAAATAGAACAAGATAAAAACAGGGACGCAAACCATAAGAGACTCTTACTATGAAGAACAAACTGAGGGTTGATGGATGGGCTAACTGGGTGATGGGCATTAAGGAAGGCACCTGTGATGAGTAGTGGATGTTAACATATAAGTGATGAATCAGTAAATTCTACTCCTGAAACCAATACTACACTATATGTTTACGTGAATTTAAATAAAAACTTGGAAGAAAAAAAAAAGGCAACACAAGACAGGCTGGCTCAGTCTGCAACTCTTGATCTCAGGGTTGTTGGTTCAAGCCCCCACATAGGGAATAGAGTTTACTTAAGTAAAATAAATAAAAGATACAAATAATATATAATAAATAGTAAAATGAAATAAAACTTAAAAAAAAAAAAGCCCACAGCACAAGAAAAGGCAAGAAGAGAGAGAGAAAGAGAAAAGAATAGACAAATTTTAAAAACAATCAAGTAGAAAATCTAGAATTAAAATTATGTGATTAAAGAACAGAACATTGGGGTGCCTGGGTGGCTCAGTCGGTTAAGTGTCTGTCTTTGGCTCAGGTCCCTCAGTCCTGAGGTGGAGTCCCAAGTCACAGGCTCCATGCTCAGCGGGGAGTCTGTTTCTCCCTCTCCCCCGACCCCACTCACATATGTGTACGCAGGCTTGCTCTCTTACTCACTCTGCCTCAAATAAATAAAATATATAAAAAATTTTTTAAAAAGCAGAGCATTTAGTAAAAGCTAGATTATTAGTAAACTGTATTCTTGTTCTGAAATAATCTCACAGAATTTAGCACAAAAAGATAAACAGCTGGAAAATATGAAAGAGAAGTATGGAACACACCAGGAGAAGCTTTTAACACGGTGAAATACTAGTATCAGAAGAGGAAGCAGGAAAAGTAACATTCAAAGACATATTGGCAGAGGCCGCTTGAGTGGCTCAGGCAGTTAAGTACCTGACTCCCAATTTTGGTTCAGGTCATGATCTCAGGGTTGTGAGACTGAGCCCCATGTTAGGCTCTGTACTGAGCATGGACCCAGCTTAAGATTCTCTCTCTGCCCCTCCCTCCCCACTCAAAATTTTTAAAAAATAATAATAATAATAAAATAATTTTAAAAAGACATATTAGGGGCACCTGGGTGGCTCAGTGGGTTAAGCCTCTGCCTTCGGCTCAGGTCATGATCCCAGGGTCCTGGGATTGAGCCCCACATCGGGCTCTCTGCGCTGCAGGGAGCCTGCTTCCTCCTCTCTCTCTGCCTGCCTCTCTGCCTACTTGTGATCTCTGTCAGATAAATAAAGAAAAAATCTTAGAAAAAAAAAAAGACATATTAGCCAAAATTGAAGACATTAGTCTTCAAACTGCCAGAGTAAAACTGCAGATTAGAGACATACAAAAAAATAGTAAGAGCAACCGAAAAGAAAAAGAATCATTACCAAGTACGAATAATTAGACCTCAGACTTGTCAAATGGAACAACAGTTGCCAGAAAACAAGGGAGCAACCTCTTCCTAGGAGGGAAAAGAACAGTCAACTACACATCATTACAAAGCTAAAATGCCACTTAAGAGGAAGGGTAACACAGAGGCCTGAAGATATACATACAGAAGTAATTTATAACTTACAGATCCATACAGAAAGATTTTGATAAATGATATGTATCAGTACAAAAGAAAACAGAATGAAGGAATGGGATGCAAGAATGGTAAACCAAGAAACTTATCAACATAAATATATATATATATTTATATTTTTAAAGATTTTATTTGAGAGAGATCACAAGTAGACAGAGAGACCTGCAGAGAGAGAGAGGAAGGGAAGCAGGCTCCCTGCTGAGCCAAGAGCCTGATGCGGGGCTAGATCTCAGGGGCGCCTGGGTGGCTTGGGGGGTTAAAGCCTCTGCCTTTGGCTCAGGTCATGATCCCAGGGTCCTGGGATTGAGCCCCGCATCGGGCTATCATCATAAATATTAACTTCTAAACACTTTTATTAATGCCCAACTTTTACAGATTTAAAAGGCAGAACTTCAAAACTAGAGAAGAGTATGGAAGATGTGAAATATTCAGAATTAAAACACTTTAAAAATGCACCTATTGTTCATGAGGAGAGACAGACATTCAGCTTAGATTGTAATTATTCAACTGAAAAATGTAAAGGTAACCAGTGTGACAGAAATACAATAAATAACTTCCAAGCCATCAGAGTCTTTATTAAGAAAGGGAAATTTATAAAATGATTCCATGCTACAACATGGATGAACCTTAATGGCATTACGGTAGTGAAATAAGCCTGTCACAAAGAATAAATACTGTACGATTCCACTTCCATGAAGTACTAGAGAGGCCAAATTTGTGAACACAAAATAAAATGGTGGTTGCCTGGGACTTGGGGGAGGAGGGAATGAGGAGTTAGTGTTTAATGGGTAGAGTTTCAGTTGGGAACAGTTCGGGAGATAGATGGTGGTGATTGTGGCACATCAATGTGAGTGTACTTACTGATGCCACAAAAATGAATACTTAAAAATGGTTAGAATGGACCCTGATACAAAAACAAGTTAAAAATACTACAAAGAAAAGAGAACTCCAGCCCATTATCTCCAATGAACATAGATACAAAAATCCTCAACAAAATATCAGTGAACTGAATCTACCCATTAGAAAAACCATTCACTTCAATCAAGTGGGATTTATTCCCGAGATGCAAGCGTGGTTCAATATTCACCAAACAGTCAATATGGCATATCATATCAATAAGAGAAAGGAGAAAAACCATACAACCATTTCAATAAATGCAGTAAAAGCATTCAACAAAGTATAACATCCATTCATGATTAAAACCCATAACAAAGCGGGGCGCCTGGGTGGCTCAGTGGGTTAAGCTGCTGCCTTCAGCTCGGGTCATGATCTCAGGGTCCTGGGATCGAGCCCCACATCGGGCTCTCTGCTCAGTGGGGAGCCTGCTTCCCTCTCTCTCTCTCTCTGCCTGCCTCTCTGCTTTCTTGTGATCTCTACCTGTCAAATAAATAAATAAATAGAATCTAAAAAAAACCATAACAAAGCAGGTTTAGGAGGAACAATCCTCATCATAATAAAGACCATATGTGAAAAGCCACAGCTAACACCATACTCAATGGTTTAAAAAAACAAAAAACAAAAAACAAAAAACTGAGGTTTCCCCCCTAAAGTTAAGAACAAGGCAGGGATGTCTATTCTTATCACTTGTATTCAACATGATACTGGAAGTCCTGGCCACAGCAATCAGACAAAGAGGAGGAATGAAAGGATCCAAGCTGGTAAGGAGGAAAACGAACTTACACTATTTGCAGATGACATGACACTACATACAGAAAGCCCTAGCAGAGCCTGGCTGGCTCAGTCAGAGAAGCACTCAATTTGATCCTCAGGGTTGCAAGTTTGAGCCCCACACTGGGTGTAGAGATTACTAAAAAAATAAACTCAAAAAATATTCTAGAAGATTAATTTTTAAAAAGCCCTAAAGATTCTACCAAAAAACTGTTAGAACTGATAAATGAATTCAGTAAGGTCGCAAGATACAAAATCAATGTACGGAAATCTGTTTCATTTCTATATACTAAGCAGGAGAAAGAGAAATTAAGAAAAGAAACAGGATATTTAGGAATAAACTTAACCAAGGGGGTGAAGACCTGCATTTTGAAAACTATAAAACAATGAGGAAAGAAACTCGACCCAACACAATAAGAAAGATATAACAGGGGTGCCTGGGTGGCTCAGCTGGTTAAGTGACCAACTCTTCATCTCAGGTCAGGTCTCAATCTCACAGTCGTGAATTCAATCCCTGCACTGGGCTCCAACCTGGGCATGGAACCTACTTTAAAAAAAGGAAAAAAAAGAAAAGTAAAAGGGAAAAATAACCCATACTCATGATTGGAAAAACAAATATTGTCAAAATGGTCTTACTACCCAAAGCAATCTACAGATTTAATGTAATCCCTAGCAAAATACCAAGAGCATTTTTCATAGAACTAGGATAAACAATCCTAAAATTTTTGTGCAACCACCAAGGACCCCGAAGAGCCAAAGCAATCTAGAAAAAGAAAAAAAAACAAAGCTGGAGGTATCACATTTCCAGACTTCAAGTTATGCTACAAAGCTGCAATAATCAAAACAGTATGGTACTGGCACAAAAACAGACACACAGATCAATGGAATAGAACAGAAAAGCCCAGAAATAGACCCACAACCATATAGTCCATTTATCTTTGACAAAGGAGGCAAGAATACACAAGGGGGAAATGGTGGTGGGAAAACTGGACAGCTACATGCAAAAGAATGAAACTAGACCACTTTCTTACACCATACAAAAACAAACTCTAAATGGATTAAGGACAAAAATGTGAAGCCTAAAACCATAAAAATCCTAGAAAGAGCAGAGGCAGTAATTTCTCTAACATCAGCTGTACCAACACTTCTCTAGATATGTCTCCTGAGGCATAAGAAACAAAATAAAAAACGACTAGAACTACATCAAGATAAAATGCTTCTGCACAGCACAGGAAACGATCAACAAAACTAAAGGACAAGCTACTGAATGGGACAAGATACCTGCAAATGACATATATGATAAAGAATGAGTATTTCAAAATATATAAAGAATTTATAGAAGTCAACACCAAAACCCAAATAATCAGATTAAAATGGTCATAAGATAAGGACATTTCTCCAGAGATAACATGCAGATGGCCAATAGAGACATTAAATGATGCTCAATTCACTCATCAGGGAAATGCAAATCAAAACCACAATGAGATTATCACCCCACACCTGTGAGATTGGCTAAAATTAAAATCACCAAGAAACTTATGTTGGCAAGGATGTGGAGAAAAAGGAACCCTCACGCACTGTTGGTGGGAATGTAAACTGGTACAGCCACACCGGAAAACAGTATGGAGGTTCCTCAAAAAATTACACTCACACTTCTATTTATCCAAAGAATACAAAAACACTAATTTGAAAGGATATATGCACAGCTATGTTCACTGCAGCATTATTTGTATTAGCCAAATTATGGAGGCAGCCCAAATGTCTGATTTATGAATGGAGGCACACACACACACACACACACACACACACAGAAATATTACTCAGCCATAAAAAAGAATGAAATCGTGCCATTTGCTACAACATGAAGAGAACTAAAGAGTATACTGCTAAGTGAAAAGAGTCAGAGAAAGACAAATATCATATGATTTTACTCATATGTGGAATCTGAGGCACAAAACAAAGGGAAAAAAAAAAAGAGACAAACCAAAAGAAAGATTCTTAACTATAGAGAACTAACTGATGGTTACCAGAAGAGAGGTGGGTCGGAGGACTGGTGAAATATTTAAAGGAGATTAAGACTACACTTATCAGGGTGTCTGGGTGGCTCAGTCAGTTAAGCAACCAACTCTTGGTTTCGGCTCAGGTCATGATCTCAGGGTTGGATCCAGCTCCATTATCAAGCTCAGTGTGGAGTCTGCTTGAGATTCTCTCCCATGCCCTCTCCCTCTGCTCATCATCCCACTCATGCTCACTTGCTCTCTCTCAAATAAATAAACAAAATCTTTAAAAAAATACCTTATAAGTTTTTATTTATTTAAATAATCTCTTACACTCAATGTGGGGCTTGAACCCATGACTGTGAAATCAAGTCACATGCTCTTCCAAATGAGCCAGCCAGACTCCCAGAGAGTACACTTATTTAAAAAAAAAAAAAAAGTAACCCCCACCCAAAAAAAGGTTAAAATTGTTTATATTGTGTTATGTATAAAAGAGAAATGACTTTTTCAAAAAGATTTTGTTTGGGCGCCTGGGTGGCTCAGTGGGTTGGGCCGCTGCCTTCGGCTCAGGTCATGATCTCAGGGTCCTGGGATCGAGTCCCGCATCGGGCTCTCTGCTCAGCAGGGAGCCTGCTTCCCTCTCTCTCTCTCTGCCTGCCTCTCCATCTACTTGTGATTTCTCTCTGTCAAATAAATAAATAAAATCTTTAAAAAAAAAAAAAAAAAAAAGATTTTGTTTATTTGAGGGAAAAAGACCCAATGAGCATAAGCTGGGGGAAGAGATAGAGGGAGAAGCAGACTCCCCGCTGAGCAGGAAGCCTAATGGGAGGCTCAATCCCAGGACCCTGGGACCATGACCTGAGACAAAGGCAGATGCTTCAGCTACTGAGCCACCCAGGCACCCCAACAATAACATTTTTTTAAGTAAGAAAGAGCAACAATGTAAGAGCACCGTTAAGTAGCTTTTAAAAGAAGACAGAAAATAAAAATATAACAGCATTCACAATAATTCACTTACTAAAATACATAAATTCCAAACTAAATATTTTAATTCCGCAGTAAGTTTTTTAAGGATTTGAGAAAGAGAGGGCATGCATGCACACATCCCGGGGAGGGGGGGCACAGATGGAGAGAAAAAAAAAGTCTTAAGCAGATACCACGCTCAGCACAGAACCCAATGTGGGGGCTCGATCTCACAACCTGAACAGAAAGCAAGAGTCAGACACTTAACCCCTAGGCCACCCAGGCACCCCTCAGCTATAAGCTTTTTAAAAGGAACAGAAGGGGCATCTGAGTGGCTCAATCGGTTAAGCATCTACCTTCGGCTGAGGTCATGATGCCAGGGTCCTGGAATTGAGCCCCACATTGGGCCCTGCTCAGTAGGGAGTCTGCTTCTCCCTCCTCCCCTCCCCTCTCATGTTCTCACTCACTCTCCCAGTAAATTTTTTTTTAAAAAGGACAGCAAAACAGTAACAAAAAAGTCCAAAGTAAAAGAAGAGGATATGGCAAACATATTCCATTCAAAAGACAAAAGAATTTAAAGCAAAAAACATTATTGTGGGGGCACCTGGGGGGCTCAGTGGGTTAAGCCTCTGCCTTTGGCTCAGGTCATACATGGTCTCAGGGTCCTGGGATGAAGCCCCGCATAGGGCCCTCTGCTCAGTGGGGAGCCTGCTTCCTCTCTCTCTGCCTGTCTCTCTGCCTACTTGTGATCTGTCAAATAAATAAATAAAATCTTAAAAAAAAATTATTGTGGATAAAGAGGTGAATTTTTTAGCAACACACAAAGCAATCCAAAAGTGTGATAATCATCGGGACGCACACTCTGGTAGCTAGTCTCCAAAAATGGCCCCAATGAATGAAGTCGCCTGGTATTTCTGTCCTTGGACAGTCCCCTCCTATTGAATCTGAGCCTGATCCCTTGATATGCTTTGCACAACAGAATGTGGTAGTGGAAGTGGCCCTATGCCAGTTCTGGCCCGAGTCTTACAAATGCCTAGCAACTCCTACTTTTGTACTTTTGAGAGCCCTGAGCTACCATGGAAAAAAGCTGGCTACCCCAGCTGGGGAAACAGCATAGAAAGGACTGGGGAAGAGGGAAAAGCCCTAACCCACATGGAAAGAAAGTTTAGCCATCCAAGCTAAGCCCGGTCTTCCATCAAACACTGCCAAGCTGCCAAACATGATAGCTGTTTTGGACATTTCAGCCTAATACAAGTCCCACATGTCTGTAACACCAGCCTGACATCACATAGAGCCAAAGAACCACTCTACTGAGACCAGTAAATCCACAGACTCATGAGACATGATCAAAATGGTTATTGTCCTAAGACACTGAGCTTTGGTGCGGTTTACTATACCATAATACATAACCAAAACAAATCACATGGTCTCAAAATATATAAAGGAAGAACTATCTGATCTCAAGGAGAAATTAGCAAATCCATAATTAAAGGGGGCGATCTCTCAAACTGATACATAAAGCAGATTAAAAATTAAAGACAGAAATCTAAAAACTTAAAAACTGACTGATAATACATATATAAAATACTGTGATGAAGAAGTGCAAACTACAAATACCATTAAAGCTTATCTTAAACACTTAAAAACCCAACCATATATTTTTTTTTTTTTTGAGATTTTATTTATTTATTTGACAGAGATCACAAGTAGGCAGAGGCAGGCAGGGGAAGGGGGATAAGCAGGCTCCCTGCTGAGCAGAGAGCCCAGATGAAGGGCTCCATTCCAGGATCCTGACTGAGATCATGACCTGAGCTGAAGGCAGACCCACTGAGCCACCCAGGTGCCCCAAAACCCAACCATGTATTAAGCCAGAAAAGACGTTTCAACAGAATCCAACACACACACACACACACACACACACACACACACACATCATTTCTTTGACAATGATTTCATAAAATGGGTAAAATGGGAGAGTGACACAATATACCTATAAAAATTTAAACAAGCAAACAAACAAACTTCAATTCAGGAATTAAATGAGATTTCATAATAGAAATCCCAAAATACTTAGAACTGGAAAAATATAAAAGCATACATGTCAAAACTGGTGGGGCATGTCCACCAACAGGGTATACAGAGTAAATATACTCCTCCTCAGTCTCTCTGGGTTAAATCATCAGTCTGGGGTTTCTCCCGACCCATCAAAGATCAGCATGTGGTCGTACTGGCACTTGACCAGTACACGTGACTCACTGTGCAAGCTTGAAAATTCCCCAAGCTGATCTACACCCTGTTCTAGAGGAGAGTTAAGTCCACTAATCATGCTCATATGTTGTAGCAATGCCAAACTGTAATAGAAGTTTCTAAATACTCCCAATTTCTGTACTTAACACAGACAGGAATGAAAGTTTACAAACGGACACTGGTCTATGGATCACACTTTGATTAGCACTGACAATGGTAAACCCACAAAATATAGTACAATACCATTACACCGAGGAATGAAGACTCTATACCGCCAGTGGTAATCTGGACATACCACTAAGTGAAAAAAGTAAAATGGGGGAAAATGTGTTGTTGCCAACGGGCAGGTGACCAGGATGTGCCTGGCATGTGGACCACTCTGACTAAAGTTACTTGACAAAGGTGCAAAAAGGACACACTAATCCACCATTCACCTCTGTACCCCTGAAAGCAGGAAATAAATTCCCCAAGTGAAGGTTAACCTTCTGGCATCTGGAGGGCAGAGGCATCCTTATCACCAGAGATAGGAAATTCAGGGCCCAGAGGCTATATAAACAAACTGTGTTACTTCTTCATTAATTTGCTACCCTAGGTCCAAATTTCTTTGTGTTGTCAATTCTTCACAAATACATTGCTTCTTTGTCTTAAAAGTATCAAAAGCTGCCATCCTTTGGTCACTTTTGACCAAAAGCTAAATTAAATTAGCTTTCCTCCTATTAATCTCTCCTTTATTACAGAGTGTCTCAGCTAAGAATGTAGAAGGAGAGAGGGAAATTTATTTTTTCTCCCACAGTACCATTCCAAGAAAAGAAAAAGATACAAATACAATGTGTTGTTTAGATTTCTAAAAAGGAAAGAAATAAAAAACAATAAAATAATAAAATGCTTAATTATAGAAGAAGGAACATGTGCAAGGGATAGGATAGGAGCTAGACTTCACTGGATAAAGACTGTGGAATGTGGAATGTATCTAACCACACATAAACATTTTACATCATAATAAAGCAAAATTAAAATTTTTTTAAAGATTTATTTATTTTAGAGGAATAAAGTACACACACACAAAAGGGGGTGGGGTAGACAGAGAGGCTCTCAAGAAGACTCCTTGCTGAGTGCAGAGCCTGATGATGCTGGGCTCTATGCCACGGCCCTGAGATCATGATCTGAGCCAAAATCAAGACTCAGGTGCTTAACCAACAGAGCCACGCAGATGCCCCAAAATTAAAATTTATAAAAGCAATCCCTCCCACCCTACAAAACAAACAAAAAGTAGATAGAAATAATATACCAGGGCGCCTGGTGGCTCAGTTGGTTAAGCAACTGCCTTCCACTCAGGTCATGATCCTGGAGTCCCAGGACGGAGTTCCGCATCAGGCTCCCTGCTCGGCGGGGAGTCTGCTTCTCCTTCTAACAGGCTCCCCTCTCATGCTCTCTCTCTCACTCTCTCAAATAAATAAATATCTTTTTTTTTTAAGATTTTATTTATTTATTTGCCAGAGACAGAGGGAGAGAGAGCGAGCACAGGCAGACAAAGAGGCAGGCAGAGGCAGAGGGAGAAGCAGGCTCCCTGCCGAGCAAGGAGCCCGATGTGGGACTCGATCCCAGGACGCTGGGATCATGACCCGAGCCGAAGGCAGCTGCTTAACCAACTGAGCCACCCAGGCGTCCCAATAAATAAGTATCTTTAAAATATATATATATATATATATATATCAAACTGAGTATCAAGTTGATGGCATAACCACAAATGAATTATTTCGATTTTAAACTGTAGTCTCATGAGATATATACCCTAAGGCCAATAACAACAACAAAACCACTTTAGAGAATCATATTGCTGATGTCGGTGCTGCTGGTATTGTTGTTCTGAAACTGCTGGAAGAAGCAAATGAGGGAGTATGTGGTTTCACCACCAACCAGAACTTCCACATGAGATAAAGGAGGTACGTATGTGAGACTGAAAAAGTTCAAGCAAAAACCTACAGTCTTGAATTTCAATCGGGATTATCAGTAAGAATTCATTAAATATTTTGCATTTAAAAAAAAAAAATATATAGGGGCGCCTGGGTGGCTCAGTGGATTAAGCTGCTGCCTTCGGCTCAGGTCATGATCTCAGGTCCTGGGATCGAGCCCCGCATCGGGCTTTCTGCTCAGCAGGGAGCCTGCTTCCCCCTCTATCTCTGCTTGCCTCTCTGCCTACTTGTGATCTCTCTCTCTGTCAAATAAAATTTAAAAAAAAAAAAAAGATTTAAAAAAATATATATATATACATATACACACACATACAGACATTTATACATGTTTAAGTAAGGAAGCAAATGTTTGCTCTGGGCCACACTAGACTAAGAGTTGCCAAACTTACACTCTAACCATAAACAACTAAAAAAGTGGACAGAGCACATCAAATAACCGTTTTCAACATTAGAAAACAGGCACTGAAGACGGATTTTTAAGAAAAACAAACTGAGTCCTACCATTGCTCTGACTTTCTGCCTACAGGTACAATGCAGACAACAGAGAGAATGCGGATTCCATGCAAAGCAGAGCTGACAGGGACCAGAGTTCGGTAAGGCTGAGATGGCTGAAAGCTGCACAGCAGAATTACAGGCGGCAGGAAGAGAAGCAGGAAAAGACCTCCATAAATCTGCATATGTATACGTTGAAACAGGGAGGCCAATGAATAATTCCAAGAGCAGAAAGCCCAGGGACAAAGTTAAAACCAGCCAGAGGGGAGGGCCATTGTTAAACATCTGAGGCATTTATAGGATAGACCCCAGAAGGGAAATCCCTTAGTAGTAGAGTTAAACTATCCTTAAAGGTTAAACCTGCACAAAGCTTAAAAGCAAGCTTCCAAGACTGTAACCTAACCACCCCCCAAAATAAAACACAACACTCTTAAAAGGAAGATACAGTATAGCCCCCCAAATGTAAATTTCACATTGTTCACACCCAAACAAAACTACTTAGATATGCCAGGAAACAGGAAAACGTGACTAATAAGGAGGAGAACAGTCAGTCAACACCAACAGACTGAGAAATAACAGAGGAAATGGAATTAAAAGACAAAGACTTAAAACAGCTACTACAACGCATGCAGTATGATCTAGGACTAAAGGAGACAACATGAGAGAATGAAAGATACAGAAAAAGAAACAAATGGAATTTCTAAAGATAAAAAATACCGTATCTAATGAAAATTTCACTGGCTGAGATGAACAGCAATTTAGATACTGCAGAAGAAAAGGCCAGTAGCAACAGAAAGTATCCAAAATGAAGCTCAGAGAAAAATAAGGCTGGAAAAATTAAAAGACCCTCAGAGATCTATGGGACAATAAAAAACGGTCAAACATACATGTATCCCAGAAGAAACAGGACAACAGGGAAAAAAATGAAGAAATAATGGTTAAAATTTTTTCAGACTTGAGGCACCTGCATGGCTCAGATGGTTAAGCCTCTGCCTTTGGCTCAGGTTATGATCTCCAGGTCCTGAGATCAAGCCCCATGTCAGGCTCCCAGCTTGGCGGGGAGTCTTTTACCTCTCTTACTGCCTCTCTCCCTACTTGAGCTCTCTCTCTCTCTCTCTCTCTCTCTCTCAAATGAATAAATAAAATCTTTAAAAATTTTTCAAATTTTCAGATTTGACTCAAATCTGAGTTCACCATGGTACATGACAACCATCAAATTGTCAAAACCTAGGATACAGAGAAGAATCTTAAAGACTTCAACAGAAACGACAGGAAAAAAACGTAAAAATTGCCACAAACTTGTCAGGACTATGCAAACCAGAAGACAAAGAATAGACATCTATCTATAGGGGGTTGCTTTTTATACCTAGAAATCGGTGTTTAGCTAAAATAGCCTTCAAGGCAAATATAAAGACTCTGTCAAATGAAGCAAAACTAAGAGAACTCGTCACAGCAGATCTGCACAAGCGTTCAAGTGTTAAAGAAGGTTCTTCCAAAGAAAGGAAAGTAGTAACATATGGAAACCTGGAAGACGAAGAGAATAAAGAACTCCAGAAATGGTAAACATGGGTAAAAATAAGGTTTTCCTCTCATTTAAAAATTTAAGAGAACAGCTTAAAATAAAGGTATTAATAATCTTTTTCAAAATATAGAAAGTAAAATGTATGAAAAGCATAGCACAAAGGCAAGAAGGGGGTAAGCAGAAGAACAGCAACCTAAGAATCTTGTATCCCATGTGAAATGCTGTAATCCTATTTTTTTTATTAACATATAACATATTATTTGTTTCAGGGGCTGTAATTCTATTTAATCCTATTTAAGCTAAAGATGCATTTTGTAAAAGATAAAGCAACCTCTGAAAACAAAGAAATATATCTAATAAGCTAACAGTGGTAATAAAAGGGAATATTAAAAAATAAACCAAAAGAAGATAGGAAAAGAAGGAAAAAGAAAAGAACACACAGGACAAAAAGGAAACAAACAGCTAGCTAGACAGGAGACTTAATCTAACCATATCAGTCATTACATTAAACATACATAGTCCAAACATCCCAATTAGAAGGCAGAAATTGGGGCACCTAGGAGACTTGTTAAGCATCTGCCTTTGGCTCAGGTCATGATCCCAGGGTCCTGGGATCGAGCCCCAAATCAGGCTCCCTGCTTAGCAGGGAGCCTGCTTCTCCCTCTCCCTCTCCCACTCCCCTTGGCTTGTGTTCCCTCCTTCACTATGTCTGTCAAATGACTGACTGATTGATTGATTGATAAATAAATGGCAGAAATTATTATTCTGGAAAAAAAAATAATCACGACCCAACTAGAAATATAAAGAAACCTTAGACACAAAGACACAAGTTAACAGCAAAAGGATGGGGAAAAATGTAACATGCAGAAACTGATTTTGAAATAGCTGGATCACCTTTGTCAATAGCAAAATCAATTTCAGAAAGAAAGAAAAATGAACTGCTAAAGGAAAAAAGAAGAAACTTTACTAAAGAATTAAAAAAAAAAAAAAAACTTAAATGAGCAGAAATTAGAGCACCTGGGTGGCTCAGTCAGTTAACATCTGCCTTCAGCTCAGGTCATGATCATAGAGCCCTGGGATTGAGTCCTCACATTGTGTTCCCTGCTCAGTAGGGAGCCTGCTTCTCCCTCTCCCGCTCCCCCTCTGCTTGTGTCAGCTCTGTCAAATGAATAAATAAAATCTTTAAAAAATAATAATAATAATACAACACAACCCAGCAATTCTACTCCAAGGTATCTACCGAAGAAAAATGAAAATGTCCACAGAAAGACTTGTACACAAATGTTCATAGCATTACTCTTTTCTTCTTCTTCTTCTCAAAGATTTTATTTATTTGAGAGAGAGTAAGAATGAGAGGGGAGAGGTCAGAGGGAGAAGCAGACCCCTGGCCAAGCAGGGAGCCCTATGTGGGACTCAATCTGGGGACTCCAGGATCTTGACCCAAGCCAAAGGCAGTCGCCTAACCAACTGAGGCACCCAGGTGCCCCAGCATTATTCTTAATAACCACAAGGAGGAAACAATCCAAATGTCCATCAACTGAGAAATGGATAAGCAAAATGTGGTAGGTCCACACAGTGGGACTTCATGCAGCAATAAAAAAGGAACCACCTGTTGATATATCTTACAAGATGGTTAAATCTCAAATACCTCATACAAAGCAAAGGAAGCCAGACTCAAAAGGCTACATAATGTATGCTTCCATTTATATGACATTCTGGAAAAGGCAAAACTGCAAGGATAGAAAACCAATCAATGGCTGCCAAGAGCTGGGGTGGAGAGGAACTGACTACAAAAGGACGAGGCAGGGGGGCAGTTTCCGGGGGGGGGGGGTACTACTGTTCTAAATGCCAATTATGATACAATTTTGTCAAAACTCAAAGGACTATAACCTAAAAAGGGTGAATTTTTCTGTATGTGAATGTGAAGATGAATTTTTACGGGAGAAAGAAGCATGTTAATACCCAACATTTCCTGGAGCAACTGCATTCAACCACTACAGCATACCTTTAAATAACCCAATAAAATCTCAAAACAAATATGAACTAAAAAAAATCAAATGAGGGGCGCCTGGGTGGCTCAGTGGGTTAAAGCCTCTGCTTTCAGCTCGGGTCATGATCCCAGGGTCCTGGGATGCAGCCCTGCATCGGGTTCCCTGCTCAGCAGGGAGCTTGCTTCTGCCCCGCCCCCGCCCTCGCCCCCCCCCCACACACACCACCACCACCACCACCACCACCACCCCCGCCTCTCTGCCTACTAGTGATCTCTGTCAAATAAATAAATAAAATCTTTTTAAAAATCTTAAAAAATAAAATAAAAGGCAAGTACAGCAATACAGATCTATGGCCAAACCCAGAAACAAATGCAAGGAAATGATTACCAATGAAATCAGAATATTGGTTATCTTCAGCAGAGACAGAAAAGGATATGCTCAGAGGCTTCAGAGAATGTAAAAGGTATTCTGTTCCTGAGCTGGCTGGTAAGTATAGGAGTATGCGGTTTATTTTTCAGCTATTCTTTACCACAAACTACATACTTTCTTTTGGGTAAATTATATACTTCACGATAAAAAAAAAAAAAAAAAAAAAGTAAAAGCAATATATTCTCAACATGCCCAGTAGGTCCTGTATGTGTATTCTAACAGAACAAATCTCTGTCTTAAACTAATACAGCATATTAAGAGCAGGAAACCAGCACAGCTTGTTTTGATACCAAAACAGAGTAAGGTTTGAAATCCAAGTATCACAGATCACTTACGAATACAGATATAAAAATTCTAAATAATGATTCATACTAAATCCAATGCATGTTCAAAAAGAAACCCAGGTCGAAGTGACATTTATCCTAGGAATACAAGGATATTTGAGCACTGGGAAAAAAAATCTATTAATATAATACACTGTTTTACCAAATCAAATGATACCTTTGTTCACACAAATTATTTACTGAGAGACAACAGTAACTAAAATTAACCCCCCCCAAGAGAGTCTATGTCCTAGTCAAAGGAGACAGACAGACAATAGCAATAAGTATATAGCAAATGATACACAGATTATCAGACAGTTATAAATACCAAGAAGAAAAAGATAGGGCAGGGAAGAGGGGAATGCTGAGGGGTACAGAGGGGTTAGGGTGCGATCTGAGCAAGACCTGAAGGTGGTGGGGGAGCAAGGCATGTTGTGGGGAGAAAGCATGGCAGACAGCTGAAATAGCAAGGACATAAGCCCTGAGAGAGTACAGTGGCAGTGTGTTGTTCAAGGACCACCAAGGAGGCCACTGTGTTTATCCAGCAGAGTGAACCTGGGAAGATAGTAGGAGGAGAGAGGGGGGAGGCAAATCTCATCAGGGTCCTGCAAGCAACTCTAAGGTTTTCAGCCTACCGAAGGGGGTGAGGGGTAAACACTAGATGGTTTTGAGCAGAGGAATGACATGACCTGACATTAAAAAAAAAAAATCTTCCTGGGGAACTTGAGTGGCTTGGTTGGTTAAGCATCCAAATCCTGATCTTGGCCCAGATCTTGATCTTAAGGCTGTGAGTTCAAGCCCATAATGGGCTCTACTCCTAGTGGGAGGGGGGGGGGGCGGATCTTCCTGGCTCCAGGGCTGAGGAGAGTGACAGGAGTGGAAAGCAAGGAGACCAGTTCAGAAGTTACTATAAAAATCTAGGAGATGGGCGCCTGGGTGGCTCAGTGGGTTAAGCCGCTGCCTTCGGCTCAGGTCATGATCTCAGGGTCCTGGGATCGAGTCCCGCATCGGGCTCTCTGCTCAGCGGGGAGCCTGTTTCCTCCTCTCCCTCTGCCTGCCTCTGCCTGCTTGTGATCTCTGTCAAATAAATAAATAAAATAAAATCTTTAAAAAAAAAAAAAATCTAGGAGAAAGGAGAAAGATGATTGGTGGTTTAAACCAGGAAAGTGGCCCGGGGTAGCGGATAAAATGGACATATTCTGAAAGTTAAGCAAACAGGGTTTACTGATGATTACATGTGCCATGAGAACAAAAGAAAGGAGTCAAAGACAACTCAAAGATTTCTAACTAAGCAACTTAGAACATGGAATTCCCCCTAGGTGATATAGGCAAGACAAGGGTGAAAGGTTTGGGGTGGGAAAATCAAAATCGGTTTTGTGTATGTTAGTTCTAAGATGCCATCAGTATCCCAACAGAAATACTGAACAGACACCTGGAGAGATACAAGTTTAATGTCCAGGGAAAAATATTCAGGGTGGAGAAATACTTTGGAAGTTGTCGGTCACAAAGAAACAGGCAAAGGAAACAAGTTACCAAAACAAAGGAAGATGAAATCTAAGAATTACAGAGAGAGAGGTACTGAAAAGAACCAAGTGGATTTATCCCCTAAATTCCAGAAAGGCTCAGAATTTAAACACGGCAAAGATGAGGTAGGGGATTGAGAATATGGGGATTATTAGAAGTGTACATCAGGGGCGCCTGGGTGGCTCAGTGGGTTGGGCCGCTGCCTTCGGCTCAGGTCATGATCTCAGGGTCCTGGGATCGAGTCCCGCATCGGGCTCTCTGCTCAGCGGAGAGCCTGCTTCCCTCTCTCTCTCTGCCTGCCTCTCCATCTACATGTGATTTCTCTCTGTCAAATAAATAAATAAAAAAAAAAAAAAAAAAAAAAAAAAAAAAAAAAAAAAAAAAAAAAAAAAAAAAAAAAAAAAAAAAGAAGTGTACATCAGGAGGAGACATCCATACTTACTCCAGCACCACGCATTTAAGCAACAGCCACTCTCACTGCTGCAGGAGACAAGTGAAGCCACAAAGACCACGATGTGCGGAATTTCCCACTAGTGTTTAAGAGCCTGACTCTTAAGTAAAGAACAGTCCCTCAACCAAGATCATCAGACATTTGGGTAAGGCCCATAGGGTGAAAAATGACCTACACTAAAGGATATACTCATGGAAAAGATTCTGAAAACTCTGAGAGACAGGAGGTAGAAAATAGGGCGAGGGGCAAGGGCAGGGAGAGCACTAATCAAATCGGCAATGAATTTCAAAAACAACACTGGACCTTAATTTTTTTTTTTTTGAGAAAATAAAGCTTATATTTTGGAGATTTTCAAATATTTCATTTTACAGAAAAGAGATGCTGATGAACATTCCATACTACTATATGTTTCAACTTTGATACTAAAAATTACTGTCCTAAACCAATTCAACTGTTTGTCAAAGAGAACTACTACCAGTCAAGGAGTAACGTTCTCCTACGAGTTTTTCCACCGCATTTTTTTTTTTGAAGATTTTATTTATTTGACAGACAGAGATCACAAGTAGGCAGAGAGGCAGGCAGAGAATGAGAGTTCGAGGAAGCAGGCTCCCAACTGAGCAGAGAGCCTGATGATGTCTGATTCGGGGCTTGATCCCAGGACCCTGGGATCATGATCCGAACCAAAGGCAGAGGCTTTAACCCACTGAGCCACCCAGGTGCCCCTCCACTGCATTTGTCCAACAGTTATTGCGCACCTCTTACGACAGACGCTGAGGACACAGCCAAAGACAAAATAATACTTATTCTCTACCCCAAGGTCTAGTCAGAAGAGATCTATCAAACAATTACCTAAATAATTAAGTAATCATTAACTCGTAAGTGACCAGAAGTAAAGTTTGGAGCACAACACGAAAATCCAATTTAGAGATAAAGTTTCCGAGGTACTGACATTTAACTTGAGACCTGTAACCAGCAAAAAGGAGAAGACAGTTCCAAATGGGAGACACTAAAACTTGAAAGAGCTTAAGAAATTCAAAGAACAGAAAGATGCGCAGTGTGGCTGGGCAAGGTTTGAATTTTTTTGGTAAATGCCATAGGAAGCCATTAAGAGACACTAAACAGAAATGTGTCATGGTCAAATCATGATTTAAAAAAAAAAAAAAAATCCCAGTGGCTACTGTGTAAATTACCAAGGAGCAAAGTGGGCAAACATGATGCTGAGGGGGCAAACGTGAAAGCAAGGGGCCCAGGCAAGAGTTGTTTTGGTATCCAGCCTATGAGCGTAACTTAAGAGTAAGGTGGTTGCAATGGGAATGGAGACCAAAAAAAGTACAAGAAGTCAGAAGTCAAAGGAGTATTGTCCAGAGTTAACTGACCCAAGAAAAACTGGCACGCAGAGTCAAAGAGACTAAAACAGAAAGGATTAGCTGACACATAAAGGCACACATATAAAAGCCCATCTAGTACATGTAAATCAAAAACATTTCCCGGAACAGAAGACAGACATCTTTTTTGCTCCCCATCCCTTATCCCTTTCCTACCTTGTGATACACACAGAATTTAAAAATTGCTCCCAAACATTTGAGAACCAACTCATATAGTCAAAACTTCAAATCTCCTAAACCTGTCTTCCATGTGTTGAATACAAATCTCTCGAACAATCAAAAAAATATGACTTGGTCCCTTTTACTTAAACTCTCTTGGGTTGCTTCCCCATTATTACAGGAGCAGGAGACATATTTATGTTTCAGACCAATGTGACAAGTATGATGACTGTCTTGGATACAGTTAGCACTCAAACATCAGTTTCCAGCTTTCCTTCCAGATTTAGCTAAGCTAGAAGAAGTAAACTTTCTTAGACTAAACAAGCTCCTCAAATAACTCTCCCAAAAAGTCTGATCTGAAGGACTGAGAAGAGATCATACTGTTTTCAGACTGGGTGATCCAAAGAAAAGTGTTTTTTCAAACACAATCCCAAGGAAGCCTGGAACAATTTCATTTTCCTAGAACCCTGGTGCCTTAAAAATCACACTTTAAAAGTATAACCTTTTTGTTTTAAAAATACACATCACTTTAGCACTCCTGAAATTATCATCCTGCCCACCCCCCTGAACAACCACAAAAATCATTCCAGTGGCAGTGCTTTCAAAACCTCTGGTACCTGACCTTTACCATACTTCATTATTACAGGGCTTTGAACTTCAGGAAGTAGAAGAGGACAAAAGGCAGCTCATCTCTTAGTCATGAAACCAGAGTCTGACTAGGGCTCTAAGAACAATCAAGTTCTCTCTTCTCCCTGAGCTGGCTGGAAATCCTGTCAAACAACAGAATACCCCCCTTTTCCACAGGCGGATCCAGACATCCCTTGAGAATTATTCAAACAAATAAGGAAGCTTTTACCAACAGAGAGGTCAAAAGCCTCCATCAAAACCAAACTGCTGCTACTATTAACCAGAGCAAATGGTACTGCTCTACTAACTGGGCCTTCTGTGCAGACCTCCTACAGTTCAGAGTGGAACAGGGCTCACAATAAAACTGTCTGCTTCCAGGAAATACCAAATGCATCACAAAAGAACAAAAAAGAAAAATATCCCGTGCTGACTCTTCATACAACATAGTCTAGATGCTAGAATGGGAGCATGGGAAGGATTTTTACTGCATTTTTACCTAGAAGGTTTTCAACAGAGTTCCAGGGTATAGGAAAGATCCTCCACTGCTTGAGGCAGGGGTGGGGACAGCAAAATTTCACAAAAGATGGAGCAGGTGGTCCCTCACAACTTGCTTCAACCAGAGCAGTTTCACAGCCTCTATTCGTATTTTGGAGCTCCATTTCATGACATAAAAGGATTTTACACCTCAAGTATTTAAATGACCAATCTATTTCAACTTCTGAGAGTTAGGGACAATGAAGTATAAATGGAGATAATCAGTAAGACATGAGGTCCTATACTGGAACCCAGACCTTGACTCCTACCTAGTCCACAACATACCTCTTATTCTAATACAGAAAAGAACACCTACGACCCAAAATGCCAACATAATTAATGCAGAGTGCAGAAATTCAACCAGTCATGACTAAAGAGTCATATCTAAGGACATGAAAACCTACTTGGCTTAACAATCATAAGGATTTTTTCACTAAAGAGAGTAAAACTGACATTTCGGATTTTTTCACTAAAGAGAGTAAAACTGACATTTCAAGACATTATCAAAAAACTCACAAGATGCTTCAAAAAGATGAAATGACCAAAGGTCATAAAACCTACAGGAAAACTCTTTATTCTAAATTAGCATAATGAAAAGAAATTAAATCCAAAGGTGTGGGTCCTGGATTCTAGTCCCAACTTGGCTATATGCATCTGTCTCACAGATGTATAATCACAGATACATCATTTAACCTGTTAGAAGCTCAGTTATCTAACTGCAAAAGGAAAATGAACTGGATGATTTGAGAGCCCCTCCCACACTAAAATTTTAAGATTCTAAGCATTTTAAAAGATCATATATTTGTTAAGGCTAACAGACTATCAAAGACATTGTCTTAAAATGTCACTACTGTTTAGAGATTCTATTTTCTAACAAGATGATCAAAGTTCAAAACTCTAAAAGGAATAATAACATTTTATCTGAAACATACCTAAAATGTTTAAACTGTATCTAATGGCTCAGTTTCTGCCTGTAGCAATTAAGAGGAACCAGATTATGGCCACAGTCACAGACAGATTTTTACTTCTAGTGTCAGCAGATTCTTGCACAGATTTATGTAGAACTGCTCTAAAGAGGGCAAGGGAAAAAAAAAGGATTCTTAGAAGTCAACTTGCTGAGCAGGCAAAAAAAAAAGGAAAAATCAAAATATGCATATTCCATAATAAAACTGATATAGAAGAAACGCGAATTACAAGGAGAATCGACTAGCTAAGATTTTGATGAAACCTAATCAACTACTTCTCATCCAGCCAACACCCAAGTACCTACTGTGTGCCACAGGGGATACAGTTAAAACAAAGTCCCTGCACTCCTACACTAGTGCAAAGAGGCTAACTACGAAGTAGTTTCTGATACAGGTAGGGTTATGAAACAAACAAAAACCCTCCTAATGTTGTAGAATTAGATGGGTAGAAATAATGTTCACTGAAAAAGATACTTTTGGATTAAGAACCAAACGACAAGAAGTGACCACAGAGCTTTCTAGGCAGAGGGACTAGCAAGTGGACACAAAGTGGAGGTGTCTGAAAAACAAAGTGAAGACCAGAGTGGCTTTAGTAGAATGACCAAGGGGAAAGTGCTAGAACAGATTACAGAAGTAGGCAAGGGCTACACAGGATAGTGACATGATGTGATTTACATTTTTAAAAGACCACTCTAGGGGGAGCCTGGGTGGCTCAGTGGGTTAAAGCCTCTGCCTTCGGCTCAGGTCATGATCTCAGGGTCCTGGGATCGAGCCCCGCATCTGGCTTTCTGCTCAGGAGGGAGCCCGCTTCCCCTGCTCTCTCTGCCTGCCTCTGCCTACCTGTTATCTCTCTCTCTCTCTGTCAAATAAATAAATAAATCTTTTTTTAAAAATAGATAAATAAAAGACTACCCTGGGACACCTGGGTAGCTCAGTCAGTTGAGCATCTGCCTTCAGCTCAGGTCATGATGCCAGGGCCCTGGGATCGAGTACCATGTTGGGCTCCTTGCTCATCAGGGAGCTTGCTTTTCCCCCACCTGCTGCTCCCCACGCCTGTGTGCACTCGCTCTGACAAATAAATAAAATCATGGGGCGCCTGGGTGGCTCAGTCGTTAAGCCTCTGCCTTCGGCTCAGGTCATGATCTCAGGGTCCTGGGATCAAGCCCCGCATCTGGCTCTTTGCTCAGCAGAGCCTGCTTCCCACTCTCTCTCTGCCTGCCTCTGCCTACTTGTGATCTCTCTCTGTCAAATAAATAAATAAAATTTTTAAAAATAAATAAATAAAATCATGGGTGGTGGGGAAGACCACCCTACTTGCTGTGCACATACCAAAAGTCAAAATGTTGGGGCACCAAGGTGGCTCAGTCAGTTAAGCATCTGCCTTCAGCTCAGGTCGTGATCCTGGGGTCCTGGGATCCAGCCCCACATCAGGCTTCCTGCTCTGGGGGGAGTTGGCTTCCCCCTCTCCCTGTGTGCTCTCTCTCAAATAAATAAATGAAGTCTTAAAAAAAAAAAATCAGAATCTTCTCTGATACTGCCTTTCAAATGATAGACTCCATGATTTTATTGTCTCTAAGTCTAGGCTTATTTC
The DNA here is from genome assembly GCF_011764305.1 of Mustela putorius furo. Lineage (NCBI taxonomy): Eukaryota > Metazoa > Chordata > Mammalia > Carnivora > Mustelidae > Mustela > Mustela putorius. The sequence continues at coordinate 2,211,893 of NW_025421464.1, read as the reverse complement.
CTTTGTTCCTCTCAGTATTTAACAGTAACATAAATAGCTTTGAAATTGCTGTAAGTATGGAGTTGTACGTGAATATTTTAATTATAGTTATAAAAATAACATTGTGGGACTGCAATAATTACCTCCCTCTCTTCCTCCATTTGCTTTTTCCTTTCTTTTATCTGCCGACTGGATTTTAATGTACGGATACTTCAAGTACAGTCATCTATTTCTTTTACCAAAAAGAGGTTTTTCACACTTTTATAAAAATATTCTATATATTTTAAAAAATCCAATGTGGCTAGTTAAATTGAGCTAAAAGACGTTGAAGGCTGAGCCCTGTATCATAGATGAGATGCAATAAAGTGGAAAGAGCCAGAAGTCATGTAAGTGACATACCCATGTGAGAATCATTCCACAATAATAATGCACGACATTCACATGACTGCAGTTATGCCTGACAGTGAGCACTGCAAAGACCAATACAGGCTAAACTCACCAGTGACACAACCACTAAGTCGAAAAAGCATAGTAGTTCAGCATCAAAGTCCTAAAAATGTAGAACACTACAAAGAAACTCAGAGTGGTTTTGTAAGAATGGGAAATCCCAAGTGTAAAAAACGATTATGAATCCTACCTCTAACCAGACAATGATGGACACTGACAGATGACTTCAAGAAAGGCCTAAGGAAAGCAATTCAAATCAAGAATTCAAAGCATGGTTAGATTTCATCTATCCCGTCCATCCTTGAGAACTAGCTCTGGGGACTGATGCAAGCATCTATATATAAAATGTCAAATGTACCGTCGCATTCCCCAAAACAACTTTTTATCAGAGAAGGAACCCTGTGGCATGCCCCAAAAGATGCCAGCTTATCTGTAAACCTTTAGTAATCATAGATAAAGCCACATAAATGTATCCAGAACTGAAAAAAAATCCTGTTGTCAACTAAGTAGCAAAATCACATGAATAAACAGAATTCTGACCTTGATTGTCCACTAGAAGAGATTTCCAAACAGGGGGCAGAAAAACTACAAGGCATTCTGCACATGCTTTTTCTTAACACATGAGAGATAAGGTAGGCAAAGAAAATGCCACAGGATTTCAGAGGTGCATTTTCCAGATTAATTAAATTAAATGACTTGTGCCTTCCTGGCCCTTATTACAGGCAAGACCCAGACCAAACTACCACTAATACCATACATCGCATCAGTTCCATCCTTCACTGCTGAGTGGCTCTGTGCTACAGCCTGGGGAGTGGACATGATCTAGCAGTGCAAATAGAAAGAAGCCTGGAGATAACTAAGATTTCTACACTTTTATTAGTCCTTTAAAAATGTATTTAATCCCACAAAACAACTGCCCTGAACTATTCAAAAATATCAATGCCATAAAAGACAAAACAAGGCATGGGAACTATTGTACATTAACAAAGATTAAAGAGACATGACAACCAAATGAAATGCAGCATTCTTATTTTTTTTATTTAAATTCAATTAATTAACATATAGCGTATTAGTTTCAGAGGTAGAGTTTAGTGATTCATCAGTTGCATAGAACACCCAGTGCTCATTACATCAAGCGCCCTCCTTATTGTCCATCACCCAGTTACCCCATTCCCCAACTTACCTCCCCTCCAGGAACCCTCCGTTTGTTTCCTAGAGTTAAGACTTTCTTAGGGTTTGCCCCCTTCTCTGTTTTTATCTTATTTTTGAAATACATGATTCTTGATTGGATGCTCGACTGATAAAATAAGCTATAAAGAATATTTGTGGAACCAGAGACAATTTGACTGTGGACTATATTATATACTACTGTATCAATGTTAATTTTCTTGAATATGAAAATAAGATTATGGTTATGCAGAATAATGTACTTGTTCTTAAAACATTCATTCTAAAGTATGGAAGAGAGGTATAAAGCAAACTGCGGCAAAGTCATAAAGACAAATGAAACTCAGTTCCTACTCTCAATATGTTCACAGAAAAACGTATTTCTCCTCCCCCTTAAAATAGAAATAGGTCGTCAATATGCATATTTGTAATATACATAATACAATTATAATCATATGTAACTATGTACCACTATGTTATATACAACAATGTGTAAATGCAATGGGAAAATGTCATTAGCAAGCAATTGACAATAAAGAACCTAAAGGAATACCAAAAAGGCTACCATTTATTAAGGACTGACTCTGTGTTAGAAATGTATATACCACCCCAAAGAAAGCTTAAACCTGTCCCACGTTATAAAGGTAGGTTTGGAACTCAGGGCTCTATTTCTCCCCAAAGTTTGGTTCCTGACATTACATTATGCAGCCTCTTAACAAAAGAAGTCCAAAATACTAGAAATAGATACAATATAGAAAACAGCAAAGACATCTGAATATAAGATACATTTGAAGTATACATAACATCAAGTTTTATGACTACAGGTTATGGACACTGTGGTATTTGCTCAAGTGCTTAATTGTGAATTAAAGAAAGTAAGTCTATCAAGAAAATAAAAGGGAAAAGTTGTGTACTACTAAAATTTATAAACCCATTATGGATGAGTAGAAGAGTCAGCATCAAATTCTGCTTCCTCATCATCATCCTGTCTAAATCAGGTCAGCAAACCACAGTCCCAAACCAAATCTGGCCCTCTCACCGTCTTTGGACATAAAGTTTTATTGGAACACAACCTTGCCCACTTATTTATGATTTGTCTATGCCTGCCTTCCTGCTACAGTGGCAGAGATAAATAATTATAATAGACACAGCAGGGTCCACAAAACCTAAAATATTTATTACTGGCCCTTTACAGAAAGTTTGCCAACCCCTGGTTTAAATGATAACCATTTATATCAAATAATAAAAAAATAATTAGTCTATTCATTTCAGCTCTTTTTAAGCTTTACTGTGACCTCTGATTTAAGTTCTCTTCCTTTGTAATTAGTGCCACTTAGAAAAAGCTAAGGAGTTTTTGACTTTCCACAAGGATGTTCACATATCAGTTATATTCCACAGAGTAGGTCTTATTTTAGCTGCCCAGTAATTTATCTTTCATGGTACTATTACAAACAAAATCCTAATTACAACACATTTGCAGTTACCCACACACATCCTTATCCCACTACTGCCTACCATCTGCAAAGATATAAACAAAGAAAAGATGAATAGCTGATATGACTTTCTGAAAACACAAAATAGCTGATATGACTAAAGAACTCCTACTACCCTGTTCACCCTAGAATATCTCAAAGTACTGTTTAGGACCAACACCATCATCATCACCGGCCTGCTTATTAGAAATGCAAATTCAGGGGTCTCATCCCAGACCTATACCAGGTAACTCTCATACTAAAAGTTTAAGAACAGAGTTGATATTACTTACCTTGAGTGTGAACAGGCTGATTCGGCCAGGCAGTTTATAAAACAGCCCCTCTCCTCCTCTTGAATTGGAATGTAGCATGGCATTGAGACACGCAAGAGGGGATGTCCCGCTGTAAAAACATACAAGGATAGATGAGTGTTACAGAAATCTATATGCCTGCTTACTCAAAGATCCAATACCCTCCAACTCATTCTTAAATCAAGAAGCAGAAGAGCAAGAAATACAGCAGAAAAGAGCCCATGATGACAAGTCCACTCTGAAAGTAATACAGGGCAACGAATGAAATCCCCATCAATCACACCCAGGTAGGACATGGTATGTGATTCCCCTGTTCCACACCCGACACTTCCTTAGTGCCTTGTGACAATATCAACCAAGTTCTTAAAGAGATTTAGAAAAAGTACACAATATTCAAATTCAGGGAGTTTTAAAAATACATATTACACAATATTTTTATTAAATTTTAATATTAATTAAAAACAAAACTGTGTTTCCTAGCCTCTGTATTTTGACTTATATATATAATGCTCAGAAACTGCCACAAAACATTATGAACACAAAGACCACAGAACCAATGGTACTGTCCCAAGAAAACAAGCACACCTTTTCATCCCCAGTTAAATATTTGCTAATAAGCACACAAAAAGAATATTTCATTTGCTTTTTCTCTGTTGGGAAAGGAAGAGAATGGGTTTATTCTATATCTAGTCAGGAGCAATCACTTAAATTTCAACTTAAAAAAAAAAAAAAATCCAGCCAAATGGATCTGGTACCCAATAATGAAAAAAAGATGGCTCATTAAGATAGTTCACACTCCCTGCTGCAGCAGTTGGTTGCAAAACAGTAACTCAGTGAATCAAAGGCCATCTACTGAAACTTAAAATAGAACAGCTGTCAAAAACACAGACAAATGTCCATTATTAATATTAACTGAGTTTGGCACTAGTATGTTAGTACTAAGATTCACCTGTGCACCTTCTCGTCCCTCTCCCAAGTATGTTAAAAATACATAAATATCTTAAGTAAAGCCCCTTAAGATCTTTCAGAACCAGAAGCCTTAATTTATGCAGTGTTAAAAATAAATTCTGAGTCTAAAAAAGCCATTAAAAAAAAAAACCCTATTACTTATTCTGCTTTGGAACACACTGATGCTAAAAAAAATTTTCACCAAGAACCAATCTCTACAAGAATCTTTGTGCAGTATCTGGAGTATCAAGTGGGTGTGCTAACATCTCTGCTACAAGGGGGGACAGCATGCTGGCAGAGTCCTTCAGCAGAACAGTGTGACTCCTACACACTATACCTCTGTCTACAAATTACAGAACTGCTCGCTCACTCATCATGAGCCATCACGACTGCTTCATTAATTCCTGTAAGAGCAAGAATCAGAAACAAATTGAAGTTCTCAATTTTATCTGTCCCAAAGGGACTAATTTACCTTCTATAGGTATAGTGGTCCAACAGCAGTGCAGACAGCAGCATGATGGGAAATAGCCCATAAAAACAAAAATAAAGCACAATTATAACACTACACAGTGCATAGGTACTATTTAAATGAATGTGATCTACACAATCCTGATCTTCCCTCCCCACGAACCGTCAGCTTAAGACTGTTTGAACTGATAACTGGAAAGTGAGGATCTTTTGACCCTAAAAGGTCAATTTCAAGCAGCTAAAGCTTAACCAGCAAAAGCATGTGCAATTTGTTCTAAGTCCCAAGAAGGAGAACGCGTTGTGCTCTCCTCTTTCATTTACATTAAAGAAGAGGGAAGCTGGGACGCCTGGGTGGCTCAGTTGGTTAGACGACTGCCTTCGGCTCAGGTCATGATCCTGGAGTCCCGGGATCGAGTCCCGCATCGGACTCCCAGCTCCATGGGGAGTCTGCTTCTCTCTCTGACCTTCTCCTCGTTCATGCTCTCTCTCACTATCTCTCTCTCAAGTAAATAAATAAAATCTTTAAAAAAAAAAAAAAGAAGAAGAGGGAAGCTGGGGTGAGAGTGAAGAGAGAAGAATCAAACCAACCACTGATTTTCATGCCTGAAATTCTTTTTGTCTCTAACTTGTTGCTTCTCTAGGAAAACTACATCATAGGAGAATAAAATCAAGGTCACGCTAAACTTTAGTATATTCCTATGATGAATGGCTAGAATCAGTAGGGAGGAAAAAAAGCCAGTGGTGTTACGGTGATGAAACCACCCTTCTCTTGATCCTAAAACAAAGAACTTCAGGGATATAGAAAGAAGGGAAGTTTTAAACAAGAAAGAGTCTATCAGAGTCTGCCCCTTCTCTACTAAAATGTGCAAGAGAATACAAAAGAAAACGCGTGGATTCTGTACACAAAGAACAAACTCAATGTCAAGATTTAAGGGAGAACAAAAATAGGGAAAGCCACTGCATCTCTAAAGAAAACAAATGGATGTTCACCCACTCCCACCTGCCACTCAGAGGACACACACCTGGGAGAAGAGTTCTTTACACCAAACCGGGGACGGGTAGGGGAGTGCGGGGGGGTGGAGAGATGAAGAGACACATAGAGAGAGAAGGCATATTACACACTTAATCATGTCACTATCTACAGATAGGCCTCTGCCCTATGAAATGCTTTTGAACAATAAGAACAATACAAACCTCATTTCCTTTAGTCCTTCTGCCTCTATGACCTGCAGAATCTGTTTTGGTGTCATTGGGGCATCCGAGTAGTTTTCTAGTACCTGAAGAAATATAAATGTTCCGATTTTAGTGCACAATTTCCATTTATATCCATCAGTCCATATCCTGTTCTGCTGTGAGGCACCACGGCTATCAATTTCGTTTTTCCAGAGTTAATCCTGCTTCAAAAACCAAATTACATATCTATCTAAGATGCTGCTAAAAGTGACCAAAATTAGCATAAATATTCTAACTCTTAATTCTAAAAACACCCATCCTCTTAGCACACGTGCTATGATATGGGGGCTGGGCCTTAGCAACATTGGTTACTGCTTAACTTCATATTGTTCACATGACTAAAGCACAGAATACACAAGCTACAAAATAATGACAAGACAGAAATGCACTCCGACATAGAAGTCTCATTAGTGCCCATATTTTTAAGTGATGGTTTCGCCACTGTGTTGTGAAATTTTGGTGTTAACTGCCACAGTACATATTTCCATTTGGCAACATGAGGCTCTGATTCTGTATGACTGGTGCAGGCAAAGCAACAAGAAACAGAACGTCCCATTTGTGTTAGCATCGTCTCCAACAAAGTCATGGCAGCAGTTTTCCAGCGAGCAACTGCAGCTCTCTCACGGGATGGAGCGGAGATGTTTTAGAAATGCTATCCTTCTAAGGGAGGAGGAAAGCTGTCAGTATCTCTGCACTGTCTCTACCATCAGCTGCTGAGGCTACTCCACACATCATCTTGCAGTCCCTTTACAACTGTAACAACTAAGTGAAGCGCCGCTTTGTCACAAAGAAAATGTGAAGCAAGTCTGACAAGGACTGCTGCTAAAGGGTCTCCTGGCAGAAGAACACGAGCCCCCAGCACTAAAGGAAGTCAAGCTTTGGAGAAGCAGATGCTGAAATCAAGCCCCTATTTACCATGGTCCCATTGTTAGCCTCTCTCAATTCTACATTCTCTTCAAGTAGTATTATCACCTCTCAACTTCAACTATAGCTTCAACTACTACCTATAGTCTGCTAACTCCCAAATATCCACCTCTAGCCTACCCAGCTTCTGACTCAAATATTCACTTCTGGACCCATATCCCCCCCATCATCTGCTGTAATTCATCTAACCTGCAACTCCAATTCTTTGCCCTTCTTCCTCCAGCACCTAATGCAGAAACCTAGGCAGCACCCTTCACTCTCTCACCTGTCCCCCAGTTCCTTCCCTCACCCAACACACAGCCCCTTGGCTAATATCCCTGCAACCAGCCCTGCTTTCTTCAAATCGATCCTTTCTCCACCACCATCCTTCACTCCACAAATACATGAAATACTTCCCCGTGCCAGGAACAATTCTAGAATTCAACAGTAAAAAAGACCAAATCCCTGCTCTTGCAGAACTTACCTGCTATAGCCTGAGGTCAACCCAACAAAATAAATCTGCCCTCGTCACTTTCCCCGTTTTAAAATTCTTCAACAGCAATCTAATCACATACAGCAAAGGCCAAAGCTTTCTAAGAAGAACTCACCAGCTCACTGGAAAAGCACAGGCTTTAGAACCAGACGGACCTGGATTTAAATGCTAGCCCTCCAAACTTGGCCAAGTTACCTACCCAACCTGAGCCTCAGTGGCCTGACTTATGATGGAAGAATATTGCTGTCTTCTTGTAAGAGCTGTTTTACAAATAACCGACCGTGGAAGTGTGTGCCTCTGGTGCCCAGCATAAATATGTGCTCACGGGCCTGGCACACAAGGCCCTTGGAATCTGGTCTCTGCCTGTCTCTCTACCTGAATACCAAACTGATACTCCACAACTTCACATTCCAATAACTATGGGTAGTTCTTCTACCCAATTCCCACACTCTCCACCCTGCCTGTGCACAAGCGTGCACACACAAACACACACACACACCACCAGCTCCTTCTCACCAGCTCCTAACATCCTCCGTGAGGCGCCTAATTTCTACTCACCCTTCAAGATTCAGTTTGAAAAGCAACTTCCTCCAGGAAGTTGTCCTCTGCCAGGCAGAGTTAAATGTCTCTTTTCAGTGTTCTTGTAGTCCACAACACATGTTAATTTGCCTTCCAAAGTAGGACACTTTTGAGTGCAAGGAGGAACCAGTCATAATGAAGCCTGGACAATAAGCCTGAACCAGGATGTCTGTTTATTATACATACATCTATGATGGCACTTATCATGAATGTAGTAAAATTCTATTCATGGGTCTAGACCTTCCATTCCCAGAAGACCATAAGTTCCTCAAGAGCAAATCTTATCCATCTTTGTATTCTAAGAACCTGAGTGCCAAGTTAAACAGTGTTGACTTGAACAAACCCACAACAAACCGTTAGAAGCTACTAATATTCACTGCCACAGACAGCACTTCTCTCTAAATGAGAGCTGAGCTAGCGAATTTTTGTGCCGTAATTTTTTTTAAGCAGCAGTATGACTCTGAAAAATTAGTTACCAATTATTTAAACAGCAGTAGGGAAGAGCCTGAGAATCTAAGAGAATCTACAGCCTGAGAATCTAACTTCTCTAAAAGGAAGTTACATCAAAAGATACAAAGTATTCACTTTTATTATAATTGTATATGCCTCCAGCTTTTAGTGTAAGAACAATTCAGCAGTGTTCTATTTCTAGTCCTTGTCTTTCTAGCACACTTTAAAAAAAAAAAAAGTATCTCTTCTCCTACTTCAAAGAGAAAAAAAAATGTTTGATGTAAGAATGGTCAGTCCTCAATCAAAGTGAAAGATAAAAAGGACAATGAAGAATTTCTCAAAGCGAGGGAGAATCCATTTAAGGACATTCAATTTAAAGGGAAATCCCCTTGGCTATTTCTCCCAAACAAATCGTTCCTAACAAGGAGTAGGATTTATACCATCCAACCCTCTAAAGTCTACCTCTTATATCTAGGAAAGACAATACTACAAAATGTTTGAAAGAAGAGTATCTACTTCTCAACAACATAATTAACATCTGCAAAAGCCAACCTCCTGGGATATACTACATGACTAAAATTCTCCAGAAGTCTCTTTCCTACCAAAATAGTTTTTTTAGAATTCCCAGTATCACTCTAGCCACCAATCTAAGCAAGGTCAGGAGCAATATGAAACCACCCCAAAGCAAGTGCATCTAATTGCCAGGGCAAGCACTCCAAATTCACCTGTCTGAAGAGTAGATTTAATCGCCTGCCCTCCCCTTAAGGCTTTCTTTAGTCAAGCTGCTCTGTCCAGCATAAGCTCTCTCAAACTCCCCAGTACTTGGGTGTTGCAGCAGTTTTCTTTAAATGGGGAGATGACTCTAAAAAGTTGCCTCTCACCCATCAAATGGTCTTGTCTAAAGGGACAGAAAATTCTTATAAAAAACAATAAAAGATATGCACAATTACATGCCACATTTCCACAAGTTGTCTTTCACATGTTTAAGGGGACTACAAAGTCATTCCTGTTCCTATTATTTTTTAAAGAAGAGCCATAAAACAAAGAGAGAAATAACTTACTCAGATAAACTGACATGAAGTTCACCCAGTGACAAAGCTAACAACCTGGATACTGGAGTTCAGATCACAGTAAGTTCAAGAACCTAAAGCGGCTGAACAGAACAGTGGACACTGAATTCCTAGTCTTTCAACTTGTAAGAGCCAAAAGAGCTTTGAGACAAATAAACTTTAGAATTCTGTTAGAACATAACACGGGATTTAAAGGCACTTTCACCTACCTCTAACAAGTAAAACTCTAGCAGGCAAATTTCCTTTTGGTGTCCAGAGTCATAAACACCTGCATACCAGGAGTTTAGAAAATTTCAATGAACACCCAAGACTCAGCTTGAGGAAAAGGAAAGCAAGCACATTCTTTGGCTCTCCCCTCCTCTCCTTCAGGCCTAAATTTGTTTCCAGGTGTGACAACACTGGAGAAATCCTAAAATTTCCAAGAGATCTCAAAGTTAGCCAAAGCTTCCAATTTTGACTGAGTCAAAAAATATTTAGAATTTCAAAATCTTCAAATTTCATATGCCGAACTAAAACAAGTGAACTGAAGCATGAAACTTGAGCAGACACTTGCTATTTCTGTTCATTGGGCAACAAGTGCCTGGGGAAGACAATCAGGAATACCAGTGAACACTCTCTTGTAAACCAAACAGTTCTTTTAAGTGAATAACTGAATTCTACATGCTCCAAGAAAGAAAAGGTGTACCATGGAGCTATAACGACCCCCAACACAACAGTCATCTCTTTGCGCAACACTTGTGAGGAAGGAACCTCACTTCCCAATAAAGTAAAAGATCAGAAAGTAAAGTAAAGCTTCATTCATCATTAAAAGTGAATTATAGCAATTATATATAAACTACAAGGTGTGAAGAGACAAGTACGCTATCCACACTATAACCCTACTCTGTACGTAGCTCTTGAGGAAGTGACATCTTTGGGAGAAGTTACTATTGGCACCTGCCAATATTTTATAAGAACATGTCTCCCAGTGTCTTAGCTTTGTGGGTGCAAATCCAAAAGGAAGGTATTTCGCTTACAAGTCCTCTGACGCTATGAAAGCAAAACACACAACCCTCCTCATACCGCAGCTTCAACACTCAAATTACTCCCTCCTTTGCTAAGTCCTCAGCAGAATCTTCACAGATACTTGGTCTTTGTCCAACACTTCATGTAAAACACGCACCAGGACACTAAGGAGAGGAGGACACACACATACATCCTTTGCAAAGTAGAGTCAGTTCTCTGCAGAGTGCCTATCTCCAGTATAGCTTATGAAGTAAAACGCTCTAGTCAGCGTTTCTCAAAGTGTGGTCCCGGGCCACCTGCATTACACTCAACATGGCAAGCTGGTTAAAATGAAGACACTGAGGGTCCCTACTCAAGTCTGAATTTCAGACTCAGATCTTAACTACGACTTCAGGACTAACATTCTTGAAAACCTCCCAGGTGTCCCCAACAATACACTAAAGTTCCCAAGTTCCACCTGGGAGTAAGCACTTGCTTCCCTCCACACACCTGGTTTAGATTGGCAAAGCTCAAAATGTCATTCGCGTCCTTAAAATCGGGGGTGTTTTCCGACCCCTGGAGTCAAACACACACCCCATGGCCCACCAGGAAGCGAGGGAGGAGCTTCCGACCCTTCCCGGAAACCTAACTCCCCCGAGTGCATAAACGAAGCTTCCCCAGACCCCCAGACGCTGCCAAATAGTGGGGGAGGGGAGGCTGAGGCCCCGCCGCCCAGAGGGGGAGGAGCCGGCCTGCCAGCTCGCCCCTCCGCAGGAATTTAGGGGGTGGGGGAGCTGCAGAAAAAGGCGCCACATCCGACCGGCGGGGGACCTCTCCCCCACCCAACGCCTGGGGTGTGGGGGAAGCTGCCCCTTTCCTAGAGAAATGGTGGCCCCGCCCCCTCCTGCAGTGGGCAGGGCCTCGCCCCTCCCCCTACCCGCGGAGGGGGCTCTGCTAGCCCACCCCCCCCCGCGTCCCCCACTGAGCCCCCTCGGCGGCCCGCCTCACCAGGCGCGCGGCCTCGGCCCACGTGCGCTCCTTCTTCCTCTTCTGTTTGTCCTTCATCCTCCTCCTCCCCGGCGGCGGCGGCGGCTCCACGCGGGACCTCCGGGCGGGGCGGGTGGCGGCGGCGCGGGGCTGGGGCTGGGGCAGCGGTGGCGGCGGCGGCGGCGGGGGGCGCGTGGCGGCGGCAGCGGCGACGCGCGAGGACTCGGGTGCGGCCGGGGAGAGGGGGCGGGCGCCCGGGGACCGGCTGGCGCGAGACCCGGCGCGAGGGCGGCGGTGGGGGAGGGGTGGCGGCGGCTCCACGCACCCGCGCTGCGTCAGTCGCCCACGGCGGCGGCGGCGGCGGCAGCGGCGGCAGCCCCGCGATCGCTAAGGAATGCGGCGGCTCCGCATAACCACGGGGTCAGAGGTCACGGCTCCAGCCTCCGCTTTCCCGCTTTGCTGAGGGGCCAAGACAGGACTAGCGGTGGGGCAGGAAGGCGAGACGCGGCTTTCCCTTCGGCGCCCGGGTGTGTGCGTGTCCGCCGTGGGTGTGTGTGTGTGTGAGTGTGTGTGAAGAGTGAGGAGGGGGAGTGTGGGTTTTTTTTTTTTTTTGAACAAAAACAAACCGAAAGGGCGGCTGGGAATCGTAGTCCCGGCTGCTTCTCTGGCCTCCCCCGCTCCGGAAGAATATGGCTGCATGAAACGCTTGGACCACACTTCCCGGCGTGCCTCGCGGCTCTTTTCCGCCCTCCCCTACTTTCCTCCCCCTCATACAGAGCTCGGTAAAGAAGACCGACGGGCAGTAGTTCGGGGAAGAGACTGGGCGGAGTCTCGCGATGTGCGGGAACTGGCTGGGAGCCTGAGGCATTCTGGGAGGCGATGCTGGGAAGGGGCGGTGGCTGGACTCCCCAGCTATGCTTAACCCTTTCGGAGCTTCTCGCATCCCGGCCCCTGGGCGGTTAAGGGTGGAGATAGAGAACTGGTGGTAGTTCGACTCCCAGTGCGCTCTTTGTGCCTTTCCCCGCATAAACGGTTTTCACCGACACTTCATAGAGATGACAAGGGACAGGACTTTCCCTTTTGGTCCTGCCCTAAATGACTCACCGCTGAATAATAATGAGACAATGAGACACTCATACCAGTAAAACGGTTATTCCACGTTTGATGGACCTAAACAGTTCCCCATTTCCTCCTGTGTTTTCATGCTGCTAATACCACTATATGTTTGCAGAAGTTGCTTCCGCAGCCTAGAGCATTCTTAACCATTTGGCAAACTTCGTGATAATGAGGCGTAAAGAACTTGGACTTTCGGACCATACTGACCAGAATGCAATTGAGGCCTTTTTAGAGGTGGTACCCTGAGGAAAACACAGGCCCTGGAGTCAAGTAGACCTATGCTGGAATCCTGGCTAAGTCACCCCCTGGGTACCTAAAACTAAGGGTTCAACTACTCTGAGCCTCAATTTTTTTTTTAAGATTTTATTTATTTATTTGACAGAGATCACAAGTAGGCAGAGAGAGAGGAAGGATCCCTGCCAAGCAGAGATTCCCCATGTGGGGCTCAATCCCAGGACCCTGGGATCATGACCTGAGCAGAAGGCAGGGGCCTTAACTCACTGAGCCACCCAGGTGCCCTGAGCCTCAATTTTTAAAATCTACATTAGTCTAATACTTCACAGCACTATTAGGATTAAAATTAACATAAAACACTTGGTAGACTTGAAGAGGGTGTGAAGCGGGACCTTGACATTAGGTCCATATAATGTGGCTCCTGGTATAGAACAAGTGTTTAATAATTAGTATAAGCTGAGAGCCAGTGGTTGCAGAGTATGAAACCTTGAGCCCCTCTGAGCCTTGGTTGCAGAGTATGAAATGAAATGAGGTTCAGAGTACTGAACACATAGGTTTTCTGTACTTATTTGTCCAGAAATTCTTTTTTTTTTAAAGATTTTATTTATTTATTTGCCAGACAGAGATCACAAGTAGGCAGAGAGGTAGACAGAAAGAGAGGAGGAAGCAGGCTCCCTGCTGAGCAGAGAGCCTGATTTGGGGACTCAATCTCAGGACCCTGGGATCATGACCTAAGCCGAAGGCAGAGGCTTTAACCCACTGAGCCACCCAGGCACCCAGTTTTAAGCTGGATTAATAAGCAGCTCTTCGAAATTAGAAAGACAGAATCAAAGGCCACGTTTGAAAGGTTTCCCTGGGTGAGGAAAGAACCTTCTCCCTGATGTTAGCACATGGAAGAGCCAGAGTTAGAGAAGACCCCTACTGTGCTGTCTAGTCCTAACACCATGGAAGCTAGTGCTCCTGCTTTGATGCTCATCACACAGATGTCCATGCCCAGTAAATAAAATATTGCAAAGTAAATAGACTGTAGAAAGTTAAAAAAATAAAATCTTTCTCCCTTTCTTCACCCCAAGAAGGAGGAAAGGAATAATAATCCCCTACCATCACCACCACAAAATTGTTTCACCTGATTCTTTTTGTTTTGCAAAAGTTGTTTTTTTAGTCTGCAGCTGACACAGTTACCTTTGACAAGTCATTTGACTTGTTTCAACTGTTTTCTTCTTGAGTAGTTTCACCCTTCTCTGACCTCCAAGGAGTAACTAGAAAAGATTCACTCTTTATATGTTTAAGGGTGCCTGGGTGGCTCAGTGGATTGAGCCTCTGCTTTTGGCTCAGGTCATGATCTCAGGGTCCTGGGATCGAGTCCCGCATCGGGCTCTCTGCTTGGTGGGGAACCTGCTTCCCCCTCTCTCTTCCTGCCTCTCTCTATTTGTGATCTCTGTCAAATAAATAAAATATTTTTTTTAAGTTACATGTTTAGTACAGACCCTGAGGGCAGAATAATGTCCTCTCCAACACACACCACCCAAACCATCTATGCCCTGGTCCCTGAAACCTGTCACTATGTTACATTCTATTGGGAAATTGACTTTGAAGCTAAAATCAAAGGCTATAAAACAGCATGATTATCCTGTATGATGTAGGTGAGCCCTGTATAATCACGTGGGCCCTTAAAAGCAGGAGAAGAACACAAGACAAGATGCTTTGGACAGAGCAGAAGAATTAGATTTGAAGCTTGAGAGGACCTCAACCCAGTGTTGCTGGCTTTGCAGGGGGCCAGTAGCCAGGCAATGTAGGCAGCCTTTGGAAGCCAGTAACTCAAAGCCCTGCCAGCCAGTAACATGATCTCAGTTCTAGAACTTCATGAAACAGGACTCTCTCAACCTGAATGAGCTTGCAAGCAGGGTAGTCACCAGCCCACTCCTGCCAAGTCTGCAGAAGAATGCAATCCTGCCAACACCTTGATTTTAGTCTTATCAGAAAACCAACTGAACCATACTATATATGGACTTCTGGCCCACAGAAAGTGTAAGATATAAATGGATTTTGTTTTAAGCCACTAAATCTGTGGTAACTTCTTACAGTGGCAAAAAAGATAAAATAAAATTTTAAAAAGCTAATACACTGGAAATGTCTTTAATTCTTTCAGACAATAGGATTGGCTTTCTCACAGTTGGGTCAAACCATGGGGGAATCCAGATGTGACTATTTCAAGGTCCCTGCCCTTACACAATCAAACAGAAACTACTGACATCATAGGTAAAGTGTGAAAAGAGTATGTTCGGAGGACTATACAAAATACGTTGAAAAATTGATTTTAGTCATTAAACCTTAAAGAGCTGTGATTTTATTTTTTTATACAAAATAACATTTTATTACATCGGAATGTTCCTGAGAGAACAAAGATCACGGGAAGCCCCAAAATGAACTATTTTTATTATGTGATTTTTTTTTTAAATGAATGAGACTCAAATTTCTGTTGTCAGAAGCACCAAAACATAAACCTATACTTTTTTTTTTTTTTTTTTTTGGTGTGTGTTGTTTTTAATCACAGTGCTTTGATTACAAATTATCTTTGAAATCAACACAGGTGCCGCAGGACCGTCTAAGATAAACAGGTCTGTATTCAACCCTGCTCTGTTTGGGGATGAGTCACTGTTTTCAAACTGAACAGTTATGAGCAGCGCACACATTCAGGAATTTGAATAACACACCGCTAGCAGACCCAGGAATTCCCAAAAGGGCAAAAACACCTCTTGAACCTCACTGTGAGCTAATGGACTGCCAGGGGCTTTTGACCTCAGCAGTCCTGAGTCTGAATCTTCTTGCTGTTCATTCTCCAGCTAACTGGCCTTGGTCAAGTTCTGAAACCTCTCTGACTCAATGCCATCATTTGAACAACATGACACATAAACTCAAAGGTAGAACTGGGATTAAGTAGGATCTTTGTAAAGTGCCTAGCATACAGTAGACTCACTAAATGCCAGCTCTCTTTGCCTCGGAGAAGGTTCAGTCTGAAGCAGAAAAAATGCCTCATTTTTATACTTCAGCGAACTAAACTCCGGAATAGAGTTTGTCACTCTAATGAAGGTTCTCTTCCAATAATTCTGTCTCCATTTTCAAGTGAAGTTGAGGTTCAGAGGCAAATTCCCTCCTCCGGGTCCCAGATGATTACATGAGATCACATTTACTAAACTTCCAGAACAGCAGATGATCGAAAGATGTGTATCTTTCCTGTCCCTCCCACATTTCATTTCCTTGTATGATTTTTGGTGTAATGTCTGTGCTCATGTTAGCTAGCATCTTGGGTTCATCATCACACACACTCCCAACATCTGGCACAGTCTTGGCACACGGCAGGCACTCACTCTGTTGAATGAATGAACTTACTCAATAATTACTTTATTGGACAAAATCCCTGAGGATTTATTTCCCACTGAAGAGCCTGAAATAGTTATTTGGAACATGCCCAAGCAGAACTGGGAAAGACTGAGGCAAGTTTTCACCCAAACATATCTATGCAAATTGTAAAGATGCTCAGGAATAAAGACTTCCTGACCTCCCTGTTGTCTTTGGACACAGAATTGGCCCCCATGATGGGGAGCCCTAACTCAGCTTACCTGCCATTCTCCATCATTTAAGTCCACTCCTTTTTTTCAATCTCCCATGAGACTAAAAAAGGTCTTTAAATTTCATTTAGCCCACCAAAATGTTAATAAGGATTACATCTGGGTTGTAAGACTGAGGTCAGTTTTTGTTTTTTCTTTTTTTCCTACAAAGTATTACATATTTTTTAATTGAAAAAATATTTTTTTTAAAAAAATATTTTTTATTTAACCACAAAACAGAGCATTTAGGTTATGGTGGCAGATGTAATGTTTTTCACTTCTTTATGCCTGTCTGTATTTTACAGATCTTCTAGAATGAGTATGTGCCACTCATATGAGTACGTTGAAAAATTAAAATTTTAATGCTCAACAGTGTGAGACCATCTTTAATAATAATTCTTCCTTTCATTTTACTTAAGAAGATTTGTGGGACCCCCTAAAAATGGCCTCAAAGGATGACCTGACCTAGTTTTTACCAAAACTGTGGAAAATATCATCCCCCTGCAGATGGAGATTTCAAGACCTCACTGAGGAGCCCATCCCCATTTTTAATCTCTCTTAATGCCAGAGAGATGTACTCCTTCCTACCATAAATCTTTCTGGTCTCAATTTAAGCCATTTCACCTTGCTCTGCAAAGAAGGAAAAGAAACCTTAAAGGGCATTTTAACATCAAAATTCTAAAAGTGGTAGTGCTAATGTGATGACTGATAGATTGATATTATTTCTTCCTTTTCAGTGTTTTATAATGAAAACAGCTTATACCCTGCCACCAATTGGCTTTTCTTTCTCCCCTTCTTTAAGGATCACCAGTGTCTGTGTGTGAAGTTAAAGGCTCAGATAAATGGCTTTCACAGACTTAGCTGTATCACAACTGCCATGTGAGGAAGAATAAGTAAAATGGCAGGGCCAGTAGAACAAAGGAGCTTTCCCAAGATCCCACAGTTAGTTGTGCGGCCGTCAAGACTTAGACTCAAATTCCTCATTCCAACCTCTTAAGGCACTGGTAGCCAGTCTCCAAAATGGCCCCTGGTGATTCCCAATCCTGATTATTCACATTCTTTTTAGTTCCCCTTGGAAGAGGGCTGAACTGTGGACCCAAAAATATTCCAAAAAGAATATTTTGGAAATAACTGTGGGGGGCTTCTGGTGCTAGGTCATGAAAGACATGACTTTGTTCTCTGGAGGAAGCCAGCCACCGTGTCATGAGGACACATAAGCGGTCCCAGACACAAGGCAGTAACCCCAGACAAGCTTTCAAATGACTTCAGCCCTAGCCAACATCCTTACAGCAACCTCATGAGAGATCCAGAGCCCAAATCACCCAAATACAGTACTTCTGGATTCCTGACCCACAGAAACTATATGAAGTAATAAATATTTACTATCTTAAGGCATGACATTTTGAGGTAATCTGTTACACAACAGTAGGTAACTACCACAGACATAGTACCTTCCTTCTGAGTGGCCCTTACATTTTGTGAAGTCTACTAAAAAGCAAAGGACCCCCTTTCCAGATAAATTTTACCCAGACCCAACAACACAGGGCCTGATACCGAGTAGGGGGCTCTTAGATTGCCAAATGGATGTAGTCAAGTGGGACTGGGTGCTAAGGCCGGTCCACAGTGGAAGAGGAGCAAGAGAGCTGTGCAGAGTCATCCTGGATGCCTCCCTGACTATTTCTTCAGCAAGGCTTTCCATGCTCCTTGAGTCTTTCATGGTCCCACAGTACCCAATGCTGCCTTCAAACTATCATGAGGGAAAATAGAATTTGCTCTTGACGTTGATGATGAAATCTTCAGTGTCTGCTTCTGAATTAGACTGCCAGCCAGACGAGGTCAGGTACCGTAGGCCTGTTTATTGCCCTGTGCTGTGCCCCAGAAGAGAGGCTCCTCTAACCCAGAAAACAGTAAATACGTTATGGAGCACCTTCTTTCATTGCCGCCATAAGCTTCTACAGGGATGCGAACTCTGTGCTGAGCCCTGGGGACTAACAGCTCAGTGGGGCACCGTTCTGCATTACATAGCTTGGATTACAAGCGATGGCAAAACAATGCGGTAGGAACCCAGGCGATAGGAGCCGGGGGTGGGGCAGAAGAGGGAGGCTTCTTGGAGCTGAAGGAAGAGGATGCCCCCAAAGCCGACACTGTGTAGGGGAGAAATTGTTTCCTAACTCAACATTTACAGTTACTTAGGGTGCAAAATAAACATTGAGAAATGAATAACCAAATACAGAGAACAATTGGTGGCTGCCAGAGGCGGGGGTTGAGAGGTAGGCATAATGGGTAAAGGTGACAAACTTCCAGTTACAGAGACATGGGGACGCAGTGTACAGCATGGTGACTACAGTTAACAATACTCTGCTGTATATTTGAAAGTTGCTAAGTTAAAAAGTTTAAAAATTCTCATCCTAAGAACAAAACAGATCTGTACCTGTGTGGTAATGGAGGCCGACTAGACTCATTGTCATTGTCTCTCAATGTGTACAAATACCAAGTCCTTGTGTTGCATTCCTGAAATGAATACAATGTTATGTGTCAGTTGTATCTCAATTTTGAAAAATGAATAACTTCCTTATGGACCAGCAATAATTCCATTTGAACAGAACGGTGGATAAAAGATCCCATTCACAAGAACAGTAACAATAACAAAAAAACTTCAACCATTTGGAAATAAAGTTAACAGAAATTGTGCACATCTCATATGGAGAAAGCTACAAACCTTACAAAGGCGCATGAAGTCTGAACTGGGAAAGATCACAGCTGGCCTTAGACTGGAAGACCCTGTAACATGTGGATATCAATTATCCCCAAATTAGCCTATCAAGTAAATGTCACCCCAGTCAAGATCCTAGTGGTCCTAAAATTCAATGGGAAAGACGGGTGCATTATTTTCATAACAAAAGGAACTAACATTTACTGACCATTTATCACGTCCCAGACCCTATCCCATGAACTTGCTATGCCTCATTTCAGCTCATCTTCACAAAAATACCATAAGGTAGGTACCATTACTATCAACATTATGCAGATGAGGAAGGAGAGGTTCAAAGGGAAGGAAATAACTTGCCCAAGATCACACAGCTAGTGAGCAGCTGACCTGGAATTAAAGCTCAGGGCTGGGGCGCCTGGGTGGCTCAGTGGGTTAAGCCGCTGCCTTCGGCTCAGGTCATGATCTCAGGGTCCTGGGATCGAGTCCCGCATCGGGCTCTCTGCTCAGCAGGGAGCCTGCTTCCCTCTCTCTCTCTGCCTGCCTCTCCATCTACTTGTGATTTCTCTCTGTCAAATAAATAAATAAAATCTTTAAAAAAAAAAAAAAAAAAAAGCTCAGGGCTGGCTGAATGAACCCAAGCTCCATGAATTGAACCACTCTGCCCTACTGACCCCCAAAAGTTTGAAGATTAGTGAGTTGGCACTTGTTCTACCAGATGTTAAAATGTGTTGGGTAGCTATGCCAACTGAACAGTGCAATTTTGACAAATGAAAAAAAGCAAACCAATTAAACGGAACAGGGTATGGAAATAGAACCAAGTGTATAAGGAACTGTAGCGTATGATAAAAGTAACATTTCAAATTGATGGAGAGAAGCTGGATGGCAATAAGCAGCATAGGACCACTGGGTAGCCATTTGGAGAAAAAAATCCACCTCCATCAAAGATTTATATGTCGTGAAAGAAACAAAGCATTGAAAGGGGAAAAAAAGTGAATATTTTTATAATCCTGGAACTGGAGGTATTTCTAAACATGCTATACAAATTAAAAGAAGATCCATCAAGTGAAATCGATAGATTTGACTACATACAATTAAAAGTGCATCTGTAACAAGGATAAAGGCAAACACACAAGGTTAAAGGTTAAAGGGAAACAAAGAAGTAGGAGAAATATTTTTCACATATACAGCAAAGAGTTAAGATCCCTAATAAGCAGAGTTCTTAAAAGTCAATAGAAGCACCTCAATAGGAAAATAGTCAAATAACAATGGCCTAAGTAGGCAATTAACAAAAGAAGAAAGACGAATGAAGTAAATACTTGAAAAGATTGTCAATCTCATTTGTAATCTTGGAACTACAGGACTCTGAAACCATTTTTTTTTTTAAAAGATATATTTATTTACCTTAGAGAAAGAAGGAGAGTAGGGGGAGGGGCAGAGGGCAAGGGAGAGAGAGAATCTCAAGCAGACACCCCGCTGAGCATGGATCCTGCCTTGGGGCTCAATCCCATGACCCCAAGGTCATGACTGGAGTGGAAACCAAGAGTCAGACGCTCAATGGACTGAGCCACCCAGGGGCCCCTGGATACCATTTTTCAATAGACCAGAATGACAAAGTTAAAAAGCCTGGCAGAATCTAGTGTTAGCAAGGAAGGGTATGGGAAAACAAAGAATGATTTCTGCACTGTTGGTGGGAGTGCAAATTCACACATTTTACAAGGCAGTTTAGCAGTGTGTGAACAGATGATAATGGGAAAAGCCTTTGATCTAGTAATCTCACTTATGGAGCTTTATCTCAGAGAGGAAATTCAACAGGTGAATCTATCCATAAGCACAATGATCTACGTACAAGTTTGCTTAATACAATATTGTATAAAATAGGAAAAATCTGGAAGTGCCTTCAGTGACTATCAATGATGTTAAGTAAATTCTGGTATTCCGCAAAATAGATTACCAGGCAGCCATTAAAAATGGAATGTCTATATTTATGAACTGGACATATGTCCAGAACATGTTACAGAGTAAAAACCAGACAGGTGTGAACTATGAACCCATGTATATTATGAAAATCAAACTAGAAGTTTGTATAAGGTGTTATCTAAAAGATTGGCCATCAGTTAGCTACAGTTAATGGAATTTCCAGTGATTTGTCATTACTCCTTTAAATGTTTCTGCATTATTTAAATTTGTTGTCATCAAAATATATGATTCTTGCAGTGCCTGGGTGGCTCAGTGGGTTAAGCCTCTGTCTTTGGCTCAGATCATGATCTCAGGGTCCTGGGATCGAGCCCTGCATCAGACTCTCTGCTCGGTAGGGAGCCTGCTTCCCCACTAGCCTACACTCCCCGCTTTGACTCTCTGCCTACTTGTGATCTCTACCTGTCAAATAAATAAATAAAATCTTAAAAAAAAAAAAAAAGAATATGTGATTCTTATCATCAGACTAGACTATTCAATAAAACTCACTGCATTTTGACTTAAAAATAGCACTTAAGTGAACAATGAGCATAGAGCCTAGAAACGTTTCATTGTCGCGTTCATTCCTTACCTCAACCCCACAAGGAAGGTATTCTTCAATAATTTTACAGGAAAGAAGAAAACTCAGGGCTCAGAAAGGTTAAGCAAACTGTGCCGGACATTATCAGGTTGTGAATTCAGTTCTGGTTGACAGACAGAGCTCTCTCAGGAATGCCTGCCTGGTTACTGACAACTAATATTGTTATTGAATAGTATGGGCCTCTTATTATATGCCTAGAGAGTGCCAGGCATTCGATGGCAATAGGACTGGTAGTAACCCTCTCACCAAGGCACAGTAGCTTGCCACGGGTAGTAAGCGCTAACCCAGGGTTATCCAGCTCCCAAACCTCCCTGCTCCGTTTTGCCACATTTCTCGCTGATGAAGTAGCATGTGGTTTTCACCTTGAGACATTATTTGCGCTGAGGTCTCTGCTCTTCCATATGTCTTTCCCTCTCCTCTTGTAGACCTTCGATTTGATTGTCCTTAAATACAGATTATTACTCCTTTGGCCATAATGCAAATGTTTACTTTTGTCACGTAGTATTTAAGCAAGAATGCTGTGACTTTTCCACTGGCAGAGTAAAACCAAAGCTGCCTCGCTCCTCCCCAGTCTGGCTCTCTTCTGCTTGACCTCTGGGCTCCCTCTATCTGCCCTCCTGACCACTCCCCGACTACCTGACCGCCCAAAGTGGCAGTCTCTAAATGCTGGCTGAAAAGAAGAAAGGAGAAAGCTCCATACTGTAAGAGACAAGGATTTCAAGCAGGCAGTTGGAGGGGGGCCTTGGGGGCTGAATGAAATGTGACTGAGCAGAGAGGGGGTAAAGCTTCAATGAAGGTAACGTGTTCACAGTCTGCCACCTGTACCTGTATCTCTGTGCTGCGCTGCCTGGCTTTACAAAGTGCTGTCACATCGTGACTGTCATTGCCACCATTTACGGAGTACTTGCTAGGGGCCGGGCACCAGGCGGTTTACGGAGACTCTAACTTTTCTGTGTAGATTTCATTTATTTTGTTGATTATTATCCTTATGATTATTCTTTGCCTTCGGTCTCTCTCCAACTAGTTCCATAAAGCTCTAGGAGGGCAAGGTTTTCTCTCTGTTGTGTTCACAGCAGTGCCTGGCATACTGGTGGCTCAGGAGGTCACGGAGTCCTCCCCAGAGCCCTGTGAAGTAGGGAGCCCAGGCAGCTCGGTCGGCTGGGGGGCCCAACTCTTGGTTTCTTGGTGTTCAGCTCAGGTCACAATCTCAGGGTCCTGGGATTGAGCCCATGTGCAGCAGGAAGTCTGCTTCTCCTTCTCCCTCGGCCCCTCTCCCTGCTTGTGCACATGTGTGCTCTCTCTCTCTTTCAAATAAATCTTTTTTAAAAAATGCCTTTTACCTTCACTTTTCAGATGAGCAACATGAAGCTTAGATACAAGTGACTTTTGCAAAGGTACAGATCCAACTACAGGGCTACACTAAAAATAGATTCACGGCCTCTCTCTCCATTTGGAAACTAGTTGCTATGACCCCTTTCTGACAGTGGAGGAATCTGAGGCCCTTAGGGAGGTTAAAAAAAAAATCGCCATAATCACAAAGCTAGTAAATGGTGAGTTCTGGATTCACAATTCAGCAGTGTGGGTCCAGTGCCTATGCTGTTCTCCACTGCCTGTGCTGCCTCCGTAAGGTGATGGACCAAGAGCCAGCAGCGGAGAGGGTCGGAATCCCCAAAGCACTCACCAAGGTCAAGGCTGGGCTGCTTGGCCCATCAGGCATGCCCTCGTGTATCTCTCTTCATCTTCTCTTTTAAACCTCGCCGTCGCCCTGTGAAACTGTAGATGAGCAAACCGGGGTTCTGAGACCCAACAAAAGCCAGACCTGGACAGAGAATCGATCAGTGGCAGCCTGACCCTCTGCAGTTGGGAGCGAAGGTGCCATGGCTGCATTTGGTGCACCAGGGGGACAGAGATGTTTTCAAAATTGATGGTGGTGATGGTTGTACAGCTCCCTGTGAATACACTCCAGACCTGTGACTGATATACTTTCAGTGGGTGAACGGTGTGGGAAGTGAGTTATATCTTAATCAAGCCTTTTATTTTGAAAGTGGGGAGGACACAGAGGAGGAAGTAGCAGTTGTGGAATTTCCACTGGCTTCAGATCAAACACCCGGGAACCACCGCAGCCTTTTCTATGTCTCTCGCTTCGTGCATCCACTTACCAGAAATCAATACACACCCGGAGGCGCCTACTTCTCCTCTCCTCTCCCAGCGCCTGGGGCAGGTCATGGCCCCGCACCCCAACTACTGCACCCCTTCAAGCACCCCTCATCTTGTCCCCTTGCTCGCTACCTCTCTTCTCCACAAAGCTGCCAGAGAGATCGGCTTAAAGCATTCCTGTCAGATTTCCCTCTTTTGCTTAAAAGCCTCCAATGGTCTAAAGATAAAATTGACTTACAATTCAGAGCTGGCCCCTGGCCACCTTTCCAAACTCACTGCCCACCAGCCACTCTCGCCTCCTTGCTTTCCCCAAACACACGCCCACCTCTGGACCTCTGCACCGTGGTCTTTTCCCTGGAATACTCCTCCTCTGGGTACCAGATCCCACATGCTTGCTCCCCAATTTCACTCAGGGCTCTGCTCAAATGTCGCATATCACTGTTGCAGAGAAGCCTTCCCTAACTTCCTGATCTAACCCAGCTCCCACCTCCCCCAGCTTGGCAGTCTCGTTAGACCTGCCTTGTTTTCCTTCAGAGCATTTCTGACCACACAACATAACACATACTTCTTTTTTGTTTGTTTGAAGTAAACTCTACCCCCCAATATGGGGCTCAAACTCACCACCCCGAGACGAAGACATCCTCTACTGACTAAGCCAGCCAGGTGCCCCAACACACACTTCGTTAACCATCTGTCCCCACCCCTAGAATGTGACATTCCTGGGCACAGGAGTTCATCCTGGAACCCTAGGACTAGAACAATGGGTAGAACATAGTAGATAATAAAAAAATGAATACATTAATCAAATTCCAAAGCTCAGGCTTCTCTTGCTGCCCCTCAGATAATCTAGCAAAGAGACTGATCGCTGCGTTTAACACGCTCCTTACACAAATCTGTGACCCCTTCTGCATCCCATCAGATGTACCACTGACAACCTGGACTTGGACTTATTTGTGAATGGCCAAGTCATTCCCTACCAGACTGGGAGCTCTGGAAGGGCAAGTTCCCAAGCTGTAGCCCATGACACCTAGTGCGGACTTGAACAGCATACTTAAATCCTCTGTTGGCTGGATAAAGAAGGGTAATTTCAAAACCAGCAGCAATTTAATTTTTCTCTTCCCAATGGCAGCAAAGGGACACCTTCCAGACCACTGCACTGAAAAATGCCTCAGCCCCATTCTCAGGAAACTAAGACCTTGAAGTCAAGTTCAAGTGCTTCTTGGAATTCCTTGGGTAGCGAGCTGTGCCGGGGAAAGCTCCCTGCAGAATGGAATTTGCCAGCCGAGCCCAGAAAAACCTGCATGAAACAGCAGGCAAACTTAAAGCAGCACTTAGTGAAATTGCTTTCTGTTATCTCAGAGGAAATAATAGCATATGAGGCTGGCTTAAGGAGAAAATGCTCATGTTTCACACACACACACACACACACACACACACACACACACACACACGCCTTCAGGCTGTGCCACAAAGTCAAGACCCTTCCCAAGCCCAGCCTTTCTCACTCCCATCAGTCTCCAGGTCCCCAACCACCAGAACTCCCCAGGAGCTCCTTCATGTTGCCTTTTGTCCCGCATGCTCCTCCCTGCTTCCCAGATGGGTAAAACCCTACCCATTTTCACGGAGCACAGCTCAAATGCAGTCTCCTTGGCAAAACCTTGTTTCACCTCTCCTTCCTGGAGTGGCACATCTCTCCTTCCTCTGCTAGAAAACACTGTTCTCAGCTGTAGGTGACTGCACGCCTCCAACTCATGTAAGTGTCAAACTTGGAGAAAACTATAGGACATGCCCTCAGGGAATTTACTGTCTGGTAGGGGAGAGGAAAGCAAAAAACTAACAAAAAACAAACAAAACCAAAAAACATAACCCATCCTTGTAAGTTGGGAAAGGGGCTAAGAGGGAAACAAGATGAGAGATACCATACAGTCAGATGGAGATGGGGAGAAACCAGGATGGATGCTTGGGGAAGGTTTCTTTGAAGAGGTGACATTAAACTGGTACCTGATGGATGAGTAGGAGGTAGCCCACCAAAGAGTGCCGAGAAGTTTCCAGAAAGAGGACACAGGACATGTGAAGGTGCCAAGGCATGAAAGCAGTTGGCACAACCAAGGAACCAAAAGGAGAGCTGTGTGGCTCCAGCCTCAAACGTTTGGGAGAGCATATGAGGGGAGGAGGCAGGCATTCTCACAGGTCCTAAGCGCTCTGGACTGTGTCTTCGAAGTGCCTGAGAACATTCTACTCCTCCCCATTTCCACTGCAGAGCAAGAGACCTGGTGCAAAATAGGATTCAACAAGTTCCTGAGGGCTATACTGCCCTCAGAGATGCCTCTCTCTTTGCCCATTCCCCCACTCCAAAAAAGCAAGTCCCCAGTTGGCTCACCCAACTGAAACCCCCAGCGATGGTTAACCACAATTCTGGTGATGGAAATAGAGGTCAAAACAGGAGCAGCTGCAAGAGCTACAGTTACGTCCTTGACGAATGCTGATGATGACCCAGGTGACAGATGTAACTACCACATGATCCTTGGAGACTAGATTCTCAGGGTAAACTTCAATCAGATGGCAAGTCTAGTGCAATAGGGCTTGCCAAAATCACATGCCCCAAGACTTAAGCCATTAGCATGAAGTTCAAAATACGGTTTCCAAGGTCAACTGTTGTTATTCACAACACCCTGACAACCAAATATTTTTTTTTCCTTCCATGCAACAACCAAATCTTTGATTCTCCAGACACCAAGAATTCTGAACCTACCTGGAGTCAGCACAGATTCCACAAGTTAAGGGCTCCGCCCCACAAGATTTCCCCACTTCCAATGCCAGCTCAAAGTTCAAGGCTGACACTTGTTTTTCCAGCCAACTATAAACTAGCTGTACCTCAGGGGTTCTTATGACCCATGCCCCAAGTTTTGATCATTGCTAGAACAGCTCACAGAACTCAGGAGAGTGTTAGTTACTATTATGAATTTATTATACAGGATGCAACTCAGGAACAGTCAAATGGAAGAGATGCGCAGTGCAAGGATGGGGGGAGGGGTGTGGAGCTCCATGCTGCCTTCCGATGTGACACCCCCCCAGCATCTCGCTGTGTTCACCAACCTGGAAGCTCTTGGAACCCCGTCATTTAGGGGCTTTTATGGAGGCTTTGCTACCCAGGCACAATGGATTAAATTATTGCCTATTGGTGATTAGCCCAATCCAGCTTCTCCCCGCTCCTAGGGCGTCAGCAGGTGGGGATGAAAGTTCCAACCCTCTAGTCACAAGACTGGTTCCTCCCGCAACCAGCTCCTATTCGGAAGCTATCTAGGGACCCACCTCGAGTCACTTTATTATTAGATTCAGGCAAGGTTGAAAGGGGTTTGTTAGGAATACCAAAAAATCCTCCTATCTCCTCTGTCACTCAAGAAATTCCAAGGGATGTAGAAGCTCTTCAGGGACAAAGACCAAATATATATTTCTTACTGAATCACACAAGGCTTGTATCGTTTTTAAATTTTTATTTATTTATTTTTAGAAGAACAATCCAGCAGATGAGAAGACAACTTGGTGAGTCACAGGAATTTCCAAGTTGCCCAGCTGCTCTGTCCTATACCTCCCT
This sequence comes from Mustela putorius furo, assembly GCF_011764305.1. Classification (NCBI taxonomy): domain Eukaryota; kingdom Metazoa; phylum Chordata; class Mammalia; order Carnivora; family Mustelidae; genus Mustela; species Mustela putorius. The sequence goes on along the minus strand of NW_025421464.1, from coordinate 2,184,428 downwards.
TATGAATTAGCCCCTGTCCCATCCAGAATTCTGTCACTTTCAAGAACACACTCATAATTCTTCAAATCACATTTTGAACTCTTGCTTTCTGGCTAATAGATTTTGAATTATCCTAAATTAATAATTACTTGGGCTAAGCCAAGCTATGCTTCTTAACTCTATTTTTTTGGAAGGAAAGGGCATCCTACGAAGAAACACAATTAAAACTCCTTTGCCTGGGGCGCCTGGGTGGCTCAGTGGATTAAGCCGCTGCCTTCGGCTCAGGTCATGATCTCAGTGTCCTGGGATCGAGCCCCGCATCGGGCTCTTTGCTCAGCGGGAGCCTGCTTCTCTCTCTCTCTCTGCCTGACTCTCCGCCTACTTGTGATTTCTCTCTCTGTCAAATAAATAATAAATAAAATCTTTAAAAATAAATAAATAAATAAAACTCCTTTGCCTAAGTCACATAGGATGCTATCCTTTCTATGCTCTTTAAATTTGTTGTTCTGGTTTGGTTTAAGTCCTATGCTGTAATTTTTCCCCTAATATTTCACCATGCCTCCCTGTAGTGAGGGTAAAAAGGACTGGAGATGCCTTCCTATGAAATTCTGCTTCAAGACCTTCATAGATTCCCTCCCCTTCTCTACCCAGCTAACCTCTCATACTTGTTTATTTATTTATTTTTTAAAGATTTTACTTATTTATTTGAGAGAGGGCCCAAGCACAAGAGCAGGGGGAGGGGCAGGGGGAGATGCAGACTCCCCACTGAGCAGGGAGCCCAACAGGGGCTCAATGGGGGGACAGGATCTCCCTGTCTCTTTGTGTCAAACAAACAAACAAACAAATAAAATCTTTTTTTTTAAAGATTTTATTTATTTGACAGACAGAGATCACAAGTAGGCAGAGAGGCAGGCAGAGAAAGAGGGGAAAGGAGGCTCCCTGCTGAGCAGAGAGCCCAATGTGGGGCTCAATCCCAGGATCCTGAGATCGTGACTCGAGCCAAAGGCAGAGGCTCAAACCACTGAGCCACCCAGGCGCCCCAATAAATAAATAAAATCTTTAAAAAATGTATTTTATTTGCAAGAGAGAGAGAGAGTCTGAGCAAGGAGAGGGGCAGAGGGAGCAGCAGACCGCCACTGAGCAGGGAGCCATCTCAGGACTCCAGGATCACAATCTGAGCCAAAGGCAACCGCTTAATCAACCAAACCACCCAGATGCTTCCCCTTTTTCTTGCTTTTTGTCTTTTTATTTTTATTTATTTATTTATTTAAAGATTTTGTTTATTTATTTGACAGACAGAGATTACATGTAGGCAGAGAGGCAGGCAGAGAGAGAGGAGGAAGCAGGCTCCCTACTGAGCAGAGACCCCGATGTGGGGCTCAATCCCAGGACCCTGAGATCATGACCCGAGCCGAAGGCAGAGGCTTAACCCACTGAGCCACCCAGGCGCCCCTGCTTTTTGTCTTTTTTAAAGTGTGCTCTACATCCAGAATGCTGCTTGAACTCACAACCCTGAGATCAAGAGTCGCATGCTCTACCGACTGAGACAGCCAGTGCCCCCAAATCTCTCATTCTTTAGGTCTCACTGTAAATGCCATTTCTTCAGAAAGCCCTTCCTTTACTTACCCACCCAATCCCGATTAGGACCCCTTAGTCTCCTGTAATATGCTGTAATAACTTTCTATGGGATCTGTCGTAATTTGTAATGGTACACTGGTGTGCACTCTGTTAACATTTATCCTGCCTCCCTCCTCATTTAAGGACAAGCTGTGTGGGCAGAGACCAAGACAGAGTGGCTCACATCTGTATACCCTGTACCCGGAACAATGTGGCACATAATAGGTACTTCACATACACTTGTTAAGCAGTTAGCAGCTTTTCTGGAAAGGCCTAGAATTTTCTAAACATGGTGCGACCAGTCATAGCTTCTAGTTTCTTGGGATACAAACTATTCCTAGTGTCTTCTGAACACAGAGCCAGGTCATAGCAATAACCACATTTTTAAATGGCTGCTATGGTCCACACACTTGTGTGCTATTGTTTTAACTACATTATTAATCTTTACAATGGCCCTGTGAGGTGGGGATTACTGTCCCATTTTATAGACAAGGACACCAAGGTTCCGAGAGGTAAACTGAATTCCTCACAGTCACATAATAGAAAGCAAACAGAATCAGAACTCAAACCCAGCTCAGAGTCCAGGGTCTGTGCCCATTCTTCTCAAGCCCCCAGGGGGACAGACCAAAAGCCCTGGGCGTATGGGAAACCACGAGAGCAGCATGTTGCCTATTTCCGGTTATTTCCTTTTTTACCTGATGGTGAGTAACATCATATATTTTTGTGTTAAAAAAGGGCCACATTTTAAAGTATAATATGAAATGAACTTAAAAGAAATTTTGAACCCAAAACAACAGAAGTTCAAAGAAATGCCCCACCTGATACCCAGGTCTACCTGTGGAAAACCTCTGTGGAAAAACATGAGAAGCACTTATTTTTCGCTCTTTCTTCATTCCTTTACCTTGTTGCTATCTTTTTTCTTTTTTTTTAAATGCCAGCCTTCCAACTCAGTCTTCATTTTCTATTCCCACCCTCCTTTCCCTGGAAGTTTAAATGTTTAAAGAGAGTGGCAGTGTGTCGGCCATGAGCATGTCATTTTCAAAAGCATTAGTCATTTATGAGGACACCTTTTTGTAGGTACAATAAATCTGATTGATTTTTATTACACATCTTAGTTTAGAATCACTTTTACATTCCTAGACAAAGAGATGATACAAATAAATATCAACTGTAAAACTTAGAGCCGCAAGTATTGGCATCTTCTTTGTCTAAAGGTAGCCAAAGAGAAGGTCAAGATCAACAGTAACTCCAAAGAGCCATAAAGCCCACTGCCCCTTGCCTGCCCCAGGATCACTCCCTTCATAAACAACCTTAAAAGCATTTCATTCAAGAAAACAAGGGCGGGGTGAGAGGGGGCAGATTGCCAAACAGTACTGGACAAAACCATGTGCAGTAGCAACAGCCAGGCCCACTGTCCTTATCCAGTTCCCTCTGAGCATTTTGATTATGGCTTTTAGGGCTTATTAATAGCCCCATTTTCATCCACTGATGGTGCTGAGATGGCCCAAGGTGGTGTTTGCGATGAGCCTGGACCATACGGAAATGTGAGGCAGAACCGATATCCCATGTTAGCAGGGAGTCGACGCTTCTCAAGAACTTGGCAACAATTCTACATTCAGTGAGGGAGGACTTAACAAGAGTCAGACAGGAAAAGCGGAGAGTGGCCCGGGCCTGAACTGCAGAACTCTCTGGCGCCTTTGGTCATGGAGGTGCGAGTGGTACAATTCAAGCAGCATGCAGGCATTCGACGGGGAACAATCCAATGTTAGGTCAGAGTCTTCAGAAAGTGCTTCATGCCTGTGATTTGTGTCCTTGGGTTCTGAATCCAGGGATCTGGGAGACATGTGACTTTCAAACAGGAAGCCAGATACATTCTTACTGATCAGAGCAAAAAGGGGCGTGATAAGGGTCGCACACAGTCTCAAACTCCTTCTCCCAGATGATCTTCTTAGATCCTGTTCAGACTTGCTTCCAGACTTCACTAGCTGCTCTTGCGTGAAGACCCTCAGACAGCTTGGAACATTCTAGCATGACTATAGACATGAAAACTAGGTCGGTCCTCCATGTGTTTGGCTCAATTCAGAGCCCAAAGCAGCAGCTTTCTGGTAGCAGTGAGACATGCTCCTGTCTGCTCTACTCAAATATTTATCGGATCCATTTTGAGAGAAGAAAAGCACCAGAGACTGCTTGGGGAGGGACAGCTCCACCTCCTCACAGCTGTTCTACCTGGGCTCACAGACTGCCAGACGAACACAGCTGTGCATAAGGCAAGCCTGTTTTAATAATCCTGCCTGCCCACTTGGCTTTCTTCCTTCGCCCTCTTAGAAAAGTTCCACGGTCACTCAACCACCCTTGCTCAGAACAGCCACCTCGAGATATCAGTATTAAGGTACAGTGTTATCTGCAGTGTTCAGTTCTCAGATGTGCTAGGTGAATATTTTCAGCCTATGGGATTCGGACTAGCTTTGAGGGAATGTGGTGCAAGAGACAGGTGTAGCTGGCAGATAAGCATCTCAGACTACCCACCTCATCATTTGGTTCCCACTCAAACAGGTAAATTCTTAATAAATAAGAAGCAGGGTCTGATCCCAAGGAAGATGAGGAAAGGCTCCATTATGCTCTGGGAATTGCTGCAAAGGGCCCCAGCTTTCAGAAAGAACAGTAACTAAAAAGGAGATAAGGGGCCAGATGCCAGATCTCCATTTGTAGAATGCTAAGACATTGCACTTGGTACCTCCTCTTTCCCACGGGTTCTGATCCAGAAATGTGCCCTGGGAACTCAGCAGCTGAGTTAAAATATAACTCAAGGCCCACCTGAGTCGCCATCTTCCTGGGGCACCGTGCCAGCAAGGTGCACCAGGGTGGCAGACCTGGGGACTCCTATTGTGCCCTCAGGCTTGGCTCGTGGACTCAGACACTCACATGGGAGCACTTCCCGCCTGGATTCGTCATTCAGTGGGCCTTCAATACAGACAAAGGCAATAACCGCACATTAGTGTATTTCTAAAACTGGGCAAGTCCTTGGTCTCTCTCTTACAAACACACATGGACACACTCAAAGAACACAGGCACCACTGTGCTTGCACACGCACGCACACTTCTGAGCTTCTCTTGGGGGGGAAATGAGTAACATTCACCTAAGGACCAACATAAAATGAAGCTTTGAATTTCAATAATACGAAGAACTAAAACTTAAAAACCAAACTAGTCTATGTCAACGGGAATTTCTAATTCTCTCCTCTGAGCCTACTCAGTTGCATGGACACTCCGGGCCACCACCTTTGGCTCTGCCGGCAGTGAGCCGCTGTTCTGGCCTCAGGTGAGGGTCCTGGGGAAGGCAGGCAGGACGCCTTCGTTCCCATCCATTCTATCGTCCTCTCCCACTGCCCCGAGTCCCACATCTCTGGGTCTGCACTGCCTTATCACCCTTTTGCAGACAGGGCACAAAACGGGGAATTCAAAAGTGCCACTGTACGTCTCATTCTCCCAACTCTTGTCCGGTCAGGGAAAGCAGACCCAACCTTCCTCTTCCCATACAACAGGCCCATGGCTGAGCGGCTGTGTGGGCCGAGGCCGGGCTGAGGCAGGGATGCTCAGAGGATGCGCAACGGCAAAGGTGGTGACAAATGAAGAGTAAAGTGACACAGTGTATGGACATGGCATCAGCTTACAGAGTTACGTCTTAGACAAGGATGGTCATGGTTTTAAGGTTTTAAAGAAGCTGTTCCCCTAAAACTCTCCAAGGAGGCAAAGGGAATGTTGTTTCTATTGCTTCCAACATGCTTGGGAAACATTTCCTTATTCAGCAGATCCCAAAGGCCCATCAAGCCTATCGGGGGCTTGGATCCAAATGAGAATTCTCATTCTACCTACAGGAACAAGCACCTATTCAAGTTCTAGGGCTTTTACTTTTCAGTCTCACTGTCATTTTATCCTGAGGCTCCAAAGACTTGGTCCTGCTCAGGTGACTCCTGATTTTGCCCTGTTGTTCAACAAGAAAGGAGCCCAGCACAAAGAACAGGCTAGATAAGGAGAGGGGAATGGGAGGGCGGGCGGGGCCGGGGAGAGGAGAAGGCAAGGGAGAAGGGAAGCAAGGTCACTGGTCATTCCCTTGCTTTCCACTTCAACTATCACACTTTACCTTACCCATGCATTTCTGAGATGCTAATTAAAGGACATTTCCCAGAGTCGCTTCGTGCCAGGTGAGCGCTGGCACGTTTCAACCAGATTACGATGGTTAATCTGCAAAGAGGCCATCGCTACTCCCCAGGGGCACAGTTCTGAGTTAGGGCTTGAAGTCCTCTCTGCAGGTGTTTGCTCGTCTCTTCTCTCAGAAGGCAAATGCTATTTACACCCTGGGAGAGGAGGAACTGGCTTTACTTGGGAACCAGTCCTCGAGACTGTGGATAAAGCTGAGATGCAGGGGTTCCTGAGGAAGAGGAGGAGGATCCCGACTTCCTTCCGCTTTTCGGCCTGCAAAAGTCAAGCACATGTTTACATGTCATGTCCCGTCTCTGTCCCTGACACAGATCAGACTCCTTTCTCACCAAGTAGCCTTCGCCTTTCCTCAATGGCCTGAACGCCAGTACACTTTCCACCGTAAAACCACCAGACCGGCACAGCCTGACCCTCTGTTCATGGCCAACGTGACCAGCCAACCGAGGCGTGACACCTCAGGGAAGGGACCTGCTTCTTGGCAACTGTTCTTCCATTTACATCAGATCTTGATTGTCTTTTCTGGCAGAAAGTACTGTTTGCAGGTGGAATTTCTTCCATTTTTTGTTTTTTCCCATTGTTGTCCTTAAGCCTCTAGTCCAAAATTTAGTAAGACAGAACTTCTAATTTAGCACCAAATTAAGTACTTGGTTATTTCACAGGTCATTTAAATGAGGTAAATTCAGCAGTGAGGCTCAGAGTCTGGGCTGTGGATTCAGACACACCTAGGTTTGAACCCTGGCTCTGTACTTACTTCCTTGAACTTGGCTACTTTCTCAAATTCTCTAAGACTCAGTCTTCTTATTTTATAGATTTTATAAATGGGATTAATGATAACATTTATCTCGTAAGTTTTTGCAGAAAACAGTAAGATCATTCTGTCAAAGGACTGACAACTGCCTAGTACCTGGCAGGGACCAAAGAACTGTCCCCTAGTTCACGGGAATACACATTCCTTAGCCATTCTGGTGTTCACAACACTTGACTGGGCCATAAATATTTGTGGAGTAAATGAACAAACCTAGGAGTAATATGGCAGCATTTTCTGGTGTGTTCTGTAAAGCATTCCATGATAAGCCTCTACCTTTGTTTGTCCTTGTTTGAGCATGTTCTGTTTAATTGCAGGTCATCAAAAGCCACTCACCTGGCCTTGGACTTCTTATTTGTCGTGCTTTCAAAGGATGATGCATCCACCTGTATCTCATCTTCGTCCTGCAGGGCTGCATCCAGTGCAGCCTGGACTTTGGGAGCGATGGCGGGGCCCTCGTAGTCTCTGGTGGTCCGGCTGGGCATGTCCAGCTCTAACAGCACGATGTTCTCTGCCTGCAGAAGCACAGCCATGACCAGTGAGGCCGGCCTCTGATCAGACACAGAGCCTACAAGCAATCCTGCCACCCTCCGAAAGACAGAACTGCACATGTCTTGCTACTAGGAGCCTACCAAGAGCCTGTAATGACACAGATTTATAACTTTTTTCCTGGTGAGGACACAGATGTTTTTATCTTCTTCTCTGGGCTTTCCTCTATTTCCTTAAAAAAGTTTTTTTAAACAATGAACATATATTATACTCTAAGGGGAATAAGCAGGGAAAAATAATAAGCAGAATCCATTGACTGCAGACAATGTGAAAATAAAAAAAGGTATAAAGAAGAAGAGGGTAATTACTGATAACCTCACCACCCCCAGCAGCTCTGATGAACATTTTGGTTGCTGAGGGAAGGAAGCAGGCAGGTAGTATATATGTGGAAGGTGTGTGGCAGTGTGTGTCTTGTAACCACATTTTATCTTTTATCATACCCAGCCCTGCCTCATAACTGGCCTTGTGGCTGGATTCCTTTACCTGACAGCCTGTGGTGGGCCTTTCCCTGGGTCCTACATGCTGAAATGAGTGTGTAGAGGGAAGAACACCCACGGTACACATCTCGTCCTTCAGCTCCTCCTACCCAGTAGAGTTCAAGCCCCAGAACTCCAGAAGGGGCAGGAGGGCCACTGCGGGGAGAAGTTGGGGAGATGGAGTGGCTCCATCAATCAATTTTATATACCAAGACATTGCTAAAATTTTCTCTTAATGGAGTGTGTCCGGTGCTAAAAACATCTGAAAGCCGCTGCTTTAAATTCTACCTTTGTATCAGGTTAGCCCCTTGGAAATCCACATGTTCTGATTTGAAGGCTTTGAAATCATGTTCTAGTTTTGGGACCTGAAATAATGGGCAAGAGATGCACCCTCTGAAACTGCTAGGAAAATGCTTCTGAGGACACAGATACATTATTCACCTTCTACGACAGAAAACCCCACCTAATGTAGCTTTTTTGCGTTTGTTTCCTTTATTTTAAATAACTCAGCAACAGGAAGAACAGCACCTGAGCAACTAATTAATCCCAATCTGTTTTGCTCTGACGGCTAAGGGAGACTCAAAAACAATTTAAAATTTTCAAGATACAGGCTTGTATCTTGTATCTTGATATCAATGATACAGGCTCCCTGCTGATACAAAATACAGATAAGCAAAAAGAAGGCAACTTAAATTGAGTGCACTTCCATGAACCAGAGATAACCAGTCCACGTATTTAATTCATACGTAAACTTTCAGTACCAGTTGTTTTATAACTTAACAATAAGTTGTGTCTCCTGGTACATCCACTTACCAGCTACCTACTAAGCCATGGGACCTACGGCAGAGAGGAGGTGGGAGCGTTCAATCAGAGAAAGCCAAGAAGCGCTGAGTATATGTCCGGCATACAGCAAGTGCTTATGTGTAGCAGTTCGTACAGTGGGATTATTGCAAAATATGTTTGGGTCATTTAAAAAGTCCTCAATTATGTCACTTGAAATAACTACCTGACTGACCCACATCCTGTTAAACAGAAGTACCGAAGGTTCTATAACTCATCTCCACCTCCCGTCATTGCACATCTGCATTCCCTCCAGTCTTCGCACGGAGCCATTTTCAGGCTTTGTGGTGATGATGTTTCTTGGCCATTACTGACAGTATGTTTGTACTCTCCTCCTTCTGTAGGCTAATTTTCTAAATCTCATTCTACTTTGCCTTCTTATTCATAATTATTTGTTCTTTTTATTTGTTCTTTACTTAGTATGTTTATTATCAATTATAATTATTATGTTAATATAAATGTCCTCAGGAACCCCTGGAAAGAGTCAGGACACATACTCTGTGACTTTGCAGAACGGTGCCTGAGGCTTTACATATACCTAAACTCCCTGAAAAGAGATAGGAGAGAAACACAAGGACAATCTTCTCACCCGATATCGGGCCTCTGGACGAATCATCATGGACATTCTTGCGTGTTGGCTCAACGGTCTCTTATACCCCACAGCTGAGACTGGTCGCTTCATCATCTGCTGATTCCTGGAAATGGACTGCAGTGGTTAAAGCCCTGTTTGGAGTGTGTTCCACAGTCCCAGGACAGTCCTGTGGAACCAGCTCTCAGAAGACACTGAGCCTATCTAAATAGGCCTGAACCTAGTAACTCCCGGGACTAAGGGCTACCATGTGAATGGGACAGGAACTGCTTATATTTTCTGAGTCACATTCTGATTCAAATGTGGACATCATGCATCTCTTAAGCTGTAAGGGACTGGTGTAATCACCCAGTTCTCAGATGGCAGGTGCAAGACACAGCTGTCAGTGTTCCCCACCCCCACATCCTTAGCGGACCATTTTCCACTATTCTAGCAAGACCCAGAAGTAGACTGGAAATCAATGCTGCATCAAACGGCCGTACAATATGACGCCTACCCAGGTACTGCCCCCTTTGGCCTAGCATGCTTCCCATGACAGCTGAGGAAGCGCGAATGCAGGAACTTGGGAAAGGACATGAATTCACTGTGATAGTCCCCCAATTCCTAACAGCACCATCCTACTATACCCCTTGGGCCAAGTCCAGCTTATCCATTTTTTCTCCCTCTTCCCCACCTTCCCCATTCTTAAAATGAATAGTGACTTACTCCAGTCTGGTTATAGGATGTAATTTCCAATGATCTTCCTCTTCATCGAAGAAGGATCTATTCATGATTTTACTTTTTTCTTCTAGAGGGATGAAGTTTTCAATAATAAGATGCCTGTAAGAGCACACAATCATGAATGAACACAGGTGGAAAAGAAGACAGCTGGTACTGGCTATCCTACATGTGGGAGTCATTGGATAAGAGTCAAGCCACTCCACAAGTACCTCCTGGGCAGGCCCTGCAGGCCGGCCATTGGGCAGAGAGCTGGGGTATGGACAGGAATGACGCTTAGTCCCTGCCTGAGACAGAGAGGTAATGGTGTGGCCCTCTTAGATATGACAGGTGCTGACAGCGGGCTGTCCCAAGACTCTAGGGAGGTCACTTCTGGCCAAGGAGGAGCAGCTCGAGGAGAAGAATGGACTGAAAAAAAGTGGCCATGCCTGGCCTATACCAGAGTGCAAACGCACTAACTGAAGTGTCTCTTAGGGGGCCATTGGTACCCCCCCAACCTAGCACGTTAATTTCCAAAATGCTAAAAAGAGATTAGAAGTGAAACGGTCTTTTTCCAATCCCATGGATTGTTGGCCAAGCTAGAAAACTTCCCACGCTAGTCGCCAGGACAAAAGACAAGACTGAGTGGATTTCAGTCCCCTTAGACCACTGAGAATAAAGGACCATTCCCGAGAAGAGTCTCAGCTTGAGAAGTGCTGGGAAACACAGCAAACAATGAAACTGGAACCCACTGGGTTGTGTCTCTCCATGGTGACAGCTGTCCCACATCTCTGCATTCACGCTTTCAAAGCCTCAGGACAGAACAATGCCAAAGGGGTGTTAAAGTGGGAAAGACACACAACAAACACCAGTGACATGTAGGGTACCGACTATGAGAAAGAAGCTGACTCACTGTTTATTCAAAAAATATAAATAAGAGCTAAAGCCATGAAAATGGCTTCCCTAGGAGAAAAATATTTCAGAGAGATGAAATTTTCTACTTATTTTATTTGAAACATTTAAGAAATTATTTTTATGACATATATTTGCTTTTTTCTGATTTTAAAAGTCTTATTTATATAGCAGGAAATGTAAAAAATACAACTACATTCACTATCCAGAGATAGCTATTATTAATATTTTGGCATATTTTGTTCTTTTTTTTTCCTAGGTGTACATACCTAGAAAGAGGATACCTTTAATTATAAAAGCTCCTTCCAAATTTAAAACTTGGTCATTAAAATAATCCCTCTGAAGAGTTCTTTGAAGAAAAATTCTAGCTAGACGTATCTGGCTGGCTCAGTCTGCAGAGCATGTGACTCTTGATCTCAGGGTTGTGAGTTCAAGCCCCACATTGGGTGTAGAAATTACTTTAAAAAAAAGAAAAGAAAAGGGGATGCCTGGTGGCTCAGTGGGTTAAGCCTCTGTCTTCAGCTCAGGTCACAATCTCAGGGTCCTGGGATCAAGCCCCACATCGGGCTCTCTGCTCAGCGGGGGCCTGCTTCCCTCTCTCTCTCTCTGCCTGCCTCTCTGCCTACTTGTGATCTCTGTCAAATAAATAAATAAAATCTTTAAAAAAAAAAAAAAGAAAAGAAAAGAAGGGGCGCATGGGTGGCTCAGTTGTTAAATCCTCAGGTCATGATCCCAGGGTCCTGGGATCGAGCCAGCATCGGGCTCCCTACTCAGCAGGAAGCCTGCTTCTCCCTCTCCCACTTCCCCTGCTTGTGTTCCTTCTCTCACTGTGTCTGTCTCTGTCAAATAAATAAAATCTTAAAAAAAAAAAAAAAGCAAAATTTCAGCAAATATTGTGGAAGGACTGATAGAGAAAAACAGTATTATGTAACCCCTAATGAAATAATAATTTCAGACAAATTATTGTTGGTTGAAACTGTTAACTCAGTGGTTCTTAAGCCAGGCTGCATGTTAATACCACTTACAGAGTTCTGAAAAATATCTTCCCCAAACCTCATGAGAGACCAGTGGTTCTCAAAGTGTGTTCACAGAACCAATAGGAGCAACAACTGGAATCTTCTAGAAATGCAAATTCTCAGGCTCCATGCCTGATGAACTGAATCAGACTCTCTGGGTTTGGGACCCAGTAATCTGCACTTAACAAACCCTTCAGATGATCTGGTGCCTGCTAAAGTTGAAGGACCAATTAAGTCAAAATCTCTGGGGTGGGACCTTTTTAAAACTCCTATGATTTCAGTGAGCAGCCAAGGTTGAGAACCAGTGCTTTGAACTAGCTTTCAATTAAACCTTTCAGTTAAATCCAGACTGTGAGACGCTTCAAGAGGCTGACCTCACTTTTCAAAAAGTCAACTGCAAAAAAAGTTTTTAAAAGGAAAAGGGACTGCTCCAGATTAAAATAAGCTGAAGAGAAATAATAACTAAATGCAATATGTGGTCTTCATATAGATATTAATATGAACAAACCCATAAAATCCAAATATGGGCAAGGTATGAGATAATAGTAAGAAACAATACTAATTTTGTTAGGTGGAAAGATATAATTGTGTATACAAAAATCAATTGTGATTCTATACACTAGCAATAAATATTCTAAAAATAAAACTAAGAAAAACAATTCCATATATAATTGCAAAAAACCACTTAGGTATATATTTAATAAAAGAAGTGCAAAGACTTGGCTATTGAAAACTACAAAACATTCTTGACAAAAATTAGAGAAGATCTAAAAAAATAAAGAGACATCCCATCCCAAGTTCATGGACCAAAACACGTAACTGTTAAGATGACAGTACTCTCCAATTGGATCTATAGATTGAACACAGTCCCTAACAAAATCCCAGCTGGCTTTTTCACAGAAATTGACAAGCTGACCTTAAAATGTATATGGAAATGCAAGAAACTCCGGATAGCCAAAACTATCTTGAAAAAGATCAACAAAATTGGAGGACTCATACTTCCTCATTTCAAAACTTATTACACAGCTGTAGTAGTCAAGACAGTGTGGTATTGGCATAAAGACAAACAGATCAATGGAACAATATTGAGAGTTCAGAAATAAACCCTTCCATTTATAATTGATAAGATGCAAAGACAATGAGAGAAGACCCTTTCAACAAATGGTGCTGGGAAAACTGGATATCCACATGCAACAGAAGGCACTTGGAACTGCACTTCAGACCATATACAAAAGTTAACTCAAAATGGATCACAGACCTAAATGTAAGACCTCAAACTTTAAGACTCTAAGAGGCTTAAGAAAACTGAAAACAGAAGTCCAGAATAAAACTTGTACACAGGGACACCTGAGTGGCTCAGTTGTAAAGTGTCTGCCTTTGGCTCAGGTCATGATCGCAGGGTCCTGGGATCGAGCCCCACATCAGGCTCCCTGCTCAGTACAAAGCCTACTTCTCCCTTTCCCACTCTCCTTGCTTTTGTTTCCTCTTTCACTGTATCTCTCTCAAACAAACAAATAAAATTTTAAAAAATAAAATAAAACTTGTACACGAATCTTCATAGCAGTATTATTCATAATAGCTAATAGAAATAACCCAAAGGTCCATTAACTGATGAATGGATACATAAAATGTGGCATAGTCATACAATACAATATTATTCAACCACAAAAAAAGAATGAAATATTGGGGCACTTGGGTGGCTCAGTGGGTTAAGCCTCTGCTTTCAGCTCAGGTCATGATCCCAGGGTCCTGGGATCCAGCCTTGGGTCTGGCTCTCTCCTCAGCAGGGAGCCTGCTTCTCCCTCTCTCTCTGACAGCCTATTTATAATCTCTCTCTGTCAAATAAAAAAAAAATTAAAAAAAAAAGGAATGAAATATTGATATGTGCTACAACATGTATGACCCTTGAAAACACTATATTATACTAAGTGAAAAAAGTCAGCCACCAGTGGCCACATTATTCCATTATAAATTAATATGCAATATCCAGAACAGGAAAATTTAGATACAATACCAAAAATTTAAGCAACAAAAGAAACTATATATAAATTGGACTACTTCAGAATTAAAATCTTTTGTGCTGCAAACAAAATACCATAAAGAAAGTGAAAAGACAACCCACAGAATTTGAGAAAATATCTACAAATCATGTGTCTGATAAGAGACTTGTCTCCAGAATATACAAAGAACTCTTACAACTCAATAATAAAAAGACCCAATAAATTACCCAATTTTTAAATGGGCAGAGGATTTGAACAGACATTTCTCCAAAGGAGATATGCAAATGGTCCAAGAGCACATGAAAAGACATTCCATCATGAGTCATTAGAGAAATGCAAAGCAAAACCACAATGAGAGCCTTCACACCCATGAGGAAGGCTATAATAAAAGGACAGACAGTTGCAAGTGTCAACAGGACATGGAAAAATTGGTGGTGGAAATATAAAATGATCCAGCCATTTTGGAAAACAGTTTGGCAATTCCTCCAAAACTTAAATACCGAGTTACCATATGACCTAAGCAATTCCACTCCTAGGTATATATATCCCAGAGAAATGAAAACACATCCATTTAAAAACTTGTACATGAAGGTTCACAGCAACATTATTGATAATAGCCAAAGACAGGAAACAACCTAAATGTCCATCAAATGATAAATGAATTAATTATATGGTATATCCATAAAACCCAGTATCATTCAGCCATAAAAAAGAATGAAGTCCTTACATGTTACAACATGGAGGATCCTTGGAAGCATCATGTTAATCAAAAGAAACCAGTCACAGAAGGCCATGTTATACGATTCCATTTATATGAAATGTCCAGAATAGACAAATTTATAGAGACAGAAAGTAGATTAGTAGATACTTAGTGCTGGAAGGGGGGGGTGGGTAATACGGAATGACTGCTAACTGGTACAGGGTTTCATTGAGGGGGGCGGGGAGACACAAAAAAATGTTCTAAAATCAGATTGTGGTAGAGGTGCCTGGGTGGCTCGTTGGTTAAGTGTCCACCTTCAGCTCAGGTCATGATGCCAGGGTCCTGAAATCAAGTCTTGCACTGAGCTCCTTGTTAAGAAGGGAGCCTGCTTCTCCCTCCCTCTGCCTGCCACTCCCCCCTGCTTGTGCCCTTGTGTTCTCTCTTTGTCAAATAAATAAATAAAATCTTTAAAAAATAAAAAAATTAAAATTAAAATAAAAAAATCAGATTGTAGTGATGGCTTTACAACTTTATAAATATGTTTTGTTTGTTTTTTAAAGATTTTCATTTATTTATTTGACAGAAAGTGAGAGATCACAAGTAGGCAGAGAGGGAGGCAGAGAGAGAAGGGAAGCAGGCTCTCCGCTGAGCAGAGAGCCTAATGCAGGGCTCGATCCCAGGACCCTGAGATCATGACCTGAGCTGAAGGCAGAGGCTTAAACCACTGAGCCACCCAGATGCCCCCAAATACATGTTTTTAAAACTGACTCGTATATTTATTTGTTTACCTATTTATTTAATTTATGGGGCAGGGAGGGGCAAAGGAAGAAAGAATCTTAAGCAGGCTCTGTGCCCAGTGGGAAGCCTGACATGGGACACAAGTTCACAACCCAAAGATCATGACCGGAGCTGAAAGCAAGAGCTGGATGCTTAACCAACTGAGCCACCCAGGTGCCCACTGACTTGTATACTAATTTAAATAGGTGAATTGTATGGTCTGTAAATTATATCTCAGTAAAACATTTTTTATTTACTTTTTCTTAAAGATTTTTTGTTTATTTATTTGACAGAGAAAGTAAGCACGCAAGAGAGGGAACACAAGCAGGAGGAGTGGGAGAGGGAGAAGCAGGCTTCCCACAGAGCAGGGAGCCTGATGCAGGGCTTGAACCCGGGTCCTTGGGATCATGACCTGAGCCGAAAGCAGACACTTAATGACTGAGCCACCCAGGTGCCCCAGTAAAGCATTTTTTGAAACAGCATTATAATCATGGAATAAGATAACACGAGGTTAATATTACATGAGATTTTAGAATATTTCTATGAAAGAACAATGACAAAAGGTAGTTTATCAATGAATCTGGGCTGGGGGGCATTTGGATGTTCATTAAACCACTCAGAAAATTGTAGTTAAGAAAGATTCCCTCTTATCAATAGAGGCTGGAGCCTTTAAAAACTTCCAGCAGGTAGGATGGAAGGAAATTCAGAGATCTGGTGAGGTCGTTTGCTTAACAGATGGGACCCAGAGACAAAAAGTGATTTTCTCAGAATAAACAAAAAACAGACAAGGTGGGGAGAAGTAGGCAGGGGCCCTGCCTTTAGATTCACGTTTCTTACTCAACAAACTACCTGGCAAGTGGCTGAGGGTGCCATAAAAGGTCCAGAACTTACTTGAGTTTCAGCTCCCTTGTGAGCTCATTTTGAGTCTGTTCCAGCTCCTGACGCTCCTTGATGTGCTCTTCTTGGAGGTCATGGATCTCCGCCTTCACTGCCTGAAGCTTGGAGAAGAGCTGGAACCGAGGGGAAAGGCAGGTGAGGAGGAGAGCCCTCCAGACAACAGAGCTCTTCCCTTCCTCCAAATCTCAAGACACCTCTGCCTGGCCTCATTCCTTTATACCTTCTTGAGTTTTTTGGTCTTGATGTCCACCTCTTGCTGCAATGAGCTGTACGTCTCTTTCAGTTCCAAGGTCTCCTCATCTCTGCTTTCCATCTGTTGCTGGATTTCTCTTTCTCGACGTTTCTGGGCAACATCACAAAATTCATCAGCTTGCCTACAGACTATGTCTAAACAAGAGTACAGGGCTGGGGCTCCAGATCGGAGTCTCCCACTGGGAAGGGGCTGAACACCCCATTTTCATTCCCTCTGAAGAATCTAATAAAAGAGATATTTACTCTGTAGCATTGGTGTGCCTTGTCCCACGCCCTTCTCCTCAAAAGGGAATGAAAAGTTACCTGCTCTGCAATTTCCTGCCGTTTCTGCTCCAGGATTTTCTGTTGTTCATTTGTATGATCTACTATATTTTTTCCTCCAACAAGCAGCTTACTCTCCATGGCCTGAGTGAGAAAAGAGTAGAATCCATCTCGTGAATGATCTCCCTCAGGACATAGCTCCTCAGAGGGAAGCCTGTAAAACATCCTGAGCTCAGGACTGAGCCAAAGGGGTGAACTCTCGGGGAAGACAGATTGGGCACAGCAGTGTCCTTACCATCACCGAGGTGGGGCTGAGGTGGCTCCGCTGGGGCTTTACCTCAGAAACACTAAAGATACAGCTCCCCCAGGACTACAGGAATTCCAGCTTTCTTAAAAAAAATTTGGGGAGGTTTGTATGGACAAAGTGTTGACCCTACTTAAAACATATTGAGTTCCTCCTATGTGCTGGGTGCTAGAGAGGCAACAGAATATGAATCACAAGGCTGAAGACTCCACTGAGGGCCACGGATAAGCAAGCAGGCTCTGGTGCTATGCAGGCAGACACAAGCATGAGGAGAAGACAGAGAAGGGCCCCTGGGTGGCTCAGTTGTTAAGCGTCTGCCTTCGGCTCAGGTCATGGCCCCAGGGTCCTGGGATTGAGCCTCACGTTGGGCTCCCTGCTCAGTGGGGAGCCCGCTTCTCCCTCTCCCTGTTCCCTCTCGCTGCGTCTCTCTCTGTCAAATAAATAAGTAAAATCTTCAAAAAAGCAAAGAAAAGACAGAGTGATAATAGGAGAGGCATATAGGAGGGAGAGAACTCAGGCTTTTGGAGGGAATCAAGGAAAGCTTCCTGTCTTGAGAGTGCTGAAGTAAAAATAGGAATTAGCTAAGGAAGAAAAAAAATCGATGTAGCGGTGCTTGGCTGGCTCAATCGGTTAAGCATTCAACTCATGATGTCGGCTCAGGTCATGATCTCAGGGTCGTGAGACTGAGCCCTGCATCGGGCTCAGTGCTGAGTGTGGAATCTACTTGAGATTTTCTCTCTCCTTCCTCTCTGCTCCTCCCCCTGCTTGCATAAGCAATCCCCAATAAATAAATAAATAAATAAATAAATAAAATCTTCAGGAAAGAAAAACAAAACATGGTGTGTGAGAGGGTAGGGTAGGAAGTGATGATACACAAAGTTGGTAAAGCAATCAGGGCTCAGTTCAAAAACATCAAAGCCCTGTTAAGGGAAACTAAAGTTGATTTGAGACACTCAGGAAACACATTGACCGTTCTTTGAGTATAAGGGTACACAGATTTGTGTTTTACACAGTCAGTTTTGGTTTTTAGAAACATTTTCCCCCCACCACAGGAAGGATGACTGGAAAAGGACAGGCCGGGTGGAGGGGGACCGGTCAGGAGGTTATTTTGAGGACCCAGGCCTGGGCTAGGGCAGTAATGGCGGGAGAGAGCAAAGTGGATGGGTCCAAGAGAGCCAATCCGATGACGCAGGATTCAGAGGCCTGGGGACTGACTGGGCCATAAGAAAGAGGGAAGGACAGCTCGCAGGTATAACTCCTAGGGGTCTGGCTTGACTGAGGAAAGGCAGGCAGAAACAGGTTCTGGGTGGCCATGGCCATCTCTGGAAATGTCCAGTGGGCAGAGACTACCAGGATCGAAAGTTAGAAGACAGCTCTGGGCTTGCTATGTAGACGGGCCACCTTGAGCAAATATTTAGATGGTGGGTAAAGCCATGGGAACAGTTTGTACCCAAAAAGCAGAGAAACCAAAACCTCCATGACCTTGTCTTTTTTTTTTTTTTTAAATTATTTATTTGACAGATGGAGATCACAAGTAGGCAGACAGGAAGGCAGAGAGAGAGAGAGGAGGAAGCAGGCTCCCTGCTGAGCAGAGAGCCTGATGCGGGACTCAATCCCAGGACACTGGGATCATGACCTGAGCCGAAGGCAGAGGTTTTAACCCACTGAGCCACCCAGGCGCCCCAATGACCTTGCTTTTAAGAAACTTACAAACATCTTTCAGGGAACCCCTAGGCCCATTTCCTCTTCTCTCAAAATGAAGTGGTTGCACTGGATTACTAGCCCCCACACGCACACATTCCTTCTAGCTTTATAATACTTTTTTTTTTTTTAAGATTTTATTTATTTATTTGACAGAGATCACAAGAGGCAGAGAGGCAGGCAAAGAGAGAGAGGCAGAAGCAGGCTCCCTGCTGAGCAGAGAGCCCGATGTGGGGCTGGATCCCAGGACCCTGGGATCATGACCTGAGCCGAAGGCAGAGGCTTTAACCCACTGAGCCACCCAGGCGCCCCTAGCTCTACAATACTTTTGTCCTATGACATCCAGAGATTCTGAGACAGAAGTAATATCATTCTCCAATAAAATCAAGTCTAAGAGATTCAGTGACCTTGAGGTAATATTGAGTCTTGCCACACCTGGCTTCTGAGAGTTGCCCAAATAACCCAGGTTGTTTAGAGAGTCTAGGTGTTCTTAGGCTTGAATAACAGATGTGATCCTAGAAACCAGCATGCACAATCAAACACGGGCACGCCCCGTTATATGTCAAGTGCAGGAATGAGGAGGGATGAAGTGGCGTCTGACGTTGAATCCCAGACTAAGCCCCTCCCTGGAACAAAGTGACGCCCTAACTGTGTTGTATTGGACTCCATTTTCACATCAGGTCTTGAAAGCTCTGGAAAGGACCCCTGCCTCTGAAGTAAAAGAGAACGCAGCTCTGTGAAAGGGCCACAGATGAAGCCACAGATAAAGCCACAGCTTTATACAGTGGGGGCAGGGGAGGTGAGAAAAAAGAGATCACTGGTCATTTTAAAATTAATAAACAAGGATACATCTGTGAGGCGAAGTCAGAGTTTTCATAAATTCATTAAGAAAGAACCCAACACCTCAGAGCTGTTCTAGCTTATAGGCAGGCAGCGGTCATCCTCAGATTTCCAGTGCTGGCTCTGTCCTCTCCTCTGCCAGTAAAGGCCAGTGGGAGCCCAGAGTCTGGGCGCCTGATGGAATGGTACACTGGCACCAGAAAGAAAAGACACAGGAGTCTCCACGCTCTAGAATGCTAGTCAGCCACTGACTCACAGAGCTTGGAGTCAGTTGAGGGAGGGGGCTGACTACAAGGGAGCATTTGTGGGGCGAGGGAACTGTTCTGTATCTTCTATGGTTGGGGGCGCTGCATATTAAAACCACAAAGAGGGGCACCCATGTGGCGCAGTCAGGTAAGCTCAGGTCTTGATCTCAGCTCAGGTCTTGATCTCAGGGCTATGAGTTCAAGCCCCAAGTTGGGCTAAAACAAAAAACAAAAAACCCCACAACGAGATACCATTTTATAGAGAATTAAAGCAGATAGTCATACAAGGATGGAACTAGAGGGTATTATGCTAAGCAAAATAAATCAGTCAGAGAAAGGCAATTATCATACAATCTGATATGAGGAATTTGAGAGGCAGGGCAGAGGAGGTAGGGAGGGAAAAAATGAAACAAGATGGGATCAGGAGGAAGACACACCATAAAAGACTCTTACTCTGACGAAACAAACTGAGGGTTGTTGAGGGGGGAGAGAGGAAGCATAGGGTGTCTGGGTGATGGACACTAGGGAGGGTTTGTGTTATGGTGAGTGCTGTGAAGTATGTAAGCCTGATGATTCACAGACCTGTATCCCTGGGGCAAATAATACATTATATGTCAATAAGAAAAAAAAAGCAGATAGTCATAAACACTGGTAAGGATGAGGAGCAACCAGAGTTCATACTGTGTTGGTAGAAGCTTCGCTTCACGTGGCCACCACTGAGATAATTTGTGATTATCTAGCAAAATTACAGCTGTACAAACCCGAGGACCTAATGGTGCCAGGTAAGAAATTCTTGCTCATATGTGTTCTCCTGGAACCAAGTACAAAAACATTCATAGCAAAAAATGGAAACAACCCACTATCAGGAGAATGGAATACACACGCTTCTCAGAGCAGTAATAATGAATGAATCACAGCTACAAGTGTCAATCTGGACAAATCTTATTACGTAAGGTTGGGCAAGTAAAAGCAAACTGCAGGAGTGGGATTTCATTTATATAAAGGTACAAAATTGTGTGGAACTCTCCTTTTTTTTAGAGACATATACCTATATGAGAAAACCATAAAGAAAAGTCAGGAAACACCAAATTCAAAACAAGGGCTAGCTCTGGGGGAGAGGGACACAAAGCTTGTGAAGATAGGGATTCAGTTCTGTCACACGGGCTGCGGGGCCCCTGGGTGTCAGTTTTATTGCTGCTTTTTATACCTTGCACATAGGTAATAATTATTCTTCTGATGAGTTCGACATAAACTTGAAGAAATGGTTTTTACTTCTCTTCAACAAATGTTTACTAGACACTGGATCCCACCGAGCTGTTGGGAATGTAAAACTGAAAGGGACGTCACCTGTCATACCATTTTTTGGATAAAACGGGAAGCCCTGAGAGAACAGAGGGGCCGAGGAAGGCTGTAGTACCTTGATTTTGGCGCCCAGCATCTCAGCTGCATCCTTCTCCCGCCGCAGGTCCTCCATCTTCTTCTCCTTCTCCTTCAGCAACCTCATCTTCTCCTCTGCAACCAAGCTGTGGTCCTCTACAATGGCCCGCTTCTCAATCTCCAGTTTTTCTTGCTGTTCCCGCCAGTAATCATCCTTATCATCCCCTTCCTCCTCACCCTCTTCTCCCTCCTCCTCCTCCTCCTCCCCGCCCCCACCACTGCCACCACCTTCCCTCCGCTTCTCCCGCCTCTTCCTCCTGCCAATGGACCGTTTTTCCAGCTGGGCCTTGAGCCGAGCAATTTCTTCCTGGAATTCGCGAAGGAGGGCATCTTTAGGGTCCTCGTTGACCCTTGGCTTGTTCTTAATGTTTTTGGCACGGTTGGCATATCTGAGAGTGGTCAGAGTCTCTTCTACATTGTACGAGGCAGGTCCCACGTTGGCTACCATCACAGTTTTAGCATTGCCACCGAGAGAATCTTGGAGGAGCCTGGTCAGCTTTGAGTCCCGATATGGAATGTGAGTGCTTTTGCCGTCCACTAGGGCAGAGATGACGTTACCTAAGGCTGAAAGGGACAGGTTGATCTTGGTGGCCTCCTTCAGTCTTTCTCCTTGTGCGCCGGTCTTGGCTTGCCGTTCGCTGCCAGCGAGATCCACAAGGTTCAGTTTTCCTACGCGGATATGGTTTTCTCCATCAAGGCCCACCTCACTGCATTCAATGGTAATTACAAAAATCGCATGAGAGCGTGAGCTGTGCTCGTTCATGTTGGTAGCACCAACAGAGCGGTTCTGGTTCCCCACATTCATCACATGCTCGATTTCCTTCACGCTCTTGGTGACAAAGGAAGACAGGTCTTTCACATACACGCCAGTGTCAGGCCTCTCTTTGAGCTCGAGCCTTTTGGTCTGATCCTTTGAGAGCAGATCTCGGATCTCCTCCTGGTAGATCTCCAAGTAAGAAGCCCTGACCAGGTACTGTTGATTCTGGGATCGAGAGATATGGGTGAAGATGTGGTCAAATGAGTTAGGGATGACCCCTCTTTTCTCAGGGTCACCACGAACTCCTTCCATCGTGTAGGTTTTCCCAGTCCCAGTTTGTCCATAGGCAAAAATCGTCCCATTGAAACCCTGCAAGACAGAGTCCACGAGCGGTCGGAATGTCTCATCGTAGAGTTCAAACTGCTTGGCATTCCAGTCATAGACTGCATCAAAGGTGAAGGTCTTGGGCATTTCATGGGCCACGCCTTTGGGGTTCTTCACTGACACCTGCCCTAGCTTCACGTCCACATCCACCACCTTATCATATGAAGCGGCCTTTTCCTTGCCGTTCATGGGCCGACAGCGAACCACCACCCTGACGGACTCCGAGCTTTTTAACTTGGACATGATGGACTCTGACAGGGTCAACCTTGAGGGCTATGAATCCAAAACGTCTCAGGATGCTAAGGTCCTAGAAAAAAAGCAAAAGTAAGTGAGGACAGTATAGTTGTCACTGAGGGCTGGTCAACAGCACCCAGCCCACCCACGTCACCTTCCTCTAACTACCCTTCTGATAGCTACGGAAAGGACTACAATGCACGCTGCATTTCTTCACGGGATTTTAACAAGCTTCAGTAGGAAAAGTACACACTTTAGTCCACCAGCTGTGTGAATGGGCCTGTCTTCCCCTTGACTGATACTTTATCTTATACTTCAGGTTGTAGCAGCTAGAAACCTTTTATAAGCCTGGATAATCTTCTGTCCTGTTGAACTACTAAAACCTCTGTGGAGAGCAATTTGGAACTATCTATCGATACCTTTTGACGTAGCAGTTGTATTTCTAAGAATTTATCCCACAGATACAAGGATATTCGTTGTGGTAGCAACAGACTGTGGGCCACGCCAGCTCCCATCAAGAGAGGGCTGGGCTGCCTGAATATATACGTACGTAATAACATATATACAGTGGAATCCTGTGCAGTAACTGAAAAGAATGTGCTAATCTAAATGTAACCCTATCCCGAGACGCACTGCTAAGTGGAAAAAGTAGATGAGGAGCCGTGTGCACAGTACAGTTAACACGGGGTATAAGCAGGCGGATACATGCATGCACGTTTATGTGTGATATGCAAAACAATATTCTTAGAAGCATGCATATCAAAGTGGGAACAGCAGCAGCCTCAGCAGGGGAATTGTGGGCCTAGAGGACTCTCAGGTCAAGAGAGAGAGAGAAAAAACTTCACTTTATGCTCTGTACTGTTTGAATTTCCTACCTTGTGCCAATAATACTCTTCCATTCTAAAATCATAAACTATGGCTTATGCAAAATGTATGCAAATAAATGAGGATGTGGTGTAATACGTTATATAGAAAGCACTTATTCAACCAAAAAATTGAAGACAATTTGAATGCAAATTAAAAAATAGGTGTTAAAAAAATTTTTTTTTTTAAGTAGGGGCGCCTGAGTGGCGGGTAAGTTAAGCGCCTGACTCTTGGTTTCTGCTCAGGTCGTGATCTCAGGGTTATGAGATCGAGCCTTGAGTGGGACTCTGTGCTCAGCAAGGAGTCTGCTTGAGACTCTCCTCTCCCTCTGCCCCTCCCTGCCTCTAAAATAAACAAATAATTCTTTTTTTTTTTTTAGTTTATTTATTTATTTATTTGACAGATAGAGATCACAAGCAGGCAAAGAGGCAAGCAGAGAGAGAGAGAGGAGGAAGCAGGCTCCCTGCTTGATCCTAGGACCCTGGGATCATGACCAGAGCCAAAGGCAAAGGCTTTAACCCACTGAGCCACACAGGCGCCCCAGCAAATAAATCTTTAAATAAAAATTTAAGTAGGTGCATCTGGGTGGCTCAGATGGTTAAGCCTCTGCTTTTGGCTCACGTCATGATCTCAGGGTCCTGGGATCGAGTCCCACATCAGACTCCTTGCTCAGTGGGGAACTGGCTTCTCCTTCTCACTCTGCTGCTCCCTCTGCTTGTGCGCGCTCTCTCTCTCTCTGTGTCACATAAATAAATAAAATCTTTAAACCAAAGTAAAAAAAAAAGAGTAAAACCAAAAACGAGAACTTCATTTAGTGCCAGAAAACTCAGGGAACGGAAGAAAGGATGACTAAATGGGTCCTTTGGGAACGGGTAGCAAGCAAGCAGGTCAGAGTGAAGAGATACATACGAGGATCCCAAATTCCTAAAAACCTCAGTGTGGGGTGTCTTTTGGTTTTTGTTTTAAGTAGGTGATTCTCCTGCTTCTTGATTCAGTGACCTCTTTAACGACAGGTCCTTTTCCCTTACATGTTCTCTAGCCGCCCAGGTCCCTGTCCACAAGGCAAGTATTATTAGATTTTTAATCTTCCTGAGCTAGTCTATGCATAGCAAGCAAATACGTATTAGTACATACTTACCCCCTCCTTCTTAACACAAGTGTAGAATGTTATACACAGTAATAACAGTGTCCTGCACCTTGCCTTTCCTCACTAAACCATGTTCCATCAATAAATATACAGCTAACTTATTCTTTGTAACAGCAGAAAAATTTCCCATTGCCTGGAAGCATCAATTTACTTAACCGCAATCCTAGCACTTAAGCTGTTTCTGATATTTTACTGTGAAAAAAACTAGGCCCACATCCTTTCACATGTGGGAAAGTGTATCTGTAAGATAAATTTCTAACAGCGTAACTGCTGGCTCACAGGATCTATGTATGCATTTGTGATTTCAACAGACACTTAGGACAGCGCGAACAATTTCTTTTTAGTTGTGAGGGTGACCTATTCCCTGCCAACAAAGAAGTGTGAGAATGTGAGGCCGTGATGGGCCAGTCTGTGGCTTATGTGCTGTACATTAATAAATATAGAGTCAATATGTTCTCCCATTAAGCTTTTATCAAAAATTCAGCTGCTGCTAAGCACATGGAAACATGAAAAGTTATTTTTTGCACTTTCTAGTCATTACATGTAATCAAGTAATGTCTAGAATGTCTAGATGTCTAGACTGAAGAGCTAGAAGACCTCTAATCCTCTTGGAATCCATTTTCTATAAAATTGGTAAGACAGGGATAATTCTCCTTCTTTATGGATGATTTTAAGGCTAAGGGGTACTTACAAAGGTGGAAGTACATTATGAACTAACATAAAGCTGGATTAAAATAAACCGATACAGATTCATCCAAAACCCTCATCAAAGGGTCATTCCAGAGATTACTGGTGAGTCCTAACTTTTATTCTCTTGTTCAGTTTGTAGTTGTCACCCTAAAAAAAAAAATCAGATTAAACTGAGATCCAAATACCTAATCAATGTTCCATTAGTAGTGACGCTCACGGGGTAACTGGGTGGCTTAGTCGGTGAGGCATCCACCTTCAGCTCAGGTCATGATCCCAGTGTCCTGGGATCGAGCCTCGCATCAGGCTCCCTGCTCAGCCTGCTTCTGCCTCTACTGCTCCCCCTACTTGTGCTTGCTCATTCTTGCTCTCTCTCAAATACATAAATAAAATCTTAAAAAAAAAAAAAATGAAGCTCAAGCTATTTAAGGAAAACCGTGTAAAAGTCCCTCATTCCTCACCTGTTATGTGCTATTACCATTTTGAGAACAAAGAACTGGATGTTAGAATGGCCAGTCTGCTCACTACATCTCCTTTTCTCTTCCAGGGCAATGGCCCCCAAACTACCACTGCAGCTCTGACCCGAGCCTGTCTCTACTTCCATGTCAGCAGAGACTTGCAAAAGCTGTCCATGTGCCAAGTTCAAACCCCAGCCCCCTGAGCCTTCTCTGGGGAGCCCTCTGCTGCAGCGCATGGGATGGTTCACACAAGGTCCTAGACTCAGCGTAAGAAATGGTAGGGGTGGGTAAGGAGGTGACGGGTTGGCTCAGCCGGTGGAGCCTGCAACTCTCTCGATCTCAGGATTGTGAGTTCGAGCCCCACATTGGGTGATTACTTAAATAAATAAAACTTAAGAAAAAAAAAAAGGTTGTGGGGGTTGGTAAGTGGCAAATGCATCAGTGGAGAGATCAATTTTTCTGCATTGCATACTCTAAAGAGGCAGAGCTGCCCAGTTCTTACCTACCAGAACAATGTGGCCCGAAGTCTGTTTAAAAAAAAAAAAAAAAAAAAAGCCTGCAGCAGGGTGACCTTCATGTTCAGCTGCTTGTGTTAGAGCACGGTCTATTTTTTGAGCTCTCCAAAATGATAAAAACAAAGGTATGATAATGACCTACAATCATGTTTAAAATGTTTTAAAAAGAAGAATTCCCAAAGCCTGCATCCCCTTAATTAAATCTCAACTCAGAACACAGAACACCATTTCTTTTCAGAACCCACTGAGCTCGACTGAACTAGTCATGTATTATTGACGTAGAACTTTGGGAAGATGGGCTAATTTAATTTCCTGCCACCAGGGCTTAAAAACTTGCTTGGGTCCTCCTCAAAGGAGAGGGTTTTCTTGGAAGGATGCCCTGACACTCTTTCTTTACTTTATTACCTTCCTTATTCTCCTTCTAGCCGGTCTAATTACAGTGATAAATCTTTAAAGGAACTCACGGCATTGCCAGGAAAGAAGCAACCACAGGTCAGCAGCTCGTCACCTTCATCCTGAAGACATTTTCTGTTAGAACTTGTTATTCCAACATGAACAACCACAGTCTGAATGAAACCCCATGAAAAACCGCGTCTCTCCCCAACTTCACCTCTTTTGTCCACTGAGGAAGTCAGTTTCACAGTGCTCATGGCAATGACCTCTTCCAGATGGCTCTCCAGCCCTTACAGTTAGATTAACCACCCCCACCTTTGCTAGTTGTCACAGAGTCTTACCTCAAATTCTAGAACTAGGTGTGGGTTAGAATCTCACTACTGGCTTCCTACAGAGATTCTAGGACAGAGGTCACAAACCAGTCACATTCTACCTGAAGCATTTTACTTGGACCATTTTATTTGTTAAAAAAGAAAAAAAAAAGCCTCAGCAATTCCACTACTATGTATGTGTATGTCCTAGTGAAAAACCTTTTGCACATGTACACAAGGAAACATGGACAAGGATGCTTCCTGCAGCATGTTAAAATAGAAAAATGGGAAACAACCTGGATATCTATTTTCAGGGGAACTGAAAAATAACATGTGGTGTAATCATATCATAGACACTATACTATTCAGTAGGTAAAAGGAATGCATTAGAGTAGGGGTCAGCGAACTATAGCCCATGGGCCAAACCGAGCCGACAACCTGTTTTTTGTAAATAAAATCTTATTGGAACACAGCCATAACCCTTTGTTTACCTATTATCTATGGCTGCATTAGCTATAAAATGGCAGGGCTATGTAGCTGTAACAGAGACAGGCTGGCTCACAAAACCTAAAATATTTACTGCCTGATCTTTTCCAGAAAGAGTCTGCCAACCCCAAATTAGACTTATATAAATTTACATGGAAAAATAAACAGGCTGAGTGAAAAAACAAGTGCAGAGTGATAATTATGATTAAAAACTTACAGAACAATATGGTGTTAATGGAATTGCATTTATGTATATGTAAGTAGTAAAAAAATGCTGTACCCCTGAAGCAAATAATACATTATATGTTAATTAAATATATATATATATATATACAATAATTTATGATAGCAGCTGCCCAAATTGGGCAGGGTGAGAAGTGGAGAATGGGATTAAAAATGGGAAGGATAAAAAATAAAATAAAATAAAATAAGAAAATGGGAAGGATATTTCAATCTATAATAGTTTATCATGTCTCTTAAAAAAAAATACAGGGAGGTGCCCTGGACTGGCTCAGTTGGTGGAGTGAGTGACTCTTGAATTAAAGCCCTGCGTTGGAAGTTAAGTATACTTAAACAGAACAAAACAAACGGGAAACGAGGCTTGAAGAAAATAAGAGAAAATGTTAACAGCTGTAAATCCTGATTGTTTCTCATATTATTCTCTGAATGTTTAAAATTTTCTCAAAAATGTTTTCTCAAAAAACAAAAACAACAACAAAAAACCCAAACCCTACTAATTTCACATTTTAAAAAAACCAGGTCTTCCGCTTCTCTTGAAGAATGGGAATATCTGATAGCCCCTGGCCCATGCGCTAATTGCAGCAATGGGAGCTGAGAAACAGCTGCCTCTTTGGAGGACCTGAGCTCTCCAATCCTCCCCAATCCTGTTCCCTATGTCTCACTCCCAGCATGCTTTGCTCATTTGTACTTCCTGCCTGGCTCCTATAGGCATCTCTGTCTATAACCAAATTCATGTTCACATGATCTGACTAGAAAGGCCTACCATGCTTGCCCATATTTTTATTTTTTATTTTTTAATTTATTTTTAAAGATTTTATTTATTTATTTGACAGAGAGAGATCACAAGCAGGCAGAGAAGCAGGCAGAGATAAAGGGGAAAGCAGGCTTCCCGCTGAGCAGAGAGCCCCATGTGGGGCTTGACCCCGGGACCCCAAGACCACGACTTGAGCCGAAGGCAGAGGCCCAACCCTCTGAACCACCCAGGCGCCCCAGCCTATCTTTTTTTTTTTTTTTAAGATTTTATTTATCTATTTGACAGACAGAGACTACAAGTAGGCAGAGAGGCAGGCAGAGAGAGAGGAGGAAGCAGGCTCTCCAAGGAGCAGAGAGCCCCATGCGGGGCTCGATCCCAGGACCCTGAGATCATGACCTGAGCCGAAGGCATAGGCTTTAACCCACTGAGCCACCCAGGCGCCCCCCTATCTTTTTAAATGACACTTACCAAGGTCCTGTAATGACATGGAAAATGTTTATCATAAATGAAAAAGCAGTTTACAAAACTGAATGCATGCAATCACAATTCTATAAAAATAAGACACATCACAATATCAACAGTGGTCCACTTTAGGTGATGGGACTAGAGGTGATTTCCCCTGCTTCTTCAACATTCCTGTGTTTTCCAAATGTTCTTTAATGAGTATGCGGTATCTTCAAATGGGAAAAAAATAAAGGCCCAGCAATTTACCGGAAAGAGGCCTGCAAGTGCACACTAATGCATCTTTAATCAATGCATTCCAATGCAGTGTCCTTTAAGAACAGACCAGGCAACCACCTGCCAACTGCCTTGCCAGAAGTTCAAGGACTCAGAGTACCTGGAAGGCAGCTGAAGTCATGTGGGCCATCCAAAAAACCACTGCAACTCTCAGGCAAGAAGATAAAGCAACTCCCTATTAAGCAGCCCAAAACAACTCCCTGTGCAAGTTTCTCCCAGGGGAAGTGGCTGCTTCTATTCTATCCACCTCATCACCATCAACACCACTCTCTCACAGCTGCTGCTAAGTGTATTTGAAGTACCAGGGCTCCTTGTTTGCAATCCCTGAACCACCCCAAGAGAGCAAGACCAATTCTGGGCTCCTGGCTCCCGTAATGGCCAGTGATCACTACAGGAGTTACACAATTTTCAAAGCAGGATTATTCAGCACCTGTTGAAAAAGAACTTCACTGCCCTGCAGAACTTTTACAAGCACACTGGATTTGTGTTGAGGGAACACTTCTTTATCTGCTTATATATGCATAAAATATATTTGAAGGGATATTCATGAGCCAGAAAACAACACTGGTTGCCTGTAGGGAAAAAGCTGTATGGTGAGGGCCAAGAGTAGGAGAGAGACTTTGTATGTCTACCCTTTCCATCTCTTGAGTTTGGTTTCTTTTTTTAAGATTTTATTTATTTATTTAACAGAGAGAGGTCACAAGTAGGCAGAGAGGCAGGCAGAGAGAGAGAGGGAAACAGGCTCCCCGCCGAGCAGAGAGCCCGATGTAGGGCTCGATTCCAGGACCCTGAGATCATGACCTGAGCCAAAAGCAGAGGCTTAAGCCACTGAGCCACCCAGGTGCCCCAGATCTCTTGAGTTTTAAATTGTAGGAGTATACTGTGTGGTCAGAAAAAATAAAATTATGGGAAAAAGAAGATGGATAAAGTTGGGGAAGTTAATTAGTAAACTAATATCCA
The DNA here is from genome assembly GCF_011764305.1 of Mustela putorius furo. Classification (NCBI taxonomy): domain Eukaryota; kingdom Metazoa; phylum Chordata; class Mammalia; order Carnivora; family Mustelidae; genus Mustela; species Mustela putorius. Next base: position 2,154,389 of record NW_025421464.1, on the reverse strand, counting down.
GGTCCTAAAACTCATTCTTTTCTTCTTTTCACTGGCCACCATGGACATAAGGTAATAAAATGTTTTGAGACACCTGGCTGGCTCAGTTGGTGGAGTGTGTGACTCTTGATCTGTGTCGTGAGTCTGAGTTCCACTCTGGGTGTAGCGATTATGTATAAAAATAAATAAATAACTTTTTTTTTTAAAGGAAAAAAAATGTTTCAATTGATGAACAAAGCCCTAGGAGTAAAAGTACTTATCTCAACTTTCTGGAGAAGGGTCATAAAGCCCTTCCATGGGGTCTATGGCAATGACAACTTTGATATTCTAATGTCATTACAGTCTGTCACGTAGCCTCAGTCCTAAAGGCATTTAGAGCAAAGATGGCAAAATACCAGACTAATAAAATATAGTCTGTTGTTATTACAGGCAATGTTTATAGCTAGATAGTTGTGCAAACTGTCTAAAAACTTTTTAAACTGTTCCTTACAGTACATATGAGAGCCACATCTTCTCAAACTGGCAAAGACTATTTGAGAAGAGTTGGAGTAATCAAAACCTTCAGTCAATCAATCAATCGATTGAAATGTAATACTCAGAATGTTATAATCTCTTGAAATAGCAACTCCATTTCTTGGAAGTATTTTAAGGACATTAGTAGTGGAATATATGTGCAAGATGTACATACATGTTTATAATTATTACAGTACCTTCTCTGACCACCTAGAAATTCATTAGTAAAGGACTGGTTATGACACACCTCTACAATGGGAAGTTATGCAGTCATCAAATAGGCAATACACCTCTAGGTATTTAGTTATAGGAAGATGTTCATGACATTTTGCTGATGCAGGCTACCAAACAGAAGAGGTATTATGATGTGATTTATGTTTACATGTGTACATGCACATGTTCAGAGAAAGATCTCAGGGAAATGGTATAAAGTCATGGTTAAAAGCATGAGCTTTTGTGTTCAACAAGACAGAGTTTGAATTTCTGCACTGCCACATAGCTACAGAATCTTGAGAGTTACAGAAGTTATAGTTTCTTACACAAAATGCAGTTAATAACACCTATCTTAAAGAAATGTTCTATGGATTACATAAACTAATAAATGCTCAATGCTTAGCCTAGTGCAAGATGTGTAATGAATGCTCAGGGAATGCAAGCAACACTGATCTCAGGGGTGAGCTTGCAAGCGATTTTTTTTTTTTTTTTTTTGCTTTCTTTGGCCTTTTTGATAGGTACATATATTTTGTTTCTTATAATCAAGTGGGAAGACTGCAATAAAGCTATTTTTTCTTTGGGGGAAAAAAGTTTAGCACCTTGATTTCTGGTTAAGTGTCTTAGAAAGACAGGCTACTTATCTGGAAAAAAAACCTACAAAGGTCACATAAAAGAAGCATGAACAATAAATTCTTGTCCTAAATTCAAATTGGCGTCAGGCATGCCCTATCATTTGATAACCCAAACAGGCAAACAAAGAAAGCATTTATCTAGGGGGAAAAAGAGGGAAAGAAATCCCCCCCCCTTTTTTAAATCCAGTTGTGAAACATTCTCAAAATACATTAAAAATATATTCAAATCTAGAGGATACTCCTCATTAGAATCTGGGGTTTTGTTATATTCAATAGTCACAACTCATAGTTTGTCAAGAGTTTAATGTAGGGACACTTGGGTGGTTCAGTTGGTTAAGAATTTACCTTCGGCTCAGGTCATGATCCTAGGGTCCTGGGATCAAGTCCTGCATCTGGCTCCTTGCTCAGAAGGGAGTGCTTCTCCCTCTATCTGCTGCTCCCCCTTCTTGAGCGCTCTCTCTCTTTGACAAATAAATAAATAAAATCTTAAAAAAAAAAAGATTAAAAAAAGAGTTTAATGTATATTCCTCTTCTAATCCTCAAAATCACCTTAGGAGGGATAGAGGTATTAGCCTTATTTTAAAAAAAAGGATGGGGGGCGCCTGGATGGCTCAGTGGGTTAAAGCCTCTGCCTTCAGCTCAGGTCATGGTCCCAGGGTTCTGGGATCAAGCCCCACATCGGGCTCTCTGCTTGACGGGGAGCCTGCTTCCTCCTCTCTCTCTCTGCCTATCTCCTCTGCCTACTTGTAATCTGTCTGTCAAATAAATAAATAAAAATCTTAAAAAAAAAAAAAGGATGGGAGATTCAGAGAAATTAATCTGTTCAAGGCAATTAAGTGGAACGGTCAAAATTCAAAACTAGGCTTATCTTATTAAAGACCTACATATGAACTTACTCTGAACACATACACATATGTATATGTACATTTGTGTATCAATATATGCATAGATTACAACAATTCAAGTCATATAGGTAAGTATACAGTAAACAAGTAATCTACCCCCTACCCCTTGGAGAGATACTCAATGCATGTGCAAAGCATTAATATATCTATATTGCTCTCCCACCTTTCGTTTGTTCTTTCTTTCTTTCTCTTAACTCAATCATATGTATACTATTTATATTCTCCATTTTACTTTATAGATCAGTGAGGTAATTTCTGCACCACCTCCCCTTTTAAACAGCTGCCCAGATGTCATGGTTTGGTTGCTTTATAACGTTTTTGATGGGGCACCTGACTGGCTGAGCCAATAGAGCAACTCCTGATCTCAGGGTCATAAGTTCCAGCCCCACAGTGGGTGTAGAGTTTACTCCAAAAAATAAAATAAAATAAATTTATAATATATTTGATTATTCAACTCCTGAGGGATCTTCTCATGGTTTCTGGTCTTTTGCTACTGCACACAATGCTGCAGGAATATCCTGAGCATACACCTTTAACTACAGGTAGGAGTAAGGAGCAGGATCCTTTCCCAGAGGTGGAAAAGCTACACACGTTCCTCTCTTGACAGAAGGTGCCATCTTACCCCAGTAACAATCCCCCTGCTGTCTCACTAATTCCCCCACTACCAGTGCACCCTGTTGCCCACACCACCCCAACATACAGAACTTACACTCTCAACCACCACAAAACTATAAAGCCAGATAAGCCTTCCTGCCAGGAACTTCTTATTGGATGTACTAATCCAGGAAAGAAATAAAGTTGTTTCCCTGCTAAAAATGTACACTTTGTTGATGTAAGACACTTAAATCAACCAAATACAACATCTAGCTCTTGACTGGGGCCCTTTTTGGATCTTGATTCATAAAAGTCAACTGTTACAAAATGTATGAGATAATCAGGGACATCTGAACTGGATATTAGATGATGTTAAAGAATTATTATGGGGCACCTGGGTGGCTCAGTGGGTTAAAGCCTCTGTCTTCAGCTCAGGTCATGAGCTCAGGGTCCTGGGATGGAGCCCCACATCAGGCTCTCTGCTCAGCAGGGAGCTTGCTTCCTCCTCTCTCTCTGCCTGCTTCTCTGCCTACTTATGATCTTCATCTCTCAAATAAATAAAATCTTTAAAAAAAAGATTATTACCTTTTTTTAGGTGTGTTCTTTAAAGAAAGTTCTTCCTTTTAGTCATACACACAAAAGTGTTTTCAGATAAAGTTATGTGTTGTCTGGGATCATAATAAACTAGGGTAGGGCGGGGTGGATGGGAGGTTATCGGTAGAACAGAAGTGCTATGTGCTGATAACTGTTAGAGGTGGGTAATTGGTTCACGCCTCATTATACTATTTTATTTTTATGTATGCTTGGAATTTTCCAAAATGAAAAAAAAAATGCCTTCTGACCAATGCTTTGCTTTTCTTTTTTTTCCTCTTTTTTCTACTTTTAAGAAATTTATAATTGTGGGGGTACCTGCCTGGCTCAGTCAGTTAAGCAGCTAACTTCGGCTCAGGTCATGATCCCAGTGTCCTGGGATGGACCCTGGATCAGAGTCCCCACTCAGTGGGAGGCCTGCTTCTTCCTCTCCTTCTGCCTGCTGCTTCTCCTACTTGTGTGCTCTCTGTCAAATAAACAAATAAAATCTTTAGGGGAGCCTGTGTGGCTCAGTGAGTTAAGCCTCTGCCTTTGGCTCAGGTCATAGTCTCGGGGTCCTGGGATTGAGCCCTGCATAGGGCTCTCTGCTCAGCAGAGAGCCTGCTTCCCTCTCTCCCTTACCTGCCTCTCTGCCTACTTGTGATCTCTCTCTCTGTGTCAAATAAATAAAATCTTATAAATAAATAAGATCTTTAAAAAAAAGAAATTTTTAATTGTAGTAAAAAAACCCCACACTTACATAAAATATACCCTTTTAACCATTTTTAAGTGTACAGTTCAGTAGGTGTCAATTACATCCACATTGTTTTGTAACAGATCTCTAGAACTTTTTCATCTTGCCAAACTGAAACTCTATACCTATTAAACAAAAACTCCCTGTTTCCCCCTCTCCCCAGCCCCTGTAAACCACCACTGCACCTTCATGTTGTATCATGTGACAAGATCACCTTGTTTTTGGAAGGCTAAATGATATCCTATTGTACATATATGCCACATTTTTTTAATCCACTAATCTGTCCATGGACATCTGGACTACTTCCACCTCCTGGGTATTCTGAGTAATGCTGTAGTGAACATGGGTGTGCTCAATGACTTTTCATTTTTTTAAAAATGTTTTTATTTGAGAGAGAGAGAGAGAGTGCAGTGCACAAGCAGGGGGAGGGGCAGAAGGAGAGGGAGAGAGCAAATCTCAAGCAGACCAGGACCCGGAGATCATGACCTGAGCTGAAATCAAGAGTCCGATGCTTAACTGATGGAACCACCCAGAAGCCCCTCAATGACGTCTCATTTTAATCAGACTGCCTTCCAGCTGGGCAGAGAGCCACAGCAAAATCTACATTTAGAAGAGGGAAGTGGGGGCGCCTGGGTGGTTCAGTGGTTTGGGCTGCTGCCTTCGGCTCGGGTCATGATCTCAGGGTCCTGGGATCGAGCCCCGCATCGGGCTCTCTGCTCCGCAGGAAGCCTGCTTCCCTCTCTCTCTCTCTCTCTCTCTCTCTCACTCTCTGCCTGCCTCTCTGCCTACTTGTGATCTCCTTCTGTCAAATAAATAAATAAAATCTTAAAAAAAAAAAAAAGAAGAAGAGGGAAGTGACCTGGAATACAGAGGGAGAGATCCTGGCACATCAGAGATTGAAACCCATGCCCATTGTCCCAGCTCTGGGGCTCCTCATGAGTTCCCTCAGCCCTCCCAGCCTATCTGCTGTCTGTAAAGTGGGAAGACCACCAACACCAGGCCTGCTGCCAGGGGAGCTGTGTGGGGATCTGAGGAGACAAGCATTATAGGGCCTAACCTGCAGGAGGGGCTTCCGCCCCGACGCAATTTAGAACAGAAAAGTCCTGAGATGGGGAGTGGGAAGTAACCTGGCACACCAAGTTAATAAGTGGCAAAATACCTAGAAACCAGGTCTACCTGGCTCCAAAGTTCATGGCCTTTTTTCCACACCAGCCTGAGATATCAGTCATCAGGTTGTCTCTTCACATTTTTTTTTTTTTTTTACCATTTCCAGGCACCACCTGTATTATTATTTACTCAAGGTTTTTCTTTAAATCTACTTTCTTTTTTTTTAATCTACTTTCTTTTAACCCAAATTTATTCTTAAAAGAAACTTTGTATCACTAACATGCTAGAAAATCAGTATCACATGCTGTAAGTAGAAGGTAACTATGAAAATAAATACAAGGACACATAACAATGTTAATCAGTTCTAGCCAGCACTTTAGCTTCCCTAAGGACTGAGGTCTGATCTCTCTGGGTTGGAAAGCCAGCTTAGCAAGTGTTAAGAAACAGACAGGAACCAAACAAATACTCTTCTAGACACAGAAGAATAACCAAATGAGCTTAAAATGGAATAATGCTCGGAACACCTGGGTGGGTGCCATTGGTTAGGCTCTGACTCTTGGTTCAGCCTCAGGTCATGATCTTGGGGTCCTGACATTGCGCCCTGCTTCGGCTCCACACTTTATGCTGAGCGTGGAGTCTGCCTAGAGTCTCTCTCTCTCTCCCTTTCCCTCGGGCCCTCCCTCTTCCCAAATAAATAAACTTCTCTCTTTTTAAATTTTTTTTTTTAAAGATTTTTATTTATTTATTTGACAGACAGAGATCACAAGTAGGCAAAGAGGCAGGCAGAGAGACAGGTAGAAGTAGGCTCCCTGCTGAGCAGAAAGCCCAATATGGGCTCGATCCCAGGACCCTGGGATCATGACCTGAACTGATGGCAGAGGCTTTAACCCACTGAGCCATCCAGCTGCCCCAAATCTCTCTTAAAAAAAAAAAAAAAAAAAAGATTTTATTTATTTATTTGAGAGACAGAACGTGAGTGACAGAGTACAAGCTGGCAGAGGTACATAGGGGGAGGGAGAAGCAGGCTCCTTCCTGAGCAGAGAGCCCAATGTGGGACTCAATCCCAGGACCCCGGGACCATGACCCAACTGAAGGCAGACACTTAACCAACCGAGCCACCCAGGCATCCCTCAAATAAATAAATCTTAAAAAAAAAAAAAAAAGGAATCATGCTCATCATGCCAGTCAATGTAATTTAGGATGTTGTATTTGAGTGCCACCAAAAATCTTCTCTTGTCCCACTCTGGTTTAACTCTACAGAATCTAACCCCCTCTAGATTGCCAAAATCAGAATCCCATTTTATCAAAATTTCTGGTGATCTGTATGTACATTAATGTTGGAGAAGCTCTGCCTACATGTGCCACCTCTAGAGTAAACAGTTCCCAAAGTCGATGAAGCAGAATATCCTATAAGTTACAGGATTTATTTCAGTAATGTGACAATGGAAATACTTTTTTTTAAAACCCTTTCCAAAAGTCCACCAGTACTGTCATGGCTCACTGCCCAGGACCGCAACAATATGCGCACTCTCCCAGCTCACACAGTGCCCACACCTGACAATGTATGTACAGCATTTCTGGTTAGTCACCAACCAACCAACAGCCTGTTCAAGGAATGGAGGGTTGAAATAGGACCACCTTCTGGGTCTTACACACTGGAAATTCTGTATCAAAAAGAAAAGTAATTAAGGACAAACAGCAAGGAAGGCTAAGAAAAATTATTAAAAGAGCCTTATGGCATGTGAATTATATTTCAATAAAGCTGAGGTTTTAAAAAAATTATTTTAGAAGCGCCTAATAAAATTTTAAGAAGGAAAATGAACACTTCTCCTTTAGAACTTTTTCAAGTTCTAACTTTCTTCAAAGTATTTATTTAGAATTGTTCTCTTATGCGGCTAAGAGAGAAGCAGAGATGTCCATTAAAGCACTATACGTGGGGTGCCTGGGTGGCTCAGTGGGTTAAGCCGCTGCATTCGGCTCAGGTCATGATCTCAGGGTCCTGGGATCGAGTCCCGCATCGGGCTCTCTGCTCAGCAGGGAGCCTGCTTCCTCCTCTCTCTCTGCCTGCCTCTCTGCCTACTTGTGATCTCTCTGTGTCAAATAAATAAATAAAATCTTTAAAAAAAAAAAAAGCACTATACGTGATTATAAAAAGTTGGAAAAAAACGCCCAGTGCTAGGGAGAGTTTACTATAAACATGGTAACATGGTTACGAAATGTTAAATGAACATTTCCAAGTGGAAAAATGAAAGGCCCGCTTTGAGTACATTTATCCGAAAGTGTCTTTGTAAGTAGACAAGTGTGCTGAAATGGACATAGGATACCATTTTCACTGGTAATCCCTCCCCACCAAATTGTAATAATGTCTGCTTTTGCAACTTTATTTAGACACTGCCTTATTCAAAACATTATTGAAGGAGGCTACCTTTATAATTAAAAATTTTTAACAATTAAATCATCTAGTTTAAGGAAATTGTCAGAAATGCAGACAAAGGTGTATGCAAAGATAATCATCAAGATATTCTCTGTAGCATTATTTATAATATTCAATATTGAAACTAGCCTAAAAGACAATAATAGGGGAAACAAGTAACAACGGTACATCTCAGAGAAAAAAATATATTTAGGATATATTTGCCTTTGGATAGTAAAATGTTACAGTGATTAGTTCTGGGTGGTAGGATTTAAAGTGAATCTTTGAAAGTCTTTTTTTTTTTTTAAGATTTTATTTTTACATGATCTCCATACGCAACATGGGGCTCAAACTCACAGCCCTGAGATTAAGAGTCGCATGCTCCACCGCCTGAGCCAGTCAGGGGCCCCCAAAGTGAATCTTATTTAATCTTTTCAGGACTTTCCTCGTTTTTCCTCAGCACAAATTCTTTATTTTTATAATGAGGAAGAAAAATTATATTTTAAAAATGCTGGAAATTAATTAATTAATTAACTAGAAATGCTAGCAAGGGCGCCTAGGTGGCTCATTTGGTTGAGCGACTGCCTTTGGCTTGGGTTATGATCCTGGAGTCCAGGGATAGAGTCCTGAGTTGGACTCCCTGCTCAGCAGGGAATCTGCTTTTCCCGCTGACCTCTCTCCTCTCATGCTTTCTCTCTAATAAATAAATAATAAAAATAAATAAATAAATAAATAAATAAATAAAATGCTGGCAACTGAAGAAATAAGGAAGGAAAAACATGATGTATTTCTTAGGCTACAATCTGATTCGTTACTGCAGATCTTGCAAAACCAGTAACTAAGCGCTATCTTCTTGCAGTTATTGTAAGTAACCCGAACTGATACTTCATCTCACCTGAATGGAATCTTTTGTGATTTACTAGCTAGGTTTTTTTGCTTAGGTTATTGAAATGTGTTAAGTAATGACTATTGCAATCCACTCTACTGCTGGAGACTGTGCTAGAAGCTTTTAGTTTCTATTTACTTTATTCCCACACAGAAGCCCCAAAGAAAGCAGTTCCTGGAACCACTGCTGAAGGTGATCTGAAGGACCCCAGAGTAGGTAAGAGTAGGTCATGTCTCTACTCCCAATAATCACTACAGTTTCTAGTTCCCTTGGACCGGCTTCCATTTATACACTGTGTTCAGAGATGACAAAATGCAAATGCTACAAATACCCTGCCAAAAACTTTAAAAATAAAACCACACCCACCACAATTATCACTGGGTGCTCTCTAATGCAAACTCTGATTTAAATAAATCAGCATACTAAAGATAGATCTGCCTGTGTGTGAAGAGCTCAGTGCCTGCAGTGTGACAAAGTGTGGAGACACAATGTGTCACCATGACTAACTGAGCCTTAAACATGAGCATCCCGAGCGGCAGTGCAGATGTGTGACGCTAATAAGATGAGCTGATTGCAATCACTGATCTCTGGCTGCCAAGAAATCTGGTCTAAAAGCCCCACCCTGGAAGGTCTGGGTGAAAGCCCAGCATGAAGTCACCAAGGAAGAAGAAAATACCACTCAGCTCCTCGCTCAGTCTTCCAGGCAGGGCTGGAAGAGCCTTAGAAGGCTGTCCCAGGTCCTTGTTTTGTGTATATAGAATCTGAAGGCCAGAGAGGTTGAGTTACTTGCCCCAGGTCACACAGCAAGTGGCAGAATCGCTACTAAAAGTCTTGCCCCAACTCCTCAGATCCTAGCTCCTTTTCACACCAGAATTTCTCATGATTGCATACCTTGACCAAGAAATCTTTCTAAGACTCTGGGGAGATCAGGAGATATGGAAAGGAAAATAATGAGCCCATGGCAGAGAGGGAAAACTGAGGCGCCACAAAACTGAAGCCTTCACGGTCAGTCAGCAGGTGGTACAGGACTTGGGCTGCCCTCTTCTCACCCATACAGATGTTATCACCACCATCAAGAAACAGTGTAGGGCCAAATGACTCAGTACAAGCAATACAAGCTCACAGTTCCCACCTGCGTCAGCTGTTTTGGCCTTGAGTGTTGGACTGCTAAGAAGTGTCAGAGGTGGCTTATCTTATAAATTGGAAATCTGTTTACTGACTATCGGTCAAGTGATTGATATCCAGGTTCAGTTAACATAGCTCAAGGGTTTTTCCCCTGATTTCCTCGAACACTCTTTGAAGTCACACTTTTTTTTCTTCAAATGAATAGGGTACTTTTTTTTTTTTTTTAAGATTTTATTTATTTGTTTGACAGAGGCACAGTGAGAGAGGGAACAGAAGCAGGGGCAGAGGGAGAGGGAGAAGCAGGCTTCCCACTGAGCAGGGAGCCCCACGTGGGGCTCAATCCCAGGGCCCTGGGATCATGATTCGAGCCAAAGGCAGACGCCTAACAACTGAGCCACCCAGGTGCCCCTGAAGTCACTTTTTCATCAGCATTTGACATTGGTTACCCACGAAGAGAAGAGAAGGGCTCCAGACAAGACAACAAGGATATACTGTTCCCCTGAAAGATGAATAAACTCAGTGGTAGAAGGAGCAACGGACTTGGACTCAGAAGATCTGGGGAAGTTATTTTACTTTTGTATGCCTCTACTTTCTTCTTCTGGAAAGTGAGATTCATATCAGTACCCATGTTCAGGGCTGCCTTGAGGACCAAAAGAGACAATCTGTGTCAAGCACTTATGACAGTGCTTGGCTGGATAAGTGTAGCCTAGTCCTATTACTTTTATTATAATTATCATGGGGAAGACCTAGTTTTGCCACTTATTACCAAAAGAGTGCACCTGAAACTCTTAACTCATGCAGGACACACTGGGGGTTTTGGTAAAATATAGCCTGGTGAATTAGCTAGGTCCAGAAATCTGAAAAGCTTTCAGGGGCCATGGGTACTTCCATCATGTAAAACACACTCTCAGAAGCAAGGATCTACCTAACCCAGCACCTAACAGGTGCCTAACACTGACAAAAACAAATGACCTCTTAGCATCTCAGTGCCTCGTCTGTAAACTGAGGGTAGATCATATTCCATGTGGTCTCCACTGGCGGGCATTAGTAAATAAGAATGCACAGGAAAGAGCATTCTGAACTGCTCTACAAGTGGAGGTGATGGGATTATCAGTCTTAATATTCCCAGGGTGGAACTTACAACATTGCAAAGCCTAAATTTACAAGAGCAATTATTAATATGTATGAAAAAAAGGCTTAAATTCTCTTGCTCAGAAGAGATCCTCCATTCAAGGGTCCTCTAGGAATTCTGGCAGGACACAACAGCTTTTCAAGGGATCCCCAAATCAAAAGCTCTGAAACTTTAGAAATGTCATTTGATGGCCAAGGAAAGAACCACTTTGGCAGGGAAACTGTGGCCATGTGAGGCACTGATGGTGAGCTTCTCCAGCCATTCCATTCTCTCTCCCCAAGCTGGCCGGCCTCCTTCCAGGCTTCATCAGCCAAGATCTCGAGTCAGGACAGCAATGGCAACAGCATGAGACAGATGGGCACTGCCCTGGCAAAGCCCACGCCTGCCACTCCACAAACTGGCCAAGAGCCAGCATGCAAGAAGAGCAGGGCTTGCGGATGTCCATGGTGGGGGCTTCTGTGAGACGCATCCGGCTGTCCTGCAGTATGAGCTGGGCTCTCCTCCCCCAGGACTATAAGGTATGACTATAAGCAGGTTCAGCGCAAGCCAGCGATCATTCTTCCTCACAGGGCACCTTACCAAAAGTTCTTTGATCATTTTAGAGGCAGATGGCACCACCATCATCTACCTAACTGCTCAGGCCAAAAACCCAGCGGTCATCCTGGATTCTTACGGCTCTTCTCCCAACCACCATCCTGCTGCTCCTGCCCCCAAAACACCTCCCCGATTCATGCTCCTGTACCCATCTCCAGTGATACCCCTCTAGCAGGCCACCATCACCTCTCTACTGGCCTCCTAACGACCCTTCTGGCTGCCATGCTTACCCCCTTAAAATTCATTGGCCACAAAGAGGTCAAAATGATTTAAAAAAAAAAAAAAAAAAAAAAAAAAACAGGGGCGACTGGGTGGCTTAGTCAATTAAGTGTCTACCATAGGCTAAGGTCATGATCCCAGGGTCCTTAAGATAGAGTCACATAGGGCTCCCTGCTTAACAGGGAGTCTGTTTCTCCCTTTGCCCCTCCCTCCTGCTCACGTTCTCTTTGAAATAAATAAAAACCTTAAAAAAAAAATAGACTATTGTCACTCCCCTTCTTAAAGCCTTCAATGGCTTCCCATGCTTTTAAAATCAAATCACAATCACTTACTCTAGCCTATAAGCCCTATAAGACCTGAGGCCTCTCCTCGGCTCACCTTTCCCCTCTCCTCCTCTACCTCCAGCTCACCTGCTGCAGCCGCTTGGAGCCTTTTTTCAGTTCCCAGAACTTACCAAACTTGTTCCCTCAGAGCCTTTACCCTAGCTGTTCCTTCTACATTTCCAAATTGGCTGGCCCCTTCTGGCTGCAAATCTCAGCAAAAGTGTTACCACCTTAGGGGCACCCGGGTGGCTCAGTCACTTAAGCATCCGACTCTTGATTTGGGCTCAGGTCATGATCTCAGGTTCTGGGATCAAGCCTCACATCAGGCTCCCTGCTCAGAGGGGAGGCGGCTTGGGAATTCTCTCTCCCTCTGCCACTCCCCACTACACCTGGGCGTGCAGGTGCGCTCTCTCTCACTAAATTAAATAAATGGACTAAAAAAATTGATTAAGAAAAAAAGTCAACACCTTACAGAGAGGCCTTCTCTGACCATCTAATTAAAGTAGCAGTGTCAAGGGGCTCCTGCGTGGCTCAGTTGTTCAGCATCTGCCTTCAGCTCTGGTCATGATCCCAGGGTCCTCAGATCGAGCCCCACACTGGGTTCCCTGCTCAGCCGAAAGCCTGCTTCTCCCTCTCCCACTCGCCCTGCTTGTGTTCCCTTTCTTGCTATTTCTCTCTGTCAAGTAAATAAATAAAATCTTTTTAAAAATAAATAAAGTAGGGACGCCTGGGTGGCTCAGTTGGTTAAGCAGCTGCCTTCGGCTCAGGTCATAATCCCAGTGTCCTGGGATCGAGTCCCACATCGGGCTCCTTGCTCAGCAGGGAGCCTGCTTCTCCCTCTGCCTCTGCCTGCCATTCTGTCTGCCTGTGCTTGCTCTCTCTCCCTCTCTCTGACAAATAAATAAAATCTTTTAAAAAAAAAAAAAATAAATAAATAAAGTAGCAGCGTCCCAATCCCCATAAGAAGCTACTGTTCCTGACATCACTGTTTTAGTGTTTTCACAGTCCTTATTTCTATCCAAATTACCTTGTTCCTTTATTGGTTTATTTCTCCATTGCTGCCACTGGAATGGAAACTGCATGGAAGCAAAGACCTCATCTACCTCTGAACCATCATATCGCCAGGCTGCAACAGGGGCCGGACACATATGAGGTGCTCTGCAAATGCGGTGTGAGTAAAACTGAGGCAGCATAGGGCAAGAGCACTGAACTTGGAGCTGGAAGACCCAATTCCCAGGTGAAACGGGCCACTTACTAGCAGCATGGTTTCTCTCATCTTACGTTCCTTGACTGCAAGATGGGGATCTTACATCTTCACCTTACCTTCCTTGTAGGGCTACTAATAATACCAAATGAGTGAAGGCACACTTAAACACTTTTGTAAACCAGTAGGCATCATACAGAGAGCATTGTATTATCAACCAGCGCAAGAGAAGGTTCTTTCTCAGGGACCGAGGCACCCAACAGAAGCCTAGGGACACAAAAGAAGACTTGTGGACCAGAAGCTTTACTCTGCAGTAGCAGTAAACACAAGATAGGAATTCATTTAAAGAAGCCAGATCATAGGGCGCCCGGGTGACTCAGTCATTAAGCGTCTGCCTTTGGCTCAGATCATGATCCCAGGGTCCTGGGATCGCCCTGCATCTGGCTCCCTGCTCAGCAGGAAGCCTGCTTCTCCCTTTCCCTCTCCTGCTCCCTCTGCTGTGTTCCCTCATTTGCTCTCTTTGTCAAATAAATACATAAATTCTTAAAAAAAAAAAAAAAGTCAGATCATTTCCAAAGCCAGTGATATGCAAACTAAGTTCTGGGGCCCTTGAAGTATAGGGCATCAGGACCGATTTCCACATCCTCTGTTGTGCTCAGCACAGAGGGGTTTAGTACACATTTACTGAACTGGGAGCTGGGCTACCACCTGACATCCTACCATCAGCTTTCATCTTTCTTCTCAACCCATTCTGGCATGGGGTTACAGGTTCCTAGAGCCACCCTGTACTAACACTAACATTTACGTTATACTGTGACAGCCACTTTTTCAAGCTTACAGCGATCTCCTGAGGTGGACAACCCTCGTGCTGTGAGCACATACTTTATTCACTCACCAACCGTAAATAGAATAAAGAGTATAGGTGCTATGTTAAGCCCAAATAATAATGGCTAACATATATCAAACATGCCGCTGAGCAGGGAGCCAGATGCAGGGCGATCCCAGGACCCTGGGATCACTTTACCTGTATTACATGTATTAAGCTTAAATGAATCCTCACAACAGCCATACATGGTGGATGCTATTATTAACCCCATTTTACAGATGAGGAAGGCGCAGCACAGAGATGAAGTCTGTTGATCAGTGACACGCAGCCTGGAGGCGGCAGAGCCAAGCTTTGAACCCAGACACCAGATTCCATGTTGTTAAACCACTAGCTTGCCATTAGAATTGCACAACATCACTGAAGGGCCCTTCTGATGTCATCTAGCCCTCTTCTTTCATTTTAAAGAGGAGGGGACTGAGGGACAGAGAAGTCCCCTTTTAAACATGCCAGCTCTTTTTTGAGGTCCACACTTTGGATGATATCTATTTGAATGAAGCTTTATATAAGACCTTATTTCCTTGCCACTGCGGGGGGGGGGGGCTCTAGCCATAGCAGTTAGAAGAAACAGAGAATACCTGCTGGCTTTGTAACAGCTGTTGTTGAGAAAGCAGAGACATCAGGATACAGGGGAGAAAATATGGGACTTACATGGATTTACCACCACTTTATAAGGATAAGATTCTTAGGCAAGTCATTCACTTTTCTGAGCCTCAGTCTCCTCGTCTGTGAAATGGGGATAACATCACATATACCTGTCCAAGTCTATGTGAAGATTAAATGAGATAATGTACCTGAGAAGTGCTTCTTAATTATACATTTACAAATAGCGATTAAGCTTTAAGCACCTTCCAAGAGACATTAAAAAAAAAAAAAAAAGAAAGAAAGAAAGGACACACCCTTTTGCTCCGGAAGGATTAACAAAGCCCAAGTATTTTGAAAATGAGACCATAAGCTCAGTCATCTACAAGAACTTGAACTCACGGTCTCCACGACCAGGGCTACTTGCGCAGGGCCGCCTCGCCTTCCCTGCTCGGACCAGCATGGAGAAGAAAAACTGGGGGCAGTGGGATGTCAAAAGCGGAGGAATACACATAAGAGCCCGTGCTCTGCACACTTCAATCCCACCCACCTCAAAGTCATCTCCAGGAAGCCTCGCCCAAACCTCCCCACATGCCTCCTAATAAGCTTGCAGGACACTTACGATGCGCCAAACTACCTAACATACCCTGTTTCACGGGCTTCCCTCCGTGGTTCATTAACTCATTTTACAGATACAGAAAAGGCGGCTCAGAGATTAACTTGCCCAAGACAAGGCCACACAATTACTAAATGGAGGTGCAGTCTCCTACTCAGACACTCTCGACTTGAAACCGGACTCTTGGTCCTCATGTCAGGGTGCCCTAAGAATTCTCCCTCTCCCCATTCAGGACATTTTCAACGTACACACTTCATCATCTTAACCACTCTGAGCAGCAAGTGTTCGGAGATCCCTGAACGGTCGACCGAAGCCTGACAGGGGAAGGGACTTGCCCAAGGTCACACAGTGAGCCGGGGCAGCGGCGAGGTTCAGACCCCAAGCTCTCGCTTCCCCGCCTCTCTCCAGAGCTGGGTCCCTGACCACGGCCGCAGACCCCGCCGGGTGGACCCCAACCCCTCGCGGCCGAGCCTGAGGGTCGGGCCGCACCTCCGCCCGAAGGAGGAGGGGCGAGGCCGCCCAGACAGCCGGAGGATGCCCGGGAGGCAGGGCAGAGGATGCTCCCGCTCGTGAAGCAGCAGAGCCAGGCGGCGGCTGCGGCGCGGGCCCCCGGGCAGACGGCGGGCGGCCGGCAGGATGGGCCTGCCCCGCGGCAGCCCGGGCCCCTCCCGGACTCACCTGCGGCGCGAGCCGACAGCTGGCGGCGGCGGCGGCGGCGGGGGCGGCGGCAAACCCCGGGCTCAGCCATTCCCCGCTGCCCCGGATGGGGAGAGAAGGCAGCCGCTCACTTCCTTAGCAACCCGGCTCAGCGACCCACTTCCTTAGCAACCGGTGTCAATTTCAATAACTTTATTGGAACACGAGCGGCGAACAGGGAAACCGGCGGAGCGGAGCCAGGCCGGGCACAGTACTGGCGCTTAGTAGGTTCCCAACGCGCCTGGGTCCTTTCACTCAACCAAGAGGTGTGAGGCGAGCGCGTCGTGGAATGCCTCCATCTGCCAGACTATCGTGCCTCAGTTTCCCCATCTGTAAAATGGAACTCACTGCCTTGGTCGCGCCACAGGATTTCAGCCGCCGCCCTTTGACCTTTCCGAAAGCGCTTTCACGTTCATTATCTGACTTAAGCCCTGAACTGCTACTGAGATTGCTCTCATTTAGGGTCAGTCACTCAAGCCGAAAACATTTAGGGATTATTCCTGCCTCTTCTCTCTCCTTCACCCCCTCATCCACTCAGTCACCATCTCTCTCTCTCTCTCTCTCTTTTTTTTTAAGATTTTATTTATTTAACAGACAGAGAACAGAGATCACAAGTAGGCAGAGAGGCAGGCAGAGAGAGAGAGAGGAGGAAGCAGGCTCCCTGCAGAGCAGAGAGCGCGATGTGGGGCTGGATCCCAGGGCCCCGGGATCATGACCTGAGCCAAAGGCAGAGGCTTTAACCCACTGAGCCACCCAAGCGCCCCAGTCACCATATCTCTTAATCTATCTCTCAGATATCTCTCCCGTCGGTCCACCTTTCTCCATCTTCAGTGCCACCGTACCAGGCCAGGCCACTCTCCCCTCACCTCTAGATTGGCTGAAATATCTGCTTCTGTTCATGTCCAGCCCTGCCCTGCCAAGCCATTTTTCCCTAAGGCTGCCAGAGGGATCCTTTCAAAAGGTAAAAGAAAGCATGTCATGGTCATGGCTTAACATCCTTTGACAGAACCTCGTTGCTCCTAGAATCAAATCCCAAACCCCTATTGCTTCCTACAAAATTGCTATAAATCTGTTACAGCCACGTTGGTCTGAAAGGCCAGTCTAACCACCATCCCCTCAAGAAGAATCCATATGCTGAGGCCCCGGGGGGTGGCTTCCAGGGTTACGCCTCACTCTTGATCTCAGCTCGAGTCTTGATCTCAGGCTCATGAGTTCAAGCCCGGTGTTCAGCTCCATGCTGGGTTTGAAGCCTACTTATAAATTATAAAATAAAATCCATATGCCATTCCCCACCAAACAGAAAGCTCCATAGGAGCAGAGTCTGTTTACTACTATAGCTGCCATGCCTAAAACTTTGCCTAGTCGATAGTAGGTGCTCAATAAATACGTGTTAAGTATTACATAAATGAATACCTGAGATGCTCTTCCTTACCCCACACCCTACTTTTGCTTACTCTAGAAGATATTGCTACCTGCTCCCCAGAGCTTTTTTCCTTGCTCCTGAACACACAAGTAGACGACATTTCTCAACCTTCCTTGCAGTTAAGACCAATTTCTGGCCAATTGAGTATGATATGCACATTCTCAGACCTGGTGTATAAAAAATTCCTGTATACTTGTTCTCACTTTCTCTTCTTTAAAGTGAAGAACTCAGGGTGCCTGGGTGGCTCAGTGGGTTAAAGCCTCTGTCTTTGGCTCAGGTCATGATCCCAGCATCCTGGGATCAAGCCCCGCATCGGGCTCTCTGCTCAGCAGGGAGCCTGCTTGCCTCTCTTTCTTTGCCTGCCTCTCTACCTACTTGTGATCTCTGTCAAATAAATAAATAAAATCTTTAAAAAATAAATAAATAAAGTGAAGAACTCCATTGAACACCTGAAACTAACATAACATTGCACGTTGACTAACTAGAATTAAAATAAAAACTTAAAAAAAAAGTGGGGCGCCTTGGTGGCTCAGTGGGTTAAGCCGCTGCCTTTGGCTCAGGTCATGATCTCGGGGTCCTGGGATCGAGTCCCGCATCGGGCTCTCTGCTCGGCAGGGAGCCTGCTTCCTTCTCTCTCTCTCTGCCTGCCTCTCTGCCTGCTTGTGGTCTCTCTCTGTCAAATAAATAAATAAAATCTTAAAAAAAAAAAAACCAAACCTTAAAAAAAAAAGAAAAGGGAAGGACTCCAAGGCCTTAGGAGATCAATGAGACATCCCTTAAAGGACAGCTTGCCAGAAGCTAGCCAACCCCTACCATTTAAGATGGACAAGAAAATAAATTTTTGTTGGATTCAGTGATTGAGATGTTGATGCTTTTTGTCACAGCAGTTAGCTGATCCCAAGTAAGATAGTTAGCTAATCCCAAGTAACTCTGAATCATCTTCTGGGTTCCAGCTTATTTCCCTTATCCTGTTAACCTACTGTACTATCCTATCCACTGTTATTCGATATTAATCAAGTCAGTAAATCATGTTTACCGTATACTGACTACAAATACTATTTTCTAGGGTGCCTGGATGGCTCAGATGGTTAAGCTTCTGCATTCCGCTCAGGTAATGATCTCCGGGTCCTGCTCAGCGGGGAGTCTGCTTCTCCCTTTCCTTCTGCCTCTCTCCTAACTCATGCTTTCTCTCTCTAAGAAATAAATAAAATCTTTTTTTTTTCAAAGATTTTATTTATTTATTTGACAGACAGAGATCAGAAGTAGGCAGAGAGGCAGGCAGAGAGAGAGGAAGGGAAGCAGGCTCCCTGCCAAGCAGAAAGCTCAATGCAGGGCTCGATTCCAGGACCCTGGGATCATGACCTGAGCTGAAGGCCGAGGTTTTAACCCACTGAGCCACCCAGGCACCCGAAATAAATAAAATCTTAAACAACAAAAAGAAAAATACTGTTTTCTACTGAATCAAATAATATGTTTATGTTTATGTTTCCTTTCTTCCACATCTTTTGGTATTTTCTGAGGTTAGTAATTGCCTTTTTTTTTCTTTTTCATTACTTTTCTTTGTAGCTACTGTTAGTTTAGTTGTTTGTTTGTTGTTGTTGTTGTTGTTGTTTTGTATAGTGTCAATAAATCAGGCAAATACTTAGCAGTGGATTTTCCAGATGCTTAGACACAACAAAGAGTCCATGAGTTTTGTTTTTTCTCTTGAAGACCTTGGCTCCAATCTGTACTGGTGCTCACCAAACCTAATGCACAACTGTCATACTTGCTCTTTCCTGTGTCTGTCTCCTGGATGGATTTCCCGTTCCTTGGATCCAGCGTCTTCCAGTTTTTAGATTTACTCTTCATTTCTGTGTAGCACATTTTTTAGCAGATTCCTGAGAAAAGGCGCATGGAAGCAAATATGTTTAGTCTCACACATGATTAACAGTTTAGCAGGGTATAGAAATCTAGGTTGAAAATTATTTACTCTTGGAATTTTCAAGGTATTGCCCTATTTTCTTTTTGGTATTTATATTTAAGAGCTCTAACCCTGTTCTGAATCCTGTTCCTTTGTATAAGACTAATTATTTTTTGGGTGGGAGGTCGGGGTACCAGGTGGTGGGTATTATAGAGGGCAAGGATTGCATGGAGCACTGGGTGTGGTGAAAAAATAATGATACCATTATGCTGAAAATAAATATATGAAAAAAAAAAGAAAAATTGAAAAAAAAGACTAATTATTTTTTTAATCTTTGGAAGCTTTTAGGCCATTCTCTTTATCTATAATGTTATGATATTTGATGATGATTCTCCTCAGTGAGTTTTTTCCTTCGTTGTGTCAGCTGAGTCCTTTCAATCTGGAGACTTCTATCTCTTTGTTCTAGGAAATTTTCTTATTTCTTTGATGATTTTCTCCTCTCTATTTTTTTCCCCCTCTATTCTCTCTTTCTGGAACTTCTCTTAGTCAGAAGTTGTATCTCATGGAATGAGCTCTTAATTTTCTCATTGTTTTACTCTTATCTTCCCTCTTTTTGGCTTTTTTTCCCACCTACTATCTGGGAGATTTCCTCCACTTTAGCATTCAACCTCTCAGTGGAAAGATTCTGGACTCACCTTTCAGTCATCAATATTCCCTTCTGCAGACTCTAGGTCCTAACTTCCTCTCTCTGTAAAGTCAGTTACTTCTTGCCCTCTGTCTCTGTCTGCTAAAAGCTTTCTGAAATTTCTGGACTACTAATGTCTCCCTCCTGTACCATTAGCATCGTGGGGTGATACATTATTTTTTAATTCCTTATTGTCATATAAGTGGAGTTCATATAAATGTCATCAATCCACTGTATTTAACAGGATGTCTGTTTTGCTTCATAATTTTAAAAAAAAAGGTGGATGAAAGGGGATGAATAGGTATCTCCTAGAAAAAGAACAGAAAACATGGCTTTTAAACATATGAAAACATGCTTCTGCTCACTCATATTAAAGCAAATGAAAATTTAAACAACCATATGATTTTCCCCCCACGTAATCAGAAAGAAAAAGAACCTTTGATAATGCACTCTTGATGTGTTGATGAGAGTCTGGTATTGGTTGTGTCCTCAGCAAGTTGTATGACTCTGTTTGAAGGAACAGGATTAGTAGTAGTAATAGTAGTACTAAAATGTAGAGTGACTAAGTCATCCTGGTTTGCATAGGACTTCCCTTGTTTAGCACCAAAAGTCTCATGTCCCAAGAAATCCCTCAGTCTGGGCAAACTGGGGTGGTTAGTTATCCACTGCAGTGATATATATATATATATATATATATATATATATATATATATATTTATTTTATTATTATTTTTTTTTTAGATATTACTATTATGTTCCTTTTCCTTTTCAGATTGTGACCCCCTTTCCATCCAACCTGGACTGGGAGGCATTTATTGCTCAGGGAAGAGTTGTTTCAGAAGAAAAATAGGGAAAGAAATTTCTGAGTCCCCAGATTCCTGGAGAGAGACTCAGAATGAAAGAAATCTTGACAAGTCAGAGCAGAGATTTGCTAAGTTTGAGGGAAGCAGGGGGACCTGGGTGGCTCAGTTGGTTAAGCATCTGCCTTTGGCTCAGGAAATAATCTTATGGTCCTGGGATGGAGCCCCACTGAACAGCAGGCCTTCTCCCTCTCCTGCTGTCTGCCACTCCTCCTGCTTATTCTCTCTCTCTCTCTCGCTCTGTGTCAAACAAATAAGTAAAATCTTAACGTTAAGAATGCAACAAGGAGGGGTACCTGGGTGGCTAACTGGGTTAAGCCTCTGCCTTTCACTCAGGTCGTGATCTCAGGGTCAGCGGGGAGCCTGCTTCCTCCGCACCCTCCCCACCCCACCGCCTGCTGCTCTGCCTACTTGTGATCTCTCTCACTCTGTCAAATAAATAAATTAAATCTTTAAAAAAAAAAAAAAAGAATGCAACAAGGAGAATGAGGCCAATGGGATGAGATCAAAGGGTCCTGATACAGAAAGATCATGTGGACCAGAAAAGAGACCCCTCCCTGCCAGATGGAGCGAACTCCAGCCTAGAAATGATCTGATCTAATTCCAGTGAGCACTATTCATCATAAGCAATAGAAACCAATTCTGACTGAAGGCTGCAGAAATGGGATTCATTAAAAGGGTAATGGGAAGTTCAAAATCAGAATTTTCTAGAAGCAGCCAGGAATGAGAGAGGTCATTGGCCAGGCTGGTGAGGACACCGGATGCCCAGCTGTCACCACAGATATCTGGCCATGGGCACTGTCTCAATACCACTCTTGCTCACCCTCCCCATAAGGATTCTCCACAGTCTCAGCTTCTTTGTAACCCAAGCTCTGATAGGTTGAGCTTTGATCATGTATCTATCTCCTACCTGTAGTAGAAGCTATAAAGGCAAACATTTGGGGCTTCTTCTATGGTGGCAGGAAGACTCTACCTTCATTTACAAAGTGAGAATTCCCAAACACTGGGAAGAGTTCTGTTGCTAGGCAGGAGCAAGGTAGCTCATTACAACCAGACATCCCCTTATCAAGGAGCTCCATCAGTCCTCCCCCTCACTGTCACTCAGTAAGGACAACTCACCCCAGTGGCAGGCGTGACACCAGTGACCACCCACCAGAATGAACCCCACCATGCCATGAAATCTTGCTCAGTCCTCATCTGTCTCATCCTGTGAGGACATCCCATTTTCATGGCTGGAGGCATCCCAAATGCTCTGTGACAGAGGAGAGCACTAGACAGTTAGGGACTTGGGGGCAGGAGGAGAGTGAAGAAAGGGATCTGCTGGTACCTAGCCTGGGTTGGACTGAATGGAGCCAGCTTGCAGTCTCCTACCAGACCAGGAGAAAGGCAAGTTTTAGCCTAGACACCCATGAACAGTTTTATTATGACCTCACCTAGAGAAAATAACTTCTGATGGGCTCCTCACAGGGTTGACAAATGACAGATGGTCTGGCTCCTCTCGCAAGGGGAAAATCACCCAATTTGCTCTCTTCTCTCTGACATTTGAGAGCAGAGTGGTCTAAAAGATCTTTCCACAGTGACAGAAATGATCTATGTCTGCAGTGTCTAATACGGTAGCCACCAGCCACGTGTGGCTATCGACCACTTGTAATGTGGCTAGTGCTCCTGAGGAACTGAACTGTAATTTACTCAATTTGGATTCATTTAAGTTTAAATGGATGGTGCAGCTCTGGGCTATGGAAAATGACAAGCCTGGACTATGGGGTCTGGATGGTCTTGGGTTTGAATCCCAGCTCCTCCTCTCACCAGACTGCTGAGTAACCCAGTGCATGTCATGTGAACTTTCTGGGACTCAGCTTCCCATCTGCTATTAAGGGTACCGCTTGCATTTGTTGTGAGGATTGACTGAGATATGGTGTGGGACCATGCCTGGCACTTAGTACGTGTTCCGTAAATGGTGGATCTTTTTCCTTCCTTGATTGGGTGAAGGGCCATACTATCCTCCAGGGAAATGATCATTGCAAATGTAAGGAGTCCTGCTGGCAAAGAGAGCTTGATCTTTTTAGAAATTTAATACCACTTGCGGAAGAGGGCTGAAAGGGGATCCTGTAAAAAGACTACAAAGGTGAGTGAAGTAAGTCAGACTGAAAAAGATAAATGCCCTATGATCTCACTTACATGCAGAAACCAAAAATCAAAATCAAAAACAAACAACGGCAAAAATCTGAGCTCATGGATACAGGGCACAGATTAGTAATTGCATTAGGTGGGGAGTAGAGGGTGGGCCACATGGGTGACGGGGGCCAAGAGGTACAAACTTCCAGTTATACCCAGGACTAAGTCCTGGGTAGGTAATGTACAACACAGTGACTATAGTTAATGCTTTCTATAAAAGAGAAAGAGTGGATCTTGAAAGTTCTCATTATAAGAAACTTTTAAAACTGTGTGTGGTGATGGATGCTAACTGGATTTATTGTGGTGATCATTTTGCAACATACACAAATATCAAATTATTATGCTGTACACCTGTAACTAATATAATACTATGTCAGTTATATCTCAAATTAAAAAAAAAAAAAGAAAAGAAAAGAAAAGAAAGAAAGACCGTAAAGGGAATGATTTATTAGAACACAAGGAGGTGGCATCCCAGAGCCCCTTTCAGGAAGAAACAAGATGCCAGGCTTGGATGGAGGCCAAGCACCTGAGACAACCTGGATGGTTCTCACTTGGCTAAGTGCCCAGGTTCAGTGTGGATGAGGCTCTGGGACCTGAGGGAGGCTCTACCGGCTGAGAATCAAGCTAATGCCTTCTAAATTCACTAAGCTAATGCCTTCTAAATTCAGCTCTTTGAAGTTTTCTGAAGAAAACCAGATGGGAGTTGGCTGCTAATTGCTTCCTCCTCGGGCACTTAACTGTCTCTATGACCTTGAGCAAGTTAGTTCACCTTTCTGGATCTCATTCCCTATTTGCCCCCTGGAGGTCTGCTGTGAGAACTTAACCAAGAGAATGGGTGGGACATTGCTCTCCCAGCTATCAGGCACCATAAATCATGGGGGATGAAGAAAAAACAATAACTAACATCTCAGAGCCTGAAGGAGGTCCTAGATGCCTGTGGCTGAACTAGGACCAGAATCAAGGTCCCAGGACTGGGTTTTGTCTTACTGTATTCTCTAGGCATAGCACAGTGCCTGGCACATAGCAACACACAGCAGACTATTAAAAAATATATATTGGGGCATCTGGGTGGCTCAGTGGGTTAAGCCTCTGCTTTCTGCTCAGGTCATGATCCCAGGGGTCCTGAGATCAAGCCCCGAATTGGGCTCTCTGCTCAGCAGGGAGTCTGCTTCCCCCTCTCTCTCTGCCTGCCTCTCTGTCTACTTGTGATCTCTGTCAAATAAATAAATAAATTTTTAAAAAATGGGTAGGGGCCCCTGGGTGGCTCAATGGGTTACAGCCTCTGCCTTCGGCTCAGGTCATGATCCCAGGGTCCTAGGATCGAGCCCCGCATCAGGCTCTCTGCTCAGTGGGGAGCCTGTTTCCTCCTCTCTCTCTGCCTGCCTCTCTGCCTACTTGTGATCTCTGTCTGTCAAATAAATAAATAAAAATCTTTTTTAAAAAATGGGCAAAGGACTTGAACAGACGTTTCTCCAAAGAAGATCTACAAATGGTGAATAAACTCATGAAAAGAAGCTCAGCATTACTAATCATCAGGGGAAATGCAGATCCAACAATGAGATCCTACCTCACCCATTAGGGTGGCTATTTCCAGAAAACAGGAAATGACAAGAGTTGGTCAGGATGCACAGAAAGTGGAACCCTCATGCACTGTTTGTGGGAATGTAAAACAGTGCAATCACTGCGCAAAACAATATGGTGGTTCCTCAAAATACTAAAAATAGAGTTACCATATGATCCAGAAATTCATATCCTGGTATATGCCCCAAAAGACTGAAAACAGGGTCCCAAAGAGATATATTTGTATATACCCATGTTCATAGCAGCATTATTCACAATAGCAAAAAGGTGTCCATTGGAAGGACAAACGAAATGTGATATAGACATACAATGGAATATTACTCAGCTTTGAAAAGGAAGGAAATTGGGGTACCTGGGTGGCTGAGTCAGTTAAGCATCTGCCTCTGGCTCAGGTCACAATCCCAGGTCCTGGGATCGAGCCCTGCGCCAGGCTCCCTGCTCACTGGGAGAAAGAGAAGAGGCTTCTTTTTCTCCCTCTGCCTGACGCTCCCCCTGCTTGTGCTCGCTTGCTCTCTCTCTGTCGAATAAATAAGTAAGATCTTAATAAATAAATAAATAAATAAATAATAAAAGGAAGACGATTAGGGGTATGAGCCTGGCTCAGCCAGTAAATCATGCAACCCTTGATCTCAGGGTAGTGTGTTCAGGCCCCAGGGTGGGCATAAAGCTTTAAAATAAATAATAAAATAGAAGGAAATTCATGCTATCACATGAATGAATCTTGAAGACATTATGTTAAGTGAGGTAAGCCAGACATAAAAAGGTAACTACTGGTAACTCAAGTATAGGAGGTACTTAAAGTAGTTAAAATACAGAGACAGACTGCAGAGCAGTGGTTGCCAAGGGCTGTGGGGAGGGGGTTATGGGGAGTTGTTCACTGGGCAGATAAACTGTGGCACATCCAGATAATGGAATATTATTCAGCACTAAAAACAAATGAGCTATTAAGCCATGAAAAGACACAGAGGAAACTTATTAGTAAGTGAAGAAACCAAACGGTACTGTATGATTCTAACTCTGACATTCTGGAAAAGGCAAAACCACAGAGATGGTAAAACATCAGTGGTTGGTCCACCTGGGTGGCTCAGTGGTCCACCTGGGTGGCTCAGTGGTTAGTGATCCCAGGGTCCTGGAATCTAGCCAGCCTCTGGCTCTCTGCTCAGCAGGGAGCCTGCTTCTCCCTCTCCTACTCCGCCTGCTAGTGTTCCCTCTCTCGCTGTGTCTGTCTCTGTCAAATAAATAAATAAAATCTGAACAAACAAACAAACAAACAAAAAGATCAGCGGTTGCCAGGAGTAGGGTACAGGAAGGGAGGAATAGGCAGAGCGCAGAGGAATTTAAGGGCAGAGAAACGTCTCAGTATGATACCATAATGATGGATACACGTCATTAAACATGTGTCCAAATCCATAGAACGTACAAAACGAGGAGTCAACCTGACTGTAAACTTGGATAGTCTATGAGTGATAAGATGTGTCAGTGGAGGTTCATCAATTACAACAAAGGTACAGCTCTGGGGATGTTGCTAACAAGGAAGGCCACACATATGGGGACAGACAAGGAGTGTGTGTGCTCAATCTCTCTGTGCCTTCCCCTCAGTTTTGTTGTGAACCTAAAACTGCTCTAAAAGAATAAAGTCTCGGGTGCCTGGGTGGCTCCGTGGTTTAAGCCTCTGCCTTCAGCTCAGGTCATGATCCCAGGGTCCTGGGATCGAGTCCCGTATTCGGGCTCTCTGCTCAGTGGGGAGCCTGTTTCTCCACCTCTCTCTCTGTCTGTCTCTCTGCCTACTTGTGATCTCTCTCTCTGTCAAATAAATAAATAAAATATTTTAAAGAAATTAAAAGTGAAAGAATAAAATCTCTAAAAAAAGAGAACCTAAGTAGATACTGTGATCATAATGCAATCTGTCATTAGCGAACCCACCATCCTGGTGCTGGTGATTACAGTTCCTGGGATGGCCATCACCTGGAAGGTCATGAAGATCCATCAGGACACTATTATTTCCCTTTCTTTCCCCTGAGCAGCAGGGTCATCTCTGGCCCCACTCACAACCAGGCCCAGTCTCTGCATAAAGTTGACATCTGACACTGGTAGCCGCCCACCCATCAGGAAATGTTTACTTAAAAAACCTTGGGGTGGGCACGAGTAATTGTAGGAATTACAAGGCACCTGAAGGTGGTTAAGATGCGGAGTTTACATGAGCTAGGGCTCTGGAAGCACAGGGAGTCTTGGATATACCAGTTCTGTGTGGCCTTGGGCAAGTCTCTTTCCCTCTCTGAGCTTCGGTTTCTTCCTCCACGACCCAGACGTGACGCTTGCTGGATGACCTCACAGAATTCCTACAGGAGAGTGGATAGTGAAGTGCTGTAGTAAAATGCTTCATTACTTAATGGCCAGATGGGAGGAGCATGGTGGTTATTCTAAAGGGCAATTAAAGATTCCGTATGAGAACTGGGGGACTCAGCATAAGAGAGAACTACCCGGTGTGGAGCCAGGCGGATCTGGATTTGGATCTTAGCTCCGTCATTGATGCTGTGGGGTCTTGGGCAAGACACTGAATGTCTCAATGTCTCACAGCCAGTGAGTATTAGCCCCAAGGAGCACAGAGTGGCATCAAAGTTTATGAGCTGCTCTAGACCTATCTCTGCCATTTATTAGCTGTATGTGATCTTTTTGGCTTTTCCCAAAGAGCATCACAAGGAAAGAAATTCAAAGGCATATTTTTGATCAGTAGGAAAGTGGAATCAGGGATGAAATGAGAAGAGCAGAAGGGTTGGTGGGACAGATAATCCACAGATACAAGGTGGTGGCCTATGGCAAGGAGACAAAGGGGAAGGGCACTGGGGGAGCTGAAAGTTCCAGAAAGGATATTTATGGAGCACTTACAATGAATCAAGAATGTCAGTCCTCACAATTCCCGAGTATGAAGGCACTATTACATCCCCATCCTACAGATGGGCAAACTGATCCCGGAGCCCACCCTCTCCTCTTTGCACACAGCCAGGTGTTCCAGTGCAGGCCCTTCACTCTCTCATGTCCTCTGCAGATAATGGGTGTGTCTCTAGGGCACACACACACACAAAAACATTCTATTCTCCCCTTCCCCAGAGGCTCCCAGACTTGTGGACAGGAGACACAAACCCTACTCTGATTTGAGGTACGGCCCGTGGAAGCACATTCAGTGACTGGCAATCCATGACGATTCTCAGTTATCCCTGTCCCACCCCTGCAGACCTGCCCCGCCCACACCCCTCCCAGGACTCCTCACCTCCCGGAGGGACAGGCCCGAGCTCCTCCTGCTGATGTGGACCCACCTCGCTTGGCCGTATTTCTCTTTTCTCTCTGGCCTGGCTTCACCAGCTCACAGGGTTCTCTCTCTCTCTCTCTCTCTCTCTCTTTTTTTTTTTAAGATTTTATTTATTTGAAAACAGAGATCACAAGAAGGCAGAGAGACAGGCAGAGAGAGAGGAGGAAGCAGGCTCCCCGCTGAGCAGGGAGCCCGATGCGGGGTTCTATCGCAGGACCGTGGGATCATGACCTGACAGAGGCTTTAACCCGCTGAGCCACCCAGGCGCCCCTCACAGGGTTCTCTGTGCCTTTGCTCTGGGGGGGGGGGTTTCCCTGCCTGGAATGCCCTCTCCCCAGATCCCCTCATACACACACACACATACACACACACACACGCACACACGCACACACACAGGCACAGCACATCTCTGTCCCTACCCATTCATCACCTCCACCTGGATATAGGAATATGTTGCATGTTCCAGCACCTAAGAGGAAAATGTGAATAATTAAACAATTAAAATAGTTAAATCAGGGGCGCCTGGGTGGGAAAGGGAAGGGAATTTCCCTTCTCCTTTTCTTTCCCTTCCCTTTTCTTTTTCCTTCCTTCCTTGCTCTCTCCCTCCCCCCCTTCCTCCCTGTTTGCTCACAGCACTGCATTTATTGGGCGCTTCCTATCTGCCAGACGCTGCGGTAAGGACTTTACCATCTTTCTTATCACGTATCTATCTGCTTAAGAGGCAGAACCTATTATTATCCCCATTTTACAGATGACAACTGAGGCTGAAGTGATTACCAAATGAGTAAGGGACAGAGCCACAGTCAAAGTCTGTGCTAACTCAACTTCAGAGCCCACAACTTTGGCCTTTTTTGGACTCACCAAATGGTGGACAATAGGTAGCATCTGTCTGCAATTGTGTTTCATTTGGCCTACTGTCTTATAAAGAATTAATTGCCAATATTTAAAAACCATATTTTCCATATACATTGGGATGTCCAACTTCTCTTGAAATACCCGAGGACTTGGCCATACTGGACCTGGATTTCCACGTGGCAGTCGTTAGCTGGAGGGAGTTACATTTGCCCCAGATAACAACTAATGTGTGTATTCCACTTGGTCATATGTTCCCCTGCCCCCCATAGACCCACCATATTTATTTTTATTGCCTGTCTGGCTCCTGGAAGCATTTCAGTTTATGTATGACTCCTGGGTTCACACCTTCTAATAGCTGGGTTTGCCTTGAGAATATCCTGAGCTCCCCATCACCAGAGGTGTGCAAACTGAGAGTAGCTGGCTAGTCGGTAGGTGTGTTGAAAAGGGATTTCAAGGTCCAGTTGGGGAATTGGGTCACATAACATACAGTCCCTTCTATCCCCGCAGGGCCAAATATTTACTTAAGACTTTCCAGCATATATTGTTAAAAACCAACTTCCCCTCTGGTCTCAACTTACTGTTTCAACTTTCCCTTCACCTTGGTTTCTGATCTATTTCTGTATTTTGATCATATGATTATGCTGTATGAATTCTCATAAGCTTCCTCAAATCCTTTTTGGAACAAGGCATGGGGAACAGATAAATCTATAATAAATATTTACATAAAGGGCTTGGTTCCACGAACAGAAAAGAAACAACAACAAAAAGAATTTTAAGTTGTATAACCTGTACAGCTTGTAAGTTGTAGGAGTCATAACTGTTAAGTTATCTCAGTTTCTCTGAAATTCTTGAGCTCAAGGACTTGAAGAACAGAAGGACCTAGACGTCTGGGTTTGTGCTTAGAAGCACTAGTTGTGCTAGTGCACTAGTTTGTGCTTAGGTCCTCCCAGGAAAGGGAGCCTCAGGAAAGGCAACCCCCTAAAGTTTTATTTCCCACTCTTTACCTGAAGTAGATTTTAAAATTATAAACCCCGGCGAGGGGTTTCTAGGGGGCTCAGGTGGTTAAGTGTCCAACTCTTGATATTGGCTCAGGACATAATCTCAGGATTGTAGAACCAAGCCCCACATCAGGCTCTCCACTCAGTGGGGAGTCTGCCTGGGATTCTCTCCCTCTGCCCTTCTCCTTGCTCCCATGTGTGCGCTCTCTCTCTCTCAAATAAGTAAACAAATCTTTAAAATTATAAAACTAACCATGGGGGCGCCTGGGTGGCTCAGTCGGTTGAGCGTCTGCCTTCCACTCAGGTCATGATCTCAGGGTCCTGGGATAGAGCCCCACATGGGGGCTCTCTGCTCAGTGGGGAACCTTCTTCTCCCTCTGACCCTCTCCCTGCTTATGCTCTCTCTTTCTCAAATAAATGAAATCTTAAAAAAAAATTTTTTTAAACCTTAAAAAAATAACAAAACTAACTATAGCAGGGTTTTTTTTTTTTCTCACTGCATATTTATTGGCAATCCTCTTGTTGAGAGAGGAAATCTATGTCCTCTTTCCTCAATCATGAGTGGGCTTGTGGCTGATTTAACCAGTAGAGTATGGCAGAAGTTATGCTATGTGACTTCTGAGACTGGGGCATAAAAGATACATAGCTTGGTCTGGTTCTCTTGAAATATCTTTTCTCCAGATGCTTCCTTTCTCTTTCTTTCTCTTAGGAGCACAGTTTCCATTCTGTGAGGAATCTGTGCCACACTAAGAGCATCTGTGGGTATTCTGAGCAGTGGCCCTACCTGAGCTCAGGTGCCACAAATGAAGTCACTCACCTCCCACTGTCATAGTCTTCCCCTTGGGAGCAGAAACGAACCAGTTCTGCTGTGTCTTATCCAAATTTCCAACTTATAGGATCTAAGAGCAGAATACAAAGATTGTTGTTTTATAGCACTAGGTTTGGGGTGGTTTGCTCTCCCACAACAGAAAACTGGAACAGTCAACCAATGATCCAAACCATAAAGAAAAATATGTGTAAAAGTGGTAATTTCCATTTTGTGACATTTCATTTCATGTCACTCCCCAAAGGTAACACTGTTAGATCCTTCTAGATCTTTTTCTATACATTTATATATGTATGTGTAATAGAAATATATAGGTTTTGTGTTTCTTTTTTCTTTAAGTAAGATTATATAAAAAGACAATTTGCTTTTTTTTCTCAATAACGATCTCTCAGTGATCTCTTTAAATTTACAAAAGAACTTGAATGGGTAGTGATCCATTCACATGTAGCGGTAGTCAGCTCCAAGGTGACCCTCAATGACCTCCCCCCCATATGCAAATCCTTGTATTGTCCTCTCCCATACTGACCTGCAACGTCTTGCATGACCAGTAGAGTACGGCAGAAAAGTTGGTGTGCTCTTCTAAGACTAGGTTCTAAAAGGCACTGCAGCTTTGTCCCAGTCTCTTGCTCTCTTTTGTTCTGGGGAAAGCAGCTGCTGTATCATGAGCAGGTCTGTGGAGAGGCCCACATGGGGAATAACTGAACCTTCTTATCAACAGCCATGTGCATGAGCCATCTTGGAAGTAGCCCTCCCAGCCCCAGGCAAGCCTTCTCATGAGTGCTACCCCAGCCGAAAACTTGGTTCCACTTCATGAAAGACCCTGAGCCAGAACCACCCAGCAAAGCTGATCCCAGATTCCTGACTCTCAGTAACTACATGAAATAATAAATGTTCATCGTTTTAAGCCACCGGATTTAGTCAATTACTGAGTTAATTGCAACAGTATAGTTATTGCAATAATATATAACTATATGTGGTTCAAGTTTCCAAAAAATATTAAAAAAAAGATGTAGTAAATCTTTGTCACTTTGACCTCTAAACTCTCACCTGGTCCACCATCCTCTCCCCCACCCCTATTTAACTTGGAGTAAGGCCTTGGGAAATGTTAGATTTATTATCTTGAGTATGGAAGCAGGCATGCCTTTGGTCCCTCTCACAGATCGTCTGACCCAAGAAAGCCTGTAGTAGTGTGGCATTCCCTTTCAGCTGCTATAAAACTGTGCCCTTTTTTCTCCACAGGAACTGAGCCATTGGCCTTTTCAGCCTAGATGCCATTTTTCCCTGCCAAGGCCTGACACCCACGTGCATCCCCACATCCTGTCTCAGGTCTGGGGGTGGGGGCTTCCTTTCTGTGCACATTAGTGGAAAACATTACCTGGCCTTTTTCTTCAACCCATAGAAATCAGAAACCAACCACTCACCTCTCAGCCTGTGGTCCCAGCCTATTCTCCAGACTTCTCTCCCATGGTACTCCCCCTTCGCCCTGCCTCAGTCCTAAAGCCTTCAACCCAGACTTCCGATCTGCTCTGAAACTCCCTTAAGACATCGCTCATGCCGATTCCTCTGCCTGGCATGCTCTATCGCACCCCTGCCCCGCCCTTCTGAAAACAACCGCCAATCTGTAAGACTCAAACCAGGGGTCATGAATGAATGAATCTATGAATCTATCTCTATGAATCTTCCCCTATCAATCCCACAGGTCTCCCTGCTTTCAACCTAGCCCTGTCGGTCCACTATGTGCTTGACAGCCAGAGGGACTGATGTGATGAAACCTATATAGGTTTCAAACCCTATAGGTTTCATCACATCAGTCTGGGATGGGATGAAACTGGGATCATGCTCCCAGTTCCAGTAAGATGGGTGAACAGCCTCCATCCTACCTCTGATGCTGAAGGAAGCTCCAAATTCTGGACAGAAGGCATGGAGCAGTTAAGTCAGGCCTCGGAAAGTCAACAGTAGCAGGCAGACCAGGGAAGAAATACCACCAATCTAGCAGTAAGTTTACACCTGTTGTTTCCTCTGATGTTCCCTGGGCTGTGTCAGTGCAGCCTTGAACCTAGGACTGGGCATGGGCGCATGGGCAGGGAGTGTCAGGAGATACTCTCTAGTTCTGGCTCCAGAAACAGGAATGAAGAATGAGGTCTCCTACCCTTCAGAGAGAGTGAGGAAGATCTCCATTTCTTTTCCTCATTTTCTTTTATCCTAGCCCCCAGGCCTCCCAGGTGGTGGAGGTAGTTGCAGGGGCAGACAGGAACCTGAAACTATGAGGAAGAAGAACCTTCCGCTCTAATTGAATGGTTAGATGGTCCCAAGATGGTGGGATGAGCCCATACTCATACTGGAGCTTTGGCTCCAGATGTGGGTGTAGCTGTGGGAAATATGCATCAGAGTCTGGTAGATGAAGCCTCAGGGAACCACAAAGTCACAGGGAGTTGGCAAGGAGAGAGGAGTTTGGGAAAGTGACCCCACAAAATTATTTATGGATTTCTGGGCTCACCCCCTAGGTATGCAGAGTGGATCTAGCCTAAGCAGCTCACCACAGACTTTGAGAGACTGAATCACAAACTAGACCATTGCCTGAGTTGTGGCCAATGAGCGGCACTCCCAAGGGGCAGATGCAAGTGGCATCACACAGGGTTTGAAAAGAGGACTGACACTGGAACCACAACCCAGAGAAGGCAGGCAGAGATTGCGGCTTGAACCCACTTTGCCAATTACCTGCAAAGACAAAAGAATCGATATTCTCTACAGGATTTATTTATTTTTTTTTAAAGATTTTATTTATTTATTTGACAGAGAGAGATCACAAGCAGGCAGAGAGAGAGGAGGAAGCAGGCTCCCCGCTTAGCAGAGAGCCCGATGCGGGGCTCGATCCCAGTACCCTGGGATCATGACCTGAGCCGAAGGCAGCCCCTCTCTACAGGATTTAAATGCAACCCAGAGCTCATAACATAATGTTAAAAATGTCGAGGGCAAATTACTTCCAGTATGAAGAAGCAGGAAAATTTCAGCTCATTCAAGAAAAGACAGGAAAGGGGCACCTGGGTGGCTCAGTGGGTTAAAGCCTCTGCCTTCGGCTCGGGTCATGATCCCAGGGTCCTGGGATCGAGCCCCACATCGGGCTCTCTGCATCTCGGAAAGCCTGCTTCCTCCTCTCTCTCTGCCTGCCTCTCTGCCTACTTGTAGTCTCTGTCTGTCAAATAAACAAATAAAATCTCAAAAAAAAAAAAAAAAAGAAAAAAAAAGAAAAGACAGGAAAAGATGCAAACACCAAGATGCTGGAATGATCTGAAAAAGCCCTTAAAGGAACCGCTGCAAAAATCCTCTGGGGAGAGGATGGGGAGTCAGGGCTCGATGGGGATGGAGTTTCAATTTGGAAAGAAGAAAAAGGCTGGAGGTGGATGGTGGTGATGGTACGCAATAGCGTGAATGCATTTATTGTCATTGGACTGTATACTTAAAATAATGAAAATGGTAAATTTTAAGGGGGGTCTGGCTGGCTCCATCAGTAGAGCATGTGACTCTTGATCTCAGGGTCATGAGTTCAAGCCCTAAGTTGGGCCTGGAGACTACTTAAAACAAAACAAAACAAAACAAAACAAAAACAAAGCTCCAAGAAATAAGGATGAAGACTCTGGGCTTTCTTCAGTTTTTTAGTAAATAGAAGATATATATTAAAATTTCCATGGTGGGGGGCGCCTGGGTGGCTCAGCCAGGGTCCGAGGATTGAGCCCTGCATTGGGCTCCCTGCTTGGCGGGGAGCCTGCTTCTCCCTCTCCCTCTGCTTGTCACTCTGCCTACTTGTGATCTTTATCTCTCTGTCAAATAAATGAATAAAATCTTTTTAAAAAGTTTCCATTTGGTATCTGTATATGTACCAGCTATGTATTTGAAATACAACAACCAAAATTTAAAAGCTCACTGGAAGGGCTAAACAGCAGAATGGAGATGTCACAAGAAAGAAAGAATCTACGAACTCCAAGCTAGGTCAGTAGAAACTGCCGAGTCTGAACAACAGAGGTAAAAAAGGTTGGGAAATAAATAAATAAATAAACAGGGTCTACAGGATCTGTGGCACAAAATCCAAAGGTCTAACACACCTATCATCAGAGTAGCAGAAGGACAGGAGAAAGGGGCCAGTGCATGAATGCTTTGAACAGCTCTGTTCACCCTCTCTCCCAGTTTGGAAATGAACCCTCCAGTGAGTAAATCAATAAACAGAGTGTGGTACATCCATCCAATGGAACACAGCTCAGCAATAAAAAGGAATGAACTGTTGACACTCTACAACTGAGATGAGTCTCAATGGCATCATTCGGAGTAAAGGAAGACATTTCAAAAGGTGACATACTATATGATTCCATCTAGGTGACCTTCTCCAAAGGACAAAATTATAGCGACAGATCAATGGTTAACACAGGTTAGGGGTGGGGAGAGTGTGTCACTACAATGGGAAACACAAGGGTTTTTTGAGCGGTGATGGAACTGTTCTGTTTCCTGTTTGTGGTGGTGGTTACGCAAATGTACATGTGTTAACATTCGTAGGCCTAAGTATCAAAAAAAAAAAAAAGTAGTGAATTTCTACTCTATGTTAATTGAAATAACAAAAAACTTGTGGTAGAGACGCCTGGGTGGCTCAGTTGGTTAAGTGTCTACCTTCAGCTCAGGTCATGGTCCCAGGGTCCTGGGATGGAGCCCCACATCGGGCTCCCTGCTCAGCTGAGAGTCTGCTTCTCCCTCTTGCTCTGCCCTCCCTCTGCTCATGTTCTCTTTCTCTCTCTCAAATAATAAATAAAATCTTAAAAAACCAAACCTGTGGTAGTGAGACTCCAAGATGGCCCACAGTGATCCTCACCTACTCATATGTCTGCCGTTGTGTGGACCCCCATCATATGGAAGAGGGCTGGCCTGTGTGACCAATAAACGCAACAGAAGTGTCGGGTATGACTGAAGAGGCCAGATCATAAAAGCCACCGCAGCTTCTGTCTTGGTCTCTTTAATCACTCACTCTGGGGGAAAGCCAGCCCGTGTTGTGAGGACACCCAGACCATCCTGTGAAGACAAGCTAAGGCACCTTACCAACAAATTCCACTGCCAGGAACATATCCTGCTGGTGTATTTGCCCACGTGGGAAATGGTGCCTGTTGATGACAGCTTTGTTCCTGATGGCCAAAACATCAAACTTAAATATCTCAGAATAGGCTAACTGCTTTATGGTCCATCATTCACGTTGTGGAATATTAGGAAGAGGATAAAAAGAATGAAAAAGAGCTGCATATCTGATATTGAAAAAACTCGTAAGTGTGTCATATGAAAAAAGCAAAAGCCAGAGAGTATGATTTTGTGTTTTGTTTTTTTTTTTAAAGGATATACATATGGAGGTATCTCTAGAGATAGCATGAAAAATTTCTGGAAGGCATTCAGCATTTGCCTCTGGGGAACGTTCTGGTAGATGTTCTGGTAAATGTCTGCTAGAGCAGGCATTTATTTTTCATTCTACAGGTATATTCTTTTGTACTTTTTCACTTTTGAATAGCCTATACAGCCAGAGCTCTGCCTTTCGGCATTGTCCTAAAAGGGCACTGTGGGGACCCCTTCAGTGAGCCCTGAAAAGCCCCTCCTTCCACCAGCACCTATTGACTTGCCTTTGACCCAGAGACAAGCCCTGATTAAAATCTATCAAACACTAGGTTTCAGAGCCTCCTCTGTCTCTCCAAGATAAAACCCACACCTCTCAGTTTGGCATTTTAGGCCCTTCACACACGGCTCAAACCTTCCTGTGCTGCTTCATCTCCCATCTCCACATCCCTGGATCCCCGCACGGCACTGCTCATGCTCCCCACAAATTCAGCTCTCTTTCTGGTTTTCACTTTATAGTCTTTCCTCTAGGTTATTTTAAACCCACAGTCACATCAACCGCCCCAAAGCCCATCTCTGCTGGTGCCACTCCCTTGCATCACTGGGTCCCTGATGCTCCCAGCAGTACAAGTTCTTCACTCTGGCCTTTGAGCACCACCTGCCATGTTCCAACCTCAAGAACTCTCCACACTCTTCCCCCAATCCAACTAAACTAGACACATTGTGAGCTCCTCTTTGTACCTTTGCTCATATGGTTTCCTCCATCCAGAATCCCCTTTCCTCTTTCGCATGTGCACCTGTTGGTAACACATCCATCATTCAACTCAACTCTAACCTTCTCCGTGAATCTTGCACGAGGTCAAAAGTCATCCCTGCTTCTCAGACTACTTTCTCTGCATTTCCTTCATTCAACCCTTACACAATGAGCACTCTTCAAAGCTGCATACCAGGTCAGATGCTGGTGTAGGGAGATACATCAAGCATGGTCCCTGCTCTTTGGGGAAGCTCTGGTCTAGCTGGGGAAACCAAGAAGCAAATGTCCTCACATAAGTAACCTCAGATAAGGCAGCACAGCTCAGGGGTTCAGGACCCCAGCTCTTATCTTCTACTTCCAAGGTTCAAGTCCTAACTCTGCCACTCATAAACTGTGTGACCTTGAGCTAGTTGCTTCACCTCTCTGTGCCTCAGTGCTCTTACCCGTCCAATGGAGATACTGGGAGGACCAGCTTCACGGGGCTATTTGAACTAGATGGTTTAGCTTATATAAAGTGCTTAAACACAGGCTGGCAAGTGGTAAATGACACATATTGGTTATGACCACAATTTCCAGGTATTATGGCAGCTCAGGAGAGGAAAATTTCTTAGAGTAAGATGTCGAAACACTAATGAGTATGATATAAGCAGAGAGAAAGCCTTGGCCACAGTGTGGAGACGTGAAGGGTAGGTGGGGTATGAACGCACAGTAGAGTTTCTCTCTTACAGTAATTTCAGTACCTGTTTCTCCCGCCTTGACAGCCCCCGTGGGGCTTGTTCTGAGGGCCTAGCAGAGAAGCGAGGCTGAGTGAGGTCTCCCAGATTTCATCTTCTCAATCCCCCCCACATCCTTTACTTAATGTATTTCTCTAAAGCGACTTGCTTTTTGTAAACTAAATACCTTTCTTAGAAGGAAACTGTAAACCACATCTGTAAATGAAAAAAATTCAAAAACGCAAATACAAAAGCATCTCCAGCATCAATATAATGAAAGCAAAACAGTGTCGCTAAATTCAAGCTAACTAATGTCTTACTCTGAGGTCTGCTCTCTGTTACCAGGACAGATTATTAGCAAATCGTGGAGAAATTAATGACATGCTGGCGACGAACTGAGACTTTCTCTTTGGCATTGTTAGCAGGGCTGAGAAAACAAAAAGATAATTCTTTTTGCTAGTGCCCTGTACCTCTGAAAACACCGCACACATTGTTAAAAAGGGAAATATCCCCTCTTCCCAAAACAATCCATGTGAAATTTTTTAGAGAGACAGATTTTCAGAGAGAGAGATGAGCCTCTTCCCAGGCTCCTTCTCTGCACCCCCCACCCCCCACGGTGGGCATTGTTCCCCACTTGTGCTGAGTCACTGTACTTGGGGAAGGAGGCAGTTTCCAGGGAATGCCTTTTGTTCCTGTCCATACTGCTATTTACCTGGTTGGGCTTGGTGTCCTGAGCTGATGATCAATAAAGGATTAGACTTAAAAACAAACCAAACCTGCTTGTCCTTAAATAATGTTAATTTCAAGGTAAACATCTCAACCTTGAAATAAACCAGGTTTCAAGTTATAATTTGAATTAATTTTCTGACAACATAATCCAGAGTGCAGGATTTGACTTCAGGCTATGTTTTTTTTTTTCCTCCCCCCCCCCACCCCCCCGCCCTGTCAACTCCACTAATGAAACAGAGAAAACTGAGGAGGAAGAGGGATCTTTATTTCAGGCCAGGGAAATCTTATTATTCTCTTATTCTCTATGCTTTTTTGAAGTGATCGGAACACAGAAATGAGAGCTCACCTCTTTCATCCTCACTCTATCTCTTCTCTCCTTTCTTCTTTTTTCTTTCCTCCCTTCCTCTCCCCTCCGTTTTTTTTTTTTTTTAAAGATTTTATTTATTTATTTGACAGAGAGAAAGAGATCACAAGTAGGCAGAGGTAGGCAGAGAAAGAGGGGGAAGCAGGCTCCCCGCAGAGCAGAGAGCCCCATGTAGGGCTCGATCCCAGGACCCTGAGATCATGACCTGAGCGGAAGGCAGTGGCTTTAACCCACTGAGCCACCCAAGCGCCCCAGTTTCGTGTTTCTGAAGGATCTATGATTTATCAGGATAGTGTTTCCCAGCTTTGGTTCCATTGCATACCAGCTTCTCCAATTCTGCCTAATATATAACCTACCTCTATTGGTAGTTACTTCATTTTTAAAAAACGGAATTCCCATTGTTTTACTTATATAAAATCAGCCCCATCCTAAAACAGTAAAACCCAATAAAACAAATTCTCTCTAGTTCTACATTTCCCCCAACACACAATTAAGAGGGAAAAAAATGTTACAAACCAAACTGAACACTACCAGGTACCTAAAGCTCCCTTCTAACTAGGGTTGGTAGAAGCTTCAAGGCTTGCCAGGGAGGGGCCTGCAGAGAAGGCCCTCCAAGAATGCTTGCTGTCTGATCACAGTGCCTACATCCTTCCTCCAACTTTAGCTCCTGGAGAGATTAAAATATTCCTGGGTCACATTCCCAGGGTTTCTGACTCACCAGGTCTGGGGTGGGGCCTGGGAGTCTGCCTTTCTAATAAGCTGCCCCAGGTGACATTGATGCTGCTGGTCTGAGTAGGTCTACTCCTACTCCTCCAAGATAAGTAGGTCTTGGGCCACTGGGCATCAAAATCACTTATAAGTGCTTCTTAAGATGCAGGTACCTGGGGGGTGACTTGGGGGCTCAGTTGGTTAAGGGTCTTTTTGATTTCCACTCAGGAGATGATCTCAGGGTCGTGAGATTGAACCCCACGTCAGGCTCCCAGGTTCGCATGGAGTCTGTTTGTCCCTCCCTCTTCTCCTCCCCCTGCTTGCGTTTTCTCTCTCCCTCAAATAAATAAAACCTTTAAAAAAAAAAAAAAAGATGCAGATACCTGAGCAGTACCCACAAAACATTCTGATTCTTCAGGAGGCGGTTCCCTGGAATCTGCCTTGTCAACCAGCTCTCCAAGGAACCTCTGGAGACCACCTCTGAGAAAACTTGGAGGCAGTGGCCCAGCTTGAGTTCACAAATCAGGGACAACTCCATCCCTTTGCTTGGGCCCCAAACCTTAGCACACTCTGGACTTCCCTGTTTCCCTCCTAGCCTCCACTCAGTGGATCAGCAAATTCTACTGGCTCATCTTTCAAAACCTATCCAGATTTTCTTTAGAAGACTCTAGCACATGGACTTGGGGATGGAATGGTAAATGAAACAAGACTGGTAAAGTGTTGAGGATCGTTCAATCGGGAATTCATTACTCACAATTTTTATGTAGATTTGAGTTCTTCCATAATAATATTTTATCTTTAAGTCTTTGATGATCTAAAATCCATTTCTGGGAATTTATCTTAATGAACATTTTAGATACAGAAAAAAGAAGTGCAAATAAAAGTATTACTCAAATAATAATAGAGGAAAAATTGGGAACATACTAAGTTCTCCTAATAGGACAATTAACTGTGGGACACTCATCACTGGAATCTCGTCATTAAAAATATTTATTCAGGCCATATACCAACATGGAAAATGTGACATACTATTAAGTAAAAAACAAGACATTAAACTGTTTATGCTGCATGATTAAAACTATACAAAGACTCCTATATTTTAAAAAGATTGTAATTTAATGGGGTGCCTGGCTGGCTCAGTCAGAACATCCGACTCTTGATCTTGGGGCTGTAAGTTTGAGCCCCACGTTGGGTGTAGAGATTACTTAAAAATAAAATCTTAAAAAAATAAAAAAGTTTGAACTTTAAAAATAATTTTATATATCCAGAATCAGCCCACTTTCTACTATCTTCAACGCAATGACCTTCGTGTGAGCCCCACGATCTGGCCTGCATCCTTGCTTCTGCCCCTCCCATCTTTTTACCATGTGGCAGCTGAGGGGAGGGGGTGTCCTTCAAACTATAAACAGATCATGACCCTTTTCCATTCAGAATCCTGCAAAGGCTTCCCATTTCTCCAAATACATCTTGACTTTATCACTGCCCTCCAAGATATAGGACCTTGCCTGCTCTGATCTACTGCTCTGTTCCCTGCCTTACTCGGACTACTCCAACCACATTGGCTTCCTTGCCATGCTTCATTCACTCACTCACTCACTCACTCACTCACTCACTCACACACTCCAACTTCAGGACCTTTGCACCTGCTGTTTTCTCTGCCTGGAATGTGCTGCCTCCAGGTACCTGAATAAGTGGTCCCCTCCTTCCTCCTGCTGGCTCTTCAGAGAGGCCTAACGTGAACTCCTCATCCAAACCAGCACTGCTCCCTCTCTCAACTCATACCCTTTATTTTTCTCCATAGCAGTTACTCAGTACCCTCCCTGATACTTTTGTTCATTGTGTCATATACTTAATACAATGCAAATCCCTTGAGAACAAAGGTGCTCTGATTCTCTGCTGAATCCTTGTACCTAGCACAGTGCCTGGCACATAGTAGGTCATTTGAATCAAAGAATGGTGGACTAAATAACTACTCAGAAGAACTGTAAGCTTCATGTGGGCTTTCTTTCCTGGCAGGATCTCTCCTTCCCCAAGACCTCCTGGCAGTGACAAACCCATAGACAGCAGGAGCCCAGTGCGCGCACACACACACACACACACACACACACGGTAAAGTGCATCCTGTGAGGTGGTAGAATGTGTAGCTAACGGTCATGGCTTTGGAAGGGCAGATGCCGGCATAACACCACCAGCTATGTAGCCTTGAGAAAATGATGAGAATTTTCTGAGTGTTAGTTTTTCCTTGCGCAGAAGGAGAAGGATAGTAACAGCTTCCACTCCCGAGGGCTGGAGTTGGGACTCAATTTCCATAAAGCATTTAACAAGCACAGT
Organism: Mustela putorius furo; assembly: GCF_011764305.1. Taxonomy (NCBI): domain Eukaryota; kingdom Metazoa; phylum Chordata; class Mammalia; order Carnivora; family Mustelidae; genus Mustela; species Mustela putorius. The sequence continues at coordinate 2,112,882 of NW_025421464.1, read as the reverse complement.
GCCTGGCACAGAGTAGGTGTGCGACAAGAGACCCTCAAATTAATCACCAGTCATATACGTGCCTTTGGCTCTTTCCAGTTTACAAAGTGCTCTTATGCCTGCTTTATCTGATGGGAGCCTTTCAAATACCCTGTCGGGTTTATCACCATTTTTATAGGTGAGGCACCTGGGTCAAAGTGCTCGCCTATGGACACAACTGAATCTGACTACACCACTGAACCCTCTTGCTCAGAAATACACCTGTTATCACTGCCAGTGCTAACGAAAGTGGTCTGGACAGCCCACTAGAGCCCCCAGACTCTAAACTGTGTGCCTAGTGTGAAACTGTGATGGGCAAATAAATTCAGCAAACAAAATCAGCCAGTGAGCCAGACCTTCCCAACGACCCCACGGAGGCGGGGGTGCATAGGCTGCCGCACCTCTGAATGAAGCCTGCAAACAAGTCTGGACAGACAAGCCATCTCTCTGAGTCCACCCAGGATTTAGAACACAAAAACACAAAAGCCCTTTCTCTAGTTTCTCCATTTCCAGTTGGGCAGCAGCTCTGAGCAGCAAATGCCACCTTTAGTGTTTGAGATCCTTGTTGCTCTGCTACCTCTAGCCTACTCTGCCTTGACGGAGACAGTGTTTCTTCCCAAAGGGAACCCGAGGGGGAGGCCCTGCATGGACCTCTGGGCCTGGCTCGCATCAGTTTCCTCCACCTTTCTAGGATTGAAGGCTAAGAAAAGTCACGTGGTGGGGAAGAGACCAGCAGGTGTTAGACGTGAATTTTAGAACCACAAGGCCAAAACAGCACACAGTCTTGGGAGTCACAGATTATCACAACTCCAGCACCTGAGAAACAGAGAAACTCACAACTTAATACCTTAAGCCTCATGGGGTTGGCAGAGATTCCCCTGGACGGGAAGGGGAAGACTGGGAATCTGATGGCTTCAGAGATTCCCCTGGACGGGAAGGGGAAGACTGGGAATCTGATGGCTTCTGGGTCAGGGGCATCTCCCACCTGGTCAGAGGCTTGGCCAACAGGCCCTGGTGAGAATACAGCCTGAGGGCTCCAGAACCAGGAGGGAGGCTCAATGGACAGGTCTTGGATAGCAACTTAATGGCAAAATTCTACAACCAGGCCCTGTGGGAGACAGATGAAAGGGGAGAGGCAGGCTTCGGAAGGATGCTGCCAGGCCATCCAGCCAGGCCAACCAGCCCTGGCCCCTGGGTACGCCAAGATCTCGATGGAGCCAGGTTTGTGGCAGGTGCCAATCACGAGGAGACTCTGACAGCAACACCACGATGGTCTGACTCAATGGCCCTTGCTCCTTGCTTGGAATGTGGTGTGTGAGCAGCACTGTGTCTGCACAGCGCTGCACAGCAGCCTGATCAATAACTTCCATTTGCATAGTGTTCACAATGGAGATACACGCTCATGCCCCCAAAACCCTGGAAATGGCCTCGGAAGATGGGTTGACAATGGCTCTGGCCAGGCAGTAGGGGTGGCTCTGGCCTGGTCTAAGGGCTACTTTGGGTCATCTGGAAAAAGGGTCAATACAACCACTCCACCCCTGGCCTCATCCTCATTCAAGGTCACTTTAGGTATCTACATTAATGAACTTCACTGATTTTTAAAAATGAGGGAGAGTTCTTGGGTAATCATGATCTCATATTAAAACTTTAAGAATCTCTGTTGCTCTCTCTATAAAAAAATCACTGAAGAGATTAGCCCCCCCAGGCTGCTCAGAGCAGGGCAGACCAAAAGACAGAGGTTGGACTGCTTTGCCAGTGTGCGAAATTCCCAGGAGAAACAGCAGGAGGCACACACGGAGTAGAGATGCTCCGGCTCCAGACGCCTGAAAGTCCTGTACCCTGGGAGATGGAGTTCTCCTCCAGAAGTCCCGGGTGCTTTTCTGTCTCTGGCAGGAGAGAAGAGCTTGTAATCTTGGGAATCAGTGCTGGCAGCACTGCTGGCTGTGAGGCCTGGCAAGTGGGACCAGCTCAGACCGGTTATGTGCTCCAGCCAAGATCAGAACTCATCCCGCAGCTGAGGCGGCTTGTCCATGCCGAAGAAAGAAGACGGCTTCCCCTGGAGGTCCCGTTCCCGCTTCACAAAGGCAGTGAAGGAGGAGACACAGTTGCCAATAAAGTGGTCAGCTTGGCCAAGGATGTACAGGTCGATCTGGGCCACTTCAGGCTTCAGGCTCACCACTTTAACCTGCAGGAGGAAGGGCAGAAAGTTTTCACCAGGGTGCCAACCAGTTTGGCCAAGGCCTGCAGTCATACCCTTCCTCAGCTTTTTTCCCCTGTGTGGAAGTGACACACACAAAAAGTGGGGCAGAAAGGATTAAGGTCTGGGGTCGGGCATTCTGGCAGCAGTATTGTCCAGCAGCTGGGGAGAGGCAGAGGGAGAAGCACATAGGGCTCACTGAGTCAAAGAAAGACATGAACTCATGACCTGAGCCAAAGGCAGACACTCAAACCACTGAGCCATCCAGGAGGCCTAAGTTAAACACTCTTAAATGATGCCCTGCTGCTCTTCACATGAAGATGACAAATCTTGAATGGGGGATACAAAGCCCTGTTCAAGTCACCTCTCCACCTCTTATTCTCGCCACTACCCACCAGGCTCCCTCCTGCCTCAGGACCTTTGCATGTACTCTCCCTCTGTTTGGAGTGCTCATCTTTTTGTCTGGTTAATTCTTACTTAACCCTCACTCTGCAGCCCCAGTCTCACCTCTGTGGACCCTGATCTAGGGCAGAGTCCTATGCTCTACATTCTCCCAGAACCACCTTCCTGTACTTTAGAGCACCCATCTCAGTTTGTAGTTTCTACTCTGATTAAGATTGGTCTCCTGCATCTAATGGGGATAGGGGTGTGGCAGTCGTCTGGTCACCGCTGGCTGGGACCAGCCTGAATAAACATCCACTGACTGGACAAATGAATGAGTGAGCCCCTGCCCCTACGTGAGCTCCTGGACTTCTCATGCAGCATATATTAGAGTTCTGCGCAAAGTCTCTTTTCCTGAGTCTAGACTGGGAGCTGTACCGGACAAGACCACATCTTACTTATCAGTATCTCCAGCTCGGCAGGGCCCCAGCTTAAATGAGGAGCAACGAAAGGCTCTGAGCCCACGGAGAAAGGGGCTGAGGAGTGGGGAAAGGCAAGAACGTGGCACAGGAAAAGGAAAGAGAAAATGGCAAGAGGCTCAAGGTGTAACAAATATATCAACTCTAAAAACTCACAAAAAAACTCCCTGGGACTCTCCAAATGCTTCAACTTAGTACAGAGGTGGGGGTGTGGGCAGAGCTGGGGCTGAAAGTGCTTTGCTGTCACACAGAGATTTCTGATGTAACAAAAATCATCATCTTGCTATGTGGATGGTAGCAAAGAAATAATACTAGTTTAATCATGGCCAAAATCCCCGAGCAATTCCACCTACTCTCTGAAACTTACGCGCTCTGTGTCATGCCCACTATAATTAGCTCTGAGACCTCTTGGGTAAATTCTATCCCTTCTCGGGAGTTTGGTTTCCTCAACTAGATTATGCAGGGGTTGGGTTTGAGGAGCCCCGAGGGCTCCCGGCTCTGAGGGTCTTCTACAGAGTGGGTGGGAGGGAGGCCGGCCAGGATGCTTGGCATCAGCACCTTCTCTCCAAGACAGGGCTTCCAGCCTGTGTCTGGGGTAAAGGGAGAACAGGGCCCCTCACATAAAGCCATGGGTTCTCACTGCTAGAAAACAAACCTTTTAAGGTCTGTGCAAGCATTTAGAGCTTTCATTCACCCATGAAATCGTACTAAATGCTTACCATTAATTCAGTCATTTTATTGACACATACTTACTTGTTACCTACCCTCCACTGATACGGTACCAAACACATCCACTCACTGAAAATATACTATTTGCCACTTCCTTGAGCCCTTACTAAGCACAAAGAGCCTTCCCTTTATTCGTCAGTCACTTACTCCTACTATCAGTGATCGCTAACATTATTGAGGACTTGTTTTGTCCTGAAACTGTTTTAGTTCCTTCATATCTGATCTTCACAACTGCCCAGTGAGATAGGACTGCTCTCGGTTCCACTTTACAGAAGAGGGAACAGAAGCACAGAGAGGTAAAGTAACTTGCACAAGACGGCACAGTGAGCAGCACCCATGTTCTCTGGCTCCAGAGTCCAGGCCCTTAATCTCTCTGCTATGCTGGATTTCTCCCGAAGGCCCACTCTTTATGTGCTTATTCGAGTTGCTGAGCATCTACCAAGGTAGGTACTGTCCTAGACATTGGTGTAGGCAAGGCCACCAGATGCTGAGGAACAGAACAGTGAGTCAGCCTTGGACTCTGCCTTTAAGGAGCCACCGCTCTTGGGAAGAAGGCCGTGTTTCTGGCCTCACACAGACTCGACAGTGCCTCCAGAGCAGATGTGATAAAATCCCGTGACAGTTCCAGAAGGGACATATTAGCTACAAGAGTGCAGGGAAATCTGGAGAGAAGGTGCCAAGATGTTTGGGCCGGGGTTTGAAGGAAGAATAGGAACCAGAGCAGAGGTGGACATCTAAGTCAGGAGGACATGAAGCATGCAGAGGGAGTGGTGGGACCACCCTGGAGCTTTCTTCAATTCCTTTCCCCTGACACCCCCGTTGGGGCCATACACACCTTCTCTTTAAAGAGCTCTTGGATCTCGGGCACGTAACTCTCGGAATCTGTGGCGATGTAGACTGACTGGGCGTTCAGCGTGTCCACCCAGAGCTTCACAGCCCGTCTGATTTCCTTCAGGTCAGGGAGGCACATGGTCACGGTGAGAGGGGCAGCCGTGCTGCGGCTATAGCCCACACACTGTGGGGAGGCCATGAAATGCGAGCCCGCAGTCCCATCCTTCAGCATGGCGCAGGCATTCTTCTGCAGGGTTGCAGGGGGACAGGGTTAAAGATGGCAGTGGGCCCGGGACCTCAGAAGCAAGGGCCACTGAGTGGAAAAAGGCTATATAGAAGCTCAACTATGTTTTAAAAAAAAGTATTGAGGGAAGAGGGAAATACATCAAGACAGTAACAGTGGCTATCTCTGTGTAGTGGCATACCGGCTTTCTACAAAGTATTTTTTTCTTCGTCTTACTGTATTATCTGGGACCTCCAGCAGGATTCTGAACCGTGGGGGTGATAATGGGCAGCCTTATCTGATTTCTGACTTTAGTGGGAACACTTCTGATAGCTCCCATGAAGTGTATGTTTGCTGTGGGTTTTGGAGAGATAGGCTTTATCAACTTAAGGTGGGTCCCTTCAATTCCCAGTTGGTTAAGAGGTTGCCTTTTTTTTAAAATCATGAATGAGTATTTATCAAATGCTTTCTTGGCCTCTACTGAGATGATTATATGATTTTTCCTCTTTGGGTACTGGTATAGTGAATTTCGTTGTATTCCAGGTATGAAGTTTACTTGTATCATATGCTCTTTAATAGGTTACTGGAATTTACTTGTATCTGTGCATCTATGTTTGTGAGAAAGAGCTCTACTCTTCTGAACTGACCTTATCCAAGTTTGGTTTAGTGTTCTGTTAGCTTTATTAAAAATAGCACCTTATATCTTTTTATGTTCTTAGCATGTTACATGGAAAACTTAAAGGTTTAGCTGAAACCACTCATAAGATATTCTGGGCCCAGATATACTTCTTTATAGAAGGCAGGCACTTCTTTATAGAAGTCAAGTGCAAAAATGTGTGACTACAGTTGACCCTTGAACGACACAGGGCCTAGGGGCTGCCATCCCCTACTCCCGTGCAGTCAAAACCCTATGTATAATTTTTGACTTCCCCCAAACTTAGCTACTAACAGCCCACTGTAGACCAAAAGCCTTACTGGTAACATAAAGAGTTGATAAACACATATTTTATATGTTACATGTATCACATACTGTATTCTTATAATAAAGAAATCTAGAAACAAGAGAAAGTTACTATGAAAGTCATAAGGAAAAGAAAACCCACGTACAGCACCTCCCTGTAAAACCTCATCGGCACGTTCAGGGGCCCACGCCATCTAAACCCATGTTGTTCAAGGGTCAACCATACCTCCTCGATTGACTCTGAGTGGATTTTGATCTAATTTCTATCCTTTGCAGTATTTTTCAAGTCTTCAATGATGACCATTTGTAACATATACACATACATACATTTTCTTATGTAACTTAAGGAGACGGTCTACAGTTCTCCTGTTATTTTTAAACAAAAGATAATCCAATGAGGTTTCTGCACATTTAAGCAGCCTCTAAATTTGGAGGATGACATCTTCAGTTCTTGGGGGCCCCACCCAATCTCCAGAGCCTGTTTTTCAACAAAGAGTCTACTGGCTAAACACTGAGCTGGACCACAGGACTCCTGGGCTGTGGGTCTCTCTCTGGCTGGCTGCCTGACTTGGGAGTCTAGTCTGATGTTTATTTATCCATCTGCAAAATAAGGACGAAAATGGCAATTGTTAAAATGAGGGCTGGCAAGCAAGCACTTTGGAGCCACATTTCTGATATGTCTAAGGCGGGATCGTGGAACATAGCCCTGTGGACTTGGCTGAGGGAGACCTCTCTGTCCTGGCTGGGACTTGGTGCAGTGGGTTCAGGGTTCAACACCCACAGGCATGGGCCCTAATTGGGGACACGTCCAAGCCAGCCCTGAGAGGAAGGGAGAAATTACCCAGTCAGAGCCAATGCGCAGATGAATGCCCACGTAGGGTCGGACGAGGTGGGTGCGGATGTGGGCCTCTCCTGTTCTCACCATCTCGTCTGACCACACCATGTACTTCTGGAGTGGCCTGTGCTCCTCCAGGACAGGGAACTGGGCCGGGGCTCCTGGCAGGGCCAGCACTGGATGTTCCTTTGCAGAAAATCTAAGCATGAGACAGAATGAGGGGAAGTCAGACAGAGGACACACAGACAGCCTGGCCGCAGCCCCCACAGGACAAAGGATGGTGTTGCGCCATGCCCCACAGATCCTGCAGAGGGGCCCCTCTAACGTGCAAGAAGCTCGAGAGGCTGAGAAATCCCAACAGGCTGATAAGGAGTGGTGGCAGCGACAACAGGCACCACATACAATACTGTCCCGCCGCACGGAATTTACAACCCTCTTTGCTTGCTTAACAATTAAAAATTTACAGTAGAGCATTCCAACCTTTTGTATGTCATGCTGGTTTCCAGTCTATGGTGGTAATTCACTCTGGGGTGGGGTGTCTGGACTGCGCCTCTGCCCTTTTACCTACATGGCAGGACTGGGACATGCCACAGCTTCCAGAGGGCCGTGGACAGATCAGGCTCACAGGGAATGTGTACACACTGGGTGAGGACATTCGCTCAACATTTAACATATATTGGTAGACTGCCTACTGTGTGCTGGGGCCCAGGTGAGAGCAAGACAGGCATGGTCACTGCCCTCATGAAAAGTACCTGCCATCTGCGGACGCGCCTGCCATACCCCCCGAAGGCTCTCCTTCCCCCTTGCACACTATGCACTTTGCAATTATCTTCCCCCGTCTTTTCTGTAGGACACAGTCTTCTGAAGGCAGAACCTCTATGAGCCTAGGGCAATGTCTGGCACATGTCAGAGCTCAGTGAATATTTGTTGAGCGAATGAGTGAGGAGAGAGCCTGTGCTCCCTTTTCAGCTAAATCCAGAGTCTGTCCTAGCAACACGAAACATCCTGATGGTTCCATCAACTTGAACACACTTTCAAGCTCCAGATCTCTGTATGCTTGCTGCCTTGACCTGGACTGCCTTCCCTCTGTCAGTCAAAGACCTTTTCTTAAAATTGTGAAATCAGCACAGCCACTCTGGAAAACGGTTTGGTAGTTTCTTGTAAAACTAGAATGCAGTTACCATATGCCCCGGCAATTGTCCTCTTGGGCATTTATCCCAAACAAATGAAAACCCATATTCACACATGAACCAGCAGACAAACGTTCATAGCAGCTTTGCTCATGATAGCCCCAAAATGGAAACAGCTCTAAGCTGTTTGGAGTCAACTTCTCTAAGAAGTGACTAGCTAACCAAACTGTGGTGCAGCCCTGCATGGAATGTGACAAGGCAGTAGCAAGGAACAAACCACTGAGACAGGTGACAATGTGGGATGGCCCTCAAGGGAGCTATGCAGAGTGGGGGAGGCCAAGCCCTCAATCTTACATACTGCGTGATTGCATTTATGTAGCATTTCTGAAAGGACATAATGGAGAAGAGGACAGAAGTGGAGAAGAGGTTAGTGGTTACGGGGGTGTGTGCGCCTGTGGTGTGTGCGCGTGCGTGGTTCAGGACATGGGTGTAGTCATATATTGGTCACAGAGAATCCTCATGAAGTCAGAACTGTTTGGGTATTTTGACTGTGGTGGTTACACATGCCTACATGTGCGTAAAATTGAACAGACCTACACACACGTGTACGTGCACATGCAGAAGTAAGTACAAGTAAAACTAGGACAATCTGAATACGATGGGTAGATTGTATCAGTGTCAACATTCTGGTTGTGATGCTGTACTACAGTTTCGCAAAATGCCAGCACTGGGCAAAACAGGGTAAAGGGTACCTGGGAATTTCTTTGTTTCCTTTCTTTCCTTCCTTCTTTTTCCCTTCCTTTCTTCCCTCTTTCCTTCCTTTTTTTTCTTTCTTTTTTTTTTGTCTTTGTATTATTTCTTACAACATGTGAATCTACAATTACCTCAATAAAAATTTCAATGAAAAGCTATTAAATATCTCAAAGCATACAGAAAAATACAATAACTTTACAACCCACCTACCTATGACACAAATTAGCAGATATTAATATTTTGCTAGGTCTCAGATTTAAAAAAAAAAAAAAAAAGACACTGAAATAAAAGGTCTGTCTTGTCATCTTTCCCTCCTTTACTTCCTCCTCCCAGAAGATAGGGTGGCTTTATGCATGACTACACTTTTACTAATTACACAAAAAGGTATTATTCTGTGTGCTTTTCACACACCGTAATGGTACGGACCCAGGCTACCGAACCAGATGGCCTTGTGCTCGTGTTGACTATGGCACCTGCTAACTTGGACAGGTGACGTACCCATTCTGTGCGGCAGTTCCCTTATCTGTGTAACAGAGCTAATAATAGCTCCTGATGCGCAGGACTCTTGAGAAGATTATATGGATTAATCAGGCAAAGACTTTTGAACAGTACTGGGCACATAGAAAGCTCTTAAGAAATTCTGACTAGCACTATCACCATCGCTGTCCTACTGCACGAAACCCACTGCAAGTCTTTAGAAATTCAACTTCATGCTTTGCAGACTTGGACACGTTGACCATGTTAGCTTCTAAGTTTTCCATTTTGCACGAGTAAGCATAGCAGCGCTGCAGCGGGCACACCCCTTTCTTCACACCCAGCCCAAACACTTCGTTCTACAGACACCTCTCAACCCTCCAAGGCCAGCTGCCACTCCCAAGCCCCAGCTCCTACGGGAGGGCTCCCTGTCCCACTTCTCCTTTGCTGCCTTCTGCCCACTGATGCGCTCCACAGCCATCTCCCCTGCTCCACCCTCAGCCCACAAGGGTAGGGGCCTGGGCCGTTCCACTCACCACAGCTCACACACACACTGGTTCAGGGCTTGTGTCAAGGAAGCAACAAGCAAGTGCTCGCTGACATCCTGGCTCTGCACGACACTTGTTTCATTACAATAATCTTATACGTACACGTATGGGAATCACATATTGAGCCTTATTACGTGACCGGCAATGTTCTGCTTGCTTTATGTGTGTGAACGCATTTGGTTCTCACAGGAGCCCGGTGAGGTAAGCACTATTGTTATTCTTTTACAGATGAGGAAATGGAGGCACAGAAAGGTCATGCAACCAGGAATTGGTGGAGCTGGGATGTGAAACCAGGCAGTCTGCTCTGGAAGCTGCTGTTCTTTTTTTTTTTTTTTTTTAAAGATTTTATTTATTTATTTGACAGAGAGAAATCACAAGTAGATGGAGAGGCAGGCAGAGAGAGAGAGAGGGAAGCAGGCCCCTGCTGAGCAGAGAGCCCGATGTGGGACTCGATCCCAGGACCCTGAGATCATGACCTGAGCCGAAGGCAGTGGCTTAACCCACTGAGCCACCCAGGCACCCATGCTGTTCTTAACTACGTCCCTCACTCTCAACTCCCCCACTGCCATCAGTGAGACCCTCAAAAGCAGAGTATGCACGCTCTGTTTCTGATCTGTAGCCTCTAGCACAGGTCTCAACACACAATGGGTACAATTAATACTTTTAGAATGAATGGTTGAGGGAATGAGAAGGATTCATGGGTCTTACCAGAAACACCAGGCCAGGTTGTCAGGGGTCAGCAGAAGAGGCAGCGCATATGAGCTGAACACCTACCACTGGGCCCTCAGCCAAACTCCTTTCCAATGTCACCTCAGAAGATTTTGAAAGGAGAAAGCCAGAGTTTGTGATCCCCCAGGCGGTGCAACCACTAGGACACATTAGGAACTGTGCGCTCTCTGACCTCTTGGAGAGAACCTGCAGTTAACCTGTGGAGAATTCTAGATTCGGAATGTCTATCCCGTCTCCCTATATCCGGATCAGTACGTGGCTGCCCCACTGGGACATAAGCTCAGACCTGATGAGCATCAGGAGGCCCAGACCGATGTGTTCATTTACACCCAATGAGAGAGGAGAGTGCTGGCTGTTTGGAAAGAAAGGGAGTGCTAAGGGTGTTGTTTGGAAAGAAAGCCTCAGCAGCTCCATCCGCCCCTGAGCGCCCTAGGTCAGGCCCTTAGCCGGATCACTGTCCAGCTGAAAAAGGCATATGCCCTTGCTGCTGGGTGCAGTGAACATCTGGGGTTCTTCCCCTCCACCCCTCAACTCCTGAGATGCCTCTGCCCAGCTGTTTCTCTACGCACAGCATCTGCTCATGCGCACAGAGCAGAGCACACGTGTGGGGCAGCGCATGAACACCACACTGAGTGCGAAGGATGCAGGGACATGAAGGAGGCAGGCCCTTGTCGCAGTGGCCCTATCAGGAAGGACTACCTTTCTCTCCCACTCTTTGCAGGAATGGCTCCTCAGGTCTCAGTCTGGTCCCAGCCCTGCTAATTACATGTCACTTGTTTATGGGAGGAAGCCTGCAGCCTGGGAGCTCCGTAACGATAAGGGCTGGCAGTGGAGCAGGGGAGATGGCTGTGGAGCGCATCAGTGGGCCGAAGGCAACAAAGGAGAAGTGGGACAGGGAGCCCTCCCGTAGGAGCCGGGGCGTGAGAGTGGCAGCTGGCCTTGGAAGGTTGAGAGGTGTCTATAGAACGAGGTGTTTGGGCTGGGTGTGAAGAAAGGGGCGTACCCCCTGCAGCGCTGCTGTGCTTACTCGTGCAAAATGGAGAACTTCGAGAGAAGCGAACACGGTCAACATGTCCAAGTCTGTAAAGCATGAAGTTGAATTTCTAAAGACTTGCAGTGGGTTTCATGTAGTAGGACAATGATGATGGCGATCGTCAGGATTTCCTAAGAGCTCCAAATACCAGCTAACTTCATGCCACGAAAATGGTTCAGTATGACGGCCCATGGCCTTTCAACATTTGATGTGTGATCAGTATCTACCGAATTAAACCTCCGCTGGGGTATTCACAGACTCAGAAGCAGCAGAACTAGAAGTATTCTTAGAAGTCACCTAAGTGGGGAAGAAATACCTCTTTATCCCCTTCTCCTTGAATTAGCTGGACACATGGCAGCCCCCAAAGAAAGAGATTTCTATGTACCTCTCGCAGTTAAGGTATGGCGACCACGTGTTTAGGAACTAGTAAACGAGATGCAAGAGGGTTATATGGGACTTCTAGAAAGGTTCCTTAAAAAGGGGAGGCTGTGCCCCTCTTCTGCCCTTTTTTCCTTCCAGCCGCCTGGGGCAAGGTTGTAATGGCTCAAGTTTCATCGGCTCTGTGAGAGGACACTGAAGATAAAAGCTGGTACTGGGACGGCTGGGGGGGAGGGGGCCTGAGCCCTGACCACATGGCTGGGGGGGGGGGGGGGCTGAGCCCTGACCACACAATGGAGCTGCCATCCAGGAGCGGGTTGCAGACCCAGTACTTCTCCTCCTTAAGAAAACAATACATTTCTATCTTCTTAATCTGCTACTATTTGGGGTTTCCTGTAACATGTGGCTTAGAGTAAGCTGATATACATAGACCTGTGGCCATCCAAACATTTTGTTGACATACAAGAGGATTACTGGTTAAAGGTGGTGGGAAGGAACCTGAGCCCCTCCTAGCTGGCCCTGCGTTGCCAGCCTCATGGCACCAGAGGCCCTTCTCAAGAACTGAGGAACAGTACAGAAACCACAGACCTTGGTCACCCTCTTCATTTTAGAGTTGGAACGCTGGCCAGAGAAGGGAAGCAATATACCTCGTCCCACAGTAAGCCAGGGAAGAACCTGGCCCTTTCTAATGCCATTCTCCCTACACCCATACCCCTGCCCCCAGAGGACACCTTTCTACAACAAGCGAGTGTCCACTATCTTAGAAAATGTTTAGAATATATTCGATCTCCAGCTCCCTCCCACAAAGCACTCAGGCTGCTTATCAGGGCCTACAGGGCCTACAGAGCCCCATGTGGTCTGACCCCTGCCACTTCTCCAAGCTCTGCATCTGTGTAAAAGATTAATTCTTCAAATCTCCCCTCGTTAGGTGGGCTCTATGTTCCTCCCAACTGTATGAAGCAGAAGTGACTCTGTCCCAGTCACCAGGCCCAGGTTCTAGGGGCCAGCAGCGTCTACTTCCCATCTCTGGAAACATTCACTCCCTGGTTGTACCCTCTCAGAACTTGGCTGATATGCTGTCAGAAGTCCAAGCCACATGGAGAGGCCGAGTGTACTCACATCAAACAACTGCCCCAGCTGAGCTCCCGGAGGACAGCCAGCATTACCGGCTAGCTATGAGCGAGCTCTCTTGGACATGCAGCCCAGCTGGGCTTCTGGACTCCAGCCTCTGCTGACAGCTGACTGCGACCACATCAGACCAAAAGCAAGAAGTGCCCAGCTAACCCAAGCGTGCATCAACAGATGAACAGCTAAACAAAATGTGGTCTGTGCACATAATGAACTATTCAGCCTCAGAAGGACTAAAATTTTGATACACAGCACAATGCAGATAAGACCGGAAAATAGTATGCTAAGTGAAATAAGCTGGACACAAAAAGACAAATATCATATCCCTCCACTTGTATGAGACCTAGAATAGGCAGAGACAGAAATCAGAGACAGAAAAGTTGAATAGAGGGATGGGGTGGGGGGTGTGGGAGAGCAGGGAGAAGCCATTTAGTGGGTACAAACCTTCTGTCTGGAGTGATGAAAACGTTCTGGAGATGGAAGGTGGTGACAGCTGCACACAACATGGCACAGTCCTTAATGGGACTGAATGTACGCTTAAAACAGTGGTCACAAAAATAATAAAATCACACACACACACACACACCGGTAACCACTTTTTGAAATCTTGTGTTTATGTTTAGAACTGAACCTGCCAGCAGTATTTTCTAATCTGGTAAATATTGATATTAATTCCTCCTCAGAAGAGACAGTTAAGTAATACTCGATCATGAACCAAACCCAGTAGTTTCACATTAAGCTAATCTGTACAGGTGTACAGATGTGTATAAAAGTACGTGGAGGATGGAAGTACATACATCAAGCTGCTAAGAGTGTTTTTTGAAGGGGGGGAATGGATTACGAGTAAATGTAATCCTTTTTTTTTTTAAAAGATTTATTTATCTGAGAGAGAATGAGAGAGAGCATGAGAGAGGAGAGGGTCAGAGGGAGAAGCAGACTCCCCATGGAGCTGGGAGCCCCACTGTGGGACTCGATCCCAGGACCCTGGGTTCCATAACCTGAGCCTAAGGCAGTCACCCAACCAACTGAGCCACCTAGGAGCCCCTGTAATTCTCTTCTTTATCAAAAATTTTAAAGTCTCCCACCAAATCTGTGGTTCTAAAGGATATTTATACCAAGAAATGAGATGTTTAACATGGTTGGAAATGGCACAGTTGGGATTCCGGAAAGAGGGAGAACCAAAAACCGGAAGGACTGCCTCACTGAGCACCGCCAACCTAGGCAACTTGGAAATAACTGCCCGCTGCTGGGGAACTGCTCCCAACTGGCTTATTATGCAGTAACAGACGATGGAACGGTCCCCACACTCCTCCTCGCTCACTCTACACCAGCCACACTGGCCTTCTGTCGGCCCCTCCACCACACCAAGCCTGTTCCAGAGCGTCTGTGCTCCATGTCTCCACCAGGAAGAACTACCCTTCCCTCCAGTTTTTCCCACAGATGGCTCCTTCTCTTCAGGTCTCCCATGGACCGAATGTTTGTGTCCCACCCCCGCCCCACCCCTCCGATTCATACTTGAGGTCCCAATCCCCAAAGCGATGATATTAGGAGGTAAGGCATTTGGGAGGTAATAAAGTTTAGTTGAAGTCATAAGGGTAGAGCCTCCATGATGAGATTAGTGCTTTGTAAGTGAGCCTACTCTCTCTCCAACATGTGAGGGCACGGCATAGAGGCAGGAAGCAAAAATCACCAGAATCCAACCATGGTGGCACCCTGATCTCGGACTTCCCAGCCTCCAGATGCATGAGAAATAAGCGTGTTGATTGAGCCTTCAGGCTGTGCTATTTTGTTATAGCAGCCTGAGCTGACCGAAACAAGGTCTCAATCCTCCAATCACACATCACCTGTTTACTTCCTTCATGGCAGGCACCACAGCTTCTGAAAACAAGGAGGTGATCAAACGGACATGCCCATCTGATATCAGCCACAGGGACGAGTAGAACCTGCCTTGACTGAGTATCCTCAGTAGCTCCCGAATTAGCTCAGGAATCCCAAAGGGGAATTGGCAGCTGTTACTGGCACAGCTACTGTCCAAGGTGATTAAGAATGGGTGCTCCTGGGACACCTGGGTGGCTCAGTGGGTTAAAGCCTCTGCCTTTGGCTCAGGTCATGATCCCAGGGCCCTGGGATCAAGCCCAGCAGGGGCTCTCTGCTCAGCAGGGAGCCTGCTTCCTCCTCTCTCTCTCTCTCTGCCTGCCTCTCTGCCTACTTGTGAGCTCTATAAAAAAATTAAAAAAATAAAAATAAAAATAAAAAAATCTTCAAAAAAAAAGAATGGGTGCTCCAGAATCAGACTGCCTGGGTTCAAATCCTAGCTTTGCCACTTCAAGCTATGTGACCTTGGGCAAGAGACTTCACTCCTCTTTGCTTCAATTTCCCTACATGTAAAGCACAGACAATAGTAACTCCTGTTGCACAGACTTGTGGAAGGATCCAGTGAGTTATCACCTTAGAAGACTTACGTAGTGAAATGAAAGCTTAGAACGGTGTTTGGTACACAGTAGGCACTAAATAAACAGCAGTTTTATTACACATTAAAGAGTTACATTTGGCCTGCAGACGCCCTCTCAACAGCTGGATGACCCTGGGCAAGTTTTCTTACCTCACTGAACTATTTCCTCACCTGCCAAATGGAAATCAATCATAAGACCCACTTCATGGAGTTTCTCAAAGTCTTTCTTTATATGAAATAAAGCATGTGAATAATCGTATTAACAGCTAATATTCGTTGGCCCCCTACTATGAACCATGCGCTCTATGCCCTAGGAGGCAGATGCCACAGGGCTCCTTCCAGTTAACCACGAGGAGACAGCTGGAGAGGCTGTTCAGGGTCTCCTGAGAGAGAGAGGGACAGGGCTGAGTCCGAGCCCAGATCTGTCTGATCCTAAGCACAGACTCCTTTCTCTACCTCAGTCTACTCCTGGTCTATAGAACTCCAAGCCTATCTATGACCACGTATGAATTCCTACGTTCCTCACAGCCCTGAACCCAAGTCTGACTTTCAAGCCCATGTTCGTTCTTGCCAGGCTATAGCATCAAGGCGAAAGCACTCTGTTCGTTAGCATCATTATAACTAGCCTGTGGCTCCCTGAAGGCTGACGCTGGATCTTCCTCATTTTTATGTATCACCTCTGGCCTTTGAGCACTATGTCTCATATGTGACAGATGCCCTATAAATATTTCACAGCCTGTGCCTGTGCCCTGCTAACCTATTTTTTTTAATAGGGCTCACTGGAGTGCAATTAATAAAGCACATCCAATTATTATCAGGATGACATCACTTCTCAGTCTATACCCGAAGTGGCTTTTCTCAAGAAGCTACTTCCAATTTTCACCTTGTGAAGAAGAAGGTAACAGGGGAGTGATTCTCACGCCTAGAGGAGGAAATCGAGACCCATGTGACTGCACCATATTCTTTTTATGACATCCTTTATCGGCCGATAAACTCTTGCTCAACCTTGTGGCAGGTCAACGTCTAACCGTGTCAGGCGTTGAGATGGGAAAAGATCACACAGGATCCTAAGTTCAACAGACAGAATGGCTGTACCTTTGTTCTCAAACATCAGGGTGTGGCGCAGGGGGAGAGCGGTGCGAGGAGATGGCCAGGAAGGTGCTGCCTTCTCAGGGGCCCCGTGCCCCTCCCCTAAACCCAGCAACATTGTCCCCTCCAAGTACCTCTGGATCCACTGGTCTTTGTAGGAGGCACTGAAGGAAATGCCAGAAAAAAGCTCAGACTTGTTGAAACTCACATGAAACTGATCCCAAAATGGGCCAAAGGGATTTCCTTCCTGCAGAAAGAGAGAGATCAAGGACTTACTGAGAAGGAGGGAAAGCTTTCTGGGGATGGGGCCAAGGAATTGTGGGTGGGGGAACCCTGGTCGACTAGACTTCAGTTGAAACACCTCATAGGATGGCCCAATAGGAATGTCACTTTAAAAATCCTGAGCTGTGGACTGAGGAGAGCAGCTCAGCCTCCAGTCTGGTTTCCTTCAAATGTTCTTCGCAGTGCCTGACAGTCTCTTCTACTGACATGCCGCATCCCACTGACCCTGCAGCACTGGTCGGGGTAGAGGAAGGAAATGGATCTTGAATTTGGGCTTTAGATCTTGGACTAGACCTTTAGAGACTTTCAGGACCAGCTAACACAATGCCCTTATTTTCAAAATGGAAACCAGGCCCCAGACAGGCTAAGACCCTTGTCCAAGGTCACACAGCAAGTGAGGACAGTGTCATGGCTACAAGCCAAGCCTCCGTTCTCAAATTTCATGGCTCTTTCAACTATCCTCCCTAGACTTCAGTGTAAGCACTGAAAGACACACTGGGGATTGTTTTATTCCCAAAGTGGCAGAAAATTACAAATTTCTCCTCATAAAACATGACTGTTTCTTATTTACCTGCTGAAAGGTGGGAAAGTATACAAGTTAAGAGGGTAGATAATGGAGCCAAATTACCTAGGGTTGAATCCAAGCTTATTTGCTATGTGACCTTGGGCAAAATATTGAAACTCTATGTTGTACTCTGTCCTCTCTATAAAATGGGGATATTAATGGTACTTCCCTCATAGAACAGTTTGAAGATTAAGTGGGTTAATATGTGTAAAGCTCTTAGCATAGCACCCGGCATGTAGTAAGTCCCATAGAAGGATGCCTGGGTGTCTCAGTCGGTTAAGCGTGCGACTCTTGATTTGGGCTCAGGTCATGATCTCACGATTATGAGACTGAGCCCCAAGTTGGGCTCTGTGCTAGGCATGGAGGCTGCTTAAGATTCCCTCTTCCTGGGGCGCCTGGGTGGTTCAGTGGGTTAAGCCGCTGCCTTTGGCTCAGGTCATGATCTCAGGGTCCTGGGATCGAGCCCCACATCAGGCTCTCTGCTCAGCAGGGAGCCTGCTTCCTCCTCTCTCTCTGTCTGCCTCTCTGCCTACTTGTGATCTCTGTCTGTCAGATAAATAAAAAAAATCTTAAAAAAAAAAAAAAAAAGATTCCCTCTTCCTTCCCTCTCCCCCTGCCCCTCCCCTCACTTTCTCTCCCAGTCTGGAAAAAAAAGTATTAGTTATTATTACTCCTGTGGCATTTTACAGTTTATAAGCACTTTTGTAGCTGGCCCTCATGACATTTATGAATGAGACGGAGCAGGGATTGTTGTCTTTATTTCGCAGGTAGAAATAAAGGCTCAGTGGAATCAAGATCCTCTGCGCCAATTGACAATGATGACGAATGTCAGCAATGGGACTTAAATCTCTGTCTTTCTACTCCAAGCCCTTCTAGTGCCTTTCCCCACATAGTGCTGCCACAGTGTCTCAGGGGCCTAGAGGGCATAGGACAGGCAGAGAAGGTCCCCCAGACCTACCTTCATGGGGCATGTCTTCTTATCGGGGCTTCGCTGGGCTGCCACCTCAAAGCAGTATGCCACCCGCCTCTCAGGGGGCCAGTGAGTGGGTGCCAGCTTCTCCATGAAGTCCTCCAGGCTGATAATGCGATGGTAAGCCTGGAGGGGCTCCAGCTTGAAGTACTTCTGGTAGGACACATGGAGCTACAAGAAAAGGTACAAAAGGAGAGGCATCTCCTTAGTATCCTACTGACTCTTTTAAAGACATTCTTTAAAAGCATACACTCCAAGACCCAGAGAGCTCAGGCTATAAGCCAATGGAAAAGCTTCTGGAAAAGGACACCAAAGCTAGAAGAGAAAAAAAGCCTGGGAGAAATGATCTGCAAACTAACGAAGCAATAGTTGACATCTCTTATGTTCAAAAACGCTTGCTGATCTAGATGAAAAAAAGACAAACAATGTTAAGGGAAAACCTGAGCAAAGGACAGAAGTGAACAACTCATAGCAAAGAAAACCCATATAGCCAATACATTAAAAAGATGTACAAACTCACTAGTCATTAGAAAAATGCAAGTCACCGTTACAAGAACACTTCTCACTTATTAGACCAGCAAAGATTTAAAAGCTTAACTTTAATTGTTAGAAAGGAAGCGGGGAAACAGGCTGCTACATATGGCTGGTAGTTGAAATGAACATTCTGGAACAATCACTTTGGAATGTGATCTTGCAGCATCTACCAAGAATTTAAAATGTTCCTTCTACCTCTGTGTATTTTCCCTGCAGCTCTTCTACTCTGCGCTGGGAGATGGGTACAGGAACGCTCAATGCCACAGCAGAAGCACAAGACAGACCTCAAAAGAAGTCACACTAAAGACATTAAGTTCACAACAAGGGCTGCCTCTGGGGCTGGGAGGAGGGGGTGGGAGTAGCCTTGGGAGCCACGTGAGACTTTAGCTTTTCACAACTTCATCTATAATATTTTATTTCTTTTATTAAAAAAAAAAAGAAAGATGAAGCAAAGAAGAAAAAATGTTAAATGATGATCACATCTAGTGGTGGGTACATGGATGGTGATTATATTAATCCCTATAGTTTTCTGGATTAAAAAAAAAAAAATTCTTAGAACACCATGGAATAGAGACGCCTGTGTGGCTCAGTGGGTTAAACAGTTGCCTTTGGCTCAGGTCATGATCCCAGGGTCCTGGGGATCAAGTCCCACATCGGGCTCCTTGCTCAGCGGGAAGGTGGCATCTCTCTTTGCCTCTGCCTGCCTCTCTCCTGCTTGTGCTCTCTCTCTCTCCCTCTCTGACAAATAAATAAATAAAATCTTAAATAAATAAGTACCATGGAATAAAAATTCAGACTTTATCCTATAGGTCAGGGTTCCCAAGCAAATTCCACTAGTTCATGGGGATAAAGAGTTCTGCAATGCAGAGGTTCTGGAGTTAAACAGACCTGGGAAATGCTGTGTTACGCTGACTTTTTTTTTTTTTTACCTTTTTACACTGATTTCTTTACTACAGGACTTCTCCATATGCTAATGTGTATTCTGAATCACCAATTTTGGAGGATGGGAAATTGAGACTATAATTTCCCAAACTGATTTAACCATTGCCCCCCTCCTTCATGGCCATTGGCATTTCAACAAACAGAATTTGGGAAATCTATTAGCTGAGGAATTTTATTAAATTTTTAAAAGATTTTATTTATTTATTTAACAGAGAGATCACAAGTAGGCAGAGGTAGGCGGGGGGTGGGGGGGAAGCAGGCTCCCCGCCAAGCAGAGAGCCCGATGTGGGGCTCGATCCCAGGACCCAGAGACCATGACCTGAGCCGAAGGCAGAAGCTTAACCCACTGAGCCGCCCAGGCGCCCCTATTAATTTTTTTTTTAAGATTTATTTATTTACTTTTTAGGAAGAGAAAGAGAGAACACGAGCAGAAGAGACAGAGGGAGAGAGAGGACCTCAAGCAGACTCCAAGTTGAGCATAGAGCCTTATACAGGACTCAATCTCATGAGCTGAAAGCAAGAGTCAGATGCTTAACCAACTGCACCCCAAGCACCTCTTGCTGAAGGATTTTAAACAGAAATAATAAGAGATCTGACTTTTAGAAAGACCAGTCCAGTGGAAGAGGACAGAACAAATGGATGGTAAGCTTAGGGGAGGAAGAGGACTAAGGAGGTTACTGCAATGGTCCTTTTATTTGTTCAAGTACTCACTCAATGTGTATTTTTGAGCATTAAGTCCAAGTGAAGACGGAGGGCATGGACAGCTTAGGACAGGTAAAGGAACATGGAGTAGAGAGTAAAAGGATTACTTCTTTCAACTAGAATGACTTCTAGGTTCCTGGCTTGGTATCCAGGTGAATGGAGGTAACATAAACTAAGGCTGGAAATATAGGCAGTGACACAGGTTTGAGAGGGAAAGATGCCAAGTTGAGTTCTGTCTTTGTGAATCTGAGGTATCTCTGGGAAATCCAAGTAGACTCAAGGGCTTAGGAATTAGAAACACAGGCTTATGATCAGAGGAGAGTCTGGGCCATAGATAAGATTGGGAGATATGCAGAGAACAGTGAAAGCCACAGGACTCAACAGAAATTTACAGCAAAGAAAATGATGGTAATAATAGCAACTAATATTTATTGAGTGCTGACTTAGTGCCAGGTGCTGTATTCATCACATTTCATGGACTTGCTCATCTAATTCTAAGAGGTGGGAACATAAACCATCTCCAGTTTACTGACGAAGAAACCCAGGCAGACAGACTCTAGATAACTCATCTGAGGTCACATAGCTAATAAGCAAATGGAACAAGGAGACACATGAAGATTTATTTTTTATTTTTATTTATTTGTTTATTTGAGAGAGAGAGAATGAGCGAGAGAGAGCGCGCGCACACGTGCTCGAGCGCGCATATCCGGAGTGGGTGGGGGGTAGCAGGAGGGACAAAAGGAGAGGGAGAGAAAGAAATTTTTAATTTAATTTAATTTATTTATTTGACAGAGAGAGAGTGTGCACAAGCAGGGGGAGCAACAGGCAGAGGAAAGGGAGAAGCAGGCTCCCTGATGAGCAGAGCCCGTCACAGGTTTCAATCTCAGGAGCCTGGGATCATGACCTGAGTTGAAGGCAGATGCTTAACCAGCTGAGCCACCCAGGAGCCCTGAGAGAGAGAATCTTAAGCAGACTCCACGCCTAGCACAGAGCCCAACTTGGGGCTCAATCTCACAACCATGAGATCATGATCTTACCTGAAATCAAAAGTTGGACGCTTAATTGACTGAGCCACCCAGGCGCCTCAAGGCACACCCATTATTTAAACAGTGGGTGGAGAGAGAGAAGACCCACTTCCAGCACAAAGAAGAAAATGCTGAGTTGGTGAGGGCTAAAGCAGAAACAGGCTATGTCTTAGAAGACAGGAGAGTAGGGATGAGAGGCTCACAGGCCCAGGTACCACTGGGAGGATAGCTGTAAGACTAAGAAATGACCTATAGATTTGGCAATTCTGAGGTCCCTGGTGGCCTCTGTGAGAACAGTCCCAATGAGGAAGGGGAGCCTAATGGGAGAGGTTGAGAAACCCATACAAAGCAAGAAATAGAGACTCAGAAAGATCCTTGGCTGAGAAGGCAAGGCAAGAGAAAGAAAACAAGGCAGAAGGAGACAAAGAGACAATGTCTAAACAATAATAGTGAGTGCAAAAAATCAGCACATTGGGGCACCTGGGTGGCTCAGTAGGTTAAAGCGTCTGCCTTCGGCTCAGGTCATGATCTCAGGGTTCTGGGATTGAGCCATGCATCGGGCTCTCTGCTCAGCAGGGAGCCTGCTTTCTCCTTCTCTCTGCCCGCCTCTCTACCTACTTGTAATCTCTGTCAAATAAATAAATAAATAAAATTTTTAAAGATTTTATTTATTTCACAGACAGAGATCACAAGTAGGCAGAGAGGCAGGCGGAGAGGGGCGGGGGGGGCAGGCTCCTTGCCGAGCAGAGAGCCTGATGTGGGGCTGGATCCCAGGACCCTGGGTTCATGACCTGAGCCAAAGGCAGAGGCTTTAACCCACTGAGCCAGGCACCCCTAAATAAAATCTTTTTTTTTTTTTTTTAAAGATTTTATTTATTTATTTGACAGAGAGAAATTACAAGTACACTGAGAGGCAGGCAGAGAGAGAGAGAGAAGGAAGCAGGCTCCCTGCTGAGCAGAGAGCCCGATGTGGGACTCGATCCCAGGACGCTGAGATCATGACCTGAGCCGAAGGCAGTGGCTTAACCCACTGAGCCACCCAGGCGCCCAAAATCTTAAAAAAAAAAAAAAAAAAAAAATCAGCATATCAATGGCTCCCAGTTACAGAGGACATCCTATAGCCTAAGCACTCTGCATTGATTAACTACTGGTTCTAAGAAACAGGCATACAAAGTTCAAGGCATGCTACAATCGCTAACTTATTATGGGAGGTAGCCACCATTACTAGAAGCCTTTTCTACAGATGAGAAAACTGAGGCACAAAGAGATCAAGTACTCTGTCCAGGCTACATGGCTAGTTAAGTGGCAAAGATAAACTACAATCTCAGGTTCTCTGACTTTTCACCTCTAACTGATAAAAACCTCTCTAAATATAGGCATGCATAATAATAATAATAATAATAATAATACCTACCCAGAGAAAAGGCTGTAAGAATGAAATACAGTTTTGTACATAAAAATGTAGTTTTTTCAAGTTTATTAAAAATTTTAAAGTCAGCGCATTAGATTAGTTTAGTTCCTACTGCCAGGCCCCTGGGGATATAGTGTGAACAAAGACAGACATGGGATCACAGAGGGTCAGTGGAAGATACAAAGAAAAAGCAAAAAATTAGAGAATGTTGAGTATCACCATGATGGTGGATACTCCAGAGCGAAATAGCTCTGGAGCCAGACTGCCTGGGTTTGTGGCCTTGAACACAGTATTAACTAACCTATGCCTCAGTTTCTCCTTCAAACTGATGAGCAGGGTGGGCCCAGCCAGGGGTGGAAATAGAGCTTTAGGTTTAGATCACGGGTTCTGGAGTCAGACAGACATGGGCTTGAGTTCCAGCTCTACTATTCACAAGCTGTGTGACCTTGAGCAGGTTACCTAACCTCTTGAAACCCATTTCCTCATAGGAATGTAATGATGGAGAAAAGAGCTAGTTCTCCGTCGGTGCTCATAACAATGCCTGGCACACAGAAGACACTGGATAAATTAGCCAGTTAGCCAGGGCAGAGAGTTCGGGGTGACTGGGGAAGGTTCAGAGGAGCAGGAGGTAAAGGCCAGAGAAGGCCTTGGGGTCCACAGGAAGCAGGATTGGAGTAGGATGGATAAGGCCAGTGGGAGGTACTCACATTGGTGAAGGGAGGCCTGTGATGCTGGTACTCAATCCAAGGGGGTACAGCCAAGGTGCGGTTCAACAGCTTTGCAAAAGCCAGGGAGCCCAAGAAGTGATCAGCCTGGTTCCCGAAGCGCCCTGGATGGTATACGGTGGTTGAGGTGAGGCCTAGGGCATCGAGGGCATGGGGCAGGCAGTATTTGGAAAGGTTGCAGGGCCAGGGGTGGGGAGGGCCAGGACACCAAGGAGAACCAGGATTGGGGGGAAGATAGGATCAAGTCTGGACTGATCCTACTGCGGCGGACACTCAAGGCCCCTACCCTTCTGCCTCAGCCGCTCCAGGTTCCTTGCCATTTCCCACCTTCCATCCTGACCCTGTGCCTTTGCTCCTGTTGTTCTCTCAACCAGGGGTGCCCTTCCACCTCTATCTCCACTCATCTGCGCATGAAGGGGCAACTCCAATGCCTCATTCACCAGAATCACTTCGCCAACCGCCTGCTATACTCAATCCCCTTCTCTGCCTCCCACCTTGGATTGGAGCTATTTATAGTTCACTTTTTCTCAAATGTCCTTTCCCACTTCCTGGTCTTTGTACTGGCTCTTACTTCAGCCTGTGAATACCTCAGGAGCAAGAACCCTGTCTGATTATTTTTGTTATCCCCAGCATGACATCCATTCATTCATTCCACAAATACTGAGCAGCCACAATGTGCCAGGGTCTCTGCTTGATGCTGGAATATAGGATTCAGCAAGAAGGATAAGGTCTCTCCCTTAGAGGCACTCACAGTCCAGCTAGAGGGACAAGTATGTAGTGGTAAACAAGTATATAATGGTAAATTCTGATAATTCAAGGAAGAAATGGAAAAAGGTCGGTGATAGAGAACGGTAAGGTGGAGATTGGGGTTGAGGTCAGCAAAGCCCTTTCTGGTGACATTTAAGCTGAGACATGAGAATGCAAAGGAGTTGACCTGGCAGGAGTGAAGAGGAAGAAAGTGTTTCAGTCAGAGGGAATAATAGCCTGAGAATGTTTGAGGAATAAAGAGGGAATGAGAGTGGCTGCTGCTGGGGGATCTGGGGAGGAGGGAGTGGTGGTAACCACCGGCAGAGGGCCAAATCAGCAGGGTCTGGAGTCTGGAGGGTTTTAAGGAATGACTTTTACAATGACGATCCACCATCCCATCTGGAATGGCAGCTTTTAGATCCTCCCTTACTCTTTCCTATTTTATTTTCCCATAGTGTTCATCCTCTTCTAAGACATTATGTATACTTACTTATGTTTTATCTTTTATTGTCTGTATCTTCTGCCCATTGTATCTTCCACTGTCTGTCTTTCCCAGCTAAAATGAAGGTTCTACAAGGGCATGGTATTTTCTGTCTTACCACTGCCGTATCCCCAGAAAAGAAAACAGGGCTGCGCACAGAGCAGGGGTCCTATAACTATTTGTTGAAGGATGAAAGAATCGTCCAGAGCCAAGGCTGAGTCAGTGACATTAAGTCCTGTCCCACGAACTCCGTTTACTGAACTCTGGGCTGGCTTAGACCTTGCACAAGACACCTAACCTCTCCTGGCCTCGGTTTCCTCATCTGCCAATGGAAGGTTGGACACAGAGGCCCTTCACGGCCGTTGCAACTGAGGCAGAGAGGCAAGGAGCAGGCCATGCCCCGCGCTGCGGTTCTCTCCAGGATACGTCAAGATATCTGTGGGTGCCTCAGAAGAGGGCGTTCTCCTCTCTGGGCCTCAGTTTCCCCATTTGAGAAGAGGGCTCGGGAGGCCTTACCCATGCATGGGCAGTAGAGCAGGTAACCGGCCGGGTCCCAGGAGCCTGCAGGCAGCCCCGGGAGCGGCAGAATCAGCAGCAGGAGAGACACGCGCACCAGCAGGGGCGACGATGCCCACGCGGCGGCGCCCATGACGGCTCCGGAGCCCGAGCGCGCCGCGATGCGGAGGCGGGGAGAGAAGGAGGAGCGCGAGCGTCCGCCCCGCTCCCGGCGGTCCCCACGCGCCGCCCGCGCGCCGCCCCGGCCGCTCTAGCCTGCAGGCGGGCGGGATCATAGAGAGCCCGCGGCACCGCCCCCTCCACGGCCCGAGCGCCCGCTCGCGCGGCTCCCACAATGCACCGCACAATGGCCCGACCGCCGCCACTACCGGGGCCTGAACGGGCCTGGCGGAGCCCGAGCGCGGCCCGGCCCGCAGCGCGGGGCCCCGAGCGCGGTGAGTGCCGGCGAGGACCCCGGGGGACGGCGGGGAGCGGGGCGGGAGGCCGTCTCGCTGTGCCCGCGCACCCGGCACCCGGAGCGGCGGCGCCTCTCATCTCGGGCCCCGCGGCGCGGTCGCCCACACCCCCGACCGGGGGCCCCCTTCACGCCAGTTCGGGCCCCGATAGGCCCCATGGTGACGAAATCTCTCCGCGGATCCGATACCTGGGTCGGGGGACCGGAAGAAACCCCACTGGTCCCTTTCCTACCGAGACCTGGAGACTCAGCCCTGAGGGTCCCCTACTCTTGACCCCCAGGTTCCCTGGAGACCCAGATAACGCGCTGCTGACCTTACGAGGGACCCGGGTCTGGGGGACGCAGATAAGCTGCACCTGCTCCCTCCCCTCGGACACGCCTACCGGGACCCACATAACCCCCTTTCCTGCTCCAAATACTCCGCTTTTTACTCTCTGTTTCGTTTTCCAGAACCACACAACCCATTTTGAGGCTTCCGTCAAATACCCGGTTCTGGAGAACCCCAGTAAGCTCCATCTATAATTCCCTCCTCAGTGACCATACTCCCAAACCTTAGATATCTATCTGGTTACCCTTTTTTGAGACTTTGAAAGTTCAGAGAATTCACTTCTGTTTTCAACTCCTGGAATCCTCCAGCCCTTGTAGTCCCCCATCTCTTTTGGGGGTGGGGGGAGGTGGTCCCTTAGAGACTAAGTTCACTTGCTAATAATTCTTTATCATACTTTTCCTTCCTTCCCATCCCTGAGACCTCCTCCAGACTTCTCCCTGAATTTCTGTCCCTTCTCTGGCAGGCATCTACTCCTGTCTCTCCCAGCTCCAGGGGAGTTGAACCTCTCCCTCCACACAGTGGAGTGGTCTAAGAAGCTGCCCAAGGAACCTGGTTATTCCCTATAAATCCAGTCCCAGGCTCTGGCCCCAGCTGGTGGGGTAAAGGCACCTGTAACGTGAAAGATAAGGGGACAACTGGTGTAGGGGAGTTGTTGGTGCTTTCACCTCCAAGAGTAGCCTGTCTTCTGGCTTGTGTGTTTTTCCACCTGTTAGTTTGGGACTGTGATAGAGACTGGCCTTGGATTTCTAACCCTCCCCCTCATGGTGAGGCCACTCCATTGTTGGGGGAGTCCTTTGTTGGGGGGGGGGGGTCCAGCCAGGTTTCCTGGTAATGAAAATGGGGCTATAGTGAGTTGCAGCCATTTGCTCATGGCCTCCTCAGGAGTGAGAGGCAGCAGGAAGGGAGGAAAGAGTGAATCAAAGGGACTGCAAAGAGGGCCCATCTATAGTGACAGAAGAACTAGCAGCCCGAGAGTAAATCCAACCCCTGTTAATCCTGTTTGATGTCTCTTGGAATGATGCAAGTCATTGAGACTCTCCGGCCTCCCTGTAATTTAATTCTCCCACCACTTTGGAGTGTGTGTGAGGGAGGGAGTGAGAGGGGCGGCTCTTCCCATTCCTCCCTTTCCTTCTCACTGTTTTCCAGCCAGTCAGTGTGTCATTTGGATTTGTTTCTGGTGCTCAGGTCAAGACCTGGTTTTTTTGTGTGTGTGGTTTTTTTTTTTTTTTTCTCTCAGTCTATTTATAATTTCCCAGTTGCTATTTTGGGTTCTGCTTAAGGGAAGATTCTGTCCACCCTAAGGAACGTTCCAGGGTGTGTTCCCGGGTGTGTTTCCTCCTCGGCAGGTGTTGAATTGAGTTTTTCAGATCCCCAAGTAGCTCTTGGGCTGGAGGGATAAAAGCTATTTTAGGGTAGTCACTGAAGTGGAGCTGTTAATCCTCTATGGGTCTCTCTAGTTAAGAACACTTAGAGGTTAACCCTTCTCTTGCTGCGGAGGTGGGGGAGGCTTCTCCACAGTTTTGGGAAGGTTGTGAGAATTTCCTGCCGCAGCAGAAGGTGGGATAAGAACGTGCAACTCAATACAAAGGCAAAGATAATAGCTGCCTTTTGTTGGGGACTTACAGCACGCCAAGCACTACGCCGTGCCCTTTGCATACCTGACTAAAATAATCCTCACAACAAGCCTGTGAGGTAAGTATTTTTAGCTTTACAGATGAGGAAACAGGCTAATAATGGAGAAAGAACGCAGTTTCTATAGAGATGATGTAACACCATAAAAAACTATCGTTTCGTCAGAGGGCAGCAGGCATCATGGCACACAGCAGGACAGATAGACTAGGGAGCAGTTTGTCTCCTTTCAGCTTCCAGAGAAGGCCTTCGAGTTTTCGGAAAGCATTTGTGTTTGGGGTACCGAGCCTTAGTAATAGAAGAGATTCCTGAGGTGAGAGAACTGTGGCCCAGGATGTGGTGGTGGAGGAGGGGAGCGCAGCGGGGGCTGGTTAGAGGGGATGTGCTGCGGGTTGACTGTGAGGGAAAAGGGGAAGGCTGCGTTCTGTGGAGATGTTGTGAAGGGAAGGAAACGCACTCAGAGGCCTGAGAAGTAACATTAAAAGGGGAAAAAAAGAAGTACTACTCGGGCCCTGTGCGGAAAAGTGGCAGACACAGTGTAGACCTCAGAGACAGCACTGCATGTACTCACATACTTTAGATCAGACACTTCATCCTCCTTGAGACTACTGTAGGTAAGGAGAATAAATCTTCAGGTTAGAAACTGAGGAAACAGAGATTCAGAGAAACAAAGTAACCTGCCCATGGTTTCACGGCCAGTGAGTGGCAGCTCTCCTGATAGCAAGTCCAAGGTTCTTTCCATGCTGCCTCCCTCTTCAGATCAGGCGCCAGGAGGAATCTTTGGATGAAAATATACTGAGTTATACCAGTAACTGGGAGGGATTGATTGTGTTTGTTTTATGGGAACAGGTTCCGTCAGCTTCTCTACAGTTGTTAAGGTTAGAGTGTGAGACCAGAAGAGCAGCTTTGAAAGAAGCAGAATTCTTTCAGTTTTGCCAAGGAAGAAGTCTGAAGGAGAGGGGCCCAGGAACTTTCCTGGAGGAGAGAAGTTTGCAGACAAAGGACAGAGGGAGAGAGACTAGGTTCCCAAAAGGGTTCCTAAGGTAACAGCGGCAGCTTTGGTTATCCAGTAGGCTGTTGGTGACTATAGGTAAGGACTTCCACTGTGCCTTTTTAAAAGGGTGGGGGGAATAGGATCAGGGTGTTGGCTGTTTCCTTTTAGAGTCATAGCCCCATTAAACCCAGATCAAGGCAAGCACATGGCTGCTTCCCTCCTTTGGTTCTGTCAGTACAACCTCGTGAGCTTTCCTTAGCCACCACTGGCCTCTTTCCTAGAAGCCCATTACTCACGCTTTCAGAAGCAGGGTACTAAACTGCTGTGTCTTGTTTGTGCTTGTTCAGGAGAACAGAAGAGGTGGACGTGTGGGAGGTGGGGGACGTCCTGTTCTCTTTCTGAGGTTGTGTGGAATTTCCAGGGCTAGGCTCCCCTCTCACACTGGCCAAAGTGATGCGACTTGCTTCCCTCTGGCTGCCATTCCCAACTTTCCAGGGGCTGAGGTGCATGATTTTGGGTAAGAAGCAGAATTTGACTTTGAGGGTAGGGGAAATTCCCCTCCAAACTAGATGTTTAAACTTGTGCTTGTTTTCTACCCACTTCCAAGGTGCGTAATAATCACTGGTATTATAAACAGGTAATTCCACCCTTGAGAAGGAGGAAGAACTTAAACCATGAAAGGCAGACGTCAGAGGCCTTTGAGATTTATAGTGAAGCAGGCACATAACACCACAATGACTTGAAGGCTCAAGTGGGACTAGTTTTTAGTACTGCTTACCCCTCCCCAGCGCATGACTCATGCATAGTGCAGCCACCTTTGTGCCGATCTTTCTAGGCAAATCTCCACTCGTGATGGGGAAGTGTTTATCATATTATATTGCAGTGTTTCTTCAACAAGAGGAATGGTTCCTGAACAGGACGTAGCTCATGTTAATGATGAGCAAAGCTCTCTGGGGCATGAACCCGCTGATCCCATCATCTCGTTCAGGGCCAGTCTGTTGGATGAATGGTCACTGTGAGCAGCAGGTGCTAATGAGCTGAGCAAGCATTCTGTGACCCACAGCTGTTTGTGTGGTTGGAGCCTTCCCCAGATTCTCATGGACAATCCCCAGATACCCTCTTTGCTCCCTTTACATGGAAAAGCCTCATGACCAGATTTTTGGCATGACCTCTTCAAAAGGAATCCCCCTGTTGTAGCAAGTTGCTTTGCAGTTGGTAATCTGTGATGAGTTTGTGAGTGAATATGGGTCTGTTGTCCCCCTTTTGACAGTCCGTACAGTAACTCCCATCCTCTCTTCCTTTGAGTTCATGTCAGGAAAAAAGCTATGTCATCTTTGCTCCAGTTTTCCCCCTTCCCACACGCTTCCCCTCCCCCTGCCTCAGCAAGAGAAAGGATCAGACTTCAAGATATTGGCTCCCCACTTTGGAAGGGCTGCGACCCCAATTTAAACCCGAACTTTCTGAGCATAAGTTAACCTTGCATCAACTTGCATTCAGTGACTCATTCACCCACCTAAAAGTTGAGAGTCCTTTTCTAGATGGTAAGTGTGTGGAAATGAAAGAACTGTGATCTGACCCTTCAAAGAATCAGTTTGGTGAGAAGTTGTAATGCAAGCATGCTACCTGCTCATAATGGAGAAATGCATGTGTGCTATGGAGGTCTGCCAGCACGGGTTGGGGTGGCACTCAGCACCTGGGGTCTTGGACAGGCTTTGCTAAAGAAGCTTGGCTTGGGACACCCAGAGAGGTGGTGGTGGGTAGGATGAGACCAGTACTGGTTTAGGGGAAAATGTGGAGTCTTCTGTTCCCTCCTCCGCCAGAACCTCTCATTGATGCTCCACTGAGAAACACATCTGGCTCTGGAGCTGACTTTCCAGGGTGTAAAATTCCTAAGCAAAGCCTTCTTCCTTCGCAAAGCCTTCTTCCTTCCATGTTGCCTTTTGGGCATTTTATTGCTCTTTAGCACCTCCATGAGGAGGAGAATTGTGGAAAGTAGTGGGTGAGGGGGAGGTAGGGTAAAGAGGAAGAGGAGCTACTTATCTCTAAATTTAGTGGAAAGGATATAAAAGTGAAGTTGAAAGAGAATAGTTGGAGGTTAGGGCTTTTCCTTCCTCAGATTATCTTGCTTACTATTCACCTAGTTAGTACTACTAATAATAGTTACCATTAAGCACTTACTGGGTGCCCAGACTTCTGCTCAATGCTCTCTCTTCATTATTTCATTTAGTCCTCAGGCCATTCTTATGATTTAGGAGATCATTAAGCCCATTTTGTAAATGAGGAGATAGCTCAGGGAAGTAAGTAGGTGGCTGAAATTCACATGGCTCTGAGGTGGAGGGGCTGGGATTAGAACAGGATCTGTCTCCCAGAGCCCATGTTTTCATGGTATTGGGCTCCCTAACACCAGGTGTTCTGATGTTTCAGGTGAAGAGATTGTTTTCTGAAGGCTGCGTTGGAGGCTGTGACAGAGCAGAGAGCCTGTGTGGAGCTGATGGGGAGGCTTTCTGAATAACATGGCCCTTCGCCATTAGTCTTGCCATGACCACATTTTTCACCAGCGTCCCCCCCTGGATTCAAGATGCAAAGCAGGAGGAGGAAGTGGGCTGGAAACTAGTTCCCAGGCCTCGGGGCCGGGAGGCGGAGAGTCAAGTGAAGTGCCAATGTGAAATCTCGGGGACGCCCTTCACGAATGGGGAGAAGCTGAGGCCTCACAGCCTCCCCCATCCAGAGCAGAGACCGTATAGCTGCCCTCAGCTGCACTGTGGCAAGGCTTTTGCCTCCAAGTACAAGCTATATAGGTAGGTGACACTCCCGTACCTATTCCTTCTGTGGGGTTTCCAGAGGACAAAGCCAGAAAGACTCCACTGAATATGAGGCTTTATCTGTGACAGAAGAGTAGAGGTTAATTGACCCACAAGTGTACCCTGAATGCCAACCACTTGAAGTCACTCACTAAAAGCTAATACTGATATTTGTAGGCAGACATTAGACTCTGATGGGGAAATACCAGCCAGTCATGAACAAACCAGATTGAACAGTTTGGCAATACTACTTTCCCCACCTTTGTCAATTAGCGGTGAGATTCTTAGCCAGAAATTATAACTCAGTCTTAGAACTTTAGAAGGAAAAGGAGACCCTCTGGTCCAATCTGTAAATTTTAAAGTGGAGGCTCAGAGTGGGGAAGTAATTTACCTAGGGTCACATAGCTTCTTTGGTCCTGCAGTGCCTCTTCTGAGCCAGTCCGCTGTTCACATGATTCCTTCTGTTTCTGTAGACTCCATGGTTTCCCTCTGGGTCAGCAGCTGATCTGAAACTTGTAAGCCCAAGAGCCCTATATAAAGTGACATGGAATGTGACAGTGCTGGTATAAAGCAGATACAGCAGAGCAGCCTGGCGGGGGTGGGGGAGCTGCTCAGATTTTATCCTTGCCTTTCCATCAGAAGAACAGGAAGATGCCCCCTTTACAAATGAGGCAGATTACCTGATGCACACCCCTTCGTCCGTTCATCTAGCTGGCTATGATTTATTGAGCTCCTGCTATATGCCAGCCACAGCATTCAGTGCCGGGGACCGAGCAGTGAGCCAGACAGATGAGGGTGCTGGCCCTCGAGTTCACTATCTTAATAGTGGGGACAGACAGCAAACAAGTAAATTCATGAACAAGATGACCACAGAAAGCCTTAGTTCTTTGTCTGGAAAACAGTTGATAGGAACTAAAACAAGTAATGGGGTAGTAGGTGACCAGGATTGTCCTCAGGACAGTTCTCTGGTCCTCAGGAAAGAATCATGCTTTGATTCTGGGTGTTCCTGTGTCTTAGGTGGACTCCAGTTGGGTTGTCCTCTTGGTACCATCTGGGTGTCCATGGGAGGCTGCAGGAAAGGTCCTGGTCTGGGGGCAGGAGCCAGGACTCCAACTGTAGTCACTGTGTGAGCTTAGGTGAGTTACTAAACTTAGGGCTTCAGTTTCCTCACTTGTAAAATGAAGGAAATGGACTGTGGATCACCTATCACCTCCCTCTCATACATTACATGTCAGTTATGTCCCAGGAGGTTCACAGTAACTCTCAGGCAGGGCACTCACACATAGCATGAGTGTAATGGCTGTTTGCTACCTTACAGGTAGGAAGGATCACTGGGTGCTATAGCGGAGGCAGCGGTGGCGTACCTAAGTGAACTCAGGTTGCAAGAAGGACCGTGTTCAGATTTAGCCTCTGCTGCTTACTGACTGGTGGGTAGGGCTGTCCTATGCTTTGGCCTCTTGTGGAGAACAAGGTAAATGACAGTTCACACAGGGCCTGGTAAATGTGGGCCCTTGAAGTCTTGGTGAGTTGATTCTGAATGTCCTGTGGAGCTCTGGATTGTAACTCCTGCACTCTGAGCTGCTGTCCCTCCAGATGGGAGCAGGTAAACCAAGGTGGGCACTGAGGTGCTATACCATTGGAACAGTTTTTTAAGTGTTGCTGGTTTATGTGGCAAACACTTTAAATGGTACAGATGGGCATTCAGTGAAAAATGAATTGTCCTCATGCTGGAAGCAACCATTTTCCTCCCCAGAGGTGTCCACTGGGGTTATTTTCTTGTGTATCCTTGCTGAGACATTGAAACATGTACTCCTTCCCTTTTTATTTTCACAAGGGATTGTATTACACACACACTACCAAACTTCCTTTTTTGACTCAGCCCCTTATATTTTGGGATTGTTCTAGATCAGGAAGTTTAGATAGATTTCTTTTTTTTTTTTATCGTACCATTTTAAATTTTTTGAAAAGAACATACATTCACACAAAACAAATTCACAAGATACCAAAAGGCATACAATGGAAATTCTCCATCATACGCATCAGCTTCTTATCTCATCTCTGCAAAGGCAGCCAGTGTTGTTAATTTCTTGTATATCCTTCCAGAAATATTTTTGAGTACGTATAAACAAACATTTGTCTATTTTCCGTTTTTTCTTGTATATCCAGAAATATTTTTGAGTGCATATAAACAAACATTTGTCTATTTTCCGTTTTTATCCTATGTATAGTACCATTCTGCATGTACTGTTCTGTCCCATTGCCTTTTTTTTCTTTTTTTTTTTAGATTTTATTTATTTATTTATTACAGAGATCACAAGTAGGCCGAGAGGCAGGCAGAGAGAGAGAGGAGGAAGCAGGCTCCCCGCTGAGCAGAGAGCCCGATGCGGGACTCGATCCCAGAACCCTGAGATCATGACCTGAGCCAAAGGCAGTGGCTCAACCCACTGAGCCACCCAGGCGCCCCTGTCCCATTGCTTTTTACCACTTCGTATATCCTAAGAGCTTGTTCCCTGAGGGCATATAAAGTGACCTTGTTTTTTTTTTTTTTTTTTTAAAGTTGCGTCATTTTATGAACTTACCATAATTTATTTGCCAGTTCCCTATTGATGGACATTTAGATCGTTCCTGACTTAACTGCTACTAACAGTGCTGCAAAGACTAGCAGTACATAGGAGATTTTGCAGGTGGGCGAGGACAGCTATAGAATTTAGGTACTGACTGGCACGGGACCCCATTGCATTCCATCACATGGTTCGACCATAATTTTAGTATCTAGTTCTGCCAGTGGATGTCTCGGTTGTGGCCAGCCCTTGTGATCTCCCTTCTTTTTCTCCTCTATCCTCCATCCCTACCCCCAGGCACATGGCCACCCACTCAGCCCAGAAACCCCACCAGTGCATGTACTGTGATAAGATGTTTCACCGCAAGGACCATCTGCGGAACCACCTGCAGACCCATGACCCCAACAAAGAGGCCCTTCACTGTTCTGAGTGCGGTAAGAATTACAATACAAAGCTAGGCTACCGGCGCCACCTGGCTATGCATGCCGCCAGCAGCGGTGACCTCAGCTGTAAGGTGTGCCTGCAGACCTTTGAGAGTACCCAGGCCCTGCTGGAGCACCTGAAGGCCCACTCACGCCGCGTAGCTGGTGGTGCCAAGGAGAAGAAGCACCCCTGCGACCACTGTGACCGGCGGTTCTACACTCGCAAGGATGTGCGGCGGCACTTGGTGGTGCACACGGGCCGGAAGGACTTCCTGTGCCAGTACTGTGCCCAGCGGTTCGGCCGCAAGGACCACCTGACGCGTCATGTCAAGAAGAGCCACTCACAGGAGCTGCTCAAAATCAAGACAGAGCCAGTGGACATGTTAGGCCTACTCAGCTGCAGCTCCACGGTCAGTGTGAAGGAGGAGCTGAGCCCCGTGCTGTGCATGGCCTCTCGGGACGTGATGGGGGCCAAGGCCTTCCCTGGCGTGTTGCCCGTGGGCATGTATGGCGCCCACATCCCCACCATGCCCAGCCCGGGCGTGCCCCACTCCCTGGTGCACGGCACGCTGCCCGTGGGTATG
Organism: Mustela putorius furo; assembly: GCF_011764305.1. Taxonomy (NCBI): domain Eukaryota; kingdom Metazoa; phylum Chordata; class Mammalia; order Carnivora; family Mustelidae; genus Mustela; species Mustela putorius. The sequence goes on along the minus strand of NW_025421464.1, from coordinate 2,077,841 downwards.
AGCTACCCACTGGAATCCTCGCCCATCTCTTCCCCAGCTCAGCTTCCTCCAAAATACCAGCTTGGATCTACCTCATACTTGCCTGACAAATTGCCCAAAGTGGAGGTGGATAGTTTTCTGGCAGAGCTTCCCGGAAGCCTCTCTCTCCCGTCCGCTGAGCCCCAGCCCGCCTCACCTCAGCCGGCGGCGGCGGCGGCGGCCCTCCTAGATGAGGCACTGCTCGCCAGGAGCCCCGCCAGCCTCTCTGAGGCCCTCTGCGCCGCCAACGTGGACTTCTCCCACCTGCTGGGCTTTCTCCCCCTCAACCTCCCCCCGTGCAACCCGCCGGGGCCCGCGGGAGGCCTGGTCATGGGCTACTCCCAGGCTGAGGCACAGCCCTTGCTCACCAGTTTGCAAGCACAGCCTCAAGACTCCCCCGGAGCTGGGGGGCCGCTGAACTTTGGACCTCTGCACTCCTTGCCTCCGGTCTTCACATCTGGCCTGAGCACCACCACCCTGCCTCGTTTCCACCAGGCGTTCCAGTAGCCCCCAGGGAGGCCCTCGGTCCAGGCTTGGGCTCCGTCAGGGAGCCTCTGTGCCCACTTTGTCTGCCTCCCCCACGAAGGCAGCTGAGCTTTCAGAGCTGGGTTCAAAAAGAAAAAATTCCAGTATCTATATGGAGCACTTGGTTTGGGGGTTCAAGGCTCCAGGATCAGTTCCAGGAGGAGCCCTGAGCCCCAGCCCCATGAAAAGATCTCATACCATAGAACTTCAGGTATTTTTACTTTTACTTTTTTGATCTGAATCGGGAGCCACACTCAGCCCTCTCCCCCGCCAAAACGTCAGAAGCGCTTTCTCTTCGGAGAAGGAGGCAGTCTCTTGGAGACAGAGGGTTTCACTTTGGATGACCTCGAGAGAAATAGCCCAAGAAGCCCGTCTCCTGGTCCCAACCTGCAGACCCCACAGCAGTTGGTCGGGCCCTGCTGCAGAGAAAGGGTCACTTGGCTCCATCACCTGCTTCCAGCCAGTGGGCAGGAGAGAGGGCCTCTTCCTCCCACCGCCCCCGTCCCTCCTGTACCGACACCTCCACTTCCAGTCAGTGTTGTCCAGCAACGGCACCGTTTACACAGTCGTCTCAGACACACCATTCACCTCCCTTGCCAAGCTGTTAGCCTTAGAGTGATTGCAGTGAACATTGTTTACACGCCGTGAGTCCATTCCCACCAGTCCATTCCAGTTGGCACCAGCCGGAACCATTTGGTACCTGGTGTTAACTGGAGCCCTGTTTACAAGGCGGAGTCGGGTCTCGCTGACTTCTCTTCACTTGAGGTCACGTTTTTCCCCTGTGGGGAAATAAACTGACTTTGGACTGCTTCAGTCTCTGCCATCTTCCATGACTGTGTCTGTTCCTGCCTTCCTCGGCAGTGTCCGCGAGACAGGCAAGAAGACTGGAGCCGTTTTCTCACAGGTCTGCAGTTCTGTTTTTCTCCAAGTACATCATGACCCCACCCCCTCCCCTTGAACTGGAGAGGGGAGGCCTGAAAGGCATGGCCGCTGCTTTTGCCCACTCCCATTGCCCCCTCTCCCCGACCCCTGCCCCAGACATCATGAACTGTTATCATTAGTCTCGGAAGGAGGGACTCAGGTTCTAAGCTGGTGTGGATAGCAAAGGAGAGGGTGTGAAGCCCTGATTTTGTCTCCTATTTATCCCTTTTCCAGGAAGTTGTGGAATTGTTGGAAGAAGAGTTTTCAGGAAGTTAGGGCTGGGCAGATAGTTGAGTCCTAACCTGTGGGTATGTCATTGGCTCCCATACTAACCTTTTCTCCACAGTGCCCCCTCTATCTCCACTCCTTTGCAGTTACCGTGGACTCGGGGTCACTGTGCATAGGCTTCTCCGCTCTCCATCAAAGAAATTCCACCTTCTGCTTACGCCCCCCCCCACCTAGCCCCGATACTTAGCAGGGTTTCTTGCAACAGGTGATCTGGCTTGTGGGGCTCCCTGCCCCAGACAGTGCAGCCCTTGCCCAGCCGAACCCCATCCCTGCTTCATTTCTCAGTTCTGGATGGGCTTCGCTCTTCCCACTCACGGGAGGGAGGCAGCTCGGGGACCACTGATGTGGGACCCTCATGAGACACCTCCACTCTGATTCAGAAACACACTTCTACCTCTTTACTGTTAACTCCTACAAGTGCAGCCAGTAGTTTCTGGGCACCTCTCTCAGCCGTGCCTCATGCTGGCTTCTCCACGAGGGTTTCAGGACGAACTACCAAGGAACTGCCTCAGCCTCCTCCCAGTCCTCCTACTCTCCCTTCTAGAAATCACTTTGCTTTTTCATCAGGAACTGAGCAGGTCCAAGACCCAGGCTTCTGCTTCAGCCCAGGCCAGTACTCTTTGAGGTGAAAACCTTAAAATGTAGCTCCCTGGTCCTTAATTGGAAGCAATGTGGCGTGAATAAGCACATTTTGATTTAGGCAGGGTAGCTTGGGATACCTTTAAAACAAAACAAAACAAAACAAACCAGATATAAAAATGTCTGGCAAGGTTAGAATCAGACTAGATGATTTGCTTCTAAAAATTAGTTTCAGTGAGTCCCAGGGACTAATTAAGGTTTATTTTTAAAAGCGTCCCCCGTGGTACGCAGCCACCTCCTACATGCTGTGCATGTTACTGGGACTCGTATTACAGGAAATGGCACGTGAGGGTCCCAGCAGGACTCGGTGCTGCCATTCTTCTTATTGTCGCTGGTCCTCATCACTAGACCCAGCAGCCCTTTACCTGCTCCCGGCCACCTTCTCTGCCCCCCTCGTTCATAGAGGCAGGTGGGCCTCCGGCCACAGAATAGACAGTCTCAGGCTTAGAGGAGTCCACTCTTCTTGCCTGTCCTTTCCTGTCCCTTCCTTGAATTCTCTGCCCCAGTAGTGATGCTGGGAAACTCCTAGAACAGGCAGAGCGACTATTTAAAGCCTTGTAACCAGGGCCTTGCCCCGTCCCCCCTTTCCATCCTGCCCCTCTTTTCCTTCAGTGCCCTCACCACACACAAGGAATTTCTCTATCACTGTGAACTTTGCTGGTACAGAGGAACATCTGCCTTCACCTTTTTTTGGACCATAGTCACCCAGCCGTTTCTTAAACTTCCCTTCCCCAAAATTTAAGGAGGAAAAAAAAAAAAAGCCTTATTGGCCTGGTTGTTCGAAGGATAAGAATAGCCTTATCCTGCACTCAGTACCAAACCCACTTCAGTACCTTTACTGAGGCCACGAGAGCCCAAGGGGTGTCTGCCCAGGACAGGAGCCATGGCATGTGGCAGAGACCAAACAGGGACCAGGTAAAAGGGGTGATGTCCCCTTTCCCTACCACCTCCTCCAACTTCTGTCAGCGATGAGTTGCCCTGAATGGGGCAGGCACCTCCCAGCCTGTACATAGCTGGTCCAGGCTGAGTACATTTCTGGGGGCCAGGGATGACCTGCCCAGCTGTGTCAGCTCAAAGGTTCTGTGCACATCTTAAAAGGGGAGAGGTGGGAAAAGGAGCACCAATGAGTTCCCCCCCCAACCACCCCACCTTTTACAAATGGCATTTAATGGAAATCCGGGAAGCAGGTGTGATTACTTTTTTGCTGGTAGATATTGTCCTAAGTTGAAATTCTTCCACTGCCCTAAACTTCCCCTAGTAGTCTGAATCCCTGCCCGTTCCCCCCCTTTTTTTTGGTAGCTGTTTTACCCATTCCCTCTACCTCCCCTCTTATCTAGGAGCTGTTTTTAAGCACGATTTTTTTTAACAGTTTATATTGTACAGGATCAATATTTTGCTTTTTAACAAGGATATTTATGTAATAAGAAACTTTGCCTTAGGCAGGTGTTGGCCAGAAAAGTCCAGATTCCTCTGGGACCCCACCCTGGCCTCTCCTGGAGCTCTAACCTGCTGTGGAAGGAATTGGCTATGACCTTCACCACTGGAGAGAAGGGTCTGCGGCAAGGGAAGGGGTGTTCTGGTTCTAACAGAAGAGAGATTCACCGTGATAATCTAGTGCCTCTGTGGAGGGGTTTGGAAGAAGTATTCCAGCTCAGTTTCTTCAGATGCAAGCTCACTTCTGTAGCTGCCCCCTCCACCTCTGCCTGCTTGGCACTAGAACTCTTGAAACACACTTCCCATTCGCCTCCCTCCCCCCCCAGTGATCAAGGCTTTGGGGCCACTCTTTCGTAACGCCAGATTATTTAAAGAGAGAAAAATACAAGACAAAAACCTTCTAGCACTTTGTAAACACAGTGAATAACCTCTTGGAGTATTTTTGGCTTTATATAAAACAAGGTTTTTAATTGTAAAATATAAGTGCCATTAGAAAATGCACAGGGCGTATCTTTGTTAAAGTAGATTTTTCAATGTTTTACAGAATTACATTTTCAAAAAAAAAGTTTTTATAATGAAGTTGTTTATTAAAAACTTCTGAATGATGTGTTTGGAAGTTGTGAACCTGTCTGATTGGGAAAGGGCTGGAGAGAGCCTGGGGAACTAGAAACTCCAAACATCTCTAGCCCCCAAGGGAATGGTGAGTGTAGGGCAGATGAAACAGGCCTTCACGTTAGCACCTATAGACTTTGAAATGAAAGATCGTAATGAGATGTCTTTGAGGTAAGTGGCATCACATTATCACTTAAACTTGGACGCAAGGGTCAGAAAAATCAGAGTGGCTTAATGAAATTTCATATAACGAAAAATGCCAGATGTAGCACAGTAGCACAGTTTTTAGAATTGGTTCAGCCACTCAAACATGGCTGGCTTTAGCATTCCTGTCTCTCTCGACCCTATCTTTTGTAGAAATGACTTTGTCCTCAGGCTCTACAAAGTGGCTCCCTTTGTGTAGGAGTAGAATGCTGCCATGATTCCATCCCTGTCAGTCACAGTGCTGACCAGGAAGAGCAAGAAATTCTATTTCTTTCTTATATTCACAAAAGCACCACTAGGCATCTCCTGTTCACTGGCTTTGATAGGGCTCTGTGCTCTCCCCAAAACCAGCCGGCGACAACAAGGCTGAATGAGACAGGAGGAGTGAACCGTTTCTCAAAGGAAATTGGGGTTACAGTTAGGATGGGGAATGAGTGCTGGTTGTCCAAGAAAAGACATGCCATCCACTGCCCAAAGTGCACAGCTGGCAAGTGGCAGAGCTAGGACCTGACCTTGCTCACACCTGGGCATGCCCATTGGGTGTAGACAAACTTGAGACAGTGACGTGGCTTCTGACTTTGCTTCTTGGCCAATCTCTTAACAAAGGTAGTCCTCACCACCCCGGGCCCTGTAACTCGTACTGCGATCCTCCTATCCAGGGCTAAAATTGAGCTTACTTTTCCGTGGTCTGGGGCCAGTGTCCAGAGCCACAAAGTGTAAGCCACCTCTGAATCCAGCCCAAGAGTCCATGGGACAATAAGTGTTAACGTCTGTAACAGGCATTTTGTGTACAAAGGCACTGGGCTGGCCCTTCATCTCTTTGGCCTTGAATTTACTTCATAAACATTCAGTGTCAACCACAATGCCTTCAGATCCCTAGCAGGGCCCCAAGGGAACGCACCTTGCTCTCTTGCTTCTTGGGAGTGTACACCCCATGGTGGGCCCAGGGGCTCAGAGCTATCTTATTCATTGGGCAGGAAGAGGCTGAAGGCTCTCTGGAGGAGGTGGCAGTGACTTCTAGGAAGAGGGGCCATTAGATGTACTGACCTGCGTAGATCCTGAGTTTGGGAGGCACGACCATGGGAGTGCAGATGTGTTTGCAGGCTCAGGGCTGCATGGCTGGTTCATCCAGGCTCATCCCGGCTCATCCCATCCAAGCACATTCCCTGCAATTTAGATTGGAGTTCACATAGATGAAATGTCTGGTATAGAGCAAGCAGCAGCCAGGGTTGGGGCGCCTGGGTGGCTCAGTGGGTTAAGCCTCTGCCTTCAGCTCAGGTTATGAACTCAGGGTCCTGGGATGGAGCCCTGCACTGGGTGTGGGGGGGTGGTCTCTACTCAGCAGGGAGTCTGCTCTCCCCCCCCCCCCCGCCCATCTGCCTCTCTGCCTACTTGTGATCTCTCTCTGTCAAATATAAACAAAATCTTAGAAAAAAGAAGCCTGGGCCTAGGACAAGTAGAAACATCCACCTTGCGGTCTGCAAGCCCAGGAGGCTACAGTTCCTACAAACAGGTGTCAGTTTACTCCAGGTTCACAGCGCTTGAGACATTCCCTTGCCCAAGATCCTTGTACTCTAAGTTTCTCTCCGTATAAATATTTCCAGTATCTCCATGTGCCAATCAGTTACCATCACTTGCAGCTCCTTGTTTGAGGCTGGTTCGCCTCTTCTGCATATGTTTGAGTAGTTTGTCCTGTGCAAAGCTGCTAGTTTCCTACAGCTGCCCCCAAACCGCAGTTAAATGTGGGCTCCGCCAGGTGCCCACTGCCCACCGCAGGCGGGGTGGGAAGGGGGGGGCGGTTTGGCGGGAGAGTAATCACTTGGTGTGGTGGTTGTGATGGAAAGTTCTATCTGTCCGAGACCAGAGTTGTGCCTGATTCTCAGCACTCACTCTGAGCTGCTCCAGGCTTGGTAACACCCCTGCATTTCACCCCACTGGCACCTCCAGCGCCCTCCTAATCTCGGGCCAGTTCCATCTGGCGCTCCCGGTTGCATCCCCACCGGGCAGCCCCCTGCCACTCCGCCAGGCTGGGGCACCCCTGCGAATCACACCCCGAAGTGGGGCGCGAGGGACGGAGCGGGCCAGGAGGGGGGAGACCGTGCCTCTCCACTTCGCGCCCCGCTGCCCCTCTGGCGGGACCCACAGTGTCACCCATGCCCCCTGACCCCCGCCAGGCCAGAGGCTCCGGCAAGAGATCACAGCGAGGGTACCGTGGCCCTGGAGCCGCCACGCGCCAGTCGCCCGACCTCACCGGTGGGGCCCGCAAAGCCGCGGCACCCGGGCGCCCCCCTCCCACCCCGGGACTGCCCCGTCTGCTCCAGGGCGCGGGGCAACCGCCTGGCCCCGGGCCAGGGCTGCAGAGACCTGAGGAGCCCAGGGGCGGGGTTCGCGGGAGGGAGGCGGCGGGAAGGCCGAGGAAGTGACGACGGGGCAAGGCGCCATCTTCATGGAAGAGGCGGAGGGGTGGAGAAGCTGAAGCTCGCGGAGGAGGGGGAGTACTGGGGGACCTGGGGGTGTGAGGGCGGGGGAGGAAGAGCCAGAGGTGGGAGCCGCGGCGCAGCAGGGCCCGGGGCCCCTAAACCTGGAAGGCCAAGCCGTGCACCCACCGGAGGCCATCGAGTGGGAGCTGAGAGGTGCCCAGGCGGACAGGGCCTACCTGTGGCTGCAGCGCAGGTCTGGGCGCATCCACCGTCTGCACCTGGCCCGAGGAGTTTCGTCATCCAGAATATTCCTGGCTCCTGGGTCACCGCCCTTCTGAACCACTTGCAGTTGACAGCCATGATCATGAGTGGTGATGAAGACGTGCTCTGCTACCTGATGCATTTGGAGCTGAGGGAGCTCAGGCACGCCAGGACCCAATGCAAGTTCAAGTTTCGCTTTTGGAACAACCCCTACTTCTGGAACAAGGTGCTCATAGAGTATGAGCGCAGATCCTCAGGACTGTGGTATCAGTTCTGGTTTGCCAGGTCCGCAGCGTCTTCACCTGGTTCTGGCAGCACAGCCTCCCAGGCGCTGACAAGGTTGCCCAGATTATTAAAGGGGACCTGTGGCCCCAGCCCCTGCAGTACCACCTGCTGGGTGATAGGCCGCCCATAGCCAGGAGAAGCCTGGCAAGGTGGCCCACAGAGGCCCCTCCTAGGCTCCACAGGTTCCGGTCTGGCTAAGCCCCTTGCTGGGACCTGGCCCCTACCTAAGACTCCCTTCTACCTGTGTTTAGGCCAATGACATAACCCTGCTATCTGCTTGAGCTTTCAGGCTCCCTGGCCCCTCTGAACGTTCAGTGGACTCTGCTCCAAGGCTGTGGCCTCCATGCCCAAGCTCTTCTGTTTCCAAGTGGTTTCATGCATCATATATCTGTTACATGCCATGGTGTCTACCAAGGACCTGCAGGTGCTAAAGATGGGCACTACCATCATCTTCGTGGTCCACGTCTACCTCTGGACCCACCCATTTTCCTTCCTTCCTGAGTTCTGCCAGGGCTGCCACCAACATTGTTGCCTGCTTCCAGGTCTGTAAGGGCCCCAACCACCACCTGGCAAGGCACAAGAAAGCCCCCAGCTCCCTAGGAGCTCTGGCATGCTGGCATTTCTGGGCATGTGCTCCAGCCAGGGGCCATGATGGGGGTCCCTTCCAGAAGCCTATTTTCCTGAGCCAGGTCATGGGGATCACACAGAATCCAGGCCCCCAACCGGCACCCTCAGTCTCTGTTTTTAGGCTGCCGGGCTGCAGGTACAGGAGGGGAGTTTCCAGTTGTGGGACCTGTCTACACCTGCCCAGACCTAACATTTTTTTCGTTTTCTTTAAAATGACAGCTCAGAACAAACAACTGAAGAAGCAAAGTTCTTAAAAACAGCTAAGCAGGCTGTCTTTTTAATTGAATCTTCCCCTTTTGGCGCTAGAGAAGGAGGGTTGCTCTGCACACCGTGGGAGGGCCTCCCCCTTCTTTGCCACCTCTTTCACATGCTCCGCCCCCTTTAGCAAGGGCACTCCCCCAGGGGCGGGGCTAGTTCTTTGTTCTGTGCTGTATTCTTTTAGACCAACTCCTTTCTTCTCCTTCTACCAGGTCCAGCCCCCACTGTGGGACTGTGTAGGTGGAGGAGTTCAGTTGCCTCCCCCGATCCTCCTTCGGGAGGAAGGCCTTGTCTTTTGCTTCCCAGGACCTGGGGAGGCCTTGACACGAAACATGGTGGCCGGTGCTCTCTGCAGGGGAATGCAATGGAAGCAGAGGCAGCTGGGAAGTTTCCAGTGGCTGAGAGACCATGGCATGTAGGGAGCAGAGTCCCCTGGTTCTTCTGAACTTTCTTGATTCATCAAAATGTTTTTTAAATGAGAAGAATTACTAACCAACCACTGAAACTTGAGAGGTTCTCTTGGTCCAGGTGTGAAAGTGGAAAGTGAACGCTGTTTTTCGTTTCACGGCTTTTAAGTAAGATCCTATGCATTTCCTCCCCTGTTTCTGCCCGGTGGAAACATTGAGCTGTCCAGGCCTGCTTATTGCTTTTAGTTGAGAACATTTACAAGAACATCCATGTAATTTCTCCCTGCCGTGCCATTAGGGGACTTCAGTGGTCATTTGTGGTGGCGATCAGGTTGTTGTGGCCTGTTAATACAGCCCTGTGTGGTTCTGTAGGACTTAAAACTGGGAGCTGTTAGCATGTTCTGTGAGGATAGCCTCCAGAAAGAAATCTGCTAAGGTCCTGATGACTCTGTGCCCTGGCCGCCACGATGTAGCGGGCATTGCTGGATCTCTGCTTCTAAACAGAGAAATATCCATGGGATGGTTTTGTCCAATCAGAAGAAGATTCATGGCACTACTGTCTCCTATCTGCATGGTTAAAAAAATAAAAACCTTTCAGTCTGGGGAAAAAAGAAGTTGGATGATATTATTCCTCCATCCAGAACTCTCCATTGGCAGGAAAAAAAAAAAAAGTCCTTATTCTTTAACATGGCTGACAAAGCCCAGCCCTGGGCTTTGCCCCCTGTCTGGCTCCTGCTGACCCCGCCCACTGATGTCCTTACTCACTCACCCCCAGTAACCTCTCTCCTCCAAATGCAGCACATTTTGGCCTCAGGGGTTTTGCACTTTCTAGAATTTTCTTCCTACAGATACTCTCCTCTCTGGCCCCCTCCCCTCTTTCAGGCTTTAGTCAAATGCCACTTCTCCAGAGGCCATCCCAACCTTGCCTATCTAAAGTCTTTCTTTACCCCGTTCTGTCTCTTCTCCCCGCCCCTTCAAGATTTTCTCCATATCACTGTAACTCTCTGAAATGGTCTTGTTTTCCTCTCTTCTCCTTCCTCCTCTGACAAGTCAGGAGAACAGTGACCTATCCGTTGGCTACTTAGCCGTGTTATGCCTCAGAAATTACTTGTGCAAGTGAATGACTCTCCAGATGTGTCCATAATACCCACAGCATTATCCCAGGCCCCAACAGAACAAAGAACAAGGCATAGTTCCCACTGGAGACCTTCAGCTGGGCAGTGACGGGTCTCTGTGTGATTTGTTGCACAGCTGGAGCACATCTGGGAATGAAAGGGGCACTGCTAACAATGACGCCAGGACAAGAAGCCTAACTGGTACAGAACCATGACCCCAAAGAGATGGGACCCAACTAAGTCCAGTTTGACATACAGTTCACCCCAAATATGTGTGATGGGGGATCGGAGGGTGGAGACTCCCCTGATGTTGGGACAAGGGAGCTGGGCCTTGAGGAAAAGGCAGCCATTTAGGTAAAATGCCCCTAGGGAATTCCTGAGGGAGCAAATGGCAGGACCAAAGGCACTGGGATAAAAGATGCCTGATGTGTTCAGGGCACAGCATGGACCCTGGATATAGGCTACTTGGAAGAGGCGACGCTGGATGGGTAGGCCATTTTCTGGATATTCAAGCCAAGGCATTAGCCCATGGATAGTGGGGAGGGATATCAGATGTGGTTCCAGGGTAGGAGAGAGCTCACAGGGTAGCTGGCGGCAAGGGGAGGGGAGTGTCTGCAACTCCAGCTCTCTAGTTGACAGTTTGACCCCAGGCTGCAGCTCTTCCAGGAAGCCCTTCATGATTGCTCTTCCTTGCAACAATTTCTGCCACCTCCGAAGTACAGCCTAGAACCCAAATTTTTAATACTTCTGCCTGGCCGGGCTACCTCCTCTGGGTTTCTCTTTTGTGTTAAACACCTGTTTGTGATGCTCCCAAAGGAATCAGAGTGAGCCTCTAAATATCCTGGGGACCCTAGAAACTGGTGCCCCAAGTCATTTGCCTGCCCTGCACCTACCTGGTGGTTGGCAGGTGCGTTTAGACTCCTGCAGGCCACATTTGGGCCCTGTCACAGCCTGCAAGTTCTTGGGCCCTGGACGATGGCGCTTACCAAAATGGGTACTGACTGGATCTTTCTGCTGCCTGGCCAGCGCCATGCTTCTTTCACTCTGTGACTTATCTCAGCAAGGGGCCGTGGCAGCCATGGATCCCAGCCACCCATCTGGGGCAGGAGTCTCATCCTCAGAGCTCACTCCTGCTTGCTCACTCTTTCATGTCCTGAGTCACTCATTTGTTTACCCACATATTTTAGCAACCACTCCAGAATGGGAACCAGGAATACAAGATGACTGTTTTGATCTCTGCCCTCAGTAACCTCAAGAGCCCAATGACGAGGCGGAAAGCAGTGATACTAACCACTGACGTTTAGTGAGCACCTACTATGTGCCAGGGGCTTACATGGACACAGCAGCCAGAGTGGCTCTCTAGACCTGAGTCAGGTCATGTCCTTAGTTCTAAACCCTCCAAAGACTCCAATCACATGGAAGAGGAAAAACTAACCCACTCCTCACAACCTAAAAAAGCCTCATGGGGGCGCCTGGGTGGCTCAGTGGGTTAAGCCGCTGCCTTCAGCTCAGGTCATGATCTCAGGGTCCTGGGATCGAGTCCCACATCGGGCTCTCTGCTCAGCAGGGGGCCTGCTTCCCTTCCTCTCTCTGTGATCTCTTCCCTTCCTCTCTCCTACTGTGATCTCTCTCTGTCAAATAAATAAATAAAATCTTTAAAAAAAAAAAAAAGCCTCATGATCTGGCCTCTTGTAATGTCTCTAACTTCACCTTCTCTGGCTCCCCTTCTCCAGGTCACTTTTCAGCGACACCGCCTCCTGCTGGTCTTCAAAACTGGCTCAGAACCTTGCTTGCTCTGCCCTCTGCCTGGAACCTTCTTCTTCAGATACAAGTATGCATTCCTTACGGTTTCTCAGCTCATCTGTTACTATTTCACCTCTTCAGGAAGCCTTCCCTGATTACCCCTTCTTAAAACTACCCTGCTGTGGCGCTAGGGTCACTCAGTCGGCTAAGTGTCTGACTCGTGATTTCGGCTCAGGTTTGTGATCTCAGGATCATGAGCTCCAGCCCCACGTCAGGCTCCTTGCTCACAGCCAGCAGTCTGCGGGACATTCTTTCTCTCCTGTTCCCTCTGCCCCTCCCCTCACATTCGCTCTTTTTCTCTCTCTCTCTCTCTCTAAAATAAATAAATTGCCCTGTAGCTCTCCCTCCCTTTCTGTGGTTTGAATTTTGTAAGAGCACTTACAACCATCTGACATTACATTCTTACATACCTGCCTTTTCCCCTCCCCTTGTGGGGACTTCGTTCTAATCACCGCTGAGTATCCCTCACCTAGCTAACACCGGGCATGCCTGGGGCTTCCGAAACTCATTGTGGAATCAGTGAGTACTTTACATGCTCCTGGTTTAGGACACTCTTCCAGGTGGGCCAGTGTAAGATTATCTCTGGGAATAGGAACCCTGTGTGGCCAGCGTAGCCCTTCTCCAGGCAGTGTCTGTGCCCATTTCTGGTCCCTCCTCCAGAGAGATGGCTGCTTGGCTTACACCTGCGCGAGGGTGGAGGAAGGAGGTCAGAGCGAGGAGGGGCTTCCTGCTCCGGGGTGGAGAGCAACAGGAGCCTCTGACCCCAGGGTGCTGCTCGCCTCTGCTCTCAGGACTCTGCCCTGTTCTGTTAGCCAGGGGAGGAACTTTGGACAAGTTTTTACAATCAGAAAAATCTGTCCCGAAACTAGAGCAATTAGCTGTTACCTGTAACCACCCTGATTAGAGTTTGGGGGACTTTGATTTTTTCCTCCAAGGACATGATTTCAGCACAGAAATTCAAGGAAGTCTTTGGTATCTGCTTGCCCTTGCTCAGCAGAACTGAACATTGACTTGGGCGGGTGAATTCTGAGGCCCCCGTCCCCCTGGTCCCCCCCATCACTGCTGACTCAGGATCTCAAGGGCATGGGGCTGTGGTGGAGCAGGCACCCTCTGGAGGGCTGGTAGGCCTGTGTGCTCTTGATTCCCCACTTCGTGGCCTTGGGCACGGCTTCCTGCATTTCTCAGCCTGGTTCTCATCTAAAGGAGTACTTAGAATTCCTTAGCAGGGGGCCAATGTCCCTGCAAGGTGCCCTTCCTGCATTTACACCTCTAGCCCACCAGGTGGCTGGCTCAGCAACAATGCTTCCCGTTGCATCTAAGAGAAATTCTAACTTTAATTGACTTAAACGCTCGTTTTTTCCTTGCGTGAACATCCACAGGTGAGAGGGGGTTGGGGGTGGTTTGATTCAGCAGCTCAATGATGTCTTCCAGGACTTAGACCTTCTTCTCTGATCTGCCATCCTTCCTGTTGGTTCCATCCTCAGCTTGGTGCCAAGATGGTGGCACTAGCCCCAAGAGTCAGTTTAGGAAGTGGCAACTCCAGAGAAGGCTGATTGTGACTTCCCATGGCTCCCTTAAAATGGAGGAAACCTTGCACAGAAACTAGACTTTCCAGAATGTGTATCTTGTTGGCCAGAACTAGGTAACATGTCCACTCTTGAATGAGTTGTAGGCAGGGGTGGAGCACAAAGCCATGACTTGCTTGGAACAAGCATCAGGGTTGAAATGGATATCTGCCCACAATGTCCAGTAATGTAACTGCCACAGAACAAAGTTCAAGAGTATTTGCAGGATTACAAAAATATCCAGTACCTATCAAGGTAAAAATCACAATGCCCGGCATCCGGTCAAAGATTGGCAGACCTATGAAGTGGCAGGCAACATGATCCAAATTGAGGAAAACAAGCCATCAAAACCAACTCACAACAGAAACAGATGTCAAAATGAACAGATTAAGGACATTAAAAGTTATAGCTATATTTCATACCTTAAAAAAGTTAAATATACTCTCACACACACAGTCAAATGACCCTAAGATCAGGAACTGAGCTCAGATCAAGAGTTGGGACACTTAAGAGCTGCCCAAGGGCTCCTAGGGTTAAATTTTTTTTTTTTTAAAGATTTTATTTATTTATTTGACAGATCACAAGCAGGCAGAGATGCAGGCAGAGAGAGGGGGAAGCAGGTAACCTGCTGAGCAGAGAGCCTGATGCGGGGCTCAATCCCAGGACCCTAGGATCATGACCTGAGCCGAAGGCAGAGGCTTTAACCCATTGAGCCATCCAGGTGCCCCAAGGGTTAAATGATTTTTATAGAGCTGCCAACCATGCAGCTGGGAAGGGACAATCTCTTCAACAGATGGTGTTGAGGAAACTGGGTATCTACACACAAAAGAATAAAGTTGGACCCTTATCTTATACCATATACAGAAGGTTGTATGGGGCCAAGTTTGTATGTGGAAGACAGTATGGAGGTTCTTCAGCCTCAACTGATATTCCAATGTCAATAATGATCAAAATAGATCACAAACTCAACTGTGAGACCTGAAACTATGGAGCTCTTAGAAGGAAACATAGCGGAAAAGCTTCATGATACTGGATTTGGAAATAATTGCTCAGATGTCACACCAAAAGCAGAGGTGACAAAACAAATAGATAAAATGGACTTAATTAAAATTGACTTTTGTGCATCAAAGAACATTATCAACAGTAGGGACAGAGAACTCACAGTATGTGGGAGAAAATATTTTGAAAATCATGTATTTGATAAGGGATTAATATCCAGAATATATAAAGGACTTTTAAAACTAAACTAAAAGAATGGGCAAAGGACATGAATAGACATTTCTTCAAAGAAGACATACAAATGCCAATAAGCACATGAAAAGGTGTGCAATATCACTTATATTAGATAAATAGAAATAAAAAACACGAGATATCACTTCACAACCACAAGGGTGGGTATTATTAAAAAAACCAGAAAAGTAAGTGTTGGTGGTTATGTGGAGAAATTATAATTTCTCCATTCTAAAAAGAGAATGTAAAATGGTGTGACTGCTTGGAAAACAGTATGGTGCTTCCTCAAAAAAAATTTAACATAGGGCACCTGGGTGGCTCAGTGGGTTAAGCCTCTGCCTTCGGCTCAGGTCATGATCTCAGGGTCATTGGATCGAGTCCCACATCGGGCTCTCTGCTCAGCAGGGAGCCTGCTTCCTCCTCTCTCTCTCTGCCTGCCTCTCTGCCTACTTGTGATCTCTCTGTGTCAAATAAATAAATAAAATCTTAAAAAAAAAAAAAATTTAACATAGAATTACTGCATGACCCAGCAATTCTGCTCCAAGTTATCTACCCCCAAAGATCTGGAAAGCAGGGACTTGCAGATACTTATATACCAGTGTTCATAGCACCATTATCCACAAGAGCCAAAGAAGCAACCCAAGTGTCCACTGGTGGATAAATTGATTAAGTGTGGTATGTACATAAAACGGATTATTACTAAGCCTTAAAATGGAGTGAAATTCTGATACGTGCTACAATGTAGATGAACCCTGAAAAGAAATAAGCCTGACACAAAGGGAGAGATATTGTATGATTCCACTGAAGTAGTCAAATTCAGAGACAGAAAGTAGAACAGTGGTTACCAGGGGCTACCGTGGGAAGAGAATGAAGAGTCAGTGTTTAATGAGTACAGTTTCAGTTTGGGGAGATAAGAAAGTTCTGGAGATGGCTACTGGTGATGGTTGCACAACATTATGAATGTACTTAATGCCATTGAACTGTACATTTTAAAAAGGTTAAAATGGTAAATTGTATGTTATACATATTTTACACAAAAAGTTAAATAGATATGAAAAAAACACTTAAATCAAGTTTCTGAGATTAAAAAGGCAATGTATGAGATGAAGATCATACTGGATGGGAGTAATAACAGAGCAGACATGACAGATTAGTGAATTTAAAGACAAAGCAAAAGAAATTATCTAAAATGAAACAGAAAAAAGAATGAAAAAAAAGAAAAGAAAAGAGGCTTAATGGGTGGGCATCAGTGGTGAGACAACTTCAAGCAGCCTAACAAATGGGCAATTAAAATTGCTGAAGGAAAGGAGAGAGATGGGGGACAGAAAAAAATATTCAAAGATACAAAAAGCCTAAAAGTTTCTGAACTTACTGAAAATAAACATACAATTATGAGAAGCTCAATGTACCTGTAAGCATAAGAAATATGAGGACTAGGGGCGCCTGGGTGGCTCAGTGCATTAAGCTGCTGCCTCGGGCTCAGGTCATGATCTCAGGGTCCTGGGATCGAGCCCCGCATCAGGCTCTCTGCTCAGTGGGGAGCCTGCATCCCCCTCTCTCTCTGCCTGACTCTCTGCCTGCTTGTGATCTCTCTCTCTGTCAAATAAATAAATAAAAATTAAAAAAAAAAAGAAATATTAAGACTAGACTAAGGCAATTGAACAGCTCAAAATCACTGACATCGAAAAAGCTGTCAGAGAAGAGAGACTTGTTGCATACAAAGGGGACAAAGGTAAGGACATCAGATCTGTTGTCGGAAGCAATGTGAGCAATAAAGGATATTGAAGTAGCATCTGTAAAGTACTAGGGAAGGGTGGGGAAGACTTGTCAACCTAGAATTCTATGCCCCGCAAAAATACCTTTCAATAACAAAGGTCAAATTGAGATGTTTTAGACATATGAAAGCTAAAAGAATTAATCATCAGCAAATTGTCACTATGAGCAATGTTGGCAGATGGAAAATTATACCAGATGGAAATCTGGATCTATACAACAGAATGAAGGCCACTGGAAATGGTACCTACCTGGGTACTTACCTAAGATTTTTAAAATTATTTTTCAAATTCTTTAAAGACAACTGTTTAAATAAAAATAGCAACAGTATACTGTGGGATTTATAAAGTAAAAAGGAATGCCACCAGGGCTCGTGGGTGGCTCAGTGGTTGGGTGTCTGCCTTTAGCTCAGGTCATGATTCTTCTGTCCTAGGATGGAGACCCACATTGGGTTCCCTGCTCAGTGGGAGCCTGTTTCTTCCTCTGCCTGCTGCTCCCCCTACTTGTGCTCTCTCTCTGCCAAGTAAACAAATAAAATCTTAAAATAACAAATAAGTAAATGACAGACAACCATAACATGCAGGCTGGGAAGGGAGAAGTGGAATTCTACTATCTTAAGGTTCTTATACGGTATGTAAAGTGGTATAGTATCACTTGAAGGTAGACTGTGATAAATTAAGGATATATATATCCTAAAGTAATCATTAAAATATCAAAACAAGAAGGTATAGCCAATAAGCCAACAAAGATTAAAGTACAGTAGTCCTGGGGTCCCCAGGACTACTGTTGGTAGAACATGCTGGTAGAACATGTGACTCTTGATCTTGGGGTCGTGAGTTCAAGGCCCACACTGGGCATAAAGCTTACTTTAAAAAAAATACAATAATCCCCCCCTTATCTGCAGGGGATATATTCCAAGACCCCCACTGGATATCTGAAACCACAGAGAATACTGAACCCTATATATACTATGTTTTTCCCTACATATACATACCCATGATAAAATTTAATTTAAAATTAGGCACAGTAAGAGATTTAATAATAAAAACTAATACACAGTAATAAAGTTATATCACTGCAGCCTCTCTTCTCTCAAAAATATCTCATTGTATCATACTCCCCTTTCTTGTGATAATGTGAAATGATAAAATGCCTACATGTCAAGATGAAGTGAGGTGAACAATGTAGGCATTGTGATTCAGCATTAGGCTACCACTCACTGTCATTCTGATGATATGTCAGAAGGAGGATCATCTGCTTCCAGACCACGGTTGACTGCAGGTAACTGAAGCCGTGGAAAGCAGAGCCACAAATAACAGGGTACTACTATAACTGATTTGTCCAAAGGAAGGCAGAAAAAGAAGACAAAGGAAACAACAAATGGGACAAATAGGAAACAACTGACAAGACTATAGACTTAAACCAAGCCAAATCAACAATCACATGAAATGTAAATAATCTAAATACTCTATTTAAAAAGCAAAGATTCCAAGGCTGGATAGAAAAGCAACACTAAACTACATGCTGCCTATAAAAAACACTTTAGATACAAAATGCAAATGGGTTCATAATAAAAGGATGGACCAATATACACATGAAAAGATGCTCAACATCATTCATCACCAGGAAGATGCAAGATGCAAAAGAAAACCACAATGAGTACCTTATATCTGTTGGAATGGCTAAAAGAAAAAACACAAGAAACAACAAGTGTGGGAGAGGATGTGGAAAAGTAGGAAGCCTGTGTACTGTTGTTAGGAATGCAAACTGGTGCAGCCGCTGTGGAAGACAGTATGGAGGTTCTTTTTTTTTTTAATTTTTTTTAAACTCTTTTTTTTTTTTTAAGATTTTATTTATTTATTTGACAGAGAGAGATGACAAGCAGGCAGAGAGGCAGGCAGAGAGAGAGGAGGAAGCAGGCTCCCTGCTGAGCAGAGAGCCCGATGCGGGGCTTGATCCCAGGACTCTGAGATCACGACCTGAGCCGAAGGCAGCGGCTTAACCCACTGAGCCACCCAGGCGCCCCAGTATGGAGGTTCTTAAAAAAAAAAAATTTAAGAATAGAACCACCCTGTGGTTCAGTAATCCCACTACGGGGTGTTTACCTAAGGAATATGAAAATGCCAATTCAAAGGGATATATACACACCTATATTTACTGCAACATTATTTACAATAGCCAGATTATGGAAGCAACCTAAAAGTCCATCGATGGATGAATGGATAAAGATGTGGTATGTATATAATTATTATTAGTCAGCCATAAAAAAGAATGAAATCTTAACATTTACAACAACATGGATAGATCTACAGAGTATAATGCTAAGCGAAATAAGCCAGTCAGAGAAAGACAAATACCGTGTGATTTCACTCATAGGTGGAATTTAAGAAACAAAGCAAATGAACAAAGGAGAAAAAAAAAAGAGAGAGAGAGAAAGAGAGACAAACCAGAAAACATACTTTTGTCTACGAAGAACAAATAGATGGTTACCAGAGGGGAAGTGGGTGAAGGGATGGGTGAAATAGGTGAAGGGGATTAAGAGTATATTTATCTTGATGAGCATGCAGTAATATACAGAACTGTTATATGAATATAACACAATATTCCAACTGCACTGCAATATTTTTTATTCATATTTATATTTTTTATTTTATTTTATTTAAGATTTTATTTATTTATTTAACAGAAAGAGATCACAAGCAGGCAGAGAGGCAGGCAGAGAGAGAGGAAGGGAAGCAGGCTCCCTGCTGAGCAGAGAGCCTGATGCAGGGCTTGAGATCATGATCTGAGCCGAATGCAGAGGCTTTAACCCACTGAGCCACCCAGGTGTCCCTCGATTATTTTTTAAAAAGCTGTTTAAAAATAAAGTAAAAAGGATGGAAAAAGATAGACCGTGCTAACATAAGTCAAAGGAACTTTATGCTAATACTAAATACTAAAAGCTATATTACTTATTACTAAACTGTATTACTTAATACAGTATTATTTAATACTAAAAGCTATACTAATATCAAAGTAGACTTCAGAGTTAAGGCTTTTTTTTTTTTTTTTTTTTTTTTTTTTTTAAAGATTTTATTTATTTATTTGACAGACAGGGATCACAAGTAGGCAGAGGAGGCAGGCAGAGGGAGGGGGAGCACGCTTCCTGCTGAGCAGAGAGCCCAATGCGGGGCTCGATCCCAGAATGCCCGAATCCTGACCTGAGCGGAAAGCAGAGGCTCCAACCCACTGAGCCACCCAGGTGTCCCTCGATTATTTTTTAAAAAGCTGTTTAAAAATAAAGTAAAAAGGATGGAAAAAGATAGACCGTGCTAACATAAGTCAAAGGAACTTTATGCTAATACTAAATACTAAAAGCTATATTACTTATTACTAAACTGTATTACTTAATACAGTATTATTTAATACTAAAAGCTATACTAATATCAAAGTAGACTTCAGAGTTAAGGCTTTAAGGAATAAATTCTTCCAGAGGACAACATGCACCTAACAGAGTTTCAAAATACATACAGCAAGAACAGAACTGCAAGGAGAAATTTGCAAATCTAAATTACAGTAAAAAATTTCAATACCCCTCTCACAATCATTGATAAAACAAGCATGGAGAAAATCAACAAGGGTACCATAGTTGAAAAACACTACCAACCAACTTGCCCTGATTGACATTTATAGGACACTCCACCCAAGGACAGCAGAAGACACATCCTTTTCAAATGCACATAGACCAAAGAAACCATATTTTGGGGTATGAAACAAGTCTCAATAAATTCAAAATGTTCAAATCATACAAAGTCTCTGCCCATTATGGTTTCTGCCCACAACAGCATTAAGTTAGAAATCAGTAACAGAAAGATCCTTGAAAAAAACAAAAAAACCAAAAAACCCAATATTTACAAA
Source organism: Mustela putorius furo (assembly GCF_011764305.1). Lineage (NCBI taxonomy): Eukaryota > Metazoa > Chordata > Mammalia > Carnivora > Mustelidae > Mustela > Mustela putorius. The sequence continues at coordinate 2,057,559 of NW_025421464.1, read as the reverse complement.
CTAAATAACACACTTCTTCTTCTTTTTTTTAAAGATTCCGGGGCGCCTGGGTGGCTCAGTGGATTAAGCCGCTGCCTTCGGCTCGGGTCATGGTCTCAGGATCCTGGGATCGAGTCCCGCATCGGGCTCTCTGCTCAGCAGGGAGCCTGCTTCCCTCTCTCTCTCTGGCTGCCTCTCTGTCTACTTGTGATTTCTCTCTGTCAAATAAATAAATCTTTAAAAAAAAAAAAAAAAAAAAAATTCCATTTATATTTTTGACAGAGAAAAATCACAAGCAGGCAGAGAGGCAAGCAGAGAGAGAGAGAGAGAGAGAGAGAGAAGGAAGCAGGCTCCCTGCTGAGCAGAGAGCCCGACTCGGGGCTCGATCCCAGGACCCTGAGACCATGACCGGAGCTGAAGGCAAAGGCTCAACCCACTGAGCCACCCAGGTGCCCCTAAATAACACACTTCTAAATAATAAATTAAAAAGGAATGAACAGAAATTTAAAAATATCTTGAACTGAATGACAATGAAAGCGTAACATATCAGAATTTCTGCAATGTCACTAAAGCAGTACTTAGGAAGAGATTTGTATCACTGAACACCTGTATTAGAAAAAAAATTTAAAAAGGCCTTAAATAAAAGACCTCAGCTTCCACCTTAAGAAACTAGAATAGAGGGGCCCCTAGGTGGCTCAGTTGGTTGGGTGACTGCCTTTGGCTCAGGTCATAATCTTGGAGTCCTGGGACTGAGTTCCGCATTAGGCTCTCTGCTCAGCAGGAAGTCTGCTTCTCCCTCTGACCCTCCCCTTCTCATGCTCTCTCTCTCTCTCTCTCTCATTCTCTTCTCTCAAATAAATAAATAAAATATTTTTTTAAAAAAAGAAACTAGAATAGAGCAACTTAGAGATGTCCACTCTCACCATTCAGCTCTGTATTAGAAGTTGTAGCCAGTGCAATAATGCAAGAAAAAAAAAAAACAAAAAACAGAAGGCATTCAGATAAAAAGGAAGAAGTAAAACTGTCTTTGTTCACAGAAAACATGATAATTTCTGTAGAAATCTGATGGAATCTAAAAAAAAAAACTACCAGAACTAGTAAATGAATTTATTAGCAAGGTTGTCAAGTCATAAATACCTTGATTGTATTCAGTTGTATAATGAAAAGTCAGAAATAAAAAATATGATTTATGATGGCATCAAAAATATGAAGTACTGAGGAAAAAATCCAACAAAAAGATGTGAAAGACTAAAGCACTGAAGACTACAAAATACAGCTGAGAGAAAATTAAAGGTAAATCAATGGAGAGGTATATTTTGTTCATGGATCAATTCTTCCCAAATTGATCTATAGATTTAACAGAATCCTGACTGAAATCCCAGCAGGTGTTTTGTAGAAATGGACAAGATAATTTGAAAATTCATATGGAAATCAAAGGGCCTAGAAACACTGAGAACAAAGTTGGGAGGGGTAAAAACACCTGATCCTAAGAATTATAAAGCTACAGTAACACAAAGTGTGGTACTGGAATAAAAATAGACAGATCAATGGAACAGAATGAAAATACCAGAAATAAATCCACAAATACACGGGCAACTGATTTTTGTTAAAGGCACAAAAAAAGAGAAAAGTAACTGTTTCAATAAATGGTAAGAAAAGTGAACTTGGATTGATACTTTGCATCATATACAAAAATTACCTAGTAATGGCCACAGACTGAAACATAAAGCCTTAAACTACTCATAAAACTACAAAGTTCTAAAAAAAAAAAAAAAGAGAGAAAATCATTGTGACCTCGGGTTAGACAAAGATGTCTTAGATATGACACCAAAAACCAAATCCATAAAAGAATAAATTGATAAATTAAACTTATTCAAAATCAAAATTTTCTGTTCTTCAAAAGACATTGTTGAAGGAATGAAAACAGGGGCACCTGGGTGGCTCAGTGGGTTAAAGCCTCTGCCTTCGGCTCAAGTCATGATTCCCAGAGTCCTGGGATTGAGCCCTGCATTGGGCTTTCTGCTCCGCAGGGAGCCTGCTTCCCCATCTCTCTCTCTCTGCCTGCCTCTCTGCCTACTTGTGATTGCCGTCTGTCAAGTAAATAAAAAAAAAAAAAAAAAAAAAAAAAAAAAAGAGTGAAAACACAATCCACAAACCAGGACAAAAACTTTGCAAAGCATATAGTGATAAAGGACTTATACGTAAAATATATAAAGAACTCTCAAAACTTAATTAAAAAACCCCCAAAACCCAAGCAACTCAATTAAAAAGAAAGGCCAAAGATTTGGACACTTCACTAAAAAAAGCACAGGAATAACAGATAAGAACAGGAAAAGATTCAGCATAATGTGCCACTAGGGATACGTAAATACATAAATTAAAATCACAACGTGATAGGGGGCGCCTGGCTGGCTCCGTCAGAAGAGCATGCGGCCCTTGCTTTTAGGGTCATGAGTTCTAGCGCCACAATGGGTGTAAAGAGGACTTAAAAAAAAAAATCACGTTATATTTATGTACCTGTTAGAACAGTCAAAATTAAGATTACCCACAGCAAGTGTTGGGATATGGAGCAACTGAAGTCTCATCTACTGGGATGGGAATGTAAGGGGCTGCAATCATCTTGGAGAAGGGCCTGGCGCTTTAGTTTACACACCCTACCATATGATCTAGCCATGTCACTGCTTCACTTATTCACAGCAACCTTATTTGTAATAGCCCCAAGTTAGAAAACAACCCAAATGTCCATCCGTAGAAAAGCAGATCAACAGAATATGGCATAACCCTACCATAGAATGACACCTGGAAATAAAAAGGAATTACTGATGTACATAACACCATGGATGAATCTGAAAACCCTTAGGCTGAATGGAAAAAGATTGGAGGCGGGGAAGCATATGATATTTATGCAAAGCCCTAGGAAATGCAAACTAATCTATAGTGATAGAAGGTAGATGGGGAGTTTTTGGGGGATGGTTAGAGACTGGTTAGAGAGGGTGGAATTACAAAGGGCGTGAGGAGTCTTGGGCTGATGGGTACGATCTCTATCCTGATTGTGGTATTTCATGGCATATGTACCATGGTTCCATTTTAAGTATATACACAGATGTATAGTTCTTTTTTTTTTTAAAGTTTTTTTATTCATTTGACAGACAGAGATCACAATTAGGCAGAGAGGCAGGCAGAGAGAGAGGAAAGGAGGCAGGTTCTCTGCTGAGCAGTGAAGCCCGATCCCAAGACCCTGACTGAGATCATGAGCTGAGCCGAAGGTAGACGCTTTAACCCACTGAGCCACCCAGATGCCCCGATGTATAGTTCTTTTAAAAGGCAGGTGTGGTAGCCGTTGTTAGAACACATTTGGGAGTTTCAGCTGAATGATACTTCAGCACACCCCTGCCATGGGACCCGCAGCAGGCTACGTCAAGCACAGACACCTTGGTTACATCCTCTGTAAAAGGGGGACTAATGACAGAACAAGCCTTAGAGGATCATATTCGGGAGTAAATGGGCCAACACGTGGAAAGCGGAACAGCCTCTGAGCACTGGCAGAATTCCATGAACAGCACCCTGCACCCTTCTCACTGTGGTTGAAGAAACAGAGGTGTGGAGTCGGAGGGGGTGGGGTTACAACAGGCAACTGCTGTTTTTGTTTGCTTGGCATCCCTTACTGTGGGAAATTGTTCTTTCCACACATTCCAAGGGATTTGGGTGGGGCTAAAACTCACAGTATCCAATATCCTTGGAGTATGTAGCCTGTAAACAGAACTGTCATGGATATAGTGACTGGTCCAAGATGTGCAAACAGTAATCCAAGCTGGGCCCATCAGAAACCTCTGGGATTTACCTCTATAAAATACACTGAAGTAGGGAAGGAGAGACCTTTTTCCTCTAGGCTTTCCAAGCTGGCTAGTGTAAGCCCAGAGTGATCTGTGACATGCCCTCACCACCTCCTCACAGGGAAGATTTTTGGCAAAGGAGCAGAATGCGCCAGAGAAAAGAACAGTGGAGAAAGACTCCTAAGGCTACTCCTTAAGCCCCCAGATCTATCCAGATCTGAAACCAAACCACTTCTTTCTTTGATGACTTACCAACCAATCAAGTTCCCTTAGCACATAAACCAGTGTGACCTGTTTCTATTTGAAGGACTCTTAGATGACAGAGAGCTGAAGTGAGTTGGCAGTAAAATATTGGAGCTGAGAATCTAAAACCAGGTCTCAGTGCTACCAAAGCTCACACGTGACGGCCTTTCCCACTTGTGGGAGCGGGGCAGATGCTTGTGATTCAGGAGAGAGGGACTGGGCAGATGGGAGAGGTTCTGGATGTGTACCACACAGGGGAACAACAGTGGCGGAGCCCTAGAAAGCCTGACCGGAGAATGAGTTTTGAGGGAAACCCCTCGGCTCAACCCGTTTGGGGAAGTTGTCTCACCTCAGGCTCCTAACCCTTGCAAGAGATTCCGGAGACATGACAACAGGACAATGGCATATTTATTTACAATTGGACCAAAAAAAGGCATACAGGCATCTTTTAATTAAAAATAATAATGACGATGATTAAAAAAGTCAGAAAAGTTGATGATGTTTGAACCCTTGGTGAGGAGTCCATTTTCCTATTCCCCCCCAAAAGAAATCTCTGAGGGAAAAAATCCGAGATTTGAGTGAACAAAAGCCTGCGATATCGTTCTCTGCTGTTTGGGTTCCCTTTTCTCCAACCCGATTCTTGGTAGACACCGCCTGGCAATACGGAGTCACTGAGAGCAAGGTTGAGAAGTTCACTGGTTTGATTGGTGGAGAGGGTGGGGGCTGCTGGGGGGAATCTGGAGTTGGGGTGCAGGGTGTTAAGGGGGTGGGGTGTGTTCCTAGCTTAGACAGCATCCTGAGCTTTGTCTCGTGGCGGGAGTATCAAAGGGGCCGAAGCAAGGATAATCCCAGGGTGGGTTTGGTCTTTGCAACTTCAGAACAAATGTGTGGGACATGCACAGGGTGGGCAGGGGGATGGGCGCCGACCAGAGGAGTCAGGCTTGCCACCTTAGCTCCCTTTCTAACTTGGCTCCTTGCCTATTTCTGGGAATTGGGGACAGAGCGACAGAACAGACCTTTTATCTCCCTTCCCACGAGCGGTTTTCTGGATGTCTCCCAAAGGAGGCAAGAATCTCATGGGAGGTGGAGGGGACAGGGCTGGCTAGACCTGGGTGTGAGCATTGAGGCTAGGGGACGTCAGGGGGAGAACTCCTCTCTCCAGCCACCTAAAGGAGGGCATGTGGGGTCTCCCAGCCTTGCTCTGCCCTGGAAGCAGGAGAGGAGAGGGCCCGCCACCAGCAAACTTTGCAAAGAGCAGCAACCCCCCCGAGGAAAGTACTGGGGAGCAATCCTGAGGGGTGAGGACCCTCATTCCAGACAGACACGTGGATGCTTGGCTTGACTCTGTGAATACTTGGCCCTGGACCCAGGGTTTCTTGGCATGAATAGTTCACTGCAAGTCTCTTCTCTGGTCCAGCCAACTCCCACTGCTCTGAGCAGGGGTGAGTCCTGCTGTCCCGGGGCACGCGGCCCCGAGCACTTCCAAGGGATTTTCCTTGGAGCAACCAAGACTTGGTCGACCTGGAGGCCTGGCTGGAAGCCCTGCCTTAGGCCACCCAGGGAGGGGGCTGGGGGAGAGAGAAGAGTGAGGGGCAGGGCTGGTAGAGGCTGGTTGGCACTGAGGATGTCCGAGCCAGAGCTGTGCTTTGTCGCGGCATCAATGGCGAGCACGGGCCGTGAGAGGCTCGGGAACCTCACTGAAGCCCCAGAAGGCCAGGCATTTCCTCTTCCAGTTAATCGTGGGGTGGCCAACAGCCTGAGGAACTGAGGTGGAGACAGTGACCAAAACCCAGTGTCTTGGTGATTTATCCATCCTGGATCCATGTGTTAAAAAAACTAAGGAGAAAACCCCCAACCAAAAAAATAAACCTGAATAAACAGGTCTGAGAGTTCCTGCTGGAGGGAACTTTCTTAGCACTGAAGAAAAAACCACCCACAAAAAACTCATCCCCCACAGAACTGGAATAAAATGATGAAGGAAAGTCCAAGATTTATCTACAGGCCCTCCCGCGCCCACGCAGCCCCGGGATCCAGGAACACCGTGCCAGGAGTTATATTCCAAACGAGCACGAGTTATTTTATTGGCGTGCCTGCAGTTCCCCACGCAGAGTGTGGCTTCCTGTCCATGGACGGAGGGGGCCTGGCCACGTCCACCCCATCAGTCTATCTTCACAGCAGCGTAGATCTTGCGGACAAACATGTAGGCTGCGTAGAAGCCGATGGTGCCCGTGAGAAGCCAGAAGGACAGGACCATGAGGGCCGTGTAGCCAAAGTACAGGAGAGAGGGGATGAACTCAACGATGTCCAGCTGGGGCACGAGTGGAGAGAGAAAGGGGTGTGGGGGGACACTTAGTGCCAGCCTACCATGGCCAGCAGGGGTGCCCCCGCCCCGACCTTCTCACCGATCTTTTGGCGAAGCTAAAGCCTGGGAAGGGGAAGGGGCTCACTCCCAGTGGGCAGTGAGGGGCCGCCAGAGCTCACGGCCACGGCAAGCCTTTGTCGGCACCCGGGGCCATGCATTGCTTCCAGTGCTCGTGACCCCCATAGCAGATGGGGCACAGCAGGGTCCAACCACACCCACAGTTACCCAACTAGGAAGCAGAAGGACATGGGATTTCAGACTGGGGCTGGAGGGCTGGGGGAGGTCCAGGACCCAATTCCACTGACTCGGTCCATTTCTGCCCTGTGTGGGGAGCAGGGTACAGGACTCTTCCTGGAGACAGGCCTGGGAGCTCACTGGGAAATGGGGGGGGGGTGCCCTCCAGGGGGCAGGGCAAGAAGGCCTTAGGCAGGAAGGGCCACAGCTGTATCACTTCTTCACCCTCCACAATCCCCAGAACAGCACAGCGACATTCCTGGAGGGCTGGAGCGGCAGCCAGGGAGGGGAGAGAGGAAAGAGAGGAGAGAGGCATCCAAGGCTCCCAGCTTAAGGAGCGGAGAGCCACCGTAAGGCAGCCTACAGTCCTCGCCTCCTGAGAACACTTCCATCACTGTGGTTAACATCTCCCAGGGGTTGCATCTGGGAGCACATGGGACTGCTCTGTCAAGGGTAGTGGCTTGGCAGAGACACCAGGACCTGGGCTGTGCTGGTGTTTGCTGGGCTAACTGGAGCGAGGCTGGAACCATGGTCTCAAGATGTGCTTGGCACACCAGGGCCCGAGTGGGGACTATGCCAGGACTCGTGGACAGACACATGGTCACAAATGTCAGGAGCTCAGAGGAAATCAATAAAGACCTTCTCCCCAAGGTCAAATATCCTCAAACCAGGAGATGAAGGCCATGTTTTCAGGCTCAACCCTCCCATTTCACAAGCTTTCTCAGGGCTGGAGAAGGGGTGAGGGAGGAAGGGGACAGGGCAGTGGTAAACCCAGTGGTGAAACTGGGAAAGGGACAAGGCAATCAGGCATGGCCAGAAAGGCTCTTACAATTCCACAGGCCAAGGCTGTCATTTTACAGTCAGGCTCTGGGACACGGGGTGGAGGTTTTTAGAACAGAGAGGAAAGACTGGGCACAGGGAGGAAGAAGGACAGGAGGTTGTGATAGGGTATACCCGACCCTGGGGGGCAATACCGGAGGCCATGTAGCTAGGTTTTCTTTGCTCAACACTATCTAACATCTTCCATCTTCCTGAGGTTTTGGGGTACCTACTCTCTGCTCTGCGGTCCTGTTGGGGCTGTCAGCTTTAATGCAACACCTATGCTGGGTAGCTGATGAGAGCAGACCATTCCGCTGGACCTGTGTAACAGTGCGGGATGGCGTGTAACCTGGTCTGAGCAGCTTCCCTGGGACTGATCACCTGACAGTAGAGGAAGGATGTTCTTCTAGCTCTAGGGCCGTGAGGTTGGAAAAAGAAGACTCTAGGGCTGCCCCGGTATCTTTCCACTCTGAGGCAAGGTCCTGCATGCAGATTAAAGCCAAGAAAACACACATCCAACATCCTTTGAAATGCTGGATTTAACTATGCCTAAAGCTAGAACTCCGGCTTCTTCAATTTCCAGGGATACCAGTCAATACATTCTCTTTTTTGCTTAAGCCAGCTGATACTCAGTTTTAGTCACTTTTTACTCAAGAGTTCTGATGAATATGGGCTATAGAGGAGGGAAATTAGATTTGTTCTGGTTGATTCTAGGACTGAGACTATGGCCTAAAGACAGAAGTGACAGCGGGGCAGGTTTCAGTGTGAATCAAGGAAGACCTCTGTAACGACAGGAGCTAGCCAAAGAGCAGGAGCATGCCAGGAGGGGATATCTCCTGTCACTGGATGTGCCAGAGCAGGGGTCAGCGAACTTTTTCTCAAAGGGCCAGATTATACAGAGTTCAGGTTTTGTCGGCCACGTGGCCTCTGTCACAACCATGCAACGCTGCCACTACCGTGTGAGAGCAGCCGCAGATGTGTGTAAATGAACGAGCATGGCTGTGTTCCAGCCACACCTCGTTTACAGAAACAGGCCCACCAGCACACGGGCTCGAGTTTGCTGACTGCTGTGCTCCGCGATCCCTTGCTGGGATGGCTGGAGAACAGGGGCACAGTCAGCAAACCGGAAGCAGGGCTGGAGCACCACCTCGGGATGACCCACACCGTCCTCTCTAACCTGACCGTTTTGCGAGAGGGCATCCCAAGCTCCCACCACCTGGCCCGTGACTCTGGTTTGGGAACACAGCCTGGCCGCAGAGGACCACCTCTCTTTGGGTTCTGGAGACCCGAAGCACAGCGGGGGAGACCATCTTCAGTGGCACCCCTGGGAGGGAGGGGTCCACCACAGCGAGCCTATACTCCTTTCAGGGGCTCACGTGGCTTACGTGTCACGTGTGAACCTACCACAACGAGCGTGGTGAGCGGGCAGTGCTGTATTCTTACTCACTCGGCTCTTGGGGGCAGTGAGCTCTGTGGGTATACCCGAGTTCCTAAAGGTGCTAAAGGTGCTTTCAGTACTTTTTGCTTCTGTCTTTATGAACTCCTTCTCATCTACTTTCTTTGTTCTTTCATGTTATTGCTCTTTTTCCTAACCCAAGGAATGTACGACATTTCCAGTCTCTCTCATTTCTTATGAATAGCAAGCACTGTAAGATGAGAGATCTCCTTTAAGTTCTGCTTCGGCTGTATCTCATAGGTTTTGCTGCAGTATTCTCACTGTCCTTTATCGTAAGGCTTTTGTCCCTCAAAACACACAGAACACGGATCCTCTCTGTCCTAAAAAGATGCATGCTCTAGAACAAAATGGCTTTGGTTCTCCCCACTCGTGGCACGAGAGACTCAGACACTTTGGTTTTTCCCCAACACCCTCCTCTCCCCCAGCCGGCGCTGAGAGGGCTGGGGGCCTCCTCACACAGGGCCGTACCTTGTTAACAAAGTAAAAGATGGCATAGACGAGGACGTAGAAGGCAGATCCCCCGGAGACTAGGAAATTCCTCCACCACCAGCGGTAATCCTGAAGAGGAAAAAAAGCAGAGTCATCTTCTCCAGGTGTAATCTCTTCCCGAAGGTTCATGGTTGCCTGAGGAGCTAAAGGCCTTAGGCGAGAACAGTAATATTTGGGGTGATGGGAATGTTTTATATCTGGACTGTGATCGTGGTTACACAACTGTACACATTTCTAAAAATGCATACAGGAGATGGAGACTAAAAAGGATAAACTCTACTGTTCATCAATGAGATCTCGATTAAAAAAAAAAAAAAGATCACCGAGGGCCACAGCAAAAAAAAAACTAACATTTCCTGAGCAAATGCTCATGACCTGCCAGGCACCATTCTAAGTGCTCTACGTGAATCAGCTCGTTCACTCCTTGTAGTAGGCCCATCAGGCCCTTTTGCTGCTGTGTCACATGATGAGGGATGGAAGGCACAGAGAAGTTACGAAACTGCCCAACCACAGCTACTAACGGAGAAGCCAGGGTTTCAGCCAGGGTTTTAGCTGTGTGTCCCAGAGCCCATATCGAGGGGCCCTGCCAAGAGCTAGTGCCCAGAGGGAGGGAAGGCCACCCAATCTGCATCAGCTACTGGAGAAGCCACTACTGGAGTGGACTTTGTACTGACAATCTACCATCCTTCTCTCATGTTGCTATGACTACTGCACGTGACTATGCTGTGAGGTAGGGATCAACTCCAGTCTACAGCTGAATAAAGCGAGGCTTAGCGAAGTGAAGTGATGTACTTGCCCAAGAGCTCATAGCCAGAGGAAGGAGGTCCACCTGGGAAACCCAGGCAGCTTCAATGACCCATTCAATGCAGGCCCCAGCTCTCCTCACCCCCAAATCCCGGCCCCACTCCCCTTACCTCTGCACAGAGCTGGAAGTACACCATGACGATGCTGATTTGTGAACACGACACCACCAGGATGATGAAGACAAGGAACAGGAAGCCAAAAAGGTAATAGAACTGATTCTCCCAGATGGCCTGTGGACACATCACAGCTGGCCTTCAGCTTGGCCTGCCTTCATGCAGCATACACTGCCTGCTCTCAGAAAACCACCCTGCAGTTATAACTACCACACCAACTGCCACCAGGGAAGGGCACCATCATGATATCACTGGGGTCTGTGGGCCTGGCATGTGGTTCTGACGGCCCCTTTCTCTGGGTGAGCCAGGCTGTTCTTAGGGAGCAGCTGGGGCATGGGTGACCATGCAATGGGTAGACCCCAGCCTGAACTCAACAGCTTGTGGAAAACAATGAATCCCGCCCCAATCAAAATCACACAGCGGCCACCACCAGGGCAGCCTCCTGCATGCTACGTCAGGTGCTACATGCTTTACGTGCATCCATCTCCAAATTTAAGTCTATAAAAGTGTGGCCATTTACAGGTGAGGAAGCCAAGGCTCAGAGAGGCTGGTGATTCATTCGCTCAGGGTCCCACAGAATAAGGTGGCCTCCTGGGGTGGGGGGGCAGGCAGCCAACCCATCCTCTGACCCTTTCTTAGGCAGGGCTGGGTGGGGCAGGCCACTGAGCCAGGTCAGCAGGCATAGGTGTCTTTGAGAAGCGCTTCTGCCAACTTCCACCTTAGCAGGGCTGGGCAGGGGTCAGCATCATCACGACAGCCACTATTAAACAAGTACTGCCTGAATGCCAAGCATGTGCCTCTTCTAGAAATTCCCACTCCAGCCTCACGGTGATCTAGAGAATTAGGAATCATTCCCCCCACTTTCCTAAGAGTTCTGAGTAGCAGACCAAGATGTGTGGGGACCTGGAACTCAAAGCAGAGGCCGCAGGATGAACAATGGTGGAGTCTGGCTGCAAGGCTACCGAAGCAGCTCCAACTTCCCACACCAGACCCCCACACATGTGGCCTATCTCATGTTTCCTTCTAAGCCATCCTGAGGGGCGGGACTGTCAATCCCATTTTGGGGTGATGAGTGGGGACCCTGAGAGGCGAAAGGGCCCGTCTGAAATCTCACAGGTGGTAAGAGGCAGAGCAGATGAGCAGAGGGACAGGGATCAGGCTAATGCACAGGGCAGGGGAGCGTCCCCACCAACCCTGTGGGCTGACCCAGCCCTGGGGAGAAGCGGTACTCACGCTGAAGATGAAGAAAAGCTCGATGAACATGGCACCGAAGGGCAGGATCCCGGCCATGAGAATGCTGCAGCACAAGGGGAGGGTTAACGCCGCCAGGAGACCCAGACCACTGGGGGACCTGGGCTCCTCCCAGGCGGCCCGGAGGACGGTGCGCACACAGCTGTGGTGGTTCTAGCTCCCTGGCATGCTTTCATACCATACAGCCTCCTGAGAGGGTGGCAAGGTGGGCACCATTCTCCCCATTTTATTGATGGGGAAACTGAGGTACAGAGAGGTAGGTAAGTTGCCTAGATCTGCGTGATGGTCTTAACCTGCCTCACCTGCTTCTTCCACCCCTTCCTTCCCTGTCCCGGTTCCTATGCCAACACCAAGTCTGGCTACAACTTGGTCCTCTTGAACCTGGAGTGAAGTTAAACTTTCATGAAGTCTACTAGAGCCTGCTGGAGCTGCTGAACATCAGTCACAACAACCCCGGGGGAGGGGACTCGTTCCATGTCCTCCCAAGGAAATGGCTGAGGACAGCATCGGCCTTGGCCCTGCTAGAGACTCACCCGACAAACCGGTTCATGTACCATCGCTGTTCAGGGATCTGCCGGGGAATCTGGTTGGTGCGCACGGGATTGTCATACGGCTGCTTGCGGAAGCCGAAGTAGTAGCCCAGGTAGACAAGGGGCAGGGAGATCCCAAACCACATGCACAGCAGGGCCACCATGGTGGGGAAGGGCACCTGTGGGGACAGCGCCATGAGCCACCCCCCATAAGGCCCAGGGGTTGTGCAGGGGGGAGAGGGACCCATCGGGTCCCAAAGAAGGAGGGCCACCATGGTGGGGAATGTCCTGCAGACACCCCCCACCCCCTTCAAGGTTCCTGGCCAGAACCTCCTGGGACTGAGTCAGCCCTGGGGAAAAGCGGAGGGCACATGGAGGACCATTTGGGCTATGAGGTGGAGAAGGAACCACGGCATCCCAGAGGAGCTTGTCAGCCAGGGAGGAAGTAGAGAAAGAACAAAGAAGGACCAAGAACATGAGGGGGAGATGAGGCCAGAATGAAGGAGAATTAGGTGGTATGTGAACTGGAGACAAAAGGGCAAAAACACAAGTGTACAAATCGTATGTTCCCAGTTTTGTTAAAATAATACATCATAAATATACTATGAAGTAAAAAAAAAAAAAGCAGGTTACAAAACTGTATGTATAAGACTCCATTTTAAGGGGCGCCTGGGTGACTCAGTGAGTTAAGCCACTGCCCTCTGCTCCGGTCATGATCTCGGTTCTGGGATCGAGCCCCGCATTAGGCTCTCTGCTCTGCAGGGAGCCTGCTTCTCTGTCTGTCTCTGCCTGCCTCTCTGCCTACTTGTGATCTCTGTCAAATAAATAAATAAAATCTTAAAAAAAAAAAAAAGACTCCATTTTAAGAGAACCACCCCAATATTTATATGTTTATGTGTCTACAGAGCGCTGTGGCCAGAAGTTAACAATACTTCCTCAGGGGGGAGGTAGGGGTTAGAACTGACTTTTCATTTGCTTCTTTTCCTGTTCATTTCAGTATTGTTTTTACAAGAATCATGCAAACTGGAGGAAGCGAATTAATATGGGCAAAGTGTTTAGAACAGTACTTACTCCAATGCAAGCATGATATAAATGTTTGCTATTTCATTATAAATTTAAAATTTCATCATTCTATTTTAAATATAGCTTAAAAGACTGCAAAAATATACTAACGATGTGGACACATCGTTAAGATTACAGATTACATCAACTTCTCTGTACTTTCCAAAATTTCTCTGATGAGTATTTATCATGAGTGGTTGGTAATTGGGAAGAAAGTGTTGAGAGAGAGAAGGAACAACAGGTAGAAAAGAGGAAGTGAGAGGAAGAGCATGACTGTCTTTTCTGAGGGCGACTTCCCAGACTGCTGCAAAGAAGCCTGTCCTTTCGCACCCCAGAAGACCTCTAACAAATGGGCACCTGCAGTGAGGGGAGTGGCTCTACCCGCTAAGGCTCCAGGGCAAAGGCCTGCCCCACCTCCCCTGCAGCCCTGTCAGGGATTGAGGGAGCGGATGGAAAACCCATCTCCCTGCCCCCCACCGAGCTCACAGTCCTACTCAGTGAGTCTTGGGCAGCTGTAGGCAATGACCGGGGCAGGCAGGATCCCTGCACTGAAGGCAGGACAACTTATGGGGACTGGATCCAAGGGGCAGGGACAAGAGGAGGAGAGCCCTGTTTGGGATACTGACCTAATAAACTCACACCAGGCAGCTTTCCCTTGGCTCAGGCCAAGGGAGATTCCCCAGCTGGCCCCTGGGCTGTGGAAATCTCCCTTTAGAGAAGTGAGCTTTGGCCAGCTCTCTGCAAAAGTGCACAAGAAGGCCAGGGCCGGAGCACGGACAGCTGGATGGGTAGGGAGGGGGAAACCCCGGGGAGCCCTCAGGCCCCAGGGCTGGGAACGGAACTCCGGGGACTCAAAAAAGGGAAGAGAACAGCAGGAAGTAACCTCCCAGAGTGGGACCCAGCACAGCTGGTACCCCCTTACTTACTGCTCCTGATGAGTGCTTTCCCCAGATGAAGCAATTCAAAACGAAGCAGATGCCAAAAACCACGCCAGGGTAGAGTGTTGCCGTCTGCAAGCAAGGGAGACCAGGCTGGGGTGCTGCCACCTGTTCCAGTGGGGCTCCCAGACTAGAGGCTCTCAACCCTCCTTGTCCATCAGGATCCAGCTCCAGGGTAATTCCTTCCAGAAAGCATCCCCTGAACTGCCCATTCCTTGCCCTCATCCCATTCTGGTTATGTACTGTTACCTGGCCAAGGCCTGCTGCCCCCAGAGACTGTGAGCTCCTTGGGAGAGAGTGTTGTCGTCCCTACCCCCTTCCTATCCACTGATGCACGCCCAGCATTTAGAACTCAGTAGCTGCTCAATAAACATTTGTTGAGTGGGAATGAATAAATAAAACTTTTAAAAAACATGTATATGTGGATCCCAACAAAAACTGCCTAGAGTGGTGGGTAAGCCTGAACTGTCTTAGGGGTGGCAGGTGCTGGCCTCCACACACATCGGCTCACCTAATCCTATGGGCCAGATGGAAAGGATTATCATTATTTGCTTTCATTTATTTATTTAAAAAATTTTTTTGGATTTTATTTATTTGAGATAGATAGACACAATGAGAGGGGGAACATAAGCCGGGGGAGTAGGAGGAGGAGAAGCAGGCTCCCCACTGAGCAGGGAGCCTGATGCAGGGCTCGATCCTAGGATACCGGGATCATGACCTGAGCCGAAAGCAGATGCTTAACAACTGAGCCAGCCAGAGGCCCCTCATTATTCCCTTTTAAAGAAGAGGACACTGGGGCCCCTGGATGGCTCAGTCAGTTTAACGTCTGACTTTGGCTCAGGTCATGATCCCAGGGTCCTGTGATGGAGCCGCAAACTGGGCTCCTTGGGGAGTCTGCTTCTCTGTCTCCCTCTGTGCTCTTGCTCTATCTCAAGTAAATAAATAAAATCTTAAAAAAAAAAAAAAAAAGAAAAGAAAAAGAAGAGGACACTGAGGTCCAGCAGTGTTAAATACACACTCCAACTTCACAGTTAAGGAAGAATCAGGGGCTCAAACACAAGCAGTCTGAGCCCAGAGGCCAAGCCCCGACCCACTGAGCTATATTCTGTCCAGTCAATCTCTTCGGCTGGGGCCCAGGCACACAGAACCGAAGCCCCAGACCTACAGGAGCTTCCTTCACTGCTAGGGCTGCCTGAGCATCCAGGAGGGCCACTGACCACGATGCCTGAGGCTCCCTGCAAGCTGGCACTCGGCCTCCAACACCAACTTCACCTTTTGCCCACAGCTCTCCCACACCCAGTAACTGGCTGAGGCTCCTGCATGTTGCTGTCCCTGGGCTGGTGCAGGCAGAGTGAGCACCGTCTCAGGGTATCTGCTGCCTGAGTGCTAATGCTGTGTCTAGGGCCTTCTGTGCAGTCTCCTTCCATCTACAAAGCCCCTGAAAGGTAGGTGTGACCATCCCCCACTGGAGAGATGGGGAAACTGAAAAAGGACAGAGCCAGGACTAGGATCTAGGAGATTCCAGAACCCCAGGCTGCCCTGCTGGCTGCTTCAGTCTATCTAAAACCCTCCTCTTCAAGGCCCAGCTCAAATGTCATTTCCTCCCTGCCTGCACGGTCCTGCTTTACTCTGCTGTGTCTAGCAGGGCGTCTGTTGGCCCTCCTAGCAGGAATTTATAGACTGGACATCGTGCTGTCTACACAGCACAATGAGTGAGAACAGGAGAAGAGTTCCAGTGAGGCAGACAGAGCCATAGATGGAGACCCACCTCCATGGCACTACTTGTAGGCACGAGGCTCTACCTAGGCTCCTCTGGGGTGCCAAGGAGGACAAAGAAGTCAGAATGGGGGGAGGAGGGGAGGTGGCTTCTAGAGGGTGACGCTAAGACGTAAAGGATGAGGTAAGGGGAGTGAGGGAGCGGTGTGTCCATACAGAAGGGAAGACAGAGGCCAGAGGAGAGACAGGTAGTGAGAGGTCCGCATCACTGCGGGCCACAGCAATGCCCAGAGCACCAGGGAAGGGTCAGAATCTTGCAGGGACACCAGGGACGCCTAGGGTCTAGGCGAGAGGCAAAAATGCCCAAAACCTGGGCAAGAGTTCTAGAGCCAGAGCTGCAGCAGGGAGGAAATTCATGGACCATTTGGCAGGCAAACCATCAACACCTGTCGTCTGAGAGGCGGTGGGCAGAAGGGAGTAGGAGGCAAGGAAGCAACCCAGCGGTATGGCCTGGGGGTCATGGTGAACGCTGCCACCACCAGAAGCAAGGTGTGGGGCAGAGAGGCGGGGTGTGGCATGGGGCCTGCGGAGGGAGGTCCTGGGGTACCTGTGGGAGGCCTCCCAGGGAAGAGCTGTATAGGGTACTGTCTGGGTTCCACACCTCTGTAGATCCCTGGATCTTGTGTGCCTGAAGATGCCTGATGCATCAACAATTCAGGGCCTTTCTTTGCTTCTTCCAGAAAAGCCACCTTTGCAGCTCTTCTAGTGAGGACTTTGTGCCAGGGTTGTGGCAGCAGGAGCTGAAACAGCCTGGGCTCCCCTGGGGCTTTCAACAGAGTGGGAATGGTTTCAGGACCACTCTCCTAAAGGGTCTTCCAGTCTTCTGGAAGACTTCTTCCAGTCTGACACAAGGGTTTCTCGTGGCTTTAGGGGCCTCCTTGTCTGGGATAGGGTCAGGGTCATGGCTCCCTGGGAGGTAATAGGGTCAAGTCCCAGGCTTCTGCCAGTTTCTGTGGTCTTTTCTGTTGCCAGAAACTCTCCCGACCACCAGGAGGACAGAGGACAGAAGCTGTCCTCCCTGAAGAGGAAATGGAGGCACGCAAGTCTGAAGACAGGCTGAAAGCAACCTGGGCCTGGCTTCTTCTGCCCTGGGCAGGTAGTTCTCTCTACTCCACTGGGCAGGGTGTCCTCCCAGCAGCCCTGCTCATCAGTTTCTGGCTTTAAACTCTGACACCAAGGCTTGGTGTCAAATCCTGTTATTCTGAATCTCCTATTTCTTCTCTTATTTTAGCCAACAAACAACATAGGCTAAAAACCACCGAAATTCAATCCCCTCTTCTTATGGATATAGCAGCAAGGGCCCTCAGAGGTCCCAAGGTGCTTGTGGTGGGAACGCAGCATTCCCTCCCCTTGGGTGTGTGACCCCCAATACCATCCTCTGGTCCTCTATACCTCTGATCCTAAACCCCACCACAGACTACCCACACTGCTGAGAAGCCCAGGAAGAAGCTTATCAGTTCCACACCAACACTGGGAGGAGGTTAGGATGCTTACACAGAAGGCTCCTTTCTTCCACCGATGGCCTTTCAGAGTACGGTACAGCCGGCCAGCAGCAAATCCACCGAACACCCTGTGGGGGAATGGTAGGGAGCCACACCAGGGAGATTTGTTAGTTCAAGGGCAGGCTGCCTGGGCAAGCCCCGGAGTTCACTCAGACACACCTACCCCATGAACATGAAGAGGAAGCAGGCCGTGGTCATGAGAGCTCCCCGGCTGGAGGGTGACAGCATCCCAAGCATGGCCACGACTATGGAGGGAGAGGGAGAAGAGAGATAGGGCGGCTGATGGCCAGGGTCCCAGGGCCCCGGCCCCATCCCAGGCTGGTACTCAGGGCCCAGGGCAGATGAGGCTTGATGAGGTTCCCTCTTCCCTTGGCCTTTCTGACAGCATACTCCCTCGCTCTCTACAGAAGATCGGTCTTAGCCAGGGTTCACAGGACAGCAGCAGCTGCCAGGTGCTGGCTGGCCACACGTTCCCTGCAGCTTCCAGCCCACAGAGCACTTACAACTGGCCAGCACAGAGCTCAGACCATCACGGATGCCTGCTCACTGCACCTGCCTTCTCGGCCCTGCGACGAGTGGGGGGTGCTGCTTATCCAGTTCTCAAATGAGAAAACAGGTTCGCAGAGGTCAAGGGAGGTGTCCAAAGTCACATAGCCCAGCGGTGTGAGCCTGAGATACAAACTTAGGCAGATGTGCTGCTAAGAGATTAGGTCTTAAATGTTCTCATCACAATAAAAAAAAGCATGTAACTATGTGTGGTAATGAATGTTAACTAAACTTACCACTGTGATCATTTCACCATATATACACACAGCAAACTGTTGTACTGTACACCTTACATAGTGTTATGTGTCAATTAAAAAATAGTTTAAATGGTAAAAAAAGTTTTTTTAGGCAGACTGACTTCAGAACTGTCTATAATTACTATATATTAGGGTTTGGGGGGTTGTTTTCTGAGAAAAGACCTGGTGCTGACTTGTGTAAGTCACTTAAAGCCTGACTGCCGAGGGAGGCACTGGTGTGTGGTTTTGCTGAGAGTGGACGTGGGAGGCGAACCACAGTGCTGGAGCGCCCTGAGGCGCAGCCAACCACCAGAGCCTGGTGCTGAGAGGACCCGGCCCTCCTGCTGGCATAGATGACTCTGTCTGGCCCAGTGGTGCAGACCTGCCCCGTTCTCCAGGGGTGGGAGGCCACCTCTCTGAGACTCAGGCCTGTGCTCTCTGGTGACAGGACCCCACTGCTAGCCCCAGCAGGCCCACTCACAGATGACGATGAGGATCATACAGAAGAGCTGAATGCCTGAGCCCAGGAGGGAGCTGAGGATCATAGGGTACTGGGGGGGCCTGAAGACGTCTCCGTGTACCAGCTTCCACCCAGACTCTTCCATGGTGTCTTCCTGCAGCAAAGGGCCAGAAGTGAGGCTGCTTCTTGGGGCCCAGAGGACGCAGCTCCTGCAGGGACCCACGCCCCCAGACTAGGGCTGAGGGTCCTTTGGGTGTCAGCCAGCCTCCACTCTGACCTGAGAGTACACGACATGACAAAGTACTCCCCAGAGAAATGTCACACGGAAAAGGAGGGCACAAACATGAGGCTTACAGCTACATAAAAGGCAAAACTCCTCCCCAAATTCCACAACCCTTGTGCATGGAAAAAGAGTGTAAACATCAGCACACTAAAATGTTAACTGAGAGTTTTTTTGAGTGGTGAAATTTAAAAGCAATTTTTTTTGACTTATTATAAAAATAGTATGTGCTCTTATGCAATAAAAAAGTAAAAAAATTTTTTTTGGCACATAGTATGCTTCAAATGAATAAAAAATAATAAATGTTTATAGTAGGGGCGCCTGGGTGGCTCAGTCGTTAAGCATCTGCCTTTGGCTCAGTTCATGATCCCAGGGCTCATAAGTAAACTCAAAATTTAAAAAAAAAAAAAAAAACAAAGTAGAAAAACATAGAAAAACACAATTTATACTCCCAGCACTTAATGAGATCATTGTTTTGACACATTTCTTTCAGCTCTTTATGTATGTGTGTGTGTATATATATGCATATGTATATATAATTTTTAAACACAAAATTGGAATCAGACCCTATTTACTGCATACTTAGTTATTTTCAGGTGATGTTTGATCATAAGCATTTCCTCATTTCCAATAAATACTCTGCAATTAGTATTTTAATGTCGGTACAACTTTCTATTGTATAACTGCACCATAACATAGCCAATCCATTTTTATGGAATATCAGGCTACATCTAGTTTATTTAAATTATAAATAGAGCTATAATAAATACACCTAGACCAAGTCTTTGGGGGTTCTGATAGTTTCCTTTGGAAAATTCTAAAAGAATGACATCAAAGCAAGTTAACTATTTTATAGTTTGTGCTATGTATAGCCAATACGTAACTTTTCAGGAAACTACAAATTTATACTTGCATGGGTGGCGTGGAAAAGTGCTTAGCTCACATCCACCTTGCTGCCGATGACTACTATACTATATATGACTGATCTGAAGGTCCTGAACTGTCTTCTCATATTGTTTGAATCTGTTTTGGGGTGGGGTGGGGGTGGATAACCATCCCTGAGGTAAAAATGTTTTTTCACATGTTCACTTGCCATTTCCTAGTCAGTAAATTTTTTGTTCATTCTTACATTAGAGATTTTGGGACTTTTTAAAACCAGTTCTTTTAACTATTGACTCTTTTTCAAGTTTGTCACACTTTCCTGTCTTATCTATATATTCTGACAAGTGGAACAGTTTTTAGATTTTTTAAAAAATTTTTTTAAGTAGGCCCAACACCCAACATAGGGCTTGAACTCACAAACCTGAGATTAAGACCTATGTGTTGGGGTGCCTGGGTGGCTCAGTGGGTTAAAGCCTCTGCCTTCGGCTCGGGTCATGATCCCAGAGCCCTGGGATCGAGCCCCGCATCAGGCGCTCTGCTCGGTAGGGAGACTGCTTCCTCCTCTCTCTGCCTACTTGTGATCTCTGTCTGTCAAATAAATAAATAAAATCTTAAAAAAGAAAAAAAAAAACCCAAAAAACTATGTGTTGTACCAACTGAGCCAGCCAGGCGTCCCCAGTTTCAGATTTTTAATGTTATATTCATTAAGTTTTTTTTTCCTGTGACTTCTCTCATTGCTTTTATGCTTAGAAATTAGAAAGCTTATCCCTCTCATTTTGGGTCATTAAACATTTTTTCCTTTTCAAACTACTCTATGAAAACACACACACACACACACACACACACACAGACACACACACACCACCACCACCACCACCAGCACCACCCCTTGACCCTTGGTCTGCTAGGCCCAGAGCCCTCCTGCTAGTCTGCCCTCCCTCTCCGAGTCCATCCCTCCCCAGCCAAGACCTCGTACAATGTCATCCTCCTTGTTATAGTTGGCGATGTCCTTCCGGAGGGTCCGAATGATGATCATGCTCAGGATGCCTGAAACGAACAGGGTAGGGAGGAAGAGGCCTGAGCACTGCCAACGGAGCCTCCTGGGCCTGGTGTTTCGCTGAGGGACGCTGGCACACCGGGCTTCCTCTGGTGGGCAGTGGGTAGGCAGCTGCCTCAGGCTGTCTGCTGAGTAGAGCTCCACCCCAGCTATCCAGACAAGGGTACATGGAGGGTCATTCCCCTGGCAGGGGAAGGAAAGAGCCACTGGGATGGGTTTGGGCAGTCAAGGGACACTGCTTTTTATTCCAGGGAGAACAGCACTTTAGCTGCTCCACGTCTTGGTCCACCTGACCTCTGCAGCCTCACTGCTTCCTGGGCTGACCTCCCGTGCTGCCCCTGCGTGCTTGCTACTTCTGTCATCAGTTCACAGCCTCCGTGCCCCTACTGGGGCTGCCTCCTGTTCCCTTTGCCCGCGGTGCCCCACTCTGCCCTGCACCTGTTCCCACTTCAACTTACCCCAGGCATCCTTACCTTTCAACACCCCAAAAGGTTCAGAGGCCCCCCCAACTTGTACCTCTACAGCACCCTGTTTCCTCTCCAGGTTAAGACAATGGGCTGTATGACCTCAAGCTAACTTGACCTTTTAGTCTTGGCTCATGGAACTTGAAGGACTGAGAGGTTTGGAAAGGACTTAATAACACAGCAGCTGCCCCTCAGGAAATGTTTAATAAAGAGCAGCTAAAATCACCTTTGCTTCCCATATGATACTGAAATGTGGGTGTCACTCCACCTCTGCCCACTACCCTCCCCCTGGCTCACCGGCCAGCTTCTCACCAAGCCTGTCCCCTTGCAGGGCCGTGGCCTTTGCTGGACCCATCTTTCCCTGGGTCTCTGAATGGTGGCTCCTCTCAGTCCAGAGAGGTTTTCTCTTAAGCAGGCTTTACCCCTTCTCAAGAGCTGTGTATCTGGTCACCCTGTTTATCTGCCCCAAAGCACTTACCATTTTCTAGACTCAACCAGTTCTCTGCTCTTTTGTCTCTCCCAGCACCAGAACAGACTGTGAGGGGCCTGGCTAGCTCAATACAACATCCCCAGCATGGGGCATAGTCCTTGCACAGAAAGGGCAACAATGAAATCTCGTCCAATGACTCAGTGAAGGTGTGCATGGAGAGGTGTACCTCTCTTCCCCGAGGGAACTCTGCAGAAAGGAGACTGAATCTTGTTCCCCTCTGCATACCTGATGCCTAACACCGAGCACTGATGTTTGTTTTTGACCTACACTTGGCCCGAGAACACCCTAGAAGTCCCCCTTTAGTCATGGGATGCACCTCAGACCTTTATCCCTCACCCCCTTGTCCTCTCTGCCTCCCATTCGCAGATGTCTCACCTGACAAGAAGAAGACCACCACAACAGAGTTAATGATAGAAAACCAGTGGATCTGCACGTCACTCATGGTCAGGTAAGTATCCCAGCGAGAGGCCCATTTGATGTCGCTTTCCTGGAGGAGAAGGAGATAGAGTGGAAAAGCAGCACTTAGAGTCAGACCTCTTGCTAGATACCTTCTGCCCAGACCAGAACCCTCCTCCCCTGCCACGGGCTCCAGCCCCTTCTCACCTCCCAGTGTACAGAGTAGGTGAAGTACAGCTGGTTCTCCTTGCTGGGGTCGATTTCTTGGGGCGAGGAGCTGGTACCCTCAGGCAGGGTGCATGAACTCTTCTCATCTGCCTTGATGTCTGCGAGAGACAGAGACTCAGTCTGTTCCTGTGGGGACCAGGGCCACTGCCTGGGGCTGTTCAGAGGGGTGCCCTCAGAGGCTGCCTGCTGCTGCAACCCAGGGTCTGAGGGGAGGCAAAAGAGCTGTAAACTTCCTCCCCAGAGCCCTGACCTTCCTAAGAGCCTCTCGGGCTGCCGGGTGTGGAAGAGGGTGTCTGAGTCCCTCACGTGATCTCTCTTTACTCAATTCAAGTGTTCATGTATTCACTCAATCAGCCCCACGGAACAGGAAAAACACCACCGACTCCTGCTATCACATTTACTCATTCGCCAGGTCCCCAGAGTCCCAGCACACCAGTAATTCAATCACTCCGACGCTTCTGTCTTCATTTACTCCTCCGTTGATCCATTATCTGTCCATCCACTCAACCAACCACCATGTAATAAGCACCTCTCTGCCCAGCACTCTGCTGGGGAGAAAATGGTGAGAAAAGGAGACAGAGCCTCTAAACTTGAGGAAATGGCTGAGGGAAGAGATGACATCAAGAATATCATGCAATAAACATAAAGCTGTGCTCACAGTGCTCACCAGAAGCAGGATAGCACTCTGAAAGCACAGGATCTATGTCTTACATGAGATTGTTGGGGACGATTTTGTTTGGAAAACTAGGTTCCACAGCTTAAAAAAAAAAAAAAAAAGCCAGAAACCTACCACCACTATCACAGCCCAGGGGTGAGCCAGGGATGAGAGGTGAGAAGCCAGGCCAGCCCCTATTGGGTTTATGGGGCTGGGCTCTCAGACTCCAACACAACTCTTGACCCTGGACCAATTCTCGTCTCTGCAATCACTTACAGAGAGGAAGAATAGCACAGAAACCAGCTGTCTGACTACTCCGTCTGCATCACTGCCCCTTGTTCTTCAACCTAGGGGAAGCGAGCTGGCTCTTCTGAGAGGCCCAGCCAAGTCCTAGCCGCTGTTTGTTCTTGGCCAAGTCACCAATCTCTCGGAGTCTCGGGTTCCCCATCTATAACCACCGCACACTTCCAGGGGTAGCGAGGGGGGTAAACAGGGAAGGTGCCAGGCCAGGACACAACAGGTGTCAGCTCTCCCCCTTGCTCAGCCTTCTCTCATGGGAATGTAGTGACTCTACCTTGGCTGGGCCCATGTGCCACACTGTGGCCTATCAGCCATCTGAGAATCAAGTGTGAGAAGACCCTGGGTATGGAAGCCCAGGCCCATCCAGCCCGGCCCCTCTGGTCATACCTCCCCACTCACCCTCCAGCCTGATGCTCTGGGGAATCACCTCGAAGCGGACGACGCGGTACGTGTGCTCCTGATCCTCTTCCAGGTCCTCCCGGTGGTAGTAAAGGATGAACGAGAGGTGATTGTGCAGGTAAATCTAAAACAGCAGTGGAGAGAAGAAAATACCTAGTGGTCCAGAAACAACCAGAAAATCATCCCAATATCAGGTCCCTCCCCTGGGTCCAGCAGGCCCAGCTGTTTCAACCTGCCAAAAACACTGCTCTCACAGCATTCCCCATTCAGAAACCGTCCAGGGGTCCCTGGGGCTAACTAGGTAAGAGTCTGGATCCCTTGGGCCTGGTGTTCACATCCTTCTCTCATGTTTCCAGACATCTAGTTCACCTGGTCTCCCCATCCCTTTCCTGCCTGGTGAACAGTTCCCACACTGCAGCTCTGCTCCCGGCATTCACTCCGGCTAGAACGCCGACTCCACTCAAATCAAGCCTCCCTATCTTTTAAGACCCACCTCCTCTGTGACAACCCGAATGTACACCGAGCTCTTCTGAGCTCTGCTGGCATTGATCGTCACAGCACTAGCACCATCAGGGATGGCAACTGGGACTTAAGATGCAGGGTCCCACCTAGTCAGTTCTCTTCTGAATTGGGATCGGAAGCCCGCCGAGGTCAGGAGCTACGCCTCAAAAGAAATGGTTTTGTCCTTTACTCCCTTCATAGAAGGTTGAAGTTCAGTTTAGAAAATTAGAAAGACAGGAGAATCACTGTTATTATCATTGCCATTATTAGCATATTTCTCAGAGGCTGTGCCATAAAATAGTACACACACCAATCATCTCCTTTACTCTGCGTAACTACCCTAAGGGGCAGCTATGGACACTGGATGCCTTTTACAGATGAGGAATCAAAGGCTCAGAGAGGAAACAGATAGGCTCAAGGTCTCTCAACAACTAGTAAGTGAGGGAGGTGGAATCCAACAGCCAAGGAGCCAGCTCTGTAAAAGCATGCTCTTGACCACTATCCTACCTAGCTCTCCTACATACTGTTCCAATTCCGTCTGTTTTTTCTTTTAATCTTATAAATATGGAATCTGACTTTTTGAGGGGCTGTGCCTTCCATTTCCTGTGTAGCATCTGCCAGAGCCTTGTCCAAAGCACCGACTTTCATAGCCCATGCCCAAGGGCACTAGGAGAAACCTGCCTTGGCCATCCCACCTTTTGTTATAAACCTAGAGCTAAACATGTCCCCCTTCCCTATGGCCCCAAGGGCTCATGACTTAACCAGATGAAACGCTCCCCAGCCCTTCACGCACCCTGAGACACTCTACCTTATTGACGTCTGTGAAGCCGAGTCGGTAGCCGTGTTCAAACTGCACATCTTTTTCCTTCTTCTTGTCATCACCATCGCGGTTGGAGTAGAGCTCCAGCCGGGTGGCCACAGGCAGGTTGTCGGCGATGCTGGAAACCCAAGGCCCCGCTCAGTCCCCCTGGACTGCCTCTCCCATCCGTGCCCACCCCAACCCAAGTTGGGGCCGGCAGGGAATGCAGGACAACTTACAGGTGGACATAGTAGTCTTCCGTGATCCGCTCGGCCACAAGCCGGCTCTGCTCCACGGTCAGGGTCACTGGCTTGCTGGATTGGCTGCACAGAACCTCACACTTCTTTTCACTGTTCATTAGCACCTGGAAAGGGGTGTTGACAATCCGGTCCCCTCTCAGCACCTCTCCTGCCGTAAGAGAGACACATGGATCTCAGAGCTTCAGCCCTGAGGTCACCAGAGCCGAGGAGACACTGCTGACTCGCAGGGCCTTTGACAGTTCCCTAGCCTGGCACTTGGTGTTCTACCCTACCTGAAGAGAGCCGGCCCCTCCGCCTCCCACCTGGCCTCCCCACTCCCGCTCTGATACCTCCACCAGACTCTCCAGGGCACGTCAAATACACCTCTGCGCCTCCGGTGCCCCTTCTTGCCCATGTTCCTGGGAAGCTCCTCCTCACCCTTCAAGCTCCGATTCTGTTCCCTCCTCCGGGAAGCCCTTCCTGACCTCCTCGGGGCCTAGCCTGTCCCTCTCTTCCCTGATTTCCCTCTGTGTAGAGGCAGCGTCATACAATACTGAGGACTGGACCGGCTACCGAGCCCTGGCTCTAACACTTACTGTCTTGATCTTGGTAAGTTATATAACCTCAATGAGCCTCAATTCCTCTATCTGCAAAATGGGGATAATAACAGTAATCATCTCACAGGGTTCCAGTGAGAAAGCAAGTCTGAGGCACACAGCAGGCTGGCAACAAATGCCTTCTTTATTTTCAGCTGATATGATTTTGCACTGGGCGCTGCCATATTAAGCATCTGCCACCCCTGACTGGGAGCTCTTTTAAGGGCAGACAGTATTTCCCACTCATTTATGTGTCTTCAGATCCCAGTTCGGCCAGGGAGGGAGGTGGGGTACTGCACACTTGCTGCAAGCCTACTGCCTCAGAGCAGGGGCCAGGCACCAGCTGCAGGGAAGCTCAGGGCTGCCCACAGCCAATGGCACTTCCATTCTGAGCTGTTCCAACGGTTGTACTGAGATGATGTGAAACTGGGAAAAGCTGAAGACGGACCACCGCCAATGGGCAGGACGAGCGCCTGCACATACAAGGAGTCCAACACGGGCAGCAGGGACCTGCCTGGATACGGCCCTATCTGCTCGGTCAGTCATTTTTTCATTCATTTCGTCATTCATTCACTCATCCCCAGCATCCACCTGGTACTGCTTATGGGCTCGGCCCGGAAGATGCGATGTTAAACACACATACTCACAGAGCTTACGGTGTAGTGGGAAGACAGACTTGGTAAAGTCATGACGTAACAAGAAGAACTTGCTCTAGACATGGGGAGCACGTCTAGGAAAGCTTCCCTGAGGAAATGATGTTTGAAGTGAGCTCTAAAGGAAGAGGGGCACTGACTACGTAGAGACAGAAGAAGAACATTCTAGACAGAAGGAACAGTACGTGCAAAAGCTCCTGGGGGGTGGAAGGCATGTACTGAGGCGGAGAGGCCTGTGTGGTCACAGCACAGAAAGCAAAGAGGGCAGGTGACTTAAGGTGAGCCTAAAAGACGAGCTGGAGTCAGACCTCAGGGCCTGTGGGCCGTGCTGGAAGTTTGATCTTTACCCAAAAGACCCTGAGGGGTTTCTAACAGGGGTGGAGGAAGACATGACCTTATTCAGATGACAGAAAAATCACTTTGGCTATTTTGAGAAGAAAACACAGAAGATGCAAGGGACTGGCTGAAGCGATGCCAATCAGTCATGCATGTGAGTGAGGACGGTGGCTGGACGGGGCGGTGCTGAGTGTGGCAGCAAGCATGCGGATTCAGGAGCTACTGAGCGGGGGAATGGAAGGTGCTGACAGATACAAAGGACAAGTGAGAAGTGGCAGGAGACTGAGGTTTCTACAACAGGGTGCTAGCTGGGAAAACAGAAAGAGGAGCAAATTTAGACGAAGGCCTTTCTTCGGTTTGGATATGTCAAGCAGGCAATTAGATACCCAAATTTTGGGCTCCCATGACAGGTCAGGGCTGTGGATGAAAGCTGTGAGTTGCTGGTGTATGAACGGTAGTGGCAGGGCGCAAGCCGCACCCCTGTGCGTGGTAGCTGCCCTGGTGAGTGTGGACAGGGCACTTAGGAGAGGCACAGGGAGAAGAGGGGCTCCCCTTCCCCCATTATAGAAGCTGAGCCTAGAGAACCCAGGAACGGACTGGCCAGTGGAGAGCAAGGACGCCAGTTAAGAATTATCTGCATAGTCTGCTGGGGAAACGATTCGGGTCACCGTCTTCATTTCACAGAAGACGACCCTAGAAGCAGACAGGGACCGAGACTTGCCCGTGATCAGACGAGGAGACTGTTGTAGCACTGCGCTCTTGGACTCCTTCCTCCACACCTAGCCCTACTGCCCATTTCTTTTTAGTCTACACGGAGCTCACTTGAGGAAAGGAAGAAAATACACAGAGAGGAACAAGGCTGAAGACCAAGTAAGCAGATCACATCTTGATATTTAGAAATTAAATTAACACCAAGAGAGAAGACAGGCTAGTCTGGAACGGCTCATCTCTAATATGCAAATGTTCCTTTTAACTTTTTACAGCTGGAGCAGATCACTGGCCAGGCTAAAGGAGCATCAAGGTAGGAACGTGGACCCTCTAAGTGAGTTGGAGGCTATGGCCCAGTACATCTGCCCCCAGACACTCCCACACACACCCCAGCACGGATCTCCATCAGCATGATCACCACAAGCACAGCCCTCACACAGCTCAAATGAACCTTTCTGGAGAAGGCACTCTGGACAACAGAAAGAATTCTGTCTTTAGAGTTAAAAAAACACCTGAGTAATATGTTGACATATCAATTTCTCCCCTTACTGGCCATGTGATCTGTGGAGGAAGACTTTTAAACCCTCATAGCTGCCCTTCCCTCTACTATGAAACGGGAGCAACCATACTGGTGAGTGACTGGGGCGAGGAACTGTACCTCTTTTTGCCTCACTTCCCCTACCTATGTTAAGGGGATAGTAAGAGGAGCTATTTCATAGAGCTGTTGTGAGTATTAACAAAGTTAAAGCATAGAAGTGCCTAGAACAGCGCCCAGCTCATGAGAGCCTGTAAGTATTAATGGTGGTGATGAGAACAGAGAGTACAAGGCTTGCCATCTAACAGGTATGTAACCAAGGAATTTTCTCCTCCATTTGGGCAGGACACTAACATTGACTGAATCCTACTGTGTCAGACACTGGGCTAGAAGTGGGAGAGAGAGAGAGGAATATAAGGCGTGATCTCTCAACTCTAAGAACCCACAGGCCATGAAGGCAGGCACTCCACAAAGACAGACTGAGATGTAGTGTAGCAGAGTAACTTTTGTACGTAAAAGTTTCCATTTCAGTGGGGCAGAACATTTCCCAGCTTCATGGAGGATGCAGCAGGGCCTCAGAGGAGTTAAGGTCACCCAGTGTCACATGGAGGGGTGCCCAACTGTTGAGCACAGGCTGGCAACGAGTCCACACCAGCTCATGGGCATGGGCACGCCATGTTCTGAGGGTCCTTTGACCAAGAGGACAAAACAAGTCAAGTTTCTCAGGCAGAGACAGGTGGCCAGAGCACAATATGGTGTGGAAAGGGAAAAGAAGGGTAAGTGACAGGTTGGGGGCACAGCCCAGACAATCAGTGGAAGTCAGTCCAGGCCCCAAGACAACAGTAGGAGGCAAGACGAAGGGATGGGAGGTGCTGCCTGTTTTTGGCTAAGCTGACTACAAGGCCTGCCTCCAGCTGCTCTGGGACATCCAATACCTGATCGTAGATACACTTATCAGCTGGGGACTCTGGAAACATGTGAGCCAGGGGTAGCTCAGACAGAGAAGGCAGACCTTTCAGAGGCCTGCTCAAGAACCAATTCTCTCCTTTTTCCTTCCTAAGTTGTAAGAGGAAAGTCTCCTAAGCTTCTTGAGGTCAGGGACAGCATCTACCCACATTTTTATCTCCAGGACTCAACACCAATACGGGTAAGTACTAAGAATCGTGTCGGGAAGAGAGGCTTCCAAATGTCTTTTGCTTTAAGCCTGCAATTCTAGCAAATGGAGAATTATTGAATTGGAGTAAGATGACTATTTATGGAACATACATTCCAGACACTGTGCTGGGTGCCTCGCACATTTTTTGAAGCAAGTCTTGCACACTTAGCAAGAACTACAGTGATGCCTCTGCTTCTTTTAGGGCCAGAGGTAACCACTCACTCTTTTAATTAAAAGCAGAGTAGGGGGCGCCTGGGTGGCTCAGAGGGTTAAAGCCTCTGCCTTCGGCTCAGATCATGGTCCCAGGGTCCTGGGATCAAGCCCCGCATCAGGCTCTCTCCTTGGTGGGGAGCCTGCTTCCTCCTCGCTTTCTGCCTGCCTCTCTGCCTACCTGTGATCTCTCTCTCTGTCAAATAAATAAATAAAATCTTAAAAAAAAAAAAAAAAAAAAAAGCAGAGTAGGTTGCAGAAGCCACGAAAGACAAGGGAATTATCTAGCAATCAAGGGAGAGCTGGTCTGAGAGCAGCCAAGGACTGAAACTCTGAAGTCTGACTACGTAGTCTCTAAGCCCAGCTTGGCTGTTAATTAAAAATATAACCACAGGCAAGTCACTGAACCTGTAAAACGGGCATAAACACAGCATCTGCCACCCCAGAGCTGTTCTGAGGCTTGAATAAGCTGCTCTGTATGTAAACGACGTAGAACGGTGTGTGGCACACAGGAATGTCAGGGTTAACTGCTACCGTTGCCACGTAAGGACGTGGCTTCCCGTTTGGGACAGGCTGACACAGTCAGAAGAGAACTTACCCAGATTCTCTGCCTTGTAGGTGATTTTGTTGGGTTGGCAGAAGGGCAGCGAGTAGTATTCATAAGGTAGCTGGGTTCGAGAGCTGGTGAGCTTCACAGCCTAGCGGGAGAAGAGAGGGTGTTGTTCATCAACCCGGAAACCCAGACGGCTGTTTCAATAATCCTCCCCGGTACCCACATATCATTGGTACACTTGGCAATATTATTAGCAAACTGAAAGCAGCAGATCACAGCTGTAGTACACTAGATACTATACAGTCTACGATTCTGAATTATTTCATGTTTCATTTAGTTTTAGACTACATAATAGTTTTGTTTAAAATCAGAACCAGGGGCGCCTGGGTGGCTCAGTGGGTTAAGCCGCTGCCTTCGGCTCAGGTCATGATCTCAGGGTCCTGGGATCGAGTCCCGCATCGGGCTCTCTGCTAAGCGGGGAGCCTGCTTCCCTCTCTCTCTCTCTGCCTGCCTCTCCGACTACTTGTGATTTCTCTCTGTCAAATAAATAAATAAAATCTTAAAAATAAATAAATAAATAAAATCAGAACCAAATTCAATACATTCTGAAAGTCTGATACGGTACCTTGACCCTATAATTTCACTTCTGGGCGTCTTTCCTAGGAAATAACTCCAAATGAGGGTAAACTTTAGGAACAAAGAGGTTCACTCCTTACTCATAACCACAGTGCTCTCCTGTCTGCGGTTTCTCGAGCCTGTCCAGCTCTTCCTGGCTCAGGCTCTGTGCCCACTGCTCCTTTCTGGCCCGTCTGGCTCCTTCATACATTCAGGTCCCGGCTTAGGGTCCCTCACCTGGAAGCGCTCCCTAACCAGCTCATCTAAGGGAATCCCCCCATTTGCTCTATTCCAACATGCACAGTTTCCTAGGTAACATGGCTGATACAACATGATTATTTTGTTTACCTGTTGCTTTAATAACAAAAAAAAAAAAACCAAAAAACCAAGTCTCTTCCACTAGAATTTAAGAGTTAGGCTTTGTGAGGATAAGGACCTACAGAGCCAGGCACACAGAGGTGTTCATTAAATGTTTGCTGAATGACCGAAGTGAGGAAAAACGGGAAAACAAGTATAAGCTCTCACGATCGGAAACGGCAATAAACTGTAATAGGCTCATTCAATGAATATTACGCATCATTAAAAACAAGGTTTAAGGGCGCCTGGGTGGCTCAGTGGGTCAAGCCTCTGACTCTAGCTCAGGTCATGGTCTCAGGGTCCTGGGACTGAGGCCCACATCGGGCTCTCTGCTCAGCAAGGAGCCTGCTTCCTCGTCTTTCTCTGCCTGCCTCTCTCCCTACTTGTGATTTCTTTCTCTGTCAAATCAATCAATCAATAAATCTTTAAAAAACAAGGTTTAAGAAGGACCAAGAAGGAGAATATTTAGGAAGTGATGCGTGCACAGAGAATACAGCTCTGGAAATAGTGACAATCATAGGCAACGTCAAACCATAGATAAACAGAACTAATCAAAATGTTACAAAAAGTAAACTCTGATCCACATGCAAATAAAATTATCTTTGCTATTTAGAAACTACCAACCATTCCTATGCACCATCTAAAAAAGTTTAAATACTTTTTATGGGGCGCCTGGGTGGCTCAGTGGGTTAAGCCGCTGCCTTCGGCTCAGGTCATGATCCCAGGGTCCTGGGATCGAGCCCCGCATCGGGCTCTCTGCTCAGCAGGGAGCCTGCTTCCTCCTCTCTCTCTGCCTGTCTCTCTGCCTGCTTGTGATCTCTGTCAAATAAATAAATAAAATCTTTAAAAAAAAAAAATAAAAAATAAAAAAGTTTAAATACTTTTTAGAATCCAGGTCCACAATCCTTATTTAAAACTCATTATTTTGGAAACTAGGAATATTTTTTGATTTTTAAAAGGCAGTACGGACAACACCCCCCAGCTGCGTCTGGGACAGTACCCCATATTTAATGACCGTGCAAAGAAATGCAAAAATATTCATTATAAGGGGAATAAATAAAGTCAAACACTTCAGGCCAAGTCTTGTCAATGAAAGCTTAGAAAACTGAGTTTCAAAGGTTTTTAGATGTTGGACGAAGGGACTGAGGACTACTATTAAGCATTTCATAAACTGCTTGAGCCAAAATGGCCAAAAAGTTAGTGTCTATTGTAACAGCCTGTTATTTTGTTTCTTAAATTCTCTCGTTCTGGATAAAAAAAAAAAAAAAATCCACGTTACAGAGAGACTGAGTTCTAACTTTATGTTCCCTCACCCTTCCTACCCCTCGACCCAAAGTGTTCCCTCTCAGACCCCCAGCCTGGCAGGCCCCGAAGCCAGTGCCACCCTCTCCTCCCTGTGCCACAAGCTTTGCTCTGGATAGGGGGGCTTTTGGCAGAAGCACTGTGAGGAAGGGTACTGCAGTAGGTCAGAGCTGGAGCAGTTAAAGACTAAGCCTCACCACATCACCTCGAACAAGGTGGTTTACTTCCCTGGGCCTTGATTTCCATTATCTGTAAAATATACAGTATCTGCTTCAGAGGGTTCTTGGGGGGCATCTGAGTTAAGTCACACATAATGTCTGGTATGTAAATAACCCTCAATAAATGTTACTTTAATTACTTTTCCTGAAGGTTACAAGTCTGATTTGGGAGGAAGAGATATGCTCACAATAATGAAACACATGTAATGTTGCATTTACTCATTAATTACTGCTTAGCTCTAAATGAACTTTTTAAAAAAGATTTTATTTATGTTTTATGTATGTATTTATTTAGAGTGAGCTGGGGGAGGGGCAGAGGGAGAGGGAGAAAGAATCTGAGGCAGACTCCACACTGAGTGTAGAGCCTGACACAGGGCTTGATCCCACAACCCCGAGATCATTATCTCAGCCAAACTCAAGAGTTGGATACTCAATCATCAGAGCCACTCAGGCACCCCTAAATGCAGATGCTTTTTAATGGCCACTCCTCAGACATACTTATCCACCCTGCCAGGCTGCATACTAGGAGCTGGTAACACAGCAATGATTGGGACAGAGAAGATCCCAGCTCTTCTAGAACTTGATTCCTAGCAGTTTTCATTTTTTCCTTTAAGCAAATATATTATTTACATATTTTTCCTCTTCACTGGTTAATTCCCTCCAGATAATCACAAGTTGCTCATATGTGATGCCCCAAATAAGCATGACATGTAGCAATTTTGTCATTTTGCTAATACCTAAAATGTGGCAGCAAGCACAGGGGCATGTACGTGATGGCACCTCCTCTGGCTGGTCCTTTGTGATCATCTTTTGCTTCTCCTTTTGAACACTGTGAGGCCCAGGGGAAGATAAACTCGATGTTCACACAATCTTATTGCTTTGCTTTTGCACAGACCAGTAAAGACGTGGTTCAACACAGTAATGAGGCAAGAAATGTATGTTTATTTAAGGAGCAGAATTTATTTTCATAACCTTGTAAGTTCTGTTAGCCATTTTTACACAATCCCTAAGGGTCCGAAGGACTACTTAAAAATTTCAACTACACATTACTTTGCCAAGGGGGGGAACAGTGTGGTAGTCAAGTAGTTGGGGGTTTAGAGAGGTGAGAGGATGCCAAGTGTCCTACCCTAAAAACACTGTACAGGGGAGAAAAAAACACAGAAAAATACTGAAGTATTAAAAGTGGTTATACTTGGGTGATGACAGAGGAGCGTCCTTTTGGCTGAGAGCCCTTGTATAAATTTATGCCCTGTCCCTTGTGGTAATCTATATCCAGTGACTGGTTCATGGAGGGATCCAGAGAACCAGTCCTCTTGTTTCAATTTGGAACAAATCCAAAGGGCCGGCCATTCCAGTTCCAGAGCTTTCCACGGGCATCTGTTGTACCATGGCTCTGTGTCTCCCTCTGCTCAGTCCTGCTTCCCTCCCACCCTCCCAAGTGGCAACCCTCAGAGCCTACCCAGCCAAACTGCACCGGATCCCCACTTTAGAGTTTGTGCCCTGGGAAACCAGATCCAAGAAAATCCACCACCAACCCCTATCCCTGCTTGGGGCTCTGAGAAGGCCACCAACACACTGTTAAAGAGCCATTAATCAAGGTGCCAGCCTGCCCACTGCCCCTGATCAACCATTTTTTAAGTGACTCCTTCCCCACCTTTGCTCGTTGATTGACCCACAGTGGGCATCGAGCTTGAGAAGCAAAGGCGCCTGGTTGGATGGTTTCTCTCTAGACTTGTTCACGCACCAGTGTGCCTCATCTACTTACCATTGATTCTACTATGTCTTTGGTTCCGACTCATTTTTAGGGAAATACATTTATTTAAGGAGCTAATACTGTATCACCATTAAAAATGGAAAACCAACAGCAGCCATAAAATCACGAGCTGAAGTAGCAGCTATTTTTCTTAATACAAATTAAAAGAAAACAGGTATTAAGATAAAATGTATTTGTCATCTCATCTCTTAAAATCATCTCATGTACCACCACTTAGTGAGGGAGGACGCAGTTGGGAAAACCCAAACTAGAGAGCCCAGCTGGTGGCAGAAACCGCAAGTGAAAACACAGAGGCCCTAACAGGCTGTGTATGCAGAGACAATCTGAGTCATGTGGAGAGAAGCTGGGAACAGAGAGGAGGATGGAGCCGAGGAAACAGGAAGGCAGGCTGAGAGAGACAGACACACAAACACACAGACCTAGAAACAGAGACACACGTGAGGGTGAGAGTGAATAACACAGACACGGAAAGCACCAGAACCAGAGCCAGAGCTGAAGAGAAAGAGAGGGACACAGAGCGAGAACACACTCAATCAGGCAAAGTCGCAGAGGAGAAGAGAGAGATGAAGGGGCAGAGCTCCTGAACTGTGGGCTCCCGCGGGCACTCCCCATCCAGCCAGGAACCAGGCAGCAAACCCGCGTTTTGCCACGGTGGCTGGCCCTGGCTTTTGTTCTCTGCAAGCATGGGAAGGACAGGACCATCTCACCAGGGTCCTCCAGCCACGATGCCCAGCACGGAGGCTCCAACAGTCTGGCGCAGCACCTACCTTGATTTCTACAGGGTCGTTCTGGTGGAAGTTGATTGGAGCAACCCCAGGGACGTAGAAGGCACGTGTATCACACGTGAGAGAGAAAAGCAGCAGGGACCACGGCAACCAGTCCTGCTTGGAAGAAGAGAGGTTGTAGTTGGGATGGGGGAAAGTAAACATCTTTCTGGGGCAGATCAAGTCATAGGACCTTCACACCTGCTTTAACTGACCCAGTCTCATCCCCGCTCTGTAAGTGCTGTCTTCCAAACGCCCCCAAGAGTCCCGCAAGGCACTGATTCTGCACTTCCAGAAACGAGTCACAAAATCAGTGAAGTAATTAACATGGGGACAAAAGGGAAGACTGTAATTCAGGGTAGCCACAGCTCCCCACTTCCAGCTCAATGTTCTTTTCACCTTTTCACACTGGCTCACTTTCACACTGGCTCACTCTCCAGTATAGTTAGTAGGAAACAAAGCTCCATAATGTTCCACCAATTCCCTTTTCTCTATATAGCAAGATGTTAGGAAGCTCCTATGTGACCTACAAGCCTTCTCCGGATTGTACTGACATCATCTGCCACTCTCCTCCTCATTCAGCCCCAGCTACACTGACCTTCTTTCTTTCTTTTTTTTTTTTTAAAGATTTTATTTATTTATTTGACAGACAGAGATCACAGTAGGCAGAGATGCAGGCAGAGAGAGAGAGAAGGAAGCAGGCTCCCCGCTGAGCAGAGAGCCCGATGCGGGACTCGATCCCAGGACCCTGAGATCATGACCTGAGCTGAAGGCAGAGGTTTTAACCCACTGAGCCACCCAGGCGCCCTACACTGACCTTCTTGTTGTCTCTTGTCAGCAAGTCCTTCTCAACCCCTCTGGGCCATCACCTTTACTGTTCCCTCTGCCAGAATGCCCTTCCTACAGATCCCTGTGTGGCTAATCTCATTCCTTATTTCATTCAGGTCTCTCTGAAATATCAGGTCCTCAGGGAAGCCTTCACTGCCAATCCGACCTAAAATAATGCCCTCGGGGCTCCCATTCTCCATTCTTCACTCTTATACTTTCTTTTCATGGACCTCCCTACATACATGCACAATGTGCATGTACATCATCTTATCATGTACAATATGCATTTGTTTACTTGTGCAGTCTGTCGCCCTCCACTCAAATGTGATCTCTGTGGGAGCAGGGACTGTGTGTCCCCAGGGCTTGGCACCCAGCAGGCACTCAGTAAATGAACTGCATTCAGCTTAGTCACCTGGAAATTCAAGATAAGACCAGACCAATTACTGGCCTCAAGAAATGTACTCCATCAAAACCTCTCTTTCCCTTCATTAGCAACATGCTTCTCCCCCTCAAGGAACCAGAAGAGCTTCCCGATTCTCTCTCCGTACCTGGTGTGAACAAGGAACTCTTATCCAGACACCCAGATCCCAGACTCACAAGTGCTCCTGCATCTCCACTCTCTCTTCACCCCCGAATGTTACAGCATTTCAGACCCTTGTTTCTGCCCACTGGACACTGGCCACAGCCTTCCAACCACCTCGCCCTCACATCCCCTCCATCCTTCAAATTACTCCACACACACACACTCTCTCTCCCTCCGATGAGTCTTTCTGGAACTCAGTGTTACATGGAGTTAGAATCACTCAGGGGGCTTGCATGTAAACTCATCTGCATTTTTACCAGAAGCACAAGTTGGCTTTAACAGTATAAGGTTCTGAGTTTGGTGCACTTTTTGTAGATACATAGCTTGGTCAAAGTCTTTTTTTTTTTTAAAGACTTTATTTATTTTTGAGAGAGAGAACAAGCACAAGCAGGGGAGAGGCAGAGGGAGAAGCAGGCTCCTGCTGAGCACGGAGCCCCATGCAGGCCTCAATCCCAGGACCCTGGGAACATGAGCCCAAGGCAGACCCTTAACTGACTGAACTAGCCAGAAGCCCCCCGCCAAAAAACTTTTAATTTTAAAATTAATTTAGGGGTGCCTGGGTGGCTCAGTGGGTTAAGCTGCTGCCTTCGGCTCGGGTCATGATCTCGGGGTCCTGGGATCGAGTCCCACATCAGGCTCTCTGCTTGGCAGGGAGCCTGCTTCCCTCTCTCTCTCTCTGCCTGCCTCTCTGCCTACTTGTGGTCTCTCTGTCAAATAAATAAATAAAATCTAAAATTAATTTAGATTTGCAGAAGAGCTGCAAAAATATTGTGAGAATTCCCATAGACTCTCCACCCAGTTTCCTCTAATGTTAACATCTTACATAACTACGAGCAGGCAAGGCTTTAAAAAAAAAAAAAAAACTAGCTTAAAAACGTTCTGGAAAAGTAGCACATACACAGTAAATAATTCAAACACAGTACAAATGGGTATACCATGAAAAAGAAATCTTCCTCCCACTTGGGTTCCCCATAGACAACTGCTATCACCAGTTCCCTTAAAATCCCTCCAGAGGCATTTTACATATTCACAAAGGGAAGGGCTTAGTAGTAGTATGGGTTTTCCCTGAATACAACAACAACAAAGAGAATTTATTCTTTCTGAGATGGAAAGCCTGCTGACTATGGGCTGGCTGCAGCATCTGATCTCCTCAATCAGATAATTTCCTCCAACTGACCTGTTGTCAGAAGATTCTGGCCCTCCCTCCTTGGAACCCTGTGCTAGGCCTCCCTGGTCAGTCTTCAGAAATATGAATATGACTGCTTGGAGCGAGAGAAATAAGCCTTGTCCCCTTTGTACATAGATTCCAGTTAACCAAAATGCAAGTAAAACAAATCCCGCAGTACCGGCGTTAACTGCCATACGTTTGTTTTTTAAAAAATGAAAACACAACAACAACGCAATTCTGAATTTTTGAAAAATGATGCAGAAAATAGATAATTCTCACACAAAGATGTGATCAACAAACCAGAGATCAAATGATCTTAAAGGAAGAATCAACAGATGAAAAATGGCAAAGGTTATCTCCTTATGTGCTACAAAAATCTTTGAATAATGGAAGCTGTCAACCAAAAGCAATCCAGAAGTTCAGTTTAGAATTAATGATTGTATCACGACGACACTGTCAGATTTAGATATTAAAATGTCATGGTTTTGATATTCCTGGATGGCTAGAGGGGTAATTAGAACACTTTTGGGGGAGGAATTTGCACTCTATGAAAATCCCCCCTTTTTATATAAATATAAAAAAGAAACATATACATATAAATTTATATTTACAAAAATATAAAATTTCATATTAAAAAAATATAAAACCAGACACTCACATAAGATTGATTGCTATGGCTTGTTTGTATACTAAGCTCTATGCCTAATGTGGGGCTGGAATTCATGACCCTGAGATCAAGAGTCACATGTTACACTGACTAAGCCAGCCAGGTGCCCCTACTTTGGTTCTTAATCTTTGCTGTATCCCCTTGAGAATGATCTTTTTTTAATCCTCAGATTTAAGGAGTTCTTGATACCTCCCACCTTTCCACCTCCGAGGACCTAGTTTGAGACTCCTTGAGAATATTTATTATCCCTATACCTTATCTGTACATCTAGGATAGTGGTTCTCAACCTGATGCATATTAGAATAACCTGGGAAATAAGTGGATTAAATTCCCAATCTAAACGCATACAGTGGCTGAATGGATAAAAAAATAAGATCCAGTGATATGCTGTCTACAAGAAACTCACTTCAGATCTAAAGACACACATGGGGATAGAAAAAGATATTCCATGTGAGTGGAAAGCAGGGGGTAGCTAAACTTGTATCAGACAAAATAGACTTTCAGTTAAAAATTGTGTCTAGGGGACGTCTGGGTGGTTCAGTTCATTTGGGTGTCTGTCCAGAGTCGTGGGATCAAGTCCCGAATCAGGCTGCTTCTTCTGCCTGCTGCCCCTCTGCCTGTGCACACACACTCTCTGATAAATTAAATCTTAAAAACAAAAACAAAAACAAAAAAACCTGTGTCTAGAAACAGAAAAGGTCATCATATAACGACAAAAGGATCAATTCAACAGGAAGATGAGAGTTATAAATATATACATACCCAACATCAGAGCACCTAAATGTATAAAGCCGATACTGACATATCTGAAGGGAGAAATTGACAGCAACACAGTAACAGTAGGGGACTTCAATATCCCCCTTAAAATAACTGCTAGAACATTCAGACAGAAAAATCCATGAAGAGCTGACTCAAAAAAACTACAGACCAAATGGACTTAACAAACATATGGAACCTTCCACCTGATAGAATACACATCTTTTCAGTTGCACACAGAACATTCTCCAGGACAGATCACATGGTAGGTTCACAAAATAAGTCTTAACAAATTTAAAAAGACCAAAATCATTCCATGTATCTTCTCTGATCACACTGGAATACAACTAGAAATCAATAACAAAAATGGGAAACAGGCAAGTATGCGAAAATTAAACACCACAGTCTTGAACAACCACTGGGTCAAAAAGGAAATTAAATGAGAATTTAAAGGTATCTCCGACAAAAGAAAATAAAAACATAACATGCCAAAACTTACAGAATGCAACAAAAGCAGTACTAGGAGTAAAGAACTACATTTAAAAAATAAATCCCCCAAAATATAACTTCACACCTCAAGGCTCCAGAAAAATAACAAACGAAGCCCAAAGTTTGCAGAA
This sequence comes from Mustela putorius furo, assembly GCF_011764305.1. NCBI lineage: Eukaryota > Metazoa > Chordata > Mammalia > Carnivora > Mustelidae > Mustela > Mustela putorius. Next base: position 2,017,837 of record NW_025421464.1, on the reverse strand, counting down.
GAAAGGAAATAATAAATATTAGGCAAAAATAGATAAAAAGGAGAATTTTAAAAATAGGAAAAAAAAACCCTACAACAAAGAGAATTGTTTTTTTTTTAAGATAAAAATCAACAAATGAGACAAAACGAAAATAAAATTAGTAGCACCAATGAGAAAAAAAGAGGGAAAGCTCAAATCAGAAATGAAAGAGAAGACATTGTGACAGGTGCCTCAGAAATAAAAAGGATTATAAACAATTATACAGCAACAAATTGGGTAACTTAGAAGAAAAGGGTAAATTCCTAGAAACACATTTAACCTCTCAAAATGGAATCAAGAAGAAACAGAAAGCAAAAAACAGACCAATAAAAAAGGGGGTTTGAATCAGTAATCTAAGACCTCCCTTCACAAGTGGATTCTCCCAAATGTTCAATAAAGAATATTAATTCTTCTTAAACTCTTCCAAAAATAAAAGAAGGAATACTTCTGAACTCAATTTATGAGGTACCATGAGAAAACTAGCGTCCTGTATCCTTGATGAACACAGATGCAAAAATTCTCAGTAAAATACTAGCAAGCTGAATTTAACAGCACATTAAAAGAAGGATACACCAAAATCACACGGGATTTATTCCTGGGATGCAAGGATGGTTCAACATAAGCAAATCAATCAATGTGATATACCACAGTGATAAAATGAAAGAAAAAGAACCACATGATCATCTCTATAGACAAAGTTCAACATCCATGCGTGATTTAAATTCTCAACATAAAAGGTATAAAAGGAACTTACCTCAACACAATAAAGGCCATATATGAAAAGCCCATAGTTGACATCATTATTTCTTCCTAATCAAAAAAATTTCCCTTCCAGAAAGCCAGACACCAGACTTTTTTGCCTTATTGCATATGTGATTTGAAGCCAGGGCAGAGGATTACAATCTCCTGTAGTCATCAGGCCAATTCAATCTAGGAACTTACTCCAGTTCTACCTTCTTGTGAAACCAAATCCTTCAATCTTAGCAGAGAGATGCTGCCCTGGCAGCTGAAGGCCTTGCTCCCTGACAGCTCAGGTTGCAGAGAGACGAAAAGCAAATCCTCAAAGATCCCAACAGGCTTCTGTTGCAAAGTCTCAAACCAATAGCACGGGTACGGACACAAAAACCAAAAGAACAAAAAGATAAAGCAATGAGGATAATACTCACCCTGGTGGGAAACAACACAAGAAAGCAACAAGAAGCCATAGAGTCACTGAGCACTAGCCAAGTAAGAACAAGGTCCTGTGGCACACAGTCCTTTCCATTTAGGAGTCCCTACTTTGTGCCAAGTTACAAATGCTGACTTGCAGCATTTCCACAGCTACAACTGCCTGGGCCTGCTGTCACCATTTCATGGATGACTGCTAATTAACCCGAAACCCCGAGATTAAATAACTTGCCCAAGGTCAGAAGGCAGAGGAACAGGCATGCTCTTTTCAGGCAGGTGAGCTGCATCAAAAGATGATAAGCAGGTAGCGAGAATCCTGATAATGATGGCATTTAACACTGATTGATGATTATGTTCTACTAAATGTTAAAATACAGAGCTATCCAAACTGCTACTGGAGAAGACAGAAAAGACTTAAAGATACAAACTGAAACAGAAGTGTTAGAAGCAAATACAGATCTACTTTTAAATAATTTATTTTATTTGTTTTTTTAAAGAAGTGGGGGAGAGAGAAGAAGAGAGAAAATCTCAAGCAGGCCCCATACCCAGTGCAGAGCCTGATGCAGGGCTCGATCTCACAACCCTGAAATCTGGACCTGAGCCACAATCAAGAGTGAGATGTTCAACTGACTGAGCCACCCAGGCACCCCAATCCAGATAAACTTTTAAATGATCTTGAGGTTTGTCTCCCTCTCTGGTTTCATCTTGTTAATCTCAGGAAACAAACCAAGGGTTGCTGGAGGGGAGGAAGTGAGGGGATAGGGAGCTGGGTGATGGACACTGGGGAGCAGATGTGTTGTGGTGAGTGCTGTGTGTTGTATAAAACTGATGAATCACAGACCTGTACCCCTGAAACAAATAATACATTATATGTTAGTAATAATAAAAAAATAAACAATCTTGACATGGAAAATTTCCTAAGAATGAAACAAACTCCAGAAACTATAAAGAAAAAGGATACATAGGAAGAAGGAAGAAAATTTTAAAAATATGTACATCAAAGACAAAGAAAAACACAATTTGGATAAAAATATTTACCACACACCTGACAAAGGCCTATTCCTTTGGTATACCAAGGGCTCTTATAAACCAATCAAGGGGGGCACTTGGGTGGCTCAGGAGGTTAAGCCTCTGCCTTCGGCTCAGGTCATGATCTCAGGGTCCTGGGATCGAGCCCCTCATCGGGTTCTCTGCTCAGCGGGGAGCTGCTTCCCCACTCTCTCTGCCTAGTGATCCCTCTGTCTGTCAAATAAATAAATAAAATCTCTTAAAAAAAAAAATAAATCAACCAAGGAAAATAAGCCAAAAGAATATGAATAGGCAGTTAAAAAAAAAAGTCCACAAGGCCAAACACAAAAAGATGGTCAACATCAGTCATAATTAAAAAAATGAAAATTAAAATAAGGGCATCTGATTTTTTTACTTATTAGAGTTACAATGCCTTAAAAAATCTGAATATACAAGATATAGGTAACCTGGCAGAGTTTCGGGAGAGCAATTTAGCCCTCTATACTAATTTAGCCCTCAGAACTATTTTCAAAACACTGCCAACGTAAGTTATAAAGAATATGCTAAATAAAATGCACAGCAATGTGTGTATGGTATAATCTCATTTATCAAAAAAAAATTTTTTTAGCTCTATACCAAAGCCAGACAAAGACATCACAAGAAAAGGAAACTTACAAATAGTCTTCATGAACACAGATGAAAAAAATCCCTAACAAAATATCAGCAAATCATATCCAGCAATGACCAAGCACACAATCTTCACAAAGAAAAAGCACTTGACAAAATCCAAATATTTATGATAAAATCTCCGGACAGGGATGCCTGGGTGGCTCAGTCGGTTAAGCAGCTACCTTCAGCTCAGGTCATGATCCCAGGCTCCTGGGATCGAGTCCTGCATCAGGCTCCTTTCTCAGCGGGGAACCTGCTTCTCTCTCTGCCTCTGCCTGCCACTCTGCCTGTATGCTCTCTCTCTCTCTGACAAATAAATAAATAAAATCTTTAAAAACAAAAAAACGAACAAAAACAAAAAACCTCCGGACAAATTTAGAAAGGAACTTCCTCAATCAGATAAAGAGCAGCTATAAAAAACGCACAGCCAACATCATATTTAATGGTCAAAGACTAAATGTTTCTCCCTAAGATGACTGACAAGGCAAAGATGCCCACTCTTGCCATTTCTATACAACATTGTGCTATATAAATGCAAATAATGTGAACTGAAGCAAATAATTCATTAATTAAAGGCACACATACTGAAAAAAAGTGAGCAGCTTTTATTTGTAGATCACATATCTTATATTCAGAAAATCCTAAGGAATATCCAGAACAACTACTAGAACTAATAAAGTGAGTAAGGTCAGAAACTATAAGATCAACATATAAAAATTAACTGTATTTCCACATACTAGCAACAAACAACCCCAAAATTAAATTAAGAAAATAACTCCGGGGTGTCTGGGTGACTTAGTTGGTTAAGCTGCTGCCTTCAGCTCAGGTCATGATTTCAGGGTCCTGGGATCAAGCCCTCCCTCGGGCTCCCTGCTCAGCAGAGAGCCTGCTTCTCTCTCTCCCTCTGCCTGCCACTCTGCTTGCTTGTGCTATTTCTCTGTCAAATAAATAAATAAATAAATAAAATCTTAAAAAAAAAAAAGAAAATAGCTCCATTTATAATAACTTCAAAAAGAATAAGATATTTAGGAATAATTCTTTTTTAAAGATTTTATTTATTTGACAGAGAAAGAGACATTGAATACAAGCAGGAGAAGCAGGCTTCCAGCCAAGTAGGGAGCCCAATGTGGGGCTTGATCCCAGGACTCTGGGATCATGACCTGAGCCAAAGGCAGACATTTAACGACTGAGCCACCCAGGTGTCCCTAGGAATAAATTTTTAAAAAAGACTGGTATGCCGAAAATTACAAAACGTTCTACGTAACTGGAGAGACATTCCATTTTCATGGATTGTAAGATTCAATATGGATAGGATGGCAATTCTTCCCAAACAGATTCAAAGCAATCCCTATCAAAAGCTCTGCAGGCTTTTTTATAGAAACTGACAAGTCAACCCTAAAATTATTTGGAAACACAAAGGGCCCATAACATCCAAAACAACTTTTAAAAATAACAAATTCTAAGCTTATTGTATTTCTAAGCTTATTATAAAGCTATAGTAATCAATACAGTGTGGTATGGATATGCATAAAGATCAATGGGACAGAATTAAAAGTCCAGAAATAAATCTGTATGTTTATAGTAAATCGATTTTCAACAAGTTGCCAGAGCAATTCAATAGGGAATGGGCAGCCTTTTCAACAAACAGTTATTGGACATTTGGGTAGCAGCATGCAAAAGGAACCTCACACCACACACAAAAATTAACCAAAATGTATCTTAGACCTAAATAGACAAGCAAAAACGACAGAACTTCTAGAAGAACAGTTACAAGAAAATCTTTGTGACCTTGAGTTAGGTAAAGATGTCTTAGATATAACACCAATAGCACAATCTATATTTTAAAAACTGATAAAACGGAATTCATCAAAATTTAAAACTTTTACCCTTCAAAACATATCATTAAGAAAATGAAAGACAGGGACCTAGAGGATATTATGCTAGCTAAGTGAAATAAGTTCAACAATGACAAATATCATATGATTGCACTTATACATAGAATCTAAACAACAGGGACACCCGAGTGGTCCAGTTGGTTAAGCCGCTGCCTTCGGCTCAGGTCATGATCCCAGCGTCCTGGGATGGAGTCCGGCATCTGGCTCCTTGCTCATCGGGGAGCCTGCTTCTCTCTCCGCCTCTGCCTGCCCCTCTGCCTGGCTTGTACATACTCTCTCTCTCTCTCTAACAAATAAATAAATAAAATCTTTAAAAAAAAAAAAAAAAGAATCTAAACCACAAAACAAATGAATAAACAAAACAGAAACAGACTCAAATACAGAGAACAAACCAATGGTTGCCAGAGGAGGTGGGCTGGGGGGATGGGCAAAATAGGTGAAGAGGATTAAGAGGTACAAACTTCTAGCTATAACATAAGTCTAGGAGTGCCTGGGTGGCTCAGTTGGTTAAGCGTCTGCTTTCAGCTCAGGTCATGAGTCCAGGGTCCTGGGATCAAGCCCCACTTCAGGTGCTCTGCTCAGTGGGGAGCCCATTTCTCCCTCTCCCTCTGCCTGCCGTGCCCCCTGCTTGTGCTCTCCCTCTATCTATAATAAATAAATAAATCTTAAAAAAAGCACATAAGTAAAGTCATGAGAATGTAAAGAATGGCATAAAAAATACAATAAAAATACTGTAATATTATAATATATATAATGACAGAGGATAACTACACTTACATTTCTATGCATTTTCTAACATGTATTATGTGTGCATTTTCTCACATATATAAAACATCATATCACCATGTTATACAACTGAAACTAATATATTGTATATCAGTTATACTTCAATTTTTTTAAATTAAAAAAAAAAAAGAAAATGAAAGACAGGCCACAGACTAGAAGAAAAATCTTTGTAAATCATATATCTGACAGAGGACTTGTATCCAGAATTCATAAAAAATTATTACAGGGGCACCTAGGTGGCTCAGTCAGTTAAATGCCTTTGACTAAGGTCATGATCCCAGGTTCCTGGGATCGAGCCCTGTGCTGGGTTCCCTGCTCAGTGGTAAGTGTGCTTCTCCCCTTCCCTCTGCTGCTTATTCTACTTGTGCTCTCTGTCTCTCTCAAATAAAAAAATAAGACCTAAAAAAATAAATTCTACAACTTGATAAAACAAACAATCCAATTTAAAAAACAGGCAAAAGATCTGTATATACATTTCACCAAAGAAGGTATACAACTGGGTAATAAACACATGAGATGGTATTCAATATCATTCGTCATTAGGGAAATGCAAACCAAAACCACAATGAGGCACGGCACACATCTATGAGAATGGCTAACCTCAAAGACACACATAGTAACAAGTGTGGACAAAGATGGAGAAACTTCATTACATACTGATGGGAATATAAAGTGGAATAGCCATGGGAAAGTCTGGCAGTATCTTTAAAAAGTTCAACATAGGGGCACCTGGGTAGCTCCGTGGGTTAAAGCCTCTGCCTTTCATGATCCCAGGGTCCTGGGATGGAGCCCCATATCAGGCTCTCCGCTAAGCAGGGAGTCTGCTTCCCCATCTCTCTCTGCCTGCCTCTCTACCCACTTGTAATCTCTGTCAAATAAATAAATAAAATCTTAAAAAAAAAAAGTTAAACATGCTACCTAGCAGTTCCAATCCTAGGCATTTACCCAAGAGAAGAGGAAATAGTTCTCCATACAAAGACTTGTACATGAATATTCCTAATTGCTTTGATCAATAAGTCCAAAGCTGGAAACAATCCAAATACCTATCAACTGGTGAAGGGAGAAACAAAATGCAGTACAGTCATCCAATGGAATAGTATTAAGCAATAAAAAGAAGTGAACTACCAATTCCTCTTACAGCACTGATGAACCCGATAAAATGTATGCCAAGTTAATGAAACCAGATGCAAAAGTCTATATGGTGTATGATTCCACTTATGTGAAATGCCCAAGAAAGGCAAATCTAGAGACAGAAATATCAGTGGTTGGCTGGTGTGGGAGCAGGGACTGACTCCAAGTATCAACCCCTTGGCTGTAAGGGAACCTGTTGGGGTGACAGAAATGCTCTAAACTTTGTGTCACTGAGATGATGATTGCACAAGTCTATACATTCACTAAAATTGAATGAAGCATATTCATTGAACTAATTTAACTGAATTAAATTAAGAAAATAGCTCCATTTATAATACCTTCAAAAAGATTAAGATATTTAGGAATAATTTTTTTAAAGATTTTAATTATTTATTTGACACAGAGAGAGAGAGAGAGACACTTAAAATCAGTCATTTGGGGGTGTCTGGGTGGCTCAGTGGGTTAAAGCCTCTGCCTTCAGCTCAGGTCATGATCCCCGGGTCCTGGGATCGAGCCCCACATCAGGCTCTCCGCCCCGCAGGGAGCCTGCTTCCTCCTCTCTCTCTGCCTGCCTCCCTGCCTACTTGGGATCTCTGTCTGTCAAATAAATAAATAAAATCTTAAAAAAAAAAATCAGTCATTTGAATGACAAATTAATGAACTATAGTCATTGAACTATACACTTAAAATCAGTCATTTTATGGTATTAAATGACACCTTTATAAACCTGAAAAAAAAATAAATAACCAGCTCAAACTTCCTGTAACTTCTTCACTTCTTTATCTCTGCAGCCCAGACAGCCTGATAGAAGATGTTTGACCCATAGCTCGTTTCTGTAAGGAAGTTGTGGAGTAGCAAAATACCTGCTTCTTGGGAAATTCCTTCGTATCTTCCTTTAGTTTTCAACTGATCATAAGAACTTTCATGCGAAGTTCAGTCTGAAAAGCCAATTAAGTATTTAGCAAATGCCTGTTCAGAGCCAAGAAAGGAGTGGGAGTCCTAAAATGCGAACCAGCCCATTCAACATTATTTTGTTTCACTTGGTTTCCAAGTCAGGAGACAGCAAAGGCTGCAGGTCAAGAAGCAAGGTGATAGCAATCTAGAAGCCCTTCATGCTGTAATCTAACACCCCATCAATGGCAAAGATATGGGTGACCTGGAAAGTTACAAAGCTCAAGAGACCCAAGAATCAAGGTCTTGCCCTCCCTATCTAGTTTATTCTCGGGAGGCTGAGCCTGCAGAAAAAACTCTCCCAACAGCCTAGCAATGAACTGCTAGGACTAAAAAGCATGCCTCATCTCCTAAAATTTGCTCCATCTGGTTTAAAAGGTGTGAACAATGAAACTTCTTTAAAAAAAAAAAAGAAAAGAAAAGAAAAGAAAAGCTTCCTCCTGTGAACTAAAAATTAGTTCATTCACTCACATTTCTCTGTGGGCAGAAGTTAACCTTCTTTTCTCTTCTGGAGTCCCCTGCCTTGCAGTCTTCTTTCCCATAAATAGCATCACTTAGCAATTGAGTCTGGCCTGTCTGGACCAGCCTTTCTGGTTCCTGGTTCCTATCCACACGTTTCCTGCTGCAAAAGCATCAGCTTTCTAAACAGTAAGCTAGATTCTTCTATTTCTTTCTCAGAGGCACTGTCACCATTTTAAGACCATGTAGTAACTGGTCCCCAGATTAAGAAAAAAAGAAAAAAGAAAGAAAGAAAAAGGCTGTGGGGCACAGTTTGCCAACAGTTAACTGAAATCAATTACCCAATCAGTTAGAGCTCCCCTAGACTTCAACCACACATGCAAGAAGACTAATGACAGCTCAGGACCACTTACAAGCAGCCCCCATGGAGCTAAAGAAGTCACAGAGGAAAAAAGAAAAAGAAAAAGATGGGGGAGAGAACCAAATTAGACACAGGAGACTGAAAATGTAGCCTGTATTTCAGAGCCCAGAGATACAGAGTTGCCGCTGAGCAGAGACACATAGAAAGACTCCAAGCTGTTCTTTGGGGGTAGGGAAAACTAGCAGCGGGCTGCAGAAGTCCAAGGGAAAGTTATAACTACCGTCACCAAGCAACAGACAACGGGACCTAAGCCCTGAGGCCAGAAAGGGCAGAAATAAAACACAATAAATGCACTCAACTTCCCTCTCCCCTTTGGGCATTTGCAAAAGAACGCTCAGTTAGCTGAAGCAACGGGCTTACATGGTTTGCCTTTGGAATACTTCAAACCTCGGAAGAGAAAAATTACAGAGTTCTCTTTGTGCCAGGCGCTCTCATCTCGTATTTTATTAGTAATCACACCAATTCTTTGAGGACAGTGTCACCCCTCATTTCAAAAGTAAGGAAACTGATTCGGTATGGGACAGTAAGTTCTGAAGATGGATGGTGGTGAGGGTTGGACAACAGCGTGAATACAATTAAAGCCACCGGACTGTACATTTCAAAAACTTAAAAGTGATACCTTTTGTTGTATGTATATTTTACCACACACTCACAAAGATTTTTAAAATGGTTAACTGCGGCAATCACAGTATTGGATGCTAGCTCAGGTCCTTAGACCAAGCCTCAGTTTCTCCACCTGCAAAATGGGCTTTTGTAAAGCATCACATGGAATATTGGATGGGCATATGGTTTATCAACTGAAATGCATCGTTTGAGCAGAAATTTTCCCCTTGAAGTTAGGTCACGTGGGAGATTACCACACACCTTTACCAGCTTTTGAATCAGCACATCAGGGTAGGAAACACTTTATAAAGAGACTATCTTATACAGGGGTTGCAAATTCAAACACTTACCAGGACCTTCCCTGCAAGTGACCTAAATGGTGAGACTGCTCCAGAGTGATACAGGAGGGCCCCGAGGAGGAAGCAATGAGCTGGGCCCTGCGTGGGGAATGCCCCTGACAGGGAATCTGGGCCCGAAATCTCAAGAGAAAATGAAACCCCAGAAGCTTTTAAATGTGATATCTCCCAATTAAATGCTGGCAACCAACTCAAAAACATTTAGGTCCGGTGCCAGTCAAAACCAAACCAAACCAAACCAAACCAAACCAAACCAAACCAACCTACCCCAAATCAAGTACACGTTAAGATGTGTCCCACAGACTGCTGAACTTACAGCATCTAATGTACTATAAGTAGCAACTGAGGCCCAGAGATGGTAATTGACTTGCCAGGGCACCCAAACTCCCTTCTAAATTGCCTTAAGAATTCAGTTCCAACTTGTGCTTTGATTTTGTTTTTTAAGAACTGCTAGGAGCACTTAGCATATCCTCTGAATACAAAACCTGGGGACTTCAGACACTGGGAGGCCTGTCAGTTTAATGCTCAGGCATAGGTGAGAAATCACGTTAGGAAGGTAGAGAAGGAAGCAATGAAGAGGACTGAGATGAAACTGAGAAGTCCTGGATGTCCCCCAATAGTTCCCTATTTGGGAAACACTAGTGTCAGCAAATGGTTCAGGGATCAAAGCAGACTGGGCGGTGGCAGGTGGCTATCACTCGTCTGAGGCCAGATGGCCCTGCTCATCCTGGGTCCTTCCCACCTTCCTGCCAGTGCCCAGAGATCAAAACTCAACCTTCTCCGACATTCTGCGACTTGTTTCTTTAATGCCAAGATCAAAGGGGAACTTTTGTCCAAGTTGTAAAAGAGAAACCAAGAGGCAACTTAATGTTGTCTCAGCCTCCTCTGTACTTCCTGAGAGCAAGAAGGCCCTCCTTTAAAGGGACTGCTCAGAGAAACACATCTGAGCCAGGGCCTGGTGTTGGCGCCTTAGCTCCAAGGACACAGTGGCTCCTGTAGAATTCATGCCAGTAGGGCAACTGGAGAGATCAAAGAGACAGCACAACCAATAGAAGGCAGCCTGGAAAGACTACAGAAACTATGACCACGGAAAACAAACTTAAATTTGAGTGTTCAAAACAACAGAATTTTCAATCTGAAGTTTTGAAACCATCAAGTCTAAACCTTCATTTCATATTATGACATATGTGGCTACAGACCAAAAAGCCAAAGTGATTTGCGCCAGGCCACATGGTGATCAGTGTCGTGCTGGGACTAAGCCCTACACTGCTGACTCCCAAACCATATGTGAGGCCCAGACAAGATGACAACTGCCCACACATGAGACTGGTGGCAGAGTGCAGGCCTCCTGCCTCCTGTTCCAGTCCTCTACTGCCCAGACCTCGCCATGAAAAAGAGTTCCTAGGCTTCTGACTGGGGATTTGAGGGTTGCCTAGCCCTGCCTCCATCTGCTCAAATGAGTCTTTTGGTCATTCAGTCCATTTACCTAGCCCTGGACTGGATCAAACCAAAATAATCTCAGAACACTGTCAACTGACCTGGCAATTCTACTCCTAGGTATATGCCCAAGAGAACCGAAAATATGTGTTCCCAAAGAAACACATACATGCACATAAATATTCACAGTAGCATTCACAACCGCCAAAAAGTAGGGGGAAAAAAAGTCCCAATGTCCACCAACGGATGAAAGGCTAAGCAAAATGTGGTGTGTTTGCACAATGGAATATTATTCAGCCATTAAAAGGAATGAAGTACTAACTCATGCTACAACATGAACTTTGAGAACATTACACGGTCTTAAAAAAAGAAATTTAAAAGGCCAGATACAAAACACCACATATTCTATTATTCCAGTTATATAAAATGTCCAGAATAGGCAAATCTTATACAGAAAGGAAATCAGTAGTTGCCAGGGACTGAGGAGAGTGTGGAGTGGGAAGTGACTGCTAAAGGATTTCTTTTTGGGTGGTGAAATGTTCTAGAAGTAAATGGTGGTGAAGGTTGCACAACTTTGTGACTATGTGAAAAACCATTACACTGTCTACTTCAAAAAGGTAAATTTTGGGGTATATGAATTATATCCAACAAAGAAAGGAAAAAGATAAAACCCAGACAGTATGGACAATAATAGATCTGACAGAAGCACACAGTTTTAGTCTCCAAATGGAGGTTTCCGGAATCCTACAATGCCTACAAATTGTATTCAGAGGACACTTCCCATGTTCCACCAAAATTATATTCCCCAAAGCATATGCCATCTGCTCAGTATTTCCATAAAGAATGAGATATGTGAGGCGTCTGGGTGGCTCAGTGGGTTAAAGCCTCTGCCTTTGGCTCAGGCCATGGTCTCAGGGTCCTGGGATCGATCCCCACATTGGGCTCTCTGCTCAGAAGGAAGCCTGCTTCTTCCTCTCTGCCTACTCGTGATCTCTATCCAATAAATAAATAAAATCTTAAAAAAAAAAAAAAAAGAATGAGATATGAGCCTGCCTCTCACCTAAGACCCAGGTGGATCAACTCAGTGTCCTGTAACTTTATAAAGTCACCTAAATCCCCGGTAGGAGGAAAGCAGGACAACTGCAGAGAACTTCTGCTGACACCAAATAAATCCTGCAGGAAAACTGAAGAGAACTTCTGCTGACACCAACTAAATCCCCCACTACGTTGGGAGAAGTCCTGCGCTGCAGGTTTAGGAAACACCCACTGTGCTAACTAACACACCTGACAGGTGGCAGGCAGCCCATGCCCCGAGGAAGAAGGGCCACTAAGAAAAGCGAGGGAGGGAAAAGCCCATAAACTATCTCTAGAAACTTGAAGCCATGACCTTAACTTTCTTCTTTTTTAAAGATTTTATTTATTGGAGAGACAGAGAGCACGAGCCAGGGAAGCGGCAGCCAGAGGGTGACCAGTAGGCTTCCCTCTGAATGGGATCATGGCCTGAGCTGAAGGTAGCTGCTTCACCAACTGAGCTACCCAGGCGCCCCCTAACTTTTAAAACATAAAGGGCAATCCAAAAACCCAGCTTGTTCCCACGGTCACCGAATCCACTAGCATAGTTCCTCTCTGGCTGTATGAATTGCCACAGAAACTCATATACCCAAAGCAGATCTACCCCACCCTCCACTCCCACTGCTTGGGAAAGAGTTAATGTATACAAGGGTGTGGAGACGGTTCTGACTTCCGTGTAATGAAGTGCTTGACACAGGTCAAATTCAAGTCTATCTGTGATCCCACTTTGCCTGTTACACAAATCCTTTGGTAATAAATTCACTACTGTAATGTATATATTACATCCTCAGTTTCTTAAAATCCGTTACTATACCCACCACGAAAGCACAGGGCAATACTCCCGTTACACAACATACACTGAATCACTGTGCTTTCCACTGAGCTTACAATAAAATCCCAACTCCTTGACATGGTCTTCCACAGGCTGAAAGCAAGTCGGCTCCCCTAATGTAATGTTCTGGAGGTGTGGGAAGGGGAAGCACCCTAATGGAACAGTCTATTTCAAAAGGCAGCCCAGAGACTGCGAACTGTAGACGATGATCCACGGCAATTAAAGGCGTGCTTTTAGAAACACAGCTGCTCCTGCCTCTCTTCAGTTTCATCCTGTATCAATCCCACCCCTCACCGTGCTTCAGCCCCTCCAGCCTTCTGTGTTCCTTAAATACACCAAGCTCTTTCCCACACTGGTCCTTTTACACTTGCGATTTCCTTTGCGAGGAACACTCTTTGCTTTGCTGGTTCCTTCTTGTCAGTCAGGTCTCAACTCATGTCACCTCTGAAAAGACTTCTCTGACCATTTAATCCAAAGTAGTTCTGTCACGCCATTGCCCCCAATCACTAGCATTTCGCCTTGCTGTCTTCACAGCATTCACTGCCAGCTAGCGTTATCTCGTTCATCTACTTGTTTACTTGTTCACCACCTGTCTCCACAGACTAGAAAAGCTCTACAACGCTGGGCATCTTAACCCTCTATTTCGCAACTACACTCCTGGTCTTGGCACAGAGTAGGCACTTGTGTATTTGTTGATTAAATCAAATTGTGCCAGAAATATGTCTTGCTAACTTACTACCTCTTAAAAACCTCGGAACTGGGCAGGAATTACCCAGTGCAATGCTATAAATGCCACTTTATTTAACTTTTTCTCTATGGCAAGGCGGGGTGTGACTTTTCCTGCTTCATTCTTTTTTTTTTTTTCTTTTTAAAGAAAGAGAGAGATCACAAGTAAGCAGAGAGGCAGGCAGAGAGAAGGGGGAAGCAGGCTTCCCGCTGAGCAGAGAGCCCTATTCGGGGCTTGATCCAAGGATGCCGAGATCATGACCTGAGCCGAAGGCAGAGGCCCAAACCCACTGAGCCACCCAGGTACCCCTTTCCTGCTTCATTCTTATACCATTCTTGTTCTGAATGTGGTCCAGAAAAAAATTTGGTTCAACATATCACTCATGGTTTAAACTGAAGTCTGAGACCACAGAAACCAGGTAAGGCTGGGAAATCTTTGCAACCTCAGGTTCTAAATGAATCCCTCATCAAACAAAAAGGATGTTATCTGTTGGTTAACAGAGGAAGGGAAACTCATTGTCGCCAAGAACCTACCCTTTTTTGAAGAAAACCAACACCAAAGAATTTAAATAAGAATGTGCCTTTGGCTAAAGTCAATTGTCGCCTGCTTTTTCCCTTGCTTTCCTTTGCATTCATTCCTGGGATGAGATTATCTGCTGAGGAAGCAACATATAGGAAGATCTAGAAAATCACTCTGGACAAAGTGACTTCAATTCTGGTTCTGGTCTCTTGACAAGCAGAATGTGAGCTAAGCTTCTGCAAGAAAGGCCACTCCCTCTTAGGTCTGCTTCCAGGGTTCTGTATGGGAGCGAGTAAGTTCTGACCCACTTTCTAGACACAGCTCTCTCACCTGCATCCTTATCCACGCAGAGCCTCCATCCTAACAAGATCCATTCTAATGAACCATTTTCCTAAAGAACTGTGTGGCCCTGCAGGGGCACCCAAGGGAGAGGCAGCCAGACAAGGTGATTTTCAAAACGTAGTTCACAGATCACCTGCATCATAATCACTGGAGGGCTTATAAAAGTGCAGATTCCTGGTCATGACCTAAACCTACAGAATTAGAACTTTGGGAGTGGGGCTCAGGAAACTGCATTTTTAACAGGCTCCCCCCACACACCCCGAGAGTCTTATGCACAGTGAAGTTTGAGAACCAATGGGATAAAAGCTCCCCAGGAGAGAGGCAGATTTAGAGAAGACTGCATAAATGTTTAGAAAGGGTATGGAGATAGAAAATGGAGGGGGAGGGGTGTAAGGGCATGTTCCAGGGTAGCGGCAATCAATGTCTGTGCGCGGTGGGAACAGTTGTAGAAGGTGGACATGAGAACAGGGCTCTGGAAAGGATCTGAGACGGGGCTTGGGCTGGGACGCTGGTCAGAGGTGAGGTCGCATCCGCGGACTGGTCAGGATGGAAAGGCGGAAGGCAAAGAGCAAAGTCTGGACGTAAGGAGGAGGAGCGAAGGTGGGAATAATAGGGGGCTCTTCGGAGGGACCGGGGCTGGGAAGTGAGAATTAGAAAAAGGGGGTGACAAGAGGCGGAGACCAAGGCAGTAATAGGAACCGGCGGAAACAGTAACCGAGACCTTTCCTCAGACCCAGTGCCTCCCCCAAAACTCCGGGCCTTGACAAGCCTGAGTATGGGGCCAGGGTCGGGGAGGGGGAGTTTGGGAGAGACAAGCCCAGTCAGGGACGTCCCTCAAGCCTGAGCTAGGGGTCCCGGAGGTGGCTCGGGCCAGGCATGGGGCGCTGGAAGGTCCTGGGATCCCCGGGAGGGCCCCGCTCCAGCTCTGGCTCCCAGAGTCTCCTTCACTCACCATCGCTGCCGCCATCTTGGATCCACGTGTCGCCGTAATGACGTCAGCGGAAGTGGTGTTTCCCTGGTTACGAAGTTTAACTCCGTTGGGTGCTGTCTGGCTTCAAACTCTCATGTAGTCGTGGTCAGTGGAGGGGCGAGAAGACTTCGCTCCTGATCTGC
This sequence comes from Mustela putorius furo, assembly GCF_011764305.1. Lineage (NCBI taxonomy): Eukaryota > Metazoa > Chordata > Mammalia > Carnivora > Mustelidae > Mustela > Mustela putorius. The sequence continues at coordinate 2,002,332 of NW_025421464.1, read as the reverse complement.
AGCTTGGTCTGGGCAGTGAGGTCGCTGATTAGGTGACGAGCGGATGGTGTAACTAAGGGAGCCATATTAACTCCTGGCAGGAACTCCGCCTCTTCCTCCTCCCTCGCCCCTCCCTTGTACTGTGAGTATCTAGCGTGTGCGTACGTGCGCCGATTCTCTGGGCGCCATCTTTACTATTGGCAGAAAGACCCGTTGCCAGGGTTACCTGCGTTGATTTGATGAGTGGGATTGGTACCAGGGCTCCAATAGCAGTCCAACTCCGGGAATAATTTGTAACTAAATATATAATTATTTATCTAACTACTTTATATCCTCTCTAATAGATTGTAATCCCTGTAAGGGTAGGATCCTGTCTTTTATTTAACCGTACTCTTTCTTATTCTCATTGGCGAAATGGGTAGGGGATTATAATAAGTTTATGATGAGGATTCAATGACATAATGTTACATAATATGTATTCAATAAATAATTGTCATTATACACATATGTATACTTCTTCGGATAGATGGCAAGAGCCCAATATAATACACTACTTTTTTTTTTTTTTAAAGATTTTATTTATTTATTTGACAGAGAGAGAGTACAAGTAGGCAGAGCAGCATGGAAAGGGAGAAGAAGGCTCTCCCCAGAACAGGAGATGTTCTCTGGGGCTCTATCCCAACACCCTGGGATCATGACCTGAGCCGAACCAACTGAGCCACCCAGGCGCCCCAATACACTAATTATTTAAGAAACGAATGAAAAACTGTGTATTTAGTAGAGGAAGACCTCACCATGGTCTGATTAGCTAAGAGTGTGACCAGGGTAAGTCACTCAGTCTTCCCAAGCCTTGAAAATTTCCAATATTTAGAAAGGGGACTCAAAGAGTCACCGTGTTAAAATTGGTGAAACCAAATTGGTGAAACCAGAAAGTTCATTTATTCCACGTATCACTGTAAAGTGGATAAAGTACCAGTGCTATCAGTGACTGTTTGAAAAAGTTGTTAAAAAAGTAATAATGATTAAAATAATCAGCACTTACTGAGCATTTGCTGTGTGCTGCAGTCCTTAGCATTATGCTAAAACCATCCATAAGACTCTTATCTAATCATACCTCTTGGCAGGGGGCAATTGAACTCTGGTCCTTCCCTATGAGTACCATCCTAGTGGATTGTCCACAAAGATGGCTTCCAAGAAGTTCTCCTGTCTTTACATGAGTGTGCTGTTTCTCCCATCAGGAGGAGACTCTAGTTCTCTTCCCTTTGAATCTGGCTGATCAGATTTATTATTTCTCTTGACTCTGTGGGTTGGCATTCTGGGCCCTTCTGTTTGTCTTACCTGGGATCTCTTCTGCAATTTCAGCGGATGGCTCAGCTGGGGCTGTAGGGTGTATGGTGGCCTCTTATGTCTGGGTGTTTTGTTCTGGCTGTCAGCAAGGCTTCTCTCTCCATGGGGGCACTCATGCCCAAGGAGAGTAACAAAGGCTTCTCCACATTATGGTCTCAGGTCCACGGTGGTGAGTGAAAGCTGCAAGGCCTCCTAAGGCCCAAGCTTCAGAACTCCCACAGCATCAGTTCTGCCCCACTCTGTTGGTCAAAACAAGTCACAAGGTCAGTCCAGAGTCAGAGTAGTAGGGGACCACACAAGGGCATGAATTCGGTGAGGGGCATGATTTGTTGAGGGTTATTTTGTAGCAATCCATTGTGCTATCCTTGCTTCACACCCCATCCTGTGTCCTTGAGGTGGCAGCCTTCTACCTGGCTTCCTTCTGCTTGCTGCTCCTGTCCCCTCTAATCTTGATTCTCCATTTACAGCCACCGTGATAACAAAAATCTCAAGTCCTCACCATAGCCTGCAAGGCCCTGCAAGATCAGGCTTGTCTCCTACTATTCTTACCCTCACTCCCTGGGCCCCATCCACACAGATATGCCTGGAACTGGCCCTGCTCATTGGCACCTCAAGGCTTTTGTGCTTGCAGTTCCTTCTTTCTGGAATACTCTTCTCTCAGCATTTTGTGTGGTTAGCTCCTTCCCATGTTTGGGTCTCAGCTCAACTGTCACCTCCTTAGAGATATATTCCCTGCCCACATATAGATATAGATATAATCTGGTCATTTGTTATTCTTTATCTCCCATGAAGACCTGAACTGGATTTATGTTGTTACCACCTGTGTCCCTTTTAAGTATGTCCTCAAAATATTTTTTGTATGTTTACATTATGAATGATCTCAAGCCTCTATCAGCTGGGAAAGAGCCAGCTGTAAGGAAGAACCCACCACCCCCTGCAACACACACACCAATGACTTAATAAGTCAGAAGCTTACTTTCCTCTGTCTTACCTTGGTTTCCCCCAGCAGCCAACTCTGAGACAAGGATTCAAGCCAGAGTAGTTTATTTGGGAGATGAAGGGACACGAGAAGGAAATGGCAGGCAGGAGCTGGCTTATCCAGCTTGCAAGAGCCAATAGTTAAGTTTTTAGGAATTTTGTGAACCAACCATTGGCCATAGGGATTATTGAAAATTAAGTTATGTACGACATATCAGATAAAGGATTAGTATCCAAAATCTATAAAGAGCTTAGCAAACTCAACACCCAAAGAACAAATAATCCTATCAAGAAATGGGCTGAGGGACGCCTGGGTGGCTCAGTTGGTTGGACGACTGCCTTCGGCTCAGGTCATGATCCGGGAGTCCCGGGATCGATTCCCACATCGGGCTCCCAGCTCCATGGGGAGTCTGCTTCTCCCTCTGACCTTCTCCTCGCTCATGCTCTCTCTCACTGTCTCTCTCTCTCAAATAAATAAATAAAATCTTAAAAAAAAAAAAGAAATGGGCTGAGGACATGAACAGACATTTCTGCAAAGAAGACATCCAGATGGCCAACAGACACATGAAAAAATGCTCCACATCACTCGGCATCAGGGAAATACAAATCAAAACCACAATGAGATACCACCTTACACCAGTCAGAATGGCTAAAATTAACAAGTCAGGAAATGACAGATGCTGGCGAGGATGCAGAGAAAGGGGAACCCTCCTCCTACACTGTTGGTGGGAATGCAAGCTGGTGCAACAACTCTGGAAAACAGCATGGGGGTTACTCACAAAGTTGAAAACAGAACTACCCTATGACCCAGCAATTGCACTACTGGGTATTTACCTTAAAGATACAAACGTAGTGATCTGAAGGGGCACATGCACCCGAATGTTTATAGCAGCAATGTCCACAATAGCCAAACTATGGAAAGGACCTAGATGTCCATCAACAGATGAATGGATAAAGAAGATGTGGTATATATATACAATGAAATACTATGCAGCCATCAAAAAATTGAAATCTTGCCATTTGTGATGATGTGGATGGAACTAGAGGGTATTATGCTTAGCAAAATAAGTCAATCGGAGAAAGACAACTATCATATGATCTCCATGATATGAGGAAGTGGGGGTTTTGGGGGGTAGGAAAAGAATAAATGAAACAAGATGGGATTGGGAGGGAGACAAACCATAAAAGACTCAATCTCAAAAAACAGACTGAGGGTTGCTGGGGGTAGGGGGGACGGGAGAGGGTTGTGGGGTTATGGACATTGTGGGGGGTGTGTGTGCTATGGTGAGCGCTGTGAAGTGTGTAAACCTGGTGATTCACAGACCTGTACCCCTGGGGCTAAATATACATTATATATTTATAAAAAATTTTAAAAATGAATTTTAAAAAAAGAAAATTAAGTTATGTAAATTTTAAGTTAAATAAATGACATTTGTACCGAAAGTATGAAATATGCAAAGGTCCATTTCCTCATCACTTTACTATATTTTACTACTATCTATGCTGTTGAGGTTATTCATACCTGTTTTATAGGTATGATGGAAATACTATGAAATGGTGCACTACTGTACATCTTTCCTCAGTTCTGAGTTCAATAGCATTTAATTGGTTGCAGAGCCAACTTATCCGTTAATACAGTAGGCGCAATACCTAAGGCCCACTCTACTTTTAGAGGCCATGAAAAGAAATTAATTTATTTTATTTTTATTATTTTTATTTATTTGACAGACAGATCACAAGTAGTCAGAGAGGCAGGCAGAGAGAGAGAGACAGAGGAGGCAGGATCCCCACTGAGCAGAGAGCCCAATGTGGGGCTCTATCCCAGGATCCTGGGATCACAACTTGAGCCGAAGGCAGAGGCTTTAACCCACTGAGCCACCCAGGTGCCCCTGAAATTAATTTCTTTTAAAATCAGAAGGAAAATGTGGGGAGCGCCTGGGTGGCTCAGTGGGTTAAAGCCTCTGCTTTCGGCTCAGGTCATGATCCCAGGGTCCTGGGATCGAGCCCCGTATTGGGCTCTCTGCTCAGCAGGGAGCCTGCTTCCTCCTCTCTCTCTGTCTGCCTCTCTGCATACTTGTGATCTCACTCTGTCAAATAAATTTTTAAAAATTAAAAAAAAAAAGAAGGAAAACATGAATTTGGGGGTCAAAGGGAAAGTTTTCGTAGGTCCTATTGGTATATTCATCTTTCTATCAATGCAGTTATCAACTATATATTTAATATTTAAAGAAATATTTCTACATATCAAATATATAGGCATTTAAATAAAATATTCATATTTATATTTATAAATATAAAATATAATATATATTGTATGGAGGAAGGGTCCTATGAAGGCAAAAGTGCTTAAGGCCCGTGAAAGCCGTAACAGCGTTCTGGTCAGTAGCTTGAAATTGACAATGGTGGGAATATTTATACCCCCTCCTTAAATCAGCAAATGCTATAAATCAAGGCTTGAAATTTTGTTTTGCTAGCAAACATTTTCTGTAAAGGGCCAGATAGTCAATATGTTAGGCTTTGTAGACTGTGCGATTGTGTCATAATTCTCAACCCTTTCTTGCAGTACAAAAGCCACTACAGACAACAAATAACGGGCGTCACTGTGTTCCAATAAAACATGGTCTGCCCTAGTTTTCCAATCCCTGGTCTAGACTTCACATGCTAAAGAAAAAGGCAATTGCACAGATTAAGCCTTACTTGTGCTGTATCTGTATCTGTTACATTGTGATCAGCACAAAAACATGAGGGTATATTGGAAGCTCTTACTCGTGTTACAAAGAAGTTGCTTGTGTCATTGACTAATGAGTGAAGTTCCCATGCACATCTTCATTATTTCATTTTCATTTTTATTCATGAATATAAAAGAAACTATCAACCCACAGTCATGTCAGAGCTATACTTGGAGAAGGTATGTTGTCAAGCAACTTACCTCTGTGAGTAACTGAAGCATAATCCTTTGGGGAAACTCTGGGAAACAACCCAAAACACACACCTCACAGTTACTGTACCAGGGGAGCAAGGGAGCAGGGGTATTTATACACCAGCTCCCAGAAGTCATTAGTTGAGGATTTATCCCAGAGCGGATGAATTCCTCAGCACTTTTTTTCTTCTGGGAACACTGGCAGCTGAGGCTTTCTGCAGCTTTAGGAAAAGAGCCCTCAGGCATACCATGATGCAGATAATGGCAGCTAAAAGTCTAACCCACTTCAAGGGATACTGACAGTCATGCCACACCCTCTGAGGTGAAAATCTGGAGGACCCTTCTAGTTGCTATGGTGGCTGTGCTTAAAATATTTTAAGAGATCTAAGCCCCATCCAGCTTTGCCATCCTTTGAGTTAATTCATGGTCCTCAGCATCAAAAATGGTAGCCAGAGCTCCAGCCTTCATATGCACATTCTAGGCAGCAAGATAGAGGAAGAAATGAAAAATAAGGGGCAAAGAGTCCACTTCGGTTGTCTTTTAAGAAATAATACCAGGGATGCCTGGGTGGCTCAGTTGGTTGGGCAGCTGCCTTCAGCTCAGGTCATGATCCCAGCATCCTGGGATCAAGTCCACATCGGGCTCCTTGCTTGGAGGGGAGCCTGCTTCTCCCTCTGCCTCTGCCTGCCACTCTGTCTGCCTGTGCTCACTCTTGCTCCTCTCTCTCTGACAAATAAATAAAATATTAAAAAAAAAGAAATAATATCAAAAGGTGCTTTAGCACATTTCCACTTACAACCCATTGAACAGAACTTAATCACCTGGCCACACTTAGCAGTAAGAGGGATTGGGAAGTGCAGCCTTCGTTCTGGGCAGTTATGTGCCTCCTGATAAAAATGCTCTTTCTCTGGAAGAAGAGGGAACATGGTTATGGTGACAACTAGCAGTCATTGCTGACTTCCAAAAGGGAAGAGATTCAAATGGAATGTAAATTGATATAGCATTATTCAGAATATATGGTGATGAGGACAGACAGATGACAAAACTGAGGTCCAGGTCCGGGAATAAGGAGGCAGTTTTATTTTAACTCACAAGAGGGAAATGAAACAAGTACTTTCCCTGTGTTTAAACTCGAAAGCCACATCTAGATACTAGATTAAAGCAAGTCATTGACATCTTAGAATGGGACACTTTATCTATGCCTTCTTTTGACGCCTTCCAGAAGAGGAGTGCATGCAGCTTTCCCAAAGAACTGGTGGTGGCACTCAAATTTATCTCCATGTTTTTGTTTGCTTTTTTATTGAACAGACTTTATTTTTCAGAGCAGTTTTAGATTTACAGAAAAATGAGTAGAAAGCACAAAATTCCCATATACCCTCTCATCTAGCCTCCAGTTTCCTCTCTTATTTTTTTAAAATATTTTATTTGTTTACTTGACAGGAAGAGAGAGAGAATGAGAGGGAACACAAGCAGGGGAAGTGGGAGAGGGAGAAGCAGGCTCCCCGCTGAGCAGGGAGCCCAATGCAGGGCTCAATCCCAGGACCCTGGGACAATGACCTGAGCCAAAGGCAGATGCTTAACGACTGAGCCACCCAGATGTCCTCATTTTCTTAACAGTGTCTTTCTCATAGCAGAGTTTTTAATTTTAATGGAGTCTAATTTAACAATATTTTCTTCCATGGACTGTGCTTTGATGCAGTATTGGTCCTCGTGTTTTACTGCGTCTTTGCTGTGACAAGAGGGATAAATCACAGTATAGGCAGTGTAAACCAAAAGAGCAGGACGATGGGAACTGACCCCTGGTCTTGTCTGTGTAGCAACAGGTTCCCTCTTATGGATTACTGAAGAGCTAGACCACAAATCATGAGTGCAAATTCCTACCAAAGGAGCCTGAGCTCTGCTTTCAGATACCCAAAGATATATCCCAAATGAGAAAGCAGGAGAGAAATTCAGTTACCCACTAGGTAAACTGAAACACTGCTAGCTTCATTTTCCACAGTTTATTCCCGGTTCCTCTGTGCTACTCCGGGGTGCAAAACAAGTTCAATATAGGGTCCCAGGGGACCCTGGCAGGTGCTGTGATGTAAATCCTTCAGAAGATGCAATAATGTAGAAAGATGTCATTGGTTCCCCTATCTCACTGTCCGCCTCTTCCCATCATTCCCTTACAATGAAAGCTAATGCTTTCGATTGAAACAACATGCAGGAAGGGCCCACAGCTTCCTTGTCTTCTCTGCATCCTTCCCACATCTCCCTCCCCTCCACTGAGAGCTTCTCATGCAGGCTACCAAATACCTCTCAGCAATCACGTCTCCAGGCCCTGATATTCCTACAATGGTGGGTACCATCTTAACAACCATGATAGCTGCTTGGCCGTGGGCAATGGCCAGCCTATGGACAGCCCAGGAGCCCTCGGGGAGACCCAGACTAACCAGCTTATTTATCAGTGTGGGTCATCAGGAAAGTCAGGGCCCCAATTTGAAAAATCATTCTTTTTTAAAATTTTTACTTTTTTTAAAGATTGTTTAAAAAAGATTTCATTTATTTATTTGACAAACAGAGAGCAATCACAAGTAAGCAGAGAGGCAGGCAGAGGGATGGAGGGGGGAAGCAGGCTCCCTGCTGAGCAGAGCGCCCAATGCTGGACTCTGGGGATCCCAGGACCCTGGGATCATGACCTGAGCTGAAGGCAGAGGCTTAACCCACTGAGCCACCCAGACACCCAAAAAGTCATTCTTATCATCTTGTCAGACTCAGTTCTTTGGAGACAAACACCCATCCAGCATCCCAGTGCCAGTGTGATAGACAGAATAAAGCCCTTCCCCCACACCCAAGATGTCACTATCCTAATCCCTGGAACCTGTGAATATGGGGCTTTGCAGATGTGAATAAGGATCTTGAAATGGAAACGTTAGTCTGGATAATCCAGGTGGGCCTAATGTACCAACAGGTGTTCCTACAAGAGGAAGAGGGAGGCAGGAGACAGAGTCAGAGAAGGAGCTGTCATGACAAGTGGTTTGAAGGGATGGGTATAAGAGAAGCAAGAGTCCGGGGACATGTCAGTCTCCAGAAGCTAGAAAAGGCAAGGAAAAGAATTCTTCCCTAGAGGCTCTGAAAGGCAGACGGCCTTGCTAAATCCATTTCAGACATCTGCCTCTGGAACTGTAAGATAATGAATTTGTGTTTTTAAGCCACCAAGTTTGTGGTCATTTGTTACAGGAGCCATAGAAAACAAACACAGCCAGTGACTAATTGGTGTGGGCATGGGCCGTTAAGAAACCTTGGAAGCCTTGGACCCCACTTCTCTTCATACTCCTGGTCTTTGGAAGGGTCCTTCCTCTTCTCAGATGTGTCATCCAGCAAAAAGGCAAGTAGATGATAGTCACGAACTGGCAGGACAAGACAAGCCGATCTGTCAGTAAAGCCTTTAGCCTTTGTGTCTTTTATTTAAATATTTATTCCATCATTTTTAAATTTTCCCATAGCAACCACAGTAGTGCCTGTCCCAGGCAATAGACATATTAACTTGGGGTCTCCTGAGGACGGCAGATTGTAGACTGCTGGAGTCAAAAAAGAGACTGTCCGGTTCAAACCACTTGACAGATGCGGAACTGGCTGGACCGAGGTGGGGCGGGCCGGTGTCTGTGGGGAACGGTGAGCAGGACCAGGCAGGCTGCGCTAGAGCCACACCTTAGGCATCAGCTGGGTACCTGGCCCCACCCGGATTCGCCCATCATGGCTGCTGTTGGTACTGGCTCTCGGTGGCCGTGTAGAAGTCGTCCAGCACGCTCTGGATATATTCGAAGGTGGGCCGCTCCTCAGGGCGGTTCTTCCAGCAGCGTGTCATGATGCTGTAGAGCTCCTCAGGGCAGTGCTCTGGTCGAGGCATGCGGTACCCACGCTCCAGCGCCCGGATCACCTCTGGGTTTGTCATCCCTGAGAAGGAACCATGGAATTAAAAAGGGAGGGATTGGGACAGGGAAACCCGGGGTGACAGACACCGTGACCTCCCCCACAGCCATCACTTCCCACCTCCCTTAGGAGCTGAGCCCCTCCCACGTGAAAGCCAGTCTCCCTAACAGCTAGGATAGGGGCGTGACACCCAGTTTTGGCCAATGGGAGCTGAGGAGCATTGTTCCGGCAGACTACCAGGAAAAGTGTTCCTCCCTTGGAAGAAACACCCTTCCTCTTTCGATGACACTGAGGAACAACATGATCCTTGGAGGACCGCACAGGGAAGACAATCACAGAGAAGCTAACCACAGTCCTGAGTGCTGTTGAGCACGTGAACTAGCCAGTCACCAACGCCAGACTCCTCCTCATATAAGACTGATAACTTGCCTATAGTTTCTGCCACTCTTGGTTATTTTGTTCCTTACAGCCTAATGTGTCCTCTTGGATATAGGTTCCATAACGCATTGCCTGGCTCTTACTGGTGTATCCTCAAGACAAAACAGGCGGCCTGTCTCAGAGTCACTCTGTGAGTGGGACCATTTCCTTGTTCAATTGATGTTTATCTGAGATATCCTGAAAAACAATCTTCTGCACGCCTGTGATGCCCAATCTTTTTTTTTTTTTTTTTAAAGATTTTATTTATTTATTTGTCAGAGAGAGAGTGAGCGAGAGCGAGCACAGGCAGAGTGGAAGGCAGAGTCAGAGGGAGAAGCAGGCTCCCTGCGGAGCAAGGAGCCCGATGTGGGACTTGATCCCAGGACGCTGGGATCATGACCTGAGCCGAAGGCAACTGCTTAACCAACTGAGCCACCCAGGCGTCCCTGTGATGCCCAATCTTATATTACAAGTCTAGAGCCCCAAACTCATATCCGAGTGCTTCCTCCAACATCTTCCTTGGATGTTACACATCACCTCGATTTTAACAGGACTAAACCAGAATTCTTGAATTTCTAGCCCCAGCCCATCCTACCCAGCTGCTCAATTAAAACTAAGAGGATCAACCATGATTCTTCTTCTCTCTCTCTCCTTCCTCATCAGCAAGTCACATTTTTTCCTTCTTTTTTTTTTTTTAAAGATTATTTATTTATTTATTTGACAGAGAGAGAGATCACAAGTAGGCAGAGAGGCAGGCAGAGAGAGAGAGAGAGGAGGAAGCAGGCTCCCTGCTGAGCAGAGAGCCTGATGTGGGACTCGATCCCAGGACCCTGAGATCATGACCTGAGCCGAAGGCAGCGGCTTAACCCACTGAGCCACCCAGGCACCCTTTTCCTTCTTTTGAAACATAGCATCAACCCACCAACTTACCTCTGTCTCCACCACTTGCCCCCATCCCACTGCTGTGACTGCTACCTTCTCCTCAACCCCCAATCTACTCTCCATGCTGAACTGAAACATCACTTAAAGATGGAGATCAGATGATGCCACTTCCCTGCCCCAGACCCTCCAATGGCTTCCATACACTTAGACTAACTTCCACAGTCCACACTCTTCACCATGGCCATGGGCCCTCTCTGATCTGGCCCCTGCCAACCCCATCGTTCACCTTCTGCTCTCATTCCTTGTCTCTAGCTACCAGGCTTCTCTTTCTTTAAACATACCTCAGGGCCTAAGAGCTAGCGGTGTTTTCTAACTGGACTTTTTCCTCTAGTTCATCACTGAGCTGTCTTTCAACTCCAATAGGACCCACTCTGACAGGAGCTGGGGAACACCACAGGCAGCCCATGTCACTCCCTCTCACTCGTCCTGCTTCATTTTCTGCTCAGCAGTCCTCTCCAGCTGGGAGTGTGTGTCAGATGTGTGTGTGTCCCTCCACGCTAGAACATGCTGGTCTCACTGCATCCTCAGTGCCTAACACACAGGAGGGATTTGATCAATACCAATGAATGAATCAACTGTCTACATCTCTTTATTTCTAATCTTCACAACCACTTCTTCAAGGTAGATATCATTACCTGTATTTTTTGATGGTAAAGACACCAAGGTAGGAGAAGTGAAGTGAATTTCTCAAAGTGTAATTGTTGTTGGGGTGAGATTCAAATTCAGGATGGTTTATATACAAAGTCAGGGAATCTCTGTATCTGCCTTTCTCCTTCTCCCCAGTGTTCTGGCTACAGATAACCCAGGAGACATCCCAACCAGAAAGGAACAGAGAGTAACATTATTTATAGAGTCTCAGGCAATCCGCATGTTGGGTATATCTTTGTAACTACATGGTCTACTCAGCGTAGGGTGCTGCCCATAGGCATGGGGATAAATTAATTCATTTAGCAAGTGGTTATTAATCACCCACCATGTGCCAAGCATGCAGGTCAGCACATACACTAGTGAGGAGTACAGACATGATTTCTGGCTTCATAGAGCTCAGTGTCTGGTAGGGAAAATATTAAACGAATATACGGTTATCAATTGCAATGAATACTCTGAATGAGACCATATGGGATATTATGAATGAGAAGTGAGGGGCATGTATGATACTTTAGATGACAGGATGGTGGGTACAGACTGAGATGAAGCTGGAGAAGGAGGCAGGTGCTGGATCATGTGGGACCTGCAGTCTATAATTAGAAGTATGAGATTTTGTCCCAAATACAATGAGAGACCATTAAAGAGTCAGAGGTGGAAAAGGGACAAGATGTGTTTCACAATTCTAGAAAGATCCCTCTGGACTCAGTGGAGAATGGCCTATGGGGGAGAGGGACAAATGCAGGGAGACGGTGTAGGAGGCCACCGTGCCATCAAGGTGGAAGATGATGTTGGCCTGGATGTAGGTGGAGGCAGAGGAGTTAGACATGAGCATTTATTTTGGAGACAAGTGGCCAGAACCTTGGGACTGCTTGGATGTAGGAAGGGGTGAGAGAAAACGGAGGGCCAAGGAAGCCTCCAGATTTTCAGCTTAAGAAACTGGATGGATGGATACCTTTGACTGAGATGGGGCAGGTGAGGGGAGGTTGGGGGCAAGGACCAAGAACTGTCTGAATGGACACACTAACAAGAGAAGACACCTGGACGGGGACATGGAAGCAGCCACAAGCTATGTCCCCCTCGCTACCTGGGTAAGGGATCCGGCCATAGGTGACGATCTCCATCAGCAGAATACCAAAGGACCAGACGTCTGACTTGATGGTGAAAGAGCCAAAGTTGATGGCTTCAGGAGCTGTCCACTTGATGGGGAACTTGGCCCCTGTGGGGTTGGACAGAGCAGAGTCAGGGAGAGTCTGGGAGCAGTCATGGCTGGGTGTATGCTAGGGTGGGGAGCAGGACAGGGGCACAGCTGCTGACATCTGTCCCTCTGTCCGGCCTCCATGGTAGTAAGGGCCATCAATCCTAAGGACAGTTGTCTGGGGGGACGGGGGAGAGGGCAGAGGGCTCTGGGGTGTGCCAGGGGAGCTGACACTCTGGGCCACCTCATTGATTCAGCTCATACCCCAGGAAACTACAGCTCCTGAAGAGGACAGTCCTCAAGGACTGGTATAAATGGAGTCATACAATATGCAGTCTTTTCACTTAACACAATGTTCTGGAAGTTTATCCACGGTCAGCATCCATCAGTCCATCCCTTCTTTATTGTGGCCAAATAACGTGTTTTTGTTGCTTCCACTTTTTGGCTTTCATGAATCATGTTGCTGTTCATACACAAGTTGGCCTGTTTCTGAATTTTATATAAATGGTGGCATCTACGTTTTGGGGGGGGGGTGTCTGATTTCTTTCATTTCAATATTACGTCTGTGAGAATGAACCATTTTGTTGCATGGATCATTGGTTTGTAATTTTTCATTGCTGCATAGTATTATATTACATCAATGTACCACAATTTATATATCCATTCCACTATTCATGGATAGTTGGATTCTTCCTAGTTTTTGTCTATTACGCATAAAGTTGCTCTCACCCTTAATTTCAACATGCACTTGGCTAGCTCAGGCTAAAACTGATCTGAGTCACTGGGTATGAGAGTCTATGGGTCAGGATACTCTATCTGGAAGGACTCCAGCAAGCCTACTAACCTCAAGCTAATACTGAGACACATCTCAGCTCTCAGTGCTCATAACCCACCCAAGAGGGCCCCATGGACACTTTGGCAGGGCTCCCTACCTTCCCGAGCTGTGTATTCATTGTCCTCGATGACACGTGCCAGGCCAAAGTCGGCGATCTTACACACCAGGGATGCAGAGACCAGGATATTGGCAGCTCGGAGATCTCGGTGAATGTAATTCCTCTGCTCGATGAAGGCCATGCCTTCTGCAATCTCCACCCAAAACAGAGACATCCTCATCCTCACATCTGGCCCAGCCCAAAATAGGTCCCAGTCAAAAACATAAGAGGAGTGAAAATGCATGTGCCTCCCCTTTCTTGTGGAAGGGTCCTGAGCTCAGTTTAGAATTTCTCTATCTCCCCATTTAGGCTGGGGGAATATCTCAGGACCTGGGTCTCTTTGGGGGATTTTCTGGGATTCCAAGACTTCCAGAGACTACTTTGAGGAAAGAGCATTATTTCCCCAGGACCTATACACATAACAGAATACTATAAGATCCTCTCATCCCCAACCTTCTTTCTGGGGGACAACCTAGGCTAATGTCATATTCTGCTGTATCTCTTGTACCTTCTTCATCTTTAAACCTGGGTAGGGAAAATTCATGTATTCATTCAACAAATATGTACTGAATGTCTCATGGGTGCCAGGCATATTATTTGAACAGCTGGTGAGCTAGGCAAGGTCCTGCGGGTAGTAGTAAGTGTCATAAAGGACAAAGCAGGATAGTAGAACATGAGTGTAGAGAGCTGTTTTGGATTGAGTAGTCAGGGAAGCCTGCCTGGAGGAGGTGAAATTTTAGCAAAGATCTGAGTGGTGATAATAAGTATGTCGAATAAGAGCATTCCTGGCAGAGAGCGAGAACATCATGTACAAAGCTTGGAGGTAGGAATGAATTTGGGAGTTCATGGAACAGGTAGCTAAGCAGAAGTTGTCACAGTGTGGGGTGGGGGGCAGGATGGTGGGAGTTGAGGTTGAGAAGGAGGTTGCTGACTGTGAAGAACTTTCTAGGTTTGGAGAACAGGTTGGATTGTATTCTGAGCATGATGGGAAGATGGTAGAAGTCCTCGAGCAAGAGTGTGACATGATCTGATGTATATTTTAATGCCATCATGGCTGCTGAACGAATAAAAGACTGTATAGAGAATTCTCATTCACAACATGTCCCTAAAAATCCTGATTTTTCCTTAAGGACTTTTCTCAAGGGCTTGTGCATTAACCCTCATAAAGAAGCTTATAATTAACACCCAGACACCCAGAAAACAGCACTTGTGGCTTACAAACTGGCCTTTGAGCTCCTCAAGCCAGGTGTTACTACAATCTCTGTTTTATAGAGTTGGGGGACACTTTTTCCAGATCATCTCACCAGGAAAATTCTCAATGTCAGACTCAAACCAGTCGGCAGATTTCCAGTCCCTGTGCCCCATGTTGCCTCTAACTACTGCAGAGCTCCCGTGCTTGGAGGACTGCAGTTGGGTGCAATCTGGTGAGATTTTGGGGGTGGGGTGGAGGAGCCTGCCCAGACAGACCAAACCAAGACACAAGCTGCTCAAGGTCGGAGGCAAGAGGGTGGTGCACTTGCAGAAAGTGGCCAGCAGGGGGAACCCGATGGCTACCGGAACCGAGGTGTGAGGCTTCAGACTTTCCAGCAAAAATTTGAGACTGACCGATTTTGCTTGGAGGTGAGATGAGACAAGGTCTTGCAGGAGGCAGAGGGGGAGGGGAGTGGGATTAATGAGGAGTCCTCAGACAACGGAACAGTTAACAAGAGCTATTATGCTAATGACAGGCATTGTAGCTCATTCATTTGTTACACGATAACATTTGAGATTAAATAGCATTTGCTTTGTGCTTGGGGGTGGTACGGCTGCTATCAGCCATATGGCAAGAAAGCTGGATTCTAGAGAAATAAATAATTGGTCCAAGCGGAGAGCAGGAGTGGACCTCCAGCATCCCTGCTCAGGATCTGTGCACTGATGCATCACTCTACCTGGGTTTTGGCCTTGGATTTGGCATTAATGCCGTACTTTTTTTCAGTACTCACAGGCAGACATTCATGTAATTTATTGATTTTCACATGCACTCGGTGGAGCAGATGGGATTAACCCAATTTAGACTAGAGGATACTGCCTAAGGAACTCTGGGCTTAATCTGATGTTGGACCAATTCAGTCTGAGCCCCACAGCTCTGGGACCTCCAGCAAGCTACTTCCCTCTTCTGTGCTTTACTTTTCTTCTCTGTAGAATGAGGACAACAACAGAACCTGCTTCTGGGGGGTTATGTGAGGATGAATCCTCTCAGCCTACACAAGGGTGTGAACAGGGTCTGGCTCGTAGGTATTCACTTCAGTCGGGGCTATTCATGCTCCCTGGTGAAGAAGGTGGCGTATTTAGAGAGGTTAAGCAACTGGCTCAAAGCAACACAGGCAGAGCTGGGATCAAAACCAAAACTCTATGTGACTACTAAGCCCAGAGGCTTACCCAGTGTTGCTTCTCAAGGGTTGAAGGAAGGAATAACAGTGAGGTTCACTGGGTTCAGGATTGGTCTAAGAAGGAGGGTGTGATGAAGTGGTGATATTTCATGACCACCAAGAAGGCTGCCATTATGTTGGGCATTAAAACTTGGATTTGAAAAACAACAACAATTTGGGTTTCCTTCTGAGAGTAACAGGGAGCCACAAAATCAGAGCTGGAAAGGCCTAATCTGGGCTCTTCCAACAGAATCCTAGTAATTCCTTGGGTTTGCTGGTCGGGGTTGGGGCGGGACAAAGCAAAGGGCGCCCCCTTCAATCAGAGCAACTCTGTTTTGATCTACTTTAAAATACTCAGCAACTGTACCAGAGTTCACTTGACCAACAGGGTTAGGGCTTTACAAAAGACTTCTGGGGGTGCCTGGGTGGCTCAGCGGGTTAAAGCCTCTGCCTTTTGGCTCGGGTTATGATCCCAGGGTCCTGGAATCTAGCTCCGCATCGGGCTCTCTGCTCAGTGGGAGCCTGCTTCCCCATCTCTCTCTCTCTGCCTGCCTCTCTGCCTACTTGTGATTCCTGTCTGTCAAATAAATAGATAAAATCTTAAAAAAAAAAAAAAAGACTTTTGAACTTGGAAAGCATAGCTGTGATCTAATTCCCTCATTTGACAAATGAAGACACTGAGGCATGTTGTAGGTCTGAGGCCCATATAGCCAGTGCTCAGGTGAGGCATGTTCTACACCATCTGCCTTTCTAGGACTGGAAGTGAAGACCTGGTCCCAGGTTGCCTCCTTCCTCTCCCTGGGCCCTCTACTCCTGGACATACAAGGGTCAGGATCTTCTTTCCCTCCCTTGGTTTCTGTTTTCCCATCTGTGAGGCTGGGAGAATGGCATTTGTCCAGGCTGACTCTCCCCCAGTAAGATTTCTGCCAGTTTGATGGTTATAAGTTAGTTATAGGCCAGACTATTATTTCCCTAGGGACAGGGCCCATTAAAGTGAAAATACCAGGCCTTGATTTCCATATGCCTCTGGCATTCCAGGCTCCAAAATTTAAAGCCTTTTTTTTTTTTTTTTAAAGATTTTATTTATTTATTTGACAGACAGAGATCACAAGTAGGCAGAGAGGCAGGCAGAGAGAGAGGAGGAAGCATGCTCTCTGCAGAGCAGAGAGCCCGATGTGGGGCTTGATCCCAGGACCCCGGGATCATGACCTGAGCCAAAGGCAGAGGCTTTAACCCACTGAGCCACCCAGGCACCCCCCCCCTTTTTTTTTATAATCTCTGGACATTCCTCCCTTTTCTAAGATTTGCATACTCAAAGGAGTTCTGCCTTAGGGATCTCCAGAAGGCACAGCCTTGGGTCCTAGGCAGGTTTCCCTTAACACTCTCCAGGCTGCAAACCATACCCCTCTCATCTTTGCCAGCCCCAGGTACTAGCTTACAAGGCCCTGCTCTTTTGCTTTTCCCCATGGGTTTTGGCACAGGCTGTTTCTTCCATCTAGAATACCCTCTCTCTCCAGTTCAGCTGCCTAATTTCCACTCATCCTTCATGGTTCAGCCCAGAAGCCACTTCCCCTGGGAAGCCTTCTTGGGTTGTTCCTGGACCAGGCTAAATGCTCCAGTGTGTTCTCCCACGGCATCGCTTCCTCCCCTGCTTTCCCACAGAGAGGAGAGAATGAGAGAGACAGAAGCGAAAAACACTCAAGCTGGGGGTAAGAAGAGCTATAGAGAGTGAAGGGAAGATGAGAGAGATAAAGTTCATCTGTAGTCAACTGCTTCTACAGGCCTAGCTTTCCTATTCTGTAAAATGGGATGACCTATCTGTGGCCAGCCTGTTACACGGGTGGCCCTCTGTGGACTGTGCCTCCTGGGACTCATGCCCTTGTGCAGCCCCCTCCCACCCTGCGCCTTGGCTAGGTTGTGGGCCATACTTTGGCCAGTGAAAAGTAGCAAGAATGATGGGAGCAGAGGATTCACAGGGGCTTGCACATTAGGGCTCGGCCCCTTGGAACACTCCCTCTTGGAACCTGGCCGCCATGCTGTAAAGAAGCTCTGGCTGGACTGCTGAGTGATGAGGAGCCACAGGAGAGTGATCCCAGAGGATGCGCCCCCATGACAAACATTCTAGAACATTCTAGCCCCAGGCAAGCTCTCAGCAGAATCCATCCACATGACTGACCTCAGTCTCACCACAGGAAGCAGAAGAGCCACCCAGCCAATTCCAGTCAGCATCACAAGAAATAATAAAATGTGGTTTCAAGCCAATAAGCTTTGGAGAAGTGTGTTACATAAGAATAGATAATAAAGCGGTGCCTGGGGGTCTCAGTCCGTTAAGCAACTGCCTTCAGCTCAGGTCTGGTCCTGAGGTCCAAGTTCAAGTCCCTGGTGGCTGGCTCCATGCTCAGCGGGGAGTTTGTTTCTCTCTCGCCCTCTGCCCTTCTCCTGTGCCCTGTGTTCTCTCTCTCTCTCAAATAAATAAATAAAATCTTAAAAAAAAATAGATAAGAAAAATCCCACTATCTAAAGTTGATGTGAGGACCAAATGAGTTAGTACCGGCAAGACACATACAGAAAGTATACAGTTGACTCTTGAACAACACGAGAGTCAGGACCCCTGCACAGCCAGAACCCCACATACAACTTCTGTCTCCCCCCAACTGAACTACTAATAGCCTTCTGCTGACCAGAAGCCTCACCAGTAACATAAACAATGGATTAATACTGTTGTTATATTATGTGTATTATACCCTGTACTCTTACAATAGAGTCAGCTAGAGGAGAGAAATTGCTATTTACTATTTACTACTATTTACACTATTATAGCACATGTCCAATAAACACGTTAAAGAGATCACGGAATTTCTGCCCCCCCACCCGCCCGCCGCCAAGGCCCCCTTAGACTCTCACCTGGGCTGAGAAGTCAATGAGCTTGGGCAATGGCTGCTTGCTGCCCTCTGTACTTTTCAGGAAGTCCAGCAGGCTTCCTGTGGGGGGAGGGGAAGCAATACATGCCAGTCAGTTCTCACACTTCTTTGGTGCATGGTTAAAATTGCTCATAGTCATGGATTTAAATAAAAATATTTATTTACCACTCCCGGTGTTTATGAACTAGAGTTTGAGTGTTTTAAAAATGGTTCGTGATTACTAGACGGGGGCAATCACGGTTTCTTCGACTGAAGGAGTTTTCTGAGCCCCGATGACCAGAGGGGCCTGTGCTTTCCCCGTGCTGGCATAATTGTGTATTTAGAAAATGAAAAGCATTTTGAGATTTCAAAATCACACCCAGTGACGCTGCTTGAGATGTTTCTGTTTATCGAAAAATGGGCAAGGATTGAAGATGGTGGTGAAGTGGTGGCCTAAAAAAAAAAAGTCCCTGGGAAATCTTGGATCATGGGCAGGCGGGGTGGAGGCAGCCTGGAGGGAAGGCTTCTCCAGCTCTTTCCCAGAGCATTGGTCCGGACCGGGAAGACTGCGGGTAACCAGGGAGCTGCCCCCAGCCTCAACGGCTTATTGTGAACCCAGAAGCCTCTTCTACCATCACCCAGAGGGGTGCTGGCCCCACTCCTCTCTCCTGTAGCCCCATGAGTTCCCCTTCTCCTGGCATTCTCTTGAATGGTTTCAATCCATTAAGGGGGAGGGCTGGGCCGTTCCCTGTCAAGGCCCAAGTAGTCAGTTTCAAAGAGTAATTGTCAGAAGAGCTCCTGGCCATACTGGGGCATCTGGAGGGCAGGGGCACATTTGAGTCTGCAGTTGACCAGTATGAGCCACCGCCTGCATCCCCAGCGCCCCGAGCGCAGCACCTTTGGCCATGAACTCCGTGATGATGTAGATGGGTTCCTCTGTGACCACTGCGTGCAGCTTCACTAGCTTGTCGTGCTGCAGGGTCTTCATCAGGTTGGCCTCTGCCAGGAAGGCCTCCACCGACATGCTTCCCGGCTTCATCGTCTTCACGGCCACCTTGGTGTGCTTGTTGTAGGTGGCTGGAGCAGGGGAGGGAACAGGAAAGATGGTCAGAACCCACTGCTCCTTCCCCATGGCCCTGGGAGGCCCCACAGCAGGTCTTTTTCCTCCAGAAGGCCTTCCCTGCTCTTCTCAGCCCTCAGAGAGGGAAAGGGAGGCCAGGCTTTGGCCTCAGAAAGATGTGGGTTAGAAGGCTGGTTCACTACTTCCTAGCTGTGTGCCTTTGGGCAAGTCACTTAACCTCTCTGAACTGTGGTTTCCTCATCTGCAAGGCGGAAATGAACAGCATTGCCTTTAATAAGGGCTGTGGGAGGGATTTAAGAATAACCTCAAAACCTCCCTCAGACTGTTACTTGCATATGCGTGTGTGTATGCACACACGCGTGCACAGACATACATGCTACATGCACGGGTGCGCGCACACACACACACACACACACACACACACCATCTTTGCTTAAAATGCTTTAATTGTAACACTGCTTTCAATTAAATGACCCATCTCATCATGGTCCACAAAGCCCTGCAGGATTTGGCCTCACCAAACTCTGCCCCCCTCCTTTTGTACACCAATCAGCCTGCATATCAATCAGTCTCCTCCTCCCACCACAGAGGCTAAAGCCACCCCATCCCTTCCTCCTCCTGTTGATCATGTAAATCTCATAATTACTTGTGTTTCCATTTTTACCTTGGCTGCCAGGAAGCTCAAATCTAGATTTGCAGTCTTCCTGTAGTCAGAGTCTAAGGCCTTCATATATAAAACTTTTAGTTTTCCAAACTTATCACTCAGCCACATTCTCTTATTCAATGCCTGGCACACAGCAGGGTCTCAGTAAATGGAGTTGAACTGTGTGGGTTTTAAGCTTATTTTTTTTCTTGCTGAATTGTTTGCATCTCTGTAAGTTGTCTTCACTCCCACGTGGAGCATGGTGGAGTGCACCGGGCACTGGGCCAGGCATTGCATCTACTCCACATTCTGCAAAGCAGGCAACGCTGTTCTTATTAGGGGCAGGATGACAGAGATGGTGTATGCCTTTTTAGCGCCCCACAATGCCCTAGCGTGGTGCTGGGCACATGATGGGGGCTCAGAGCAGCTTGCTTATCAGTTGCCAACACTGAACATACCTGAAAAATCTCAAACTACATTTCCCCACTTAGTTTCCATCCTCCTAAGAGGATTTGATGATCTCAACCCCAAACTAGGGGAGCGTTCCAGCTCCATACTGGGGAAGAGGAGTAGATTTCTCACCTGGAACTCCTCCTTCCCAGAAGGGAGATTTGGACCCCAACAAGGCTGACCTCAAAAGCAAATCAGTGTTTGCATAGCAAGACAATGTGGTTGCTATGAGTTGAATTGCTCCTTTATGATTCTTATTCAAATCTCCACACCCAGGCTGGGTGGCATCCCCACTTTGCCTCTGACTCTTCCTGGAAGCAATGACCTCCTTCATTCCGCCCTCCCTCCATGCTCTGGCCCCGGGTCCTTACCCATCCAGACTTCCCCAAACTGCCCCGCTCCAAGTTTCTTCTCCAACTTGAGGGATTCCCGGGGGATCTCCCAGGCATCTTTCTCCCATGGCTTCTGGGGCTTGGAGGACACGCAGGGCACCGTCAGCTTCTGGCAGAGTCCATCACTCCCCTCTGGAACATAGCCCCTGGTCAGTCGAGGGCAGCTAGCCTGAGGCTTCCCCTCAAAGGCCACCCTGCCCGGTCCACTGCCTGTGGCCAGGGTTCCAGTGGGTTACCACCAGCGGGGACACAAGCACAGGGCATGATGAGATATATCTTGACCCTACTGCTCAACAGGCCTAAGACTTCTGGAGAATCCAAGCAGCTATGTGTCTGGGGAAGGGCAGGAAGAGCTCAGCAGACCTCAGAGGCCAGAGGCCGGGGAGATGGATCCACCCTGGTTGGGATGCCGCCCTGGGGAGGACTCACTCTTGTAGTGGGCCACCAACTCCTGCAGGGTATTGAAGGTGCTCCGTGGGGAGATGTAGAAGCCCCCACTGTCCAGGGTCCGGATCTTGTAATGCTTCACCGTGTCCCTGTGCTGGGGGTCGTAGTCTCGCACAGACAGAGAATAGCTTCCTGCAAGGGCCAGCGAAAAACCCGTCAGGAGTGGGACCTCAGTGCCCTGCCACCTCATGTTAGTGATGTGGGAAACAGAGGCAGAAGAAAAATTATTAAATTTCCTTACTCACAGACAAGCCCTTAAAAAAGGCAGAATGATGTTCCTCTAGAGACTCAATTGCCTCCACCTGGAGGCTTTGCTAAGGGCAAAGGGCAATCCTAGCCTCACTGACCTCTACCCCCAACCAGGATCCTGTAGTCTACTTTAACAATTGTTTTGGAAACTTCATCTCTAAACCCTCCAAGAGAGTGTTGACAATCATTCCCAAGCATATGGTCCACTGATACACATCTAAAGGGTCTCAGACAAAAGTTTTATTATTGGTAATGACTAACCTTTTCCCAACTATAGCTAGCCCTTCAAGGTCCTGGAAACCTTGCTTCCAAAATTCCTTAGAGATTTGTGCCATCCCTGACCCCCTCCCAACTTGCAAGCACTCCTCACAGCCCCAGAGCAGCAGCTCTTTCTGCCCAGGGATCCTGTCCCCATGCTTTAATAAACCACCATTCTGCACCAAAGATATCTCAAGAATTCTTTCTTGGTTGTCGGCTCCAGACCTCACCCCACCGAACCTCACTTATATTCTAAGACTTCATCATTAGCATTCTGACACCCACTCCCGGCACCCCTATAAGGCCACCGTCCCCACTGGGTGGGCACCGGGGCTGCGGAGTACAGGGGAGGAGTGGGCTGTGGGGTCCAGCCATCTGGGTGCTCATCCAGCCTCCTCCATGTCCAGCTGTGAGACCCTGAACAGGTGATGCTGTCACCGCTCTGTGCCTCAGCCTCCTCATCTGTAAAATGGGGTTGGACCTCATCGCATTGTCTGAGGATTAAAAGAAGTAATGCTGGAAAACACTCAGGATGTGAACCCTCAGCATATGTCGGCTCTTATCAGCGTCTTCATTATCTCGATCTATCATCTACCATCTGTCACAATAGCCAAGACATCACATCACACTGGTAAAGAGGTGACTCAGAAGCCAACAAAGAAAAAGATCCACAACAACAACAACACAATGCAGTCTGATTCTTGAAATGTAAACATCAAAATATAAATGTCAACATTGGATGTCGTGGCAGGCTGAACATCGCCCCCCGCCCGCCCGAAGATGTCTGTGTCCTAATCGCTGGCACCTGACTTTGTTAGCTTATGTGGTTAAAGGGACTTGGGGGGGCGTGATCCCATGAAGGATCTGGACATGAGCAGATTATTGTGCGTTGTCCAGGTGGCCCCTATGGAATCACAGGGTCCTTATAAGAGGAAGGTCAAAGTCAATTGTAGGATAGGTGAAGACAGAAACACAAAGTTGGAGGGGTGTGGAAAAGGGGCTATAAGCCAAGGAATACTGGTGGATTCTAGAAGCTGACAAAGACAAGGAATCAGATTATTTCCTGAAGCCTCCAGAAGGAACCAGCCCTTCAGACACCTTGACTTGAGCCTGGTGAGACTGACTTCAGACTTCTGACCTCCAGAACTGTAGGATAACAAATTTACCTCATCTACTATGAAGTTTGTGGTCGCTTGTGACAGGAGCATTAGGAACCTAATGCATGTGACATCACACAGACCGGAAACAAGCAAGTCTTTCGGTCTCTGACCATGCTTCTGCGTCTGCAAGCTGGGCATCCTTAGGCATCCTGTTAGCCTCTCTGTCTCTCGGTCTGCTCTACGTGTGCCGTGAGCACTATGACATAGGATTTTGAGGAGGCTTGAATTGTTGCACAAAAAAAAAACAGGTGACCAGATATCCCAGCTACTGTTCTAAGAATTTCATCCGAATAAACTGCGGGTGAATATGAATAATCATCCCCAAATGGATTGGAATTATATGAACATAAGGCATTATGTTATTCATTATAGTGAATGAATAACCCCGAGAAGTCGGGCTTTTAGATCGCCATCATTTTACAAGCAAGCAGACTGAGGTCCAGGCAGGTGAACTAACTCACTTGCAGGCATGCAGCTGGGAAGTGGTGGAGTCTGGAGTCAAACCCAGGCGGCTGGCTCCGGGCCCCACTCTTTGTCACTCTGCCCAGCCAAGGTGAGGCTGGCTTGACTGGTACTAGATGGGGGTGGGGTAGAATCCAAGAAGCAGCAGGATAGGGTTCAGAGGACTCACGGGGTCAGTTTGATTAAGCTGGTTAAGTTGGCCCCTACGGTCCTCCAGTGGGGAGGGGGGTGACCTGTGCAAGGGACCAGGCTCACCTTCCCGCCCTGCAGGACTGGGGTGGTTTCTTGATTCTCCTGCCTCTATCCGCAGGATGGTCCAGCTCAATCAATCCCCCAGCTGTCCTGGGAGCAGCTGGACAGGAGAAGCCAGGAACTGTATGCCTTTGCCTTTTTTTGGTCCTATTTCCCTTGCCCTGAGGCTTAAAGGGATGTTGTTGGGTGGGAGGAAATAAAGTCTAAACAGGCACTGGCCTGAAACAGTGATGGTGAGTGGTGTTATCCTGCCACATTCGGGCTTGACCAGTTTGGACATCTAGGGGGAGAGCAGAAGGCCAGGCAGATGTCTTTGATGGATGTCCCCCAAACTGTTTGCTCAGGGTCCTGTGAGGTCACACTTTATACAATTTGCTTGCTGAATCTGCACCAAGCAGCTTTGAGACTAAACATATTAGTAAAGAGGCGCTCCACATGTGAAGTTGGAAATCACGAGCCTTCTTATTGACATGCATTCTTTTGGATAAATTAGCCTCAACGGATGCCAGTTTGTTTTTGCGTACTGTTCTTCCTTCCTGGGTGACCACCCAGCAGAAAGCCCCCCTCACAGCACAGGAATTTCAGGAAGTTGTTCACCAACATCACAACTTCCAAAAAACAGCACAAATGCCAGTTGAAGCAGAGTCTCAGAGGAGGCTGGTGTGGGGTTCTTTTTACCGCCTGGTCTACTCCTTCCTTATGGAAGGAGTGGGGAATCAGGCTTGTGGACAAGATATATTATGATGGGTATTTTAGGTAATACAAGCTAGTGAAGGTCAAGCTTCAACAGAGTATTGTTTTTTGAGGTCCACAACCACTTGGGGACCCAACCAGAAACTACAGGGGCTGAGAAGACCTAAATCAGGCTCAAGCAAAGGGCAGGAGAAAACTTGGCAGTCTGGTGGGCTGAGTGAGTTAGTTGTTCAGCCCCCCTGTAGCATTGCAGTGATGCAGTCATGCCTGGGGTACCCCTGAAGGGTGGGGTAGGGTGGGGAGGGCTGGCGTCACCTTTGGTGGTCTCGCTGTCCCGGATCATGAAGGAGCCCAGTACATTGCCAGGGGCCAGGAGCTGGCGCTCTGCTTCCTTCCGGCTGATGTCCTTGAAGAACCACCTGGTGGAAAGGGGCAGAAGCATTGTGTGAACTTGGGATAGGGGGTCCTGTCCCGCTCACACTGGGCACCAAAAGACCGAGCACCTGGCTTCCTGTAGCATCGATTTCCCCCACAGGATTCATTTGGGGAAAAATATCCATTCTTTTGATATAAAAACAGACATTTTACCAGGAGTGAATCCAGTTTGCTGAGATGGAAACTTACACAGTTTGGAGGCTTTTGTTAAGAAAAATAATACCAAAAGAAAGATTTCTCCCAAAAAATGGAAAAAGAAAACATCCAACCTTTTTTAAAGATAAAGAATACAGCATTATTAATACAAAATGCCCATGGGTCATTCCAATGCCACCCATGGTGAGGGATATGGTGAGGGATAGAAAAACTGACTGGTAAGATACAGCAGTCTTAACCAACTGTGGTCAAAATCTTGCTTTTGCCAATTTCACAGGCACACATGAGCATCCTCCCAGGGTCTCAGAGGGTTCATATGAGTGGGGGCCTGAGCTTTGTAAACTTTACAATGTATCCTCTTCTGTGTGTGCAAAGTTGAATATAAAGTCAACATGAATTTTCAAGCTAAAATGTGAGATTACAATCATTTTATACTTGGATCTTTTCATTTTTCTCCCTGGCTGTTTGGGATATTGAGTAGAAAAGCCCAAGACACAGCAGCAGCCAAATCCATTCCTACCCTCAGCAGGGTGAGGAGTGGTTCGTGTGCTGTAATGGAAAATGTCCAAGACCCAAGATCAGCTGGCCTTGCACCTGCCACAAATCTGCTGTGTGACTTTGAGCAAGTCACTCCCCCCCTCTGGGCCTCTGTTTCCTCTGTATCAACTGGGGGAGAAAAGACAGCTAACATTCATCAAGTTCTTGTTAGCCACCCAACAATTATATGGAATCATGGCTCGTATTATCCCCATTTTATAGAAGAGAAAACTGAGGAATGGAGAGAGCAAGTTCCTTGACTGGTGTCATACAGCGAGGAAGTGGTAGAGGCAGGATTCAAGCCCAGACCATCTAACTCTGGAGCCCATGCTCTTTGTCACCATAGGACGCCGCCCACCTGCCTTTTCTGCTTTCATTTGTGAACTGATCCGTGCCATGGTGAACTAGTCAAGCAGTGGAGCAGGGTACTCAATGAGAGCCGTCTCCCTGGCAATCCCACTCCTGGGAAGTTATCCCAGGGATCTTGCACAAGGAAGAAATGACAGATACACAAGGAGACTCACTATAGCCCAGGACTGGAAACGATTTCACGGACCACGAAGAGGGCATGGTAGCATGTCTACATGATGGACACTGCACCTGTACAAGGAAGGTGCAGGATGGCGTGGGTAGTATCTGCCACTGGTGTAAAATAAAGGGAGATATCTGTATTTTCATATACAAGTATTAAGCATTTGGGAAGACTCATATGAAACTGGCTTCTAGAGAGGGGAAAGTGGTTGGTTGGCAGACTTTTCACTCTTTATTCTATGTCCTTCCCCACCATTTGCATTTTGAAGCATTCAAAGCATTGTCTCTTTCCAGGAGGGGGAAGAAGTAAGATTCTGTCCCCCCCCACCATACTTCCCAGTACCCTGACCCCAAAGGCACCCTCCACTGGTAGTTTCTTAATACAGATGCAAGAAAGTGTGAGTGCGCTCGGCAAGCCCAGTGTGTCTGTTTCAGTCAGTGGTTCTCAAGGTGAGTCCTGGGACCAGCAGCATCAGCCTCACCAGAAAACTTGTTAGAAATGCAAATTCTGAATCTGACAGTTGAGGAGCAGGGCCCAGAGACCAGCATTTCAACCAGCCTTCCAGGCGAGGCTGATGCACTGAAGACTGAGATCCACCAATGAGGTCATCCCTTTTGTTCCCAAATGATAACCCGTCATACGTGTTTTCTGCATCCTGTCTTTTCCACGTAGCAATTGTGTTGCCCTTGAGGATTCCCACCAGCCCATGCCTCCTCTAAGGCTGCTGGGGGAGGTGGGGTGCAGGCAATCTGTGAGTGTTCAGATCCTGGAGTCTGGGAACAGAGCCCTGGATGCCCCAAGAGAAAGCCTAGAAGGATTAAGAAGGAACCAAGCCCTGCCTGCAGCATGTAAGGGGTGTGCTGGGGGTGGGTTGGGGGGTGGTCCAGGACAGTAGGCTCCGTGGTAGGAGAGGGGCGACTTCACACAGTTTCATGTGCACCAAGAAAGGCATGACTGAAGATGGGGAAAGCCCAAACGTGTGAATTTCTAATAGGTCAGCATTTCAAACCCTCAATACCATCAAGCCAGGGGGAGGAGGCAGAAAAGAGAAAAACCACAGTGACTTTTAACTTCTTGAATGGCTGGTTGTGAATGGGATCCGTCATTGCCACGTGGCATGGCCATCGTTTCACTCACCCATCTCTCTCACCATCTGGGAACATCACCAGGGAGGAGCCCTGAGTCACCTAGTGTCCCTGAAACAGTGCTACTGGGTGTTCCGCAAATGTCTGTTGGATGTTGGGGAGGCTGCGTGAATGCTGTTTAGCTGTTTATGTTTTCAGGGTCAAGCTAGATACAGAGAAGGACCTGCAGCCTAACCCTCTGGGCTATAGGGAGATCTCTGAGGGCAGGGGTGTGCCTTACTGGTTCTTAAAGTCCCTGGTCTGGCACAGGGCTTGGTGATGTGCAGGCACACACCTACTGAATGAACCAAATGAGGGATATCTGGCCAGGTGTGGGCTGGCTCACCTCCCAGAAGACCCTCTTTGGCATGACCACATACTTCAGTCAACAAATATGCATTGACTGCCTTCTGCATGCCCGCCTGTGCTGAAGGTGCCCTGGCAGACAGACAAGGTCCCTGTCCTCAAATGGTCCTATCTGGGGGTGGGGTAGGGTGGGGAGGCAGGCAGGGAAGGTGTGAGCAACCACAGAAACAAGATTGTTCTTGCTAGCGAGAAATGTTCAGGTCTCCATGAGTGACACAGTCCCAGAGGAGACCCGCCTTAGACAGGGTGGCGGAGAAAGGCCTCTTTGAGACCTGAAGGGTGAGAAGGAGACGGGCAAGGGCAGACCCCTAGGAGAACTGGGTCATGCGGGGGGCCACAGTGAGTGCACAAGGCCTGAGGCAAGAACAAACCGATTTTGCTCATACTTCCTTCTGCAGGGCAGGAAAAATGGAATACTTACTCCTCTGTCTCCAGAGAGTTAATGCGGGCAACATAGTTGCTTGGGATGTAGCCTTCCTTCCGGGTCACCAGGGATCGAGCCTTCCACCACTCCCCAGACCTGAGGACAGGAGGGAGCAAAGGAGTCAGGGAGCAGAGGGAATCCCCCGGTCTTGGGCTCCCCAGCCTTGGCGGAGAATAGCCCCACCCCAGGAAGCAGACAGGGTAAGGGGCAGGGTCACCATGGTCCCAGCCCCCAGCATGCACCCCATCACCAGGGTTGGGAGCTTTGCAACAGTCCCCACTGTGCATGCAAGGGTCTAGAATCAAGCCCAGTCCTTGCATTCACAGCCCGCAGCCCTAGGTCTCTGGCCCCACTCTTCCCCTGGACTTGGAGTGGTCCATACTTAGCGTATGGGGCCCTGTGCCCATGGCAGACTCATTGTATGCCAAGAGCCACAGGGAGTGGTCTGACCAAGCAAAACCATTCCCATTCTTGAGCCCTAGCACACAGGGACTCACTGACAGTGAAGACTCTAGGGGAATGGAAGTAGCAAACTCAAGAGACCAGAGATTTCTTTCTTTCTTTTTTTTTTTTTTTGAGACCAGAGATTTCTGAATGCAAAGGCACCTCAGCAGGGTCTGGTCTATAGACAAACCTATAGCTTAATTATAGGAACCTGAGGAAGGCAGCCCTGAGAAAGCACTTTCACCTGTTTTTGCCTGGATGTGGACTGCTAGCAAGTACACAAGCTCCTTTGTTGTGGCTCTCACCCAGGTTCACAGCAAACCCTCCCTCCTCTATTAGGATACTTATCAGCCATTTACCCCCTAGTATAAGATAGTCTATAGGGTCCTTTATTGAAACACAAAAGAGAGCATGATTGAGTATTGAAGGTAGCTGTGTCTTAGGAGTGGGACAGAGACTCACTCTTCCAGTACCACCATCTGATCTCCCTTCTGGAAACTGAGGTCTTCATGGTGAATGGCCTCGTAATCATATAGCGCGATCACAATGATGTCATCGGGACCTACTGGGAGAGAGACACACAGGATGGTAAAGCTTTATCTGAGCACCACCACAGCCCTGGGTGTTTCCCATCCCCACAACTGGCACCCAGCCCTGGACCCAGTGACATGTCTGTCTCTGGTATAAATAAGGATCGTGCCACGTGGGGTGCGGTTCTAGAGTTTAAAGCTAAAGGTGTTTTGTTTGCATTCGTATACAGGGTAATAGAACAAAACAGACTATACAAAGTACTTTGGGAGCAATTTAAAGGATTTGCAAGGGTGGTTGTGACTGTGTGGGATTTTCGCCTTAAGCTCTGACTGAGCACCTAACCTAACCCGCTACGTGAACAAGACGCCACCTCATACATTTGCCAAATACTTACCATCCGCAGACCCTGGTGGGATGTTATTGCTGTTGTCAGGACGCTGCGAGGAGGAAACAGGAGAAGGGGATGAATCTGATAGCGTGTGGGGAGCCACAGAAGGTCTGTGTCAAAAAGGATACCCGAGAGTATCTCATCCCAGCCCTGTGTGTCATGGGAGGAGGACCTGAGAGGGCTGGGGACATCGGTGAGGTCACACAGCCCATAAGGGGCACCACAAAGATCCAAGTCTCTTGGGTTGTGGCCATGGCCTTGGCCTTGGGCCTACTGGGGGACACTGGCTTGTTCCCTCCCTTGACATACGGTGAGGGGTTGGTCCAGATCGATGTTTTCTGAGATATGTTTGAAGAAGTTGTAGGTCTCCCAAGATGTCCCAGCATAAAGGCTCCATTCTGTATATGAAGGACCCTAAGTGTTCACCCAGAGGTCTACACCTTGGATGCCATCTACACCCTGGCACCCTACACGGTCCTCAGGGAGATGGACTTTTATTCCCGGCACAACTAGGCCTTAAAGATACACTGGTGAGTGAACAAAGCTAGTTCTTCGGAAGGAGAACCATGATTTGTGTCTAGAGAACACATACACATACGTCCTCAATACATTCTGTGGACACAAACTGTATGTGTGTGGGTGTAAATTCTTGGAGAAAGGTTTGCAAGGGTTCACACCAAACTGACAACAGTTGATGCCTCTGAAGAGGAGTGGGATATCTCTGGGGAGGGAAACATTGGTCAGGGCAACTGTAGCTTTCACAGTAATCTGTGACTTTTCTTTATAAGGGGAATGTGTTTTTATGTCACACACTTAAGTAAACTTGGAGAAACAAGTGTGGGGAACAATGAGAAGTATATTTTTGGGGGGAGATCCACAAAGCCCATCAAGATCCATAAAGCTTGAGGACTCCAACAGAGAAGGAGTCTGTTTTGGTCAGTGTTTTGTAAACTGGTTTGGCCTGGGAACCCTTTCTCTGAGGAACACTTACTAACTCATCACTGAATTAATGCCCTGCAGGAGAAGGACAAATGGCTGATAATAACATCCCTTAAATCTGATGCTCAGGATACAACCAAAAATCAGTGGGAGAAGACTCTTTGCTTCCCATTGGTGCCAAGCCAGAGGGCCTCAGAGAACCTGGAGCCCTAGCCACAGAAAGGGCCCAGGTCCACGCAGGTTAGGAGAGAGAACAGATGTATGAGTGACTTCGGGTTTAAGATGTCAGTTCAGGACATCACTGGTGTGAAAAGCTCATATAATCTCAGGATCAGGATGTATTAATAGAGGTTAAGTGCAGAGGGAGGGAGATGACTATTCCACTAACACCCCCCACCCCGCCCCTTTCCCCAAATTAGCCCTGTTTGAGACATCATGCCTGGAAAAGGGCAAGCAGAATGAAGAGATGCCAGGAACCCATGTTGTGTGAAAGATGATTCGGAAGAAATGGGTGGGTTGGGATAATATGTTTGCTTTATTCTCTACTGGTTGTCATGGGGCAAAGGGAGAGGATGTATTTGGTGTGGGGCTGATGGGCAGGTTTGGGAACGAGGAGTCAGAGTATGAGACAACAGGCTTCCCTTCAATATGAGGCAGAACTTTCTAAGGGCCTGCTCCAGGAAGGAGAGTGCACCCCTGTCTCTGGAGGCAGCAAGCAGAGACCGTGCTTCTGTAGATGACCTCAGATAACAGCACAGAGTCCAGGACTCCAGAGTAGAGAGCACCCCAGCCTCGGGGTTAAAAAGACCTGGCTCTGCTATCCCCAGCTGTGTGGCCCCTGGGAGACATTTCACCTCTTTGAGTCTTTGTCACAGTGGCTTTAAAGTGGCACAACTCCTGCCTCACCACTTTTGGTGGGGACTAATATTGTAGAAGCCCCTCACCCCAGAGCCTAGAACACAGCAGGTGTTCCAAGAATGGGAAGATTATTACAGCTGTTCCTGTACCATCACCACCGCTCCCGGTTCTGATACTGTTACGGTTAACAGCACAGTTACTGCTATAGCCACTCTTCAATCACTCCAACCCCCCCCCATTTTTTTTTTTTTTTTTATTATGTTATGTTAGTCACCATACGGTACATCATTAGTTTTTGGTGTAGTGTTCCACGATTTATTGTTTGCATCTAACACCCAGTGCTCCATGCAATCTGTGCCCTCCTTAATAGCCATCACTGGGCTCGCCCATCCCCCAACCCCCCCTCCCTTCTATAACCCTCTGTTTGTTTCCCCGAGTCTTCTACCCCTCTCATGACTATAGGACTAGGGGCCCTACTGCCAGGGCACCTACGGCTCCCGTTCTCACCACTAGTATTGCCCTGACTATAGTTCCTCATGAGCACTTGGCTTCCACCTCTGTTTCTCCTGCTTCAAACACTGGCACTTGGCAGACAGCCCAGGTTTGAATCCTGCCTCTACCCCTTGCTACCTGTACAGCCTTCAGCACATCATTAAGCTCTGGTGTCTCATCCGTGTAACAAAAATGGAGACCTAGGATTACTGTGAGGCTTTAAGGTGCTGATAACTGTACAGCACTTAGGACAGTGCATGGTTGGTCGTGGGCTCTGTATAAGCAGAGGAGAAGTAAGCGAATACCTCTACTACTATGACCACTTTGCTTACTTACTGCGTTGTCTGTGCTTGCCATCATACTCCTGCTGCTCTTGCTGCTATAATTGCTATTACGGTTGTCGCTACAGCACTAATACGGTCATTACTGTCACCACTTCAACTGCTGTTGTTACTCATCAGGTCACTGACTACTCTCAGCGCTGCTCGTGCTACTGCCCGGGCTTGGGGCCTCTGCCATGCCCACCGGAACCTGGTCCCTGGAGGCCGGGTGGAGGGGCCAAGGTGTGGGCAGCTGGATAAGGAGGAGTGACGTCACTGCCCCAGGTCCTTGGTGCAGAAGTATTCCAGAGAGTCAAGGGACTGCTGGTGATGGGTCAGCTCCATGTCACCCCTGCTGACCGTTGGGAATACAGGAGGCTGTTAGGGCAATTTGGGACAGCATGGGGCAGTCCCTCGGGCTGCTGAACCCCCCTTTCTTCCCCCACTCACCCGCTTGCTTGTAGACGTGGGATCCGGCACATACACAGGGCTGTGTGGGTTGGTGCTGGGCTCGGTTTTTGAGACCTTGCCTCTGTCCTGGAGGAATTTGGACTTCATGCACCCCATCCTGCATCAGAGAGAAGGGAAGTGAGCCTGGCTTGCCCCCAGCCCTACACAGGAGAGTCTTAGATGCTGGGTTCCAGGTCCCCTGCCCTCAGGCTCGCTCCCTCTCCCCTACCCTGTCCCCGCACTCCTGCCAAGCCCACTCACTCCACCCTTGTCACCTCTGGGCTTCTCCACGTCCGTGTCTACCACATACCCACACAGAATTGACAAGTTGTCATAGCCATGCTACCAAGAACCCTTGCAATGGGAAGTTTATTCAGAGAAATAAATCATGAGGATCATCAAAATTCAACAGGCAGAGCCTTGAAGCAGAGTGGGTGGTAGGCACCACGGGTTCTGGGATCAGAAAACCTTGAGATCAGAAAACCTGGGCTCAGAAAGCCTTGAGCTGGGGCGCCTGGGTGGCTCAGTGGGTTAAGCCGCTGCCTTCGGCTCAGGTCATGATCTCAGGGTCCTGGGATCGAGTCCCACATCGGGCTCTCTGCTCAGCAGGGAGCCTGCTTCCTCCTCTCTCTCTGCCTGCCTCTCTGCCTACTTGTGATCTCTGTCTGTCAAATAAATAAATAAAATCTTTAAAAAAAAAAAAAAAAAAAAAAAAAAAAAAAAGAAAGCCTTGAGCTGATGCTTGGCCCCTCCACCCCACCAACACCTCACTCATCACTCGCCCTGCTCCCCAGTCTCAGTTCCTCATCAGCAAAATGGGGATAATAATAATGCAACATACTTGCAGGGTGCTGGAAGGATGAGAAAACATGTAGGCGGGGAAATACTTAGCACAGCGTGGGACTCAGAGCAAACAGTAAAGTGAAACTATACTATTACGATCTAATAAATTATCATTTTATATTAAACGACCAAGATGAGGTCGCATAATATGGCTCAAACAGTCTAGCTAAATGGTAGCCAAGGCATCATCTACCTTGTATCATTTTATAACTGCCTTATAATAGTTTCCTCCCACACCCCCACACCCCCCCCCTTTCCTTTTTCCTTCTTTCTCTCATGAGTTTATTTGGTCATTCATTCCTTTGTTTACTCAGCAAACACTTACTGAGCACTCTTCTACACCATGAATAAGATAAGCGAGTTCGTGCCCGTTATGGAGCTCACCCTGGAGATGAATGGGAGACACAGACAATAAACAGGTAAACAAATATATAACGCGATAAATTTAGTGAAAAGTGTTGAAGAGAACCATAAAGGATGTGACAGGAAACAATGGTGCAGGGCTTTTTTTTTTTTAGACAGGGTGATTGGGAAAGGCTTCTCTGAGGAGATGACGTCAGACCTGGGACCCAAATGGCACAAAGGAGCCAGTCATGAAACACAGTGAGGAACAGTGTTCCAGGCAGAGGGAACAGCAAGTGCAAAGGCCCTGAGGCTGGAATGTGCTCGGAGAGAATGTGGTACTGAAAGGAGGCTAGTGTGGCCGGAGGTCCCAGGCAGGCAAGAGGGGTGTGGTCTGGGACAAGGCTGCCACATCTTTTATAGCCAAGGGAGAATCTGGCTTTGATTCTTAAAGATGATGAGAAACCACGGAAAGTTTTAAGCAGGAGAATGATGGGATTCATTTGCATTTCAAATAATGGCTGCTGAGTGGAGTAGGGACTCTAGGAGGCAAGGCAGGGAACCCTGTCCACAGCAGAAGTTCAAGCATGAGGTGATGGTGGCCTGGCCCAGGGGTGGTAAACAATGGACTTGAGGATTTGAGGGGATATTTTGGAGGTAAAGCTGATAGACATTGCCAATGGATTTGTGAAATTTTAAGATATAAAAAAAAACGTGTTTTTCAGATCAGAGTCAAAACTTAATTGCAAAATGGCAGAAATGTTTTATTTCTTCTCTCAAAATGCTCACGTGTATTTGCTGAGACGAGCCCTAAGCAGCCACATGAGAGAGTAATTGTTTTTCTCAGCTCTGCATAACTGTAATTCTCCTCTAAAGCATTTAGAACTCAGTTATACTTATCTTGTTAAAATAAACACATGTTTGTGGTCTAAGAAAAAAAAAATCCATATTCCTAAGCTTAGGGGAGTTACTTTTTTAAAAAAGATTCTTTTTATTCACAAGGATGTTTTTGTCTGTCCTTGTGGGAATTGGTAACAATTTACCACTTGAAGACTTAAGCGGTTTCTGCTTCATTTGCCTGTTGTGAATAAAATAAGGAACTTCTTCAGGCTCCCAGGGTGCTGGATCATTAATTTGAAAAATTATCACAATTAATCACTGCTTTATAATGTACTTAGATGCATTTAAATCATCTCTCTTTGACTTGTGATTAATGGGTATTATGGTTCTGGAAATAAGAGACCATATTGTATGGTTCTGTATGGCATACAATCATATCACATTTCATATTTTTTTTGATTATGTTAGAGTGTTCTGGGAAGAACACTGCTGTGTGATACAGGGCAGCTCCTTCTGCTTCTCTGAGCCCCTACAGAGTATCATTTATCCCAGCAATTTATATTCAAGATGGCCACAAGATCCTAAGCAACGGGACTCTGCAATCTTCGTGTTGATGCATGAGTCAAGGCCACATCTGAGAAAGGATGGTGGAGTTCTAACCCCCAGGGTGGTGGTGAGCATGGAATGAGTTGATAAATGTCAAGGTTCCTAGCACACAGCAAACATTACAAAAATGTTAACCGTAACTAATTCTGTTTACTAGCAAACATGGACCTGCCCTGGAGGATAAAGCAAATGCAGATTGCCATTCCTCTGACCCACGAGCTTAGAGATACAGCAATAGCAAAATATTTTTATTTTATTTTATTTATTTTAAGTAGGGCTGGAGCTCACTGCAGGGCTTGAACTCCCAACCCTGAGAGTAAAACTTGAGCTGAGATCAAGAGTCAGATGTTTAACTGACTGAGCCATCCAGGTGCCCCAAGAAATTGAATTTTGAAAATAGGGAGTTCCCATTAGTTCAACTTTTGCCCAGTAAAATATAACGTTTAAAAAGTTAAATACTGGGGACGCCTGGGTGGCTCAGTTGGTTAAGCAGCTGCCTTCGGCTCAGGCCATGATCCCAGCATCCTGGGATCCAGTCCCGCGTCGGACTCCTTGCTCAGCAGGGAGCCTGCTTCTCCCTCTGCCTCTGCCTGCCTGTCTGCCCGTGCTCACGCTCTCTGACAAATAAATAAATAAAATCTTAAAAAAAAAAAAAAGTTAAATACTGGCAGGGGTCAAATTTGTATGAAATGTGACTATCCCCCTAAACCAGGAGAACTATCCCACTGCTTGACGTGACGTGACCTCAGACATGCTCATTTTTGTGACCACCAGACCCAGAAATGTAATGGGAGCCATGCATATAATTTAAAAATTCCAACAGCCATATTTTTCCAGGTTAAAGGAAATAAGGGAATTAATTTAAAGATACATTTATCTTCCCTAACGTGTCAAAAATTATTAACATATGATCGATATAAAAACTATCAATGAGGGGTGCCCAGCTGGCTCAGTCAGTAGAGTGTGCAACTCTTGATCTTAGGGTCATGAGTTTAAGTCCCACATTAGGCCGAGAGCCTACTTAAAAATAAAAATTAAATAAATAAATACATAACAATTTTTTTTAAGTTAAAAAATTATCAATGAGATACTTTATTTTTTTAAAGATTTTATTTATTTATTTGACACAGAGAGAGAACGAGAACAAATAGGCAGAGAAGCAGGCAGAGAAAGAGGGGAAGCAGGCTCCCTGTGGAGCAGAGAGCCTGATTCGGGGCTCGATCCCAGAACTCTGAGATCATGATCTGAGCCGAAGGCAGAGGCTTAACCCACGGAGCCACCCAGGCACCCCTCAATGAAATACTTTATACTTGTGTTTCATACACTAAGTTTTTCAATCCCAGCATGTATGTTACAAACATAACACATCTCCATTGGGACTTGCCAACTTGCCATGTTTCAGGTGCCCAAGAGCGACCTGTCAGAGCAGACACAGAACATGTCTATCATTAAGATTACAGTAGAGGCTGGTCCTGCTCATGTCTGTGTCCCTCAGTGCTTGGCTTAGCGGCTCCCTCGCACATAGGAGCATAAATCACAATTAGTGAATAAATGCATGCCCAGGGCCTGTAATCAGTCCAAAGTGAAAGCATCAGTACATGCTTCCTGCTCCAGCGACTGAGCTGAAACAGAAAGACTGAACGTACAGAATTATGTTCCAAAGCCAGATACTAAGAAGCTGTTACACATTGGCAAAGACAGTCAAAGCCACACAAAGATCAGCAAGATACTTCTTGAGTTAAAACAAAACAACAAAAAAAGCAAACTTCAAAAGATATATAATATCAAGCCATTTTTGTAAAACGAATACATCTGGGTTCTGCCACTAACATGTATATTAATATGTTCATAGAGGAAGAAAACTGTTGACAATACTCGAGCAGCGGCATAACAAGTTGGGTTTTGAAGAATGGGGAGGATTTCAATCAAGATTTGGGCAAAGTCAAGAATGTTCCAAAGGGGTGCCTGGGTGGCTCAGTCGGTTAAGCATGCGACTCTTGGTCACGATCTCAGGGTTGTGACATCAAGCGCTGCATCTGGGTCACGCTCAGCAAGGACTCTGCTTAAGATTCTTTCCCCTTCCCTTTCCCTCCCTCTCTGCTCCTTCTCCACGCCCCCCAATAAATAAATAAATAAATCGGGGGGAGAGGGGACCCAAAACAACAAGAATGTTCCAAAGAAGCACTAACTTCCACAAAGAATTTGAGGGAGTTTATAATATTAGACCATATCCAGAGGGCTCCAAGACTCAAAAAGAGTTATGCTACCCCATCGAGAAAGGAAAGAGTATTGAACCAGAAGCCTAGGGTCCCGCCACTACTACCTACTAGGTTTATCTCTGGGCTTCTTACTGGCCAAGATAGAAATGGGAATTTGTACATTGTCACGCCAAAATTCCAGGAAGCACAGCAATTTGTCGACAGAAACAAGTATTTTGTGAACACTAAATTCCAACAAGAGTTTACTACGGGGCTCCTCATGTAAAGGTTACTGAAGATCACAAAGGATGGTTTCTCCAGCTGTGACGAAGGCAGTTGAGTCTGCAATTTGTTGACAAGTATGTTCCCAAATAAATGGTGCTGCTGTTTGGGTGGGTTTTGGGGGTCATGGGATGGATGGGGGCGAGGAGAGGATGAGCGAAGAGTGACATGGCCTAAGCCCTCTCTGCAGGATGGGACCACAGAGGCTCTGTGATACAGTGGCTTGAAGTGAGCTTAGAAATGTAACAGAGCGCCTGGCTACTGTGTGTGACAGTGTGAGGCCTAGCGGCAGCATCACACAGAAACAGTTAGAAATTCAGAGTCAGTGCACCTGGGTGGCTCAGTCGGTTAAGTGTCTGCCTTCGCTCAGATCATAACCTTAGGATCCTGAGATGGAGCTCCACATCGGGGCTCTCCCTCTGCCCCTCCCCTCCTTATGTGTACCCCTGCTCCCTCTAAGAAATGCAGAATCACAGCTTGCCCACAATCAGAATGTGCATTTCACTGAGGCCCAGATGATTTGTGTGATCATTCTGGTAGCAAAGCAGTGAACACTTTTTGCTCTTGCTTCCTTGGCATCCGTTCCTCTTCTGATAACAGCACCTAGATTTTCCTGGAGAAACCAGGAAACCCCTCCCTTGTCTTCAGGGATTGACAACTTGATACAGATCTGGCCAGTCAGAGAATTCCACGTTCCCCCTCACTACCAAGAGTGGTTGATTCAGTTATAGGTATGTATGTGATCCTAACTGAGGTAATCAGAATTGGCCTTGGGATTTTGCTGGGAAAATTAGGAAAGCGGCACTCTGTTTCTATAGGGATTGCTGATGTAGGGGTAGGTGTAGGGGACTGGAGCTCTTGGGAGTCATTCTGACATCATGAAGGGAGGGACTGTCTTAGTGTGAAGTCATCAGAGGCCAGCAGAGATGAGCGACGGAGACAGAGTGATTCCTGCAGACATGTATGAACATCTGGATCCAGCAATGCCTGAAACCTGCCAACCTCAGGATTTTTCCAGTTCATGAGCAGATAAGTTCTCAAATTTGTCTGAAACCATTTGAATCGGATTTTTACTGCTCGTATCCAAATAGTCCTTACTGCTCTGTGCATCTCCCTGGGTTACAATCTGGACTGAAGGAACCAGAGTCTCTGGGGATGAGGACCTGGAATCTGCATTTCTCACAATTCTTCAGGAGCTTCTTATACACAGTAAATGTGAGACCCACCAATGTAGTGGAGTGAGGGCTGAACTTGGGGTCAGAAGACGTGGGTTTGGATCCCAGTTCTGCCACTGACTGGCTACGTGACCTTCGGCAGGTCAATTCCCCTGAGCTGCTTTCTCTGCCCTATAAAGTAGGAGGCCCTTGCTTCTCAGGCTCAGCCTGAAGTCCTGGGTGACAGGGATGTGAAAAGCTTTTTGAAACCTCTGAACACATGATTCTTGTCTAATGTGACTCAAAACCAGGCTCTGAGAGCAGAAGTTGCTTGCCTGGTCCCAGACTAGCTTAGAAGTGCTGACCCCTGGCTTCCTCAGGTCATTATGAAGCTCCTGGAAACTGAAACTCACCCCTTCCCCCCTCAGCTTCTGCAGGCCTGACACGGAAGGGAAATGAAAAAGGTCAGTTTACTTGCCCTGGGTGTTCCCACGGTCACCATGCAGGCTGGGGAGCCTCAGGGACTCCTGCATGCTGGGAGTGAAACCCAAGGGGGAGAGGCCAGGGCACTTCCTGGGCATCCTGTGGACTATGCAGGAGAGATGGTTTTTAAGGAGATTTTAGGCTCAAGCAGAGGCCTGTGGGGGCTGAGGCCGAGGAGCCCTGGATTCTGGTTTCACCTCTGCCACAAGCTCACTATGTGAGCTCAGACAATTCCCAACCACTCTCTGGGCCTCCATTTCTCCAAACACGAAGCGAGATATTGGATGATCGTTCTTTCCTGCATAGTCTCTGCTCACCTTTCTTCTGAGAACAGCTTCCCAATCTTCCTTTGGGAACCACCTCTCCCTCACCCTCATTTCATGGATTGGGGTAGAGCTGACTTCAACCTCTGTAGGGGTGTGTGTGTGTGTGTGTGTGTGTGTGTGTCAGGGGTGTCTGTGATCAAGTCTGGCCAAGCAGAGTTGCAGTAACAGAAGCAGAGGCGGACATATGACTCCATCCTGGGCACTGAGAGTCATCCATTGGCCTGTGGCTGGAAAAGAGTTGTAAACAGCCAAGAAGGGGAGAAACGCAGATTCCTAAGCCCTTGAATGCAGCCCTTCCTGAAGCATGTGTTCATGGACTTCTCAATAATCTCTCTCTCCTGCCTGGGCCAGTTTGAGCTGGACTTCTGCCTCCTCTTAAACTTCAAAGAGTGCTGCCTAGGGCAGAGGAAATTATTATTATTATTTTTTAAAATATTTCATTTATTTATTTGACAGAAAGCGAGAGATCACAAGGAGGCAGAGAGGCAGGCAGAGAAAGAAGGGGAAGCAGGCTCCCCGCCGAACAGAGAGCCAGATGCGGGGCTTGATCCCAGGACCTTGAGATCATGACCTGAGTTGAAGGCAGAGGCTTAACCCACAGAGCCACACAGGTGCCCCGGGCAGGGGAAATTCTTACCAGGGATGCAATTCATACTTAAGTGTAAATGACTTATAGCAAAGATTTTATAGATAATATGTTCTGATGGATGAGACGAGGGTACTGATCCATTAGAATAGGTAAGGATGTATGGAATATGGACCCCAAGAAGGTGATGGCACTGAAGCCATGCCTAGAAAGTGCCTGGTATGTATTAGGCCCTGCATATACGTTTGTGGACTAAATATATTGTGTTCAACCCTCTACAGTCCTGACCATACTTGGCTGAAGTCAGCAGGACAAGAGTTAAGAGCCCATTTACAGACAGGGAAATGGAAATCCACAGTAGAGAGGTTCCCCGGGTGGTCCGTGGCAAGTAGAATGAAAACCCAGCTCTCTTGCCACTCATCCTCTGCTGGGGGTCAGCCCCAGAGGCTGCAGTGGGGAACTGCAGGATGAGGATGAGGAAGTCAAATAGGAAGTTCAGGAAGGCAGTCCTTGAGGGGCCCAGGGCTCAAGACTGTCCAACTAGAGGAACTTGCCCTTATCAGTTCAGCTCAGCCATGGAGCTGAACCGGCTACCATGGAGGTGGAGAAAAAGACTTCCCCCATCAGGGACAATTTCCAGAAGAGTTTCCAGGGATGCAGGGCCCTAGAGATCCCCCCACTTCTGGTTCCCTTACTGTTTTCTCAATGAACCACCTAAACCCCCAAGTGACTGTTATCCATAACAGACATTTGGGGCTCACCCCTGACACCTCATCTCTCTTTTCCTGGCCCTCAGCTTCTGATCAAAGAGCTCAAAACTTGGACTTTGCAGACAGGAAGCTGTTGGAGAGACCTTCGTTCTGCTGCTGGAGTGGCAACCCCATTGAGCGTTGTGTCCTGGTTTACACAATAGCTAGTGACAGAGCCACATGCTGAAGAGGAACTGAAGGCCTCTGGTCATTCGCCTGACTCGGCCAGAGGGCTGGCTCTGACATGTGTGTGTGTCACCTACTTGTTCTAAACATGCGGGAAATTCCTAGCCTGTTCATTGTTACCTCCAGGTCACCTGTTCAAGTCCAGAATTCAAGGGGGCCATTGGGAACCTCCTTAGAATAACTTTATCTCTAAGGTAGGCAGGGGGCAGGCAAGTTTGGAAACTACAGGATGAGATTGATGTCACATGGAGCTTGGTTTGAATTCCCATTCTGCCTCTTACAGACCAGCAAGCCTTTTAAAATATAAATCAGATCATGTGCCTCCTCTGCTCAACAACTCCTGGGGCTCCCATGTCACTTGAAATAAAAGCCCAAGTCCCCTTCTGTGGCTGACAAGGCTCCATGATCTGGGTTTCCCCCAACCCTGCAGTCCTGTCATCCTTCCTGATGTTTTCTTTTCCAGTCACACAAGCCTCTTGCTATTCCTCAATTCCCCAACCATGCTTCCACCTCAGGGCCATCACATAGTACCTTCTGGAATGTTCTTCACTTGAAAAGCCTCTTTCACATCACCCAAGTCTCTTTGCAGATCTCACTTGCTCTGAGAGGTCTTCTCTCATCACCCTGGTTAAGAGTAGGAACACCTACCCCCCAATTTCCATCACTTTCTAGCCCTTCCCCGCTGTATCCTTCATGGCTTTACCCAGCAGTTGGTGTGGCGGCCATGAAGATGGGCCTCACAGATCTCTGACTGCAGACAGTGGAACTGACCAATGGCTCCAGCTGCTGTCCACCATCACTATAGCCATGGGCTGTTTCCAGCCAGTGAAGGAGTATGGCAGGGATGCTGAGGCAGGCCATGCCAAGGGGACCTCTGACAGGAGGCTTTGGCTAAGGGCTCCCCAACAGCCTTGCCAAGCTTTCCTTGGAACTACACTGGAGTCTAAGGTATTTCCACCTCTTCTTTCCTTCTTCTTTGCTGCCCTCCGTCTCACCTTCCCTTTCTTCTTCATTTGGAATCCAACATACATTGCCATCCGCTCACTCACCTAGCCTCTCCTACTTGCTCCACACGCATTCCCGCTAATACATTTCTTCCATATTTAATCTCTCTGAGATGACAGTCTGCTTCTCAAAGGACCTGGACTAACACACTAATGCATGACCTAGGGTTCTGTTTATCATCTGTCATCCTTGGAATGTAAGACACATGATTGTTTTATGCACTGCTGTACCTCAGTGTGTAAAACGAGGAGCCAGTAGGTGCTCAATAAATTCTTGAATAATTGAAAGAAGTCTCCTTCAACTTCCTGGGTGCCCTGGTTTTCCGTGTGTCTAAACTGAAAAGGGGTATCCGTGCTGGCTTATCTGGCCAGGGGTATCTGCTTGGAGAGGAACAAAACCTCTCCTCGACTGGAACTATGTGGAGGTTTCCCCCCTTCAGACAGGACACAGGGGACAGTTTGCCCCCAGGGGGCCAACTTTTAACTCTCATTTCCCATCATGCTCCAAGGTCAGCTACCCCCAAATCTGTCCCCCACAAATAGAAACCTCGAAGCCACAACAACGCACGCGCTGACCCTTTCACAGCTGCTTCTTTATAGCTGACAGAGTCTCAGTTTCTTTTCTGTTTTGGAGGGTATGTATTTTGCTTTTAAAATGACCTTTCATCACCTGGTTAAACAGTACATCGTCCTTATTAAAAAGGAAAACCTTACCGATAAATCTAAGGTGCCTTTGGCTTACTCCCTGGACAGGCTCTCCCCAGCCACCCCTTGCCCCTAGGTCTGCGCCTGCGTTGACGCACAGACGTGCGGACGGACAGACGCACGGGGATCTGGCGGTGCGCCACCACTCCCCCACCTTGCCCTTCACCGTTTCAGAGCAATCCTGCTATCAGCACCTGTATTTCTTCGCCTGAGAGAGTTCTCTGTGGCCATTGGCACCTGCTCTGCCCATGAGCTTGGCAAGAAAAATACCATCCCCCAAGAGCAGCCTTCAACCAGTGAGACAGGAGCAGGCGGGTGAATAAATACCTTAGGTCCCTCACCTGCCATGCATGCTCACTGGCTCCCGCGGCTCCCAGCCGAAGTGAGCTCCCGGTGCGCCCCCCCCCCGCAGCAGGCAGTGACTGCCTGCTCTTTTGGCTCACGTCCCGCCTCCAGGAGTTTCTGAAATCCCCTCCCAAGGAGACCAGATAGTAAATGCGCACGGCACATTTTCTAGGGTCTGCTTCTAAGGAAACTCAAGTTAAGACAGATAACTACAGAAAATATCGAGCTTTAAATTCGTTTGTTTGTTTGGTATATTGACATCAAAAGACTTGTAGTGAGTTGGGAGGTAGTATTCTTATTCTCATTTTTCAGACGAGGAGACTTCTGAGACTCAGAGTGAGGAGTTTTGCAGAATGCAGCACAGCTTCTATGAAGCAACATGGGCACTCAGACTCAGGTATCCTGTGCTCTAACTAC
The DNA here is from genome assembly GCF_011764305.1 of Mustela putorius furo. Classification (NCBI taxonomy): domain Eukaryota; kingdom Metazoa; phylum Chordata; class Mammalia; order Carnivora; family Mustelidae; genus Mustela; species Mustela putorius. The sequence goes on along the minus strand of NW_025421464.1, from coordinate 1,958,605 downwards.
GGTTGTTTCTCTGACAGAGACAAGGAGAGGTTTCCTATTTGCTGGGCTGCACCTCAGTTTCCGAAGCCAAGAGATTTTAGGGTGGTGGTGAGAGCTTGGGTGGGTGTCTTAGGGCAGGATCAAGAATGCAGGCCATGGTGCAGTGCCATCAGGAGGGCGTGGCATGTGTGGCCACAGGTATCGGAAAAGAACAAGGGTGCGTTTTACAGTCGAGCAAGGGTTTCTTCTACATCATTACCCAGGCCCCTGGAAGTACACTAAAACTCCCAGCCCTGCAGTGGAGGAAACTGGAGAAACCACTGTGGGGGCTAAGAGAGCTTGTACAGCTAACATGCTGTGTGACTTCGGGAAAGCTACTTACCCTCTCTGGACCTGCATTCCTTTTCTATAAAAGGGGAGGCCTTGTTGTGATTGGGGGGTAGGACTTAAGAACTTGGATGGCTGTAGGGGCCCACAGGGACACCCACATGAGGAAAGAGATCCAAGAAAGGGACCGACAGCTCAGGGGTAGTCCACAGGGCAGCCCTGCCCAGTTTCACCTGCCATGAGTGAATAGCAGAGGGGTGCGGGAGGTGGAGTCTCTGGTCCCACCACTGCCAACTTCGCTAGTTTCTCAAAAGACAGAAATCCAAATTTGTGTGAGTCCTCTTGATGTTAAAACTTGGCAGCTAATTGAAAAGAATCACTGTGTGGGGCCAATAAAATACATCTACGTGCTGAAATGTCTCAGGCAGAGGAGGAGAAAGGCTGTTCAACATGCCAGCATTCAGGGTTTCTGAGGCCTCACTCTGTGCCAGGCGCCTACTATGTGCCAGTGAGACAGTGGTTTAGGAGACCGGCCCATTTTGCCTTTACTTTCCAGGAAGAGTTTAAAGGGCAAGGCCTCGCTGGTCCCTTGAATGCAGTTTTCTCCTCACTCTCAGGGGTCAGGGCCCCCAGCGAACAGCCCGATTTGGGTGAGATTAAGATCCATGCTTCTCACAGCCACTAGGATGGCTATAATAATAGTAATTTTTTTAAAAAGGAAAACAGCCAGTGTTGGCAAGGAGGTGGAGAAATTGGAAGCCTTCTACATGGGTGATGGGAATGTAAAATGGTACAAAACAATCTGGCAATTCCTCAAAAAGTTAAACATGGAATTACCATATGACTCAGCGATTCCACTCCTAGGTATAAACCCAGGAAATTGAAAACAGGTGCTCAAACAAATCCCTGTAGGCGCGTGTTCACAGTGGCACTATTCACAACAGTCAGAAGGTGGAAACAACCCAGATTTCCATCTGCAGATGAATGCATAGCAAATTGTGGTATATACACACAATGAAATATTATTCAGCCATAAAAAGAACCGAAATACCGAGACATGCTACAACTTGTGTGAACCTTGCAAATATTATCTTATGCGGAAGAAGTCAGAATAAATTAATCCAAAGATACAAAAGCAGTCTGGGGGTTGCCGAGAGCTGTGGGGAGGGAGGAATGGAAGGGACTGTTTTAATGGGTTCACTGTTTCCTTTTGGGGAGATGAAAATATTTGGGGACCATATAGAAGTGGTGGGTGCACAAATGCCACAAAATTGTTGGTTTTAAAATGGTTAAGTTTATAATGCTATGTGAATTTTGACTCAAAAGAATTTACATGTTGCAAACTACATGGAAGTGCTTTCCTAGGATGGTTAAACAAATTATAGTGCATCCAAGCAGTGGAATAATATGTGGCCATTAAAAAATCCGAGGGGGCTGCTTGGGTGGCTCAGTCAGTTAAACGTCTGCCTTTGGCTGGGGTCATGATCCTAGGATCCTGGGATCCAGCCCCACCCCACATCTGGCTCCCTGCTCAGTAGGGAGCCTGCTTGTCCTTCTCCCCCTCTGCGCTTGCTTGCTCTCTTTCTCAAATAAATAAATCTTTAAAAAATAAAAATAAAATAAAAAATAAAAAATTAAAGGATATTTTGGGGCACCTGGCTGGCTCATTTGGAGGGGCATGCCGCTTTTGATCTTGGGGTCATGAGTTCAAACTCCATATTGGGTGCAAAGATTATTTAAATAAACAAATAAACTTAAAAAATAAAATGACAATTTTTAAAAATCCTAGGATATTTTAATGACATGGGTAAATGTTTGCAATGTAGTGCTAAGCAAAGAAGTAGGATGAAAATTGTATACCCAGCAGTTTATTGATTGTTAAATTAAAAGTGCACAAAAAAGAAGACTACACGAAAATAAAATATTTGTAATCCAAAAAACTTTTTTTTTTCCCCAAGGAGTCATGCTTCCATTGTTTGTGCTTCTACCAAGTGTCACGCAGTTGAAGATCTTTGCTCTCCTGCAGTGGAGAACTAGAGACTGGGGACAGTGACCCTGGGAGTTCAGCCGACCCAGACATTCTGTCCTCTCTGACCAAGATTCCCTGGGCGATCTTTCCAGGCCTCAGTCCTCCTCCCACACAAGAAGAGAGGGCCACAGATGCCCCCTCTGGAGACCCATCCAGCTTCTTAGGGTTTTCCCAAGAAACACCTGCACCCTCCCACCCCCACCAAGGTAATACATCCAGGATCATCCCAGCAGAATCTGTTGTAGTAAACACACTTGTAGTTCCACACCCGAATGTCCAGCAACAGGGGATGAGAAGTAAGATAGGATGGTCACCTGCTGGGACACTCCACTGAGAAGGAATGAACTATGTATGCCTCTGTGTCTCATCCTGGCTAGACCCTGACAACTTAATGATAAGGCAAGGAAAAGAAAAATGATATTGCAGAAGAATCTCACAGCTGGATAGCATTTTTGGAGATCTTTAAAACACAGAAAAACAATATATATTATTTATGCATCCATATCTATGGAATAAATTCTTAAAGGCACAGACTGGAAAGGACCCTATTTCATGACAATGGTTGCCTTTGGGAAGGGAGAAAAACAGGACTGAGAGAGACAAGGTGGAGAGGCTTCAATTTTATCTGTCACTTTTAATAAATTTATTTAAAAAAAAAAAAAGAAGTGGGCGCCTGGGTGGCTCAGTGGGTTAAATCCTCTGCCTTCGGCTCAGGTCATGATCCCAGGGTCCTGAGATGGAGCCTCATGTCAGGCTCTCTGCTCAGTGGGGAGACTGCTTCCTCCTCTTTCTCTGCCTGCCTCTCTGCCTACTTGTGATCTCTCTCTGTCAAGTAAATAAATAAAATCTTAAAAAAAAAAATAAGAAGCAAACAACAAAATGCCGACATTTAATTCTGGGTGATGGGTTCCTGGGATCTTTAGTATATTATCCCTTCCACTTTTCTTTACTTTTATACCCCCTCCCCCAGCCAAAAAAGAAGGAGGAGGAGGAAATGGAGAAGAAGGAGGAGGAGGAGGAGAAAAGGGTGGCGAAGAGAAAGGAACCAATATCTATTGAAGCCTTTCTCTGTGCTGGCCAAAGGCTACAGCAATGGTTCTCAAAGCATGGGACCTGGACCAACAGCGACAGCATCACCTGGGAATGTAAATTCTCAGTCCTGGGCTGCACCTATTGGATCAGAAACTCTGGGGTCAGGGCCCAGAAATCTGTGTTTTAACAAGCCTTCCAGGTGATTCTGGTATCCTGGAGAAGCACTGGGCTGGACCCTAATAGCTATGACAATAGTTCACATGTATTAAACATGTATACCTGTCACATCCCGCTACACGAGCTTTCCATTAATAACAATTTAACCTTCCAAACGGCCCTGTGAGGGCGTCGTTATTATTCCTACCCCGTCCTGCAGGTGTAATGGAGGCACAAGAAGGCCAAATCCCTTGCTCAAGGTCAACCGACGGGTTGCTTCCAGAATCCCCCCTTTCCCTTGCATGACCCCCAGAGACTCTAGCTCACTGTCGCCTTGGAGAAGGAATAATAGCCCGTCCAACAGAGGAGGAAACTGGAATTTGGAGAGAGAGAGCGCGACTTGGCCCAAGGTCTGACGAAGTGGAAAGTGACGGGGCAGACACTGTGGTACCGGAGGTTTTGAGGTTTGACCCAGACCTGCTGGGGATCAGCGCCCAGCGCGGGAGGAGGAGGGAGCGCAGCGAGCCGGCCCAGCTGCAGCCCTGCCCGGGTGTGGTTCTCACGTCACGCCTACGGCCAGCTGTCCCCTTCCCCACGACCGCTTCCAACCCGCTGCCAAACCGCCGTGACCCACCCCCACCAGGAACCGTAAGGGCCTTCCCCTCCGGGTCTCCGTGAAGCCCCATCCCTTCCTTCTCGTTTTTTTTTTTTTTTTTTTCTACTTCTGCAGAAAGGGAACCTGGACGGCTCGGAGAAGGGGAGGCTGGATGGAAGTCACTCGGTGGCCGGAGCTCCCCTCCCTAGAGCTTTCCCGGGTTCGCGCCAGGGCCATCTCCTCCCCCGGCCGCTCATCCCATGGCCCCTCCGCAGCTCCCGGCAACCCCGACGGCCCCTTCGCGCCGCGCCCCAGCCGGCCCTGCCCACCACCCCGTGTTCCCCCTGCAGCGAAGACCCTCGGGCGGCGCTCGGCGGCTGCGGCCGCCCCACTCACCTGGGCGCCCGCTCCTCGTCCGGCGGGCAGCCCGGATCCTCGCAACTCGAGCGCCCCCCCAGCTCAGCAGCCCCCGGAGTCCCGGGGCGCCCGTGCCCGAAGGGGGACGGGCTGACTTTCCAGAAAAGGCAAGGGACGTGCTCTGAGGGGCTTGAGAGCCGCGCGGCTTTTCTGGCTGCCCTGGCGTGGATCCGCCCGCGTCCCCACCCGCGGGCGTCTAGGCCTCTGTGGTGCGCCCCGGCTAGGACCAGGGACGCGGTGGCACCCACAGGCCATCTGGGTTCCTTAGCCGCGCCCTGAGCGATGCTAACCCCACCCCCATGTATCCTAACCCCGCCCCTGAAGACTCTACTGCTGGGACTCCAATCCCACACCCCATCTCACAGCACCCTAATCCCACCGCCGACGGGAGAGCGAGAGAGAACAAGAGCAGGAGCAGAGGCAGAGGGAGAGGGAGAGGCAGACTCCCTGTTGAGCAGGGATCCCCTTGGGGCCTAGAGGATGCCAAGACCCAGGGACCATGACCTGAGCTGAAAGCAGACGCTTAAGCAACTGAGCCACCCAGGCGCCTCCAAGGATTTTTTTTTTTTTTTTTTTTTTTTAAATACCGCCCAACCGAGGCTTCTAACTCTGCCCCTAAGGATTCTAACCGGTCTGGAAGGATAATAACCCTGCCCCTAAGAATTTTAATCCCTCCCCCAAAGATCAGAACCCTGCCCCCTCCTCCAAAAACCCTTACACCTGCCCTAATTCATTATAAACCCCGCCTCTCCAAACCCCAATGCGGTCCCCAAGGAGATTAAACCCGTCCTCCCAAGAACTGCAACACCATCTCCTTCCACAATCCTAATTCTGCCCTCAAAGAATTTTGAATCTCACATTTGAAGGATTTTTTAGCCTCACCCAACCAAAGGTTTTTAATGCTGCCCCCAAGGATTCTAATCCCTCCAACTAAAAGATCTTCACCCTTCACCTCAAAGGATTCTGACCCAGACCTCCAGATTCATAACCCAAACCCCAGGGATTCTGATCCTGCTCCTGGATAATCCCAGTGTTGTTCCCAAAGGATTTTAATCCACCTTCAGGATTCTAATCCGATCCATCCAAAAATTCCAACCCTACCCTCCAGGATTTTAACCCCTCATCGAAGAGTTCCAACTGGGCCCATAAGAATCCTAACCCCTGTCCTTGCCACTCCACAGGACTCTAATCTTCCCACTCTCGTCCCAAGCATCTGACCGGTTTTTCCCTACCATTCTAATCCACTCTTAGGAGGCCAGGCCCCTCCCCCACACAGCGTCCCAGGCCTTCCGGGTCCTTCTGTGGTCAGTGGTTTCCCCAATACAGGCCCCGCGCTATTCAAATGGCGTGCAAAGTTTCTCACCCACAGTCACCGCCCTGGCTCATTCTTGGCCCGTTTCCGGCACCTCAGAGGACTTTGAAAACTGAGGGGACGGGATGCCCGCCTGGAGGGCAACTGGAGGTCCCACATGAATGAGATGTGCCCAGGACCAGGCAAGGACAGAGCACATCTGCTCCTGGAAAAAGGGAGGTATTGTCGCACTGAAGTCTTTCAAGTACACTTCCAAAATGTGTAAGAATCTCACAGCGTTTCTGCATTCCCACTGCTACCAGCCACTTCAGGCCACCATCATCTCTTCATTCACTCATTCATTCACTCATTCATTCAGCCAGCAATACTGTACAGAGTGCAGGGATACACAGGGCTTCTTAACTTCAGTACGATTGACATTTGGGCTGCATAATTCTTTGTTGTGCGGGACTGTCCTGGGCATAGTAGGATGATGAACAACATTCCTGGACTCCACCTACTAAATGACAAAATTCATTTAAAAATACAGTTTAAAAATATTTTTAATGTATTTTAGGGGGTAAAGGGCAGAGGGAGAGGGAGTGTAAGTCTCAAGCAGACTCTACACTGAGCGTGGATCCCAATGTGTGGCTCAATCCCAGGACCCTGAGATCATGTCGTGATCTGAAACCAAGGGCTGGATGCTCAACTGACTGAGCCACCTGGGTTCCCCTTTAAAAATAATTTTAATTCCATGCTTAATTTACTTGAATGGTACTTATTCAATTTTGTGCTTCACCGTCACAGCCCTGGACTCCATCACTGTAATTAATATTTAGCTGTGTTGCTAAAGGTCATTGTCTGCATCTTCCACAGTTTATTTTTACACCCACCTAGTCATGGACAACTAGATGACACAAACTTCAGGCTACTATGTGCCCTGTGCACCTCTGTAAGAATTTTGTGAAGATTTGCTTTGCCAAGAACGATTGATGCTTGCAGATGGCTGCTGCCAAAATTCTTCTCCTAACATATACTTACATCTTTTAAAATTTAAATTAAATTCATTCTGGGGCACCTGGGTGGCTCAGTGGGTTAAAGTCTCTGCCTTTGGCTCAGATCATGATCCTGGGGTCCTGGGATCAAGCCCTGCATCAGGCTCTCTGCTCAGCAGGGGGCCTGCTTCCTTCTCTCTCTCTGCCTGCCTACTTGTGATCTCTCTCTGTCAAATAAATAAATAAAGTCTTTTTAAAAAATTAATTAAATTCAATCAGTCTTATATAATATCCAGTGCTCATTACATCACATGTCCACCTTAATGTCCATCACCCAGTTACCCCATCCCCCCAACTCCCTCCCCTCATTTCCCCACATCTTGACTGACTCTTGGTATCATCCATTAGTCTTTTTTTTTTTTTAAAGATTTTATTTATTTATTTGAGAGAGATAGACAGCAAGAGCAGGGAAGGAGCAGAGGGAGAGAAGCAGACTCCCTGCTGAGCAGGGAGCCCAATGCAGGGCTGGATCCCAGGACCCTGGGATCCTGACCTGAGCCAAAAGCAGACACTCAATCAACCGAGCCACCCAGGCACCCATCATCCATTAAGAGTTCCCCAGAAGCAGACCCTAGACATGGATTCAAGTGAAAGTAGGTTATTTGGGAGATATAGAAAACCCTGGTAGGGGGGGAGGTAGATAAGATAGGACAGGGAAAAAAGCCAATTAAGAGACCATTGCCAATGAAGTTACAACTGTGGGTTCCTGGAACTCACTCCTGCTGGAGAAGGAATTCTGGAGACACTGAGGTATTCCCATTTCATAGTTATTCTTCCTGGAAGACGAGGAAGCTGGGGCATTGATGTACTAACTCCTGGGAGACATTGGATGAGGGATGCTCCTGGGGGATATTAATCCTCCAGCTTTTCTGGCCTGCCCCTTGCATGCTCCAGCCACCAGAAAGAGAAGATACATGTTCCGGGGACACGAGACAGTCATCATTAGCATCAGCTACACCACCTTTCACAAGTTCGTCATTCCGATGGCAAAGGACCAGACAGCTGGAACATTGTCCTGTTAACAGTCAATTCCACCTCCCCCCCCAACTTTTTTTTTGCTATTGAAATAATGCTGCAGTAAAAATCTATGCGTGTGTTTCCAAAGCTTCTATCAACTTTAGGGGCATAGTTTCATACATAAAATGCACCATTAAAATATTCAGCTTGTTGAGTTTGGTAAAGGTATACACCCATGTAACCCCACTCTAATCAAAATATAGAACACTTCTAGGCACCAGGGGGGATCAGTCATTAAGCTTCTGCCTTTGGCTCAGGTAATGATCCCTCGATCAGGTACTGATCGAGGTCTATATCAGGCTCCCTGCTCAGCAGGAAGCCTGCTTCTCCTTCTCTCACTCCCCCTGCTTGTGTTCCCCCCGCTTCTGTCAAATAAATAAACAAACAACAACAACAACAAAAAAGATATAGAACATTTCTATCACTCCAAAGAGTTCCATTGTACCCTATTGCAGTCAGCTTCTCCCCCCTCCATTGCCTTAGGTAACCACTGTTTTTGGCTTTTTGTCTATTATAAATTAGTTTTGTATTTTCTAGTATTTCAAATAAATACAATCATACTATATGTTTCTTTTATGTCTGTCTTCCTTTACTTACATATTGCTTTTGAGATTTTCCATGTTGTTACGTGTTACAGTATTTTGTTCCTTTTCACTGCTGAGTAGTACTCCACAGTGTAGACATACCACAATTTGTTTATCCATTTCCTTATTGATGGACATTTGGGCTGTTTTCAGGTTTGGTTATATGAACAAAGCTGCTATGAACATTTATGCACAAACCTTCGTGTGGACATGTTTTCATTTCTCTTGAGGAAATACTTAGGGCTGGATTTGCTGGGTCAAGTGAGTGTATTTTTTAACCTGATAATACCCAGCTAAATTGTTTTTCAAAGCGATTATACCATTTTGTATCCCAACTAGCAATATAGTTTACAGTTTCTCCACATCCTTGCCAATTTGGTATTGTCGTTCTTTTTATTTTTTCTTTTTATTATTTATTTATTTTTAAAAGGCCATTCGAACTTTCTTTTTTAAGATTTTATTTACTTATTTGACAGACAGAGATCACAAGTAGGCAGAGAGGCAGGCAGAGAGAGAGGAAGGGAAGCAGGCTCCCAGCTGAGCTGAGAGCCCAATGCGGGTCTTGATCCCAGGACCCCAGGATCACGACTTGAGCTGAAGACAGAGGCTTAACCCACTGAGCCACCCAGGTGCCCCTTGTTGTTATTTTTAATTTAAAAAAAATTTCCCATCTAATTCATATTAGCATCAAAGAACATTTATACAATTATAAATTTATCCTAAAACGCTGCCTTACCAGTACTTGGGGTGGCAAATATTTTATCAGTTCATTCATTCATTGTCATGGGGAATATAGCTGACCACAAGAAGTAGTGCTAAATGCTGCCTCTTTGGGATCAAACTAGAGTTCAAACCCTGGCACTGCCATTTATCAATGGAATGATCTTGAACAAATCAGATCACCCCTCTGAGCCTCAGTTTTCCCAGCTATGAGGTGGAAAAAACAATAGTATTTATCTCAGTGAACCTTTGTGAAGATCAATTAACATCTTATGTACAAGGGTAATAGGATTACAAGAAAAATAAATCACGGCAAGAGGGTTGAAGGTGACTTGAGACAGAGTGGTCAGGGAGGACCTCACTGAGGAAGTAGCATGTAGCTGAGACCTGGTGAACTGGGGGAATAAGTCATGTGATAATCTGAGGGAAGTGTGTTCCAAACAGAAGGAACAGTAATGGCAAAGGTCCTGAGGTGCAACTGCACTTGGGTGTGTTTAAGGAATAAAGGAGGCCATGTAGCTGGATCAGTGTGGGTGCAGAGGAGAGTGATGGAGATGATGTTGGAAAGGTAGTGAAGTCAGATTATGAGGCCAAGAAGTCTTGGTGTTGGTATGAAACTTTAACTGACACAAGATGGGAACCATTGGAGGGTTTTGAGCAGAGGAGTAAACCACACTGGCTTGTGTTTTAACAAGATCTGTCTGGTTGCTGGGTGGAGAGTGGACTGGAAAGGCATGAATGAGGAAAGCAGGGAACCCAATGAGCAGGTTGAGGCAGTCGTCCAAGGGTAATATAATGATGGCATGGGCCAAGGTGGTGGCAACTGACAGTTATAAGCTCAGAAAGAGAAAAGATCAGAATACTTGAAACTTCATGGGTATGTACAAGGGAAGTCAATACAGCACCACTTTTACTAGGAAAGGGTTGGAAATAACCTATAACAATAATGGTTATTGTTGTTGTCAAGGAGAATAAGGATGTATAAAAACAAATCGCATCTTAAAAATTTAATTAATTAATTAATTAATGGGAGGGAGGGGCAAAGGGATAGAGAGAGAGATGATTCTAACCAGGCTCCATGCCCAGCCCAGAGCCCAACATAGGGTTTGATCTCATGACCCTGAGATCTCAAAACCCTTGATCTTGATCTGAAATCAAGAGTCAGATGCTCAACTGAGTGAGCCACTCAGGTGCCCCAAAACTAGTCATATTTCTATACACTAGCAATGAACAATCTGAAAATAAGGTTAAGAAAACAATTTCATTTACAACATCACTAAAATGAATAAAATCCTTGGGAATAATTTTAAGAAAAGTAGTGCAAGATAATTCAAAAACTAAAAAATCACCCTTGAAAGAACCTGAAGAGGACCTAAACAAAGTCATCTTATAGAATGAGAAAGATATCTCATGGAGAAGATATTTGCTTATAGATCGGAGGACTTAATATTGTGAAGGTGATGATAGTCTTTAAATTGATCAACATAATTCCCATATATTGAAAAAATAGACAAGCTCATCCTAAAATTTATAGGGAAATGCAAGGAATCCAGAACAACCAAGCAATCTTGAAAAAGTAAAACAAAGTTGGAGGACTCAAAATTCCCAATTCCAAAACTTAGTACATAGTTACAGTAATCAAGACAGTGTGGTACTTTATAAAGATAGAAATATATAACAATGGAACAGAATTGAGAGTCCAGAAGTAAACCCTCACATTATGGCCAACTGATTTCCAACAAGGGTGCCAAGACAATTCAATGGAGGAAAGAATAGTCTTTTCTAGGAATAGTGCTAGAAAAGCTAGATACCTCATGCAAAATCATTAAATTGGATCCCTACCTCACACCAAATAAGTCAAAATGGATCATAGATAAATGTCTGAGCTAAAACTATAAAAATCTTCATGACCTTGGATTAAGCAAAGCCTTCTTAAATATGACACAGGTAAAAACAACAAAAGTTGATAAGTTGGACTTCATCAAAACCAAAAACTTGTGCAGCAAATGGGACAATCAAGAAAATGAAAAGATAATGCATAGAATGGGGGTGAATACGGATCTCCTATTGGACTGGTTGCTCAAATATGTATACCCTTACAACTCAACAATAAAAAGACAACATAATTGAAAAGTGGACAAAAGATCTGAATAGATATTTCTAAAAAAAAATTATACAAATATCTAACAAGCACATGAAAAGATGCTTATTATCATTAGTCATTAGGGAAATACAAAGAGATGTCACTGCACACATTAGAATGGCTAAAATTAAAAAGATAATAACAAATGTTGATGGTCTGGGTGACAGAGCAGGAAGGAGACTTACTGGTCCTAGTATACTCTTTGTACACTAGAATTGTGAAACACTTAAATATATTAACTGCTCAAAAACTAAAAGTCAATTTAACAATCAGAGACTTGGGGGTGCCTGGCTGGCTCAGTCTACCAGCATGTGACACTTGTTCTTGGGGTTGTGAGTTTGAGTCCCACATTGGGTGTAGAGATTACTTAAAAAAAAAAAAATACTTAAATCAGAGACAGAGATAGAATCAATAGAGAGATAGAGCTGGGTAGGATTTTTAGAGGATGAAAAAGTCAAGAATAGTTTTTGGTGTGTACTTGACCATGGGTCAGGGATGGAGGAACGATGGACGCAAAGGCACTGAAGCTGGACTAACTACCTTTCACTAGCTATGATTTCGTTTTCTCATCTGCAAAGTGGAATGATAAGAGTACCTATTTCACCAGGTCATTAAATCATCACATTAAAAGCTCTTATTATTGTGCCCTCACTTGTTTCACCTGATTTAAATCTCTTTGAGATAGGAATGATTACAAGTGGGTAGTGGGTAGCTCAGAGAGGTAAAGACACCTGCCCAAGGTCACACAGCCAGCAAACGACAGGGCTGGGATTCAAACTGAGTTCTGTGAGTCTCCGGTGTACCTTTAAAGCCCATGCTTGTAAGGAGTACACAAACTCAGTAAGAGTGCCCTGCAGCCTGAGGAGCAGGGAGAAATATTCGGACTAGGGGACACATCTCAGGGCTCAGTCCTGGAGGGAGGGCATGAACTGGGGAACAACACTGGCTTCACTTTATGGTGAGTCAGATGATGGCTCTTTCAAAAATATATTTTCCTATCTCAGAGGGCATTTGCATTTCATATTTCAAATTCTTTGGGACCACTGTTGATTGTTCTATATTCAAAACAAGATGGGGGATGGGGAAGAGAGCCACAGTCATTACTTCAGGGCTCAGATATTTCCCCTTTTATTTACAAAAGTAGTCAGTGTTCATTTGACAGCAATATTCTCCCAGGCAGGTCACTGCTGCCCTCATTTTCCAAGAGAGGTAAATGAAAATCTGAGAAGACCAGCTCCTAAGAAACTCACAACCACCCCAACAGGTCACTGATGCCCCTTCCTCAAGTTCCTACATTCTCCATCACCTCTAGCTCCTTCCCCCACCCTGCCTCAGTTTTTGTCAGAGAACTTGTCACTACCAGGCACTATAATACACATTTATAATAAGTTAATCTGTTTATTGTCTGTCTTTTCTGCTTATTTGCAAGCTCCATGCAGGTACTATTCATCTGCCCATTTTGCAGATGAAGAAACTGAAGTTTAAGGTTTGCAAACAGCCAGTCAAGGATCGCACTGAGATCCAAACCCTTTATTCTTTGGTTAATTCTGTTAATATTTATAAAGGGCTTATTACTTGCATGTCTGCCAGGGGCTGGAAGCACGAAAAGATGAACAAGATGCCTTCAAGCAACATCCAATCAAATCAGGGAGACAAACTTAAACCGACAACTCAAATACAGAGTGGAAAATGCTGAGGGAAGTACTGAGAGGCCCATTGTTTTGTAGGGCTAAGTAGGAGGGCCACTGGTCCCGCCTGGGGTGCCTCAAGGAGGACTTCTTGAAAGAGGCGATAGGTCGACATTTAAAGGATGCTAACAGAAGAGCATGGCAAAGGGTATTTCAGACAGAAGAGACAGCCTGACAAAGACTGGAGGGAAAAACAGCTTGACTTGGCTGATGAACCACAAACACTACTGTGTTGTTGGTGCCTGAAGCCCCTGGGCGCAGACAGGTGGAAAATCAGGCTGGAAATGGCTGCAGAAGCTGATAAGGAGCCGGGGCTTTCTCCTGTGGGTGACCGGGAAGACTATGGGTGTGTCTCAGAAGCTTACCTACACCAGGTACCATTCTAGAGTCAGCTGACCTCCTACTCAGGGGTCTGGCGGGACTGGGCGGGAATGGGGGTTTTGAGGGGAGCCCAAGAAGTTGTTTTTCTGACCCCAGCTGCGTGCCTCCTCCAGCTGACGGGTTTCCCCATACCCCGCCCCCCACAGGGGAGTTGGGGGACAGTTCAGTTTCACAACCCCCTGCCTTCCCCCAGCGTCCCCGGAGGGCAAGAAAAGAGGAAGCACTCATCGGACTTCCTCCTGGGTCCGGGTGCGCACAAGCTCATGCAGGTCCCTTCGGCGGTTGAGGGTGCTAAGCCAGACCTGCCACCCGCCAGCATTCCGCGAAATAAGGCCAAGGTCCCGGCCCCGCCCCCACAAGGCGGCGGCCACGCCCCCGCGGAAGTGAGCCCGGGCTCCAGAACCAGGAGAATGGGTTCCAGTCCCAGCAATTCTGATTTGCTCTCTGCAAACCTCCTCTCTGCAGACCTCTCTGAGCTTTGCACCTTGAACAAGGCACATCCTACAATCTGAGGCAGTGTGCACGAATTGACATGGAGAGATCTCCAAGACATACTTGCAGAGTACTATGCAAGTACACTTAAAAAGGAACATGGTTTTGTATTTACCTATATCTGTATGTAAACCTAAAGGGAAAGGTGTGGAAACTCTACAGCCCACAAGAACAGAAGTTGTCCCTGAGGAAGATAGGAACATTGGAATCAGGGGGAAGAGATGGTGACTGTTTCTCAGGTTTTTGGTTTTGGGGTTTTTTTTTTTTTTTTTTCATTTTTAAACTTGACCGTATTTATTTGTGTAATTAAAATAGTAATAATAAACGAGAGGGCTGATGTATGTGGTTATTGAAGGTCTTTTCCTTAAACATTTTGTTATGAAAATTTCCAAACATACAGCAAAATTGAAAGATTTACAACAAGAGCTTTATAGTACTTACCATTTACATTCTATTGTTAACATTCTGCTTGCTTCATCACATGTCTGTCTGTCCATCCAGCTATCCATCAATTCATCTTTTTTTTAATAGGTTTTATTTATTTGAGAGAGAATGAGCGCACAAGCAGGGGGTGGGAGGGCGGGCAGAGGGATAGCAGATTCCCCACAGAGCACCCAGTGCGGTTGGTGGGGGGCTCCATCCCAGGACCCTGAGATCACGATCTGAGTGGAGGGCAGATTCTGAACCGCTTAACCCACTGAGCCACCCAGAGGCCCGTCATCAATGCATCTTTTTAAAATGTATTTCAAAGTTAATTACTTCAGCCCACATATTATTAACTAGAGTTCAATGTTTTTTACAGCATTTTTTTAGAAGGGGGGAGGGGCAGGGGGTGCAGAGAGTGAGAGAGTCTCAAGCAGCCTCCATGGCTAGGGAGGACCCCCACAGAAGTCTCAACTCAGGAACCCGAGATCATGGCCTGAGTAGAAATCAAGAGTCCGACATTTAACCGACTGAGCCACCCAGGTACTACTCTTTACAGTATTTTTTTAATGTAAAATTTACATTGAACAAAATACATAGCTTGAGTGTACATTTGCTGAGTAGTTACAAATGCATATGCATCAACATAACTTCAACTCCATAAGAAAACATTTCATCACTCTAGAAAGTTTCCTCTTGTCCTACAGTGTATTTTGATTGCCAGCATTCTATGAGTCAGCATTCAAGATAGGACCAGGAATATAGTAAGTGCTCAATAAATGTTAGCTGAAGGGCATCTGGCTGGCTCAGTCAATAGAGTGTGTGACTCCTGGTCTTGGGGTTGTGAGTTTGAGTTGGGTGAAAAATAAAATCTTTTAAAAAATAAGAATAAATTGGGGCACCTGGGTGGCTCAGTGGGTTAAGGCCTCTGCCTTCAACTCAGGTCATGGTTCATCTCAGGGTTCTGGGATCGAGCCCCACATCGGGCTCTCTGCTCAGCAGGGAGCCTGCTTCCTCCTCTCTCTCTGCCTACTTGCAATCTCTCTCTGTCAAATAAATAAATAAAATCTTTTTAAAAAAGAATAAATGACAGCTGAAGGAATGAGTGTGCACATGGCCTGTTTCCCTGAAGGCAGAAGCATGCCTTTTTCCCTTCCACTGCCCCACAGAACTGAAACTCAGTAAATGCTTATTAAAGACTTATTGATTGCATTAGGTATATATCGTTGTGTAACAAACTACCCAAAATTTAGCAGCTTAAAACATTACAAAGGGTTATTATCTTACACAGTTTCTGTGGATCAGGAATTGGGGAGCAGCTTAGCTCAGTGGTTTGACTTGAGATTTTTCATGAGGCTGCAGTCGAGAGCCGCCTGGAATCATGTGAGAGACTGACTGAGGCTGAGGATCCATTTCCAAGATGCCTCACTCCCAGGACAAGAGGTGCCCATTCCCCAACAAGTGAACCTCTCGGTAAGGCTTGCCTGAGTGTGCTCCCAACATGGGGGCAGCTCTCCCCTAAGAAAGAGTGATCCAGGAGAGCAAGGTGAAGTAGCCTGTTGATTCCACAGGTCATCCCTATTCAATGTGGGAGTGGTCTACACAAAAGCAAGACTACCACGAGGCTAGACCAACTGGGGTCTTCTTGAAGAAGAAGAAGGTAGTCATTATGAACAGGTATTCAAATTTTCTGAGCTCTCGCTTTGTGCTGGGTGTGATGCTGGGCTCCATGGAGTACAGGAATGAGTCAGAACTGACTATCCCTTTTCCCCTCACAAGATGTGTGCGTGTGTGTTGGGAGTGGTGGATGTGGGGTGAGATCAGACAGTCATGGAAACAGATGGTGTTACAGAGTACAATAAGTATCACAATAGCGGCTTTAACAAAACTGCTTTTATGTAATTCGTATTTGTGGTACAACATTCAAGACACAGCATGAAAGAGGGTTTCCTTCTCTCCTTATTCTATAACTATACACTCTTCCAGCTTTGGCAACAACTGGAACCCATTTCTTATATCCTTTCAGAACTATCCTGTGCATATACACAAAGACATTTTCCACCCTCTTTAGACAAAAGGACACCGCTCTTCAAAGTGTGTGCCTCTCTGCATCCTGCTTTTCCCGCCTCGCTTACTTTATCTTGGAAGTAATTTCCCATCCGTTCATAGAAAGCTTCTTCATTTTTATTAATGGCTGTATAGCATCCTATTATCTGTGTGAGCTGCGGATTACTTAACCAGTCTCCGATCACTGAACATTTGTTTATTTCTTTTTTTTTTTTATGAGACTGACACGCTACCTACTGCGCTAACGAGGCACCTATTTCCTTTTTTTCTTTTTTAAGATTTTATTTACTTATTTGACAGAGAGAGAGAGAGAGATCACAAGTAGGCAGGCAGAGAGAGGAGTAAGCAGGCCCCCCGCTGAGCGGAGAGCCCGACGCGGAGCTTTATCCCAGGACCCTGAGATCATGACCTGAGCCGAAAGGAGAGGCTTAACCCACTGAGCCACCTAGGTTCCCCCATTTGTTTATTTCTAATCTCAATAGTTTTCTTTGCCCATCCATCACCTCTACTTGAGTGTAAACGTAGAAGTTCCTGGCTGTGTATTTGCTGCGTCAACAGGTCCAAGCATGTAAAATATTGTTAAATAGGGTTTATAGCAATGTACATTTCTACCAGCAACGTGGGACAATGTCTGTCTCCTCGCACCTGTACCCACATGGTAAGTGACCAGACTTTCCAAACTTAGCCAATCCAGTGACTGAACAATGTTCTCTCGATGTGGTGTTAATGTATGTTTCTCTTACTATATGTGAGGTTGGCACTTGCCACATTTCAGAGTTACTTGTATTTTCTTCTCTGAGGCCCCGTACAAATAATTTGCCTATTTTTCTATTGCACTGGGAGTGTTTATTATTTGTTTGAATATCTTCTTTGCACATCAAAGACACTATCCCTTTGTCTACACAATAAGCTTCAAAAACAAGGATTTTTTTGGTTTGTTTTTTGGAACAAGTCACTTTTAGACATTAATGAGAATTTTCTGCAGGTCATGTCATCTTCTGGGCATCAGGGCAGAGCTGCCCATGGTCTAGGGAGCAGCTGTGCCCCGTAAGGTTCTGGTGTGTGTGTTGGGGGAGGGTAAGAGGTGGGAGGAGGGGGGCAAGGAGGCAGTTGTTAATTCTTGCACTGGACCGAAAGGGCTGTCACCTGTGAACTCACCATCCCAGGACGTAGGCAGGACAGGCTGGCCTAACTCTAAGATCCTTTGCCCTTCATCTGAAATGTCTGAGGATAGGCAAGAAATGGGAGGGCACACCAATAGGGCTGCTAATTTCTGATCATCTAAGCCTGAATGGGTGGAGACTGGATCTAGAAGCTCCAAGCTACATTGCTTAATAGTAGTATAAATTTTCTAGAATGTAAACACCAAGAGGCCAAGGTTCAAGTGTTAAACAGTTGTGGAATGAAGGAAGGAAGGAACAAATGAATGAATGAATCTAATCAAAGGTTGTGAGAGGCAGAGTTTCTGAGCAGGGAGGGAGGAGGGAGCCTTTTTACCCCTGCCCCTCCCTGAACAGTGCTCTCTCCTCTTCCTTCCTCCCACCACATCTGAGTCAGGTCTCAGCTTTGGTCATCAGGTCCTGCCCCAGCTCTCAGGGCCCAGGCTCTCCTCTGCCCTCTAGTCAACCCACCTCTCCAAGCAGCTAGACCCCTTGTGGTCACTCCCCATGACCTGCACTTCAAGGGACTTCTCAGTCTGCCTGCTCCTCTGCTTTCCTCTCCCATAAGTCCTGTTTCTCACCCTCCACACCTTATGTTCCTCCAAAAATAGTTGTGGTCACATTTATTGAGCACTTCCTGTATGTCCTTTTACATGGGTCATGCTGAAGTCTTGCAACGATCTACAAGATCTATGAGAGTTATTATTATCCTTATTTTATAGATGAGGAAACCAAGACCAGAGACATTCAGGAGCTTATCCAAGGTCAGCCAGCTAGCAGATGATAGAATTGGGATTCAGAACTCACTCAGTCTGGCCCCCGGGGCCGCGGTGCCTCACTGGTGCTGTAGAGCTAACTGGTTACCAGTCTTGGAGGGTGCCATGCTCCTTCAAGCTCCCTGCCCTTTGCTCATGATGGCCCCTTCTGGAGGGCTCTCCTGTCTACCTTCCTCTACTTGCCAAAAGTTTTGCTCATCCTTCAAAGTCTTGCTTGTAAGTCACCCCCTCTGCAAAGCCTTTTCTGTTTGCCCTAGGAAGAGCTAGTTGCTCACTCTTCAGTTTCACAACTGAGAACTTTATGCTGTAATTATTTAGGGACCTGTCTCCCCCATCAAGCCGTGAGCACCCACCCCCACCCCCGCCAGGGGACAGAGCTTGTTCTATATCTCCCTCTTGTCTAGCACAATGCTTGGTACAGAGTGCATGCTCTCAAAATTATGGTGACCAAAGGACAGTGGCCTGAGGACTCCTCCCAACACTCTGTTGTGAAGGTCTGCTAGGAGCCTCTGGTGGGAAGCTGGGAGAATGTAGGAAGTTGCAGGGCCCAAAATGAAAAGAGTCACCACTGTAAGGGGCAGCTGGAGACAATTTCACTAATGTCACCATTTGACCATGGATCAAAACTGTCCCCACGAAATTTAGCTGGTAGGGAAGTCCCATCCTTATATCACCTCTAGAGGTTTTTGGGAAGCAGCTGTCTAACCGCCTGTGGTTTCCCCCCTCTTGCAGTGCCAGGAATGAAACCATAATGAGAAGTGATCCTGGAAAGGCCTCTGGAAGTTACAGGAGGAAGTGTGACCAGACTCCTCATGCTGAGAGCCTGGACTGCCCCACACAGGGCTCTTAGGACCTCAGAAACCAAGGGGTTACATGGCTTTGGTAAGAGGGTAGTTCCGGGATGGGTGGGGACTTCCTCCGGGTGTGAGGGAAATTGCTCCATCCCTGGAACTATGGGGTAAGAACTGTCCCAGTGACTCTTAGCGGCCCTGTGCTATGTTTCTCCCTCTGTGTCTGTCTCACGCAGGAACTTATTAAAGTTCCCCATAGTCTCAGGACAAATGCCTCAGCCTGTGGTCACTACATCCCAAAAGTTGGTGGACAGGATAGTAGAGCAGTTAGGACTATGGGATCTGTGGTTGGCCAGAAATGGGTCCAAATCCCAGCTCACTGTGTGACCTTGGGTCTTTCATGTCACTTCCTTAAGCTCTAGTTCCCTCATTTGTAAAATGAAGATAAACAAATTTTAAAACATCAAAATTGAAGATTTGTTCAATGGAGCAAATTTGTTCAAACGAAGGCACAACGGGCCAGTGATTTGCAAAATGTGTTCCCCAAACCGTCAGGTACTTGAGTACTTGTTTGAAATGTAGAATCTCGAGCCCCAGGCCTGCTCTATTGAGTCAGAAACTCTGGGGTGTGGCTCAGCGATCTGTGTTTTAGCAAGCCTTACAGAAGATTCTGGTGCATGGTAAAGTTTGAGAACCACCGCCACAGACAAACCGGACGTGAGCAACATATTGGGGATGATATTGGGAACATCAACAACCAACAAGGTATTAATATCTAAAATGTACAAGTTACTTCTGCAAATTGACAAGAAAAAGATAGGAAGCCCAATAGATAACGGGCTCAAGACAGGAATGGGCAGTTCACTGAAGGCGGAGCCCAAAACCCCGACAAGTATAGGAGAAGATTCTGAATCTCATATAATCAGAGAAATTCAAACAATGAGATGCCACCTTTACCCAAACTATAGGCAAAAATTACAGTCAGATAATGTAAAAGCTAATGAAAACATGGGGAGACAAGCATCTTTCACATGCCATTAATAGGATTTAGTGACATTTAAAACATATATGTGATCCGCTAATTCCACTCGGGTATAGAGTCCAAAGAAGTTTTCACATAGGCCCATAAGGTCATGTTCAAAGCTGTTCATCACAGTGTTGTTTGTGATGAAAGGAAGTTGGAAGCCATCTGGTTGTCCATCATTGGGGCGGGGGAGGGAATAACTAAAACCATGGATGCTCGGGGCACCTGGGTGGCTCTTTAGGTTAAGCCTCTGCCTTCAGCTCAGGTCATGATCTCAGGGTCCTAGGATTAAGCCCTACATCAGGATCTCTGCTAAGCAGGGAGCCTGCTTCCCCCCCTCTCTCTGCCTGCCTCTCTGCCTACTTGTGATCACACTCTCTCTCTCTCTGTCAAATAAATAAATAAAACCTTTAAAAAAAAAACATGGATGCTTAACTTGGAATGCTTTGCAGCAATTTGATGCAATAAGCTAGACTTTCCCTCAGTAACGTGGGTCTATCTTTTTTTTTTTAAAGATTTTTTTATTTATTACTTTGACAGAGATCACAAGTAGGCAGAGAGGCAGGCAGAGAGAGAGAGAGAGGAGGAAGCAGACTCTCCGCTGAGCAGAGAGTCCGATACAGGGCTCGATTCCAGGATCCTGAAATCATGACCTGAGCTGAAGGCAGAGGCTTAACCCACTGAGCCACCCAGGCACCCCAATGTGGGTCTATCTTAAATATCATATGATGGAGTGAAAAAAAGGGAAGCAATGGAATTAGATTTTTCACACAACACAGTTCATGTAGTGTAAATACACACACAAAGCGTTGTGTGTATCATGTTCAGGGACACATATCAACACGTAGGGTGGGTGTGCACTGTGGGGAGAGGAAGGAGTGTGGGGAATGAGGGGTGAATTAAAGCAAAACAAAACATCAGAGGGCACTGAAGGACTAATTACGATGGGATGGCCATTTGCTACAAACTGAGGATAAATCATGGAACTCTGGACCTAAAGCCCTAATAATATTACTTTAAAATCGTGATCATTGTACCTGCCTCGTGGTGAGTACCATGTGTCTGGCCATGGAAGGCTCTGTGAAGTTTTACAAATAAGTTTTTGCAGTTCTGTGTTAGTCTCTTGTCTCCTCTTAGGGCTTTTACTTTACTTTTACTTGTCCTTACGCTGACTTCTCTGCCTCTCCAACCTTGCCAACAGGTTTCTTCAACTACCCTGGACTCCCGGGATGGTAGCTTGTGGAGTCTGGGGGAACTTTTCATCTGGGGCTTGAGCCCAGAGCCAGGGTGCAACCGAGCCATGGGGAACAAGTCCTATTTCCTCTTCACAAACTTCTCCAAGGGTCTTCTTACAGCCCATCCTCTCTTCAGTTCCTACCCCACTGCTCCCAAGTGAGATAGGCAGGACCAAGTCCGAAAGTATCAGGTGTGGAAGGGAACAGCTTTTATTGGGTGCCTATCAGGTGCTGGACCCAGCCCCAAGACCTTGACTTTTGTTAGTCCCCAGAACCACCCTGAGAAGTGGGAGGCGCCCACCTCATCCAACAGATTAGGGAATGGAAGTCACCAAGAGGTGAGAACACTAACCGGACAGGAGCCCTAGGTCTGTCTGGCTCTAAATCCAGATCTAAACAAGCAACTCCTTCAGAGTTTTAGGACCAGGACTGGGACCCCGATCATCTACTTCTGACTCAACAGCCAGCAGAGAAAAACCCCTGTTTCACACTGATGATCCAATTCCTGCCATGAGGGGAGGGGCGACCCTGACACTTAGAGTCCTAAGAAGACCCTCGACACTATTTCGTATGGTTAGCTTGAGGTAATCTCTAAGGAGAAATAGGAGATTCTCTTAAGTTCCTTCCCATTCTTTGAACCTTAATTTCTCAAACTGTGAAAGAGAACTGCCTGGGCTCTGGGGCTTTTTTTCTGTCTGCCAGCAGGTGGAGCCCACCCCTCATCCCTGCGTTGGCCTCCAGAAAGTTGCGGGAGTGGGAGGGCAGGGAAGGAAGATGAGAGGTCCTGGGACCGCGCCTGGGGCTAGCGGGACAAAGTGGGGCGCTGCCCATCCTGGTCTGGCAGAGGGGCCCACTGAGCCTCCGGCAACTGCGACATTAGGGCCCCGCCCCCTGCAGGACATCCTTGGTACTGCAGGGACTGGAGCCCCGAGGGCAGGGACGGATACCCGGGGGGAGTGGAGGCCCGAGTCCGTTGCGAGGGGGTCCCTGGGCCCGGGGTCTCACAAGCAGGAGCCAGTGAGACGCAGCCGGGATTGTGGGTGCGTCCCCACCGTCCCCTTCGTCTGCGGTTACAGGTAGTTGTCCTCCGCCGCATCCCCCCCACCCGGGGAGTCCCTGGCCTCCTCGTCCGTGCTTTCATCATCGTCGGGGGCCAGCGCCTCGATGTCGTGCGTGATGTCGGCCAGCAGCCGGTGGAAGGCCTGTGCCTCGGGCCGCTGGGCCGCGCCATCGTAGCTGCGCACAGCCGACGCCGACGTGGAGCTCATGCTGCGCTTGATGCGGCCGAAGCTGTCGGTGAGAATGCCGCCCTCGCGGATGCCCACGCCCTCCAGGAAGCCCTCGAAGTAGCCGATGTCCTGGTCAGGGATGAAGGGCCGCATCCCTGCGGGGCCGAGAGGCCGGGAGACTCCTCGAGGTTCAGCCCTCCCCCTCCCACATCGGAGCCACCTTCTTCAGAGATCTGAGTCCAAATCCCTGCTCCACCCACTGGTTGGTGGCCTTGCTCAAATTCCTCGCCTCTGCACCAGAGCATAATAATCTAATGCTCTGCACAGAGTAAACGCTTAATACAGGTTAGCTTGTCGTTGTGACTTGTAACGGTTACATCCCCATTTATTAGTTGTGTGACCCTCATTAAATAGCTACTCTGAGCCTACTTTCCTCGTCTGTAAAACTCAGATAATCGCACCAGTTCTCCCGGTAGGGTTGTGAGGAGGTGCCTGGCTCACACTGAGGGTCCCAGACAAGTCAGCCCGTTTTGCCTCCATCTCTACTCATTAGCCATGTGACTTCAGTACTTTGCTTCTCTGAGCCTCAGTGTCCTCATCTGCAATATGGGGGCAATAAGTTCCCATTTTCCAAAGCTGACGCATTCAAGGAGGGTAACTGCAAAATGCCTGTTAGCTTATTAGTATTATCATTCCTGATGCTATTATTAGCCTTTCTTACCAGCAGCGTGACCTTGGACAAATTCCTTAGCCTCTGTGAGCCTCAGCTGCCTGTGGGGTGGATGGGGAGAATCACTTCCTCGCCCAGTTTTGCTATGAAGGTGAATGGTTATACTAGTGCTCTCTTCTTATGTGCCATGACAGCAAGCATGTCTCTCTTCTGTTCTGCCCCTTTCTCCTCCCTGAGATGGATTTCATGATCTTGGCTTTATTGGAGGCTGAAGAATAGGAGTGAACACGTCTAGCCTGATGCCTGATTGGGAATGTCATGGACTATGTAGGGGCTTAGCTGACCTTGGGGGGTGGGTTGAGGGGCTCACCAAGGAGGAGGAACTTGCGCCGGTCTCCATAGAGCTTCAGCAGGCCCGCACAGTAGTCCTGGATGGGCAGCCCCAGCCGGTACTCTCGCAGCAGCATCGCAAACTGCTGGATCTCAAGGGGTCCCAGTTTACTCCGCAACTGCAGGGACAAGATTCAAGATCAGTCCCAGGGAGCAGCCCCCCACCCCACCTCTGCCTAAAAGACCCAGAGCCCTCTCTGTAAGGCTATATTTGGCCAAGACTTCCCTTGAAACCTTCCCATGGCCTATTGCGGAGGGGGGCATCCAGATCCTCTGGACTAAATGTAAGCATGGATGTGGATTCAAGCTGCCTGAGTTCGCATCCTGGCCCCTTGGTCAGCTCTGTGGTCTTGGGTAGGTGACAACTTCCCTGACCCTTACTTTTCTTATATATAATGAGGATAATGGTGGCACTTCCCACCTTGGTTATTGAGATTAAAAAAAAATGCATAAAAGGTATATAGAATAGTGCCTGGTATACAGCAAACAATCAGTGCTAGCTGACACTTGTTAAGGCTTTCACAAGCTGGCCTCTGTTTACTTTCCTAACCTCATGTCCCACCCTGATCTTCAACGTCTGCTTCAATTATGTCCAGGATTATTCATGATTCCTGAAATGCTCCCTGTGATTTCTCCAGTCTCCAGGCCTCTGTTTGTGCTGTTCGCATTGCCTGCCCCAGCTCACCGTGACCATGTAATCTTGCAGCTGCTCGAGGCCCGGGCCACTGTGGTCACTGCCGCTGCAGTGGGAGCCATGGAAAGAGGGTGTGGACGTGCCACTATAACACGCTTCAAATGTATCCTGGGAGCCATTGCTGCAAAGAGAGGCAGAAAGGGGGGCCCTCACTCACCTCCCTCCAGCTCCTCTCAGGTGGAGGTGGGAAGGCAAAGCTACCAATGCTCTGGGCCTGAGGCCTCATTCAAGATCCCATTTTGGCCTCTAAGGCCACACATTTTCTGGCCCTGAGTCTCTCTGCTGCCTTAATGCACCCTCACTTTGCGTGTTCAGGCCACTCTGCCTTCTCTCTATTCCTCTAGGACTCCAAGTACCTCTTCACCTCTGGGCCTTTGCACATGCTGTTCCCTCTGCCTGAAATGCCTCTCTCCCCCCCGTCTTTTGCTCGACTAACTCTTACTCGTCACTGGGGCTTAAATGTCACCTTCCCAACATTTTCCCTGACCCCCTCCCAATGACTGGGTTAGATCCTCTGTCAAATGTGGTCACAAACCCATAAGTCCAATCATGACATTTGAGACCTTTCCAGATCCCCCAATCAATGTCCACAGTGGCCTCTTGGCTGCTGTGCACCAAGCTTCATCCTGCTTCAGAACGCTTGCACTGTCTGCCCTCTGCCTAGGGCACTCTTCCCTTTTCCTCCTTTGGGTCTCAGTTCAAGTGGCATCAGCTCTGAGAGGCCCTCCTAACTCCCCAGAGGTGGAAGGCTCCCGTGGCCTCTCTCTCAGCATCCTGAGGTGCTTATTCTCTTTCATGCTTACCATTAATGCTTATTTCTATTAAATCATGATTTCATCATCTCCTGTGTCAGACACTTTAACTGCGCTTGCGCTGTAAACCATGCAAGGGAAGGACCTTGGTTTCTTCGTCTGTTAAGTACCTGTTCAGTGCCCAGCACAGGTCTCATCCTTGTCTGGCTCCCCACTGTAACCCTAGCACACAGCAGTCTCTGGTGCAGGAAAGGTACTCAAGAAATCTTGCTTAATAAAAATTCAACCTGGGGCACCTGTGTGGCTCAGTCAGTTAAGCCACCAGCTCTTAATTTCAGCTCAGGCCATGAACTCACAGCTGTGGGGTGGAACCCCTCATCAGGCTCCAAGCTCAACCTGGAGTCTGCTTGGGATTTTTTTTTTTTTTCCAAAGATTTTATTTATTTATTTGACAGAGAGAGATCACAAGTAGGCAGAGAGGCGGGCAGAGAGAGAGAGAGGAGGAAGCAGGCTCCCTGCTGAGCAGAGAGCCCAATGTGGGGCTCGATCCCAGGACCCTGAGCTGAAGGCAGAGGCTTTAACCCACTGAGCCACACAGGCGCCCCTGCTTGGGATTCTCTTTTTCGCTCTCCTTCTGCCCCTCCCCCTGCTCGTGTGCTCTGTCTCTCTCTCAAAATGAATAAATAAAATCTTTTTTAAAATAAAGGATATAAAAGATTCTCTACCCCCTGCTCTCTCTCTTTCTCTCTCAAAAAAAAAAAAAAAAAAAAAAGTTATCCTGCCTCCTGTTTTCTAAATTGTTCCAGAACCATCTTGCATTATTACCTCCAGAAAAGCAGTGTGGCATAGTGGTTAAGGGATGTGGACCTGGAGCTAGCCTGCTCAGGTTCAAATCTCAGGCTTACAACTTACTAGCTGTTTGACCCTGGGCAAGCTGCTTAGCTTCTCTATTCTTCAGTTTTTCCATCTGTGAAATGGGATGACAAAAATGGATGTCACAAGAACTAGAGGAGTCTGTGCAGCACCTGGGGTCATGGACTATAAGCAGTAAATGAACAATAGCTACTGTAATGTTGCTTCATGAGTTTTTTTTTTTTTTTTTTTAATGCAGTGCTTGGGGGCACCTGGCTGGCTCAGTTGGCAAAGCACGTGACTCTTGATCTTGGGGTGGTGAATTCAAGCCCCATATTAGCGGTAGAGTTTATTTTTTTTTTTTTAAATGAAGTGCTTTATAGAACAGCACTAGGCACACATTAAGCTCAAAGGTTAGCCATTATCATGATTGCCATCTCCCCGGCAGATATCAGGTTGTTTAAGGACCGGCCCAAGTGCACACAGTATTAAGAAGGTGAATATATTGCTGCCAAAGAGTGGGGAGGGGGGGTCAGAGATTGCTACCAGTCAAGCCTAAGGCCTTAGTAACAGAACCATCATGACCAACTTGTCCCCCAGTTTGCCTGGGACTTCCCTGGTGTTAGTACTGAAATTCCCATGTCCAGGAAATGCCCTCAAGGCTGGGCGGGGGGGCAGGCTCGTCACACTAAACAGAACCCTGGACAATGTTCCTGGGTGAGTTTGTTATGCTGCACTTTCCAGCCTTGCTGGCCACTAGTGGTGACCACGTGACCAAGTTCTGGCCAATGAGACATAAGCAGAAGTCGTCAGGTGGGACTCCCAGCAAAGCTCTTTACCGAGGCCTCTGGCAGGACACTGTGATGACAGTCACACACCCTCATCTTGGTCCATGAGGTGACTTTGAGGATGGGAACAAGTGCTAAGGAGGGGAGAGAAGACAGGCCTGGACCCCAGCCATAAACGCCTGATCTATTTTATATAAGAGACAAGGTGGGAAAAAAGCTATCTTGTTTAAAGCTCTTTTTTAGGGTTTTCCATCACATGGAATTAAAACTAAAGTAAACCCAAGTCATTTTTTGGTATTAGCTCTGACTTGGGTTCTGCAGGCAACTGTGTCTGGAAGATGAGCAGAGAACTACAGGCCTACGTGGGCCCTGTTCTGGGTTCTGGCCCTCCCCTGGGCCTCTCAGAGTCTGGGTTTGGATCCTCTGAGCTAACTAAAGCCCAGAGAGATCGGTTTACCTACCCCCCACCCTCAGAGTCCAGGGTGTCAGCACAAATCGAGGTGGGGTCATTTTCTCCCACCCTCTCTTGCCCACAAGGGGCACAAGAATGCCCAGAAGAGTAACCTTAATTGTGCGGGGATGGGGGGGCAGGACGGTACCCACAAGGAGCTGCAGCAGCTGAAGTCGGCGTCATAGGCGTAAGTCCCATCCGTGCGGCAGCTCTCACCTGGGGTCAGCAGACAGGTTGGCTGTCAGAGGCCGCAGACCAGGGACCGACATCCCCTGCTCCCTAAGGCCCCAACCTCAGCCCCTCCCTGTGGCTGGGCTGGTGGCGGGAGCATGGATGGCCTTGTAAGCAACCGTAAGGGTATTAGCTTTTACCCTGAGTGAAATCAGGCAGCGACTGGAAGATTCTGACCACGATTCCTACCCCCACCACCAACACACAGACAGCCTTTGGGGGGCAACTCACCCCCTCTCCTGGCCCTCAACTTCCCCAAGGCTGGAACACCACCACCTTCCTGCCTGCCTCACAGGGGTCTTAGGATAGCAGGTAAGGTAAGAGGTGAGGTAATTTTTTTTTAAAGATTATTTATTGATTTATTTGACAGAGAGAGAGAGATGACAAGCAGGCAGAGAGGCAGGCAGAGAGAGAGGAGGAAGCAGGCTCCCTGTTGAGCAGAGAGCCCGATGTGGGGCTTGTCCCAGGACCCTGCCATCATGACCCGAGCCAAAGGCAGCGGCTTAACCCACTGAGCCACCCAGGCGCCCCGAGGTAATGTTTTGAAAACTGTTTGAGGCAAGAAAAATAAAAAGAACTTTGAGGGAAAGAACCCCAAATCTTGAGAGGATAAAAGCACTATTTAGTGAGAACTTGCCCTCTACCTACGCCTGTTACTCTCTGAATCCACTAGCCTTACCCTTCAGATCTTGGCTTGCTCAGTGTCACTTCCTCAGGAAGTGGCTTCCCAGGTGAGGCGGGTTCCTCAGTCTATGTTCTCAGAGTACAATGTGTGGCTACATTTTATTTATGCAACTATTTAATTACTGTGGGTCTACCACAGCAATGCAAACCTTGTGAGAGCAGGGGCACGTCTGGTTCTAATCCCCAGTATATCCTGGTGATAGCAGGTGCTTCAGTAAATATTTGTTGAATAGAATGAAGTTGAAATATTTGTTGACTTATCTAATTTACCCATCATCCTGTGAGAGCTGATGAGCCATCCCAGCTTCCCCATAACCACAGCCCACGGATGGGAATGCCTCCAGAAGGAAAGAGCTCTGTTGCTGGAGCTGTGAAGGCAGGGAGCACACTGAGGGGGCTGTAGCTGAGGAAATTTACTTAGTGGCCTTGAAGGCAGCATGGAACTAAGGCTGTTGCAGATAGAAACTTTAGAAATCAGATACATCTTGGGTGCCTGGGTGGCTCATGGGGTTAAAGCCTCTGCCTTCGGCTCAGGTCATGATACCAGGGTCCTGGGATTGAGCCCCACATCGGGCTCTCTGCTCAGCAGGGAGCCTGCTTCCTCCTCTCTCTCTCTCTGCCTGCTTCTCTGCCTAGTTGTGATCTATGTCTGTCAAATAAATAAATAAAATCTTAAAAAAAAATCAGACATATCTGGGTTTGAATCCCAATTCTGCCATTTACTCGCTGGGTGACCTTGAACAATTTATTGACCACTCTGAGCCTTAATGTCCTCATCTGTAAAACTGGTATCATAAGGCTTCAGAGAGTCCTTTCATCTACTCAAAAAATACTTGTCTAGCATCTGTGATGTCCTTGGTCCTATGCTAAGCACAGGGAATACAATGTGAATAGGACCGACAAGGTTGCTATGGGATTAAATAAGAATTGGCACACTGGTACTGTGCTTGGCACACAGTGGGCGCTCAATAAATGCCTCTATTAGTTTTATTCTCATTCTAGCCCTTGATTGCACTCAAGGGTGGGTCTGAAGATCTTGGGTTTCACCTAGATTCCTGGTGGAGTCAGACAGCTCAGGAAACAGAAAGTGCATGTGTTTGGATTTCTGCAAAGCAAGGGCATCAAAAAAGAAAGCAGGGAGAAAAGTTCATTTTGAGGGGCTCATTCTGAATCTGGCAGCACATCTGTGAAGAAGCGAAGTTGGAGGTCATCGTGAAAACCGACATTTTATTTTAACTACATAAGGGCGGCAGGAGTTGGGGGGGACCCTATAACTGTGGTAGAGATCAGGACTCCTAAAGGCAGTCATTGGCCCTGATTCCTGGGGAAGCCCCCCTCCCCGGCCTTTTGGGTTGTTACACAGGGAGGAGGGCAGCCTGGAGTTCCCGTACTCACTGCGGCTGCACAGCCATGGCCGCTCAGGCGTGGATGTGTAGTGGTAGCCGGCCCGGTCCACGCACTCAATGCTCTGGTCCCCGTAGATGATCTGGAAGACCTGACAGATGAGGGCACAGGACTCCTCAGCAGCATCCTGGCCCAGGGAGGAAGACAGAGTGCTCAGGACCTCTCCAGTGGCCAGGGTACCCCTACCCCCTTTAACAGTGTCAGGAGGCTTGTGTGGCCATACACGTACCTATGGGCACTTTGGAGGGCATTCCCTATCAAAATTATATGGCCATCCTCTGGATTTTGGACTCCTTTATAGAGTCCAGCAGCAACTCTAAGTCTTCTGCTCTGAAAAATGCACCCCATATTTCTAGGGGATTCATAGGATATCCTGAAGTTTATCTAAAATAAGTCCTAGGAGCACCTGGGTGGCTCAGTGGGTTAAGCATCCAATTCTTGATCTCAGCTCAGTTCTCTTATCTCACAGTCATGAGTTCAAGCCCCACACTGGGCTCCATGCTGGGCATGGAGCCTACTTAAAAAATAAAGTAAAATAAAATAAAATAAGCCCCATTTTGTTAAATTTGCCAGTGGGAAGTTGAGGCTCAGAGAAGTGAAGTGATTAGCCAGGACTAGAACCCAGGACTCCTGACACATACTAGGAGGAAGAAGAATTACATGTACAAAAATTTTAGGCTCAACATAGTTACTACTACTGGATGCCATATTTAGGTATGAGCTTCCTGGCACCCAGGGCAAAAATGGAAGTAGGATGAATACATAAACTTCAGTCTCTGATAAGAGGCAGGAATTTTAATTCTTGGGTGAAAGTTTCTCGAGACTACAAATTTGAAGAAAAATTTGCCTTTCTAATTTACCTCTTTATGTCTTTAAGCAAGAGACCCAGAAAGACAATCACCGATGAGACCATCTTCAGGTACCACTTCCTATTTTGTGTCTCTAGAAAGCTCAGGGTATGGATTAAAATATAACCCAGGAGAGGCAGGATTGATCCTTACAATAACCCTATGAAACAGACATGGAAGATCCTTCTGTTACAGTTAAAGTCACTGAGGCTTAGAGCGGTCCCGTGACTCACCCAGCTCACACAGCAAGTTCTTAGCATTGGTTATTATTGGCACTCAGGTTTTTTTCTTTTTTAAAGATTTTTATTTGACAGAGCATGAGAGAGAGAGAGAGAGAGCGCATAAGCAGGGAAAGCAGCAGAGGGAGTTGGAGAAGCAGTCTCCCTGCTGAGCAAGGAGCATGATGTAGGACTCAATCCCCAGGACCCTGGGCTCATGACCTGAGTCAAAGGCAGATACTTAATGGACTGAGCCACCCAGGTACCCCAGCACTCGGTTTTTGTTTTTGTTTTTAAGATTTTATTTAGTCATTTGACAGACAGAGATCACAAGTAGGCAGAGAGGCAGGCAGAGAGAGAGGCAGAGAGAGAGGGGAAAGCAGGCTCCCCACCGAGCAGAGAGCCTGATGCAGGGCTCAATCCCAGGACCCTGAGATCATGACCTGAGCTGAAGGCAGAGGCCCAACCCACTGAGCCACTCAGGTGCCCCACCAGCACTCAGGACTTTTTTTACTCTAACTCCTATGCCCTCCATTGGACCAAGGCCTTGGAGAGGAGGTCAGAGAATCAGATACTCCTGAAAAACAACTCTTTATTTACTCATTTTGCAAATTCTCATTTAGTCCCATTTTAGGCACTGGGCCAGACTCCAGGGTCTCGGGGTGAATTAGATGAGGTCTGTACCCTAAAGCCCTCACAGTGCAGTGAGATTAACAGGGCACGCTGTTCCCTCTGCTCAGAATTCATTTTCCTGCCAATTCGCCTTGCTCACTCCTTCCTCCCCTTCATATTTCAGTTTAAAAGGCACAAACTCACTTTCTCTTTGGAAAATGGATCTCCTTTCTCATTATCACTGCAATCTGCTTGTTTTCTTCTTGGTCCCCGTCCCAAGGTATAGTAATATAATCCCTATCTCTTCGTCCATTCATTCAATATTTATCATGTGCCAGCCACTGTTTTAGGGGTCAGAGATAACAGAGTGAACCATCCAGAATGCACAGGTCTTTTGCACTCTACAAGGAGACCAGTCTGGCTAGAGTGAAATGCATAAAGGGGGACCTAGAAAGAGGAGTCCAGAGAGGAAATGGGCTTCAGCCGCCACCATAAGGTGGGTGGAGGGTGGACTTATAAGCAATTGTAAGGACATCAGCTCTTACTCTGCGTGAGATGGGGAGCCACAGGAAGATTTTGAGCAGTGATATGTTGTGACTTACGTGTTAACAGAACTGCTCTGATTGTGTGTGTTGGTGGGGGGAATGGGAGACAGATTATAAGCCAGAGCCAAACTCGTGATCTAGATGCATGACACGGATGATAGAAAATGGGGTGTGGACCTGGGGGTTGGTGAGAAGTAGTTAGGTTGGGTTATATTTAAAAAAATAGGGCCAACAGGATTTATTGACAGAATGGATGTGTGTTGCGTGAAAGCGAGAGGAGCCACAAGTCACTGCCAAATTTTGATCTGAATGAGGCAAGGACAGAGCTGCCATTAATCAAGACAGGGAGACAAAGGGAGGAGCAGGTTTCGGGGAGAAGACTGGGCTCTTAGCTTCAGTTGTGTTGGGACATTGAGATGGTCATTAGCCCACCAAATGAAGAGGCCAATTGGAGAAAGGAGTCTGGAGATTTGCTGAGAGATAAAATTTGGGGCATTCTCAGTAAGGTAGGTATGGGGTTGGGGGAGGGCTTGGGGGCCCTGGGTTAGAGGAGAAGCTTAAACAGCTCAGGACTTGAAGATCTCTGTAGATTGTGAGCTCCCTAAGGGAGGGCCCCAAATATGTCTTGTTCACCTCTGCATCCATAACACTTAGCCCAATGCCTAGGACAAAGCTGGTGCTCAATAAAGATGGTCAAAGGAATAGAAGCAAGGGTGAATATGGAGAATGGAGGGCGGGGAGAAGAGGCAAAAATGAAAGGCTTCTGCCTTGAATGACTGCCATAGTTAACGAGAGTAAAGGCTCTGAAAATCCTGGGTCCCAGTGTTGAAACCACCACCACCAGTTTCCTGTGTGACTTTCCACAAGTTACTTAGCCTCTGGGTGTCAGTTTCCTCCTCTATAGAATGAGGATGGTTGTGATGTTTGCCTCTAGGGGTTAGTGAGAGAATGAAATGTGTTCGTGCTGGTTCCTTGTCTGGCACAGGTTGGCATTCCATTCGTGCTGGTAATGAGCGTCCTCGTGATTGTTACTGTGGTTGTGCCGAAATTGACGACATGGGAGAAGGAGCAGGGCTGGAAAGAGGGTTAGATCAAGTCTGTTTGGGCTGTTTTGAGTTTTCATCCCATTGAGTTGGCAAGGGGAGGCGTCCAGGCTGGAGATTTAGAAACCCTTTGGCGTCTGGAGCGCACAGGTAGAACCTGAAGTCCTAGGTAGGGCCTCAGGAGGAATAAGGGAAGAGGCCAGGGTAGACCCCAGGAACGGGGCGGGGTGGGGTGGAGGACAACGCCCTCCAAATTCCCCCGACGCGCGGGGGAGGCAGGGCGCAGGGGCTCC
This sequence comes from Mustela putorius furo, assembly GCF_011764305.1. Lineage (NCBI taxonomy): Eukaryota > Metazoa > Chordata > Mammalia > Carnivora > Mustelidae > Mustela > Mustela putorius. The sequence goes on along the minus strand of NW_025421464.1, from coordinate 1,925,519 downwards.
GGGTGCCCTCGGGCTCACCCTGTTGGCCACGGCCAGGATGACAAGGTTGCAGTAGGCGTCGGGGCTGGGGTCCTGCGGGTCGAGAGGGTTGGAGCCCGGGTGGCGCCGCTCCCAGCTGCCGCCGCCGCCGCCCGCCTGCCTCCGCTCCCAGCTGCCGCCCGGCTTGCCCGCGCCGCCGCCGCCGCCGGCGTGCCGCCGCTCCCAGCTGCCGCTGAACGTCTGCCGCCGCTCCCAGCTGCCCGACGCCCGCGCCCCGGCGCGCTGGCGCTCCAGGCTGCCGCCGCCGCCGCCCCCGGCCCGGGCCTCCGCGCTCGCACCCCCGCCCCACGCCATCCGCCAGTCCAGGCTGCAGATGGTGTGGCGCCGCTCCGTGGTGCCCCCCCGCCGCTTCTCGGGCGCCGCGCCCGGCTGGCCCGGGTCGCGCCCCGCGCCGCCGGGGCTGGCGTCTACGCCGGCTGGCACCGGGTCCACGCCCAGACCTAGGAGGGGCGGGACCGCGGTCAGGAGATCCCGGCTAAGAGCCCCTTCCCGAGACCCGCTGGGGACCAGCGGCGCCTGGCCCTCGAGGCCAGATTCGCCCCCCGCGGTCCCTTACTTTTTGGGGCCCGCCCCCGGCCTCGGCTCCACCCTAGTCTTCCTCGCGGTCTGACCTGTCCCACAGCGATCCCAGCCGGGAGCTCCGCCTCCCCGGCATACGGCCACGCCCCCAGTTCAGACTCCGCCCCCCGCCCGAGCTCTCAGCTTGCCGCTGCCCGGCTCTGCTTCACCACGCGCTCTAACTTTAGGTCCCAGAATTTGGGCCCTTCCAGCCTTAGGCGGGTGGATCAGGTGGTCCACCCTTCAACCTCAACCTCAACCTGGGGCTGCGTCTTCTTGCGTATGGCCATGGCCTGCCTTAATCTCAGGGTAGTGTAGTCAGTCCTTTTCCATCACACACTATCCACCCTCCGCGGCCCACCCCTCCCCACTCCGGGTCACGCCTTTCCCAAAACTAGACGCTGTTTTTTTTTCTCTCCCGGTTCACCTCCCGGTCCCTCCCCGGCCCCGCCCCACTCGCTGTACCGGTCTTAAGCACCAGCAGGTGCAGCGCGTCGTCCTGCAGGTAGGAGGCGGCCGCGATCTCATGCGTGGGGATGCGCAGGATTAGCTCCTCGTTGTCGCGCCAGGTGAGCAGCAGGCAGCGGGCGGACAGGCTCAGGATACTGTCCTGCTCCGCGGTGGTCTTCAGCGGCAGTTCCTTCAACTGCTGCAGGGTGGGTCGGATCTCTTGGGTTCCGGAGGGGCTCGGGTGGGAGAGGAAGAAGGGGACAAGACCCAGCCCTAACCCTCCCCAGGGCCTCACCCTGGCCGTGTCCAGCAGCTGCAGGAGCTCGTCGCGGCTGGAGGGGTTCAGTGAGGAGGTAACCCAGGTGAGGTGACCCAGGAACTGGACAGGACATGGGAGGTAGAGGTGGGAGAAGGGCACAGAGAGGTCACCTTGAAGCCTGGAATAACCTAGAACTCCTCATTGACCCAGTGTATATAGACTGAGGTAGAACTATTTGAATTAATAATAACCTGATAATAACTATTAAGGTGGACACAGAAGCCAGACCCCCCAAAATGATGCCCTAAACCAATACATTCTTCATTCTTCATTCTCAGTTATAACTTAATGTCATCACGAACTTTAATGTTATTCAATGTAAGATATTAACTTTTTTTATTTTTAGCTTTGTTCTTCTAGGTGAATTCCACCAATCAAACTTTTTTCTTCTTTTCTTCTCTATGAAATTTCAGTCCCCAATTTTTAAGTAGATTTATTGGTTAGCTCTACCCTCCACATATGGTTGCCAGGTGAAATACAAGATGCCTGTTAAATTTGAAGGTCACATAGACCTTGAATACTTTTTAAGTTTTTTTAAAAAGTATTTTTAGTCCCATGCAATATTTGGGACATATTAATACTAAACAAGTACTCACTGTTTTTCTGAAATCCACATTTAACCTGGCAGCCCATTTTTGCCAAATCTAACCCTCTTACTCCCATATCAATCTTCCCTGGATAATGAGGATTCTCCACTGGTGCTCCTGAAACAGTAGTAAAACCCTTGTGTGACCTCTTTGGCTTGCTGAACTGGGTTCCTTTAACAAGTTCGTCCACTGTCGGTAAAATCTCACAGGAAGCTATGGCTTTGCCCATCTCTCTCCCCTGTGTTGAAATGGAAACACTGAGGCTGAGCGGGTGGAGGTCATTTGCTCAAGGTCCTCAGCATAAAGCAGGAGCTAGGCTGGCGTGAACCCAGCTCTCTTTTCCCTGAGCCTCCCCTCTGTGAGACAAGGCTGGTCAGGGCTTGGTGTGAGGCAGAGGTACAGTCCCTCCTGATGGGATCCAGAACACGCTACACCAAAATCTGGCATCTTGGCATATGGAATATCTTTTTCTTAAATAAAGAGTAATTTTAATAGTGATAATAACAAAAAAAATATGGAATATCTTAAGCTTGAAGGAACTGAAGTAAATGGTAAGTGGGAAGGTTACTCTGATCTTCCCCCACCTCTCTTTCCTGAAAGCAGGAGATAAATCTCCCACCTGAAACGTCCCCTCCCTCTCACGGACCTGTAAACATTTAATAAAATGTGCACGCTTTTCTCCTGTTCATCTGTTTGTTGGCTTCATTTTCAGATCCAGCCAGGACCCTAAGAGACTTGATGAAAACCTTACCCCTCCTTTACTCCTCACCGCAAGAGTCTGCATGCCCTTCTCATCCCACACTTACCTTGACCTCTTTCTCCAGGTAGTCACACAGCAGAATCTGAGGGTCGATGAGATAGTCAGGGGGGTAAAGGGGCATCGAGTGCAGGGGCCGGCGACTCACACTGGTCCGAAAGGCAGCCCGGCGCGCAGCCTTGGGGAACACCAGCCTCCGGATGGGGGATACAAAGCCCTGGGAAAGGGGGTGGGGGGTGGGGGACAGGGAGATGTGGGGGAAAACAACAGTAACCACTGCAACTGGCTTTCTCCGAACACTTCCCCATTGGACATTTGACTTCTTTACGTAGTACCTAATTTAATTCTCATAGGCTCTGCAGAAGCGGTACCTTTGTGATCCCCATTTTACAGATGGAGGAACTAAGCCTCAGAGAGGGAACTAGCTGATAAGGTCACCAGCTAGTGGTGGTAGAATCATGAGTGCAGTCTGGCTCTAAAACCTCCATTCTAAACACCCAGGGGAGGGTGGAGGGCCTACTAAGGCCCACGTCCAGGCTGAAGGAGTGGGTCTAGGCTGGAGCAAGTAAGAAAAATATTAAGATGCAATGTGGCTGAGTGGCGAGTGCATAGATATTTGTCACGCTATTCTGTGTGCTTTCTGCCAAATTAGAAATGGCTAATAAGTACATTTCAGGAGAATCCACAGACACCTGCATAAAAAATGACCTATAGCAAGGCTCAAGAAGCCAGTTCTGGGCTCCAGCACAGCCCAATGGAATCTAAATCTCACAGTCAAGAGTGAGGCCCTCTTTAGAGCAGTTCTCAGTGAGTGTGGGTCCTGGATCAGCAGCAGCAGCATGAAGGAACTTAAGAGAAATGCACATTCTCCCATTCTATTCTAGATCTACTGGATCAGAGCTTGTGGGTGAGACCCAATGATCTATGTTTTAACAAGCGCTCTAGGTGATTCTGATACAGGCACAGCTCGTATCTTAAAACCAGTATCTTGGAGCCTAGATGAAGTATCTGGACATTCTGAGAAATGAGAACCAATGATCTGGGAAAGGGCATTCCAGGCGGAGGGCTTAGCATGTGTAAACCCCCGGGGCTGGCTGAGTGTGAGCCTGGAGATGTGTGAGGTCTATTGCAGCTAAATGAGGAGATGAATGAACCCTTTAGACCAGCCTGATCTGGGTTTCTTGGAGGAAGAGGGCTGGGTGGGGGGTGGGAGTGGGAATCTGAGGGACCCCCTGAATGGCAAAGACAGCCAGGTGAGGCGCCCAGGGAACCAGACTAGAAAACTTCTGACAGTAAGGAGGGGTGAGGATCTAGAGGGTGAGGAGGAGGAGGACCCTCAGGCTGAGGCCTTCGGAACAGAGCTATACTGACATAAAGAGGGGGAGGGGGCAGGCTAGGCTGGAACCCAGCAGGGGAGCAGGTAGGTGTCTCAACCTCCATAGCCAGTCTGGTAGCACAGAATTGCCCTGGCTGAGGTCCTTCTGTTTGGGGAGGTGAGGAGCAGAGGAATGGGTCTGTTGGCTGTCTGTTGGACTCTCGGTCTGAGGAAACCGCAGGAAAGCCCTGGAAGCAGGTTGGGAGTATTTCCCAACAATCTGGCTGGCTGGGTTTCCCTGGAAGGTAACTAACTGTCTGTCTGTTCCAGGGAGGGCAGGCGCCACTTGAGAGTAGGGGAGACAGGGTAGGGAGCTTGAGCCCAAAGGTCCGACGGCCCAAGGGTTGGAAGGACAGTCTTTTCAGATGAGAAGAAAGACTCTACCCATTCCAGTCCCTGCCCACCCCAGGCCTCCCACTTTACCAGCTCCAGGGGCATTTCTCTACCCTGCATCCCTCCCAAACTCCCACCTACCTTTTTCCCTTTCTTGACTTCATATTCCATGGCGAAGCGTCCCCTCCGATCTTGCCACCCTCCTGACCATCCCCTCCACCCCCAACCCCCCCCTGCCCCGCCCCATGAAGTTCCTTTGTTCTTTTTCCTGCCTGGTCGGAAACTCCACCAGCCCTGGAGTTCCTGCCCCTCCTGTCTGATAGTGAGCAGAGGTGGGGGGCCGGAGGCAGTGGGTGGAGGACTCGGGCTTGGGCCCCTCCAGCTGAAGAGTGGAAGGAAGCCCAGCCAGAGCAACTGACCAGGGAGAATGCCTCCAGCCTCCCTCCAGAAGGTTTGCTGTTGAAGGGGCTTGGGAATCTAGTAAGGCTGGGGAAGAATCCCCCAATTTGGAGTCCAAAAATCCCAAATTCCAACCCTACTTCTGCCACTGACCTTGTTGTGTGACCTTGGCAAGGCAAGGCAGTTCTCTCTTGCACCATTTCGGTTGCCCCCTCCTCTCTATGAGGTAGAAATAAACATTGCCTCCCTCTCTGGCTGCTGTGGTGAGAGATAAATGCACAAGTGGAGAGGGAAATGCTTTCTAAACTATGGAATACTGTGTCCAGGCAAGTTATGATTTAAAAAATTAATCATTACCATTAAGGACAGCAGTATAAATGGGCTTTGAGGATGAGCTGCCTGAGTTTGAATCCTGATTTTGTCACTTACTAGGGTGATGACCTTGGGGAAGTCCCTTATCCACTTGTTTCCCTATCTATAAAATGGGCATAATAGCAGTCTGACCTCATGGTGACCTTGTAAGGATTAAATGCACTTGGAAGAGCTCCTGACACACATGAAATGTTCAGTAAATATGAACTATTTAGCTATCTATGTGTCCTTGTGTCCTGGGCTGTTTTACTGTCTCTTGGGAGAATATTAGCAAGGCAAGTTTCTCTTTGTGTGCTGAGCACTTTACATACATACATACTTTCCATACCTCATCTCTCCCATTCCTTACAATATTGGGTATCCTTATACTATTATATAGATCGAAAAATCAGGCTCAGCTGCAGAGGCTAACCCAAAAAAAGTCATCAAGTTTATAAGAGGGGGACCTGGGATTTCTGGTCAGTCTGAATCTGAAGTCTGGTTCCCTACCTTTAGGGCCAGCATGCTCAGCAGGTCCCACCCAGGACAGTTGAGAAGTTCCCAACGGACCCATCCACGCCTTGCCATGTACCTGGGTCCTGGAAGCCCCAGTTCTGGGCTGATTTACTGTATGATCTAGGGCAGTTTGCTTATTTTAACCTCTTTGAGCCTCAACTTCCTCATCTTTCCAATGAGAACAATGATCCCAAATGCCCTGCCCTTTAGTCAGAGGTGTGGTGAGAAAGATACCAGACTGTGAATGAGAAAGCAGTTGGGAATCGGGAAGTGCAGGGGCCCAGGCACTGGATTGTTTTGAAAGTTTCTTCTGGGGGTGCCTGGGTGGCTCAGTGTGTTAAAGCCTTTGCCTTCGGCTCAGGTCATGATCCCAGGGTCTTGGGAGGGAGCTAGGGTCTTGGGATCAAGCCCCGCATTGGGCTCTCTGTTCAGCGGGGTGCCTGCTTCCTCCTCTCTCTCTGTCTGCCTGCCTACTTGTGATCTATCTGTCCAAAAAAAAAAAAAAAAAAAACTTAAAAAAATTTTTTTTAAAAAAGCAAATTTCTTCTGGGGTTACCTGGGTGGCTCAGTCGTTAAGCATCTGCCTTTGGCTCAGTTCATGATCCCAGTGTCCTGGGATGGAGCCCCACATCTAGCTCCCTGCTCTGCAAGAGGCTGGCTTCTCCCTCTTCCATTCCCCCGCTTTGTTCCCTTCTCACTGTGTCTCTCTCTGTCAAATAAATAAATAAAATATTTTTTTAAAAAAAGAAAGTTTCTTCTGAAATCATAAGTGTACAGAAAGAAGGAAGGAAGAAAGAAAAGAAGGAAGAAAGAGAGAAAGAAAGAATGAATGAAAGAAAGAGAGAGAGAGAAAGAAGCATAATTGTGCCAATTCAGTGCCCATTGGAGGGAGAAAGAGCTCCCCACTACCTCTGGGAGTGGGGGGCACTGGAACCTCCAACCACTTGCCTTCCCCCACTTGTCTTCCCCCTTCCCTCCCTCTGGGGGAGGGGAAATGATCCAAGCTGCTTAGCACTAGCTCACAGAGTCACTCCCTCCTGCTCCCCTGTATCCGGCTGGCTGTCCTGTCCCAACAGCAGGAAGTGAGCTCTCCACAGCCTGCTAGGCCAACAGGAAGAGGCCCGGATGTGCAACCCAATTCCTGTCTGCTCCAGACACCAATACTCCCACTTAACTCCTTGAGCAAGTGCCAAAATCCTCAGTGTCCTTATCTGTAAAACAAGGACTTCTGTTCCTCCTGAACGAACTCCAGGTTCCCCGAAATGTTGGGAATATCAAATAGGACAAGAAGCATTCTGAATGCTGCTAGAAATAGCAAACTCTCTTTGCATAGCCTGCGATGCCCACACCAGGGCCACGAACAGGTCAAGCGCTTAGTAAATGTCGATGGAAGTTGGCACAGACAGGTGGACCTAGGTTCAAACGTGTATGACCTTGAACAGGTGATTTCTTGGAGCCCCAGAGTTTCATGTGTCAAAAGCAAGATGATGATGGTGCTTGTCTCATAAGGTTGCTGCAGGGATTAAATGGGAATAGAAGCATATATGATGGGAACATTGATGATTACAATTGGCTTGTGAGGATAAAGAAGAAGTTGTATATATGTGTATGTACATATGTATACACACAGACACACACAGTGGAATATTACTCAGCCATAAAAAAGGAACAAGCCCTTGCTGTTTGCAGCAACGTGGGTGGAACTAGAGGGTATTGTGCTAAGTGAAATAAGTTAGTCAGAGAAAGACAAATACCATATGCTTTCACTCGTGTGGAATTTCAGAAACAAAAGAGATGAACATAGGGGAAAGGAAAAAAGAGAGGGAGGCAAACCATAAGAGACTCCTTTCTTTTAAATATTTATTTGTTCAAGGGGTGCCTGGGCGGCTCAGTTGGTTAAGCATCTGCCTTCAGCTCAGGACATGATCCCAGGGTGCTGAGATCGAGTCCCAGATCAGGCTCCTTGCTCGGTGGGAATCCTGCTTCTCCCTTTCCCACTCCTCTTAATTGTGTTTCCACGCTCGTCCCTCTCTCTGTCAAACAGTTATACAAAAATCTTCAAAAAAAAAAAAAGATTTATTTGAGAGAGCATGTGCACTCATGCACGAGTGGGGTACGGGGCCGAGGGGGGAGAGATAATCCTGACTGGACTACCCACGGAGTGTGGAGTCAGAGGAGGGGTTTAATCCCATAGCCCACAACCTTGAGATCATGGTCTGAGCTGAAATCCAGAGTCAGATGCCTCACGGACTGAGCCACTGGGGCACTCCAAGAGACTCTTAACTATAGAGAACAAACTGAGGGTTGCTGGAGGGGAGTGGGAGGTGGTAGCCTAATGGTGGATGGGTATTAAGGAAGGCATTTGTGATGAGCACTGGGTGTTACATGTAAGTGACAAATCACTATATTCTACTCCTGAAACTAATATTACAAATGTGTTAACTAATTAGAATTTCAATAAAAACTTGAAAAATTAAAAAAAAATTAGAGGCACCTGGCTGTCTCAGTTGGGGGTGGGTGGGTGTGACTCTTGATCTCCAGGTTGTGGGTTCGAGCCTCACATTGGATGTGGAAATTACATAAAAATAAAATCTTAAAAAACTAACTTTTGAATCAAAAAAGATGAGTAAAACAAAATCTTTGCTCTCAAAGACTGAACAGTTGTGGCAAATAGGATTTCTTTCTTTGGAGCTTCATTCAGCGGATTGGCAGGGGCTGCCTACAGCTCTATGTAGATTATAAAAACCAGATCTACTCTCAGCAGGAAAAAGGGATTGAGTATCAATGCCTGCCATGGGACTAGAGGCGGGAATGTGGCAGCAGGTGGACAGCATATATGCTGACCCCAATCAGGCTAGCGGGAAAGACACATAAGCAAAATCTTGGAGACAGGCCAAGTGACTTGTCTGGGGAAGGCAGAATCAGGAGCCATTCACCAAGCCCCGTTATATCCAAGCCAAGCCTTGAAGGACATATGGAAGGAAGGTCACTGTAGACAGAGGACGCAGCCTGAGCAAACACACAGTGCCTGGGTTTGATGCTTTTGGCTGCAGAGATTAGACTGCCCAATCAAAGGGCTTTGACCATAAGGAAAATACATTACCTCTCAAGACAAGAAGTCCAAAGGTAAGTGATTTCAGGGCTGGCTAACTGAGCAGCCCAAAATGGCATCAAGTCCCATACATTTAAAAAAAAAAAAAGATTTTATTTATTTATTTATTTGACAGAGAGGGAGAGAGATCATACGTAGTCAGAGAGGCAGACAGAGAGAGAGGGGGAAGTAGGCATACTGCCTAGCAGAGAGCCAGATGTGGACCTTGATCCCAGGACCCTGAGATCATGGCCTGGGCTGAAGGCAGAGGCTTAACCCACTGAGCCACCCAGGCACCCAAGTCCCATACATTTTTTACTGTGCTGCTGTTATGGGCTAAATTATGTCCCCCTAATTTATAAGTTGAAACCCTAATACCTAGTACCTCAGAATGTGGCTGTTTTTGGAAATAAGGCCTTTAAAGTGGTAAATAAATTTAAATGTGACTGCCGAGTGGGCTCTAATCTAATCTGACCGGTATCCTGAGAAGAGGAAATTTGAACACACAGAGAGGTACCAGGGGCACATACACACAGAGGAAAACCCACACAAGGACAGAGTGAGAAGGCAGTCATCTACAAGCCAATGAGAGAAGCCTCAGGAGAAACCAACCCTGCCGACACCTTGATCTCAGCTTCTTGCCCCCAGAACAGTGAGAAAATACATTTCTGCTGTTTAAGTCCCCGGGCTGTGACATTTTGTTATGGGAGCCCTAACAAACATGATGTCATTCATCATTATCCTGCTTTTGATGCCATCAACCCTTGATGAGACTGAAGGGTTTCCCCGTCTTGAGTGTCTTTTTATTGTGAAGGAATGCCTGTTCCACAGATGCTTCAAAAGACTTCCCTTAGGAGTCTAGGAGCCAGATGTATTAGACAGGATATATTTTGGGTGCAAAACAAAGACACAAATAACAGTGGCTTAAACATAATAGAAGTTTTTCTCTTCTAGTCCCCTAAGCGGTTCAGGGCAGCATACCTAGGACTGCTGGGTCTGGGATCCAGGGTCTTATTGCTGTGCCACACTAGGATTTTGTTCTCACCTTCAACACAGCTACAGTCCAGCCAACAGGGTAAACCCAGCTGGGGAGAGCACAAACCCCACTCTCCCTTTAAAGGGATGATAGATAAGTAGTACAAAATTCTACTGCTCAAATCCCACTGACTGCCACTTGTTTCCTTGGCCACACCCAACTGCAAAGGAGGCTGGGAAATATAGTCTTCTATTCCAGGGGGCCACAGGGCACAGCTAAAACTTCCTTTAAGACAAAGGGAAGCATGGATACTGGGGACCATCAAAGCTGTCTTTGCCTCACAGAATTGAGTCACGTGCCCCTGCCCCCCACCAACCCTAGGTCAGAGAAATGATCTTGGACTAGTGGTTCTCAAACTTGAGTGAGCATCAGAGTCACTTGAAGGGCTTATAAAAATATGTGGCTCTCCACCTAATCCCACGGATGGCTGATAAGGTGGTCTGGGTCTGGCCTGAGAATCAACATTTCTAACCAAATTCCTGGTAATGTTGGTCTAGGGACCGCGTTTTGATAACCGAGGTCTTGGGCTAATTGTGACTTGGCTCCTGGAGCCAGGTGGGGGCTACATTCCCTGAGCACTTGGGATGGGGGTCCCTAGGAATGGGGCTCCACCTGCAGGAGAGACTAGTGAGAAAGGCTACTGGGTGGCAGGCAGGAGAGGCTCACAAAAATGGGAAGATGAATGGTTTGGAGAAGATAGGAGGGCCAGGTGGGGTAATGTTGAAGATAAGGACCAAGAAGTATTGGGGGGTCCAGGAGTGAAAAGCCAGCCTCACGCAAAGGTTTCAATCTTTATCCTGAAGGCCCTGGGGAACCATGGACATTCTAAAGCAAGGAACTGTCGTGATAGAATTTGTAAGTGGATAAAGATGCCTGAAAGCGGTGGCCCCCAAAGTGAGGTTCTCAAACCCCTTGTAGCAGAATGCCTTGGAGAACCTTTACAATGCAGGCTTCCAGGCACCACCTCTCTTCAGGAGATGGAAACCCCCTCTACTTCAAGTGATTCTGTGCACTTCGAAATTTGAGAACCACTGGATAAGAGGGTGGAAACCCTGGAGGCAAGGGAGATCTTTTAGGGGCAAAACTCACTAGAAATTAAGCTTTATGAGGGTGGGGATCATGCTTGTATTATTATTATTATTTTTAATTTAAAAATGATCCTATTTATTTATTTGACAGACAAGAAACTCAAGCAAGGGGAGTGGGAGAGGGAGAAGCAGATTCTCCTGCTGAGCGAGAAGCCCGATTTGGGGCTGGATCCTGGGACCCGGGGATCATGACCTGAGCTGAAGGCATTCAGATGCTTAACGACTGAGGCGCCCAGGCGCCAGCCATGCTTGTTTTATCTTTCCTGTTCACAGTACCTTGAAGACTGCCTGGGACACAGTAGGTGCTGAACAAATATCTGGTTTAGTGCCGTTAGGTACTTCAGTCTGGGTTTGTCTCGGATTCATTCTGGGACCCCTGGCAAGTCGGCCCCCAGCCGCATCTTTTCCCCCCTTATCTGTAAAACGAAAGATTGGAGATAGTCCCTAAAAACGTGGTGGGGAAGGACATTCTTGTTGATTGATTGAGGCACTGTCCAATCAACAGGGACTTCTGTGTATTCTCCTATTCTGGTCCCAACCAAATGCTTTTGTCTCTTTAGGGATTCTCCCTCCTTCCTCTAGCCCAGAGCAACCAAAGCAATAGAACACAAGCAGCACGTACTGAAATGACTTTTAATATCTCATGTCGCAGCAAAATTAAAAATATACAAAAAGTTTGTGGTGTACAAAAGAGTCTCAGTACAGAAGCCCCAGCTTGGGGTCTCCTCCCCCTCCTGGGGGAAGCGCGGAGGGGGGAGTGGGGGCGGGGGACTAAGGATGGCACAGATGTAGTAAATACCAGGAAGTGGGACCAGGAATGGGAAACAGGGGTGGGCAAGGTTGGGGGCCGGTTAGGGAGGAAAGAAAGAACCTGGAGGAGACAATCACCCGGAATTGTGCTGAGGGAGGGAAATCAGCCCCTCAGTCATGGCTAGTGGTTCCTGGAGTTGGAGTCAGAGTGGAAGGGGAAATTAGTGCTGGGAATGTTCTGGTGGGACCCCGAAGGACCCGGGCTCTGGTCCCACCCTGCCACCAACTGGCCCAGTGACTTTGGGCTGGCTACCTCTGTGGGTGTTCCCCCTTCAGTAAAACAGGACGCTGGATGAGTAAACCAGATTCCCAACTTGGGATCCCTAAGGATCAGTGAAGGCAGGCATGGGGGCCCAGGAGTGCTCTTGAAAACTGTGTATTAGACGCTCCAATATAATACAGATATCCCATCAACCTCAAGCCCTAAATCCTAACTTTAGGCCTTGGTAGCATTTATCTATGATCAGAAGCTCAGCTTGAGTTAATTTAATGTGGGAAGATGAATTATTCTTCAAGAAGTGAGGGCTTGTTTGGAAGAAAAGTCTCCCAGACTATAGGATCCTCAGGGGTGAAAATCAGAAGAGGGCTCTGGGAATCATTCAGGTTCTTTCTAGCTATTTTACTAGTTTGCAAAACCTAGTTGGTTGGTTGGGGGTTGTGTTTATCTGAGCGCACCCTCCTTCCCCCTGCCGAGTTCGGTGGGTTAGCCCAGGAGAGACGGGCCTGGTTTGGGTTCTAGGATATTCTGGTGAGAGAAATGGGGGAATGTTCTCCACCCCCCACCTCCTGCCCTTCTCCTCTGCTTTTGTCTCAGGCTACGCTCCAAGGGCCTCCCCTGCTTCTGCCTGGCCTGCGGGTGCCCTTAACAATGATTGTGCATAGAAAAAAGGCCAGGATTGCTGGGGAGAGGACAGCGCCTACCTTGCTATGATCAGGGAAGGGTGGATGGAGCCAGGCATTAGAGGACCAGCCTTCCCCCCACTGGGGAGTTTTCTGCCTCCAGGAACCAGGCCATTCCTGAAAGGGGTGTTCCTTTCCCACTGCAACTATTTCCTGCTCTTCTTCCCCTTGACCCAGGAATGTCCTAGCCCCTCCCACCCAGAATGGCACGTTATAGTCCCTTGGCCCCACCCCAGGCCCAGGGTCTTGTTAGGGAGAAGGGGCTCAGTCACCATGCCTGCTGCTGCCCTGGTGGCTTGGTACTCATCCAGTCCCTTTCAATGAGACCTCAAAAGCATACCAATATGGAAATTTGTGGTTCCTCCTCCTGCAGGCCCTACCTCCAGCTTATGTGGGAGGGAGACAAGTGCCAAAGGGTGACAGGGGCCAGCATGTGATGGGGGCATCTGGGTCTCAGTTTTCCTTATCCCCGCCCTGGACTCCTCCTTCACACACCGCAGGTTCCTCCTGACTGGGGGCCACAAACCTTGGAGAAGACCCCGGCTTCTAAATTGCTCCCTTCATGCATGGAGGGGCCTCTAGGCCTTATCAGATGATGTTTTCCCAGGCAGGGACCCTGTGAAGGCCCAGGGCTTTCCACAAGGGTTTTTCCCCCACCCTTTCCACTTCTCAGGGGAAGGGGGAAGGACGGACAGCTCTCAGGGGGTCAGTTGGTGGGGGATTTAAAAATTCTCAGAGGGAGCCAGGGCCTCTGTCCTTGAGTTCCCCAGAGGGGTTATCAGACTCTGCGCGGTTTCCTAGAAACTTCTCAATATTTTGAACCAGAGATTTCAAACTGGTGGCCCGTGGGCCAAATCTGAGATTAGTTTGGCCAGCACAGCCTTCTTCAAAAATGTCAGTTTTAGGTCCTATCGGCAGGGGCAGGCACTGCCCTGTTTTCCAGAGTCCTCACCACTCCCTATGGCATATCGCTTGTTCTTCCTTCGTTTTCATTACCTGAAGGCATTTGAACTTGAAACCCATACACCCCTGTCTAGGAAAACCTCCTCACTACCTAAGGTTTCTGTGAACTCCAAGCCCAAGTGAGTTCCAGGCCCTGAGGGACTTTAGCCCTGAGAAGGGCCTTGGGCTGCAAGGTAAAAATCTTCCCTAGTACTTCCAGCCCGTTCGCCTGGTCTCGCCCTCTCCGGCCTCTGCTTTCCCTAACTCTTATGGTGACACACCTCTGTGGGACTCAGAGGGGCAGGGAGATGGCTGGGGGTAAGGCAGATCTGGGGGGAGTCACCAGGGTGGGACAGATGAGAGGAGGGGACCAAGAAAGCCTTCCTTGTTGGGGAACCCCTGCTGGGAGGGGTGGAGGTCTGTGCTGTCCAGTCGGGATGACAGTTACAAGGCACATGGTTTATCAGTGCATGGAGGTGTGATGAGGGGTGTGTGGTGCCTGGAGAGGTTTGGGGAGCACAGTCAACAAGCTGGGGGATCAGCTCAAGAAAACTGGGAGACAGAAATCCACCCTGAAAACGGGGGAAATGTCCCCTGCGGGTAGAGACAGTGAGGGCAAATTTGTACTCAGTGTCCTGTTTTCTTCCTGGCAAAATTAAGACGGACCTAACTACTGCTCAGCGTAACTCTCCCACTGACTTTCTTTGTGATCTTGGCCAAGTCCCTGGCTCTCTCTGGGCCTCTGTTTCTCCTCTATAATAGATGGGGAGGGTAGGTAGCTTAGGGGACCTCAAGGGTCTGGAATATTCTCTCACTGCAAGGACTCTGTAGGTATTCTGGGAAGGACTAAGCAGCCAGGCTGGGGTGCAGGACAGAGAATGGGGGAGCAGGAGGCAGGGACCCAAGGGGTCCAATTCTGGCAGGGAGGAGAGGGATTGGCTGAGGTAGATTGTGTCACAGGAAAAAAAAAAAAAAAAAAGAACCATGAATGAGATGGTGCCCCTTCTCCACTCTATCCCAGTGAAACAAAAGGATTGACAGGGACTAGATGAAATGGGGGACAGGCCAGCAGACTAAAAGGACAGGAACGGATGGAGTCCTGACGTACCTGGCCATATAGGGGTGGTGGGAGGGTGGTGGTCCTTGGAGGCTAAGCTCTTTCCTGGGAGTGAAAAGCAGGAGAAGGTGTCTGTGGCCTCTCTGAGGGCCCTTGACTGTGGCCCTTTCTAGGGCTTGGTTGTCCCCAGAAGGGACAGAGGCCCTGAAGGTGGGTTTTGTGGGAGAGAAATACAGAAGGTGGGGATGGAGGAAGGTAAAAAATGTGGCCCTGGTTCCTCTGAGAACCTTGTACCACATTTTGGCACTGCTGGCTCATTCCTATATCCTGGTTCTCTGGTGCCTTCTGGAGCTGTGAGGACTCCCAACTCCCAGACAGGGTATTTCTAACTTTTCCTTCTAGGATGCTGGCTAATGGTGCAGCCAGATGGGCCATTTGAGGATGCTGGGGAGTAAAATTTGCCCAGGCTGACCCTCATGTCACTTCTCTGAGCCTGTTTCCTCCTCTGTTCGCCGGATTGCTCAGAGCTCTCTTGTAGAGCTGTCACAAGCAGGACCGAGTTTAGGGGAGAAGCTGTCAGCCAGACCTCAGTCCACTTCTCCACTGTTGTCACATCTGGAAGGGCTTTAACGCCTAACGGGCCATGGAATTCAGTCTCTGGAGACAGACTTGAGCAGAAGACAAAGTGGCTGGGTGAACTCACCAGAGGAGGTCTAGGTCACCCCGGACCTTCTCCGCCACCCATTCCCTTAGGCCTGGTTTCTGAGGCTTCTTAGGGATTGGAGAAGTAGAAGTAGAAGAAAGCAATAAAAGCATTCTTTGTGTGTTGGCGGGAGGGACACACGCACCATCTGGGCCCACATGAATGTCTATGCAGTCGCCTGTGTGGCAGGGGGTGAGGTTACTTG
This sequence comes from Mustela putorius furo, assembly GCF_011764305.1. NCBI lineage: Eukaryota > Metazoa > Chordata > Mammalia > Carnivora > Mustelidae > Mustela > Mustela putorius. Next base: position 1,910,003 of record NW_025421464.1, on the reverse strand, counting down.
TGTCACGGGTGTGATGTGTCCTTGTGTGTATGTGTATGTGTGTATGTGGGCAGTCTTGGCCTCTCTGCCTTTGGGGTCGCCCGGCACCTTGTATTCTCAGTAAATTCACTATCACCCATTACTATCTGATGGGACAACAGGATTCTGGGACCCATGAGACTAGCAGCCACGCTGGGCCTCAGTTTTCCTATCTGTCACCCAAGGGAGGCTGAACCAGAAAGGGCAAAGTCCCTCTCTAATTTGCATAGTCTAGGATTCTCATGGGGCTCCTCACCCCCAGCAGAGGTCTGCAGCGGTCCTTAATACTACCCGCTGTGCCCTTGTAGTGAATGCAACTTGGTTGGCATGAGTGGGGTAATAGGGACATGGTGGCTGGTTCGAAGTTCTCTTTACAGGCTCTGTCCACTCACCACAGAGGCAACTGCTTCTCTCCTCCTAACCTCCCCTCCGCTGCCAGACCCAGGACTCACTGTCCCAGATAGACAGGAGGGGCCATGGGTAAGTGGTCCCATGGGCACTCCACGATGTTCGGGAATAGACTACTGGTCCTAGGGATTTGTCGGATCAGAGGCAAAACAAGCCAGTTTTCCAGCTGCTATCCCAGAGAGCTGCATCTGCACAGTGGCTGAGAGCCAAAATGTATGTCATGTCCCCAGAGTTAATTTTTTTCAGCTGGAAACTAGTTGGCAGTTGAAATGTCTCAAGGGTTAGGATGACAATTTCCTCTGGGGACGATAGCTGTGAACCAAGGTGGATGGGGCATATCTGAGAAATCTAGAACTGAAGTACCCATTTCTAGACTACTCCACTTACATGGGGCTCTACAGCCCCCTCCCCCACCCCCACTGCAGGAGCTAGAACCTCCCAGAACAGAATAGCGGGGCTCCAGGGCCTTCACCTTCATCACAGAATCCAGATCAGAGGGACTCCCTAGGACATTTTATCAGCCAAGTGTTCCAAAACTTAATCCAGAGTTAAGAATGTCTCTCTGGAACAGTTTCTCTGTCAAATGTGCTAGAACCTCATGTATAATTGAGCCCAGAGTGGCTTCCTAGACATTTTATCTGTTGTATTCAAGACCTTTATCTAGAAGGAATGTTCTAGATTCTCATCTAGAACAAAGGATGGCTCCTGGAAACATTTCACTTCAATGAGGTGTCCGGAACCTCATTCATATTAGAGCCCACAACAAAGGGTGTCTCCTGAGGAGTTCACTTTGGGAACATTCTCTGTGCGGTGGATTGAGGGTACCCCTCCCCCAGACCTGCTAATCCCTTTGTGCGTCTGTTGGCCTTGACCCCTCAGTTGCCTCAGGGTTCTTCCTCCTCTCCAGCTACAGCACTGTCCGCTCCCACCCCAACTCCCCACCCGCCCCAACTCCCGCCTTTCATTCCCTTCTTGCCCAGGATCCGGCCCTCGGAGCTCGCAGGAACTGGTCCACCAGATGCCCCCACCTCCCTCACATCTTCCACGGCCTCCTTCATCCTTCTCAGAGATCTCCTCTCCCCAGAAAAGAAGCCCACCCCCCACGCCCCCTGAGGAGCACAGCGTCTAGGTCATGGGCCCCAGGCAGTTCCCTGTCTCTGGCAGGTCCACTGGGAGCGACACGTGGGTGACTCCAGGCAGGGGAGAGTGTGGGGTGCCCCTGGCACCAGATGTGGTGTGGAGGCCTTCATGAAAGTGGGGCAGCTAATGAGGACTGTAGCACCAGTTGGTGCCCTGGGCCCTAGGTCAGGGGAGTTTAGGAAATGGGCCACAGGGCTGAAAACAGGGCCTAGGGCTGAGGCCTCCACAAGGCTGTCCCCTCCCCTGAAAGTACCCAGGGGTGGGCCACTCTACCCTTGGACCAATGGATCTGTACCCCTTTAGCTAGGTGGCCCCGACATTCCGGGCTCAACACTGTGGTTGATGTGGGGTCAGCCAAGCCTGTCCCTCTTGGTGGGGGACATTGTGGCCTACACCGTGGTCTCATACTCCAGCAGCTCCTGGGAGGTCCCCACGCTCCGGTACTGTAACCGAGGCGTGGCAGGAGAGGAGTACTCCAGTGCCAGAATGGTCTTCCGGAGCCGGCGGTCAATAAAATGAGCATCCCAGGCAGGGTACTTCTTCCGGGGCAAGTCAATCCGAATGACAGGCCCTTCTGTCCGCAAAGGACGAGCCACTGGGGTGGGAGGCAAGCCAGGCCGCACCTGGAAGACAGGTGGCGTGGGGGTTCCCGCACGCTCGCCCCCCACAGAGACCCCATCCCTCTCGGCACCTGTAGTCCTCGGCAGGGACCTTGGGGGACTTGTGACAGCGTCAGCTGGGGGGCCACAGGGTCCTGGGGTCTCCGGGCAGATGCAGCCAGGCATCTGGGGACCCAGCATGGGCCCATTGGGGTGCAGGAGGCAGTAGTACACACACATGAAGAAGATGCCCAGTGCGAAGCTGGAAGCCACCACGCAGACTAGGATGAGCGAGTGGAAGTCAGTGGAGAAGTTGCGGCTGGAGTACCAGAAGCCCGTGAGTGCGGCATTCTCCAGCAGCACAATGCAATAGTAGAGGGTCATGCGGCGGCGGCTGCGGCCCTCCTTGACATTGAACCAGCAGAAGATGTAGATGATGCCCACCACCATGTTGTAGATGATCTCTTCCCACTTGGACATGCAGAAGTCCGTCTCGCCCTGGATGACCCAGAAGGTCATGACGCACCAGTGGGCCACGATGAAGATGCCGAAGTAGAGCTTGTAGACGCTGGCGAAGAGTGCGAAGGCCAGGCTGCGGGCTGCGATGGTGAACAGGTGCCACAGCACCTGGGCCACAGCGCCCTTGTAGGAGAGCGGCCGCTTGTCATCCCGGGAGTCCCGCAGCACCTTCTGGTAGGAGGCCAGCGTCCAGGCCAGGGACACGAGTGAGGCAGAGGTGGACAGGGCTGCAGAGACAGGGTGAGGGTGGGGTGGGCTGGGTTAGGGGTGGGTCTGGGTTAGGGGCAGGGTGGGGGGGTCTGGGGAAAGGGGTAGGGTTCTGGGTCAGGAGCTGGGTTCTGAGGAGCTGTGAGGGAAGGGTCTATAAATCAGGGCTGTGGGGAGGGTCTTGGGGGGGCAGTCTTCCAGAGCAGTGATGGGAGCAGGGAGTGTGAATGGGGCTGGGGACTTCTGCAGGAGGAGGAGCATAAAGGAAGAAGGAAGGTGGGTGACTTTGGTCTTCATAAGGGTCAGGGCCAGGTCTCTAGAACAGGGATGTCGGGTTTCAGGGGTCTCGGTGAGAGGGTGGAAAATTAGGGTCCAGGATTCTGGGAGCAAGAAAGAAGGTGAAGAGTTGGGGGGTCATGATTAGGGTATTGAGGAGCCAGGAGGGGACAGTTAGTAGCTACAGGCCACCAGGATGAAGCTGGGTAGTGGAGAGGGGTATCCAAGCTGAGCACAGCTGAGGGCATGGGAAGACATCTGCTGTGGGAAGTTTTGACTGGAGCCCGGTATCCTGGGCAAGGGGTCCTGAAGGGCCTGAGAGGGGGTGATAGAATCTTTTGGGTCATCAAAGGTGGTATGGACCGTGTCTGGGTGGGAAGAGCTTGGAGGACTCCCGGGGGTGTGGTTTTTCTGACACAGAATGGGTTGGCCTGGTCTGTCAGAGTTAGGGGAGGGCCAAGTCTGGGGGTGAGAGCCGGGGACCCAGGCTAAACCTGGTTGGAGTCCTCAGGAAGTAAAAAGACCAGGAGAGGGTAGATAAACAGCCTCAGTCACGGAGGGTGACTGAGCAGATCTGTGAGTCAGGGGTGCCCCTGGTGGATGCAATCTGGGATCAGGACAGTTTGGGGAATGAAGGGCGGGGTCTGAGTTGTGGCGATGGGGTCAAGGGCCTCTTTGGACTTAGCAGAAATGGGGTCTTCTCTGCTCTGGCAAGGGGGAAGGGAGGAGGGGGAGAGCGGGAGCACCCAGCGGTCCCAAAGGGAGGCAAGGAGGTAGAGGGACCAGGCTCCTCCGGACATGGAGGGTAACTGGGCCACCGGAGGTGACATGGGGGTCTCCAGCGGCCTGGAGGGTGATGAGAGTAGCGGGAGGAGGGGCGCCTTCAAATCCCCGACGGCAAGTGGGCCGAAGTGGGGGTGGTAGGAAGAGTGGGCGGGTGCCCCTGCAGCGGACTGCGTTGGAGGAGTGAGCCCTGGGGCGAGGGCGGGCGCGAGGGCGGAGCTCACCGGGCAGCAGGTCCGGCTCGCCGCCGCGGTGCACCAGGAGGCTGAGCTGCAGCACGAGCTGCGGCGCGCTGCGCAGGAAGGTCTCCAGCAGGCGTAGCATGCTCACGTCTGCGCTCTCGAACAGCATCCGCCAGTAGAAGTGGCGCCGCAGCCGCTCCCCGCGCCAGCGGCTCTGCAGCCCCAGGTACATAGCGCGCAGGTACCTGCGGGAGGGACGCCGTGCTCAGGCCTCCGTGCGCTCGCGTCCCCCTTGCGGCTCTCAAGCCACCCCCGGCCCGCAGGCGAGCGCCGGGGGGAGGGGGGACAGGTGCGCAGGGTGGCGTCGCTCACTGCGCCCAGCAGAGCAGGTGTCCTCGGCTGTAAAATGGGCAGATCGGAACGATCCCCTCCGGGACTGTCGTCGAAGGAACTCCGAATGGGCTCATTATTAAAGCACCGGCACAAAGTAAGCCCTTAATTCAGCATTCTTTTCATCATTCTCGCAGGATTCCTGACACCTGACAGTGCACTGAGGTTCCACTAGACCCGCTATTGTCCTCACTTTACAGACGAGAAAACATTAGACCCAGAGAGGTATGCCACCTGTCGGAGGTCACCCAACTAGGAAGCAGTGGAACCAGGATTCAAACCCAGGCATTCAACCCCCAGCTTCCTGGCCTGTTCCCCAACCCCACCTCTAAGTGCCCAGTTCTTCACCGTAGGACACAAGGAAGCTACTCATAGGTCCCCTGGCAGGTGAGACTTTGCTGCTCCCTCTTGAGCCAATTTCTCTCAACAAACTTTATGGCTCCAGCTGCTCTGCACAAGCCACAGACCTTGGCTCCCAATGTTCTCTCTTACCGCTCTGGAACCCCCTGCCCTGTCCTCCAGCCCCACTACAGCCGATTCCCGGTAACTCCTGCTTTTCTTCCAAGGCTCCAGCTTTTAAAGTCACCTTTTCTAGGAAACCTCTGCTGACCGCTTTCTACCTGGGGTAGGGACCTCTCAACACAGGCTCTCTCTAACCCACAGTGGACTGTGACTGCCTACTTCTCCATCCATCTCCCCCAGACTCTGAACTTTTTGAGGATGACAGGGCAGCTTGCTAACCGCTGTACCCTCAGTTCTTAGCACACCATGGGTGCTCAGTCAGTGTTGGCTCAAAGAGTGAACGCAGGCATGATTGCAAGTTTGTCTTCATTGAATGGAACTCTGGTCACCCAGCAGGGGGTATGGAAGGGATTCTGAAGTCCTGAGTTCAAGTGCCAACTTTGCTTCTAATTTACTGTGTGACCTTGAGCCAGACCCTCTCCGAGCCTTAGTGAAACCTCTCAAAGTGGCTGTAAGGATGAAATGGATTTGAAAATGCTTTGCACCTGGAAAGTGCAGTGCCCGTGTAGGATAAGAAGGGGCTGCCACCCAGGACTCCTCCGTGTCCTTGTTCTTTGCCCAGCAGCTCTGCCCTGGGCTGTTGCAGCCACAGATCCTGACCCCGCAAACCCTGAGTTCTTTGATTCACGGGGCAGGCGCATCCTTTGCTGAAACTAGAGAGCACTCCTCCAGAAGTTATCTCGCCAGAAATCAGGGAGGAAAATCCCAACACAGGTTCAGTGATCCTGTTACTTGAATCTGAGATCCGAGAACCAGGTGTTTGGGGGTCTACTACAAGATGAGAAGTGCTGGCATTTTTAAGATGTTGTTTGGGAACCTGGGGGCCCACTATATTCAACTGTGTGTTGCCAGCCCCAAGAGAGGCATCAGGGTAGTCCCTGGAATTTGGGATCACCTGATACCCAGAGTTTCCCAGGAGGAGTATCCCAGTCATAGGAATGGCATAGCCCTCCCTGGGGCTCAGTTTCTCTATCTGCCAACAAGAAAGATGGGCTTGATGACTCTGGAGATCCTTTTAGAGCTACCATTCTGGGACTCAAACTCTCTTCCCCAAAATATGGCTAGAAACATCCTATTCAGGGCCCTCCTCCCCATCCCTGGGTCTTCTCGGCACGAATCAATGGTGTAGAAACACCTTCAACATGACACAGTGTGGGACTAGCAGCTGGGAAGGGGAAGAGGCCTGTTCCCTCAGAAGCAGAATCAACAAAAGCAAAGACCCCTTGGTCTAACTCTCCCATCCAATGCTAGAATTCCTTCGGCAAGTCCCAGCCCCGTGTGTTTACACCTTCTGCTTGTGTGCTCCCCAGGATGGGGAGTCCCCACCTCTTGGAGCTTCTGAGCACCTCCAAACCTGGATTGTGTTTCTTCTGATGCACAGAAATTTGTTTCCCTGTACTTTCCATTCTTAAGGCCCCTGAATCCCCCCCCCAATAAGGATCCCTGAAGCATAGATTCATGTATCAAATATATTTTGATCGCTTGTTATATGCCAGGCCCTGTGCCCTTAAGTATCTCAGAGTCCCATGGGACAGAGACAAGGTAAGACCTGAAATAGATGCTCTAAGATGTTATGGAACCCAGCAAAGAGATGGGTAGCTTTAGCTGGAGCAGGGAGATCAGGGAAGACTGCCCAGAGGAAGAAACATTTGATCTCAGCTTTAAATCATGGGTAGGATTAGAAGGCAGGAAGGAGGGAGAAGGACATTCCAGGCGGAAGAACCAGCCAAGGCCAAGGCAGAGAGGCACGGCCTCTCCTCCTATGAGAGGGCACGGCCTTTTAGGGTAATGGCCAGTGGTTTGCAGGGCCTGGAGGGGTGGCTTTTCACAGGAAAGGCCATAGGAAGACTGGAATTGTGAAGGGCATCAAATTCTGGACTGAAGAGTTCATCTTTTATTTTAAATCTGAATTCTATCCCACAGTCAGGGGGATGTGATCAGCTTGCTGGCTTAGAAAGCTCGCTCTGGAGGCTGGCTTGGAGGAAAGCCAGGAGAGGCTGGAGTTTCGGTCCAGGCCTGAGCTGACAGGCTGAGCTAAGGCAGGGCACCGAGGAGGGGCAGAGAGCAGAGGAGGGGATGGCCAAGGGGTGGGGGGGCTACGAGAGAGACCAGGACGCTCTGTAGGGCTTCGGGGGAGCCCAGAACACAGACTACCTTTTCCAGCCTCTTTCTTCCCCCAGACCTATTCCCTTCTCTATTCCTGTGGCTCTGGCTTTGAACAGAAAGGAGAGACCAGCTGGTCCAACGTGAAGGGGCCTGGGGAGTTGGGGGGAGGGCGACACCCTGGAAGTTTCTCTCAGGCTGGAGGACCATCTGTTTCCTGGCCCGGGTCAGCATGAGGGAGGCCCTGGCCCGGCCAGCATCCATCACCACTTGACAGGCTGCCTGCCCACCTCCCCGCCCACTCCTGCCCCCTCCTCGGCTGGTTCCCAGGGCCCCTCGCCCCAGATAACCGCAGACAAAGGGCTCACCCAGCCCAAGGCTGCTGTGGGCTGAGTAGGGAAGGGGAGGGGAAGAAAGGAGGCCTCTGAATCCCAAAAACGTGGCATTGGGCAGTGTGGAAAGACCACGGCACAATCTGGGGATGAGAGGACCTGTGTTCAACCTCACTCTGCCTCTTTTGGCAACAGGACCCAAAACCGTGACTGTTCCTTCCAGCCGGCACTAAACGCTCGTTGCCAAGGGCCTACAAGGTTTTCACGGGCCTAGGAAACTGTTGGAGGCCTGGGAAAAAAATTGGCTCTAAAACACAGGGGAAAACTGCAGAATCAAAATTAATAAATGTTTAATTAAATGTCTGCAAAACAGAACATGATATCAGCCGGCCGACGCAATTTGGCTTTTATCTGGTTATATATAATTTACATTTGGTGTTTGATGTGGCTGCATTTTAATATGCCTGATAGATGTGGGGCCCACAAAGGTTTTAAAACAGCCCTGCCCAGGACATGTAACCTAGTTCCCTGTGCCTCAGTTTTACCTTCTTTAAGAAGGGGCCGGCACTCACCATCCTGCCTGTGTCACAGCCCCTGGGGTGAAAGGCAAGATGGTAAGACGCTGGGCTTGTGGATTTGCTTCCCAGCCCTGACCTGGATGCTGTGTGGCCTCAGGTGGTCTCTTTGCCTCTCTGAGCCTCATTTTCCTCTCTGTTGTGAGCATTGAATGAGGTGATGGGTTCGAAAATAATTTGTACACTAAAAAGGGTGTGCGCATAGGGAGAGGGAGCACATGGTAGGCAGAAGACTCTGGCTCCTGATCACCAAGCAGCCTCCCTTGAAACCTCCTCCAGGAAGCCCACCCTATTCCACTCTAGTTGAAGGGTAGTTGGAAGAAGTTGGTTTTCACCACAGATGGGACGAATATTACCCATAGAGAAGGATGCCTCATTTCAGAGAAAGGAATCCCACCTGGGGAGGGGGGCAGGTGCGTCTTGTTTCTAACAGTCCATCCATTCTCTCCACCTTGGTTCAGACCATCATCTTTTGCCTTCTTTGTGGGTTCCCTATATCCACTACTGCCCCCCTGTAGTCCATTCCCCATGTGGCAACAGCTGGGGTACTTGAAAAACCAGTCCAATCGCATCATTCCCCTTCTCAAAACCTTCCGTCACACTTGAAATAAAGTTCAAGGGTTTCCCTTGCTTGCAGGCCCTAAACCATCCAGCCCTGCTTGTTTTCCCATCTCAAGCCACTGCTTCTTTTGTCGCTGGCATTCCAGCTGCCCTGGAGGTTCCTCGAACCCAGTCTGATGTTCCTGACTCAGGACCTTTGCACTTGCTACTTGCTCTGCTTGGAACGCCCTTCCCCCAACATCCTCCTGCAGCTAGCTCCTTACTGGCTTCCATGTCACCATCTCAGAGCGGCCCCCCGGGTCACCCATCCCATGGGCGCCCCAGCCCTCACCAAACCCCTCTCATCTGTCTTATTGCCCCGTCTGATCTTCTTCATAACATACGCTATCAAACAATCTTACTGATGTACACACTGATTTTCTGTTTTATCACTGCAGTTGTACGAGTGTAGGGACTCGGGTGGCCTTGGTCACTCCTGTCTCCCCAGCATCTGTATGTGTAGTAGGCATTCAATAAATATTTGTTGAATGAATAAAGAGAGAGTGTTTGCCTATGTCTTTCTCCTGACCTTGCAGAGTTTGCTTACTGCCAGGACTCCTGCTGGGCAACTCCTGTCCTCACTGACTCATTTCTGTCCTTCCTCCTCCAGGAAGGCTTCCTTGGTATTTCTTCACCTGGTTGGGCCCCACACAGCACTGACTTCAACTGCCCGAGGCCAGTGTGAACCAGACTTAACAGACAGGTTTACCGTGTGGGAACAGGCGCTCAGGGGTCTATTTTGTGTCTAATTTGCTGACTGCCTATCATGTGCTCAGAGAAGCATGTCCTGGAGGAAATTGGAAGAGCAGATAAGTGTGTCCTGTTCAAGGTGGGGTTGGGGGCAAAAAACCACACAGCTCTAGGGAGAAGAGAAGGCAGCAGACAGTGTGTGAAATCTTATTCAGGATTCCGTAAAGCCACCCCGTTGCCTCTGAGAGCAGGCAAGAAACAGACGGAGCTCATTCCCTGCTTCCTGGGTCTGGTTATCTCTGTGACCCAGGAACCTCCCATCGTCCCCCAGACCTGGGCCAGTGATGGGGTTGGGGGTGGGGGGGACGGGCTCCTCTCTAATGGGTAGAAGGAAGGAGGAAGGGCTTTCATGTCCCCGAGAAGCCAGGAAGCTTCTGGGCCCAGTGTCTGGGTCGCCCTGCTCTCTCCTGGTTTTGGTTCTTATGTCAGCTGGAGTCTCCAGTATCAGGCAGGATTTCTGGTCTGGGCCTTCGTCTCCATGCAGACGGCCAGCTTGGACCTGTCCTTTTGTCTGGCCTCACATCCTGGGTCTGGGCCACTCTCTCTGTCTGCCACTCCAATCAGCCCTTCAATGAGGGGTTAGCCTGTTTATTTTTCTGTTTATCTGTCAATCTGTCAGTCTTGCCCTGAGACCCTGAGTCAGTCCACCTGTCTGTCCCCTGTGCTAGAGGTCATGTTGTTACTCAAATACTAGTCAGACTGACCCTAGGGTCCTGGGTCAGCCTGTCTGTCTGCTCTTTGAGGCTGGGAACATCAGTCTGTCTGTCCATTGGATGTCAGGATAGCTTATCTATCCCTTTGGATACTGGGCCTGGTTTTTCGTCTGTCTGTCTGTCTCTAGAATTCTGGGCATGCCTATTGGTGCGTCTATCTTTCAGTCTCTCGGCTGCTTGGTCTGTCTGGTGGTCTGTTGCTCATCTCGTGGCTTGGCATGACTGCCAGCTCTCCTGCCATCCACCCCTGCCTGCTCCTCCTCTCCCAACTCTGGGTCTCTTTCTGTCTGTCTGCGTCTCTCACATCCTCAGCTCCTCCATCTGTCGGTCTCGGCGTCTCTGAGTGTGTGTTCTCGCCCCTTTCCACTCCCCCTCATGGCTCTGGGCCAAAAACACAGCAGCTTCCAGCGGCTCCCCCACTAGGGCTCCATCCAGGAACCACCTCCCTGCACGGCGAGCTCTCCTGTCTCCCACCCGGGCCAGGCCTGCAGACTCTGGAAGGTGAGCAGGCGGCACAGAGCTGGCAGGGCTGGTAGGAAGGAGCAGAGACCCCACGCGAGCTGAGCCCCTTACTGTTCTTCGGGTCTGTAGGGGGACAGTGTGCAGGTGTGAATAATAATGAAAATAGCTCACATTTACTGAGCACCAGCTGTATGTTAAGCCTTGTCATACAGATTGTCTGTTCCTCCCAGCCAATCTTTGAGGTGGGGCACTATTACCATCCTCACTTTACAGATGAAGAAACAGAGCCAGAAAGAGAGTGGAAGTTGTATAAAGCCCCACAGCAAATTAGCGTCAGACCTAGGACTCAGACTTGGTTCTCCATGGGCCCCTGCCTCGGAGAAGGTGGCTCGGTTTCCTGGAATGTGGGCGGCATGGCTGCCAGGGAAGATCGATGCTGGGCAGGGATGGACCTGAAAGCTTTGCCTGGAATGGCACGGGTTCAGAGAAAACAGGAGGAGAGGTGACCGTAGTCTCTGGAGTCAGGGGACCCAGGCTCAATCCTTCACTGGACTTTCTGCGAAAGTCCAGGTCCTCTGGGGGCCTCAGTCCCCCTCTGCAAAATGAGCCCTAGTAACAGGATTCTTGCCTAGGGAAAGGGATTTCCATAAGACCCCTCACCCCACCTGTCCAGTTCTGGTGATGGCAAATGTCTTGAACCCAAGTGCTTCCCTCCACCAGGGGGCATCACTCTGGGGCCGGCCACTGAACTCTGAGCCAGGGCGGCCTCCCTCCTCGCTGGTCTCCTTCCTTCCTTGCCCTCCTGGAGCTTAGTCTTAACACAGCTGCCTGAGGGATCCTGTAAAATCCTAGATCAGGCCACGCCATGCTTTACGGTACACCGTGACCTTGAGATCCAGGTTTGTCCACCTCTAGGACCTCAACTCCCTCCATCTTTCCCCTCTGAGTCCCCAGCTCTTTCCTGAATGCCCCAGGCCCATTCTGGCCTCTGGGCCTCTGCCTAGAAGGGACTTGAATTCTCATTCTTTTCATCTCACCTCCGTGTCACCTCCTCAGGGAGGCCTTCCTAGATCCATCCCCCCCCTCCACGAAGCACTTCTATCTGCCCCTCTGGCCGCTTTCCGCCCTGTCATCCTGTTTTCTTTTCTTAATTAACACATACGACCCCCCCAAAATGGCCTAATTTCTCGCTTCCGTATTTGTCATCTGTCTCTCCGATGGTGCAGGGACCCTGGTTGTCCTGTTTTCTGCTATACCCCCAGGGCCTGGCATCCAGTTAATGTTCAATATTTATTTGTTTCTTTAATGAGTGAATGTGTGAATGTACTTTATAAACTCTGCTTTGGAAGCTCCCCAAGGAAAGGCGGTCAAGGGCAGAGGGAAAGGACCCAAGCCCAGGGGAGACCTGTGTTCAGATTCCGGAGCATCATTTACTATCTGCGTAGTCTTGAGCAAGCTGCTTCCCACCCTGAGCCCCTCAGCTCAGTGTCCACTTTATGGGGTAGGTATGAAATCAGAAAATAGTGGTATGCATAAAATTTCCAGCCCAGTGGTGGGCGCTCGACCGGTGGGAGGTTCAAGAGGCTGGGAGACTCAGAGAACCCAGCAGGAAGAGGAGGCCTTTTAGTTTCCGGTTTAGTTCCTGGTAGACCTGAGATCTGCTCCCAGGCTGGCTTCCCCAGATGCTCATTGAATCTGTCCCCAGGAGGCAAAGGGTCAGAGAAGTCCCTTTGCGGGGAGTCCTAGGGCAGGGTCTTTTTTGGGGGTCTTTGTCCTTCCCCTGAAAACAACTGCCACTCTTTGGAAGGCCTTCTGAATGTACTTGGCTAAAATCCTCCCTGAAGCCCTGGGAGGTTTTGTGGGCACGATCCCCATTTTCTGGACCGAAAAGAGGAGGGTTATTTGACATCGACTCACCCAGCACTTTTAAAAACCTACCGTATGCCAAGACCTGTGCTAAAATGCTGGTGGACACGACAGTGAGCAAGACAGACCCAGCCCACCTGGTGTGACCCAAGTAGGAGAGCTGGACATTGTTTAAATCAGCGTGTGAACGGGGACAAACACTCCCTGGCTTCCAGACATTCTCCAAACAGGACTCTGGGCTCCAGCACTGAGGAAGACAGGGCCTGGTCCTGCTTGCAGGGGGTGTGGCCGTCAGGGAAAGCTTAGGCAGCAGGTGGGTACTGAGCTGTGATCGGAAGCAGGCACAGGAGTTAACTGGCTGAAGGAGGGAGGAAAGGGAATTTCTGGTGGAGGAACAACATGGGCAAAGGTCCTGAGTGGCCAGGAAGCAGTACATGGTCGGAAGCTGTAGCTTGGAGAAGGGGGTGAGAAAGTGAGGGGGGAAGGGGAACATGGTGAAGCATTTGGCCTTTATCATAAGAGTAATGGGGAGCCACGGAGAGGTTTTAAACAAAGGAACAATGGTACAGCTAGCTCGTACCTCTGTCTTTTAGAGGGAGCATTCTGTGGGCAGCAGAGCGGGGGAGAGGCAAGGGAGGAAGGTGGGTGACGAGTTACAGCTGAGAGTTGAGTATGGCCCCCCACAGAAGGACATGGACTCCAGAAGCAAGCAGCAGGCACTTGGAGATGTGACTCGCCCAAGGTCAACAGCCAGAAGCATCAGAGCTGCATCTCAAATCAGGAATGGTGTCTCCCGCATTTCACCACCAGGTGCAAATCAAGCTGAGTCAGGCCCTGAGGACCCAGATGCAATCTGTGAGTCCTCTGGGACAAACTGGACCCCCTCCCCTTCCTTGCAATGGGGCCCAGAAAGCTCTTGTAGGGAATGGCCTGGAGGCTCCCTTCCCATCTGTCGATCCCTCAATGCTGAGCGCTCCTGTAAGGATGCAAAATGGGACCTTCCTGGGGTTGGCAGCCAAATGAGTCATAAATGTCAGAAAAGAATGTGATTTTACACGTTTGGCTCCTATTTCGTGCAGCGCTGAGAGCCGGGCTGTTTCCCTCCTCCTTAGCAGCCCTCTACGAAGTCACGGCACCTCTTTTTTTTGCTGGGCTAAGGCCAAACATTTCCCTGCCACTAATTTTAGGCTCTGGCTGAAAAGCTGAGACCCTCTCCTCTCCTACCCACTGCCATCAGGTCTTCTTTTCAGTCAGCAGGGAAGCAGGCAGTCCCCCTCCAGCAAAGCCTTTGGGACCAGGTTCCCACCTCTTTTGCCCTTCACTGTATGAATACAGCCAGATCTCTGCCTCTCTCTGGGTCTCACTTTCCCTACCTGTGAAATGGATGCAGAGCAGAGACTAAAGTCCAGTCCCCCATACTCTCGCCCAGGGCTCGTTGCTCCAAACCCTCCTACTTCTCTCTTTTTCTCATATCCCTGGGCAGAGTTGTCCCTGTGTGGCCAGGCATGAGCCAGTGGGGGAAGAGGGCTGGGTCCCGTCTCTTGGTGGCATCTGAAAGTAGTTGGAGACCCAGGAAGGCAAAAAGTACCACTTCTATCTGTCCCTGGCCCGAGAGCCCCTAGAAGGTAGAGAGGCCAAGCTGTTATTATGGGGGTACTCTGAGAAAAGAGAGCTGGGTGTCTTGTCTAGAAAGCAGAGATGCTCTAGCTGATTCCTGCCCTGGGAGAACGTGAGCCCAGTAGATGGAATTTCAATTTTTTAGGAATAGGTGGATATGAGAATATTTGTGCTAAAAAAAAAATCCAATTTGGAAATGTTGGCAACTGATTTTTAAAAACACCGTATGAATTTTTATTTATTTTTATTATTTTTTTAAGAGAGGGAGAGGCGATGAGGAAGGGGCAGAGAGGGAGGGAGACAGAAAGAGAGAATCCCAAGCTGCTTCCATGCCCAGCAAAGAGCCTGATTTGGGGCTTGAATTCACAATTCTGAGATCATGACATGAGCTGAAATCAAGAGTTGGATGCTTAACTGACTGAGCCACCCAGGCACCCCTACCATATGAATTTTTAAGAAATTATTAATCTTTTTTTAAGGTGTGATAATGGTATTATGTATTTTAGTTATACTTTTTATAAAAGTCTATATTTTCATTTTTTTAAAAAAGATTTTATTTATATACTTGAGGTGGGTGGGGGGAGGGCATGAGCAGGGGGAAGGGCAAAGGGAGAAGAAGACTCCTTACCAGCAGGGAACCCAAAGCGGGGCTCCATCCTAGGACTCTGGAATCATGACCTGAGCCAAAGGGAGACGCCCAACTGACTGAGCCACCCAGGCACCCAAAAGTCTAACTTTTTAGAAATGTACTGAAATATTTACGGATGCAGTGGCATGATGTCTGAGATTTGTTTCAGAATAACATGGAAGGGAAAAATTGGGGTAGGATCCAGACCTATAGGGTCCAACATCTAAGTGTCCTACTCTAGCCACATACGGCTATTTAAGTTTAAATTAATCAAAATTAAATACAATTTAAAATTCAGCTTCTCAGTCCACTAGGCACCCTTCAAATGCTCAATAGTTATGCATGGCTAGTGGCTGCTGTATTGAACAGTGCAGGCATAGGGCATTTCTATCATGGCAGAAAGTTCTATTGGATGCCACTGGCCTAGATAAAGCAAGGTTGGCCAGGAGTTAATTGCTGAAGCAGGGCCGTAGCACGGGGGGCATCATTATCCTGTTCTCTCTACTTCTGTATATTTAAATTTTTTCCACAATGAAAGGTTTCATTAAGCAGTAGGGACACATGAACACATCCTTGGGCTGGATTTGCCCACAGGCCCACAGGCCAATGATTTGCAACCAGTGGTGTGACAGCTAAGCCTCGTAAATGCCCCAAGTTCGATCCACAGAGTCTTAAAACTGTAAGGGGCTTTGCAGATCATCTAGTTTACCCTCCAAACAGAGGGCAGTAGGCCCTGCTGTCACTTCCCTGCCAAAGTCAGCTGCTCCTGTCTGCACGCGGATGGCCCCGAGGAGTTCACGGCTTTGGGAACAGCCCCCTCTGTTCCTGGACAGCCTGATTGTCTGGATGTCTTGTTCCTATCCAGATTCTGCCTCTCTTGGACACTGGGTTATCATCTGTCTTCACACTATCTCTGGAGCCACAGGAAAAAAGTGTCCTTCCTTGAAAGGCTGTCTGTGGATGAGGGTTAGAGAATGTTCAGACCCCTGAGGCCCCTCCTCCTCCCCCTATTTTGACTAAGTAAGTGAGGTGGGCTGCTACTTGGTCCAATAATAATAATTGATAACAGTAAATATTTCCTGAACATAGATATATGAAAGTCCCGTGCATTTATGTGATCCCAAGACATGTTTACAAGAACTTTAAGAGGCGGGTACTCTCACCATCCCCATTTCACAGATGAGAGTAGTGCTCTGGCTGCTGAGGCAACTTGCCCAGGGTCACACAACGAGGAAATCGTGGAGCCATGAGCCCACCAGCACTCCAAGCTCTCAGCTACCCTGCCCTCACATCTGAGCCCTAGGGAACTCACCCAGTGTTCTTGAGCCCCTGATTGGACTTGGCAGATGGTGCCACTGAATCCCAGGCAGGGAAGTGTCTTGTTCAAGATTCTGATTTCAAACATTCCATTCAGTTTACAAGAACATTTACTGAGCACCTACTGGATCCATCCTGAGCCAGCCATTCACCACACCAGCATCCTCCTGGGAACCTAGCCTCAGGACTGTTCCGACCACATCTTATACAAATATAACTTTGCTGCCCTTAGCCTGCATTTGTCCGCTGCCACTGTGGAAGGCTGCAGATGGAGGCCTGGAAGACCCCAGCAGTGCCCATAATTACGCCGGGGTCCCACACTGCCTTAGCACCCCCACATCAGCCATGGACACAAAACCTGCTTCAACAGACTCACGTTCTAATAATTACTAGGGACCTCGCTGAAGCTGGCCAAGTGCAGGGTCCCCGAAAGCAACAGAGGCTCTGCTCTGGGCCAATCACCATGGGGACCAGGGAAAAGAAAGGACAAAGCCTCACCTTCCCAGAGGCTTGTCATCTGGTAGGAAAACCAGCTAGGTGGGCAGGTGATCACAACAGAATCTGATGGGGACTGTGGGACTGAAGAGGAATGAGTAATTGTGCCCAGAGGGCAAACTCTGAGAGGAAAAACCCAGCATGTTAACAATGGGTACTTTATAATCAAATCAAAATTTTAAAATATCTTTCTGATTTTTTTTTCCCCTCTCCAAAGCAATACATGGTTGATTGTGTTATAAGAATACTCTTAACTAGCGGAGGGCAGGGTCGCATGGTGGTCACACATGTGGGTTTGGGAGCCTGACAGCCTCCCTTTAAGCCCAGACTTTGCTACTTACAAACTGGGAAGCTGTTAGCACTTTGTACCGTATTTCCACAACTGTAGTATGGGCCAGTAAGTCTAGCTCACACTAATGGAACACTTATGCTGAGTCCTGGGCAAAGCAGGCTCCTTACATTTATCAATAAGCTTTCATTATGGCTACCCGTCTAGCCATGCGATGTTATCATCCCACCTCACAGATGAGGAAACTGAGAGGGGTTAAGTGATTTGCCCAAGGTCATACAGCTCACACGTGGCAGAGCCAGAGTTTGAGCTCCACAGCCCTCGTTCTTTGTCACCACACCCCCTACTTGACAGAATTGTGGTGAAGAGGAATGATCTCATTGAAGTTTCTAGAAAGGTAACTAAAATTTTCAGTAATATCTGGCTTTCTAAAAGCAGGTGAGTGTATACATGTATTTCTTAATTAATTAAAAACTGAAGGAAATCTTTAAGCAATACAAGAAACATCTAATTAGTAAGTGGAAATCTCCCATAACCCCACCTCTGTGCACCCCCCCCCAAGATTTTGAGGGGAGAGGAGTCTTAGGACCTTTTCTGGGCCACCTGAGGTTTCAACAAGAGCCTACAGTTCCTTAATAAACAGACACGGCAAATAAACAATTTCCACTTTAGATTGAAAGCAACAACTTGGGGCACCTGGGTGGCTCAGTTGGTTAAGTGTCTGCCTTCGGCTTAGGTCATGATCCTGGGGTCCTGCATTGAGCTCTGCATCCCCGCTCAGTGGAGAGTTGGCTTCTCCCTCTGCCCCTCCGCACTGTTTATGCTCTCTCTCTGCTCTGTCTCATTCTCTCAAAAAATAAATAAATAAATAAATAAAAGCTTAAACAACAACAACTTGCCTGATTGAGGGAGTGGGAGGTGGGGTCTGAAGGGTTGAGGGCAGGATGGGTTTGTTCAGGGAAGGTTTCTGAGCTTGACTTTGAAGGATGCGCAGAATTTCACTGGGAGGAGAATGGGACAGGGTGTTGCTAGAAGGACCACGGGCAGCTGCTCAGAGGCATGAAGGGAAAAACTGTGTGGCTTGCTTTTTAGGGGTTCAGAGCAGTGAGGAGACAAAAGGCCAAGAGGCAAAGGGCTCTGACGCCAAGCTAAAGCATCCGGACCTGCTCGAGGGGCAGAGGGGACCCCGGGCTGGCCCTCTGGCTCTGGAGTAATGGCAATGTCCGAGCTGAGCATTTGAAATATCCTTCCGGCTGCAGGTGGAGGCGGGATGGGGTGGGGTGGGGTGGGGGGAACTGGAGGCTGATAGGATTTCCCAGGGGAGGAATTTCAAGACCCTAACAAAGGCAGGGTAGTGAATGGAGAGGCCAGAGTAGATCCCAACCCATCCTCCTTCTCTCCCTAGGGACCTTCGCCCCAGCTGCCTGGGTTCAAAGCCATTTCCTGGCAGCCCTCCATCCTCCCCACAGGGCTTCTCCTGTGTGGTCTTTATAGATCAAACAGGGGACGCTGGGCCCAACTGCCGCCGCTGTGTCTGTTAGGAGCAGCTCTAATGGCCTGTTGCAGCCGGATGGGCAGATAGAAGGGGATGGGGGGCGGGGGAGCACCTCCTGGAGAGGAGTATCCCAAGAGGTGGGTGGCAAGGCTGGCCTGGAAAAACCCTGCAAAGTCAGAACAGGAAGGAACCTTGTGGATAATCCTTGAATTGGGAGGTGGGGGCGCGGGGGCAGGGGGTTGGGAGCTTGTAAAATGTTTCAGCTGTGGTAGTCAAAACAAAATCCTAGAGAGGTAACCCAAATATCAGAAAAGAGAGACTCAGATTTCAGGTTGAAATGATGGTGTGAAGGCCGTGAAAGAGTCTGAAAACCACTGTGAAATCCAACCCCTGACCAGTTTAATAGAGAATAATACAAATAGTAAAAAACAAAACAAAACAAAATTTAAAAAGTAAAGACTGAAGAGATTTGCACACTTCCTGTGTTCCAGGCGCTGTGCTAAGCACTAGGTGTACATTATTTAATGTACATTATTTAATGGGAAAGGTACCATTATTAGAATGTCCATTTTGCAGATGAGAAAACCAAGGCACAGACAAGTTATGCCATTTGCCCCCATCACAGGAAGTGGCAGACACAGGATGTATGTGGCAGATTGCAGAGTGTGAGTTCTTAATCATTAACATTCTGGCCCCAGTGGGGAAAATGACAAAAGAGGGACAGATACTAAGAGGGACAGGCACCTTGTCCGCTGTGCCTGAAACAGACCCAACCCCCACCCCCCACCCCTGCCCCAGTTACTACCCTGGTCCAGCTCCCATCTTCCCTCACCGGGATCATGGAGCAGCCTCCTCCCAGGTCTCCAGACTTATCCTGGCCTCCCACCACTCTGTTTTCTGACAATCAGGGTGCACACTGTAAAACAGAAGTCAAGACCCGCTTCCTTCCCTGCTCAAATTCTCTGGGGCTCCCACTTCATTCGAGTGAAAGGCCTCGTCTTCCCATGGCCTATGGCGCCCTGCACGACCCAGCTCCAGCCAGCCTCTCCACCATCATCCCCTTCACTGTCCCGGACCCTCTGCTTCAGCCACTCGGGCCTTCTCCTTGCTCTTCTCTTTCCCTCTGCCTTGGGCATCCTTCCCTAGGCCTCCACCCAGCTCACCCTCACCTCATTCAGTCCTCTGTCCCTATGCCACCTCCTGGCAGGGGCTTGCCTGGACCACCTTCCCTCAAAGAGCCACAGCCTCCTCCCTGGGACGCTGTAGCCCCCTGAGCTGTTTCATTTCTTCCATAGCACTTATCAGAGGGAAGGCCTTACCATTAGATTTTGTATTATGTTTATAATATATATCATATTTGATTTTATTTGTTTATTGGTTCCCCCATTAGAGTATTGATGGCCACAAGAGCAGAGACTTTGTCTTATTCCCAGCATGTAGCACAGTGCCTGGTATACAGTAGGTGCCCCATATATGTGTGGAATGAATGACTACAGATTAAATGAACAGGTACCTTTGAGGCCCTCTTGCCCTCCTGCCCCCTCCTTGGTCATGTGTGAAGTGAGCAAATCTTCCGCAGCGATGAAAGGGAGTAGTGATGTCACCACTCACCTCCAAGGGTCCTGAATACTTAACAATGGGACCAGCCCTTCTCTAAATCCTCAGCACGCATTATCAGATGAAACTAGAAACAACCCAGAAGGTGGTACTATGATGGGCCCTAGATGATAAAGGGGCAACTCAGGCACTGGGAGATTATATAGCTTGTCACCATCACATACAGGAAGTGAGCTGAAGACATTTGAATCCAGAATCTGGACTCTTAACCATTAAGCCAATAATATAGCTTTCCAGAGAGAAGGCCCAGAAGCTGACTTTCACACCCAGTTGGTCACTAATTCATTTCAGAACTTCTCTTGAGTGCAGGTGTGTGAGCAGGCAGAGGGAGGGAGCGGTGGTGGGCATAGAGGGAGTGTTTAGAGGTAAGGCCTTCCCTCTAAAGTCCGGCCTGCCTGCCTCCCTCCATCCCTCCTTCCGCATTTTGGGTCCGCAGATCCTGACAGCCTCAGAGGAATCCTATGCCAGATCATCTCCCACTAATTGGTTTAGCAAACTATGCTTATCTGGGCAAAGCTTGGGTCCAGTGAGTTCAAGATTAGGGAAAGCAGGATTCATGGTTTACTGCTCTGCTGCCCACAGGGTCAGAGAAGACAGGGTTAGGACTTTAATTGGCTTAACAACCCTGAGTGGCTTAACAACTCCAAGGGTTAGGGCTGGGGAGCCCGGGAGGGATGAAAACACAGGTTGCTGTCCAGCTGTCCAGCTCACTGCCAGCTTCATGTCCCACTGAAGGATCTGTGGTTGATTTTCTCAGGGAGTCATCTTTGTGTGAGTCCATGGCTCAGGGATCCTCCCATGCAGCCAGTGTGGGGGTGACAGAGATAGGAGAGTTGGGAGTTGGGAGTTGGAGAAAGCTGGGTTGGCACCTCCCCTCCCCCCTACTTCCTCAGCTTGGACAAGTTACTTGACTTCTCTGAGCCTCATTTTCCTGTCTTATGGGGTATATCAATTGCCACCAGAGGGGAGGTTTCAGGGTAAGATGAGAGCTAGGGTCTGGAGCACCTCATAAAGGGCCTGTTGAGTATACAGGATCCATGAATTCCTTCCCTTCCTCTGCCTCCTCAGGGCCCCATTTTGTGTTTAAAATAATAATAATGCCCATTCCACAGGGTTGTTTGGGAACAGAATCCAGCCTAATCAGTTGAACCCATGTGCCGTCACAGGTCTGTGTTACCTGCCTCCTCAAAGTACACAGACTTTTGATTCAGCATTGTATAAGCTTCAGGAGTTGCAAGCAATTTTTATAATTCAAAGTATTTTATTCAGAATTGAGGGTGTGGGATCAGAAGGTGGACTGACCAGTCTCCCAGGTTGGATCCTGTAGGGCTCAGACATACCTCTCTTCCCTCATTACTCCAGGTTCTACCACTCAGAACATCTGCACCAAGGCCTGCCAAACAGTGAACATGTTCATTGTGGGAACATTTCACGTGGTAAGCAAACATATGCCAGCATTGCTTAATTTCTAGGAATGCCAGCCCCAGTGACTTCTCTCTATCTCGTCTGGGTTTTCCTCCATTAGCCAGACCCTCAGCCATTTTAGAATCCAGAGCTCTGGGGACAGGGGTCCAGAGGCTTTAGCTCTGATTACCAGTCCCAGTGTCAGAATTCCAGAAAGAGAAGGCTCCTAAGGTCATCAGATCTGATAGTCTCATTTTACATACAGGGAAATTGAGGCCCAGAGATGGGAAGTCTTACCCAAGGTCACCTAGCAAGCTAGTTATAAACCTCGGTGGAGCCACGGGCTTCCCGATCCTCGCTCCCAGTCCAGCATGATCCCCACAATACACTTTCTCCCCATCCTCGCCCACAATGTTCAAATCCCTCCCCCTCCTTTCACATTCTTATCTCAGTGCAGCAGAAGCTCTGACTTCTATCTCCTGGAATCTTGGGCTCTCAGACTCATAATTCTTTGAGCTTGGGGAACACTTTAGTGGCAGAACTGCAGAGTGGATAAATGGAACTTGGGCTTTGAAGACCGAGAGTCCTGAGTCCCAGCTCTTCTACTCCTTAGCTGTGTGACCTTGGGCAAGGATGCCCCCTTTCTGAGCCTCCATTCCCTCAGCTGTTACGTAGGAATGACAATACAACCACATCCCAGGACTATTAGGAGGGACACAGGAGATGAAACGGGTAAAATAATCAACCAACAGGCTTGACACAAAGTGAATGCCTAATAAAATAATTGTTACAGAACTATAAGTTAAGGCTCTCATACTCCTAATGCCTAAGTGAAATGGTCCAGAGGTGATCAAAGGGAATGAAACTGGACAAACTGAAGCAAATATCCCCTGTCTAAGTTGCCACAGGCCTGATATTCCTAGATTCCTTTTTTATTTCCCCAAGAGAAGCTAGAACTCTGGATTTTTGAAATATTATACAAGCCAAACAAGACACTTCTATAAGCCATATTCAACCCCAGGATCATTAGTTTGTCATCCCTGCAAAATCATCTCATCCCAACCCCCTCACTTTACAAATGGGAGAGAGTAGAAATAGCTCTTGTATCTGAGAAGCCTTGGAGCTTGAGGGACCCTCAGCTGTCTTCAGCCACTCTCTTGAGACCTTCACCCCTACCCCCATGGTCATTTTTTGCCCTGTTTAAAGGAAACTCAGTTTATCTTCAAGAAAGAAGTATTTGTTTCTTGTAAGTAGATTCTGAACAAGGGGAGGAGGGGGTTTGAGGTAGCCAGTGAGTTGAGGGGCAGCTGGCCCACTTTAGGCTAAAGGGAAAGGGGGATGAAGTTTGGCTGCCAAGAATAGGAAGTTACCATTTCAGAATCTAAAAATATCTATCACCATCTGTCCACTCGGGCACAGAATGATAAATGCAGATTAGTTCCTGGATGTAGACATGAATATTTTTATGTGTCAAGCTAATAATAATACCACCACCTTGTGTGGATAGAGCTCCACCTCCGTATTCCCCCAGGGCAAGCCAAATGGAATATACACATCATCTTAGCAAGCCATGGATGGGGAAACCAAGGCACAGAGAAACTCAGCAACACAACAAGGGTGACACAGCAAGTGAGCAGCTGGGACAAACCCTGGGAGTCCTGTTTCCAACCCTCAGCCCAGTACTGAATCTTCTGAGTTAGGCAGAATGTGTTAACAAGTAGCAGAATAAATATAACAACAGCAGCAATCACACTTTACATCTCTATAGTGACTTTGACTTTTTCTGTGCTTTCCCCACATCTGTGATCATGATAATCTATTACATTCCTAAAATACATTATAGTCTGCAAGGTTCGCATAGACCTCCTCTCACCTGATCATCCCAACAAGTAAGAAAAGGTGATGGTAGACCAGTGACATGAGACAAGGAGGGATTCTCCTTTGTTTCACAGGTGAGGAAACTAAGGCTTGGAGGGAGGTTTATCTAAGATCACATAGTGGGCAAGTTCATTCTCTCAGTGCACAGTAGAGCCTAAGTTACCAGAGCAATTTTGATTCAAGGGGAACCCCAGGTTCAGAATCCCCCCCACCGGCCCCCGCCTCCCCCATCTACAATTAGCTCAGCTCAGCAGACAGACTGGAAGTGGGCTGTTTGTACAAAGCCTCAGTTTTGTTTTACTGCCCTGGGATTAAAGGACAGCTAGTGGCCATCTAATCTCAGATTGAAGATCCCAAATCCCCTTGGCCCTGTTGGGGTAGGGGAGAGAGTGGGGGACTCCTAGGAAAAAGAAGAAGCCAGACTGCTTCTCAGCAGGGTCTGGCACACCCTTAACCAGAAGTCCAAAAAGTTTGGGCGGGATACTCATTTAGCTGCCTCAAATTCTGTTTCTCCCGGGAGGCTGGGAGTGGACTGCAATCCCAAACTGAGAACCCTTTGCGAGCAAGGAAGGACTTCTGAGTTCTTTCCTAAGCTGAGGCTTGGCACTCAGGCAGAGGAGTGGGCTGGAGGGAGCCCTGGGGCCCTGTTCCAAGCTTCACACATTCCCTTCAGCCCTTCTCATTCACACCCCTGAGGATCACTTTCTCTCTTCTTGTCCCATTCCTTCCTCCCTCAATGGCCAGATCAGAGAGGATGGCACTGGGGTTGGTCAGAGTTTGAGGGCAGAGGTCAGAGAGAAGCTGGCAGAGAAGAAATCAGAGCTGCAATAGGGTGGGGCGGGGCAGAGGTCAGGACGCAAAGGGGGCCTGGAGAGGTCAGAGTAGGGTTGGGGCGACAGGTAGACCCTCGCCACCCCCACTTCTCGAGCTCAGCTCCCTCCACCTGCGCTTCTCCTACCTCCAGACCTGGCCGAGCTGCAGGAGGTGGACGAGGGTCTGCAGCAGCCAGACGCAGAGGCGGCAGCAGCGGCGGCGGTAGGCGCTGGCCGAGGAGGGCGCGGGCCCAGGACCCAGCTGGGGGCTGCCTTCTTTGGTCCGGAAGGCGGCGGCGCTGTCCTTGGTGCTGATGGAGGGCCCGCCGGCCCCGCTGTCCTTGGTGCTGACGGCGGGTCCCGGGGCGCCCGCGGGTTCCGAGTAATCGTAGACGAACCAGCGGAAGCTGAGCAGCTGCACAACCAGCGAGGGCAGGAGCACGAATAACAACGTGAGGCCGAAGTAGGTGCGCTGACCCTGCAGGTAGTAGGAGGCCGCCAGCCACAGGTCCGTGGCGCCGTCGGAGAAGAACACGAGCAGCGCGCACAGCACCCAGCAGCAGTCCCGCAGCTCGTAGCGCGGCCCCGAGCCCCCCGCCCCGGTCACTACAGGGCTCCCGGCCGCCACTGCCGCCGCCTCCCCGCGCCCGCCCGCACCACTCCGGGCTCCTCCGGCCGCCCCCTCCGGCCCCGGGCCGGCCGCGGCCGCCGCTCCATCCGACTTCGCGGCCATGTTGGCGGAGCAGGAGGCGGGGAGCGACTTCCGGGCGGCGGAGGGGGTGGGGTGCGGAGTGGGGAGGACCCTGTGCGGGAGGCTCCCGCCTCCTCCTCTTCCTCCTCTCCTCTTCTTCCTCCTCCCCTCTACTTCAATTATTCATTCCCCTCGGCGCTGCCCCCGTCCTTCCCCCACCCCGCCAGGGCTGCGGCCGGATGGGGGCAGCTCCCCAGGGAAGGGAGGGGGGAAGGGAGGGGAGAGCATCCCAGGTCACCCTCTCCTTCCTCCCTCAGAGGCGCGGGGCCCCAGCCACACGCTTTCTGCCTCTCACCTCCACCCCACTGCACTTCTTTATTTCCCTTTTCTTCACCGCCCCTCTCTCCAAACTCTTCTCTGCCATTTATCTCCTCTGTTTACCTCCAGTGGCCTAGGTCTGAGGAGGGTAGGGGATAGGGGACTTGGAAGCAAGGCGCTGCCTAGGCTGGCACCTCAGTAACTCTTTATCAATCACTGGATGCTAACTAGCCATTTCCTAGTTTCCAGAGTGTATGCATTTTGTTCCATCCCTTTCTTTGATCTTGAAGAGTCCCTTTTCCTATTGTCTTTTTCTTATTGGTTTGAATGAGAAAATTGCAGCTCTGAGAGCTGCTATCTCTTCCCCCAACTCTCCCCTTTCCTCCCTTGGGGACTGTTTTCTTCTGGCCATAGCCCTAGAAGAGTTTGGCAGGGAAGGAGCAACATCAGAGGGAATACCAGGTAGAGGGAAGAGCAAGTGAAAGATCTGCAGGCCTAAGATTTAAGGGCATATTTTCAAGGAATTCTGAACCACACAGATCCAGGGAGGTGGGAAGCTGGGAAAGATGGGGCTGGATAGTTCTGAAGGATGAGATCCTAAATGTCCAAAAGATGTACTTTACCCAGGAAGCAATGGGAAACCACTGCAGAATTTGAGCAGGAGACAAATGTGATCAAGTCTGGATTTGGAAAGAAGCCCCTCTGCAGCCAGAGGAGAGAAATGCTCACTAGGAAACAGCTTGAGGGTGGAGAAGCCAGAGAGAGAATATAACAGGAATTTAGGAGAGGAGGTGGGGTTGCTTATACATCCTGGATACCCCAGCTCACCCTTAACCCCTATGCTCAGATTGGATGTGTCAGGGCATTTATTGCACAAACACTCATGTAGCAGTTTCTCTTTGCCTAGGTCCCTGGAGTCATTATGCAATTACTAACTCACTTTATCCTTCCAATTTGTGAAGTAGTTTCTGTTGTTTACCTCCCATTTTACAGATGAAGAAATTGAGTCACAGAGAAATTAATTCATTTGTTTGGAGCCCCACAGTTACTGAGTGCTTGAACCAAATTCAAGCCATCATGTGGCCCTAGAGTAGGCTTTGCTATCTCACAAAGGGAGGAGAGTTTGGTGAGAAGGGGAAGAAGTGAAGGGAGGCTTGAGGACCACCCTGCTTCAGAGTAACTGGGAAGGGAAGATGAAGGGCGACAGCTGCCCTGGGTCAGGAAGGAGCAGCCATCTGTAGTCCTGCAGCCTAGCATCCCTTTCATGTCCAGGGACTGTTTGGGTCCCAGCAATGCTCAGGAGGTTGGAAAACCAGCTGTGGCCCAAGGCTGAAAACAGAGTAGGAAGAGTTAGGGATTAAGGGAGTTTTCTAGGCTGGATTCAAAGCTAATAGTCTCTATCCGCAGGCATGTGTAGACTAGTGGGAGTTTTTGTGGGTTGGGCTGGAGGGGAGTCTGAATCCCAATGTAATTTACTTAGGAAGAGTATCTTTCCCCTTTTTTTTCTGTTCTACAGCCTTAAGCAGGGAGACTCATGGAGTGCAGAGTCGGGGAAGAGGGAAGCTCTGCCCTTGGACTTCCTAACAGCCCTGGGCCAGTTCTGTACATGTCTGGATCAATGCCTTCTCACAGATGGGACCTGACAGTGAGGTTCTCACTTCTGGGCCCCACCCCAATGAAGGCAACTTCTCTCCCTCCCATGCCTATCCACATCCTAGGATCAACCTGTTCAAACAGGCAGTAGATGACATGCTTTTTTACCTCTGAGACTCTAGAATCAGGAAGCCTGGGTTCAAAACCTACTCACCTCTTCCTGACTCCATGACCTTGGGCAGTCACTCAATTTCTTTTAGCTTCAGGGAAAAAAGCAAAATGGGGAAAGGTAACCAATGCTTTCCTTTTGGGGTTGGGGTGAGGATAATTAATGCTAATTTCTATCTAGGGTGATGTCTTCCACTGAAAGCCCTCCTGGATCTCCCACAGAACTGTGTCCCACACCTTATCCCTCAGAGAAATCTCTTTGATACTCCCCTGTTATGAGCTTCCATGACATTTTAGTGTTTTCCTTCTTAACATAAGTACACTGGCAGTTTAATCTTCCACATGTGCCTGTTTGGAATTGCCTGGGAGCTCCATAGGAGTTGGGACATTTTATCTATTTTCTTCACCAACAATTGCCGAGTGCCCAGTGTTGTGTCTGGCACCCAATAGGCATCTTATAAACATCACTGAATGCATGAGTGAGTGATCAACTCTATGAAATAGTTTCTGTTGTTTTCCCCATTTTAGGTAACTGAGGGCAAGGGTGGTGACTCAAGGAACTATCAAGCCCTTGTGTGTGTTGGGAATTGTGCTAAGAACTTTATGCATATTACCACGGGTTACCTTCAAACCAGCCCCCCCCCCTTTTTTTTTAATCACAAGAAATCTTGAGACCCAGGCAGTGGCTGTCACTTGCCCAAAGCCATTGGTTAGGAACTAGCAGAGTTGGCTTTCAAGAATTCTACTTTAGGCAACTGGAGGGGTGACAGAAGAAGGATTTGATGGGCTGCCTGAAGTGTGGACCAGGTGGGAGTGACCTACCTATCAGTGGTACTGTAGAGGGGGGTAACCTGACCTCAATGGTTTGAAATGGTGAGTTCTGAATGGCCTGAGATCAAAAGATTGGGGATTCAGACTAGGACCCATAAAGAGGCCAGCAATGGCATGTTAGTGGAAGCCATGGGGCGGGGGGCTCAGAACAGCTTGAGCAAAATCTGTGCAATAGAACTGAGTCAGGCTCATTTAGGGGCTGAAAAGAGGCTGGGTGTGACTAGAGTGGAAGGAGAGGGTGGCCAGCAGTTTAGATCTGGACAGGCCCTGAGATCTTATCCAGTTCCCCAAGGCCCTCTCACATTTTACAGATGGGAACACTGAGGCCCAGAGAGAAGTCCTACCTCTAGCAAGTGGCAGAAATCAATCTGGGAGTCTTTCCTTCATCTCCAAGGGAATGGCCTCTGAGCTTTGTTGGGAATCTTAGGAATCACTCTTGGAAGCAAATTCAATCCATGCTTACTGCACCCTCAACTAGGACCAGTTTCTAATAATATTCCTTTAGTTCTTGGGTAAACTCTGTACAAGATAATTGGCACAGCATTGTTTATAACTCTAAATATTAGGAATGACTCAAATGCCTATCGGTAGGGGACCAGCTAAATAAATCATGGACTTTCTGACAACAGAATGGCATATGGCAGTAAGGGAGGTCATGGAGCGCTCTGTCTCCTAATACAGAGAGGCCTCCATGGGGACAAGCAAGGGATAGAATGGGGGTGGGGTGGGGAGTGAAGCTGGGTGAAAGGGAGGATAAGAATCTATCTTTGTATTTGTTGTGTATGGACAAAGAAACTTTGGAAGTCTACATAAGAAAATGAGATTATCAAAGAAGACACTGGGCAGAAGGGAAACAGGATGGGAGAGGGAGACTTCATTATGTATCCATTTATAATTTTTTTTGGAATCATGGGAATGTATTTACCTATTAATAAAATAAAATAATAATGAGGACAGCTGCTACTCAGCTAAGGCTGAATGCTGTCATATGGGAATAAGCGGTCAGTATGGTCAGATTTTCTAATTACTCAAGAGAAGCCAGAAATCTGGATTTTATTGTACAATCTCTTGATTTTTAAATGTTGGC
Source organism: Mustela putorius furo (assembly GCF_011764305.1). NCBI lineage: Eukaryota > Metazoa > Chordata > Mammalia > Carnivora > Mustelidae > Mustela > Mustela putorius. The sequence goes on along the minus strand of NW_025421464.1, from coordinate 1,881,318 downwards.
TCCATTTTTGCTCAGACATTTTTCAGGCCAAGTAAATAGGTCAGTGGGTCAGACATGGCCTGAGGGCCACCAGTTTCAGCTTCTAATGGCTTCCTGTTCCCAGGGCTGGAGTTCTCAACACCCCAGGCCCCACCCCCATGTGGGCAGCAGAGGACAGAAAAGCGCCTTGTCCTGCCCCCATCTCCTGGCACCCTCAAACCCTTGCATCTTGGGGCTGTGACATTTGGGGCTTTTAACTCAAGATCTGGAAGGCAGAGAGGGGTTATGAACTCTCAGATAATTCCCTCCCCCGGGGCCCTGCAGGCTTCGAGGCCCAGCTGCCTCCCGCTGCCCACCCATCTGTCCCTGGGAGGTGGGGACTAGAGTGAGGCTGGTAATGATGGGGGTGGACAGGAGTCCCCGCTCCAAGCCTCGGATCACTGGGCTCTGTCCAGACGCAGAATCCAAAAGGAAAAGTCTAGAGACTGTGAGAAAAGGAAAACAGGCTTGGCTGTACCTCCTTGGTGTGTGCTGAGTTAATTCACCAAATAACCAAATGCCAGAACTGGAAAGGCCCTAGGGGACCATGTCATCCAACTCCTTCACTACACAGATTGGGAGATGGATCTCTGCTCCTCATTCACTGCCACAGGCTGTGGTCTTGTCACTTCTCTCCTGGACAACTGGACAGGACCAGCCTCCTCACTGGGCTCCCTGCAGCTCCTCTTTTTCTCCTAATGTTTAGTCTCCACCCTTAGCCAGAGGGATCTTTTTCAAAAAGAAATCTGATCAGGTTCCCTGTCCGTTCAAAACCTTCTGAATACTTCCTACCCTACTTTGAGCCAAAGTCTTCAGCCCTGCCTACAATTTCCTGCTCTCCTCTCTAACCTCACCTCCCCCTGTCTTTCCTTCCTTCATTCTGTTCCAGTCACTGGCTCTTTGCTACTCTCTTACCATCCCAACCTAATCCCTCCTGCCTGGCTTTGCTCCCACAATTCCCCCAAGTATTCACAAGGCTCCATTTTACTCTTCTGTAAAGAGTAAAAGGGCTTTCCTGGTAACTCCCCACTGACACTCTATCCCCTCACCTGCCTTATTTTTATCCACAACATTTATTCACTTTATGATGTTATCATATGTATTTATTTGTTTCTTGCTTAGAATATAAGATCTGTGAAGGCAGCAATCATCCCTATGTCGTTTACCACTGTGTCCTCCACACTTAGTGCAACTTAGCATGTCCATGTGTAGGGATCCTGAGCCAGCTGTGACTTGAAAGGACACAAGTCTACAACTGAAGTATCAGCCAGTCCTGAGTCTGTCATTACCTGTTTAGGTGACCTTGAGCGAGTCACCTCACTTCTCTTCTCTGGGCCTCAGTTTCCTCATTTGTAAAACAAGGGAGTCACTAAGATACCTTCAATTCAACGACCCTGGAAGGTCTTCCCTGTTCTGATGTCACTTTCCTCCCAATGGAATCTGAAAGTCCTTTAAACAAACAGTTGTGTTTATTTACTTACTTATTGAGTAGTTAACACAGTCACGTGGCTCAAAGTCCAGAGGTGCAAAGGGGACCCATTTGTCTGTCCTACCTTGTCCTCCAGCCATCACTCTCCTTTCTGGAGGCATTCAATGACAAGTTTCCTCTCTCAGTCTCTCTCTCTCTGATCTACTTATCTCTAAACCCTATTTCACCATTTTGAAACACACAGCTTAATTATACATGGTTCTGTCCTTTGTGGGTTTTTTTTTTTAAGCTTTTTTCTTTATTTATCTGACAGAGATCACAAGTAGGCAGAGAGGCAGGCAGAGAGAGAGGAGGAAGCAGGCTCCCTGCAGTGCAGAGAGCCCGATGTGGGGCTCGATCCCAGGACCCCGGGATCATGACCTGAGCCGAAGGCAGCAGCTTAACCCACTGAGCCACCCAGGTGCCCCATTGTCCTTTGTGTTTTGTTCATGGAATAGCACTTTGGGAGGTCATTCCTCGTCAGTGCAGAGAGTGCCCTGGCTCTTTATCATGGCTTCACAGCATTCCCTTGAAAGGATGGTCCATATTCTACTTCGCCAACCCCCTAAATAATGGGTAGTTAAGTTGTCTCTGGTCTGTTACAACAATCCGTCACATGAATAATTTTGTGGACACACCATTTGGGGTATCTGTAGACTAAATCCATTTGCTGATGGACTGGTATGTGCATTGATAATTTAGAGAGACACCTCTCTAGAGACCATGCCAATGTGTCCCACACATACTGGCATTGAGTAAAAGTGCTTATAAAAGGGTTTTTTAAAATGGGACTGCAATTCAGCCTCAAGACTCCTTGCAGATGGGGGGATCATGCCACATTGCTAAGCCTGGTTCTTCTTCAAAAAAAGTATCCTACTTCATGATGAGTGGTGGTAAGCATCAAAGGAGATAGTATGGGGAAAGTGCTCAGCACCTTTCCTGGCACACATTAGGGCCTCTGTAAAGATTAGCCATTCCTCCCCTGCTTAATGTTATTATCTGCCCCAGACTGTGGGCTCTGTGGGAACAAGGACCTTGTCTGCCTTGTTCACTGCTGTAGCACAGCTAACAGAAGATGTCTAATAATTACTTATCTAGTGAATGAGTCCACTTCTCAATGTCACTTTGCCCACCAGGCCGTCCATTGTGACCTCGCTCCTGACTACCCATTCAACTTCAACTCCTATTCCTCTTTCCCCTTCTCCTTGGGTTCTAGCCACACTGGACTTCTCTAGGTTCCCCCCTGCCACAGTGTCTTTGCATGTGCTGTTCCCCCTGCTGGAAATAGTTTCTCTACCTCACCTTCACACATAGCTTCTCCATTTGCTTAGTTTCTTTTTTTGTCATCCTTAGATCTTGGGTCAAAGGTCACTTTTTAAAGAAAGCCTCTTTTACTCCACTGCCTGATTAAAGGTAGGTTAAGATATATAATCTTATTGGACTCTGAGCTTTTCATTCGAACCTTATTGCAGTTAAGAATGGTACATGCGGGGGTGCCTGGGTGGCTCGGTAGGTTAAAGCCTCTGCCTTCGGCTTGGGTTGTGATCCTGGGGTCCTGGGATCGAGCCCCACGTCAGGCTCTCTGCTCGGTGAGGAGCCTGCTTCCCTTCCTATCTCTCTGTCTGCCTCTCTGCCTACCTGTGATCTCTGTCAAATAAATAAATAAAATCTTAAAAAAAAAATGGTACATGCATAAATGTCAATCCTATCCTTGTGACTAAAAACCCACAGGACTCGGGACAGACTAGGCCTGTCCTATTTCCTAGTGGGTCCCCATGGCCTGGCATAGGCTAGACACTCAATAACCACTGCCTTGAGTGACTGAGTGAATACCAACCTCTATTTTACAGATGAGTTGAGCCTCTCCTCTCCACCCAAGCCAGGGGAAGTCTTGACTTCATGTTTCACCCTCTTTCCAGTGGAATGAGAGACTCCTCAAAGGTTCTAGTTGGTGAAGAAGAGGAGAGGGGTGAGCGAGACAGACTGGATCCTTAATTTCCTCCAACACATGATTAGGTCATGGGTACACTCAATCGTTCAGTAGACCTCTCCTGCAGGTCCTGGGGACCTGAAAGGAAGCCCATGGAACCTTTAGCCCCAGCGGGCTCCAAGGCCAGCGAGAAAGCCAAAACAGTGGAAAAAAACAAAAAACAAAAACAGGTAGCTAAAAACAAAAAAGTGACTGGTGTCAAAAGAAAAGAAGGACCAAATTTCCTGTGGAAGACCTGAGGGAGAGCTTCCTGGGGAGTTAGGGGTGTTGGGGGAGGGTGTATTCTTAGGAGGAGAGGTCTTAGGGGAAGAGTAAGCACTTAAATGATTCCATTTGTATAAATGTCAAAAACAGACTCTTAGGGGAAGAGTAAGCACTTAACAAGAGGAGGAACTCGAAGACTATTCCAGGCAGAAGGCACAGCCTGAGCAAAGACAGAGAGGTGAGAACCTTGGGATGTGTTGGGGGACGAGGGTTCAAGAAGTGTGGAGGAAGATGAGGCCAAGAAGAAGCTGAGCTCACAGACAAGCACCAGGAGACATGGCCCTAAAGGGTCATTGCAGCACTTCTAGTAAGACAGAAAACAACGTAAATGTCCTTTCATGAAAGAATTGTTTCATAACTATGATGCTTACCTCCACACTGACCAGCCAGAGACAGGTGACTAATGTCTAATGCCAGTGAGGATATGGATCACTGGTAGAGGAATAAATGAGCACAGCCATTCTGGAGATGAGTGTGGTAGTATTCAGGGAAAAGAAGCATATTCACGCCTTATGACAAGGCAATAGCACGCTACGATGATCAGGGTGGCTCTGTGTGGACTGACGGAGAGAAGAAAGGGAACTCAAGCATCCACAACCAATGGAAAGGACGAGTGAAATGAAGGGGAAAGGAGCTCGGGTTCTCTGGAGCTTCCAGGAGGAAGGACCTAGAGATACACAGAGTAGATGGACAGAGCTGAAAATATCAGATGGGAAAAAATAAAGGAGCAGGACATGAACATGGGCTGTATCACAATAATATTTATCTGGATTTAAAACACATATCCGGTTTATCCATTTCTATTAAAACTGGCTGAACCTAGCAACTCCACTCCTGGATAGAGACACAACAGCAAGGCTTGCGTACGTGTTTATACCCATAGACATACAACTGTTCCTATCTGCACTTTGTAACAGCCCCACGCTGGAAACCACCATATGTCACCCATGGCAGCAGAATGGCTTAATTGTGGTGTATTTCGACCAGTGGAATACTTTACGGCATTGAAAGTAAGTGATCCATCCCAACTACACACATAATAGAGATAAATCTCATGAACAAAATGATGAGCAAAGGAAGTCAGACACAAAAGAGCACACACTGCATGATGCCATTTGTATAAATGTCAAAAACACACAAAATCAATGGCTGGTGTTAGAAGTCAGGGTGGTGGTTAGTCTTAGGGCAGTGGCTGGGAGGCCTTGGAGGGGATCTCCTAGTTCTCTGGTTTGATCTGGTTATATAGGCGTGTTCCATTTTTGAAAGTTCATGAACTGTCGTATACTTAGGATTTGTCCTCTTCTCTGTGTGTGTGTGTGATACCTTCATTAAATTTTTAAAAAATCCATAAGCACACAAAACAGCTATTGGGCATTTTGTAAGCAGTCTCAAATATTTAAGGATGTCTATCAAACACGGAGAGAGTTTTAGTGAGGTCAGACTTGAGGGGGTTGGGGAGGAAAAGGAGGAAATGGTACAAACAAGAGAGGACCCTTGCAGATTACCTCCTGACCCTGTGCTAAGAACCAAGTGGTGGGACCTATTCAAACCTTTGTACTTCAGTGCATAAGAAATAAATGTAAAATTTAATTTAGAAAGCTAGAGAAACAAATGAAATATAGTACTTCTACACCATAGAAAACATGGCAGCTGTCAGAAGGCAGGAGAGTGATTGAAATATACCAATCAAAAATGTCCAAGAGAGGGTGCCTGGGTGGCTCAGGTGGTTGAGTGTCTGTCTTCGGCTCAGGTCATGATCTCTGGGTCCTGGGATCGAGCCCTGCCTTGGGCTCCTGGTTCAATGGGAAGTCCGCTTCTGCCTCTCCCCCTGCTTGTGCTCTCTTTCTCTCAAATAAATAAATAAGTAAACCTTTATTTTTAAAAGTTTCTTTTTAAAAAAGTCCAAGGGAACAGACTACCTAGGGATGCATTTGTGAGTGTTGCCCTCCATCTTTGCCCTGCCACCCACATGATGGTTGCCCCGATTTTCTTGGGGTTCCTAACTATGTCTTTAAATGAATATCACGGTTCTGAAAAGACGCACTCAAACGGGGACTCTAAGGGGAACTGGGATGGGGGGAGGGGTGTCAAAAAGGAACTCGAGTCTTTTCTGTAACGTTTTCACTTTTGGTAAGAAGAATCTATTCCTGGAATTTAAAATGAATAGATTTAGTGTTCAAGGTAGTAGTAAAGTCCAGTGCAGGGAGACCTGGAATGTTCTGGCCTTGCCTTCTCTTTGAGGTCACTTAAGATTTTTCAAGTCGAGCCATGGGACCATCTGTTGCCTGACGAAATCGGGGTGAGGGGAGCTGGAAGACAGGTCCCCACCTGGCGTCCCCATCTGGCTGCATGACCTCAGCGGGGTCTCATCCCCTTTCCGGGCCTCAGTGTCTTCATCTGCCCTATGGGAATCAGGTTTCTGTGTTACTGGGGGGTGTGGGAGGATGAGGTGAGGGCACAGAGGAAGATCGTATGAATATAAGGATTATTCTCTGGGTCAGAGGAGGAGAAGGAGTGGAGCCCTCCCCTCCACCTGCCAAGCCCACGAGGGCGCAAAGGAAGCAGAGAGGGGCTGGGGACCACCCAGGAGAGCAAACAGTCCATCTGTGGGACAGGGGCACATTGTCAGCAGCTGGGAGGCCTGGCCTGGACTACTCACAGGCCAGAGCCCATGAGGCAACCACCCAGGTTGCCTGGAGAATTGGGGTATTGAGCAGGCTTCTTGCTGCTCCCAGCCCCAGTGCAGCTACGGTCCTGTTGCCTCTCCAAGTCCCCATCACCACTCTCCCACCCTTAATATGCCACTCCTGGCGCTGTTCCCCTCCCCCCTTTTTAACCCATCTTAGCCCCACAGCCAGAGAACGCTTTCACAAAGTAAACTCTGTCATGTTCCATACTCCCTCAAAACCTTCCAGTAGCCTCTCACGGACGGATCTATGAACAAAATCCAATTCCCTTACCTTAGCCAAAATGTTCTGGCACGATCTGCCACTCCCACCGCCCACCTCCAGCATAGGGGTTAAGAGCCTGGCCTCAAAAGAGAATCTGCCCAGTTAGAGTTCTGGCTCTTTCCTTTCTCCATTCATTCAAAAATGTCTACTGACCACCTGCTATGCACTAGGCACTGTTCTAGGCATTTGGGAGACATCAGTGACAAATGAGACAAAGATGCCTGCTCTCGCGGAACTCCCTTTCTAGCAGAAGGAGACTAACAGTAAATACAAGTAAGTTAATTACATAACACACTGGGAAGTGACAAATGCTATGAGAAACAGGAGGAAAAGTGGAACAGAGGAAGTTGATCAGAGTACGGGGACAAGCGGGGTTTACAGTTTTAAACGCAGGCCAGTGGTCGGGGGAAGGTCTCACTGAGAAGGTGGAATTTAAGCCAAGACTTGTACCAAGGGAAGGAGGGAGACATGCAACCATGAGGGCAGAGGGAAACAGTGGTGAGATAGGCGGGAAATGCCTCAGAGAGGCAGGGCTGGGTGACAGGGTCTCATGGGTCTGGGCAAGGAGTTTGGCTTCTACTGAGTAAGACGTGAGTTTTGGGGGGTTTTTGACCATAAGGGGTGGGGGAAGCAGGACAGGGAAGGAGCAGAAGCCCAGCAGACCTTGCAGGTGTCCTGTGAATGGCAACTTTAGCCTGATCCCATGGGGGGACTGTGGGATATAAGTCATACCTCTGAGTTATCCACCCACACAGGCACCAGCATCCCAGGCAAGGAAGGTAGGCTCTCATATCTCTGAAATAATGGGCTATAGCTTAGGCGGAAGATAAGTCACCCCAGGAGGCTTCAGCAGCCTGTGGGCAAGGGCTGGTCATTGAATGCATATCCAAAGAGGGTGCACAGTAAAAGGAGATCCTAGGGGGATGGGTACAGCATTAATTTTGTTGGCTCCAGTCCCCAAACACCAAAGTCCCTTCTGGCCTGGGCTTAGCGTGACTAAAGATCGGGGGTATGCCCAGTGTGACCAAGCAGGGTTTTTCTGGTTAGGGATCAGCACCCCCAGACCTCTGCCCACCCCTGAACCCCCACTCGAGCCTGCAGAGGGATTCATCTTCTGCAATATCCTGACCATGTGGCAGTCCAGGCTTCCTTCTGGGATTCGAACTAGTTACCCTTGGCTTAGTTCTGCCCATCTTTGAATATTGTGGATTTTAGAAAGTTCTGCTTCATGTTGTCTATTCTTTTATTATGTAAACGTTGGGTGAGCACCCACTGTGTGCAAGGCACTGTTCTAAGTTCTAAAGACACAGCAGAGAACAAGACAGATATGGTTTCTGCCCTCGAGCTTACAGCTGGACAGGCAGATGATTGGAGAAAATATAGTATTTAAGCACAGAGTTGGGGACACTGGGGAAGCTGTGTGAGTCTAGAGGAGACTCCAGACCCTTGGGAAGAGGTGACACCCAGCTGATTAGTGGAGGTGTACCTTGACACAGGTATAAAGATGCAGGAGAAAATTAATCCAGGCTAATGAGGAGTGAGTGCAAAGGCCCTGAGATGTACCCCCCCCCATTGCCTGCTACCCCCACTGCTACTCCCTGAAGCAATGACCATCCTCACTTTCTTAGATGATTGTAGCAGCCTTCCTCTTGGGTTTCCCAAAGAGGGACAACGAAGCTGGGACATGCCGTCACTAACTCTTCTGTCTTCTTGGTTAAGGGTCACTCCTGTGGGCCTTCACTCACCAGCATTCCCCCAGTCAGTTCGCACCTGTGAGTGGACAGAAGCCGGAAGCCACAGGCTTGTGCACCATCGTGTGCAGCTGACATCCAGGGAGGGTTTCTCTGGTTTGGGCAGGGCACCTACAGCCCCTTCTATAGAACCGTCTGCTCAGTGTCCCCTTTCAGACCTCATCTCCTATCTTCTTCCTCTTGCTCATTCTGTTCTACCTACACTGACCTTGCTAGCCTTCTAATTTGCCAAGCAAAGCCCATTCTCAGGGCCGTCACATTTGCTATTCCCTCCACCTGGAACATGTTTCCCGCAGAAATTCACACGGCTCGCCCCTCACCTATTCCACATCTCTGCTCCAGGACAACCTCATTAGAGAAGCCCTCCCTGACCACCTTGTTGCAGATAGCCCCTCCATCAGGTTTTCTCTATCTTGTCCTGAGCTGCTGTTTGCCATAGCACTTATCCACATGACATATATTTACTTGTTCCTGTGTTTATCATCTGTGTCTCCTGCCAGACTGGAATTTTTCTGAGGGCAAGGACCATGTCTGGTTTCTGCTCACCACAGAGGTCCTCTAACAGGGTCCAGGCAGTCAATAAATATTTGTGAAATAAATGGTTCCAAACACAAATGAAACATATGACTTCCCTCCCTAACACTTTCAGTGGCCAGAAGTGCTCTCTAAGGGACAGTCACAGTCAATCTGAGAGTCTACTTTAACCCTTCCCCATCCAGGCTCATTTGGCAGGGGTCAAGGGTCAGCCTGGTCTAGCCCTCTTGGGGCCCCAATGTCTTCAGAAGAGACCTGGTCCCGGGGTCTAGGCCCTAGGGATGCCTGGTAAGTCCTGTTTCTCCTTTGGCAAATCTTCCTCCTTCCTTCATAGGGCCTGTGCCTGCGTTTCTGAACCAGAAGGTGTTTACACAAAACATCTTGGGTTTGGCGACAAATTCACCCTCAGTGAGGAATCCTTAATGAAGCTCCTTCTTTCCCCAGGCAGGGCAGCTTTAGAGAAAATTAGCTCTGTCTCTGGCACTTGAAGGAAGCCAAGGCCAGGCAAGGAGGAGTTCCTATTGGAGTTTCTGGGGCGACAATCTGGGGGAGAGGTTTTTTTTGTTTTGTTTTGTTTTCAGAGACAGCCATGGTATAGAGACCAGATCCTAGACACACATTTGCTCCTGACTTTCTGTGTGACAAAGCATTGCCTGTCTCTTGGCCTCAGTTTACACCTATGAAATGGGCAGTAATAACCCATCTCTACACAAATTGTGAAATTCAAACAATGCAAGGGATGTAAAAGGGCTTGGTTACGAGGGACTGAATGAGAGCATAAAAAGCTGGAATCAGGGAGGCAGGAGGTCAGAATTCTAGTCTCAGGTCTGCTGTTGACTTTGTAAGATCCTCACCTCACTCTGGACTTCAGCTATTTCACATGTATAATGAGGGGTTTAGGCATGAAGATCTCTAGGGAACCTTCTTGTTCCACCTGCATGCCTCTTCTTGGAGGTCCTTCCATATCCCATGGCCCACACTGATTTGCTTTCTAGCACTTGTGGAACTTCTTTTCTGAGAAGACGCTTCATTGCTCACTGCACATGGTTTTCCAGCCCCTTCTTTGGGTCTAGGTCAACTGCTCTGGACATTGGGCCCAAGACGGGTTTAACAACTACTGGTGAAGGCTGAATTTTATTTATTTAAAGATTCTATTTATTTATTTCACAGAGAGAGAGGGAGAGATCACAAGTGGGCAGGCAGAGAGAGAGGGGGGAAGCAGGATCTCTGCTGAGCAGAGAGCCTGATATGGGGCTTGATCCCAGGACCCTGAGATCATGACCTGAGCTGAAGGCAGAAGCTTAACCCACTGAGCCACTCGAGCGCCCCCAAAGTTGAATTTTAAAAATGACCCCTGCCTCCTTCTGATCCTGCAGAGAGACAATGAGGGGGATTTGTATCACTCCATTTTATAAATTGGAAACTGAAGGTGTCACAAGTTAAATAGAAGTCATACTGATACACAGGCCTCGGTGTTCCTTAGGAGAAGAATGATTTGCATTATGCCAAAACACGTATCACTGCTTGCCATAGTATGTAACTAGTTGTTTTGTCATGAACTGTCGTGTTTCCCACTCGGATGAAGTTACACGAGGGCAGGGACTATGTTTTATTCACTGCTGCACCTTCAGCACCTAAGCCTGCCTGGCCCCTCGCAGGGGCTCAACAAACAGAGGAAGGGGAGGTAGCAAGGATAGGAGGCTGCTCTGCGGACTACACTCTCTGAGCCTGCAGGGGCCGCTCCAATCTCGCCCCCAAAGCTAGGCCCCGCCCCTCGCGTCCTGCGGACGCCTGCGAGTTGGAGCCTGCGCACCACTGTTTTTTTAATTGCGCTTGCGCGCCGGAAGCCCTGCCCATGCGCGTGCGCAGCCGACGCCGCTCCCAAACGGAGTTGAAGCGGTGTGGCGGCCCGCGTGAGTTGGGAGTTGGCGGACACCATGCTGTCACCAGAGGCGGAGCGGGTGCTGCGGTACCTAGTGGAGGTGGAAGAGCTCGCCGAGGAGGTGCTGGCGGACAAGCGGCAGGTAGGAGGCCCGTTCGTGGCTCTGGGGCCTGGGTTCGGCGGTTGGGGCCTGCTGGCGAGCGCTGTAGGCCGCTTGCGGGTTTCGGAATCTCAGTGGGCTGGTGGGCTCACGGCGGTGACCACAGATGTGGGGCGGTGGTGAGGCAAGGTGGGCCAGACATCTGCTACGGCGTCGCGCTTCACGTATTTATTAGCACGTATTAAATGAGCGCCTGGTTGGTGCCAGGGATTCTGTCTCCATCGTTCCTCCCCCACTCTGCGTGCCCTCCGGATCCCGAGCCACTAACTCTTTGTGTGGTTTACCTGAACACCTTTTTCAGAATGCAGTTCCCCCTCAGGCCCCATCCCACCGACCGTGGGTGCACTGCCTTCGCCAAGGCTCTCGGGAGAAGAGGAAGAGAAAAGAGACCGGAGTAGTCTTGAGATTGGGCAGGTGGGGACCCTTTGTGCACCTGCATAGGAAGTCTGGGTCTTGTGCTAATTTAAGTGCTAAGCGTTTGGAGAGAGTTATTGGGGGAAAGGAGAATGATGTGGCTGGATTTAGGCTGTAAAAGGGTTCCTCTGGCTGCCATGTGGAGCACAGAACGTAGTGGGTTAAGGGGCCTGTGAGGGGCCACTGCCAAAGGGATGGGTTTGGGCCAGGGAGGTGGTGATGAAGACAAATGAAGGGGCAGAGGTATATTTTGGAGGCGGATTTAGTAGGCCTTGATGATGGTAGTATGTGAGTTGAGGGAGTAGGAGTGGAGAATGATTCATGACTCATTTCCAGTTAGAATAATTGGATGATTGGTAGGGTATTTACTGAAAAGTGGAAGACTAGGATAAGTGCCCATTAAATTAAACACTGCATTAGGGTGTGCGTGATGATAATAAAGTAGCGATTAAAATGTCTCAAGCACTTACTGGGTATCAGGTTCTATGCTAGCTCATTTAGTTAGTTCCTGGCTCAGTAACCTGGGAGGTAGGTGCCATTCGTATCTCCATTTCTCAGAAGGTGAAATTACACAGCTCACATTCAAAACTTGGTATTGCAGACGCCCCAGAGCCAACGCTCACAAGAAACTGTACTGCCTCCTTACTTCCTTAGTAGCTTCTGTGATGCTAGGTCAGAAACAGCTGGAGGAGCTTGTCCAGGGGGAGGCTTTGACTCCCCTTCTGATTCTGAAATGCTCTGAAGCTTGAGCATTAGCTCTCCTGTGAATAATAACGAATTATCCATTTAATCAGCAAATATTTCCCCAGCACTTCTCTGTGGGGAGAGGACCTGCATCCTGCACAGAGCATGGTCTTTAAAGACCTGGAGAGTGAATAGGGGAAGAAATACATTTACACATCAGTGTGCTTTAGGCATGACATTGGAAGAAACCCAGGAATGATGCCTTGTCTCTGTTGGGTTTTAAAAGCCCCTGGTCTGTTGGAAGTTGGCGGTTTGGGACAAGAGGGAGCTGAGTTCCCTCCTGCTCTTGTGCTTTGCAGATTGTGGACCTGGACACCAAAAGAAATCAGAACCGGGAGGGCCTACGGGCCTTGCAGAAGGATCTCAGCCTCTCTGGTAAGTCACGGTTTTGTCACTACAGCCCTGGAGGTGTGTTGTTTTCAAGGCTTTCAACTTGTCCCTAATAGAGACCAAAAGCCACACATATGTGACACAGCGTGTGGAGATGAGGAAGAAAATGTTGCAGGTCTGACACTGGTCTGCTTGCTGTTCCTAAGACCCCAAGCAAATTACTGGTCTTTGCTCTTCCTGTTTCCTTTGCCTAGCCCACTCTTTCCTCAGTTGTCTGCAAGGTTCATGCCTCGCTTTCATCAATCTCTGCCCAAATGTCACATAATCAGTGAGGCAATCCTTCTGACCCTGCTTTATTTTTCTCCGGAGTACTTAGCCTTATCAGGGTCTCACAAATTGTATCTTTGCTTATTTATTCCTTCTCCTCCACTATATCATAAGCCCGATAAGGGCAGAAACTTTGTCTTGTTCTGCTGTGTTCTTAGCATCTAAAGGAAAGCCTGGCAGAGAGTAGGTGTTAAAAAATATTTGTTAACAGGGCGCCTGGGTGGCTCAGTGGGTTAAGCCGCTGCCTTCGGCTCAGGTCATGATCTCGGGGTCCTGGGATCAAGTCCCACATCAGGCTCTCTGCTCAGCGGGGAGCCTGCTTCCTTCTCTCTCTGCCTGCTTCTCTGCCTATTTGTGATCTCTCTGTCAAATAAATAAATAAATAAAATCTTTAAAAAAAAAAATTGTTAACAGAGTGACCATTTGCCATTTCAGAAGATGTGATGGTTTGCTTCGGGAACATGTTTATCAAGATGCCTCATTCTCAAACGAAGGAAATGATTGAGAAAGGTAAGGCCTTCTGGGGATGGGTCAGGGACATGTCTCCCCCGCCAGCCTCGGTCTTAACCCAGAACTGAGTCAGGCTTTGGGCCATCTGATGAGAGGCAGCTGCATTGCAGGGCTCAGATGGGTGTTGGTTTTAATCCCTGCTCTGCCAGTTTTGAAGTATTTCCTCATCTCTGAAGGAGGGGATGCATCTCCAGAGCACAGTTGTGAAGTGGAGATAAAACTGTGTGTACATAGCCTAGTGCTTGTTTATCAGTGAGGAACGAGCTGGGCCACAAATACAGAAAACCCAATAAATGGGGGTTTGGGAAATCTGGTTCTGTTTTTCTCATCAGTTGTCCAGAGGTGGGCCATCCAGGACGGGCACTGACACTCAGCAAGGCCACCCTCATGTATTCTTGGAGGGGCTATGTCATTATCTCAGGCCTCATGTCCATAGGCCAGCCTGCAGGAATGGCAGAGGGCTTACTTTCTCCATTTATGACCTTGCCTTCTATTTAGAAATATTGCTGTTCTCCTCAGACTTCTCACATCTCATTAGCGAGAACTGCGTCATGTGCTGCAAGGGAGCCTGGCAGAGTGTGCTTTTATGTTTCACAGCCCCTGCCGTAGAGACTGCACTGAAAATGGAGGTTTGGGGAGAGCGAGCCTTTAGGGTCTGCCACAGCCTGGGCATTCAGCATATTACTCAAATCTTCACAGCCGAGATCCTGGAGGATCTTTGGAGAAGCATCATAAAGGCAAAAGGTTAAGGTGCAGATGCGTCCTTGGCTGGAAAAAGGAAAGATTATGCATGTTTTCTCTTCCCCTACCCTTGAAAATATGTGTGCCAAAGGACCAGCAAGGTTGCCTCTGTCCCTGAAGGCAGAATTTCTCTATCCTTGTTGAAATAAAATTTTAGCAAAGGAGACTGTATCAACTTAGAGAACTTACCAGGTTCCTGTTGAAAAATACACACTAATATTATGGTTATAAAATTAAGAGTTGTCATTGCACTTGAGTGGTGGGCAAGCCACTCAGGCTGGACTTTCAGAGGGGTCACTTGCCTGGGTTCAGGATTTGATCCTCAGCTGTCTCAGCCCACAAGTGTGGTCTTGGCACCATACCTAGAGGGTTTTGGGACATTATCATCACTGGTTCTCTGGGGTCAGTGGGAGCTCAACAAGCTCACAAGAGACCAGGGCTGCTCATTTACCATGAGCGCCAGAACCGTTGCCCAGGCTAGAGGGCTTGGCTGCTCTGGTGTTTGCCCCATCAGAAAGAATGAAAATCTGTGGGGAGGACAGACTAGCCAGCATGTCATCGTGAGCAGGTGGAGTCGGGTGACATTAGGCAGTTGCATCACCAAGCTTTGTAGCCTCTACTTCTCATAGTGCAGTTTGCATTCAGGTGCGATCCATCTTGGCAAGATAATCTTTCCTGTTCACGGTTAATTAGGTTAAGCTTGAGCATCAGGCTTGCCTATTGATTGTTTAGGTCACACGTTACCATGGTCATGTTGTTTAAAAACTGCTCACCTTGATGGACTTGGGTTTGTGAGATTCTTTAGCCACACATTTTCCAGTCATCTGGGATGGGCTGGGTCTAGGTTCTTCACTCTGGTCTCATGTTTCAATATTCTGTAATTTCACAGTGGTAGGGGGACCTACTGTCCAGATGTTGCCTTCCTTACCCTTGAACAGCTAAAGGTACTTTGCATAATGAAAACAGGTCAGTGGATAGAGAGGTGGGTCCTCAGTCCTGTCCTGGGCTCTCTTAGCTGTCTTGGGCAAATCACCCCCTTCTCTAGCTCATTAGTTCCTTCCTCAGTTGGTCTCTGAGGTCCCCTTCTTCCCAAATGCCAGGAGTCATTGCTTTCAAGGAGGCTGGAGAAAAGCCGACATCCCCAGCTGCCTCTGGGTGTGTGTGTCTGTAGTATAACCCCATCCTCTGCCCACCTCATCTTTTTCAGATCAGGATCATCTGGATAAAGAAATAGAGAAACTCCGGAAACAACTTAAAGTGAAGGTTAACCGCCTCTTTGAGGCCCAAGGTATGGGCCTGGATGGAACTGGAAACCGGGAGGGGAGAGAACTGTCCACATGGACTTTACAGAGCACGGGTGGGAAACCTCTCCCAGGTGGGTGGGCGAGGGCCTGGGCAGCACATGAGCCACCCAGAAGCTGTGGGCAGGGTGGTGGTCATAGCTGCCCGGAGATGGAATGGACAGAGAGGTTTGTGGGATGTTACTCCTGTGTCAAGTTGTCTTCTGCCATAAGAGGAACAGCCTGGGGTGTTTTACATTATATCCTAGGGCATGGTACAGGAACCAGAACAGCTCTGACTGAGGGGACTCAGAGGGCCTCAGGTCAGATGGTCAAGGTTAGAGCTGAACTTCTGGGTAACCCTAACCGCTCCAGACTGGTCACAGGTTGCCAGCAGCAATCAGTAGGTTTCTGGGCAGCAGTCATGACTCTGCAGGTTCTTGGGGACTATGTGCTTTGTCCAATACACTGCAGAACTTGAGGCCCTTCCCTGTTAGACCTTAAGGCTGAGTGTTTGGCAGCATGAATGCTGCAAAAACCCCTTTCCTGGGCCTGATTCCAGGGCCAGCAGGAGGTAGGACAACAGGAGGCCCAACTTGCTGATGGATTGTTTTCTCCCCCTAGGCAAACCAGAGTTGAAGGGTTTTAACCTCAACCCCCTCAACCAGGATGAACTTAAAGCTCTCAAGATCATTTTAAAAGGATGAAGCTTAAGAACCATGATGGGGGACCTAAGACAGCATCTCCCCCTGTGGTCATGGAGGACCCGGGACTCTCCAGCTTCATAACCTGCAAGGACATGATCTACACTGCTAGGAGATTCGTGTCAGGAATCTGAGCATGAGAAGCTTCTGTCTGTGGGGATTGTGACTTTGTGACGGCAGGAGGGAGCCCTCAGCCTGCCAGTGTCTGTTGGGTCCCACCATTGGAGCTGGATGGACACAAGACCCATTGATGGGCCTTGGCAGCCACCAGCGATGGGTGGGGGCAGTGCCCGTGGGGGTGTGCGAATGACCGCAGCAGGCACTTCTAACAAGGGCCTGCTGTTCAGATAGGCCCCCAGCAGCAGCAGGGAGCATCATTCCTGCATTCCTTTCAGGATCAGAGGCATTCTCAAGCAGCACATAGTGGAATTAGAGTAAAGCAGGAGGCTCACAGGTGGTTTCTGAATGAAGGACAGAATCTCGGTGCTTCATAGGTCACCTCAGCCATCTGTGGGGCAGGCATGCCGTTCCCCACCACAGCCTCCACTGCGGCCCTTTTTTCCTGCCTGGCCTTGGGACGGAGCCCGGAGTGGGTGCTGCATAGCGGTCTCGGCACCTGCTATTGAGTCAGAAAGTCCTTGCAGAGTCCTGTGCTGGGGGTGGGGGAGGGAGCTGCCTCTTCACATAGCTCTCTGCCGCCTCTGAAGGCAGGCCCTGGGCTGGACTGCTCAGAGTTCCTGCCTGCCCTCCGTGCTCTCCGATCCTGGGGTCCTGCTGTGAGGGCAGCACTGTGTCTTTCATGTTCATTGAGGGCTTAATAAACGTTTCCTAGGGGAATGAACGGTAGCTCTGTTCTTTATCTCATCTTGTCCTTAATAGAGGGCACATTGCCTTGAGGACATCACCTATGAAGGGACAGTGGCTCCTGTTGGGAAATGATGGCAGGACTCGACAGGCAGTATCAACAGTAATGGCCTCCCCTGGTCCCCTCGCCCCACTTGGCTTCAGCCCATAATGATTCAGGAACATAGGCTGGTATGGCCAGATCTTAATGTTTTATTTTTGTTGTTGTTTTCGAGAGGAGCTAGAAATTTGGATTTTTAAGTTAAATTTTGTCTTTCAAATATTGCTAATGCAGAGATTTTCAGAGACTTAGGTGTTGGCCAAACAGTATACCTTACATAAGCCAAATTTGGCCCATACCTGATTCTGTGTCTTGAATTTAAGTAGAATAGCATGTGCTTTCCCTAAAGTGGGGAGATGGAATCGGAAGCTAGATGTCTGTCCATAGTAGACTAGTTAAAGAAAAAGATAGCTTCAGATAGTGGAATATAGTACACTGTCATCAAGAATGAGGAAGCTGTCTAAGCACTCCCTGGGAGTAAGTTCCAAGATGTAGTAAGTGAGAAAAGCAAGTGAACAGAGGGGTCTAATCCAGTCATCTGTGTTCTCGCACTGCCTCATGGTGTCCCGTCCCCCCAGACCTGCCCCAAAGACAGAAGCTGCAGGGTTGGAGAACAAGGGTGAAAGACAAGGACACATGGACATGGCTGTTGCAGTCCCTGGGATGTATGCCTGGCCCAGGATTCCTATCTGAACGTTAACACCTGCCTGTCTAGTGGGGTGGTGGCTAAGCCAAAGGAGAGCCAATCGGATTGGCTGTCCTGGAAATGAGCCTGTGCCTGGTCTTGCCTCCGTCACAAGGATGCAAGGAAGTCCCCATGCTCTGGAGGCAGGAGGCGCAGAGTGGCTTGGCTTCTGGCCTTCCCAAGGCTAGATAGTTCACTTCCGGGGTTTGCCAGTATTTTTCCTTCCAAACGCCCAGCCCTTCCCTAGGCAATCAGAATCTGCTATTTGCAACCCAAGAGCTGTCACGCAGCAGGGAGATTTGCAACGGTGCTACCTGGGTCCCACAGGTAGGTCCCCCATGGAGCCGTTCGCCCACAGCCTGCTCTGTGGCAATCTCTCTTAAACCAAGAGGAGGCTTAGGAATGGGGAATATGGAGAAAATGCAGAACTTTTGACTTTTCGCCCAACTCCCTACGCCGTCTCCTTGCCTGCCAAGCCAAGGCTTTCTGGTTTAAAAAGCTCAGCTCCCAGGAAGACGCAGAAGGCACCTGCATCCCCCAGCTGACTCATGGGTGCACCTTTGCAAAGACACTTGCTTAGCAGCCCTGCCTTCCGGATCCTTACCTTGTCCATCTGAGACATGGGGATGTTCTGGTCCACTGGTTTTCAGATGGTTGGGGGAGCTCCATGAGTTCCCTGACACACCAGGTCCGGGTGTTGAAAGGAGACAAAGAAGTACTTAAGAATCAGCCTTCCCCAGAGCCCAGTAAATACAATCTAGTAACTGCTTGCTTTGCAAGTCAGCCTTAAGACCAGTTCCCTAGTCCCTGAATCCTTCCTTCCGAGGGATCATTTTAACCTTTGAGACATCAAAGGGTCAAATCCGGGAAGACTTGGCTTCAGCCAACAGCATCCCCTGAGCCAGGGCCCATTGTGCAGTGACTCCAAGTAAGTAAGGCCTGTGCTCATTTATTAGATGTGGTCTTTCTGGAGTAGTAGGGCTTGCCGCAGCTGTTCTTGCTGGGCCCAATAGCCCCACAAGGTTAAGACACATCCAGCCCCAGGGATTAGCTGTCTGGGTGCAGAGGTGCCCAGGGTGGGGACTCAGAGAAGTGGAGAGCAGACGGTAGCCTGGTTAGTCTGCAAAGCTGCCGCCAGGCCAGAGGGAGGGAGGTAAGTGCTTGGAGGTACTGCTGTGCTGGGAATGGGTGAGGAGGAGACTGGGGGGGAGCACCTCCTGGTCAGGTTGCTGTCCCTGCAGCCAGGACTAACTGGAGACTTTCTTCTGGTTCTGAAGGGAGCGGAACAGCTGCCTCAGCTGGTTGTTCCGGTCATTGACGCAGCCTGGAGGAAGAGAATTGGAATGTTGGCTGGGATGGCCTTGGTAGTGGACTTGGTAGTGGAGGTATGGGTTTGGGGGGCTGGGTGGGGCCTGTGCTCCCCCTACCTGGAGGGAGGGAGGAGGGGCCTACAGGCAGCCCTGGATGGCCTACGGTTTGTTTGCATACTGCCTCCACTCCGTGGCCCTTGAGCAGGTCATGGACCCACCTCCAGCTTAGTTTTCTCATCCGTAACCCAGGACGCCTGCTTTCAGGAGTGGACGTAAGGCTCACCAAAAGCAAAATGTAACAATCACTTAAGCTAACTTTGACCCAGGTGCTGAATGTGGGTTCACATGTTACACCTCCACGGGAATGATATATAAAAGACAAACTGAGGTTCAGGAAAGTTAAATGTGCTCCAAATCACACCAAAAGTAGCAGAACTGAGACTTTAACCCAGGGTCTGTAGCACCAGAGGCCAAGCTCTTAACCAAAGCTCCACACGACCTGTCCTCTTGTCTGCACTTGCTGGAAACGCATGCGAGCTGGCACAGTGCCGGGTCCCTGCCAGGTGAGGAGCTAGTTCCCCTTCCCCAGCCCATAGGACAGGCACAAGCGGTTAGAGATCAACTTTCCCCATAAGCAATCCCTATGCTCCTGGAATCCCTTGCTCCTGGAAGCGTGTAAGCTTCTGAGATGCCTCCTCTCCCAGCACATTAACGGTGTCACCCACTTTGTGCTTGTCCTCGTGGTGGGTCCATGAGGCAGCTCCATGGTCATTTAGTTGTGCTAGGTCCATGGGTGGTGCTCACCAATGCTGGCTGTGTGACTAGATGGCTGTGGCCACCACTACACTGACGTGGAGGCGCCTGCCATCTTTCTGAGCAGCCTTGAGCCCCATCCCTGGCTCCTAGGCACTGACTGGCCATCAAGGCTTCAACCAGTGGGGGCCTGCTATATGTGCCCCCAGGATTTGCCAAAGCGTGTTCCACGGAACCCTAGCTTTAATCACTTCTTTCATAACTCCCAAAGCTTCGTGTCCAGTGCAAACCTGTTCTTGGAGTTCTAGACTCATCTCTGAGTTGCCTGCTGATCTTTTCACCCCAAAACCCCTCAACTCTTCCCTAACTCACTTCGTCCATGTTCTTCCCACCCCAACCAGCTTGTCTTGTACTCACTACCCTCCATCCAGACACTCGACTGGAGGCTTGGGAATTACTTTAGAGACTTCTAAAGCAGCCCTTTAGAGTCACCTGGGACTTCTTAAGGAGACTCATGGCCTGACCAACTGTACCTTTACCTTCAGCGGGCATTAGTATTTTTGAAAGCTCCTGCAGGTGTCCTCCAGCAGCCAAGATGGAGAGAACCACAGTTCTGCATCTTGGCCACTCAGACCCAGTCCAGAGACCAGCAGCATTCATATCTGAGGCAGGTGACTGGCAAAGATGGGCTACAACAAGCCCTTCCATTCCTCTCTGCATGTGTCTCTGCAAAAGGTGCTTTGGGGCTCCTCTGGTTGAAGGCGCGACTACTTCCCGGCCCTGTGAATTGGGGGTAAAGCAGCTTTGACAGGTGGATGGCGGCAGAAAGACACTATACTGCGGGGCTTCCAAGCCTAGGCCTCAAGAGGCTTCCCTAGGACTTTTCTCACCTTCTTGGAACCGTGAGACTACCGTGTGGGGCCGGACTGCTGGAGGATGAGTGGCTGCCTGGAAAGAGGCCCAGCGGATGGCCAGTCTCAACCACCACACGAGGCTATTCTAGGCTACTGGGTCTCAGTGAATCTGCCAGGCACCTCCAGCCCTCTGAGCAACCCTAGGCAACACCTGAAGGATCAGCAAATAAGAAAGCGGTTGCTTTAAGCCTCTGGGTTTGGGGAGAGTTGGTTTGTTATATAACAACAGTTAACTAATAGAGCACCACCTGGGAGCTTGTTAGAAATGCAGAATCTTAAGCCCCCACTCCAGACCTACTGAATCATAATCCGCATTTTAACAAGATTTCCAGATGATTACATGCACATCAAAGCTCGAGAGCCCTGGATAGTCATCTTCCAACAACATAACGCTGCAGACCCTAGGGAATCAGCTGGAGAAAAGCTTTTCATAAACGCCCTCTCCTTTGCCTGCCTCAAGCAAATTACTTGACATCCCAGACTTCCTTGCAGCTGGCATGGCACACAACTCAGTTCATGCCAGTAAGATTGTCAGCCCCAGGAGGGTTGACTCGATTCTCTTGGAATAGAGTCAAAACTTGAAAGAAGAGCCTTGGCCCTTGGACCTTCCTGCTTCTTCCTGCCTGGGACAAGGACACAGTGTCTGGAGTAGGAGCAGCCATCTTGCAACCTTGAGGCAACAAGCAAAGTGTGGCAAAGCAGAAAGAGGAAAGTGCTGGGTCTCTGGGGGCATTTTGCATCCATTGTGTTAGCCCTGCCTGGCCTCCCCAAGACTTCCTGTGCCTCAAGATAGATCACTCCTCTCTGTGTAATGGCTCTTCAGTCGGTTGCTACCAAACTCAGTCCTAAAACATACCAAACCCTAAAAAAGATTTAAAACCTTTTCTAATTTAAAAAAAAAAAAAACACAAATAAAATTAAAAAAACAAATAAACAAATCCAGGAAAATATTTACCATAAGTTTGACAGAGGGGTAATGTCATCAATGTATTAATATCCAAGGCCTTTTTTTTTTTTTTAAAGATTTTATTTATTTAGTCAGAGAGAGAGAGCCAGAGTGAGCACAGGCAGACAGAGTGGCAGGCAGAGTCAGAGGGAGAAGCAGGCTCCCCGCGGAGCAAGGAGCCCGATGTGGGACTCGATCCCAGGACGCCGGGATCATGACCTGAGCCGAAGGCAGCTGCTTAACCAACTGAGCCACCCAGGCGTCCCTATCCAAGGCCTTTTTAAGTTTAGAAAGCAGCCCACTGAAAAATACATAAAGAATATGGACTGCTTACAAAAGAAGAAACGAAAACTGAAAAATCCGAAACTTCACCAATAATCAATGCAGTACATATAAAACGAATCAGAACGTTTTGTCTACCAGGTTGACAAAAGGTTTTTTTTTTTTTTTTCCTTTCTTTTTTTAATTCAGAGCAGGCACATTTGTGTAATCTTTCTAGAAAGCAATTTAGTTATAATAAGTTCATCCCTCTGACCCAGTAATTCTACTTCTAGGAATCTGTCCTAAAGAAACAGCCAGAAATTTCAGCTGAGCCTTATCTGAAAGGATGCTCATCACGGAATGGCATTATTTATAAAACTAAAAAATTGGAATCCTGCCAAATGCTCAATTATAAGAAATGGATTTAGTAAGTTTGGCACATATACAAGCTGAAATACTTTACTGCCGTATAGTAATTTTGCTTTTAACTGTGGTAAGGGACAGTATTTTCTAGTGGCCAAACATTCAGGTTTTAGAGTAAGAGAAACTAGGGTTCAAGTCCTGGCTCACCATTTATAACCGGGACCCTCAGCAAGTTATGTAAGATCTGGAGACAATTTCCCCATTTGTAAAATGATAGAAGCTGCCTAAAAATGAAATAATGTGGGGCGCCTGGGTAGCTCAGTGGGTTAAAGCCTCTGCCTTCGGCTCAGGTCATGATCTCAGGGTCCTGGGATCGAGCTCCACATCAGGTTCTCTGCTCAGCAGGGAGGCTGCTTCCTCCTCTCTCTCTGCCTACTTGTGATCTCTGTCTGTCAAATAAATAAATAAAATTTTAAAAAATGAAATAATGTATGTGTATATAAAATATTTAGCTCTGAATATGTGTTTCCAGAAGAGAGACTCTTATTAATATCATTGAATGACATGGAATAGGCTATGTGGAAAAGTGGGACTCAAAACTCCAGCCCAGTACCCATTTTGTGAAAGAAAAACTGTGAATATATGCATTTTTTAAACACTGGAAGGAAATACAACAGATTGTTAGAGTTGGTTATGTCTGGATGGTTTACTTCCTTTCGGTTTTCAAATATTCTATGATTATACTTTTTATAATCAGGAAAATTTTTCATTTTTTAAAAATCAAGAATGAAGTCAAGGCCTAAAGTCCTTAATTTCTTTTAACATAGTCTGCTTTTTCTTTTTCTTTTTTTTGGTTGTTTTCCATATAAGCCTTTTGAAATCCACCTCCTGACAGATTAAGATCTCTTCCTATGTACCAGGTGGTGTTCTAGGCGTATATTGAGAGTAAAAACTCTTCAATCTCCATTTTACAGATGAGGAACAGAGAGGTTATATCCCTTGCTCAAGGTCACACAGCTGGTAAATGGTAGGTCAAATGAAAACAGTCTAACCACTGTGCCAAGCTGTCTCTCAGACTACCTGGCTCCTCTCCTAACCCATCCCCAGTCCCCAGTCCCCATCTAGCCCCACATACCAAGGTGTGTGTTGGCCACAAAGTTCCCCATCCCAGACAGGTCAGGAGGCCCCTCTTCTCTGCTGACAGGGCCATCATTCCACATGAGGTCAAAGCCTCCCACTCTCTTCTCCCTTCCTGTGAGCCTGGATGGGCAGGAGATACAAAGGGGTAAAGAAGGTGCACCCGTTGGGGGCCGGAGACCCGGGTAATTCCCCTGCTCCCTCCCTGCACTCTACTGGTGCCCAGGCTGTCAGAATTCCTTCTTTTGTCCACCCATTTCTTGGGGGCCCACATAGGTCTCAGAGCGATCATCTCCCATGTGGTTCCCAGGCTCCCACCCGTGCCCTCAGTAACATGAACCTACTTATACTTAAAGTCTGCTGTCCTCCTCAGGCCATAAAATTCAGGAAAGCAGGGACTAGGTCTGTTGTGTCCTCTACTGTGTCCCCAGGGTGTGGTGCATGTCCTTGCACAGTAGAGGGTCTCAAATGTTTGTTGAATGAATAATGAAGGTAGATATAGAGGACGCTTGAGGTCCTGCCTGCTTAGCACCCATTTCAGCTTCTTTCAGCCTAAGGGTACTTAGCTTTTCCTGTGAGAACCACTCCTTCCTCTCTCACTCACATGACTCAGGTGGGGGCTGATCCTGCTACCCTGGGAGATGGGCATGAGATGTAGGTCCAGTTAATCAGAGTCACAATGATTGGTTCAGAGGTGGACATGTGACGAATCCCCACCAATAAGAATGAGAGCCTTCAAACTTGCTGGAATAACTGGGGAAAAGCTAATGCATAGGGAAGAGACAGGGAGTGGAGAGGAAGAAAAGGAGAAAAATGGAATGAGCCAGACAGAGAGAGAGTGAGCCAGTGAGCAGACAGACCAACCAATATCAATGGAGCACCTGGATTCAGCCATTCCTGAAGTCCTTTCCTGGATCTTCCCATTATATACACATTATTATAACAATATATAGACTTTTACTGAACACTTATGGTGAGCTAGGCGCTTTACAGTAAATAATCTTGGTAAATTAATTTAGCAATCTTGAGAGGTAAACATGATGTTACCCTGTTATAGATGAAGAAACTGAGGCTCAGACTGGTAAATTCCAAGGTCTCATATGGTCAAGAAGTGTGGAGGAGATCCTGCTGGGCTGAATCTCAGAAGCCTGTAGTTGGTCCTGCTCTGCCCCAGAAGGGCTGAATCCTTGGACCAGGATCTAACCATGTGTGGACATCTCAGTTTATCCATCTATAAAATGGCAGGCAGACCGAGGCCATCCTTACATGCCGCTCAAGTCCTAGTGCTGTGAGTTCTCTGTCTTCCTTGCTGGGAGCCACAGCTGTCATGTACAGGGGTGCCTGAGTGAGGCTGCCCCCCTGCCCCTCACCTGGCCTCCATGTCCACGACATGCAGGGTGTCTTCCAAGAGGCAGGTCTTGAGCTCATAGTCCTCCTGGCTGCTGGCTGTCAGCGATGGGGAGGCGTTGACCTCCAGGAGCCACCTGGGGAAGGATGGGAATGGAGGGCTTTAGGTTTATCTGGTCCATGGGGCCCCTTGGAATTTTGCAGAGAGACTTCATGAGTGCGTGGGCCCAACCCTCAATTCAACCAAGATCGCTCTTTCCATTTTTCCACTAGAAGAAAGGTCTCGGCGGCTAAAACTTTTTGAAAATAATCGTCACAAACTCGAAATCCCCACGGGGGCCAGGTGGTACCTAAACGAGGCAAGCTGGAGGGAGTGGAATGATCTTGTTGCCCTTCTATTACTCTTCTTCCAATAGAGCCCTGAGCACAAGACCTCTTTCCCAGTGAACACCTGCCTGCAGAGGGGACAGGAGCTGGGAGGGGTGGGGACTGGCGCAGGCCGGCCACAGCCCCTCTGCGGGAGTGTGAGCCCAGAGTCGGCAGATCCTCTGGGTTTTCCAGAAAAGGCAAAACTCCAGACTGTTGTGTAAATATTTAGAGATTGTCAATGTATTTAAATAAAAAATCATCTGAAGTCCAAACTCTGGGCCAAAAGCGGCCCAAGGGCCTCCGGCTTGCAAACTCTGATTTTGTGCAACCCAGTCGTTTGTGGACAGGAACCTGGGGCCCAGAGAGGGAAGGACTCACCCAGCAGGTTGGTGGCAGATAGAGCCCTCCCCGCCCCCCCCCCCGCAAGCTTGTTTCCCTAGCTCTGTCCTGCTGCAGGGGGCAGAGGAGAGACTTGCTGGCCCCGAACCCTGTTTCTCTCGAAGCTGCATCTGACCTCATTCTAGGGTTCTAGCTCCTGCCTCTGAGAGCCTGTCCATACTGCACAGCCCCCAGTGAGGGGGCTGGCTCCAGGAGCCTCAGTGCTGGCTCAGAAATGATGACCCAGGGTCTGGCTCTGCCCTTGACTTACTGCATGGCCTCAAGCACCTGAACAACCCCACTGGGCTCCTGGGTCTTTTTGTATCACATAAGGGCCATCACTATGGTTCCTGGCACCTCACACTTGTTTCCTCATCAGTTCGACCCCCTCCGTGGGCACTGTGAGAGGGCACCAAATTCTTGGCAGGAAGTGACATGGTAACTATTCCCTTATGTGACACTTTGCATCCTAAAAACAGCAGGGCTTCCAAAGAAGTTTCTTGCCCAGGGCTAGGGAAGGATCCCTGACTCAGCAGATGTTCTGGAAAGGTCTGTCGTGCCAGGCATGGGGTTCAGTGCTCTATAGACAGTACATCAGTCATCCCTCATACTAATGCTATAAGCACAACACCCATTTTAGAGATGGACAGACTGAGGCACACCACAAGGAAGTGGCAGAGATCAATCCCAGATACGGCATGTGTACCACATCTGCCCCCTCCGGGCTGTGAGGCTACCCACTTACGGCTTGAGGGTCTGGTCTATGAGGATGTCATAGCCGTACAGCTCAAAGCAGTGCTTGTCACTGATGATCACCTTCTGCACGCTCTGCAGGCTCTTGACAAAGATGTTGTCCATATCACTGAAGAGCGTCTCCACCGCCTCAGGCCCGTGCTTGGACGCGAGGTACTGACGGAAGCGCTGGAGCATCCACTTGCAGCCCTGGGGCCCCAAGTGCCCGGGTCAAGGTGTGTGGGGGGAGAAGAAGTTTCAATTAACCAGGACCCGGCCTTCTGGGACCCTCAAACATTCCCTCTTATGAGGCAAAACTACGGCATGCTGGGCTGGGGAGCGGGGAAGGGGTGCCTGCCCAGGGCCCGTGGCTCCAAGGTACCCAGGACCCCATAAGTCATTGCTCAAACACCCTGCACACACTTCTTCCCCGGGCATGCCTTCCTGGGGACAGACTATACTGACCATGTGTGTGCCCAAGGCCCAAAGATGAGCAACAGGTTACTGCTTTTGGGAAAATGGGAGTGTGTGCATACAGGCAACCCCACTGTGCGGGATGGAGCTGGGGGAGGGAAAGGAAAGGAGAGGGTGTGAGCTGGGGGCGGGGGCAGTTCTCCCTGTGCCCCACTCTTCTGGCTCTTAACTCTGGAAAGTCTGAGAATTCTAAATTTGAACCTCGCCTTGCAGGTTGTTAGACAGATGGATGGATGGGTGGATGATAGGTAGATAGATGACAGGGAGATGGAGAGATGGAGAGACGGAGAGATGGAGAGATAGATGGGAATACACTTGTCAAGGTAGGAGGGTAGAACACATTTTGTTTTAAGGTGTGTTTCTTTGAGTCGTAAATTAACTATTTAAACATGTGATGTGGGGGTCTCCATCCATACTCCTGCCCTGGGCCCTGTAAGTGGGAAGGGTGGTCCTGACCTCACTGGTGAACTATGAGCCCAACATAGGCCTGTCCCGGGCTCCTTGGCACCCCACCTCCCCACCACAACCTGGTCCCAAAAGTCTGGACCTGGAGGGCAAGATGCCTGGCTTCCTCACCTTCTTTGGGTGGTAGTCAGGAGATGTCTTTTGCACAGCAACATTGGTGAGGTGGACATCTAGGAGAGGTTTGTGGTCAAGGACTCGTGTGAACAAGAAGGACAAACCCTGTCCCACATCCCATGCCAGAGATCAAACAAAGACTTGTTCTTGGCCATTGAAGAGGAAGGCTACCAAACAGCCCAGACAGCACTGATGTGGGCCTTGGAATCAGATGGGCCTGGATTCCAACATCGCCAGCATCTTTGCTGGATGCCATCCCTGAGCAAGTCACTTAACCTCTGAACAAGTCAGGTACATACGTGGAGAAAGAGATAGAGAGTAAGCAAACCCTCGAAACCAATCTGTAGAGAAGTGGAACTGATTCGTTATGAAATCTTTCAGCAGGAATTTCTTTTTTTAGCTTAGAAATGACAATAGAGGGGAGCCGGGGTGGCTCAGTTGGTTAAGCGACTGCCTTGGATCATGATCCCGGAGTCCTGGGATCAAGTCCCACATCAGGCTTCCAGCTCCATGGGGAGTCTGCTTCTCCCTCTGACCTCCCCTCTCATGCTCTCTCTCTCTCCCTCTCTCTCTCAAATAAATAAATAAAATCTTAAAAATAAAGAAAGAAAAGAAATGACGATAGAAATCAAGAGGAAGTCAGTGGATGGACCAACCATGTAAACATAAAAATGATCAGATTGCCAAGGCAATCTGATGAAAAGCAAGCATGACTAGAGACAAGATTTGTAGCAACTATGACAGGCTAATGTTTTTTGTCACAAGAAAATCCCACACAAATTGTTAACAATAAAAATTTATGGCCCTAAGAGATAAGTAGATAGAGGGATACGAACACAACAGAGGAGACATAACTGGCAAAAGACCATCTGGGAAAATGCCTGAAGTTTCCAGAAATAAAAGATACCCAATTTTAAAGGTATGTAAATGGGACAAAAATACAATTGGAAGAAATGCAAATTTTAAGAAAAAACCCTGATTCCCCCTTAAGTCGGTTACCTATGTATTAACCTTTTTATTTGGAAAAACTCAAAACTCATGGAATCATTGCAAGAATAATGAATGCCCATATATACTTCACCTATATGTGCCAGTTGTTTCAGAAATGTACTTTAAAAAAAAAAAAAGATTTTATTTATTTATTTGACAGAGAGAGACACAGTGAGAGAGAGAACACAAGCAAGGGGAGTGGGAGAGGAGAAGCAGGCTTTCCGCCGAGCAGGGATCCCAATCCCAGGAGCCTGGGATTAGGACCTGAGCCAAAGGCAGATGCTTAACGACTGAGCCACCCAGGCACCCCTGGAAATGTCTTTTTAAAATGGTTGTCTTCGGGGCACTTGGGTGGCTCAGTGGGTTAAGCCTCTGCCTTCGGCTCAGGTCATGATCTCAGGGTTCTGGGATCGAGCCCCACATCGGGCTCTCTGCTCAGCAGGGAGCCTGCTTCCTCCTCTCTCTCTGCCTGCCTCTCTGCCTACTTGTGATCTCTATCTGTCAAATAAATAAATAAAATCTAAAAAAAAATCTATAAAATGGTCATCTTCAGAACTGAGAGCAGGGATAAAAAGGGCCTTGTCAATGGAAGAGTAAAAATACAAAAGAACCTTCTGGAAAAGAATATAGCCCTAAGCCCTTGACCAAGCAGTTACACTTCTGCAATGTCATCTGAAGGAAAAATTTTAAATATAGTAAAAGATTTATGAAAAGTATGTTTCTTGGTGACATTCTATATAATTGGAGGAAACTGAATATTTCCAAATGCCTGTAGCGTGGAGGATTAGTAAACCAGTAAATCCACTCCGTGGAATATTTTATAACTAATAAAAAATGTCTACAAGGAAAATACGACACGTTTAGTGAAAAATAGTTATGTTTATATGGTGGGATCTCTCCTTCATAAACTACAAACAACAACAAAAAGCCATACAAATGAAGTGGGAAGAAATACATTAGAAGAGTAAGTAGTTGTCTGTAGAAAACATGACTAGAGAAGCCTTTTCTCCTCGGCCCCCCTCCACCCCTTTTTGTACATTTCCCAAATTTTCTGATTTGTCTTTAAAAAGCTATACTACTTGTATTGTGAAAGCTATACTCTTTAAGTGTTTTATTATTTTTATTATTAAAGAACTATATAATGGTTGTAAAAATAATACAGGAAAACATGTGAAGTTGGAAATAAAAGTTCCTGAGCTGATCCTAATCCTCCATGGTTTTCAGAATTAACAAATTAGTGAATATCCTCTCTCACTTTCTTCTAGACAGAAACATCCTTCCGTAAAAGCCAAATCAGGAGCATAAACCTACTGGTTCTATCCCTGCATGTTGTTATTGACTTAATAGTCTATCTTGGATGCCCTTCCAAGACAGTTCAATTGACCTCAATGTAACAATTTCATACAGATGCTTTAGCATTCCTTTTACCATTCTGCAAGGGTATTTTAACTTATTTCTATTTATTATTACAGTGTTGAGGTGGTTATTCTTGTATTTTGTATGTGTTTGTATATATATGCATATAATATTAGAATAACTGTGTATGAACTATATATAAAAATGTAAATATATATATTTAAGGTCAGATTAAAATAGGTCTTATTATTTTGTGATCCAAATTTGCTTTATTATTTTATTTTATCTTTTTATTTTATCTTTTTAAAAGAGGTATTTATTTATTTGAAAGAGAGAGAGAGAGAGCAGGGGGTAGAAGCTCAAGTGGACTCTGTGCTAAGTGTGTAGCCTGACGTGGGGCTCAATCCCATGACCTGAGATCATGACCTGACCTGAACTGAAACCAAGCATCAGTCACTTAACTGATGAGCCACCAGGTGCTCATCAGGTGCCCCCAAAGTTGCTTCATTGTTTTAAAAGCTGGGTGTGTAATAGAAGCAAATGCGGCAAAATATCAACATCTGTCAAATCTGGATGATGGGTGCCTGGATTTCTTGGAGAGTTTTTTCTTCATTTTTCTATATGTTTTAAATATTTTAACATTTAAAAATTAAAAGCAATGAAGAGACATTGTCGAAAATAATGTGTGTTCACTCACTGCACAAACAGCAAAACGCATTCACTAGAAAGCAGTCCTGGAGGAGGCTGGGATTTGCTTATTAAGGCCCCACGACCCCAGAGATACACAAACACTTATAAATGGAGGAGAGCGTTTGGCTAACGTGTGCTAAGCACTCATGCTGGGCTCGGCACCGTCCTAAGTGCTTTACGTGCATGATTTAATCTTAACCAAACACATGGAGTCCAAAAACTGAACCTAAAATAGATGTTAACTTGGATATGATAAATGCTTGTTGGAATTACAAAATGAAACAAACATTCTAGAAATGCTGAAGTTGGAAAGATAGGTGGGGAAATTCTTAGGAAATTGCCAGGAGGGCCCACTCCCATTCCAGCATGTGGGCAACGTACAGACAGTAGCTCAGACAGACCCGTCATCGAGAGACAAAACTAAGGCGAGAGGCGGGAATTGGCTAGGAGCATTGGCTAGAAGCATTGGCTGGGCTGCCCACACCAGCAGCTCAGCAGACCCAACACCTTCCATTCCTTCTCTCCCACATGCAGGTAACCTAGTTTCATCTCCGTTTTTGTACTGTCAACCTCTTTTCTTCTGATGCCCACATCTAAAAATCTTAGAAACATTATTTTTAATATCAATATTCTAATATTCTTTTTTTCAAGATTTTATTTATTTATTTGACAGGCAGAGATTACAAGTAGGCTGAGAGGCAGGCAGAGAGAGAGGAGGAAACAGGCTCCCTGCTGAGCAGAGAGCCCGATGCGGGGCTCCATCCCAGGACCCTGGGATCATGACCTGAGCCAAAGGCAGAGGCTTTAACCCACTGAGCCACCCAGGTGCCCCCAATATTCTAATAATACACTTTTATGCTTCAAAAGTCAAAAGGCTCCAAAATGTGTGTGAGCACCTATCTCCTGACCCACACCTGTCTCCACCTGCCCAAGGCCCCTCCCAAAGGCAACTTCTGTTTTCAATTTCTTGTACTTCATTCCAGAGATCTGTGCACAGATACACAGATACAGATATGATCTGTCACATGAATGGAAGCATACTTTTGAGTTCTAACTTTGTTTTTTTCCGGTTGACAACACACCACTGAGATTATTTCATATTTCATAAAGCACACCCCCCCCCGTGCCTTTGTAACAGCCGCATAATATCCCACTGTGTAAATGAGCTATTCGTTTTATTTCCTATTGGTTTTGTTTTGTTTTTGTTTGTTTTGCTCTCACAAACAAGACTATACAGTGCATTCAACCTCTCTCTTCCCATACTGAGTATTCGTGGAGTATAAATTCCCCAAAGGAAATTGCTAGGTCAGAGCACAGGTGTTTCTGCCTTTTGATAGACATTCGTCAGATTGTCTACTTCAGATTTCTACTCCAAGAGCAACACGTGTGTTCCCCCAGCCTCGCCAGCATAGTGTGTTACCAAATTTTCGGCCTCTGCCAGTGCAATGGGTGAAAAGGACATCGTGTTTGAGTGAACACATGAGTCAATGACTAAAGCACCTGAAAGGCTGCAAACTTTCTCCCAAAGGGCTCAGACTCCCCCATTCAAGGACTATGAACCAGTGCACATGGCTGGCACACCACCCAAACGATGGTCAAGGAGAGCAGTTTGGGAGAGATGCTCTGAGCGGATCAGGGCCGCTCTTCTGGGATCACTAAGGGCTCCCCCACCCCCACAAGACTGTCAGGGCCCAGAGGAAGAAATGAGACCCTATCTGCTGTGGCCAGACCACAGCGTGGGGTTCTGTGGAATGAATAAATTCTCCCTGAGCAGCTGGGGAATAGGAGAGGGGCAGGGTGCAGGGGAGATGGGTAGGCAGTGATCCCAGGATACACTGGTCATCAATGCTGCTCAGGGTGAAGCGGGTGTTGGAGAATCGGGCAAAGCCATCCCGGTACAGCCAGGCTCGAAGCGGGATGTACTGCATCCAGGAGGGAAAGGAGGGACACGCAGAGGAGGGAGTGAATAGGAGCTCTTTTGCTTCTCCGAGCTTTTGCACCTGCTGTTCCCCCACCTGGAATTCCCTTCCTCCCTTCCCGCATCACTCCTTAAGAATCTGCTCCAAAGTCAGCCGCCTCTGATTCTATGCCCTCCCTCCCTGGTGCTGGGAGTAGGAAGAAGATGCAGAAGGGAACAGGTCTCGTCTCTGCTCCATCACTGCAAGCAATACCCCAGCTCAGGGTGTGTCCCTATTCCCCACCAGACGGTAAGCTTCAGGAGCACCGGGGCTGGGCCTGCCTCCCACAGCCCCATGTCCTACGCCTGCATACACTGGCATACCATAAAGGTTTGAATACTGTTGAGTGAGAGGGTTGGGGGAGGGAGCATAGCAACTCCTGGAGCAGGCTCCAGGGCTAGGCTGCCTGGAATTGAACCCCAACTCTGTCAGCCACCAGTGTGACCTTGGGCAAGTCACTCAACCCCTCTGTATCTGTTTCTTCATTTGTAAAATGAAGATAATAATAGAGCCAACCGGGGCGCCTGGGTGGCTCAGTGGGTTAAGTCTCTGCCTACTTGTGATCTCTCTCTCTGTCAAATAAATAAATAAAATCTTTTTTTTATAAGATTTTTTAAAAAAGATTTTTCTTTATTTATTTGACAGATCACAAGAAGGCAGAGAGGCAGGCAGAGAGAGAGAGGAGGAAGCAGGCTGCCTGCTGAGCAGAGAGCCCGATGCGGGGCTTGATCCCAGGACTCTGGGATCATGACCTGAGCCGAAGACAGGCTTAAACCCACTGAGCCACCCAGGTGCCCCCAAGTAAATAAAATCTTTAAAAAATAATAATAATAGAGCCAAACTCTCTGGTCATTAGGAAGACTGAATGAAATAAAATCTGCCAAATGCCAGGGCATAGTACTTAGTAGGTGCTCAGTAAAAGTTAGCTGTGGTTACCATGGATGGTTGACTGAATAAAGGACAGTTAGAGGGCAAATCCAGACCCTGGGATGGCAAAGTGGGATCTGTCTACCTATCCTCCCCCTTATCCTCAGATGCCCCCTGAGCTCTCCCAGGCAGGCAAAATCAGACAAGCTCACATAAGTGCCCCCCAGAATGGCTTCTGACTCCTGTCTCCCAGTCCAGCTGTTCCTTACCTGTGGCTGGAGGAGGGGACCCTCTTAGCTACTCACCGACATCACCAGCACATAGACACGTAGGTCAAACTTGCGGCCTGTGAGACAAGGAAATAATTTATGCAACAAATACCAACTGTGCACCCAGCAGCATGCTAGGTTTGCAGGTTATAATGATGGACAGACAGAGGCGAACGCCAATAAAGGCACACAAGGTACAAGGAGAGGGTGACTGGCGGGGAAAGGCCAGATGCCTGAGTGGCTCTGTTAGGCCTCTGCCTTTTGCACAGGTCATAATCTTGGGGTCTTGGGATGGAGCCCAGCCTCAGGCCCCCTCCTAAGCTAGGACCCTGCTTCCCTCTCTCCCACTGCCCCTCCCCGGCACCCCTCCCTGCTCATGCTGTCTCTCACTAGCTCGATCTCTCTCAAATAAATAATTAAAATATTTGTTTTTGTAAAAAAGCCAAAAAATCTTTTTTCTTTTTCTTTTTCTTTTTCTTTTTTTTTTTTTTAAGATTTTACCCACGTATTTGTCAGAGAGAGAGAAGACAAGCAGGGAGAGTGGCAGGCAGAGGGAGAGGTAGAAGCAGGCTCCCCGCTGAACAAGGAGCCCAATGTGGGACTCTATCCCGGGACCCCAGGATCACGACCCATGCCAAAGGCAGAGGCTCAACTGACTGAGCCACCCAGGTGTCCCATCAAATAAACAAACAAAATCTTAAGAAATGCTGGGGAAATGCTGAAGAGGTGGGATCAAGGAGGCTTCACGGAGAAGTGGTGACCTAGAGGAAGAGAGGCGCCCTCCTAGCCCGGAGGGGTGGACCATGAGCCTTGGGGCAGGAGGCCCAGAGGGGGCAGAGTCAGTGAGGTCAGCAGAGGCCAGTTTTGAGGGAGTTCGTGTGCAGTTTTTGGATTTTGTTTTGCCAACCATGGGAAGCCCCTGAAGGGAACCTTGTCCCTCTGTTACTGTGTTGGTGTGTAGCACAGGGGACCAGAGCAGCAGTGGGAACCAGTGAGGACATGAGGGGACAGTGGCCAGAACCGGGGTGGAGGTGGTCAGACGGATTCAAGAGCTGTCTGTGAGCCTGATGGAGGTCAGAGTGGGGAGAAACAGAGACCGACATACCCAGAATGGTCTCCGACTTCTGGCTTAACAACCAGGGCTGGAGGGGCTGGGGACATTGGGGACGCTGGGAAATGAGTTGCATGGCAGGGTGAGGGTGAGCTTGGATTTCAGGCTTGCTGTTGGGTTGAGTTGCTGGGAGGTGCCCACGGGGGCATGCCACATGCTGTGGGACATCAGGATCCGGGGTGTCAGGGTGATGTCTCAGCTAGAGACAGAAAGCTGGCATCTCTGGCATCTGGGGGGGGGTGTTTAAAGTCATGAGAAAGGATGGGGTCACTGGAGGAGGGAGAGGTGAGAGCAGCCATGCAGCTCCTACGCTGTTCTGGGCAGAGGCTTCCATCTCACCTCCTATCAGGTAGGGGTTTTCAATATAGCGCTGAGCCACGTAGTTCTCCACAGGGATCTCATCCTTTTGGTCGTCAGAACTTCTTGCATCCTAGTTGTGATAATAACTATTATTAACATTTATGGAACATTCCCTGTATAGGAGGCTTTCTGTTAAGTACTCTCCTTGGGGCCTATCAATCCCTATCAGAGAAGTACTCATGCTATCCCCGGTTTATAGATGAAAACCTGAAGAACAGAGAGGGGAGTGACTTATTCAAGGTCACACAGCCATGCAGTGGTAGACCAGTAGCCTGGGCCCAGAGCCTTGGCATTTAACCTCCAGACCTGTGCCATCCATTTATATTTAAAAGATGAAAAGTAAGTGAAATTAAGTACTCCCACATGGATGAACCTTGAGGACATTATGTTAAGGGAAATAAGCCAGACACAAAGGACAAATGCTGTTTGAGTCCCCTTAGAGGAGGTCCCTAGAGTGGTCAGATCCCCAGAGGAGGAAAGTAGAAGGGTGGCTGCCAGGGGCCAGGGTGGGGAGGAGAAATAGAGAGTTAGTGCTTCTTGAGGGCAGAGTTCTGAAAGTAGATGAAAGCGTTCTAGAGGTGAACGGTGGTGACAGTTGCGCAACAATGTTAATATAATTTATGCCACTAAATGTTACACTGAAAAGTAGTCCAAATGGTAAAGTTTACGTATGTAAAAGAAAGAAAGGGAAAGAAGTTTAAAATCCAGCCCTCGGGCGCCTGGGTGGCTCAGTGGATTGGGCTGCTGCCTTCGGCTCAGGTCATGATCTCAGGGTCCTGGAATCAAGCCCCAAGTCAGGCTCTCTGCTTAGCGGGGAGCCTGCTTCCCACCCCCCTCTGCCTACTTGTGATCTGTCAAATAAATAAATAAAAACTTAAAAAAAAAATCCAGCCCTCAAGCAGCACCAGCTTTTCATGTGCTCAATGTCAGCACCATGGCTAGTGGTCTCCATGCTGGGGAAAGCACAGACACACCCCCTTCCCCCACTCTGTAGAAGGTTCCATGGGTCAGCGCTGCCTGTAGCACCACACAGATGCCCAAGGACATTCCTGTCCCTTCTCTCCCTACAAGTTCTCTCCCTGCCAGCCCAGCTCAGGAAGACAGAACGCCTTCTTTCCCTGCTGTGCAGCACCCTACAGTCTGCTAAGCCCTTTCTCACCCACTGCCCCCCTTCACAATAATCTTGTGAGGAAACTGAGGCCCCAAAGCAAGTGTCACACACTTGGTGAGGTCACACGACAGCCCATTGGCAGGGAGCCCCTGGAAGTCAGGGTTCCTGGCCCCCAGGGCAGAACTTCCTACACTTACTGTCACCCCCATCCCAAGGTAACCGGGCCTTCCCTTCCTGGGCGCGGGACCACCCCCTGCCTGTACTCACATGGCTTCCAGAAGGATTGACAGTGCTGCGGGCTGGCGGGGCTTCTAAGCTAGTGAGCTTCTTTCCTGCGGTACCCTGCCGGTTTCATGGGAGGAATCGGGAGATGCAGGGGAGGGCGAAATTCACTGAGTACCAGCTCATGCGGCAGGTGCTGGTTGTGTAGGGGGTCATCCTGCCCTTTTCACTCGCCCTGCACTATTAGCCTCTCCAAGGTTCAGAGGGGCTCAGCAATTTTCCCAAGACCACAGAGCTGCTGAGTGGCTGAGACAGCACTGGACCCAGGATTTCCGCTAACACCACATCTGGGGTAGGGATGGGGGGGTGGGGAGGGAGGGAGCTACCTCAGGCTCAGCCTAGGATCTGCAGGAAGCAGGAAGAGTTGGCCAAACTCTCCCCGGCCAGGAGAGCAGGAGGCCTGGGTACAGAGGCCATGTTCTCAGGTTTTAGTCATAATAACTCATTGCGTCCTCAGCAGGTCCTATTACTACTATCCCCTATTTCCCTGGGCACAGACAGGTGAAGTATCTTACCCAAGGTCACACAGCTATTAAGGGGAAAAATCAAGATTTAAACCCAGGCTATCTGGCTTTGGAGACCCCCTTCCCAGGGGTCTGCTCCAGAGCCTC
The DNA here is from genome assembly GCF_011764305.1 of Mustela putorius furo. Classification (NCBI taxonomy): domain Eukaryota; kingdom Metazoa; phylum Chordata; class Mammalia; order Carnivora; family Mustelidae; genus Mustela; species Mustela putorius. The sequence goes on along the minus strand of NW_025421464.1, from coordinate 1,844,493 downwards.
CCTGCCCGCCCTCCAAGCTTTGAAGGAAGGAGTGGGGGCCCCTCATTGCAGCAAGGGCAGAGGGAGGTTTCGGGAGCAAGGGGGAGAGGTAAGCTCACCTTCCTCCAGTCCATGATGTCCTTCAGCCTCCGGAAGAGGAAGATGCCCTTCCCCTGAGAGCGCGCTACCTGGGGTGTTGAGGAGGACAGAGAGGGCGGCCCTTAGCTCCATGTGGCTCCTTGTCGGCCGGAGTGCCTGGGGCACCTCCCCACCATTTCTTCCTCTCTGCCTTTCCCATGGGCTTCCAGCTCTCCCCAGAGGAATGGCTCGGCCCAGCACCGTGGGGCCTGGCCACAGAGAAGGCTCTAAGCCTGGCACGAGGGAGAGGAAGTGGGGAGGAAACAGAGGCCCACTTCGCTCACAAAGGCATACAGTGGCATGAATAATACAAAAGAGCAGACAATTAAAAAACCATTTCTAACAGTCTTGGGAACACATCATCCAATTCTTTTTTTGGAAATCAATTTGCCTTCCTAATTAGGTTTTGCTTCAACTAATACTGATCAGTCTGCCTTTACTGAATCCGGCATGGATAATTCATAAACTTCACAGAGTCTAGGGGCTGGAAACATCTTTCATATCATGCAGAGCAGTCAGCGCCAAAGGCATTACTCGCTCCGTGAAATCCCTCTGTGATGGTCACCTGCCTGGCCTTGCCTGACCACAGTGCAGGGGAGCTCACTACCCTCCCCCACCTCCTGCCACAGCCCATCTGTTGCAGGACAGCACTATACAGCAGTCATCCCAAAGGCATATACTAGGTGACTACTGTGTGCTGGGCATGATGCACTCACAGTGACCTAGACCTCACGGAGCTTTCATAGCCTAACCTCTGTTGAGCTCAGATTTGCCAGCCTGCCTCTGGCCTATAGGGCCTCCCAAAACAAATCTGATCCCTGGGCCCCAGAACAGCCCTTTGATCATCTGTAGCCACGAGCAGGTCCCCCCAAGTCTTTGCACCCAGAGAATGCAAACTCTCTTTTCCCTCTGCTCTCCTCTGAGCATGGCCCAGGTGGCCAGTGTGAGGTTCTCTGTACAATGTAGGGGCAGGTGGAGTGGTCAGGTACGGCTGTCCAGGTTGCCCACTGCATGAAGGGCTCCCAGTCCTGAGAGCAATAGGAGCCGAAACCCAGCCCTGCTATGCCGGCAGCGCTGCGTGTCTCATTCCGGGTTGTGGACACCGAGAAGACAGGGTGCTGTCTTCTGGAGGCTATGGAGGACCGCTAGTGGCTCAGGGGACGCCTCCTGGGCACTGCTATTTTGGAAAGCCCCTTCTCAGTGCGCATAAGGGCTTCCAACGGCTCATGGCCCTGCGAAAAACTTAAATTCACTTCGCAGAAGCAGCTCACCCAGTGTAAACAAAGAAAAGTCACTCAACTTCATTAGTCTCATGGAAATGCACATGAAAATCCCAAGAAGATACCACTCCATGTTCCTTGAGTTAAACAGAGAAAGACAATTATTTGTGGAACATAAGGAATAGCACAAAGGACATTAGGAGAAGGAAGGGGGAAATGAAGCAGGGGAAATCAGAGGAGGAGACGAACTATGAGATACTGTGGACTCTAAGAAACAAACTGAGGGTTTTAGAGGGGAGGGAGGTGGGGAGCGGGAGAGCCTGGTGATGGGTATGGAGGAGGGCATGGATAGCACAGAGCACTGGGTGTTACACCCAAACAATGAACCATAGAACGTGACGTCAAAAACTGATGATGTATCGTATGGTGACTAACATAATAAAAAATTATATTAAGGGCACCTGGGTGGCTCGGTGCGTTAAGCCTCTACCTTCAGCTCAGGTCATGATCTCAGGGTCCTGGGATCGAGCTCCCCACACCGGGGTCTCTGCTCAGCAGGAAACCTGCTTCCCCCTCTCTCTCTGCCTGCCTCTCTGCCTACTTGTGATCTCTCTGTCAAATAAATAAATAAAAATCTTAAAAAAATTTTTTTAAACCATAAGGAAACTCAAAAAAATAAAATTAAATTAAAAACAATCAGTGGGGTGCCTGGGTGGCTCAGTCGGGTGAGCAACTGACTCCTCGTTTCGGCTCAGGCCGCCATCTCGCGGTGGTGAGATTCAGCCTCATGCCAGGCTCTGTGCTCAGTGTGGAGTCTGCTTCAGATTCTTTCTCCCTCTCTCTGCCCCTCCCCGATCTCTCTCTCTCTAAAATGAATACATAAAATCTTTTTTTTAAAAAGATTAAAACAATGAAAAACAAACAATAGCCAGTGTCAGTGAGGCTGTGGGGAGACTGTGCAGCACCCTACAGTCTGCTAAGCCCTTTCTCACCCACTGCCCCCCTTCACAATAATCTTGTGAGGAAACTGAGGCCCCAAAGCAAGTGTCACACACTTGGTGAGGTCACACGACAGCCCATTGGCAGGGAGCCCCTGGAAGTCAGGGTTCCTGGCCCCCAGGGCAGAACTTCCTACACTTACTGTCACCCCCATCCCAAGGTAACCGGGCCTTCCCTTCCTGCACTGCTCACAGCTGCCAGTGGGAGAGTGCACATCATTGGAAACCGGACGGCATCCACGAAAGCTGAACCCAGGACCCCACTCCAGCCCAGAAGGTCCTCTCCTAGGCCCCTACATGGCAGGAATGCGTGCACCTGGGCACCCAAGGGCACACGCAGGAATGTCCACGGAAGCACAAGTGCCAGCAGCTCCAGTCTTGAAGCTCCCAGGTGGGTCAAGAGTCACGTGGCGGAACAGGACACAGCAATGGTGACGAGAAGCTTGCAATCACCCACGTCAGTCGGGAGGAATGGTGTGCACACAGCATTGATGGAGAGAGACCAGACCATACCTCATGCTTCCCAGGATATAAAGCACAAAGGCATCTATGCTGTTGGGGCCTGGAGGAGTAGCGAGGGAGAGAGGGTCTCGGGGGAGCTGCTGAGGGGCTGGCGGCTTTGCTCGGTCTATGGCCTCAGAGCTCGTGTGCGCAACTTGTGAAAATTTACCAAGCTGTGCCCCCATAACTCGCGCATATTTTTTGCTGAACTTCAGGGGAGACGTTTGATGAAGTCTCCTGCCTTTTGATCTAGGAGCCCCCCCCCCACTCCGCAACCTTCATGGGCTGCCTTCTCTACAGTCATTCCCTCCCTTCTCGCTGGCCAGCAGAGCCCACCTCTCACACGGAGGCCGGAGAGACCACACACCTGTTCTGTCGGCCTCCCTTGCAGCTGTCGGGAACCCCATGACTGGTTCTGGCCAATGAGACCTACAGAGACATCCGCTTGGGGCTTTGGGGCTTCTAAGAATGACTTTCTTCCTTAAAGATATCCTTAAAAATATATAAAAAAATATATAACCCTTCCTTAAAAAGATCAGCATCAAGGAGGAGGAGGAGGAGAGAGGGAGGGAGAGACAAAGGGATGCCTGGCTCTTTTCCTTCTTTCTTTGAATGCTGTAGTCTGAGGTGGTGAGGCTCACGGCTGTCACACGTGGTGTGACACGGTGACATGTCTGATGGCAGAAAGCCAATAGGCAGAGGCTACAGAGTGATCAGACAAGTAAAGATAAGGAGCCTGGGCTTTGAATGGCATCATTGAGCCCCTCGCTAAGCCTGGAACTTCCTATCTCTGGCTTTCTTATTAGATGAGGTAATAAAATGCCTTTATTGTTTAAAGCATTGTCAGTATGTTAGCAAACATGCCTGTTCCAAGAGCTGCCTTCCTGAGGGAACCATCCTCAACAGGGAAATAAACTTCCTGCTTGGTCATATATCAAGGTTGTTAAGACTGGAAATCACCTACTATCTAGCTCCAGCAGATTGTAGTTTGCAAAAACAGTCCCAAAAATATTTCCAGTTCCATATGTTTTTCCAGAACCTTACTACCCCCACCCTCTGACAAGAGGTGAAGTCGATGTGCCCTCCCCTTGAATCTGGGCGAGCATTTAGGACTGTCTCTACTGATCGCATATGGCAGGAGTGAGGTTGCGTGGATTCCAAGGCTGGGACATCAAGGCAATATAGCTTTCTCCTGGGGGATGGTTGCCCTTGGAAGCTAGCCACCACACTGGGAGGAAGCTCAGGTCATATGGAGAGGCCCACATGGAGGGCAACTGAGTCTTCCCGCCCTCCACCCTGGCTGAGCTCCCAGCCAGCAGCCCGCACCGACTTGCCAGCGAAGGGAGTGAGCCAGCTTGGAAGCGAATCCTTCAGCCCTCGCGGGAGCCATCCCAGCACATGTTGGAGCAGCCAGGAGCCTTCCCTGTCAAGTGCTCCCCAAAGCGGAGGCTCAGGAGCTAAATAAGACATGACTTTCATTTCGAGCCACTGAGTTCTGGGGTGCAGCCATCGAACCCAAGCACTAACGTTGGGGGAATGGTTTATAACAACTGTGGCTGTTTCCTACGCGCCCGGCACCAAGATTTCCACACCTTAACCTCGTTAAAGCTTTTCCAAAAAATCCTGTAGGTAGGCATTAATACTGTCCCCATTCTGCAGCCAAGGAAACCAAGCAACAAGGCCAAGCACTCTGTTCAAGGTTACCCAACCAGCAGGTGACAAACTCAAGTAGTGAAATCTGCGTCACAAGCCCGAGGCTCACGCACCGCCTGCAAAGGGCCAGGGAGGACACAAAATCACACAACAGACATGGTCCTACTCCTGGGAGTAGCAACCTTACTTGATAATTTGGGAGTTAAAATATATTATTTTTCTAAAAGAGATAAATTAATTGGAAAATAATATGAACAGATTATCAGAATGACTCATACTTTGATTTTGCACCACCTGTGGTCACTCATGACCCTCAGCCCGCTGCCAGCTTCCTGCCCTGCCCCTGGGGGCCATTCATCACGTGGCATTCACTGGGGGTTATAGATGTGATTGGTGGTCTACTCAGCAACCCTGAGTAGGGAAAAATTCCCTTTTTTTCCTCTGCCAACGGAACCCCATTTGTTTTTTGGTTTGTTTAATGTAAGCGCTACCCCCAACGTGGGACTTGAACTCATGACCCTGAGATCAAGAATGACATGTTCCGCGCACTGAGCCAGCCAGGCTCCCCCAAGCACACCCTACCCGGATCAGCTCTTCCCAGGGGGCCTGCCGTCTGGGAGTCTGAGCCCTCCCGGTGGTCCCACGCCCCTGCCGCCGCTTGGATAATTCACGCATGGACCCACAGGTGCAGGGGAAGTCTGCTGCAGTGACCTTTGGGAAGTTCGTGTCTTCTTCAAAAGGGACACGAGACCAGGGTGTTCCTTTATTCCTGCGGCAGGTAGAGGGGTGAGGAGACAAAGCTAAAGGTGTGGCAGCCACACTGAGACCGCCGAGGGGAGCAGCCAGCCCACTGGGGTGGGGACAGATGACACTGTTTGGCTGCCCACCAAGGCTGTTGAGTCATTCCTGGAATCGACCTCTCACCACTAAAGGAAATGTCCTGGCATCCATAAACTAGAATGAGAAGAACAGTTTTCATCCTAAGCAGATTTTCCCATGGCCTTCCATCATGAATGTGGACAACAGACTACAGTCGTATTGGCCACACCTGTGACTTCACTTTCAAAAGAAACCTCAGTTATTTTTTATACCACGTTACGGTTGTTGCCAATATCTCAAAACATCGTTTAGGCTCATTATGACTTTGAAATTGGGCTAACTACGGACCAGCTGTTAGGCTCTCTTTAGCTGTTAATGAAACTTCTACGGCCTCAAGAACATTTCATAGTTGGCGTGGCGGTCCTGGTCCCTTACTAGGGGAGGGTCGTGCTGACTGCTGGACCAACGGCCAGCAAGCATCCAGCCATGGGCACTGTGCCTGCCTGGTGCTGTGCCTCTCCTGCAGGGGCTGCTCCTCTCACCAACCGAGGACCATGGGGACAAGAAGACTGGCCCACTCTGGGGAGACAAGGACCTCCTCTGGCCAGAGGCCTTCCCGAGGCTTCTAGATGCTTGTCTTCCTTCCTCTCTCCCACACTAGGGCCTGACAACTGTTCCAACTCCCCTATTCCCTCCCCCTACTCCTTACAGGCTAAACTCCTGGCATGTTCCATCTTGCCTTGGCATCTGTTTCTCAGGGGACCCACTCACTGTTTAATAACTGTTTTTCAATGTAGTTGCTTCCTTTTATAATCAAATTACTTTATCCTTTTAAAAACATTCTTCTGTGACAGTGTGAAACACAATTTTCATCAGATGCCAAAGAGACCCATAAGAGCCCCTGGCGTCTTGTTTGAGCTCCCGTTAGCTGGGGCTTCTGGTATGTGCTGCCCAAAGCACCCCCGAACTCTTAGAAGATTGCAATAAAAAGGTTTGAGAAGCTCTGATGGGGTAAACTTGAGAAACAGAAGGTTAAACCCTGCTCTTCCTGTCTGCAGTTTGGACAGAGGCCCCCAGAGCTGGGAGCATCTTAGTGGTTGCCCAGGACACTCACAGCCCTGAGTGAAATGTTCAACCAGATCTGCGGACATGGAGGGACTGATGGACAGGCCCTAGGACAGATGGACAGGCCTGGGCCCTGACAGCCAGCACCTGCCTCCTCCCGCTGCCCCAAGCCACGTGAGGGAGGCTAGATGGCAATTGTGGTCCCAGGTTCTGGGTCCTGTCTACCTCCTGCCAATCCAGAGGGCCTGAGGTACAGGGGAGAATGTTCAGATGGAAAGGAAGTTTGGATCGATGCCATTTTTACATCACCTGGCAAACCCAGGGGCTTGTTCTTACAATCTGAGAGCGATAGCAAAAGCTCCAAGATGGGCTGGGGCTCAGGCTCTGTGGGAGGAGGGGTCCCTGAGGGTGACATGGAGGGGACAATGCTGCTTATTCCCTTCAGAGTCCAACTCGCCCCCTCATTGCCCCTGCTCTGCTGCTGCTAAAGAGGAAGAAGAAGACTCAGCAGGCCCTAGGGAACCGCGCAGAGGAGACGCCAGAGGGGAAGGAAGGCTCGTGGCTGCCCTCCCCAGCCCCGCCACGGCAACTATGTGAAAACTCTTATGTGTGGGTGCAAGGACAACACGGCTCACAAACCCAGGCCTTGTGGAAAGAGTGGAGGGATTTGGTACTTTTTTCCCTCTGTTTTCTAAATTTGGAGTAATGTCCTATTTTTTTTTTTGGTTTGTTTGTTTTTTTTACATTTTCCTACCCCAAAGGAATCCACACAACAGGATCTGTTGATTGATTTTGCACCGCCTAATACCCTAGCCCAGTGGTTGTCAGCTCCATTGCTCTGGAGAACCCTGGCTACTGTATCTGGGACACTGTTAGAATTGCAAATTCTTAACTCACCGCCCCCCAGCCCAGGCCTACTGAATCAGACACTAAGGGATGGAGGAAGGGCTTTAATAAGCTCTCCAGAAAATTCTGATGCGCTCTCAGGTTTGAGAATTACTTCTCTACAGTCTCGGTCCTCAAAGTGTGGTCCCGGGACCAGCTGCAGGGGCCTCACCTGGGAGCTGGTTAGAAACGCGGACTTTCAGGCCCCACCAGGTTCTGCCTTGAACCAGAGGCCCAATGATTGTGTGCGTGGTGGGTTTGGGAAGCACTGACCTCACGCTTTCCAGCGGCAGGGGGAGAGAGGATGTTGCCGGAAATCACAGTTAAAATGGTTTCATGCGGGGCGCCTGGGTGGCTCAGTGGGTTAAGCCGCTGCCTTCGGCTCAGGTCATGATCTCAGGGTCCTGGGATCGAGTCCCGCATCAGGCTCTCTGCTCAGCAGGGAGCCTGCTTCCCTATCTCTCTCTCTCTCTGGCTGCCTCTCCGTCTACTTGTGATTTCTCTCTGTCAAATTAATAAATAAAAGCTTTATAAAAAAAAATGGTTTCATGCCTGGATACCTAAGGGCCAAGCCCTTTGTATCACGTGTATAACTCAGGTTTGTAATGTGTTATCCCTTCGTTGGATTCTCTCCCAACCCCGCCATGCAGGTACATTCGTCAATTGCGCTTAGCGCCGATGAGGATGCAGACCCAGAGGGGCTGAGGAACCCGCTCGGGGTCAGCTGGCTCACAAGCAGCAAGGACAGAGAGCCCAGAGCACCCACTCTCCGCACCCCACATCCCAGACACGGTGTCGCAGCTCTGCGGGGGCAAGAACGCTTGCCTGCCGCCAAGATGCCGCCTCTTAATTACAGCCATCTTGCGTCTGCCTCTAACAAAGGCCGTGGGCTGGGAAAGGAATCAACTTAATATGCGACTGCTCGTCCCAATTAGCACAAACTACCATTTGTCTCTCGGAGGATAATGCTGGGAGCTGGAACCGCCCAGTGGGCTGCAGTTCTCATCTGCCTAACCCCTTCCACTCTGGCTGCAAAGAAGGGGATGCTAGGCTCTCCGCAGGAGAGGGACAGGAGCAGGAGGTCCCAGTAAATGGCTGCCTGGGACCTGGCTGGGAGCATCCTCAGATTTCGTCTGCCCTTCCAAGCACCTGCGCTGTCGACTGCACATCAGCCAACACTGGCCCTCGTTCCCAGCTGCACCAGGAAGGGCTGCCCCCAACTCTGCTCTGCACAGCTCCCTTCCTGGAGTCTGTGCCCAACCCTGGGAAATAGTAGGGGGCTTTGCTTATGCCATTCAAGGCTCTGGTGGCTTTGTGGTGAGAAAGCAGTCCTGGCACAAGGAGGGACCGAGGGGCTGGTGGGTACTTGCTACCCGTGGCCTCCACTCAGTTTCTGGATCCCTCGAGAGCTACCTCTGGATGCAAAGCCTTCATCCCTCTTCCTATGTCTGCCCTTCTCCAGGCTGACCCTCTGCATCCTTCAGGCCACGGCCAATACTAATCCTTTCAGTAACAATAACCACAGCAGCGGCTGTGACTTATGGAGGGCTTCATGCACGCTCTGCCTGCGGTGATTCACTTAGTCACCCAACAGCATTATATGCCAGGGACTGCAGCCTCACTTTGCAGATGGGGAAACTGCAGCACAGAGAAGTTAAGTGACCTGCCTGGGGTCACACAGCTAATAAGGGGTCCAGGCAGTATTTGAATCAAGGGGTTTGGCCTCAGAGTCCAGTCTCCCTTCAGAAAAGCCTGCCAGGCAGCGGGGAGCCTCCTACTGTTTCCTCTCTACTGACACTTAACACAGCACGAGACATGCAGGCGTCCTCTGTTTTGTCTGCCACCAAGGAAGGCAGAGACCCACTTCCAGCTTGCTGAGGGCTGCGTCCCCAGCGCCTAGTCTGGCATGTGGCAGGTGTTCCATGAGTATTTATGGAATGTCTGAATACACGGGTCTCATTCTCCTCCTCTTTGAAATGAGGTAATAGCTCCTCCCAAGGGCCATCCCGGGACCCGGGCAGCAGAGGGGAAGTGCTGGGCATGGCTTGACACCGGTTCCTCTCGGGGAACTGAGCTCCAGCAAGCCTCATGATTCCCTGCCCCAGTATCCTGAGGATCACTTGTTCATCTAGTAAACATGCATTGAGCACCTACTATGTGCTAGCTGTCATAGCTGCTGGGTCCACACATTGCAAAGAGGAGACGAAGTCAGCCCTCGGGGGGAGGCAGATGGTGCCTCCAAGGCTGATTTTGCCAGGCAGAGCTCTCTCCTGGGATGCCCCATGAGGGACCCCTGCTCTGTCTGGTGCCTGGGAAGCCCTCCCTCCCACCGCCCCCTCCCCCTGCTCCGGGCACTGCGCACGCACGGGCTTCATGATCCAGGTGATTCCCGGGTTTTTGCGGAACTCCTCCACAAACAGGTGGTACTCGCACGGCATCTCAAAGGTTTTGGGGAAGAAGTCGCACTTGGCTGCCTCCAGCTTTCCGGCCTCGCGCTCCAGTTGTTTCCGGAATCGCTTCAGGTTCTTGACCATGTAGTTCTTGCGGGTCAGCTGCGCAGCAGGGTGCGTGAGCAGGCCGTTAGTGCTTGTGCCCGCCGTCCTGCTCTGGCCCCCAGCCCCAACCATCCCAGCCAGTCCCCGCAACCTCTGGCCTGCCAAGTAACAGTCACAGGAAGAGTAATTGCAATTCTGTAGTGATCCCCATTTTATAGGCCAGAAAACCAAGGCTCAGAGGGTTAAGTCCGTTGCCCAGAGTCACACAGCTAATGGAGTCACAGCAAGGATTTGACCCAAGCCCATCTGACTCCCAAGTTCATGTTTCTAACCTTTAAGCTGCACTAACCTTTTCAAATCTCGGCTTCGTTTTCTCCTCCAGTCTCATCTTTGCCGTCTGGTCCCTCCCGGACCTCCCTCCCATCTCTGGACTCCTCGTTGCTCAACTTGTCTCTCCCCTGAAGTCATCATACGGCTCAAAAATCCTGCTGCTTCAGCCCCTGCCCCACCCATCTCCAGGGCTGAAATGCTAACCAGACTGCTCTGATGTCAGTCCCCATGCCAAGGCAGCCTGTCCTTCAGGTACCAGGTCCTCGCTCTCTCACACGGTTTAGCTCCTCGTGTATCTGTGCACGTGCTCCCCACCCGGCACCTACCCCACATTCCCTTCTGCTTTTCCATTGCCGGTCCTTGCACCCCCACAGCTGCCCACTGCCACATCTACTGACATGAATTGCCCGCCCTGGTCTCCCGGCTGCCCCAGCTCAGTTCACCTCGTAGTGGTTTCGGAAGTGACTGATCCGCACGTGCTCGTCCATGTAGGTGTGGTCAAAGTTCTCCCGGAGCCAGCTGACGTCACACCAGTAGAAATCCCACTCCCCTTCACTGTGGGGTGGGGGGGAGACACACAGGATACAACAAAGGTCATCACCTGAAGACCTCAGCACTGCTGGGGGTCTGGGCGAGGGGCAAGTGGCAAGTGGCAGTGTGTCCCTGAGGAGTCCTCGGTGGGGGGCGGGGGGCGAGGGCGGTGCTGCCTACACTGCGCTCTGTGAGGACAGAGTGAAAACTAGAGAAATGTTCATGCACAAATCCAGGCTGCTGTCTTCCTTTGACCAATCAGCAGAGCAGCTGCACAGTGCCCTGATGCCTCCTGGCACCTGTCAGCTAGAGGGAGGAGCCGCCGCCAACTTAGGGCACGCCCTCTCCAGGTCACAGTCCCCACCACTCCCTATGGCCCACGACCACCAGCCAGCCTCACCTGGTCACATTCCTTGCCTGGGCCCAGGAAGCATCTCTGTGGCCCAGCCCGCCATCCCCAGCCCACATGACCAAGCAGGGCAGTTAGGTAACATCTGCAAGGCCTTCCCAGTCCAAAAAGCCTCAGAGCAGCCTCAAAAGGTGACAGCAGACGAGGAGCCCTGGAGCCCTCAGACGAGGATGACCCTACTCACCGAGGCCCTGGCAGCCCCAGGATTCCTACAGGTGCCTGCCTGACACCAAATTCCCACCTGCTTCTTCCCCCCACACTAGAGAGGGACAGGAAACCAGGCTAGTCTCCCCAGTCTGAAGCCACAGCTGTGGGGCCGAGAGGAAGCGCTTGAAAACTATGTGGGTGGGAAAACTATATGGGTGGGAAGCCGCCATGACGGCTTCCAACTTCTTTTTTTTTTTTTTTTTAAGATTTTATTTATTTGACAGAGATCGCAAGTAGGCAGAGAGGCAGGCAGAGAGGAGAGGGGGAAGCAGGCTCCCTGCCGAGCAGAGAGCCAGACGTAGGACTCGATCCCAGAACCCTGGGATCATGACCCGAGCCAAAGGCAGAGGCTTTAACCCATTGAGACACCCTGGTGCCCCCAACTTCTTCTTAAGTAAAAAATTACAGCCCCATGTGGAAGAGACTAGACTCCAGTACCAGGCAGTGGGAATCCTGAAATCCCCCTGAATTCACTCACTTGTTTCCTCATTCACGGAGAAGCTGTGAGAACAGGATAGAGATGAGCCTTGGACTCGGCACGCAGGCTGACCAGGTGCCATCCTAGCCCTCACAAGCCCAGTGACCTCAAACATGGCAGTTTTTACTCCTCTATGTCCAGCTTTCCCACTCTCAGTAAATGGATACGATAAAAGCAGCTCCCAGAAGGTCAGAGGTCATGCATGGAACGCACGCAAGATCGTCCAACAGGCTTAGCTGCTTTTAGACAACAATAGTCACTGCGCACTACATCAGGGCAGCTGGTTGTCCTGACCCCTCATATCTATTCTCTACAGTAACAGAATTCCCGACATTTACCTGGGAAAATGTCATCTACATTCTCCGAAATAAAAACTGCATTTTCCAAAATCTCTTGCTGCTAAGCTAAGTTCTGGCCAGTGTGAGAGACTTCTAGGCTGAGTCCTTCAAGGGCACAGTGTGCATTTTCTTACCTCCTTCCTACAGATGGACTGTGGCTTGGACTCTGGACTCTGGATGTAAGGCTAGGTCTCATCTTAGACCTTGAGGACAAGGACCTCATCCAAGGGATAGCAGAATGGAAAGATGGAAATGGATGGATCCAAATTTATTTATTATTATTTTTTTAAAGATTTTATTTATTTATCTGACAGAGAGAGACACAGTGAGAGAGGGAACACAAGCAGGGGAGCAGCAGAGGGAGAACGAGAAGCAGGCATCCTGCTGAGCAGGGCGCCCGATGCGGGGCTCGATCCCAGGACCCTGGGATCATGACCAGAGTTGAAGGCAGACAGTTAATGACCAAGCCACCCAGACACCCCAGATCCAAATTTTTATACCATCTCTGAACTCCCTACATCTGGACTTCAGTGGGAGACATAAATAAACTTCTAGTCTGTCAAAGCCTCTTTTCCTTTGGGTCTCTGTTACATGCATCCAAACCTTAACCTAAGTTAGATTAGCATCTACTATGTGCCAGACATGGATGTTCGTTCATTTCGGTATCCCAGAGCTCAGCATAGAAGAAGAAATGTAGGCTTGAGGTCAAGTAACTTGTTCAAGGTCACAGAACCAGCAAGTGGTCAAGAAAGAGAAGCCTTTGACCTGGACCTGCCATCATTGGCAGATTTAAGCCAGCTAGTTGGTCATAACTGCATTCCTCGATTCTCTGGAGAACTCCAGGACACTGGCTTTGGACAGTCTAGCTGTTCATACCTGGGTGTGAACCTCACTTTGACACTTCTGTGACCTTCAATGATTGGCTTAATACCTCTGACCGTAATCATATCTTGCTGGATGGTTGTAGGGCTTAAATAAGACAGAGGGTATGTGTAAGGCGTCCGACACATTTTGAGTGCTAAATATACAAAGATCCCTATCACAACCAAATTGGGACAAATCCCAGCAGCCCCCCGAGGGGAAGTGGGAGAAAACAGAGGGAGACAAGGACCTTGAGGCAAAGGGAAGAAGGGACAAGGTTGGCAGGGGGCGGGGGGTGTCTTACTCCTTTACTTCCACCCAGCCTGGCCTGTGGCGAAGGACGTCCATGAGCGTATTCATGAGAGTGGTCTTGAATCGGATGGACGCTCTCTGCTCTCTGCAAGACAAGGCAACGGAATGCTCAGGATCACACAGAAACCCGCAAAGGGATGTTCACAGCAGCTTCATTAGTAATATCCCTAAACTGGGGGACGCCTGGGTGGCTCAGTCGGTTAAGCATCGACCTTTGGCTCAGATCAGGATCTCGGGACCTGGGATTGAGTCCCACATCACGCTCCTTGCTCAGTGAGGATCCCACTTCTCCCTCTGCCTGCCTCTCTCCCTGCTTGTGCTTGAGCTCTTGCTCTCTCTCTCTCTCTCTCTCTCTCTGGACAAACAAATAAATAAATAAATAATCCTGAAAAAAAATAGTCCCAAACTGGTAACCACACCAAATGTCCTTTAACCGTTGATGGTTAAACAAATAGTGGTCCCTCCATGCAGTGGAATACTAGTCAGCAATAAAAAGGAGTGAAATGTTTATATATTCAGCTTGGATGCATCTTTAGGGAATTATGCCGAGTGAAAAAGGCCAATCCTGAATGTTATTATAGACTTTACAATTTCATTTATATAACTTTTTGAAATGACAAAATTATTGAAATGGAGAACAGGGACGCCTGGGTGGTTCAGTTGGTTAAGCGGCTGCCTTTGGCTCAGTGGAGATCCTGCTCCTCCTTCTCTGCTTGTTACTCCCCCTGCTTGTGTTCGCTCTCCCTCTGAAAAATGAATAACTAAAATCTAGAAAGAGAGAAAGAGAGGGAGGGAGGGAGGAACGGAAGGAGGGAGAAAGAAAGGAAGGAAGAAAAAGGAAGGGAGAGAGAGAGAAAGAAAGAAGGAAAGAAAGAAAGGGAGAAGACATTAGCAGTTGCTGAGCATTAAGGACATTGTGGGGGAAGCGGGGGACTGCAGTAGCAGGCAGGGGGAGAAGGAGGGAGTGGGTGTGACTATAAAAGGGTCATGTGAGAGAAGCACCTGGGTGGCTCAGTGGTTTAAGCCTCTGCCTTTGACTCAGGTCATGATCTCAGGGTCCTGGGATGGAGCCCCACCTTGGGCTCTCTGCTCAGCAGGGAGTCTGCTTCCCCCTCTCTCTTAAGCATCTGCCTGCCTCTCTGCCTGCTTGTGATCTCTGTCTGTCAAATAAATAAATAAATTCTTTAAAAAAAAAAGGGGGGGGTCATATGAGAGATCCTTGTAGTGGTGGGAATTTTCCTTACGGATGTCAGTATCCTGGTTGTGATACTGTACTATATCGTTTCACTCTCTATTACCATTGGGGGAATCAAGTACAGGGCACTTGGGATCTCACTGTGCTATTTTTTTACAACTGCATACAAATCCACAATTATCTCAAAGTCAATATTTAATTTTTTAAAAATGTAACACATCTTTAGAAGTCCGGATAATGGCTATTTCTGGGGGGGAATGATTGGAAGAGAGCATGAACGGCATTCTGGGGTGTTGGTGATGTTGTTTCCTGCATATTAAGTTGATGAAAATTCATTGAGCTGTAAACTTATGACGTATATACCTTTCTGTACTTACAACAGAACTCCATAACAAAATATACCACAAATAAAGTTAAAGGACTGGCTATAGATTAAGACAAAATATTTGCAATGCTTACAATCCTTAAAACATTAGGACCAAGTACAAAAAGGGTTCCTACAGGTCATTAAGGAAAAGACAAAGAACTCTGGGCGCCTGGGTGGCTCAGTCGTTAAGCATCTGCCTTTGGCTCAGGTCATGATCCCGGGGTCCTCAGATCGAGTCCTGCATAGGCCTTCCCGCTCAGCAGGGAGGCGTGCTTCTCCCTCTCCCTCTCTCCCTGCTTGTGTACCCTCTCTCTCCCTGTGTCTCTGTCAAATAAGTAAATAAAATCTTAAAAAAAAAAAAAAAAAGACAAAGAACTCAATAGAAATGTGCCTAAGGGATATGAACAGACAAATCCCAGGAAAGGAAACTTACCAGTACGAATGTGTAAAGATACTCAACCTTCCCAACAACCAAGTAAATTAAAATACCAAAGAGAGGATTTCTGCTACAGGTTACAACATAAAAGGATATGAAAGACGTCTAATCCTATAGTAACAACAAGGGGAAAAAAGTGTACAAAATAAATATCACACTTGACTATGGGGCTAGTGGAGAGCCATGGACAAAAGGAAACATGACCAACTGATTCCAGATAGAAACCCCTTGTGGGGGTGCAGAGAGGTGCTGAAGTTTCTAGGTCTAGGGGTGTCTGAGTGCAGGCCAGTGGAGGTATGAGCCAGCCGTGGAGGTGAGACCTTGCAGGCACCAGCGGAAAGCAGCTGAGCTTAGACAGTTAAGTAGAGTGGCCAACCAAATCAAAATCTGGAAGAGGCCCCTTCCAAAACCAAACCAAACCAGATCAACACAGCGGCAAAAAGAAGCAGTAATTGGGATGCCTGCGTGGCTGAGTTGGTTAAGCGTCTGCCTTCAGCTCAGGTCATGATCCCAGGGTCTTGGAATTGAGTCCCACATAGGGCTCTCTGCTTGGTGGTGGGAGCCTACTTCTCCCTCTCCCTCTGCCTGCTGCTCCCCCTGCTTGTACTCTTTCTGTGTGTCAAGTAAATAAATAAAGTCTTTAAAAAGAAAGACAGGGGTGCCTGGTGGCTCAGTGGGTGAAAGCCTCTGCCTTCGACTCAGGTCATGATCTCCCAGGGTCCTGGGATGAAGCCCCGCATCGGGCTCTCTGCTCAGTGAGGAGCCTGCTTCCTTTCCTCTCCCTCTGCCTGCCTTTCTGCCTACTTGTGATCTCTGTCTTTCAAATAAATAAATAAAATCTTTTTAAAATAAATAAATAAATAAATAAAACGAAAGAAAGAAAGAGTAGAGAACACAGTAAAGCAGAGAGAAAACCCATACTCCCGCACATTGATGTGGTGTGTGCATTCAGGCAGCCTTGCCAGAGTTGAATCTATAAGTGAACCAAAAAACCGTAATAAACAAACAAAAATGGAAATTCTGTCCACCCCCTCCCAGGGCAGAAGCTCAAAACAGCAGTACAGGAGGGCTTGGAGTGAATTCAGTGTAATTGAGGTTTCAGTCCAGGGACACCTGGGTGGCTCAGTGGGTTAAGCCTCTGGCTTCAGCTCAGGTCATAATCTCTGGGTCCTGGGATCGAGTCCCACATCAGGCTCTCTGCTAAGCAGGGAGCCTGCTTCCCCTCTCTCTCTGCCTGCCACTCTGCCTACCTGTGATCTCTCTCTCTCTCTGTCAAATAAATAAATAAAATCTTTTTTAAAAATAAATAAATAAAATAAAGTTTCAGCCCAGCCCATGTTCCCCTCAGCTTTAGGAGAACTCTAACGATCAGCCCCAACCTAACTACTAGTCAGAGCAAAGGGCTTACAGTCTCTGGAAAATCAGTCTCTCTCTCTCTCTCTCTCGCTTTGTCTTCACACACTATTCTTCTTGTTGATCTGAATCTCCATCTGGTATACTTTTCCTTCAGCCTGGAGAACTTTCTTTAGTGTTTAAATACATGACAACAATAACAGCACCAAGGACCAGAGGGAAGTGAACAGAGCACGCAGTTCTAGGGCTCTTAGGTTGTGCCAAAAGTGCTGTAATACCGATTCAGGGTAGACAGTGATGAGTTAAGGATGCTGATGAGTTTAGGATGCAGATTGTAATTCCCTAGAACAGCAGTTCTTGGTGGGTGGTCCCAGTATTCCCCAGGGTCTCCAACCCTCTTTCAGAGGTTTATAAAGGCGGCCCTTTTCCAACTACATATCTTTGTGCGGCTGGATTTTCTTCCTGTTCAACCAAAACAATGTATCACAACAGATTGAATCCAGAAGCTTTGGGAAGCCAAATGTTTTCTATTGTGCCAGACATTAAAGAAATTCACAAAAATGTAAAAACAATGACTACTCATCTTAGTAAACTTGGGGGAGGGGGAACGCAGTTATAGTTCATAAAAAATACATTATTTATGCTACCAGGTGGAATATATGGTTACTTTTTAAATGACTGAATAAATATATTTCAATTAATGATTTTAAATTGCTAATATGATATTGATAAATATAAACCACACAAAAATTAATAGGAGTCCACAATAAATTTTTAGTAGCAGAGAGATCCTGAGCTTAATTTCTTCTGTGATGTTCTGTCTGCCACTGTATAGTACATCATAAGTTTTTGATATAGTGTTCAATGATTCATTATTTGCATGTAGCACCCAGTACTCCTCACAACACGTGCCCTCCTTAATGCCCAACCCCCTGTCACCCCATCCCCCACCCACCTCCCCTCTGAAACCTACAGTTTGTTTCCCCAGGGTCCATAGTCTTTCTGGGTTTGTCTCCCTCTCTGACTCCTCCCCCTTCAGATTTCCTTCTCTTCCCCTACTGAGCTCAAATTTTAAGAACCACTGCTTTAAAGTAGTTACGTAGGGAGTATTTAAAATCTAATCCTGGGGTGCCTGGGTGGCTCAGATGGTTAAGCCTCTGCCTTTGCTCGGGTCATGATCACAGGGTCCTGGGATCGAGCCCCACATCAGGCTCTCTGCTCAGCAAGAAGCCTGCTTCCCACCCTCCTCTCTGCCTGCCTCTCTGCCTACTTGTGATCTCTCTCTGTCAAATAAATTAATAAAATCTTTTAAAAAAAATTTAATCCCAGACAACGAAGAGGTACAATTTCAAAATCCATCAGACTGGGGGACATGTTTAAAATCAGACAAATACCAAGTGTTCGCAAGCATGTGGAAATGATAATTACCCTCTAAAGCTGATGGAACTGGAAATTGGATGAATCTTTAGAGAGCAATTTGGCATATTAAAACTGTCAGGTACTATTCGTACACGTTAGACTGGCAAAAACTCGAAAAGTCCAAGTTTGGCAACAATGGGCTAAAATTGGAAACTCTTGCTGTGCTGGTAGAAGGCACTCTGGAGAACACATGGCAGTGTTTAGTAAAACTGAATTTGCACATAAACTGAATTTGCACATACTCTAGATGCAGCAGACCCCTCCTAGGTCTAGACACTAGATAGCTACCTTACATATGCAACTGGGCATGACAGATATGGGGATGCTCATTTGTAACTGCTCATATTTTTTTTATAGAGATAACCTGCAGCACACAGTTGGTGGTCCACCCTGGTTCCCTGGGCATTCTCCATTCCTGTGCAAGTCAGTCAGAGGGCTTTCCACTGCCAGCACACAGTAGGGGTGGGGGGATGAGGGCAGGGGAGGCTTAAAGCAAATCCAAAGTGCCCCTCCCCCAACAGCACACAACCAATGACAACCAGACTTGATGGATAAATCCTCCAGCCCCTCTTGGCTCTGTTGGGATGAGCCTGCAGTGCGTTTTGCACTATCTCCTAGGAAGCCCCTGTGGGACTGAGCCTCACGTGCCCACTGCAATAACCTGTCGGTAATGGACCTTTTATTGGTTTCTTTCCCTTGGCTGTCTCACATCCCCACTTCCCTGCCAGTGCTTACTGGAATCACCTTTCAACCTTCCAAATAAACTGCTCTCACATCCTTGTCTCGGGGTCTGCTTCTGGAGGAAATCAATATTAAGGCACAACCTAAAGGCCTTTCAACAGGAAGTAGGTAAATAACCAGCAGTATCCAATGGAACACACAGAGTAGTTCAAATGTATCAAGACCTAGGGGCACCAACTCGGATAAATACTGAAAATACAGTTTTGTGTGACAAAAGCAGCCCACAGAATGAGAGTATCACATCACATATGGAACATTTTCCTAACCTCATGCTGCCAGAGGCTGTCCACATCACACAATTCTGGTCAGTAAGATAAAAACTTACAAGATTGCTAAAGAGGATGCATTCTGGGAAAGCAAGGATTCTTTCAGTTAAAATAAAGAGTGAAAGAGATGTGGCTTGAGACTTCCTTTCCCCACTTCTGCCCATCTTGATCTCGACAGGAAGGCTGGCGCTGTAGCAGCCACTTAGTGTCCATAGGGAGAAGGTCAAGACCATCACAGAGACACCAGCTCTGACAGTGTTGAACCACCTCACCGGCCTTCCAGGCTCTTTGTTACTTGAGGAAAGTTAATACAATTTTTTTTAAACTACTGTGGGTGGGGTTTCCTATTGTGTCCACCCTAAAACAGATCCCATTAACTGAAGTGCCCTTTTTTGGGGTTGGAGCGGGACTGAGTGTGTAAGTTCAGGGTTAGCACCTGGAATAGTGCTGAATTGCTCTGATGGAAGGGTCAGGGACCACACATGCCCTCCTCGGTGGCAGTGCCGCCAGAAGTGACTTTAGAAAAAAGAGAAATAGCTAATGAAATAAGAATGAGAAATAGCTAATGAAATAAGAATAGAAATATCCAGAATATGTGTCAGTGTGTGCAATGTAACCTCCTCTGATTCCCCACAAAAAAACTTCAGTCAAGTCTACAGTGCTCCCTCCTGCTCTGTGCTAGTGGATTCCATTTGGGGGACCCAAGGAGGGGCTGAGTTCTGCACCCAGGTTACTTCTGCAGAGGGAAGCAGAAGAATAGAGTAGAGTAGACATTGGACTTATCAAGCCAGCACATGGTCGCTGAAGGAGGCAGGAGGGCATAGGTAGATACAACATGGGCCTGGGAGCCCAGTTCTGCCACTATGATCTTACAGTCTTGAGCAAGTTACCTAGCTTCTCTGAGCTTCAGTTTCCCCGTCTATAGAATGGACCCAATAGTAGTATCAACTTCAAAGGAGTGTGGTAAGGACTCAAGGAGATAATGCAGACTGGCACATGGTTAAGTGCTCGTGATTGATTATTATCATTATCATTATTGAAGTAAAGAAAGGGGATGGAGAGATTGAAAAAGGGAAGGAAGGAAGGTAGTTAGTTCGTTAGCTCTGGGTTTATTAGATTGCATGGGACCACTCACCGCTCTTTTCCCTTTGACAATCCGTGGCCCTTGTAATTTTGATTCTGCAAGAAGAAAAGAAAAGCGATGTAACTGGTTCTGTATATCCACCCTGTCTTCCCAGCTCAATTTACTGCAGATAATAAAAATCTCAAACCATTAGACACAACACTGCCCAGATCCTGAGACAGGAAGGACCAGCCTGGCCAAGTTCACGTTCACATTGGTCAACATGTTCCCAGCAACTTGATCCTTGGAATAAATCTCCAAGTATTCAAGGACCCACTTCCCAGGATTGTTCCACAGGCATGACCAGTAGAGTGAATACGTAGTTTTCAGTGCTCCATAGGTCCAACCCTGAACCCCAGTGGTTCTGAGATCGGCAGGCTCTGTGAGAAGGAACTGAAACTTGAATGTTTGGCTAGATCCATGGTCCAGAAGGGGCTGGGTCAAAGATTCTGAGTGAAGTTAATTTCTTCCACCCAAAATGGACCTTTCAAATCCTCAATGGGTGTTGGGGGTGGGTATTATTTTGCTTCTACCACATCTAAAACAGTTTGGCCTTTAGTCCTGGTATAATCCCTAATGGCAGGTATGAAAAAGAAATCAAAACTGGTCTTGTTCAGGATGACCATTGCAACTTGGACAGACTTGTCATCTGCATTAGTTTTCTAATACTGCATAACAAATTACCACAAACTTGGAAGCCTAAAATAGTGCAAATTTATGTCTTGGAGTTTCCATGGGCATGGCTTAGCTGGATCTTCTGGCCAGGTCTTACAAGGCTACAACCAAGGTGACGGCCTGGGTTATGATTCTCATGCATCTGCTTGGGGTCCTTTTCCAAGATCATCCAGATTGTTGGCAGAGTTCAGTTGCTTGGGGTTGTAATGACAGAGGTCTCTGTTTACTTGCTAGCTATTGATTAGGGGCTGCTCTCAGCAACTAGAGGCCCCCTGCAGTTCCTTTCATCATGGCCCCCTAGGCAGTTCACAACATGGATATTTGCTTTCCTCCAGGCCAGCAGGAGCTCATCCCTCTGACTTCCAACCCTCCCCACTCCAAGTCACCCCCTGTATGATGCATGGTATATAATCATGGTAGTAACTATCCCATCAAATTCACAGGCTCCACCCACACTCAAGGGGAGGGAATTATACGAGGTGTATACACAAAGGGTGGGAATCTTGGGGGCCTACTAGAATTCTGCCTACCATACCACCCTATCCCTCAAAAAGCCAGTGGAATGGATAGAGGATACTGCTTTATGAAACTGACGGAAGTTAACGCCCTACAATAGCACATGGACTCTTATCCCAGTATCACATTCAAGTCCCTCCAACTCCCCCAGCACTGTAAGGTGTCCTCTTTTTTGATTATATCCTGTATACTCCTTCACATTTTCAGTTCTATTTTCCTTATATTTATACAGTATTTGGTTAAAAAACTTTTCCTGGGGTGCCTGGGTAGCTCAGTCAGTTAAGCATCTGCCTTCTGCTCAGGTCATGATCACAGGGTCTTGGGATACAATCCTCATCAGGCTCCCTGCTCAGCAGGGATCCTGCTTCTCCCTCTGCCTGCCACTCCCCCTACTTGTGCTCTCTCTCTCTCTGACAGATAAATAAATAAAATCTTTAAAAAATAAAAATAGAAAACTTTTCCTTTCCTCACTGAATTGCATTGATTCTTCTGTTGAAATTCAGTTGACTGTGTATATGTAGGTCTATCTCTAGAGTGTTTGTCTACCCTTATGTCACTACACACTGTCTTAATTACAATAGCTTTCTAGTAAATCTTTTTTCTTTTTCTAGTTTTTACTTATTTATTTGACAGAGAAACGGTAAGAGAGAGAACACAAGCAGGGGGAATGGGAGAGGGAGAAGCAGGCTTCCCACTGAGCAGAGAGACACATGGGGGCTCTATCCCAGGACCCTAGAGTCATGACTTGAGTTGAAGGCAGATGCTTAACGACTGAGTCACCCAGGTATCCCTCTAGTAAATCTTGAAATAAGGTACTATAAGTCCTCCCTCCTTGTTTGTTTGTTTGTTTTTTCAAGATTGCCTTTGCAGTTTGGGGTTATTTGCACTTCAATATAAATTTTAGAATCAGCTTGCTGATTTCTACCAAAAGAAGTGTGTTGGGATTTTGTTTGGATTATATTGAATCTACAGATCATTTTGAGAAGTGACATCATCAAGTATTGACTCTTCCAATCCATGAACATGGTCTATCTCTCCATTAAATTAAGTCTTTTTAAAATTTTTTTCCCACAATATTTTCTAGTTTTCAGTACAGAAGTCTGGGACCTTTTAAATTAAATTTACTCATAAGTATTTGATTTTGTGATGCTATCTTAAATAATATTTTTAAATTTTCATTTTCCAATTATTTGATGATAGAATATTGTGGAGAGCAGAATAATGCTCCCCCAAAAGATGTGCATGTCCTAATATGCCAGAACCTGTAAATACATTACATTACAAGAGGAAATTAAGATTGCAAATATAATCAACTGACTTTAAAATAGAGAGGTTATCCTGGATTATCTGAGTGGGGCCAATGTAATCACTCTTTTGTTGTGAGAGGGAATTAAAGAAATGGGGGTGCCAATTCATGAGAAGTAGAGCCCGGGATACGAAGCAGGCTAGTGGGGGGGGGGGGGCGGTGCTGGATTCCAGAGTAATTCATTACCCTTCTTCTTTGGGTCGCATTCCCCCCCCCCACTTTTCTCCTTTTTAAAGTGGGGGAGTTGGCCCGTGCACTCCTAAGGGACAGGGACTTGTCTGATTGACCTCCGTGTCCTTACTGGTCAGCACTGGGCTCAGTTTAAAGAAGGTCCTGATTAGCGTTTTAGGATGAATGAATGGATGCATGGGTAGGCAAGTGAGAGGCGGGATGAACGGATTTCTAAGAGCTTTTCCAGGTCAGGAAATCGAAAATTCTGAGGTTCCCCCAGGGTCGCAGAAATCGCTGATTACAGTTTAGAATCCCAGATTTTCCCAACTTTCCCTCCAGCAAGCCTAGTGGTGGACTCGCGCAGCACCTCCGGAGGCGCGCGGCCAGCCAGGGCTTGAAGTCTTTTCTCTGTATTCATCATTTTCCTCCCATTCTACCCAGAACCACTCTGCGGGGACCCCCAAGTCGGATGCCTCTGTAGCCTCCCTCCCTTCTCGAAGGACGATGAAAACATCTGGATCCCGTGGCACTCCTACCTTCGGGCGCGACATGGTACGATCCCCCAGCGCCGGACCCAAACCGCTGCCTAGCTGCGCGCAGGCTTCGCGTCCCGTTGCCAAAGCGACAGAGGGCGCCCGGATCCGCCGCTCTGATTGGATGAGCCGATGGCCCTCCTCTCCGCGGGGTTCGTGGGCTTGTGTCGGATCCCAGCCCCTGAAAATTTTGCGCGCCGCGGCTGCCCAGACCCGGTTATTCGTTGGACCTTTCTCTCCCAACCCCTCTCTTCCGCGACCCTAGGGCGCACTCCACCAAGGACTGGCTGCCTTCGGCGGGCACTGACTGCCCAGCGCCTCTTCCAGCTGCGTTTCGCGGGACCTGCGAGCGCTCAGTCTGAAAAGTTGTCAGCTGTTGGTAAACGCAATGGTTTTAAGTTTCCTTCCTCGGCTCCTCACTAAGTCGCCTTGTCATTCGGTTAGTTAGTAACGCGGCCACTTCTGCTTTTTCTCGAACACTCTCTCTAATTCTTAGGCCCCAACTCGAAGCCAGGATTCACCTGAACGCCTATAGTAGCCTCCTCACCAGTCGGCCAGTGCCCACCTTTGCACTATCCATTCCAGTTCATTCTTGGCACTGCAGTTGAAGAGCACAATTGGTGAAGAACACCAATCCGGTCTCATCTCTCCACTGCGCGTGACCTGAAGTAGCAATTTACTCGTCATTGCACCCTGTATCGGCTACCCGCCTTTCCCTGCCTCGTTTCTCCACAGCCCTGGATCTACACACCAACCACCATAGCTAATTAGAAACTGTTAAAAAAAAAAAAAAGTGTTGTTTGTTTTATAGCAACAAAATATGTTATGTACGAATATATCTAATAAAATATATGCAAGACATTTTGTTAAACAACAAACTCTTATTAAGCCTCTATGACATGCCTCATTCATTTTTTTTAAACATTTTATTTATTTATTTGAGAGAAAGAGAGCATGAGAGGGGAGGTCAGAGGGAGAAGCAGATTCCCCCTGGAGCAGGACTCCAGGAGCACGACCTGAGCTGAAGGCAGTTGCTCAACCAACTGAGCCACCCAGGTGCCCCAAGTATGCTTCATTCTTGACTCTATGAGGACACAGCAATGAACAAAACCAAGTATCTGCTCTTGCGGGGTTTGTATTCCATAGGGAAAATTACGAAACATTGAAGGACATTAAAGGAGACCTGAATAAATGGAGGGATGTACCATGTTCATGGGCAGGAAGACTCAATATCAAAAAGATGTGTATTTTTTCAAATCCAACCAGGACTTTTGAGAAACCTGCCCAACCCAAGAGATGCAAATATCAGGAAGGATATGGGGATCCTAGAAATAGGTGTGTGTGTCTGTGTGTGTGTGTGTGTGTGTGTGTGTTTTAACTTCATGTACAATAGAAGTGGCATCATAAATCAGTAAATGCCATTGAGAAACTGGTTTTGCATAGGAATAAAAAAATCAAGCACATTAAAGAACAAATATGGCAAACAAATATTTCAAGCTATTAGAAAAATAAGTATGTATACATAATATTTTATGATATCTGAGTGGGGAAGTGTTTCTTTTTTAAAAAAGATTTTTATTTATTTATTTATTTGAGAGAGAGAGCACACAGGCAGAGCAAAGGCAGAGGGAAAGGGAGAAGCAGGCTCTCCGCTGAGCAGAGAGCCCAATGCAGGGCTCCATCCCAGGACCCTGGGATCATGACCTGAGCTGAAGGCAGATGCTTGAAGGATTTCTTAATAAAGCACTAGTCATAGAAGAAAAAATTAATGTGTGGCTCTCTCAAAATCTAAACTGCCATAATACAAAAGATATTTTAAGTTTAATTAATTAAACTTTTAATTAATTAAAAGACAAGCTACATAAATAAATGATTAAAACGTTTAAAAAGGGGGTGAGGTGCCTGGTTGGTTCAGTCAGTTAAGCGACTGACTCTTGGAATCAATACCAGAGTCAGCTCTGTGTTTGGTGGAGTCTGTGTGGGATTCTTGTCTTCTCCTCCTTCCCTCTGCCCTTCCCCCCACCTTGTGCTCTCATCTGTGCCCTTTCTCTCTCTCTCTCTGTCTCTCTCTCTCAAATAAATAAATAGGACAGCTGGGTAGCTCAGTCAATTAAGCTTCTGACTTCAGCTCAGGTTGTGATCGTGGGGTCCTGGGATAGAGGACTAGATCGGGCTCCCTGCTTGATGGGAAATCTGCTTATCCCTCTACCCTCTTCCCCCACTCATGTCCTCTCTCTCAATACATAATTATATAAGATCATTAAAAGACAAGCTACACACTAGGAGGCAATAGGTGTAACAAAGGACTAGTACTCAAAGAACTACAACCATTAAGAAAGAGACTACCCCCCACCTCATTAGAGAAAAGAAAAATGGACAAAAGATATGAATAGAGGACTTTAAGCAAAAGAAACTCTATTAGCCAATAAGAACATCAAACTATGTAAATCAAAACAATTATAAAATATTATTTTAAACATATCATCTAGACAAAAATAAAAACACATTTCAAAGTCAAGTGTTTTTGAGGATGTGGGAATCCTGAACTATCATATGCAGTTGGTAGATTCACAATTTGGGACACAATGTGCAATATCTCATAAAGTTGAAAATGCATACAACTTACAACCTGGTTCCACTACTGGACAGATATCCAAAGGCTCTCTGAATACACCTACACAGCCCAGGGAATATCACTTTGGAGCTAATGTGCCAGATGACATTCTTCCCTAAAGAAATTCTCATCCTTGTTCATAGGTCATATATACAAGGATGTTCATTGCAACACTCTTTATAATTATGGGAAATACTAGAAAAAATCTAAATGTCTACTCATAATGAGATGATTAATAAAATGGAATAAGCTCTAAAAAATACTATGTAGTGATAAAAATTAATGGTCCAAATCTATATCAACATAAAAATATCCCCCAAACCTACTGTTGAATGAATAGAAGATAGCTGTAGGGGCATCTGGGTGGCTCAGTCAGTTAAAGTGTCTGCCTTCAGCTCAGATCATGATCCCAGGGTCTGTGATCCAGCCCTGCATTGGGCTCCCTGCTCAGTGGGGAGTCTGCTTCTCCCTCTCCCCCCTGTTCATGATCTTTCTCTAGATCATGCTCTCTCTCTCTCTCTCTCTCTCAAATAAATAAAATCTTTAAAAAAATAAAAGAGTTGTAGAATGATAAATATTTTTAAGGATTGAAATTTGTATTAATTATAAACATACAAAAGTATATTCTATATACTGATGGGGATATTAAAAATTTATGGGGGTAAAAAAATTATGGGGGTATTAAAATTAAAAAATACAGACTAGGGGGGAACCCAGGTGGCTCAGTCATTTAAGTTTCTGCCTTTGGTTTAGGTCATGATCCCAGGGTCCTGGGATGGAGCCCCCCCACACTGTGGGGCTCCCTGCTCAGCAGCTGGCAGGCTACTTCTTCCTCTGCCTCTCCCCTCCCCTCGGCTCATGCTCTTTTTCACTTGCACTCTCTCTCTCTCTCTCTCTCTAAAAATAAATAAATAAAATATTTTGAAAAAAAGAGTATCAGGGACACCTTGGTGGCTCAGTGGGTTGGGCCTCTGCCTTCAGCTCAGGTCATGATCCCAGGACCCTGGGATAGGGCCCTGCATCAGGCTCTCTGCTCAGCAGGGAGCCTGCTTCCGTGCCCTCCACCCCCCACCTGCCTCTCTGCCTACTTGTGATCTCTCTCTGTCAAATAAATAAATAAAAATAAAATCTTAAAAAAAAGAAAAAAGAATATCAGAAGACTATCAGGGGCGCCTGGGTGGCTCAGTAGGTTAAAGCCTCTGCCTTCGGCTCAGGTCAGGATCTCAGGGTCCTGGGATTGAGCCCCGCATTGGGCTCTCTGCTTAGCAGGGAGCCTGCTTCCTCCCCTCTCTCCCAGCCTGCCTCTCTGCCTACTTGTGATCTCTGTCTGTCAAATAAATAAATAAAATCTTAAAAAAAAAAAAAAGACTATCAGTACTCCCATAGAGGAAGAAGTTTAGGAGGCCTTGGGAATGCATAATGGTGGGGCCTTATCTTAATTGGGGTCAGCAAGGACTGGCAGGAAGAAATGGGAATTAGACTGGTAATGTAGATGGGAAGAACATTCCAGATGGAGAGAATGGTATGTGCGAAATTGGGAATCAGAGAGAGTGAAGCATGTTTGTGGAAACAAATGCGGGTCAGGGGCCAGGCAAAAGTGAAGAAGAGGGGAGACATGAGGCTGCCAAACCCCCATGTTGTTGTTGTTTCCTTTATTACAAATGTGGAAACAGAGCCCTAGGGAGGAGAGCAGAACCATGGCCTCCTAACTCCTTGTCACATGCTCCACGATATAATAACGAGAATGATAATAATGATGATGCGTCATGTGCCGGTCTCTTTACTAGGTACTTGAAGTATATCCTCCCATTACTCTCACTACAGACCTATAAAGGTTTTTCCTCCCCATTTTCCAGATGAACTGAGACTCACGAAAGTTAAGAAATTTGCTCAAAGTCAGAGAGGCAGAAGCCAGATCCCACAAGGCTTTGCGTCCGATGCTGAACAGATTGAGTATTTCCTAAGGATATTGGTGGGTGTATTGGGTTCCTATTCCAGCTGTAATTACCACAAACTGAGTGACCTAAAAGAACTCAAATGTATGAGCTTGTAGTTTTTGAGGTCAGGCGTCTGAAGTGGGTTTCACTAGGCTAAGATTTAGGTATCAGCAAGGCTGGGTTCCTAGGAGGCCTTAGGAGAGAATCTGTTTCCTTGCTTTTCTACCTGCATTCCTCGGCTCCCAACCCCCTTCCATTCTTCAAAGCCAGCAATCATAACACTCCTGACCTCTGTTTCTACCATCAGATACCCCCGCCCCCCAATTCTATACTCCTACCTCCCTATCTCGCTTCTAAGGACCTGGGGGATAACATTGGGCCCACGCAAATAATCCAGGACAGTCTTGTCATCTCATGATCAGCTGATTAGCAACTTTAATTCCATCCACCAGCCTTAATGCCCCCATCTAACATAATATATTCACAATTTCTAGGAATTAGAGCATAGACTTCTTCGGGGAGACCGTTATGTTGCCTACCACAATGAACCACATTGAAGGGTTTTAAGCAAGGAAGTGACAAAGTGAGACCTGTGTTTTAGCATCTTCATATTCCTGGTTTTGCAAAACAATCTCTCCCTGACTTATTTAAGGCAAACTGAGCTTTGCAACAGCTAACGCTTCCGAAGGCGGAACAGTTCATAGACACTAAATGTGTTAAGCCTAATAACTACAGCTGGTGTTTTTACAGAGCTTTTTACGTGACGGAGATCCTTTGTACATGCAATTTGCTTATTCCCCCAACAACCAAGTCCAAGTCCAAGGCACTGTTAATTATTGCCCATTTATGAATGAGGAAACTGATCCAGGGGCATTTGGTCACCTGCCCAGGGCCATAGAGCTGCTAAAGCCAGGGCCAGAACTAGGAACTAGTCTGCAGACCCCTCCACCAGCATTTCTTTACGCCATCTGTGGGGTGGGCATTCTGGGAAATCCAAGTCAGCACATCTTTGGTGTAATGACTCATGTATAACTTGTTGCCCAACAGACATGTGTTGAATAGATGAGGTCCTGCTTTCACTTCTGTGACACAAACAGTGGTTTTCAAGGCAGGAAAATGGGGAATGTCCTAGAATTCCCCCCTTTTCCCCACATCCAATCTATTTGCAAGTCCCATCAGCTACGCTGCCAAAATATTAAGTCTGTCCCCTTCTTTCCAGTTTTCCCTGCTCCTGCTGTGTCCCAGGGCACCACCGCCTCACTGGCCTCCCTGCTTGGTCCCTCTAATATATTCGCTCTGGATAGGCGTCAAAGTGACCAGCTTAAAATGTAAACCAGATGACAGGGCTGGCCTCCCCTGTTAAATTTTCCCACCACATTTCCATCATACAGAGGAGGAAAGCCTAGACTCCCAGTTATGGCCATACACAGCCCTGTGCACTGGGCTCCCCACTTTCTCTTTATCCTCAAGTCCCTTGGCGCCCCTCCTCTCCAGTCCCACTGATTCTTTGCAAAGGACAAACTCTTCCCACCACAGGGCCTTTGCTTGTCTTGTTCCTTCTGCTGGAAATCTCCTCTTTAAACAGCTGGGTCTTTCTTATACATCAAGTCCTAGCTCAGGTGTTGCTTATTTAAGAAAGGTTCTTCCTGCCTCGTTCTCTTTCCCTCACTGAAAATTGTGAGCATTTGTAAATACTTTGTCTATTTGCTTCTTTTGTTCGCCTCTCCCTCCTAGACCCCAGATGTCCTATATGTAGCTACCACCCACATATGGCTGTTAAGCACATGACATGTGGCTAGCCTGAACTGAGACGTGCTCTAAGGGTAAAGTACACTCTGGATTGTAAAGACTTAACACAATAAAAAGGATGTAAAATGTCTCAATAATTGTTCAATATTGATTGCATGTTAAAGTGATAATATTGTGGATATACTGGATTAAATAAAAACATTAACAACCTTTTTTTTCTACCTTTTTAATGTGGCCACTAGAAAATTTAAGATTACACATGTGGCCCGCATTATATTTCTTTTGGGCAGGGCTGGTCTACACTGTTAGCCGACGAAGGTAGGAACCTTCTCCGCCTTAGCCATTTTTGGGTCCCTGGTATCTGCCATACAGTAGGTGCTCAGTAAGCTTTTTTTTTTTTTTTTAAAGATTTTATTTATTTATTTATTTGACAGAGAAAGATCACAAGTAGGCAGAGAGGCAGGCAGAAAGAGAGAGGAGGAAGCAGGCTCCCTGCTGAGCAGAGACCCCCGATGCGGGACTCGATCCCAGGACCCTGAGATCATGACCTGAGCCGAAGGCAGCGGCTTAACCCACTGAGCCACCCAGACGCCCTCAGTAAGCTTTGTTGTAGAGAATCCTATGCACAGGGAGAGATGAGACAGGCAGCCCCAAGGATGCTGTGAATTTGAGGAAGAAAGAAATGCCAACAACAGTTTTTTCTCTCTCTCCAGTCCCTGCATTTCAAACCAGTTCTGTCAACGCTCTGTCCTGCTCTGTACCAACATTCCTCCCATGGTCACCTGCTACTGTAGATGCCAGATGGCGGGTGGCTGGAGGACCAGAGCTGGAGCTGCTGCTTCCATTTCAAACCCATAGGAGATGCCCCTTCTCAAGTATTTTATGATCTTCAGCTTGGGTCCTAGCAGCTAGAAAGGGCTCACCTCCACATTACTGGGACACACATGGCAGCTGGGAGCCAAGGAAAGCTGTCCAGGGTCACCAGCAGGTCAGAGGTGAACAGGACCTGGAACCTTTTCAGGTCCAGGACTCTGGCCTCTAACTACATCCTGTTGTAGTCTCCCTTATTCCAAGGGACTCAGGTGTCTGGAATCTTCCCCCTTGCCTCCCTCTCCTCACATTTGACCTCCGATCTCTTGAGGTCCCTTGAGGGCACTAATGCCAGGTCTCCCCAGAGCTGACCCAAATGGCGCCATCCGCATAGACGCCAACGCGGATGGTACGAATGGCTGGGAGGGAGGGAGGATGGATGGATGGATGAATGGATGGACCGAGGTAGGGATGAATGGGTGGACTGGAGGATGGGAGGGCAGATGGCCGCATGAGTGGGGGAGGAGGACGGCTGGCTGCTAGGACGCCCGCATGGGGACGGGGCGCGAGGGGGGGTGTGTGAGCAGGAGTAAGGATGTACCGAAGGAAGGAATTACCCACACAGTATCTGAAAACAGGGGGACCCATAGCGATCCAAGTCCAGCTCCCGTCACGTTTCTGCTAGGAAACCGCGGCCAGGCCGAGGGAGCCGGGCGCTCGGCCCCAGGGCCCGCAAGGCGGTCAGGGGCAGCGCCAGAGCTGGGATCCGAGTGGCTGCGCGGCCGGCCGGGGGCTCTTCCCGCCCCTGCGCCCACCCCCACCCCCCCGCGCCAGACGGTGCCAGGTGGGGGAGCGTCCCCGCCCCCACCTCCGGAGGTGGCGGCCCCACGCGGCCCAACAAGCTGCCGTTGTCCCGCGGGCCCCGGGCCCGGCACACTGGGGCTTTGTCCAGCCCCCCGCCGCGACCCACGGTGGGGGGGCCCCACATGACCGAGGGGGTAGGAGGAGCCTGCGGCGGCGGTAGCGGCGGCGGCGGCGGCGGCGGCGGCGGCGGCTCCTCCACCACCATTTCCCTCCCTGGCCAGGGGTCGGCGGGCGGTGGTGGCGGCGGCGGCGGCGGCGGCGGCGGCCGGGCAGGGGCCCCTGTTCCCCGCCAGGCTGCAGGCGCCCGGCCTGGGCCAGCAGGGCAGCTGCGACCCAAGCGCTCTCCGGGCGGCGAACTGGGGGTGCGCCCGGACCCCCGCCCCCGGGATCATGGGGAATGGCATGACCAAGGTAGGGGGGCGGGGATCGCGCAGCCCGCACCTGGCCGCCCCCAGCCCCGCCGGGGCTCAGGCTCCGCCTGGGTCGCTTTGCCCGCCTCTGACCTTCTGGCCCTCGCCCTGAGGCTCTGTGTGTCTAGATCTCTGTCTCCGGGTGACTCTCTGACCCTGCATCCCTGTGTCGCTCTGCTCACGTCTCTGTTTCTCTGGGTATCTCTGGCCTCGCTTTCCCTGTGTCTCTGTCTCTGCCTGTTTCTATGACTCTGTATTTCTTGTTGGGTCTTTTTGTGGTTCTCTGTCACTCCCACACTCTATGTCTCTGAGTCCCTTTCCCTGTCTCCAGGTGTCTCTGTCTTCCTCGTCTCTGATTGCTTGGACTCTCTCTGGTGCTGTTTCTCCATCCTTTCCCCTCTGCCTCTGCATGACCCTCCTTCTGTCCCTGCCTTCCCACCTCCCTCGGAACTCCCCACCACTCACCTGGCCAGTCCATCTCTCTCCCTGCCCCCCCCCACAGTGTGTTCCTCTCCCCTCCCTGCTTCAAGCTCTCACCCCTACCCAAGCTGGCCTCCCCTGGTGCCCCCCTCCTGTCCTCCCTAGTCCCACTCACAGAGTCCAGGTCCAGGAGGGGGAGGAGATTGCTGCCTGAGTCCTGAGGTCTAGACACCTGGACATGGGATGGAAATGGGCTGTGGGCCCCCAACTAGGTGATGGGAAGTTGTGCACCCCTATGCCACTGACCCCAGCCTGTCTCTCCTGTAGGTACTTCCTGGACTCTACCTCGGGAACTTCATTGGTGAGCACTGCCCACTCTGTCCCAAGGCTGTGGCACTCTGCCTGTCCAGGCCCGTGTCCACCATTCATGCTGTGGCCCACGCACCTTGGAAGCACTCAGGAATGGGGCCGGGGGCAGGGAAACAATGCCAGGCTGGGAGTGAGAAGGAGCTCATGAGGACTAAGGGTATGTGGGATAAGTGTCCCTAGTGCACAGGGCTCAAAACACCTGCCAGATGTCAGGCAAGTCTGCACCTGCTCTGAGCCCCAGCCTCTCTCCCAGCACATGACCCACTCACCTCTCCAGGCTCTTACAACCCTGAGGTTCCGGGTTGAGGTCTGTTCGGGGTGCTGCTTCTAGCTGGGAAACCAGGAACCTTACCCCTACAACCTTCTACACAGAGGGGAGGTTTCCAGAGACTGGATTGTACCCAGAAACTTGTTAGCGAGCACTGCCCATTCCATCCCAAAGCCATGGCCCTCTCCCTGTCACAGGCATGTGCTAAGAGACAGGCTAATTCTGAGACTCCACACTTTTCCACGTGGAGTCAGAGAAAGCTTCAGAGAGGAAGGGGCATCTGCACCAGGGCAGGGCTTTCCCCATCCATCCCTGCCTGCCTCCCCCCTGCTCTGGCATTGATGCCCCACTCTCGTGAATCTGATCTCCTCCTCCCTGGGAGCCACCTCCACTGTTCATTTCTGAGTATTGAGCTAAGGAAACTCTGGACCCTCTTGAAGTCTGTAGCCCCATGAGGGCAGGGGCCATGAAGTTGCCCATGAACCCCCCATGCCTAGCCAAGGCTGCACATAGTAAACACTCAGGAAATGTGTTGAATGAAGTAGACTTATGGAGAGAAAGGGGATATGTGTTATTTATTCTGATTCTAAAAGACCCCCATACACTGGAATTCCAGCCCCTAGAGACAGCCACTGATACAATGTGAGGTTTAGCCTTTGGTCGGTTTCCATATATCTTCGTGGATGCAGATGTAACATTTAAAACAAAAATGGAAGTCTACTCTGCACGCTGTTCAGTCACCTGTTTCCTATGTAATAATGCACTGTGGACATGCTCGCACATCAGCACAGAGAGGTCTTTTCTAGCCATCGGCTGCACAGTATTCAAGTATGGATACACCATTATTTATGTAGCTTTCTCAGGGTAGATGTGTAGGTTGTTCCCGCTTTTTAACAATTTCTCGTGTGTTTACTGTTATGAGCAGTACTGCAGAGAACATCTTCTACACACAGCTTCTGGGTGAGCAAACCTTTCTGCAGACAGGATTCCCGGCTCCATCAAGGATATGCCAGGAAAGGGTGTTTGCTATGGAAGGAACTCCAGGCGCAAGGCTGGGAAGAGGCTGTGGGCACCCATAAGTAGGTGCCCCAGCAACAAGACTGAAGCCTAGGGGTGCGGTGGGACCTGTCAGACCAGGAGCGGGAGGGGGCCAAGTAGCAGGGGGCTGGCAGAAGGTGGGACAAAGTGGAGAGGGAGAGGTGGGGAGGGGAGCTGGGCAGTGAGCTCCCACCTCTCTTGGCCATCAGGGACATGTGAGTCGCACCAACCAGACAGGCTCAGGCATTTCGTTTCTTTCAGATGCCAAAGACCCGGACCAGCTGGGCCGGAACAAGATCACACACATCATCTCTATCCACGAGTCACCCCAGCCTCTGCTGCAGGTACTCCTTACCCCTATCCTCTGGTGGTGTACAAGTGCAGAGGGGAGCTTCAGCTGCCCCCCCCCGCACCCATTTCTCAGGTACTTACTTTGTGCCAGGCTCTATACTGCCTCCCTGACCCATACTTGGCCATCCTGTTAAAAACTGCCTTGTTTTACATCAGCATCCTCATTTGATCCCTATTTGGCAACCGAGGTCCAGAAAGGTAAAGTAACTTGCCTAAGGTCACACAGCCAGGAAGCTAAGGAGCTAGGATTTGACGGTCTGAGCCCAGAGGCCTCACCCTGAACTTTAAAAAGGCCCCTTCACGGGCTTTCCATTGCCCAGATGAACTGATTACTACAAATGGATAGTTCTGTGTTCTGTGTCTTGTTGTGTAATCTTGGGCTGTGACTTTACCTGTCTGGGCCTCTGATCCCTCAGTCCGTCTGCCCCTAGAGGGGCTGCTGTGAGGATGCAAAGAGACTGTAGGATGGTGAAGACGCTTTGCACACAGTAAAGCATGGCCCCCACCAGAAGGGTTGGTGCTGGTTTTATGGGAATCCTGGAAAAGAGGGGGTAAGGTTGTTCTTTTTTGGTGGTGGGGGGAGTAAGGTTGTTCTAACCCAGAAAAGGAAAGTAGTAAATCCAGAACGCTTTCGTAATCATGGGCACAGGACTTCACCATTCTGAGCCTCAGTTGCCTGATTTATAAAATAGGAATTTTATAAATATTTATTTGAGAAAGAGAGAGAGGGAACGAGCAGGAGGGTAGTGGGAGAGAGAATCTCAAGTAGATTCTGCCTTGAGTGTGGAGCCTAATGTGGGACTCAATCTCACAACCCCGAGATCACGACCCGAGCAGAAACCAAGAGTCAGACACTCAACCAACTACATTACCCAGCCGCCCCTAAGATGGTGATTTTATAACAACACCTACCTTACTGAGTTGTTGAGCTCCACATAAAGGCCAACAAATTACAGCTGATCTAGCAAAGTTAATCATATTCTTATCCCATAAATAGAGCCCCTTCCTCCTTATCTATTAGAGTGTGTGTCACCCACTAAACGGGAATAACTGCAGGTGGAAAAAGGCTCTGGAGGTCTGAAATCCACACCAGATTTGCTGTGTGACCTCAGATAGGTTCCTTCCGCTCTCTGGGCCTTAGTTTCTCCACTGTCAGTGTTGATGGTCTCTAAGAGCAACCTCCAATAATCTGGGATTCTCAGTGCCATTCAAACAAGAAATTTCCAGGTCAATGGAGCCTGATTTTTGCAGGCTTGTTTTGGAGGATTTGGAGTATGCAGTCACTAGATTGCACAGGGAAGGCTTTCAAGTCATGAATAGATTGACTAATGAAATGACTGCTTGCCAGATAAGTCCCTACTCCAACAACCTTCCCTTCTTCCCACGGGCAGCCCTGCCTCCCCATCTATCAGTGAATTTACCAGTCAGGGTTTGATAATGCCAAACAATCCCAAGGCCAAATGTGTTGCAAAGTGAAACTGCAAACCTTGCAAAAGAGGCAGGATGGTGTGACCTTGGGGAAAGTGAGCCAGAGAAGGGCTAAAGCCATTAGCAAATGAGGACCTGGCCCGGGGTCCCTGGCCCTAGGGCTGGTGGCAGGCCTGACACTGGAAAAGAGTCATTTGAATATCAAAGGATTAAAAGAGGTCCTTGAGAAAAGTGATTCTTGAAACAGGAGCCCAAAGCATCCTAAGATCTTGTGTGAAGGTTAAGCACCAAGTAAAGGATGTCATAGCCAGTTTGTGGGAGAAATAATTCATCCCTTGATTATTTTAATAATTAGCACACAGTTTTATAGTCACAATTAATGAAGTAGAAACTTATTTTCATGGTTTTTGTTTCTTTTCAAGATAATGAAATTTATTTTTTTAAAGAATTTATTTATTTATTTGACAGAGAGAGATCACAAGTAGGCAGAGAGGCAGGCAGAGAGAGAGACAGAGAGAGGAGGAAGCACACTCTCCACTGAGCAGAGAGCCCGAATCGGGACTCGATCCCAGGACCCTGAGATCATGACCTGAGCCGAAGACAGAGGCTTAACCCACTGAGCCACCCAGGTGCCCCTATTTTTTTGATAAGACCTTTAAAAAACCTTTTTGGGGGGATGCCTGGGTGGCTTAGTAGGTTAAGCAGCTGCCTTTGGCTCGGGTCATGATCCCAGCATCCTGGGATTGAGCCCACCTTTGGGTTCCCTGCTCAACAGAGAGCCTGCTTCTCTCTCTCTCTCGCTCTGCTGCTCCCCCCCTGCTTGTGTGGCCTTTCCCTCTCTCTCTCTCTGTCAAGTAAATAAATAAAATATTTTTTAAAAAAAGAAAAGAAAAGAAAAAATAGAAAACTTCAAAAGAAAAAAAAAAAAAGAGTCAGCCTTTGGCTCAGGTCATGATCCCAGGGTCCTGGGATCAAGTCCCACTTGGGACTCCTTGTTCAGCAGGGAGCCTGCTTCTCCCTCTCCCTCTGCCTCCTGCTGCCCCTGCTTGTGCATGCTCTCTCACTCTGTCTCTATGACAAATAAATAAGTAAAATCTTAAAACGAAAAAAAAAAAAAACCACACCTTTTTCAATAAGTAATCTATCTCCAAATTCACATGGGGGTTCGAACTCACAATCCTGAGATCAAGAAGTGCATGCTCTATCAACCGAGCCAGCCAGGTGCCCCTGTTTTGCCCTTTTTTTGGTGTAATTTTGTAATCCTCATTTGGAGGAGAGTCACTGTTAGTGGCCCCTTCCTACCTATTAAATAAAAGATCCCTGAATTCTTTTTATCAAGTCCTTATGCCCAAATCACCTATGAGGTTAGGATACCAAATTCTCAGAAGGTTCTGGAACCGCAGACAGATAGAGCTGGCAGGCACTCAGGTGATATCTAGCCTCTTTGGATAGAGAGGGCAACAGTGGTTCAGAAAGGAACAGGACCTGGGCTGGGGTCATGAGGTGCTTGGGTGGCCCAGGCCAAGGCCAGCGGCACAGCCGAGGGCCCCCTACTGCCCAAGTGTGTTTTGTACTTGCAGGACATAACCTACCTTCGCATCCCTGTGGCAGACACCCCTGAGGTACCCATGTAAGTTCTCTGGAGACACCGAGAGAGGTGGTGGTGGTGGTTGGAGGGTGGGGGGTGGTCTGGGGGAGGACAGAGCAGACTCATGCCAGAAAGCTGTCCTGGAGAGCCTAGCACAAGTGCTCACTCACACCTCTCTTTGCCTCTGTCCCAGCTACACCCTTGCCTATGCCCTAGGCCAAGACCCTTAACCTCCCAGACCTCAGTGTCTTTAGCTGTGAGATGGGGAGAGTACTCTGCTTAAGGACGAGACGCCCAGCAGACTGGAAGGGGTCAGGCTCAGCCAGTTCCTGGCCCTGGAGTTTAAGACATCTGGGCTCCAGCCAGACTTTGCCATTTTTTTTGCTGTGTGACCTTGCACCAATCGCTTTCCCTCTCTGAGATCAGATGGTGCAGGCTGAGGATCCAAGACAGGGCCTGGCCTGTAATAGGGACTCAGAAAGCAGGATTTTTTGTGTGTGTTATGAGCTATAGTGCCTTCCCAGGCTGAGAGTGACCCAGACAGACACTCCTCCCAACCCATGGCTGAGCACCCTTGTCCCCAGGTGCCCTGCTTGCAGACCCCAGAGGAGTGGGACTCCTCTGTCTCCTCCCACATGTCCTTGAAAGACCAAGATAAAGCCTCCATGAAAACAGGATCCAGGGGACCCACAGGAGAGGTGCTCCTGCCTCTGTGATGGGATTTCTCATCATTGGCCGCTTTCACTACCTGAAATGTCCCCATTGTGGCTTCCCACAGCCTTGCACTTGCACTATCATACAGGCCCTGTTCGCTGCCTGGGCCGGGCGTCCTGAGGACCCTGGGCTCTTGACATCCCATCAGTGCAGTGGGGGACGACTCCTAGGAGACCTGCCCCCCAATGCTTGCTACCCTATTGCTTTCTTCTCTAGCAAAAAGCACTTCAAAGAATGTATCAACTTCATCCACTGTTGCCGCCTCAATGGGGGGAACTGCCTTGTGCACTGGTGAGTTACGAGAGGGATGAGGGGAGCAAGTAAGGGACTGTCCTCCATCACACCCAAGCACTCACACTATGGGGAATTAGGAACCTGGGGTAGACCTTCTCCAGCCTGTTGTCACGCATGACCGTCCACCATTCATCTGATGGAGGCTGGTCGGGGAGGGGCTCCAATCAGGGCTCTGTCCCTCACCAGCTGTGTGGCCAAGGCCAAAGTGCTGTTTCTCCCCGAGACTCTCACTTGCTCGTCTGTAAAATGGAGAAAAGACTGTTACCAGATGGGCTAACTGGAGGGAGTAGGTGAGGTCACGCAGGTGGTCCAGCATCCTCTGAGTGCTCTTGCTCCCTCTCCTCCCCTCCATGCTTTTGAGGAAATAGGGCTGAGCAGTGGGGGCCCCCCGGCTGGGAGACAGGGACTCATCCCAGTTGATATCATTCATCCCATAACTTCCCACTGAGCACCTAGCCTATGCTGGGTTCAGGGCGGCTCTCTCTCAGAGCCCTTGCCCTAAGAACAGCTCCTCCAGCCTGTCACCCTCTGCCCCTGCTTGCCCCACTCCAGCTGCAC
The DNA here is from genome assembly GCF_011764305.1 of Mustela putorius furo. NCBI lineage: Eukaryota > Metazoa > Chordata > Mammalia > Carnivora > Mustelidae > Mustela > Mustela putorius. Next base: position 1,805,761 of record NW_025421464.1, on the reverse strand, counting down.
TGACCACCTCCCCACACTTCAAATCGTCCAACTCCCACCTCGTGGGCTTCATACACTGCCCAGAACATTCTTAACTGGCCCTTACCCACCTTTTAGGACTCAGCTTGATGTCACTTCTTCGGAAACCCCTTCCCTAATCCCTCCCCAACCCCTCCACTACATTAAAACCTTTTCCTATCTGATCCCTTAGCCCCTGGACTCCTCATTGGAGCAGTTATCCCTACCTGAAATTGTTTCCCTGGTTAGTGGCCTTCTCTCCCAACCCTCCTGTAAGCCCCGGGACAGACCGTGTTTGTTTTATTCCCCACCATATCCACGGTACCTGACAAATAACAGATGGTCAGGAAACATTTGCTGAATGAATGAATGAAGTGATTTCACCACTCAGGCCTCTGATGTGGGGGAGTGCCCAGGGGATACTCCAGGCAGAAGGAACAGCATGGGCAAAGGAAGTGGGAAAACAGGTCCTGGCAGGCTCTTTGGGATGGGAGCTCAGAGGCAAGGGTGAGAATGAGGGTGGGTGGGAGAGCTGAGGTGGGGAGGGGGTGGCTGGGAGCAGGGCATGGAAGAGATTGGGCCTTACCTGAAGCCTGGGGGTGGGGGGTGGGTATCCCAGCTTTGCAGGCATCTCCCGCAGCACCACCATCGTGACGGCCTATGTGATGACTGTGACGGGGCTAGGCTGGCGGGACGTGCTTGAAGCCATCAAGGCCACCCGGCCTATCGCCAACCCCAACCCAGGCTTTAGGCAGCAGCTCGAAGAGTTTGGCTGGGGCAGTTCCCGGAAGGTAGGGGCTGGGGCAGAGGCAGGAGCTGGGCAGAAGCTGGGCAGGGCTGGGAGACTGCTTCCCGCTTGAGCGGAGCACTGATGGGAAAGAAGTTAGCCTGTGCTTCAGACCTGACAGGAGATTTTCTGGGGTCTCGAACTCGCGACCCCTGAGCTAATCTAGCCTCTAGGTGTATTTTGTTTGGTCAGCCAGATGTTTTCTTCGCCTTTTTAGTTTAGTATTTGGATGCCTTTGGGCTAGACTATGGACCCTTCAGTTTGACCAGGTCCCAGCACTGCCTTCTCTATCTGCCTGGAACTTGGAGGCATTTGAATGCTCGACCCCTTTGGGGAGAGATGTCCATTCCCTTTCTCCGCCCCTGGGTCTCTGATAAAGCCAAAACCTCTCTTTCTTTTATACCCACTGGGCGGATAGCCAAGAGGCCAGTGTGGAGGGGGTTGCTGCTCTGGGAAGAGGACTCAGGTGGTCCCCACTGGGCCCAGGGGCGGGCGTCGCTTTAGCAGGTCTGGAAGATGGAGTGTCCGAGGGGAAGTGTGGTCCAGGAGAGGGAAGAGACTTAGAGGAGGAGGGGGCTCGATGCGGGCGAGGGAAACTCTGAGGAGAAGGGGAGAGGATGCTCAGGAAGGGGAGGGGCCTAGCGAGGGGTCCGGAGCTCGCAGACCGGCGGAAGCGACGAGGACCGGGGAGGGGACTGGCCGGCAGCCCGGCACCGACCGACCCCGGCTCCCTCTTCCTCCCCCCCACCCCCCAGCTCCGCCGGCAGCTGGAGGAGCGCTTCGGAGAGAGCCCTTTCCGCGACGAGGAGGAGGTGCGCGCGCTGCTGCCGCTGTGCGCGCGCTGCCGCCAGGGCCCCGCGCCCGCGCCCGCGGCCCCCGCGCCGCACTCGGCAGTCTCCGAGGGAACCCTGCAGCGCCTGGTACCGCGGCCGCCCCGGGAGGCCCACCGGCCGCTGCCCCTGCTGGCACGCGTCAAGCAGACTTTCTCTTGCCTCCCGCGGTGTCTGTCCCGGAAAGGCGGCAAGTGAGGATCCCAGCTCGCCCTGGCGCCCCTCTTCCTAACGACCGGTCCCCTTCGGGGCTGTTTGGGCCTCCCGCGGCCTCCAGAACGGGCCCAGAGCCTGTGGGAGCCCCGCGGAGCCCCGAGCCCTGCCCCTGCCCCTGATACCCGCCCTGCTTGTCTGCGTCTGCAGTCTGTGTGTCCTCCATCCGTGCGTCTCTGTGTCTAAGCCGGCCTGCTGCAGCCACTTGGTGCCTTAGTCCTTGGGCTGGGGGGAGGGGGCACCCAGGCCTCCACCCTTAAAGGCAGCGGGAGTGGGAGTGGGTGGGGGTGGGGGGGGTTGGATGGGCCTGGAGGATATTAAAGAGACACAGAAGCTGTCTGTCTGAGCTCCTCCTAGTCATTCAGCAAGGGGCCTGGATGCAGGACTGCGTGGGGCTGGAGCCTGCAGGACACAGGGATGGCAGGGGGCCGGCATCCCCAAGGGTCTGGAGGAGCCCACCACCTCCTCAAAATCACTCTGGGCAGGGCTGAATTCCTGGACTCCGGTTCACTGCCTGACCACCCCCACCCAGTCTCTCCCTGAAGCCCTGGTTTCCTGAAAAGGCCTCTGAATCCCTCCTTCTCTCTGAACCCTTTTGCCCTCTAAGCTCTTCTCCATGTCACCAGCTCCCTCCTCTTCTCTACTCACAAATACTAGGTAGTAAGCTGTCCAAATAGTGCCTCCTTCATGCCTGACTTTTTAAATGCATGAATTCACTTCATCTCTGGGAGGAAACTGAGGCTCAGAAAGGTAGGCAGCTTGCCTGAGGACAGCTGGAGTAGGGGAGGCTGGATTTGAACCTAGGCAGTCTGTGTCCCATGGTGGCTGTTAAGAAGTAGTTCCTTGGTGACCGTTTAATCGGATTATTACGGGCCTTTTGGTGGTGACTTATATAAAGTTCTTTATATATTTTGCATATTAACTCCTTATTGGATGTTTCATTTGCAAATACCTTCTCCCACTGAAGACCCTTTTCACCTAGAGCTTAAAGGCCAGGGGGCAGCCACTGAGGAGGGAAGGAAGGCCTCGGGGCAACCCCAGCAAGCAGCAAATGGACTCAAGTTGAACAGAGGTCATCCGAGCTGAGTTTTCTGAACTAAAAGTAACTTGGGAGTTGAGAGGGGTCTGAAAAAACTCCAATCTAATAGCCACCTGGCTGGGGTCCCTGTTATGCACCAAGTACCATGTTCAGGGCTGTGGGGGAAGCCCAGATTCCAGTATTGGGGGTGAGAGGATGGATGAAATAATCCTCATCTGCTGCCCAGCCTCCTCAGGAAACCGAGGTTGATGTCCGAGGTCACCAGCTGGCAAGTGGTGGGGCTGGGATTCTAATCCAGGCAGTCTGGCTGGAAAGTCAAGGGAACCCCATCCTCCTAATCACTATTGACTCTGCCACCCAGAAAAATGAAAAGATTATCTGACACACTTAACAATCCCACTTTGATGTAATTATTACACTTGGATTTGATCCTATGAAATGCTTTGCCTCCCACACCCCCACACCCCACCCCCGAGCCCTACAATTGGGTCTGAATTATGTCTATAACTGTAGAGGGGTCAGAACTTAGTGGCTGCTGGGTTGGGAGAACAGAGGGTGGAGAGCACGAAGAAGATGCCCCCGACACATGCACAAGGAGGACAGTACTTCCAGCTTCTGGTCAACGCTGACCAGGCATCCAGCTCTGTGCTCATTCGGAGTTTTAGTTTCCCCATGTACACAACAAAGGGTAGAGCAGTCTGAGCTACTTGACCTCTTTCAAACTGCAAACTCTCTTTGACAGTTAAATGAAAGATACAAACCATAGAAAAATGTATAGACATGAAAAAAATTTGTATATACTTTCTGTGGGGAGTAGGTGTCCCTAAACCCCAGATGTAAGCTGTTGGGAGATAGTGGGGGACACTGTGTAGTGTCCTGGGCTTTGGGGACAGAGAGACATAGGTTCAGGTTCTGACTGCCTCCAAGTACTAGCTCTATGACCTTGTTACAGGGCTTTAACCTCTCTGAGCCTTATTCTTCTTACTAATAAAAGGGGTAGACTCTTCTCACATGTTGTGATGAGAACCCACTGACACCCTGCAGGAAAGGCTTTGGCCACGACCACACCCTAGTGAGCCATCAATGGATGAGGACTCCCAATATTTAAGGAAGTATTTCTTCAAGTGTGGCTCATGGACCACCTGGATCAGAATCCCACGGGAGAACTGGTTAAATACAGATTACTGGTTTCTTGCAGGTCTGGTATGGAAGCGAAGAGTGTACAGTTTAAACTAGTCTCTGCCTCCCAATTCTGATGGGAGTTAGTCTAAGAAGCACTATGGCTTTTACCTGTACAGTCCAGGCGCTGAAGAGAGAACTGTGACTTCCCCATAGGCTGGGAAGCACAGAGAACAGGTGCACCGGTGGCGCAAGGGACGCTTCTGGGTGACCGCCGGGGCCCCTCTACAGGGACGGACAGATCCCTGGCTACCCTCCCCGTACAGTCCAATGGGTACCCTCTAATGGGTCATGGAGTCCCACCGTGCCTCTAACTGGCCCCTCTGTGCGGCGCGACACCCTCCGGGCCAGGATACCACAAAGAGCGAAGGGATAGGGCCTCCCAAGTCAAGGGGACAGAAAAGAAAGCGAAACTCGCGCATCCAGAACTTTCGCTTTCGCCGCTTCCGCGCACCATCCAGGCGGCTTCGAGATTCCCTGTCGCGCCGGGGTCCCAGCCGCCGCGCGCCCCAGACCTGGCCGCTGGCGCCCTGCATTCCGGACGGCCGGCGACCCCTGGCGGAGGGAGGCAGGGAAGGTCCCCGACGGCAGGAGACCGATGGCGGGGGCCGGGGGTCCCCTGCGCCTCCGCGACTGGCTGGTGGCGCAGATCGAGAGTGGGCGCTACGCGGGGTTGTGCTGGGAGGACGCAGACAAGACCCTCTTCCGTATCCCCTGGAAGCACGCGGCCCGGCAGGGCTACCGGGCGCAGCAGGACGCGGCGCTCTTCAGGGTAAGGGGGCGGGAGCGGCGGGACGCCGGGGCTGACCCGCGCGCTGTGTGACCTGGGGCCACCCGCTCGCCCCTTAGCCCCAGCGGTCTCTAGGTTGCGGAGCGTGTTGTGCATATACGGGAGACATATACGGGGAACAACCAGCCAAAGGTGCGATAGGAGCACCATCTGGACTCCCGGGGCCTCTCCTCCCTCCTCCCCTCCCCCTCCCCCGGAAACTGGACGCCAATGACAGGATTCCCACAACCTCCCCCCTACCCCGAAAGCGCCCACCCCAGCGGCCTGGGAACGTGTTCTGTGCTTCCCCACACCAGCCCTTTTCAGGGACCTCCTCCTCTGGGGATGCCCTCCCTTGACTCAGTCCTCATTGACTTCAAACTCCTTCTCTTCAACACTGAAATGCTGGAATCTCTCCCCTGAGTAATAAGCAACCAACTGCCATCAGCCCTCTCCCCCCTCCTCCCCCCCCCCACCGCAAACACCACAGCGCCCCCCAGCTCCCACTTCTCGGGCCTCCCCTCTCCTTTCACAGGCGGAAGGGCCTGGTCATCAGCTCTGTCACTCCTAGCCCCCAGTTCCTGACCACCACCACCCCCACCCCCCCACCCCCGCCCCAGCCCTCCTCTGGCTTCTGTCCTTCCTGCTAACATCACTAGTTGCCAGATCCAAAGATCCCATCACTGTCATCCTTGACCCCTGGATGGGTCTGGGCCTGGTGGACCCTTCCTTCTTGAAACACTCTTACTTGGTTTCCAGAATCTTCCCCCACCAGCACTCCAGCTCCATTTTCCTCCTACCCTGCTGCCCCTCCCTTTCTCAGCTTGCCCCCTCCTCCCCTCCTCTTTGGGTGCTCTCAGCACTGCTCCAGGATCCCGCCCCCCATAGCTTACTCCATCTTCCAGGGCCTCTGCATGAGCCCCACAGTTCCCAGCCTCCCCTCCAGGCCCCAAGCCTGCTGGTCTAAAGGCCCCAGAACTCTCCAACTCAGCACCTTGTCAGTACCACACTTAACATCTCCCCTTGACAAACTTGTGTGTGTCCCCAAATGGAGGATGGCACCGATTGTCACCCAGACCCCAGGGGCCAGGCACCTGAACCCTGGCCTCTTCCCTGACTTCCAGTCTTGTTCCACTGTGTCCCCAAGGCCTGCAGGATCTCCCTATGGAAGCTTTTCTACAGTCCATCTGCTTGGACCCATTCCCACCATCTCTCACCAGGACAATCCCAGTGACCTCACAGAGCGCCACGCTTCCCCATGCCCCTTACTCCCCTGCTTCGGTCTTCCAGAGAGATCTTCCTAAATGTAAATCTTGCCTTCACACTTCCCTACTCAGAATCCTTCTTTGGCTCCCCCTTGCCCTTGTGAAAAAGTTACAACTTTTTACCAAGACGTCAGAGCAGTGTGTGAACTGCTCCTCCCTGGCCTCATCTCTCCCCACCCTTCCCTTCCCTGGCTTTAGACCGGACCTGACAGTTCTTTCAGTTTCTAAATGCTTCACATCTCTCTCACTGTTAGACCTTTGCACTTGCTGTCCCCCTGCCTGGATATCCTCTCCTCTTCACCTTGACCTGGCCAACTGCCATCATGCTCAGGTGAAATGTCTCCTAGGGAGCCTTCCTTAATGCATTCATTGGTCGAATGCATTTATTAAGCTCCAACTCGGTGCTTTTCCTAGGCCATCCCTGATTCCTTCTGTTTCCTCCATTGGAACAACTTCCCCCACAACACACTGCCTCCGGCTACCCAAGTGTCGAGGGTCGTGTCACTGAGCTCAGGGCAAGGCCCACAGAAGACACTCAGTGAGCATTGAACAGTGGGTTACATGGCCTGTCCCTTAGGATGGCGAGCTGTTCAGAGGAAGGAGAGAATGCAGAATGCAGAGAAGGAGAAGCAGACTCCCTGCTGAGCAAGGAGCCCGAAGCAGGACTTGATCCCAGGACCCTGTGCCGAAGGCAGACGCTCAACTGACTGAGCCACCCAGGCATCCCGCTGGGAGTGTTCTCTGTAACATCTAATCTGTTGCTCCTGGATGCTTCTAGATGCTGCATAGACTCTATAGTGGGCATCCATGACACACACACATCCCTATCCACTTTCACAGGGATGGACACAGGTTTGCTCTCCAGCACCAAAAGCAATGTTAGAGTAAATATCTTGCCTTGCCCTGCCCACGCCCCCAATGAGCCTTCGTGAGAATTCCTTTGGAATTGGAACTTCTGCTCACAGGGTATATCTAGACTTATTTTGACAAGACATGCCTGATTACCACCCAAAATCTCTGTACCATCCCATGCCCACCAACTGTGGCCACACCCCACCACCTCCCAGCATTATCCAACTCACAAAATATTTTGTTGGCTTAAAGGTGATAGCTCACTTTTTCTTTTTAAATCTAAGTAGGTTCCATACATGGGGTTTGAATTCACAACCCTGAGATCAAGACCTGAGCTAAGATCAAGAGTCAGGCACCTAACTGACCAAGCCACCCAAGCATCCCAATAGCTCACATTTTTATTCTGACACTAATGAGTTTAAGTACATTCTCATATGTTTGTGGCCTTCTGGCTTCCTCCTGCCTAAACCACCTGTTCTTGCCCTTTGATAAGAATTTTTTTTTAGGGGCGCCTGGGTGGCTCAGTGGGTTAAAGCCTCTGCCTTCAGCTCGGGTCATGATCCCAGGGTCCTGGGATGGAGCCCCACATTGGGCTCTCTGCTCAGCAGGGAGCCTGCTTCCCTTCCTCTCTCTCTGCCTGTCTCTCTGCCTACTTGTGATCTCTGTCAAATTAATAAATAAAATCTTTAAAAAAAGAGAGAGACTTTTTTTTTTAAAGATTTTATTTATTTACTTGACAGAGAGAGACAGAGCACAAGCAGGGGGAGCAGCAGGTAGAGGGCGAAGGAGAAGCAGGCTCCCCAGCTGAGCAGGGAGCCCGACGTGGGGCTCGATCCTAGGATCCTGGGATCCCCAGGCACCCCGATAAGAATTTTTTCTTTAGGGGATGCTCTCTGTTTCCTGTTGGTTTGCAAAGTTCCGTGTATGTTCTAAAATTAGCCCCTTGCTGATTTCAGACACTGTCATTATTTTGCTTTGTCCTTGGGGGTGGTCAGGAAGGCATTCTGTCCCCCTGGAGGTGTTTCCCCTCCTTATCTCCCATTAGCTTCCACTTTTATCTCTCACCTTTGGCTTTGAAATCATATGGAGTCCACTTTGTATGGGGCAATAGGTCAGGATTTAATTTTTTAGTTCTCCAGATAGAAAATCATGCCATTATTTTCCATCCCATCATCCTATTTTTTTAATTTTTTAAAATTAAAAAAAAATTATTTTTTTTAAAGATTTTATTTATTTATTTGACAGTCAAAGATCACAAGTAGACAGAGAGGCAGGCAGAGAGAAAAGGGGAAGCAGGCTCCCCGCTGAGCAGAAAGTCCGATGCGGGGCTGGATCCCAGGACCCTGGGATCATGACCTGAGCTGAAGGCAGGGGCTTTAACCCACTGAGCCACCCAAGTGCGCCCCATCATCCTATTTTTAAAAAATTGATCATAATTCACAACTTGAAATATAATTATTTCCAGTTAGCTGTTCCCAGCTGTTTTCTCTCATTAGATTTGAGTTTCGGGAGAGCAGGGACCATGTCTGTCTTGTTCCCCATTTGGTCCCCTGCCCCTGCCTGGGGCCTGGCACACAGTAGGAGCTCGAGGAATATGGTTGGATGGAGGGAGGGAAGAACAGAGAAAAGGCTGAAGGGGCAGAGGGACAGAGGCCTGGAGGGAGAGAGAGAAGAGTGAGAGGCAAGGTAGGCCCCCCTTCCTCTGGATGGCACCAGCCCCTCTCCCAGGGTACCCCTCCCCAAGTGCCCCTGCTCATCCCCAGGCCTGGGCCATACACAAGGGCAAACACCTAGAGGGCATCGACAAGGAGGACCCCCCCACCTGGAAGACCAGACTCCGCTGTGCTCTCAACAAAAGTGCTGACTTCTGTGAGGTGCGTGAGCGCAGCCATCGGGACAGCTCCAGCCCCTACAAGGTCTACAGGATCGTGGCCCACGGTGCCCATGGCCCAGGTACCATCCTGCCCCTGGCGGTAGTGGCTGAGGATGGCTCTCTGGGCAATAAGGACCTCACGTTGCCCATCTGTAATGGGGGGCTTAGTAAGCTTAAACTCATGGGCTGGTAAACACAGAAGGACCTGCAGACATTCAGTTTATCTTCCCAGTAGAAAAAGAGGAAACTGAGGCCGGGAGAGAGGTGGGCCCCGCCTGAGATCATGCCGTGGTCCTCGTGTGGGATCACCTCTGTTGGGGGGCTCAGGAAACAACAGCCTGCCTCTTGCTCCATCCAGGTGCCAGAGCTTGTGCTCCCCCTAAAAAGAACATTCCACGGAAGCAGCAGGAGCCCCCTGGAGAAGTGACTGAGCTGGCCTGCGGGACAGACCAGGTCAGTTGTCCTTCAAGCCCTCTGCAGTCTTGCCAGCTCTGTCACCTCTCCCCTGAACTGCCCTCGGTGTTCTCTGGCACTGTCATGTGGCCTGTCCTCTCCCCCAGCTGCGCTCCTTCCCTATCTGCCCCTTCCTCCAGCCATGTCCCTCCCGCCAGCTCCACCTCTTCTTACCTGGGCCCCACCTGCCCCACCATCTTCAGCTCCGCCTCCTGTTCCCTTTGCCTCCATCATCTCTGGGTCCCCCTGTTCTCTCGTCCTCCACCGTCTTCAGCTCCATCACCCTCTGCAATCTCTTCCCTGACATTCACCCCTGGCCCCTGTCATCATCGGGTCCACCACTCTGTCCCCATCAGATGCAGTTCCGGCTCTGCATTTCCCTCCCCTTCAACCCTTCCAGCCCTCTTGCTGTTGCCATCACCCCATCACTCTGTCTGGATCGCCCCCATTATCACCAACCCCCCTACCATCTGTGCTTCATTGCTGTGTCCCCACTCCCCCACCAGCCTGGTCCAATCCACTGTCCCTAGTGTCTTCTTCACCATGCATTCCATGTAATGTCTCCCATCTCTGTCACTTCTATCCCCCCCACCTCTATCACCTCTGTCCCATGTCTATCATCTCTATCACTTCTGTCACCATTCTATCACCTCTGTTCCCCAACTCTATCTCCTCTGGCCCCCATCTGCTCATTTGCTCCTTAACTCTTCTCCCCCAGCACAGTGAGCTTCATCTCCGACCCCATAACCTCCAACAACTCCATCAACCCTTTACCTCTATGAGGAACAGGGTCTTGAGCTCTGAAACCTCAAAGTCTCTATCGATCCCAACTGGCCTACAGTCTGCCCAGACTTCCCTCTGCCTTAGTGAGGACAGTCTGGGAACACCTGTGGCCCACAGTCATAACCCTCCCACCCTCATAACCCTCTCTTCCAATGGCCAGGATGATTCCAGATCAACCACAGAGGATAAGGACACCAAGCAAGCCCCCAGGCAGACCCAGCAGGGCTCCCTGCCACCAGCGGCTCGGCTCCCAGCCCCTCTGGCTGACCACAGTAAGGAGCGGATCTCCTCAACCAATCCTGCCTCCTCTCTGTCCTCCTGTAGGACCTTGAGCTGGGGATCAAGAGACTCAGGGTGAGGTGGTGCCTGACATCTTCCCCTTCTTCCCTAGGGTACCAGGCACAGGACCCTACACACCACTGGAGCCCCTTGCTCTCTGAGGACTTCAGCAACCCTGGTAAAAAATCTCAAGGCCCTCCCCTCTGACCAGTGTGCAGAACTTGGGAGAGCCAGAGGTCAGGGCCAGCTACCCTGTGTCTTTCCCCAAAAGTACCCAGCCCCAATAACAACAGCAGCTAACATTTATCGAGGACTTAGATTATGTCAGGTATCTTTCAAAGCTCTCCCTGCTGCCCTGTGAGATAGATACTGCCATCATACCCACTTCGTACTTACAGAAACCCGGCACAGAGGTTAAGAACCTGGCCCCAAATCACACAGTTGGTAGCCCTGGGAAAGTTACTAGTGGGTCACAGCTCCTAACTGGCAGTGAGACATCAGTCTCCAAGGGCCTGGCTGCAGAGCCCCCAGCTCTAACTGCTGAGTGTCCTGCTTGCCCCTCACATGGACCGTACTGTGTTGTTGTTAACATCAGCATTAAAATATTTGCTGGGAAGCAGGGACACCTGGGTGGCTCAGTTGGTTAAGCTGCTGCCTTCGGCTCCTGGGATGGAGTCCTGCATTGGGCTCCTTGCAGGGAGCCTGCTTCTTTCTGCCACTCTTCCTGCTTGTGTGGCCGCTCTCCCTCTGACAAATAAATAGATAAAATCTTTTTTAAAAAAATATTCGCTGGGAAGGAGCCCCTAGAATCCCAGAGGTTAGGACAGGCCCTAAGGGTGGTCCCAGACCCTATGCTTTTGACCACAGAGCTCAGCTACCAGTTCATTTATACCGGAAGCTGCTGCTATTTACTACTGGCATTGGCGCTACTACGAGAATTAGAGAATTATTGTTCATCTGAAGGAAGCCCCCAAAACTCCTGAGTCGGGGGCAGGCAGGACCTGGGTGGGGAGAGGTCAGTGCTGGGGCTGCCATCCCCGGGCGCACCCCCTCTCCCCGCCCCGCAGATTGCTGGCTGCACGTGCGGCTGTTCTACCGCGGGAAGCTGGTGCTCGAAACCACCACGCGCGTGGCCGAGGGCTGCCGCCTGAGCCCCCAGGAGGTCACTGCAGCGGAAGGCCTGCTGGGACCGCCAAGATGCATGGCGCAGGTGTGCTTCCCGGAGCCGCCCCCCGGCGCCCGCGTGCTGGAGCGCTTGCTGCGGCACCTGGAGCGGGGCGTGCTGCTGTGGGTGGCCCCCGAGGGCGTGTTCGCCAAGCGCCTGTGCCGGGGCCGCGTGTACTGGCGCGGCCCGCTCGCCCCGCATCGCGCGCAGCCCAACAAACTGGAGCGTGAGCACACCTGCCAGCTGCTGGACACGCTACTCTTCCTCGAGGGTAAGAGCACGACGGTGGGGCCGCTGGCAGCGTGGGACAGAGTGGCTGGGCGCGAGGGGAGTGGGCAAAGGCACGGGAACAGAGAAGTGGGGTCCATGAGATGTGAGCGCCAGGGAACAGGCTTATGGATTCTGGGTTTGGGGTGGACGTTGAAACAAAAGATGTGACACACGAGCCCCAGGAGAGGGAAGGAATACGGGTGTCAGGGGACCTGGGCACGATATAGACAGACTTATGGGGAGGGTAGGCATGGGGCAGGGTTGGGGCATAAAACTTGGGATGCTAAGCATAAGCTGGGCATTAGGGCACTGGGCACTCAATAAGTATAGGTGAATGGCAATGGGCTTGAGGTGGGAATAAATATGTGGCGGTGAGCACAGGAGCACCAGGCACAGGGGATGCACCCTAGAAGTGGACACAGATGTGAAACATGAGACAGGCATAGGGATGTGGAAGTGGGCATAAGGCATGGACACACAATGGGGATGTGGCCTTATCGGACATGGGCATGGGATAGAAGCACAAGGTGGGCACCAGCTAGGATTCCCAAGCCCCCAATCTTGGTGCCCATAGAATTGCGCGCCCACCTTCAGGACGGTCACCAGGAGCCCGAGTACCAAATCCGTCTGTGCTTTGGTGAGGAGTACCCAGGGCCGCCAGATCAGCCGGAGGAGCGGCTCATCATGGCCCATGTGAGTCACCTCCCACTCCAGTGAAGAGTCACACCTTCCAGTCACCACTAGCAGCCCCTTACTGACTAGCTCCAGTCCCCAGCTCCTGACCCTATGACCCTCTGGTCTGTAGGACCCTGCACATAAAGTGCCTGTGGGGTGGGACTGTCACCAAGTGGTGACTGCCCACCAGAACATAGGGGGCGCTAACTGAGAGAGTTAGCTCATTGCCCTACCCCCACCCCCACAGGTGGAGCCAGTCTTCGCCAGGGAGCTCTTCCTGCACTGGAAGCGCCACTACAGTGGTGTCCCAGCAGCACCGATGGTGTCCCTCACCTGCTGACACAGCTGAGTCAGCAGTGAAGGGTCACTTGCTCCTCTCCTGTCGTCCCAAGTCAGCCTTCCTCCCGTGGGTGCGGACCCTACTGCAAACCTGCCCAAATTGCCAGTGGTCTTGGGGCTGCCGCCTACCCATCGGCCGGTCAGTGGGAACAGTGGAAGCGGATCCACGCCCTTCAACCTCGCAGGGGCAGAGATGCAGCCCCCCACCCCTACCCCCCAGCACAGCGCGTGGGCAGAGGCCTTGCAGCTGGGCCGGGAAGCTTGACCTTGAGGTTCTGGAAACAGCAATTAGGACAGAAACAAAACCTCATAGCTCGGGGAGAACCCAGCAGGTCTGTGGTGGTATACTTGAGAGCCCACTTACCTGCAACTGATGCATTATAAGGTTTGCTTAAAGCTGGGTTTACCGATAATTAGATCCTCAGGGATTAGAGTGAAGCCAGACAGTAACAGAAATGCCTGGCTTCTGAGGGGCTCTGAGTTTCCAGACCCTTCCTCCCACCTGCCACTAGTCTCTGTTCTTATGTGGGCAGGAAGGGATCTCAAAGCAGAAATTTGGCCTGAACTGGGGACTTGGGGGGTTGATAACTGAACCACCAATACCAGTGGATACTGTGTTTGGAGGAACTGAGGCTGACCCCCAAACACAGCCGTAGGGCAGAAGCTAAGGGCAGAAGCAGGGGTCCAGACCCTCCCCAGGCTCCACTGATCATTGTAAACTGCAAGCTGTAGGGAGTCCTTGAGAATTGGGAGGGCGCCTCTTCAACCACGGTGGAGCCAGCTGACCCTGCCTTGGCGGAAAAGTCACTGTGTCCTGCCCCAGATATCAGACCTTGTTTCTGGTTCTGATTTCTGACTTTTTAAATAAGGTTTCTCCTACAGATGGCAACATAATGAATCTCTTCTAGTGATACATTAATATGCTTTTATGGTGGGGGGGGCGTATGCTTCGACGAAGGGCAGAAGTCAATCAGATCACTGTTTCTTATTCAGCAAATGTTGACTGAGCACCCACTCAGTTTCCAGGCCAGTGCTGGACAAAACAGCAAGCCCCTGCTCTCTTGGGGTTCATAGCCTGTGCTCTAGTGGGGGTCCAGTGACTGTCCCTATCCCTGCTTCTCTTCTGTAGAAGGTGTGGTGTTAAGGAGTTAGAGAATACTGGATTCAAATGCCAGCTTTGTCATTGACTAGCTGTGTGACCTTGGGCAAGTCACTTAACCTTTCTGAGGCGTAGATTCTCCATCTATTCAAAAGAAGCCATGAAAGGGCGCCTGGGTGGCTCAGTGGGTTAAAGCCTCTCGCTTTGGCTCAGGTCATGACACCAGCGTCCTGGGATTGAGCCCCACATCTGGCTCTCTGCTCGGCAGGGAGCCTGCTTCCCTTCCTCTCTCTCTGCCTGCCTCTCTGCCTACTTGTGATCTCTGTCTGTCAAATAAATAAATAAAATCTTAAAAAAACAAAAAAACAAAAAAGAAGCCATGAAGGCCTGCAAAGCAGGGTTGCTCCAAGGAGTCAAATGCAGAGAGAGAAGGCTAGTTGTCGGGCGGCTGACATGGAGAGTGGCACACAGTAGGTGTCCTCTCACTTGGGATCCTATGGGTGGGAGAACATGCAGTAGGCTACCCCAGCCTCCAGAAGACCTGACGGTCCTAGGCTTCGCTGGCCCAAGGCTGCGGCTGATGGGGAGCCTCAGTTCAGAGTGATAATCCTGAATCATGTCCAAACCCTTACTCTGCGCTAAACTCTTGGAGGGTGCTGGATGCTGTGTAAGGGGGCCTGTGGCCTCCTCACCACAGTACGGACAGCTGAAGGGTCGCCAGCTCCAGTTTAGAAGTGGGAAACTGAGGCTCAGCCAAAGTCAGGGACTTGCTTGAAACATCTCCTGGGGGAGTAGTGGGGGAATGGCTCTGCCCAGATGGCTGTCCTTCCCACACCAGTCACTAGAGGGCGCTGATGCTCACCATAAACAGTTTGACGGTTCTCACCGCCTTCCAGCAGCGGCCGTCAAATGCCCTGGAGCTAAGAGGGTAAGAATTGTTTGACCCCGGGGTGCTGCACCCTGCTGGGAGTAGAAAGTAGACCCCCAGGCCTGAAAGAAAGAGAGGAGAAAAGGGGAGCTGAAGGTGGGGGCTTGAGGACCCCTGGGGCTTTTCCCACTGAGAGGGGGGCCCATTCTCCAGCTCACCCCTTTGAATCTACCTGTCTAGTCTCTCTCCTCAGCGTGCGTCTGTCTATCTGTCTGCCCTCGATCTCTTGTGTCTGTTCTGTGTCTCTCTGCATCTTCCTCTCTCACTCTCTCTCCGTACACTGATTTCTCTCCGTGATTCTTTCTCTGTGCAGTGTGTGCGTGTCTGGCTCGGTGTGTCTCTGTTCCTTCTGCCTCGGCTTTGTCTCTCTGAGTATGTCTCTGCCTTCACAGTTCGTCTTGTTATGTCTCTCCCTCTCTGTGTCTTTCTCTCTGGTTTTCACGGCCACTGTCCCTTTTTGTTTCTCTGTCTCTGTCTCGCTCAGTTGCCTGTCCTGTCCCTCGCAGCCACCACCGCCCAGCACATGGGGGCTCTGGATCTCGGTCCCTTTCCTCCTATCTCCTCTCCCCAGGCAGCAGGCTCACAAGCTTCCCAGTTCTGGCCTCCCTGCCCGCCCCTCTCAGGCCTGGGGGGAGGGGGGGCGAGGGAGGAAGGGAGGGCAGCCTGGTGGGCCCACCCCTTTTTGCCTTTCCAGGCTGGGAGGCTGGGCCAGTGGGCCTTTTAACAGGCACCGGGGAGGCTGTGCTGGGCAGACACCAGCTCCAGACTTCGGTGCCTGGCCCCTCCGTGGTCCCAGCAGCCACCAGACCGGCCAGCCCAGCCCAGCATGCAGCAGCAACAGCCCCTACCCGGGCCCTTGGCCCCCGCGGCCGAGCCGACCAAGCCCCCCTACAGCTACATAGCTCTGATCGCCATGGCCATCCAGAGCTCCCCCGGTCAGCGGGCCACACTCAGTGGCATTTACCGCTACATCATGGGCCGCTTCGCCTTCTACCGCCACAACCGGCCCGGCTGGCAGAATAGCATCCGCCACAACCTGTCGCTCAATGAGTGCTTCGTCAAGGTGCCCCGCGATGACCGCAAGCCGGGTAAGGGCAGCTACTGGACGCTGGACCCCGACTGTCACGACATGTTTGAGCACGGCAGCTTCCTGCGCCGACGCCGACGCTTCACCCGGCGAGCAGGTGCCGAGGGAACCAAGGGCCCTGCCAAGGCACGCCGCGGACCCCACCGAGTGGGCAGCCAGGATCCAGGAGCCCCCGACGCCTTGACTGGAAGGCAGTGCCCATTCCCGCCAGAGCTGCCAGAACCCAAGGGCCTAAGCTTTGGGGGTCTACTAGGGGCCTTGCCAGCTAGCATGTGCTCTACAACCCTGGATGCCGGGCCCCGGCCACCCACGGAGCTCAAAGAGATGCCCACACCTAAGCCTGCAGGCCTGGGGGAGCTCCCTGTGGCCCCCTCGTCTTCCCCCTGCCCAGCATTTGGTTTTTCTGTGGGCTTCTCTGAGGCCGAGGGCTTTAGCAAGGCCCCCACACCCATCTTGACCCCAGAGGCAGGCATTGGAGGCAGCTACCAGTGCCGGCTGCAGGCACTGAATTTCTGCATGGGGACCGATCCAGGCCTTGAGCACCTCTTGGCCTCAGCAGCCCCCTCTCCGGCACCACCCACCCCTCCAGCCTCACTGCGGGCCCCACTGCCCCTGCCAGCTGACCCCAAGGAACCTTGGGTTGCAGGCAGTTTCCCTGTCCAGGGAGGCTCCAGCTACCCACTGGGGCTGACCCCCTGCCTATACCGGACACCAGGAATGTTCTTCTTTGAGTGAAGCCAACCTGGCCTCGGGCAGTCCCTGCGGGGCCCCCCTGCCAACTACACCCTCCAGGCTGAGCCTGACTCAAGGATCTGGGGAGCTTTCAAGGGACCCAGGCCTGGCAAGCCAACGAGCGGGACAGGAAGCCAAGATTGGAGTAGTGAACACTCAGCCAGCTCCCGGGGCCTCTGGACAGACTTGAGGGAGAGGGGAGGCAGGGCCCTCTTGGGATTTACTCTGTGGCTCTCAGGGCCAATAAAACCAGTGTGACGGTGAAGGTCAGCTTCATGGATGGTTGGGGGCTGAGGGCCGGGGCGCCTGGTTCTGTGTGCAGTGGCTGTGGTTGTGGGATTGCGGGGACCCTGGATGGAAATGTCCCTTGTGAGACTTCTTTCTCCTGCTGGGGACTTTCTCAGGGAGTTTCCCAGGAAGGTGGAGGAAGGGGGAGCAGGGAATAAGGAAGAGAGGAAAGTATGGCCAAGAAACACCCAGCAGAGGGTGGCGCTGGGCTGGCCTGAGGGGTTAATTCTCCAGTCCCAGGCTCTGTCACTCTGCACCGCCCCCCCCAATTTTGAGTCATCAGAATCACTGTGACCATGTGCGGCATTTATTCTGTCCTGAGCTTCTCTGTATCCTTTCACCGAGCCCTGTGCAACTTGGAATGTTATCCCCACTTTTACAGTGGGGGAAACTGAGGCTCAGAAAATTTGAGGCTCACTAGATCTGACTCCAGATGGCAAATGAGTGGCTATACGCCCAGCCCCTGGCCCGCAGTCTGAGTGAGGACACAGGGGTGGTGCACAGGGTAGGAGCAGAGCTGGGGGTGACGTCCAGAGCGGGAGGGGCTTTTATGAAATCCTGGAAGACCAGTACGAAAAAGGCACCCTGACCCCTTGCACAGACAAGGAAAGTGAGGCTCAAAAGGCAGGCACCAGTCCTCTTGTCTGCATTCCCCCACATGAATGGGAATGTGGAGCCCCCAGTTCTGAGCCCTCAGTTCTCCAAAGGCCTCCTGATGACTCTTTAAGAAAGCATTTCTGTCATGAGGGGAGTGGGTGGCTGTCCTGTGTATAGATCAGAAGTGACGGAGCCCTGACCTTTGGCCTCTTCTAGCCTCCCCCTTGGGCAGAAGCAGGAGAAATGGGTATACTCATGGCCCCTATCAGAGGAACAGACTCAGGGACCTGAAACCTCCCCGTCCCCACACCTTTCAATACCAGAGTCGCTGAGGCAAAGGGCTTCCTTCTGGAGCCTTGGTACCTCCATCTGGATCCTGGGTCGAGGGAGAAAAGAAAGAGGCCAGGGATACTGGGGGAAGCCCCTTTCTGGCATTTGGTGTAGGGGCCTGATGGGTCTTCTGTCCCATGAGGTGACACCCCGGCGGCTGGAGACCCCTTGGTGGGGCAGATAGCCCAGTCCCTCCAGAGGCCCTCACTCAGGCAGGCGGCCATGCTGATTTCAGTCTCTGCTGCTCCTTCCTCTCTCAGCAGGTCCCCTGGGGCCTGGGCGGAAGCGAGCCCGGCTGGACAGTCCCCACTGTCTGGTTCCCACAGACTCTAGAGCCGGCCAGGGGGGAGGAGGGACCTGCAGGGTGGGGGCTCACTGTGGCCGGAAGGGGTTGGGAAAATGCCTGGCCAGCTGTGGGGCCCTTCCCCACCGCGCACGCAGGACCCCAACCCGGAAATCCATCTAGCAATGGGGAGAAGAAGAGAGGGTCTGTCCTGTCCCATCACACCCAGGAAGCCTCATGGGCGAAGAGTAGGGGGAAGCTCTGTGTGCACGGGGCATGAGGAAGGAGAGGCGAAGGAGATGCTTATGTGGGTTTGTTCCAAGGTGTGTGTGTATGTGTGTGTGTGTGTGTGTGTGTGTGAGAGAGAGAGAGAGACAGACAGACAGACAGATTGAGAGAGAAAGAGAGAGAGAGGCACAGAGACAAACAGTCACAGAGACAGGGACAAACACATTCGAGGGGTAAGTGTTCTTTCTCAGTCCAGTCAGGGAAAGAGGCCTCTCTGCCGGGCACTGTTCCCTGTGGCGCATTCCTGTGGAGACCTGGTGACCCCAGTCCCCTCCCAGCCTGTGTCCTGAGCTAGTAGGAGGATGGGGAGGCTGGACGCACTGAGCCCCCTCCCCGTTCCCCCCCCCCGCCCCTCCCATCCTGTTCCAGCCATCCTCTAAGGAGTTTAGCATCTGAACTGGGGTGGGGGCTTGAGGAAAAGAAAGCCACATCCGCATCATGCAAAAAGGGGTTAATCACAGCTGGTGCACAGACTCAGCAACAGGACTGGAGCCCTCTCTCCATGTCCCTCTCTGACCCCCCAGCATAGTCAAGAAGTGAAGACAAGTCCCCTTGCCTCAATTCCCAAGCAGGACCCTGGGCTCGGCGCCGGCCTTGGACTCGCTGAATGAGCCTGGCTGAGTGCCCATCTCTCTGGGCCCTGATTTCACTCCCTTTGCCCAGCAGGGGTTGGGAAAAGGGCAGCCTGACTCTGAGTCTGGGTCCCAGGGGAGGGTCTGACATGGGGGACTGCCTGGAGGGGATCCCATTCCCGGGGGTGCTGGACCAGGAGGCCCAGACACCATGATCTCATGTTGCCCTCTGCTTGCTGCCCAGCCAGGGGACCCCACCCACTGGGCCTCCTGCCCTCACATTCTTTCCATGACCAACAGACGCCCTGTGGCTCCTGCCCATCCACCCCCACCTGGGGTGGACAGTGCTTAGCAGAGATTCAGAATGCCTAACGTGGGCTGACCCAGAGAGAGTACCTCAGCACAGATTGACAGACCGAGGCCAGAGAAGGCAAGCGAGGTGTCCAAGGTCACACAGCAAAGCAGGAGCAGGTAACCGCTCTACCGCCTTAACTGTACAGCTCTTCCAGGACTGGGGCTGCCCCATCTGACTCTGCCTCAGGGATCCTCCTCCCTGGAGGCTTGTCTGTCTCCAGGAGGGGATTACAGCCCCTCCACTTTGTCCCCAGCAGGTTAGAGTGGAAAAGGGTGCCAAGTTGCCTTTCAGAGTTAGGCTCAATCAAATTCTAACATGGTAGAATCAGGAGTATTAAAGAATATTCCAGAATTTTTAATCACAGCAGCTTAGATTCTTGGAATATTAGCACTGAAAGGGCGTCTCCTGCCTGATTTCTGAATCCCCTCTACACCAAGTACCAAGTCATACGAGGTTCCCGGAAAGGGGAGCCCGCTGCCTCCAGAGGAGGCCCCTTCCCGCCCAAGCCTGGCAGCTCTGAAGTACAGTCAGGAAGTTCTTCACCTGCTGGTCCTCTGGTCTCTGCTCTCCCTGCCCCCAGGGAGGCCTCCCCCACCCACAGGGCTGGGCCTTCCTCAGACTCCCCCACCCTCCACATCTTATCTCCTGACACGACTCTCCCGCCCACCCGCTTCCTTCCCCAGTTTATGGCATTCCACCGCCCAGAGCTCTGGACACTCCCCACACCCAGACAGTGTCTCAGCCCAGGGCCTGGAGACCCTGTCCTGATGAGGGTGGGCCACTCTGAGGTGGCCACAGCGATGATGAAGAAGAAGGTTGGGTCAGCCAGCCTCCCATGTCTGCCTGCAGGGAGTAAATAGAACCTAGCAATCCAGTCCTCAGCCAAAACATCCTGTCCCCACGACACCTGGATGATTCCCATCACCCCCAAGGGCCAGGCTGCCAGAGGCAGTAGGTACAGGACTAAACTGAGGAGCTCTGGAGCTTAACTGCCTAGGTTGGGATCCTAGCTCCGTCCCTCCCCAGCTGTGCAGTCTTGGGCAAGTTGCTTCCCCTCTCTGGTTTTCCTCATTATAACATATGGACACTAATAGTTCACACTCCTTTGGGGCTGTTGGGAGGATGACAGGAGTTACTATTTGCAAAGTGCTTAGAACCCAGGCTGGCACAAGGAAACCACAATTTGTTTAAATTTTTTAAAAAGTTGGGTCCCAGGGGCAGGTCGCCTTAGTCTGATCTACCCCCCAGGGGAAGGTCCGGCTCTTGGGGAGGTCGGAGGTTGGGGGAGGGGAGGATAGAGGGGAAGGGAAGACTGTTACAGAGACAGGCTTGGGGCTCAATTACCAGCATCTCCACTTCTTTGCTGTGTGACTTTGAGCAAGTAGACTCACCTCTCTGAGGATCACTTTCTTCATCTATAAAATGGGGAGTAATATTTTCAACCCCCAGGACCCATGTGTGGGAAACCTAATCCCACACACAGTGTGTCCAAGTCAGCCAACAAGAAAGAAATCAGAACATAAGACAGCCCCACTGGGGGGCCTGGGACCCTCAGCCCCATCCCTCTGCCCCTTCCTTTGCACGTGGTAAACCTCTGTCCTCACACAGCAGGAGGTGCCTGATCTCTGTTCCTCCCCCACTGGTAACTGGGTGGTGATGGGGAGGCAGCTGGTAAAGCCAAAGGAAGTGGTTCCAGGCTAAAAACAGGTGGGGGAGGCCCATTTAGTTATACAGCCCGAATCCTTCCCGGGGGCCTCTGGAAAGGCCACGGCTGCCTCCTCCTGACCACTGCCCACAAGGAGCCCTGATCTGTCTTGGATACAAATGAGAGGCCCTCGAAGACAGCCAACTCCCTGGTGAGTGCTGTTTCTACCTCTGGGTCTTTGCACTTGCTCTCCCCTCCACCCGGAATGCTCCCTCCCCACTGGCTGACTTCACAACACGAAGAGGCCAAGTTAAGTATTGGCTGCTCAGAGAGCCTCCCCTCAGCCCCTTATCTGATTAGATGCTTTCAGATTTGTCTTCTCCACCAGGTACCTGTTGCAATGTGGGATTATGCATTCCTAGGTGTGTTCACTTTTTATTGTGTTTCTGCCTTAGACTATAAGCTTCAGGGAACAGAGGCTGGTCTGCCTTTTTCATTGTATCTGCTTCCCTAATCCAGCGACTAGCACACAGAAGGCCCTTGATAAAGGTTTGCTGAGTGGACATCAGGACTGATGGTCAGCCTCCCGTTCATCCCTTCACCATGGAGGAAATCTCAGAGAAGCCACCAGGGGCTTAGCAGCAGCCCACTCAGAGCAAAAGACCAAGTTAGGAGCCTGGACTGTCAGGCTACGTCCCTGCTAACCCTAGCCTCACTCCAAATCGCCTTTGCACTGTGCTTCCTTCCTCCTAGAACAACCTTCTACTAATAATCCCCAGGGAACCCTTTGATCTCTGTTCAAAATCTGTCCTGGGAGAAACCCTCCCAGACTCTGCCCCCACCCACCCCACCAATGCATTCTAAATTCACTGCTGCCCAGGTCAAAGTTCTCCCACCTCAAAGAAAGCTCCACAAGGCCAGAGACTTTTGTCTCCTGGCTGCTTGCCCCCCAGCACCTAGAACACTGTCTGGAACACAGTAGGGTCTGGAGACATAGTTGTGGAAGAAACAGCTGCTCTGTCCACATCCCTCATGTGATGCATGGTTCCCAGGAGGCAGGTAGGATTATTAACCCCCCATTTTACAGGCAGGAAACTGAGGCTCAGAGAGGGCAAATAAGTAGATTTGAACCCCATTCTGTGTAACCTGAGCCCAGTCTCTGTCATCAGCCTGTCCCCCTAGAGACACATGAGACCTGCATCTCCCTCCTGTTCCCCCCACTTCTTTCAACCGCTCCTCGTGAACCACAGATCTGGCCATATGCCTCCTTTGCTCAAAACCCCTTCATGTCTCCCTACTGCTCCGATTCAGGCTGGCATTTGAGGCCCCTGCCAACTTTGCCAGACTTATTTCCTACTTCATCATGGAGACTCCAAGTCAACTTTGCTCTTAGCTACCAGCCTTTGGACATACTATCCCCTCTGTCTGGACCGCCATCCTCACTCCATCTGGAAAAGGCCCGCCCCTCATGGCTCTCAGCTTCGACGTCACTTCCTGCCACCAGAGAAAAGAGATTACGGAGTTCGAGTCTCCTTCCCAGTCCCTCCAGCTTCACCCTAACCCCCAAGCTCCCAGCCAGTGGGGTTCCAGAGGGTATGAGCTCCCTGAGGGCGGGGACCATGACTCATTCACCTCTGGGTCCTAGCTTCGAGCCAGGCCCAGAGCAGGAGGAACTCGACAAATAGCTGTGCCATGATTGGTGGTGTCCAGAGTCACAGCACCTGCTTTGAGTTGTGACTCCGCCATTTGCTGGCTGGGGACTCCGGGACTTGTCCATAAACCCCCTGAGCCTCAGCTTCCTCAGCTTAATGAAATACCTAACAAAAATAACCACTCTTAGGGTGGGGATAAAATGAGTTCATAAGTGGAAATCACTTGCTACAATGCCCCGTGCTCGGTAAACAACAGCTATTAACGTGCGGAAAAGAACAGGTGCGTGGACAGCCACGCGAACAGGAGCTAGGTGTGGGTAGACCCATCCTTCAGGACAGCCCTGGCTGCTGGACACCCTCGGGCAGCCCCGTCCCTGGCTGAATCTTTTCCCACCACTGCTCTGTTGGGTCCAAGGTGGCCAGTGGAATTCAAGGCCACTGGACACAGACAGGAAGAGGCAGCGTCACCAAGCCTGGTGTAATCCAAACCAGATGCGGCCTCAGACCCCTGGGGGTGGTCACTGCGAGCCTGGCCAAGGCCCAGAGGCAGGAAATAGTCTTGGAGGAACGCTTTCTGGGCTGGAACCAGCCGGGAGGAGCTGTCCCATTGAGGGCGTTAACCCTTCTTAGCCCACAAGGGGTTACCCAGGACACCGGGCAGGGGAAGCTGGTGGAGCCAGCCCCGTGAGATGCAGTGCACCTTGTAGGCAAGGTGGCAGGGTCATCATTGTAATGCGCACCATGCAGAAGGGGCCCACAAGCAGGCACTGTGGTGGGCAGGCAACACAGGGCAAGGGATGGGGGATATTCCCAGCCTGGTACCCGGGACTTGAAGAATCACAGCCCAGAGCCTTGGGCCTGGCTCCGGCCCCAGCTGGCAGGCCCCAAAGGGCCATGGATTCACTCCCTCCATCAGGATGGCTCCTAGGGTGAAAAGGTTTATCCTGCGAGGTCACCAGGGATGGCTGTTCTAGGAATGATGGTAATGGGGCTGGGACTCAGGCTTGCGGAGAGGCAGAAACTCAACCCCACCTTGGGGGGTTGTGGCCGTGACATTTTCCTGCGTGTGCTCTGTGGCTCTTGAAGGGAACAAAAATCTCTCTGAACCTCCACCTCACCCATATTGTTGAGTCTATATCCTTTACCTCCAGGGACCAGGGGAGGCCAGAGGAGGCCCCTGAAAAATCAAAAAGAGCTTTCCAAGCTGTGCTCCAGGGAGGTAATAAGGACTGAAGCAATGATCAGCCCTGTTCCATGGTTCTGGGTGGCCTTCCTTCCTAGGAAATGTTAATTTGCTGTGTGGCCTCGGGCAGATTCCCTTCCCTTTCTGAACCTGTTTCCTCATCTGTGAAATAGGGTGAAGGCGCACCCTGTCCCATCTTGTGACTGTCACTATGGCCTAGGAGTGCCAGTGGAGAGCAGAGCCCAGATTGTCATTTGCATATTATAGAGCAGGAAACTGAGACCCGTGCTGAGAGTCAGGGGTCCTGGGTTCTAGTCCCAGCTGTTGTTCTCTGCTGAGGGACCTTCTTGGTTTTGGCCTCGGTTTCCCCAGCTGGATCCAGGCCCTGGATCTCTGCTGCGGCTGGACCTCATTTCCTCACCACCCCCCACCCCGCCCCACGGCTGTGACTCATCCCTCATCATCACGCTGTGTGGCCGAGGAGGCTTAGCCTGGGTGGGGGCCAGCAACACTGAGAGAACTCAGAGGAAACCACAGGCCTGGCCCAGCTGGCAGGTGGCGAGCAGGCGGGCAGGCAGGGATCCACAGCCCCGGGGGTCTGTTCTGCAAGCACATGTCCCATGAAGAACCCCAGTCAGGTTCCCCAGGAGTGTAAAACACCCCCTCCCAGGCTTAGACCCCAAAGCCAGCCCCCCCCACCCCACGTGGCACCTGCTGCAGTGGGAGGCTGAACCCACCTGCAGGTACGGGACACAGGCAGGAGTGACAACCCTGGCCTTACCCTCCAGGCCTATATTCATGGAGTCAGGGGAGGTAGGGATGATCAGTGTCTTGGTCTGTGGTCAGGTCCAGGATTTCTCAAGAGGCAGGCAGTGCAGCAGTCAAGAGCGGGGGCTCTGGACCCATACTGTCTGGGTACCGGTCCTGGCTCTGCCAGTAACTAGCTGTACGTGCCTAAGCAAGTGGCTTAACCTCCCTGAAGCTTGATTTCCCCATCTGAGAAATGGACCTAACAGCCCATCTGTCGGGCAGGATCACCGTGAGCAGCCCCGGTGATCGTGACCACGAGGAGCCGGAGCGGGGCTGGTACCCAGCTGCCCTCAATGCATGCGACTGCTGTCACGGCCACTAGAACCCCTTCTCCCCAAGCAGGCCAACCAGCTGCCCCACTGAGGCCAGTCCCAATTCTGACTCAGTTGTCCTCATAGCCAGAAAGGCTGTGCCCTCTCCGGTCAGGCTTTCCCACCCTCTGGCTGACGTCTCCAGCAGATGGAGTCTGGGCCAGAGCCCGCTGTGGCCCGTGTGAAAGAGGGGAGAACAGCTCTCTCCCCAAGGACTCTGGGGGAGACCCTCCCCATCCCTGCAGGTCCGGCAAAGGTGCCACAGGCCTGCCCGAACCCCTGGCTCTACCTGGGGGCTCTGCCATCTTGCCGACACCTTGTTCTGCTGAGAAGCCGGGTGGGCTCGTGCGCAGGGCCTTGCCCTGGGAGACAAGAGTTCAAGCTCCAGCTTCTGCCTGGTTGAATAGCCTTCAAGTTCCTTCCCCTCTCTAAGCCTCAGTTTTCCCCCCTATAAAATAGGAATAACAGGGGCACCTGGGTGGTTCAGTGGATTAAAGCCTCTGCCTTCTGCTCAGGTCATGATCCCAGGGTCCTGGGATCGAGCTCCACATCGGGCTCTCTGCTCAGCAGGGAGCCTGCTTCCTCCTCTCTCTCTCTGCCTGCCTCTCTGCCTACTTGTGATCTCTGTCTGTCAAATAAATAAATAAAATCTTTAAAAAAATAGAAATAATAATAACGTCCACCTCATAAGCTGGCTGCTAGAGAAAAATGAGTTAATACCCACAAAGGCACTTAAAGGGAACCT
The DNA here is from genome assembly GCF_011764305.1 of Mustela putorius furo. Lineage (NCBI taxonomy): Eukaryota > Metazoa > Chordata > Mammalia > Carnivora > Mustelidae > Mustela > Mustela putorius. The sequence continues at coordinate 1,780,088 of NW_025421464.1, read as the reverse complement.
TCTACCCGGTAAGCACCCTATGCATGTTGGAAGGTGCTGTGACAGATGAATAAACTGAGGCTCAAAGCGGGGAAGCCGTTTGCCCAGATCCTGGGTCCTTAGGCCACACTGGGAGCTACCATGCTGCACCCTGAAGTTCAGCTCCCCCCCGGAGCGTCCAGCCCCCAGCAGTGCTCAGGGGAACAGTGGTTTCCTCTGACCTCATCCAAGTCCACATGCACATAAGCGAAAGAAAGCCACATCCAACCTGTACATTTATTTACAAGGCACAAGCTGAGAGCAGGTGGGGGACGATGGCTTTCCCACTCCTCCGGGGCCTGCTGACCCCATGATTTGAGGCCATGAGTGACCCTGAGGATGAGGGCCCACTGTGGCTGGGCTGGGCCCGCCTGGCCCTCAGGCAAGCTCGGGGGTGGTCTCCTTGTCCCCCAGGCCTCCCCCCGCCCCCTCCGCCAGGCCTGGGCTGGGCGTCCTTCTCTCACACCGAGTTCCTGTGTGTTGGTGGTCGTCAGGAAGGTGGGCGGGGGGGCCGGCCGGGCCAGCTGGTGTGTGCTAGGCCTTATCTGTTGGGAGTGGGGAGGCGGGCGGGGGCATGGAGGTCCTCTTTCACAAAGCCTGCTCTGTCTCCCCTGGCAGCTGGGCCTCAGGAACTGGCCTTGCTGCCTTCCTGCCCCAGCAAGGGCCTCCCATCCACAACCGCAGAAGCCCCACATGCTGGGACCCCCAGTCTTCCCGTTCCAGCTAGGAGCAAGCCCAAGCCAGGGATGCCCCAGGTGAGGCCAAGCAGGAGTCACCAGGGCAGCAATTTCCAAAAGGGGGAGCCGGGGAGGGAACAAGGGCCTGTGGCATCTGGGCTGTGGCTGATGGGCCGGGAGCTCTGTCTGGGGAGGCATTAGCAGGATCGATTCAGGCCACATCTGAGGTGGCTCATGTCGGGGAAGCAGTCGCTGTGCGGGGTCATGGGGAGCCCCGAGCCTCCCAGCCTGGCGCAGCCTTGTCCTAGCCAGCCCACCCTGGGGATCTGGCACATCTGCTCTGGCCTTCTGGGCTGTGTGGCCTCAGCCCTGGCCGCTGTGCGGCTGCGTCCAGGCTTCAGCCGCTCCTGGGGCTCAGACCCCCAGAGCCATGAGTGCTCCTGAGCTGCTGATCTTCTTGAAGCGGTTCGCAGCACTGACAGCAATGAAGTTTTTCTGAGGAAGGAGGAAGAAGGATCCCCGTCAGCCTCGGGGCGCAGAAAAACTGGCGCAGCTGAGCGCCTCCTAAGCTCTCCTTCATTCTCCAAGGGCCAGATGCTGGGGAGGGTGCAGTGCCCAAAATGGCCACAGGAGGTGCTATGACACCATGGCTTCAGGACTCCTTCCTTCATTCCACAGGTAGGGCAGCCAGACCTGAGCACCTCTCTGCTCTAGATGCTCCAATGGGTCCTATTTCGCTCCAACTAAAACGCAAGCCCCTTGCCCTGGCCAACAAGTCCCTCCACCCCCTGCCTCCCATTCCTCTCTGACTTCATCTCCCTTCACCCCTTGCCCATCCCACTCCAGCCTTACTGGCCTCCTACTTTTTCGTCATATTTTGCCAACCATGCTTGTGCCTCAGGGCCTTTGCACAGGCTGTTGCCTCTTCCTGGAACACTCTCCCCCCAATACCAGCATGGCTCACTCCTCATCTCCTTCAGGTTTTTTGTTCACATGTTCTTTCTCAGTGGGCCCTTCCTGACCACCCTATTTAGAAGTGCAACCTCTCTCCTGGCACTCCTGACCATGCTTATTTCTTTCCAGAGCACTTCCTTAACCCTTTTCCATAACTCCCTACCCTCTATCCAAAGTAAGTCCACAAAGACTAAAATCCTTGTCTCTTTTGTACACTCCCAGTGCCTAGAAGGAATAGATGCTCAATAAATATTTGTAAAATGAAGGGAAAAGGCCAGTGATGGGGTCAGAGATCTTTTCCTGTGCCTGAGCCTCAAACGGACACCCCTCCCCAGGGTGGAGGGTCACCGATCCAGGACAGGAACCAGCCCAGGACAAAGAGAAAAGCCAACCCTGTTTTCCAGACAGGGGTAGGCCTGGTCCATAGGAACTGCCAATGCAGGGCTAGTGAGGCCTGGGATCTGCCAGGAGCTCTTCCTGCCAGCAGCCCCTCCCGCCACCCCACCCCATCCAGTGGTACCTTCCAGCGCCTCTTCATGAGGTATTTCTTAAGCAAGATCTGGGACTTAAGGCGTCGGTTACAGCGCTTGGCTTTCTCTGCCAGATTGTTGAGCCAGGGGTGGGCGAGGCACTGGGCAGCGCTCATCCGGGCCCTGTGGGAGGGGGCAGTGTGGTGAGGGCGGGCAGCATGCCTGGGAAGCACCAGAACGCAGAGGGCCCCGGCCTTCTTCCTGCCCTGCCAGCACACGCCTGCACAATCACACACACACACACACACACACACTGGAGTTGCACACATGAGGTCTGTGTCCTCAAGTGAGCCTCACCTCTGGTCCTTGACAATGAGGTTGGAGACAAAGTCTTTGGCCTCATCAGACACGGCCTCAAAGGTTTCCTCATCAAAGTACCAGTTGGCAGAGAGAACATTGTTTAGGGTCTCTGTGTCATCGTCTCCCAGGAAGGGGGAGAGGCCGCTCAGCCTGGAGAGGGAGGATGTCAGGAGGCAGGGAGGTGAGATTAGAGACACTGTGTCACCTCTGGGGCTTCAAGGGATGGAGGCAGATTCTAGGAGGCAGCACCATGTGCTGAAAAGACCCCCAGGCTCTTGAGTGGGACAGACCTGGGTTTGATTCTGGTTGGGTGACCTTAGGCAAGTCACTTCCCCTCTCTGAGCCTCACTCTTCTCATCTGTAAAATGGGCAGCTTCCCAGGGTTACAGTGAAGAAGAGGGATGAAAATGGTACAAAAATGTCTGCTGCTCCTCTGCCCCCAACCAGATCATCAAGGATCTGACTAGGACACTATGCCTTCAGGGACCTTCACTTCTCCCTCTACAAAATGGGTACAAAGTTCCCCTTTCCTGGCTCTCCCCAGCATGCCCTCTCCCAGCAAAACCCTGATTGAGGGAGCAGGGGCATGGAACCCACCTCACCAGGACCCCAAGTCCAATTTTGGTCTCGGCTGTCCCCCCCATGTGTCCCCACCACAGAGATGCCATATTCCCTCAGGACTCACAGCATATAGGTGATGACCCCCATACTCCACATGTCTGTCTTATCAGAGATTTGGTCATAATTCACCACCTCAGGTGACAGAAACTCTGGGGTCCCAAAATTCACCTTTAGCTTCTCATTGGGATTATACCTGAGGGCGAGAGCAAGAGCTCAGAGTGCAACCCCCAGCCCGTTCACCACACCCTCTGCACCTCCCCTGTCCCCCGCCCACCTCAGAGGCTTGCCCTGCCCTCCCCACCCACCGACAGGGTACCTCCGTGCCAGGCCAAAATCAATGATCTTCACCAAATGGCCCGTGGTGTTGACGCACAGGATGTTCTCTGGCTGAGGAGAAGGGGGTGGCCCAGATTGACCTCTGACCCAGCTCACTCTGCCTCCCCACCCAGGTCCACCCAAGTCCCAGGCTCTCTGGGCAGCCTGTCAGAGACCCCCAGACCTGCCTGCTCCAGGCACAGACGAGGACCCTGACGCCCTGAGAGGGTAGGAATCGTCCTCTCCTGGCTCCTTGTTCCTCCCGCTGGTGTCTAACTGAGTAAGGACTCAGTCCAGGCTCCTGGGAATCCAGGAGTCACAGGTCAGTTTGAGAATGACGTTCCTGAGAGGCCAGTCCCTTCCTGCTCTGGGCCTCCAGGTAACACAGGGACACAGGACTAATCTGATGTTGCAAGGCAGAAGCATTTTAAGTAGTTAACCATGGTTAAAAGGAGACTTTGCACAACAAGCCTGCCTTCCTAATCTTCAGCACCTCCCAAAACCCCAGAAACCCTAGCTACGTGGCCACACGGCACCTGGTGTATGTCGCTACTGTCCCCTGAGCCGGGTGCTGGGCCCCAGAAAGGTCCCTCTGGGGGAACGAGACAGACTCAGGCCTCCTTCTGGAGGACACAAGACTTCCTGAGGAGCCCTGGGAAGGGTCTTACGGCCATAGTTCACCCAACTTCCTTGACCATAAGACCTTTTTTGTTGAGAAATGTATTGCTATCCTGAAAAAACACATTTTAGAATAGAGGCTTAAGACAGCTTCTACCCAGGACGCTGTGTTTTAACTGGGGACCCTGCTCTGGTTTTCACAGGCCAATGGCAAGCTTCCAACACTGTGGGCAAATACCAGCTCCGTCTAGAATCTCTGGAGTCACCCTACACTTTCCTTTCCCTGTCTCCTACTCCCTCCCACATCAGCAAATCAGGTTGGCCCCATTTTCAGAACGTACCCATCGTCTGGCCACCTCCCTTCCCTCCGCCGTGGCCACTGGTGCCAGCCCCCACCGCCTCTGCCCTTGGTCATGACAACGGACTCCTAGATTCCCTGCCGTGAAGCTGTCCCATGGAAACCCCTCTCTTTACCCTCCTGGCTTCCTCATGTGTCCGTGGGGATGTTACCTGCACACCTGGCCCGTGGGCCGTCAGAAGGCGCATACGCCCCAAACAGCTCCGACCCGGAGCCAGCACAGAGCCGGCGTGGGCCAGCCCCGGGGCCTGCTTCCGCCCCAAGGTTCCAGCCCTTGCCCACTTCTTCAAGTTCACCTTGTCTGTCTCCCCATTCCTCTCACGGGCTTCTCATCACACTCATCGTGGTTTAAGAGGACCTATTGTAGGAATGCCTGTTTCTGCCACTGACCTGGAGGCTCCAGGGGACAGGGTGTGTCCTTCGTCATCCCTACAGTGACACCCGTGCCCAGCACAGCGTGCAGCCACAGAGGGGTGGCTGAGCACAGCAGAGGAGTGTGATACCCATTTATCAGAGGAATGAACCCAAGTACTAGCCAGGAGGCCAGTGGGTGGTAACCCCCCCTCAGTGTCCAGACTGCGGCTTCACCACTGGCCCGGCCACCGTCCTGGAGGCATGAGCCCCCCACACTGCCACTGCTCCCACCTACCCCATAGGGCGGCTGGCTGCCCACCCCAGGCAGCTGCCACCTTATGCGTAAGATGGACCGAATGTGTAAGGCCTTCGGGCTCTCCCTGACGGGCTCCATGCAAGGCACCGAGCAAGGTCAGAGGAGGGACAGAAATACTCTTTCATGGAACGATTTTCCTAGTGCCTAGCTCACGTAGGTTGCTGCTATATCACACGGCTTTGTTTTCCAGACTCCTCTTCTAGAACCTAAGTTCCTCAAGGGCAGGCATCTTCGTCTACTTTGCTCATTGCTGGGTCTCCAGCACCTCGAGCACTGCCTGCCGTGAAGTAGGCCCCCGACAGCTCCTTGCGGGACACAGGAACCAACGCTCAGAGCGCCTGGGAGGGGCCAGCCCCACTTAAGCAACCCTTAGCGAGCTGTAGGCGTGAGACGCCGGGCTTGGGGCTCCCAGGACAGAGGGCGTGTGCTCAGGACTCCGCTACAAGTCCCTGAGAGCTGGGACCAAGTCTTGTTTCCTCTCTGTTGGATCCCTGGCTCCTGGTACTTCGGGAAGTCTCAATATACCCTTTGGGATCTGCAGCTAGAAGGATAGAGGGAGGGAGAGGCCGGATGGGAGGGAGGCGGGACCACTCCTGAGCCCCCCCGGGAGGCCCCAGTACCTTGAGGTCCAGGTGCAGGACCCGCATCTTGTGCATGAAGAGAATGCCGTCGCAGATCTGCCTGACAAAGACCATGGTGTCCACCTCGGTCAGATGATAGTCCTCATCCACGATCCTTTCGAAGAGCTCGCCGCCCTCGATGCTGTGTGCACAGACCCCTCTGCAGGCTTGCTTCCGGGCTGGCTGGCACCCCCACCCGGCCCCCTGCCCCACGGCCAGCACTCACTACTCCATGAACAGGACTATCTCGTGCGACGTCTCGATGGCCGCGTACAACTGAATCAGGTTGCGGTGGTTTAGCTGGTTCATCACCTCGATCTCGAGCATCACCATTTCCTGGGCACCGGGGAAGCCAGGGCCACCAGCTGAGTGTCCCTGCTCCCTGCCCTGCCCCCTCTGTACCTCTGCCCTGGATCAGACCCGTCAGGCCCGGCCAGGACCCCCCCGCTGGGCGCCCTCCTTGCCGGCCTCTCTGTCTCCCATCTCTCCCCACCTGGAGCCCGTGTCCTTGTACCCTGGTCATTCTGGCCAGGACACTGTTCCTTGGCCAGTTCTTCCCTTCTCTTCCTGACTGGATACTGGGGTGCCCGAGGGCCAGTCCTCCACTCACTGCTCTCCCGACTGCACTCTCTCCCTGGGCTTTCTCCTCAAGTCCCAGGACGTGGCCGATCCCTGCGAAGGTGACTGATTCCCAAATACACATGTCCACCTCTGAGCACACCCTTGAACTGCAGGCACCCACAGCTCCCATGGCCTATTGGCCATTCCCCTCGGACGGCTAAGACACTTCCTGCATCTCTCAGGTCCACATGAAACCCTTGCCACGGCTTCCACCCCACCGCTGAGCTGTCCTCAGCTTGCCTGTTGGCAAGAGGGCCTGCCCCCTCGCCCAGGTGTGTAGGACCCCAAGCCAGGAGCCGTCCCAGATTCCTCCCATTCCCATATCCAGGCTTGGGAAATCCCTGTAGAGTTCAAATCCAGGAACTTCCCACCAGCTCCACCACCACTGTCTTCCTGACCTGAGCTGCCTTTATTTGTCATTTTGAGAAAGGGTGAATGCCAGCTGTCACAGTGGTAGCTTGAAGTCAGCCGTGGTAGGAATGTGGATACCAGGGGAATTGCCAAATGCTACAGATCGGGCCTCTCACCCCTGCCCATCCCCTTAGCGCCCAGCATCACATCACTGCACCAATTTTTCCATTTTGCCCATGATGCTGCTCCTTCATTCACATCTCACTTCCTCAGACAGGGCTGACCTCACCACCCTATCCTCGCGGCCCCCATCGGCCCCCATGCTCTCTGTACCCTCCCTGGCTCTATTCTGCTTCCTGGCACGGCTCAGGTCCTGACGTCACCCTTCCTGTGTGCGTCGTGCTGAGCTCTCTGCCCCCGTCTTGAGCGTGTCGGCCCCGGGCAGGCAGGGACTCCGACAATTCACTGCCCCTTCACGAGCCCCTAGGGCAGCAAACGGCCCAGAAAAAGTACTCACTAATTCATTCATCAAGAGCTGACTCCAGGGGCACCTGGGTCACCGCACCTTGAACAAGCACTGCCCTCGGCCTCCTCTGAACTAGGCCCAGGCCAAGTGTGGAGGCACAGCTCTAGACCAGGCCTGATTACCTGGGCACCCCCTGAGGGCAGAAACCATATTCACTTCATTTTGGGACACCTGCCCAACCCCTACACACTGTGCCCAGCGCAGGGCCTGCCTGGCCCAGAGCCTGTGCTCATCAGTGTTTTCTGGATTGAACCAAACAGAAGGCAGGAACGTCCTGAGCCTAGAAGGGGAATTTCCAAGGATAAGTTCACCAACTGAGGTGTCTTGTTTATGGGTGGGGGCTTCAGGTCCCTGTGACAGGGTTGTCCGTCTGTCCATCTGTCTATCTGAGTGACATCCTCAGAGCATCAAGGTTCACACACCAAGCCCCTGGTGCAGACATATGGGCAGAGGGAGGTAAGAGGTACCCACTCAAAGAACTCCCTCTCCTTCCCGTGTAACCCTACTGCCCCCCAGCCCCTACTACCTTGTCTTTGGGTGTCTGCTTCTTGATGACCTTGGCTGCCAACTTGAGGCCTGTGGCTTTCTCTGTGCAGGTACAGACTGCTCCAAACTTGCCACTGAGGAGAGAAGAGTTTGGGAGTGAGGGGGTTCCCAGGGGCCCAGGGCTGAAGTAGGGGGCCTGTAGTCTGCTCCTGTCTGGGTCCCCCTCTGTGAGCTGGGACACCTGCTCCGGTCTAAGTCAGGAGCTCTATGGCAGGAACAGTGGCTGAACCACACCAACCATGGCCACAGGACGGGTAGACTCATCCACAGGCAGGCCCCTGACAGCTCACAGCCTTGTAGTAAGCATGGGCCTTAGGGCTCTGGGTCCCAGGGGAAGGCACCTGGAGGGCTTTTTTGAAACACTTTGAGGGGATCTGGGTGGTGCATGAAACTGAAACAGATGGGAAAATGCTGTTGGTTTCCTACGGGAAATACTGAACGATGAGCGGTGCGTCTGTGTGAGAGACAGAGTCATGAGTGCGAATCATCCCGTGTGACAGCTTGCGTACAAGGGAGTAAGTAACCATGCAGAAGTAATTGTGTCCACGTAGATGGTGTCCAGTTGGGGTGTGTCTGGGCCTTGCACAAGAAAGAGGTGAGGCCCTGGGGCTTGACGCTGTCCTGCCTACACGCCAGGGGCTCGGGTCCCAGATCTCACCCGCCCAGAGCCTCCTTGGAGTTCAGGCTGAATTGACTGTTGACATTCCCGGGCCTCAGCTCCACGATGCGGTGGGGAAAGGGGGCTGGGGGAGGCGGACAGTCATCTGTGAAGAGAGAGCAGGGCCATCACAGTCAGTGCCAGGGGCAGGGGACGAGGCGCCCCAGCACCACCCCCTCCTGCCTGGCCGGGGGCCCATCCAGGGAAGTTCACCAAGTGATACCTGGGGGACAGCTGGCTCCAGGATAGGGGCTAGGGGGCCCAGTTTCCAGTTCCAGCTCTGCCACCAACACACAAAATGGCCTTGGACTCTGTCAGAGGGGGCTCAGCGTCTCCTGGCACAACAATGGGGACAGCTGATTGGACTTCTCAGACCCTCCCACATGATACATGTGAAGTCTCCATCCCAAGCTTTCTGCATTTCCATTAAAGAAAAAAAAAAAAGGAGGGGAGGGGGGCAGGATAATGGTGGAATGTGATGCCTGAATGATGGGGTAGGTGACAGGATCTGCCTACCATCCCCTCCAGTTACACCACAAGCTGGCCTGTTCTCTGGAATGGCTGCCCAACCTGGGCAAGGCCCAAGGGCGGGGGCGGGGGGGGGGGCAGGGGAGGAGACCGGGACCCGAGATGTTTGGTAGGGAGAGGCTGCCACCTAGCGGCAACCACGGGGAACAGCGGGCCCTGGCGGCTCGCAGGCTGAGTCATCGGGAATGGAAACCTCTTTATAAATAGCAAGAGGCAGCAGGGAAGCAGGGCTGGTGATAAATCTGACAGCCCTCGGAGGTTGTTCAGGTCCCGTCACCCCAAGGATGTGATTTCTGGAGGGGGCGGGGCAAAAGCCTCTGCTGCTGCCTGGGGGAGGAGGCAAGGCTCCTGGCTGCCGCCCAGCCGCCAGGCCCTCCCACCCTGTCTGGGTGGCACTGTGCCGCTGACCGGGCAGGCTGGCTGGGCTTCCAGGGCACCTCAGTCTGGAGGAGGGGGGTGTCAGGACACTCTGGGCTCTTCTGACCCCATCTCACCCCACCCCCAGCCCTGCCGCACCCCCACCCAGACCTTTTCCCTATGCACTTGCTCCCCAAGCTTTCTCATGCTTGGTGGCTCCTGCTGCCCGCTGGATAAATCACCAAACCACCCAGCCCCTTGTCTGATCACCAGTTAAGGCCACTCCACGGTCCTGCCTCATCTCACGTGCCCGGCTTCCTTTGTCACTGCTCCCATACAGGCACCTGTGCTCCTCAGCTCATGAACCTTCTATGGCTCGCCACCCACTCCAGGATGCCCTTTAACTACCAAAGCCTGGCCTTTGAGCCCTTCTACAGACTGACTTCAAATTCCACTGTCTAGAGAGTTAGTGCTCCTCCAAAACCTGTCTGATTTTTTTTTTTTTTCAAAACCCCTTTATAGGCAAAGTAGAAGTAAGTCAACAGTGAACTCTGAAGTGGGTCTATTTGGACAGGTTCAAATCCTGTCCTAGCTGTGGATTTGGGGAACTCACTCCATTTCTCTTTCCCTGAGCCTCCATTTCCCCATCTATCAAAAGGGACTAGGAACTTATACTTCTTAGAGTTGTGCATGGCTCAGAGCCAGCACAGTCCTCTAAACAGGGAGACATGGGGATACCTGGGGAGCCCCCTTCCCTCCCCAGCTCCCACCTGCCCCTGGCCTACCCAAAATCTGGAAGCAGTCCTCCTCCCTGGCTGTGAGACAGAGGGCCTGCCCCACCTCCGATTTCTCCGAGGGAACAGCCTGGAACTCGATCCCCCTCGAGGTGTCCCCTTGCACCTTAGCCTGGCCAGCCTGGCCTGGAGCCTTCTCTCCTGCTTCCTTCTGGCTGTCTGCCAGGACGTTCTTCCCTCCTTCTGCTACCTTGGCTGGCCCGGGATCCGTGGGGCCGGGGGTCACAGGCACCCCTTCAAAGATGAGCTCCGATGCATCACTCAGGGGCTTCTTAGCAGGCAGATCCTCAGGCCTAGAATGTGAGAACCCAGAGGTGATGCCTTCAATGACCACAGCATTGTTTCTGCTTCCGGGAAGCCTCTTCTGCAATCTGGAGCTGATACAACCACCCCCCAAACCCTGTCCCTACTGCCACCCCAAATGCACTTCATACGAAATCAAGGGATGTTAATAATAACATGCATGACATGGGGGGGTTTATGGGGGTAGGAGAAGAATAAATGAAACAAGATGGGATTGGGAGGGAGACAAACCATAAGTGACTCTTAATCTCACAAAACAAACTGAGGGTTGCTGGGGAGGGGGGTTGGGAGAGGGGGGTGGGGTTATGGACATTGGGGAGGGTATGTGCTATGGTGAGTGCTGTGAAGTGTGTAAGCCTGGCGATTCACAGACCTGTACCCTGGGGATAAAAATACATTATATGTTTATAAAAAATAAAAATTTTAAAATTTTAAAAAATACCAGGCATGTCTGTGGTCATTCTCTTGACAATCGATGCATTAATACATCATTAATATCTACTAATAGGATTGTTGTTTTGGTTAATCATGAGGTGGCTACAGTTAGATTATGGAGCTCTTGATTCATACAAACTGGGAATGCAACTGATTAATCAGTGATACCAATGTATTAATTGATATTAATACATAATTCAGCCTGATACAGGTCTAGTATCATGGTTTACAATATATCGCTAATATCACTCACATGATTAGCATTCAGGTACGTCTAACAGATTGCCTCATAAGACTGGTGCTATATTATGGTTAGGAAAGCATTAGTAATGTTCTATCAATCTGATGATTAGCCATGTTTCATATTATAGTAAGAAGAACGGAGATCTTTTCCTCCCGAAATCTCAGTCCTGCCCTAGGCTAGAACCAAGTTCAAAGTGTAAGGGAGACTTTCGCCTCCAGATGCTTCATGAAGAGATCTTCAAGGACCTCTCTGTTTTGACATTCCAGGTGTCTGTCAACTATCACCAAGTCCTGGTTTCTGCAGGGGCACAACGTAGGAGAGCCAATGCCCAGGACAGATGCTAAACATCAGAACTACCCAATCTAGCACAGAACACAGTGGCAATGAGGTCGAGACAGAGCAGCTAAATGCATCTGCTGCAGACAGAGCCTCAGACCCCTCCCCACCGCCCGACGGGAGACATTCACCTGGAGATGACGGCAGGGCAGCTGGGACTGTGCAGAAAAGCGGGCGAGCCCCTCCTGGCCCCTGCTTGGCCCTCCACTGCCTTCTTGTGTACCTTGGGCTCTCTGGGGCCCTCCTGCTTGGCATCGGGCTTCTCGACGCTGGCCTCGGCTGTCGCCGTCTGCTGGGGCAGGGCTGCTGGCTGCCCAGCACTGCCCTCCGCAGGCCCCGCACCCAGGTTGCCTTCTCCCTCGGGCCCCGGGCTGCTGCTTGAGGGTTGGCCCACCGCACCATCCTCTTTCTTTAGGGCAGCGGCTTTGTCGTCTTTCTTCGTGGTGGGTGGATCAGGCTCTTTCTTTGGATGTGGGGTCCCAGGTTCTTTCTTTGCATCTGGGGGGCCAGCTTCTCCCTTTGGGTCTGAGGTGCCAGTTTCTTTCTTTTCATCTGGGGGCCCAGGACCTTTCTTTGGATCGGGTGGGCCAGACTCTTTCTCTGTAGCCGGAGGTCCTTCACCTGCTGTACCTTTAGGTGTCTCGTCTGCAAAGGAAGTGGGATCCCAATCAGGATTCTCCCTCCTCCCCCAGCCAGGCTGACCAGAGACCAGCTCTGGGCCCAAGTCCCCACCTAGGCAGCAGCTTGTGAATGTTTATCCCACTGAGGCTCTGGGGCCATTCCACGGGTTCTAGAGATGGGCTGCTGAGGGTCTTGGACGCCCTCGTGGGAGGCTCCGGGTCCTCAAATGCACCTTGATGCCCCCCATCGCTTGCCCTAAGTGTGTGAGTGCCCTGCACAAGGCTCCTCATTTCCCCAGTCTCTCCGGGGAGGGCTTCATGTCGGCCCTCGACCCAGCCCAACTTTACCCAGAGATCGTCCTCATTTCTGGGTCCTTCGTGTGCCATACAAAAAGGCCTGGGGCACAGAACTCCCGCTGAGGAATGGGCCCGGCCCTGAGTCAAACACCCCTTCCCAGGCTCCTCCCTCTGCCTCCTGCCCCAGCTTGGCACCTGTTGGTGGGCTCTGGAGTCCCAGCTCCACTGCTCCGTTTTCTGTCGCCATGAGGTAGGGAGGCGTGTGCTGCTGCTTGTCTAACTCAGGTCTTTCTAGCTGCAGAAAGAAGAGTGAGGTGTGTCAGGCTGTCAGATTCTCTTCTTGTCTGGCTGAGCGGAGCCAGGGCCCAGCTGATTGAGGGGAGAGAGAGGTACCTGGAGCAGCGAGGGGCAACCTGGTGGCCGCCTGACTTGCAGCGGCTGCCCAGGAGCACTCCTGGGGCAGTTGTAAGGGATTGGGCTGGGTGGGCAGAGGCGGGGGCAGGGGTGCAGGCAGGGGAGGCGGGGACGGAGGAGAGGATCTCTTACACCAGGGGCCATGCAGCTCGGACTGCCACCACCTGTCACTCTTGGCCCCCGTTCAGAGGACACGGCATTCTTCCCACAGACTGATGGAGGGGGGAGAGTAGTGTTAGAACAAGCAGGGAGAGAAAAGGGAGGGGGCCACTGGGCCCCCGAGGGAGCAGCCTATCCCCAGGCCTCCCCCGGTATCACTGGCTTGGACGGGATCGGGCAGGGGGCCTGGCCCAAGAGGAGCTCCCCGGCAGGGCCAGAGGACAAGAGCATGCTTAGTCTGGACGCCGGCTCTGCCCACCTGCGCGCCATGACTCCTGGGGTTGCCCAGAAGCTGGTGAGAGCCACGCAGGCCCCAGGGATAATCCCTCTGACCCCACTGCCCAGCTCTGTGCCCGTGATCCCTGCTCTTGACCTCCGGACCTGCTTGGGGGCATCTTTGGGGAAGAAATTGTCCCAGGGGCACTTGCTCAACATATCCATGGACCTGAAAGCCTTTTCTTTTAAAAATGAATTTTTGTTGGGCTCCTGGGGAGACAGAGGCTGGCCTGCTTTGAAGGGGAGGGTGCTGGTGGAGAGTCTTTTCCGAGAATCCTCCACCATAGTGGGGACCTGGGGGCTACTCAAGCCCGAGGTGATCAAGCTGAGGTGGGATGGGGAGAGGTGTGAGCCAAAGAGCCTTCCATCCTGCAGGTGCTGCCAGCCCAGAGCCTGTCTCTGAGGGAGGCCTTGAGAACTGGCTGGGCTGAGTGCTCTGGAAACAGCTCTGCAGGGAGCGTCTGGGTTCAGGGCCTCCACGGGAACTCTACCTCTCACGTGGAGCCCACCACCCCTGCCCCCAGAGGGAGGGAGGCAGAAATGACCAGAGAAAGCAGCAAGTCTGAGCAAAGGAAAATTACGTAGCTGTGAACAAGACTGAGGATGCCGGGAGTGAAAGGATACAAGGCAACCTGCAAAAGGCGGGGTGGGGGGGGAGTAAGCCATGTGCAGAACAGCAAGTAGAATATGCTATTTCATTGGGCAAAAGGGGGTAGTAGGTACAATAATACATAAACTTGTACCTTACACACATAAGAATTTCTTTCGGATGATAAGCAAGAGACTGAGGAACGGGGGTGGGAGCGAGCTGTCACGGCACACCCTTTTCCTTTTTTTAAATTTGCACCATGAAGTATGTGAATGGAATACTGTTTGAAATGAATGAGGTTTTTTTTTTAAGTGAGCAAATGTTGAGCTTGTCGGTGTTAGAGGCTAGTAAAAATCAATGTTAGGGTCCCTTCCCCAATCTTTTTTTTTTTTTTTTTAAGATTTTATTTATTTATTTGACAGAGAGAGATCACAAGCAGATGGAGAGGCAAGCAGAGAGAGAGAGAGAAGCAGGCTACCTGCTGAGCAGAGAGCCCGATACGGGACTCGATCCCAGGACCCTGAGATCATGACCTGAGCCGGGGTCCCTTCCCCAATCTTGATGCCCTTCCTGGCCTTCCTCACCTCTGGTTCTCTCCTTCTGGGTCCAGGTGACAGTCTGCCTCTCCTGGGGAGCAAAAATACCAATGAATGCCAGTCTAGTATTTGCTCCAAGTGTTCTTAGGTAGATTCACTCATGTGAATTTCAGAACAACCCATTGAGGTAGGTTCTACTACAGATGGGGAGACTGAGGCACAGAGCAGTTCCGTAACTTATCCAAAGCCATATGGATTGTCAGGGACTGAACTAGGATCTGAATGAACCCCAGCTCTCCTAAGGGAAGGGAGCTCCCATTTGTTTTTTTTGTTTTTTTTTGGAGGCTCTGCTGTTAGCTCGACGCACTTTGTCTGAAAACTTCATCTTGATAATAACTCTGTGGGGAGCTTCCATCCTATTTCCTAGATGAAGACGGGGGATCAAGAGAGTAACGTGTGCAAAGTCACTCCACAAGGGAGTTGAGCCAGAAATGTCCTTCTTCAAAGCCCAATGTCCTCTTTCTTCCCTAAAATCTCCCAGCCTGTGTCTCACCCTCTCTCCCCACCTAGTGCCCACTAAAGGGTCTGACAGCGTTCTGAGGGTTGAAATGCTTCTTCTCGTGCCTGTTCAGGGGAGCCCCTGGCCCTCTATCTGTTCATTCCTGCAGCACGTTCTGGTTTCGGGTGAGATGTTGCGCCCTCCTCCAGGCTGATCCCACCACTGATGGGTTCCAGGACCTCCTAGAGGGCAGGGGCTTTGTGACGCTCGCAGGCGTGTGTCCCCAGCACAAAATGTACTTGCCAGGCAGTGTTTGGTGAGTAAGCGACTGACTAGCAAGGCTTTGGCCTGAGTTTGTGGGATTACTCTGGTACGATGGCCCTTGCTGACATTCCCCTGTTATTAACCACGGTTGTCGGCCTGTATTTAGGGAGTGCGCCCTTGGGGCCAGGCCTGACTCTGCCAAGGGCTTTACCCAGCTCTCTGGAACCTCACAGAGGACTTTAGGGCCAAGGATTAGGCCACTTTAAAGTGCGGAAGCTAATGCTGAGAAAAGGGAATTTTATGGTTCCCACATTAAGTAACGTTTCTTTCTTTCTTTTTTTTTAATTTTTTAAAGATTTTATTCATTTATTTGACAGAGAGAGATCACAAGCAGGCAGAGAGGCAGGCAGAGAGAGAGAGAGGGGGAAGCAGGCTTCCCGCGGAGCAGAGAGCCCGATGCAGGGCTCGATCCCAGGACCCCGAGATCATGACCCGAGCCGAAGGCAGCAGCCCAAACCACTGAGCCACCCAGGCACCCCTAAGTAACGTTTCTTAAGCTCTTACTAAGTGGGGCAGGCCCGGGGGGTAAGCAACTTCGTAGCATTTGTGGCAACACACCTACCGAGTAGTGGTTAAGGAGCTCTGAGACTAGTAACCAAGGCTGGGACAAACGCTTGCCTTATCTGTGGGATGAGCACCTTCCTCATAGGGGAGGTATATAAAGCATTTAGCACAGTAAGTGTTGTAGACATGGCAGCTGTTTTCTCCCCATTTCACAGATGTGACAGGAAAACTGAGTCACGGGGCAAACTCACAGAGCTGGGTTTTGAAGCTCAGCTCAGAACCACTCTGCCCCTCCCAGGGTGGCTGGGAGCACTCAGCCAGCACACGGTATGGACAGTGCTTGGCACAGTCCATACTGTAATAGATAATGTGGTGGACATCCCAGGTAGAGCGCTCAGCTGTCCCGGCAGGCTCCTCTGCGGTCCCTCCCGCTGGGATGAGAGGCTGGCCTGGTTCCGGATCCACGGGATTGCCTGCAGCTTGCTCCCCCGCCCCGGGTTAAGCTCAGCCGGGCCAGCTGCTCCCTGGGAGTCCCCGGGCTTCTTCTCAGCGCTCTCTTGGAGGCACAGGGGAGGGGCATGGGGAAACCTCCTCCTCCCAGCCAGGGGCTGCCAGAGACCCTGCCCACCCCTCAAACGGGGCTCTCCCGCCCTGGACCAGCTGTGCAACTGCCCTCTTTGCCTCCACAGGGGCAGGGCAGGAAGTGGGGCAATGCCAGGACCAATTAAACCCGCCAGGGGAATTAAGGTCAGCAGGACGCAATTATGCCTGTTGGATTTAACAAGGCCAGAAGGAAGGTTTCTCCAGCCAGAGTTCACGGCTCCTTAGGCCTCATGCCCTGGATGGCTCTGCATTCCAGAAGCCTGGCTTCTCAGGCTCACCCATCCCTGGGAGAATTAATTGGGAGTGGAGGGGTTAACTTCACCCCGGGCACTGCTTCCCTGGCTCCTGGAAGGAAATTGACCCAGCCAAGAGGCTTTAAAAGGCCCTGCTCAGAGAAGACATTTCCTGGCCTAACCTTCTCCCTGCTCGGCTGTGATGGAAAATCCAGGGAGTTGAGTAACCTTTCTGACTCCAAAGAGAGCTGCCAATTGCCCTCACATCTTTCCTGTGGTCCTGACATGGGAGCCACTCAGGACTGTTTTCTCCTGCCCACTCCCACCTCCGGCCACTAAGCCTGGGGCTGGGGCAGTACCTCTCAATCCTCTGGGTAAGGCCTAGGGAAGACCCTGACCTTCCTTCCAAGGCTGGTAAGCCTATGGACACTCTGTGTGGCAAACTGAACAAAGATCCCTCTGGAAATTCAAACAACACCTGATCCATCTTGAAATCATGGATTGTTTACTGGATGCTCTAATCTGTGGCAAGGGCTAATGTGGTCACTTCGGAGTCATGGAGATGAGGAAGGATAACGATAGAATCATCACATGGTACATTTTTGGTGAAAAATGTAAAGTCATTCATGAAGTGGGATCCTTTTTTGCTGTTAAAAACATTTATTAACGGGGTGCCTGGATGGCTCAGTTGGTTAGGCCTCTGCCTTCGGCTCAGGTCATGATCCCAGGATCCTGGAATTGAGCCCCACATTGGGCTCTCTGCTCGGAGAGGAGCCTGCTTCTCCCTCTCTCCCTCTGTTGTTCCCCCTGCTTCTGCTTTCTCACTCACTTCTCACTCAAATACATAACATTTTTTAAAAAAACATTTATTAAGAAAATGAGAGAATGTCTGGAGGGATATAAATGCACATATTAATAAGTTGGGGAGTAGAGATGGTTTTTATTCTTTGGCTCTTCCAATTTTTTTGAAATGACCATTTGTGACTCTAAGTGGATTAAAAATTGGAAACGTATCAATAAGCGCACAGATTTCTTTACTTCAAGAAAGTGGCACACCCTACAAGAGATATAAAAACAGCATGAATGGGACGCCTGTGTGGCTCAGTTGGTTAAGCAGCTGCCTTCAGCTCAGGTCATGATCCCAGTGTCCTGGGATCGAGTCCCACATCGGGCTTCTTGCTCAGCAGGGAGCCTGCTTCTCCCTCTGCCTGCCATTCTGTCTGCCTGTGCTCACTCTCTCCCCCTCTCTCTGATAAATAAATAAAATCTTAAAAAAAAAAAATTTAAATTAAAAAAAAACAGCATGAATTGGGACTGCAGGTCAGTGATGACTTCTTGGATGAAGGCATGGCTCTGGCCAACTTTCTCAGTGCCCAGAACCCCGAGTTTGTTTTCAATGAAGCCTCTTTAGAAGGGAACCCCAGGCCTCTCTTTCTAACCAACATTCAGGTGGCTGTCATGCACACCCAAGTTTGAGAACCCCCAAGTCAGAGGGTCAGCTTCGGGGCCCTCCTGAGAGAGTCCGCTGGTGCAGCAGGTAAGCTCTTCCAGCCTCTAGAGCCTGGGCTGTGCTTCTCCCACGACCCCGGCACCTTGGAAATGTCTGGAGAGCTTCTACAACCCCTGAAGCTTGAACCCCTCCTGACTTCAGGCTACTGGAAGCATAATCTTTAGGAGGTGCAGCCCAGAATGCTGGTATATTTTGAATCTTCCCAGAAGATTCTGATGTGCAGTTGGGGTTGAGAACCACTGCTCTGCGGCTCTCCCAGGACAAGAACATCACCTCATTTCTTTGAAATGCCCCTACAAGCTAGGGTACAATGGCACACATGATGGGTGTTCTCTTCTGACGTGTTATGCGGACGGTATATCCGGTCTTAGTATCTGGGGCTCTGGGGATCTAGATCCAGATCCAGCTCAGGACAGGGATCGTGTCCATCAACTTTGTATCCCAAGGACCTAGTGCAAAAAGGGGTGCCATCATGAAGTAAAGGTCACGAATACTTATTGTGTGTTTACCATGTGCCATACTAACTCCCTTAATCTTCAGAACAACTTGATGAAGTAGATACTGTTTTCACTCCCATTTCCAAGGGAAAACCGAGGCATGGAGGAATAATTTGCTCAAGGTTTCCAAGAGAGGGTTCCAGGGGCATTGGAATGTAAACCCCAGCCGGGGGAATTGTTCCCTGGGACAGCAGTCCTCTGGGGGCGTTCTGTGGACCCGCAGACCAGCCTCATGCGTTCCATGAGTTCAGCTCCCGAGCTCTCCTGCTTAATTACAACTCCGTACCACTAAATGCCCACTGGAGAGTGAAATCGAGTGAGTGAAAAAGACTGAGACCTCGTCATCAGGTTGGTAGCCCAGGGCCTGACATTCAGCAGGTGCTCTGTAAGTGCTGAAGAGCAAGGACTCCCACTTTGGAGGGGCCCCGGGACAATGGGAAACCTCCCCTTTCTGCCTCTCCCCTGTCTCAGCCCAACTCTGCAGCATAAACAGCAAAGCCAAAAATAGCCAGGTAATGACGTCAGAGGAACAAGGTCATCTGAAAATTACCCAGGGCCACTGGACACCTCCCTATAGGATCAAGTAGCAGGAGGGTACCCCAGGCTGCTGCAGCTGTTCCAAGAACAGGAAACGTCCCAGGAGCAGACTTGGAAGCACCACTTCAGGAGGGCAGGGCCAGTGGGGGCAGGGGACAAACACAGACACATGGAAGAGTAAAAGCAAGACCCAAGTCCCGAGTAGAGACCTGGGAGTCGAAAGGAATTCAACTTCGCACAACGAGTTATACCTGTCACGCGAGCCCAGGAAATGGCTCAAAAAGTGGGGAATGCATGTTCTGTCCTGCTGCACAGGATGGCTTCCCTGGCTGCCATTGAGCTATTTATAAAACTTGAGGTCCATTTGCTAAACTGGGTCCCCATAAGAACCGGGGGGTGCGAGGAGCGGCCGTGCCTGGGATGGCCAGGGGCGTCCAAACCAGGAGGGGGCTGGGGCAAAGCACATTCTGGCCCTTTGACCTACCCTGGCGAGCATTCAGTCCTGCCAAGACTTGTGACTTTATTGACTGGCACCTGCCACCTCCCTGACAGGAACCCAAGCCTCCAGCACGGTCTGAGGACATGCCTGCTGGGTGAAAGTGGGGAGAGACGATCTGCCTCCCAGCCCCTGGGACGCTTTGCTGGAGGCTTCCCATTGCAAGGCTAAGAGCTGAGTGAGGGCTCCAGCTCCAAATGCAACCTTCACAGGGTACTTGCTCCCAGGTCCTGAGTTGCTGGTCCTGGAAGTAGAGAGAAACAATTTCTTTTTCACCCGATGTGGTGGTGGTGGGGGTGGTCTCTCATCAAGCGTCCTCCAGCTCCAGAAAGAGCCAGAACAAGCCCAGCCCCTACAGCTGGCTCTGCTTAAGGGATGCACCTGGTGCGGGGCAGAGGGTACCCGAGGGCAGACAGACCTGGATCCGCACTCTGCCACCTCCCAGCAATGTGACTTTGGGAACAGTCATTTAAACATGGAGCCTCAGTTTCCTCATCTGTCATATGACTAGTTGGAAGGCCCCATGGAAAAGCCTTCTGCTCTCCTTTATTCTGGTAATGGAGCGTTGGCTAGGGAGGTAAATACCTACTCAACGAATCGGCAGCTCTCCCGTGTCACACGGGCAGACCTCACAAAGGTGACACCCCAGGGAGCTGCAGAGAAGGGTGTTCTGGCCCCCCAGACCCCCTGTTGTTTGGCCTCCGTGGGAGAGAATGGCTGCTGGCTCCCCAGCCCATAGAGCCTCCGAGTTGGGAAACCTGTTGTCTCTCAGGACCTGCATGCACGTCTCTTTCCTGGCACGGTGGTCCTCACACTTGGGAATGCATCGGTCCCCTTGAGGGCTTGTTCGAACACCCATCGTTGGGCCCCACATCCAGAGGGTCCAACTCAGGAGGTCTGCAATGGGGCTGGAGAATTCACATTTCTGGAACTCATGAGGCTGGTCTGCGGATCCACAGAACGCCCCCAGAGGACTGCTGTCCCAGGGAACATTCTCCCCAGCCCCCGCTGCTGAGCTTGCAGCCTAATTCCTACCCATTTTCCTAAGGCTTCTGAGTAATAGGAATGTTCTATATGTGGTGAGGAAAATGCAGAAACGCTCAGTTGTCACTACAGCTAGTATTTCAAGAAGCTGCACAAAAACTGAAGCCGTGAAGGGCAGTGGGTACAGGCAGCCCCTTCCCACTCCTCTCTGAGCGCCTGCGCTGGGTGGCTTCCCGTGTTTGTCCCTACTGCTGCTGTAACAAATTACCACAAGGGAAAGAAAAAGGCTAATGAGCCGTCAGAATCAGTGAGCCTCCAGTGTAGACATCAACCTCCAGCCAGTAAGGGTGATTTCTATAGGCTCAACTCAAATCTCTCCTTTCTTGCCTGCACAAACTCCCATGGAGTCTCTGAGAGGTCTCTCTGCTCCTCTTGCTGGTGGTTAACTCGCAGCTGCTGGCCCCGTCCTGTCAGGTTGTTAGCTTTGGGCAAACAGCAGGGGCTTCTGGCAACCCCCGGTGACACATACCCTCTGATAATTAATACTGAGCATATGACTCAAGTGTGGTCACACTGAGTCACACTAGCCAACGAGAATAAGAGCCCAATGTGACAGTCACCGTTGCTGCTCAGAGTGCCTTTGGGTCATGTTAAAGCTGGGAGCAAACTGTCCTCCAAAGAGCAGGAGGAAAGGTCCTTTCTAGAGACATCGTTCTAACTTCTACGGTGAGGAAATTGAACGCAGAGAATTCAAAATGACATGCTCAAGGTCAGAAAGCCTGAAGCCACTCTCCCAATTCCTAATCCGGGGTTTTATCCACTAAAGACTGCTGTGTTCTTCCTGAACCTTGTGACAATTAACCCAAAGCAATCCGAGTCCCCTTGACCATGAACACTGAAAACTGCAGTGGAGAGAAACAGAAGAGCAACAAGGCAAGATATCCATTTTACCGTGATGTCCTTAAACTGCCTCCAACAAGAGAAAAACCACTACTAGATATTCTCACATCTTGGAAAAGCCAAGGATGGGAGGGACTTCCTTGCAGTAGTAAGAATTCACTGAACATTCTGTGCAGTCTTTAACCAGTTCCAAGGTCAAGAGAAACATCAGAAAATATGTGTGTGTGTCAGAGGACATTATTCGGGGATTAGTCCCCTGGAGTGATCTGGGCTAGATTTCCGCTTCCAGAACAACCGTTGGAAAGTCCTCAACAAGACAGCACACTGGTCTCCAACATACTTCACTGAAGTTCAAATGGTAATCCAGGGGCAGGAGAGCTCCCTAGAGGTGCCCTCTTGCAATGGTGGAGCAGGTGGCTACAGAAAAATATAAATATGAAAGTAGGCTTGGTGTGGTTAGAACAAAAGGTCTGTTAAAAATTCTGAAAATACTCAAGTTGAAATAGCCTTACTGATCTTTCCAACTCTCCTCATTTGACAGAAGTGGAAACTCAAGTCCAGAAAAGGAGAGTGACTTGTTACAAGTCACGCAGTGTGTCAGTGACGGAAGTCAGATTGGATTCCCTGCCCCTACTCTTCCCAAAGACACATCAGTCTTGGTCTTAACTCTAAAAAAGACAAAGGGTGTCTTCTTTTCAAATCTGATCTGAAGGCTTGGAGACAACAATCAACTATGTAAGTCTGTCTGAAAACGCAGAGTTCTAAGACTTTAAATAACATAATGAGAGTTGTCTCCAGAAAGGCTTTGCCAAAGGCCAGTAAACGCTTTCTCTAGGCATGAGGCCGGTAACATGGACATCACGGCAGCTAAAAGGAGCTTTCCATTTTGCAAATGTGTATGCCAGGATCATGTCATTAACTATACTTTTGGGAGGAGTTTATATTTTCTTTTAAAATTTTAATTACAAAGCTTGAAAATGGTTTGAAACATTTTGTTTAGAGACAGACATGATACAAAAGAGGCATGAAAAAATCTGTCCTATAAATAGAGTCTAGAAAAATTCTTTGCAAAACAAGCATTTTCAGTGGGGAGAAGCAAACTCAAAACAATGGAACAGTATGTTGCTGTTAAAATTGGCATTTACAAAGTATGCAGTAATATGGAAATATATTTGAGTTGCTACTATGCTAAGTGAAACACACACACACACACATATATACACACACACCAGAACATCCCTGGCAAGTATATAAATGTGGTAAGAAAAACTCTTCAGTGGTAGAGAAAACCCTTCAGTGTCAAGAAACAGACTAAAGCTTCATACAAGAAAAAAACAGATCATACAAAGTGTACCATGATCAAGGTGAGTGATGTATTTTTTTCTCTTTGTTCCTATTACCAGGTATTGTCAGAATGGTATTTGATTAACAATAAACCCTACCTTAAAAACTGAAAAAAAAAAGTTGTAGAACCCACCCAATATTTTTGCATAGAGTGAATTCTGTCACTTTCTAGTCACTTAGCAGCATGTCTCTAGGACGTGACTGTGTGCACACGCTCCTGGGTAGGAGCATGTCAGTGTCAGGCTAGAGACTTTTCAACTCTCCTTACCACCAAGCAAGCTTGAAAAATGCTGCCCCAAACTGTTTTTCAGATTACTGCTTAAGACCATTGACTCCATTTTGTATCTTGACCCACTGAAAACTACGTCTCCCACCCTTGCTCCTGAAAGAAAACCTGGGAATAGCTTTGGTGCCAAAACAAAGCAGAGAAACAACACTTGGCTACAATTCTTAACACATCCACATGCTTGTCTGGGATGTTCTAGGATACTAGTCCCGTAACTACATGGGTCTCAGCACATCAGAGAGGCCAGGTTTTTATTCTTTTCTGGCTAACAAAATTTTAAGGACAAGGCAGAAGGTAATTGATGTCTTCAGGTCAAGGTTAATTAAGTCTGGTGAAATATTTTCTGATAAAACCCAGAGTTTTCTAAGCTGTTTCTCCTACCCCTCCAACCATGGTTTCTCTGGGTGGAATGTCAGCATCTGCCAAACCGTTTCAGGAAGCTGATACCCTCAGCACATAAGAGCCCTGCTTTGACCCGAGCTCTGTCTGTTATTCTATTGCAAGAACGAAAATAACAAATACCATGAGACATTTTCAATGTCCGTATCCTTCACGGCAGCACTAGAAAATAGAGTGGGTATGCAAGAAGACAAAGGAAACAAGGCAAAAGTATGTTTGTCCCCAGGCTTTTTTTTTTTTTTTTTTTTTTTTTGTAGCAACTACACTGGCTTCAGCTGGATAACAAATTGTCCTGGAATTCTTGGCGTTGGTGCAAACATGTCAGCTCCCTGGTTACGCCTTCGTCACCACTCAAAGTACCACACACTTTAACCTTCCTGCTCTTTCCATAGGCCTGGGTTTGTCCCGTATCCAGGAAACTTTATATGTTGTCTAAACTGAGCATCCCAGCAGGCTGCAAGGCAGATGGCAGCTCAGGACTCAAAATGTTGACTGATTCCTACCTGGATCCGCACCACCACGCTGTAACTCAGCCTGCTTCTGCAGAAATCGGAGCCCAGCCACGTGGCTAACAGCTTTTTTAACTGCTACTCTCAGCAATGAAGAACTTTCTCAGCAGATAAGATTCAGAAGGGAACTGAAAAGGAAGCAATGTCGAGATTTATCCAAGGAGATGCACAGGCTTCACCAGATACCCAGGCCAAGCCCCTAAGGCTCAGCTAGGCCAGGAGGGGGTGGGAGACCAGGTGTTGCTGACCTGTCCTCGAGTCCTTGGAACCTCAGGTCACTAGCCTAGGATATCTGCAGAGGATCTAGACTCTTCTCCAAGTCTGCCTCCTTGTCACTAGGTTCTCCTAAGAGGCTTCATACTTCAGTCGGGGGAAGTCAGAACAGGCCCAAGGTAGTGCCTGAACATCATTCAATCCAGAACACATATGAAAAGAGCAAGGTACAGACTGTAAAGCATGATACTATTTGTATAAAAGTTAAAGGAGAGAGGAGATAGAAATACATCTATGGTGACTGTCCCTGCAAAGGAACACGCCTGACAGCACTATCTCTGATGACGGGAACTGAACAGTTGGGAGAAAAGGTGGAGGACTTCGCCTTTGTAACTTGTGAATTCTGAACCATGTGAATGTACGTTTCAAGGAGCAAATTAAAAACAAATGCGGAATGCTACAATCTTATTATTACAAGAAAAGAAAAATGCCCTTGAAATCTGCGTGTTACATAAAAACCTTCCGGAAGAATATGCAATTGTTAGCAATGGGGTACCCCTGGGAAATGGGAGCAGGGAAATAAAGAGACTTGCATGGTTTATTCTATATGGTCTGAATTATTTTAATGGTTTCCAAAAGACATACTATACTCCTTTGGCAATTTTTACTTAAAAAAAAAAAAAGGAACATCTTTAAGCACGGCAGCCTCATCTCCAAAAACAATCTCTGAACTCCCTCAGTACTTTTAGTGTCTCACATTACTCAGTCACATCTCGTCTTGTTCCAATGCCTTGTATACGGGTGTTCTCTCCGTTAAACCGTGGCTGCCACGGTAGCTCCTACTGCCCAAGCTCCACTTTCCAGGGACACAGCTCTGTGGAAAAGAACCGGCAAGGCATAAAACAGCAGTCAAGATGGCAACAGAGCAATCACACAAGGACAAAACGACCGACCACAGTAAGAGTGAACAGTAAGCTCACATGTATGTTAATGAGCACGAGACTATTAGCAATGGGAAACCATGGCCAAGTCAAAACAACGCTGAAAACAAAGTCCTTCCCAGAAACTGTGGGAATGCTAACCATCGGCATGTGCGCATGAGCTAGAAGCCTTGTAAGATTGCCAAGCATAGTGTGACAGCCAGATTTCTCAGTAAAATTCAGTAAATTCCTATCAGAGGGCAGGTTCTTTGCTTAGGAAAATTTCAGAGCAAATTCTGGGTGTTGAAAGTGCAGCTCCCACTAGAATATGGCTGGAAGGGATAAAGAACCTGACTTCCTCTGTAAGATAGAAGTGGAAATTTTGAGCTTTGGAGGAAATGGGAGACTATTAGAAACGAGGATCATGAAGAAAGAGAATGGGGTACTAGACAGACGGAGCTGAGGAGAAACAGCCTGCTGCTGGGAAACTGAGGAA
Organism: Mustela putorius furo; assembly: GCF_011764305.1. NCBI lineage: Eukaryota > Metazoa > Chordata > Mammalia > Carnivora > Mustelidae > Mustela > Mustela putorius. The sequence continues at coordinate 1,754,563 of NW_025421464.1, read as the reverse complement.
TTCTGGGGAGCAGGAGGCAATGGATGTCTGCATCTCAGTTTTAAGGTCTTTGCTCTGAAGTAATGTAATCCCATTCTGTTGCCTCTCCAAGACTGTCACACATTACCACCCCGACATGGGCCTGTCTGGAGAGGGCAATCCAGAAGGATCCAGTAGGTCCATAATTCTCAGTAATGCTCTTTCTAGGACCCTCATTTTGAGGGTTGGATTTATTCTCTTCCCTGCAATGACTAAAATTTTAAAAAATGGGTGAAATACATAAAACATTTGATACCAGATGGAAATATATGAATGACCATGAACTGTCAAAAACTGCCAAAAACTGTCAAAAACAGGACAGATAATCTATGTACCTTCCTCAATTACCCTCTTTCTCGCACACCACGTCCAATATATCAAGTCTTGCCAGTTACAACTTCAGGATACACTCAGAACCCAACCATTTCTCACCAACTCCACTGCTGCTACCCCAGCCCAAGCTCCTATTAACTCTCACCGACATGCCCCAACCCATTCCAGTCTATTCTCCACATGGTAGTCAGAGAAACATTTTCTACATGACAGGAGAGAGGACAGCTGCTTGCTTATGGTCTGTCTTCCCTCCTAAAAGGTAAGCTCCATGAAGGCAAGTTCTTCTGTTCATTGTTCTACTCCCAGAGACTAAGTGGTCCCAAGGTATATACACTTAGCGCCAAGTAAATAGTTGTTAAATGAATTGCATGAGTAAGTATGGCCCTGTAATCTACACTTATGGGAATGAATAAGGGAATTATATCTTGCATCGGTCAGTGGTCTTCAGGAGGCTCAGGGATCTGCAAATCATGTCTCGCTTTATCATCCGTCACCGAATCTACAACAGCCTGTTCATAATGCTCATTGAATGAATAAATGAAAGGAATGTAAAATAAGTTTACTATCTTCTAGAGTGCCTAGGACTGGCGTGGGCTGAATATGGATGCTCTTATATCCTTTAGCTCAGAAGTAGAGGACTAGTGAAGAGTACAGTTCATAAATAAGGACAAGTGTAAGAGAAAATACAGTATTTAACATGGATCTAGCAAATTCTGTGCCAGCTACAAAAATACAGAGATGACTAAGATAATTTTTATTTTCAAGGACTAAGAAAATTTTAGATATCTGGGTCTCTACCAGTTTGTGAACAAGTAATTCAGCAGTATAACTGTTCTACTAGAGATATATACAGGAAACATTTGAGAGGCACACAGAAGGAAGTGATCACTCTTGCCTGCAGAGGTCGGGGTTCAAGGAAGGATTTATGAAAAAGATTTTACTTTAGCCTTATAAGGAATTTTCCAGATGAGAAAAAACACATTTAGGAAAGAAGGCACAGGTCTGTGTGAAGGCATAACACACGTGGATTGCCTTCCAGAGTATTTCCGGGAAGGGAGTTAACAAAATAAGGAAGGCCAGAAAAGCGTTACAAAGCACATTCCTCTAAGGACAGAGCCTGTGCTTTAAAAAGTTCCTGGACCCTCCTTCTCTCAAAGTACCCATTTCTCCAATAAGATGTGACCTCCAAGGGGGCTTGACAGAATTAAAAACATGAAGTAACAAAATCAGGGAAGGGAAGACAAACATATTTATTCCTCTCCAGTTTATCAGAGGACTTAAAATGTGTACTGGACAGCATCCCCTATTATCAGCATTGACAAGGAAGAACGTGCCTTAACAGCAACTCTGCCCCAAAACTTGCCGATGGATGCCATGAGGCTCCATGTCGGTCCATGGTCTTCCTCGTGGCTGTGCAATTAATGAGACTTCCGCCCTTGTAGAGACAGTCTACTTGACTCTAAATTCATTTGGGGCAGAAATGAGGAAAGAATCTGATACACTGACTGTTCCTCAGGAAAGCCATGACTTAAATCCTATCTTAGTATTTAACTATCTTTATTTTCTGGTTAAAAAGAAAAAAGGGAGAGGGGAGTGAAGAGGCAACAGAGAGTATCTACTGTGCTGATACAGAAACTTCAAACTTAGTCAGAGTTAAGACTCATATTAAAGGTTGACTGATGGTTCAAAGAAATCATCACATGGAGTCAGAGCAAGACATGCATCAGTTGGGTCTCATTCTTAGTCTCAATAACGTAGGAAAACAACTCTCAACAAAATTGGAGTCCACACTTGTCAGGTACACTCTGTTGGGCGTGGGCAGGTAAAAGTCTTGAGAAATGGGTTCTCTCCATGCCCTGGTGACAAGGAAAGAAGGCTCCTGGTTTGATGAAAAGAGCAGCTCCTGTTCTCAGGTGGTGCCTGCAGCTCACGGCTCAGGTTAGCAGTGGAATCGAGTGGAGAACTTGGGAGAAACGGGCACAGTCAGAGGCTGGTCACTTGACTTTACTTCCACACCCTGGTACTTGCGTATTGGATTTGCCTTGTGCACCTGCAGAGTAAGGACAGAGAATTACCACTGATCAGGATGTTAGAGAACTATGCATATAGTTGTTTTCATTTATTTTTTTCTTCTTGAGAAAATGTTTATATAGTCTTAAGAGATCCAAATCACTATCCAAGAGGGGGTAAAAAATGCAACACAGCATAAAGGAAAAGCACGTGAGCTTTTGCGCCCAAGTAGGTTTCTGTTCAGGTCTTGGGGGTCCCTCAGTCTGCACCAAAGAACATCAAGCCTAACTCCAGCTTGAGCTTGATTGTTTTTTTTATTAGGGCTAACGGAGCTGCACACAACTGCAGCAGAAAAGAGATACATGTTAAGAACCCATCAGCCTGGGGAGTGGGGGGGCTGGGATAAATGGGTGATGGACATTAAGAAGAGCATGGGATGTAATGAACACTGGGTGCCATAAGACTGATGAATCACTGAACTCTACCACTGAAACTAACAATACACTGTATGTTTAAACAAACAAACAAACAAACAAACAAAACCTCCCAGAGTACAATCTTAAACTTATCAAGACTTAATAGTCACCCAAACCATGGACAAACAAATAAAGAAAAACCATAACCAGGAAGGGCTGCTGGGAGAAAGCCAGCCTTCCTTCTGGGCAGTCTAAAACAATCCTGAATTAAGTCAGGTTAGTGAGAGCTAACTAGCATCGACTGAACTGTGCTTTAGGACGCTGACACCAGTACCAGCCTACACTGAGAATCGTTGTTAAGTAACACCTCGAAGATGGGGACAAATACAAGAAGCAGTACCGAGTGTTGAAGAAAAATCAAAGAACTTCAGGCTGGAAAAAAGGCTGGTTCTGTGAGCATATCTAGAGTGGGAACTGTATCATTTTTTTCATCCAATCAGCAAAGGGCAGCTTGGGTTTTTCCAACAAGTTAGTCCCTTTAAGTTTGTCCCTAAAACCTTCCCAAGGCCACAGTCATCTCTGCCAACAGCTCTAACAGCAGCTGGCCTAGGCTTTTGAGACAAAACTGCAACAACTTATGTATTTATATAATCTTCCTTTTATCAGTCTCATGAAGTTCCATCTGAAACTGTCTCTTTGCTCATTAATGCAGTGAATGCACCTTGCTGCCCTCTGAGTGAAAAAGTCCTAACTGCAAATTAAGCTTTCTTTCTGGATAACTTAATATCTAAATCATTTTTCTAGTGTTAGCATTGAAGGTCACATGGACCAATAGGTGCTATAACCCCAAGAAATTTGAGTAAATTATTAAGAGAAAAATGAAAATGCAGTTGCAATGTAATTCCCATGTCCTTCCCTACCTACATATTCTTGTCTAATTGCAAAACCACATCGGTTTTCTTAAGTGTAAAGGAAATAAAAATGAGATAAATAAATAAATCCTAGGAATGCATCACTGTGCATGTTATACCACATGATATCCTCCTTATGAAGACCCCCCAGAAGAAATTCTGTCTGAATTCAGTATCAAGACTAGTTTTTTTTGTTGTTGTTGTTGTTTTTAACTATTAGCTTGTTTGTATCTCATGAACACTGTGAGTTTTGTAACCAACAGGTTGGTTTCTAAAAAGAGCCAAAATTAAGGCTCAAACGTAGCGGACACATGGATCACAATGTGCACATCTTTAACATTGTTCACATCACAATTTTGCCACCGTTCTTGGTTTGTGTGATTTTCCACCTTCACTCATCTTTGATATGTCCTGGTAGGCCACCATAGATCCTTTCTGGGACAAGGCAAGGTACAGATAAAACAGAGACAACTCTAGGTTAGTCAGTGTTAATGCTGCCCAGTTACCAGTTCTTTCCGTAGCCTGGCCAGCTCCTCCCTCTGCTGCTCTTCCTCCTGGTGCCTGGCCTCCTCCAGCTGCTGGATTTTCTGAGCTTCTACCTCAGCCATTCTCTTCTCCAGCTCCTGCCGCTCCTTGGCTCTCTTCTCAGTGGCCAGCTGGAAAGGTTCCTGAACTAGAGAACCAGAAAGGCCCTCTGAGTACAGAAACAGAGACAATATTGGTGCACAAGCACGACCTGCATAAACCCAGCCCCCTGCATGCAGCAAGTAGCACAGACACACCCGGCAACAGAAAGGCTAAATTCTAGGGAAGCCCTGTCAGCAGAAAGGAGGAACATACCACAAAGAAAAAGTCCTAGGATTTTAACAGTTGGAAGGGCTCCTGGAAACCATCTAATTCAGAGAAAAGCAAGACCCATACAGATGAAATATCTTGCTCAAAACTACACGGTGATTCTGAGACAGATGTAGGAGAAGAATCCATTTTCTGACACCTTACCTAGTGCTTTAAAGAACCAAGCGTTTTATACCTAAGGCTTGCTTCATGGAAAAGAAGACTCCAGAAAGAAGTCATGGCTCTTCCTCCCTTACTTACTACTCTTTGGGTGAGTAAAGTCCATGACTGCTGTGGAAATGCCAGCTGCCTTTGCCTAGGCTCTTGTTCTCTGAATCTGGCCCCAACATAGGCTGCAAATTCAGCACAGGTGCATGGTTCAACAAAGACCAAAAACCTGGTCCAAGAAGAGAACAACTAGATCCTCTAAAGGCAAATGCTTCTGGTTGACACAGCTGATACTGACACAACGGAGTCCTAGCATCCTCCCCGGGAAGTCTGACAATTCTGCCCTGATCCCCCAAGAATACATATAATACTACCTGCAATGGATTTCTTCTCTTTCTTGGGAACAAAGGGCTCCTGGGAGATGACGGTGTTTGGACGAGCCTTGAAGCAAGCTGCTTCTCTCTGCTGTTTCAGTTCTTCCTCCAGCTGTTAGAAAGAATGTCTGTTAGATAAGCAACAGTACAACTTTCCAGAACTGCTGCCTCAGTGGCTTAAGAACTAACGTTTCTAAATGGCTTCATCAATAAAGGCAGGAGATGACTTCATTTAAACCCCAGTTAAAACCCCCTTTACACTAAATAGATCAGACTGATAACCTTGGAATCCACGGAGAACTAGAAAATATCTTTAGGTACTTTTAAGGCATATCCGAACATAAAAATAAATGTGTGGACATTATGTACCCTTGGATGTGATCATCTATAAAGTATTCTCCCTCCCAACCCCCCAAAAAATCTAACCAGAATATTCTCTAAAGATTATATTTATTTATTTGAGAGAGAGAGAAAAGCATGAGCAGGGTGCAGAGGTGGGGGAGGGTGGAGAGGCAGGGGGAGAGGGAGAGGCAGACTTCCGATAAACAGGGAGCATAACACGGGGCTCAATCCCAGGACCCTGAGACCATGACCTGAGCCAAAGGCAAATGCTTAACCAACAGAACCCACTCAGGTGCCCCAAATCTAACCAGAATTTAATCAAGCCTTTAGGTTTAACCACTCATTTACAGGAAATACAGAAGGAACAGGAATATATTAAATAACACCATGGGAATACAATGACCAAAACTGGGATTGTGGAAAATTTATAGGACAAACAAGCCAGTTTATTCCACAAGTAATATGTAAGTAGAGGAGCCTACAGAGAAAAGGGGACTTAGAGATTTATCAAACAAATGCAATATGTGGACTTTATTTGGATTCTGATTTGAATAATTCAATGAGAGATTTGGAGATGTAAGAACACCATTTGTCACTATTAAGAGATTACTATTAATCTTTTTATGTGTGATAGTATTATGGAGGTTTTTATACTTATATTTTTAAAGATACATACTGAAGATATAAAGATACATATCTTTACTTGATATTAAAATGATACTTAGAATTCGCTTCAAAGTTATCTTTTGTTGGTAGAAATATCCAGTGTAGAGGTAGGTAGAAATGCAGATAAAATAAGATTTTCCATGTTTTGATCACTATAGAACCAAGTGACAGGTTCATGGAAGAAGATCATACTATCCTCTCTACCTCTTACCATTATACTATCCTCTTGTGTATGCTTGAAAAACTTAAAATCTTTTTTTTTCTTATTATAGGAAATATCCCACAGACATTTTATGTCATGGTCCTGGAAAGACAGATTCACTATCACTTCCAAAACAACAGTCCTAAGTTTTCCTAGGGAACACCACCACCAAGGGACTTATATGTAGTCATGTAAGCAATCAAACCTTTTGACTTCCTAGAAAGATCAGCTCAGAGCTCCTTTTGAACAATCCAGGGTAAGTGATGATATAAAAACACTTACAAACTTAGGGATTCAGGGTAATTTTTTTCCAAATAGCACATTATTAGATCCCAATTATACCAACCAACAACCAATTGTTTTTAATCACCTGTCATCTACAAAGAGCAAAGGAGGATACTATGTTGAGAAAACAGCACTCCATACTGAGGATCTATTCTCACCATACTATTTCTTATCAAAGTACTAACAGAAAGGAGTAAACACGTAGGGAAGAAATCTAATAGATGGAACAGATGAGATCTTAGAGTCCTGATGCAAAAAGAGCCTTTTAGTTCTCACATTCCCCAGATGGATCACTTGGAGCAGAGGTCAGCAAACTTCAGTCTGTGGGCCAAATCCAGCTTGCAATCCCTCTTTGTATAGACCTTGAGCTAAGTCTGGTTTTCACAGTTTCAAAGGGTTGAAAATACACACACACACACACACACACACAGTATGTGACAGAGACTATATGTCACATAAAAATTTAAAATATTTACTACCTGGTCTTTCATTTTTTATTATTTTTATTAAATATTTATTTATGAGAAGGAGAGAGAGAGAGAGAGAGAACATGAGCAGGGGAAGGGGCAATGGGAGAGGGAAATAAGCAGACTCCCTGCTGAGTGAGGAGCCTGATGTGGGGCTTGATTCCAGGACCCTGAGATCATGACCTGAGCTGAAATCAGGAGTTTGACACTAAACTGACTGAGCCACCCCAAGTTGCCCCACTATCTGGTCTTTTACAGAAAGTCTGCTGACCCCTGATTTAGAGTGAGAGTCCCTGAAATAATCCAGTATGTTAGTTTTCAGATAAATTTCTGTGTAGTGGGTCTACCTATTCTAACAAACCAACAATGATGCAATGAAAATGTTAGCTGCTCTCCCCATCCCCCACCTGGTGCTTCCAAGTCTGTGCCTTCAGAGCACCTCTTCTGTCAGTCTCCAGGCAGAAAGGCTCAATCTGAGTTGTGGTCTTCACCTTCTTCTCTGGCAGGTTAACAGTGTCAAAATGAGGCAAAGGAAGTGCCTTAAACTTAGGCACCTAACAGAAAAGAAAACACAAGATTTAAGATCCTAAGGTCTCTCTAGCCAGAAAGCAAGAGTTACTCCAGAGTATGTGGATGAATCCGAAATACAGAAAAGGCCAGTTTTTAAAGCAGTATGGTATGTATAGCAGAAAGAGTAAGCGTTTCAAAAGGAAATCTAGGTTATCCTCCCAATATTGCCAATAGCTAGCAACATGATCACAGGCAAGTCACTTAATCTCCTTGTGCCAGAAGGGTTATTAAAAACTTGCCCTATTTATACTTCATAAGGTTCTTAGAGGGATCAAAGGAAGTCAGTGATTTTATAGCTAGAAGTGTAACATAAAAGATTATCTGTGACAGATCAAAGAATAGTATTATGTACTTGTAGAAATGGAAACACCTACCTCCCCTTTCTGCAGTTCTTTTATTTTCTTCTCCTTCTGTAACTGACGTTCTTTGTCTCGAGAATCAAAAGAGAAAGGGCATATTTCCACAGTTCTTGCCTCTGGGATTTGGGGCTTAAAAGGCACCCCGTAATGTGGCACAGGTTGCGCTCTTATCACTACCGGCTCCTCCTCTTCCTAAAGGAAAAACCATAGTTTAGACATAAGCTCTATCTCACCTCTTCAGAATGTGGGTGTCCAAAGACAGTACTTGAGAGAAATCATTAATTAAGGCAAGTCACTCAACCTTCTAGGTGTCTTTGCTTCCTTTTCTACCAAAGAGGATAATACCTAAGTCATCTACCACTTCATAGGAGTGAGACCAGTGTGAAAGCATTTGATAAAGGACTAACACAATTACTCTGGAAGGATCTAAAGGGAGGCTGTAAAACCGAAATGAGATCAAACAATGTGAACAAAATAAAGAACAGAGGAGAGGTACTACCTAAGCATATACCTTGGCCTCTTCTTTGACCCAGCCTCCAGACTCCACTAAAACATGTGACTGGGAGTTAATGGTTGCCAAACCCAGAATAGGACCAAGTAAGTTGTTTGGGTTCAAGCTGGTAACATAAGATTACGGTGTATTTTAGTTTCAAATGAACCTATAAAAAGGTTTATGCTTGAGATCTGCTATAGAATTACCCTAACTCTGGATATTTATAGATAAAATGGGAGATGTAACAAGAAACTAGCCTGATCAATGACAGTTTATGTATTCCAATTTCATGAACTATCACCACACAGTAACCTTAGCAACCCTTGGGTTAGTGGAGATCAGACAGGGTGGATATAACTGCTCAGTGTGAATTTTAAAAGTCCCTCACTGAATGGTGACAATAGCTTAGGCAAAATAAAATATAGGGCTTATCAACTTTTGATCCAAGTTATGACAGGTTGATTTTCAAAGCTACCGAAATGGATAAGCATCCAATTAGTTGTATAACCAGTCACTACTGAAGGCCAGAAGATTCATACCCTTACCAACTACTTTGTTCTTGGGGGAGCAAAAAAGATGACCAAATGTTCATATACCCGCTGTTAAAGACAGCTCCAGATGAGAGTGACTGCCTTTGAATTCCATTAAGCTTAAGAAAGAAGAAAGCTTAAATTAAATTGATAAAGTAGAAGGAAGAAAACTCCCTCTATCCCAGGGAATCACCTCATCTTCTTTGGTGGGCATTCGGATTCTGTTCTTCAGTGCAAAGGCCGGTGACTTGGGGACAGTGATTGGAAGTACTTTCTTCTCAGGAACACCCTACAAGGAGTAAGCAATTCAATTAGACATCCCAGGACAATCTCTACTATGCTGTGTGATAAGATCAAATCCCTCTCGGAGACCCTGGGTGGCTCAGTTGGTTAAGCATTGGCCTTTGGCTAAGGGCATGATCCCAGGGTCCTGGGATCAAGTCCCATGTTGGGCTCTCTGCTCAGTGGGGCGTCTCCTTCTCCTTCTCCCTGACACTCCCCCTGCTTGTGCTCTCTCTGTCAAATAAATAAAAATCCTAAAAAAAAAAAAAAGATCAAATCCCTCTATTAAAGGGATTTAATTAAAGGGGAGTTCATATACCAGGAACCAAAAAAAGTCTAGTACTTTATTTAGTATATTGCTGTTTACCCGCCTAATGAAACACAGTAGCATTCTAATGGTAGATTACCATACAGAAGAGCAGCGAATAAGAAGGGCATGGCTTGTAAAAATAGGATTCATCACAATCTTTTTTGGTGCTTATGAAAAAAAGAAAACAAATTAATGTCGATTAATTTTATTATTTTATTTTATTTTATTTTATTGTTTCTCTCCCTTTCTATACTCTAATCCCTCAAAACCAAAAAAATAAAAAATTAAAAAAGACTTCCAAATGCATTTAGGATCAGAATAGATACTGTCCACTTTCTTAAACCTATTCCTCACACAACTCTATAATGAGAACTTATGTTCAAAAACATCACCCTCAGGCTGCCTGGCTGGCTCAGTTGGTAGAACACGTGACTCCTAATTTCCAGTCTGAGCCCCATGCTGGGTGTAGAGATTACTTAAAATAAAATCTGAGGGGTGTCTAGGTGGTTCAGTTGGTTAAGCAAATGCCTTTGGCTTAGGTCATGATCCTGGAGTCCTAGGATCAAGTCCCACATTGGGCTCTCTGCTCAGCAGGGAGTCTGCTTCTCCCTCTGACCTCTCCTCTCTCATGCTTGCTCTGTCAAATAAATAAATAAAATCTTTAAAAAAAGAAAAGAAAATCTTTTAAAAAATAGGGAAATGGGAAAAAGTATGGGCAAGAGCTAAATTTTCTTCTGCCAAACAAACAACAAAAACAAACAGTTCACAAAGATACACAAGAGACTCGATCTCAATAATTTTTAAAAATATAAATTAAATCAGGTTATTCTTCACTTATAAGACTGAGTAATATTTGAAGGACTGATTGATACCAGTGTTGCCACATATGAAAGAGAAGTCAGCACTCACATACAGTTGGGTCATAAATTGGTACACATTGGGGAATTACCTGTTCAATTTTTTTTTTTAAGATTTTATTTATTTGACAGGGAGAGAGAGAGCACAAGAGAGCGAGAAAGGATATGCACAAGCAGGGGGAGGTGGGGGGAGCAAGAGAGGGAGAAGCAAGCTTTCTGCTTGGGACCCTGGGATCACAACCTGAGCCAAAGACAGATGCTTAACTGACTGAGCCACCCAGGCCCACCCCCACTTTTTTTTTTTTTTAAAGATTTATTTATTTGACAGAGATAGAGACAGCAAAAGAGGGAATACATGCAGGGGGAGTGGGAGAGGGAGAAGCAGACTTCCTGCTGAGCAGGGAGCCTGATGTGGGGCCGGATCCCGACCCTGGAATCATGACCTGAGCCAAAGGCAGATGCTCAATGACGAGCCACCCAGGTGCCCCTACCTATTAAATTTTTAAATGGTCATACTCTTTCACCCAATATTCCACCTCTAGTATTGGATCTCTAGTTTAGTTTTTGTTTTTAGGCATTATTTCAATATACTTTTTAAAAGAATAAAAAATTACAAATAGCTCAATTGTTTATCAAAAAGTATTGGTTAACTCCTTTTTTAAATTTTGGTGCATCCATACAAAAGAATATTATACAGCTATAAAGAACAATTAAATATATCTTTATTACTGACATACTACAGTGTTTATAATATTGAAGGGAGAGGGACAAGTTGCTAAAATAGAGAATATTAATTTTTTGTTTTAAAAATATATATAATTAAGCATAGAAAATAAAATCTGGGTTAACTTTTATACCTCTTTGAGAGTAGATTAAGGGAAGAGATGAATTTTCTATATTCCATAATTCTCATACATTCAACTACTCTGAAGATTTTTCCCGTCATGATTCCAAAACACTGCCAACATTTTAAATCCTTGCAGGCTGAGTTACATGTACCATACTGTGCATATCATTCAGGACTAACACATTTTACAAAGTTGTTCCATAAGCACTTTCTGATTCTCGTAGAATTCATACTCTATCACAAATCTGCCAATTAATCCTAACTAAAAAGGGGTATCTCTTGGGCTTTTTTGAATGAAGTATTATGACCAGATCAATTTAAAAAAAAATAAAAATAGGGACGCCTGGGTGGCTCAATTGGTTAAGCGGCTGCCTTCGGCTCAGGTCATGATCCCAGGGTCCTGGGATTGAGTCCCACATCAAGTCCCTCAGCTCCTTGCTGAGCAAGGAGCCTGCTTCCCCCTCTGCCTCTGCCTGCCACTCTGTCTGCCTGTGCTCACTTGCTCTCTCTCTCTCTCTCTGACAAATAAATAAATAAAATCTTAAAAAAAATAAATAAAAATAAAAACTGCAGCATTATTTACAACAGCCAAACCATGGAAGCAGCCCAAATATCCACTGCTAGATAAGTGGCTAAGAAAGATGGGGCGTGTGTGTGTGTGCACACATGTGCACACACACACACCCCAATACCAATGGCATATTATTCAGCCATTACAAAACAAATGAAATCTTGCCATTTATAACAATACAGATGGAACCAGAGAGTAGAGTGCGAAACAAAATAAGTCCGTCAGAGAAAGACAAATACCATATGATTTCACTCATATGCATTATTTAAAAATCAAATGAGCAAAGGGAAAAAAGAGAGACAAAGAGAAACTAAGAAACAGATTCTCCACTATAGAGAACATACTGATGGTTCCTGGACAGGAAGTGAGGGGGTGGGGGGATGGGAGAAATAGGGGATGGGGGTTAAAGAGTATACTTATCATGATGAAAAAATAAAATAAAATGATAAAATTCAAACCTTTATGTGTTATATTTGCATGTGTATGCTGTGTCCATCTGCCCTCTATTCTTCCTTCTCTTCACTCTTCACCACCATACACAGGCCACACCACTGATTACCTCTACCATTCCACTAGCCTTATAATAGTCCTCCAGCTTCTCATCTCACTCCTCCAATTCATCTTCTATATATAGTCAGAATTACTTGTCTAAGACACATTGGATCACATAACTTCCTGACTTAAAAAGTTCTTTCATTGCTCCTCTGCTACCTACAATAGTATAACAAATTCCTTGCCATGAAGTACAAGGTACCTCATAATACGGTGCCCTGCCTGACTGTTCAGCCTTATCTCTTGTCCCTTTCTACAGCTCACCCTCCAACCACTACGAACTACTGGCAGTTGCCAAAATGTTAACGCTGGTTCTCTCCATACCTTTATTTGTGTTCTCTTTGAAATCTTTCTTAGCCATTTATCCCAGCTGCTTGGAAGCTCCTAAACCTTCTTTTTAAGCCTCTATTGAAGCATCTCTTTTTTTAATAAAGGCTTTCAACTGATCTCTCCACTCCCAGAACCTATGAAATAACCCCTCTTTCCCTGTATGTAGTTCCAGGACAGTACATAAAAAACTTCACAGCACTGTGCATTCAGATGTTCAACGCCTGCCAGCCTTCAAGAGTGGGGACTGTTATTCCATTAATCTTAGTACCTAACAAAGACTTTGGCAAGTATAAAGCATTCAGTATATGTTCATTGAATATAGTAAAAATGAATAACAGAATTTGTACCTTGGACTCTTGAGCTCCCAATTTATACCTTGGGAGAGAGAGTTCTCTTTAATCCCTACAATGCTCTAACTGCTTAAAACATGTTTGGAATGTCTTTCTTGGAGTGGCCTTCAAAGCTCATTTTTAAGCAATGCAAGGCAGTCGGTCAATATTTACTTTTTTTAATTAAGCAAAATTATTTTCAGCTCTTTTATCCTGGACTACTTAGTTTTAGTTGCAAATGATTCAGATTAGCTCTTAAAGGAAAAGTAATCTTTAAAATATGAACATTTGCCACTGCTGAAGAGATCCAAGACTGTGCCAGACTCGAAGATAAGTGGCTTTTCCAAAATGCTTTGTATAATGAGGACCAGTCATTGAAAAGAATTTATACCCTGCCAAGATAACCACTGTAAAGAAAATGCTCATTCTGCTGCAGAAGCTGTTTTCTAAAGAAAGCCAGGATCACTAGGAATAGTGAAATCCCATAGAGCAGAAATTAAAATGAAAGTGACAAAAGCCCGTGAAATGGGTTTTCAATGCTAACCATAAAACAAGCAAGAGCCTGTTGTTCTACAGGTAGCTACCAGCCTCTTGAGAGAACACTCAGAGCATGTGGGAGTGGGAAGAACATGAAGCAAGGCTCAGAGGTTGGTTCTAGTCCTTCTCTGATTCTAATCTGTGTAACCTGGAGCTCATTAGAGAGCCTTCTAGGCCTTGGGTTTTTGGCTGTTTCCTTATTTTTTTAGGATTTTATTTATTTATTAGAGAGAGAGTGTAACTGAAAGAGCAGAAACAGGGGGAGCAGCAGAAGGAGAGAAGCAGACTTCCTGCTGAGCAGGAACCCCCCCCCCATATGGGGTTCAATTTTAGGACCCTGACATCATGACCTGAGCCAAAGACAGATGCTTAACTAAATGAGCCACCCCCATACCCCAATTTGTTTGTTTATTTAAGATTTATTTTGGGGCGGGGCAGGGGAGAGAGTGTGTGTGTGTGTGTGTGAGTGGGGGAGGAGCAGGAGAGAGGGAGAAGCAGACTCCCTGCTGAGTGTGGAGCCCAGTGCAGAGTCTGTCCCAGGACTCTGAAATCATGATCTATGCCAAAGTCAAGACACTTAACCGACTGAGCCATGCTGCTCATTTCTTTTCATAAATAAATTTCTTTTCATAAAATAATAGAAATAAATACCTAAGGATTCATTTAGTTCCAAAATAATCCCTCTTTTCCTTTCTTCCCCTCTCTGCATTCACCTGACAGAGATGTACATTTTAAAATAGCAATAGAAACCTCTAACAAATAAGCCACAAAAGAGCTATCTATGAATAGGCTCACTCCTCACTGATTGGAGGAGAGGAAAAGGTGATTGATAAATACCAACTCTGTAGCAGTGACCCACCTACACCCCATCTCTATTGCCTTCAACGCTAACTTAGGGACTCAAATCAGAAATTTTTAAAAAACAGGGGTACCCAGGCTGAATACTGGGTTTTTAAAAACAGAAGACTTCTTGTTTACTATTTTAAATTTTCCTAGTTGTAAGCTACTTGAGGGCAGGGATGTTGCCATTTACATTCCTTTGCATTCTCCACAGGACCTACAAAAAGTAATAATTAGTTCGATGAACCCATGTTGATTGACAGTACTGTACTCATGTGTCTATATATCAATCTGCTCTACCAAACTATGAAAACTGTGAGGATGAGTGCTGTGATTTCCCCATCTCTGAATTCCCAGTACCTCACACAGCCAGGGCCTGTGCATTTCAGCTGGTACTATCACTCACTCAGTTACCCACTAGTGGAGTGCTTCTGCAGCGACATCAGGTGCAGGGGATACAAAACTGAGTGAGACAAATGTACACAGTCCCTGCTTTCAGGGAGCTCACATTCTAGTGGAGGAAAAGAGATAATGAAAAGGTAACAAATCAGGTATTCCCTGATTTTCAAAAGTGCTCTGAAGAAACCTAGCAGAATGCGCAGCTAAAGAATAATGGGGGCTGGGTTTGGGGTCGGGGGACTCCTAATGGGAATTTCCAGGAAGACAGCTCTAAAGAAGTGATGGGTGGTTAGAAGTGGGTAATGTGGTGGACAGATGGCGGATTTAGGGAAAGCAGCCCAGGATGGGGGAGGGGGGTGTTAGGGGTGAGCATTTCTCCCTACGGCAGGATAGGCCCCCAAATGCCCTGGGACAAGAGCAGTTAGGAAATTACTGTGAAGCAATGTTATCTCGGGAGCATGGGGAAAAAAAAAAAAAGCCTGCTGGTCTCCCCAAGTCATCCCTGAAATACTGCTGCTAAAATTACTCACTGGCCTCACCGACACCACATCCACCTCTGTGGTGCCCCAGCTCCCCACTAGATGTCGGCACCAAGTTCACATTTCACACCCTAGAGCTCAAAGTTTTCATCACTCCACCTCTGCCCCAAGTGTGCTTTTTTCATCTCTGCCTCATGGCCCACTGCTATGCAAGCCAATCTCTCATCAGCCCCGTTGTCTCCTTGCCACCTACCAACTACAAGTTTAAGAGCACAAGAAATACCATAAGGACATGCGGAAGGAACTTCAGTACCAGAAGGACATGGATGAAAAAAAAACAGTGACAAACAGACAAGCAGGCTCCTCTGTTCTGCTAGAAGAGTCAAGAACTAGAAGTTATGGGACCTAATCTCAATTCTGCCACCAACTTTTAAATACATGAGCAAGCCACATTCCCCTTTCAAAGCCTCCCTTTCTAAAAAAATGAGGAGGGTAAGAGAGAATGCACCTAATGTCTCCTACACTTTGCTTCTCTAGAAACCAACACTTGAAGTAAAGTCACCAGAAATTTTTAAAGGGAGAACTACAAACAGCCAGTGTCAAACTCAAAAACTGAGATTGCTAAAATAAACAATGGTAAGTCAGCACTGTGGAAGAATATAGTGCTCGAGGAGATGACAGGTTCAAATCCTGGCTCTGCATACTAGATACCTCCTAATGTCTCTTCCTCATCTAAAAAACAGGGCTAAAAATAAAACCTATCTCTTAAGAATTGTTTCAAGAAATAAGTACGATAATCTACATAGAACACTCGGTATGAGGTAAGCATGCGATAAAATGACAGTTATTACTATTAACAACATGACTGCTTACTGTGTGTCAGACACGAAGTTCTCACTGGGGCTCTCTCTAATCTATGCTGCACATAACAAATCAAAACTCCAGGGGTGGGGCCCAGGAATCTGTTTATGTAATAAGATCCCCAGAGGATTCTGAGAACCAGCGGGATTTGGCAAACACTTCCCTGGAACACACCACATCAATTCGGTTGCATCTTACTTACTTGCCTAGTGCGTTGCTGATCTGCTTATCCAGAACTCTCAACAACGCATAACCTGGTACAAGGGTCCTCTAAGATCTCACTGAACTCTTACTGAACTCTAGGCACCCCTCCACATGTACCACTTCACCCTAGCATGTCCAAAGGAAAACAAACTGCCAGCCTGATTTCCTAAATCAGCATTTCTAAAAATTAAGACAGATAATATGGAAGAGGATGTTAGGTGGGATGCACCCTACTTTTTTAATGCTCACATATTTCCTAAGACATTTCCATTTAAAAAGGTACCTTCTATTTTAATATAAGAGCACAGATCCTGAAACCATACTACCTAGTATTTATCCCACATCTGCCATTGGTTAGTTTACGATCTTGGGCAAGTTATTTAATCTCTGTATTTCCTAACTATAAAATAGATTAATAATAAGACCTATAGTGTTTACCTCATAGGGTTATTATGAAAATTATAAGTTATTATACAAATTGAAGAACTTAAGACTAAAACTTGGGGGGCGCCTGCATGGCTCAGTGGGTTAAATCCTCTGCCTTCAGTTCAGGTCATGATCTCAGGGTCCTGGGATCGAGCCCCGCATCGGGCTCTCTGCTCAGCAGGGAGCCAGCTTCCCCCCCCTCTCTCTGCCTGCCTCTCTGCCTACTTGTGATTTCTCTCTCTCTGTCAAATAAATAAATAAAATCTTTAAAAAAAACAAAAACTAAACTAAACCTTGGCACGTAATAAGCTTTATCTATTAGCTATTATTATTGTTATTCATGGCAAAAAATACTGGTTTTCCATTTACATAGTGATTTAATGTTCCCTTTAAATTACTTTAAAAATGAGTTCTTTTTAATACATAGTCAGGGGCACCTAGGTGGCTCCGTCAGTTAATCATCTGCCTTCAGCTCAGATCATGATCCCAGCCTCCTGGGACTGAGCCCTGCACTGGGCTCCCTGCTCAGCAGGGAGTTTGCTTCTCCCTCCCCCTCTCTTCCCTCCCACCCCTGCTCTTGCACTCTGCTCTTTCTTTCAAATGAATAAATAAAATATTTTTTTTCTTAAAGATTTTATTTATTTGAGAGAGAGAGAGCACAAGAAGAGGAGTTGGGGGGTGGAGAGGCAGAAGCAGGCTCCCCAACGAGCAGGGATGCCCATGCGGGGCTCAATTCCAGGACCCTGGGATCATGACCTGAGCCAAAGGCAGCCGCTTAATCGACTGGGTCACCCAGGTGCTGCTGAATAAATAAAATCTTAAAAAAAAAAAGAGGGACGCCTAAGTGGCTTATGTCATATGTTCCCTCCTCCACAAAGCATTCCCTGAACCTTCTGTCTGGAAGAAATCATTATCTCCCTTGAATTCCTACAGTACTTTTAACTGTCACCTCTCTTAGAACACTTCTAATTTTATATTATTTATACATATGTTGTCTCCCTTACTTGACTTTAAGTTTCCTGAGAGTAAAATCCACTTCTGATCTGTCTCTATCACCTATAGCTCCTAATACAATGCCCTGATTGTAGCATCTGCTCAAACATTTGTGAACATGTAGATAGATAATCTGGTCCCGAGCAGGACGTTTCTGCCAGTGTGCAGAACCCCAAGCATTCTTACCACAACATCTTCCAAAATTTTAGTAGGGCAAGGTCTGGAATGAAATTCAAAGTGTTCATCTTCCGATTTCTTCTTTGACTCCCGTTCCTGGATTCTTTTCTCAATTTCCAAATCAAAGCCAACAGGCTGAGTGGGTGGCTTCACAGGAGGTTTCTTGGGCAAGATGGGCCCACCTTCAAGAATTCTGGGATCGAGTTCCCGTGCTTTGAATTTGTATCTGTAAGATGAGAGTTTAAATGACAAACACACACACACACACACACACACACACACACTGTTAATAAAAGCTACACAAACAACAAAGTAGGCCAAAACAAAAAAATAGTAATTATGATGATTATTCAAGCACAGCAAAATTCGACTCTCTCCATAGCCATTGTCTCTACCTCCAGAGCAAAGAATAAAGGAACCAGTCCTAACATTCCCTCTGCTTTAAAGATTGGGGTTTCTCAGGGCGCCTAGGTGGCTCAGTGGGTTAAAGCCTCTGCCTTTGGTTCAGGTCATGATCCCAGAGTCTTAGGATCAAGCAGTCCTGGGATCAAGCCCTGAATCCGGCTCTCTGCTCGGCAGGGAGTCTGCTTCCTTCTTTCTGCCTGCCTCTGCCTACTTGTGCACTCTCTCTGTCAAATAAAAAAATAAAATCTTGGGGTGCCTGGTGGCTCAGTGGGTTAAAGCCTCTACCTTCAGCTCAGGTCATGATCTCAGGGTCCTGGGATCGAGCTCCATATCAGGCTGTCTGCTCAGCAGGGAGCCTGCTTCCCCCTCTCTCTCTGCCTGCCTCTCTGCCTACTTGTGGCCTCTCTGCCTACTTGTGATCTCTCTCTCTGTCAAATAAATAAATAAAATCTTAAAAAAAAAAAAAGATTGGGGTTTCTCTACCCAGAGGAAGCTGCCCCTCCTCAAAGTACAAAAAGGAATGAAAGCAGAAGACAGGAGACAAACTCCAGTGCTAACCACATTATGTTGTAGTTTTCTCCACCAACAATAGCTCTAATGAGCCCTTGGGTAGCCATAAAGGGTGAGATTTGCTTAAATGAAGCTCAGAGGACACTCCTTAATTGGAATCCTGAGTAAGTTCTCCCACCCCAACCTCTGCATTTGTTTTTTTAACCAGCTTATACTCCAGGATATCTCTATATTCCCGCTTCTAATTTTTTAATTATTGAGGCAGGAGCACAGACTGTAGAGAGCCTGTAACTCAAATGCCATTAAAAAAAAAAAAAAAAAATCCAATGGCAAGAAAATCAGCAACTATCCCCATTATAGAACCGAAAAGAAAGCAGATACTTAGAACTCTTCCTCAAATACTGCCGATGGGACTTACTGTTGCAGTTTCTCGAGTTCCTCTGCCTCCTGATCCGCTGCACTTTTGCAGGTCACAGGCCTTGTGCGCTGTTTGGTTTGCAGCACAGGAGTCTGTGGGTCTCTGGATAGCTTGACCGCAGCAGATTTGGAGGGTAACAGAACTGTAAAGCAAGATCATAGACATTCATCTAGCTCTATGAGACTGTGTTTTCTGTAGGTGCTGACTCAGTTAGGTAGCGCGTAATGCCAGATCAGAGCGGCGGCCCTCCACACTCAGCTCAGCTCATGTCAGTCAACCTGACAAACATGCAGCACCTTCTTGCCTGTCACTTTTTACTGAGGGGTATGATGAAGGCCGTCTTTGGGTAAACTCTATCATTTTCTGAACTTAAAATCCACTTGTGTCTGATGGACTCATCACTGCCTACACATGTACCAGTTTTCTATTGATAATGCCAATACTTTGGTTCTTATCAACACATAAGATTTTTGCTTATTCCAGCTTTAAAATAAAGCCTTTCTAAAGATCAAGTATTAACTCCCAATTTTGTCAATTCCCTTAAAGCAACTATATCAAAAAACCAAGAACACCTCTCACAGAAAGTCAAATAGAGAAAGTAAAAAAAAAAAAATATATATGTCAAAGCATCAATCTTAAGACCGTCACTATCATTCATAGAAAACACTGATTCGCCTGACCAGGGCAAACTTGTCAATTTTCATAATTATGTAGAATGAATCCTTTACTTTAGATCTGATCACCTAATGGCAGGAGATACAAACCAAATCTATTTATTTTAGAAATAAGCCAGTCTTCAAGTATATATACAGCCATTATTTCTAACTATATAAAGCTTTAAATAAAAATTGCAGAAAATACACCAAACACAAAAATAAACTCAAAATTGATTAAGGACCTAAATGTCAGATCTGAAATCATAAATATCCTAGAAGAGAGCATAGGCAGTAATTTCTCTGACATTGGCCGCAGCAACATTTTTCTAGATATGTCACCTGCGTCAAGGAAATAAGAGCAAAAATAAACTACTGGGACTACATCACAGTAAAAAGATTTTGGACAGTAAAGGAAACAACAAAACTAAAAGACGACCTAGGAAAGGGATAAGATATTTGCAAACAACATATCCAACAAAGGGTTAGTATCCAAAATATATAAAGAACTTATACAACTCAACACCAGAAAACCCCAAATAATCTAATTTAGAAATGGGCAGAAGACATGAACAGACATTTCTCCAAAGAAGACATAAAAATGGCCAACAGACACATGAAAAGATGTTCAACATTACTCATCATCAGGAAAATGCAAATCAAAACCACAATGAGATTACCTCAAACCTATCAGAATTGCTAGAATCAACAACATAAGATGGGGCACCTGGGTGGCTCAGTTGGTTCAGCGTCTGCATTTGGCTCAGATCATGATGCCAGGGTTCTGGGATTGAGCCCCATATCAGGCTCCCTGCTCAGTGGGGAGTCTGCTCATCTCCCTCTCCCTCTGCCCCTACGTCTACTCATGTTCTCTCTATCTACCTCTCTCTCTCTGATAAATAAATCTTAAAAAAACAAAACAAAACAAAAAACAACACAAAAGAAACATGTGCTGGCAAGGATGTGAAGAAAAAGGAACACTCCCACACTGTTGGTGGGAGTGCAAACTAGTGCAGCCACTGCGAAAAATAGTAAGGAGCTTCCTCAGAAAATTAAAAATAGAACTACCACATGATCCAGTAATTCCACTACTGGGTATTTACCCAAAGAATACAAAAACACTAATTCAAAAAGATATGTGCACCCTATGTTTACTGTAGCATTATTTACAATAGCCAAATTATGGAAGCAGCCCAAGTGTCCATCAATAGACGAATAGATAACATAATATACATGTGTAATGTAATGATCTATTTATCTCTCTCACTGAGTCACCAAGTCCATTTTATTCACTGCTGTACCCCCTACACCCAACAATGTCTGGTTTGTAGTGGTAACCACGCAATCCTGAATGAATGGGATACTTTCATTTTCTATAGGTCACTAGCTGTACTGTGACACTGACACATGGCGAAGGTATAATCCCTGGCCAATTACTGATCAGGAGGATCAAGGTGGTTGATGGGTATAAGTAACAGATAGCCAGGGTAGGGCGCAAGAGTGCAGAGATGCTCAATGGTACATGTGTTGGCGGCATATAGGCACATGCCATACTGTAGTTTGAAAGCTAGGATTTCAACAAAAGGCAAATTTGTATAAGCAAAGGGAATTCTAGGGGAGGCTATAACATTGGTATAAAACTTACTATCATCCTTCCTGCTCCTCAAGTGATATCTGTTAGGGGTTCGTTTATGAAAGGCTTCGACCTGCTGTGCAAGGGGCACGTACGTAGAAGCTGTTTCGTCAAATGTTCTTTTCTTTCCTTGGGACAGGTTGAAAGGCTTAATAATGGTGCATCCCTTTGTTACTCTGGCCTGTAAAGAAAGAAGTTATTCTCCCAATGAAGTGTTATAGAAAAGCTCAGATCTCCCACAAGCCGCATATTTAGCTCAGAGGATCAAAAGAAAAAAGGCCTGTGGTGAAGCCAAGATTATTATTCTTAAATTTGTCAGTTCTTGAGCAAGAGTTAAAACTAGTCCATTCCCATCTTTTAAAAAAGGGAGAAAGGACGTAGCGCTTAACAAATGATCTGTTCTGCAATAGTAAATAAAGTGATTTTTCCCAAGCATGTCAATGTTTTAAAGCCAGCAAGAACAAGTCTTCTAAGAATTAGAAGGAAAAAAAAAAGCCGCAAAAGTATTGTCCTCATCCCCAATCTCGTTAAGAAAAAGCTGATTTGGGTTCTGGGTCTTTATCAGGCTAGAGAGCTGCCTGAATCAGAATCTCTGCAGATATCTTCCCCAAAACTAAGAGATGAAGAAGCCTAGTCCTTGGGTGACTGATTTTCATAAAACTGATCTCTGATTGGAAATAAAACTCTTTAAGGATTGATATCTCAAAGGAAGAAGCATAATCCCAGAGTCTGAGACTGCAAAGGACTGATTTCAACAAGCAATAATGCCCACCGCAAATGGATGTAGAAATTCTTATTACTTTTCACTTATTCTTTTTCACTTAGGATTCTTACTGCTTCTGTTAGGTATGAGTGATCTGCCCCAACACCATTTTTCCCCATAAGCCCTGTCATATATTCTACACAACTCTGTAGATTTAAGTTTTGTGTTTTTTTTCCCCCAAGAATTTTATAAAGCACAAACTGCAACAAGCTGGGACCTATAATTTGCCACACATAATTATTTTATGTGCTTTATGTACATTCTCAATTCAATTTTCACAGCAACTTCCTAAGATGCTTCCCAGAAAAACAGAGCGATTTCTCTAAGATCATACATAGCAAACAGGGTAAAGTGAGGATTTAGATCTATCTTAACTCAAAAACATGCTTCTCTCAATTATATTATTAGAAGTAGTGACCCAACTACTACACCTGAAATCCTTGCTAAGTTAGTATAAGAATATCCACTGAGCCCATCAACTTACAGGAGAAGGAGGATGTTTTCGCAGTTCAGATGTAAAATTCACTTCCTTATATTCCTCTTGATTCTTAGGATGTTGTTTGATTCGCTCATCTGTGCGGAAGTGGAAGTCAACTGATTTGGTTACTTGGCTCACTGATTTCTTCACAGGTTGCCCTGAGTGAAAAGCAGAGTAAAACACACAGGTAACACTAAGAATAGAGAGTATCAGTAAATCTCCTTTATCTAATCCTTTTGGTATTTCTATCACCATGGATCTAACTTTGTTTGCTCTCTACACATCACCCAAACCTTGAAACAGTCCTCAGAGACACTACTGTATGTGCCTCATTCACGGAGTACTCTTGATTTGAGGACCTCGGGTCGGATGCAGATTGCAAAAAGGTGGCACAAGGGGAAAAGAATCCCAACCCCCAGGTGTGGTCATAGCTCTGGAGATGCACAGTAACTGGAATTCTTTTGACAGGAAAAGCTATAGATTGACTAGAAAAGCATACTTAACTAAACCTATCTAAGAGGGAAACCCTATAAACTCCAGGGGTGCTTTTTCAACCCCGTAAGCAGGGCTTTATAGCTTTGACCTCCACCAATAATAACTCTATTTAAAGGCAAAGCAGAGCTCTGACCCCTTGGATCCCTCAGTCCTGCTTTCCCTCTGTAGCTACAATTGGATTCACTCAGCTTTCTTTTCCTGTCTAGGATTAAAATGGGAACACAACAACAAAAAACTGGCCTGCCCAATGGCTTTATCTTCTGTCTCAGTCCTAATCCCTTCTTTTTCTAATACAAAGAAAAAGAATTAGGAAGAAAAAGGAGGGAGGAATTAATTTTACTTAAAGAAATGAGGGAAGGTCTCATGGAAAAAGGCCTCAAATGATGGCTGTGAGTCCTGTAATTAATTAGAGGCAGAGAAGAAGAGTGCACTCTAAGAAAGGCCCGGTGTATGTAATACTTTTTTTTTTTTTAAGTAAACGCTTTGCCCAACTTGGGGGTTGAACTTATGACCCCAAGACCAAGAATCACATGCCCTATTGACTGAGCCAGCCAGGGCCCTGGTCCAATGTATATAGAACATTCTAGGGAATGGTCATGGGGATATAAAGGAAACCAGCTTTCTAATAAACATTATCTTTTTCTACTGACTACTAACCAAGGACACCTTTTTGCCTTTAGAAACTTCAAAAACCCTACGAAGATAATGAGAAGCACCCCTCATAAATCAGACTGAACAAGAGCCAAGCTGACCTATTCCGGCAAGAGCAAGTTTCTTGAATTCTTCATTCTTTTTCCGCATCTCCACCACTTCCTGTTGCATTTTCATTCTCTTCTCCAACTCTTGCTCCTCAGTACTTTTTAGAATCTTCTGCCTAAGGGCAAATCAGTAATAGAAATAAGAGGAGAGAAGAAAGAGGCTCATGATTCAAAATCGTATAAAGGTATTACATAGATTTGATTTTTAACCTGTGATAAGATAATCAGCAAAACCAAAAAGTATTCTCATAAATTGATATTGACTTAATTATGCAACACTATGAAAGAAAACCTGATTCACAATTTATATCAAAATATTGAAAATTTCTCAAAACAACAGCTAAAATAGACTATAGAAGATAATACAAAGGACTCATAAATTTGACTATACAGTGATTAGCTTTTAGGCCACAAGAAAAGGCAAGATTAAAATGCCAGTAGAAAAATAAAAAATAAAAAAATTTAAAAAAATAAAATACCAGTAGAATTGGGAAGTATTTGCAAGAAATATGACAAAAGTCTACATAAAATACACACTGTGATTAAGAGAGGACAGACTTAGGAGAAAAACCAACCAGAGCTCAAATCCCTACCCTGTCATTTCATTTTCTGCCCATGTGATCTTTAGAAAATTATTTAATCCCTCTGAGCCTCAGTTACCTCTACTGTAAAATGAAGAATATAATTATTTATCCTCATAGAATATTTGTGACTATTAAATCGGATATTTCTGAAGTACCTAACACATAGTAGAAATTCAATTTAGAGTAGCCATTCTAAGCAATGAAAGTATCACTAAGACCACTTATAGATAAACAGAAAAGGAAACAGACAATTTACCCAAGAGGAAATATGCAAAATACATTTACATATCACATAAGAGAAAATATGTTTATAATAACAGTAATACAATCCTGTCAGTAATCAAATAAAAATTAAAATAAGTTCATGCCATCAACATTATATCAATTAAATTTGAAACAATTTTAAATGTAAAAAAACAAGTTCGATGTGGATGAGAGTACAAGGAAACAAAAATATTCATCCAGAGCTGATGGCACTGTAAATTCATACATATCTGTTTCGAAATAAAATTTGTGGGCCACCTGGGTGGCTCAGTCAGTTGGATGTCTGATTTTCGACTTTGGCTCAGTTCATATCAGTGTTGTGAGATCAAGCCCGCAACAGGCTCTGTGCCGGGGCAGGGAGTCTGCTTAAGATTCTCTATCTCCCCCGCTTCCTCAAACCCTCCTCCCTCTAAAATATATATATGTATTAAAAAATAAAGTCAAAATTAAAAAAAGAAACCAGGGCGCCTGGGTGGCTCAGCGGGTTAAGCCGCTGCCTTCCGCTCGGGTCGCGATCTCAGGGTCCTGGGATCAAGTCCCATATCGGGCTCTCTGCTCTCTCTCTCTCTCTGCCTGCCTCTCTCTCCATCTACTTGTGATCTCTGTCAAATAAATAAATAAAGTCTTTAAAATAAAAAAAATTAAAAAAAAAAGAAACCAAATTGGTAATTAATATCAATAGCCATAATACTAGTCATACCCTATAATCAAGGAATTTCTCTTTCTTTAGCCTAAAGAGACTACTCAAAGAAAAGTCCCTGCCACTAAAGATGTTTGCTGATTATTTATAATGGAAAAACTGGTAACTGCATTTTCAACAGGAAATAGTTAAATATAATTTGATAGACTATTAACTATTAAAAAAGGATAAATGTGAAGAATTTATGGTAGTACAGGAAAAAAAAAATGAAATAGTCTCATGGCAAGCAAGGAAAATAGAATCCAAAGTTGTATGTACACTAATTTTTTTTTAAAGATTTTATTTATTTATTTGACAGAGAGAGAGATCACAAGTAGGCAGAGAAGCAGGCAGAGAGGGGGAAGCAGGCTCCCTGCTGGGCAGAGAGCCCGAGAGCTCTCAGGGCTTGATCCCAAGACCCTGAGACCATGACCTGAGCTGAAGGCAGAGGCTTAACCCACTGAGCCACTCAGGTGCTCCTGTACACTGATTGTGAAAATATATTTTTTGCTTGAGTAAAGACCAGAAGGGAGCTTGGCAAAATTAGAACTGTTCAATTCAGGTAGTAAGAACCTTTAATTTTTCCTTTTATATTTATTTTAATTTGCTTTTTAAAAAAATATTCTTTTTTAAAATTTAATTCAATTAGTCAATATATAGTGCATCGTTAATTTTTGATGTAATGTCCAGTGATTCACTGTTACATATAAACATCCAGTGTTCATCACATCACGTGCCCTCCTTAATCCCCATCACTCAGTTACCCCATCCCCCCACCCACTTCCCTTTCCATAACGTTCAGTTTGTTTCCCAGATTAATTTGCTTTTAAAGTATATTTTTCTCAACTTTTAAGATGAGCATCCCCAAGATATAAAACAATTCACCTCACCATAGTTATAGCTTTATGAATTTCCCAAGTTCAATGTGCTCCAGACCGCAGATATACCTACTTACAATTTTACTCTATTGACTCTTAAAGTTTAAATTCAGGAAAGAAGCATACCTCACAGGTTGTATACAAGACACAGTATGTCTGCCCTTGGCTTTCTCTGGGGAAGACTCGTGTTTTTCTGATGTATCTTGGTGAGCACTGCCTTCTTCCTCTTCTTCTGGCTTCTTTTTGTTGTTAGAACTTTAGTTTAAAAGGACAAAAAAAACCTCTCAATTCACTAAAGCATGCCCTGCTGTACCCTCCTCCCCAAAACTACCACAAACGGCTTAAATTTTCTCATTCTTTAGGACAACAAGCATGTCTCACCCGCAAGATTCTTCCAATAGCACCATTGATCCTATGTACCAATGGATACAATGGGTAAACTTTGAGAACACCAATAGAAGTCAAGGTGAGAATTGTCTGATGATGGTTCAGGAGCGTGGGGAGGGATTCCAATGGCTCATTATCAAATGCACAAATGGCAAATAGCTAATTGCCTTCCCAATACCTACTCTACTTTCTTTCTTATTAACAGAACTCCAATTTTGTTTGGGGCAGCAATATCCAAAGGCAAAAGCACTATATTTGTTTCAACAGCCTCTCTTGCAATGAGGAAGAATCCAAGTGATCCAGTAAGATAACTGAAGTATAAGCAGGGTTTCTGGAAATTTTTCACTTCTGTGATATAGGTGCTGCCCTTCTTCCTTTGCCATACCCTCCTTCTTCTCTTGAACGTGGATGTTATACTTAGAAACATAGCAGCTATCTTATGACAATGCCGTAACAAGCACAAGGCAGAAGCTAAGAAACAGAGCTGCCATCTTGAGTAACAAGTATGAAAAAAGCTAACGCAGAGATGTTGTCTGGCATTGTTCAGTCACTAAACCAAAGCCAACAGCAACTTCTCTGAAGCAAATAAATCACTAGTCCTTAAACTACTCTAGCTGAATAGGCTATTACTTAGAGCAAAATACATTCCTAACTGATAAAAAATAAGAATAAGCACCATTGCTATGAACCATGGAAGCAAGCAGGAGTAAAACCGATGCCAACTGAGAGAAGCTGTGGCTACTTACACTTTCATTTTTTTGGAAGGTGGAATTTCACTGATGATTACAGGAGTAGCACATCTCTTGGCTTTCATTTTTGCATGATGTTTTTCTTTCTGTTCCAGATCTTTCTGAGCAGAGAGTCTAGTAGATCTTCTATGATATAGGAATTGACAAAATTTATCTGAAATGAATACATCTACTACAGATATGCAATTATGCCCCACAAATGTGAAAGTATGTCAAATTGCCGAGGGCTACAGAGAGTTTAATGGTATTATTTCCACTCTAAAAACCTAATCTCTTCTTGTCTTACTGATAGCTTTTGAAATTTCATCATAAAATGTTGGTACTTATATGTAGCCAATTTTTTTTAAGGTACTGGTAATCACCTAGTACCATTCTGTCCTTTTATAGGTAAAAGTCAACAAAGATTAGGTGACTTGACCCTGCTACATAGCTAATTGCTGTCAGACCTGACATTTGAGGTCAGGTATCCTGGTAATTGACTAAGGTGAATATTTTCTCCTCTTTTTTTTTTTAGCCACACTCCCCCTTTCTGGTAAAATATACCATATACCAAAAAAGAGCACAAAACAAAAATTAAGTTAAATGATTACAAAGTGGAAAAAAAAAAGGTTACAAAGTGAAGACTCATGAAATCACCACCCAGGTTAAGAAACAGAACACTGGGGGCGCCTGGGTGGCTCAGTGGGTTGAAGCCTCTGCCTTTGGCTCAGGTCATGATCCCAGGGTCGTGGGATCGAGCCCCGCATCGGGCTCTCTGCTCAGCGGGGAGCCTGCTTCCCCTCTCTCTCTCTGCCTGCCTCTCTACTTGTGATTTCTGTCTCAAATAAATAAATAAAATAAAATAAAATAAAGAAAAAAAAGAAACAGAACACTGGCAGCAGCTACTATCTGACTTGTTTTATAGTTATCATTACTTTTTCTTTATTGTTTTGCCATTTAGTATGCATTTCCATAAACATGGCACATTAGTTTGGAAAGAAAACAAAATACAAAGAATAACAACAACAAAGAAAACCCCTTTAGATAATAGAATCAGACTACTACATGTATTTATTTCTGTCTGGTTTGTTTCACTCAACATTATGTTTGTGACAATCAACCACTATAATTTATATAGCTTTAATTCAGTGATTTTCAATGCTTATATAACAGTCACTGCAGTAATGTACCACTATTTATCCAGATTACTGCCAAGTTTCATATATGTCTCCATGTGCACATGTTGCTGTTGGGTGTAAGTTGTAAGATTGTTAGGCCAGAGGGCATTGGTTATATCAACTAAAGCTGTTTTCCAAAGTGCTTGTACCAATCTATGCTTACCTTAGCAAGTCTATATTATAGTCTGCACTGCTCTACACACTCCTGAACACTTGGTATTTTCAGATGAGTTAATTTAGCTGGTATTGAGTAAAATCTCATTGTGAGGGTGGTTTTTTTTTTTTAAAGATTTTATTTGACAGAGAGAGAGTGTAAGTGAGCATGAGCAGAGGGGAAAAGCAAGGGGAGAGGGAGAAGCAGACTCACAGCTTATCAGGGTTCCATGCGGGGCTCCATTCCAGGACCTGAGCCAAAAGCACACACTTAACCAACTGAGCCACCCAGGTGCCCCTCATTGTGGTTTTAATTTGCTTTTCTCTGATTACCAATGAGATAGAGCAACTTTTCATATGTTTACTGGCCATTTGGATATCCTCTTTGATAAAGTGCTAGTTCAAGTCTCTTCTTTGTTTTCCACTGGGTGGTCAATCCTTTCCTGATCAGTAGGAATTCTTTACATACTATGAATATAAGCTCTTTGGTAGGTTTTATGTGTTAGATGTATCTTCTTCCACTCTGGAGGATGGCTTTTCACTCTCTTTATGGTATCATTTGATTAGATAAATATCTCAAGTACATCAATAGCCCTCCCCATTATGCTTTTCTGTATACTATTTAAAAAAAAAAAAACCTTCCCTTATTCCAAGATCATAAAGATATTCTCCTTTACTTCCTTATAGGAGCTTTAGCTTTCATATTTAGATCTACAATTCCACATAGAATTGACTGTTTTGGGGTACCTGGCTGGCTCAGTCAGGAACATGAAACTCTTGATTCAGGGGGTTGTGGGTTTGGGCATCATATTGGGTCTAGAGTTTACTTAAATAAAGAAATAAACTTGAAAGAATTAACTTTTATATGGAGTGAGGTAGGGACCAAGTTTCATTCTATCTATCTGGATATCCACTAGTCAAGCATTGTTTGTTAAGGGGGGAAGGGAGCACTACTTCCCACAGATCTGTGGTAACATCTTTGTCATATATCATGTTCATATATGGGAAGGTGAATTTTTGTTTGATTCCACTGGGCTCACTAATCCTTGAGTATTATCATAAAGTTTTAATTATTGAAGCTTCATAATAATATGCCTTTCTATATACTAGACACACTTCAAAAGTATCTAGCTATTCTCAGACCTTTGCATTTCTCAAAAATTTTTAGCATCAATTTATCAAAGTCCAAAGTGAAAACCATTGGGATTTTAACGGATATTGCATTGAATCTATAGATAACTTAGGGAGAATTAACATCTTTACAATACTGAGTCTCCCAATCCATAAATATGGTATGCCCTGCCATTTGTTTAGATCTTATTTAATTTCTCTTTTCTTTTTCGAAGCACTTTCTTTATAAAAGTCCTTAATTATAAAGACATTATTACATATTCAGAATTTTATGCTACTACATAGAGTCACAATTTTTAAAATCTTTATCATGGAGAATATCAAGCATATTTTAAATACAAAGAGAATAATATAGTAAACTACTAAGTACTCATCATTCAGTTTCAGAAATTATCAACTCATAGCCAATCATGTATCAGTTTTCCCTCCATCCATTCTCCTGGATTTTCAAGCAATTCCTACTAACGGTCTATCTTTCATCTGCAAATATTTCATATTAATCACTAAAAGAAAGTACTCATAAAAAAATATATGGAGGGGCATCTGGGTGGGTGGCTCAGCTGTTTAGCCTTTGGCTCAGGTCATGATCTCAGAGTTCTGAGATAGAGCCCCACTTGGCTCCCTGCTCAGCAGTGAGTCTGTTTCTCCCTCTCCCTCTGTGATCTCTCTCACTCTCTCTCAAATAAAAATCTTTTAAAAAAAATAATACATGGGGGCGCCTGGGTGGCTCAGTGGGTTAAGCCGCTGCCTTCAGCTCAGGTCATGATCTCAGGGTCCTGGGATCGAGTCCCGCATCAGGCTCTCTGCTCCACAGGGAGCCTGCTTCCCTTTCTCTCTCTCTCTCTGCCTGCCTCTCTGCCTACTTGTGATCTCTGTCTGTCAAATAAAATCTTAAAAAAAAAAATAATAATAATAATAATAATAATAATACATGGAATAATAAAGAGCAAATTTATTCAATTAAGGAATGAAGTAATGGATGTATTGAATGAGTAATAAAGAGTGTATATTATAAAAAACAGACAAAACACAAAACTACAACTATGTGAAGGCACTGGAAAGTGACCAAAAGCAGGCAGAAAACAGGAACATTTATTCATGAAAAACAGCAACTGCAAAAGGTAAGTATTATGAGTTAGTAGCTTTTTGGCCTGAGGTACTCCCCAAACATAGCAGCTCCAGGAGCAGAAAATTCCAGTCTCACTGGCTAGAGATAGCAGAAGAATTCAAGGCCAGTATAACAGCTGGAAATTTAGAGGAAAATCCTAAAAGCAAAAGAGCTACAGAAAAGATGTCATTCAAAATCTGAGCAAAAACTCTGTATAATTCCTGCCTGACAGCTAAACCATTTGTATTTTAGGGAAGACCTAGGAAGCCCAGCAAAAAGGCAAGCAGAAACTGATGAGGAGTCCATCCTTTAAAGTCATAACTGTCTAGATAAGATTGGTGAGTTTGCTGCTTTTTTTGAAGTAGATTCCCCACTGTGTATATAGAAGGATGGCACAAAGATAACATCTCACTAGCTTGAGGTGTCAGTAGACAAACATCAAAGCAGGCAGAAAGGCTGAAAATTTAGAACTTCAGAAGCAAGACAACCACAGAGGATGAACACTTAAACCTAAGTATAAACTCTACTCAGAGTCTTGGCTGACCTCTAACCTTTGCAGACCCAGGGGAGACCACAGGGGGCCAGACTAAAAAAGCAGCAGCTACATATGCAAATACATGAATAACCAATAATCCCATGAAAATGTGGATCAACATCATTAGCCATCAGAAAAATGCAAATTAAAAACAATGAAATATCACTGAAAAGACTGACTATCAAGAGTTGGCTAGGGGCGCCTGGGTGGCTCAGTGGGTTAAGCCGCTGCCTTCGGCTCAGGTCATGATCTCAGGGTCCTGGGATCGAGTCCCGCATCAGGCTCTCTGCTCAGCAGGGAGCCTGCTTCCTCCTCTCTCTCTCTCTCTGCCTGCCTCTCTGCCTACTTGTGATCTCTCTCTGTCAAATAAATAAATAAAATCTTAAAAAAAAAAAAAAAAAAGAGTTGCCTAGGATATGGAACAACTGAAACTCTCATATATTGTTAGTGGGAATATAAATGGGACAATCACTTTGGAAAACATTCTGGCTGTTTCTTATAAACATACATTTAACCTTATGGCCCAGCAATTGCACTCCTAAGTATTTACCCAAAAGAAATATATGTCCTCAACTACTCATAGCAGCTTTATATAGCCCCAGACTGGAAACAACCCAAATGTCCTTCATCTGTTGAATGGATAAATAAATTGTGGCATATCCACTCAATAAAAATTATTATCAGCAATAAAAAGAAGCAAACTACCAATACATGCAATGACATGGATGCATCTCAAAAACAAATGCTAAGTGCAAGAAGTCAGATAGAAGAGTACATATAATTCCATTTACAAAAATATCTAGAACAAAAAATAAATAAATAAATAATAAATTAATTAATTAATTAAAATATCTAGAACAAGACAAAATAATTTATGGTGACAGGAATTGGAAAAGTGGTTGCCTCTGAGTGAGAGGGTGAGAAGGCAGAAGAAGCAGTTTAGTTTGACTATACAGGGATAGGAATGATAGAACTTTCTGAAGTGCTGGAAATTTTCTATATATTTTGGTTGTGATTGCATGGTGGTATGTATTTGTCAAAATTAATCAGACCAGGGGCTTTTGGGTGGCTCAGTGGTTTAAGCCTCTGCCTTCGGCTCAGGTCATGATCTCAGGGTCCTGGGATCGAGCCCCACATTGGGCTCTCTGCTCGGCACGGAGCCTGCTTCCTTCTCTCTCTGCCTGCCTCTCTGCCTACTTGTGATCTCTGTCTGTCAAATAAATAAATAAAATCTTAAAAAAAAAAATTAATCAGACCATACAATCAAGACTATATATTTTACTATATGCAAATTATTACCCAGCAAAATTAGTTAATTTTTAAAAATTAGTTAATTATTTATTTATTTATTTGACAGAGAGAGATCACAAGTAGGCAGAGAGGCAGGCAGAGAGAGAGAGAGAGAGAAAGAGGAGGAAGCAGACTCCCTGCTGAGCAGAGAGCCCGATTCGGGACTCGATCCCAGGACCCTGAGATCATGACCTGAGCCGAAGGCAGCAGCTTAACCCACTGAGCCACCCAGGCACCCTAAATTAGTTAATTTTTAAAAATGGGTTGAGAATCATAAAATCTAGAAAGAAAGACAAAGCACATCCATACAGAACCATTTAGACCATTACTTAAATTCAACATACAGTGATACTATAAAGTCAAGAGAAGAATTGCTGGGTGTCTTTAGGGAGAAATGGCTAAGGGATGAGATACCAAAATTAAAACATTTATTTGTGGTAAAGCAACCCCTTCATGGAAAAATTATTATGACACACTAAGGCCTTATTGATTCTTAACTATTCTGTGTTGAAGAAGTTTTGGCGATCTTTTAGCCTACTGAAACCATGTGAAAATAAAATAATAGGGAATTTGCCTGACTGTCTATACCTTCCTATCCCAGCTGCCATGTCTTTCCAGATTAGGCAACTCTGGAGTCAGAAAAATCTGAGATTTGAGATTAACGGCACTAATGTTTTACCTCTTATTATGCATTTTGATAATGTGGTATCATTTACGAAGTACTGTCACATACTATCTTATCTGGCCCTTTCTGACAAGAAGACTGAGGGATATGGTTATTCTCAGTAAACTGAGATTTTGAGTGGTAGAGGTACCTGCCTTAAAAACAAAACAAAACAGGGACGCCTGGGTGGCTCAGTCGGTTAAGCCACTGCCCTCAGCTCAGGTCATGATCCCAGGGTCCTGGGACTGAGTCCCGCATCAGGCTCCTTGCTTGGCAGGGAGCCTGCTTCTCTCTCCACCTCTACCTGCCGTTCTGCCTCCTTAAGCATTGGCTCCCTCTCATTCTCTCTCTCTCTGACAAATAAATAAAATCTTAAAAAAAACAAAAACAAAAACCACTCAGGTCTTCTAACTCTGAGAGTAGCTGGATTCCTGTCACACCATCACTTCCAAAAAGCATTCAGAATTCAGTCATGAAAGATAATTTTAGCAACCATACACAAATCATACACTAGTGAAGACACTAACACTTTCCTGAATTCTGAAGAAATCTCTAATAAGACACTGGGTCCCTTTTCTGTAGGACTCATTCACAACCTAAACATTGAACAGAAACCACAGAATCACCCAGTAGCAATCTCTTAAGATCTCTTGTGATTTATGGTTGACCGAGATTTCACAGAATTCTTTGATTAAAACAGGCTTCTTTATTCGGGACACCTGGGAGACTCAGTCAATTAAGCACCCGACTCTTGATTTTGGCGAAGATCATGATTTTACGGTGTGAGATCAAGCCCCACATCTGGCTCCACACTCAGCACTGAGTCTGCTTGAGATCCTCTCCCTCTACCTCTTCCCCCACTCACATACTCACTCTTTCTCTCAAATAAATAAATAAATAAAATCTTTTTAAAAATAATAATAAATAATAAAATTTAAAAAATAATAAAATGGGCTTCTTTATCAAAAAAGATTAGGATAAGCTTATATGATGCTATCCTCAAAAGGCAATATCCTTATTACAACATGAAGCTTTGCAAACTGTAACTTCATCACTTCTGAGCAACAATACATATTATCTATATATAAATAATATCATTTGCCATTCCTCTTCCTTGAAGATATTCTAGGTAACATCAAGGTATAAAGCAATAGGGGTGTCTGGGTGGTTCAGGTGGTTGGGCATCCAACTCCTGATTTCAGGTCAGGTCAGATCTGAGGGTTGGGAGACTGAGCTCCGCATCGGTCTCCATGCTGGGCTTGGAGCCTGCTTAAGATTCTCTCTCTGTCCCCCACCCCACACTCACTCCCTCTCTTTAAAAAAAAAAAAAAAAAAAAAAAGGATACTGATACAAATACAACATTCAAAGACATGAAATGTTTTTAGATCACTAGTGTCAAGACTGCAGCTTAACCCATCCACCCATCCTTTCATTCATTCAAGTATTTATTCACCTTCTGCTCCTGCCAGACACTGTCAGGGACAGTAATAATACATAATGTTTGCCCTTATGAAATGTACTTACAACCTATAATCGGGAAAAAAATCTGCCATATTTACACAATTTACACAAGTAAATTACAATCCATATTGATGGTGCAAACAGCAAGGGCTCTGGAAATGAACTGATCAGTCTGAATTCTGGCTCTGATACAAACTTCAAGCAACTTAGTACCTCTAACTTGTTTATCAATAAATTAAGGATACTATCTACAACTCATAAACATTATGAAGATTAAATGAGGTAATATAAAGAGTCTAGTATAGTAGGTATTATAGTAGGTAGTATAGTCTAGAATAGTAGGTATTCTGACAATAATTATTCTTTGAACATCATTAATATAACCACCACTTTGAGTCCTGAAACAGTCTTACCTCTGAGGCTGCACTGGAGTATATTTTGAGGTGGTTCCCTTGACTTCCAAAGAACAAGCATTTGATGGAATGGACTGTTCCGCCAGATTTTCTTTTTCTGCCTCTTTGTAATAAGTATTGTCAACTGTGGGAGAGCAAAAACTAGTCAGTACTCAGAATCCCAAAGAAAACGTTGGAGAGACATGTAGATACATACATATCTATTTGTGTGTGTGTGTGTGTGTGTATCCCTTCTAAGTAGTGGAACCATTAGTTCCGGTGACATCTTATATGGAAGTCCAATTTATAAAATCTACTTTGATTGAAGCAGAAATGTAGGATCTAAGGCCTATCTGCCAGCCTAAGTCACCAACTCAGAAAAAAGCAGCTCTGTCTTTAAATGCTGATACAATCAGATTATCTGGCATTATGGGTATACCCATCAGCTTTTCTCCCCTACAGAAATTAAAAACACTGAAAGTTAAAAGATATAGCATCTGAGAAAGGGGAGATAAGGGCATGAAGGGGAAGGAGTTACTTTATCATAAAATATTCTTATGTTACCATGGCCATAATGGAATAGAAACAAAAAAGTACTATAAGAATAAGGAGAGAAAAAAAAAATAATAAGGAAAAAGAACAGTTAAGTAAAGGGGAAGAAATAGCATTTGCTGGTATAGCTTATGAACTGAGCCTTGACAAAAGAAAAAACCCTAACCAAATAAATGGAAGAAAAGTTAGGCTATGAAAACACACTTCATGCATTATTTATTCCAGAAAACAATCATTTGGCTCATTCTCTAAAGAAATTTTTTTCTGGAAGGGAGAAAAAGAAACAAACAAACAAAAAAATGATAGTGCATTATATCAAGGCTACAATAGAGGCACTTACCCCATTTAAAAGCAGAGATTATTAAATTTTTTAAAATTAATGTAAAAAATTTGATATAAAATTTTTATAGGGCACCTGGCTGGCTCAGTCAGTAGACATATGATTCTTGATCTCAGGGTTATAAATTCAAGCTCCATATTAGGTGCAGAGATTACTTAAAAATAAAATTTTAAAAAATAAATATATGTTGCCTATAAAAATGCACTTAAAATATAGAGATACATCATGCTAGCACTAATCAAAAGAAAGCTGGAATGGATATAACATCAATGCAGATTTCAGAGCAAAAAATATCACCAGAGATAAAGATGACCATTTCAAAATGATAAAATGATCAATTCCTCAAGATGCCAAAACAACCTAAATATTTATGTACTGAATAAGAGACCTTCAAAACACACAAAGCAAAAAATAGAAGAAGAAATAGAAAAAACCATGAGTATAGCCTGAAATTTCAATCTCTCCCTCTAATCTATGGAACAAATTGACAGAAAAAATCAGTAAGAATCTAACTCATATGAGCAATTGTGTAAGGCTGTATTCAATAAAACTTCATTAACAAAAATATGTTGCAGTCAACTCATCAGGAGGAAATAACAATAGCAAACATATATATACAAAATAACAAAGCCCCAGATACATAAAGGAAAAACTGAAAAAATTAAAGGGAGAAATAGACAATTCAACAGTATAGTTGAAGATTTCATTATCTCTATTTTCAATAACAGTACAGTTAGATAGAAGATCAATAAGGAAATAGAAGATTTGAGCAATACTATCAACCAGCTTGATCCAAATTGACATTGATGTAACTCTCCACTCAATGACAGCAGAATACACATTCTTTTGAAGTGCATACAGAATATTTACCAAGACAGACCATATTCTGGGCCATGAAACAAAACACTTAAAAGGATTCAAGTCACACAAGTAATGTTCATTAACCACAATGGAATTAAATCCCTCAAGAAATCAGTAACAGAGACAATTTCTAGAACCAATCCCCCCTCCATATATTTGGAAATTTAAAAACATACTTCTAAATAACAAGTAATTTGGAACTAGTAGAAACACAAACTACCAACACTCACTCAAGAAGAGATAACCTATATCTGTTAAAGAAATTGAATTTGGGGACGCCTGGGTGGCTCAGTTGATTGAGCGGCTGCCTTTGGCTCGGGTCATGATCCCAGCGTCCTGGGATCGAGTCCCACATTGGGCTCCTTGCTCGGCGGGGAGCCTGCTTCTCCCTCTGCCTCTGCCTGCCATTCTGTATGTCTGTGCTCGCTCTCTCTCTCTCTCTCTCTCTGACAAATAAATAAAATCTTTAAAAAAAAAAAAAAAGAAATTGAATTTGTAGGGGAGCCTGGGTGGCTCGTGGGTTAAAGCCTCTGCCTTCGGCTCAGGTCATGATCCCAGGGTCCTGGGATCAAGCCCCGCATCGGGCTGTCCACTCCGCGGATAGCCTGCTTCCTCCTCTCTCTCTTTCTGCCTGCCTCTCTGCCTACTTGTGATCTCTGTCAAATAAATTAAAAAAAAAAAAAAAATCTTAAAAAGAAAAAAAAACTCACGGAAATGTAACTTTAGGTGATTTGTACAGGTGAATTATATCTAAATATAGCTATTACTTCAAAAAAAAAGAATAATTTTTAAGTATTTATGATCTCTTTAAAAATGCTTTTGTTCTTTTAAAAAATGCTTCTTTTGTTCTGATCAAACAGACAATATTCTGCAGACTTAGTAACCACCAGTCTAAATGTCAATTATCTTTTAAAATCAGATGCATGACTCAAAGAATCCTTGTACAATGGCAAACAGTACGTTCTTCTCTCCTGCTGTTTTGTTCCCAGTCAGACTCAGGTTAGGTTAAATCTTGTCATAAAAAGAAAAGAGTTATATATCTGGCAGTAAAAGTCAATGTTAGCTTAAGTTCTAAGAGATTAAAAAAAAAAAACAGTATAGTGCATCATTAGTGTCACATTCACCATGAAATGAATTAGCCCACTTCACCAATAATAAACCAAAGGATACAACATTTAGGTAATTCCCCAGATCCCTCTGGCTCTTAATACAGTGTTTCACCATTCTACCAAGCACCTTTTTTCTAAGATGATCTTTCTTACCTGGTCTCAAAGGCGTGACAATAGCTTGCTGAGGATTAGGCTTCCTCAGAGGGGTTTTGCCCTGAAAAAGCCCTGCTATGCCATTCTTTCCAGGAAACTTATTCTCCAAATTGGCCTTCTCCTCTGTGAAAAGGTAAGAGTGTCATCATTTAAACAATCAGCAAGGAAGTAAAATAAATCAGTACCCTGCACATTTTTTTAAAATGGGGCCTAAACCCTTCTACTGGTACACTTGTAATTCATTTGGCAAGTACAAAGCTCTAGTGATCAAAAAGAAATGAGTACACATTATACGTCAGAGATAGAGACTGTAAAAACTATCAAAACTACCACTAAAACACTGGCAACATTGAACAATGTATCATAGAAAAGAAGTGCAGACTCTGCATTGTGAATAGCTACTTACTTTTTACTTGATACACATTTGGACCATACAAGCATGAACCGGCCTAATACATCGTGTTCCTCTCAAAGAAAACTGTAGCTATTAAGATCTGCAGGGCTTACAAGGGAAGTACTATGGTCTATTTGAGTTGAGGTTCCTCACCCACAGTGGCAAGAGGTGGGTGTGTAAGGATGGAACAGACCTAGGCTCTCTCAGGAATTTTATCTTAGGTTCTGCTGTGCCCAAAAGTTAACCCAAAGCAGTGAAACGTCTCTTCTACCAAAAGCCTATCAACAGACAGAAGCTTCAGGAATGTGGTGATGCCCAGCAAATAACACCGAGCATGCATACCCTGACTGCAAATATGTAAAGAGATACGATTATTTGGAAGAGAATTAGAAAATAATATATTAGAACTAAAGTGGTTTTGAAAGAATAGTAGGGTTAATTTTTCTTCTACATTATATTTAATAGTGTCTTGTACTAATATTTCCTTTTTTTTTTTTTTTAAAGAAACTTAGATAAAGGAATAGACAACCCAGACTTCTCCTTGGGGTTTCAGTAAAGCAGAGAGACACAGAGAACACCCCTGTAGGGTAGCTGGCCCTCTTCTCCACCCTTCCTCAACACCACTTTCAACAGATTCCTCCTCTCAGGATCCCCCCGGCATACTATTAAAAAGAATGGTATGTGCCATCACATTTGGATACTGCATTATACGTAATAAGTGCAGCTGCAAGAGAATCATTTTTTCTCCCATTACATACTGATTTTCTTTTAATATGGAGGATAAAGACATGAGAAAGAGAAAAACGAAGAGATTCTAGGAACTACTAACCTGACATATCAGTTATCTCACCATATTATTACAGGGTAATATGAAAATATAACCTTATCTTTATTTATTGTTGGACTGGTGTCAGAGTTTGTGTCAAATCACATTATCCAACATCAAGTGATCCCATCTGCTTGGGGATTGGGTTCTAAGTAGCATAATCCCCCCAGCCAAAAAAGAATTGGTAAAGCAGGGCGCCTGGGTGGCTCAGTGGGTTGAGCCGCTGCCTTCGGCTCAGGTCGTGATCTCAGGGTCCTGGGATCGAGTCCCGCATCGGGCTCTCTGCTCAGCAGGGAGCCTGCTTCCTCCTCTCTCTCTCTCTGCCTGCCTCTCTGCCTACTTGTGATCTCTCTCTGTCAAATAAATAAATAAATAAAATCTTTAAAAAAAAAAAAAAAAAAAGAATTGGTAAAGCAAAGTAAGAGGGCGGTAACTGCAGTTGCAAAAAAGTAACACAAGAATCCTTGTGATATTAGATCGGTTAGAACTGTTCAATATCTTGACAGTGGCAGTAGATACACAAACCTACACAGATGATTAAAAATTGCATAGAACTGGGGCGCCTGGGTGGCTCAGTGGATTAAGCCGCTCCCTTCAGCTCAGGTCATGATCTCAGGGTCCTGGGATCGAGTCCCGCATCAGGCTCTCTGCTCAGCAGGGAGCCTGCTTCCCCCTCTCTCTCTGCCTGCCTCTCTGCCTACTTGTGGCCTCTCTGCCTACTTGTGATCTCTCTCTGTCAAATAAATAAATAAATAAAATCTTTAAAAAAAAAAATTGCATAGAACTTACTACATAAATGAATACGAATACAAGTGAAATTAAGGAAATCTGAGTAAGATAGGTAGATTCTATAAATGTCAATATCCTAGCTATAATATTATATTCTGTGCCCAATGATAGTAGAGCAAGTTTTTATGTGGCTGCCATTGTGACAGAATGTTTTGAATGCTAGAGTTTCACTGAACTTTGTTTCATCTGGATTTTCCCATATATCCCTAAAGATTAAACACTTAACATTCTTAACTGCAAAATTACATTAATTTGTACTGACAGTCCATTTCCAAAATACTGGGCATTTCAATTATTTCTATCATATATCATGGATGATAAAGTATCTTGGTGTAAACAAGAATTTATATTTTAGTTATTTTCTTGCAATTCCTTCTAATTTTTGAAAGGTACTCAGAACAAAGCAAGCCACTAACCCTTAGAATGGCCAGAGAAAGTCAACACTTACCAAACCAAGAATCTATGTTTTGGGTATCTTCCTCATCATTCAAAGAGGTAAAATTGATGAAGTCCGTGGGAGCGTCATAGGAATAGGAAGTTTTAACTTGTGACATTGTCCCCTGTCTTGGCACCGAAGAGCAGATTTTCCCCAGTACTTGTGTCACTTCTTTCAACAGATCACCTTCT
Organism: Mustela putorius furo; assembly: GCF_011764305.1. Taxonomy (NCBI): domain Eukaryota; kingdom Metazoa; phylum Chordata; class Mammalia; order Carnivora; family Mustelidae; genus Mustela; species Mustela putorius. The sequence continues at coordinate 1,713,394 of NW_025421464.1, read as the reverse complement.
AATGAAAGAAATGGTTCAGAAACTCAGTTGTACATTAATCTAAGGCACTGATTCCCCAGCAGGTACTTTGCCTTTACTACTACATGTGCAATTCTGAAAATGATCTGGACAAGTTGCCTAACTTTGCAAACCAAACTAAAAGTTAACTTCTGGGGCACCTGAGTGGCTCAGTGGGTTAAGCCTCTGCCTTTGGCTCAGGTCATGGTCTCAGGGACCTCAGATCCAGCCCCTTGTTGGGCTCTCTGCTCAGCAGGGAGCTTGCTTCCTGACCCCTCTCTCTCTGCCTACTTGTGATCTCTGTCAAATAAATAAATAAACAAGCAAATAAATAAAAGTTAACTTCTTTTTCTTTTCTTTTCTTTTTTTTTAAAATATTTTATTTATTTATTTGACAGAGATCACAAGTAGGCAGAGAGACAGGCAGAGAGAGTCGGGAAGCAGGCTCCCTGCTCAGCAGAAAGCCCGATGCGGGGCTTGATCCCAGGACCCTGGGATCACCACCTGAGCTGAAGGCAGAGGTTTTAACCCACTGAGCCACCCAGGCGCTCCTCTTTTTCTTCTTTTTTAAAGTTTTTTTGTTGTTTTTTTTGTTTTGTTTTTTTAGCAATGTTTACACCCAACGTGAGGCTCAAATCCCAAGACGAAAAGTCGCATTCTCTACTGACGGGGTCAGTCAGGCACCCCAAAGACAACTTTTCTTTTTTGGGAACTTGAAGACACCCCTTGAGATAAATATGTTGGAATTAGAAAGAGGCAAAGTTTGATGAGTACCTACAACATGCCAGGCAAGCACCATATTGGGTGTTTTACATTAATTATTTTATTTTCCCTCAATCTACCATTTTCTCACTTCTAGCCTCTCCAATATTCAATTTACTCTCTTTCTCTCTCTCAGCCCTGAATAATCCAATTTCTGTCCTGAATAATTAAATTTCTAAAACACGCCATTAAATTTTATACCTACCAACTAAAATCTTACTCATCGGGGCACCTGGGAAGCTCAGCCGGTAAGCATCTGCCTTCGGCTCAGGTCATGATCCCAGGGTCCTGGGATTAAGCCCCATATCAGGCTCCCCTGCTCAACAGGGAGCCTGTTTCTCCCCATCTAGCTCCCCCTGCTTGTGTTCCTTCTCTCACTATCTCTGTCATAAATACATAAAAATCTTAAATAAATAAATAAATGATAAAATCTTACTCATCATTCAAAGTTCAACTTAATTCTCTACAAACTTTCCCACGCTTCACCTATCATACGAACTGTTGCCTCTCCAAAACCATAGTGCTTTGTTTACCATCCAATTTTATGTTAGTTAACTATACAAATGCCTCTCATAGAAGACTGTAAGTTCCTGAGAACAAGGATGGATTTTACTCACTTGTATATACCTCATCCATCAAGGTACTTAGAACAGGATCTTATATATAGTAAGAGCTCAATACATTTTGCCAACTACAGGCTTTCTTTCCTTAGAAATATATTCATAAAAATACTATTCCTGAGCATGAAAAGAAAAACTTTAAGAAATACATAAAAGGAGATGCCTGGCTGTCTAAGTAGGTAGAGAATGTGACTCTTGATCTTGGGGTTATAGGTTCACGCCCTACATTGGGTGTAGAGACTGCTAAAAATAAAATCTTTAAAAAAAAAAAAAAAGGCACATGCCGATTAGATCAAAGGATCAAAGATGGGTCCCATCCATACTCCTATATACAAAGTTCTACACTGCCCTGTAGAAACCTGTGTGGGTTTAAAGTCAATCCCCACTCTAGCCCTCTGTGGTTAAGAAAATATCTGAAAGTAGTCTGAAAAACAGCCTGAAGGGCACACTCATTGGCAAATAATTTCCCTATGAAACTCAGTGAGCCATTTGTCTTCATCCAGGGAACAACATGTACTTAAAGTATTCTGTATCTTGGAAGAGAAGTAGATACCAGTAATCACTTGAATTTATATTTATAAACTTTTTTTTAAGATTTTATTTATTTGACAGAGATCACAAGCAGGCAGAGAGGCAGGCAGAGAGACAGAGAAGGAGGAAGCAGGCTCCCCGTCAAGCAGAGAGGCCGACGTGGGGCTCAACCCCAGGACCCCAACGTGGGGCTCGACCCCAGGACCCTGAGACCATGACCCGAGCCAAAGGCAGAGGCTTTAACCCACTGAGCCACCCAGGTGCCCCTTGAATATACATTTATTAAGTATCTTCTTTAAGCTTTTATTTTATTATAAAAATGCATGCTCATTAAAGAAATTAGATCACAAAAACACCTTTTATTAAAATAATAATCTACAATGCCACACTATTTCAACCTATCTCTCTCTCTCATTCTCTTTCTATACATATACACACATATATATGAATCTGCTTCACATATTTTTAATGTTTTTCATGTCAATACATACGGGTATTTTATCAATTGATGACTGTGCCGTAATTTACTTATCCCATATTTTTAGGTATTTCCCAATATTTTCGCTTTAAAGACACTACTTAGAAGACTATCTGGGGTGCCTGGGTGGCTCAGTCAGTTGAGTGTCTTGTCTTGGGCTCAGGTCATGGTCCCAGGGTCCTGGGATGGAGCCCTGTATCAGGCTCCCTGCTCAGCAGGGAGTCTGTTTCTCCCTCTCCCTCAGATCCTTTACCTACCCCCCACCAGCTTGTTCTCTCTCTCAAATAAACAAGTAAAACCTTAAAAAAAAAATATGGAATGGCTTCATTTATGTGGAAATGTTCCTCTAAAGAGCAATAGTTATTTGTATTACCAGAGAGGTATGCCAGTTCCCCAAACCATCACCAGTTCTGGGCACTAATAACTCTCAGTGCTCATTTTCTTTATATTATACCACCATCCCTATTCTCTGAGATAAATTGTGAGCTTAGTTACACCCAACTTCACTGCTCAGTGGTTTGGCCAATATTTCATTAGCTTCTCTCAGTGGACTGGGGCAATTCAGAAGGTACTTCAGTGCCTCAGAAATATTTGTTCTACTAAATACTTGGTTTACTTAATGATATCAATCTATATACCAGAGAACTTCATCTTCCCATGGTCTCTCCTATTAACTCATTGCAGTCAGAACTCCACGGACACCTTTATAACAATGCCCCAGTTGAGGTACTTAGGTAGAAATACGATTATTTTGGAATTGGGAGGAATCTTAAACAACACCTAACTTTTGCAGTTTATAGATAAGGATTAAAGCAAAAAAGGCTCTTTCAAGGTCACATGACAGAAATACTAACAATCATGGTAAAAACAGTTACCAATGGCACTTATTATATGTACCAGGTGCCATGAAGTACTAAATTCATATTATTTCTAATACTTTCAACAATCCTGTAAAACAGCAATTATTATTCCCATCCTACAAGAGGAAGCTGAAGAGAGAAATGACTTGCCCAATATCACAGTTTTATAATGGCAGAAGTAGATCTAGAACAGAGGCTCCTAACTCCTTTACAATGTTCTTTCCACATTTGATTCTGCCCTCTCACCCTGTGAATTAGAGAAGCATATTAACATAAGGCCTTTAACTGCATAATAGTAATGTATTTCCTAGTAGATCCATTCTCCATTGTCTTTTTTTTTTTTTTAAAGATTTTATTTATTTGTCAGAGAGAGCGAGCGAGAGCGAGCACAGGCAGACAGAGTGGAAGGCAGAGTCAGACAGAGAAGCAGGCTCCCTGCGGAGCAAGGAGCCCGATATGGGACTCGATCCCAGGACGCTGGGATCATGACCTGAGCCGAAGGCAGCTGCTTAACCAACTGAGCCACCCAGGCGTCCCTCTCCATTGTCTTTTGCCCTGAATAGAGGAGTCCTTATTATTCTCATTCTAAATTTTTCACTTTCCCCTATTTCTACTTTCATTGTTCAATTTAACTCAATAAGCTATTTGTTAGCAGTCCACTCTTACTATACACTCGCCAGGGGCCTGAAGATACGGGCTTGACGATACTGGAGCTCCTTTCTCACTAATACCCAAGGATAAGACTCTGTCTCATACAAAGTAGATATAGTCTCAGATACAAAGGAACTTAAATCTAGATAGGAGCTAAGGTCCTGGCACACCCAATAAATAAGATGGTATGTAATATTTAAATTACATCATGCTAAACAAAATAAGTCAATCAGAGAAAGATAATTATCATATGATTTCACTAATAAGTGGAATTTAAGAAACAAAACAGAGTGGGTGGATCAGTGGGTTAAAGCCTCTGCCTTTGGCTCAGGTCATTATCTCAGGGTCCTGGGATCAAGTCCCATGTTGGGCTCTCTGCTCAGTAGGGAGCCTGCTTCCCCCTCTCCCTCTGCCTGCTGCTCTGCCTGCTTGTGATGTCTCTCTATGTCAAATAAATAAAATCTTTGGAAAAACAACAACAGCAACAACAACAGAGGATCATAGGGGAAGAGAGGAAAAAATAAAACAAGATGAAACCAGAGAGGGAGACAAACCATAAGAGACCCTTTTTTTTTTTTTAAAGATTTATTTATTTATTTATTTGACAGAGAGAGAGAGAGAGAGAGATCACAAGTAGGCAGAGAGGCAGGCAGAGAGAGAGGAAGGGAAGCAGGCTCCCTGCTGAGCAGAGAGCCCGATGTGGGACTCAATCCCAGGACCCTGAGATCATGACCTGAGCCGAACGCAGCAGCTTAACCCACTGAGCCACCCAGGCGCCCCAAGAGACCCTTAATCATAGGAAACAAACTGAGTGTTGCTGGAGGGGAGGGGGATAAAATCTTTAAAAAAAAGGTTTTAGGGGTGCCTGGGTGGCTCAGTTGGCTAAGCATCTGCCTTTGGCTTAGGTCATAATCCCAAGGTCATGGGATCAAGCCCCATATCAGGCCCCCTGCTCAGTGGAGAGCCTGCTTCTTCCTCTCCCTCTGCTGCTCCCCCTGCTTGTGATCTCTCTCACTGTCTCTGTCAAATAAATAAATAAATAAAATCTTTTTAAAAAATGTTTTTAAAAAATATAAATAAAACAAAAAATAAACTTTCATTCAACTTTTAAAAATACTTAAATTACACTGCATAAGCTATAAGTATAAAGAGAATTAGAAATTAATATAGCTTAAGCTATGATTAAATATTTTTCTTTGAGCATCATCTAAATAGTAGGAAGTACCTACCATTATAATGAAAGTCACCACCTTGATCACTACTTTCCAGGCTTGGAATGGCCATGGACAGTTCTGGCCAATGAGAACAAAGCAGGAATTTGCTGAGGGATTCGCAGGAAAACTTACTTTGCTCATACAACCACAGCCTTGTTCCTGCCCTCTTCCTTCACCTTTCTTCTTGCAAATGCAATGGCTAGAGATATAGCAGCTCATGAAAACAAGTGGATGGCCAAGTAAATAACACTGGACCTGACATTGCTGAGCCACTGACCTGACCACTGATCAAATATCAGCAACCACCTAACCTCCAGACAATAATACTTTTTGTATAAGTCATTATAGTCACATTTTCTGTCATTTATAGCCCAAAACAATCCCAACTAACATAGAAGTCCGGAATTCTAGACCTGTCTCTGGCATTTTCTAGATACATACGACAAAGGCAAGTCACTCCACCTTTCTACCTACCTACTTCCCATAAACAAACGAGAAAGCATTTCGAGTGCTATAAAATACATTACTGTTCTTACAGTATCATCACTGCCTTTAGACCTGATACCTCTCCTCTCCTTGACCACATTTGTATTCAAAGGACCCTCACTGAAAGATTCCCCAGTGACTGACAGTGGTTAAAATTCCCCTGCTGCAAGGAGTAAGTTTTCCTGTTCTTGTGAACAAACATGCTGGAAGACATGGGAAAATCTTGGATTCCCATGATCTTAATGCCTAACCCAGGTCACTGGGAACCCTTCCCAGGCAGGAATGTAATGAAGACTACCAAAGTTGGGGGAGGGAAGAGGCAGGAATGTAATATGCAACAACCCTAATTAGCTTCCTAAAAATCATGACTTCCACCAAAGCATGCTACTGAAAACTACCTGGAAAGTATTCAAATTTAACCCTCACATTCTTCTTTCTTTTTTTAATTATGGAGCTAAACAGCTACGCTCTTTGGAGGACAACTGTATTTTTCTTTTTGACAGAGCTTGCCAAATGTAAACATACTATAGTATTGTTCATAAAAGCCAAAAAACTAAAAACCAAAGTTCCACCAATAGAAGATTGGTTGAATAAATTAAGGCACAATCATATAATAAAATATTAAGTAACTTTATCTTTTTTTTAACGATTTTATTTATTTATTTGACAGACAGGGATCACAAGTAGGCAGGGAAGCAGGCAGAGAGAGAGTAGGAAGCAGGGTTCCCACCAAGCAGAGAGCCCGACAAAGGGCTCCATCCCAGGACCCCGGGACCATGACCCAAGCCGAAGGCAGAGGCTTTAACCCACTGAGCCACCCAGGCACCCCTATTAAGTAACTTTAATATTAGGTAACTTTGCATATGTGATGATATGTGTACACAGTGAGCTCCAAGAGCTATTAAGAAAAGCAAAACATTAAAGTGCATACTCTTATTCATGTTAAAAAGAAGCAGAGGGACTCATATATACCTTTGTTCACACATAAGACTATTGTGTAAGGAGACATAAAAGTGTTAACAGTATTTGGGTCTGAGAAGAGAGCTAGGAGTTCTGGATCAGAGGAAGATTTTTCACTATATGAACTTTTATACTCTTTGAATGTTTTATAAATGTATATACCTTTTCAGTTTAAAGAACTAGTTAAGCAGTATTTATTTCCCCCTAAATTGATGTATACAGTCCATAAGTCACTGGGCTTTCTGGAATTTTTTATTAATTAAGTACTTTTGGTAATCCAGCAATAATTGCTAAACCTCTTGATTTTTGGAAATAACGTTTCCCATTTATGTGGTCTATAAATTGGCTACTAACTTCACTTATCCAAATGTTATCCATCCTTTCTTTTTTTAATTGTCTCTGTATAAAAACAAAATGCTCCTAGATGGGGCGCCTGGGTGGCTCAGTGGGTTAAAGCCTCTGCCTTCAGCTCAGGTCATGATCCCAGGATTCTGGGATCGAGCCCCAAATCGAGCTCTCTGCTCTGCAGGGAGCCTGATCCTCCTCTCTCTCTCTGCTCGCCTCTCTGCCTACTTGTGATCTCTGTCTGTCAAATGAATAAATAAAAAATCTTAAAAAAAAAATATGCTCCTGGGTATTGACTTAATAAAAAGTATATAAACTTCAAAAAAGGTTAAAAATAATAATAGTTATTAATTATTGAGTACTTATGGCATGCCAGACACTGTTTCCACAGCGTTTTACATATATTAATTAACTAAATCCTCCAATAATCCTGTGAAGTTTAAGTACTATTATTATCTTCATTTTACAGGTAAGAAAACTGAGGCAAGGAGAGACTTATACTACTTACTTATTCATGGCCACACAGCTATGAAGTAGCAGAGCCAGCCTTTGAACTCAGATCTACTACCTCTCATATTTACTGATTTTTTTCTTTAGATAATCTCTGTGCCCAACACGTGGCTCAAATTCACAACCCCAAGATCAGGAGCCATGTGCTCTATCAACTGAGCCAGTCAGGCACAACTCTTTGTGTGTATGTATTTTTATGTATCTATTTGTTTGTTTTTATTTATTTACTCTCATATTTATTTAAAAGATAGATATTTATGTAGCTCAATAGGAAATGTTAAGGAACAAGGCATAAAACCATTTGTAGATAATAACTTCCAAATACTGTTTACTATAGGCCAAGCACTGTGCCAGGCACTGGATATAAATCATCTCATTGAAACTTCATCAACAATATACAAGGTAGATATCATCATCACCATTTTACAAATAAGGAAACAGGTTCACAGTAATTAACCTACTCCAAGATTACCAACTAGTATGTAGCTGTGTTGAGTTTTAAGACCAGATCTGTGAGATTCCAAAAATCTAGAGTTGCTATAATGAACAGATTTTTCCTAAAACATTACTTCAAAGATGAAGTATGTAACCGAATCATACTAATCTGTCAGACAAATGCAAATATTAACTCTGCTTTACATATAACTATAAGTATTCCTGAAAAACTGTTCACAAAAGAATACTGGTAAATTAAGAATCCTATTCTAAATACACTGGGAAAGCTCTGAGCTGAATCATCCCCTAAGTAAAACACCACCCCTTAATTTCTCTTTTTCTTAGTTTGTATTCTTGCATATAAAGTTTTTCCTTTGCATAAGATGGAAGTTAGTCTGAACCTCTCAGTGGATATTCTAGAGTAAAAGAGACAAAGAGGAGGGTATTTAATCAGATGAAGGGATATCTTTTGAGGTCTAAGAGTGCATTTGATTGATGGGGGTCAAAAGGCAAGGGGCGCAAACTTAAATATGCCTAATCTTTATTTAGCTAAAACTTTAAAACCAAAATACTATTTTTCTAACATTACTTCTTTTTTAAAAAGCTTTTTTTTTTTTTAAAAAGATTTTATTTATTCATTTGAGACAAAGATCACAAGTAGGCAGAGAGGCAGGCGGGGGTTGGGGGGGGGAGCAGGCTCCCCACTGAGCAGAGCCCAGGACCCGGAGATCATGACCTGAGCTGAAGGCAGAGGCTTTAACCCACTGAGCCACCCAGGTGCCCCTAAAAAGCTTCTTTTAAGCTATCTTTTGGTCTAGTATGAGCAACTCAGGAGATCATCCCTACCAACCCTACTAAAAAGGGAACAAGTAAACAAAATGTATATATACTGAGAAGTCTGACTCTTCAATAAAAGGTGACAGCACAAGTACATGAACAAAACCAAAAGTAACTACTGGGTTATGCCGGTTTCACCAAGCTGCTTCTCCCACAAATAATAAAATTAAGATGTGAAACCTTCAAAAATTAAAAAAGCACAAGGCCTGGTGGGAAAAGGAACAGCCCAGGGCCTGGGCCAACTGTTTAAATGAGAGAGCCCCAGGCATGATGGGAACTGGATACCTTCCTGCACCCCTTAATCAAGATTGAATTTCTGTCAACAGGTCTCACTGAAAAAAAAAAGGAAAGAAAAAAGGCACATGCGTCAACCACATTCCCCCAAACAAATAAGACTGCCAAGCAAGAGAACCAGTTTCACATTTCAAAATTATCTAAATCCACCACAGCTCTAGACTCCTGCAAAACTAGAAATATTCTGAGTGAAGAAATAGCTCTTTCAGACCAATAATCCTACAACAGAACTGAGGAAAAAGGCTCTCCCATATTATGAACTACTTAGGTTCCTTTTAGAACTGCCTATTAAAAGCCATCATCGTATCATACAGCTCATTTTTGTTTCCAGAGAACAAAGACTAAAAGAATACATATAGGGGCTCCTGGGTCACTCAGTCATTAAGCATCTACCTTCAGTTCAGGTCATGATCCCAGCATCCCAGGATTAAGCCCCACATCAGGCTCCCTGCTCAGAGTGGTTTGCTTCTCCCTCTCCCACTCCCCTTGCTTGTGTCCCCTCACTTGCTGTCTGTCAAATAAATATCATTTTTTAAAAATAAATAAATAAAAGGATATATGTAATCTCTTCCCTTAAGAAACTCATATTTGAGGGGCGCCTGGGTGGCTCAGTAGGTTAAAGCCTCGCCTTCCGCTCAGGTCATGATCTCAGGGTCCTGGGATCCGGCCCCGAGTCGAGCTCTCTGCTTGTGGGAAGCTTGCTTCCCTTCCTCTCTCTCTGCCTGCCTCTCTGCCTACTTGTGATCTTTGTCTCTCAAATGAATAAATAAAATCTTAAATTCATATTTGAGTGGAGACTACAGACAATTGTGATACAGGGTGATCTTTGCTAAAAAGGGGAAAAAAAACCAAGATCACTGTGGAAGTCCAGAGGAGGAGAGCTGGTGGAAGTGATGCTTAAAAATACAGACAGTGGGGGCACCTGGGTGGCTCAGTGGGTTAAGCCTCTGCCTTCAGCTCAGGTCATGGTCCCAGGGTCCCACATCAGGCTCTCTGCTCAGCAGGGAGCCTGCTTCCCCCTCTATTTCTGCCTGCCTCTCTGCCTACTTGTGATCTCTGTCAAAGAAATAAATTTAAAAATCTTAAAAAAAAAAAATAGACAGTGGTGAGCATAGCATAAGCTACAGAGATGTTGAATCACTGTTGTAAACTGAAACTAATGTAGCATTGTGTGTCAACTATACTTGTCAAAAATTTTTTTAAAAAGGAGAAAAGATATGCACAAAGAACACAGCAACAAAAAGATACAGACAATCCTGCAGAGTTCTACAAGCTAAGGATGCATACTGACTTTTTCTAAGGAAAGAGATAAATGGAAATGGGAAACAAATGTGGGAGAAGCACATAATTGAGAAAGATTGCAAAAGAAGCAATGCAACTTGTTTCCACATTCATTAGAAATTAACCTCCATCACGTCCTATTCCTCTTCACTCTCAAACCCAAAATAACTAGACTTGACAACCTCTATAAATCAAAAGATGCAGATTCAGAGGAAGTGGGGGAAATCTGCAAAAGGGTGCATTCTAAGCAAGGTTGACATAGCAGCTAGCAGCTCCTAAACAAAACAAAGACTTTGGTGTGACAAATGCTCTCAAGCACTTCACTATCCACTTTGTGAGCTGCACTGTACCTATTTCTACTGGAAGAAAAATCATGAGTTAAACAACTGGTAATATAATAGAGTAAAAGTAAGTCAAGACTTCATTAGAAGTCTATTAGTTAAATGGTCCCATCCCAAATGGTGCCATTTTCCCAGGCACACCCTCTCCTACTTTCACAAGGGATAAGAGATCCTGTTACCGTACCACAAGTTAAATAGAGTTATTTTCATCTTACGCAGCGAAAAAACACCTACATTTTTTTTGTACATAAGGGATTAGCAGGAGTCAGTAAATGGCAACATAATCCAGCATGCAATTTCAACTGTTAATCAAAGCCACAAACTAAGTCTAAAGGAAGTTAATGGACTTTGTGTTTCCACATTTATGTTTGCTAACTTCTATGTTGAAATTGGATCTGTTTACAGAAACAGATGCATGAAGCTTCCAAAATTGGGTCAATTTAAAATCCAATGACAATCCTTCACTGTCCAAGCACTGAGAAGTCAGCACAGGACACATGGACACTTGTTGTAATTCATCACTGTCCAGAAACCTCAAGCACATATACTTTTTATCATTTCTCTCCCAAACTTTTGAGTTATGGCTTACGAACTCAGTTCTGCTTTATTTAACTTATCTGTACAATTCTACAAACCCTAACCTACTCTTAAACAACTAATAAAACCTGGATAAAAATCAATGATGCCATTTACCTTCAAGCCAAATAAGGACACAAAGTAGAATACTAAAAGGAAATCTTTGAAGAATATTAGGAAATCTCTGCAGAATATCAAAGTGTTCTGCTGTTTCAATAGTAAGAAGCCAAAGAGTTTTTAAGGGTTGATAGTGGGGCTGCATACATTCCTAGTGAAATCTCAATCACACAGTCTTAAGGAGATTTTTACATCCTTCAAAAGGTATCCTTCTTGCAGGGCACCTGGGTGGCTCAGTTGTTAAGCGTCTGCCTTCGGCTCAGGTCGTGATGCCCAGGTCCTAGGATTGACCCCCGCATCAGGTTCCCTGATCAGCAGGAAACCTGCTTCTCCCTCTCCCACTCCCCATACTGTGTTCCCTCTCTCACCATCTCAAATAAATAAATAAAATCTTTAAAAAACAAACCAAAAAGAAAAACACAAAAGGTATCCCTCTTGGGATGTAGATACACAGGTACCCAAGAATCTCAGAAAGCAATTGCTTACGGGATGCCAGCAAGTGTCAGTGACAAGGCTGTAAGATTTTTAACTATAAAACTTTTTATACTATTTTGAGTTTTGTACCATGTGACTGTATCACATACTTTTAAAATATAAATTTATGCCTGTGTAAAATATACACTATTAAGTGGGTATGTAAATCAGCATTATTTTCTTATGAGGCAATTTGGTGTTATGTACCCGTGTCTTAAAAATATGCATTCAGGGGGCACCTGGGTGGCTCAGTGGGTTAAAGCCTCTGCCTTCGGCTCAGGTCGTGGTCCCAGGGTCCTGGTATCGAGCCCCACATAGGGCTCTCTGCTCAGCAGGGAGCCTGCTTCCCTTCCTCTCTCTGCCTGCCTCTCTGCCTACTTGTGATCTATCTGTCAAATAAATTTTGACATTTTGACATAATCTATTTATGTTAAATAAATAAATTCAATCTTAAAAATATATATATGCATTCGGGGCACCTGGGTGACTCACTGGGTTAAAGCCTCTGCCTTTAGCTCAGGTCATGATCCCAGGGTCCTAGGATCGAGCCCCTCATCAGGCTGAGCAGAGAGTCTGCTTCCTCCTCTCTCTCTGCCTACCTCTCTGCCTACTTGTGATCTCTGTCTGTTAAATAAATAAATAAATAAATATGCAATCTTTGACCAATGATTTCACTGCATAAAATACTGTGGCAGAACCATATAATGGAATACCACATAGCTATTAAAATTATGTTGTAGAGGGATGCTTGGGTGGCTCAGCTGGTTAAGCATCTGCCTTCCGCTCAGGTCATGATCCCAGGGTCTTGGGATAGGTCCTGCATCCGAGCTCCTTGCTCAGCAGAGAGTCTGCTTTTCCCTCTGCCTGCTGCTCCCCCTGCTTGTGTACGCTCTCTCATTCTCTCGCTCTGACAAAAAAAATCTTAAAATGTTGTAGCAAATTTTAACGAAATGAAAAAATGCTCATAACCTAATTATTATATTGAAAAATATAATGAAAATTTTTAGTGTAGGACTATTTATTTATTTATTTATTTATTTATTTTAAAGATTTTATTTATTTATTTGACAGAGAGAAATCACAAGTAGATGGAGAGGCAGGCAGAGAGAGAGAGAGGGAAGCAGGCTCTCCGCTGAGCAGAGAGCCCGATGTGGGACTCGATCCCAGGACTCTGAGATCATGACCTGAGCCGAAGGCAGCGGCTTAACCCACTGAGCCACCCAGGCGCCCCTAGTGTAGGACTTTTTAAAACCAAATATGGGCACAGAAAAATTTGGAAAGAAATCTATCAAAATGTTAGCAATAGTTTATCTGAGAAGTACGATAGTGAGGGATAGTTCTTTCTTTTGCTTTTTCATATTAAATAAATTTTCTTCCAAAGTATGTTATTTTTGAAGATATATTAAACATTTTTGATTGTAATTATTAATGTTCCTCTTATCCCTTTTTAATGTAACTCACTTTGGACACCGCCTTACCTGTGGTTTAATCCGTCAGTCCACCTGCCTACGGGCTTGATTCAGAGTTGCAATATACTTTTCACATCTCTTCTGAAATGCTGAAGTCTGGCCGTGATCGTATAGTGGTTAGTACTCTGCGTTGTGAAATGCTGAAGTCTAACAAGTACTTTTTATCAAGAACCTGGATAGCACACTCGGTGGCTCAGTTTGTTAAGCGGCTGCCTTTGGCTCAAGTGGTTATCCCAGGGTCCTGGGATCAAGTCCTACATGCAGCTCCTGGTTCAGCAGAGAGCTTGCTTCTCCCTCCCACTCTGCTTGCTGGTCTCCCTGTTTGTATTCTCCCTCTCTGTTAAATGAATAAATAAAACCTTAAAAAAATTCTTTAAAAAATAAAAATTAATTAATTTTTTAAAAAAGAACCTAGAAGAAACAGAAAAGTGATAGAACAGGTTCATGTTCTCTGTAGTAAAAATGGTTAACAGAGACTAGGAAAAGGCTATAAAACACCAAAGATTACCCCTCTCAAAACCAAAGAGTGCCTCTAGGAGCTAAGGTCTAAATAGCATAAATCTGGGGCACCTGGGTGGCTCAGTGGTTAAGCGTCTGCCTTCAGCTCAGGTCATGATCCCAGAGTCCTGAGATCAAGCTTCAGGCTCCCTGCCTGGGGAAGCCTGCTTTTCTCTCTCCCACTCCCTCTGCTTGTATTACCTCTCTCGCTGTGTCTTTTTCTCTGTATGTGTGTCTCTCTCTCTCTGTGTCAAATAAATGGATAAAATCTTAAATAAATAAATGAATAGTATAAATCTACCCTAAAGTTAATTGTTGTTTCAGCTTACGTTTTGAGTATACATTGCTGTCTCGTGGTGTCTTTAATATTATATACTCACACTTTTATTTTTTTATTTTTTTTTTTTTTTAATATTTTATTTATTTATTTGACAGACAGAGATCACAAGTAGGCCGAGAGTCAGGCAGAGAGAGAGAGAGGAGGAAGCAGGCTCCCCGCTGAGCAGAGAGCCCGATGCGGGACTCGATTCCGGGACCCCGAGATCATGACCTGAGCCGAAGGCAGCGGCTCAACCCACTGAGCCACCCAGGCGCCCTATATACTCACACTTTTAAAACTAACTTTCCAAATTCGCAATTTAGGAACACTGACACCAAGGGTAATAGTGTACACTTCTGTGTTATTCAAACATCAGGACTGATAGTAGGCACACTTGTAATATGGAAAGAAAAAAAACTTTTATTATCTTTTTTAATAGTATTTTTTAAACATTTCCAAAGTAAGCTCCTTTCCCACTAATCAGTAATTTCCTCCCAATCAAATCTCTCTATGCAAATGAACATAACCAGAAACCCCCCTCCAGCTATCCATTCTTTTTGCACCAAGTACCTCCAACCGCTGATCTCTAGATCTCTGTCTCAAATACAGACCTATTCATAGAATTGTTTGGGCTGTTCAGTCTCCTAGTAGTCAATTCTATTTCCTAACTTTACTCATTGCAAAGACAATTCAGTTTGCCAAAGGGCATTTAGAGCTCTCCTTTTTCTTTCCTTCCCCAGCAATTCAAAAAGAATGAGGGAAGAGACCCAGGTAAGGCTGAAGAAAAAAATACGTAAGTAATATGGAAGAACTTTGAACATCTGGCACCTAAACAAAAAATGAAGGACTTTCTCACATAATCCTGTCTCGTGGAGAAGCCTAATTGCAAATGTAGGATAAGTTTATTTTATTAAGCTTGGAATATACAGACATAAGCATAAGGCTGGCCAAAATCACCCTATTTTATTAAAAGTTATAAAGTTGTTTTTTAAAGATTGCATTCATTTATTTGACAGAGAGAGTCAGAGAGTGGAAGCAGCATAGGGAGAGGGAGCCTGATGAGCCTGATGAGCACGGAGCCTGATGTGGGACAGGATCCCAGAACCCTGGGATCACAACCTGAGCCGAAGGCAGACCCTTAACTGACTGAGTCACCTAGGCGCCCCAAAAGTCTAAACAAATTTATCAACCTAGTTGAATACATCCAGTTTTTCATACCTGCAATTTTGTAGTCAATTTAGATAATGCCCTCCTGCCTATCCAATTCAGCAGATAGTAAGTGGGCAATTTCTCTGCACCAAGACTGTTCTAGTTCTTTTTTTTTTTTTAAGATTTTATTTATTTATTTGACAGAGAGAAATCACAAGTAGATGGAGAGGCAGGCAGAGAGAGGAGGAAGCAGGCTCCCCGCTGAGCAGAGAGCCCGATGCGGGACTCGATCCCAGGACTCTGAGATCATGACCTGAGCCGAAGGCAGCGGCTTAACCCACTGAACCACCCAGGCGCCCAAGACTGTTCTAGTTCTTATCTAACCAAACTCTGCTTATCAAGAGCCAGATGGGGTCCCATCTGCTTCACAAAGACATCCTTGCCTGTCTTAAGCCTCACTGATTGCCCTCACCTCTACCTTGCCGGCACCTACAATACATAACACTACAGTACTCCAATGCTGTCATTTCTTGTTCAGATAGTCACTTGTGAATTTGAATCAGTCTTCTGTCCTCAAGCATACCAGAAAACCCATGAGAACATCATACATCTGAATATCCAGAGTATCTAACATCAATCTGAGCACACAGTACACCCTCAAAAATCAATTAATTAGCTAAGTGCACTGGGAGCCACAGAAATTTTTATCCTGAGAGTGGCAACTTAATACTGAGCTAACACACCTAACAGTGATACTCCAAAACCACCAAGGGTGATATAGGGGTGGCTTGACAGGGGGTAGGATACGTTGAGACCACAACCCAAGAATATCCTTATTATAGCAGTCAATAATTCAAATCCTGATGAAATAAGGATAAGATAAGAAAGGCCTTAGGATGTCAAGAGAAGGTAAAGCTGAATGAACCTAGGAGTACATAAATGACTTCCGAGCAAAATCAGCAGAGTCCTCAATGCTGTCTGGTTCTAAGTAGGGCTGATTGGGGCAAGCCCTTCGGATTTAACTATGGGAAAACTGTATGCGAGACAAAGACACCACACATCAAGGGAAAGGGGGCAGAACAGTCCTACCATATTATAGTCTGGTTCACCCTTGTCCTTTCCTCTTCAGTCTACAAATGTTCTAGGACAGGAAATTAGAAAGGCAGTGATACCTAGTTATTCGTTGCAGATCTAGATAAAACAGGATGAATTTTAAATCCCAAACAAAAAGACAACTCCAATTGGAACGAAATTCCCGCAATTACCTTCCTATTCTTACACAATAGTTTTTAAATGTAGTCGTCTTGTGACCACATCTGTTTTCCTCCACCAAAGCCACCCTTCTTGAGGGCGGGGCTACGGTTTCATCCATTTCTTGAAATCTGGATTGTGGGCCTCAGTTTCCTCCTCTAAAAAGTGGGACTAAGAATAGGACCTGCTTCATTGGCTTCGTGGGACAATTAAGTGAGAAAACGCACGCAGAGTGCGTAATCCAAGTGAAAGCTTATTTCATTTGTGCGTGGTAACAATGGTCGTTACCATTACTAGCTTACAGCCTCCCACAACCGCTACTTCCCCGTATTTCCCAGGGCCGGCCACGGCCTCTACCTCCAGATGCAGCCCGCTAGTCTCGGTCGGGACACACTTCGCTGGAAAATCCTGTGCCACCAAGAGAAGGGTCGTCCGAAGCCCGACTACCTTCCCGCCTGGCCAGGGCGGCGCCCACACAATTCGACCGCCTCTGAAGCCCGGGGCAAGAGGCGCTTGGAGGCGCTCCGGGTTTGGCGGCCTCCAGCCTTTCGAAAATCAGGGAAACGGCAGGCCGCACCCCAGCTGGTCCCCGTTTCTCTCCAAAGCTCACCTCACCTCAGCTCTGACAACCGAGCGTCCGGAAGATCCGACGCGGGACTTCATTCAGTACCGTTGAAAATTTGAACCCAGGCTCTCTAGTCGAATGCACCAATCAGAGTGCGGGAACCGGCAATCCTTAGCCTCCCGATTGGCCCAGAGGATCACAAGGACGCCGGAAGACAGGATGAGGGACTAGCAAACAACCGGCCCGGGAGGCTCCTGGGAAATGTAGTCTCATGCAGCTGCGTGAACCATTTGGAACAAATCTAATGAGGAAATTACTACAAAGCCCAGAACCCTCGACTCCAGATTATTCGGGAGAGGTGGTACCAACTGAAGAGATAAGAAGTCGCTTCAGGTAACAGAACGGCGCGCGACTGGACCTCCGAAATACTTTCATGAAAGAAAATTTATGATTCTTCCTATAGTAGTGCATGGTGCCTTGAAATGTTCATAAGAATTCCATTCGTTTTAATATAGACTCCCCTGTATACAGCATAGACTCGCCCTCAGCTTCTCTCCCAACTGTGAAGGAGTCTCTCCAAGTCTTTATTGAGCCCATGCCCTGATATAAAGCCGCGGTTTATAATTGGGTGCTCCTTCCCTTTCAATTCCATTTACGTCCCTTTCTTTATCATCCTACTTTAAAAAGAAAAACAAAAGATCAGAGAAGTTGAGTGAATTGTCTAAAATCAGTAAAATGGAGGCGGTGGAATTTGAATTAAGGATGTCTGGTCCTATACATCATCAATAATCAGTCAGAAAATAATAGCAGCTACAAGGCAGAAAAGATTGCCTTGTAGAAAATAAGCCTAAGATCTTTATCTGAAAATTAAAAACTGTGAAACTTGGTTATATAACTACAAAAACAAGTAAAGGAGATTATATACTTTATTAAAGAATGGGGAGATCCAATATTGTAAAGCGGTTGATTTTCCATATGAAGAGCTCAAGGCAATTCCAATGAAATTCGCAATAGGTTTTGTCATGGAACTTGCCAAACTGATTCTAAAATTTATATAGAAGAGGAAAGCACAAGATGTGGCATCTGAATTTTGAAAAGTAATGGGGGAGGTGGGTGATTGCCATACCAGCTCTCATGGGCATTAACATATTTTTAAATTATCGTAATTTTTAAAGTATAGTTAAGTGATCCCATGGGGATACAATCAGCAAAATCCAGACAGGAAAACTCTACAGAACAACACATCTCATTTCTTCAAAACATAAACAGCAAGAGTAGTTTTGTTTTTGTTTTAATACTCCTTCCTATTTTTAGAGATACATATATAAATGGTGGGGATAAAATGACTCTAGAATTTGCTTCAGAATAATCGGGAAAGTGCAGGGAGGAATGTAGGTGGGGAATATTGATGAAGTAAGATTAGCCACAAATTGATAAGTTGAAACTGAATGACAGGTTCATGACACACACACACACACACACACACACACACATATACACACACATATGTTCATATATGTTTGTGAAGTTTTCCGCAAAGTTTTTTTTAACCAGGATATTGCCATAGGAATTTTTTTTTTAAACAACAAAGAAAGACTGGTAGAAAAGTTTAAGAGTCCCAAAACAGACCCATGTGTATCTGAATTTAGTAAATGCTGACTAGAATTTCAAATAAGATGGAAACAAACAAAAAATGAAGGTACGACATTTGCTTTTCATTGGGGGAAAATATATTAGATATTTATCCCATACCATTTACAAAAACAAAATTCAGTTGAATTAAAACCCTGAAGGTAGGGGATGCCTGGGTGGCTCAGTCAATTAAGTGCCTGCCTTTGGGCTCAGGTCATGATCCTAGAGTCCTGGGATGGAGTCCCACATAAGGCTTCTTGCTCAGAGGAAGCCTGCTTCTCCCTCTGCCTGCTGCTCTCCCTGCTTGTGTGTATTATCTCTGACAAATAAAATATTAAAAAAAAAAAAAACTTAAAGATAGGGGAAAAAATATCAAAATTTTTGAAATTTTAAAAGACTATGTTTATAATGTTGGGATAGGAAATTTTTAATATTTCCAACACATATAGCAAAGAATTAGAACCCAATATATAAATAAACAAAAAAAAGTCAATAAATCAGTAAGAAAAGGACAAAAACTGGGGGGGGGAAGAAATGGGGAAAATAGTTAGTTCTTAGAAGAAGAAGCAAAATTGGCCATTAAAGATAATGCAAATGGGAACTCCCTTCTACTTGCTAGACGGGATACTGCCCCATTCAGGAATCCCTTAATAAAGCCAATTAGATCTTCAAAAAAAAAAAAATTTAAAAAGACATGCAAAGGTCATTGGCCTCAACTAGTAATACTGAAATTTAAATTCAATTTATATTAAATTTAAACAAGAAGGTACCATGTTCACCCACCAGATTGCCCCAAATTAAAATTTTAATGATATCAAGGATTTGTAGGGTAGGAGAACAAATGGGTTTGCCTACTTTAGAGGGCAAATTAGCAACATCTATTAAAATGTCAAACACATATGCTCTGTGACCTAGGACTTCTATTTCTAGGTTTAGTTCCAAGAGGCACACCCATCTACTTTTACATAGAGGCACAAAGACACAGTCACCACAGCATGAATTGAGCACCTACTATGTGTCAGTCACTGTACTAAATGCGGGGATAGAATTGTGAAAAGACAGACAAAATCTCTGTTCTTGGGAACCTGGTGTTCTATGGGAGAAGACAGACTCTAAACAAGGTAAATAAATGTAGTGTATTAGGAGGTGATATATGCAAAGTCACTGGGTCTCCAAGCCTCGAGGATGGCAAGGAGAGGAGGAAGGCAGGGGCTGCCCAGAGACAAAGGAAGGCCAGGGACTGCCTATACTGTGGCCGCTTAATTTCAGCAGACACATCACCCAAACACTAGGGACCTGTAGGGCCACCAGGTAGCCAGGCCTGGGTGGGGATGGAGGTAAAGCTAGTTTGCTTTACATTAAGAAAACAGGGGCATCAGAGTTGTGCCATGCCCAGGGCCTACAAGGCAGAAGGTGCCCAGTGGGTAAGGGAGTGAATGAGGCAGTGCCTGCTGGCCAGGATATGTGCAAGAACTTCCCAAGTCGTTCCAATGGGTAAGCCTGACCCAAGGGATTCATCTCCTGTCATTCCTTCTGCATTGATCACATTCTAGGCTGAAGCTCAAGTTCCCATTCTTCATGAATGGATGACTGCGCAGTCTGCAATCACCAAAGCAGCCTTTTAGGGCTGAAAGGAAAAACCGACACATCTGGTCCACTCTTTCCACAATTTTAGCCATCACGGTTTTGGCCTTATCCGTGAGAAGAGGGTTTGTAATTTTAAGTAGGGTAGTTCAGGGACATTTGGACGAAGACCTCCAGAAGGTAATGAGTGAGCCATATAGATAGCTGAGGGAAGAGTGTCCAGAGGGAGCAGCAAATGTAAAGGTAGGAGCATAGCAGACATGTTTTAGAAATAGCTAGCAAGTCAGGGGCTGAATCAACTACAAGGAGAAGAATACAGGAAATATTCTGGAAGACCAACTGGGCCATTGTGAGGACTTTGATTTTTACTCTCAATGAGGTGCAGAAGGCCTGGGAGGGTGTTGAGCATTGATTAGCTCTCTGCTATTAATGGGAAAATTCTGGCTGCTGTGCTGAAAGCAGAGGGAAGGAGAACAGGGATGGAAAAAGGGAAATCAATCAGTAGGCTGTTGCATTGTAGTTGTGAGACATTGGAAACCACCTAAATATCCATAAGTAGGAGGGTATTTTAATAAACTGTCTAAAGAATGGAACATTAAACATCAATTCAGTTCAAAAAAGTTCAACTGATCTGGACTGATGGGGCAGTATCTTTGAGACATGTTTTTGGTTAGAAAACAAATCGCTGATTGATATAAATTCATTATGAAACCATTATGGTTTTTATTTACTTAGTTTAATTTAATTTAATTTAAGTAAACTCTATCCCCAATGCGGAGCTTGAACTTAAAACACCGTGATCAAGAGTTGCATGCTCTGGACGCCTGTGTGGCTCAGTGGGTTAAGCCACTGCCTTTGGCTCAGGTCGTGATCTCGGGGTCCTGGGATCGAGTCCCATATCGGGCTCTCTGCTCAGCAGGGAGCCTGCTTCCCTCTCTCTCTCTCTCTCTCTCTGCCTGCCTCTCTGCCTACTTGTGATCTCTGCCTGTCAAATAAATAAAATTTTTTAAAAAAAGGAGTTGCATGCTTCACAGATTAAGCCAGCCAGGCACCCAGGAAGGCATTATGGTTTTGAAAAATATGCAAAACAACACTCCACTTTTCCTGTGGGTGTGTATGAATAATGTCAGCTAGCACTTATCTGGCACTTACCATATGCCAGGCACTGTTTGAAGTGCTTTGCATATAATAACTTATTTTATCCTAATAACTCTTTGAGGTAATATCATTTCCACTTTATAGATTCAGGAAATTATGGCTCAGAGAGGGTAGACAACTTCTCAAAGGTCACACAGTTTGTATGTGACAGAGCCAGAACTTGAACATAGGAAGTCCAGCTCCAGAGGCCAAACCCTTAACCACTGCCCTACATTGCCTCTCCTAAACAGATAGATAGATAGATGTATATATATATATATACACATATGACAAAAGGTATGGAAGAATTTACAACAAACTGACAAGTGTGGGAACTTCAGAGGAGAGGAACTAAACTGGATTGTGGACAGAAATGATAGATAATGTGAGTTTTATCTTTGTTTTAGAAAAGAAGGTAGCCATGTATTATTTGTGAGATTTGAATTTATTATTATTATTATTATTTTTTATAATGGAAGTGTGATAGGGGAGAGAAACCTGCAAAGGAGAAAGGAGAAGGAGCCAGCAGATCAGAAAATTATTCTGGCTCTTCAAACTCTCATTTTTTTAAAGTGAGAGAGAAAGAAAGAACCAGCTCCTACCCTTGCCCCTTCCAAATCTGCTCCTTCACTCTGTGTCTGTCAATCCCTCTACCATCTAAACCAGTAGTCACCAGCCAAAAATCTGTACTTGCCTTCCAGTTCAGTGGAGGCTTCCTACTTCATGGAGAATGGACAGCAACCACCCATTGGCTCTGGATGGCAACTAACTCTCAGACATCTTTAGGTTGGGTGGCTGCAATCACCCAAGAATTCTCCCCTGGAGAAGGTGCAAGTATGAGCCATTGGAGACAGCCATCAAAAGGATCCCTTGAGAAGGGGACACCATTCTGCCTTCCATAGTTCCCACCCAGTCAAGCAAAGGGAAATCTGTTTCCTCGTCTCTTTCTTCATGGCTTATGTGGAATTCTTTTGGGGGAAGGTTTACACAGACCTTAGCAAACTGTGATTAAGAACAAAAGGCCATAGGACACAACCTGAATGTCCACCATCTGATGAATGGGTCCTTAAAAGGTGATAAATCCATGCAATGAAGTAGTATATTTTAATAAAATGAATTAAGTATCACTACATACTATAACATAGATGAATCTGAAACATGATACAAATAAAAGGAGCCAGACTAGGAATGACAAATATTGTATGATTCCACTTAAGAAATTTCTGGAAGAGGCAAATCCATAGAGACAGAAAGTAGATTAATGTTTGCTAGGAGCTGGATGGGGGGTTGGAGAGTGACTGCTGATGCAGGGATTTCTTTTCAACAAGCTCATGTAAAATCAGTGCTAGCCAGGCCCAAATGGGGCCTTTGTCTTTAGGGAGTAGGAAAGAGAATCTCTGGAAATCCCATCCTCTGCATTTGCAGTGGGCACTGGCTTAGTACATCAACCAGGTACTTCAATATTTGGAATGTTTTAAAGTTACAAAAATAATACATGCTGATGACAGAATGGAGGGTATGTTAGGTGCTATACATTCATGACTTGACTTAATCTTTGCAACACCCTTGCTAGGTAGGTGCAATTATTTCCAATTTCCAGGTGAAAAAACCTGAGGCTCAAGAGAAGTGACATGAACTGTCCAAGGTCACATAGCAGAGTTAAGATTTGCAGCCAGGTCCATCTGGGTTCATGAACATATATAAAGTAAAAAGTGAAAAAGCCCGGGTGCCTGAATGGCTCAGTGGGTTGAACCTCTGTCTTCAGCTCAGGTCATGATCTTGAGGTCCTGGGATTGGGCCCCACATCGGGCTCTCTGCTCAGCTGGGAGCCTGTTCCCCCCTCTCTCTGCCTGCCTCTCTGCCTACTTGTGACCTTTCTCTCTCTGTCAAATAAATAAATAAAATCTTTTAAAAAAGTGAAAAATCCCTATACCTCCTACCACACCCCATTGCCAATCCCTCTCCCTCAGTTAAAAAAAGTTAGTGTTAAAAAAATTAGTCTTAAAAATGAGTTTGTAACCTGGCGATTCACAGACCTGTACCCCTGGGGCTAATAATACATTATATGTTTATAAAAAAACAAAAAAAAATTTTAAAAATGAGTGTGTATCTTTCAGAGATCTTTTCATAAAAATACAAGCCCTCATACATCTATATTCATACTTGCACACATTTAGGTATTTTTTAAAGTATTTTATTTATTCACTGGACAGAGCAAGCTGGATCATGACCCGCGCCAAAGGCAGAGGCTTTAACCCACTGAGCCACCCAGGTGCCCACATTTAGGCATTTTTAATTTTTATGTGTGTGTTTATATATTTTTAATTTCTCACTTTGAAAGTAGTACTTTCTTATTATTTACATATAATATATTCGTATTACTTAAAATATAGGAAATAACAAGAAACAAAAAAATAACTATTACATAGACTTGGGAAGCAACATCTTCACTATTATTAACATCTTAGTATATTTCCATCCAGACTTTTTAAAATTTATTTTATTAGATATTGAGTAGGTACAAATACAAATATATGTATGTAGAACCTATGGTTGTATAAAGAATGAGGCAGCAAATTCTGTATACATACGTACAATTCAATTTAATAAGAACATTTGCAGTATCTTTCAAACTCTCAATTTTACCTGGTTCCCCAGTTCATCCTGAACGCACTCCTGTTACAAGATAGCAATGGCTATCTTGAATTTTTTATTTATTATTCTTTACATTTCTTTATAATTTTACCACATAGGTATATATCTCTGTATTGGTTATCCATTGTGGCAAAACAGATTACCCCCAAACTTAGCAGTTTAAAGTTACAAATATATATTATTTTATACAGCTTCTGAGAGTCAGAAATTCAGTGGTTAATAACAGTGGTTCTGGCTCTGGGTCGCAGATGGGGATGTAGTAAAGCTTTTGGCTATAATCGTCTGGAGGGTTGGCTGGGCCAGGGGGATCTTCACATGACTGTCCGCAGGTTTCAGTTCCTCACCACAAATGGGTCTTTCTGTAGGGCTGCTCATAACAGTGCAGCTGTCTACCCCCAGAAAGAGTAATGAGACAGAGAAAGAGATAACCTAGTCTTGGAAGTGGCATACCATCACCACTGCAACTTTGCCATCAGTAACATAAGGACAACTCTGGTATATTGGCAGGGTGTGACTATCAGGAGGGAGCGATCTTTGGGGGCCATCTTGGATAAGGCTGGCTACCACAAACCCTACACAGTATGTAGATTAGTTTTTTTCTGTTTTCAAACTATATATAAACGGAATCATACGTTATTATTCTCTTACAATATTTTCATGCAACATGTTTCTAAGATTCTTTCATGATGTGTGTAACTAAATGCACGTTTTTCTCACTGTATCATATTACTATGTATAAATATACTACTGTTTGTTTAAACGTTTTGCTATCATGGATCCAGGAGTAGTTTCCAAATTTTTGTTACTACAAGGAATGCTGCTATAGGGATGCCTGGATGGCTCAGTTGGTTCAGTGTCGCCTATAGCTCAGGTCATGATCCTGGGGTCCTGGGATTGAGTCTCGCATCGGGGCTTCTTGCTTAGCAGGGAGCCTGCTTCTCCCTCCACCTGCTGCTCCCCACAACTTGTGCTCTCTCTTTCTCTGACAAATAAAAAAAAATCTTATTTTAAGTTTATTTACATTTGTTTATTTATTTATTAAGGTTTTTTATATTTATTTAATGCAGAGAGAGAGATCACAAGTAGGCAGAGAGGCAGGCAGAGAGAGAGGGGCTCTCTGCTTAGCTCCCCTCTGAGAAGAGAGCCCGATGCAGGACTCGATCCCAGGACCCCGAGATCATGACCTGAACTGAAAGCAGAGGCTTAACCCACTGAACCACCAGGTGCCCCTATTTATTTATTTTTTTTTTAGTAGTAATCTCTACACACCCAATGTGGGGCTAGAACTCACTACTCTAAGATCATGAGTTGCATGCTCCTCCAACTGAGTCAGTCAGGCCCCCCTGCTGCTATAAACATTCTTATATGTGCATTTGCACATGTGTAAGAGTTGTTGGAGAGCATATATCAAAGAATAGAATTGCTGGGTCATAGGTTATGGGCATCATCAATTTTGCTAGATAACAATACGTTTTTTTCCCAAAGTTATTCCATATTCTTGAACCACTCTTGGCTTTATCAGATTTTCCCATTTTTCCCAGTCTGGTGGGTGTGAAGTGGCATTTTACTGAGGTTTCAGTTGTCATTTTCCTTGATAGCTAATGAGGTTGAGCATCTTTACAGATTTACTGACAACTCTGTTTCTGTTTCTCTTTAACATCTATGCAAGGATTTTCTCCACTTTCTTTTGTCTTTATCATATTGATTTCCTGGCCTTTTTCCTATGCATGGTATTTAGAGCTGAGACTGTGTCGCACAACTAATTTTGTATACTTTTATTTTCACTTAACATTACACCACAAGCATTTCCTCATCATCTAATCTCAGCAAATGTATTTTTAAAACAGTGTTTTCTGGGGTGCCTGGGTGGTTCAGTTGGTTAAGCATCTGCATTTGGCTCAGGTTATAATCCCATGGTCCTGGGTTCAAGCCCCATACTGGGCTCCCTGATGAGCAGGGAGCCTGCTTCTCCCTCTCCCTCTGACCCTCTCCCCTACTTTGCTCTCTCTTTCAAATAGATAAATACAGTGTTTTTTAAAATAATCTAAAAAAGTGTTTTCCAATTAAAACAATATAGTCATATTAGATAACATAGAAAAGTACAAAAAAGAAAAGAAAATCACCCATAATTTGACTACCCAACAATAACTACCTTTTTGCATTCTGGTAGAATTCCTTCTACTATATTTTGTGTGTGATGTGCATTCTTTATAAATCGTAATTCTCAGTATAGTTTTGCAGTTTGTTTTTTTTTAAAGTGTTATGCTTGGAGCATCTTTCCACTTCATTAAATATTACTCAATTACAATTTTAATGTGAGAATTTAACCCATGTAAACCATAACCCTATTTATTGACCTTCTTAATTTTTAATTTTCTTTCCTGTGTTATAAATAACCTTGCACAGACATCTCTGAGGATAAATCTTTGGATGCATGGAATCAAAGATCATTTCTCAATGATCTTTCCAGACCATTGTTTAAGGCTTTTGGTAAATATTGCAAAGTTCCCTTCCCAAGACTCTTTCCATCTCTCCAAAATACAAATCTC
The DNA here is from genome assembly GCF_011764305.1 of Mustela putorius furo. Taxonomy (NCBI): domain Eukaryota; kingdom Metazoa; phylum Chordata; class Mammalia; order Carnivora; family Mustelidae; genus Mustela; species Mustela putorius. The sequence continues at coordinate 1,686,817 of NW_025421464.1, read as the reverse complement.
TTCACGTCCTTTCTGTTCAAGACACCTGGCTGGCTTCTTTGGTGTCCATGCAATGTCAGGCACATGCAGGTACACATTCAGTCTCCACTACCACTTCTCTCCTCTCAGTCTTCCCAATTTATTTCTAGGAAACACCATGGACTCTCACGTTAGACCCCCATGCCTTTGCTCAGGCAGCACCCTCCACCTAAAATGCCCCTTACCTCCCTTCTCTTCCAGGCAAAATTCTATTCTCCTTTTAAGGACCAGTTCAATAAAGCTTATGTCTTTGGGCAGGGATGATCTGCCCTCTGCTGGGCCCCCAGAGCACATCATAGACTTCCATAATGATAATTTTCACATTGAAATAATTTTGACGCCAGAGGTTTCACAGATTCACACAAATCATCACATCCTGCCCTGGTTTAAAACTCTTCCATTGGTGGGGGGTGCCTGCGTGGCTCAGTTGGCTAAGCATCTGCCTTTGGCTTATGTTATAATCCTAGGGTCCTGGGATGGAGCCCCACATCAGGCTCCCTGCTCAGTGGGGAGCCTGCATCTCCCTCTTCCTCTGCTGCTCCCCCTGCTTGTGCTCTCTCACTCTCCGTCAAATAGATAAATAAAATATTTTTTTAAAAAATATCTTCCTTGGAACATAATAGAAAGTTCAGAAATCAGTCCCAATACACTTGGGAATGAAGATTATGATAATAGAGACATTTCAAACGGGAGTTGGGAAAAGATAATATTAGGATAACTGGGTGGTTATTTGGGAAAAAAATGTAGATTCCTGCCTTACACCAAAGTGACCTTATGATGGCACAAAATTGAAGTGTAAAATATGAAGTCCTGTAAAAACCAGAAGAAAATAGAGAATTTGTTTTCTAATATTGAGTTGGTTTTCATAAGAATGACATAGAACCTGGAAACCACAAAGGAAAAGACTGATAAATTCAGATATATTAAAAATAAAAGTTTGGGGATGCCTGGGTGGCTCGGTTGGTTGGGCAGCTGCCTTCAGCTCAGATCATGATCCCAGTGTTCTGGGATCGAGTTCCGCGTCGGGCTCCTTGCTCGGCAGGGAGCCTGCTTCTCCCTCTGCCTCTGCCTGCCATTCTGTCTGCCTGTGCTCGCTCTCTCTCCCTCTCTCTCTCTGACAAATAAATAAAATCTTAAAAAAAAAAGAAATTAAAAAAATAAAATAAAAGTTTGTTCATAGTAATAAATGATAAACTGGTTTAGAAAAAGATAAAAATTCCTATAAATCAACAAGCAAAAGCTCAATGGAAAGAAGAACTGAAAAAAGGGCAAATGAAGTGAACAGAGAATTCACCAGAACTAGAACCGGCCTCCCTCCCCAGGAGCACCTGGGTGGCTCAGTCATTAAATGTGTCTGCCTTTCGGCTTAGGTCATGATCACAGCCTCCTGAGATCGAGCCCTGCATCCTGGGATCCAGCCCCGTGTCCAGCTCCTGCTTGGCGGGGAGCCTGATAAAGAACGAGAGCCCCACTCCCACTAAAAGTCTCATAAATACAAAAAATTGCTTGACTTCTCTCTTAATAAAAAGAAATGAAAAATAAAAGTGCCTCTTGGTTTTTATCCATCTGATTGGCAAGGAAAATAAGGTTTGATAACACATGCAGTTCAGGATGTAAGGAAAGAAGCACTGTCATACTTTTCTGATGGGAAGGCAAAGTGGTACTATTGCTAGGGAGAGTACTTTGCCAATATCCATTAAAACAAAACAAAATCAAGTTCATATACTCATTTACTGGTATTCTACTTCCAGGAATTTACCTAACAGATAAACTCCCATGTATGCAAAATAACAAATGGACAAGTTATAGCATTACGTGTAATAAGAAATGGAACCACCTAAGTGTTCGCAAATAAAATATTAGGCAAGAAAATTACATATGGCATGTCTTTATAAGCTGTGTGTTAATTTTAAAAACTGAGGCAGACCGAAAATGTGGAGCTCAGTCAAATAAGCAAGATGTAGAAGTGTTTTCAGCAAGCTATCATTTGTATAAAAAAAATCTGTCCACGTAATTAGCCTGTGAATACACCAGCCATCTCTGAAGACCTCAGAAGAAAGTGATGAATGCTGTAGGGAAAGCAGGGGTGGGAGGAAGATTTAACTTTTTCATTCTGTGCTCTTTACATATTTGTAATTTTCGGTGTTCGTGTATACCTATTTTTAATCAATTAAATGAACATAAAACACCCCTCAGTGTTTAGGATCAAGTCTAACTCACTTCCATGGTTGACTTTCTAACCTCCTCCCATGCCACATTTCCTCTCCCTCACTACCTTCCAGTCAACTTGCTTCTCCTTCAGTTTCTGGAAAATGCCAAGATCTTCCCGCCTCGGGATATTCTGCATAAACTGTTCCTTCTTCCTAAGTTGCTGTTCTCTAGGTTCTTACCATGGGTCAGCATTTTCTTTTATTTCCCGTCTTGGATTCTGTGTCATCTCTTCAAAGAGGCCATCCCTGGCCATCCTACATATACAATTTGTTGAATAAATGCCCCCCCCCCCCGCTGGGCAGGCAGGGCAGGTTTACATCCCTGATCACCCAGTCTAAAGAAGTACCTCCCTTCACTCTCTTTATGACAATACCCTGACTCATTCCTTTCATAGCACTAGCCATTATTTGAAATTACCTTGTGTATCTTCTTAGTTGTTTACTGTCTTTCTCCAGCTCAAGGGTTTGTCTCCATAAAAGCAGGGGCCATGTCTTGTCTTGTTTCTATCTTTAGCAACCCAAATAATAAATATTTGTGGGATAGATTTATGCAACATAAAGTATGGACCACACACTGTGCTACAAATTTCATAAATAACAACTCTTTCAGTCCTCGCAATAACTGAATGAGGGAGATTGGTTAAGGAAAATTGAGGCACCAAGCCGTTGAGGAACTGGCCCAACTGACAGAGTTGGCATCCGAGACACAAGATTCTTAGCTACAACGCGACGCTTTTTAGATATATAAACTCACAGATGGATGAAGTTGACTGATTAAATGAACGAACTCATGGAAAAATGAATATAAACGTTGCTTTTTTTTTTTTTTTTTTGCGTCTCCAGAGTCCCCAGATCTGCCGCAAGGGGGCGCTCTCTCCTAGGTCTTGACGCCAGTCCTCAAGGCGCGCACTCCCTTTGCGTCTCGGGCTCGCGCGCGCTGCCGCGGCACCGGAAGTGACTGAGCTTGCAAGTTCCCCCGGTCTCTTCAGGGGAAACTGAGGCCGGCTCGTTCGGAAGAGACAGCGCGAGCCGTCAGCCAGGTAGGCCGGCCCGGGTCCGTGGCGCGGAACTTGGCCACGAAGAGCCCTCGCGTCTGGAAACGACCTGGCCGATGAAGGGGGGATGTGGCCCCCCACGGCTCGCGGGGCTCGCAGGTGAGAGCGCCGCCTCCCCTGTGCGTGGCAGGCGCTACGCCCAATGGGAGCCCTCGCCGTCCCGCTTCTATGCCGACTAGGCTCGCTGATTGGCCACGCCGGGGCGGGCCGCCGGGGGCGAGACCCCTCCTCCCTGAAAGGACTAGGGGGCGCCCCTGAGGGAGAGCGGTTGCCTGGCAACGGGGCGGTGGCCCGGCGGGTACCCGGCCTAGCGCGCGGGAGAAGCCGCCAGGCCGCAGCCCACCCGCTCCGGGCTCCGGAGAGGTGCAGCCCCCGGCCCCCAAGCCCTCCCGGGGGCGCCAGGAAGCCGCCTTGGGCCTGTCCTCAGGAAAACGTGGTCTCAGCTGTTGTGGGTGGCGGGGGCGGGGGGGAGGCTCGAACAGGCCTCAGTCCCTCTCCCTGACCCGAGGAGAGGCCCGGCGCCTCACCCTCACCCCGTCTTTGTGCAGGGCGCCGGCGGCCATTGTGTCCGTGCGGGGAATGGAGGACCCGGCAATCCCCCCCCACCACCGCCACGTCCAGGGCCGTTGGGGAAGTCAAAGAAAATCAGCGGTGTTTCTGGGGGGTCGCCGGCCGTCAGCCTCCCGGAAAGGCCCCGGGATGGCCTTTCCGAAGTCAGACCGCAGATCCGAGGCAGTTTCCCCCTCCCTCTGTCCCTTCTCGAAACCTTGAGCCCCATTGAGAAGTCCCTTCAGGGTTTCGGAAGCCTTACCCTGAGCTGGTACTTAAATAGAAACAACAACAACAAAAAACCTAAACCCCACAACCAGCCACCTCCGGGAGAGTTCTTCTGGCTCCCAGCAGGAGGCGGAGAGCCAAGGGGCGTGCAAGAGCGAGGGGGCTGGGCTCCCGGGTGGCAGGAGGCCGCTGCCGAGTGGCCGCCCTCGATCCAGGCGATGGAGGAGGAAGCAAGCGAGGGGGCCGGTTCCTGAGCTTCGTAATTCCTGTGTCGCCTTCTGGGCTCCCAGCCTGGCGGGTCGCATGATCTTCCAGCCAGAGCTCCTTTTTTTTTTTTTGCCAGCCGCCGTGAGGCCGGCTGACTTGCCGGCATCCCGGCTGCCACCTCTTCTCCCGACCTATGTTACAAAAGATCTTCCGGGGGTTGCACCTGCCTGCGGCTGCCTGAGACGGATTTGAATGTAGGTGGTGCGGAGGTGGGGGTGGAGGGGCAGATTACCCGTGGGGGTGACTTTCTGAGGAAAGCATTTCGGAGAAAAGGGGGTGGTTGGGGTGAAAAAAAAAAAAAAAAAGCCGGTATAGTGATTCAGAAACAGCCCACGGGTGCTTTCAATTTGACTTCATTGAAGTCTTTTGGAAGCTAGACCCAGACCTTCCTAAGAGCTACAAAGAAACCAGTTCTGGTATCTGAAAGGGGAATAGGATATTGTAGGGTAAAGGGCATGCATATTAATTTTTTTTTTCCCCTGAAGCTCTTTCTCTCCCATCAGAACCCTATCTTGGCTTCGGATCTCAGAAGAGAAGCACTAAGCAGAGACCAGACTCAGTGAGTGAGCAGGTGTTTTGGACAATGGACTGGTGGAGCCCATCCCTATTATAAAGATGTCTCAGAGCAACCGGGAGCTGGTGGTTGACTTTCTCTCCTACAAGCTTTCCCAGAAAGGATACAGCTGGAGTCAGTTTAGTGATGCAGAAGAGAACAGAACTGAGGCCCCAGAAGGGACTGAATCAGAGATGGAGACCCCCAGTGCCATCAATGGCAACCCATCCTGGCACCTGGCGGACAGCCCTGCGGTGAATGGAGCCACTGGCCACAGCAGCAGCTTGGATGCCCGGGAGGTGATCCCCATGGCAGCGGTAAAGCAAGCGCTGAGGGAGGCTGGGGATGAGTTTGAACTGAGGTACCGGCGGGCATTCAGCGACCTGACATCTCAGCTTCACATCACCCCAGGGACAGCGTATCAGAGCTTTGAGCAGGTGGTGAACGAACTCTTCCGGGATGGGGTGAACTGGGGTCGCATTGTGGCCTTTTTCTCCTTCGGTGGGGCTCTGTGTGTGGAGAGCGTAGACAAGGAGATGCAGGCATTGGTGAGTCGGATCGCAACTTGGATGGCCACTTACCTGAACGACCACCTAGAGCCTTGGATCCAGGAGAACGGCGGCTGGGTAAGGACCACGCCCCTTGTGTGTACCTTTCTCTTGGCCTCCCATCCGGGAGATGTCAAACAGCCTCTCCCCCATATCTCTTTCTGTTGTGCTGGGTGGTTATTGGAGACTGTTTGTTAAGGAGATGTGACCAGCCTCATTGCACCACAAGAGGTTAACTGTTCTCAAACACAGATGACCTAGTTCTTGAAGGACCAGGCATCTTTCATTCTGGTCACCCTCATGACCCTACTCTTTCATACTTGTGTTCCAGTTTCTCACTAGAGGAAAACACAGCCTGTGTGTTCATTTGGGCCCAAATCTTTGCAAGTGGAAAGTTATTCCAGGGCTCCCCCTCACCCTGACAAAATGGCTCACCACAGAAAGATAAGTGTAATGCCTCTGAGCCCCTCCATTCTTACTCCCCCGGGGATGTCAGTCTTGTCGTGGGCTTCCCTCCCACAAATCAAGTTCCCTTTATTTCAGTTTGCATACATGTTCCTCTAATCTCAGAACAGGGTACGGCCAGGCAGAAGTTCCCTCTGGCTTGGATGGCTGAGGGTTGTCAGATTTTAGGGCAGTGTAAGCTGTGCCAGTGGGCCAGTTGTGTTTGTGCTGCACCCCCCTGTTCGTTTGCTCTAAAGGTGCAACTTTCTGCACAGTTGGCCTGTTTGTGGAGCTCTTGCTGTGTCACGCATTAAGCCTGGGGACTTTGCACCTCACTGCCTGGGGTCGGTTGGGGAGCTCCAGCTGTTCTGCCTGTTGCTTTCCGGCCAGGGCCCTAGGGCCTCTTCAGGGAGCACTGTTGGCTGGCGAAGCAAGAACCTGGTCTGTGGGGCTCTTTGGAATATGGAGATTCAGCAACAGACTTCAGAAACAAGCGATAGAGGTGTGAGTGCCAGCCCTGTCATCCAACCAGCTGTGTGACCTTGGACAGGCCGGTTTACCCTGAGCCTCAGTCCCCCCCCCCCGCCCCCCCGCAAAAAAAAGGTGGCAAGCCCTCTTTGCCTTGCAGAACATTGTAAATCTGGGAGCTAATGCGAGCAGCTGACTACAGAAACAGCAAGTTTCTGTAGTAGTTGTTATTGGTTCCAGACGCAGGAGTCACGCCGCGCCCCCATTCCTTTCCCAGGGAGAGAGAATTCTCTTGCCCATCACCAATTTAGGAGCAGATAGTGATGAGAGTTCTTTACCAGTGGTCATTGTAGACAGTTTTTGCTCTTCTACAATGAACTCAGTCCTAATTGCCTTGCTGATCTCCCTGCCTAGAGGAGATGCAGGGTTTATGAGACGTATTCGGTCCCCTCAGCACATCCAGAAAATTGAGCAGACTGGGCAAAATAAGTCATCTGTTGAAGGAGCCAAGATGGAAGGGTCCTTGCACCACGGACTCAGGAATGTCAAGAATGCAAATTATCCATAGGCGGGCCTAGGGCGTGGCACTTCAGTTTACCTCCGAGCCAGACACCGCCTAGTTGGCCCTTCCCCCTGTCTTTTTTCCCATTTTTTTGCAACTCCATTAACTCTTCCTGCTGCCAGTTCTTGTAAAATACAAAGGGGTCAAGTCAGTGGAGGTCAGATGACTGGGGTGGGGTTGGGGGAGGTAAAGGTGGAGAGCTCTCGAGCTAAGGCTGACCGGACTTGAAAGCCATTCTGTAAATGAACTCCCTGGGGGGATAAATGATTAAATAGTTCCTGTTGGTTTGTGTGATGACCTCGCCTATTCCCTCCTGCTTTGATTCTCTTTGGGGGCAAATATTTGTTCAGCTGATTACAGGAGGGACAGGATTCCAGCACTTCAGACCCAGCCTCTGAGGCATCTCCCAGTAGAGATGTGGGCCTTGTGCCCACCTTGCCTGACTATTGTCCTTGGGTAGGGGTGCTAATACCAGGTGGGTTATTGCCAGGTATTAACAAAAGGCAGTCTGGGAAAGGTGCCTGTTCTGTCCAGCAGCCCCTGCAGAGGGCTGCCTGGATCAGAGAATTGCCAGTCGCCCAGTATTATATACAGAAAGAATTTAGACACAGCAACACTGGGCAAGTTCATTAGATCACCCCTGGATTGAAATTCCATCTTCTGTATCTTTGCTCAAGAATTTTCAGAGCCCGTTAGACAATATACCATATGTTACTTCCTCTTGGTGAACAGAGGGGATGTGTACAGAAGCCAGTTATATCAGCACCATTTTGGGGCACACCTGCTCCTTGAGGCCAGGAGGTAAAGAATATTAGAGTAGAGATCCTTTGGATAGAAGCTACCCACACACGTCCCTGTCAAATACCATCCTGTTTGAGCTGCACTGACTGGCTCCTGGAGTGGCATCTCAAAACCCTCTTGGAGGCTGTGGCAGATCCACGAGTGTAGGACTTGTGGGCCATTACTACCCTGCGATAATGCTTTAAATTTAGCATCCCTGCAGAAAAGGGGAAGGAAATAAGCGTTTATGGAGTACATCCCATGTATGAGGCATTGTGTTGGTCTTTTACTCACGCAACCAAAATTTTCTGAGCATCTACTCTGAGGCAGGCCCTGTGCTTGGCGCTGGCAGTAAGCCTCACATGATACCTTCCCTCATGGAAATGATGTGCTGTTTCATATATCCCACACAGTAACTTTTCAAGGTAGGTGCGTTTCTTCCCAGTTTATATGTGAAGCTCCGGGTGACTGGCTCCAGGTAGCCCTCAGCCAGTTAAGTGACTTGAGTGGGAATTTACACCGAGGTCGGCCTGAGTCTGAAGCCTAAAGTCTTTTCCATCCACATCAGGTTGTCATAGGAGTGGTAAAGTGACCCAGATATCCTGGCACAGAAGGGCAGAAATGCTGTTGGGCCACACAGACATGCCCATGGAGGAGCTCGCTCTGGTCTGTGATCCTGACATGGTTCAGGAAGCCACAGGTAGAACAGTTCCTTTGTTGGTAGTAGCAGGTTCCCCAAGGTATGTGTGTAGTAGCCTCAGATTCTGGCGTTGGTAAAGGCATCAGGGTTTTTGCCCAGTCAGAGTGACCTTCTTGTCAGTTCTTTCGTTGTTAAACCCTCTCAGGCCCGGCCAGTAGATAAGAATCATGTGTGTGTGTGGGGGGGGGGGAGGTGGCCTGCTTTGGTTATATCTTCTTGATTGTGGGTGAGCTCCAAGGACTGGAATTCCACATGTGGCCACACCACTGCCTGCCTGGAGTCACCTAGCAAGATGCTGAACCTGTTTGTGTCTCGTCCATCCATCTCTCCTACCTGTAAAATAGAATAATGGCAGCCACCTGCCAGAGCTTGACTCTAATAAAGAATCTAGAACAAAAGCCCTTCCTGGGCCTTAATTGTAGGGTGGAAGCACTTGTTTTAATGAGTGGACCATCTGCCTCAGAAAACTGAACTTTGGCCCCAGAGTCTCTCAAGAAACAAAGCCAACTCCTGAGATACTCATCTAGAATGAAATGTGATGCGATCTTCTCTGTAGGGACAAAGTGTTTTGGGGGCTTTCCAATGGGAATGTGGACAATTTTAGGGTGAGGACCCAGGTGGCAAGGCATTTTGGGATCGCAGCCCCTGGGAAACCCCTTAGCTTGATGGAAAATCATTGTCGAGAGCAATGAACTGTTGTGTGGAGAGAGGAAACATAATTTGGCCTTTCCCAGGCTGCCTGGTTCTGTGGTCTTCTAGATCCTGTAGGTTTCTTCTTGCCTATTCTGGCTTCTTTGTCATGGGTATATGTCAGCTGAAGCACCTCAGTGACCTTTGTAGATCTCAGCAGCTGTTGGCAATTCTGCGGTTATCTTGGGGAAACCCCATTAGAAACCCCAAACGTGGAAATTTTTAGTAATCTCATTCAGGTCCCAAAGTGAGGTAGAAATGTGTGAGGGACTCCACCTCAAAACACTCAGTTCTTCTGCATGTACATTTGAGGTTGCTCTTGGAACTCTGTCACCATCACAGGTTTTTCCAAACGTCCTGGGACTAATTTCCCCAGAGGCCCCATAGAGCCCTTCAGCTTCTGGTAGAAAATTACCCAGGTGTTTTTTTCAGGGGGTCCCAACAGAACCCAGAGGGTTTTCTTGACTTTTGTGTGGGCAGTCACCAGATTTGTTTGGGCTGCAGGAAGCAGTGGTTGTCAGCTGTCCTTTCCCCAGCAAGTATCTGTCTTGAGGCCAGTGGGCTTCAGCATTTTCCAACGTCCTCAGCCTTCCATCATGGGGCTTTCATTCAGCAACCGTGGTCTTGTCTGGGTTCGGCATGGATGGATTTAGGAGTAATTCTCAATGAGCTGCTCTTTGACAGAAGTATAGTCTCCTACTGTCTTAATTAGCAGGGCCCTGTCCCTACCCCCACGCCCAACCTAATTCCAGAGAGTCCTCCCTAGGGATGCCTCCTTTCTTGTTGAAGGAGTCACTCTGCTCCTGGAGCAGCTTCTGTTCTGTCCCAGTCTTTCTTCCCCATTCCCAGTTGGCTACCTGAGTCAGACAATCCACTGGGTCTTTTTGTTCAGCCTGGGGAAGAGAAGACTCGAGAGATTATGATCACCAAATATCTGGAGGAAGAGGGGCTGTGCCTTTTTTATTGGTAGAGTACCCAACAGAACTTGGATAAGTGAAAGTAACGTTGGTAGCATGAACTTAGTGTAAAGAAGACATTTTTCACACTATTAAATCTCTACCAGATTTTAGGAATTTCCTGAAGGTGGAGTCCGCATTTGTCCACACTTGCTTCCTCAGCACAGAGCAGAGGTCTTGGGCATAGCAGGTACCTAATGAAAGAGATGCCCACCAAATTTCTGAAGAAACAGAAAATTATCAAACCAGAATAACAGTAATGGGAATTTTCACTGACCTGATCATTCAGTCATCGAGTCAGACGATATTTTTTGAGTTCCTATGTCCAGGCTGTCCTAGGTATTAGGGGTACTATTGCCTTAAATAAAATTAAGATTCCGTCCTTGTGAAGCTCACAGTCCAGTGGGGAGAAATAGACAATAAGCATGTATCACGTATATAAAACATCAGGTGATAGTAAGCGCTCTGAAGACAATAAAATGGGTTAGGGTCATGCCTTGCAAGGGAGGTGGAACTGCAGTTTTCAGAGATCGGTATCACTGAAAGATAGTGTTTGAGCCAAGGCCTGAAGAATGTGCAAGAGGAAAAGTGGTTGGGACTGAGAGGGGAGAGGTGGCCAAAGGCCAGATTGCGCCGGGTGTTATAGACCATGCTGATGACTTGGCTGTGGATGAATGAGAGAGAGGCCTGAAGAGAGTTTGCAGCAGGGGTGAAGTGATCTGAATTCTGCAAGGGCTGCAGCCAGGAGGAACCAGTGACAAGGCTGGTGCACCTGCCAGGTGAGAAAGAAGAGTGGTTTAACCAGGAGGCTGAGGTGGAAGTAGTGAGAAGTGACTAGAGAATACAGCCAGGCTTACACAAGGTGTATTGATGGAAGCCACATTTTTTTACCACCTAGAGGTCATGAAATCAAGTCTAAATAAGCTAAATGTTCTTTAGGGATAATTATCTTTGAATTTGGTATCCTGAATGGTCCTCCATTCTAGCAGTAGTTCAGTCTGAGTAACTGCAGCTTGTCAGGCCTAGGTCCTAGCTCACCCACATGAAGCTGTGTGACCTTGGGGCAAATAATACTTGCTTCATCAGGTCATGGCAAAGACCTAATGAGGCATGCCTGTGATGTGTAGAGCCTGGCATATGTTGGTATCATAATTCTCTTCATCTTCATCACAGAACTCGTATCAGAAACCCATTCAACATCCATTCTCTTTTTTGGACTGCGTGCCCCTCCAACACATCCTCAAGGCAGACAGGTCCTAGCAGTGTTCGTCATGACAGGAGCTCTTGGTGTTCCTATGTCATAGTGTTACAAGCTTTGGGATTCCTGTTCTGCTGTCAGTCTGCTCAGACTCGCTGTCTTGCCTTAGCCGACTCGCTTCACCCCCAGGCCAGTTCCTCCATTAAGGCCCAGTTTCACATTAGTTACATTTAAGAATGTCTCTTTTCTATCAACAGCTATACTTTAACTACAAAAATTAAATAATCCCAGTGTAAACGTAGGGTGGTTTCTGAGGGACCCTTCAATAATAATAAACTACATTTATGTAGTACTTTACAGCTCAGAAAGCGCTTTCATATCCATCATGCCTTTTTGATGCCTACAGCCATCCAGGGAGGTGAGCAGGAGGGAAGGCAGGCTGGGAAAGGTGAAATGGCTTGCCAAGGTCACACATCAGGGGGAAGATGCAGGACTTGGATTTTCGGATCTGCACTTGATCACTTTTCTGCTGTGTGACCTTGGGCAAGTCTTTTAACTTGTAAATGACCATCATAATAGTGCCTTGTTCTGAAGACTCGGTGAGTTAATCCATGTCTTAAGGCTTTCAGAACAGTGACTGTACATATTAGCAGTAAACAGCAGCCGCATCCTAGGGCTCCTTCTGGCTTCCCGTTTATTACATATTGATTTTTGCAAATAGTGTTTTTGCAGAAAGAAACTGCCGTTGGGACCTTCTGGTACTTGGTTCCATCCCTGATGAGATTCCCAGTCCAAGCTGGAGCCTTACAAACTGGCTCTAAGCTACAGGGCTTTTTGGGCAGACTCCAGAGCTCCCCTCGGAACTAGAGGTTTTTCTCTCGCTCTTCAGGAAATGCCATTGCAATGACTTCCATGGACTGCTTCCTGTCCCAGCCCTGCAGCCGATTCCTGCTGGCGAGAGTGTAGAAACTGGAAAGTCATGTCCCTAAAGGCTCCCCCCTCCCCACAAACTGCTTTTTTTGGGACATGTCCCTCCCTTTCCTCTTGTCAGTTACTTTCTTTCCTCCCTCCCTGTTGACCCTTCACCTAGCTTCTCTCTCCAGCCCTTGATCATCCCTTTAAGATTTGAAAATACATTTCCACTTAGTTCTGTCAGGCTTTTCCCCCATCCCGTGCTGGGGGGCTGGTCAGAACTCCTGATCTCTCTTCATGGCTCCATCACTCAGTAGCAGTTTCAGTCTGGGACTCCCCCTAGAGGAACATTAAGCTTGTCACTTGCAGTGCCTTGTAACATCCATTAACCTTGAGTTCCCTCAGAGGTCCCCACCCCCCCCCCCCCCTACCCCCCCCCCCCCCCCCCCCCCCCCCCCCGCACAGGATGGAGACTCCTTAGGGAGATCTTGGAGGTTTGGCACATGTAAATCCTGCCTCTTAGAGACTGATGACAGAGGATAGAGTGAAGTGGGGCTGCCCCTCCCCCCTTCACCTTTCTGGAGGAAGCTAGAAAGGTTGAAAACCTTGTTGGACAATCATCTGAGGAATGGGAGCTAGCTTGGGAGGGGATTGGAACGCATTCAACTATGCCTCAGATCCTTTGTTCCTCTCTTGAAAGGGAAACATTCCCCTCCCTCCTCCCTGGCCACACACACGTGCCTTTGTTCCCCCGGTCAGGCGGAGCCAGGAACACAGTGTCCCTTCCAAGGAGCCTGACTTGCCTCCCCAGAGGCTGGCCTCCTGGTCAGCAGGACTGGGATTTTAGCTCAGGAACCCCCCAGTCTCCTGTCCTTCCTATGGAAGAGCCTTTCTCTCAGAGGCTGAAAGCTTGCCTACAAACAGCTGTCCAAGCGCTTCCCTGGAATTACTCCGTGGGATGCCCACATCCCAAGATTAAACAGTCCCTCCCTCTTATTCCACTTGGTGATTAATATTATTGTTAACATTACTATTAATAGTACCTAACATTTATCAAGAGCTTACTCTATGCCAGGCATTGTTCAAAGTGCTTTACATTATTTATTCCATTCACCTAGCAGCACTTTGAAGTTATCCCATTTTGCAAATGAGGAAACTGAGGTAGAGAGAGGTTAAACAACTTATGCAAGGTAGCACGTTTAATAAGCGGCATAGCCACTTACAAGCTCCCACTTTGAAATACTGCGCTCCGCCCTTTCCCCTTCACTGTACCAGCTAGGTGATGGTGAGCGTTTATCCAGGGCCACTTACATGACAGGACTTTTACCAACATGATCTCTGTGTTACACTCCCAACAATTTGATCATTATAGGACATGAGATTTGGAGGGCTTAGTTAGCAGGATTTGAAACCAAGACTGCCTTACTCCAAAGCCTGTGTTCTTTATCTCTACCCTCCTTTAAAACCTACAAGGTTATTGTCATTCTACGGTTGAGAAAACTGAGGCTCAGAGAAAAATGACATGTGTTCAGGGCCTTGTAAGCTAATTAATACCAAGGCAATCTGGGATTCAGATTCAAGATGACACCTTCAACACTTTACTGCCTTAGTAGTCTGTAGCATGATGATAATAGCTATTATGTGAGTGTGGATGCCTTTTAATAATATACCAGGCTCCTTTGTATTCATCATTTTGAGTAGGTGAGGTCGGTACATTCAGTCCCATTTTAGGGAGGAAACTAAGGCAAAGTGAGATTGTCCCACAGTAAATGGCAGAGTCAGACTTAGGATCCGTGTTCTGACTTTGAGCACAGTGTAATTGACCATGCCTGTCTTCCCTAAGGCTGTTCATTGCTTGGAGCTGTTCTCAGAGTTGTGTTTCATTTGTTAAATCAGCAAATACTGGTGCAGGCTTTGTATGTGCCAAGTGCTGGGGATCCTGTGGATATTGTGGTGAGTGGATCTGGGTCCTGCTCCTCAGTGGACTGTTTCCACATACCTTGGGCCTTATTGGTATCCTTCTGCCATCTGAGTCAGCCTATGTGTGTCACCAATCCACCCCCTCTGTTGCAAGACACACCAGGCAAGGTTCATTATGGTTGGTGTGTATTGATCGCCTTCCATACACCCATGTGTAAAAGTCTGGACTCAGATTTGAAGTTTAGCTTGTTTGCTTGTTTGTGGTGTAGTACTAGGCATATCAGCTTCAAATTCTCACCCTTAAATGAGAGAAGAATATCAGCCCATCAGAGTAAGCAAGAAAGTGAAATGCAGAAGTATTTTCTAGTAATGATAACAGATACTGTGTGTTGAGTGTTTGCTCTGTGCCAAGTACTATGTTTATGCCCTTGACATAATCATCTTGTTTGATCCTTACAGCTGTGTCAAGACAGAGAATCCAGAGCTTCCAGAGGCTCTCTAACATGCCTACACTAACATATCTTACAAGAGGCAGGTCTGGGTCTTGCACTCAGATGTATTTGGTGCCAAAGCCTAACCTCAAGCCACTGTGTCATTGCTTCTTCGCAGGTCCGGACTGGCTTATTTTACCCCGAGTTCCTGGCACACGGCCTGAGGTTGGGTAAGGGCTCAGCCAGCATCTGCTCAGTGAACATGAAGGGTTATTATTAGATGCAGGTTAGGTGACAAAAATGTCTCTGTCCCTAAGGAAGCAAACTCATTTATAGCAGGAGGAATAGACCTGAAACACTCCAGGCAAACTGTGCCATGTCTGTGGTATAGTTTCCAGAAGTAGAAGAAGACAGACGTGATGGCTGCATCCCACAGGTGCCCTGGACCTCTGCCAAACCAGCCCACTTCCACCATCAGTTCTCCAGTTGATGACTCTGTCTCAAGGCCTCTGTCTCAGGCTGCAACGTCAGTATGCACCTTCTCCCTTGCCAACTGCATCACCAGCCCAGACACTTTTCTGTGCCAATAGTGGAAAGTGTCAGGAAAGGGAAAGATCACCCAAGGCTTGAATAATAGCTTTCTCAGCAGTGTAGCTTTGAATAGTTCACAGTGAGTCCTCAGTTTCCCCATCTGTAAAAGGAAGATAATAGTCATCCCTTAACAAAGATGATAGCAATCTCTTTCTCATAGGCATGCTGTGTTTCTTTAGCCTGGATCACTGTTCTCTAAATTTGATCAGGACCATCATATTACCATATAGGTCTCAATTTAAATATCACCTCTCAGGGTGCCTGACTGGGTCAGTGGATTGGGCCTCTGCCTTCAGCTCAGGTCATGATCTCAGGGTCCTGGGATCCAGCCCTGCATCAGGCTCTCTGCTCCGTGGGGAGCCTGCTTCCCCCACCCCCCTGCCTAATTGTGATCTCTGTCTGTCAAATCTTTTTAAAAGATTTACTGTCTGTCTCCTCTAGTAAAATCTAAGCTCCCAGAGTTTAGGGGTTTTGTCTCATTTTTTCCTTCATCCCTAGCATCTAGCAGAGTGCTTGGTACATAGGAGACACATAGGAGCAAATATTGAATGAGTGAGAGAGTGACCCTGTAGCCCATCCATGCCTGATGTAGTATAGTATACTCAATCAGTGTTAGGTATCAGTATTAGGAAGATGTGGACCATTGGAAGGTTTTCGGTAGGTGGAAAGAGTGTGACAAGGGCAGCCTCGGGAGGTAAGAACCACCCAGGCAGATCTGGTGGGTAGAAAGTGTATGATGCATTTGGGAGGCAGTGAGAAGGCAGACTGGCTGAAAAGGGTCTGAGTTGTCAGTAATGCTGGTCAGGAAAAAGGGAGCAGTGACTAATGGTAGAGATTTCAGGGCAGAGGGATGGGGATAGTTGACAGTACAGATGGGGCCAGTGAGGAGAGGCCCAACTCTGGAGGGATGCCTCCAGGTCTCCCGTAACTTCTGGGAAAGAGAATCCCTTTCCAGCTGGGGCACAGCAGGCAGAACTGCACAGAGATAAAAGCCAGAGGCACCTGCAACCTGTGGATCAGGTAGACTGCCCTGGTTGTTATTTTGGGGCTCTGGGCCAGGTGCAGATTCAAAGGCTTGATTGAAGCCTTTTGGCAAGTCTTGTCTCAGCAGGGTAAACATCACCTGTCTCCTGCCACCTGTGGCAACAATGCCAGGAAGGTACCCTAGGTAGGCCCAAAGGGGCCCAACTTTCTTGCTGCCCTCATGGAGCAAGAAATACCACCAGGAGCGGCCACTCCTTTCCTGTCCTACAGCTCCCTTTCTGAAGGGCTCAGGTGGTAATAAGATACCTCCTGTCCAAGCAACCCCTGTGGTTCTGGCCCAGGGAAAGCAGGGGCAGGGCTTTGGGAGCCGTTGACAGCTGGGCCCAGCTGGGGGAAGGGGTCAGTTTGGAAGCAGGTGCAGATTTCAGAGAGGGCGGGGCCTGAAGGGAAGTAGGGATCTTGGTAGACTACAAAATTTCCCTCCCCATCCCCCAGCCACAGCTGGCTTCTCTAGGAACCTGATGACCTAGTTACAATGCTTAGAAATTGTTAGCTTAGCTTGCAGTTTAGGGCTGTACTGGTCTCTTCTCTCTGAGGCTTCCTGGGTCCAAAAGGTGTCCTGGCATTCCCCCAAGTGGGTTCCATGTGAAGGACATGCACCATATCACATGTATAAGCTTCTTGTCCAGTCAGGCTTCTCCCTTGTTCTCTGATGTGCCCCTCACCTACCCAGTCCCAGGCAGAAAAGAGTGGCCTGCCCCCATCCATGCCGACCTCTCTCTGTCTCTGGGGGGTTGATGGGTGACAAATAGAGGTCACAGACTTCTTCCCTGGAGGTTTAGTGGGGGGAGAGAGAAAACTCCTATTGCCTTAGAAATAGCTTGAGGATACCTACCCATTTCCTCTTTACCTTCTCATCTGTATGATCTTCAGACTTGATGGAAGGCGGTGAGGAAGAATCTCTTGGGGCTCTGGAGGCTCCAGCCCTTCTAGACAATAGCTATTCCTGTTATTCCTGGTGTCTGCCTCTCCATGGCCTCCCTAGGATAAATTCCATCAATTAAGAGTTAGGTACAAAATTTACCAAACCAATTACTGAATCCTACTTGCTCTGTGGCTTTCCTTGGACAAATTACTTAGTCTCCCCTAGCCTTAGTTTCCTCTTCTATAAAAAAGAGATAATGGTGTGTGTGTGTGTGTGTGTGTGTGTGTGTGTAAAGGTGGTTTTATTAAAGCCTGGGACAGGGCCCATAGGCAGAAAAGGCTGCCTTTAGTGTTTTTCTTGAAAGATTCTTGGGAGCATGAAAGTAACTGGTAGGATACATGTAACACTTAGCATGGAGCCTGGCATATAGTAGTTACTCAGTATGATGGCTACTATTACTGCTGTTGTTATCAGTGTCTTCACAGGTGACCAAGTTGCTGTGATTGCTGTTGGAGCTACTCCCTAAGAGCAAACTTGTAGGCTGAGAGAGTATGTGGATACCCTTTGAACCAAGAGCTTGGAGATTTTAGGATTCCTGAAGCTGAGCCCTGTGGCCCATAACCTTGCCTTCCACCTCCTCCACAAGTGCCCCAAGTCATGCTTTGTACACAGTGAGTGTTGCTGATCCAGCATTTGGCAATAGGGCATATTTTCTTCTATCTTTGCCAAGTGCCTCCAAGAGGGCAGAGATGATCTCCTCTGCTTTATTTACTGCTGTGTCCCTAGAACCTGCCACAGAACCTGGAACATACAAAGCACTCAGTCATTATTGTCAACTAAGTGGAAGACTTAGGGAGTTGAACATTAAAACACACATGACTTGGGGCGCCTGCCTAGCTTAGTTTGTAGAGCATGTGACTCTTTGTCTCAGGGTTGTAAGTTCGAGCCCCGTGTTGGATGTAGAGATGACTTAAAGGTAAAATCTCTAGGGGGTGCCTGGCTGGCACAGTCAGTTAAGTGTCCGACTCTTGGTTTCGGCTCTGGTCATGATCTCATGGTCGTGAGATTGAGCCCCGCATCCGGCTGTGAGTTCAGCGCAGGATCTACTCGAGATTCTTTCTTCTCCCTGCCCCCCCCCCACACCTCCCCCTGCTCTGTCTGTCTGTCTCTCACACACACACAAATAAAATCTTTTAAAAAATAAAATAAAGGGTGCCTGGGTGGCTCAGTGGGTTAAGCCGCTGCCTTCAGCTCAGGTCATGATCTCAGGGTCCTGGGATCGAGTCCCACATCGGGCTCTCTGCTCAGCAGGGAACCTGCTTCCTCCTCTCTCTCTCTCTCTGCCTGCCTCTCTGCCTACTTGTGATTTCTCTCTGTCAAATAAATAAATAAAATCTTTAAAAAAAAAAAATAAAAAAAAAAAAAAAAAAAAAAAAAAAAAAAAAATAAAATCTTTAAAAAATAATAAAAATAAAGTACATAGGAGCATAGCTACACTTAGTAGGTACATGCCACGTGCTTGAATGATTAAACGAGGTATTCTGAGGACTCTTGAGTTTCTCCAGAGTGGCTTCACTCCTTGTTTGCTGTGTGGCCATAAGCTTCTTGCCCAAGCTCTGCCTGTTGCCTCATCTGTTGTAGAAAGATAACACCAGCCTTGCCTCCCTCGTGGGCTAGCTGTGAGACTCAGGGAGATGATAGATGAAAAAGCACTTTGAGAACTATAAATATTTGGTTTTGTTGCAGCTCCTTGACTGAGGAGGTCACAGTCCTAGCTGTGTCATTCATTCATTCATTCATTCAACCTACATTTTTTGAGTGGAAGTGATAGGTAGTTCTCTCACTTATCTGGCTTCATGAATTTGGACAGTTTAGTTTTTTAAGTCTCAACATCTGTCAAATGGAAATAGTATTCTTTTCACAGAACTGTTGGGAGAAGAACTAAAGTAAGGTACTCTGAGCTTATTGAGGCTGAAAACTGTCTCATTCACTGTTATCAGCTACTGTTCAGCCTAGCAGTTGGTGGCTGAGTGTTCAGTGACATTTAGCCATTGGTTGCCTTCAGTAGTCAAATTACCAGACAAGGCCAGAATTCTGAGTGTGATTCAGATGGGAAGTAGAAATGAGTATTAATTAACTCCTAATCTCAGATGTCCTTGCCAACCTAGGCTGGACTGCTGAGTGGGAAGCCTGACCCAGCTAGGATGAGCACTGCTTCAACATAAAACTGTGAGGCACAGCGGGCCTCACCCCACGCTCACCTCTGATTCAGAACAAGAACAGCACCCCTTCCTTGTTCTACCCACTCTCCGTCTGCTACTCAGCTAGAAAAATTTCCCTTTGCTCATAGCACCCACATTCACATGGAATCCTGGGGGTTACCATATCAAAGAAATCTTCAGGGAGTCATCAGAAATGGCCCTTTGGGGCAAGGTCAAGGGAGGGAGCCCGAGTCTAAGGCTCAGGGTCTCCTGGGACCAGGTCAGTCAGCAGGTGCAGGCATGAGGCCCTGGGCTGGTGGCTAAGTGATGAAACTGAGAGTTGTATAGGGCCAGACAAGAATTCAACTCAGAGGAAGCTTCCTGCCTGTCCACACAGGTGTCTGGGCACCTGGGGGCAGTTTCTGGTCTGATTTAGTGGTGGAAGTTGGCATTCCAAATTAGTACCCCAAGCCTCAGTGAGGAAACCCATGGAACTCCAGAGCAAAGCCTGTATGTAGTTCACACCCAGGTTAGTATCTTTGAACACCCAGCAGACCCCCCTTCAGGTTGAAAGAAGCCCTAACTCTGGGCTCCACAGCACTCCTACTGGAAAATTTCCAAGGGCAATGTAATAATAGTCATAGCTCCCTTTATGGGGCCCCTGCTGCGGGTTGAGCACTATGGTGGGAGCTTTTTAAGAAAATGAGATCATTTTGTTACTGGAAGTATGGGCTATGGAGTCACAGCTGAGTTTGAATCTGGGCTCCATCATGTACCAGCTGTTTGATCTTGGGCACCTTCCCCTCACCCCTTTCTTTGAGCCTCTGAAAAATGGAGACAGTAATATGTGCCTCATAGGGTTTCCTCATACATGTGATACTCAGCACAGATGTTAGCGTAACTTTAACAATAGTTAACATTTCTCATGCAATTATACTTCAAGTGTTTCATATATATTAATTGGAATTCTCAAAACAATACTATTGAGGTAGGTACTCTTAATGTTCTCATTTTACAGAGGAGAAAGGGGAGGCATAGGGAAGTTTAAGGGATTTGCCGAAAGATGCACAGCTACTAATTGGTGAAGTTGTGATTTGAACCCAGGCCTGCCGGCTCCAAAGCCCCCATGTTCCCCTGCTGCATGAGGACCCAGTAAATGTTGCTGCTGTTACTCTTGTATCCAACATTGTAGCTGTCTGTGGTTTTTGGTCTGTCTACTGAATTCTGACCTCACTAAAGGCCAGAAACCCATCTTAATCACCTTGCCTCCCCAAAGACCAACATAAAACTCATTAATATTTGCTTAATGGCTGAGAATATTCCCTGTCTTCATTAATCAATCAGTAGCTCTTTATCGACCATTTCCTGTAGGGTAGATTTGAGCTAAATCCTGGGAGGAATGCAAAGTACAACTGTGCCTCTGTAAACGGAAGACTGGGTGTGTGTGTGTGTATGGTTGGGGGGGGGGGCATTCCAGAGCTCTGTGTCATTGGCAGAAACTTCCACAGAGGAGGCAGAAACAATACAGGTGGCTTGGGGATGTTTTCCAAACTGGGATTCCCACCCCTCCCTCACTGGGCCACTCCCTCCATCTCCTACAGAACAAGGTGGTACAGATTGCCTACTTCTGCCCTAGGCAGAAACCATTCGTCTTCTCGCGCCCTCTGGAGTGAGTAGGGTGCATCTTTCTTGCTCTTGGAACTGGTTTGTGGGTGCCTGGAATGACAGGGAAGGAATCAGAAGTTTGGAGCTGGAAAGGGACCTTAAAAAAATCACTACTGCCCCAGCACTGCAGCCAAAGTGGTCTTTTAAAAACCAGGTTCATGGGGTACCTGGGTGGCTAAGTCAGTTAAGCGTCTGCCTTTAGTTCAGGTCATGATCCCAGGGTCCTGGGATCGAACCTTCCATCGGGCTCCTGCAAGGAGACGGCTTCTCCCTCTCCTCCCTGCTCGTTCTCTCTCTCACTATCTCTGTGTCTCTCTCTCTCTCTCTCTCAAATAAATAAGATCTTAAAAAAAAATTAAAAAATAAAATAAAAACCAGGTAAAGAAAACCAACATTCTTGCTTACAGCTCTCCACCCACTTGGAATAAAACCCAGAGTCCTTACCAAGTCCTTTAAGGCCTGCAGGACCTGGTCCTGGCTGCCTCTCCATCCTCCATCCACACTACCACTCCTCCTCTGTACTCTGGCAGGGGCTTCTGCTGTTCTGGTTTCTGTGACACTTGTCCCTGCCTGAGGGCCTTTGTAGTTGGTGTTCCCACTACCTAGAATGCTTGCCCTGGTGTATGCCTTGCTGGTTCTTTCCCTTGAGCTCTCAGGTCACCTCCTCTGAGAGGTTCTGTTTGACCTTTGGTCTAACGTAGCTGAGCTACTTTTAAATCGTTCTCTAGTCATTTGCCTGGTTGTATTTTTTGTCATAGCACTGACCTCTATCTGACATATTCCTTTTGTTGTTTACTTGATTTTTGTCTGTCTCTTCTACTGGAATACAAGCCTCATGATTATAGGGACTTTGGTTTGTTCATCATTTTATCTGTAGTTCCTAAAATTATTCCTTGCAGATAGTAAATACTGTTCAGCGCATGATTTTGGAATGCATGATTGAATATATGAATAAACCTGATATATTGTTTTCATTTTACATATGAAAAAACTGAGACCCAGAGAAATGAAGCCATTAAGAATTGAGTGTTGTTTCAGTTCACTTTTTGAATTGTCACTACGTGCCAAGCACTGTATTCAGTGATTTACATGCATTATTTTTGTCACTTATCTTTAATTGGTATAATGAGTTGTTTGGAACACCATTTTTTGTATACCATTGCAGTATTTATTTATTCATTTACTGCTATTTATTATTATTATTCATTTATTTGACAGAGAGACAGCAAGAGAGGGAACACAAGCAGGGGGAGTAGGAGAGGGAGAAGCAGGCATCCTGAGGAACAGGGAGCCTGTCACGGGGCTCTATCCCAGGCATGACCTGAACTGAAGGCAGACATTTAATGACTGAGCCACCCAGACACCCCCCTGCCACATTGTAGCATTTAAAAGAAAACTAAACCAACTCTTATTTTTTATTGGAACCTCATTCTGTTCTACAGAGTTGGAGGCAACTGAGCAAAATTCATGTAACTAGAAGGATTTAGCTAGGGGTGTCAGGTGAAAGAAAAGTGTAGGTAAGAAAACTAGATCCAGAACTAAAATAAGTCCACAAAAATGGATACATGAGTCATTTTGAACTGAGCGGAGTTTTTCTACTACTGCTATGCTTGATAACTAAATTATGCCCAGATTCTTGAAAATGTTTTTTGTCCCTTTTTTAAAAATCTAGCCACAGGATGCCTGGCTGGCTCAGTTGGTGGAGATGCAGCCCTTGATCTTGGGGTTGTGAATTCAAGCCCCACTTTGGGGGTGGAGCCTATTTAAGATAATAATAAAAATAAAATCCAAGCACACAACATGACCTTGGGGTTGTCCCAGACTGCATATAATAGTCCAGGATTTGTTGGCTCCCTCACCACCTCATCAGCTGAGCTCCTGGACTAAGGCAGCATGATCTCTTCTTTCTCATTTACTAAAAGAACCAGTCCAGTAGGGAGCCTGGCTCTTGCCCCAACCCCTCAATGGACCCAACCAACTTTGTTTCAGAGAGCCTCTTCCCCAGAAGATTTATTCACTGAGATATTGCCATTGAAGACCCATTTCTTCTCTCAAGACACTTTGAACTGAATTAGAAAGAGAGAACATAATGCACATGAAAAGAGATCTTGTGAAACCCACCAATAAATGCTAAATGCCAAGTAAGAGAAACACATCACAGCAGAGGGACCATTAGAGCTGGGGCTTAGCATAGTCAGGAAAAAGGAGGGCTGGTGCACTCGGCAAGGGGTCCATGTTAGCTAAGATGCGCCAGCTGGGATGGACTCTCAAAAGGAGACCCAGAAGCCGCAGTGATCCAGTTTGGAGTATGTGTGGAAGGGCCCCTCTTGGGTGATAAAGCCAGAAAGGTCAGCTGGAGCCAGATCTGCGGGAGCCTTGGGTGCCAAGGAAAGATTCCGAGGCCCTCCTCGGCAGCTGTGGTATCCCAGGAGATGAGTCATTGCCCGACATAGATGCCCATCCTGACCGCCTGTTGGTCCACTGATTCCCAGGTAGCAGTGCCAGCATCTGAAATGGGAGCCAGGACCTTGAACTGACAGCAGAAGAGTAAGTGTGGGGCATTTGTCAGTTCAGACTTTGGCCATCCCATGTGCATTCATTCATTTTGGTGATTCAGCAAATGTTTATTGGTCACCATTTATATGCCAAGGCCTTGTGCTAAGTGCTGGGGGTGCTGTGATGAATAAGACAGTGAAGGACACTGCTGTCACAGAAGTCTTACATTAGTGGGGGAGATAGCTAGCCTGAAAAACAAATAAGATGATTTCAAACAGAAGCTTAAACAATGTAAAGAAAATGAAACTGAGTAATGGAGTATCTAGGGAAGCAACTTTATATAGGGAGATCAAGGAAAGCCTCTCCTAAGAGGTGACATTTGACCTGAGAGTAGATTAAGGAGAAAGAGCCAGCTTGGGAAGACTTGAAGCAAAGATTTTGTAAACAGAAAAGCAAGGCAGGGTTGGACTTGGTTTGTCCAAGCTTTGGGCCAATACAGATACTCAGCTCTGACACTGGCAAGCCAGTCTGGGCCTTTGTTTTCCCTTGGGAATGTTGGAGATGAAGATGATAACTTCCACTTACTGGCGCATGTAGCCCATGTCAGGTACGCTATGCATTTTCTCATTTTATTCTCCTACCCAGCCTATATGGTAAGTGGTCTGTTGGCCCCAGTTTTTTTTCCAGTGAGGAAATTAGTTTGGAGTGGTGAAGTTCTGTGCCCAGGATCCTGCAGCTTGTACACAGGAGAATCTGGATTCACATCCATATTGGTCTGGCTCTAAAACTAGAATTCTTTCCGTTGCCCCACCTTTGGAATAAATGAAGCATTGTTAGTTCAGGATGTGCAGAAAGCTGCTTAGCAAAAGGAGAGTTGGGAAGCATCTTGGAATAAGGGTCTTAAAAGATACTAACTATCCTTGCCAACTGAGAGAATTCTCTTAGCTTATCTTCAGGAGGATGCCCCCAAAGCCTGGGGTTACTTTTGGCCTTTGCCAGGGGCATGTTTGGACTTAACCAGCTGAGTATCCCCCAATTTCCTGCTTTTACCATCTCAGCTGCTGGTCAGGAGGTTTGGGAAGGTGACATCATCTAGCTGAATCAGCTGCCGCTTCTAGACACATTAACAGGAACTGAAAGTCATTGCCCCTTCCTTTTGGCTCTGCAAGTCTCCCCAGAATGAACATGGAGTACAGGTGGTCCACCTCTCCGCAGGGGCTTGGCTGGAACAGTGCTCTCTACTTCTAGAGAGCTGGAAGGCTCATCTTCTTGGGGAAAGCTGTCTGGAAAGCTGCTCAAGCAAAAGGATCAGAGGGTCCTTGAGAGATAGAGGGATTCACAGGAGAGCCCCAGTGCCTCTCTTCCACCTTCATTTAGCCTTGTGACCTCAGCAAGAACTCCTGACCCTTCTGATCTCTTCTGCTTAAGTCTGAGGCCCAGGCCCAGCACTATAGGATAAGTAAACAAAAATATTATTTGTGGCCTTTGGCCTTACGGCATTTAGAGTCTGGTCAAGAGGACAAAAAAACTTAGATTTCCATGCAGAGCATCCACCACACTGTGCTCTATTGGATACCAGCCTTTGCCCTGTGACCCAGTGACCGTAAAGGAAAAATATAAATTAAATACATTTTTAAAAAATCAGAAGAAAGTAATAAAAAGATGGCTCAGTGCCAAGTGAGTAGGACAACAGATGGCTTATTTGCTCTGTGACTCTGCTTCTCTCAGCTTCACTGTTTTCACAGGTAAAACGGATTTCACCAGGGCAATGGCTCCCTGGGTCATTAGAATATTACATAACACACTAGAGCATTTGGCAGTGCACCCAGCAGCCTGGGGGTGTTCAATAAATGGTAGTCCTATAGATAGGCTCTCAAAAGAAGGCCAGGCCATTGGATAAGGTCAGGTAGGGCTTCCTGGAAAAGGTGGTCTTGGAACTGGACTTTGGAGCCTGAATACACTGTGGATAGATGCTAATAGTCTGCTGTGTAATCTTTGACAGCTGACTTCACTTCTCATAGCCTCGGTTTTTTCTGTAAATTGTGGGTCCTGTTAGAACCCACTTCACAGGGCTACTGAGGGGGTTAATAAGGTGCTATATTAATAACGGAAACCACTGGGGTGCCTGGGTGACTCAGTGGGTTAAGCCTCTGCCTTTGGCTCAGGTCATGATCTCAGGGTCCTGGGATCGAGCCCCACATTGGGCTCTTTGCTTGGCAGGGAGCCTGCTTCCCTCTCTCTGCCTGCCTTTCTGCCTGCTTGTAATCTGTCAAATAAATAAATAAAATCTTTAAAAAATAATAATAATGGAAACTACTGAATAGAGTTCCTCTCCAGCATGTGCTATTGTTGTTTCTTAATTTGGCAGGGGAACTAGCCTGGGTAAAGCCTGAAAGTGGGATGTGGAAAGGCCTAGCTGTTGCTTATTCCTTCTCTCACATCTTGATCGGCTCTCTCTGTTTCTTTCAACCCTTGCCTGTCTCTAATCTCTTACCCATATAGCAACCAGTGATCTTTGTAAAACAGAAGTTAGATCCTGTCTTTCTTCAGTTCAAGACCCTCCAATGACTCATCATTCGCAAGAATAAAAGTGGATACAGTGCAGAGACAGATGGAGGACAGTTCCCTAGAAATAAGTGCCCAAGGCTTATGCCTTCTCAGAAGCTGCCTGGCTCCCATGTCCCTGCGTGTGTGCATATGTGCAGGCACAAGTGGATGACACAGTGATGATGCTGTGTACCCAGGACATTTCACAATACGGAAGGACATTGACCACTGCCTTGGGACTCTTGAAGGTCATTAGGAGAAAGCCGAGGGCACTCAGGAAGGCCTTCCTCCCCTCTGTATCTGAGTCATTTCCTGAGAAATACTGGTCATTCATTCATTTGTTCATTAACCAATATTTATTGAGTGCCTGCCATGCACTAGGCACTGCACTATAGGTTGGGCATACAGTGTGAACTAACCAAAGCCCCTGTTTTCACTGTACAAGTGAGGGCAGAAGCAGGAGACGTAAAAAAAAATTGGGTGGGTGAGCAAAGGCAGGAGCAAGAGACCAGTAAGAAGCTGGGCAGGTCGGGGCACCTGGGTGGCTCAGTGGTTAAAGCCTCTGTCTTCAGCTCAGGTCATGATCCTAGGTCCTGGGATCAAGCCTTACATCGGGCTCTCTGCTCAGCAGGGAGCCTGCCTCTCTGCCTACTTATGATCTGTCTGTCAAATAAATAAAAATCTTTAAGAACCTTGAAGTTTAAAAAAAAAAAGAAGAAGAAGAAGAAGAAGCTGGGCGGGTGACAGTGCTAGTTTGTACCAGGGTGGAGGTGTGGCAGAAGTGGGGAGCAGTGGTCAGAGCTTTGATATAATTTAAAGGTCGGGCTAACTGGGTTTGCTGATGATTGGATAAGAGGTGTGAGACAGGAGTCCCCAAATTTTTGGCCTGAGCAACTGGAAGGCGCTTCCTTCCATTTAATGAGAATGGGAAGATGTCATGACCAGTAGTAGTTTCCTGAAAGGACTATGGAGTCAGATTGCCTGCATTCAAGTCCTAGTTTGGTTGCTCGTTGACTTACGGCAAGTGTTTGATTTCTCCAAACCTCAGTTTCCTCAAATGTAAACCTACTTTCTGGGCCACGGGCATTTAGGTGCTGTGAAAACTAAATGGGGCTGATTTTTCTGAAGGGTTTAGGACACTGCCTGGCATATACTAAGTCCTCTGTAAGAGTTAGCTCTTATTGTTATTGTAGAAGGCAGGGAATCCCATAACCAAGCAGGGAGCAGGTCCCACCCCACCTCCACCACCCCCTCAAGGAGCCCACCCTCCAAGAGGCAGCTCAGACACCATCTGTCCAGCAGAGAAAAGCCACAGGGAGACAGCTTTCAGGGGGCATTAGATAGATGAGCCCTTCCCAAGAAACTTAATCTCATTCTCAGCAGGTGCTAATCCCAGCAGCCTCCCTTGGTATCTGAGCCTAGCCCACCCAGTTCCTTTTCTGTCCCCACCAGGAGTCCCAGACCCTCTTCCCCCTCTCACCAGCTCCAGCTGTCACCAGCACACTTCCTTACCAGATGGAGAAGCTCCAAAAGGAGGAAGCTGCCATCTATCTATCTGACTGAGCCGAGTCCCTCCCATGTATCAGGTCACCAAGGGCCTCAGGTGCCACCTGTCCAGAGCCCCACCATCCCCCAGGTGCCAGTTCCTGGGCGTGGTGCTTGATCCAGGCAGATCCAGGCTGGAGCCAGCTGGAGCCTGGAGCCAGCTGGAGCCGGGGACTCCCTTTGTGCCCCAGCTGCTGCCTGCCCTCCCACCCACAGGCAGAGAAACAGGCTTAACCCTTTGGATACCACACATGTAGCCAGAGTTAGTGGTTGCAGTTCCGACTCTGAGTATTGCACTATCCCAGCACACTGTTTTTTTGTTTGTTTTTTTTTTTAAGACTTTATTTATTTATTTGACAGAGAGAGATCACAAGTAGGCAGAGAGGCAGGCAGAGAGAGAGAGAGGAGGAAACAGGCTCCCTGCCGAGCAGAGAGCCCGACGCGGGACTCGATCCCAGGACCCTGAGATCATGACCCGAGCCGAAGGCAGCGGCCTAACCTACTGAGCCACCCAGGCGCCCCCCAGCACACTGTTTTTAAGAAAGTTATTATAAATACAACAGAATATGTAATGCATGTATAAAGTTTCAGAAATGGGAAAAATGATCACCTGTAAACTTAACCACCCAGTTTAAGAAATCAAACATGTATAAATACCTTCAACTCCTGTGTGCCCCTGTCTAGTCACAGCCATCCCCCACCCATCCTCCTGAGATTTGTGTTTATTGTTCCCTTGCCTTTTAATTTATTTTTTATTTTTTTATTTTTATTTTTTTAAGATTTTATTTATTTATTTGACAGAAGATCACAAGTAGGCAGAGAGGCAGGCAGAGAGAGAAAGGGAAGCAGGCTCCCTGCTGAGCAGAGAGCCTGATGCGGGACTCGATCCCAGAACCCTGAGATCATGACCTGAGCCAAAGGCAGCGGCTTAACCCACTGAGCTACCCAGGCACCCTATTTTTTATTTTTTTTAAAGATTTTCTTTATTCATTTAGAAAGAGAGAATCTCAAATAAATTCCCTGCTGAGCACAGAGCCCCATGCAGGGCTCAATCCCACAACCCTGAGATATGACCTGGGCCGAAATCAAGAGTCAGATGCTCAACCTTCTGAGCCACCAGGTGCCCCTCCCTTGCCTTTTAAAAATAGTTTTCCTGGGCGCCTGAGTGACTCAGTTAGTGAAGCAGCTGCCTTTGGCTCAGGTCTTGATCTCAGGTCCTGGGATCGAGTCCCACATCAGGCTCCTTCCCCGGCAGGGATCCTACTTCTGCCTCTCCCTCTGCCTGCTGTTCACCTGCTTGTGTGCTCTCTCTCTCTGTCAAATAAATAAAAAATAAAATCTTTTAAATATAATAGTAGTTATCCTATACGTAAAGAATATTCTGTGGGCTTTTCAGTTTCATTTAAGTATCACACTGTGTATTCATCTGAAGTTTCCCTTTTTTTTAATCATCAGTGTTAAGTGTATAGCTGTAGTTTGCTCATTTTCATATCCCCTTGTATGATTATGTCTCAGTTTATGCATCCATTCCACTGTCAGTAGTTACTTGGGTTCCCTTGTTTTTGCTCTTTTTTTTTTTTTTAATACTTTATTTCTCTGTCAGAGAGAGCACAAGCAGGGGGAACAACAGGTGGAGGAAGAAGCAGGCTCCCTGCTGAGCAGGAGCCCGATTCGGGCCTCGATCCCAGGACCCTGGGATCATGACCTGAGCCAAAGGCAGATGCTTAACTGACTGAGCTGCCCAAGTGTCCCTGTTCTTGCTATCCAGATGTGGTTTTGAACATTCTGTGTATGTCTCCTCCACATGCTTGTGTTACTCTAGCACAGTGGTTCAGAGCCTAGATTGCCTATCAAAATCACCTGGAGGTCTGGTTTTTCTGGTGTTTATGTTTTTGTTTTTGTTTTTTTAAGATTTTATTTATTTATTTGACAGAGAGAGATCACAAGTGGGCAGAGAGACAGGCAGAGAGAGAGGAAGGGAAGCAGGCTCTCCGCTGAGCAGAGAGCCCGATGCGGGACTCGATCCCAGGACCCTGAGATCATGACCTGAGCCGAAGGCAGCGGCTTAACCCACTGAGCCACCCAGGCACCCTATGTTTTTGTTTTTAAGTAATCTCTGTATCCAATATGGGGCTCAAACTTAAAACCCTGTGATCAAGAGTTGCGTGCTCTACCAACTGAGCCAGCCAGGCGCCCCATGAGAATCATTGCTGTAGGGTTGTACACCAGGAATGGAATTGCTTGATGGAAGGTAATGCCTGAATTGCTTTCCTATGTTTTTGTAAGAGTTTACGCTGTCACCAGCTGCGTATGAGTTTCCATTGCTTTACATCTTTGATAATACTTGGTAAGGCCAGACTTTAAAATTTTTATAGAGCTGGTAGGTGTGAGATGGTGTCTTGTGGTTTTAATTTGCATTTCTCAGATTACAAATCGGGTGGAGAATCTTTCCTTACTTCTATTGACCATTCATGTTTCCTCTTTTGTAAAATACTTGTTCAGGTCATTGCTGTTTCTTTTGATTGGCTTTTTCTTAGGAATTTGTAGAAATTCTTTGTATATTCTGAATACTGATCTTTTGTCTTCATGTGTTACAAATACAGGCTCTCAGTTTGTAGATCGTCTTTTCACCTTCTATATGTGTCTTTTCATGCCTAGATTTCTTAATTTATTCTAGTTAAGTGTTTTCTTCTGTGATTTATACCTTTCTTTTTTTTTTTTAAGATTTTGTTTATTTATTTGATGGGGTGGGGAGCACAAGAAGGGGAAGGAGGGAGAGGGAGAAGCAGCTGGATGCAGGGCTCAATCCCAGGACCTAGGGGTCATGACCTGAGCCCAAGGCAGATAGAGGCTTAACCAAGCCACCCACCACTCCCTGGTTTACAACTTTTATGTCTTGTTGACGAAATCTTCACCGAACCTGGGGTCCTAAAGACATTTGCCTATATTTTCTTCAAAAAGTTTTTAAGATTTTACTTTTCACATTTTAGTCCTTAATCTGGAATTGACTCTCATGTCACCTTACTGTTTTTGTTGGTGGGATACCTTTATTTCAGTAGGTTTTAAACGTCTACAGACCTGAATTATTTATACCTTGGTTGTAGCTAGAGCTTATTATGTACACTGCATTAAAATTTCATATTGAACAAAGGTGCCCTCTTTGGGAAAGAGTTGTGATCACATTTAAAGCCCTTCTAAGATTTTTTTTTTTTCAGATTTTAGAAATGATAATGGTATTGTTATTTTTTTTTCTATTTAATATTCCTTATTTTTAGATACATATACTGAACTATATCTGGAATTTGCTGCAAAATAATACAAGGTTGAGAGAGTGGGAACACATGAAATCAGATTGGTACTGAATTGATCATTATTGAAGCTGAACAATAGGTACATAATGATTCGTTTTTATCATTATACTTTTGTACATGTTAAATATTCTTATAATAAGTATAAAATATCCAGGGACTATTTCCAGAGTTACTTATGAGATAAAGCATCTTTTCTTTTTCTTTTAAGATTTATTTATTTATTTTGAAAAAGAGAGAGCAGAGCACACATGCATGGTGCATGGGAGCCGGGGAAGGAGCAGAGGGAGAGGGAGAGAGCATCTGAGGCAGATTCCCCGCTCAGTGCAGAGCCCAACATGGGGCTCAGTCGCATGATCCTGAGATCAAGACTTGAGCCAAAACCAAGAGTCCGATGCTCAACCAACCTAGCTACCCAGGTGCCCTGAAAGCATCTTTTTATATACTTTATTAGCCATTTGTATTTATTTCAGAGCCAGTGGTCTCTGTCTACTTCCAGGAGTCCCCAGTAGAGTGTTCTGAGCAGGCAAACAGGAGATTAATTGTTGAGGAAAACAGGAGGGGCTCAGGGGAGGAAAGATGGGATGTGCCATTATCATCAGGCAATAGCCAGGCCACCCCCACTCCTTCTAGGACTAAGTTCATTCCCACCTTTCCTTCCTGCCCCTCCCCCCGAGCTATTAAGGATAATTTTTATTTTAACCAGAGCCTTTTTTCCGTGTTATTCTACCTGGACACCCTTAACCCAGAAGATAGTGGAGCCTCATTATGGATTCTGGTCTTCCCCCATCTTTTTTTTTTTTTTTTTTAAAGATTTTATTTATTTATTTGACAGAGAGAAATTACAAGTACACTGAGAGGCAGGCAAAGAGAGAGAGAAGGAAGCAGGCTCCCTGCTGAGCAGAGAGCCCGATGCGGGACTCGATCCCAGGACCCTGAGATCATGACCTGAGCCGAAGGCAGCGGCTTAACCCACTGAGCCACCCAGGCGCCCCTTTTTTTTTTTTTTTAAGATTTTATTTATTTATTTGACAGAGAGAGATCGCAAGTAGACAGAAAGGCAGGCAGAGAGAGAGGAGGAAGCAGGCTCCCTGCTGAGCAGAGAGCCTGATGCGGGTCTCGATCCCAGGACTCTGAGATCATGACCTGAGCCGAAGGCAGCGGCTTAACCCACTGAGCCACCCAGGCGCCCCTGGTCTTCCCCCATCTTAACAGCATCCTGGGACAAAGGGTCAGAGATGATGGTAACCCTAGTGCAATTAATCACATAATAGTGGTGTTATTTTGGCTTCACAGCATGCAAACAGAGTTGTCATTTTTCTTCTCACAGTGTAATAACTGGCCAGAGCGTCAGTCTCTGGGGAGTCCCAAATGCTTCTCATGGGAGAGTCAAACTCCTCCTCTCTTGCTCTTAAATTTTGATATATTTTCTTAGAATTGGTAATATATTCATGTGGTTCAAAATTCAAAAGGTCTCTCTCTTACCCATGTCTCCTAGCTATAGTTCCCTCCCTGGGAAAATAGCCTTGGTAGACACAAGCAAATACCTGTATGTTTCATCCAGTTTTTACACAGATAGTCAGGCACTGATGCACACAGTTTGGTGCCTTGATTTTTCTCACTTGACAGTGTCTCAGAGATCATTCAGTATCAGTCCATCAAGAGGTTTCTCATTCTTTTTGATAGCTGCATATTATTCCATACATGGCACTGTCCTGTATTTAACCAGGTCCCATGGGTAGGCCCTTTTTCTGCAGTCTCTTGCAGTTATAATAGTGATAGTGAATATCCATGTCATATTTGTCATTGGGCCCATGTGTGAGTATAGGGTGCTCGTGGGGGATAAATTCCTAGAAGTGGAATTGCAGGGACAAAGGATGTGTGCACTTAATGATTTTGATAGATATTGTTAACCTGGGTGTGTGGCAGTGGTGCCACTTTACAGGAGCATCTTTTCTCTCTGCACCCCTTACACTGGGGCTGGGTTTGATTCAACACATTTATTAGAGTGCCTTCCAGTGCCAAGTACTGGATACAAAAGATAACACTTTCATGTATCAAATAAAATTGTTACTGTATGTCAAGCAAGCACAAGCATGTTATCTGGTAAAAACCACAAGGAACCCAAGAAGAAAGGTTTTTAGATGAGAAAACTAAAGCTCAGAAAGGTTCAATAGTGTGCCATGGCCACTGACCCAAACTAGTAAGTGGCAAAGCAGGATTTAACCGCAGGTTTGAATCCTCTTAACACCTGTGCTCTTAAAGGACACCCTTGAGGGGCCCCTGGGTGGCTCAATGGGTTAAAGCCTCTGCCTTCGGCTCAGGGCATGATCCCAGGGTCCTGGGATCAAGCCTCACATTGGGCTCTCTGCTCAGCGGGGAGCCTGCTTCCCCCTCTCTCTCTGCCTGCCTCTCTGCCTACTTGTGATCTCTCTCTGTCAAATAAATAAATAAAATCTTTTAAAAAAAGAAGAAGAAGAAGAAGACCCTTGACTGTCTCTCAGGAGAAATAGCATAGGGTCTCAGAGTCTAACATAGGTGAGGAATCAGGCTCAGAGAAAACTAACTGTCCAAAAGAACACACAGCCGTAAAGTTCTGGAGTCCCCAGGGGAGACCCACATATGTCCATTTAAGACCTATGGTATGTACTCAGCTGCCTCCCTTCCATGGAAAGAATGTCCAGATCTCATTAGGATTCTGTTAAGAGAACTTTCCTCATCCAGAGTTCCACTTGCTATGCAGAGCCATAAGTCACTGGTTCTATGCTCACCTGTTAGAGGTGCGCATAGACAAAACCCATCTAAGATAAATAATACTAATGACAGTATAGTTGCTGCAATTTGTTGAGTACCTACCATGTGTAAGATGCTTTCTAAAAGGCCAGGGAAACATACTGTTGTTCCCATTGTCCAGATTAGAAAAGAGGGAATAAAACAAGTTAAATGATAGTCCCAAGGTCAAATGCTAATAAGAACAGAATCCAAATCCAGTCTGTTAGGCTCACAAGCCCTCACTCACTCACTCTGGTGTCCATGGGTTTCCCTTGGCTCTCTCTGCCTCTTCTAATTGTCCATATTGTTTGGTGCCCTCTCAGAAGGTGACTCTGGCTTCTCCAGTTCATGCTGAAAGCTTTAGAGGAAATGGCCCTTTAGCTTCCATTTACCCTATATCGCCCACCCCTACCGCCAATGCTTAGCACAAGGTAACCAAAGAGTAGGCTGCCACGTGATGCTTCAGGGTTGGTGATGGCCCCCACTGATACTACGTCAGAAAGGACTCATCTGCCAATTGTGTAACACGTGTTCTTTGAACACCTGTCATGTGCTCACTACTTCAGTGAGAGAGGAGTATAAAATACAGGCCCTAGCTCTCAATAATTCAGATGATAAGACCACAAATACCAAAGTAAATGGGAAAAACTAAAAGGATCAGAAGAGTTCATAGGAGAGAGGATAAGTCTTCTGCCCATTTTATAAACATGGACTCTGAGACTCAGAGTTTGAGTGATTAGCCCAGAGTTGTACAGCAAATAAATGTCAGAACAAGGACTCTGAGCCCTCCGTGGATGGCCTCAGAGGGCAGAGCACTATGTGCTCTATGCCAGGTGGCCTAGGGTCTCCAGGTAAAGGGAGTCTGGAAGGATGGGCCTCATATGGATAAGAAGGGAGGTCAAAATGTAGGATAAAAGGCTAAGATGTGGAGCTGTAATATTCCTAAGATATTATGGCTTGCACTTTAAGCTCTCCTTTTGAATGTGGGGAAACCCAGGCTTGGGTCATAAAGTAATAGCACAGGATCATTAAGGTTTGTCTAGTACTACTTTGTATCCACACATTATCTCATTGAGTCTTCAACTGTGCTAGAAAGCAGAGAGTCTTCTTACCATCGAGGGAACTGGGGTCTTCTAACTTTCAATCCCAAGCCCTTTCCACCATTCATGCCATCCTCCACGTCTCTATATTGGGAGAACAGTCTCTGCAGATAGTCCTGGGTTTGAACCCCATATCTCCTCCATTTTGTGTCTCTGGGATCTTAAGGTTTGCAAACTGGGGCTATTCCAAGTAAAGAACAAGCACTTTGGGAAGCAAGCATATGCTAAGGGATGAATGACATAAGGGAGACATAATAACACCAGAGGTCCTGTGGTGCTTTTCTTCAGTGCACTTTCAAGTCATTGGTTTACATAGGAAGAAAGTGAAGTGACTTGCCCAAGATCACACAGTAAGTTAATAAAAGGTAACCCTGCGATTAGAACTTGAGTCTCTTGTCTAAGAGAGTGTTTTCCTTACACAACCCTAAACCCCTGAGAGGGCTCAAAATGAAGGCCTAGGATAGGATCTCAGCACTTTGGAGCCAGAGAGATCATCTGGTCCTTTGTCTATACTTGGCAGATGAGGAAAGTGAGGCCAAGGGTCCTCAGTTGACATGTCTGCAGCCAAATGGAACCACCGCAGAGCGAGAGTAAGAGTCATGTGTCCTGACTCCGAATACCCAGGGCCTTTTTATGCTGCCATGCAAAACTTCCCAATTGCTTATTTCCCGTGCAGATCTAAAAAGCCTCACTCTAGTGCCAATAATTTACAATTGGGACAACTGTTTAGTTTGGGGAGGTTTTTTTTTCCCAAATAGAATCTCGTATTCTCTCTCTCCTTCTCTATCTCTTTTTTCCCCCAAATCTTAGGGCAGTGTACTAGAAGAGGAGGGGGAAGAAGCGTCAGTGGAAGACCTTGGTAGAAAAAAGATAAACATTTGATAGTCTCTGAAATCTAAAGAGGCCCTCAGAGCAAGAAAATAATTTAGAAGCCAGCCACCTCATCTCTCCCAGCCCGCCCACTATTTGTCCCGCCCTGCTCATAGCAGGCCTTCAGAAGGCCCACCTTCCCTTGGCAGCTGCATCTGGTGAACACCAACGGAAATCCCTGGTATTTTTCTTTGCATGCAACCAACCATGGAGATGTAGGTCAGGCATTGCTGGCCTGGCAGTTACAATAGCAGTAGCTTTACACCCTGCACCTGCAGCCATGTTTGCTAAACCCCATGAGAATAGGAAAAGGATGTTCCCCTCCAAACAGGGATTGAATCCTCAAGGGCCCATGTGGGTGGAGCTGGCTGGACTTCAGTGGGTGCTGGAGAAGACCATCTGGGATGTGGGGACTATGAGGGTAGCTCTTTGTCTCTTCCCCCTAAACGTCTGCTGTCAGCTGTGACTAGTGGCACGATTGGCAGTGTCTCTGCTCCACTCAGCTTAGAGTCATCATCACTGACGGGGGCGGGGAGGGGAAGGTCCCATCCAACCCCCTGAGCTCAGCTGGGCCTCAGTCCTGCACCTGAACCCCCATGCCTGTCTGGTGTTTACGGGATTGAAGCTGCTACCCTTTGGGACCCAGCCTGTTTTCATTTCTGCTCTCAGCTGTCTGGTCTCCATGGACCTCACCTACAGGTTTGTGCGTGCCCGTCCCCCACAGTGCAGCCCCATGAGACTCCTCCAGCCTGGCAGACTCCTCTTTGGCCTCCTCTTTGTTCTCTCCAACAGAACCTCCAGTTCTATGCCTGGCCCGGAGAAGAGCTTTCCTGGCCCCTCTCTCAGGCTCTGTTGGTTCAACCTACTATACCCTTCCCAAGAACTTAGTCACTTTGTGTACTCTTTGGGGGCAGGGGGCTGTGGTTTCAAGGCACTGAGGGGTTACTAGCATGGCTGCTCTGGACTGACCTCCAACTAGCTGGCTGCTTCTGTCCTGAGCTTTTTCCTGCCCTGGACCTCATGTGTCTCTTTTGTAAAAGTGTGGGACCAAGACCAATGCATGTACCATTGACCTTCAAGGTAACTTATAGGTGATATGCAAATAGACATTTTTCTTTTTCTTTTTTTTAATTTATTTTTTTATTCACATATAATAAATTATTTGCCCCAGGAGTACAGGTCTGTGAATCGTCAGGCTTACACGCTTCACAGCACTCACCATAGCACATAACCCTCCCCAATGTCCATAACCCAACCACCCTCTCCCTACCCCCCCCTACCCCCAGCAACCCTCAGTTTGTTTGTGAGATTAAGAGTCTCTTACGGTTTGTCTCCCTCCTGATCCCATCTTGTTTCATTTTTTCCTTCCCTACCCCCCAAACTCCCCACGTTGCTTCTCAGATTCCTCATATCAGGGAGATCATATGATAATTGCAAATAGACATTTTTCTAATAGTCAGTGTTTTTATTTTATGTTGATTTCCATATGTGGCAAATGATACTGGTGTTCTAGTTACAGTGGCAATAACATATGTTGCCTTTTCATTTCATTTATTCATTTAGCAAATATTTACTAAGTATCTTACTCCATGCCATGCACTGTTCTAGCTACTGTGAATATTTGCCTTCCTGAAGTTTATAGTCTAAAAAGATAGAGTGATCATGGGGAATGGACAGTGGCGAGGCACCATTTGTGGGGGGGTACGTTTCGTTTCTTTTCTTTTCTTAAATTTATTTTTAGAGATTTTATTTATTTGTCAGAACTCAAGCACGGGGAGCAGCAGACAGAGGGAGAAGCAGACTCTCTGCCAAGCAAGGAGCCTGATGCAGGACTTGATCCTAGGACCCCGGGATTATGACTTGAGCAGAGGGAAGATGCTCAACTGACTGAAGCCACCCAGGCGTCCCTTTTGTTTCTTGTTTTAAATAAAGAGTGATTGGGAGGGGCTTTCCTGAGGAGGAGGCACGTGTGCAGAGATATACATGATCTGAGGGAAAAAACATGTTATCAATCTGCAGTAAGAATATTCCAGACAGAGGGAACAACTACAGAGGCCCCAAGCTAAGAAGGATGAGCTTGGCAAGTTTGAGGAAGAGCAGAAGAGGTGAGTGTGGCTAGAACAGAGTGAACAGAGGAGAAGGTGGTAGAAGGTGAAGGTTTATGTGAGCCATGGTGGGACACTGCCTCCTCCTCGGGGTGAAGTGGGAAGGCAGTGGAGTATTTTGATTAGACAGAATGTGGCTGTTCTGGTGAAGGACCATAGTGGGAGGTGAGAAGCTGGGAGGCCAGGAAGGAGGTTGTTGTAACACTGTGGGCAGAAGATGGCATTGGCTTGAACCAAATGTCTGCGGTGGAGGTGGTGAGAAGTGGTGAGATTCTGGATAAATTCAAAGGAATTTGCTAACAGACTAGAACCAGGAAGGATTTAGCGATGACTCCAAGGTGTTCCAGGCTTCAGCACCTGAAAGGGTGAAGCTACCACCATTTGCTAAAAGGGGGAAAGATTGCAATGGCACCCGGCTGGCTCAGTCAGTGCAGCATGCAGCCTTGATCTCAGGGTTGTGAATTTGAACCCCACATTGGGTGTAGAAATTTAAAATAAAAATTTAATAAATAATAAATAAAAGGGAAAAGATTACAGAAAGGGTTCTTTTGGGAGTGGAGACAGGGTTGAGAATTTTCAGTACATTTATTTACATATTTTTAATTGAATCAATTGGTAGGAAAATGTTAATAAGAACAGTGATATATGGATAAGGCCAAAACCATGATGGCTGAAATTGTGGAGAGAGTGGACCAGATGTGTCGGTGCTTCCTTTCAGCCCTAAAAGGCTGCTTTGGTGATTGCAGACTGGGCAGTCATCAGTTCATGAAGCATGGGAACTGGAGCCTCAGCCTAGAATGTGATTAATGCAGAAGGAATGACAGGAGATGAATACCTTGGGTCAGGCTTACCCCTTGAAACGACTTGGGAAGTTCTTGCACGCATCCTGGCCTGCAGGCACTGCCTCATTCACTACCTCACCCACTGGGCTCCTTCTGCCTTGTACGTCCTGGACACGGCACAGCTCTGATGCCCCTGTTCTCTTAACGTAAAGCAAAGTAGCTTTACCTCCATCCACCCAGGCCTGGCAGCCCCTGCCCTTCCTTTGTTTCTGGGCAGCCCCTGCCTTCCTCCTCTCCTTGCCATCCATCCACCCTTTAGGGCCTGGAGAGCAAATAGCTTTGCTTCCATGGGAGAAATGATTTTTGTCTCTCTTCATCCCAGAGTTCCCATAGTTATCAATCTGGAAAAAAATTCTTTAGAGGCCTTTTGCCTTGCCTTTGGTAGGTGAGAAACAAGGCCAGAGAGACTAGCAATTCTCTGAGCCCACAACCAGTCCCATCAGCAGCTCTACTTCTTTCTTTTTTTTCTTTCTTTTTTTAAAGTAAGCTATATACCCAAGTGGGGCTTGAACTCATGACCTTGAGATCAAGAACCATATGCTCTACCAACCTCAGCTCTTTTTAAAGATTTTATTCATTCATTCATTCATTTACTTATTTATTTATTTCAGAGCGTGAGCAGCGGGGAGAGAGAGAGCATGAAGTG
Organism: Mustela putorius furo; assembly: GCF_011764305.1. Taxonomy (NCBI): domain Eukaryota; kingdom Metazoa; phylum Chordata; class Mammalia; order Carnivora; family Mustelidae; genus Mustela; species Mustela putorius. The sequence continues at coordinate 1,647,731 of NW_025421464.1, read as the reverse complement.
GGAAAAGGGAGAGAGAGAAGCAGACTCCCTGCCAAGCAGGGAGCCTGATGCGGGGCTCAATTGTAGAGCCCTGAGATCATGACCTGAGCCAAAGGCAGGTGCTTAACCAGCTGAGCCACCCAGGCACCCCTCTACTTTTAAAAATAAATACTGAATCTGACTGCTCCTCATCAGCCTCCCTGGCACCATCCTGGCTAAATTGCTATCGTATTTCTCTTGGATGACTATATCACCTTCTCACAGACTTCTTGCTTCCACCCTTGACCCTGGAGGTCTCCACCCAGCAGCCAGAGGAAACCTGTTAAAAACAAAGTGGGACACCGTGGTGGCTCAGTCGGTTAAGCATCTGCCGCTTTCGGTTCAGGCCATGATCCCAGAGTTCTAGTCCCACATCCGGCAACCTTGCTTGGCAGGGAGTCTGCTTCTGCCTCTGCCTGCTGCTCCTCCTGCTCATGCTCACTCTCTCTCCCTCTGACAAATAAATAAATAAAATCTTAAAAAAAAACAACAACAACAACAACATTAGAGCATGTCGCCTGTTGTGTTCCCATGTCATTCAAAGGACAAAACTAAGTTCTTAAATGGCATTCAGGGCCCTGCATAGTCCCTTGGCTACTGCCAGATCGCATTGCTACCATTCGCTTCACTGTAGTCACACTGACATTCCTGGAGTGCCTGTGTTCCTGCCTTGGGGCCTCTGCAGTTGTTCTTCCCACTGCTTTCCTCAGATCATTGTGAGCCTATACACTCACTTCATTCAGGGCTCTGATATGATGTCACCTCCTCAGGAAGCTTTCCCTGACTATAGAGTTCTAATCCTCCCCTCTTCCATGTTTCTGTCTAACCTTTTCTCTCACTTATTTTTCTTTTTAGCACGTATCACCATCTGACGCATACATTTATTGCCTGTCTCCTCCCATTAAATTATAAACTCTGCAGGTGGGAAATTTCATCTGATTCAGTCACTGCTTTATCCCCAGTACTTATCATAGTGCCTGGCATTTAGTGGGTACTTTATAATAAATATTTGTGGAATGAATGAGTGCCCTGAGCTAGCAGGGCAACTTGTCTGGTCCTTCCTGCAACCTCACAGCTCAGTCCACAAAGGGGTCATGATCTGTCTTAGAAAACTCAGATAAGAGCTCCACCAGAGCTGCTTGGCATCACTTTCATTTCCAAGATAATGGCAGATAAAGGGAGAGACTGGCCCTGCAGAGGCTGGGTTGGAGGCACAGCACACCTCTCCCTTTCCCACCCACAAAGCACCCAGGGACCCAGGGAGCATGACTCTTCTCTTCCCTGTCCTCAGAATTATCTCTGACTTCTAGGGCCCCAAAATAGCAGATCCTCATGAAATAGTGGGCAGGTGCAAGGATGAAAGGGGGAAGGAAGGAAGAGCTTTAGTAACATCGCTCTGCATCTGTCCTGTTGCACTGGCAAATTTAACATGCTCTGGGGTCAGACCCCTTCACTCAGTAGCTGGTCATCTTAGGCAAAATCTCATCACCTTTCTGAGTCTTAGCTTCCTAGTTAGTAAAATGGGGACAGCGGTTACTTGTAAGGTTTGAGAATTCAAGCAGGAGCTTGGTAGATATTAGCTGTGTTATGTGTTTGTTTGTAGCTGTAAAAATTGAGATGCACCATTGGAACTACAAATGAGGCCACACAATCTTTATTAAGTTCTGTGAACCATTTACTTCTTGCTGCCAAGCCTGTGATGTAAGCACAGTGCTCTCCCCCCCTTTTTTTTTTATGTGAGAGAAAGAATGTGCACTTGGCGGCTGCGGGTGGGATGCGGGTGTGGCGGAGGGAGAGGGAGAGAGAGTCTGAAGCCGACTCCCTGCTGAGTACAGAGCCTGATGCAGGCTCCATCTCCTGACCCTGAGATCACAGCCAGAGCCAAAATCAAGAGTCCAAAGCTCAACCGACTGAGCCACACATGTGCCCCACAGTGCTGTCACTTTACAGCCAGGAATTCTGGCCTGGGGAGGTAAAGGGTCTTGCCCAGGTCCGTCAGGTAGGCAGTCATAGAGCTGAGGCCAAAGCCCATCCTCCAGGAGGCAGGAGGCCTTGCAGAGGAGTCCCTTTCCCTCCTGTGGGTCTCAGTTTCCATCTGTTTAGGGAAGGAGTTGAGCTAGGTAGAACCACAGGATCATGACCCATGAATTCTTGAGTGATCCACACGTCACATCAGGTGGGACAGCAAGTTGCTTTGGGGCCTCCTGGTGGTGATCTTTTGCAGTTTAGGGGTACTCTGGGTATTGACTTAACAGCAGACCTCCTGCTGGCCCCCCACCCCCTGCATCGCCCTGCTGCAGATAGTCCGGCTGGCTCTAGCACCATCTCGGGCTTCTTGCTATTCTGTACCTTGAGGTGACTGATGGACTTGGGTGGGGATGAACTGAGAAGACTAGAAGGAACCAGAATGGAGGAAATGCAACCCAGCAGCAACCTTCAGTTCTGAGTTCTTGGTTACTTAAGTGAGAGAGAGAGAGAGAGAGAGTGTGTGTGTGTGTGCATGTGCTTGTGCACGCGCATTCATATGTATAGAGGGGAGGGAAGGGTGTTACAGGGATTTGCTCCCTTTCTCAAATCCTCCAGAGCTGTTGCCTTCTGCTGTGGAATTCCAAACATTTCCGATCAGATAAAGGTGGCTGAAAATACCCGGGACTTGTTTGGACTAGTTGGAGGTGGTGCTGGGGTGAAGAGGTTGAGGCCGCAGGGGCAGAGTCCGGCAGGATCTGGCCTCTCTGAGGAGCTTGCCCTGGGTCACAGATGTACCCATTGCCCTTTCCCTTAGAATCCTACAGGTTTGAGGGCAAGACTTAGCAGGCCTCGAGGTGGAGAAGGATCAGACTCTTGTTATGGCAACATGTCCTCACCAGAACGTTGCCTCTTATATTCCATGCTAACTACTGGGTCTGCTGAATACCCTTCAGAGACAGAACTCAGGTAGTCACTCAGGCGCCCGTGTTTGAGCCACTTACATCCTCTTTGTGCTACAGCACTAGTAGGAGTGCTTGGGATGATCCCCTTCATTTTACAGCTGGGGGAAGTCCCAGACTTTCCTCGTATCCCAGATAGGAGAACAGACTCAACATAAGCAAGCCAGTGATAGTGCTGGGACACGAAATCCACATCTGCTGACTCTGCCTAGTGTTCCCTTCTTAACAGCATGCAGCATCGTTCACAGCACCAGATGAGATGATGGAGATAGCTTTGGGTGGAAATAAGAAGCAAATGGCTCCTTTGGATCATGGAGTACTTGGAGGCATAGACCCCAGAAGGAAACAGTTTTAGGAAGAGGGTTGGCCCTAGAGACCAATCCCTATTCTTTGTAGGTTGCTGGCCCCAGTACCTTCTGCCTGTTGCCTCAACATAATGCAAAAGATGCCTTTTCCAGAACCTTTCCATAAACTTCCTGTCCCCCTCCCTGAGCCTGGAAGAACTTGTTATCTGGGGAGTCCTAGTCACCCTGCCCAATCACCTGGTATCTCAGGGCCGCCCCCTAGTTTTGCCAGGCAGTGAGGATAGGGATAGAGAGAGAGGGAACTGGCCTTTCTTCCCTACCCTCCTCACTATCTGCATAGTCAGCTATACTCATCTGCACCTTCTCTGGGCTCAGCACTGGGCTAGGCCTGAGAGACAGAGCTCATGGGCAAAAATGAACAGCTCAAAGCAAAATAAGTCAGAAAAAAATACCATATGATTTCACTCGTGTGGAATTTAAGAAACAAATGATCATAGAGGAAAGAGAGAAAGGCAAACCAAGAAACATATAGAGAACTGAAGGTTGGGTGAGGGGTGGAACAGGTGACCTGTTAAGGAGTACACTTGTCATGAGGAGCACAGGGTGATGTATGGAAGTGCTGAAGCCCTATATTGTACACCTGAAACTAATATTACGTTGTATGTTAACCAGAATGTAAACAAAAACAGTTAAAAAATAAACAGCTCAACAAACTGGCAAGAGAGCTCAAGGAGCCCAGGAGGTGGAAAGCAGGAGTCCTCCTTGAAGAATGACTTGGAGGTGAAGACTTAAGAGATAAATAGGAGAGACCTTGGCAGAGAGATCAGCATGGGCTAAGGTCCTGAGGCTGAAGAGAACATGATATATGAGGAATGAAGCAGTCTGGCCCTAGAAAAAGCTGAGGAAATCCTGCAGGGTCTTACAGACCCTGGACAAAGCTCTTAAGATGGAAGTTGAGCCCTGGTCTAATAAGAACAGTCATAATAGCCAACATTTATTCAGAGTCTGCTCTGTGCCCTGCAGAGTTGTAAGAGCCTATTGTGTATTACTGTCAAATCCTCATGGTGTTCTTGTGAAATAAGCACATCTTTAATCTCGATTTTATAGATGATGTCCAAAGCCAACACGTCATAAGTCTCGTTGCAAGACTTACTGGGTACCTGCCTACTCTTTGCTCTGGCAGCCCAGCTCAGTAGAGAAATAGAAGTTAATTTGTCACCAGCCTTGGCTTCATCCAGGTAGCCCTGCCACTTTACCAGTGAGGAAGTTCTGCTGGGAGAGGAGCACAACCTGGTCCAGGTGCAGAGGAAGGCCGGCAAAGCTTCCTCAGACTTCTTGAGTAGCCCTCGGGACAGAGTTGGAGGAAAGCGGCAGAGAAAGAGGACCAAACTTGATGCCAGCCAGTGGGGGGAGGTAGAGTGAAAGAGGCAAATGTTTTCTCAGAGAGCTGTCCAAGAGCGAAGTGCTGTGCAAGTGTGCAAGCAGAGATGCCCTAGAGATGACTGTGAACTCCCACGAGTATGGACCATCTGGAGTGAAAAGAACTACTATGTGACCTTAGCACTCCACCTTTCCAAACCCTGTCTAGGAAATGAGGATGTTAGGAATGAGCTTGTGTATCACGTGGGAAGTTGGATGATTATGTTATAAGATCACTTTGAGTCTCTTGACTCTTCTTAAGTGTGAGCCTTGGTCCTCACCCAGGACACTGGGAGAAGAATGAAAGGCTGTGGCCATCTACTCATGAGAAAAATACAGCATCATCAGGGTGAGAGGAGAGAGTTGAGATGCGGGAGGCCTCGGAATCCCAGAGAACGCATGCATATGAGCATGTAGCTGCCTCCCAGGAGCCATTAAGTGCTGTGCTCTGGAGCCAGACTGCCGCATACAAATCCCAGCTCTGCCATTTATGAACTATAATGACCTTGGGAGGGTCCCTTGACCTCTCTGCCCACCTTTCCTCATCTGAAACATGGAAAATAACAATAACACTTTGTGGGTTATCCGATGGATTAAGTAAATTCGTGTCCAGAACTAAGCTCTTAGCACCATGCCTGGTACATGGTAAGTGCTCAGTAAATATCAGTCATCACTCCCAGGGAAAGAGGTTGTGAACCCCTACATAAGCATCTGTGCTCCAGTAAATGCTTTTCTGAGTTGTCTCTCTCTGCCCGTAAGACTGGCATCCTGGCTCTGAGCTGAGGAGGTGGAGAGCCCACACGTACTGCTGGGCCTGATAGCTTTCTCAATTCCCCAGCGGAGGTGTTATCTCCTCCCGGCACAACCACTTCCTTTTCTGAGAAATGAGCACATCTGTCAGGCTTAGCTTCTGAGAACTAATGGTGAGGGAGGAGGCGGGGGAGGAGAAGCTAGCAGCTGACGGGCAGAGTTGGAAAACGATTAACTTGAAGTTTGCTGTGAGGATGTCTCCAAATATTCCCTAAAGCCCAAATGGCTTGAGTCGTGTCCCCCCCTCCCCCCGCCGCATGACACCAACTTCAGCCAGTTAACGCAGAGGTCACCCTGCTTTACTAAGTGCTTTCATCTCCTGATCTTACCACCACTGCCTTGGGGGGTTGGAGTAGGAGAAACTGAGGCTCCAAAGTGGAGAGGCTTGCTTTGGTGCCCACAGCTGGGCTAGATGGACTGGCGCTGCCCTAGCATAGTGTGGTCACCCATCTCTGCCTCTGCCCTAACTGGGCTGCCTCTCTAAATTCCCACATCCAAATCCACCCCCACCCCTCACATGGCTGAGGCCAACAGCTCCCCACCCCCCCGGGAAAGCCAAGGGAAGTGGATTCCAACCACAAACCTCACTTCTTCCGAGTCTCCGCCTGCACCTCCCTGCCAAGAGAGTGATAAGGCCTCTCCACTTGCCCCATCCCCACTTCCTGCCATCTCCCAGGGATCTCCTAACAAGGCCTCATTTATCTCTTTGGCAGGCATATATCAGCCTCTCCCTCAGGGAAACTGAGGCTAGCAACAGAAAGTGACTCTGCAAGTAACTCATGGCCTGCTCGTGGGCCATGACAAGGCCAAGGCAAGGTACAGAGCTGATGTACAGCGCTGGCACTTTCCCCGGGCTGCAAGGAGCCCCTTCCTCTTCTCCACCTACCTCTTTCCCAAAATAACCAAGCAGGAAGGAAGTGGTGGGCCTGGGCCATCCAGAGTCACCCTAGAGGAAGGAAGGGCCCGTCTGGCACAAGCACTTGTTCCCCCCACTGAAGCAGGACGGAAGGGTTTCACTTTCCCTCCTGGTCTTCGTCACATCCTTTTCCTGTGGCACCCAGTTCCTCTCAGCTGGCTGGGGGCCAGAGCTCATTCATTCAGCTAGTGGCCTCGGGCAACCTTCCCCCTCCTAGAGGAACTCAGGCTATAGCCCTGGCCTGAGGAATATGGGGTTTGCTGCTACATATACTGGACCTTGCAGCTGACTTCCCTACATACCCTCTTTGAGCAGGTCTCTTGGTATCTCTGAGCCTCAGTTTTTACCCGGATGTAGGCCAGGGTCCTCCAGTATGAGAAGTGAATGCACCTGGCCCACTATGGGGCCTTGAAAATTATCATCGTTTTGAAAGTGAACACAGTCCCTTTTTGGAGGTTGGAAGCAGACACTGGAGCCAGACTGCCTGTGCAGGCAACCCTGTCACTGTGTGACCTCAGGCAAGTCACAGATGATCTGAGGGCTGCAGGTCCATCAGCGGTATGATGGGTTAACAGCAGTACCCACTGCCCAGCAGTGCAAGACACTTCAATGAACTGATCTTCCGAAAGGGCTGAGAAGAAGAGTGCTTTCCGTGCAGGGTAAGTGCTCAGGAAGCATCTGCTGCCACTGCTACTGTGTAGGTTAGGTTCTCTGTGGGTAGGGACAGCAGGGACTGAGCTGGCAGGATCAGACATCAGAATGAGCAAGAGGTCAGAACTCAGACAAATCCCAGTCCTACCATTTCCTAGATAGAGGGTGGGTGAACTTGGAAGCGTTCATTTTCACATCTGTAGAGCAAGGACATTGATAAATGTTAGGGGGTTAAATGAAAATAGTCCTTCATTTAAATGTTCATCTAAAACAGATTCATTTAGGGGCACCTGGGTGGCTCAGTTGGTTGATCATCTGACTCTTGATTTCAGTTCAGGTCAGGATCTCAGGGTTGTGGATGGAGCTCCGCAGCCCAGCATCAGGCTCTGTGCTCAGCAGGGACTGAGCTTGAAATTTTCTCCCTCTGTACCACCACTCCTCCCCCGCCCCACTCCCGCCCTATTTGTGTGAGCTAGCATGCTCTCTCAAATAAATCTTCCACAAAAAAAATTTAGGGGTGTCTGGGTGGCTCGGTTGGTTAAGCAACTGCCTTCGGTTCAGGTCATGATCCTGGAGTCCTGAGATCAAGTCCTACATTAGGCTCCCTGCTCTGCTTCTCCCTCTTCCCTTCACCCCACTCTGCTCTCTCTTCCCCTCTCTCTCTAGTAAATAAATAAAATGTTTAAATAAATAAATTTTAAAAAATAAAATAGATTTAATTAGGGGGCACCTGGCTGGCTCAGTCAGTAGAGCATGCGACTCTTGATCTTGGGGTTGTGAGTTCAGGCCCCATGTTGGGCATAGAGCTTGCTTAAAAAAAATTACAGGGGCACCTGGCTGGCTCAGTAGGTGGAACGTGTGACTCCTGACTTCAAGGTTGTGAGTTCAAGTTCCATGTCGGGTATGAGATTACTTAAAAATAAAATCCTTTTTAAAAGTTATAAAATAGATTCATTAAGAATGGCATCTGCCATGCTCCAGGTACAGCATCAGGTTCTAGAGAAGAGGGCAAAACCAGACACAGTCATAGGACCAAAAAATGACTCAAATGAATGTGGTTATACATGGAATCAGGGAATATGGCCTAGTCAAGGTAAAGTGCTTTAGCTCAGTGCTCAACACAACTAAAGCATTCAAGTGTGTAATGAAGGTCAGTTGCCATAATAGCACTTGTTATTATATTATTATTATTTAGCAAGTAAGGATACTGGGCTGCTCAAGGTCACATTAGGAAGCTGCATGGAAACCGAGGTGAGAGAGAAGGGTGGGCGTCAGAGGACTGATCAGACTCAAGTAAGCACTGTGCTTCAGCCCCTGGCAGGTTGGGGGGCAGGGCCTGCCTTAGGGGAATTGTTGTGGCCTGCGTTCTTCAGTTGGCCTCTGGGCAGAGATCTAACTGTAGTCCGCCTGTGCCTCTCTGGACAGGCCTGGCTGCAGACATGGGTCAGACTTGGTCCCTGCCTACACTGAGCCCCCAGACCGAGGCGGGGAAACTGACACACCAGTTGGTCTCAGTTCAGGGACACTCTGCCTCCCACTCTCACCTCAGGGCCTTTGCACTTGTTGCTACTGCGAAACGTGCTCTTTTTTACCCAAGATTTTTGATCCTCCCTTAGCCACTGCCACCTTGACTTTCAGCTCTCACTCCGCTCAAACTTCACTTCTCTGGGGAGACCTTTTCTGACCATTCCTCCCGTATCAGTCCGTCCCAGGTGTTCTCTGTCACCTCCCCATGACTTACAGTCTTCAAACCCCATCATCTCTGAAATTGTCTCCTTCCGTATTCTCTCTGCTTCCCACTAGGACAGTGTTTCTCAACCTGTTTTTCTTATCCCCAGCCCACCCCCAAGGCATCTTTTTCTACATTCTTGTCCTAATTGCCTTCCCATGACACTTGAATACCACAGCTGTACTCTGTACCTCTTTATGTGCTGTGGCCCCATGGAACACCGCAAACCACTGTAGTGTCCAGGAATTTTTTGCTTTGCCCCACTGGCAGAGATCGCCCTCCATGGAGAGCGTGCAGACTGGAGCGTAAGCTCTGAAAAAGTAGATCTTGTTCGTCTTGTTCACTGCTGTGTCTTCAGTGCTGGGCTCGGAGCAGGGTTTGCACTCCAGAAATATTTATGGTGTGAGTGAGAGTCCCAAACCCTGCAAACACAAAGGAGACACTCATTGTAGAGTCCCATAAGCTGAGGAGGGGTTGGTACCGAGGAAGATGATGTGGGGAGGGTGACCAGTTAGAGGACACACAGGGAGGGGTGAGCAACACTTTGGAGTATGTCATGTCGGTCCGTTCCATGTATCTGGCCAGCACTGTTTGTTGGAGGCAGGACCTTGAGAGTGGTCCCACCCTAGGCTTTTCGTGGGGACCCTGGTTCTTGGCTCCCCACCCACCCCCTGCCTCTGAGGGGCCCTGATGTCAAGTCAGAAGGCGATTCTGAGTCTAAACTCAACCACAGTTGAGCTGTGTGAAACTATAGAATAGGCAGGTGGGTTGGCCTTAATAACTTGTGGGGTCTGCCTGACTGGGGGTCCATGATCCTGCCATGGAGGTCATTAGCCATTGTCCCCAGTGGCCCTGAAAACCCCTGCATGGATCATCCCATGTCAGCAGTCACAGCTTCAGGCCTAGGTCTCCTGAAAGCCTCTGTGACATCAGAGACTTTCTGCAACCCACCCTTAGGATCTCACCCCCCTGCCCACCATGCCAGCTCTGGCTGAAACTAGTGGGAACCATTGAAGAGCTCTGGTCTTATCTCTGCTTTTCCAGAACTGGGCTGCCCTGTAATGCTGTTTATTTATCCGGGGCAACCGCCCACTGAGAAAATGGCTGTGTTTGTTTCCAAGTGTGTCGTGTGAACCTTGAGCTAAATATACCACACCACTGCCTCCCCAGCACCCGCCCCGGATATAGCACACCCCATTTTGCTCATGTTCTGTCTGCAAAAGTAGTCCCCAGAATCCACAGCCTCTGGAAACCGTACTCCCCTCTTCCCCAGGAGGAGGAGCTCCTGAAGAGATGAAGTTTGTCCTGGCCAGGAATGCGCGAGTCAGGGGCTGGGCAGGTCAGAGTCTTGTTCTCTATGACACTGAAATGAGAATGTTCCCTCCACCCTGGAATGACTGTTCCTGGACAGTGAGTGCTTTGTGCCCTTGCAGGGACAGGGCCTGTTTACTCCAACCCAGCCCCAGAGAGGAAAGTTTCCTGTGGCTGCCAGCCCTCTACTTTAGGAAAGTTCCCATCGAGGGAGCCAGGCCTCTCCCACTTTGGCTGCAACCCCAGTGTCCCTGGTTTCTTGTGAGACATTGAGCCCCTTGGGATAGCCAGGTCTTTCTGGCCTTGGTCTCACTTCTCCCATGCTCCCAATAGTCCAGGACTCGCCCCCCTGTGGATCCATCTTTCTTGTTACTCCATTTGGGCCTACTTTACTTAGGACCAGAAAAAATGGTAACTCTTAGAAGAATTTTCTTATGGTGTCCGCCAGCACCCAGGCTAGCCAGGATGAAGGGGAAAAGATAGGGAATCATATCCACACCCCTGCCCTTCTCTCCCTAGACCCAAGGCTCCCTCTGAGCCCCACCCCTCATCCCTCTTCCTAGAATCCATTTTATATTTTTTTAAGATTATTTTTATTTATTTGACAGAGACACAGCAAGAGAGGGATCATAACGCAGGGGCAGAGGGAGAGAGGGGGGGAAGCAGGCTCCCCACTGAAAAGGGAGCCCGATGCGGGGCTCAATCCCAGGATCCTGGGATCATGACCTGAGCCAAAGGGAGACGCTTAACGACTGAGCCACCCAGGTGCCCCCCTAGAATCCATTTTAGCCCTCCTGACAGGACAGATCATCCCAGCCCCACCACATAGGGAAGTGTCCTGCTATAGCATACATCCTTTGGAACAGAGCAGCCCTGGGTTCTGATCCCAGCTCTGCTGCCTATTAGCTGGGGGACTGGTCTACCCTATCCAGTGTGACAGTGGGGCTCAAATCTACCTAGTGAAGGTAATGGGTAACTGCCTGGCACTTGACAGACTTGTAGTACCTTCACTCGACTCGTATGTTTGTTGAGCACCAGTATGTGCCAGACACTGTTCCAGGCACGGAGCATACAGAGACAAGACAGGATTTTTGCACTTGTCAAGCCACGCCCAGTGCAGGAGACAAAACAAAAACAAAGTGTCGAATGTGGTTATAAAAAGTGCTGGGAAGAAAAAATCAAGCAAGGTAGAGAGAGATGAGGATGGGTATCATTTTAGAAGAGGTGACCAAAGCAGGCCTCCCACAGAGATGACATTTGAGCAGATTCAGGAGTGAAATGGGGGAGAGTGAGTGAAGCAGGTGGTGATCTGGGGTCAGGTGCACCAGGGAGGGAGAACTGCGAGCTCCTGAGCAGATGTTCAAGAAAAAGCAAGGAGGCCAGTGATGAGTGTGCAGTGGGGAAGGAGGGAGCAGGTCCCTCTTGATCTCGCTGGCCATGGTCAGGAGTGGGGACTTTATTCAACATGTGATGGGAAGCCTGGGGAAGGCTGAGAGCGTGGGATGAGATGGGAAGGAGAGATGTGGTCGGAACGGAGGGGCTTTTTCTGCTGTTTGTTTCCACAATACCTGGTAAACATTATGGTAAGGGCTCTAGCTTACTGCTGCCTTCCTAATGGCTTAATAAATATTGAGGAGTGTTTGAGTCATCCTGGCCATTTAGTGCGCATGGCATTTTGCTAGGTACCAGGGATGTGAGCAGAAATGACAACGGCTTTCTAAGTGCAAGGCAAAGCTGTTGGGAGGACTTTAAGCCCAGGCGTGCCGTGGTCTGATCTATGGATTTAAAAATCCTCCATGTGGAGTGTGAACTGAGTGGGTTAATAAGACCAAAAGCAGGGCCAGGCAGGTCTCACAGTGAGCAGACTGGCCTGGTGGAACTTGGAACCAACTAGAGATGGCAGGTGTTGTCTGAGGGAACAGCCACCCCTCAGCCAGTTGGGACCAAGTGGAAATGAGGACCCATGGGCTCTGTGTTCATTCATCTGTGATCCATTCACACTCTAGACACACACGCTCCCTAGGCCCAGGGGTTCCTGGTCTGTAAATGGGGAGAGACGGCCTGCACTGCAGCATTGTTGGGAGAACTAAAGGACAGATGGGGTGCAAAGCTTACCCTTTAAAGGGTGCTGCAGCCCTCCTCTCCCTGCCCCACAGGCTGGCTCCTCCCTAGGCTGTGTAATTTAAGCCACAGCCCCACCTTCCCCATATCATGTGCTTCACTCCTGACGTCCTCAGGGCTGAGGGCTGTTGCTCACCTCCTCCTGGGCCCCAAGTCACACCTTGGGGGGGGGGGGCTTGGCCTCACAGACCCCATCCCATGCCAGTCCTGCATCAGAGTAGCTGTCCCTCTACTCTGCCCTCTCTGTGTACCCATCACCCGGCCCTCCATTCTCCAGGGGGAGAAGGAGCCACAGCCCAGTAGTGTCCAGAGCTGGCCTGCCCTTGAATCGCTGGGAATTTAGCCCTGTCCCCTCTCCCTCCCTGCCTCAGTCCCATCACGGGAAGGCTAAGGCCTAATTGTTCTACACTATGCACAGACTCAACTCCTGGCTTCCAGACCACACACAGGTCAGCTCTCACTAACCTAACGTCCTGTGGCTTCCCTGCCCCAGCCTCTTTCCCACTGCAGGTTCTCCAGTAGCACTTTTTAGCCTGCTCACCTTGGACAAAACCCTTCCCAGCTTTGCACCGTTACCTCAGCAATAATGCTCGTTACCTCAGCAATAATGCTCGTTGACCGTCCCCAGCGGGGTGGCAGGAACGAGGGCGGCCTTGAACCCTTTATCTGGCCCAGAGTGGGCATAGATGGCTTTAGTTTTTCAGATCACCGCTGCAGGGACACTTGGGTGGCTCTGTTGGTTAAGTCTCTGCCTTCAACTCAGGTCATGATCCCAGGGTCCTGGGTCCCTGCTGGGCAGAGAAGCCTGCTTCTCCCTTTCCCACTCCCTCTTCTTGTGTTCCTCTCTCAGTCTCTCTCTCTCTCTCTCTCAAATAAATAAAATCAATCTTTTTTTTTTAACTTTTATTAACATAAAATGTATTATTTGGGGGCGCCTGGGTGGCTCAGTGGGTTAAGGCCTCTGCTTTCGGCTCGGGTCATGATTCCAGTGGGATCAAGCAGTGGGCTCTACTCAACGGGGAGCCTGCTTCCTCCTCTCTCTGCCTGCTTCTCTGCCTACTTGTGATCTCTGTCTGTCAAATAAATAAATAAATAAAACCCTTTTTTTTTTTAAAGTGTATTATTTGACACACGGGTATAGGTCTGTGAATCACCTAAAATCAGTCTTTAAATAAATAAATAAATAAATAAATCTTCAAATGACCATTGCATGCAGGTGGCCGGGCCCCTTCTCCCACCCACCCACATTACTGACAGAGGACTCAGACAGCACCCTCCTTTCTCTTCTCTCCACTGCAGGACACTTTCGTGGAACTCTACGGGAACAATGCAGCAGCCGAGAGCCGGAAGGGCCAGGAGCGCTTCAACCGCTGGTTCCTGACAGGCATGACTGTGGCTGGCGTGGTTCTGCTGGGCTCACTCTTCAGTCGGAAATGACCAGACACTGACCACCCACTTACCCTCCCACCCTTGTCCTACCCCCACCACATCCCTTTGTCCAGCCACCATTGCCACCAGGAGAACCACTACATGCCATCTATGGCCACATACCCATAGCAGGGTTGGGCCTAGACCTGGTCCCCTGCAGTTAGTTTTCTAGAATCTACCATGCTTCTGTGAGAGCTGCCTTCCCTACACGTCAGTTCTCCTGGCCTCAGAACCCACAAGGTTTCCCCAAAATCTGCCCCATGGAAGCTGGCAGGAGTGGGGGTGTTTGTAGCTAGGAGCTGGAGGGCCCTGCCTGATTGGTGGAAGCCCCCGACCCCTTTGCCTCCCCAAGAATGCTTTCCTGCCAGGGAGCTGGTGAGTTTTCTGACCTTTTTCGCCAGAAGGAGAGACTAGATTGCCTTCGTTTTGATGTTTGTGGCCTCAGAATTGATCATTCCCTTCCCCTCCCAGGACCTAGGCACCCCTCCCTTCCATCCCCACTTTCCCAGGAGCCACTTAGGGGCCACTTCTGACTAATTAGGGATTCAAGCTGCTTGGAATAAAGAAATAAGGACCAGGACCCCCTTCCCACCTCTGGCCTGGCCAGAGTCCGACCCCAACCCCCATGTCCTCCAGAAGCCTCTGGCTAGAGGCCAGCCCCACCCGGAAAGGAGGAGGCTGTAGCTGCAGGAAGCGCCCCATGCCAAAGCTGGGGTGGCCCTTGCAGTTTAGCACCACCCCAGTTCCTTTCCCTTTCCCCTCCCTTGGCTCCCATGACCATGACTGAGGGACCAACTGGGTCCAAGGCAGGTGCCCCAGAGCTGTTGATGGCCTCAGCTGCCTTACTTCCTGCAAGAAGATCAGCCTGTGGCATCTTTGCCTTGGGCTGCCGCCCATGGAGTCTAGGGATTTGGGGGGCCTTGGCCCAGAGGTGAAGGGGAGCTACAGGGAGCAGCTGCGGAAGCCCTAGAGTCTTCCCTACCTCAGGCAGGAAGGGCAGGAGGGAGACCCTGATGCACAGGATGAAGGTGAGGGTGGCAGGAGGGGCCAGTCTTACCTGGCCGGATGTGTGCTCCACCCCCACTCAGCCTGGGCCGCAGGGCTGCCAAGGTCGGAGTGGCCTGGCCCAGTGTCCTTCAGGCCTCCCTCTCCTCTACTCCACCCATGGCCGCCTGTCTCATCCCTGGGGGTCCCGGCCTACCCCTGGCCATCCCGGGCTCTCTGCTGTACATATTCGAGACTAGTTTTTATTCCTTGTGAAGATGATATACTATTTTTGTTAAGCGTGTCTGTATTTATGTGTGAGGAGCTGCTGGCTTGCTGTGCGTGTGCACGTGGAGAGCTGGTGCCCGGAGACTGAACGGCCTGATGCTCCCTCCCCTGCCCTGGTCTGGGGAAGCCAGCTGGGGGTCCTGGCTCCTGAGGGGCACCTGTCCCCCCCCCCCCCAGCCCCCACCCCACACTTGTTCCAGCTCTTTGAAATAGTCTGTGTGAAGGTGAAAGTGCAGTTCGGTAATAAACTGTGTTGACTCAGTGAGCAAAGGGCCTGGGCTCTTGTGTGCCCGGGGCTGGGGAAGGAGGGAGGGGCTGTGCGGCTGGCAGCACGTTCTGCGGGGGAGCTGGGCACCACAGCTGGCTCTGCTGCCGTCAGGAGAGGCCTTGGACAAGTCCCTTCTTCAGTTTGGGCCTGAAGTTCTCCACCTGCTCAATGATGGGGTTTTTTTTGAGCACCTGCTGTGTGCTGAGCACTGGGGCATGTGTGAACAGGATGGACACAGTCCCTGCCCTCAGGAACTGACATTCTGGGGGAACAGCCACTCGGCAAGTGTTTACTGAGCCCTGCTCTGCCCACGCACACTCCTAGGGACTGGTGATCTTGCAGTGAACAAAGCTCTTCCTTTATGGAACTTCCATTCTTGGGGAGACACACAAATATAAGGATGGGTCTAGCCGTTCGAGGGCAAAGGTGGAAGCCAGGTGACCATGAGAAAAGAATGGCAAGACTGATGAAGGACCTAGTGGGAAAGAGGTAGGAAGGAGTCAGACTTGAAGTAACATTTTTTTTTTTAAAAGATGTATTTATGGGGGTACCTGGGTGGCTCAGCCATTAAGCAACTACCTTCAGCACAGATCATGATCTCAGGGTCCTAGGATCGAGCCCTGCATTGGGCTCCCTGCTCAGCAGGAGAGTCTGCTTCTCTCCTTCCTTCTGCCCCTTATCCCCACTCACGCTCTTTTTGTCTCTCTCACTCACTCTCTCAAATAAATAAAAATCTTAAAAATTTTTTTTAAAGATTTTATTTATTTGACAGAGAGAGATCACAAGTAGGCAGAGAAGCAGGCAGAGGGGAAGGGACGCAGGCCCCCTGCTGAGCAGAGAGCCCAATGCGGGACTCCATCCCAGAACCCTGAGATCATGACCTGAGCCGAAGGCAGTGGCTTAACCCACTGAGCCACCCAGGTGCCCAAAAATCTTAAAAATTTTTAAAAAGATTTATTTAAGAGCGAGCATGAGCAGGACGGGCAGAGGGAGAGAGAATCTCAAGCAGACTCCATGCTGAACAGGGAGCCTGATGCGGGGCTCCATTTCATGACTCTAGTCTTAACCTGAGTTGAAACCAAGAGTCCCCACTCAATCGACTGTGCCACCTGGGCACCTCCAGACTTGAGGCAAATCCCACAAGATTTACTAATGGATTAGAGGTAGTTGAAGAAAGAAAGAGGAATCAAAGGTGATTGGAGTTTTGGGGGTGTGACACCATTATAATTAGAAAGGTGTAGCACGTGTCTGAGGCCAGTACAACCAAAAAGGCTCATAGTGAGTGCCCAAGAGTATGTAACAGGGGGACCTGAGCTTGTCTAGACTCCCTAGAAGAAGTGGTGAGTTAGGGTGGGAAGAGTGTATGAGTTAACTAAAAGAAAGGGGGAAGCCAGAAGAGTGGTCCAGGTCAAGAAGCAGCAAGTGCGCAGGATGAGTAAGAGTGTTCTTCAGGCAGAAGGAAAGGATAGCTGGTGTGTGGAATTGAGAAGAGGCTCCTGGGTCAAGACTGCCAGAGAGGTGGGGTGAGGGGAGTGATCTTGATCTTAAGGCCAGTGAGCGCCAAAAGGAAGTTGTAAGTCAGGGAGTGATACACCCTGTTAGAGCCCCCAAAACAGAAGCACCCTTTGTGGAGAAGGTCTAGAAGGGAGCCCAGTGGACACCTGGAGACCAGTGAAGAAGCCATGGTTTGATTTAGGCTCTGGTTCTCAGGGTGGGCAGGCCAGGTACCATTCTTGGGCTTTATGACTTTGGGCTAGTTACCTACCCTCTCAATGCTCTCACTTCACCCTCTTCTAAATGTGATTAATGGCAGTACCCATCTCACACGATTATGGTCAAGACTAAAATAACGCAACAGAGCTTGGCAGGGGACTGCATGGGGAGGCGCAGCAGCGGTGACTCCAAGCAGCCGGTGGTCCCGGAGTGGTCTGGGAGAAGGATCATCGAGGATTTCAGGGGCGGGCGCTCCAGCTGGGGGCGGGGCTGGAGGCGGGGGCCTGCTTCGGACGCTCCACCCCGCCCGCTTTCAGGAGCGGACTTGGCTGCCCTCTGGTGGCTAAGGGTGGGGGGCGGTGAGACCTGAAGCCACGCCTACTACAGCTGCCCTTCCGCGGCGCCCCAGACCCCACTCTGCCTTGGGCCAGATTTCTCTGGTGTCTCCTCCGTCCTGGTCGCCAGAGGGATCTCTACACTTCCACACTTGGGGTACCGTATTCAGAGCTTCACAGGGCTCTCCTAGGACTCAGGGTCGTCATTCTCCGTAGTTCAACACCAAAGTCTCCAATCTCCACCCCCCCACCCCGCACCTCTACCCCCACAGTGAGTCCCTTGCGCCTGCCCTTTTATCTTAGCCGCTCAGGCCCCCTCTTCAGATTTTTGATCCTCTGGAAACATCTTTTCACATACAGGCAAATACATAGATACAAATATATTTTGATCCTCACCGCACCACCACCCCCCTCGCCTTTTTTTACACTAATGGTAGCAGATACACACTGCTTTGCCTTTTGCCCCTAAATAAGGTATCTTACAGAAGTTTCCATATTCATAACATGAATCCCTGTGTACTCATCGTGCAGCTTCAAGTTATCAACACTCATGGCAGCTTCATTATTTTTTCTAGCTGTGTAGTGTTTTACCCAGACCTCAAACTCGGTGATTTCCAACCTTATACATGCCATGGCACATGCATAAAATACTGGAATTGCACGCTGAGGGAAAGTTGGGAGGGGTTTCAGACTGCCTATGTGGGTCCTAAGGGAAAGTCCATTTCATTTCTATATACTATTTTTATGAGGAGGAAGATGAAATACATTTCATATAAGTATTCTTCGATTGAAACAATGAATACATTATTTATTTTATACGAACTTTTATAATCAAAATGGTTCACACAATTCCTGATCAAGGCTTTTTAATAATGACGTCTCATTCAAATTCTTGGTAGTCAGCATCAACAAGAGACTTCATAGCCCCAAGTAGGTGATAAAAGAAAAATTTTAACAATCCAAAACTTAAAATTGAAATTATATTTGAATGTTCCACAGTTCTTCCCTTTAGTTAATTGACAAGTATAATGCTATATTCAAGTGAATTTCAAATCAAAATGAACTTTTTCATTTCAGGTATTTTAAATTAATGATAAGTTCCAGAACACAGGAAATGATATAAAGCTTTCAAATCCTTTTTTTTTTTTTTTTTTGAGAAAATTATAACTGTTACTAAACCTGGGCAAGGCCAGATAGCGCACAGAGAGGAAAGAAGGGAGAGAAAGACTACGAAAGGAGGGAAAAAAGGGACAGACTGTGAACTGAGACCATTTAAATTTCATAAGAATTCACAAGGCTTTTTACATGAAATTATTCAAGCTAATCATGCGTGAACCTACTGAAATGAGGTGGTTTAAATAATTTAGGAGGGAATTAATACTAAATATGACCAGAATTCTAACATTAGTACATGGACAGTTATTAAAAAATCAAATAAGACATAAATTTATTGAGATCATATTTGTCAATCTTAAAGTTTGAGGAAGTCATCCTTTTTTTTATGTAAGCTCCACACCCAGTGCGAGGCTTGAACTCCTGACCCTGAGATCAAGAGTTGCTTGTCCTACCCACAGCCAGCCAGGTACTAAGGAAGTCACTCCTAAAACACTAGTACCAAGGGCACCTGGCTGGCTGTCAGTAGAACATGAGATTTGATCTTGGGATTGTGAGTTTCAGCCCCACTTTGGGTGTAGAGAATACTTAAATAAAGAGGAATACAAACAATGTAGTGGCTATCCAACAAGACAGTTTGTAAATTTGTTGCTGAGCAGGGAAATGACCAGTCCCCACATTGGGAAGGCTTGGCTCAAATTGCACTGCTTGTGTGAAAAACAGTGCCCCTACCCCCTGCCAAAAAAAGAAAAACTGTTCCCTGTCCTCTTGCCTTGTAAAAATAATAGCAATAAATTAAAATAACGATAAAGGCTTTATTTGCTAACCATTTATGTGGCGGGCATCTCTCTGCAGCTGTTGGCCATCCCTTTTAGGCACATCAGTCTCACCTGGGCTTCATGCCAAGCTCGTTGGGCACCTGGAAAACAAATGGTTCCACAGACTCAGTGGAGGGTCCTTGTGGAGCTGGCCGGCCACGTGCTTTGTGGCTGACCCCTGCAGTAGATGTCCAGGAAGAGCCCAACCTTGGCCATGCTCCACTCATCCTGGTGGAGCAGTGAGGGCCAGAGGAGAGACAGGCTGTGTAGAGGTTGGGAGCAGGGCTCCAAAACTATACTTCCTGGGATAGCTGGATGCCCTTGGACAAGTGTCTTGACATCTCTGTGCCAGAGTTTATTCACCTGTAAAATGGAGATGATAGGCATGAGTGGCTATGCAGATTAAATGCAGGTTTTATGTTTAAATGCTCAAGAATGACATCGGCCCCATAAATGTGTTATTAGGCTATGTGTCAGACCATTCCCACACCCACTACCACTGCTCTTCAGACCCCTGAGGGGACTAGTCTTGAGGCTCTGACTGCCCAAAGCTCTGTGCGTCTTATTGCAGATCCCCTGAAAGCAAAGTCTGAAAGTAAGGATTCAGGTTTAAGTAGTTTAAGTGGGAGGGACAGGAAGCCAAGACAGAGCACAATGACATGTGGCCACCTCAGACAATGGGGCTCCTTCCCAGGGGATCCTTTGAAAGACCTGTGGAATATTCTAGGGATAATACCTTTGAGGTATTTCTCCAATTCCCATCCCTCATTGCTTGAGGGCTACTCCTGTGTGATTTCTCCTCAGCACTTAGCTGCCCCATGCTTGTGCCAAGCACAAAGGAGCCTGTAGTCTCAAAGACAAGGTGACTGTTGCTTTGAATGAGAACCATCACCAAAGTTGCACAGGACTTCTGAGGATGGGCTGAGGGCGCATGGCTGGGGCACCAACACATCTGCCACAACTTGTGAAGCTGTGTACTAAGTACACCGGCTGGAACATTCGCCTTGAGGGAGGGACAATTTCCTAGTTCCTTCTCTAATCCAGACAATACTGCAATCAACAACCTGGCAAGTCCATCCTTTTGCACATATACATGTATACGCACGGGATATTCATAGAAGCAGAATCGCTGAGCCAAAAGATCTGTGCGTTTGTTGTGTCGATGGAGACAGCCGAAGCTGTCATCCCAGGGAACTGCTTGTCTCCTGCACCCTCGCCAGCATCCATGTTCACACTCTTTGATCTTTGTCAGCCTGGTGGATGAAAAAATAGTATCCCATGCTTTAAAATTTCATTTGCAAAACTCTAATTGAGGTTGGCATCTTTTAATAATATAAAAGCCATCTGTATCCCTGATCAGTTAATGAATCCGCACGAGGGCCAATGAAGGCTGCAAATGGCAGGCAAAAACGCTCAGCATCGTGAGCCTCCTAGCCGAGGAACACAGCACACCCGTGAAATATTCCCGTATAAAAGTCAGATCTAAATGTAACCAAAGCCTCTAAATGTAACCACCATAGATGGAAAATGCAGGGGATGGAGGGGCACAATAAATTACATAGGAATGTAATCAGTGAAATGCAGACCGGGGTTGGGGGGGCTCGTCAAGTGACCCTACTTCTCTACTCACTCTTCCAGGAAGATAAAGCAGATCTTTCTTTGTCCTGCTAACTAAAAACCCTGGACACTATATATAAAACAAGCATAAGAGGGGCATCTGGGTGGCTGAGTTGGTTAAGCAGCTGCCTTCGGCTCAGATCATGATCCCAGAGTTCTGGGATCGAGCCCCACATCAGGCTCCCTGCTTAGCAGAGAGCCTGCTTCTCTCTCTCTCTCTGCCTGCTGCTCTGCTTGCTTGTGCTCTCTATCTCTCTGTCAAATAAATAAATAAATTCTTTTTTTTTTTTTTTTTTTTTTTTAAATATTTTATTTATTTATTTGACAGAGAGAGATCACAAGTAGGCAGAGAGGCAGGCAGAGAGAGAGAGAGGGGAGGAAGCAGGCTCCCTGCTGAGCAGAGAGCCCGATGCGGGACTCGATCCCAGGACCCTGAGATCATGACCTGAGCCGAAGGCAGCGGCTTAACCCACTGAGCCACCCAGGCGCCCTAAATAAATAAATTCTTAAAAAAAAAAAAAAAAAGCGTCAGAAAACTCTGAAAGGTGAAGAGAAGGCAAACCAGCCAGGGACCTCAGGTCCCCAGGAATGACATGGTGGGGAGTTCCGTGGGTTTCTTTCTGCCTCAGAGATCCCCACCTTGGAGCCAAAGAAGCTGGAACTGGCTAGCCAAAAAAGCCAGTGGGTACAGAAGAGATGAAACAGCCCCCAAAGCCTGCTTTCTCTAGTCAAAGGACTAGGAAAGGAACAAGCCAGCAGAACAGAACTTTTAGACAGCTCTGAGCTCTACTCCAGCCAAACACCACTGCAAAAACTGTGGCCCTATGCACATCAGCAGGTCAAGCTGGTCAAGCGAGGATTTGGCGACTTCCATCTACCTTCATGAGTCAGGGTGCCCCGACACCCCCACCATTGTGGGAGATGAGGCCCAGAGAGCCAGGACTTTTATGTCTGCTGGCCAGTAAGGAGCCTGCTCTTGCCTCTTCCTCCTCCATGCATAATGTTGATCAAGGCCACACTGGGAGCCCACAACCCCACACCCCACCTGGCAGCAATGAAAGTGGGTAAAGGGATGTAAAGAGCGTAAGGTTTCTACACTTCACGAAAATCAGGAAATGGTGGTTCCAGCAGACTGCCGTAAGGTACATGCACATAACATAATACCAACAGCAACCACTAAAAAGCTATGCAAAAAGACACTCAAAAACACTATGGATAAAATAAAATGGAATTGTAAAAAAATGTCCACATTCTTCCACAAAAAGCCAGAAAAATAAAACAGGAAATAAATAACAGAGAGAACACACGGAGGTGGGGGGAGGGAGATATGTCTTAGCACAGCTGTAATTATTATAAGTGTGATGGTCTAAATACACCAATGAGGGGCACCTGGGTGGCTCAGTGGGTTAAAGCCTCTGCCTTTGGCTCAGGTCATGATCCCAGGGTCCTGGGATCGAGCCCCGCATCGGGCTGTCTGCTCCGCGGAGAGCCTGCTTCCCCCCGCCCTCTCTCTGCCTGCCTCTCTGCCTACTTGTGATCTCTGTCAAATAAATAAATAAAATCTTTTGAAATAAATAAATAAATAAATACACCAATGAAAAGATACTGGGAAAGGGGCACCTGGCTGGCTCAGTCTGCAGAGTACGCGACTCCTGATACTGGGTTGTGAGTTCTAGCCCTGTGTTAGGTATAGAGTTTACTTAAAAAATAAAAATAAAAATGGGGCGCCTGGGTGGCTCAGTGGGTTAAAGCCTCTGCCTGCTCGGGTCATGATCCCAGGGTCCTGGGATGGAGCCCTGCATCGGGCCCTCTGCTCAGCAGGGAGACTGCTTCCTCCACTCTCTCTACCTACTGTGATCTCTGTCTGTCAAATAAATAAATAAAATCTTTTTAAAAAAATTAAAATATATTGGCAGAGTGAATTTTAAAAACCAACTATGTGCTGCCTATAAGAAACACTTCAAATATAGAAGCAGCTGGGGGAAGAGGAATAGAAAAGATACATCATGCAAGCAGCAAAAACTGATAGGTCTAAAAAGAGAAACGGACAAATCCACGATTAATAATACACTTCTCTCAACCACTGAGGTAACAACTAGACAGAAAAATCACCAACAATGCAGAAGAACTCAATAGCACCATCAGACAGTGGAAACCAGTGGACATTTATAGAATGCTGAATTCAACAGCAGCAGAATATACAATCCCTCCAAGTGCCCACTGACTATATCCCAATACAGACGATGTTCTGGGCCATAAAACACACCTCGACACACGAAAAAGCATTTGAAATCATAGAGTGTGTTCTCAGTGAAATCAAACTAGAAATCAACAACAGAAAGATCATCTGAAACTCTCCAAGCACTAGGAAACTAAACAACACTTTTAAAAATAATTTATGGGTCAAAGAGGAACACTCTAGGGAAATAAAAAAATATATATTTCATTGAATGAAATGAAGACACAACATATCAAAATTTGCAGGATATAGTGAGGGCAGTGCTGAGAGGTAAGTGTGTGTAATAAAGGCTCACACGAGAAAAAAAGAAGTCTCAGTTCAATAATCTAAGCTCAGGAAACTAGGAAAAGGAGACTGAAGTAAACTCCAAGCAAAAGGAAGGAAATAATAAGGAAAAGAGTGAATGGAAATCAGAGAAATTTGAAGACATATAAAGAAATAAAAAACTCTGATAAAGGTAACTACATAGAAAAATATAAAATTGTATATTGGGGTTATAACTCTCTTTCCTACATGATTGACTCACTGATTGATTGATTTGAGAGCCAGAGGGGGAGGGAGAGGGAAAGGTGTGGGGAGAGAGAAAGGGAGAGAGAGACTGACTATGGAACAGGAAGGAGGGAGAGAAGCAGACTCCCCACTGAGCGTGATCAGGACCTGCGCTAAACCCAGACACTTAGCCACGGAGACACCCAGGTGTCACTCCTACATGATTTAAAATACAAAAGCATTAAAGGGTCACGTGGCCAGCTCTGTTGGAGGAGCATGTGATTCTCGATCTCAGGGTCATAGGTTTGAGCCCCCCCATTGGATGCAGAGATTACTTAAATATTTTTTAACTGCAAATGCATAAAAAATTAGAAATCTGTGTTAATGGGGGCGCCTGGGTGGCTCAGTGGATTAAGCCGCTGCCTTCGGCTCAGGTCATGATCTCGGTGTCCTGGGATCGAGCCCCGCATCGGGCTCCTTGCTCAGCGGGAGCCTGCTTCTCTCTCTCTCTCTCTCTGCCTGACTCTCCGCCGACTTGTGATCTCTCTCTCTGTCAAATAAATAAATAAAATCTTTAAAAAAAAAAAAAAAAAGAAAGAAATCTGTGTTAATGGACACATAATGTATAAAGATACAATTTGTGACAAAAATTTGCTATAGAGAGGAGGAGGGTGGAGCCATATAGGAGCAGTTTTTATGTTGCTCAACTTGAATTGCTATCAGTGCAAAATTATTGTCAATTTAAAATGTTAATTGTGGGACATCTGGGTAGCTCACTTGGTTAAGTGTCTGCCTTTGGCTCAGGTCGTGATCCCGGAGTCCTGCGTTGGGCTCCCTGCTCTATGGGGAGTCTGCTTCTCCCTCTGCCTCTGCTGCTACCCCTCTTGTGCGCTCTCACGTGCATTCTCTCTAGCAAATAAATAAATAAATAAATAATTTTTAAAAGATGGTAATTGTAATCCCCATGGTGACATGATACTTATGAAAATATCTTAGGAGCTCCTGAGTGGCTCAGTGGGTTGAG
This sequence comes from Mustela putorius furo, assembly GCF_011764305.1. Taxonomy (NCBI): domain Eukaryota; kingdom Metazoa; phylum Chordata; class Mammalia; order Carnivora; family Mustelidae; genus Mustela; species Mustela putorius. The sequence goes on along the minus strand of NW_025421464.1, from coordinate 1,623,208 downwards.
CCTCCTCCTTCGGCTCGGGTCTTGATCTCAGGGTCCTGGGATCGAGCCCCACATTGGGCTCTCTGCTCGGCAGGGAGCCTGCTTCCCCCTCTCTCTCTGCCTGCCTCTCTGCCTGCTTGTGATATCTCTCCCTCTGTCAAATAAATGCATAAAATCTTAAAAAAAAATCTTAAATATACACATAAAAGGAAATGAGAAAAAATCAAGAATTTAAGCATCGCTATAAACCAACTAGCCCCAGGCACCTAGGTGGTTCGGTAGGTTAAGCCTCTTACTTCGGCTCAGGTCATGATCCCAAGGTCCTGGCATGGAGCCCCACATTGGAGCCTGCTTCTCCCTCTCCCTCTGCCATTCTTCGGGCTTGTGCTCTCTGGTTCTCTCTAGCTCTCTGTCAAACAAATAAATAAACATCTTAAATACAAACCAGAAACCCAGCTAGCCCTACCAGACATCTATAGGACACCCCACCCAACAATAGCAGGATACACATTCTTTGGTGCATATAAAATGTTCTCCAGGATACCTGTATGTTAAACAAACAAACAAAAAAGCCTCAACAAATTTATTTCATTTATTTATTTTTAAATAGAATCCACACCCAACGTGGGGCTTGAAGTCATGACCCTGAAATCATGAATTACAGGCTCTTGGGACTGAGCCAACTGGGTGCCGTTCAGTAAACTTAAAAGATTGAAATCATATAATTTATCTTCTCCAACCACAGTGGCATGAAGCTAGAAATCAGTAACAGAAAACTGGGAAATTCACAAATATATGGAAATTTTTAAAACACACTGTTAACCAATAAATCAAAGAAGATATCACAAAGGAAATTAGAAAAAACTTAGAGACAAATGAAAACACAAAACACCAAAACTTCTGGGATACAGTAAAAGCTGGGCTTAGAGGGAGCTACCACAATTCACCCAATGTAAAATAGGTCATTTGAATAACCCTGTAACAATCATGGATATTGATTCAGTAATTTAAATACCCACTCACCCTACCACCTGCAATGATTTCACCAGAGAATTCGCCCAAATGTGTAAAGAATGAACGCTCTTTCTACACTATCTCTTCCAGAAAATAAAGAAAAAGGAAGGGAATTACATTGTTAGCAAAACCAAAGACGTAGATGAACCAACTGCAATCTTTAGCTTTAAGGTGGACCCTCGTTCCTGGGGTGCCTGGGAGGCTCAGTCGGCTAAGCATCTGACGCTTGATTATAGCTCGGGTCATGATCTCAGTTTCCTGATCTCAGGCTCCTGAAATCAAGGAGCCCAGTGCAGAGCCTGCTTAAGATTCTGTCTCTCCCGGGGCACCTGGGTGGCTCAGTGGGTTAAGCCTCTGCCTTCGGCTCAGGTCATGATCTCAGGGTCCTGGGATCGAGCCCCGCATCGGGCTCTCTGCTCAGCAGGGAGCCTGCTTCCTCCTCTCTCTGCCTGCTTCTCTGCCTACTTGTGATCTCTGTCTGTCCAATGAATAAATAAAATATTAATTAAAAAAAAAAAAAGATTCTGTCTCTCCCTCTGCCCTCCCAAATCTTAAAAAAAAAAAGGGCGGGGATCCTCATTCCAAAAAAATTCACATAAATATAACTTTTATGAGGCAACTAGAGAAATGTGCGTACCTACCAGATATTTGATATTAAGGAAATATTGTTCAAACTTGTATGTACATTAATAGTATCGGAGTTGTATACATTAAATAGTCCTTATTGTTTAGAGACACGCACTGGAGGGGCACCTGGGTGGCTCCGTGGGTTAAAGCCTCTGCCTTCGGCTCAGGTCATGCCTGGGATCAAGCCCCGCATCGGGCTCTCGGCTCAGCGGGGAGCCTGCTTCCCTCTCTCTCCCTGCCTTCCTCTCTGTCTGCTTGTGATCTCTGTCCGTCAAATAAATAAATAAATAAAATCTTTAAAAAAATAGAGACACACACTGGAGTATTTGCAGATGAACTGATGTGACACGAGTTATCTAAAATAATTCTGGGGTGGGCTGCCTGACTGACTCAGTTGGTAGAATGTGCAACTCTTGATCTCCAGGGTGTAAATCCAAGCTCTACCCTGGATGCAGAGATTATTTTAAAATAGAATCTTAGAGGGTGGCTGGGTGACTCATTCGGTCAAGCACCTCACTCTTATTAGCACAGGTCATGATCTCTGGACTGTGAGATTGAGCCCTGCGTCCAGGTCCACGCTGGGCATGGAGTCTGCTTAAAATTCTCCCTCTCCTGGGGCACTTGGGTGGCTCAGTCGTTAAGCTTCTGCCTTCTGCTCGCTCGGCCATGATCCAGATGTCCTGGGATGGAGCCCCGCATTGGACTCCCTGCTCCTTCCTCTCCTACTCTGCAGCTTGTATCCTCTCTCTAGCTGTCTCTGTCAAATATATAAATCTTTAAAATAAAGAAAAAAGGAGGGGGTGAGGGGTGGCTCTCTCTCCCTCTCCCATTCCTCCTCTTTCTCTGACAAATAAATAAAATCTAAAAAAAACAAAACAAAACTCCCTTTCCCTCTGGATCGTGGGTGTTCGTGCCTGCGTGCTCTCTCTCTCCTCCTCCTCTAAAAAAAAAAAAAAAAACTTTAAAAAATTAATTAATTAAAATAAATTTAAAATAAATAATTCAGGGGTGGAGATGGGGCAGTGAGTTGGCCAAGAACAGATAAAACAGATAATTGTGGTGGGTCCCTGGGTCGCTCAGTGGGTTAAGCCACTGCCTTCGGCTCAGGTCATGATCTCAGGGTCCTGGGATCGAGTCCCGCATTGGGCTCTCTGTTCGGCAGGGGTCCTGCTTCCTCCTCTCTCTCTGCCTGCCTCTCTGCCTGCTTGTGATCTCTCTCTGTCAAGTAAATAAATAAAATCTTTAAAAAAAAAACAACAACACATAATTGTGGTAATTGTGGGTGTCAGGGAGGAACGGGTAGATTAGTCTTTCCTGTGTGTTTAAAATTTTCCATAAGAACTTTGGAGGACTCTTTCTTTCTCTCTTTCTCTTTCATATTTTATTTATTCACTTGAGAGAGAGAGAGAGAGAACAAGCAGAGGGAGAGGCAGAGGGCAAAGGAGAAGCAGACCACCCCCTCCACCCCCAGCCCAGCCAAGAGCCCTATGTGGGGCTAGTCCCAGGACCCCCGGATCATGACCTGAGCTGAAGACAGATGCTTAATCAACTGAGCCATCCAGGCGCCCCAGGACACTGTTTTCTTTCTCTCTTCCTGGTCATGACTTTTGCAACACTTTCTAGTGCATTTATCTTTTCCTTACCGATTTGTTAGACAGGTTGTTGGTTTTGTTTTGTTTTTTTTTAGCATATTAAGGAAACCAGTTCTTTTTCCTCTTTTTAGTTCCTTGTCTTTTCAGTTTCTTTCTCTCTCTCTCTTTTTTTTTTTTACAGAGAATTTTACTATTACAGAATGTTTTGACCCAAATGTTTTCTCATGGATATGTTTATCCCAAGCCTATTTTGACTGTGAGCTTTGAATCCAAATATTTTTATCAGAATTACTCTAATTCTTCTTTTCTTTTCTTTTCTTTTTTTTTCCCTTAATATTTTGTTTTTAGAGGCGCCTGGGTGACTCACTCGGTTGAGCATCGACTCTTGATTTCGGCTCAGGTCATGACCTCAGGGTTGTGAGATTGAGCCCTGAGCTCTGTGCTCAGTGGGGAATCTGGGGAATCTGCCTGGTATTCTCTCTCCCTCTCCGCTCCTCACTACACTCATGCACTCTCTCTATAAAATGAATAAATAAATCTTTTTAAAAATAAAGATTTTATTTTTAAGTAATCTCTACACCCAACCCACTGAGCCACTCAGGCGCTCATAAATAAAATCTTAAAAAAAAAAAAAAAAAACTTGCAATTCCAAGATCAAGAGTCACGTGCTCCACTGACTGAGCCAGGTGCCCCAGAATTACACAAATTTTAATACAGCAATAAAGTGCTTTTTTTTTTTTTTTTTTTTAAAGAAAGCGCTTTCTTGGGGCGTCTGGGTGGCTCAGTGGGTTAAAGCCTCTGCCTTCAGCTCAGGTCATGATCCCAGGGACCTGGGATGGAACCCAGCGTAGGGCACTCTGCTCAGCGGGGAGCCTGCTTCCCTTCCTCTCTCTCTGCCTGCCTCTCTGCCTACTTGTGATCTCTGTCTGTCAAATAAATAAATAAAATATTTTAAAAAAAGCACTTTCTTGAGCAAGCTGCATGAAGTCAATTTTATTTTTCATTCTATTGTTTTATAACGAAAGTTAAATTCTTTCTAATGTTTGCTATTATAAATTTAATTTTACAAAATTATTTCTTCATTGCAATCAACTTGGCTTCATGGAGTGAATGCCACCAAGAGCGTGTGATTTTTCTCTCAGTCATGTTTATCCACATCTGATTTCTCCGGTTTTCTGCCATTGTGCATTATCGGCTGTTGTCCATTATTTCCATCTGGTCTGATTTTTCAGGTCGAACTGCATGATCTAAATGTCAAAATGTTATTGTCTGTGTGAATTTTAGTCAATATTCAATTAAATGTGGTCAGTTTTAGCCTCTATCGACATAATTTTGTGTTGGTTGGTTCTGTTTTGTTTTTTTTTAAGATTTTATTTATTTATTTGACAGAGAGAGAACGCGCGCGCACAAGCAGGAGAACAGCAAGCAGGATGGGGAGAAGCAGACTCCCTGGTTAGCAAGGAGTCTGATGCAGGGCTCAATCCCAGGACCCTGGGATCATGACCTGAGCCAAAGGCAGATGCTTAACGACTGAGCCACCGAGGGACCCCTGTGTTGATTGTTTCTGCACCATCAGTGATGGGATGTAGCATTCGCTCACAATTCTGCCTTTTCCCCCACTCCACATTCATCATGTGTACTCAGATGGAGGATATTTCTCCGCCCACTGATGTTGGGCTTGGCTGTGGGTGGGCAGACTGTATTTTCCAAAGATGGCCACAACAGCATCTCCCATCTCATATGCATCTTACATCTCTCGTTGTGACCATCACACCAGGAAATCTATGCCCTCTCCCTCTTGAACGTGGGAACTTGGTGGGTGCCTGGACCAACAGCGTTCAGCAGAAGTGATGCTATGTGTCTTCTGAGGCTAGATCATGAAGATGCAGTACACTTCCTTCTTATTCTCTTGGAATTCTTACTGTTGGAACCCATCCACCATCTTCCAAGGTAGTGCAAACTAGCCCACACAGAGAGACCACCTGGGGAAGCCACAAAATAAGGATGTCTGGTTGACAGCGCCAGCTGAGCTGTCTGGCTCAGGTCAATGCTCAGCTGGCATCAACCACCAGAGTGAAAACACCTCCAGAAGATGCTGTCCACTGCCTTTTGAGTGTTTCCAGATGAGACCTCAAACATTCTAGAACAGAAGCAAAGAGTAATGACTGGATTCCTGACCTACAGAACTGGTGAGCATAATACAATGGCTATTTTATGCCACTAAGTTTTGGGGTAGTTTGTAAGGTAGCACTAGTAACCGGAACACCATAGGACTTGCTTTGACCAGTGGAATGTGGTGCTGATTCTATGTGTGCTCGATCTGAGCCCGGCCATTAAGAGCATCCTGGGTCTCTAGTCATCCCCCTGCCCCCTCAGGGGTCTTTGACTTCTGCCAAGCGAAGAAAATGCCCTAGGTGCCCGATGCTCTGAGAAAAAGGAGACAATGAAATAATTTTGAACCCAACTGTTACGGGCTAAGTCATGTCTCCTGCAAATCCATACACTTAAGACTAAGTGCTAACCTTCAGAACCTCAGCATGTAGTGGTTTGGGGTGTTAGGGTCTTTAAAGAGGCAATGAAAATAAAATAAAGCCTTTACGAAAAGCCCTAACCCAATCGAACAGGCATATTTATAAGCAGAGGAAATCTGAACACCGAGAGACACCAACGACGCTCATATGCATGGAGGAAAGTACCATGAGGATGTAGCAAGAATGTGGCTATTAGCAAACCAAAGACAGACGTCAGAAGCAACCAATTTTGCAAACACCTTGATCTTGGACTTCTAGCCTCCAGAACTGTGAGAAAATACATTTCTGTTGTTTAAGCCACTCAGCCGGTGGTATTTTGTTATGCCAGCCTGTGATAGTGTGATTTATAATAAGAAATACATAAATTTGGTCTTCGTCCAGTTTCTGGCACAGAGCTCTTAATACTCTTGGAATTTGCTAAGTAATCAGAGCAAGGAAGGAAACGCTTCTTATGTTAACAAGGTGACTTTTGGGCTCCACCTAAGGATTTCCCAGAGAACAAACCCTGCGGTTAGAGGGTTGAACTTTGAATCCCACAGCCGCACAACCACCCTGCCCCAAGTCCAGGGAGAGAGAGAGACTGGAGGTTGAATCATTCTGCAAAGGCCAATGATTTAATCAATCGTGGTTCTGTAAGGAAGACTACATAAAACCCCCAAAGGACAGGTTTTTTTGGAGAGTTCCTGGGTTGGTGAACACGTGGAGATGTAGGGAGAGCAGTGCGTGGAGGAGGCAGGGCAATTCTTTGGTTTTCCCCATGCCTTACCCTCTGCATTTCTTCCATCTGGCTGTTCCTGAGTTCTGTCCTTTTGTAAGAAACTGGTAATCCTGAGTTCTGAGAGCTATGTTAGTAAAGTAATCAATCCCAGGGAGCGGCTTGTGGAATCCTCTGATTTCTAGCCAGTCAGTCAGAAGCACAGGTAACTTGGGCTGGGGACTGGTGTCTAAAAGTCAGGGGCAGGGCTTCTGGTAGGACAGAACCCTTAACCGGTGATGCTATTTCCGAAATGCATGTCAGAATTGAGTTGAATTTTCATACACCCAACTGGTGTCGGGAGCTGAACATGAAACCCAACACAAGATTTCCATCCCAAGACCCTGAGGTTATGACCTGAGCCAAAACCAAGAGTCAGACACTTAACCAACTGAGCCACCCAGGCACACCTTAATTCTGTCCCTTTATCCTGCTTTGTTTTGTTTCCTTACAGCACTCATTACATATTCGTTTTTCTGTCTCCCTCCATAAAAGAATACCTCCTCTATGAGTCCAGAGACTTGGTCTTATTCATTGCTGCATCCCCCTGGCCTGGATTAGTACCTGGCATACAGTAGGTGCTCAGTAAATATTTGTTAATAATTGAATAAGTCCGTGGCGTTGCTCAAGCCACTCCCTCCACCTGGAATACCTTTCCTTCTCCTTCCTCCCTTTCCTAGTGCCGCAGATCCCTTAAGACTAAAACCTAGCTCCTATTCCTCCAGGAAGCCCTCCATGACTGGCTGGGCTCTGGGCCGCTGGAAAGTGGCTTATTCCTGCCCTTCCTTCACCCCAGTACTCAATCTTAGGTATAGTTTAAGGTTCGTGCCAAGTAAAGACTGAGGTGGAGACTGAAGACAGAAGAGAACAGGCCTGCTTTATTGGCATTAAGGAGAGGAAAGGGCCCTCCACAGGCTCTGGGCCGGAGTGGAGCTTCAGGGAGGTCAGCCCGGATGCCGCATCACTTCTTCCACTCCTTCTTCTCATAGTCCCACTGGGAGGCCAGGCCTTGCACGGGGTTGCCCTTCATATCCAGGATACGCTGGAGCTGTTGGGCCTTCCACTCATCCGTCAGGGTGATGGGCTTCCTTGGAAACACTGCGGGGAAGGCATAGGGTGGGGGCAAGGGTGACTCAGGACCCTGCAAGTCCTCCACCCTGTCCCCCTGAGCCAGGGTCTCCAGTCACAGGGTTAGGATGCCCTGCGCTGAGGACCCCACTTCCACCCTGTCTGTCCCCCTCACCAGACTTCCTGCTAAAGCTTCATTGCAGGGACCTCTGGGTTCTGGTCCCAGCTCTGCCTTTGACTCACTGGAAACTGGGCCAAGCTCCTTCCCCTTTCTGAGCCCGCTTCCTTACCTTATGGCCCAACGGAATAGGAGCACTGATTCAAACTACAACTACTGAGTTTGCTCCCACCGACTGGAAAGGGCCCAGGATGAGACGGTTTCTTTTGCTTCCTAAGGGGGTTGGAAGTAGGAGGTGAGGAAAGGGTGTTCACTTTAAAAATCTGAAGTGGCTGGGGCGCCTGGGTGGCTCAGTGGGTTAAGCCGCTGCCTTCGGCTCAGGTCATGATCTCAGGGTCCTGGGATCGAGTCCTGCATCGGGCTCTCTGCTCAGCAGGGAGTCTGCTTCCTTCTCTCTCTCTCTCTGCCTGCCTCTCAGTGTACTTGTAATTTCTCTCTGTCAAATAAATAAATAAAATCTTTAAAAACATATGTCCTTAATGGTTTCTAAACTTTCTTCCCTTTAAAAAAAAATAAAATAAAAAATAAATAAAAATCTGAAGTGGGCAGTAGTTCACTAAAAGGCTGGGGCACCCAAGAGGCATTTTAGGTCCCTTGACGTGTGTGCATGAGGGACCGTGGGCCTCCCCACCCAGCTCAGACTTGACTTCCTGGTCCATCTGCTCTAAGGCTGACTCAGCTTGTCAGACCTCCTCACTGGGACTTCCTATCCCAGTGGGTGGGAAAGAAGGAAAAGATCTTTTTTTTTTAGATTTTATTTATCTGACAGACAAGAGATCACAAGTAGGCAGAGAGGCAGGCAGAGAGAGAGAGGGGGAAGCAGGCTCCCCGCTGAGCAGAGAGCCCGATGTGGGGCCCGATCCCCGGACCTTGGGATCATGACCTGAGCCGAAGGCAGAGGCTTTAACCCACTGAGCCACCCAAGCGCCCCAAGAAGGAAAAGATCTTTATGGCACCTGTCAGCACCAAGCACTGGGCTAGACTAGAATTCTTCCCAAAGTCTCCCTCATTTCTTCCTCATGCAAGGCAGGAATTCCCATCACACTCTCACAGAAGAAGAAAGGTGCTGTTGGAGGTGAAAAGCTGGGCACAGGCTGCCAGCTCTTCCCCAACATCCCTGTCCCTTCTGGAGCAGTGCTTCCTAAAGCTGAGTGGCCATCAGAATGACTTGGAGAGCTTGTTAAAACACAGATGGCTGGGCTCCCTCTCACAGTATCTGACTTAGTAGATCCAGGCTGGGGCTGAGAATTTGCATTTCTGAGCATCCCCAAATGATGATGTTGGTCCAGGGACCACACCTGGAGCATCACTCTTCCATAGTCATAAGCCATTAGCCGGGCATGGGACCAGCGTGCTAAAAACTACATTTCCCAATTTCCCTTGTGGCGAGACATGGTCATGTGATCATTTCTAGCCAACAGGAGTTGAGCAGAAGGGATGTGGGCAACTTCTGGACCTTAAAGAGGAGGGGCATCCCTTGCCCTATTCTTGGCTGGAAGGTAGGGCTTCAAGGCTGGAGCTGAAGCGGCCATCTCATATGGCAAGAAGGAAGCCACACAGTGAGGACAGCCGTGCAACACCACAGAAGGAGCCTGACATTTCAGTCTCCATACTCTCCCTGGCCTTTTTTTGTGAGAGTAACAAAACTTATATCTTGTTTAAGCTCTCCTATGTTGGAGACTCTGTGATGGAAAAACTAATGGTTACAACAGCAATCAGTAACGGCTCCATTCATGATAATGTGCCAGGCACTGGCTTACAGCCATTAAATCCTCAAAAGAACCGTGTGATGTGGGCACTATTATTTTCATTTTACAGATGAAGGAATTGAGACCCAGAGAAGTAGAGCTCCTGCATCCCAACCCAGGCAGCCATGCTCTGCCCTTCACCCTAGAGGACTTTTCAAAACTCTGCAGATGAGTGCCAGGATAGTCGCCCTGTAAGAGCTGGGCTGGTGGCTGTGACCACAAGGGCATGGCCCAGGGCTGTAGCAAGGTGAGGGATTGCCACTCACCATAGACCCGCTGCCACCAAATCATCAGAGCTGTGAATCCAAAAAAGAAGAAAACACAGCCCATCACTGTCTTCCACTCGTTGGAGCGACGGTTCATCTCTGCGAAGGTCTCATGGAACTGAAGGCGGTACACTGGAGGCAGAGGAGAGGTGGGGAAGGAGGGGCCTCATGTGTATCCATTCCCAAGACCCTGGGCCAAATCTTGGCCTCAGGGATCCCCAGCCTCCCCACTCTTGCAGCAGAGGCTGTCCATTCAGCAAATCCTTTTTTTTTTTTTTAATTTTATTTATTTATTTATTTGATAGAGAGAGGGAGATCACAAGTAGGCAGAGAGGCAGGCAGAGAGAGAGGGAAGCAGGCTTCCCGCTGAGCAGAGAGCCCAATGCGGGGCTTGATCCCAGGACCCTGAGATCATGACCTGAGCTGAAGGCAGAGGCCCAACCCACTGAGCCACCCAGGCTCCCCATTCAGCAAGTTCTTATGGAGCATCCCCTTTAGGCAAAGCATGGCCAGGAGTAGGCTCCAAACATCAGAGTTGTTTAGGGGAACTTCTGGTAGGCAGGACACATCCCTCCCGTTTCCCAGGGTCAGGTCCCCGCCCTCCCACCCACCTTACCTGCCTTTCTGCTCCACCTCACCACACCACTCAGTGATACCCAAGACAGTCCATGCTTTCCTGCTTCTGTATCTCTCCCCACGCTGTTCCCACTGCCAGGCGACACCCTCCTCCTCACCATTCAAGGCCAACCAGAACATGCCCTCCTGTGCAAGGCCCACCAGGATTCCATCTCTCTCTTTCGGGTTCTCACAACTCCCTGGACACACCTCACTCTAGACACATAGCCTGTGTTACAGTTTTCTGGGTCTGTGTCCATTCCCTCATTGAACTGGGAGCCCTAGGCCAATGGCAAGAACCATCAAGGTGATTCACTCCTGTGTCCCCATCATCACCTAGCATCTGGCTGTGCACAAAGAGCTGACTAAATAAAAGAATAAACAAATAAATGATGAACTTCACCCCTCAGATCAGGTATTTGGGGATTTCTGGCTGTCTTGGGTAGCAGTCTTTCTCTCTTTCTTTTTAAGATTTTATTTATTTATATATTTACTTACTTATTTACTTATTTATTTTAGAGAGAGGTGGGGGAGAGGGAGAGGGGAAGGGAGAGGGAGAGGGAATCTCAAGCAGCTGCAGGGCTCGATCTCACGACCCTAAGATCATGACCTCAGCAGGGGAGGCTGTGACCTGACCCAAAACCAAGAGTCGGACCCTTAAGTGACTGAGCCACCCAGGTGCCCTTTTCAGAGTCACCGCCCAGCCCACTCTGCCCAGCCAGCCCCACCCTGACACCTACAGGCCACCTTCTCGGCGTGGCTCAGCTGGGTCCAGCTGCCCTTCTCCTTCTCCTTCAGGGCCCGCTGCTCAGCGTTGAGCTCTGTGCAGAAGGGCTCATCAGGCATGGGGTAGGAGCGCTGGGCATGGTAGTTGGTGTAGGGCGGCATCTTCCCCTCGCGGTGGGCTGCAGGGGCAATGGAAGAGCTGAGTTCAGGCTGCCCCTGGGCCATCCCAGCTCTCCCCACAATACTTGGGAGTGGGGGGGGGGGGAGAGGGCTGCATTTACTGAGCACTTACAGTGGGCCAGGAGCCATTCCCAGGCCTTTAGGGGAGTTGACTCATTTACTCCGCATCACTCTGAGCCCGGTCAGACTGTTCTCTGTTTTACAGATGGAGAAACTGAACAGCTAAGTGACTTGCTGAAACTCACAGAGCAAGAAGGAGCATGGCCAGAGCCGTGATTCAGCCTCTTTGGCTACAAATCTCATGCTCTCTGGTTGGACTGGACGTGAGGCGGGCATGTCAGGCAAAGGCAGTGGGTGGACAAAGACCGAGTGAGATCAACCGAGATGGCAGACGTGGAACCGCTTTGCAAGCTGTAGAGCGCTGTCCACGTGCCTCTGACCGGGGTCAAGCGCACACCTTTGGAGTCAGCTCGGTTTGAGCCCCAGTTCTGCCCACCCCACCTCAGCAGGCCCCTCGACCTCACTGTGCCTCAATGTCCTCCTCTGGAAAGTGGGGACAATAGGAGAAACTACCTCACCCTGCTGTGGGAAGATTCAAGGTACTATACTCGAAAGGGCATACACAGGAGGCGCTCCCTAAGTTATGCCGCTAGAAGTCGGTTTTCCTACTGGCTTCTTTTCCTGCAAGCTTTCCCTGCTGGCTAAGCCCTCAAGGGCTCCGCGTGGGTGTCCAGGAGGTCCAGAGCAAGGCTGGGCACTGGGAGGGTCTCGATAAAGCTTGTGTTTATTGATACCAGAGATGCCCACACAGAAGTCATCGGTACTACCACCAGGACGGCATGGGACTGCTTTGGCCCTTTTAATATGCAGGTCTGTGGGCCTCAGTTTGTTCATCTGAGAAATGGAGACAGTAGCACAGCGTCTGCCATACGTGGCTGTCATGAAGTCTAAGTGTGTTAATCTGTGTGAAATGTTGATCACAACTTGGCATACATAGTAAGGCCTCAATAACTGTTATCTGTTGTTATTCTGGGTCCGGAAGGCCCTTCTGCTGTTAGGTTGAAGTCTCTCCTGATTAAGGTGCCTTTCTTCTAACTAGCATCTGGAAAGGAGATGCCAGGTCCTGTCGGTACCCTCTGCTTCAGGACACAAAAGCCTTAGGCGCCTGAGGTTTGGGGGGGTCAGGCGCTGAGGAAGCTTCGAATGGAAGGGGTGCTGTCAAATGTGAGCTGCATGTCCTGGAGGTTTGTGGTCCAGGACGGAGGAGTGGGACTGTGGGAAATGGTCTGGAGCAGGCCCAGAGCAGCCTGAAGGCAGGAGCCCACCCCTAGCCTCAGAGTTGGTCAGGGGTGGGTGTGCAGGTCTTACCGGCGCTTCCTGGGCCGTGGGTCCCCCGCATCCCAGGTCCTGTTTTCCTCAGCACCAAGCTCCAGGCAGCTCTGAAGAACATCTGTGTGTGTGTGTGTGTGTGTGTGAGCCCTGCCCACGTAGCCCACACAGAGAAACCCTTTTTCACAGGTGTTATGATGGTAGGGTTCCAGAACTTCAAGGTCACCCTCATGCCCCTGACTCTTGTACTTTTGTCTGCTATCCCTAAGGAGGTGGGTGGGGATCCTAGACATTTGGAACCTCCCTCCTGGGACCTCAATTAACCTTCCAAGAAATAGGAGGAGGCCTAACTTCTGAGGGAGGGCCTCAACAGTTTGGGGCTGAGGGGCCTGGGCCAGGCCAAGCTGGAAACCCTCCCTCAGTGGTTTGCTCCCCCTCCCAAAGGAAACTGAGTAGGGCTCCAGGTAGGGAGGGAGCAGGTCCCACAGCTACCTCTTTTCCTCACAGGGCCATCTGCCAAGGTTTCTGCACAGAAGGTCTGGCCCCCACTCCTTCCCCCCTAATTGGCTGCCTACGTGCTCACAGAGCCCTGCTCCGCTGAATCTGGTGGGGACAGAGGCGGGTGGCCCACAGGCTGAGCCCAGCCCCCTACTCCCAGGAAAGTCTCAGGGTTTGGCATCTGAGGGCGGTTGGGGTGGGTGGGGGGAGGATTTGGGGGAGAATTTAGAGGAGGATAAGGACCGAACTGGGTCAGAGGGAGGAAAAGGAGCACACATCTTGGGAGAGGAAGGGAGTATCCCACTTCTGGAAAGAAAAAGGGCCCCTCACATCAGGGGAGAGCGAGGAGCACCCACTAACTAGAGACAAGGAGGGACTGTACCATGTGTTGAGAGGGGACCCCCACATCTGGGAAGGAAGGTCTCCCTGTCATTGATAAGTAGGTGGGGGAGCCCCACATATAGGGAGAGGGAAAGAGTAATCTACATCCAGAGAAAGAGATGGCGTCCCACGCGCAGAAAGAAGCCAATTCCCGAGAAGTCCTTGACTCTGAGCCGCCAGAAACCCCCTGACCCTCTCCGATGGCAGGAACCACTCGGGCTCTGACTGGTGATGAAAGTTCGGGTTCAAGCCCCATCCCTCACCCGCGGGGCTCCTGCAGCCAGGCTCTCCCACCCACTCACTCACCTCGCGGCTCAGCGCCGACGGCAACTTGGGTCCGCAGAGCGAAACGGAGACTGGGCCCGCAGAAGGACCAGAGCGCGGGGCGCCCGCCCCCGGGCCCGCCCCACTGCCTTTCCCAAGGCCAACCCCTGTGTGGGAACGTCCTGCCTCGGCGGGGCGTGGGAGCGCCCAACTCGCGTCCCTGGGGGCGCCCCGGCCCCTGCCTGGGGAGGGACACTGCGGAGTGATTCTTATCCTCAATTTCTCCGCCCACGGGGGTCCTGTCTCTAGAGACCCCCCCAGCCGGCAGCGACGGGGACTTAGGGGGCGGTGTGTCCTGGGCCGGCCCAGACGTCGGAGTCTGTTAGTGGGAGTTGCGGATTACCCTGCCTCCGCACCTTTGTTCACTGCCGTTCTTCGCGCTTGGGATGCTTTCTGAGGGACTTGGCAGACCCAAGTGGCCAACTTTCCACCCCAGGCTCAACACCTCCTGCTCTGGGAAGCCCACAAGTATGTAGAATCCGGGAGCTGGTTTGTGGTGTACCACCTCACTCCTATGTCCCCCCATACACGCATGGGATGTGAAAAAAGCCTCCCTCCGGTGTTTGAATCTTAGCTGTGTGGCCCTCAACAAATGGCCTTTTTTTTTTTTTTAAAGATTTTATTTATTTATTTGTCAGAGAGAGAGGGAAAGCACAAGCAGGGGGAGCAGGCAGAGGGAGAAGCAGGATTTCTGCAAGGAGCCAGATGCGGGACTCGATCCCAAGACTTTAGGGCTATGACCTGAGAGAAAGGCAAGCACTTCCACCTAGGCATCCCAAACGGCCTAATTTCTGAGTTCTTGTTTTATTTTCTAGAAAAGGGAGCTGATATAGCTGTTGTAAAGACTAAATAAGTCAACAGAAAAAGTCAAGTATGTTTACTCGAGAATTAATTATTAAGAGTGTCTGTTGCTTACCAAGTTAAGTGCTTGGGGATATAGAGCCAAACAAAACCAAAACAACCCCTGACCTTTTAGGGCTCACAATCCAGTTCCAAGCAGAGAGAAAGGCCTGTGCAAAGGCCCAGAGGCCAAAAAACATGGGTGTGTTCAGGGAACAGAGAAAGGCTGTCTTGGCCTGAGTGTGATAGGCAAAGAAGAGAGTTGGAAAGGGGCTGGACCTCATAGGCCATTGTATGGATCTTAGATTTTATTTTATTTTATTTTATTAAGGATTTTATTTCTTTATTTGTCAGAGTAGGCAGAGAGGCAGGCAGAGGGAGAAGCAGGCTCCCTGCTGAGCAAGGAGCCCAACATGGGCCTTGATCCCAAGACCACGGGATCATGACCTGAGCTGAAGGCAGATGCTTAAACAACTGAGCCACCCAGGCATCCCTTAGATTTTATTTTAAAGATGGGAGGCCACCAGAGGTAAGTATGGGAGTGATATGGTTAAATGGAACAGAGCATGAGTTTAGGAAATGTGGTGTGGGATTGGTAAACTAATGGTAGACTGATGAGTGAAGGCTGTGGGTCCCTTCTGTGGCCTGGGTCCACAGCCTTCTATGTCTGCCAGCCCTGGGCCTATGAGATGTGCGCCCAACTGTCCTGTGAGACCACAGGGACCCACTCTAGCCAGTGTCTGGATGGAGGGGCTTAATCCCCAGTGGGCAGATGAGCCTAGAAGGGCGGAGACTCAGGGAAAATGCTAGAGAGACTCTAGGGCAGGCAGGAAGTACCTCTTCATTCTGAACTTCAGCAACAGACACAAAGTCATGAGAAGGCAGTGTGGGAGTCTCCTGGATCTCCACGACATGAAACCCTCAGGTCCCAGGACTGGCCATGGCTACTTCTGGAAGCCACTCCTCCCTCTTCCCCATGACCAAGGGAATTTCAATTTGAGGCACCCCCCCAAGAGGACAACCTTACCTCTTGGATGCTGACCAGGATGTCCTGAAGAGTAGCCCTATGGACAAAGGACAAGGGAAGACGATCCTCAGGCAAACTGGGGGGAGCATGCCTTATCAGACCTTTCCAGGGGCAGGTGGGCATTGGTGGCACTGGAGTGAGCGGCTGATGTGTAGGCTCTGCTGCTGCCATGCTGGTGTTCAAGCTGTGCCATTTCTGGGCCTCAGTTTCCCCTCACAGAGCTTTGCAAGGAAAGGCATTTGAGGAATGTGACCCTCTGTTCTGCCCTGCCCTCTCCCACCACCGCCCTTCCGCCCCTCCTGCCTCTGGGGAACCCTAGGCCCCAGATGCTGGGTGATGCTATGATAAGGAACATCTGTAGGAGAAGCCGATCCTGGGCTGAGAATGAGGAGATGGAGATAGGCCTCAGGCAGCTCAAAATTGATTAATAAGGCGGCACAACCCCTTGCAGGGCAATAGTACTGAACCTGGGAATTGGCAGGCTCCCCCATAAGGCAGGCCACTCAGGGGGCCCTGGCCATGGAGCAGGGGTCTTCCCTGAGAACCTTGGAGGGCACTAGAAAGGAGGGGCTCCCAATGGCGCAGTGCAGGCTAGTTACTGCGATAGACCCTACAAGGAAATGCAGGTTGAGAGTGCAAAAACAGCAGGGATGGGAGGTGAGAGGAATCTGTCCCTTTCCCACTGGCCTCGCTGCTGACCGTTCAGTGGGAGGCTACAGAAAGGGGCTTTCACTCATTTTCTCAGATCCAGAGAGCCCCCGAGATTCTGCCAACACAAAAGACCTGAGCCACTGGCCTCAGCATCCTGCTGGTAGGACCCCTTGACCCCTATTGCCTACCCCCCCCAGCCTATTCAGGCTTTGGACAGGACCCACCTCCAAGACCCAGCCCAGAGAGAATACTGAGGAAGACCTAGGCCTCACGCAGGACCAGAAAGCGCAAATAGAAAAGGTGTTGGACAAAACGTCGGGGACCCCTACCCCCACCTCTTGAATAAGGGGAAGTCTGGGACGGAAGGGACGGGGCCAGAGAGGTAGGGTAGTCGGAGTCTAGGACGGCGAGGGGGGTGCGGTTCAGTGGAGCGAGGGTGAGCGAGACTTACTCTCAGGGGTGGGAACTGTAGTGTAAGAACTGGGCCCGGGAACAAGAGGAAAACGGAGGCACAACGCGTTTGGGGTTAGTTGGGCTGGCCAGGTGAACAGGGAAGGCATGGTCAGGATTGGAGGGCGAGGCCTTTCCAGGTCTCCTGCAGGAAGGCAGGCTAAGCGCAAGGGCCTGGGATTCCAGAACCCTGAGGCCTGCGGGGGACAGGTTGCGCCTGGATGAGGATGCCCAGGCGCAGGTTCAGAGAATGTCACAGGAAGACCCACAGCTCCAGGGGCCAGTCCAAAAAGCACTTCCGCAACTGTGGGCAGGCGGGCCGGGTCATAACCAAAGCTGAACCAGGGCTGCCACGGAGAAGGCCACTAATGGCGGGCATCTCGGCACTGGTAACGATGCCCTGTGAGAATTTCGCTGGGATGGGAAGGGACCGTTGGCCTGCAGGCGGAGGAAACCTCCTTCAGGCCGGTGTAACCTCTCTGCACCTCTCCTGCCCCGGAGCCGAAGCCTCCCGAGGAGGGCCCGGTGCTGAGGGTAGGATCTGGCTGGTGAAAGCCCGGAAGCAACGACGACTGGCCCTCCACCTTGCGCATGAAATGCGCGAAGCTCCCAGCGTTCAGTGGAAGAGGAATTTTTTGCCCAGGGGCGGGCGCTCCCTTTGAGGCCGACCCCTCTGCCTGTCACTCCTGACCCCTTAGCCCCGCCCCGGAGGCATCAGTCCTCTCGTCCCGCCCACAAGCGGTCCTTCCTCCAGGTCTCGCCACCTGCCCTGTCACTCATACACTCATACTACGCGACATACGTCCCGCGTCTCCTTTCCCGGCCTCGAGCTGCGGGTCACCCCTATCCAGCCCCTCGGACGATCTTTGTGCCCCCTTCCAGCAGGGCTCCACCTGGCGGCCCAGCGCGCCGCCATCTTCAGCCCGACCCTGAACTGTCAGTCACTGCCAGCCCCGCCCAGGCCGGCGGGCCTTCCGGGCTTTACCGGGCCGCTGGCCTCGCCCCTAACCCTGAGAGGCTCCGCCTCCAACGCTCGGCAGCCGGTCTTCCGGGCCCTGTCAGTGCGTCTGGCCCTCCTTCACAAGCCACGCTAAACCCTTGCCCTGGCCTCAGCCCTGCTCTTTCAGTCCTCTCCGGCCCCCCGCGCGGCGACCGCCTCCACTCCCTGGCCCTGCCCCAGCTGTCATCTTGCTCGGCGCCTCACGCTCCAGCCCCCTCCTTGTCCGTCACTGAGGCCCCGCCCACAGCCCCCCTGACCCGCCCCCGAAGCCCGGCCCCGACGGTCACTCCTCTCTCCTCTCTGGCGCGCGCCCTCTCTAGCCCCACCCTGTCGGTCCCCCGGGCCCCGCCCCCGGCCCGCTCAGGTCTGGCGTGGCAGACTGGAGGGAAACAGGGCGGAGACCCGCGCAGTAGGCGGTGGACGCCGCGGAGGTGGCTCCAGCGCGGGACTGGCTCTGACCGCGGGAGGGGAGCCGGGAGGCCTCTCGCCCCCAGCGGGAAAAGGGGGTGAGGGTTCGTCAGAATTTGCTGCTGTGAAACCCCGGGGACTGGGTCCTCCTCACCATCCCCTCACCTGGGCAAATATATGCAAACGCCAGGCAGACGACCCCCTAGCTAATATCTGGGGTGGTGAAGCTAGGCCCCCCGGAGGCCCACGTCTAGGATTCTAGTTCCTGCTCCATCCTCTGCTGGTTTCAGTCCCTCTTCCCCGCTTTCCTCCACCCCACCCCTCCATGGCCTCTGTTTCCACATCTTCACAATGTCAGTCAGACCCAATTCTGCTTATGGGCTGTGAGGGCTAATGCCATGGTCCGAGCCGGGATTCTCCCAGAGGCGCCCACACCAGTGACGCATCAGCCAAGCTGTGGACGGAGCTATGGGTGAGGGTGGGCACCGCCTCAGAGCAGAGCAGCAGCGTCACCACCAGGAAATCGTGTAACTTGGGAAAGGGCTAAGGCCGTGGGACCCTAGGGGCTTAGGGGGTCAGCCCAGTCCCGGGGTAGGCTCAGATCCCTGCAGATCCTGCTCTGGGGCTCCACGCTAACCTAGAATGGTTTGCAGCTTCTGCCCGGGGTCTTTCAGGGTCTTCTATACCACAGGCCAAACAGGGTGCATAGAGCAGGGGGAAGGTCCTGGCCAAACCCCAAGACCTGGGCCCTTGTCTTCTCTGGGACATAACTGGCTCATGGGCATAGCCGTATGGCCTCCCGATGTGGCCCAGGCATTTGTGGGGACAGCCTCATGGCCTCCTCAAACCTTCATTGGCACCCACTGGCCTCCCAGTATACTCCCCAGTATACTCCTTGGCCTGATGTTCAAGGTCTCCCTGCCAAGCTTTCCAAACACGACTCCCCCATCAGCCTCTCCTCTCCTACCGTGCCCCTGCCAAGCTGCCCTTAGCTCTTGGAACACACTCTGCTCTTGCTCGCAGCAGGCCTTTGTAACCGCTCTCCCCTCTGCTGCCACACTCTTCTCGCAAGAACGAGACTCGTTTATCCCCACTCTCATGTTCCCATGTGAGAAAGCTTTACTGGCCCAGCATCCACAGACCAAGCTATGCTCCACAAACACGTTTGTCAGTACTTGTGGGCCTCAACTATAGCTCCCGTTCCACCTGGCTCTATTCATAATGTGACCTTGACACTCCTGCTGTCAAGGCAGTGGGACCTATGTCTGCGTTCCTTGCAGTGGCCTTAGACGTAGAACATGGTGAACATGATGCTCTGTGACCTCCAAAGCTAGATCCTGTAAGCGCCACGTACTGATGCAGGACGCAGTTTTCAAACCGAGCTATGCTGGGAAGAAGCCAGATCAGCCCACGTGGAGAGAACATACAGAGAGGTCATCTGTAGGCGTTCTGGTTGGCAGACCAGCTTCGGTGCCTGCCCACAGCCAGCCTCAGCTTCTAGTCATGCACATCTCCAGATGATGCCAGCCCCCAGCCATCACGGGCTCCCTTGGCCACCAAGTCTTCCGAGCGGAAGCCCCAAACACTGTGACTCAGAGACGAGTCATCTCTGCTGTGACCTTTCTCAGTTCCTGCCTACAGGATCCAACAGGGTCAGACACTGCTTTACAGAATGAGTTTTCAGGTGTATTTTTTTTTTAATGAAAATACTTATTTATTGGGGTGCCTGGGTGGCTCAGTGGGTTAAGCCTCTGCCTTCGGCTCAGGTCATGATCTCAGGGTCCTGGGATCAAGACCAGCATCAGGCTCTCTGCTCAGCCAGGAGCCTGCTTCCCCGTTCTCTCTGCCTCTGCCTACTTGTGGTCTCTTTCTGTCAAATAAATAAATAAAATCTTAAAAAAAAACAAAACTTATTTATTCACATAATCCCTACACCCAACATGGCGCTGGAACTCAGCACCCTGAGCTAAGAGTTGCACGCTCTTCCTACTGAGCCAGCCAGATGCCTTTCAGGCGGTTTATGGGCAGTAGTAACTGTAACAGGAATCGAATGTTATTTTGATTTCCATGTACTTGACCCCTCATGTGATGCAGCTGTTTCAGAACTTAGGCAAGAAAGAAGATGTTAAGTATTGATAGCCCAGGCCCAACCATTATCTTCTGAGTTTCAGCCCAAACATCACCTCCAAGAGACTATCCCTGATGTTATGGAAAGTGCCGTTCCTAATCAGTCTACGTCTATTTTTTCCCCAGCACTTTTTATTTCCCAAAAGTACACACACAAACTCACAGCCCTTGTGGCTTGCGTATTCTACACACCAGGCCTGTTCCCTCACACCCCTTCACTTCCAGGACTGGGATGAAGTGGGATCTGGTGGTGTCATGACTGAACGTTTGGGTCCCCTCAAAATTCATATATTAAACACAACCCCCAGTGCGATGGCATTTGGAGGTGAAGCCTCCGGAAGGTGATGAGTCCTGCGGGTAGAAACCTCATGAAAGGGATTAGGACCCTTACAAAAGAGATCTCAGAGTGTTTCCTCTTCCCCTCTGCCCTGTGAGGTTGCAATTAAGAAGCCTACTGTCTATGAACAGGAAAGCCGGCTCTCATCAAATATGCTATCTGCCAGCACCTTGATCTTGGACTTCCAGCTTCTGGAACTGTGAGGAACAAATGTCTGTTGTATGTAAGCCCTATGGTATCTATGGTATTTTGTGAGAGCAGCCTGATTGGACTAAGACAGGCTGTTAGATTGATACCCCACAATTTCATTTTTATGGGTGCTATTGTAAATGCTACTTTAAAACATTTCCACTTTACAGTTGTTCACTGCTATTATATAGAAATGCAATCGACTTTTGTATGTTGACCTTAGAGCCTATGACCCTATAAAATTCATTTATTGGTTCTATTTGTTTGCTGGGGCTGCCATAATAAAATACCATAGACTGGGCAGCTAAAACAGGAGAAATGTATTGTCTCACAGTGCTGGAAGCTAGAAGTCCAAAACCAAGGTGTCCACAGCTTTGCTTCCTTCTGGCATCTGTGAGGAAAAGCCTCCTTGGTTTATGGCTGGTTGTCTTCTTCTGGTGCCTCTTATCTTTGTCTATGAGGGTCTCTGTATCCAAATTCCCCCTTTTTATAAGGAGACCTGTAGTAATGATCTTTCAAGACCCAGCTTTTGGTTTCAACATTTCTCCTTGTCGAGTATCATTGATTTCTGCTCCTGATTTCTGCTCCTGTGGACTTGATTTGCTTTTTCTTTTTGTGGTTCCGGAAGGTGGAAGCTTGTATTATTGATTTGAGACCCTCTTTTCTCATATAAGTATTTAATGCCATAAAATTCACTCTTAGCTCTATTTTAGTTGCCTCTAACAAATTTTGTTACGTTACATTTTCATTTTAATTTGGCTCAAAACATTTTCTAATTTCTCTTGGAAACTTCTCTGACCCACGGGTTATTTAGAAGTGTGTTGTTCAGTTTCCAAATATTTGGGTTTTTTTCCAGATATCTTTCATTTCCTGATTCCTAATTTAATTGCTCTATGATCAGAGACTATATTCTGTATCATTTAAATTTTTAAACATTTGTTCAATATAAAAGACCCAGAGCTCCCTGCTCAGTGGGGATGCTTCTCCCTCTCTGTCTGCTCCTCCCTGCTCTGATCAGGTTCTCCCTCTCTCTCTCTCAAATAAATAAATAAAATATTTAAAAAATAAAAATCTTTAATAAAGAAATAAAATAAAAGGCCCATAATATTGTCTGTCTTGGTGAATGTCCCATGTGTACTTGAAAAGAATGTGTTCTGTGCTACTATTAGGTCAATTTCTCTATTAATGTCAATAAGGTCAAGTTCACTGGAAGTGTTGCTCAGATCTTTCATATTTTTGCTAAATTACTGTTTTATCAGTTACTGAACAAGGAGCATTGATATCCACAAGTATAACTGTGACTTTATTTCTTTTCTCAGATCTTTAAAAAAGATTTTATTTATTTATTTATTTATTTATTTATTTGAGAGAGAGAGAGAGAGAGCATAAGCAGGGAGGAGGGGCAGAGGGTGAGAGAAAAAGACACCCCTGCTGAGCAGGGTGCCCTTGATCCCAGGGTGCTGGAATCATGACCTGAGCTGAACTCAGATGCTTAACCAACGGAGCCACCCAGGCACCCCCTCTTTTTCAGATCCATCAGTTCTTGCCTTACATATTTAGGAGTTTCGTTGATAAGCACAGACACACTCAGGATTGTCATGTCTTCTTGGTGAATTAACACCCCCCCCCTTTTTAAAAGATTTTTATTTCTTTATTTGAGGGAGAATGAAAGAGAGGGAGCACAAGCAGGGTGAGGGGCAGAGGGAGTAGGAGAAGCAGACTCCCAGTGAGTGGGGAGCTCCATATGGGGCTCAATCCCAGGACCCCGGGACTGTGACCAGATCCGAAGGCAGACACTTAACCTACTGAGCCACCCAGTTTCCCCTGAATTAACCTTTTAATCATTATTTAATGTCCTCTTTATCCTTGTGATTTTTCTTGTTTTGAATTCGGCTTTGTCTGTTATTACTATAGGCACTTCAACTTCTTTTAAAAATTGTGGTTCCATAGTGTATTTTTCTCCATCCTTCTTTTAATCTACCCATATAATTATATTTAAAATGGGTTTTGTGTGGGCAGAGTATAGTTAGGTCTTGCTTTTTTTTTTTTTAACTTTAATCCAATGATTGCTGTCTTTTAATTGGTGCATTTATGTAATAATTAGTATGTTTATGCAATTATTGAAGTGCAAATTTAGGTCTGGTAGGTTATTCTTTTTTCAAAGTTTTTTTTTTAAGATTTTATTTATTTATTTGACAGGCAGAGATCACAAATAGGCAGAGAGGCAGGCAGAGAGAGAGGAGGAAGTAGGCTCCCTGCTGAGCAGAGAGGCGGATGCGGGGTTCTACCCTAGGACCCTGAGATCATGACCTGAGCCAAAGGCAGAGGCTTAACCCGCTGAGCCACTCAGGTGCCCTAAGTTTTTATTTTTAAGTAATCTCTACACCCAATGTGGAGCTTGAACTCACAGCCCTGAGAACAGAAGTCCCACACTTGGAGTGCCTGGGTGGTTCAGTGGTTAAGCCTCTGCCTTAGGCTCAGGTCATGGTCTCAGGGTCCTGGGATCAAGCCCCGAGTTGGGCCCTCTGTTCAGCGGGGAGCCTGCTTCCCCCACCTCCCCGCCTGCTTGTGATCTCTCTCTCTCTGTCAAATAAATAAATAAAATCTTTAAAAAAAGAAGAAGAAGAAGAAGAAGAATGTCAGTTAAGAAAAAAAATTTAAAAAGGCCCACACTCCACTGACTGAGCCATCCAGGTGCCCGTACCTACTTAACTTTTGACAGTCTATTATTGCTACTAATTAATGACTTCAAGTAAAACGTAGAAATTTTACAACCACTTGGGTGCCTTTACCTTCTCTCTTCGTGTTTTAGCTGTCATACGTATTACATCTACATTCACTGAAACACCCCAGAAAATGCGGATTTGTGCTTGCAAAGAAAATGTATATATGTGTGTGTGTGTGTATATATATATATTTTTCCCCCCCTAAGGCATATATATTTTAAAGAATCTGACAGGAGAGGCACCTGGATGGCTCTGTTGGTTACAATTCTGACTCTCGATCTCAGCCCAGGTCTTGATCTCAGGGCCTTGAGTTCAAACCCCCCATTGGGCTCCACATTGAGTGTGGAGCCGACTTAAAAAAAATAGCAATAGGGGCGCCTGGGTGTCTCAGTGGGTTAAAGCCTCTGCCTTCAGCTCAGGTCATGATCCCAGGGTCCTGGGATGGAGTCCCACATCAGTCTCTCTGCTCAGCGGGGAGCCTGCTTCCTCCTCTCTCTTTGCCTGCCTCTCTGCCTCCTTGTGACCCACCAACCCCCCCATCAAATAAATAAGTAAATAAAACCTTAAAAAAAATTTAAAAAGAGAGAATTTGGCAGGAGAAATAAAATCTATTATATTTACTCATCTCTTCATCTTTTTGTTGCTTTTTTGTTGCTTTTTTTTTTATTTATTCCTAAAGTACCAAGTTTCCCTCTGAAATCACATCCTTTTGGCCAGAAGAATTTCCTTTAGCGTTCTTTTAGAGAAAACTCACTGATGGTAAATTCTCTTAGTTTCCTTCACTGACAAGGTCTTTATTTTGCTCTCATTCCCGAATGAATATTTTTACCAGATGTAGAACTGTGGGTTGACCACTCTTTTCCTCTTACCACTTTAAAGAGGCTGTTCCACTGTCTTCTGGCCTCCATGGTTTCTTCCTTCATTCCTTTCTTTTTTTTTTTTTTTAATTTTTGAGGGTTTTCATTTGTTTTTTGCTTTTTTAATTTATTTGAAAGAGAGATCATGCGAGCGTGAGAGGGAAGGAGCAGGGAGAGGGACAAGAGCCGTCTGAGCTGAGCTCCGAGCACAGGGCTCAGAGCTGGAAGCCGGGCTTGATCCCAGGACCCTGAGATCATGACCTGAGCCTAAGGCAGACGCTAAATGACTGAGCCACCCAGGTGCCCCAGCCTCGGTTCAATTTAAAAATACTTTTTAAAAAGTGTGGCTCATTTGGTGTAGCATGTGCCTCTTGATCTCAGGGTTGTAGGTTCAAGTCCTTTGTCAGATGTAGAGATTACTTAAAATCTTTAGGGGTGCCTGGGTGGCTCAGTCAGTTGAGCATCTGACTCTTGATTTCAGCTCAGGTCATGATCCTAGGGTTGTGGGATCGAGCTCCTCATCAGGCTCCACACTGGGGGTGAAACCGGCTTAAGATTCTCTCTCCCTTTCCCTCTGGCCCTCCCACCCTCAAAGAAAAACAAAACAAAACCTTAAAAAATATCAAGTTCTCTTGGAGTCGTAATTGCTAGCTCTGTCTCCCAATTCCTATGCACTGGGCCTACTCTCAGGGCAAAGCAGCAAGAGAAAATAGAGAAGAAAGGAGGTTTGGAGAGTTCCCACACTACTCACACCCCAGAGTGCACATTTCTCTGTTCTTCCCTCTAGAGGGTGGTTTTTCTGTCAGGCCTTTTCTGTCAACTGGGAACAGCAGAGAAGACTGGGGTTGCCCTGGGGCAGGCCCAGGTGGAAACAAATATTAAATATGAATCATGATTAGGACTCCCCTCACCTTCTAGCTCCCCGGGGGGAGGATGGGGATGGGGGGGCAAGGTGTGTTTTCCTGGTTCTCTGGCCAGAATGTTAGGCTTTTTTTTTTTTTTTTTAAGAATTTTTTAATTTTGTGGGGCACCTGGGTGGCTCAGTGGGTTAAGCCTCTGCCTTTGGCTCAAGTCATGATTCCAGGGTCCTGGGATCGAGCCCCACATTGGTTTCTTTGCTCTGCAGGGAGCCTGCTTCCTCCTCTCTCTCTCTGCCTGCCTCTCTGCCTACTTGTGATCTCTGTTAAATAAATAAATAAAATCTTAAAAAAAAAAAAGAAAGAAAATTTTAATATTTATTTATTTATTTGACAGAGATCACAAGTAGGCAGGCAGGGTGGGGGTGGGGGGAGCAGGCTCCCTGCTGAGCAGAGAGCCCAGTGTGGGGCTCAATCTTAGGACCCTGAGATCATGCCCTGAGCCGAAGGCAGAGGCTTAACCCACTGAGCCACCCAGGTGCCCCCAACATTAGGCTTTTCTTTTTTTTTCTTTTTTTAAGATTTTATTTATTTTGTCAGAGAGAGAGAGAGAGTGAGCACAGGCAGACAGAGTGGCAGCAGAGTCAGAGGGAGAAGCAGGCTCCCCACAGAGCAAGGAACCCCATGTGGGACTCGAACCCAGACGCCGAGATCATGACCTGAGCCAAAGGCAGCTGCTTAACCAACTGAGCCACCCAGGCGTCCCAAATGTTAGGCTTTTCTATTGGCGTTTTTGCTGCCCTGCTCAGCCATGCAGTTTCCTGATTCAGAGCACCCTGTGTCAAAGCAAAAAGACACAAGGAAAAAAAATTTTTTTAACATTTTATTTATTTATTTGACAGAGAGTCAGGGAGAAAGGGAACACAAGCAGGGGGAGCGGGAGAAGAAGCAGGCTTCCTGCTGAGCGGGGGGGGGGGCAAAGGGGGGAGCGGGGGGGGGGATGATTGGGAGAGTGGGGGCTGGGCTCCATCCCAGAACCCTGGGATCACAACTTGAGCTGAAGGCAGATGTTTAACGGACTGAGCCATCCAAAAACCCACAAGAAAAAAATTTACCAGGAAACTCACTGCTGCCATACAAGTTCTTCACATTTTGACTTTTCACCCCAATCTGCTCTCTAGTATTTGCAGAGTTCTTTAAGTAACTGCTTTCTGTTATTTGTTTTCAGTCATAATCTGTGGAGAGATAGGCTGTATTAGGCTTGCTCCTGCTTATTCTTTGTTGTCTCCCCCTCTTTCTTTTTTTTCTTTTTCTTTTTCTTTCCTTTTTTTTTTTTTTTTTTTTTTACGCAGGCTCCCTGCTGAGCAGAGAGCCCGATGCTGAGGGGCTGGATCCCAGGACCCTGAGATCACGACCTGAGTGGAAGGCAGAGGCTTAACCCACTGAGCCACCTAGGCACCCCTCCCCCTCTTTCTTAATTTAATGTCTTTTTTCCCCTTTGAGATTAATTAATTAATTTATTTATTAAAGATGTTATTTTTAAGTCATCTCTGTTCTCGAGGTGGGGCTTGAACTCATGACCCCAAGATCAAGGATCTTGTGTCCCAGCCACCAAGCCAGCCAGGCACCCCTTCCTTTGAGATCATTTTTAAACTGACAGTAGTTAGAAAAATAAAAAAGTTACCAAGAGTTCCTGTATGCCCTTCACCTAGCTTTTCCTTTTGTCAATGTTTCACATGAGAGCATGCTTACCAAAACTAGGAAATTTGGGGCTCCTGGCTGGCTCAGTTCTTAAGCATCTGCCTTTGGCTTGGGTCGTGATCCCGGGGTCGAGCCCTGCATTGAGCTCCCTGCTCAGCAGCAAGCCTGCTTCTCCCTCTTCCGCTCCCCCTGCTTGTGTTCCCTCTCTATCTGTCTCTCTTTGTCAAATAAATAAATAAAATCTTAAAAAAAAAAAAAACTAAGAAATTAACTTTAGGACATTACTAGTAACTAAAGTACAGAAGTTATTTGTATTTTGTCAGTGTGCATCCGTTTTCTGTTCGAGGGTACAATTCAGGATCTCATACTGCATTTAGTCCTCACACACTCTTCTGGTGTGTGACAGTTCCTTAGTTTTTCCTTCTTTTTCATGACCTTGACACTTTTGAGGAGCACCAACCAGCTATGTTGTAGACTGTCAGTTTAGGTTTGTCTGAGGTCTTTCTCATGGTCACGTTAAGGTTATGCACTATTGGGGAAACTACCACAGACACCATGTTGTGCCTTTCTCAGTGCGTCCTACTGGGGGTCCCTGAGGTTGACGTGTTTGACTGGTGACGTTCACCTTGATCGCTTGGCTGAGGTGTTACCTGCTGGATTTCTCTACTATAAAGTTACTGTTTTACTCATTGTAATTATTAAGTGTATTAAGGGAGATATTTTGAAATTATGAAAATATCCTGTGTCTGCTTCAAGTTTAACCCATTGAATTTAGCATCCTGGAGTGGATCCTTCTCTTTACAGTCATTGGGACCTAGCTGGCTCAGCCAAAGAGCATGTGACTCTTGATGTTGGGGTTGTGAGTTTAAGCCCCATGTTGGGTGTAGAACTTACAAAAAAAAAAAAAAAAGATGATGATGATGGAGAACTTACCAAAAAAATGATGATGATGATGATGGTGATGGTGATGATGATGATGATGATGGAGAACTGGATCCCAGAAGAGCACCTGCAGGTCCTCACATAACCTAGAACTAGTTTTTCTTCTTGGACCCTCAGCTTTCTCATTCATAAAATGGGGTTGGGGCACCTGGCTGGCTCACTTGATTTCAGGGTTGTGAGCTCAAGCCCTGTGTTGTATGTAGGGATTACTTAAAAAATAAAATAAAAATAAAAATAAATAAATAAGTAAAATGGGGAAATTATGAATCTCTTCCCACTGGGTTGTAGAGATGCTGAAATGAGGTACTAGCAGCAAAAGAACCAGCACAGAGCATGGCATGTAGTAGGTATCTTGGGGTGGACTGTCATTGTTGGAGGACTTAGCTGTGGGAGAGAGGGCTCCACGTGCAAGTTGGCAGGTGGCAACATGGGGCAAGGAGGTGTTGGGTGGGGATGATCTTAGACGAATCCCTGAAATTGTCTGTGATCAAGAAGGTGGGCAGGGGGAGTGGGGTTTCTAGAGGCCGGAAGGAGGCTGGGAGAGTTTCCAAACTGGACTAGCTTTCTGGAGGAGGTGACCTCAGATAAAGGAGGCCTCCTGGGTGAAGAGTGGAGGCTGGAACACCAGAGAGGCCATGACAGGTGGCACTTAGTGGGGGACACTGATGCCATAGTGAGCTTTAGTGAAAACCACTCTCAGTACCCCCTTCCAGGGCTAACTAAGGACTGGACTGTCAGGGGATGGCAGAAGCTAGAAGTCTTGCCAATGCCACTGTATCTGCAGGACGATCCCAGAAACTCTACCCAGCAGGGTGAATGGATCTGGGCCTGCGTGTGGCGTGCATACATCTATTCACCCATTGTCTCATTTATTCCACAAGTAGTTACTGAGCACTGACTGTGTGCCAGGCTCTGGGCTAGATGGTGGGCATACAACAGAGAACAAAGCATCTCATGGAGCACCTGTTCCAGGGAAAGGAGATATGATAAACAAGGGAACAGGACTGTTCTGGTTATATACTGTTAAGCAACCAACTACCCTAAAACTTAGTGGGCTTAAAGCAACAGCCATTTTATTACATCTCAGAGATTCTGTGGGTCAGGAATTCTGAAAGGTGTGGGTTGGGTGATTCTTCTGTTTCCTGTGGCAGCAGCTGGAATCTCTCTCTCTCTCTCTTTTTTAAAGATTTTATTTATTTATTTATTTATATTTTATTTATTTATTTTTCAGAGAGCGAGCGAGTGAGAGCAAGCACAGGCAGACAGAATGGCAGGCAGAGTCAGAGGGAAAAGCAGGCTCCCTGCGGAGCAAGGAGCCGGATGTGGGACTCGATCCCAGGACGCTGGGATCATGACCTGAGCCAAAGGCAGCTGCTTAACCAACTGAGCCACCCAGGCAGAGAGGCAGGTGGGGCGGGGGGAGCAGGCTCCCCGCTGAGCAGAGAGCCCAACGAGGGGCTCAATCCCAGGACCTGAGACCATGATCTGAGCTGAAGGCAGAGACTTAACCCACTGAGCCACCCAGGCTCCCCCAGCTGGGATCTCTTGGTAGGACTCTGGCACTCTCATGCCAGGCTCACAGGGCAGCTGCTTCCTCCAGAGTGAGTGCCCGGGGAAAATGGGCAGAAGCCAAAGCCAGGCCGAATGGCTTTTCATGATCCAGCCTTGGAAGATAGGTAGCATCATTTTTCCTGTAATTAGTTGGTCAAAGCAGTCACAAA
Source organism: Mustela putorius furo (assembly GCF_011764305.1). Taxonomy (NCBI): domain Eukaryota; kingdom Metazoa; phylum Chordata; class Mammalia; order Carnivora; family Mustelidae; genus Mustela; species Mustela putorius. Next base: position 1,593,565 of record NW_025421464.1, on the reverse strand, counting down.
AGCCCATTCAGGTTCATGGGGAGGGGATATAGAGCCACCTTCTGATGGGAGGGAGTGTCAAAGAATTTGTGGGGGGTGTGTGGGGGAGAGGTTATTTTTTTAAATGGCCATGAGAAAAAAATAAATAAAAATAAAAACTGAGGAAGGTTGCCTGGGTGGCTCAGTTGGTTAAGCGTCTGCCTTCCAGTCAGGTCATGATCTCTGGGTCCTGGGATCGAGCCCCATGTTGGGTTCCTGGCTCAAGCAGGGAGTCTGCTTCTCCCTCTCCCTCTGCCTCATCCCCTGCTCATGCTCTGTCTCTGTCTTTCTCTGTATCAAATGAATAAGTAAAATATTTTTAAAAAAATTTTAAGAATTTTGGGGTGCTTGGGTGGCTCAGTGGGTTGAAGCCTCTGCCTTCAGCTCGGGTCATGATCCCAGGGTCCTTGGATCGAGCCCTGCATCAGGCTCTCTGCTCAGCGGGGAGCCTGCTTCTTCCTCTCTCTCTGCCTGCCTCTCTGCCTACTTGTGATTGCTTTCTGTCAAATAAATAAATAAAATTAAAAAAAATTTTTTTAAAGAATTTTATTTATTTATTTGACAGAGAGAGATGCAGTGAGATGCAGTGAGAGAGGGAACACAAGGGGGAGGGGAGAGGGAGAAGCAGGCTCCCTGCTGGTGGAACTCAATCCCAGGTCCCTGGGATCATGACCTGAGCCAATGGCAGACGCTTCGCCGACAGAGCCACCCAGGTCCCCTGAATAAGTAAAATCTTCAAAAATAAAAATAAATTGGGGGCATCTTGGTGGCTCAGATGGTTAAACATCTGCCTTTGGCTCAGGTCGTGGGAATGAGCCCCATGTTGGTCTCCCTGCTCTTCAGGGAGTCTGCTTCTCCCTCTTCCTCTGCTTCTCCCCCAGCTTGTGCTCTTTGTCTCTCTCTGTGTGTCAAATGAATAAATAAATTTTTAAAAAACTAATAAATAAAATAAAAATAAAGATAAATTGGCAGGACTTGGAAACTGGATGAGTGTTAGTGTGTGTTTGTCTGTGGGACGGTGTTCAAGGAGGCACATGGCTGGCTCAGTCAGAAGAGCATGTGACTCTCTCAGGGTCTTGAGTTCAAGCCCCACATGGAGTATAGAGATTACTTGAAAAAACAAAATTTAAAATAAACAAACAAACAAAAAGTAAATGTAATATGTTCTTGCTAATCCTCAAAATGGTAAAGAAATATCCCCCAAATTATTCCTAATACATGACTCAAGCCCAGGAGACCAAGGCTGTGGGACTTTGGGCAAGTCACTTCCCCTCTTTGGGTTTCCCTTTCTTTATCTCTACAATAAGTGTGTTGGGTAAAGAGATGCCTTAGGGACCTCCCAGTCCTGACTTTTTTTTTTTTTTTAAGATTTTATTTATTTATTTGACAGAGAGAGAGAGAGATCACAAGTAGCCAGAGAGGCAGGCAGAGGTAGTGGGGGAAGCAGGCTCCCGGCTGAGCAGAAAGCTGGATTCAGGTTCTATCCCAGAACCCTGGGATCATGACCTGAGCCAAAGGCAGAGGCTTAACCCACTTTTTTTTTTCTTTTTAAAAAAGATCTGATTTATCTATTTGCCAGAGAGTGAGTGAACACAAGCAGGGAGGAGCGAGGAGCCCAACAGGCAGAGAGAGAGGGAGAAGCAGGCTCTCCGCTGAGTAGAAAGCCCGATGTGGGGTTAGATCCCAGGACCCTGAGATCATGACCTGAGCCAAAGGCAGAGGCTTTAACCCACTGAGCCACCCAGGTGACCCTGAGAGCTCCTGCTCTTATGGATGAGGTAATGGGGTCTCAGAGGGGCTGTCACACAACAAGGAAAAAGAAAGAGGATGAGACCGTGCGGGAAAAGGTAGCCAATGCCCTGATAAGAGCAAGGGCTGAGGGCAGAGATTTCTGGATTCGTCGCCTGATGTGTACAAGACACATCCACATATTAGACACGGAAGTGCTCTTCTAACACCCGCACAACACCAACTGCAGTTCCTAAAGAGTCCGCGAGAGGATGCCAAAGCACCGGCTTTTGCTGCCTGCAGGCCCCTGGCCGCGTTTTTCGCCCGCCCTGGCGCTGTTCTGGCTCTTTCCGGGGGAGGGCGCCTGTGACCCGAAATAAAGCCGAAGCGGACCGGGCGCCCACCTTTGCCGGTGCGCGAGCGAGTTCAGAGGTGCACTGGCGTGCTTTCATCACCCCGGCTTTCCCTGCCACTCGGGGAACTTAGGGTGTCGAGCTGAAGAAACGAATAACACCTGTAGATTTGATCCTGCTGCGCCTCCTGCAGCCTTCAAGCTTGGATCCTGTCGCGTCACCCGCTTTGTATATACAGGGGAAAATCTAAGTTTTGTGGAAACTAGATTTTTGCAACCTGGACAAAACAGCTTGCAAATTTTACGGAATTTTATAAAATCACATAGAAAAACACGAACAAGTTGCTTGCACTTTTTCCAAACGAGAAAACTTGAAGTTGAAGCTTCAGTCATTTCAGGGTTAAATCCGCCTATGATTACAAGTACGCATGTTTGGGGCGCCTGGGTGGCTCAGTGGGTTAAGCCGCTGCCTTCGGCTCAGGTCATGATCTCAGGGTCCTGGGATCGAGTCCCGCATCGGGCTCTCTGCTCAGCGGGGAGCCTGCTTCCCTCTCTCTCTCTCTGCCTGCCTCTCCATCTACTTGTGATTTCTCTCTGTCAAATAAATAAATAAAATCTTAAAAAAAAAAAAAAGTACGCATGTTTGTTTATGGTCTGTTTTCTTCCACTTGAATGTAAGTTTCAAGAGGGCAAGCATTTTCACCTAAATTGTTAGCTGCTGCAACCCTGCAACCCCCTTAGCTCCTAGCACATCGGAGATTTATAACAATTTGTTGAATAAACTTGGGTCTGGCACAGTTTTCCAGGTAGAGATGACAGTGGCCTAGCCTGGGGCTTTTTTCTTTTCTTTTTTTCTTTCCTTTTCTTCTCTTCTCCTTTCCTTTCCTTTCTTTTGTTTTCTCTTCTAAAGATCTCATTTACTTGTCAGAGAGAGAGCACAAGCAGGGAGAGCTACAGGCAGAGGGATAAGCAGGCTCCCTGCTTCCAAGCCCGAGGGATCCTAGGTCCCCGGGACTGTGACCTGAGTTAAAGTCAGACGTTCAACCGACTGAGCCTTTTGAGGACTGGACGGGATCAGGATGATCTCACGGAAGCCTCAGAACAGTGACTTTAACCCCCATTTTAAACTGAGGGTGCCAAGGGCCTGGAAGGTGAAGCAAGTGCCCAGTGAGAAGTGGCACTGGGCCTAGAAGCCAAGTCCGCCTTTTCTTGCCCCTCTTGGCCTGCAGCTCCTGCTTCCCCACCCCCACCCCCACTCTCCAGCTGCCCCTTGCACAGGCCCCTATGCAATTCTGTATTAGCCCAAGGCGCTCACCTTGGGGGCAGCGCTGGGAAAAAGATTTTGCAAGAGTTGGGGCCGGAAGCACCAGCCAGGGCGGGTCTGGGAAGATAAGGGCTTCCCCCTCCAACCACGTGCGCCTCCAGGCCTTCTGGTTTCCTCTCTTCCCTTCCCTTCCCTTTCCCGGACCCTGGCCTGGCCATGACTCACCTCCTTTCCCTCTGGGCTGGGATCATAGGCCCGCCTGTCCCAGGAAAGCCTTGCTCTTTGTGACCCTGGGCAGAGGAAAGTCCTATCTGGCCTGCAGTTCCTGGAGCTCTCAGTACAAGTAGCTGGCACAGATAAAGGTTATAGGGCTGAGCCTTAGTCTCAGGAGACAAAATAAGGAGGTCCAGGGCACCTCATTATTAAGCCAACTCTGAGCTCTGGGTGACTCAGGCAGGTATAAAGTTGGCTGTGTGTGAAGCACCCTAACCCCCACAGAGGGGAGGGTGTGTGTGGAGAAGTGGGGGCCCAGTGACACCTTGGCCTCTGGGACAGAAGCAGACATTTCCACCAGTTGGTTGGTTGAAAGCTGGTTCATGACCCAGGTCTAGCTGTGTGACCTGCCTCTCCCGACCAGGTCACACAGAGCCTAGCCCAGCACCTCTCAGAAGTCAACAGAGCCCCGGTCACTTCCATCTTTTGAGGCTGTAGTTAGATTTTTTTTTTTTTTTAAACAAATGCCAAAATGTGGGTTGCAGAAATTGTGATATGTATTATGTGTCCTGCATTTTTCTAGCTTACGCATTTAAAAGAAAAATATAGATTGACCAGGATGATTTTAATTGGAAATACAATGAAACAGCTCAATTGGATGTCCTATGAGAACCCGAAGGAGCTCATAAGCCTTGATCAGACCAACCTGATTTATGAAAAGCCCTCTAAGTCCGTGTCCCAGTGTGGTGTTGGGTGGGTTACCTCACCTCTCTGAAGGTGTACAGTTGAAAAGCAGAAATAGCAATGCGCCGATACAGCCTACAGACCTGATGAGTCAGTCCTCATAGTAAGGGCTTAGAACATTTTATACCCCCTACACTAAGTGTCCAGTCAGGGTGCTAAGGTTCCCCCCCCACCTTTTTTTAGAGTTGGGGGAAGGGGAAAGGGAGAGAATCCCAAGCAGGCTCTGCTTAGCGTGGAGCCGGAGGCAGGGCTCGAACTCATGACCCCAAGATCATGACCTGAGCTGAGATCGAGAATTGGACGTTCAACCATAAAGCCATCGAGGTGCCCCACAGTGCTAAACTTTTAATGTGCACTGCTTCAATGGGCCTTGGAGCCACGCTTCTGGATCCCATTTCTCAGATGAGAAAACAGAGGCAGAAACAGGTGAAGGGATGAGCCCCAAGGCTGATCCAGATCGGTTTGAAACGTGAGCCTATTATTTCTGCTGTTGCCCTGGTTATTTTTATAGAAGCCAGCATGGTAGCATCTCTTGTACAGCTGGGAGGAGGATTAAATGAATTAATTTTTAAAAGAGCTTAGTATGATACCTGGCACATAGTAAGTGCTCCATAAGTGTTTGTTAAATAAAATAAAAAAGGATTTCAGGTTTCAGGCCCACAGCTCTGGGCAGGCAGAATCCAATGACCGAGTCCTTGTCCTGGTGTCCTGTATCTCCCCTCCTCCCCCCTGTCCAGGAGGGGTTAAGGCGTTAATGATTTCCCAAGCAGCGCTGAAAGAAGCAGGGCTTTGCAACACACACACACACACACACACACACACACACACACACGCAGAGCCAGGTTTTGTGTGCTACACACACATACACACAGAGCAGATGCACACCGCAAAGGTCTGGGTGCTACACACATACATGAGTTTTGCACACTGCACACACACAGCAGGGTTGTGCGTGACACACACACACACACACACACACACACACACTCTGTCACGCCTGCCCCCTTGTGCCCCCACCCCACCCCCACCCCGTGAGGCGAGCCTGATGCAAGCCCAGCAGCGCCCGCCGGTTCCCAGGCCCGGCTGCAGCTGCGGGCGGAGGGGCAGGGCGGGGGCGGCGCTGTTTGTCTAGCGCGGCCGTGCCAAAGGCGGCGGGCCCCAGACAGCCAGGCGCCTCCGTACACCTGGGGATGCTCAGGTTAAATAGCTCCGCATTCCTCGGGCCCAGCTGATGGAAACGCTCCCAGGCCGCCGCCGAGCCGGCCTCCAGATGGGCTGGGCCCCGGCCAAAGGGGAAAAGAGGGAAACGTGGAAGCCAGAGTGCGCCTGAACGGCGCGGGGTGGGGGCGGGGGGGAGGGGGGCTCGGGGATGGTGGTGGCCGAGGCCCCCCGCCGCAGCCCCTTCCTCCCCTGGAAGGAAGCCTTGCCGTGTGTGGGAGGACGCGCGGGGGACACGCCCACGTGCCCGTGGGTGGGCTCGCAGGGGGGCGGCCCTGGGAGGGAATGGGTGCACACGTGTGCCTCTGAGGACACTCCAAGGACACACAGGCGACAGTTAATAATGATAATTTGTAGCTCTCAAATGCTGCGTGCTAAGTGCTCTAGTCTGTGTATTATCTACAATTCGGAGAAGTGAATGCTACGAAACAGCGGCGGGGTGGGGGGTTGAGTGGGGCGTGGCAAAGGGCATAATTTACTTCCAGATATTGTATTCTTTGATCAAGGCCATAACGTGCTTGGGGTGGGGAGGCACCTGGCTCAGGGTTAGTGCTCAGCGGGTGATGATCTTGCCTTTGCCCCCAATGCTGTTCATCTCTTTGGAGCCTCAGTTTATTGTTGTAAACCTGGGATCAGAATCCTGCCTTTAGCCCCACAGGGATCCGTGGGGTCCCCTGTGTAAAGAATTGAGCATTGACAAAATGTCTCTGGGGCACGTCATTTGCCCTTGGTGGGGCTGGGTTTTTCCCTGTAGGTGGTAGGGATACTGGAGGGGTGGTATCCCCAGAGCCCAACAATTGCTCAGAGGGCTGGTACTTGAACTTCAGAGGGAGGGTTTGACTGAACACAGCTGCCCCCACCTCCACCCCAGACCAGCAGAGACCTAGGAATGCCAGCCAACACACAGAGCAATTATACACTTAGAAACCCACAGTATGGTTCGGAAGCTCCGGGACACACCGACCCATCCATCAAGCCAGACCCATGCAGAGATGCCCATAATGCACTGAGGCAGAACACACAAGCCCAAACAGCTGGAGGTTGCACTTATCTGCAGAACACATGTGCTCTCATTTGCCCTTCTGCATACACTCCCATGCGTATCCTTACCCACACCCCTAGGCCTGTACACCAGCAAGTGACCCAGCCCCACTAGGGGGGGAAATCTACCAGTTCACTCATGTCACTAACACAGGCCCAGACACTCCTATGCACTCCCCCGAGTACAAACTCACACATGTCCAGACAGATAGCCCCTTGCCAATGACATCTTTCTCCCTTCTCAAGAGCTGGGGACTGACTCTCCCATTCCTCCTCAGCCCACACGGGAACCCTGGGGGAGAGAGGTCTGCGTGAGCTGTCGGCATACCCGGGCCAGGGTGAGGGGGCAGAGCCTGGACCCAGAGCAGGTGGCCCAGCAGCTGTGCCCAGGCTGGCTCTGCCAACTTGCTCACCCACTTGGACGAGCTGGAAGCCCCAGGGCAGCTTGCTACAATCCAGGGCTAGGCAGTCCAACAGGGGAGGCACCTCCCACTGGGGAATGGGGCGACAGAGGTCCTGCCTCAGGCTCTGGGCAAGTCTTTCCTCTAGGTCTCCCCTTCCCCGTCTTGGCAAAGATGAGGTGGCCCAGTGACCAGGTTCTCGGACTTCAATGGCCTGTGGAATACTCAACCGACAGGGGTACTTGGCAGGTTGATTTTTTTTTTTAACAACCTCCCCAGGTGACCCAGATGGCCCAAAGCCCAAGACCACTTGGAGAACCCTAGAGGTCTAGAGGATTTAATTTTATGACACCAGGGAGCAGGAAAATGGCTAGTGGTGGGAAAAGAATGGACTTTAAAGACACCGGAAAACACTCAGTTCAGGTTGGTAAAAGCGACAGTCCAGATGTGGCCTTCTAGTTCCCTCCCTCCCCCCAGCACCAGCTGTGAAAAGGGTCAGGGGTCACCGGCATCCCAAGGCCCTCCCCTCAGTCCAAGAAATCACTGCAACTTTACCGCAGTCTAAAGTATTTGTTTAATAACAACAACAACAACAACAACAAAAAAAAACCACCCCACAGAACTATTGTAAAACAATATTCTTGGTGATCATTGTAATATACAATACAAAGCAATTAATTTCCTCAGAAATCTGAGAAGCACCAAACGTGACCATTTTTTAAAATGTCTGCTTTTCAAAAAATAGAAACACACTGGGGGTCCCCCAAGTCTCTGGTGGCTGGTAGGTGCAGAGGGAGGGTCAGCCTGCCTGCTCTCCTCAGTCCCCTGGCCCTGGGCTGGATCCAGCAAGCGCCCCACAGTCGCTGATCTCAATCTTGTGCCTCCCCAGCTCTGGCAAAGGCGCTGTGCAGGATCAAAGAGCATGGATTCTTCTCGCCCCCCTGGAGGGCTGGGGTCCGCCAATCCAGGAGAGAGGCGCTTCAGCGACATAAGATGCGATCGTCCGCCGGGACACATGCCGCCTGTGAAAAAGAGGGAGAAGTGAGACAGTCGGAGGGGACAAGGCTGCAAGCCCTTCCCCAGCGGGCACTTTAAGGGAGCGTGTTTTCTGATCTCCGTGGCATAGCCAGGTGCCCGAAAGGATGGGGCCGACGTGGAGCCAAATACCCACCCCTCGCCTCTCTCTGGGCCTCAGTTTACCCTCCATAAAAAGAAAACGCTCGCGTTCTCCAGTTCGGATCTCACCTCGGCCGCCAGGGCGCTGATCTCGCCGTTGAGGGTGCTGAGCGGAGCCCGGGCAGGGAGACCCCGGCCTCCGGGGGTCCCGACTTGGGATTCTGAGTTCAGCTCCAACTCCAGGTCCCAGATGTAGTCGATGACGTGCTGGAGGATCTCCACCCGGCTCACCTTGCGGTTCTGGGGCAGGGTGGGCACCAGCTCCTTGAGGCGCGAGTAGCAGCCATTCATGTCGTAGAGCAGGACGTTCACCTGCTGCTCGTCGAGCAGGGCCGGCAGGCGCGCCCCAGCGCCCCCAGCGCAGCGCGAGATGGCCACGCTCTGCTCGGACAGACAGCGCACCACCTCGCCCGCGCCGCCCGCCGTCTTGCCGGCCTTCAGCGCGCAACTGGGGCCCGCGGCGGCCGCGGCACTGCCACTGGCGACCTTCATAATTCTGGCGTCGGAGTAAGAGGAGGGAGGCGAAGCGCACGGAGGAGGCGGACGCCACGCGAAAGCTAAGAGCGAGAAGTTGGGAAAAGACGGTTGTAGAAGGCGAGGGCTGAAGCCGGGAGCCGTCTTTATAGAGGCGCCGCGGCTCGCCCGCCCCGCATGCCCCCACCGCCAGAGGCGGGCTCAGAGGTTCAAAAGCAACCAATGGGCGGTCTAGAGGCGTGGCCTCCGGTGCCTCTGGGTCCCGCCTCCTGCTCCACTCGTGCACCCTCACGGCCTTGGAAAGGGAACCCAAGTCTCAGGAACAGAGAGTGTGAAGGCTCGGGGCGGGGTGGCTAGTGGAGGCGAGAGCTACTTTGGTCTTCTCGTAAAGGAAGCATTGCCGACAACAAAAAGACTTCAAGAATCACTTTTCTGAGGTTCATCTTCTCAACTCTCCAGCTCCATTTTACAGATGAGAGAAACTGAGGCCCGGATGGGGAAGCGGCTAGCTCTGGGTTATCTAGAGAGCCCAGGACTACAGTCCGGGCTTCTGGGAGCCTGACCTCCCGGCTCTTTGGACCGAAACTTAAAGCGGGCCCTCCTTTACACTCTGCCCCCCAGAGCTGGTCTCTCTTACCCAATTCCCAGAGAAAGTTGCTGGTTAATATTCCTAGAACCAGGGAGGCTTTACCCAGGCCCCTCGGGGTGGGAGCAACTTATTCGAAAAAGTCTTCCTCTGGGATTGGGGGCCCATCCTCTGGGACATGAACTGGATAGAAGGCGCCCAGAGGGGGGCTGCAAGGCCTGATTCTATCCTAAATTTGCATCCCCTGCAAAAATGCCCGAAATCTGCATCAACTAGTGATTTTAGAATTTTTCTCCCTTTTTTGGCTGTTTCCTGTCCCTCTCTCACCCCCTCCTCCTTCCAAAGACCTCCGATCAGGGTCTCCCTCCCACGGCGCGGCAGCTGCGGAGCTCGAGTGCTCCCCCCACCTCCCGGGCGGGTCTGTGTCAGCGTCTGAACAAGCGGCTCAGACCGTTAGACGCCAGGCCCGTGACGTCACCCATTCATAAAACCGGGACGGGCTGTCAGGCTGGCGCCGCGCGGGCGGTCGCCATGGAGACGGCAAACCCAGCTAGAGCGCTCCCCCACTGCGCCGCGCTCGGCCAGTCACCTGCGGACCTCTGGCGGGAAGCTGGGAATGCGCTCCTCGCGGGCGCGGTCGCTGGGCAAGGGTCACCTTACCTCCCCGGCTCCACACCTGGGACTCGCCCCCCAGGCTCACACCTCAGACCTCTGGGAAGTTTCTTCACCTCCTCCTCCGCACCCCTAGCTTCCCCCTCCCGCCGGGGGAGATTTGATCCCAACTCTGCAGCTGAGTGAAAAGTTAGTTGTCTCCGGCCCTTTCTGATTCCTAATAGAGTATTTGCCCGGTATTTGGATAATGACAGAAACGGCTTATTGAACTCTTAGTTCGTGCAAGGCCCTGTGTACTTCAGTGTGTGCAGCCTTTGCTTTTATCAACTTCTGTAATCCTGGCCACAACTCTAGAGGGATCTCTTTGGTTTCTTTATGCAAAGGAGGAAACTGAGGCTCAAAAAGCCTCCCAAGAACAATCGCTGTTGTAATGGCTGCATTATTATAACTGCGGCACTGTGGTGTAATGCGATTTCTTCCTGCCAGGGTAGGCAGTCTGGCTCCGGAGTCCTAGACTGTCCAGAAACGGGGGACATCGAAGTTTAGAATATCCACCCAAGGGCACACAGCTTTAGCAGGACTAAAATACTGTACCCACCAAGGAGAGAGTCGGTATTATGTTTATGGCCCCTCCTCCTCCTCCCCACCCCCCAGCAATTAATTCACTGGGTATAGCAGGTTTCCTTTTCCCACAGAAGTCTGGGGGAGGGGCCAGTGAACCTGGCTTCTGCCTCCACATGGGGGACCCAGGAAAACTGATCAGTGAGACCAGCTTCAAAGGAGAGAGACATTACTAATTAATTAATCAGATTCCTCATCCCCTTTACCACACCCCCCAAACTCTCCAAACTGCCTAAGCCTTGTTTAGCAATCTTCTGATGACTGAAGGGAACATTTTGCTGTGCAAAACAATTGCTAAAGACTTGGAAAGACAATGACCAGCCAGAGGAAATTAGAGTATTAATTCATTACCCAGTGTTTATTAATTGACCCAGCAATTCTACTTGCAGGCATCAATTCCAGAGAAACCTACACACACAGACACAAAGATGTCTGCCCAAGGATGTTCACTGAGGTGCTGTTTTCAAGAGGGGAGGTTGAAGTAACCTAAATGTCCATCAACAGGGGTATTACATCAATGCTGTGGAAGGTCTGTGCAGCAGGTGGGAAGTGGGGCTGAGAGATATCTAGATTCCACTGTTGGAGGTGAGACCAAGTATTAGACTGGGGGTCAAGGTAGAACCTCTTACATGTGAAAAAGCAAACATACTGCTCCCAAGTGCAAGCATATCTGGAAATGAATTTTTTAATTTAAAAAAATTTTTTTGAGAAATTAATTTTTTAAAAACAGGCAATCAAGCTGTGGGAAAAATTTCAAACACAGTACTATGTAATGTCTCCTATATGAAGTTCTAGAACAGGCACAACTAATCTTTGGTGAAAGAAATCAGAATGGTGGTTGCTTCTGGGGGTGGAGGGTGGGAGTTGCCACAGAAGGGGTGTGAGGGAACTTTCTAGAATGATGAAAATGTTCTATATGATGATGAGGCTAGTGGTACACAGTGCATGAATTACTCAAAACACACTGGATTGTATACGTTTGTGCATTTCATAGAATTTAAATTTCAGGGGCACCTGGGTGGCTCAGTGGGTTAAAGCCTCTGCCTTGGGCTCAGGTCATGATCTCAGGGTGCTGGGATGGAGTCCCGCATCTGGCTCTTTGCTGGGTGGGGAGCCTGCTTCCCCCTCTCTCTCTGCCTGCCTCTCTGCCTACCTGTGATCTCTGTCTGTCAAATAAATAATTAAAAAAACAAAAAGAATTTAAATTTCACCTCAACAGGGCCCCCCTGGCTGGCTTAGTCAGTGGAGCATGAGACTCTTAATCTAAGGATTGTGAGTTCAAACACCAAATTGGGGGTAGAGATTACTTTTAAAAAATTAAAATAGGGGCACCTGAGTGGCTCAGTGGTTTAGGCCTTTGCCTTCGGCTCAGGCCATTATCTCAGGGTCCTTGGATGGAGGCTCTCTGCTCCATGGGGAGCCTCCCACGCACCACCTGCTGCCCATCTCTCTTCCTGCCTCTCTGCTTACTTGTGATCTCTGTCTGGCAAATAAATAAATAAAAACATAAATAAATAAATAAATTTTATTCGACGGAAAAAAAAAAGATGAACAAACATAAAACTTGATGTCCCTCAGTGAAGACTGAGGGAAGGAGAACAATATAAAGACCTTCACTCTTATTCACATAGACATTTCATTCTTATATTTTTTTCCTGAGACAGTGTTATTGAAGTGTAATTGATGCACATTAACTGCATATATTTAAGGTGTACATTTTGATAACTTTTGACATGCATATATACCCATGAACCATCACCACAATTGAGAATATTAACATATACTTCCTCAGCTTTATTTATTTTTTTTAAAAGGTTTTATTTATTTATTTGACAGAGAGAAATCACAAGTAGATGGAGAGGCAGGCAGAGAGAGAGAGAGGGAAGCAGGCTCCCCACTGAGCAGAGAGCCGGATGCGGGACTCAATCCCAGGACCCTGAGATCATGACCTGAGCCGAAGGCAGCGGCTTAACCCACTGAGCCACCCAGGTGCCCCTACTTCCTCAGCTTTAAAAGCTTTCCTCTGGGGGCGGCTGGGTGGCTCAGTGGGTTAAAGCCTCTGCTTTTGGCTCAGATCACGATCCCAGCGTCCTGGGATGGAGCCCCACATCACATCTGGCCCTCTGCTTAGCAGGGAGCCCGCTTCCTCCTCTCTCTCTGCCTCTCTGCCTACTTATGATCTCTGTCAAATAAATAAAATCTTTAAAAAAATAAAAAATAAAAGCTTTCCTCTGTCTCTCCTAATGCCTCCCTGCCTCCTGCTTCCACCCAGTGTCCACACAACCATTCATCTTTCTCTATAGATTAGTTTGCATTTTCTAGAATTGTATATGATTGGAATAGAGTATTTACTATATATATATTTTTTTTTCTTTCCTATCAAAAAATAGCTTTTCAGCCTAGTTTCTTTCTTTCTTTTTTTTTTACTTTTTTTTTTTTTTTTAATTTGACAGAGAGACATCACAAGTAGGCAGAGAGGCAGGCAGAGGGGTAGGGGGAAGCAGGCTCCCCTCAGAGCGGAGAACCTGATGTGGGGCTTGATCCCAGGACACTGAACTGAAGGCAGAGGCTTAGCTCGCCGTGATTGTATAGTGGTTAGTACTCTGTGTTGTGAAGGCAGAGGCTTAACCCACTGAGCCACCCAGGCGCCCCTCAGCCTAGTTTCTTTAACTCCACATAATTATTTTGAGATCCATCTGTGTCCATTCCTTGTTATTGCTGAGTAGTAGTGGTATATGGATATGCCAGGGTTTGCTTATCCACTCACTTGTCCAGGACGTTTGGGTTGTTTGTGGTTTGAGGATAGGACAAATAAAACTGCTATCATCATTTGTGAACAAGTGTTTCTGTGAATCTATGCTTCTCTTTCTCTTCCGCAAATACTTAGTAGTGAAATGACTGGGTCACAAACTATTTATGTAACTTTTTTTTTTTAAGATTTATTTATTTGACAGAGAGAAATCACAAGTAGTCGGAGAGGCAGGCAGAGAGAGAGAGAGAGGGAAGCAGGCTCCCTGCTGAGCAGAGAGCCCGATGCGGGACTCGATCCCAGGACCCTGAGATCATGACCCGAGCCGAAGGCAGCAGCTTAACCCACTGAGCCACCCAGGCACCCTTTATGTAACTTTATAAGAAAACGCTAACTTGTTTTCCCAAGTGGGTATTCCATGTACATTTCTCTCTCCCTTTTTTTTTTTTTTTTTTTAAGATTTTACTTATTTATTTGTCCGGGTGAAAGAGAGAGCACAAGCAGGAGGGGGGAGAAGCAAGCTCCCCACTGAGCAGGGAGCCCGATGTGGGACTCGATCCCAGGACCGTGGAATCATGCCCTGAGCCAATGTCAGATGCCAGCTGACTGAGCCACCCAGGAGTCTCTCCATGTCCACTCCAATCAGCAACACTGAGGGTCCAGTTCCTCCACAGCCTCTCGAAGTGTTGGTATGATCAGTCTTTTTCGGCCATTCTGATAGAAGGGTTAAGGTATCACACTGCGGCTTTAATCTGCATTTCCCTAAAGACTAAAGATGTTGATCATCTTTTCGTGTGTTTATATGTCACCCATACATCATCGTCTTAGGTGAAGGGTCATTCACTTGTTCCTTAAAAAAAAATTAGGTAATTGTAGACTCACATGTCGTCACAAGAAATAACACAGAGAGATCCCTTATAGCCTTCACCCAGTTTCCCTGAGGTAGCATCTGGCAATACAATACCCCAGCTGCATTTCTCCAGCTTTACGCGCACTTGCTTGTGTGCGTGTGTTTAGTTCTATGCGATGTTATCCCACATGCAGATCCACACGACCACTGCCATAATGAAGACCCAGAATGGTTCCATCACAGAGGTCCCCCGTGCTACCTGTCAATCTTTTGGCCATTTCTTTTCATTTGTTTGTCTTCTTCTTATTGAGTCATAAGAGTTCTTTATATATTTCGGACACAAATCCCCAGACATATGATTTGCAACTATTTCCTGTGTCTGTTCTTTGCATCCTCTTTACAGTATCTTTTGAAGAACAGAAGTTTTAAATTTTGTTGAAATCCAGTGTATCAATTTTTTTTTAATTTTATAGATCACACTTTTCTTATCATATCTAAGAAATCTCTGCCTCATTCAAGATCACAAAGATTTTCTCCTCCTATATTTTCTAGATGTTTCATAGTGTTAGGTTTTACATTTCAGTCTGTGATCCATTACACATGGTTACTTCCTGAATATATATATGTGTGTGTGTATTTAAATTTTATTTATTTGAGAGAGAGAGAGAGAGCAAGCAGGAACAGTGGAAAGGGGCAGAGAGAGGGATAAGCAGACTCCCCGCTGAGCAGGGAGCCTAATGTGGAGCTCGATCCCAGGACCCAGGGATCATGACCTGAGCCTAAGGCAGAAAGTTAACCAACTGAGCCACCAAGGTGCCCCTCTTGAATATATTTTTATACAAAGATGTATTCATGTACTACTTTGTGTCATAAAAAGTCAGCTCCAAATGTTTAGTGTACCTCCCTCTGGCCTGACTCCTAGTCAGGTTGAGATTGAATGTCAATGACACTCTGCAGACAAACAGAAGAGAAAGTCAAGGGACAGTTAGGACCCCCAATAGTTAAGTGTACTTAACAGTCACAAACACCCACCTCCTGCAGGTCCTGTGCTGGCCTCGGGGCCATAGAAAGGAATTATTCTCACATTGAGACTATATTGAGAAATTTCCCACTAGGTGCCTTAGAAACACAAAGAAAGGAAGACATCTATCTTGGAGGAAATCAGAATGGCTTCCTAGAGGAGGTGACTTATCCTCTGGGCATTCTATGTAGGAAAGGCACAAGAAGAAATGGCCTGAATGAAGACAGGTGGGGCCACTGGTGTCTGGACAAACTTTGAGAATTTGAAGAGAAATAGCTGACTGTGGAAAATTGGAAAGGGCTAGAGTTCATGGTCCGACAGCTCAGGCTTCAAATCCTTATTATACTGTATCTGAAGGAACACCCTTCACCTCTCTGAGCCCCTGCTTCCCCACTGGCAAAATGACAGAAGTCCCCACTTCCCTAGGTTACTGTGGGGAGTCATTGAGATTAGGCTGGCAAAGTGCCTGCCACGGTCTTGGTACATAGTAGATGCTCACTAAACAGTGGATGGGCATAGCAACTGGCCAATTCCAGGCCAGACCGCTGGGACCCATTGGGTTACTTCCAGGAGTTTTTAGGGAACTCTGTGGGTTTTGAGGGAGCTCTGTGAGATGGGCTTCCAGATCCTCTGAAATGTTCTCTTCTCTGTGCTTGCTTCAGGCTTCCCAACTGAAATAGTTAGACCCTCCTATACTCAAACCCGTCCCAGGCACACGGGGGAAAGTTGGCTTCATTCCTTTCCAGAAAATGTTTGGTACTCCCAGACATCGGTTATCATCTCTTACATTTTTAAGGCCTGACAAGGAGTTTGAATAAAGACTGTCTGTTTATCTGGTTGCCAAATGGGCATTTTGCGTGCCCTCTCCCTCAGGGTGTGCCCTGAGCGGAGGGGGGGGGGTGGATGTGGGTGGGGGGGCAGTCTTCTCCTGGTCCTACATACCAGGTCAGCTGAGGAAAACAGACTCCTCTTTCAGTGGCCAGGAAATTTGAAGGACTCATTAAAAGAACCCTCGTGGTCCCAGCCCAGGGTTCGTGCCTGGGGTCTCTTTGGAAGCCCTTCACACATCCTTGGCACCGTCTGATTTCCCCAGCTCCTCCCTGGGGCTGGCAGTGGCTGTATTACTATCACGTGCCATTTCACAGATGAGAATACTGGGACCAGAGAGGAAGAGGGACCACGGCCCCTTTATACCTTCAAATCCTGGCTCCTCTACCAGGAGCCAGCTGTACCTGTTTCCTCATCTGTGAAGTGGAGATAATGCTTAGCCCTTTTGGTACCGTGGCTGGGGGAGTGAATAAGCTATGCCAAGAGGTGACATTATTTCTCTGTCTCCACATCTCCCTTTCTGCCTTCAAGTACCCTCCTGTGGCCTCCAGGGCTCAGGGACTCCCATTTTTTAAGTGCTCATACTGCATCAGGCATGGTTACAAGTTTTAACCAAAGACAGTGAGCTCAGGAGGGGCAGGGACCACACAGTCCTCTTCCCCGCTGTAATCCGGGGCTCAGTGCAGTGTCTGGCACCCAGGAGACACCCAGGGAATATTTATCCAACAAAGAAAAACAACCCATGACCTAAGGAGTAATGTTATGTTCCCTTTCCCACTGAGGCCACTGAGGCCCAGAGAAGTTGAGTGATTTGCTGCAGATCACACAGCTGGGATGTGGCATTGAATCTAGGGGGTCTGGCTCCCCGGGGCAGTGGCTGTGTGGGGCTAAGGGACTTGCGTGCATGCGTGTCTCCACTGCAGAGTGCATCCTTTTTGATGCGGGTTCATGTCCGGCCTGTTCACCACTGCCCCTCCCGAGTCTTGGCCTTGTAGGCTCCAGGGCGGGCCTGCCTGGGCCACGTGACCCGCTCTGTCCCTGGCCCGGCAGCTGTTCCCCAGATGTGCCCACAGCATGGTCTTCCAGCCGCCAGGCCGGCGCCTCTGGGCTGGGACTGCTGGAGCTGCGGGGGAGAGACCTTTGGCTCTGACTATCCCTGCCCCCTCCCTTGTAACAGGAGACGACAAGGCCCCCCTCTCCCCCCAAAACACAAACACACTCTACCCCCAGAACCCTGTCTCTGCCAACACTGCCTCTCTGCCCATCACACTGAGAATAAAATCCAAACCCCTCCCAGCCTGCCGCCCCGGCCCACAGCTACAGACCTCACCACTTGCCCTGCCCTTTCTCTCCCAGGCCACGGGTCTCCTTTCCTACAGGACCAGGAGCAGATCCTACCTTAGGGCGCCTCTGCCCTTGTTGTTGCCTCTCCCTAGAACACTCATCCCTATTGTCATAAGACTTCTTCAAGTCTCAGGTTAAATGCCACCTCCTCAGAGGCCTTCCTAGAACCTGCCTTGGGTATTCACTTTCATGCACATTTTCCTGGTCTTAATTATTCATAGAATTTATCTCCACCTGAAATGATGGATGTTTTCTTGGGCATTGTTCATCTTCCTCCACCCCACGCTCTCCCTGGGCTGTGAGCTCTAGGAAGGCAGGAACTGTGGCTCCTTTGGTCACTGCTATGTCCCTGGAGCGAAGCACAGGACCTAGCCCAGAGAGGGTAAGGGACTTGCTCAAAATCACACAGCACAGGAGGTGCCCAGCTGGCTCAGTTGGTAGAGCATGCAATTCTTGATCTCAGGGTTGTGAATTTGAGACCCGCGTTGGGCAGAGAGACCACTTAAAAAACAAAAAAAGAAAAACAGTTGTTGTGAAATTGCATTAATTATCAGTGATGTCAAAGTCACACAGCATGGTACCTAGAAGAGAGTAATATTTAGAGTAACATCTGTTGAATCAATGAATTAGTACCGTATGGCCCTCGGTCTCCTCATGTACAAAATGGGGACAACATTTCAACTTAACCTACGGTTATGACACTGCGTCAGTCCCCGGCACATGGTAAGTACTCAGAAATGGGAACTGGAACACAGATGTGTGTTTTTCCAGGGGTTTCATTTCTTTGTCCCCCAAACCCCACGGGGCCCTGGATGGGCACATGAGGGTGTGGAAGCTTCAAGTTCTCTGTCCTTAACAGCTGTGAACCCTCTCCCAAACCCCTTTCTCATGCTGGACCTCAGTTTCCCCATCTGCAGCTAACCCTCCTTCCCAGGGGTTCTTTGCTGGACTCCCGGGTCATTTCAGGGAGGACAGGGGTCCAGGCTCAGGTCCACCTTTTGCCTCTCATCCTGTTTTCCAAAGAGGCCCCAGAACAATGGCCAGGGAGGCTGGAGCCCGCCAGTCTGGGCCCCTCCCTGGGTCCCCTGCAGATGGAGGGGGGTGGGGACTTCCTGTGGCCTGACAAAGGACCACTGCTGTCCTGGGGTCTCAGGGGCTAAGAGGAAGGGCAGTCAGGGCCCAGGGATCTCCCATCTCAGGTCACTCAGCACAGTCCTGACCTGCGGGGCTGCACAAACACAAGCTGCCCACACCCACAGAGCGACACAGAGGGGCACTTCTACGCAGCCTACAGAGCGCATGTGCGCAAACCGCCAAGTCCACGGACAGCCACACCTCCCTACACACACCCACCACAGCAGCCCTTTGACGCACACGACGCAGCTACGCACCGTGCGTACAAGCAGCACGCTGACGTCACAGCGCACTATCCAAGGCTATACCACCAAGACACCCATGAATGTACAGGGACCAAGGAGGCAACACATCACAACGCCCTAAGATCACACCTGACAGAGCCAGGCTAAGGCAGCACACCACTATGACACCCTCCACGTACACGGCACACAGATGCACATATCCTGCTCGGTTTCGCCAAACACAACACACGCTCGCACCAAGGTGCTGACAAGCCGTGCCCGCGTCCTTGCAGAAGACAGCCCAAGGCAAATCGACAGAGCAGCGTCTGCAGCACACAGCAGACCCACGCCCACCTTCCCCAGTTCAAGTTCCCATACTGCCTTCTCCCACCTTAGGCTTCTTAGGTATAGACATTGCCTCCCCCAACACACACACACACACACACACACACACAAATTCAGAATCCTGCAGAAACCCCGAGGACACACACCACACACCACTTGACCATATGCATCCAGACCCCAGGAACTCAGGCCAGACAATGCAGACCTGAGCCTTGTCCAGGCCAGAGGTGTAGGACCTGCAAGCCACAGGCTAACGCCACGCCACTAGCCAGACTACCACGCCACCAGCCAAAAGTGCCCCAAGTTGGGGCCCTGCCCCTGCCACGAGGCTCATGCAGGGCTAGAAGTGGAATCGGGGAGACTGGGTAGGAGGACTGGGAGCGGTTTCAGTGGCTTCCCCCCATGACCTCCCTGGGAGAGAGGATGGACAGGAGGCCCCAGAGGGCCCCTCCCAGAAGTAACATCTCTCCTACCTCTCCTGCCTGGTGCCCGGCCAAGCCTGCCCCTGACTCACCTGCCTTCCACGCATCAGGCTCCTCCTCCTGCCAGAGGGCCCGGAACCTGGAACCTGGGGAGGGTGTGCCTCTCAGGACCAGCCCTGTTCCCTGCTGGCCCAGAAGAGCCTGGAGCAGTCCCCACCCTTTTAGCTCACCCCAACCCTAAGTACCCTGTCACTAGGGGGTGGCACCTCCAGCTGCGCCCTTGCCTCAGGTCGCAGGAGTGCCTATACTCCTCAAATACTATGACTCATGATGATAGCTCAAGTCTTTAAAAAGGCTTATTACTTTTTGCTGATGAAAAAGCAGAACTTTCTGGTTGAAAGGAAGTGACGTTTCAGAAACACGTAAGGAAGAAAGGGACCCTTTCCTAGAAGACTGCAGTGTGGGGTCTCTCAGAGAGCCAAAGAGCCCAGGGTGACATTCTGCCACCGCTGCTGAGCTGTGAGACCACAAGTCACTTCTTGTCCTCCTGTCTCAGGGTCCCCATCTGTGACCATGAGGGTGGTATGGGTTCCCGTATCTATGAGGCTTAAATAAGTTAAGTCATGTCAAGAGCTCAGAACAGTCCTTGGCAAAGTCCACGTTCAATAGATTCTGGTCATGATTATTGCCCTACCCACCCCCCTTTTTAAAGTAGGCTCCTGGCCCAACATGGGGCTTGAACTCATGACCCTGAGATTAAGCGTCACAGGCTCCACCAACTCTGGTTGTTATTAGTGCGGTGACTCTTCCACCTCTCCTCCAGGTAACCCCTGTTAAGCAACTAGGTATATGCTCCACCACAGAATTACAAAACTTAAGGACCATTAAGTGCCAACCATTCATTCCATAAACCATTAGCGCGCACTACTCTGTGCTAGGCATAACAGTGAAAGAACAAGATGTGGGTTCATGCTTTTCAGGGAGCTGTGTTCATTTGGGAGTGACCGAGTGGAAGTGAACAGTGCTGGCCAGGTGGTTCATTCCTGGCTGCTGTGTCCACACGCTGAGGACCCGGTTGCCACCGAAATATGAGCTGTTGCCGCCCCAAGGGGGTGCTTTGTAGGACTTAGAGAAGCTCTTTATTTTGAGATGATGAAGCCTTCCTGAGGACACGTTCTGTAACCCCTTCACCCCTTTGTGCTCCACAAAACAGGCAGCCTGCCTAGTGGCCCTGCAAACCTGGGCCTGCCTGGGGAGTTCCCAGTCTGGCGGGGGAGCAGGTCTCTTGCCAATGCTCAGTGCCCTGATGGGGTTGCACAAGGAGCTGGGAAAGCATGGCCCAGGAGGGACCTCAGATCGCCAAGAGAGGTCAGGGAGGGCCTTCTTGGAGGAGGAGGCGATAGCCCTGTCCGGCTGAGAAGAAAAAAGGGGAGAAAGGGCTAGGCAGATGCCCCTGAATCCTAGCATTTGCACATCTGGGATGCACAAGGGACCCAGCTGCCACATCAAACTGCAAAAGCCTGGAAGTCTGATAATATGCAATGTGGTAAGGATGTGGGAAAACTACCCTCATCCCCTACGGGTGAGTGTGTAAACTGGTATGATCACTTCCGAGCTCAATTTGGCAATATTGAGTAAAAGTGAACATTGGAGTACCCTCTGACCCAGCAGTTCACTCCCACGGACATTCCCCTCGAAGTCCTGCACACAAGACACCAAAGACATGGGCATGACCATGGCTGCTGTGCCCAAAGCAGCAGCAAATGGAAAACTCTCTACGTGTACCCCCCACAGAATGGCCAAAGAAAACAGGGGTGCCTCCACCGACAGACAGCAGTTCATGGGAATGAATGATCACCATGTGTATTCTGCTGGATACACGCAAAATCTGATGTTGCTTATGGAACCTGCAGAATGATTCTTTAAAAAGCATAAACACAAGGGCACTTGGGTGGCTCAGTCAGTTAAGCGGTTAAGCAGCTTCCTTCCGCTCGGGTCATGATCCAATCCTAGGGTCCTGGGATGGAGCCCTGGAGAGCCCCCACCCCCACCCAAGGCTCTCTGCTCAGTGAGAAGCCTGCTTCTACCTCTCCCTACCGCTCTGCCTGCTTGTGCTATCTATCTCTCTGTCGAATAAATAAAATCTTAAAATTAAAAAAAAAAAGCATAAACAGAAATACACACAAGCAATGCTACCACATTTATGTGTAGTAGAAGTATGAGGAAACGTGTCCTGTCATGGTGCCAGTTGGGGAGGAGGTGGCAAAAAGTCTCGGAGAAAGGGTCAGGGGCCCTGGTTACAAGGTCAGCGCCATCTCCAGAGTTTTATTTTTTTTAACGAAGATGACAGGGGACCAAATACAGCGAATGCCCACAATCGCTAGCTCTGGGCGGTGGGAACCAGGGGTTAGGAACACAAATCGCTGTTATCGGTAATTTTTACATTTCGCAAAACAAATTAGACGAGCAACGAGAGACAGGGGCATCTCCCGGCAGCGGGGCCCCGCAGATGCGGACCTGGGGGCTGGAGGCGGAGGGGTGCGCAAGAGCACCGGGACCGGCGGGTGCGGACTGCAGAGGTGGTGGGGGCGGGAGGCAGGCAGGTCTGCCGGTGGGCCGGGCGGGAAGAGCAGGAGGCGGTGGGGGGGGGCGGGGAGAGCCGGCGGCCGCCCTTTGGACTGGCAGCCTGGGGCGGGGACGGCGGGCCCAGCCGGGCAGGAGAGGCTTTGTTCGGGGCGCGCACCCGCCTGAAAGGCATTCTTGGGCACGGCGCCCCGCCCCTTGGGGACGCCTGGCGGCTGGATCTGCCGCGCGGGGCAGATGGGCCGCCCGGCTTCCCGCGCTCGACCCGTGGGAACCGAGCCTAGCGGGCGGGGGCGGGGGCTTCGGGAACCGCCCCGGGGGGAGGGGGCGCGTGCAGACGGGGCGGGGGCCGTGGGCGCCGGCAGATGGGTGGGAGGCCGGCCTGGGGCCCGGCGACAAAGGCTCGGGGCAGATGTTCGCGGCCAGATGTTCGCGGGATGGGGGGAGCCTGGGAAAACCCAGCTTGCTCTCCCGCCGCCCTCCCCCTGCGGCGGCCGAGGGCGTGCGGCGAGCAAGGTGCGGCTGGGGTGTCCACCGCCGGGGAACGACCGGGAAGGGGGAGACGAGGCGGGGTCTGAGGGCTTCTCTGGGGCAAGTTGTGTACCTCTCGGCCCGCCCCCACCCGTCCCACTTTCGGGCTGTAAAGTACGGGAGAGCAATCTGGGCGGAGCTCCCTGTCCCCTGCCCTCCCCCCGCCAGCCTCCGGTATTCGTGCGGCAGCCGGCAGGTGGATAGGTGGGCGTGTCAGTGCGCACCCCCGGAGGTACACCGCCGCCGCCGCCGTCATCATAGCACCAATACTGGCGGACATTTACTAAGCATTTATCGAGCTTTAAGTAATTTCCTTATTTAAGTTGTCACAGCCTCCTCTCCCCCCGCCCCACCCCACTCTGCGCAGAAGTTGCGCTAAGTACCGCTTCCAGTTGAGGAAGGAAGAGCCTGGCGGGTCTGAAGTACATAAGGGACTCGGGGAAGGTCGGGGAAGGTGACGACAATTTAGTGGCAGGGCTAGGGTTGGGGTTCAGGATTCTCATAGCGTGTGGGTTCCTGAATACCGCACCTGTTTTCTCTTCCTGTGGGCTAAGTGCTTTAGGAACCTTCTTTTACTTCATCGACCAGTATCTGTGGAGCGCCTGTCTCGCACCGGGCTCTTGGCACGAACACAGCAGGCAGGAGTCCCTGTCCTGGGGAGTTTGTGTTTGGGAGAGGGAGGCACACAATGGACAGGGTCAGTGCAATATATATTATCCTAAAGGGTGATAAATATTATGTAGAAAAAATAAGTCAAGAAAGGATGGGCTAGGGAAGCTGGGATTTGGCAGGGAATGGGGGGGGGGGTGTCAGCAAAGTCCTCTCTGAGAAGGTGATATTTCAGTGAAGAACTTGTTTTCTCACATCCTTCTGCTATCAAGGGAAAAACATTCCATGCAGAAGTCACAACCAGTGCAAAGGTCCTGAGGCTAAGACTAGGTGTTGAGCCTGGTGTGCTCAACAAGCCAGTGTGACTTTAGCCTGCGGAGCAAGGAGGAGGGTGCTAGGAAGTGAAGTCAGGGAGATATGGGGGAGGGGGGGTTGGGCATAGCTGCTGTCATGTAGACTACAGTGAGGACCCCTGTTTACTCTCGGTGAGGCAGGAGCCATGGGAAGGTTTTTTTTGTTTTTTTTGTTTTTTGTTTTAAGATTTTATTTATTTATTTGACAGAGAGAGAGATCACAAATAGGCAGAGAGACAGACAGAGAGAGAGATGAGGAGAAGCAGGCTCCCTGCTGAGCAGAGAGCCCCATGCGGGACTCGATCCCAGGCCCCTGGGATCATGACCCTAGCTGAAGGCAGAGGCTTAACCCACTGAGCCACCCAGGCGCCCCTTTTTGTTTTGTTTTAAAGATTTTATTTATTTATTTGACAGAGAGAGAGACACAGTGAGAGAGGGAACAGAAGCAGGGGGAGTGGGAGAGGGAGAAGCAGGCTTCCCAACAAGCAGAGATCCAGATGTGGGGTTCCATCCTAGGATTCTGGATCATGACCTGAGCCGAAGGCAGATACCCAATGACTGAACCACCCAGGCACCCCATATGGAAAGGTTCTGAGCAGAGAGGACTGAACTGACTCTGCGGAATCTCAACAACTCTGTTGCTACCTCTGCCAGTTTACTGCCCCCCTGTGTGAGGCGTGGCTCTGCCCACCCAGGCATTATGTTTCTCCATTTGAATAATGACAGCCCTTGGTTTAGATTAGAGTTTGCTTCTGGGTAGGTTTCAAAGGTGGGTGAGTTTGGTGCTTTTTTTTTTTTTTCTTTTTTTATTTTTTTTGGTGGTGGTGGTGGAGGGAAGGATCCACAGCTTCTAACACATTACCAAAGGGGTCTGGGAGGGATGTATAAAGTGTTCACAGCAGATTTGTTCATAAGAGCAACCAATTGGAAACGATTTAAGTGTTCATCAAAAGGAGAATGGTTAAATAAACTATGAAATACCATGTGGCCCCAGGAAATCATGAGACAGCACTTTCACTTTCAGGAATTTATACTAAGGACACACTCTGATGTGGGAAATGATGTACCTACAGGAAGAACAGACAATTGGAAAAAACCCATATGCTCATCACTAGGGGACTACTTGAATGAAGAATGTTCTCTTCATATAATGGACTGCAAGCTGCTGTAAAAGAGAAGAAACCGCCTGCTATCCGCATTTGCTAAGATCTCCAAGGTACATTGTTAAGTGGAAATAAACCCCACATGAAGTGAGTTACACGGTATGCGTAGACTGTCACCACTTACATTTTATTTATTTATTTATTAAAATATTTTATTTATTTGGCAGAGAGAGAGAGAAAGATCACAAGTAGGCAGAGAGGCAGGCAGAGAGAGAGGGGGAAGCAGGCTCCCCGCTGAGCAGAGAGCCCAATGCAGGGCTGGATCCCAGGACCCTGGAATCATGACCTGAGCCAAGCCACTGAGCCACCCAGGCGCCCCACTACTTACATTTTAAAAAGAAAAAAAAAATTTTTTTTAATTCAAAGAAGGGCACCTGGGTGGCTCAGTCGGTTGAGCAGTTAAATGTCTGCCTTCTGTTCAAGTCATGATCCTGGGGTTCTGGGGTTGAGTGAGCCACATATCAGGCTCCCTGCTCAGGGGGGAGTCAGCTTGTCTCTCTCCCTCTGCCTCTTGCCTTGCTTGTGTGGTCTCTCTCTCAAACAAATGAATAAAATCTTTAAAAAAAATGAATTAATTAAAAGACAAAAAAGAAAAGAGAAGAAACAAGATCATACACCTGTTTCGAGTTTGCTTATATCTCACTTTGAGACTGATCACCGTCTTTGCCTCTGAAGAGGATAAGTGAGATGTCCACACTCTCAAAATATTATGCTGTAGGAGCGCCTGGGTGGCTCAGTGGGTTAAAGCCTCTGCCTTTGGCTCAGGTCATGGTCCCAGGGTCCTGGGATCGAGCCCCGCATCGGGCTCTCTGCTCAGCAGGGAGCCTGCTTCCTCCTCTCTCTCTGCCTGCCTCTCTGCCTACTTGTGATCTCTGTCTGTCAAATAAATAAATAAAATCTTAAAAAAAAAATTATGCTGTGAGCATGTATTATGTATTCAAAAATGAAATGAAAATGTAAAGGGGAGAGGTCTAGACCAAAACAAGATGAAGGGGGAGGGCTGTATCCCAGGAGGGACTGTGTGGTTTGGAGACCCCGGTGGACGCTGAGTCTGAGAACTGCACCTGAGAATCGGAACCATCTGGAAGTGGGACCCAGAAGGGGGTGGCCCTTGGAGGTAGTGAATGCCAGCCCTCCCCTGCCCCCCGCCCGGCAAGGGGCTCAGAGACAAGGGTCTCTCTAGAATTTCCTTTCCTTTTTTTTTCTTTTTTTCCCCTTTAACAGCTTTATTGAGTTACAATTCACATATTATACAATGCACCCATTTGAAGTGTACAACTCAGTGGTTCTCAGTCCATCCTGGACCTGTACAACCTGTAGGACATTTTCATCAAAATGTTCTAAAGGAAGAGAAGTCCTGCTCGTTTTAGCAGTCATGCTCCATTTGCCCAACCTCTCAGCCCCTGGCCACTAACTTAGTATCTACTTTCTGCCTCTAGATTTGCCTATTCTGGATACTTCATATGAGCAGGGGCCTCAGACTGAAGGCGGACCTTCCCTTTTTATTGTATGTACTTTTGTATGATCTGCTTTTTCATAACAAGCTATTTTTTTTTTTGTATAAAATCTGATTAAAATGATAACAATCATTGTAGAGAGTTTGGAAATATAGATCAGCTCTAAACAAAATTAAAATCATTCTTAATCCTATCCCTGCCCCCATGAATGCAGAGGAAACCTCTGAATATTCAAATGTGTGTCAGGGGTGCTGGATTTGGGCAAGCTGCAGGAAGGCAATTTCTGCACCAGAGAGCAGCAGGGATGGTGGGGGCAGAATCTAGTGATTTCCATGGCTCTGTTTATTTATTATTTATTTATTTGAATAGATAATGCCTTTATTTATTCGTTTATTTACTTATTTAGATCAGCTCTTCCCCCAGTGTGGGCTTGAACTCAGGATCCTGAGACCAAAAGTGGCATGCTTGAGGGACTGAGCCAGCCAGGCGCCCCCAAGACTCCATTTAAAGAGGCAGTGAGGGGGCGCCTGGGTGGCTCAGTGGGTTAAAGCCTCTGCCTTCCGCTCAGGTCATGATCCCAGGGTCTAGGCATGGAGCCCCGCATCAGAGTAAGCAGTGCGGAGACAGTTTGAAACCAGGCAGGGCCCAGGGCCTGGCACGCACGAGATGCTCAGCAGAGTGTAAGAGATGAGGAAGCCGACTCCACTACCCAGAGAATAAAGACGGGTGCTTTGATTCTCAGTTACCTCCCCTGCTCAGTCCTCCGTTATTAGGCCCCTACTGTATGCCAGGCTGTCTGGCCAAGTCCTGGGGAGATAGAGATGAGTAACAGGTAGGCCTTCTTCCCTTCCTAGCTCCTTTAAGAACTTTCTGTAACCTTTTCCAGGGTCATTATCTCACTCAGTAATTGTGATGGTGATAATGATGGTGGTACAGATCTAATATGGTTAAGACTTCAGGCTCTGGGGTGAGGCAGAACTGGATTCCAGTCGTGACTCTGTTGCTCCGAGGGACGGTGGTGCATGGGGCACTCTGTCCATCTTCCCCGGGCCTCTGCGTCCTCTCCTGCAAATGGGATCCTAGAGGCCACACTCCAAAGGGCTGTGGTGGGGACACACTGTGACAAGGAGCTCCCTCATCATGATGACTGACAGTTTGCCATCTGGCAGGCTCATTGCTGCCCACAGCCCATGCTTCCCGGAGCCTGACGCTTAGCGCCATTCCCCAGGACATCATTCCAGCCACACCGGGACCCAAGTACCATCGCCTCCATTTTGCAGATGAGGAAACTGAGAGCTTAGACTGCTGTAGGGGGGAGCAGTTGAAGACATGGGTGCCCTCTCCATCTGACTCCCAGGACCGGGGGGCAAATGGGGCTGGGGGCTGGGAGGAAGGGGCTCTTCTCCACCCTCTCCCTCCCTTCCCTGGGAAAGTCCAACAGGTGGCAGGCTAAGGCACTGGGGGCCATTGTGCAGGGGGCCTGGGAGGGTCGGAAGGCCCAGTGTGTGTCTGGGGGAAGATGGATGCCTTCATTACCATGTGAATCCTGGGAAACCACGCTGAGGCTGGGTGGTGGGTGGGCGTGGGCCCCAGGGCTGGGGGCTTGGCGTTCTCAGGCCTGGACCACACAGCAGCTGGGAAGGGGGGGTCCCCGTGGAATCCTAAGGGGCCCATTAAAAAAACCTAGATAATGGGATTTCCCCTCTTGTTTAATTTCTTATTTTAGGACATCTCCATCCTGTGGGTCTTGAGAGAGACACCGACTGAAAACAAAAAGATTTTTTTCAAGGACACCCCCCCCCACTTTTCCCCCTCTCAGTTGATAGTGTGCACATTTGGGCCTGAACAGTTTAAGTCAGTTTAAGTCAGAGCCTTGCTCTGCTTGGGATCAGCCGCTCTGTGGGGGCATTTTCCTGGCTGTTCCTTGAATGGCTCTTTCATTCTTATAAAATCTGTCCTAGGTAAACCCAGGGGGATTAGCCAAGAGTCGGTGAGCAAATTGGGAAAAGCAGGTTTTAAGCTTAGAGACAAAGATATCATCAATTTGACAGGAGCAGAAAGGCCGGAGCCAGCGTTTGGAGGGGAGGCAGGTGGTGGGGAGAGTAGGAGTGATCAGAACGACAACGATGTCCAGTGACGTTTCCGTGTCTCACAGATGAGAGAACCGAGGCTTCAGAGTGACCTGTGCAGAGGGGAGCAGGGACCAGAGAATGAGACCTGGAACACGGATTTACACACAGGAGGGCAGGAGGAAGGTTGTAGAAGCTCCTCAGGGCTGAGCCTTTCCAAAAACCTTTTCACAAGCCCAGAGGCTCTCCCAAGTCACACACGATCCTGCTCTCTCTCTCTCTCTCACACGCACACACACCAGTGCAGGCATTTGCTAACAAATGTTCTCACAGACACACACTCTTTTTTTCTTTTCTTTTCTTTAAAGATTTTATGTATTTATTTGAGGAAGAGCGAATGAGAGACACCGCAAGCAGGGGGAGCGGCAGACAGAGGGAGATGCAGACTCCCAGGGCAGGGCTCCGTCCCATGACCCTGGGATCATGACCTGAGAGGAAGGTAGACCCCTAACTGACTGAGCTACCCACGTGCCCAGGCACACACTTAAAATACACAATACACGTCCACGCAACCAGGCAGGGAAACGTCCACAACACCATCCACAGAAGACCTCAGCACCCTCACGCTTCTGCACACTTGTGCAGACCTGGACACACAGGGATTCTCCCAAGAATATATTCATTCTCCCTCCGCGTGCGCGCACACACACACACACACACACACACTCACACACACACTTCCAGAGAAGCCCGGAGGATCCCTCCTGCAGAAAGGACTGGTGGGGGAGAGGCTGGACTCCGGCCCCAACTGCCCCAACTCCACACTTTGGCAGCTGGCTTCCCAGCCTTAGCTCTGGGGGTTTCTCTACTTCCCGCCCCCCATGTATGATGCGAGTGTTCCGTGCACCTCCACCTCTCCCCCATTCCAGGGCCCTCAGTGGACCCTGGGGGAGCCGGAGAAACGGTGGGCACCCAACTCTTTAGCAGCAAGGGTGGGCACCTTGCCTGCGAGGGACAGGAACGTGGAGGTCTTGTCTGCAGAGCCAAGGAGCTCGTTCTTCTCTGGGTCCTGCCCCACCCCCAACCCCCACCCGCCGGGCAGGGCTGTTCCCCGGAGGGTGCAGGGCCTGGCTCCTCAAGTCTCCCAACTCCGGGGCGGGCAGGGCACAGAGGGGAGTGAGGAAGGGCTCACCGCGGAGCCCAGCGGGCCTCATCCGCCTCGCGGGGGTCTGTCTTCACATGCAGATAGCCTGTTTGTCTCACCTGGTCCACCTTTAAATAACAAAAAAGGTTGGAAGCAGTCAGGGTTTTAGATGAGAGTCCCACTGACCAAAATGGGAAGGGGAAAGTTGTTAACAGTGGAAACAAACTAGATGTCAAAATAGATGCCCAGTAGATACAATTTGCCTTACAAAAAAGACATAATAAGCATCAGAAAAAAAGAAAACCAACAACACTGAAATCTATGTTGAAGTGTCAACAGCGATGATCTCTGGGTGGCAGGAATATACTGCTTTATTTTCCCTTTTAAAAAATATATATATATATTGTAATTTTCTCCAAGGCATGGATATAAGCTTCTGGATAATAAAAGGTTTTTGTAAATGATTATTTAATGACAGAAAAAAACAATTATAAGGGGTGGTGGCCACATGTGAGCCCAGAGCTTGGGCAGGCCGTTGGATCGCTGTCTGTGCAGGTCCCTTTTATCCCTTCGGTCCTGTCTGTATAATGAAGACTTGCCACGTGGAGGGTGAGGTGAGGTTTAAGAATCTAACTCATGTAAAATGGTTGGCACACAGTAAGTGCTCAATAAAGGTAGCTCCTTTTTTTTTTTTTTTTAGAATTTTATTGATTTATTTGAGAGAGCAAGAGCACGAGAGGGAGCAGGTGGGCAGAGGGAGAAGGAGAAGTAGACTCCCCGCTGAGCAGGGAGCCTGACATAGGGGTCAATCCCAGGACCTCAGGAACGGGACCTGAGTGGAAGCAGAAACACTTAACCAACTGAGCCACCAGGCACCCCAAGTAGCTGCTCCTTTTCTTCTCCTAGTGCAGGTTTCTCTTTACATTGCCCAGTAGGGATCGGACACCTCCTGGGTGCCTGCAGGGAAGGGTGTGCTCCAGGCCCCTAGGCTAACTGCATGCGCAGGCTCACACACTCCCCCAAAGTGTGGAGCATCAGCTACATGCCAAGCACATGCAAACAGGAGCCAGGCCTTTGGCCCAGAGCCTCTTGGTAGGAGGTGCTGACACCATCTCCGCTCTCCACCCTGCTCAGCACTCTGGTCCTGAGCCCCTTCAACTCAAAGATGCTGGAAATCTAGGCTTTTTTTTTTAAGATTTTATTTATTTGACACACAGAGAGAGATCACAAGCAGGCAGAGAGAGGAGAAAGCAGGCTCCCCACTGAGCAAAGAGCCCAATGTGGGGGCTAGATTCCAGGACCCTGAGATCATGACCTGAGCTGAAGGCAGAGGCTTTAACCCACTGAGCCACGCAGGCACCCCTAGGCTTTTTTTTTTAAGATTCTATTTATTTATCATTTGAGAGAGAGAGAGGGAGAGAGAGAAGGAGAGAGATTGGGAGAATGAGTGGGAGGAGGGGCAGAGGGAGAAGCTGACTCCCAGTGGAGCAGGGAGCCTGGGACTCCATCCCAGGACCCTGGGATCATGACCTGAGCTGAAGACAGACGCTTAACCAACTGAGCCACCCAGGCGCCTGGAAACCTAGGATTTTCCTAGCATTTCATTGAGGCCCAGGATTGCTTCACGGGTCTTAGGACATTTTTAAGGTTGAGAGTGGTGTGGGTTGAATACCCTTCAGGGGAAAGGACATTGATAAGGGGAGTTGGGACACCTGGGTTTGTGGCTCTGCCATGCTGTGGAGGGACATGTGGATGGATGTGGGTCCATCGTTGGCTGGCTTTGAGTTCCCAGTCTCTCTTTTCCATTCATGTCCATGGCCCCTGTCCTTTTATCACTCAGAGCATCATCATCTGGGGCCTGCAGCCCCACTCCTGGCTTCCTGACCTCCATTTCTAAAGCTCAGAAAGGACTATGTCACTCTGCTTAGAATCCTTCCTTGGCTCCCCACTGCCTCCCCACTGCTTAGCCTGGCTACGCTCCTTGGCCTGGCCTATTGGACTTGCTCACCTTTTCCTCTTTCTCTCGCTTTTTCTCACTCTGCTGGCTTTTTCTCACTCAGCCTGGGATCACTCCTGGAAGCAGTGATCCCTCCTCTCTGTATTTAATTTGGAGTCCAACAAACTGCCATTCAAATTGCATCTTTGCCATTTCCTAGTCCGTTGTGATCCTGCGCAGCTTCAGACCCTCTCTGATTTTTAGATGCTTCCTTTGTCACATGGAAGTAATAGTTAATATTTCATTCTGCTAGGGCTGGATTTCTTTTTATTCTCAGTTATATCTGTATTGTTTCAATTGTATTTGTTTTTGAAAACTATGTTCACCTGGCTCAAAATTTAAAAAAATACAAAATATACAGGGGCGCCTGTGTGGCTCAGTCCGTTAAGTTTCTGCCTTCAGCTCAGGTCATGATCCCAGGATCCTGGGATCCATGGAACCTTTCATTAAGCTCCCTGCTTACTGGGGAGCCAGCTTCTGTCTCTCCCACTCCCCCTGCTTATGTTCTCTCTGACAAATAAGTAAATAAAATCTTAAAAGAAAATAGAAAATATACAAAAGACTACATATACAAGGGAAATTTCCTCCCAAATTGCCCTCACATTTACCTGAATAGTATCTCTTTTTACACATCTGGTGGATACTTCCATAGATACCATCTATTGAGGACCTGGACCTGCTATGTGAGCTTCCCATGATTATCTCACTTAATCCTCATAGCCACGTACCAGGCATATGGGGAAACAGGCTCAGAGACAAGAAGACACTAGCTTGCATCTATATGACTGGTGAGCGGTAGACCCAAGATAACGTGTGTTCGTTTATGAAGTGCCTGCTATCAGTTAGGTCCCTGGGATTGTTCAATACTTGGGACTTTCAACGAATACTGAGTGCCCTCATGTTTTGGTCGCTGGGCCAGGCCCTAGGTTACAACAGTAGGGAGGACAGCTCAGCTCTCCCAGAGCTGGTATTCCAGTGGAAAAGGCTCCTCCTGGTCACCCCATTTCCCGGGTAAGGAAACCAAGGAACAGAAGAGCAAGAAACTGCTTACAGTCACAGGGCGGTAAGAGAAGAGGTGGGAGGGGCTACGGGATGCTTCCATAAGTTAGGCATGTGAATTTTTTCTTTTAAGATTTTATTTATTTGACAGACGGAAATCACAAGTAGGCAGAGAGGCAGGCAGAGAGAGTGAAGGAAGCAGGCTCCCTGCTGAGCAGAGAGCCCCATGCGGGGCTGGATCTTACTACCCTGGGATCACGACCTGAGCTGAAGGCAGAGGCTTTAACCCACTGAGCCACCCTGGCGCCCCGGCATGTAATTCTTGATATGGGCTCAGGTCATGCTCTCAGGGTCCTGGGATGGAGCTCCATAGGGGCTTCCTGCCCACCGGGGAGTCTGCTAGTCTCCTTCTCCCTCTTCCCCTCCCCCTGCTCACTCTCTCTAAAACAAGTAATTGTCTTTAAAAAAAAAAAGAAGAAGAAGAAGAAGAAGAAGAAGAAGAAGAAGAAGAAAAGAGCTAGGATAAACAGACCCGTCTCACTGGTGGGGAAACTGGGGGACACAGAAGGGGAGGACCTTGGCCAAGGGAACCCAGCTAGCGGTGGCGGATCCGGGAGTCAGGGCTCTCACGGTTAGACGGCCCCTCCCCTCAGGGGGCGGTCCCAGGGCGGACCCCGCCCCCGGCGCTCGCGGCCGCATCCCTGGCAGGCCCAGCGGCCGTTTCCTGCCCGCGTCGCTGGGCGGGCGGCCGGCCCATCTGGCGGCCCCCGCGGGGCGGCGCGGGGAGGCGGCCCAGACTCGCTGGAGCCAGGCGCCGGCCCGCGCCCCCCGCCCGCCGGGGGAGCCCAGGTGTGGCCGCGGCGGGGGTGGGGGTGGTGCCTTCCTTCCCGCTCGGCCCTTCCTGACGCACCCGGGCAGGATGCAGCCTCGGCCTCCCAAGACCCGGCCTGGAGTCGCTGAGGGAATCCCAGCGGTGGGAAAGCCTGACGGGTCTGAGCAGCCCCCGGGATCCACTCGTTGTGAGACTTTTGGGGAGGGTGGTGGGGGGGGGAAGTGCTCAGTCTTCCCATTTGTGCAAGGACGCATGAGTTCTGACCTCCTGGATCTCGCAAGCTTTCGCCTTGCCTCTCGGGTACCCCAGACAAGACTGGGGAAACCGGAGGCACCACTCCCGTCCCAAGTGTTGACTTGACATTTTTCACTTGTTCAGCCACTTTTCTTTTCTTTTTTAAAAATTTAAAGGTTATTTATTTGGCAGAGAGAGAGAGAGCTCTCAAGTAGGCAGAGAAGCAGGCAGAGAGGGAGGGGGAAGCAGGCTCCCTGCCGAGCAAAGAGCCTGATGCGGGGCTCGATCCTAGGACCCTGAGATCATCACCGGAGTTGAAGGCAGAGGCTTAATCCACTGAGCTACCCAGGCGTCCCTGTTCAGCCATTTCAAGTCTGTTTCAGCGCTTGACATTGTGTTCCCTGCTGTGCCCAGCTTCTTGACCAGTGCCCAACTCATTCCTGGTGTTTAGGCCTGAAAGGGTATCTCGAGGCTTTACCCCCAGAAGTTGGAGTCGCGCTGGGAGGCTCCCATTTCACAGCTGAGGAAACGGGACAGAGTGGGCAGGCCCCTCCAGTCAGCGTGGCAAGCCAGCCCTGCTCCGCCAAGACGCTGACCCTCTTCTCCAGCGCTGCTCCCAAGAAAGGGAACCCGGAATCCAGCAGCCTGATTTATGTCAAACAGCACCTGTGGTGAACATCATGGTCTTCGAAGCCAGGCATCCTGGGTTCAAATCCCCCCTGGGTACTTAATTCTCTCTGCTGCAGTTTACTTTATCTGTAAAAATGATGGTACTACCTTATGGGGTTGTTGTAACGACTAAATATTTCAAAAATATGTAACATATTGCTAGAAACATGTTAAGTACAAATAAAATTGTATTAGGGCTCTCAGCAGGGCTGGTCTTCTCCCTTGGAGTCCCTTTCCACCTCCTGTGGCCAGAGGGTAACACCTAACAAATCAGGGACAGGACTTGGGGATTTTGGAGCAGTTTCCCAAGAATCCACTCCCACCCGGGGTGAGGCTGGCACTAGGCCCATCCAGAACCCTACCCAGCCACCCACCCCCACCTCTCCAGCGTGCAGGCTCAATCCATGCCCGGCCTGGTGCCATTTTTCCATGGGACTCTGGCGGTGGCGGTTCACATCTGGAGTCTAGACTCGGAGGCTCTGCGGGCCGGGCCTACCGCCCGGGCTGGGCCACCGCTGCCCGCTGTTTGCTCAGCTGAAGCTGGTTAATTGGAATTAGAGTGGCCTCTGTGGTGCCGGCTGGCCGGGCGGGCCCTGGATGGCCGCTGCCGAGGTCTGTGGAACATCTGGCCAGGCCGGGCCGGTCATTAGGTGGCAGGCGCCCGGCGCCACTGCCACCTCAGCCTCCGCCGGGGGCCGGCGGTGACTCAATAAGGCCTTTGTAGGCCCTGGGCCGCAGAGCCAACCATGCTGTGTGCCTGGGCTGCCTGCCCCATCTGTTGCCCTCAGAGGGGCCTTGTTCCAGGACCACACGGCCTCCCCTCCAGAGGTGGCAGGGGTCGGCAGGGATCCGAGAAGCCCCTGAAAGGGACCCCCTGGCTGGGAGAAACCTTTGGGATCTCCTAGCCTTCCTTTCTGTCTCTATAGGCCCAGAGAAGTGGGGCAGCTATCTCAAAGGTGTCCAGAACACTAGCCAGGGACTCAGGCCCAGGGTCCTAGAGGGGAGCTGCACAGTCCTTAGGAATTCGGGAATTCAACATGGACTGCTTGAGGTCAAGTGCACATCTGTGGTAATCCACCTCAATGGTCTCATCTGCACAATGGGGCTCATACTAGTGCCTGGAGCCCAAGACTGAAATGAGGTGAAATCTTCGAGTGAGGTGCTTGGGAACAATTTAATACACGGATACTTCCCATTCTCTGCTCATACCTGTCTTTTGGCCACCTCCGAACTGTCTGGAAACCAGTTATTTTCAGCCTTTGAACCTGAAGCTTGGGCATGAGCGAGCCCTGTGTTGGGAGCTGGAGGTCCGAGTCCTGGGCTGGTGGTCACCCCCTTCCACCTGTTTTCTCCACCCAGTGACCCCACAGCAGGCAGGTGTATAAGGGCTGGGCCCACCCCTTGCCTGGTCCACTGGGGATTCTTGCAGGCCATGGCTCCTTGCTGTCTTCAGCAAACTTTCACTGGGCCCCATTCCTTCCCATTCCAGCCTCTCAGGGGCCCTGGCCCTGTGCTGTGACTGGCCTCAGTGTGCGGAGCGGGTGGCTTCTAGCATCAGCATCCTTCTGGCCTTGCATAGTCATTTTGGGAAGAATGCTGGGAATGAGCAGAATAGGAATGATGGGGCCGTGATCTCCAGGGCGATCTAGAGTCCATGTGCTCTCCAGCTGAAGCCATAAAGACCTGGCTCCTGCCAGCCTGGGAATAAAATCTAAATTCTTCCCTGGGATCCATGAGGCCCTGCCCATTTCTCTAGCTTTGCAGATACTGGTCCTCTTGCTGAATCAGGTCAGCTTTTTGGTACCCTCCCTTGTTGTCTCACCAGGGTAGGTGGGTGATACATGGAGCACCTAACAGCCTCACTGCACCCAAGTGTTGTGAAGAATGTGAAGAAAACTAAACGAGGGGGTGGGGGTGGGGGTGGTTATGAAGGAGGGCTCGTGGGCCCCCTCTGGTGGCAGGAGGCATCCCTGGCGTGCTGAGCTAGCTAGGCACTAGGCGGGCATCCATGAAGATGGAAGGACCTGGAGGTCAGGGTCTCTCCCTGAGGTTGTGAGTTCCTAGTTCCAAGGAAGGGGCTTCCAGGCAAGTTTCTGAGTGGCAGGGTGAGCGCTAGTAAAGGCAAGATGCTGGATGCAGAGAATCCCTCCAGGGGCACAGTGGCCTATCTGAGCAATGGGATGACATTTTTTTTTTAAGTGGGCTCCACACTGGGCATGGAGCTCAAGCCCCAACCATAGGGCTTGAACTCACAACCCCGAGATCAAGAGTTGGACACTTAACCGACTGAGCTACCCAGGGGATCCTGGGATGAATTTTTAATGTAAGGCAAAGTCAGTCCACAATACAAAAATCTAAAAATCAGACCCACTTTTCCCGCCTGGCATCTGGGAGGGTGGGGGAGTTGGGGCTTCTTTTGCCTGCAGGGGATGAGAAGGGGCAGAGGAAGGCCAGAGAAGGGGGATGAGGGAACCAGGCCATGGGAGTCCCCGCAGGAGGGATCCTGTTGCCCCCGCCCCTCTGCTGGAGCTGCCCAGCCTCCCGCACCCTCGGCCTCCGGCGTCCTCTGCCCGTGCAGGCCTGTACTGGCCTGCCTCCGCCTGCCTGGCCTGGCCCTCAGAGGGTCAGGCCCCAGCTGTATCATTTCTCCTTCTTCTCCAGCCCCTTCGATGCCGAGGCCTCTGTTCCCTCTTTGGATCCCTCTGTCACTGCTGCTGCATCCTTAGGATTTGACTCCTCATAACTGACCAAAAAAACAAAACAATAAGAACAACACCTTTAGAGGAGGGGGAGTGCAGAACTTCCAGGCCCCACCTCGCCACCATCCCAGGAAAATCCCTGGGCACACAAGGAACACCAGCCTGGCATTCACGGCCCAGCATCTTCCAGGCTTGGCCCCGGCCCCACCGTATGCCCTTCTCAGACAGGTTGCTCTCCTTTTTCTGTGCCTGGTGGTGCCAAGAGGTAGTGGAGGGCAGCGGCAGATGGAGGAGAGGTTGGGCTTGGGTGGATTAACTTTAAGCTTCTTGGACCTTCCACTGGAGAGAGTAGGGAAAAAAATGGGGCAGCCAGGATGAGGCCATGGGAGGGGGAGCTGCTTCCCAGGGTGCGTGGCAGGTGTCAAACAACTCAGCCCCAGGACGCAGGCAGGCAGGGGGCTGCTCTTCTGGGAAGTGGCAAGGTGCCACTCTCGAAGGTTGCCACCCTGGCTCAGGTCTTGCTATGGGCCCCATTTATTGAGCAACTGAGTTCACGCCAAGGACAGTACCTGTATCTCTTCCCCAGGTCAACCCCAGGAGGCAGGAATGTGCCCACTTAGATGAACAGAGAGAGGTTCTGGAAGAGGAAAGTGACCTGCCCAGGGTTTCTTATAGAGGCCAACAATAAGAGCATCTATTCCTGAATGATGAGGGCCGTTGCTCTCTGCTCTCTCACATGAAGCCCACACCACTGGCGAGGACAATGAGGTTCTAGAGCCCAGCTCCGGCCCCGAGGCTGGGTATGGTGACTGCCTGGTGACAGTGGAGGACTTGCTGCCTACCCCTAGCAATGCTCCCGGCCCCATCCACTGGAGCTGGGGTGTCTGCCCTACCTTGGGCCCCGGGGCAGTGGGGGGAAGCGGGCAGGTGGGCACCTGCCGGGCATTACATGGCGCTGGGATTCTGCGGGCGCCGGCGGCGAGGGCCAGCTAGCTTCTGCTGCATGGAGTCGGCCAGGCTGGCGGGGGAGCCCGAGACTGTGGGGAAGTGGGTGAGCCTCGGGGTGTGAGGCAGGATTTCCGCCGAGGACTCGTAGCTGTGTGAGAGACAGAGAGACAGAAAAAAAGAGATGGAGAGGAAAAGACTAGGGGAGGAAGGGAAGGGGACAGAGACTTCTCTTGGAAGGAGCAGGGAGCAGAGCTGTCTTATTTTTATCTTCCTCTGCATTTTCAGACTCAGTGCGAAAGCAGCTGGACTTACTAGGTGTATAGAAAAAAGATGCACCCATACAAAGGGACACCATGCAGCTGTGCAAAAGAGCAAGGATGTTCGAGATGTGCAGGTGCTGCTGCAGAAACACCTCTGAGACCTGCTGTTTGTGTGAAAAATCCAGATGCAGAACACTCCAAAGGTGCTTCCATCCATGCAGGAACGCGCATGCGTGCTGTGGTGTCTGTGAGACAGCGCTCTGGGGTGGCTGCGGCGCGAGGGGGTTTTCCCTCTCCTGGCCATGGCATTTTGAGCCATGTGAGTGTGTGAACTAAGTGAATTAAAGAAAAAGAGCATCTCTCAAGGGTGAAGTAAAACAAAAGATAAGGTGGAGAATTAGGAAGAGAGCTGGAGAAAGAGAGAGACAACCTGCTCTTTCACCTTAACCCGAGAACCTCCTGGGGGCAGGGGCAGAGGGGCAGAGTGCCCATGTGGCAGAACAGTTACGGAAAGCAAGCACTGAGCAGGTGCCCTCGCTCTGGGAGTTTAGAGCTTGACCCTATGTGGACACAACAGGACTGGGACTGATGGGGGGATGGTGACCGCAAGGCAGGGATGTGGCTGAGAATGGACGAGCCAGAGGGTGAGGGTAGGTGCTGAGCTCAGGGATCAGATCCCATCCGTCCCCACATCTGCCTCCAAGGTCACCCCCCAGCCTGGCCTCAGAGTCCACAGGGCTTTGCCAGCCAGGAGATATGGGCAGGCAGCTTGGGAGCCTGGGGCTTCTAGGCAAGACAGGGAGGGCAGAGGCAGGTACGGAGGAGGGGTGAGTCACAGGTTCCCTTGCAGGCAGCCAGGTGCACAGATGGCCCTGGCAGGCACTCGAGGGACAACTTGGAGGCCAGGCAGGTGGAGCTGGGCGGAAGGCCCCTGAGTGGGCAGCTTCAATTGCAGTTGGCAGCTATTTCTGGGTCCCTGGCAGGCGGGGTCAGTGGTGCTGGGGAGCAGACACCTGTTGGAGTCACGCAGGCCGTGGGCTATGGGTGGGGCTGTGCACAGGGTGTGGCAGAAGTGCATATGGCTACGGGGAAGGGGTATGAGTGCAAGTGAGACACTCACTGAGACAGAGCTATGGGTGAGAGCCACTGAGGCGGCTCAACAGGGACTGACACCTGATTTCCAATCTGGGGCACCTCCTACCACACTAGGATCCTCCCTATTACTCACATGGGAAAGCTGAGGCTGGGAAAGGGAAAGACTTGCCTGAAGTCACATGGTGTCACAGGCAGGCTGGGAACCTGGGGCTTCTGACAGTGGGGCAGCCTGGGGCGGGAGGGAACTACACCAGCCAGTCCCTTCTGAAGACCCAGCAGGCATCTGGATGTGGGGGCTGCCCTCCCCTGGCTCCCAGCCCCGCAGAAAGGTTCCCACTGGTGCCACAGGCCAGGCACCCACGTGCTGGCAGAAAGGACAAGGGGTGGGGCCGGTGGCAGGAACAATGTTCCCCTGGAGACGTGTACAAGCAGCCCCAGCAGGCTCCACGAATTGCTTGCGAGTGCACCTGTGCCATGCAGGTGTCTGCCCCCCGCCCTGCCTTACCTGAACATCTCCGTCACTTCCCCCTTCGCCAGTGCCACCAGGACAGGAAAGCCAATGCAGGCGGGGACCAGGTACAAGAGGGCAGGCTGTGAGAGAACAGAGCTGGTGACCAACTGCTGGGTGGCACACCTGCTCAGGGCCATGACCATCATTCCAACCTTCTCCGGGGAATGACTGCTCAGGTTCCTAGAGCTAGTCAGTGGGTGCCTGGGCCTACACCTGGAGCTCCTGACCGCCTGAGCAGAGCTGCTCGTTCCTGGGAGGGAATGCAAGGAACCCAGGAAAGTCAAGCATGCAGGGCTTTAAAGGTACCCAGGCGTCTTGCTGGCAGTATCTTAATGTCCTGGGACATCAGGTTCAGTCAAGCAACCTCCTGAGTCCACCCTACTCCCAGGGATTCTGCTTCCCTCATCTGGGGGTGGAAGTTTGCTCCAGGAGATGCTGTCAGACGCCGTTACAGTAAGACAAGCTAGGCAGTCCGGCTCTAGAGCCTGTGCGGAGAGTCCTGGTGAAGCTGGGTTTAGAGGACAGGACGGAGAGCCTGTGGTGTACACTAGCCTGAGCTCAGCCTCCTGAGGAACATTTCAGTCCATCTCCACATCCCCTATGACCACCCTCCTTGTTCATACGAGGAAGGCTGATGCTTTGGGAGGATAGGGGACAGTACAGACCTCAGATATCTAAATGGTCAACGGGGGACTGGACCTCAGGCATATTGGATTCTAAAGCTATTCCTTTCCCTGTAGCCCCTGAAAGCTGAACACTACTTTTCAACCCTCTGTGACCTCTAGTGCTCCCAGTGGCCTAAAGTCGCCCGTGAGATGTGACCCTGCTTCCTTCTCCAATATTACTTGATTGGCTCTACTCTGGTGAAAATGACCTTTAAAAAAAAAAAAAAAAAAGATTATTTATTTATTTATTTGACACAGAGAGATAGCACAAATAGGCAGAGCGGCAGGCAGAGGCAGAGGGAGAAGCAGGCTCTCCACCAATCAGGAAGCCTGATATGGGGCTTGATCCCAGAACCCTGGGATCATGGCCTGAGCTGAAGGCAGATGCTTAACCGACTGAGCCACCCAGGCACCCCACAATGACCATGTTTTGGTCCTTCTTGTCACCTCTAGCCACAGGACCTCTGCACATGCAGTTTCTGCTGCTTGTGACGCTCTTCCCACTTCTGCCTAGACTCTTCCTCCTTCAGGCTTCTGCTTCCCTCCTACTTTCGTGGGGAAGCCCTCCCTGGCAGGGAGCCAGGCCCTCTTGTTGCCTACCCTCCAGGCCCCTTGCCATTCCCTGCAGCATTCTCTGGCAGTCCAGAGCGGGACATCGCTCTGCCATTACAGACCTCAGTCTCTCTGCTGCTAGGCTGTCACCTTCATGAGGGCAGAGTCCCCGACTGTCTTGGTCACTGCTCTATTCCTGGCGTTCAGAAGAGGGCCTGGTAAGTAAATGGCTTCCTCATGGGTGCTCACGAAGTTAAGAGGGTGTTCTGGAGATGACTGGGGTAAGGGTGAGGAGACCCCACTCCTAAGGCAAGTGAGGTCAGAGAACAGGGCTCTAGAGCCCACCAAGCCTGACCTTCAGACCATTTCTTGGCACCTGCTATGTGTGGCCTGTGAGCCACACTACTTCATACGTACTACCCTTGGAGCTAAAAACATAATCTGAGGCTTAGATAGGGATAAGGACTTGTCCAAGGTCACATGAGGTATGTAAAAGTGGCAGAGCTTCTCCCACTGTATCGGGGATTTGCTATGAGTTAGGCTTTGCATAGGTCAGGTTTTAGGCCTTTTGGATGGCAACAGAATGACAATGACAAAAGTCTACACCAAAGTATGTGAGAGGCAGCCAAAGGAGTACTCAGATGGAGATTTATAACATAACTCTAAGTGCATTTATTAGAATATAAGACTTGAAATAATTTTAGATTTCAAGTTAAGAAGCCAAAAAAAGAGGGGCACATGGGTGGCTCAGTCAGTTAAGCTTCAACCTTTGGTTCACACTCTGGATCCAAGGGTCCTGGGATCAAGCCCTGCATCAGGCTCCCTGCTCAGAGGGGAGCCTGCTTCTCCCTCTGTGTGTGGTCTCTCATCTCCCTCTCTCAAATAAACAAAATCTTAAAAAAAAAAAAAAAAAAAAAAGGGAAAGAAAAAAAAAAAGCCAGGAAAAGAATAAGACACCAAAAAGCAGAAAGAAAATAATGATGGTAAAAGCCCAAATGGGGCGCCTGGGTGGCTCAGTTGGTTAAGTGACTGCCTTCGGCTCAGGTCATGATCCCAGGATCCTGGGATCAAGCCCCACACCAGGATCCTTGCTCAGCAGGGAGACTGCTTCTCCCTCTGCCACTCCCCCTACTTATGTTCCCTCTACCACTGTCTCTGTCAAATAAATAAATAAAATCTTAAAAAGAAAAAAAAAGCCCAAATGGATGGAACAGAACATAAAGCAAATATAAACTCATCAGAATTTAATTTCTCAAAAGGCCTCCTCACACCCACTTTGCAGACAATGAGACAGAGAATCAGAAGAGGGAACTCCTCACACAGTTGGCCAGGATGTGGCTTTAAGTACCTCTCCGTCTCTAAGTCTTCATCAAGGCCAGGCCAGGCAAAGTAGAGGGCTTCCATGGGAGGCGGGGTAGGGGAGAGGTGGTATAAGTTTAGCTTCCCCGAGGCCCTGAGAGCCAGGAGCCACTGAAGGGCTGCTGTGGGAGGTGGTGAGGTTGCTATTCTCAAGGCACCAGGGGCCTGCTCCAAGGTCAGTGCTGAGCAGAGGCTGGGATGTACAGCTCCAGACAGCAACTGGGTGGTAGGGCTCTTGACATTCCACCCGGTGTCGGCTCTGCCGTGTGACCCCGACTAAACTGCTTCCCTCTCTGTACAATGAAGACACCCGATCATCTTGAAGGGCCTTTCTAGGTGGCTGCCAGACCCCTGGCTTGGAGTGGGATTTAAAAAAAAAGATTTATTTGAGAGAGAGAGAGAGAGAGAGAGTGCATGCATGTGAGCACAAGCACATGGAGGGGCAGAAGGAGAGGAAGTCTTAAGCAGACTCTACATTGAACATGCAACCTGATGCCAAGGCTCGATCTCAGCACCCTAAGATCATGACCTGAGACGAAACCAAGAGTAGGACACTTAACTGACTGTGCCTCCCAGGCACCCCTGGAGTAGGTTTTTGATAGAGGCAACAAGGGCTGAAGACATGGGCAGTGGTGACTCCCACCTAGGGAATTGCTGGCACTGGGGCTGCATGTGTCTTAGAAAGGAAGAGGGTCCTCAATAAACAGGTCCCCTTGTGTCCTGGATCTTCTTTCCA
This sequence comes from Mustela putorius furo, assembly GCF_011764305.1. Classification (NCBI taxonomy): domain Eukaryota; kingdom Metazoa; phylum Chordata; class Mammalia; order Carnivora; family Mustelidae; genus Mustela; species Mustela putorius. The sequence continues at coordinate 1,550,736 of NW_025421464.1, read as the reverse complement.
AGATTTCCAGGGAGATGCCGAGGTGGATGATGGGACAATGGCTAGGCTGCTGCTGGGGCGTAGCACAGGCCTGGGGCCAGGGTTAGGAGTCCAGGGCTCCAGCTGGGGGCCTAGCTCGACTTGCTGTGTGACCCAGGAAGTCTCGTCTTCTCTCTGGGCTACAGCATGCCCACACAGAGGACCTCTCCAGCCAGGGTGGGAGTGCCCAATGGGGGCCGGAGGCGGGGGCGGGGGGCGGGGCGGGCCGGCTCAGAGTCTAACCAGGTAGAAGGCAAGGCTGCCACCTGGTGGCCACCGGGGGAATGGCGCTCAGATTGGAACAGATGGGGCTGGGAGCGGAGACTTCCCAGAGGCCTCTAAGCTAGTCCCCCCAAGCCACGACCAATAACTCGGTGACCTCCTCGTTGAGTGTCACTCTTGGCTGACACAGCTCTCCAGGCTATTTGGAGTAGAAATGAATGAGAGGTGGTTTCTCACTGAATCTTGGTTTCTCCACCTATAGGCTAGGGGGGACCCTGGACCTTGGACCTTCTGTAGAATGAGAGAATACTATCTACTTTGTAAGTATCACGGATACTATAGAGAGTAAGTGAGTTAATGAGCAAAAGAGTTTAGCATAGTGCCTGCCACACAGTAACTGCTCAACGAACAGCTACCGTGATGAATTCAAAGGTGGTTTCTCAGTGGCTGGTGGCCCTGGGAAGGGGGGAGACCAGAGGGAGTGGAGGATGGAGGGGACAGTGCCAACAATGACAGCGAATACGACCTGGGCCAGGCAAAATTCTGAGCACTCTCCTTATACTAACTCATTACCTCCTAAAAAAGCCCCAGGCTGGCTACTATTACTATCCTGATTTTTAAAAAAATTAATCACCGAGGGAAATCAAGTATAACTTCAGCAAGCTGCCCAGAGCCCTGCAGGGAACAGATGGAGGAATGTGGACTTCCTCCTACCTGTGTCCCTTCAGCCCTCATTCCACCCAGCCTCTCCCACCGCCAGGGGTCCAGAGCCTGGGTTTGGATGCCACGTGACACAGGTTTGGATCCAGGCTCTACCACGTGCTGGCCGTGTAGCACATAACCTTCATCCACTCATGAGGGCCCCCATGAAGAACTCGGCAGAGCCTGGCACATGGGATGTGCTCTGATTTCCAGTAGACGGTAATCCTGTCTGCTGGCTGTCCCCTCTCAGTCTTACCCTCTTCGGGCCACAATGACCACTCTCAGCCTTCATCCTGCTCTGATTCACTCTAGGGCAGCTCACTACCCAACGTGCTGGGAGGAGGGTGCAGAGGCTGGCCTGACTGGGGAACCAGAGGAGAGGGCCCCTGACACCTCATCACTCATCTGGTAAGGTAGGCACTGGGCCAGAACACCCAACATCCACCCCAATACTGTTACGTCTGCCCCACTACAGAGGTACAGAAGCCAGAGCCCCTCTTTCCTAGACTCCTTGCGGTGGGGGCCACAGGACACTGATCTGGCCCGTGAGATGAGAGCAGCAATCTGCCAGGAGGGTTCTGGAAGGTTCTGTCTTCCTGATGAAGGCAACAAGCATAGCTGGTATTTGTGCTCCTCCCCCTTGCCACTCACGTGCCTGTGCTACCTGGAGTAGCTACTGGCATCCTGCAATGGCCGCAGGTGAAAGGCCACGGGTCACAGACGTGCCCCCGCTGACACTGCTGGGGAGCACCTACCCCTGGACTGCTTGTGCATGTCACAACAAACAAGCCCTACATACGGAAGTCCCTGCTAGCCACAGTGGGAGCACTCACCACGCATCCCCCCCAGCACGCAGTACAGCTCCACTCACCTGGGCATGCTTGAAGATGTGCATGATGAAGATGGTGAGGCCCAGGCCAAAGATGTAGGCTGCAAAGCTGGTGTAGAAGTAGGTGTGAGTGTTCTTCTTTAAGCTTCAGGAAGGTGTGGGGAGAAAGAGGAGGAGGGTTAGTTGCAGGCATGGGAGGAGCGCCATCTCTTCGGAAGGGGGAGCTGGGGAAGACCCTGGAGGTGTGCGATGGCTGAAAGGCTGGCACTGGGCATGCATCCCGGGACTGTCCCAGCTATAGGTCTTTGGACAAGTCACTTTCCTTCCTTAGGCCTCCATTTATTCATCTGCAAAATGGGAAAACCATGATCCATCTGCTCAGTGACTGTGAATATCAAGGGCCATAACCTAAAACAGTGGCTTTAAGACCTTAGCTACCATACAAATCACCTAGAGAGCTTATTAAAAACCCCCCAAAACAAAAAATCCCAGGTCCAATTCCCCGGGGAGTCTGACTGATTAAGTCTGGGGCAAAGTCCAGGAATCTGCATTTTGAGAAGCCGCCCTGGTGAAGCTACAAGTCACACTTTGGGCGACACTGATGCAGAAGCTGCACTGCTGACTTCCTCCTTTCCAGAGCAGTGGCCATAACAGATCAGGGAACCTGTCGCACATGCTAAGTAGCTGCTGACCATGTGGATAAAGTACCAGGGGCTTCCGGGAGGCGAGCCATCTGAGAGGACTGAATCACACTGCCATTACCGGACTCCCCTTCACGACCTCATCTCTGTGACCTCTGCGTGTCCCTGGCACCCAGCACAATCCCCTCGGCACCCCCCGACCCCGACCCCAGCTACTGCTGAGCCCGGAGTTGCGGGCACACTGGGGGTTCTGCTGTCATGGAGCCTGGGTGAAGCCGACCACTGTGGGCATGCGGCACAGATTCCAGAACGAGCTCGGAAAGGCTGGCAATCCTGCCCATCCAGGCTAGGAATGAGGTTCTGCTTCTGAGGGTGCTGGCAGCCAAACATGACTTTGTGTCGCTAGTCAGTGGCCCAGGGACGCTTGTGGGTTCTCTTTGCGTCACCTCTGCACAGCCAGAAGTACAGCTGGCTGGCACAGACGTGCCTCTATTTACTGACTGGCCAGGTCCCTCCCAAAGGCCATGGATGTAAGCAGAGGCAAGTTTCACAGACAAACCCGATTTCAGAGACACTGGTACAGTTTCTTGTTACCACTGTCAACACTATTACTGCTTTTGCAATTATGAGGCACAAGGAGATTAATAATAAAGTTCACAAACCACCTTGAAATTTGGTGCACATACTGAGAACCTTCCACTGGGAAGACCGCGCCACCTACTGGTGGCACGCCCAACTGCATTAACAGTGGAACCTTTCCTGTTGGAAATGGTGACTGGAGTTGGCCCCTTCCCGCTCCTTGCTCAGTTTCCACAATGGACTCCAAAAATCTGAGTGAGGGGAGCACGCAGGGAGCAGCCGGAGAAGCTGGGACACAGTGACCTGAGCCTGGGCTGATAATGCATGATGACGACTGGACTGCAGCTGAGTCTCCCTGTGGCTCTGTGCTCAGCGCTCCCTCCAGGTTTTCCTGGTAATGCCAAGGTCTGAGCTCTTGTTTACCACAAAAGTTAAGAATGAGAAACCTTAGCCCAGAAAGGTCAGATCACTTGCCAAGGTCACGCAGTGAGAAAGCACTATGAGTACCACTAGGACCTTCTGGGTTTAAATCCATTGGGAGTATGATCCTTTTTTTCTTTTTGGCCACACGGTCTTTGAACACTCAGTACGTCAAAGTGCAGATAAATCAGAATCGCACCGGCCACTGCGGCGGCGGAAGGTCTGATCAGAGGTCACCTCTTCTAAGCTTCTGAAAGCCACCAAGGATCCTCTGGGGTACCCTGCCTAGGGAAGACCCCCCACTCATGGAGCTTGAGAGCTAGAGTTTCAAAGTAGCTTACCTGATGTCAAACCGTAGCAGCAAGGCAATGAAGATCCCTGCGGGCAGAGAGCCAGGGTTAGTGGCAGGGAAGCCAGTACCTTGGGAAGGCCTGGGGGATGGAGTCTCCCGCCTGGGATGGGGAGGAGTGGGGTAGTGAACGAACACTCAACCTGGTGTTCCCAGTCATGGAGCAGTCACTGGGGCCAACACTGCCGACCGCCAGCAGAAATCCTGTCTCTCTACCATCAGGCCTCCTCAGAATAAGAAGGTCCCAGGAGTTAGCTTTGGTCTGGGACTACACTGACATCACATAGCACCCTACTGTGTCACACTGGGCCCATCTACCCAAATGTTTATGGAGACCTTCTAAGTACCAGGCCCTGTAGACAACAGGAAGCAAAATCAATGTACCCACAGAACTCAACCAACGTGACAGGAGGTGGACATGGCGATCAAACAGGAACAAAATTCACTCGGAGATCCTAACTGTGAAAGAGTGCTTTCTATGTCATGGGTAGGTATATCTGGGGATATGCCAGGCGAGGGGTCATGGGTGGAAGAGGAAGAAGGGCTTCTTTAAGGAAGTGAGGCTTGCCAGGGAGAGGGAACAGCACATGCAAAGGTCCTGAGGGAAGAGGGGTTAGGGTGTGGCATGGGCCAAGGAGCCAGGAAGGCTGCGGCCCGGAGCAGGAGATGCAGGGGATGGACCAGCCAAGTGGGGCTGTGGGGCACAAGGAGGAACTGGGTCTCTTCCCTGAGTGAGGGAACACATGGAAGAATTCCGAGTAGGGGAACAACCTAAACAGATTCTGGGAACAGACCTCGTGGCAACTTTTAGTTGGAGGGTAGAGGAGGGGAGGCTCTGCGGGAGGGCGGGGGAGAATGACTCACTCTGCCCACCCACTGCACCCCTACTGGCACTTCCAACCCCAGCCCAGACACCCCAAAAGCCCAAGACTCTACAAGACACAGCCAGCCGGGCCAGCCTCTGTATGCTACTCACATACGACGACCATCTGTGTCTGTCTCCCTGTTGGTCTCAGGGTTCAGACAGGGCAAGGGCTGAGCTGATCAGAAGCACTGACTAGCAGCATAGGACTTACTTTATTTTATTATTTATTTATTTTGAAAGATTCTATCCTTAAGCAAGCTCTACCTGATGTGGAGCTCGAACCTACAACCATGAGATCAGGAGTTACACGCTCCACCGAGCCAGCCAGGTGCCTCAGCAGATGACTGATGTTTAATCGGGAAGTGAGGGAGTCTCCCCAGAGACCTGGGGACTGTGTGTGAGGAGGAAGTGGGTAGCTGGAGAGGGGACAAATGCCACCTTTCTGGAAACAAAGCTGGGGACTCAGCATCCCCCCGGCGGACGAATTCTACAACTGTTCTCCAACTCAGAGCCTTTACCGCCTGTCAGGCACCTGGTCCTCACAGCAGTGCTCTACGGCAGCCAATGCTTTGAGGGATGTCACTGGGGCGCTGCGAGGGTGCAGTTGACTTTCAGCTACTGAAATCACCAGAAGACTTAGATACGTAGGTACACGCAGGGGTGTCCTGTGCACACCCCAAGTCCAGAACCATGACCACCCAGGATATTGGGGAAGCTGTGGGGTGCCTGGCGCAGCCCACGCCCTGCACAGCGAGCTGGCTGCTTTCCAGGACTCAACTTCTTCTGCCCGATGGAGCTGCGCGCCCCCCCCGCCCCGCCCCGGCCTCACAGCCCTGTGAGTTATGGAGAGTCTGGGGTTCAAGACCATCCCCCTCACATGCCCAGGAACTCGAGCAAGTCTTTTTGAGTCTCGATTAGCTCATCTGTAAAATTGAAATACCTTTACCTCACTGGGCCTCGAGGAGCAGCAAATCAACAATGTAGGAGAAGCAGCTCGCCCGGGGGCAGGTGCCCAGCAGATGCCCGAGAGCCACAGTGGCTGGGGCGATCACCTGCCTACTGCTGCCATTGCTGTTACAGGCCATTTCTGACAGGGGAGGCTTTTTCTGCAGATGGGTGACCTGGGGTGGGGGCTTGCTAGTGCATGAAGCTATGAAAGTCCCTTTACTTCCAGGCCTCAGTTTCCTTGCTGTAAAGAGATCACCTCTCCTTCACGGCCACACAACACCAAAGTGTCGCAAGGGAAGTGGCTGTGCCACCATCCCAGAATATTAGAACTGCCATCGTTTCTTAGAGTGAAACACAGGCTGGCTTTTCATTTGCTCTGTACTTTCTTCTTTTAAGCAAGCACCAGGGGTGCTTCTCGTCCTTGGACTCTGAGCCTCTGGACTACAGGAACAAGTGTGCCCTTCGGATACCTGCCACCAGGCCCAGATCTGCAGAGACACACATCAGCCATGGCAGTGGCTCGCAGAGCAGCAGCTGGGCTTTGCCCCAAGGCTTTGGGATGGTAGCTGAGGCTGCCCCAGGGTCAGGCCATGCTGCGGGGCCCCAGGGCTGTGTGCCCGGAGCCCAGGTGCACAGATGAGCACCCACATGTGGACGGCTCTGTGATCTGCTCCCATGAACAAGCCCTTTGCCAAGAGGACAGGAGTGCCCGCTCATGGTGCCCCGCGTCCGTGCATGCAGGCACGCTGTCCCTGGGACCGGGGGAGGAGGACCCTGGGGACGGTGGCAGTCCCAGTGGATAGGTCCTACTGGGAAACACTGGCAAGGGGCAGGCACGCGCGTGAAGGCTCATGAGATGTGCTTCTCACACAGACTTCAGTCTGTCACAGACACTTCTTTTAGCTGTTCTGCAGTAAGGACTATTCATTCAGTCAGACCAGAAGCTCTGTGAGGACGGTCTTGCTCACTGCTGTCCTCCCGCACCCCCGCCACCCACGCCCCCGTCCCAGCGGCCCGGCTCAGCACCTGGCATGTGACTGGTGCTCGACCCTGGGCTGACACGGGCTGGGTGTCTGCAATCTCCGTCCCTTCCCCACTCCCAGTGGTGATGCTGCATCGCAGTACTCCTCTCCCCCCACCCCAGGTCCCTCCAGCACTCGCACCGGGGCCCCCACCCCGGCCCGCTCACCCGGAATGACGATATCTCCGAGTCCCAGCATGGCAAAGTTGTCCGCTTCGAGGCCCTTCTCCAGCAGGTCCTGGGGAAACACCACTGTGGGGGGAGGCAGGGATGCAAGGAACGGGTGAGAGGCGAATTCCGACTGTCTATCCCCCACCTCTGTTGCATGAAACGCACACACCTGCATTTAAAGATGGGCGAGCGTGGAGGCAAGAGGACGGGGACAGGCTGAAGGGCAAAGTCTCCACCTGGAACCACAGTAGGTTAGAGGGGGAGGAATCTAGGGTCACCTAGATCAAATGCTGCCTGCCTTCATGGAGCTAGAACTCACACAACACACCATTCCAGTGCTCTTTGGTAGCTATGGAAGCCTCTGGGGATGTGGGATTGACCCTAAAGCCACACAGATGAAAGGGACCAAAGAGCCCACACAGTGCTGACATCTACTTGGCTTTTCATCTCGCTCTGGCGAGGGTGGGGACAGGTGGTGGCCTTGCTCTGCGGCAAAGGGAAGCCTGGGCTGGAGGCCCTTCCTGGATGTGCCAAACTCCTACAGACTCCCTACGTAGAGCCCCTCACTCAGAGATCAAGCTGGCCCACTTGTTTAGACAGTCAGTCACGGATGGACAGAGACGCCTCCTCTGTGCCCGGTTAATGGCAAGAGGTGGCAGAACTGGATCTCATCCATAGTGCCTTGCTGTTTTTTTCTTTTTAATCTTTATTTGAGAAAGAGAGCTAGAGAGCACAAGGGAGAGCAGGGAGGTGGAGGGAGAGGGCAAGGCAGGCTCCCTGAGATCGTGGCCTGAGCCGACGGAGCCATCCAGGTGCCCCTCCATAGCTCCTGTGAGCAGAAGAGCACTTAGGTGCGGGCTCCGAGGTGAGACTGCATGGGTCTGAATCTTGGCTCTGCTCTGTGACTTTGCACAGGTTACTTAGCTGCTCTGTGCCTCAGTTTTCTTACCTGTGAATAGGTACAAGAGACCTGACCCCACAGAATTGTGAAAATCGAGATGATTTGCACACATTGTTTAACTGTCACCCCGTATCTTCTTTATCAACCCAGTTCTGACTTGGGGTGCAGCAGCCTTCCCAGGGGATGGATCCAGTGGCACAAGACTGGGGCAATCTGGACAACCCCGGCCCCTGAATTCCCAATTTCCCTTCCAGCTAGGGGTGGCCACATGACCCAGCTCCGGCCAAGGATACGTAAGCAGAGGTACGCCAGGGTTTCTAGGTGAGCCTGTGCCTCCCTAACGAACACACAGATGCCCTTCCCCATCTACTTCTTTCCGCCCTGAGTGCTCAGTCACTGTGACTTACAGATCCCCGCATTCGATCTTCCCAGTCCTGGTACCATTCAATTCTAAGAGGCGGATGTGAAAACCAGGGCCCAGAGAGGTGAATGAAGATCTTCCCAAAGGCCACCCAACCAGCTAGTGTCATATCTGAGATTCCAATCCAGGCAGCCCAGCTTAAGCACTCTGCTATCCTGCTTGAGCACCACGCCTAGCAGTTGAGGGCAATGGGCCTTCTCCCCACGCTAGAACCCAAGTTTGACAGTGTCACTGCCCTCTTCAGAGCCTTCCAATGGCTCATTCACTGCCCCCTGGGCAGTCCAGGCTTCCTGGAATGATACTCTTGGCTTCCCAAATGCGGCCACTTTTCTGCTGCTCTCCTAAACTCAGCCACGTTCCCTCCCCAATCTCTCTCTGCTCCCAGGGCCCTCCATGCATTTCCCTGCCTCTGCCCTTCGCTGAAGCCCTGTTCTCTCTTTCAAAGGCCTGCCCTGCCCCTGCCTCCTTGGTGAACACGTGTTCTTTATCCTTCATGAAAGCTTTCCTGGCACCCGGGCTGGCTTCATCTATCATGGCACGTGGGGACCGGGGCCGCCCTGGCTGGCTCAGCACCTGTTCTCCTGCCACAGAACAGCCTTGCTTTTACACCCCCGGTTCTGGGGGGCTGCCAACTCAAAAACTCTGCTCCCAGACACTGAGGAGGGCCATGACCCAGGCCCGTCCACTGTGATCCTCCGTCTCCCCAGCAGGAGGGCCTGGCTCAAGGGCCCATTGGTTTATTCAAGCCAAAGCTGGCTGAAACTTGTTTCACTCCAGTCACTGAGCTGGGACCATCGCACCAGGGAGCAGTGTGCATCCAGGAGTGTCTGTCCCGGATGTCCTTGGTGAACAGCTCACGGAAGCCCATCTGCAGCAGCAGCAAGACTTTGAGGACAATAGCTCTTTCTCGATCCTCTGAGGCCAGCTTCACTCTGGCTGCCCAGTGCCCACGGTGCTCACTTCCCAAGACCAAAGCCTTGCCAACAAGACTCTCCCCTTATTTCTTGCTATCAGCCTGACTCATTCCATCCTCTTCTTTGGGTCTCGTCATCCCAGGAGGGGACCCTTGAGTGGTCTGAGCCTTAAACTTAAACCTGATCATGACTCCTCCCCCGCCACCCCCAAAACCAGTTTGGGTTTGGGTCTGTGCGGGGAAGAACTCCTTCTCTACTGAGGCATGAAGTTCCTTCTCTCTGTCTCTGGGCATGGCTGAGTGAGGAGTCAGTACTAGGAGCTGTGGCAGCTAGCTTGGGACCACGAGGCCATGAGCTGCAGGGACAGGTGGCCGCGCTGAAGACGGTGGGGTAGACACTGAAGCCAGCCAGCTCTCGGTGACGGCACTCGGTGAGGGCCGGTAATGCATGGCCAAGCCGAAATGCTGTGCCGCGGGCCCGCTGCAGAGAGGGACGACACTCCTGTGCGGCTTACTGATGCCTACATGCCCATCACTGGATTTTCTCATCTTTATAAACAATGGGTAGCTACATGGAAGAACAAAACCTGAGCCGTGTGAGGGGTGCAGGACAGACCATGCAGGCTAGCGTGCCCAGTGAGAGGCTTTGGGCCTTAGTGTGGAACCTCCTTTCCTGGAGAGCCCCCGCGGGCCCCGCTGCAGGCCCTGTTAGACAGCCCCGCTGTCTCCTCCCATCACACACTACACTGGGGCCAAGCGGCAGGACGCCAGGGCCTGGGCAGAGCGTGGCTGCATGTGAACAAAGCCAGATGAATCAAAGAGGGGACGGAAACCAGGCTGGAGACACAGGACAGCGTGGAGAAGGAAGAGATGCGTGTGGAAGAGCCAAGGGAGAGGTATGGACCAAAACAGGGACCACGAGGGGAGAAGGGCCATGAGGTGGAAAGAGAGGGGCTCCCCACAGTGGATTTAGTCACTTACATTTTATTGGTGCCTCAAAGGACTTGGCCACTGTCACCATCACGTTGGTGCCAAATACCTAGGAGGAGAAGACAGGAGTATGGAGGGAGGCGAGGGCCAGATGGGAAAGGAACACTGTCCTAGGAACTCCTTTTATTTATTTTTTATCTTATTTTTTAAAAGATTTTTATTTATTTATTTGACAGAGAGAGATCACAAGTAGGCGAAGAGGCAGGCAGAGAGAGAGAGGAGGAAACAGGCTCCCTGCTGAGCAGAGAGCCTGATGCGGGACTCGATCCCAGAACCCTGAGATCATGACCTGAGCTGAAGGGAGAGGCTTAACCCACTGAGCCACCCAGGCGCCCCCCTCTCTCTCTTTCTTTTTTTTAAAAAGACTTATTTTAGAGAACGAGAGAGGGAGAGCACGGCGGGATGGGCGGAGGGAGGGAGGGAGAGAGAGAAACTCCAGGAGACTCCTTTCTCAGCTCAGAGCCTGATGTAGGGCTCGATCTCAAGGCCCTGAGATTATGACCTGAGCCGAAACTAAGAGTCAGATGGTTAACTGACTGAGCCACCCATGTGCCCCTGTCCTGACACAATGCTGCCTGAGACCCACGGGGAAAGGGGCAGGGAGTGATGAGGTGCTCCAGATTAGATGTGAAGCCGAGATTAGGTGGCTATTGATTTTGGTCATAGGGATACCTCGTGGGACTCCTGGTTCTGGGCAATAAACAGGGCAATTTGAAGGAGCTGGGAAAGGGCCTTTGATGGTCCAGGCTAGGTCTCCTGTATGTTCAGGGCTCTGTTCCTCCAAGGAGATGAAATCCTCCAGCACCATGAAGTCCTCCAGCACTACCCACTTAAGGGGTAAGAGGCTGCCTGAGGCCAGGGAAAGGTGCTGAAGTCAGGCTGCTCTTGATCCCTCAGTGATGGCTGTTGGGAGTGAGCATGGTACGTGAGGGGCCAGTGTGTGCCAGAATGTGCTGCCCCCCAGCAGCCTCTGTCCTCAGACTGGTGCCCGCACTGGGCCCATTCACCAGTATTAACCTCCTCTGCCTCAACTTCTCTGGGTCCCAACTTGCTTGCCAGAAAGAAAGAGGAAAGGAACAGCTCTGCCAGGACCACTGGGTGAAGAAGTGAGGGTGGCTAGAAGGCCTGGGGCACAGGGTGGGCTCTCAGCCACATGGGGAATCTGTTCTTTCATTTGTTTCACAGACGAGGGCAAGTGGGCCCAGAGAAGACCTGCTCTGGGGTCTTAATTTCCAGGCTGAGGCAACCGCCTTCTATCAGATGACTGCTGCAAGACAGGGACAGAGGAGGCAAGCAAACCCCCTTAAAAAAAATTACTTATTTATTTGAGAGAGGGAGAGAGAACACAGAGGAAGAAGACTCCCCACTGAGCAGGGAGCCTGATGTGGGGCTCGATCCCAGGACTCTGAGATCATGACGCAGGCCGAAGGCAGATGCTTAACCAACTGAGCCACCCAGGCGCCTGGCAAGGGGCCCTTTGTGCCCCAGCCCCACTCACCCAGAAGACATCGTAGATGAAGAGTCCACCCAGCAGGATGCAGCCGGTGCTCACGTTGTTCAGGTGCAAGAGCTCCACCCCGTTAAGGGAGAAGGCCAGGCCAAAGAGATTGTTGGCAATCCAGTGCTGGGGAAAGGCGGGAGTGAGATCGGCTGTCTGTCTACCCTGCCCCCGCATCCTCTCTCACGCTCCCCTCATCCTGCCCCAGGCCCTGGCTCCTTACCTTCCTCAGCAGGTACCAGACGCCAACGATGCTGCTCAGGCCCAGGCATACCAGGTCCTTGGCGTCAAATTCATAATTGATGATCTCTGGGCAGAGAGGCCGGGTAAGTCCACTCCCCGGGGCGGGGCTGCCCCTCCCACCTGTCAGCCCCTGGACGGAGGAGGGCATGGCTGTGGGCACTGTCAGAGCCTCCCCAGCACCCCCTCCCTGCCCCGATTTCCTAGAGGAGGGCCTGGAGGCCCAGAGAGAACACAGGCCTGGTGCAGGGTCAGTGGGAGGTGGTCCGTGGTGTCAGAAGCACGGACTCTGCATTTGTAGCTGGGTGACCTTGGGGGAGGCAGTTCCCTCTCTGAGCTTCAGTCTCCTCCTCTGTAAAAAGGGGACTGTGGCACCTCCCCCACAGGGCTGCTCTGGGGAGCAAGGGAAGTGGTCCTCACGAAACACTCAGCACAGTGCCTGGCAAACAGTGGGTGCTCGGTCAATGCCAACTGCTACCCAGGTCTTTAGCTAGGTCCCAGTCCATTCGGGAATCTTCCTACTTTGCCATCAAAGGAAAGCAAGAAGGTTGCTGGCAGCCCTACATCACCAGCAAAAGAGGAAGAGGAAGAGGAAGAAGGGGACAGCTGGAGCCCTGGAGAAAGGAGGAGGGAGCCCCTGTGTTCTCCTGAGGGGGGCCCTGAGGCAGACATTCCCTATCACTTCCAAGTTTCCCAGTGAGGAAGCCCAGGAAGGTGGTGGGGCTTGCCCGGGGTGAGAGAGTGCAGCCATTTCTTTCAGATTCAAGTGGAATGGACTGCTGGTTGGCCCCAATTTTTGTTCTCTCCTCTCTGGTGATGGCATCCTGGGGAATTTTTCTTGGTTTTTAATTCAAGTTAGTTAACATAGTATAGTATTATTTTCAGGAAGCACCTTGGTGATTTTTAACTGGATGTGAAGCCAGTCGGCTCAGGGCCACATCCTCTGACGTGCCCTATAGCCAAACGGACCCATGATATGGTGACAGTACCCCACTCTGGGCCCAAGAGTCACCCGAATGTGACAAAGCACAAGACAGATGGAGCCTTGGACCTCAAAGACTCTGTGGTGCAAGCTTAGCTTTTTTTTAAGTTCAACAATCATCTCTTAGGCACAGATGCATTTGAAATGCGAAAAGGAATGACTTAAACTCACCCCTCTCTGGGAATAAGGCAGAATGCGTCAGGCACCCGTAAGACAGAGTGACATTCCCAAGCTCAGACTTTGATGCAAGAAATACTTTTCATTTGGTCAAGCCCTCGCCAATCGTGTTACAGCACCAGTACTCCTATCTGAACCAACCCACAAAGCCCAGGCTTCTCCCAAGGTCCCAGAGTTTTCTTTTCTTTTCTTTTTTTTTTTTAAACAAAGACGCCCTGTTCCAGGTCTCAGGTGGGAGAGTCATCACATTACATACAGGTATGATACAAGAAGCTATGCCGGCCAACATCACCGCGTGCTGCCGCGGGCCAGGCCATGTGCTGAGTGCGCCCCTCATCACTGACCCCCAGTCCTAACAACATGCTGTGAGGGAGGTACCAGATGTATCGTTTTCATTTTACAGCTGGAACAAACACAACGACTCGGAGAGGTAAAGGCATTCACCCAGAGCCCCCCGTGTAGGCAGCAGCAGAGCTGGGTTCCCACCCAGGCAATGTGACTGCAGAGCCCACCTTTTCCATCCCTTGCTCTAGTGGAGAACCCTGATACTGGAGACAAGGGGAAGACAGGTGAGAGAACCCCAAGGCCAGGAAAAGCAGGCGGCACTGACCTTCCTTGTTCTCCCCAGAGCCCTGTGTGAAGAGCAGCTGGTACTGTCGATTTGGAAAGTTGGCTGGAAAAAACTTATTCATGAAGGGGCTGGAAGGAAAGACAAAGCAGGTCGGCAAACAGGACCCCCATGGGCTACCGCAGCCCCAACACCATCCCAGAAGTGCCCATTCACATGTCCTTCCTCCCGGCACCCTCGAAGCTGCCCTGACGGCGAGTCCTCTTGACGGGGAGGAGTTCCCAGCCCTATTTCACAGATGGAAATGGAAGCCCTGAGAGAGTAAGGGACTGCCCAGGGCTGACTCCCCATCTGAGCAGGGACTCAAACACAGGTCTCTGGAATCCTAGTGCTTCTGCGCTGCCTCTTGGTTCTCGTCCAAGAAACACAAAGCTGGGCCAGACTTCCATGTAAAATACAGCTTTAGAACAGGAATGGATGCCAGAGTCTGGTCCGTGCACGCTCTGTGAGTCCCTTGTCAAGAATGCATATTCCTTGACTCTTCCACACCTATCAAGTCAGATGATCTGACGGTTACTGCCTACCCCCCACTCCATGACTCTTTGTCAGGCCTGAGTGTTTTATAAACTCAGCTGGACTCAATCAGCTCGATGAATCACAGCCCCGAGGTGGAGGGGGGAGGAGCACCTCACGTTCACTCCTTCCAAGAGACCTCCGCTGCTCAGGATGGGCTAGCCTCATCTCTGGAAAATGGTCTCACATCACCCAGTGTACTCTGTGCCTTGGCCAGGCAGGGAACAGAAACTTTCTTTTCTGGATCACCTTCAGACAAAGATTAACAAATCAGGGCCTCCTGGCCCAGCCTGGCCCTGGGGGCAGCTCAGCCCAGAAGACTACCCTGCCATATGCTAGCAGTGTGGCTGTGGGCGAGTCACCGCAGTGGCTCATCTCCTTAGCTCTATGTGGGAGTAACAATACCACCTGTCTCAAACCGTTGCTGTGAAGTGAGCGAGAAGGCAGGGGAGAGAGGCTTAGCCCAACTCTGGACCCACAACAGGGATGTAAATAAGAACTGTGAGCGTCTGTCAATGCTGGCACTTGTCCAGAGCCTGAGCTCAAAAGCATTTGGTGACACTGGATCAGCCTGACAGTGACTGATGAGGTGGGCAAATCCAGAATGGTGCTCCCACCTGGTAGGTAAACAGAGGCAGGCCAAGAGGTACCCAGGGCACAGCAGAAAGGCAGGGAAAGAGAGCTCCCTTTCTAAGACCCTGGTGGTTGGAGAAAGAAGATGTGGAGTTAAGAACTATTTCAGGGCCTGTTTCCCCACTTATCAAACAGGTTCCCCATCTGCAGGGCTGTGGCACAAACAAGAGAGCCCTCTGAACCCAATGTGGCAGGCACAAGTATGCAACCAGGAGTGGGCTTCCACAGGAGGGCTCTGAGAAGTGGGGGGCAGAAGCTGGGAGAGATGAGGCTGGAAGCTACCTTCAGCTCAGTTCGCTGAATCACGTCTGGGAGATCGTGAAGCCAGAGCGTGTGGGCAGAAACAGAGAAATGGCCCGAGGAGCTAAGGCCTTCACTGCAGACCTGCCTCTTCCTTAGGAGCTTGATGTTTCACTTCTGAAACAGCAGAGCGCAGTGGCTCTGGAGCCAGACTTCGTGGATTCAAATCCTGACTCTGCCACTGATTAGCTGTGTGATCTTCGGAAAGTTACTTAACTGTTCTGTGTAACTGTTTCCTCATTTGGAGCACTAAAATAAGATCTTTCTCTTAGTTATTAAGATGATTAAATGAATGCTTGGCAGCCTGTAACCTTTTTTTTTAAATTTTTATTTATTTTAAAGATTTTTATTTATTTGACAGACAGACCACAAGTAGGCAGAGAGGCAGGCAGAAAGAGAGAGGAGGAGGAGGCAGGCTCCCTGCGGAGCAGAGAGCCGGATGTGAGGCTCGATTCCAGGACCCTGGGATCATGACCTGAGCCGAAGGCAGAGGCTTTAACCACTGAGCCACCCAGGCGCCCCGGCAGCCTGTAACCTTAACTGCCGCTTTGACTTCAGGTAAGAACTCTCCAGACTGATGACTTGGTTATCCTGAGCAAAGAAGGGTCGCTGGATAATGTAGGGCAAGAGTCAAGCAACCTGGCCGGTGAGCCTGAACTTGAGAGTGGGGGCCCGTCTCACCACCTACCCCTACCTACGGCAGGCCTGGGGCCTGGGTGGCAGCTGGTAAATGCTCACTGAGCGCCTCTGAAGGCAGACCTCTGCAGCAGGCAGAGACTTTCTCCAGCTTTCATGGCTCACATCAAACCTAAAGGTCACTGCTTCCTGCTGGGAAACCACATCCTGGTGTCCTTCTCCCCTGCGAGTGGAAAGCAAGGGTCAATAAAACTGACTTTTTTTTTGGGGGGCGCCTGGGTGGCTCAGTGGGTTAAAGCCTCTGCCTTCGGCTCAGGCCATGATCCCAGGGTCCTGGGATCGAGCCCCGCATCGGGCTCTCTGCTCCGCAGAGAGCCTGCTTCCTCCCCTCTCTCTCTGCCTGCCTCTCTGCCTGCTTGTGATCTCTGTCTGTCAAATAAATAAATAAAATCTTTAAAAAAAAAAACAAAAAAAAACTGACTTTTTCTTCCTAGGGTGGTAGATTTTGACCTTATAGGTCCTTTTCCCTCTAAAGGTCAGCTGGATAGGGTATGAGCTCAGAGATGATAAAAATAAGCTGAGGTTCCCTTGGCAGGAAGGCTTCTGGCGTGGGCTTGTAAATCTTGGTGGCTGCACAAGGTGAAGGCAGGCGGCAGGCTGGGGGGTGGCAGCAGGGGTGGAAAGATCCACGAGAATCCCCACCCAGGGCTGACTCGGCTCGGGGCCAGGCTCTTCCAGTCCCTTGTCAGGTCTGTTCCCCCAGTCCTCTGGGGACCGAAGGACTGCTGGGAAGCAGTGGCCAGCCCACCCTCTATAATCTGTTTCCCCCTCACTCCTGCCAAACTGGGAAGAATACGGGCCTCGAAGTCAGACAGACCTGGGCTCAAACCCCCTGCCTCTACCAGCCACGAATCCTGGTGGTTACACAACCCCTCAGGGCCTCGCCTTCCCTGAACCCCACCTTCGGACCCTCTGGTTTGGATCCTGACAGAGGTCTGCCTCCAAGTCTGTGAATATCAACAGCTTATGGAAATTCTAACTACACTGTAGACTTTCGTTGAGAAAGTATTTCAGAAAACGCAATCTGACTGAAAAAGAAAAATAGTTTTTGGCTCAGCTTTCCATATAACATGATTAAATTATGCTTTCCTCCCTTTTTGCTCAAATTATGTGCATCTGATTCAGTTTTTCTCCATATAAATTTTTCAAAACAATTTCTCTCATCCCACCGTTTTTGGTCCGTATGAAATTTTTCACAGGACAGCTCTGATGCTGTGTGGTGAGCACCCCTCCTGCCCACGGTTACCTGTTGTGTTTATGAGGTCTGATTTTGCCAGGTCAAATATTGTGCTATAAATTTCATCAAGAAGATGATTCTTCTGGTAAGTTTTAGTCACTAATCTATTTTACCATATGCAGTTTCAGTTGCTATTGGTTCTCTGTCAATAATTTCTACCAGTCGGGACGCCTGGGTGGCTCAGTGGGTTAAAGCCTCTGCCTTCAGCTCAGGTTGTGATCTCACGGTCAAGCCCCGAATCAGACTCTCTGCTCTGTGGGAAGCCTGCTTCTCTCTCTCTCTGTCTGCCTCTCTGCCTACTTGTAATCTCTGTCAAATAAATAAATAAAATCTTAAAAAAAAATTTAAATAAAAAAATAATTTCTACTAGTCAAAATTATGAATTAGTTAAAAAAGACAGATAAAATACACCGGGTTCTCTGAAGTGGTGGTTGGGTCACGGGGAGGCCCGGGAATGTCAAGCCTCTCACAGATGAAGGGGTAGGATGGATGAGAATTAGGGGGACCCTAATCAGCATGGGGAAGGAGGGGGCCCAGTGCTTGGAAGCGACTGCCCCCACCGTCCCCCAGATCCATCAGAGAGCTCTGCCCTGTGAGGTTGGGTCTGCCACGGTTTTGTAAGGTCCAAGTCACTCAAGTAGGTTCTCTAGGCCTTCATTTTTTAGGACGGGGGCTGGATTAAAATTCTTATCAGATGGCCAGAACAAAACTGCATGGGGAAAGGGCAGGTAAAGTTGAAGACAACACTGAACTCAGTCAAAAGACCAGAATTCCAGTCCCAGCTGTATGATCTTGGACCAGAAGCACAACTCATGGCGCACTTGGTACGGTACTTGAGCCATGTTATAGTCGTGGCTCATCTGATCCTTCCCACGCCCCAGTGAGGAGGTGCTCGCAGTGTCTACGTTTCTTTCTTTCTTTTTTTTTTTTTTAAGTGTCTCCGTTTTATAGGAACTGATACTCAGAGGGCTTGAGAAGCTTATACAAATTATCGAGCTGGCAGAGCTAGGCCTCGGTTCGAGGGCCAACATCTCCTGAACCCACGCTCTTGAGTACCACAATGTCTTGCCAGTGTGCCTAGGGAAACAAGGCCAAACCCAACTGGCTTTTGATGCCTTTTGTGAACAGGCCCTGCGCTTCCTCTCTGACAACTGCAGGAAGATCCCAAATGCGTTTTCACTGCACACAGATCTTCTACTCCTTGCTTTCCCCTCTCCTTTGTGCCTCTTCCAGGTTTCCCACCCTTCAAGGCTGACTTTTAGCTGCGTTCCTTCCTTCTGGGAACCTCCATAGTCTACAGGCCACCTTATGGTCAGTGGTTCTCAACCCGACACTGTATCCAGCTGAAGGGACCAGATGGAAACAGGCGGGGAAACTTTTGGAGTCACAAGCTAGGGGGCAGACTGGGGACATAACTCTCATTTAGGAAACAGGGCTAGGGAATGCCAAATGTTTACAACACACGGAGAATTGGCCTGTCCATGACATGAAGAGCAGCACCCCTTCAGGGTCCCGGCCTAGGTCCTTCATCCCCACTGGACAAACACAGCACGTGCCTGTCTGAGCAGGTGGCAATGGGAACACGACTCTGGGGCCACTCAGACCTGGGTTTGAATCTTGGCTCTGCTGCTTATCCATTGTGCGATCTTGGCAAATTCCTAATCTCTTTGTGCTTCAGTTTCCAAAGATAACAGAAGATTTAAAGCAAAAAGCTAAAGGCGCCTGGGTGGCTCAGTCATTAAGTGTCTGCCTTCGGCTGGGGTCATAATCCCGGGGTCCTGGGATCGAGCCCTGCATTGGGCTCCTTGCTCAGCAGGAAATCGCTTCTCTTTCTCACACTCCCCCTGCTTGTGTTCCCTCTCCTGCCGTCTGTCTCTGTCTCTCTCAAATAAATAAATAAATAAATAAAAGCAAAAGCTAACCTTGTAAGTTACTTGGCAGGTTAGCACAGGAAGTAATAGTAACGACAACAGTTAACAGTTATTGGACACATTAGGTGTCAGATACTGGGCTAAAAGCTTTCCCATGACCCATAAGGAAGGTTCAGTTATTTTCCTCCACATTCGGCTGAGGAAATTGAGGCCAGAGAGATTAAGTGACTTGCCCCAAGTCACAGGGCTATTAAGTAGCAGAGTCTGGATTCAAATTCAGGTAATCAAATTCCAGAGGCTGTACTCTTAACTTCTCACTCTACTGCCCCTCTCTCAGCAGGAAACAAGATCACGTGTGAGAAGCTGGGCTTACCACGAGGTGCCAGCAGCCTAAAACACCTGGCAGGTGGTGCTGCTATTACCCGTCTCAGCACTGTGACAAGTGACATCCTGGTACTACAATGTGATTAACCTTCCCAACGATGGTGGTGGTGGGAAACACCCCCTGGATACTCTTGTCAGTCCCTGGGAGGGGACTGTGCCACAGAGGTTACTTTACAGGTCTTGTTCTAGCTCACCCACGCTGTACCGCAGGGGAAAGAAGCCCTTGGATTGTACAGCCAGGATTCAAACCTGGCTCTGAATGACGCCAAAGGTCATGTTCTCATCCAGGACCCTGTACTGGCTCCTGAGAAAGCTGCTTCAAATGTTGAAGAGATGCCTTCTGACCTGATGGTGTGGGACAGGGCCAGGATCCCCAGCACGAAGAAATACATGGACAGCAAGAGGTTGATGTACTCCTGGGAGAATATCTGAGGCAGAAATAAAAAAAGAAACAGGAAGTCAGGGTTGCTCGTGGCTAAGGGGAAATCAGAGTCCCCGCTTCTCTTCTGGAGGTTGGTCTCATCCCTCTGGAGCTAGGGAACGGTGGGAGGAAGAATCTCAGAGAGTGCTAGGGGCCTTCTAGCTTCTGTGGCTACAGAAGAAAAGGGAGCAACCTCAGGCCCCCGGAGGGACACCCAATGGAGTAAGTGTGTGCCTGGTAGCTCCATTATCTGGAGACAGGCAATACTAGGTCTGTGCTCAGAGTCCTGGCATGGAATCATGGGGGAGGACAGTCCTGAGTGCAACCCCCCAAGGGAGCCTCAGAATGCACTCTTCCAAGTTTCCTTCTCCCTGCTCAAAAATCTAGGGAGCCCCCTATGGTGGCTACCAAGGCCCCAAGCACGCTACTTGTAAGTCGCTTGTGCCCTGCCCCATCGTCTACCTGATGGTCTTCTGGAGGACTTGTCCCATGATGATGGCTAGAAACTGTGACAGGAGACCCTGCCTGCTGCTGCTTCTCAGTCTTACTGTCAAGTGGAACTGGGATATGTTCTCTTTTGTGATACTCCAAAGCTGCCTGTCACTGCTGGGAATCCTGGACTCTGGGGAAGGCTCTGCATCTCCTTCCGTAGTCATCCTCTCCTTCCTGAGTTTGCTCTCCTGAGGGTCTCTGGCTGGGGGGGATTCATGTGCTGTGGTATGGGGCACAGGGGCACCGGGTGCTCTCAAGGAAGCCGTTACAGAATCTGTTTAAAGCCTGTCTGCCCACACTCCTCCCCTGCTTAAAGCCTTGCCTTCACAAGCTCAAGGCCCACACCCTACCCGGGCCTCAGCCCCTGCGATGGCCACCGCAGACCTTCTCAGCTGTGGCTCACAGCACACTGGGGTCACACCAGCCTTTCTGAGGGCCCTGTCTGTGCCACAGCCCCACCACTAGGCAGCTGGCCTGTGCACACACTCTTCTGTTGCCCTGGACATTCTCCCCACCCTTCTTTCTTCGACTCTCACCTCGGAGCAGCCTTCCTTGATACAACCACCCCTCATTAACTCAGCTCACGTGTACTGACTGTCTACCATGTTAACGGGGTCGTGTGAACTCTGGGGACACAGCAAGAAATGAGGCATCAAAGTCCCTGCCCCCATGGAGTTTATGTGCCCGCAAGAGAGAAAGAATCTCAAAAGATACACGTATGTAATATATTGTCAAGTGGTGGTGGGTCCTCAGAAGAAAAGCAGAGCAGGGCAAACAGAGAGAAGAGAGGAGAGCTGCTCTTTTAGACTGGTAGTCAGTGAAAGTTTCTCAACGGGAAGATACTCACCTTGTTCAGGAATAGAACCTTAACAAAGCGAGGGAGCCACTGTGAGGGTATTTGAGGTGGAAAGCATTTGGGGCAGAGAAAGGTGAGTGCAAAGGTCCTGAGGTGGGTATGTTGCTTATGTACGTGGCGAAGAGTCAGGGCCTGTGAGCCTAGAGCTGAGAGAGTAAGGGTCCGGTGTGAGGAGATGAGGCTGGGACTGCTGCGGGGCAGAGAGACCCTACAGTGCCGTGAGAAAATCTAGATTCCTCTGGGTGAGTGAGTCATGCCAGTACTGGAGACCAAGGGCAGGGCGGTGACATGACTGGATGTCCTGAGAGGATTCCTGTGCTGCTGTGTGGGAGACAGACTTCCCAGGGCACGGGTGGAAGTGAGGGTACTGCAGACTCTGACGGACAGAAGACGGTGCCCTTGACTGCAAGTGCAGGGAGGACGGCTCCCCGGGTTTGCGGCCGGCTGAGCAGTGAGCTAGGTGAAGGTGCTGCTGCTGGAGGTGGGAGTGGGGCAGGGGCAGAGGCTCATGCTAGCTGCGGGGCTCTTCTGTGCTTTCTTGTTGCTACGCCTTGCTTCTGCAGCACCTCCCAGGACTGTAGCTTCACATTTATCAATGTGACTGACTGGTGTCCATCTCCACCAATTAACAAGAGACTCCTGGAGGGCAGGGATGGTCAGTTTTTCTCACTTGGGGCCTTGGATACAGCAGGCACCCAGTTAATGTTTGCAGAACGGATGGATGAATGTGACTACCGTAAGAAAAAGCCCTACGAACATACTTCATAGGCACATGGGCCATGTTTTATGATGATGTGGTTGGTCTACCTCTCAGTAGTGTTCCTTTCGCCTGGGCCCTTAGGAAAATCTCTCTGGCTGCAACTTAGAGCGAGTTGGCTGGACTGTGTGGCCTATGGACTGTGCACCCAGTCTCACCAAGCCTGGCTTTCTCTGTGTTTTAGCTGCTAGAGGCGCAGAGCGACACCAGTATCAGAGGCACTCTTGACAAAAGTACGGCCTGGGTTCAGGGTATGGTCCTCACCCAAGGCTTTGTTTTATCCTATTTTAATTTGCTCTTTCACTCCAATTTCTTCCTTTACTTTTTTATGCTTATGCTGCTGGGTATAATTTTTGTATGCTGCCTCAGAGCAATCAGTTTTAAATGAGGTGGAATCAGATACATTTTATAATGTTGAGAAACATCCCAACCAGCGTGGTGGCGGGGAGGAAAGGGGCCGAGGGATCCCACCACTCGGAAAACCAATTCACAAGCCGCCAGCCTGGAGTTTGGGAGGAATCTGTTGGCTGTGTTGTCCAGATGGCCACCTCTCAGAAATCCCAGTGTGGACCCTCTAAAGACATGAATAAGAGGTATGCTGTGTCCTCTGGCGCACGGCAGGTTGGGGCTTACCCGCCTGCAGTGGGGGACAGGCAGAGCATACAGTGGCTTAAAGAAAAATGCTCCTACCCTCCACTGCCAGAAATTTCTTTCTGAGGGAACCTAGCTAAAGGAAAGAATCCTAAGTACTAAAAATGTCAGAGGGTCTTGAGGCAATGGGCCAGATGTGCAGACGGCCTCAGAGGGATCTCAAAAGTACAGGGGAGAGAAAAGGCAAACAGAGGGAGATACACCGCACAGCTCTGTTTATGGAAGCTGGACTCTCAGTAGACACAGACAGACCGACACCATACGTTTTATAAGGAGACACACATCTGAAGACAAAGCAAACGCATCAGAGCAGGTGTTTCTTGTGGACAGGGACATGGAGGTGGGACATGGAGGCGGGCACTAGGGGTGGAGGGGCGCCTGGCATGGACTAAGGACGGGATGCTATGAACCGAAGCATGGAGTAAATCCAACTCTTCACCCAAGGTCCAGGAAAAAAAAAAAAATCCATGAATACCTAATATTACTTGATGCACGCTGGTTTGTAAGAGTAAAAACTGGAATGACTTCTTTTGTTTAAAGTGGGGTGCGGGGGATGCTGGAGGTGAGTTGTGGTCAACCTGCCTGTTGGGGGATTCTGAAACCATTAAGCAGCATAGTTCTGATCCAACAACGAGGGAACGATGGGACAGGAAGCAGGTGTTAAATATTACATCGTGGACTCACTCACAGACTGGCAAAGATGAGGAATTCTGATGCCACCCCATGCTGGTGAGAGTCAAGGCAGCCAGCCCACTATTCCCCATCAGGGGAAACGAAAAAGGGCGCCATCTTTTTTGGGGATTTGGAACTATCTGTTCATCCTACAAATGGAGATGCTACATGACCTGTTCCTCCTACTGCAAATACACTTGAACACACGTGCCCAGGCCGAGATCCTGTACCCCGGGGCTGGCGCTCGCAGCAGCACCTCTGTGACATCCCAGCACCAGACATCCCTCAGAGGCGCAGCCGTAAAACAGAGCCACAGGCAGGTGTTAAGATTAACGAGGCAGACGTGACTGCACAGATTGAAAAATATCTCTACAGTAAACACCCTGTATCTCATACATATATTTGTTTTTAAATTTTAAGATAAACGTAGATCTACGCGGAAGATCCAGGAAAAACTACACTGGGGAGAAGATTATGGCTCATTTACATCTTCCCTTAGACCGAAAATGGTTTTTTTCGCCATCTACCTGTGTTTTTAACACATTAATTAAAAGTTGTCCTTGAGAGCTTTTCAGTGACCAGGGAAAAAGCACTTGTGAGGCACGACTGCAAAAACACAGGACACAACACTACAGCTAGGATAGGATCATACTTAAGTGAAAAGCATGCTTATTAAAAGCCTGAAAGGAGACATGCCCAAACGTTAATAGGGACTGTTACCTCTACGTATTTTTCCCCCGCTCTTTAAAAAGTTTTCTGCATATCTTACTTCCATAATCAGAAAATAGTATGTGTTATAGTTAAAAAAAAAAAAAAAAAAAAGAAGAAGAAAAAGAAAAGCTTCAGAAGAGTTTGCAGTTAACATGAGAGAATGCTTATGATGTTATTCATGGGGAGTGAAAGCAGCAGCTACAAAACTGAGTACGCCACGTGGCCACAGCTACGGAGAAACCATGCACCGGGAAAACAGCGCAAGGACACACCTCCAAAGGGAATCTGTGATTGTCTCTGGTAGTGGGGTTTTGGATGACTGCTGTTTTCCCCTTTTTACTTTTCTGTGTTTTCCACGTTTTCAACACTGAGCCTGTGTAACTTTTATTTGGAAAATAAACCTCGGTAAATTAAAGAAAAAAAAGGCAATTAGTATGGTAAAGGTGCATTGGAGACACAAGCTATACCCCGTCCCAGCATAAACAGTACAGTGCAAACCAAAATGGTATCATGAAAACAAAACAAAAAAGCCACACAGAGAAAAGAAATAATGACTATGGGAAAGACTCCTAAATGCCATCGGTGGTTATCTCTGTGTTGGCAGTTGGTCTAGAGGTGAATTATTAGGACTTTTTTTTTCCCCCTTGTTTCTTTATTTTCTACATATGAACATGCATATCTCCTGTGATGGGAAAAACAAAACAAAACAAAGTTATTTAAACCAAATAACACAACGGGTGGTAAAGGACTTACTTTGAAAAAGAGATAGAGCCCCAAGAGTGTGCAGCTGGCGATGATGGGGAAGCGGGCAGCGTCCCGGCTGGTGATAGTCTCCGGCATGTCCGAGGCGTTCTAGAGCAGTCAAGAAAGGTGCCTGTGAGTCGGGGGTGCAGTTTTGGCCTCTGGGGCTGCGGCTCATTCACCTTCCCACCACATCGTTCCGACCCCAGGCTTTGGCAATGCGGTTCCCTCTGCCCACCCTGGGGCAAGATACTTCACCCTGCTATTTTGCACGAGGGCCATCTGGGCCCCAGCAGGGCAAGTGTGGCATATCTGGGGACAAGAGTGATGGCAGAGGCAGTTATGGCATGAAATAATTGAGAGAAAACCCTGGATACTGGATACTGTGACAACAGAGCAGTCCTAGACCTCATGAGAACTATTCCCGGTTTCCTTATGGATTAGCTACCAGGTAAACACGATGAATTTGTTATTCAATAGGTCTGAGTAGAAACAACCCAACAACTGATAAAACTGACAGCAATTGAAACTGCACACAGCAGACGCCAACTGCAAGGAGAAGCAAATCTTGACAAAACTTACACTTAAGAAATTTGACTGGGGAAACTGAATCTGGTAAGAGTAAAAGCCACAATTAAATCCATAATGGCAGATGCTACTGTTGGCGACAATGTGCTTTGGGTAAAGACACAACAGAGGATAAATATTTACATGAAAAAACCTGGATGTAGTCAAAATAATTTCAGTACTTTAAAAAAGGAAAAAAATGGGAGTGGAGCAACAGCACAGAATAGGGATTTTATCAACTTCATAGAATTCCAGCCAGAAAACTTTTTTTTTTTTAAGGATTTTATTTATTTATTTGACAGAGAGACACAGCGAGAGAGGGAACACAAGCAGGGGGAGTGGGAGAGGGGGAAGCAGGCTTCCTGCCAAGCAGGGAGCCCGATGCAGGGCTCGATCCCAGGACCCCGAGACCATGACCTGAGCCAAAGGCAGACACTTAACCAACTGAGCCACCCAGGCACCCGCCAGAAAACTTTCTAATGAGAATCCACCAGTGGCAGTATAATTCTGGTTTAAATTCATACTAAAAAACACAAAGTTGAAAGCTTTCAAGACCATCATGCTCTCTCAGCTAAGCAGAATCCTCAGTCATCAAGGACCTTGCCAATGTCGCTGCCATGAAGCATTTCCAGATTTCCCACTGGCTAAGCTTCCTCTCCCACTGCAATTCTCCCTGCACTTTGTATGGCTATTCCACTTTATATCCTAGCTACCAGAGGTCCTAGTAATGACAGATGAGACTTCTGCTCAAGTCAAAGTCAAGTTCTCTCTCCGCAGGCTCATCTCAATGCCTAAGATTCCACCATCACCATGTCTATCCGGTGAATAAGGCACCAGCACTGGGGACAAGGGATCATGTTCAGCTGCAGAGTCTCATTAATTTTTTTGGCTCACGGCTGCCTTCTAAAAACCAACAGGACAAAACATGCTTAAGGGGAAGCTGCCTGGAGAGGGCAGATTTCGGGTCAGGCAGACCTTCTGCCCAACAATGGAAGGAAAACTGCAGAAAGGGAAGGAGACAGGGCAGAGAGCAGTAAGCCCATGCAATGGCCTCGAAATGGAGCTGGGATGTGCATACACTGTTGGTTATAGTGCAAAATGGTCCAGCCTTTTGGGGAGGGCAACTCAGCAGATGCACCAAACTGCAATTTACATGTGCCCAAGGGCACCGAGAAGGTTCACAGAGCAGGAACCACAAAAAGTTCTTATTCACAGGAAAAAATGTTATCCTCAC
The DNA here is from genome assembly GCF_011764305.1 of Mustela putorius furo. Taxonomy (NCBI): domain Eukaryota; kingdom Metazoa; phylum Chordata; class Mammalia; order Carnivora; family Mustelidae; genus Mustela; species Mustela putorius. Next base: position 1,524,485 of record NW_025421464.1, on the reverse strand, counting down.
TCTTTTTTTTTTTCTTTCTTTCTTTCCACCCTCACTCTTAATAAAAGAAGCTCGAAGTGAAGTGCACTGAGATTCCAGTTTTCATCTGTCAGAATGGCGGAAGTCCCCACTGCGTAACAGACTGAGCTGGTGAGGCTACAGGGAAATAGGTGCTGACCCTTGGTACCTTCAGGAGGGTAAAATCGGTTCCTGCAGAGAGCACACTGTCAGTATCTGTCAAAAATCACAAGCGCATATACCTTTGACCAAGCACTTCCACTTCAGGGAATTTTTCCTACAGATAAAATTCACACACATGCAAACAATACACATAAAGTATGATAAAGGCATTCAGTGCTCTAGTAAACGGCTTGCTGGGTGACTGAGGCACATCCCTGGCTCTCAGAGTCTCAGTTTACTCCTCTGTCAAATAGGATCATAGTCTCTAGCTTTATTTACCTCTAAAAGGGCCGAGAGATGGGGCACCTGGGTGGCTCAGCAGGTTAAAGCCTCTGCCTTCGGCTCAGGTCATGATCCCGGGGTCCTGGGATCGAGCCCCGCATCGGGCTCTCTGCTCGGCAGGGAGCCTCTTTCGTCCTCTCTCTCTGCCTGCCTCTCTGCCTACTTGTGATCTCTCTCTGTCAAATAAATAAATAAAATCTTAAAAAAATAAAATAAAAAAAGGGCCGAGAGATTTCAACTAAATGAGATATGGGATGCAGAACAGCCTGGCAAAGTATAAAGTGCTGTAACTGTGTATGAGGAGCTGGGACTGTCAGGGAGAGGGGGAGGAGGGAGGCGTTTCCCCAAACCCCAGCATGTGCCTGACTGAGGTGGCCGGGAGGGAGACCGACCTTTCTAGAGCACCCAGGGGAAGCTCTGCTGGGAGGAAGGGGTGGGGTGGGTGAGCAGTACTGACTCCCTCCATTTCCCCCAGCCCTGGGTGTCTGCTTTTGGCAACAGGGTGCTGTGGGGCTGGGGAAAATTTCCCCACCCCTCTGTATACCTCCACAAGCTCAACGTATGTCCCTCTAGCAGGAGCAGAGGCCCAGACGTAAATTAGACAGTTATTCATCTCAGAGTCCACAGGCAGGCAGGCCAAGACCCTGACATGCAGAGAGAACACCACGATACAGTGTGACATGTGACAAAACAAGACATACACTGCTGCGATATCCAGCCTGAGTGCCAAATGGATGGGAGAGGGCTCTGATGCCAGAAAGTGACTTCCAGCTCTGCCTCTTTCCAGCTGTGGGGCCCAGGAATGTTATTTCTCTCTCTCAGAGCCTCAATCTCCTCAGCTGTATGGTGAATTTCGGCATTCTATGACTTTTTTTTTTTTTTTAAGATTTTTATTTATTTGTTTGAGAGAGAGAGAGAGTATATGTGCACAAGCCAGGGTGAGACAGAGGGAGAGGGAGAAGCAGACTCAACATTGAGGAGGGAGTCCAATGCAGGGCTTGATCCCAGGATGTTGAGACCATGACCTGAGCTTAGGGCAGACACTTAACCAACTGAGTCACTCAGGTGCCCCAGGATTCTATGAATTTTGCACTGGAAATACTTAGTATTGTGCCTTGAGCTGTCACATGAGCTGTCTAGACTCTGTACTATTATAAGTAGTAGTAGTAGTAGTAGTGGTATATAAAGAATCACAGGAAAGCAGATGGCACTTAGGCAAAGCCTTGAAGGTCAAGCAAGGGTTCTGGTAGGGTGTAGGAGCCAAATATATACAGAGTTGAGGAATCTGCTTTGTGTACAAGTCACGGAAACAGGAGGCAGAGGGAACTACAGTTGCAGAGCACAGGGGATTCTGGTGTCACCTACAAACGAGCGTTAGGGCTCATTTCCACATATTCCTCCCCCCCCCGCCGCTTTTTAAAAAGATTTTATTTATCCAGGGGCGTCTGGCTGGCTTAGTGGGTTAAAACCTCTGCCTTCAGCTCAGGTCATGATCCCAGGGTCCTGGGATCAAGCCCCACATCGACTCTGCTCAGCGGAGAGCCTGTTTCCCTTCCTCTCTCTGCCTACTTGTGATCTCTGTCTGACAAATAAATAAATAAAATCTGTAAGAAAAAGATTTTATTTATTCATTTGCCAGAGAGAGGGAAAGAGCGAGCAAGCACAAGCAGGAGGAGCAGCAGGCAGAGGGAGAAGCAGACTCCCCAACTGAGCAGGGAGCCCGATGTGGGACTTGACCCCAGGATCCTGGGATCATGACCTGAGCCGAAGGAAGATGCTTAACCAAATGAGCCACCCAGGAGTCCTCCACATAATCCTTTCAATTCAGCCCTGTATCCTGGGTGGAAAGAAGCTTAATATTACTTGATGACAAGCCAAGGTTGGACACACATCCCACTACACAAAGGACTCTGGCTCATCCATGGTGACTGTGTAAATATCCAAGCCGCCATGCTGAGTCAGAATGTGAGATTGGAAATCTGACAGTAACAGTAATAAAGGTAACACTTAGGAGAGTGTTTTATGTGCGAAGCCCTGCTCTAGGTGCTATATGTGATTTCATCCTCACAAAAACTCTGTGAAGCAGGTATTTTTAAAAGCTCCCCTTTGGGCGCCTGGGTGGCTCAGTGGGTTAAGCCGCTGCCTTCGGCTCAGGTCATGATCTCAGGGTCCTGGGATCGAGTCCCGCATCGGGCTCTCTGCTCAGCAGGGAGCCTGCTTCCTCCTCTCTCTCTCTCTGCCTGCCTCTCTGCCTACCTGTGATCTCTCTCTGTCAAATAAATAAATAAATAAAATCTTTAAAAAAAAAAAAAAAAAAAATAAAAGCTCCCCTTTACAGATGAGGAAACTGAAGCTCAGGGAGGTAAAGTAACTTGCTTAAGGTCACACAGCTGGTGAGTGGTGGAGCCTGAATCCAAACACAGGCAGTCTGGGTCCAGTGTCCCTTTTTTTTTTTTTTTTTAAAGATTTTGTTTATTTATTTGACAGATCACAAGTAGGCAGAGAGTCAGGCAGAGAGAGAGGAGGAAGCAGGCTCCCCACTGAGCAGAGAGCCTGATGCAGGGCTCGATCCCAGGACCCTGAGATCATGCATGACCTGAGCTGAAGACAGAGGCTTTAACCCACAGAGCCACCCAGGTGTCCCCCAGTGTCCCAACTCTTAGCCACTACTTCCTAGATGACCTCTACCTTTCCTACCTGGAAATTTGTGCTAGCAAGTTGTGACAAGATTCTCAGGGAGCTTGTGACAATGTAACAATCAACCTTTGGGGTGCCTGGGTGGCTCAGTTGGTTAAGCATCTGACTCTTGATTTTGGCTCAGGTCATGACCCGAGATGGAGCCCCATGTTGGGCTCTGCACTGGGCATGGAGCCTGTTTAAGAATCTCTCTCCCTCTGCTCCTCCCCTCACAAACACCCCCCCCAACAGTTAACCTTTGTTGTTACAAAAGCATAAAAAGTTGTTAGGATTCTCTACCAATTCGATGTGGGTTTTTAAGCCAGATGCTCTTAAGCAAATGCAAGAGCTCCCAAAACACAAAACGTAATTAGTGAGAGAGAAAGAATGTGTGAGTGAGTGTGTGTGTGTGTGTGTGTGTGTGAGAGAGAGAGAGAGAGAGAGAGAGAGAGAAGCTGACACAAATAGCCGAAATAAATTTAGCTTCCAGTGACATTGTGGATGTTCAGCTATCAGGGCGGAAGCAAAAGCATCAAGGGAAGACAGATGCCCGGCTTCGAGTCATTGGCTCAGTCCGAGCTCTGGGAGTGCTGCTTCCAGGCCATGTCCTAGAAATGATCTGGGACTTGTGGACCATTCTGTTCATTTCACCCCAGCTGGAGACCCCAGGGTCTCCTCCTCTTTACACCACATTCACTCATTCACCTCACTCTGCTTCCTAAGCATTTCTAGAACTCAAACTGGCATCCCCCCCAACCAAATCCTGTGCCCCACTGCAGTCTTCACGGTGACCACATCACCAGCCTCCTTCCTGTTCTCCCTCCCGCCCATCACTGACTCTACCAGGAACTCTTTGTGAAGCCTAGACCTGAATGGATCCCCCAGTCTGGCTCAGAAAGCCCTGGGACTGGACTGCTGCGCAGCCATCACACAGGAACTGAGGTCACTGCTGGTGGGTGTATAAACTTATACAACCTCTAGGGTGCGTAATTTGGTAAGATCCATCTAAATCAAACATGCACATGGCCCTTGACCCCGCAAATCAATTAAAAAAAAAAAAAATCCGGGCGCCTGGGTGGCTCAGTGGGTTAAGCCGCTGCCTTCGGATCAGGTCATGATCTCAGGGTCCTGGGATCGAGTCCCGCATAGGGCTCTCTGCTCAGCAGGGAGCCTGCTTCCCTCTCTCTCTCTCTCTGCCTGCCTGTCTACTTGTGATTTCTCTGTCAAATAAATAAATAAAATCTTTAACAACAACCACCAAAAAAATCCTACAAATACAAACAAGTGTGACATAACAAACATATAAGGAGATGAATTTCAGCATGGCTTGTCATAGCAAAAGACTGACACTCATCTGAACAACCCGTGGAGAACTCTAAATCAGAGGTTCTCACATGAACACCCAGAAGAATTGTCAGGAGGGGTTGTGAAAACAGACTGCCAGGCCCACAGTGAGTCTCTAACTCAAAATCTGCATTTCGAACCAGCTCCCAGGTGAGGCTGTGGCCGCTGCTGCTGGTCTAGCAATCACACTCTGAGACCAGTGCTCTAAACAAATTGTGGGACACTGGCTGGATCCCACAGAGCTGTCGAAGAACATGACCACTCCGTACGCACAGATATACTGATCTCCAACATATACCTGGTGAAAAGAGCCAGGTGCCAAAAAGTGGATTTATAACAAAATGTTAAGTTATACTGCAAAAATGCGGAGAAAGCATATGCTTATTTATTTGTAAAGGCACAGAACTTCTTGGATATCCAAGAAACAGGTAACAGGGGGTGCCTCTGGGAAGGGAAGCTGAGTAGCTGGGTGGGACGGAGGCTTTCAAGATGCCCTCTGCACCTCTGGAATTTTATACCACAGGCATGTGTTACTTACCCTCCCTGACATAAAATAATGAGGCAGATTTGCAGATATGGACAGGAAAATGACCATGACACAGTGTTAAAAACAAAAACAACAAAAAAACCATGTCAAGTTACAGAGCAGTATGTAATATAAAAACCCACTGCTATAAAAATAAATTTACATCTGTGTATACACACAGGCACACACACATTTATATATACATAGAAAAGTTCTGGGAAATTACACACCAAAGAGCTAAATAGGTTCCTTCAAAAAGTGGTACTGAGGAGGCTTTTCCTTTATACTTCTGCATGGCTTGGATTTTTTTTTTTTTTTTTACAAGTGTGTGGTCATTTTGTAGCTATGAAGATGAACTACTGTGTGGCTTTCAGGATTCTATCATGCAGAAAGGCTGCAGGCTGCCTGAACATCTTTCTGTTATGGCCTCCAGGGCCCTGCCCCGGGGGCTTTCATCGCACTGCTCGCTGCCCCTCTGAATGCACCCTGCAAAGCAATGCCTCCCTCTCTCCTGCTCTGCCTGCTGAACTTTCGCCCATCTTTGCAAAGGCAGCTGCGGCCTCCTCTGGAAGGCGTATCAGGATTCGGTTTAGTTGGCAGCTTACACATCTGTTTCTCCGTGGGGCACTGAGCTCTGGGAAGACAAGGCCTGGCATTTGTTGTCCCAGCACCCCTGGTACCCAGCCCAGGGCCTGGCACAGAGCAGAAGCCCAGTCCAGTTGGCTGAGGGGCTCTCCTCTGAGTTACAGGCCAAGGGCCTTTGAAGTAATCTGATCCCCAGCTATTGCTTGGGTTGGGATTTGCTCCCTTCTGGGAACACAGGTCTCTGAGAGGGATGGGCACCCCTCTAAGACTGCTCCTCCCACGGCTACTTCTTCCCAACACACTCCTGGATGCTCCACCTTCTTCTCTCCATGATTTCACAATTTGCCCTGCCTGTTATGGACAACTTGGCTCCAGAGATAATTCTGTCCTCACATGCCCTCTCTCAGCTGGCTTTAAGGTCTAACATTGGTGGGAAATCAAAACTCCTGGGCCCCCACACTAACTTTTCTCTCTCCTTGCCACATGACTGGGAAACATGACTCAGGGTAGAAAAAGGGAGTTGCTGGCTTTTTTCCCCCCAGGCCCAAATGCCACTTGTGTGGGTCTTTAGAGGCACATATATCAAGGACAGCCTTGGACTAGGTTTAGCAACACCTAGTTCTGCCCCTTATTGGCAGAGGGATCAAGAGTAGTCATTTCTTTGATCCTCAGTTTCTTTCTCCATAAGACAGGTAAAATAAAACTGGTTCCATCTGTAACATTCAGTTGCTGGGAGAACCAAAGACGGTGAAGGCTTTGTAAATTTCAGAACATCCTGGTTATTGGTGGTGGGTCTGGCTGTCTGCAATTTCACGCAGCTTGCAGGAGATGGTGGGCAAGGTATTCTAGAGGCCATGGTGGATGGAGAGCTCTCTTCTATGCACACCCTCTGTTCCCACCACACCAGAGCTTTGACCAACTCTTTAGCTGTCTTTTTTCTTTAAAGATTTATTTATTTGAGGGGCGCCTGGGTGGCTCAATCATTAAGCGTCTGCCTTTGGTTCAGGTTATGATCACAGGGTCCTGGGATTGAGCCCCACATCGGGTTCCCTGCTCCACGGGAAGCCTGTTTCTCCGTCTCCCGTTTCCTCTGCTTGTATTCCCTTTCTGTCTCTCTCACTCTGTGTCAAATAAATAAATAAAATCTTTAAAAAAAAGATTTTAGAGTGAAAGAGAGGAAGAGAGAAAGTGCACAAGCATGAGCAGGAGGGGCAGAGAGGGAGAGAACCACAAGCAGAGAACCCCAACCTCATCGCAAAGATGGACGCAGGGCTTAATCTCACAAGATCGAGATCACGATCTCAGCAGAAAGTAAAAGTCAGACGCCGGAACCCTGCTTAGAAGAGGCAGAATGGAAAGGCAAATAGAGCCATCTAAGCCCTGACTATTTCCCTTTGTGTCTGCCCAAAGAAGGACCCAACAGAGAGTTCTCGGATCTTGGGTAAGGAAGGTGGCAGACCTCAAGTTGTGTAATGGTTTGAAAACCCGCACTTGAGCAGTTTCAAAAGTGGCAGCTGCCTTGCGGACCTGCCCTCTTTGGGTAAGACAGCTTCCGCTTAGGTTCAGCTTCAGGTTTTGGTGGGGGAGGAGCTACAGATTAGGAGGGGAGAGGGTGCCAGGAAGTGAGAAGCAATCGGTTCAAGGGGCTGGAGAAGGCTTAATAGGGAAGAAGATGGAGAGAGGGGGAAATGATGGGGCCTTCTAGGTGTCCAATGGGACATATGTTGAGAACGATCAGGAATAGGTCTGGCCTGGTCTCATAAGGGAGCCCAACAGCAGCTCAGTAGGTGAGCTCAATTTGGTGGAGGGACTGTCTTAGGGAGCACAGAGAGAAATGCTACTTCAAGGTAGGGTTAGGGTCTGGGGGCTGGGAACAGGGTGAGGAGTTAGGAACAGGGTCTGGGCTCAGGCTAGGACAGGTCCAAGACTGGGAGTGTCTACCAGTCAGGAAGACCAAACCAGCAAAAGAAGGGGTCTATGCTTGGTTAAAAAGAGAGGCACTGTGGTGCCAGATTCTGAGGGGCTGGTTGAGTGAAACTGGTCTGAGAAGTGAAGCCAAAAACTGGTTCCTGAGCTGCAGCTATATCCTTGGCTTAATTTTTTTGAGGTGGCTCAAGGGCCTGATCTGGAGGTTTTAGAAGAGTACACTATGGGTCACAGATTCCAGCTAGACAGGTGTCACAGTTTCAGGATGCCAGAATTTGCCCTAGGGTGGATGAGGCAGGGTTCCGAATGGAGGAATGACAGGGGACTGTACCACTCAGTTGTCAGGACCAGCGCCCCATCAGGTACAGACGGGGGTTAACCCAGAACCCAAGAAGAGGTGTCCCATATGGGATAAGCAGCCAGAGCAGAGGGTGGGGCCGGCCTCGCTGGGTCCAGTAGGCTCAGAATAATACACTGCCCGAATCCCGGTGTGAGGCTGACAGTGTTTGCTGCATGACGGACAGAGGCAGGGATGTGCCAGGGTCCGAGTGGGGGCAGAAGCAGGTCCCTGTGAGGGGATGTGTCAGATCCCGGAGCACCCAGGGCCAGCTCCCGGATATGGTCTCGGGATGGGGAAGCGGTGGCGATCCATGCCGTGAAGGGTGTCTGGGGAGAAGAGGTGTCTGTTCCGCCAAGGGCGGGAGGGAGGGTCCGTGTCAGTCGTGTCCCAGCTGGGAGATGGAAAGCGCGCGCGGTTTTGCCTCCGACCCTACCTTGCCGCGGGCGCAGCGCACCGAGCGCAGGGCACCGAAGAAGATGGGCAGCAGCGCCATGAGCAGAAGACTGCCGTAGGCCAGCGCGATGCCCTCGGGCGTGGAAGGCGGCCGCGTCGTGCCGTTGGCTGCGCCGCCTGCCTCCGCGCTGCCGTTGTGCGGGTCGCTGAGGGCCGAGTCCATGGCGACGCTGCGCTCGGGGTCCGACTCCAGCTCCGGCCGCCGCAGCGGAGACGCAGACGCGAAGACAGGCGCTGCGGGGAAAAGCCACGTTCCCTTAAAGAAACAGGAAGTGACGTGCTGCCCTCGCCGGTCCGCGCCGCGCACGCGTGCGCGTTCACGTCTCCCCGCCCGCGCGCCCTCTAATGGTAGCGGAGGGCCGGGCGACCAGTTGCTAAGCAACTCGCGATGGGTCCGGAAAGGAACTCTGAGACCGCTGTGCGCGGCGTCCATCCTGAGGGAGTCCTGAGGATCCCATACCCCGGTCCCAGACGACTTCCTCAATCGCCTTTTCCTCTCCCCACAAGACCTCATCCTGATAACTCAGAATTTGTTCACTCATGCATGATTCATCCGATATTTTATTGTTCGTTCACTCTTTAAATATTTGAGTATCCCATTATATGTCAGTCGCTGCCCCAGGCTCTGGGGACACAGAGAGGAACAATACAGGCAAAAGTCCGTCCCTATACTCGTGAGGCTTGCACTTTTAGCGCGGTGGTAAGGGAAGGGGTTGGGAAAACAATAAAATGAAGAAAATAAATAAAAATATGGAGTCTGTAGGATATTGGTATGTACTTATGTATTCTATAGTATGTTAATGGACATAAATAATTCAGACAGACCTCCCTCTCTAGGAATCTAGTTCACTTCTGCATTTAGCTTGGGCCAGGGGACAAAAATCAGGGGGTTGGCTATGCAGATGGGAAGTCCTGAGGAGTTTCCAGTGTATAGGTGTGTAGGGCTGAGGAGAAGGTGTGGGCAGGAGTAACCTGAATTTGGGCACAGACCCATGCTGTCTGGGGCTCCTGGCTATGCAACTGCTACCCTAGTTACAAGCTGGAGGAAGTATGCGGCCGGCAAACTGAGAAATTTGCACCATGCAGACACCAGGCACTGGAGAAATTTGGGGCCAAGTAGTGGAGAAAAAATTATGCTCTCCAGGAACTGAGGAAGTAAGCCAACCTGAAACCTGGAAAGGAAGGTCCATTCCCCCTCCAATGTCCCTTTAGTACCCTGTAGTGAAAAAGCTTAACTATGTGAGCTGGAAAAGGAGAATTGCTTAGAAGGCCCAGCTCCATTAATACAGAGTGGCAAAAAGAGTGGATTTAGAGCTGAGACGCAATGAGTTGATAAATGACACAGATGGTATAAAATCACATGTCCTGGTCCAAGCTTGACAGGCGGTGAGGTGGGGTTGGAGCATGGGAGTCATGGTGAGGGCAGACAAAGATGAGTCAGACTACAGGAGTTCTGTTTTGTTTTTTTGTTTTTAGAGGGCAGGGATGGAGGGAGAGGGAGAAAGAGCACCTTTTAATTTTTTTAAGATTTTATTTATTTATTTGATGGAGAGAGACACAGTGAGATGGGGAACACTCACAGACAGGGGGAGTGGGAGAGGGAGAAGCAGGCTTCCTGCTGAGCAGGGAGACCAATGTGGGGCTCTATCCTAGGACCACATGATCATGACCTGAGCTGTAGCCAGGTGCTTAACAGGCGCCCTGAGAGAGAACATCTTAAGTGGATTCCACATCCAACAAGACCAAGGGAGGCCTCCATGTGTGGTTCAGTCTTACAATCCTGGGATCATGACCTTGGCCGAAATCAAGAGTCAAGTCACTTAAGTGACTGAGCCACCCAGGTGCCCCAGACTATAAGGGTTTGAATAATAGGTTGTTTGGGGTCACCTGGATGGCTCAGTTGGTTAAGCGTCTGACTCTTAATCTCAGCTCAGCTTTCAATCTCAGGGTTGTGAGTTCAAGCCGCACATTGAGCTCCATGTTGGGCATGGAGCCTACATTTTTTTTTTTTTTTATTTGACAGACAGAGATCACAAGTAGGCAGAGAAGCAGGCAGAGAGAGAGGAGGAAGCAGACTCCCCTCGGAGCAGAGAGCCTGACTTGGGGCTCGATCCTGGGACCTTGGGATCATGACCTGAGCCGAAGGCAGACACTTTAACCCACTAGGCCACCCCGGTGCCCCTGGAGCCTACATTAAAAAAAAAAAAAAAAGGGGCGCCTGGGTGGCTCAGTGGGTTAAACCTCTGCCTTCGGCTCAGGTCATGATCTCAGGGTCCTGGGATCGAGCCCTACGTCGGGCTCTCTGCTCGGCGGGGAGCCTGCCTCCCTCTCTCTGCCTGCTGCTCTGCCTACTTGTGATCTATATCTCTCTGTCAAATAAATAAAATAAAATCTTAAAAAAAAAAAAAAAGAAAGAGTTGTTTGCCTAGTATGTGCCAGACACTGAACTAGTAACTTCATGTGTGTATAGGGGTGTGTGTGTGTATGTGTGTGTGTGTGTGTTTTATCTCCATAACATTAGTAAGAGATGACTGGTCCCATTTTACAGATGAGGAAACTGTGCCTCACAGAAGTAAGCTAAACTAGCCAGCCCAGGTTACACAGCCAGAAGTGGAACAGGAGCCTCTTGAACTCAGGTCTGTGGGACTCCAAAGCCTTTGCTCTTTGCAACCTTCCAGCTACGTGGGAGGCTAAGGAGTATGGATCAGAATAACTTAGTTCTGGGCAGATGGTGTCCAGCTTCAGGCTGTGTTTTTCAATAAGCTGGACATGACTGGAATGAATGGATGAAGGCAGTGTGCCTGATGAATTCGCCCATCAATAATTCAAGCCACAGGATTTGCCCAGCAACCAGGCCTCACGGCTCTGTGCCTTCTTACCGGAGAGGACAGGATTGGAAACTGGAGATAGTCTTGCTTCCCCCATGGCTAAGCATTTGATTTAGTTTGTTCTGGGGCAGATCCAGCCATTACTCTTTACATTGTAGAGTGGGAGATTGTAAAAATGACCCAGGGAACTAAGGGCGTGACCCAAGTTCAGAAAGATCCTCTGGGGGCTTGGATTTCTGGCTTGGAGCAGACCCGTCTTTTTTTTTTCTTCTTAATGTTATCTATGGGGCACCTGGGTGACTCAGTGGGTTAAGTCTCTGCCTTCGGTTCAGGTCATGATCTCAGGGTCCTGGGATGGAGTCCCGCATTGGGCTCTTTGCTGGGCGGGGAGGCTTCCTTGCCCACCCTGCCCCCGCCTGCCTCTCTGCCTGCCTACTCGTGATCTCTCTCTGCCAAATAAATAAATAAAATCTTAAAAAAAAAGTTATCTTTAAAAAAAAAAGATTTTATTTATTTATTTGACAGACAGAGATCGCAAGTAGGCAGAGAGGCAGGCAGAGAGAGAGGAGGAAGCAGGCTCCCCGCAGAGCAGACAGCCTGACGCGGGGCTCAATCCCAGGACACTGGGATCATGACCTGAGCCGAAGGCAGAGGCTTAACCCACTGAGCCACCCAGGTGCCCCATGTTATCTTTTTTTTTAAAAAAAGATTTTATTTTTTATTTGAGAGAGAGAGAGAGAGAATGAAAGGGGGAAGGGCAGAGGGAGAAGCAGACCCTCTGCTAAGCAGGGAGCCTCATGCGGGTCTCGATCCTGGAACTCCAGGATCATGACCTGAGCTGAAGGTGGTTGCTCAACCAACTGAGCCACCCAGATGCCCCGACCTGTCTTTATCTTTCTTTCTTTCTTTTTTTTTTTTTTAAGATTTTATTTATTTACTTGACAGAGAGAGAGAGAGATCACAAGTAGGCAGAGAGAAAGGCAGAGAGAGCGGGGAAGCAGCTCCTGCCCCTGCCCCCACCAAGCAGAGAGCCTGATGTGGGGCTGGATCCCAGGACCCTGGGATTATGACGGGAGCTGAAGGCAGAGGCTTTAGCCCACTTAGCCCACTCAGCCCACTCAGCCACCCAGGCGCCTCCCCAGATCTGTCTTGATATTGTTTGAAAACAGGAATGAGATTGCCAGCAGGTGGGTGTCCTTTGGCTTTAACTACTGGAGCCTCCTATATGGGGTTACTTTCCCAGAGGATGTCTGAACTGAGGTCAAGAATGGAGCTTGTTTAGAGCCTGGGATAGTTAAATTACCAAATACTTGTTCCAGAGAAGGATGGGTCCCCACTCTCCTATTCACTTGTTCCTGTATCCGGTCACTGTGAATGGATTTCAGATTTTCCAACCTTTTCCCCATATATGCTCACACACATACTCACCCACACTTACACATACTATTAAATGTTTATTTCTGAAAATAACAAGCAAAGATCATGAACGGATGCTGAAACTGTTATAAGGTTGAGGAACACGACTGCCATACAGGCTTAGAGCATCACGCCACGGATTACCTGCTAATTACAAAAGGAAGAAGTTTCCTTTATGATGGAGCGACAAAACAGGAAAGTATGGGTTGGGACAAAATGACAAGCTGTGCGACGATGTGCGGGACACGTCATCTGTGCGGTCTTCTTGCCAAACATGTTTGACCCACACCTACTCAGGAAGGAACATCCAAAAAAAGTCAGAAAAAAATACAGACTGTCGAACAGTCTACAAGACAACTAGCCCGGTCTCTTCAAAAAACGTCAACTCCTCGGGAAAAAAAAAAAAAAATCCCCATGGGGATTGTTGCGGATGAAAGGAGACAAGCGTAAGGTACCATCTGTGATTGGATCTTGGGTCACAACATTTTAAAATAGGCTGTAAAGAAAACTTTCAGATGAATGGGGAAATTTGAATATGGGTTGTTTGGGTGTCATTGTATCGTGATTGTAGGATCTTGCTAATCAAGGTGTGGTGCCCAGGTTCCCCGCCCAACAGCATCCCTTGGGAGCCTGGAAGCAATGCAGAATCTCCACTCCACCCAGGACCTTCTGGAACTCCAGCAGATCCACACGCACACTTGGTTTCGGAAATGCTGGTGTAGGAGAAGCTCCTTATTTATTTATTTTTTAAAGAAGATTTAATTAATTTATTTGACAGAGGTGACAAGTAGGCAGAGAGACAGGCAGAGAGAGAGAGGAGGAAGCAGGCTCCCCACCGAGCAGAGAGCCCGACATGGGGCTCGATCCCAGGACCCTGGAATCATGACCTGAGCCGAAGGCAGAAGCTTTAAACTCGATGAGCCACCAAGGCACCGGGAGAAGCTCCTTATTCGTGGGTGATCCATGTCTGCCTCAGGGCCCAGGTAGTCCCATGTTCTTGATCCAGGTGAGAGAATGGGCAGGCAAGTCACAAAACTATGAGCCTGATTACAGTTCTTATTACCTCCTGAAGTCACAGGGCCCTCTTTCTAGGTGCGCAGCTAGTGTTTGTATGTGAATGAGTGAATATATTGTTCTCTCCACCCAACCTTCACTTTCTCACCTCACGAGCCCTCCCAGCTTGAGTCATATGTCAGCTCGGTGTCGGGTTCCAATGTCAGGGAACCCCAAAGAACCCCTGTATTTCTATCAGGGTGGAGCTGGCATGAGTGCCCCAGGGATTTTACTAAGATCAAAGAAACAGGGACGAACACTTATTTTCAGACTGGATTCCTCATTTGGGAAAATCTTTTTGGAGACCCAAACGGCTCCCGTGAATTACTCTCAGCTCCACGATCCTTGAGAAACTCTTGCGCAGGTCGATTAGGGGACATATCCAGGGATTTCCAGGAATGTTTGTTATTTTTCTTGGTAGCAGGAAGTTAGAGCAAACCTAGGTGTGTGTCGCTGTGAACGGATTGATAAGATGTGCTGGATATACGCGATGGGTTGCTGGCAGCACCAAGAAGCAACTGTCTCTGAGCACACTCAGCGAGGTGGTGCTGCCTCCTCGTTTGGGGAGGATGGCCATGCTAGATGACCTGTACCCTGGCCCAATGATTAATAGAATCCCTTGCACTCTCACATGGGTACTGGGTGGGATGATCATTTATGGTCACTTTCATGGGTCAAGGAGAAGCAGAGCCTGAGATGAGGATTCTTGTTTAAGTGATTCTGAGGGGGAGTGCTCTTGGGAGGAAGGGTATGAAGGAATGCAGGAGATACAAGGCTAAATGAGGAGCAGGTCTTGCCTAGAGACCCCTTTCACTTTGACCCCAAGGAGAGCTCTGGGGTACCGACTGCCCCACAGAATTTTGCTGCTTTGAGGCCAGGCCTCCTGTACCCTGTACCTGTCAGTCACTGGCCACGGTCTAGGGGTCCAGAAGCGAGGTGTCCTGGATAGTTGGCTCCTGTGTGACCAAGGGCAATTCTCCTGAGAAGGTGGCCATGGTGAGTGGTTTTCAGTTAACACTCTCAACATCTGGGGGTTGTGCAACTATGCCTGGCAAAAGGGATGTGGGTGGGGCACCAAATGCCTTCCTTATGATCCCCCTAACTTTCAACAACATGATAGAACTTTAAAATGTGGAGCTGAGCATTAAAAAGTGTGTGAGATGATTCACATAAGTTGAAAGTACAGATCACATAGCAACATTGAAAATCTAACAAGAATATTTACATATTAAATAATATACATCAGGCACATTAGAATGGCTCCTTATAGAGGGATGGGAATGAGAGTGGGAACTGGTGATTAAAACAGCCGGGGCTTGCTCAGTTGGAGGAAAATTGACTTTTGATCTTGGGGGCATGAGTTCGAGGCCCACGTTGGGTGCAGAGATTACTAAAAAGAAATAAACTTTAAACAACAACAATGATGACAAAATGTACATAAGTAAAACAAAACAGGGGCTTTGCCAGAAAATGGTGAAGATAGTCTTCCCTGAAGGAATGAGTCTGATGAACTCATCCCTCTGCTTCTGAGATTCAAAATAAAATACATGGGTCACCTGGCTGCCTCAGTCGGTGGAGCATGGGACTCTTGATCTCTGGGTCATGAGTTCGAGCCCACATTGGGCATGGAGCCTACTGAAAAGAGAAAAAAAAAAAAAAGAACAGAAAATACAAGATCTTTGAAGCCTTTAAGAAAAAACTGTCATTTCAGAGTTTCCTTTGTTCTTTGTTGAGCTGGGGGCAGAGGCTGGATTTACAAAAGGAATGACAAGTGTCCTTCTGACAGTGGGTCAGGTTCTATGGTTTGCAAGAGCTGAAAGCCCAGCTGGAGAGCATTTTAGGCAAAGGTGGGACTGTTAGGCTCTTGAACTCCAAGGATGTTGTAAATAACCAAACCACTGGACAACTGGATGGGACCTGCAGGGACAGTGACCTCAGTGACCCTCAGCCACCAGGGCCTCTATGCTGCCGGATTTTCTCTCTGTTCGTCTCTGCCTTTATTCTCTTTTACAGCAAACCCGTGTGCTACAAATGGCACCCCTATGAGCTGACTTAACAGGTAATGATTTGCCTCCAGAACCCAGAGACTCCTGGATTCATAAACCCTCTTGGTTCAGCGTGGTCATGATGTCCAGCTCCACTGTCAAAAGGCTTCTGGGGTGGGTGAGACTTCCAATACAACGATCTTGAGTCGGGGGTCAGTGGGGATTTCCATAATCACCAGCCACGCTGTAGCATGTTGGAGTGATAAAATGTTGAGCCACAGGATGTTAACATCACAATGTGCTCAGGGTGCAAATGTCACTGTCTTGGCACTGGTACTTTTCTAGGGAGGGCAGGGTGTATATGTTGAGTGTGGGAAGATACCTGGACAATCTGCGTGATCTGAATGGGAGAATCTAAGAACCCTGGATGGCAAGCGTGTGGAAGAAACAGAAATGGCAAATTTGCTCCGCTTTAGAAATGAACAGGATGGAGAGGAAGAGATAAGCAGAAATGAAGGAGCAAGTGGAGGAAGGAGAGGAGCCAGTGAAATGGCCTGAGTCTGAGACACTACGTGGAGAGAGGGGAAAATACCCAGAGGAGGCACGATGGGCTCCACACTGAATGGAGTGACAGGCTACCAACTGGGGAGAAGGAATTTTGGAATCAGAGGATAACAGGAGAGCTCTGGCTGCTGAGTGGGAAATGGATTGCCCAGAACAAGAGAAATAGACCAAAGAAGAGATGGTAGTGGCTTTGGCTAGGCTGGGCTGGTGGGGATGGAGACAAGTGGGTGTGATTAAGATACACTCAGGAAATTCCTTCCTTCCTTCCTTTATTTTATTTATTTATTTAACAGACAAAGATCACAAGTAGGCAGAGATGCAGGCAGAGAGAGAGAGAGGAGGAAGCAGGCTCCCCATGGAGCAGAGAGCCTCATGTGGGGCTCGATTCCAGGACCCTGGGACCATGACCTGAGCTGAAGGCAGAGGTTTTAACACACTGAGCCACCCAGGCGCCCCAGGAAATTTCTTAATTAGGATTTTATTTAGAAAATATAATCAGAAATACTCCCTGATGGGGTGTAAGGGAGGAGGGGAAACTGAATCCTCAATTTCTTTTCTTTTTTTTAAGATTTTATTTATTTATCAGAGAGAGGGCGAGAGCAAGCACAGGCAGACAGAATGGCAGGCGGAGGCAGAGGGAGAAGCAGGCTCCCTGCCGAGCAAGGAGCCCGATGCGGGACTCGATCCCAGGACGCTGGGATCATGACCTGAGCTGAAGGCAGCTGCTTAACCAACTGAGCCACCCAGGCGTCCCGAATCCTCAATTTCTAAACTGAGCTACTGGATGACAAAGATGCCATTAATGGAGAGAGGGAAGATGGGGGTGGAGGGGGTGCCAGGTGTTTTCCATCCTTCTCTTTCAATCTGGTATTGTTTCCTTGGGAGACGGTGGCTTCCCTTGCGCTAATGTCCTCTTCTGCCAGCAGAGGGCAGCCTAGGTCAATGAACGGACACAGAGTTGGTGGTACCAGGATAACCCAGATGGTCTTAGGGACACTGGCTACAGGAACGAGGTTGCCTGACTTATGGAAAAACATTAGGTCTGCTCTGAGGCTTAAATCCAGCCTTTGACTTTGAGGCCAGTCCAGAAACAGAAATCCGAGGGCTGTCCCTGTCCAAGGCTCCTGGACAATCCAGGCCACGTCATCTCTTCTGGGCTATTTCAATAGCTTTCTAATCCATCTCTTGGAGACCCCTCTGCATCTTGTCTCTTTGCTTGAAACCTTTCAATGCTCTCTCTGCCCTCATGGTCATCTCATGCTTCTTACCATGGCCTTCAAGGCCTTGCATGCACGCCCCCCGCCAAGATGTTTAGCTCATCCATTATTGCTCCCCTCTTGCATCTAGCTCTTTTCTGCCTCAGGTCCTTTGCATAGGCTGTTCCTCCCTTCCTGGTCTTCTCTCTCTCCAATTTTCTTTTTCTCCCCTCTGCTCCCTACGTTTTTTAAAGTAGGCTCCCTGCCCAGCACAGACTCCAACACAGGCCTTGAACTCAGGACCCTAAGATCAAGTTCTGAACTGAGATCAAGAGTTGAATGCTTACTGGACTGAGCCACCCAGGCACCCTCTCTCCTGGATTTTTTTAGCTCCTTCTCATGAGTCTTAGCTTAAATAGTAACTTAAAGTCTTTATTTCAGTGTCTTAAAAAAATCCTCATAGCACAGAACACGGCAGTGGGCAATATGCTAGGTACCAGGATAATTTGATAAATCAACTTGTGTTTTTTGTCTCTATTTTCTCCTTCCCTTTCTGTATTTCTTGCCTAGGGAAGGTTTGTGTTCAAAGCAGAAGTTGCTCCAAGACTCTTTCTTTTCTGGCTTCCATTCTCTATACATTTAAACAAGGGGGAACAGATAGGGAAACTGTGGGCTCCCTAGGTCCAGTCCTGCTCACAGATGTGTTTTGTGTGAACTTTACCTTCACAGGCTCAACAACTGTTTTTGCTCTGTGGCCAAAGTTAAAACAGAGCAATTTCAAAACAAAAATTTGGACATTTGGCTTCTCTTGGACATTCATCTCGGCTATCTCAGGCTTGCATTTCCATGGGATGGGCACTAATATTTACTGACTACCTACTGATGCCAGGCCCTACCTACTGATGCCAGCGCTTTCTTCCATGAGGTTGTCATTCAACCAGGGACAAGTATTATTCTTTTTTGTGGCTACAGAAGCGGGCAGTGTGGTTAAGTGGCTTGCCTAAGAACTCACAGGCAGTTAACAGCCGCACCACCAGAAGTGAACCCAGAGAGCAAAACTGTAGAATGTGGTCTCCTAACCATTAGACCATGCTGCCTGATAAGCACTTTCGTGGGCTGAACTGAGCTCCTCGCTCTAGGTAGGGCATGTGTTTTCTAGTTACCAAGCTTCACACTTTTTTTTGTTGTTGTTGTTGTTGAGTTTGTAAATTCTTGTTGTAGAGAGTGTAGCTCATTTCTTCTGAGGGCAAGGACAGCGGGAGACACAAAGGAACTCTAGGAGCTCTAGGAGGAAAGGAAGGTAATTTAATTTGTTTGTTTAAAGATTTTATGTATTTATTTGAGGAAGATGTATTTATTTACTTACTTTATTTATATTGCGAGAGAGAGAAAGAGAGAGCGAGAGCACAAGCGGGGGGAGTGGCGGAGGGAGAGGGAGCTGAGCTGTGAGCCTGACATGGGGCTTGATCCTACGACCCTGGGATCATGACCTGAGCCTACTGCAGCCGCTTAACCAACTGAACCACGCAGATTCCCCTCCTAACTTCTTCTTCCCCCCCTTCCTCCTTCCCCTCTTCTTCTCCTTCTTTTCCTCCTCCTCCTCCTTTTAAGTAATCTATACCCCCAAAGGGGCTAAAAAACTCAAGACCCCGAGATCAAGAGTTGCATAGTTTTCCAACTATGCCAGCCAGGCACCCTGAAATTAATTCAGTTTTTGAGAAAATAAAGAAATGAGTATTTCTTGCACACCTCAGTTTGGGGGTTGAAATTTAGATATGATGCAACAATCTGTAATTTTTAAAAAAAAATTCTGCTTTTATGAAGTTTTCTTTTTTGGTGTGTGTTTTGCATTAGACTGGGAGCCCCTTGATGGCAGAATGACGTACTGAGTTCACCAGCATTCGCTCCGCACCTTTACTGTCTAGACAGCACCGGCCATAGAGCAGAAGCTCAATCATCATCCTGGTAATTATAGCGCACATGGTGGAGAGCACTTACTTCCCATGTATGGGGCCTGACATTTGTGGAAATAACTAGCCCCTTTGATCCTCACATCGCCCCCTGGGGGCAGGCATCTTCATGGTCCTCATTTACATTGAGGAATCTGAGGTACAGAAAAGCTAAGTCATTTGCCCAAGTTCCCATAGCCTGGTTCTTGCCTAATAAATATTCATGAGCGAATGCCTGAGGGTCTGATTTCTGGAATATTCTTGCTGGCCTTCAGGCTTTCCCTCATCCTACACGGCTGTGTCCCACAAGGTCGGAAGTACATGGGTCAGACCCAGGCAGGGGACTGTGTCAGAGAGTCCCTGAGGCCATGTTCTCACCTTAGAATGGTGATTGACCATCTTTTGTCACATCTGGCCTCTCCTTCTAGCCTCTTCTCTCTTCATCCCCAGAATCATCCTACACTTCAACATACCAGTGACGCTAGGCTGCTAGATTCTTTCAGCTTCCCTGCTTTGGCTCAAACTCTTCCCCGAGCTGGCACCGTCTTCCCAATCCTGAGATTCCATTCTTCTACAAGGAGGAACTGGGAAGGGAGGCCACGTCTGTAAGCCACGTCATTCCCGGGTAATACTAAAACACTGGATTGCGTCTGGTCTCCAGCAGCCTTACGATGGTGGTGGTGCAGAAGGAGGCTGGAAGAATAGTAGTGTCCTCGTGCCTATCTCTCTGCTGGGGATGCAGAGTCCCAGAGAGAAGAAGGGACTTGGTAAAAGCAAAGCAGGGGATCAGATTCAGAAGTGTGCTAGATTCTGGGCTCCTGGCCTCCCAGTCCAGAGCCCTTTCCACCGTGGGGCAGCAACTCTGTTCAGTGTTACGCAGAGAACAGGGCCTGACACACCCCCCTCCAAAGAAAGCTCCTCAATTCTAATAGTGCCTGAAATTCTGTCATTGGAGATCACTTCCTTTGGGGGGCAAGGGGTGTTGAAGACTTTTTGGTCTCTAGGGGGCCCCAACTAATGATGAAAAGCCCCGTGAGGAGTCCTACACTAAGCTGATGTCG
Source organism: Mustela putorius furo (assembly GCF_011764305.1). NCBI lineage: Eukaryota > Metazoa > Chordata > Mammalia > Carnivora > Mustelidae > Mustela > Mustela putorius. Next base: position 1,504,142 of record NW_025421464.1, on the reverse strand, counting down.
GCCTGTTCCCAGGAGGACGATCTGGCTGACAGGCAGCCAAGGGTGAGATGCCGTGGGAAGGAGATCCTGACTGAGGCCTGGAGGAATGTGGGAAGCACCAAGGCAGGCAGAAAAATGGGTCAGGGGTGGGGGGGTGGGGTTGTCAGCCAAAGGGCGTGGCAGCTGTGAGAGCCTTGGCCTGGGGACTCAGGAAGCTTAGCTTCCCCCTCAACGTGCTGTGTGATGTTGGGCAAGTCTCTTTCCTCCTTGGAGCTCTGATCTGGATCATTGCGCTGGAGAAGAGTTGCTTCTGGTTTATCTTAAAGCTCTTGGTGTCAGGGAGTTGGGGCCCTGGGTGGTGGTTGCTGTGACAACTATCTCTGTGGAGACAGTGACCAAGGACACGGTCGCCATGACTATGGTCACGAGGTCCAAGAGCCAACTGACTGGTTATCAGTTCTGCCTTGAGACAGCTTCCTCCCCGTCACTCCTTCCATCTCCCCTAAAATGCAGCATCTGTGGGGCTAGAGAGGCGTCAGGATCCAGGGACCTGCATCTCAGTGCTTTGTTTTCTACTGATGAGCCGTGTAACCTCAACTAAGACTTTGCTTCTCTCTGGGCCTTTTTCCACATCTGGAAAATGAAGAGGTTGCCCAAGGGCCCTCTCACTCTAGATTCCTATCAATTTGCCTTTATGTGGGAGAAAAAGTTTCAAGCCAAAGCGTTGTTTCCAGGAATGATCTGAAAAGTTCTAACAACTGTTCTGACCGTCACTCCCTGACCTGCCCACCCAGGCCGGGACTGCCCCTCTAGGCAGGGGTTACCCGTTTAGTGGCCAGAGGTGGGGAGGGCAGGCGAGTCCCGGAGGACAGTCCAGAGGGGCTGGCATGCTTGAGGGGTACCTGGAGGACACCCAGGGCAGGGGCTATGAACAATGAGGAGAAAAATAACCAAAATATTTTGGCGACTGGTATGGCTGTCACTTCCCATACTGGCTGAACACGAGCCTCTGCTGTATCTATAATGGTGGAATTATAGGCACGGTGAGTAGCGAAGGTTGGTGTTCTGAGCGGAGGGACCACACTGATGTCCACATGATCAAGCCATGGAGGAAGTCTGTGGCTCTCAAACGCTGCCCTCATCTGAGAGCAGGAACAAAATCCTTCTTCCTGGTCTCCGAACCTTCTCATTGGGTTGTGCACGCTCCCTGGAGGGTCAGAGTTGCCAGTGTCTCGATTCCAGGATGGCTGGTGCCCAGACCAGTGGGGAGGGCACAGCAGGAACTGGCAGAGCAGAGGAATCTAAGGAGGAAGCAGAGAGCTCAGGGGACGCGTGCTCCTCCTCTCCCAGGAGACCAGGCCCTGGGCAGATGCCAAACCCTTGGCCTCCGGGATCTGTTCCTTTCCACGCACTCCTAGCCCGCTTGTCTCTCTCAGCAGGACTTTGCAAACAGCGTCTCTGGATGGACGGAAGGACGCGGCTGCTGCCTCCTCCCTGCACACTTTCTATTCCCAGCCCTGAGCCTCGGCCAGGGTTCCTCAGGAAAATTGGCTGAAAGAGACATTTTCCATACTCTTGACTCCTCTGCTGGGTAGCTGTCCCTGCCTCCTCTCTCTCCAGCTTCTCCTCCAGCTGGTCACCGGGACCTAGAAGGAGGGGAGATACTTGGTCTGCTGGATGCTACTTCCTGACCCCTTAATTTTGTATGCCATTTTATCTTCTTGGGCCTCAGTTTCTTAATCTATGAAAAGGGGTAGCTACCCTGAGAAGCAGGCTTGGGAGTCAGTCATTTAAAAAATATATATTTTATTCTTTTTTTTTTTTTTTAATTTTATTTATTTGACAGAGAGAGGGATCACAAGTAAGCAGAGGGGCAGGCAGAGGAGGGCGGGGAGCAGGCTCCCTGCTGAGTAGAGAGCCTGATGTGGGGCTCGATCCCAGAACCCTGAGATCAAGACCTGACCTGAAGGCAAAGGCTAAACCCCCTGAGCCACCCAGGTGCCCCTAATATTTTATTCTTAAGTAAACTGTACACCCAACACGGGGCTGGAGCCTGGAGATCAAGAATTGCATGCTCTACCAATGGAGCCAGCCAGGCATTCCGGGAGTCAGACATTCTTTGATTTAATCCTTAGCTCAGCTGGTAACTTAACTGTGTGACTTTGGACAAGATACTCAACACCTCGGAGCCTCAGTTTTCCCCATCTGTAAATGCTGTTGTCTCTTAACTGTTGTGGGTGTTAATGCAATAAGCTGCAGAAAGTGCCCTGCACATGGCAAGTCTCAACGAAGACCTGTTTTTTTTTTCTTTTTTTTTAAGATTTTATTTATTTATTTGACAGATGGAGATTACAAGTAGGCAGAGAGGTAGGCGGGGCCGGGGAAACAGACTCCCTGCTGAGCAGAGAGCCCGATGCGGGGCTCGATCCCAGGACCCTGAGATCATGACCTGAGCTGAAGGCAGAGGCTTAACCCACTGAGCCACCCAGGTGCCCCGAAGACGTGTTTTTTAAAATTAATTGTTATCGGAGCCTTCTTGGTACCAGATGTCAGGGGCTTTACGTACCTGATTCCTAAGCCATATAACACCTGTGCAAAGTGTTTGTCATGCCCTTTGTAAAGCTGAGGGTCCAAAGGTTCAGAGAAGCTAAGTAACGTGTCGCAGATATCAAATGGCTGAGCAGAGGGATTCAAACTCAGATCTGATTCCAGATTTCCTTCTCTAACCAAGGCTCTGATAACTGGAAGAAAGGACACCTATTTGCTTCAGGCAGATAATGAAAATGAGAATGGGTTTGGCTGAGATTTTAATCCAGCCCTTCAAGCTGTAATTTCAAAGTTTCAGCTGGGGTTTTCCGCATCTAAGGGGCACAGCCATTGAGAGGAATATTGCTAAACTTTGTTACAGACTAAGCAATGAGACATCTTCATTTCCAACCTTCCCTCTGCCTGTGCCCAAGAAAATGTCAAATGAGAAAAAAAGTTATATGTAGTGTGGTCATGGTGTGAGGAATTGGGCACTGTTGGTCTGAATATACAAAAAAAGCAGCCCTTTTTTGGAGGGCAATTTGGCAGTGTCTGATAAAATATAAAATGTACTTTTTCTTTGACCTAGTAGATTTGCATTTGGTAATTTTCCCTCTTTGTCCAAAAATAGTCACTGCCACACTGTTTGCAAGGGCAAAACATTTACGGTAACATAATGTCCTTCAAAGGGTACACTGTGTACATCCATAATGTGGAATATTTTATACCCATGAAAAAGAACAAGGTTAAAAAAAAAACCAAGACAGTGGGCGCACCTGGGTGGCTCAGTGGGTTAAAGCCCCTGCCTTGGGCTCAGGTCATGATCCTGGGGTCCTGAGATCTAGCCCTGCATCGGGCTCTCTGCCCAGTGAGGAGCCTGCTTCCCTTCTTCTCTCTCTGCCTGCCTCTCTGCCTACTTGTGATGTCTCTCTGTCAAATAAATAAATAAAATCTTTTTTTTTTTAAAGATTTTATTTATTTATTTGTCAGAGAGAGAGCGAGAGCGAGCACAGGCAGACAGAGTAGAAAGCAGAGTCAGAGTCTCCGCGGAGCAAGGAGCCCGATGTGGGACTCGATTCCAGGACGCTGGGACCATGACCCGAGCCGAAGGCAGCTGCTCAACCAACCGAGCCACCCAGGCGTCCCAATAAAATCTTAAAAAAACAAAAAAAACAAAAAAAAACAAGACAGACAGAAATCAGAATAGATACAATACGATTATAATCAGAGATTTCAACGTGCCTTTCTCAGCAATTGGTGAAACAGTTGGAATAAGCACATGGAATATTTGAACATCATTGGTAATTACCTTGACCTAATTGACAGTTTATAACACTACATCCAGTAATGGCAGAATGAATACTCTTTTTTTTTTTTAAAGATTTTATTTATTTATTTGACAGACAGAGATCACAAGTAGGCAGAGAGGCAGGCAGAGAGGGAGGGGGAAGCAGGTTCCCCGCTGAGCAGAGAGCCCGATGGAGGGCTCGATCCCAGAACCCTGAGATCATGACCTGAGCCAAAGGCAGAGGCTTAACCCACTGAGACAACCAGGTGCCCCCAGAATGAATATTCTTTTCAAGTACACTAGGGAACATGGATTGTGGTAGGCCAGATGGTGAGCTATAAAACAAGCCTCAAATTGAATTAGAAATAATGACCATGAAGATAGGTAGAGCCCCCCCCATATTTGGGCATTAAACAACATACTTCTGAATAACCTATGGGAAGAAGAAATCACAGAGGCTATTTTGAACTGAACGATTGTGAAAACGCAACAATCCAAAATTCTGGGCTGCACCTACAGCAGTGCATAGAGGGAAATTTACAGCTTTATATAAATTATATAGCTTTTTTTCTAAAATAGCTTTAAAGGCTCATATTAGAAGAGAGAGTTATCAAATAAATGATGTAATTTCCTATTTTAAGAAGCTGGTAAAAAGGGGTCCTTGGGTGGCTCAGTTAGTTAAGCATCTTTCTTGATGCTTAACCTGATCATGGGTACCTGATCAGCAGACAGCCTACTTTTCCCTTTCCCACTCCTCCTGCTTGTGCTCTCTCTCTCTCTCTGTCAAATGAATAACATCTTTAAAAAAAGGAAGCTAGAAAAAGAAAAAAATAAACCTCAAAATTGCAAGGTAAATTTTTAATTTATTTTATTTTATCTTTTTAAAGATTTTATTTATTTGACACAGAGAGAGAGAGGAAGAGAGAGAAAGCATAAGCAGGAGGAACAGCAGACAACAGAGAAGCAGGCTCCCCGCTGAGCAAGGAGTCCTATGTGGGGCTCCATCCCAGGATCCTGGGATCATGACCTGAGCTGAAGGCAGATGCTCAACCCACTGAGCCACCCAGGTGCTCCACAAGGTAAATTTATATGTACCAGCTTCAATAGAAAGCCAGGGCACATTGAATGAAAAAAGCAAATGATATGTAATATATAGATATCATGGCAGAAATTGCTTGTTGCCTCTCAATGTCCATCCTCCCATTCTTTAAACAACGAATCCCTGATTTTGAGCTGACACGTGACTATTCAAGATAAAATACATTTCCTAGACCCCTTTGCAATCAACTGTGGAGATGTGACTGAGCACTGGCCAATGAGATGTAATCAGAAGTCAGGTGCGTGCGTACCTTCTGAGAGGCTGTGCCCCTCCCTCCCTTCTTGTTCCCTCCCACTTCCTGCTGGGTACCTGATGGCGGGGTTGTGGACGTGACTGTTAAAGCTTGAGCAGCCTTACTGACTTAAGACGTGGAACCACAAGATAGAAGCAGTTGTAGTCCCTGCCACACCAGCTTTGGGCTGCCTGCTTCTGAACTTCCTTTACAACGATGGAGAAATATATTTCCATCACTGCTATTTTAGGTTTCATTTCTTGCCAATGAACTTAGTGCCCACACGTATAACTATGATTCCATTTATGTGAAAAATAGCAAGCAAACCTATATATATAGATCAAATAGATGATTTTGACTTTGGTACAGAAACCCCCAAGATAATTTGCTTCTGGACCGAAGACATATTATCTTACATAACAATAAGTCCAGAGGTGGAGCAGCTTGATTCAGTGATGGGTAATTCAGTGACTTGACTTCATCATGAAGGATCTTTCTAGCTTGCCGTCCTCTTGATTAGATCCTGTTGCAACTGGGAACTGGGGCTACAGTTCCAGGCATTACATTGATAAATTACAATGACCAAGAGAAGGAAAAGGATGGTTTCTTCCTGATGTAGCTCTGTTTATTTTCCAGCTCTTTTTTAAGAGAAAATAAACTTTTTTCTAAAACCTTCCTGCAAAACTTCCTTCACATCTTATTGGCCATAGCTGGGTTGTAAGTCCATCTTTAAACCAGTCTCTGGTTTACAGCAATTGAGATTTATTTTTGATCCCTTCAAAAAGAGAATAACCAAGCAAAATCGTGGCTCTTACAGTGTGAAAGAAAAGAAAAATGGCCAAATGTCTGCTATATATGTATATGGGCTGAAAAATCCATAAGGAGCCCTGAACTTTTCATGGTGGGAACCCCCGGGGGAGAGAAGTGGGACTGGGGGAGAAAGGAATTCAGTGGCAAATCCTAACGTTGCCTCTTCAGCGATCTTCCCCACTTCTCGTTTCTTCACAAAAGCCATTTTGTCAGGACAGCAAAGGGATGACTCATGACTGGCGCAAACCCACTGTGGCAACCTCTTTCCACAGAGTCTCTCTCTCCGCTCCGCTACAGCTAGCGGTGGTCATGAGACACAGTTTGGCCAGTGAGATATGAAGGGAAACCGCTGGGAGAATGAATTCCCCTTCGGTAAAAAAAAAAAAAAAAAAAAAAACCCTCTTTCTGACCTTTCCCCTTCCATTCTTGCTTGGGATACAGGTGTGAAGATGTAATGTTTGGAGTTGTTGCAGCCATATGGTAACCATGAAAGAAATGCTGAGATAATTATGGAGATGCAGACCCAGTGAGTGTCCTGGCATTTTTAAGGCCTCCAGACATCTTGTTAGAAAATATCCTTATAAGGAGTTCTGTCCTGGGTAGCAGAGGGCAGCTTAGCAGATAAATGCATCTTTACTTTTTACCATATATTTTCTGTTGTTTTGATTTATTCTTATCATTAAGAGGCATTATGTTTGTAACTCAAAGTTCACTTTAAAAAATATACTACTTGGCATTGGGCACCTTTGGTATCCCAATAGGCTTGAAGAGTCACTCTTGGAAAGGAGGGGCGGGAGGAGTTAAACAAAGGGAACAAGCTGTTCCTTATAATTAAGTACGAGCTTCATGGTCTGAGAGTTGACCTTGCAGATGGGGGGAATGGCTGAGAATACATTTCTCTATCACTATTTGGGTTTAGACCAGAGGTTACAAACTGTGGGCCTCTGGTCAGAATCTGGTTGGTGGACATGTTTTGCTTATACTACCCAGGATTTCTAAAAATTAAAATTAGCAATTAGAGGCGCCTGGGTGCCTCAGTCGTTAAGTGTCTGCTTTCAGCTCAGGTCATGATCCCAGGGTTCTGGGATCGAGACCCTCATCAGGCTCCCTGCTCAGAGGGAAGCCTGGAGACTCAATCAGTATTTAAGAATTAGGATACTTCACATACCTATCTGGCTTGCTGGCTTTCTTGGAAAAACTGAAGTTTCAGGCAATGCTGGGTTCATTTTCAAGCCGCAGTAATTGCCAGCTTTGATCTGTCGCTCCCTTTACACAAGGCAGGTGCTCCCCACAGACCACAGACCTTGGTGTTCCCTAATGTCTGCTTCTCCAGTCTATTTCACTGATGTATATTACCTAGCTGACTCTGTGAGCATTTGTGCTAGTGACCCCTGGGTTTGGGGTTTAGAATTAAGGCACAATATGTAGTATGTAAGATTCAACAATTGCTTCCTAGGCAACTGGCCATGTACAAGGTATGTATCCTCATTCACATAGGTGGGCACATCTTGCAGAAGGCTGGATTTGGAGAAGGCTGTTTTCTAGGCTGTTCTGTAAAACTAGAAGAGCTAAGGGCACCCTTAACTGCCCTGCTGTGTCACTTGGGGTCCTAACCCAGACTTCTGAAGATGCAGTGCTGGGGAAGAGGGGTAATTCTGAGGCAAGACCGCCATCTGTGGCTAAAGAGTAAGGTTTTCTGAAAAGTAGATGGAGATTTGCCCAGTGGAGGTCTGAAGAAGCTGGTATTCCTGGAAAGAAGCATGAGCCCGAGGAAGGGAGGCGAGGTCAGATTCTAGGAATGGTATTCTACTGCCCCCAACACCTCCTTAGGAGGAAAGCCCTTCAGGTTACAGTTTTCTCTATTTATTCACTGGACCAAGACTGAGTGTGTGTAATATGTGTGTGTTGGCGGAGAGCGCAGACCCAACCACTACCTTGCTACATCCTCCATTCTATCCTGCTGCGATAGGCAGAAAACCAGTTCCCCCAAACGTCCATAGCCTATTCCCTGGAACCTATGAATATGTTATGTTACATAGCAAAAGGGAATTAAGGTCACAGATAGAATTATTTGCTAATATGCTGACTTTATTATTTTTTAATTTAAAAAAGATTTGATTTATTTGACAGAGAGAGAGAGACAACAGCAAGAGAGAGAACATAAGCAGGGGGAGCGGGGAGAGGGAATGCAGGGCTCCATGCCTGGACCCTGGGATCACGATCTGAGCCAAAGGCAGACGCTTAACCAACTGAGCCATCCAGGTGTCCCCCACACTGACTTTAAAATAGGAAGTTATCCTGGTAAGTTTGCAGATAGAATTGTTTGCTAATCTGCTGACTTTAATCCAGGGAAGTTATCCTGGATTATCAAGCTGATCTGAATGTGATCACAAGGGTGGGGAGGGAGGCCGACGAGGGAGAATCAGAGGGATGGAACTAAGAGATGGACTTGGCCTGAAAGTTGTCGGCTTTGATGATGGAGGGAGGGTCATGAGTCAAGGAAAGTGGTCAGCTTCTAGAAGCTGGGGAGGCCAGGAAACAGATTCTCCTCCAGAGCCTCCAGAGAAGAATGCAGCCTTGCTGACACCTTGATTTTAGCCCAGTGAGACCCGCGTTGGACTTCTACCATAAAGAACCGTAAGAAGATAGATTTGTGCTGTGTTAGGACACTGCATTTGCGGGGATTTCCTTACAGTAACAACAGGAAGTAAAGATACTGGGCCACTTGGAGGGGCCACGGGGAGGTGAGATCCCAGCTCAACCTCCAGACTTGCGAGGTGATTCCAGTCACTCCAGTCTTCAAGTTTCCCAGCTGCGGCCCCCAGAAAGGGGCTGAACCTGCTCTGTCCTGCCCAAATTCCTGACTCACAAAACCTAGAAGCATAATAAAATGATTGTTTTTATGCCACTAAGCTTTGGGCTGGTTCGTTAGGCAGCCTAGTAACTGGAACGGTGACCTATCCTAACCTTGAACTTGAACCACATGGAACTGGGGAAAATTGCACACATTGCTGAGCCCAGAACTCCCATCCCATCATTAGTATTATTTTTAACTGAACCCTGGTCCGAACAGAAGGGAACACTGCTGAAATTGAAACTGAACAAGTATATTTTTTCAAGCTGTTGAACCAGATAGAATATTCAAATATTCTTGAGACAGAGAGAGTCACGTAGAGAATTCTACCCTAATGCCTTCAACTCTGTATATTTTGATTTGCTTAAAGCCACATGGTCATGGCAGAATTGAGAGATTTTTAGTCTTTATAAAGCTGCCGGTTCTGACACTCTTGACTCTCTTACCCTCCTTCAGAGCGCGCACCCTTTTCGAAGTTTGCCGAATTAAGGAGGCTTGAACCGCCCCTGGGAGATGGGAATTTCCCACCATCCAAGGACAAGCAGTGTCAGCCTGAACTTGATTACTTGGCTGGGGCGGGAGGGAAGAGACATGGATGGGGGAGGAGGGTCCCCGAGTGGAAGCTTCGTGCCCTTTTGGCTGGGAAACTGGAACTTTCCATCAAGGCCAGTGATCCTCGGTATTCAAGCAGCCTGTCTGGGGTGTGTCGGGTTCCAGGTGGCCCTCATCTCATCTGGATCCGGCCGACACACTTTGTGGCCCTCTCCCCCTGCAAGGAGAGGAGGGACTCTGAAGAGACTGGGGGCCCCTCGGGAGACATTCATCTTTCTAGAGCTTTATCATTTTTTCCATAACAGTACTTTCCCTTCAAGGTGGAAAGTCCCAGCTGGCGGCTGAGGATACTGTCAATGCGCTTTTGTTTTCTGCCCTGTCCCCAGTCCAGGCAGTGGGGTGCTGGGCAAAGCCACCTCCTCTTTTATCCCAGCCTGCTCCGGACTTGCTGTCCTGACAGCCGGTGGAATGTAGGCAAGCCTTTAACAAACCACAGACCTCTAGATGTCCCTGGTTCAAACCCTGACTCTGCTATTTGCTAACTGTGCAGCCTTGGTGGGGTCCTGCACATTTCTGTGTTACGGTTCTCTATCCGAAAACTGGCAATGACCACTCTTGAGGATTTAATATCTGAAGAGCACTTGGGACAGCACCCAATACACCAGGAGAGTGATGTAATTGCTTTGCTGTTATTACATGCCTTTGGACAATTCATCTCCTTTCTCTGGGCCTCAGTTTCCCCAATTGTACAATGAAGAAAGCAGTTGCGACCTGACCCGAGTACAAGTCCTGAGAAACCTTTCTCGGACAAATTTCTTGGTTTTTCTTAGCTTCGATCTGTTAATCGGCTCATCTGTTAAATGACACTTATTAAGTAGATGGGTGTGGTGATAATTAGATGAGAAAATGTGTACCAAGCATGTAGCAAGGGGCCTAGCACATAGAAAGAGCTAAAACAGCATTTTTTTTTTTTTTTAAATGGATGAGAAAGAGCTTTCTGAACTCTAATGGGCCATGTCCCTGGGAGGATTATTGTGGTTTTGTCAAATGTTTTTCTAGCCATGCCTTAGTCACAGACTCCTGGCATTAGAGAGGTCAGGATTGGGAGGGCCACTTTACAGATCAGTTCATCAATCCATTCAACAGATATTTACTGATTGATTACCTACTATGAGCCAGGCACTGTTGTTGGTGCTGGGGAGAGAGCAGCACTGAGGGCCCTACCTTCATGGGGCTTTTATTCCTGTGGGGGAGACAGGCAGTAAATGGGTGAGTTCATGAACATAGGATACAAGTTTACATTCAATCCCTTTATTTTACAGATGGAAAAACTGAGGCCCAAGAGGGGAAGAGATTTTCCTAAAGTCCTCTGGTGTCATAGCAGGGCAAAGACTTCTAAGCAAGTGTTCTCAGTCCCAGAATATCCTACCCTTAACAAAGGCCTGGTTTCCCCAAGGTCTTAAGATACGCTAGTGGGAATCAATATGTACTGAATCTTTCTAGACACAGGAACTGTTTTAAGTATTTTACACATCTTAAGTCGTTTTTATTTTTAATTTTTAAAAGATTTTATTTATCCGAGAGAGAAAGAGAATGCACGTGAGGGGAGGGGCAGAGGGAGAGGGAGAAGTAGACTCCCCACTAAGCAGGGAACCAGACACGGGGCTTGATCCCAGGTCCTTGGGATCATGACCTGAGCAGAAGGCAGATGCCCAAACAACTGAGCCACCCAGGTGCCCCTTATTTTTATTTTTTAAAAGTTTTTATTTATTTATGAGAGAGCAAGCTAGCACAGGGAGAGAGGCAGGGAGGGTGAGAGGGAAGGGGAGAAGCAGACTCCCCACTAAGCAGGGACTCCAACCTGGGGCTAGATCCAAGGACCCTGAGATTATGACCTGAGCCAAAGGGGCAGACACCTAAACTGACTGAGCCACGCAGGTGCCCAACATTTTAAGTCATTTAATCCTCACACTGACCCTGAGGGAGGGAATTGCCGTGAATCCTGTCTTATAGATGGTAAAGCTAAGAAACAGAGAGATGGAGCACTGAGCACAGACCCTCTGGTTCAGGGCCCATGACCTGCCTCAATCTCTGAGCTGTCCTGCCGTCCTGGCTGCATTGCTCTTCCTTGCCCTTGACCCTGGTCTGCACTTTTTCCTTCTTTCTTTCCTCCCCTGCTACCCCCAGTCCTGGTCTCAAGGACTTCTTCCACCTCTGAGTGGCCTGGGGTAAGTGCCCCCACCCCGGCTCTCAGTTTCCCCATTTGCAGACGTTGAGGATTGCACTGGATTATCCTCTGGCCCTTCAATGACTACGCTGATTTTCAGCCCCTTTATCAGCTTGTAATTATTTTATTCATTTGTCCCCCAGTCTGCTTTCCCCACCAGATTGGGGGATGGGTGGCCCCAGGGAGAGCATCCTACTGCTTCCATTCCCATCCGTCTCCCTGGAGCCTGGCACTGTGCCCTGCACTTAGTAGGCCCTCAATAAATATTTGTGGATGAGGAAAGGAAGGGATGACAGCAATTACTTGCAGTTTTCTCCAAACCAGCTCCTGTGCTCTCTCCCTGGCCCCTCTTCCTTTCTCAGCCTGTGGGGCCCCTTCCCTCCCTGCCTCCCTCCCTCTCACCTCCCAGGGCCGACTCAGGCCCTCATCCGGCCTGCATTTTTCCGGGTTTGATATCATTTTTTCCACTCCCCGGCTGCTGCTGGCTGCCTCTGCCAACTTTCCACAACTATAGCCCCTCCCCCACGACTGCAGGCCAGGGACAGCTTGGGGTGGGGGAAGACCTCCCCTCCTCCTCCCTTCCCCAAACTGGAGTTAGGATGGGTAAATAATGCCAGCAGTGCCCAGGTGGCAAGACTGGGGGCTTGAGGACAGAGGGTATGGCCCATCTGCCCAGGCTCCCGTCTTCTTTGGCACCGTGGTCCTGGTGGCTGAGGCATGTGGGCGGACAGCTGGTTGGGGGCAGGGGTGTCAGGCCTCAGGGACATGATGGTCCAAACCATTTGCATCTTGTTCTCTCAAAGCAGTGACACCCCTTTTCCCCTTCAGCTGGAAACTCCTGACCTGACCCCTAAGGCCCAGCCCTAGCCTCACAGCCCCAGCCAGGCCAGATGCCTCACTACCTCGTACTTCCTGCACAGACAAAGGAGGAGGCTGGGCCCTGGGGTCCAGTCCTCACCCTCTCTGGCTGGGTGACCGTGGGATGCTCACTTCCCTTCGATGGGCTTCAGTTTCCATATCAGAAAAATGAGTGAGATGGATGAAATGGGCTGGCTGTCTTGGAGATTAGTCGATTGAGTTTCACGGGGCTAGCATTCCCCTCTGTTTTAAATTATAAGCAAACCTGTGTTTGAAAGTTCATTTCCCTGGAATGCTATAGCTTTTGGTCACATTCTCCGAGAGGACTGTGGATAGGGCACAGACTCCAGCCTGACAAGCCGGGGCTGGAATCCTGACAACTTCCCTTATAGTAGCTCTATGATCTTTGAGTATGAACCGTCACCATCCTGTGCCTCTAATTTTCTAATTAGTACACAGGGTTTGTGAAGACTAGTTACTAGTTGTGACAGCTTAAACCACAGCTCCTAAAAAACAAGAGCTACTCTATTGTGAGGATGAATGCTGAGATTCCTTCCAAATAAGATTTTATGAACCTATAATCTAAGAAATGGGTTGATGAAAAGAATAGGAGGCCATCACAATGAATTGTGGTTGTCTGTGCACCACTGGGTCTCCCACAAAGACCGGCGCCAGGGGCCATGCCCAGTGGTTGGGAGAAAGGCCTGAACATGCAACCCGTCCAGTGATTTGATTGACTGACCTTGAATCCAGGTCAGCAGGCTAACCCAGTCTGCAGCCAGTGTAGATGGGACAGTGGGACGTGGAGATGCCTGGAAGAGCCCAAAAGAAGAGGTCTGGGCATTCAGACTGGATACCCTTCTGGTCTGGTTTATTATGGGGAGTTGGCCAGAGCCCAGGGACAAAGATTTTTACAAAAAGGCTTGCGGCGCATAAAAACAAAAACAAAAACCTACTCTGTGTCCACTTTGAGGCTTCGGTCCCATAGTCTGTCTACTGCTTCCCCGGGCGGAGGGGTGCCTGAAGCTGCGGCTAGGGGAGATGCTCCAGCCCTCGGGGCAGCGGGCAGGCACCGCCCACTGTGCAGACTCCAGGCAACTACGTCGTGGCCTCTCGATGGCATCGGTGGAGCTCAGATTGAGGCCCAGTGTTCCGCTAGCCCTGGGGGCGAGGGGCACGCGGCTTCAGAGCACCGCCAGGTTGTGGCAAGACTTGGAGCGGGCCTTGAGTGCCCGACGGCTGGCGCTGCGGGCAGTCAGGCGGGCCAGGAAGCGACGAGCCCGCTGGCCCAGGCTCGCCCGCCTTCTGGGGGCTGATGTCTCGGGGGCCGCGCTGTCCCGGCGGCGCAAGCGCAATTGGCGCACCACGCCCTCGAAGAGCTCGGCCACGTTGTGCTGCAGCGTGGCCGATGTCTCGATGAATTTGCAGTCGAACACCACTGCGCAGGCGCGGCCCTCTGAGGGGCGGGGTCAGGCGGGCCAGGTAGAGGGGGACATAAAGGTAGGAAGAGTTGTGTTTAGTCTCAAGCTAAGCGCTTTTTCTTTTGGTCCTACCTTGTGCTGGGTACCAGGGGAGTCGGAGGTAAATGAGACCTGGCTCTGAGGAGTTAGTTCACAGGCTAGTGACTGATACTGGGAGCAGAATGAGGCTGGGAAGACAGGCTGGGAAGGGGCTTGAAGGCCAGGTAAGGGATCTGAGTTGTGCATCAGGGTTATCTGGGGGAGCTTGTTAAAATGCAGATTCCTGAACCCACCGGCAAGATCTGATTCGGTAGGTTTGGGATGAGGTCGGTGAACCAGAGTTTTACAAAATCTCCTGGGGATTATGCTGGGGAGTATGGGGCTGTCTGCTCACAAAGCATATGGTCTTCCATCTTCAGAAAGCCATTAGGCAGGGAGACAGGGGCCTGGGTTCTAGTCCTTAGATGCTGGTGACCCCGTGGAACTGGCTTATACGCTCTGGCTCTCAGTTTCCTTCATTTTTAGATTTTGCCCCGCAAGAAGGGCCATTTTGAGATCTTTCTGGGGTCCCATACGATATTATGAAACATATTGAAATATTCCCTACCCCACTTTGAGTACAAATTATCTGTAACTAAACGTTTTGGTTTGTAGTTGTCAGCTGCCACAATATTGTATATTGTAGATGATTAAAGTTTTGTGAAATTTTAATTTGCAACTTTCTCATGGTGTTTTGGAGCTAATAATTGTTTCAGAACCCAGATGTAAGCCTTTGGAGAGCTTATAGGCACCGGGCCTCTCATGCCTGGTGGATAGTATCTCTGACTAAGGGCATGGGAGAACCATAGGGGGATTTTTTTTCCCCCCATAGGGGAATTTTTAAGCAAATTAGTGACTAAAGCAAAGGAGTGACAATGTCAGATATGGTTTTAGAAAACTCTTGACAGCTGGTAAGGAGAAAGGATTGAACGGGGAGAGAGAAGTACAGGGGCTGACCCAGGCTAAGGTGGAGATGCCAGGATGGGGCAGAGATTGTGAGCACAGGGGGAAGGGAACGAGGGGTTAAGGGCGGTGGACCTGACAGGATTTGGAGGCTGGTTTGGGGGAGTGGGAGAGGAAGCAAGAATAGTTCCTAGCTTTCAGGCTTAGGCATGTAGATGCGTGATGGGGGTGAGGGTGGGGTGACAATCCCTGAGATGGAGGGCACAGGAGGAGGAGCAGTGACAGCAGATTGAGAGGAAGCTGGGGAAGGAGGGTGGAGTGGAGGGCTCACCTTCCACGGAGACTTCCCGGCAGCGTGCCAGGTCAGCCTTGTTGCCCACCAGGATGATAGGCACGTGGTCTGCTTGATGTGTGCGCCGCAGCTGAATGCGGAGCTCAGAGGCACTCTCGAAGCTGCCTCTGTCCGCGATGGAGTACACAATGACATAGGCGCTGCCCACCTCCAGGCACGAATCCTGGCTCCAGCTTTCATCCTGCAACAGAGCGACCCCAGGCCCATTCTCCAAGGGTACCTACCTCTCAGCCAGAGGGCCCTGGCTGAGAAAGGTGGGGCTGGAATGGTCTGATGGGGGCGCTGGGGCTGAGGTTTTACTCTGGACAGGTGGGGGACAAATTCTGCCATTATTCTGTGTCACCTTGGGTAAACCACTAGTCCTCTCTGAGCCTTGGTTTCTCTGTATGGAAAGCTGGGCTAATAATACCTCACTACATTTTCTCATTCATTGATTGCTTCTGGAGGCCGGGCACTGGAGTCAAAAGATTTCTTGGTTTCCCCTTCCCGCTAAGGAGGGTTCAGCTCTTCTGTCTGGTTTCTGAGAAGGGTTCAGCCTTGCTAGACAGTTCTTGTGGCCTTCTGCAGTCCAATTAAGAGACAAAGTGGGGGTGCCTGGGTGGCTCGGTGGGTTAAGCATCTGACTCTTGATTTTGGCTCAGGTCATGGTCTCGGGGTTATGGGATCAAGGCACACATTAGGCTTCATGCTCAATGCGGAGTCTGCTTGAGATTCTTCCTCCCTTTCCCTTTGCCCCTCCCCCACTAACTACGTCTCTAAATGAATAAACACATAAATAACCAAACAAAATCTTTTACTACACAGGCGCTTTAACCAACTAAGCCACAGAGCCTCACCCAAACAAAATCTTTTAAAAAGAGAGGCAAAAGGAAGGGGGAGAAGTGAGAAGGGAGGCTGATTTCAAGGGGAGGCATTTTCCAGGCCAGTGTTGAAGAGAGAAGTGGAGGAGCAACTGTGGAATGTAAGGGAAGGGGTGGGAGAGGCGGGTATTTTTTTTTTTTTTCTGTTAAGATTTTATTTATTTATTTGACACAGAGAGAGGCAGCGAAAGCAGGAACATAAGCAGGGGGAGGGGAAGACAGAGAAGCAGGTTTCCCAATGAGCAGGGACTCAATCCCAGGACGCTGGGATCATGACCTGAGCCAAAGGCAGGCACTTAATGACTGAGCCACCCAGGTGCCCCAAGGTGGAGTATTTAATATATGTGCTGCCGAAGCGAGCACAAGGTGGAGTATTTAAGAAGCAGAGTCCTTGCAAGTTCTTTGACAAGGAAGGGGAGAACTGGAGCAATTTTGATATGCTGTTTTGGGTGGCAGTCTTTTGTCAGGGACAGCATGCTGAGACCGGACCAGCTGGGTGACAACTTTACAAGTGTTTAGTAAGACACCGTTCCTATCTTCCAAAAGCTCATGGGCTGGAAGGGAGGCCCTCGAAGTCAAGAATTTTGATGCCCTGTGATAAGTAGCATTAAGAGGCAGGAGCACGTGGCTGGAGGAGCCATGGGGGATGAGGGGAGGAGATCAGAAGAAATCAACCTGGTACAGTGTGGGGAGGGCATAAGAGCGGACCTGGGGAGTAGGGTTTGAGGGAATGAACAGGAGAGGACAGTAGACCAGGGGTAGGAAATACTGAGTGTGGCAGAGGCACTGTTTTTGAGGGGGCAAGAAGCCAGAAGAATTTTCTGATAACCCAGTAAGATGATTGAGTAGGAAAGCATCAGATCAATGGTCAACACACTGTCAAAGAGATTAAGTTCTCCACAGCCTGGCTGACCCTTCCCCAGGCCAAATAACCATGGGCTGAGTCAGATGGATGTTGAGTTCTTTATCTTACTAGGTGAGTAAGATGTGAGTTCTTATCTTACTATCTTACAGGTTCCTTCCTCCCTCTGGGTCTTTTTCCCTATCTGTAGGGTTTCCCTATCTGTACAGTTTCCCTATCTGTAGAAAGAAAGTGTGTGGCTTAAGCATTCATTGATTCATTGCACAGATGTTTATGAAGGATTTGCTATGAGTTAGGATCACAGAAGCCCATTGGAACATGGATCTGTGGGTAGAACTCGGGGGGGGTGTGATTAGAAATATAGGTTACAGGACCCCATTTTTGTAGGTTCTTATTCATTAGGTCTGGGGGTGAGACCTGAGAATTTAATTTTTAAAAAAGGTTATTTATTTATTTATTTGAGAGAGAAAGTGAGAGAGCATGTGAGTTGGGGGGAGGAGGAGCACAGGGAGAGGGAGAGAAAGAATCTCAAGCAGACTCCCCGCTGAGCCTGAAGCCCTATGGGGCTCCATCTCACATCCCATGAGATCGTGACCTGAGCCAAAATCAAGAGTCTGGCGCTTAACTGACTGAGTCACCCAGGTGCCCCAGATATTTGATTTTTTTATATTCTCCAGGTGACCCTGATGGTCAGGCCAGCTAGGGCACTACTGCAGATCCTGACTCTCTCTCTCTCTCTCTCTTTTTTTAAGATTTTATTTATTTATTTGACAGAGAGAGAGAGCGAGAGAGGGAACATAAGCAGGGGGAGTGGGAGAGGGAGAATCAGGCTTCCCACTGAGCAGGGAGCCCGATGTGGGGCTTGATCCCAGGACCCTGGGATCATGATCTGAGCCGAAGGCAGACGCTTAACGACTGAGTCACCAGGCACCTCAAGATCCTGCCTCTCTGACCAAAGGGGCCCATCTATCGAAAGGATGGATGCTTATTCTGGTGGCACCGCTACTGCACGGACCCTCTACGGAAATTACCTCCACCATCACCAGTCAGGGAAATTGGTTCAGTTTCCCCATTTTGCTTGTAGGAAGTCCAAGGGCCAAAGGAGAAGAGAAAACATTCTCAAGTCCATAAAGCCAGCTGGGCACAGAATTCCAGTTCCAGTACTCTTCCTCCCTGGTCTCCCAAATCGTACTCCCAGGCTGATGACTTTCCTTAATTCACTGGACTCTGCCCACTGTATTTTCAACTGCATTCAAAAAGTGACCCCCTCACTCCTCACCAGCCTGTGACCTCCATGAGGCCAAGCGACATGTCTGTCCTACTCACTGCTGGGTCTTCAGTGTCCTGGCCCATGATTCATACTCAGCCAGTGTTTCTTGGTGAATGAATGAGTGAAGGACTAAAACCCTAGCTGAAGGCTCAGAAGGTGATGTACCCAGAGGGGATGGAAAGGGACAGTCCTGGTGCATAAGAGTACAGGATCGGGGGCATATAGATCTGGGTTCGAATCTCACTTGCTCTCTGAGCTTTGATTTCCTTGTCAGCAGGAGGGGATCAGAATACTCACCTATTGTATTTGTTTTGACTGAACGTCTTAATACATATATCCAGCGCTTAGCACAGGGGCTGACACTTGAAGGGTACTCCATAAATGTCACCGGCTGCTAGGAGGACCATCATCATCATTATCATGCTCATTTGGAGCTGGGTGTCCTTTTATCCTCGTGGAAAGGAATCAGACTCTTAGCATCTTTCCTATCCTTCTCGCCTATCACTGGAGCGCTCAGCCATTCTTGTCAATCACAGAACAGTGCCCTCCTAAGCCCCACCCTATAGGCGTGGCCTCCCAGCATGTTAGGGGCGGGGCCTACCCTTTATGGAGATAGGCTCCCAGGTGATTTTTATATCTTTCTCTCTGCTTGGTTGTATTTCTTCAAAGTTCTACAATGAGCATGTATTATCTGCATAGCAAGACAAAGGAAAACTCAAACAAGGTAAGAAAAGAGTAACAAGGGGCATATCCCTCCCTGCCTGTTGTTTTCTTCCTACTCTGGAACCCGGTAGGGGAGGACATCCTTTGGTTTCCTTCCTTACTAGCTACCAAGTTATGAGGAATAAGAATGATCATAATTTACATTTCTTCACCTATGTTCAGCATTGCTGCATGCTCCAAACTGTGGTCACCGCTGTGAAATTGGTTAAGAACTTTAAAAAAAAAAACAGCTGGTAAGGAAGGCAGGAATGATTAACCCATTTATCAGGTGGGAAAACAGGGTGATGAGTCAGTTGCACAAAGTCACACGACTGGTAAGGAAGAGAAAGGTGTGGGGGGTTACCTTCAGGCACTTTGGTGCTAAACGCAGTGTTCCTCTGCACTGTGCGTGTAGGGGGGCAGTGGGATGAGGGTGCTGAAGATGAGGTGGAGGTGTTTGCACCTCCTGGAATGGCTGCAGAGGGGATCAGTGGAGTGAGAAAAGGACTTGGGGTCATGAGGTTCTTCTGCCTTTGCTGCAAAGGCCGCTTGGAAGCTGTGGGTTTTGGGGGCTGCTGAGGATGGCCTCGCCCTGTTCCTGCTGTTTCGTGTCCTAGGAGGGGACAGGAGTCTAGTACCAAGCTCAGCATCCCTCCCCCCAAGTCCTGCTTACCCGTTTCTCAGCCTCCCAGGTGTCCATGACCACGAGTGTGGTATCCTCTCCATCCACCGTGAGGGTCCTCTCGTACACATCTTCTGCAATCGAGGAAAGAGCCAGATCTCAGGGAGGAGGGGCAGGCGTGGGGAAGGTGTGGCCCCTCTAGTTCGCTTTCTGGTTACAGTGCCCCCCCCCCCGGCGCCCCACTTGTGCTCCACACTTGATTGCTCCACACTTGTCTCTCCTGATAGGTCAAGAAGCTCCACGAGGAGCCCATGTTTCCCCAGCTCCCAGCATCATATCTGGCGTGTAGTAGGGGCTGAGAAAGCTTTTGCCAGTTTGGTTGATTGATGAGCATGGGATGGTGGGGTTAAAGCTGGGCTGGGAATTCTCCCAGTCTCTCTCTGTCCCTAACTTAGTGTATGCTTTGGGCAGGTCACATTACCCTCTTCGGGCCTCAGTCTCCCCATTTGTCACACCTACAAGTAAATATGTACACCTCTCATCTAGGGCTCTCACACTCAGAGGGGTCAAGGCTAGAGAAGGGGCCTGGCCAGAGTGTCCCCACTTTCTTTTTGCCTTTAACCAACCTCCCTCTGCTCTCAGCCTGTGTCCTCTCAGCCGGTCCTGTAGGAACCCTTTTTCATTTCTTCTGTCCTGTCTCTGTCTCCCGTCATCCTGGGGTCCCTGACCCTCTCTGCTCACTGCATCTCTTGGGAATAAGGGAACCTGGGGAGTCTTCATTTGGGGCAGGATCTTAGTTTTGCTGTAGGTTGTGGTAGCCTTGGATGGTTGTCTGTGGGGCTAGGAAGATCTGCGAGTCAGTGGAAGTTAGGGCTGGGAGTTTCCGAGTGGGGTGCAAGCCTGCCATTTCTTTCCATCTGAGATTCATGGAACTCAGAATTGCTTCCCTTATGACATGGAAATTAATCATATACCTCATCCATGAGAAATGGGCAACCTTCTGACTATTCAAGGCATTTCCCTCCTATGGACCATTGTGCGGACTGTGCACTGTACTGTCTTGTGGGGGTGTGTGTAGGGACCATTCACTTCATAGTCTATGTGAATGATGCCCTTTCAAGTTGAGCTGTGCGTGAGTTGCACAACTCTTCTCGGCAGCCCTGTGCCCCTGACGACAGGCCTTTCACTCCTTTGGCCACATCCCAACCCGGCCCACAGGGTCCCTACCTCCCAGCTGTTCATGGAGGTCCCGCTCTTGCTTCCCGGCAAAGAGGCTGGCCAGGCTGGTCTTCCCTACACCAGGGTCTCCAAGCAGTACCACGCGGTAGAGGGCCTCCCAGGAGCCTTCGGAGTCACTGGATTCAGAGGACCAACCATTGGGGGCAGGCGAAGGTTGTCGGGTGGGAGGATTGAGGGAGGCTGACTGGCCCAGCCGGGGATGCTGGGATTTTGTGGAAGGTTCTGCACACAGGAGGCCAGGCTGGTGGCCCCGGGGGGACAGGGTCAGTGGCGTGCTGGCTCGCCGACGCAGGGGGGTCTTTGTGTCTTGCTGGGTGTTTAGTGTCATCCTTGGGTGGGAGGGGCTTTGTTCCTTCCTTCCTTCCTTCTGTAAGCAAGAAGCAAGAATGGTAGTGAACCAGGCACTGCAGGGTCCAGATGAGCTCCCAAAGAGGACTTCCTCCAAACCTTCTCTTGTTCAAATGACAGGAGGAGGAGCCTCAGCTCCTTGGGGTGGGGGCTTCCTGGCTTTGGGGCCAGAGTAAACCTGGGTCAGGCTGGGACATGTGAGTGTGCAAGCTACGAGCACACGCTTGCACACCCACAGGTCACTTCCTACGCCTTGAGGATGACCCCAAGCCCCAGGACACACAGACGGAGACAGACAGAGGGGCAGCAGCGAGGTGGCATGCCCACACAAGCACGCACACACCTGTGTACACAGACATGCCCCTCTCACCTACGTTCCGAAAGTCGCTTTAATTGCCCGGTCCTCCCCTTCCCCACAGTTCTCTTCTCCAAGGTTCAGATCGGGGTTGGAGGGTTGAGGGCCCCTGGGGGGTTCCCTTCCGCTGCCCCATCTCCTGAGGGCTGAGCTGAGGAAGAGGCAGGATGGAGTGGGTTGGTATTCCGAAGGGCGAAGGGCGAGGGGAGTCTGGGGGTTCCCTCGGCTGTAACCCGAGCGCCCTGGTGCCATGGGAACGGCGTGTTCGGCCCGCCCCCTACGTGAAAAATTCAGGAGAGGCTGGCGCGACGGCCTCCAGCGGCTGTTGGGGGGTGGGGGTTTCGAGGCTGCGGGGACCCAGTTTCGGTGATAGGACAGGGTCCTGGAGAGAGGCGGGGAAGGGACCCTACAGGGCCCAGGGGCGCATGTGCCATTCCTGGAGTCTGAGTCCGAGCTTCCCCTGCTCCGGGTCCTGGGTGTGAGTCCCCTGATCCCGGGAGGGCTCCTTGTCCGAGGCTCTCCAACCCACCAGGCCCCAGGCCGGAGGACCCTTACCCCGGGACGTGGGTTCGAGGCCTCCCTCGCCCCTGACTGCGCCGCAGAGCCTGCCCCCGCCCACCGCCCCCCAGTCAGACGCCTGGCGAACTCCGCTCCAACTTGACTAAGTTGGCGGCGGGCTGCGCGGGCCTTTACCTCGCGTGGGGAGGGGTCCAGGGTCCCCGGCTGCCGCAGCTGCCGGGTGCTGCCGGCTGCACCACCGCCTCGGCGCGCAGCCCCTCGGGCCGGTCCCGCCCAGCCGCCGGGGCCGGAGGAGGAGCCGCGACCCCGCCCCGTCCAGCCCCGCCCCGTCAGGGCAGCCCTGGGGTCCCCGCCCCGAGGCCTCCGCCGCCCAACGACTTCTCGACTTTACGCAGAGCTCAGTTGACCCACTGCTGCAAAGCTTTCTCCTGGGGTGGTGGTGGCAGGGTCGGGCTGGGGGGCGAGAGAGAGGAAAGAAGGGATTTCTAAATTCCTGGGTGTGGACCCCCTCTGTATCCACGCCAGCGACGGGGCGCGCCAACTTTACCCCTCGCAGAATCTACCTGGGGAGCTTGTTGAATGTTGATTCTGAGGTCTCACCCTTCAGGAGAGGCGGATTCAGCCCGTTCTGGGGGGAATCTGCATATTAAACAATTGCATATTCAGGAATCTGCTTATTAAACAAATACCCAGTGATCTTGCAGAGTTCATGGACCCCACTTTGAGAAACTCAGCTCTGGATGGAGAATTAATCTGGGGAGGTGGCTTCAGGGGAGGAGGGAGCCTAGGAAGTCTGCACTGAAGACTTCTAGATATCTGATTTTGGCATTCCATTCGTTCATTCACCAAGTTCTAGGTTAAGCACTCTTTATGCAAGAGGCGGTCCTGTGCCTGGAAGAAAGCCTTTCCCCTCCCTGATGAATATTAACTGGACATTTGGGCTGTGACTGGTATGATTTGAGCACTTTGCCTCGATTATTACCTCATTTAATTCCTGCACAACACTAGAAGGATGATTACACTGAAGCTTATCTGGGCTGGCCGTTCAGGATTCTGCCTCTCAGCCGACTGTCCCTTTCCATCACCACCCATGGCTTTAAAAATAATTCTTCTTAGGCACTTGGAGGAGGAGAGACACATTGTGATAGAGTAGGGCAGTTGGCTGTAGGGAACTGGTGATTCTGGCCATCTGAGGGACCAGGATCCAGGCTCTTTGAGCAGGGTGCTTCCTTTGAGGTCTCGAAGGACTGGGGCGGGCTTGTATGTGGGCCCTTGCAGACCAGGCTGTACCTGTGCGTGGGGTTCATTGTCATGGCTGAGGGGATCCAGGTGTCCAGCTCAGAGCAACTCCCAGAGCAGGCCTGTAGATTAGCTCAGCCCCCGCAGGGCTCGGGGCAGACACTGTACCCCCTCACGTCTGGCCTCCTTCTGTGGTTTGGCCTTCTGAGCATCCCTTTCCTCCAAGATGGACTGTGACTGGTGTCTTATCGGGCAACTTAGCTTCTAGTTCCAGCTCGGCCGCTTGGCCGCTTATTCACCATGTGGCTGAGCAGTTTGCCGCAGAGCTGGCTGAGATCCAGCTACATCCTTGGGCTCACAGAGCCTCAGCCTCCCACTCAGGCCTCCGGTGGCCCATACTCCAGCCTGATAAAGGCTGGGCCGCAGGCAGCAGTGCTCAGTATGCCTGGTTCCTCTGGTGTTCTCTGTGGTCATGACACAGCTGCTGCTGCTCATTGTGGCTCTCCTGGCCCTGAGTCATCTGCCTCCAGGTAAGTGTGTGTGTGTGTGTGTGTGTGTGTGTGTGTGTGTGTGTAATAGCCTCCAAGGTTCTGGGGGATAGAGGAGGCCTAGACCAGTGTTTGTGTTCTGGTCCCACCTCTTACCTGCTGGGCCCCTTAGAGCAACTTCCTAAATCAGTCTGCACCTCAGTTTCTTAATCCTTAAAGTGGGGTTCACGCAACAAATATTTTTTGAAGAATATTTACTTTGGGTTGACACCATGACAGCTGTTTGGGATCTGTCAGGGAAAGAAAACAAGGTCTTTGCTTTCATGGTGCTGGTATTTTAGACAGAAAAGAACCAAATAAACACATGATATATCAGGTGGTGGTAAGTGTTCAGAATAGAAGCAGAGCCAGGGGTCAG
Source organism: Mustela putorius furo (assembly GCF_011764305.1). NCBI lineage: Eukaryota > Metazoa > Chordata > Mammalia > Carnivora > Mustelidae > Mustela > Mustela putorius. The sequence goes on along the minus strand of NW_025421464.1, from coordinate 1,480,041 downwards.
TGTGGTGTGTGCTTGGGGTGGGGGGAGGTATGGATGGGAGAGCCGATGGGGATGGTCAAGGGAGGCCCTGTGTATTTTTTATTCTGAGCAACTTGAAATTTACATGAATGTAGAGAGATTAATATAAAGAACAAGGTGAGTCTTTTTAAAATGCAAATGTAGAGAATAATGTAATGGTATTATTTATTTATTTATTTTTAAAAGGTTTTATTTATTTGTCAGATAGAGATCACAAGTAGGCAGACAGAGAGAGAGGAGGAAGCAGGCTCCCCGCTGAGCAGAGAGTCTGATGTGGGGCTTGATTCCAGGCCCCTGGGATCATGACTGGAGCCAAAGGAGAGGCTTTAACCCACTGAGCCACCCAGGCGCCCCTGTAATGGTATTTTTATTTTATTATTTTTTTGAAAGATTTTACTTATTTGTTCGACAGAGAGAGAGATCACAGGTAGGCAGAGAGTCAGACAGAGAGAGAGGGGAAAGCAGGATCCCCGACAAGCAGAGAGCCCGATGCGGGGCTTGATTCCAGGATTCTGAGATCATGACCTGAGCTGAAGGCAGTGGCTTAATCCACTGAGCTATCCAGGTGCCCCTGTAATGGTATTTTTTTTTTTTTTAAGATTTTATTTATTTACCTGACAGACAGAAATCACAAGTAGGCAGAGAGGCAGGCAGAGAGAAAGGGGAGGAAGCAGGCTCCCTGCCGAGCAGAGAGCCCGATTCGGGGCTCGATCCCAGGACCCTGAGATTATGACCTGAGCTGAAGGCAGCGGCTTAACTCACTGAGCCACCCAGGCGCCCTGTAAGGTCATTTTTGAGCAGAGATTTGACTGCGGTGAGAATATTAAGATCTTCTCAGGCACCAGGAGGCAGGAGGGTGCCTGATGTGCCTGAGGAGCCTTGAGGAGACCCATATGGCTGGAGTGTGAGTACACCGGGAGAGAAGACGAAGTCAAAGAGATGAGCAGGGCAGGAGATACAGATCATGTAGGAGAAAATAGCAACTCTGGGTCTCCGGGTCATCAGAAGGTCGAAATGTGATGATGTGTTAAGGGTAGTTATAGGAACTGCCCTCACCTGGGAGTCAGAGTCTTGGGTTCTGGAACCCCCCCACTGACTGGCTGGGAAATGCTGGGTAACTCGCTTCCTGTCCTGACCTAGCAAGGAGAGGCTTGATGGCGAATGGGCTGCAGTTGCTCCGCCCTCTACACTGTCATTCTGATAATCTCGCTTGCCATGTGTGGGGTGTTTACAATGGGCCAGGCACTGTGCTAGAATGATGAAAGTCTGTAGAGCTGCCCCTGAAAGGGGGGAAGTTCCACAGAGGAGGGATCTGAGGCCAAGGTCACTCAGTGGGGAACTGGCAGAGCTGGGATTTGGATCTGAGCTGGATTCACGCCGTCCGCTAACCGCTATACTGTAGTGGTTAGGTTCTTCAGAGGGTGGATCCTCTACCTTGTAGAGATTTTGAGGCCAGGTCCATCTCATTCTAAGATTCTCTACCTTGGCAGAATGGAAGGATGGCTGGACAATGGGGCAGAATAACACCCATGGGTTGGTCCATTGGGAGGGTTCTGTGGGATATCTCTCTCTCTCTCTCTTTCTCTCTGTAAGAAATTATTTATTTGAGAGAGAAAGAGAGAGAGACAGAGAGAGATAACATGGTGGGGAAAGGTAGAGAGAGAGAGGCAGAGAGAGAACCCCAAGTGGACTCCCCACTGAGTCCAAAGCCCAATGCAGGGATCATGACCGGAGCTAAAATCAAGAGTCAGACGCCCAACTGACTGAGCTCCCCAGGTGCCGCCATGGGATCTCTTTTAATCGAGGAAGAGAGAGGGAAGCCTTTCCCCTCCAGCTCCTGCTCAGCCCAGTTCTTCAGAGCTGCCCTCTGCCCACCTGGGTCACATGCCTAGAAATACTGCTGGACAGAAAGGTCTGCCTGAGCCTGCCTCTCTCCTCACATTTGCACACCTGTCCTAACTGGTCATCACCACATCCTGATGGTTTCCTTCAGGATGCTTTCCACAGTTCTAGTGATTGTATTCATTCGCTAGGGTATTAATTGCCTTTCCTTCTAGAAGCTCCTTGAGGGCATGGACCTTGGCCCATCTTGTTCATTGTGGTATTCCCAATGTCCCTGGTTTGTTGAATGAATAAACAAAGGCGATGCCTCAGGCTGTGACCAAAGACCCTTAGAGGGGGTACAGGAGGACCTGTTCCTCCCAAACTTTACCTTTTCCATGGCCCGTGGCTAGAAATTCCTCCACTAATATTTAACAGGTCCCTATGTGTGTGAGGGAGTTTATGTCATGATTAGGAGTGTGGACTTTAGAGCCTGATTATCTGGGTTTGAATCGTGGTTCTGCTCCTCATGTCTCTGTAATATTGGACAAGTTTGTTAACTTTCCTGTGCCTCAGTTTCCTTACCTTGTATTACAGAGATCATAATAAGACCAACTGTAATTGCATAGTGTTGTGATGAAAAGTGCTTAGAGTGTACCTGAGCAGGGGGTGGGTGTGTGAGGTCGAGCCCCATGTCAGGCTGCAAACTCAATGCAGAGTCTGCTTGAGAGTCTCTCTCCATCTCCCTCTGCCCCTCCCCTCACTTGCTCTCTAAGTAAAAAAAAAAAAAAAAAAAAAAAAAAAAAAGGAAATCAGTTTTTAACTTATAACTAGTGGTCTAACTTGTGACCTATGGGCTAACCTGGACTGAAATCTGAGGGCTCGTTTGTAACTAGTTGTCTCACCTGTGACTAGGAGTCTAATCTGTTCCATCTAATCTAACCCCTTGACCTGTGGTCAAAGTTTGTGTCCTGTGGCCTAAGTTATGACCTGTGGGCTGTTGTGTAATCAGTCACCCAACACAATGACCGGAGAGCTAACAAAAGACCAGACTTGTGATCTAATGTGGGTCCCGTGCTTTAGCTTGTGGTCAGGGGTTTTATCTGTGACCTGTGGCTTAACCCCTGATGTATGGTCAATGCTGTGCACAGCAGTCTAACCTGCAATGCCTGGACTGCCCTGTGACCTGTGGTCTTCCTCTGCCTAGGGAGAAGTGAATTTAAGCGGTGCTGGAAGGGCCAGGGGGCCTGCCGGACTTACTGTACAAGGCAAGAAACCTACATGCACATGTGCCCAGATGCCTCCCTGTGCTGCCTCCCCTATGGATTCAGGCCTCTGGCCTTTAAGCCTTAATATGTGGAGCTGGTTCTGGGGCTGGCACCCTTGCTCTCCAATAAACACCTGCTGCTGGCTGTCTCCTTTGCTGCTTGCTCACCACCAGGCCACCCCGTGCTGGGGGTACGGGGGTGCACGAGGTCCTGGTATGGCCGGGATGGAGGGTTGGTTGGTGAAGGGTGGCGAGGCGCCCGGGGCCGGTGGGTATTAATGACCTCGGTAAATGGTTTCACGTCTGCCTATAAGATCCCTTCTGCTCTCTTCAACTCTGGAAAAATTACCCAATCTCCACAAGCATCCTGAGTCTTGTCATCCGTACAGTGGGGATAAATGATAATACCAGGAGAATTGGACCTTATAGAAGGAATGCCAAAAGGAGGTTAGAGTTAATAGTAACAATGTGAGCTAGTAATAATAATGAGTTAATTCCAGAAAGAATGAATAATGGTAGAGTTAATATCCTTTGGCATTTTAAAAGGCAGGCCCTCAAGAACGAAAGGATTTCTCTAGGTTCCTTTATCTCCTATTTTGGTATTGCAAGGGCCTGGCCAGGTGGAAAAGACCACAGGCTTTTAGGACAACAGTTTTCACTTATGCAGGGTAAGCAGAGAGGGGAGAAGCAGGCCTCAGCCAGACCCAGGGAACCGTGGACACGGGAAGGCCGGAAGGCCGGGAGAAAACGGGAGCAGTCTAGGAGGTAGGCTGACAGAGTCACATGCCAGTTACCCTGCATCAGGAAGACATCTGGCTGAAAAATAGGTATCTCAACTTGCAGGGGCTTTATCTGGAGTTAGGCAGAAACCACATCGGGCGAGCATCCTGTTGGGTCCCCTATGGCCTCCAAAATTTCAGCGCCACGTCATTGTTTAAAGCAGGAAGCAGGGGGAGGGTTGAACTGAGCAAGTTTCTCACTTTTACCAGGAAAGCAAACGCTGTCCCTGGAACTATCCGCAGCAGACTTCTGCCTCCTTCTCAGGGGCTAGAGCTGTGTCACATGGCTATGGGCCGGCAGCTTCCGGTGTCAGGGAGGCTGGGAAGAATGTATTTGCCTGGATAGTAGACAGGACCTGGGGGTGGGGGAAGGAGCTGGGGAAGACCTCCCATTGACCCACCTTTTCCTGGGGTGGAGCCCAGAAAGGGGCAGGCATGTTCAATAAGGTGAAGGGAAGGCCAAGGACAGAAGGGCTGTCACCCACTGTCCTTTGAGACTTTTCAGAGGAGTTCAGGGTAGTCTTGGAGTAGGAGAAAGGCCCCTGCTTGGTCTGGCTAAGAAGAGTGGTGCTATTCAAAATACCATCAGGAGAGCTGAGTCTCAGGCCTAGAGCTGAGTCTTGGAGGCCAGCTGCTGTGTTAACCCTTTAGTTGCTGGTATGAAAGGGACCGGGGAAGGTGCCAGAGGCAGCTGGACTGCAGGAGCAGGGAGGGGATATGGAAGGATCTTGGGCAACCGCTTTTTACCAATCAGGGGGAAAGTACTGAATTATTTTAATAACGAAGCATGCTTCCTGAGTATCAGCCTTGTATCCCCCTCAGTTTCTGGATGACCTAGACATTGAACCGATGGCCTCTGGGCCTGTTTTAGGACCCAGTGTTGTGGGGTGGAGTGGGCTTTGTGTTGGGAGCCTAGAAGGAGAACCAGATAAAAACCCCAGAGCTGGCCACAGAACTACAGCAAGCCAATGTGAGGTGGCCTGAGCCAGTATCACCAGTAGGTCTTGATGAGTCGGCAGGGGGCCTGAGCACAGTTCACCAGCAACCAGTTGCCACTGGAAAGCCAGTGGATGTTTTCAGCAACATCCAGATTCCAGCAGATGCCGGTCACTGAAACTCCTCATCCCCAGCACAGTTGTCCTACTTGGAAGAAGCAGGGGAGGAAAGGAAGAATCAGGAAGCCTGAGCAATTATACCAAAGAGACCGAGTCTCTCCGAAGTCAAGAAACCTCAAGAGAATATATAAGTTGTTGAATCAGACCAAGTTTTATCCTGGGGTGAACTAAGTTTAGTTCTGCCCTCTGACCCCTCCCCTCTGTGTTATTCTACAAAGAGTGGAGAAGCTATGTTTTCTTTGCTCAGTCTCAGACATGGTGCAGGGAGTCTGTGACCTTGTTGCAGTGAAGATGGTGATGAGTTTGAGGTGTGAGGAGTCAGATTCAAGTTCATACGCCAGCTCTGCCACGTCCAGGCCTTGAGCGCAGGGCAAGTCCCTTCCTGCATCTGATGTCAGAATCCTCCCCGGCAAAGGGAGTCCTAGCTTTGAATGGGGTGGCTGTGGGGTCAGATGAGATTCTCCCGTACTCTGTCAGGGCTCCGTAAAACTGTCTCTTCTCCAGAGCCAGAGGCACGCCGCTGGCCTTCTTCTCCACACATTTCAGACTTCTGCAAGAACAATGCGAGGAATTCCCATAGATCCTTCACCCAGTTTTCCCAAAATTAACATTTTATCACTTTTACCTTATCATTTCTTCTCTCTCTCTATACGTGTATGTAAAAAATATAAATATATGTGTGTGTATTTATCTGTATGTCAGACATGAGCTTCTTTAGGCCTAAATACTTCAGTGGTTTTTCCTAAAAACAAAGGCATTTTTTAAATATAACCGCAGTACAATGACAAAACTCGGGACATTCACATTGACAAAATTCTATGGTCTAATCTTCAGATCTTGTTCAGCTTTTACCAGCTTTTCCAAAAAAGTCCTGTATAGCCCAACAAAACCTCTGGATCACATAGTGCAAGCAGCTGTCAATTTCTTTGACCTCCTTTAACCTGGAGCCGTTCTTCAGTGTTTCGTGACACTGATGTCTTGGAGGAGGTCAGGCCAGTTATTTTGTGGAACGTCCCTCAGTTTGAGTTTGTCTGATGTGTCCTCATGACTGAATTCAGTTTTTGCATTTTTGGCAGCAATATTCCAGAAGCAATGCTGTGTTTCTCTCAGAGCATCATGTTGAAGGCAGCCATCACCCTTCTAGGGACTGAACTGAGACCCAACAGTCTAGATAGTTTTTTTTGGAAGCTCACACCTCACACGTGCAGGACAGTTTCCCACCCAGCACCCTAACAGACCATCGTCTAAGCCTACACCCCACCGCCTAGGTCATACGGACGCACCTAACAGGCAAAGGAGATGAGGCAATTCTAGGGTGGAAGGTTCTTCAAGATACTTCACAGATGAAGCTCCCAAGCTCAGAGACGGGGAGTGACTTGTCTAAAGCCACACAGCTCCTGAGGCGCAGAGCTGGGATGTGGACTTAAATCTTTGAACTTCAGGTCAAGGTTTCTTCCCAGATAAACAGTAGCCACACAGGGGTAGGACAGGCCATTGTGAAGGGGAAGGTTTGGGAGCAAGAGCGCTCCTTGGCCCTGGAGATATGCAAGGTGAGCCAGGGGGGTGGACGGTGCTACAGAAGGGATTTGTGCTGTGTATTGGCATTCAGCAGCACTAGGTCAGAGCACAAACATTCCCCAGGGAGTCATCGAATGGCTGAGCTAGTGATAACAATACTATCACTGGGTCATTATTAGTAAGGACCCAGGGCTTTACACACCTCATCTCATTTAATTATCATGGTCATGGTACTATTATCCCCTCCTTTTCTGGAAGGCAGCTGAAGCTTTTAGTGAAGTGTTGTCCAGGTCATACACCCCGTAAATGGTGTTGCTGGGACTCCACACTGGCCCTCTGGCACTTGATTTTATCTTCCAGATTCACCCTTAACTTGTGTTTTTAAAAATTTACAAGTAATATATGTTCATTGGAGAGAACTTGGGAAACAGAAGCACAAATAAGAAAGCAAACATTATCAGTATTTTCACTACACATAAATACCCACAAATAAAATATATGTAAAATGGGATTTGCAAATAAAAAGGAATAAAACTGCACATACTTTTTGGTGTCCTGGTTTTTTTGTCTTTGTTTTGTTTTGTTTTGGTTTTTACTTACCAATGTCTCATGAGCATTTCCATATGTGCTTAGATAGTCTTCCAAAACAAGATTTTTAAAAAATGTTTTATTTATTTGACAGACACAGATCACAAGTAGTCAGAGAGGCAGGCAGAGAGAGGGGGAAGCAGGCTCCCTGCTGAGCAGAGAGCCCGATGTGGGGCTTGATCCCAGGACCCTGGGATCATGACTCGAGCGGAAGGCAGAGGCTTAACCCACTGAGCCACCCAGGCGCCCCTCTTCTCTCTTTTTTAAAGATTTTATTTATTTCTGACAGAGAGAGATAATGAGAGAGGGAACACAAGCAGGGGGAGTGGGAGAGGGAAAAGCAGGCTTCCTGCTGAGCAGGGAGCCCAATGCAGGGCTCAATCCCAGGACTCTGGGATCAGACCTGAGCTGAAGGCGGACGCTTAACAACTAAGACACCCAGGCACCCCTATAGCAGCTTTATTTCTAATATCCCGTAACTGGAAACAACCCAAATGTCCAGGAAGTGACTGGATAAATTGAATTATATCTATACAGTACAACACTAACAATAATAAACAATAAACAACAGTAACAATATACCCTGATATACACGACGTGAGTTAATCTCAAAAACATTATGTTAAGCAAAAGAAGCCATATACAAAGATGTACATACTGAATGACTCTATATACCACGTTCAGAAAGGCAAAACTAGGTTGATTTAAAAAGTAAGGGGAGGGGCGTGGTGCCTGGGGGCTGAGTTGCTTGTGTCCGACTCTTGGCTTTGGCTCAGGTCATGATCTCAGGGTCTTGAAATGAGCCCCTGTCAAGCTCGGAGCTCAACAGGGAGTCCTCTTGAAGATTATTTCCCTCTGCCCCTTTCCCTATATGCCCATGTGGTCTCTCTCTCAAATAAATAACCCCCCCCCGCAAAAAATATTAAATAAAATAAAGGTAAGAAAAATTTTGGAAAAAAAAACCCCACCCAAAATCTCATTTCTCCCTTTATCTTTTCTTTGGAGCACATTTAATTACATTGGGGTAAGTTATTCTAGCTTATGATGCAGCTGCATTTATTTTACAAACAGACCCACCAGACAGAAAGGACTCTGGTCATGGCAGATGGAAGATTCTCAATGGGAAGACACTGCCCTCTAGGGGTGATTTTTGAAAATTGCTGGTGGATTTTTGTTTTTGTTTTTGTTTTTGTTTTTTCTTTTTGTAGTCAAAATTAATGGAGTCCTTTTTGGAATTTAGTGGGTGGGGGACCTGGGATGCAAGATGGCATGCTATGTGTGTGACTGACCTGGGAAATGAAGTATTGACCCATTTCCCAAACAAAATTCAGATCTCCTGCTAGACATTTATGTAGGTGAGAAACCCATTTATAATTCTCTGAGCCCACAATCTAAGGCTGTTTTGCAAGTTTTTGTTTTGTTTTGCTTTGTTTTTGTATATCGAATTTTTCTGGAATGAAACTACTGCATAAATCAAGGAATGATTATACTTTGTTTTGGTTAGAACTTTACCCAAGCTGTTTTCCGTTTTGGAAAGTCAGGATACGGAGAGCAAACACTTGGAGTAGTACTGGAATTGTGCATATGGATCCATGCATTTGAGTCTGCATTTGTAGCTCTTGCACTCATGCTATGTATAGGCGCAAGGTCTGACATATTTCATTATGTCTTTAAATGTATTTACATATCAAAATACATATTATTATGAAACAGTCTCTTTTCTCCTTTATATTATGGTTAGAGCTTATTTTGATTTTTTCCTTGCAATTATATGAGTAGATAGGTTACGATATTTATGAATTTTATTTTGGGACAGAAAGGGGGCACTGCAAAATGTTTATTTATTTACCCATTCAAAATTAATTAATTAATTATTTAACTTGAAAGAGAGCAAGAGTGAGTGAGCATAAGCAGGGAGTGGGGGGACAGCAGCAGTGGGAGAGAGGGAGAAGCAGGTTCCTTGATGAGGAGCTCCTTGCCAGGACCCCAGGATCATGACCTGAGCCAAAGGCAAATGCTTAAGGGATGGAGCCACCCAGGTGTCCCTGCAAAATACTTATTATAAAAAGGAGCATTGGGTCTAATAGGACCCTGGGAACATCGAGCTCTCACTAATAGATTGGTGGGAACTCATGAGAGGATAGAGAGAGGGGCCACAGGTAACCTTCCTCAGAATTCCACCAGGAAGACCTGTGTTTCACTGAGGCCTATTTCTCCTTAAGCTAGGGGCTCAGTGTTTCACGAAGACATATTCCTCCCTATAGGAGTTTATAGCAAGGATACACGGAAATGTGAATACATGGAACACAGCATGAACCATCCATATATGTTCTTGCACCCCTGCTCAGAGCCTTGACAGTCATATGCAGTGATAGTCATATGAAGTGACAGTCATATGCAGACCAGGAGACCACTCCCCCTGCCATCTGCATGCCGCAGACACAGGTGATGGGATAAGAGGTGGGGATCTCCCCAAGCCAGCGACCTACCAGGTGGCTTGGTACAAAATGATGAACTATATCAGGAAGATTCTATTCCAAGAATTTGGGAACATGGGGCACCTGGGTGGCTCAGAGGGTTAAAGCCTCCACCTTCCGCTAGAGTCATGATCCCAGGGTCCTGGGGAACAGACTTGGGAAATGCAGAGAATAAGCAGTTTGTAATATGAGCGGAAGCTGAAAAGATGCCTTAGTAAAAGTCATGTTGGGGGCGCTTGGATGGCTCCATCCTTTAAGCATCTGCCTTTCACTCAGGTTATGATCTCCGAGTGCCAGGATTGAGCCCTGCCTGGGGCTCCCTGCTCAGCGAGGCCTCTGCTTGATGATTCTCTCTCTCCCTCTCCCTCTGTCCCTTCCCCTTTCCCTTTCCGATTAGTAAGAGTCTCTTGGGTTTTTTCCCTCTCTCCTTTTTTTCCTTCCCCCTTCCCATGTGTTCTCTGTTTTCTTTTTGAATTCCACATATGAGTGGGATCATATAGTGTTTGTCTTTCTCTGACTGACATATTTCACTTAGTGTAATACACTTAATCATAGGGAACAAAGTTGGGTTGCTGGTGGGGAGGTGATAGTGGGGGGGGGTGGGCAGTGAGGGGTAATGAGCTAAATGCATTGGGCTTTAAAGGGAGCACTTGTGGTGAGCACTGGGTATTATATATAAGTGATGAAACACTAAATTCTACTCCTGAAACCAATATTGCACTGTATGTTAACTAACTAAAATATAAGTTAAAAAGCAAATATTGCTTTGGTCAATGGGATTTAAGAAAGCATGATAATGGAAGTTTGAAAATGCTGCATATTGGGGCTTACCCTCTTAGACTTAATTATCCATGTGAGAAGCCAAGGTTAACTTCCTTGAAACAGAAAGGTCACATGGACAGAGATGCAGTCATACATATGGGTGACCCCAGCTGAGAATACAAGAAGAATCACTCAATTCACACACAGAAACCTGGGAATTAATGAATACTTGTTATTTTAACCTACTAGGTTTTAGAGTGATTTGTCATGTAGCAATAAAAAATGATATAGTATTTCTCTGTGTATTAGTTTAAATTATTCATCCTTTTAACCTTTCCCTCTAATTAGTTTAACATGTTTGTAATAGTTATTTTAAAGTTGTCTGTGAAGTCTAACACCTGTTCCATGTTTGGATTTGCTGCTATTGGCTATTTTTAGTCAGTTGGTTATGTTATGCATCTTATTTTCCTTCCTTTGTCAAGGTCTTTTAATATCTTTCAATTGTGTGCTAGAAATTGTATTTAAAGGAACTGTGGAGTGTAGAGTAAGTGTTGTTTTCACTCAGGGAGACTGTAGCTTCTGCAAACCAAGAGAGTGAAGTGTTCTCGGTTCTCCTCAGGTTTGCATACAGGTACAAAGGAACATTTTGGAATGTCAAAGTAATGATTTTTTAAAAGATTTTTATTTATTTATTTGAGAGAGATAGAGAGCATAAGCAGAGGGAGTAGCAGAGGGAGAGGGAGAGCTCCCTGCTGAGCAGGGAGCTGACCATATGGTTCGATCCCAGGACCCAGGACCCCAGGATCACAACCTGAGCCAAGGGCAGAGGGTTAGTGGACTGAGCCACCCAGGAGGCTCTTCAAAGTAATGATTTATTATTAGATGATCATGAGGTTACAGAGATTAATAATAACTAAAGATGGCTGTAAGAGCACAATAGAATTATCGAGAACAATCTGAGTTAATCTCTGAAAATGAACACCCTGCTACCTTAAAAAATTCTAGGAACGTCAGGATACATAAACACACTTTTCATCAACTCATGGAACAATGATATCATCATATGTCATATAGATTCCAGAAGATTCCACTGCACACTTGTGAGACAGCGAGACTGAAAAAGGCAAATACTCTTTTATTATTATTGTTATGAAAATATTTTGACTTCACCTGAAAGGGGATTTCCTGAGTACTGCTGGGGTAGACAAAGAGACGAACACAGAGATCAGCCACACGTGTTTATTGACAGAATTTAGGAATCCACTGCGGTCAGACTCAGGGCAGCTCCATCTGCGTTTTCATGGCTTGAGGCTTCAAAGAACTTAAAATGGCCATAGCTTTTCTCTTGGCTGGAACTTGGGCTTCACACAGCACAGTTTATTATTGGTACAGTAAACGTAGGCCCTTTCCCTCTTGGAGCATTTCTGGCGGCATCTGCCATGAAGATTCCAGCATTTTTGGGTGCCGCCTGACACAAAAAAGAAAGAAGAATGGAGACAGTGTCAGCCCTGAGAAGAAGTATTAAAGCAGGTCTTTAGTTTCCCTTGTCTTTGACCATTGGCCTCCTTTTTCTTTCTTTCCCTTTTTAAACATTGTGGTAAAATACAAAGAATGTAAAACTTATAGTGTAAGCATTGTTTTTTTTTTTTTAAGTTTGTTTATTTGTTTATTTATTTATGTAATCTCCACACTCAATGTGAGGCTCAAACCCATGACCCCGAGATCAAGATAGCATGCTCCTCCAACTGAGCCAGCCAGGTACCTATCAAGCATTTCAAAGTGCATGGTTCAGGGGCATTAAGTATATTAACAGTGTTATGCAACCATCACCATCATCCAATTCCAGAACTTTCTAATCATCCCAAAGAGAAACCCTGCACGCCTCTCCCCAGCACTGGGCAATCACCAGTTAGCCCTCCACTCTGTTGATGGGCCTACTATGGACATTTTATGCCAACAGAATTATATACCACGTGGCCTTTTGTGTCTAGCTTCTTTCACTCAGTGTGTGTTCATGGGTCATCCATACTGGTTGTTTTTTGGCTTTGTTTTTGGCTAACATTCCAACACTTTCTTCATAATTTTATTTATTTATTTATTTATTTATTTATATTTTTTGCCAAAGTCTATCATTAAGAGGTGGCTGCACTTAGGTTTTTTCTCATTAATTACAGTTATGTACACATAATATAAAATTTGCCATCATAGCCATTTTAAATCACACAGTTCGATGGTGTTAAATACATTGTGGGTAGCCATCATCGCCAGCCACCTGCATAACTCTTCATCTCATAAGACTGAAGTTCTTTTACTCATTCAACAGTAACCCCCATTTTCCCCTTCCCTGGAGCCCCTGGCAACAGCCCTTCCATATTTTGGGGGGGCCTTTCCTGTCCCAGGATCTTGCTCAATCAACAGATTGCAAGACTTGCCAAAACAGCTCCCGGAAAAAGTGTTCTGACAGTTTTGGGATGGGATGGCACCCATGACCTCAACCTAGAGGCACACGAATCTGGGACAGTTTTTCTATTCCAGCCACAGGTTTTGCAGCAGTTAAAGGTGAAATCCTTTGCTTGAACCAAATGAGGACCTATACACCCTTCTCTGTTCTGAAAAGCCCCACGCCTGCTCTGACTCGGTTTTCAGGGGCTCTGGCAGCTGAACGAAGCCTGGGACCTCCAGTTGTGTCTGTTAAGCCACTTTCTTCGGACAGTTAAAGCCCTGACTCTTCTCTGTTTCTTTCCTTTGTAGGTTAATTTTAAGTTTCATTAATTTGTAAATTTTATTATTTCCTTCTTCCTGCTGTAGGTTTTGACCAGGTGTATTTTGTAATCGGGAGTAAGCTTTCTTTGAGACGACCTTTTGAACAATACAGGGGAGAAAGTCTTGGGGGAAATCTGTGCTTCATTGAAAAAATGCATCGTCTGGGGCAGGGGTTCTCAGCTGGGGTGATTTTGCTCCCGAGGGGATGTTTGGAATGAACTGTGTGGAGACATTTTTAGTTGCTGCAACTGGTGAGAGGTGCTATTGGCAATTAGTCAGTAGAGGCCAAGGATTCCGCTAGATATCCTCTAATGGACAGCCACAACAAAGGACTATCTAGCCCAAAGTGCCAAAAGGTCAATAATGATCAATAGTGTCAATCATGCTTGGTCTAGGTAGATCACAGTCTTTAGGGTTATCTGATTTTGATTATGTGGGAATTATTTTACGACTCTATGAGCTGTTGATAAACAATAAAGGGCAAAAATAATTATTTCTCTAGGAGTGCCTGGGTGGCTCAGTGGGTTAAACCTCTACCTTCTGCTCAGGTCATGATCTCAGGGTCCTGGGATCAAGGCCCGCATGGGGCTCTCTGCTCCTCAAGCAAGGAGCCTGCTTCTCAGTCTCTGTCTGCCTGCCTGCCTCTCTGCCTACTGATCTCTCTCTATCAAATAAATAAATAAAATCTTTAAAAAAATTATTTCTCTCTATTTTCAAGTATATTCTTTTGCATAGAGGTTCAGTGGATACCCTCTCTTCCCCTGCACCATGGCGGGGTGGGGGACCAGTTTCTTTCTTTCTTTCTTTTTTTTTTTTTTTTTTAAAGATTTTATTTATTTATTTGACAGAGAGAAATCACAAGTAGGCAGAGAGGCAGGCAGAGAGAGAGGAGGAAGCAGGCTCCCTGCTGAGCAGAGAGCCCGATGCAGGGCTCGATCCCAGGACCCTGGGATCATGATCTGAGCCAAAGGCAGAGTAACCCACTGAGCCACCCAGGCGCCCAGGAAAACCAGTTCCTATTTATGCTTTGATCCAGTTATAAAATCTTCTTGTTCTCTCATTATGAGTTATATAAAATCTTTAACACGAGCTCATATGTACATATAAGTATACATACATATATATGAGCCAGGAATTGTTTTTTTCAAGGTTTTATTTATTTTATTATTTGAGAGAGAAAGAGAGACAGAAATAACGACAAAGAACATGAGTGGGGAGGAGAGGGAGAAGCAGGGAGCCCAACGTGGGGCTTGATCCCAGGACCCCGAGATTATGACCTGAGCTGAAGGCAGAAGCTTAACTGACAGAGCCACCCAGGCAACCCTAGTTTTTTTTTTTTTAAATTATCTTTTAAAACATCTTTTGAACCCTGAGCAGACTACCATCACAAGAACTAGGTTCTGAAAAAATACACTGAGAGAAATCTGACGTGTGATGCAGACACTAAGATGGCTAACGGGTGCTTCTTTCCGGATTGTACGAAATGGAGCTTGGTGGAACATTTGACCCATCACAATAAAGAAAACCCATAGACTCTTGTTCTTCTTTTTTTAAAAGATTTTGTTTTTAAGTAATCTCTACACCTAACATGGGGCTTGAACCCAACCCCATCAGGAATCACGTGCTCCACTGACGGAGCCAGCTGCTGCCCCAGAAACTTGTTCTAAGACGACACTGGTGGAGAAGTTTGAACTGATCAGTGAGGGCAGCGCCAGTATATGTCCCTCTCTCCAGCTTAATAACCCCCGGAAAAACAGCAAAAGTGGGACAGGAAAAGGAACCACTGTCTCACGGACTCTGCATGGCTGCCTAAATCTCAAGGATTCAAATATGTACTCACTTCTGTCTGCCTTTTCTGTGGAGGACCAGAGGCTTTTCCTTGCCAGAAAGCAACAGTGTTTCCTGTGACTAAAAACAATTGTAGTTTGTCTTCCTATTTGGGAAAGCCTACCCACCTTTCTAGTGACTGAGGTGCTCTTTTTCCTGGGATATTAATTAAGGAAGGGCAGTTTTGCCAAAAATCATGCCGTCCTTATCATTCTCAACCCTCAGAAAAAATAGAAAGAATTTGCCATATGTTGAAATTAAAACTTGCTAAACTGACACAAGGCCCCGAAGAGCCTAAGTGACTCATAATTTGTTCATGGGTCCAATGTTTACTGTTTTTCTCCCCCCAGCAAATTGTAGAAGGTCACGATATCTTGCCCAGCTCCTTTTCCTTTCCTTGCAGTACAGTTGGATTAAGTTGGAACAATTTATTGCCTTTTTTTAAAAAAAGATTTTATTTATTTATTTGTCAGAGAGAGAGAGCACAGGCAGAGTGGCAGGCAGAGTCAGAGGGAGAGGCAGGCTCCCCGCGGGGCAAAGAGCCCGATGTGGGACTTGATCCCAGGACGCTGGGATCATGACCTGAGCCGAAGGCAGCTGCTTAACCAACTGAGCCACCCAGGCGTCCCAATTTATTGCCTTTTGATGTCAGGAATCAAACTCTCGCTCTTGAACTCAGTGGTTGGGGATGCGTATATTCTTCTGCAAAACACCTGTTCTCACGTGGTGATGAAAAGAATTGCGCGAAGAAGCTGAAGAACTTGAAATCAAGCTAGATGGGCTTACTAGCCCTGGAGATAGGTTTTATACGATGGCAATTTCTAGGGAAACAGTCTGGAGGGCACTGGAGAAGTTCAGGGCAGCACCCGAGTTTTCCACGTGCTCCTTTGTGAAGTCATCAGAGCGCTGACAGTGTCACTAAAAATACTACCATAGTCTTTTGACAATTCTAGGAGTTGCAGAAAGCCATTGTCCATCATCAGCTTGGATTAGACATCATCTTGCCATGTGAAGGAGACACATGTGGAATTGTTGGTAATGTCTGCTATACTCATATTTCCCAGAAAGCTTTCTTTCTTTCTTTTTTTTTTTGTTTAACTATTTATTTATTTATTTGATAGACAGAGATCACGAGTAGGCAGAGAGGCAGGCAGAGAGAGAGGAAGGGAAGCAGGCTCCCCGCAGAGCAGAGAGCCTCATGCAGAGCTCGATCTTAGGACCCTGGGATCATGACCTGAGCTGAAGGCAGAGGCTTTAACCCACTGAGTCACCCAGATGCCCCGCCAGAAAGCGTTCTGATGTGTGCGTGTGTGAGTGAAGGCATCCACGTAAGCAACCAAAGCCTTTGTTGAGTGAACCATATAGTCTGACTTCTAAGACTCATGAGTTTCTTTCCGGTGGCTTTTCCTGGATATTCCCAACAGGACTCTGGTCCCGGGTGCACACTTTTGTTAGTGATGCTTTTTCTCCTGATAGGAATAGCACTCATTGGGGCGCCTGGATGGCTCAATGGATTAAGCCTCTGCCTTCACTTCAGGTCATGATCCCACGGTCTTGGGATTGAGCCCTGCATTGGGCTCCACGGAGAGCCTGCTTCCTCCTCTTTCTCTGCCTGCTCTCTGCCTACTTGTGATCTCTCTCTCTCTGTCAAATAAATAAATAAATAAAATCTTTTAAAAAAAGGAATATTACTCATTAAGTGTGCCCTATCATGTCTAATCAAGGTCACTTTGAATAGGAAGTATTAATATGAATTCATGAGATATTTTATATGTATTCAATGTGTTGATTTTCCCACCCAGTTCTGTCTACTGAAAAGACGTGGAATGAAAGACTAATTTAGTAGGATTGAATATCTTTAGCATCTAGATCACGGTTCTGAAGTACCACTTCCCTATTTAGAAAAACAACAACAACAACAACAAAAACCCCAGAGCTTCTTGAAGAAATGAAGATTTCAAGACCTCGGGCAGGAATTGTACAAGATGAGCCTAGAATGTCTTGTCACCCCAGATAACCAGCTACAAACCAGTGAAACTGCTTTTGTCACTTAACAAAAGGACAAAGTCTCAAGTCACATCTTTCAGAAATTTTGTGTTTGAAATCATAGGGGCAGGACTGGAACATCACATTCTTTCCTGAGGAGCCATTCTCTCAAAACAGAAAAGTATCCTTGATTTCAGAGCCAAGAGCAGATTGTCCGAGAAGGGATTTTGGGATACAAAATTCCACATCTCTCTTCATTTTGTACTTTCCATGGAAATGAAACCCTGAATCTGTTTCTCAGTCTTGGCCTGGTGTTAAACCCTTGTCACATGAAGTCTATTAAACACTACTTCACAGAGAAAGACAAATGTCGTATGATTTCACTCATATGTGGAATTTAGGAAACAAGACAGATGAACATAGGGGAAAGAGAAAAAGAAGAGAGAGGGGAGCAAATCACAAGAGACTTTTGGCTATAGAAGACACACAGAGTTGCTGGACGGGCTTTTCGGGGGGGAATGGGCTAACTGGGTGATGAGCATTAAGGAGGGCTTAAGTGGTGGCTTAAGGAGTGGCTTAAGTGGCTTAAGTGGTGAGCACTGGGTGTTGTATGTAAGTGATGAATTACTAAATTCTACTCCTGTAGCCAATATTACACTGTTAAGTTAACTACAGTTTAAATAAAAACTTGAAACAAAACAAAACACATAACTTCGTTTACATTTTACCCAAACTCCGTCCCTCTCTTTAATCCTATAAAAACCTTATTTGTTCCGTCTTTTGTCCCACAGTTCCTTTATAGTGTATTTTCCTTTGTGCCAAGTTAATATGTCTAACTCCATCGGACTGCAAATGTGTTTCTTGTGGTGTCTCTAAGCTGGGTTTTCTCACAAGGAAACTATCACAAACCAGCAGGGATATATGTAATAAGGCTACCACAAGTCAAAGATGGGACAACTTGACTTTCTGCAGCAATAAAGATTGCAATGAATAAAAATTCATCAAAGATATTAAAAACGATTTTGTCACATTTGGGGGAAGCTTCAGCCAGCTGAACGGGAGGGGCGGATAGTGAGGCCAGAGGTGGGGTGGGGGATGGGCAAGTCTGAACATGACCCGAACCCGGTTAGTCTTCCCATGGCCCCCTCATCTGGTAGACAAGGCTCCTCCAGACCTGGACCTTGAATGTTTCCTCAGTTTCCCCCTCACCATGCCCCTTGCCCCAGTGGTGTGCCAGTTTTCTGAAGGCCCCATGCTCTCTTCCACAGCTGGATCTTTCTTTGCTTAAGCTGATTTCTGTCTGGGCCACCTTTCCTGCTTCCTTCTCTTCTCCGTCCCCTTCTAATCTCAGCATACTTTTCAGGACTCAGGGTATCCCGTCAGGAGGACTCTCCTGGCCCTTAGACCGGGCTGGTCCCTCCCATGTGCACCTCAGATCCCTAGACCCCCTCTGTCAGAGCTCATGCCACCCTGGGTCGTAAATGTCCTTCGTTGTCTCCCCCAGGGCCATTGTCATTTATCTCTGTGGCCCTAGGCTCCCACACAGGGTCTGGCACAGAGGCAGCAACAGTGTATGTGAGTTTTTCTCTCTGGTTGAGGTGGTTGTGATCTTTACAAAGCCGAGAACATTCTGGAGACTATTGCTAAAAGGTCCGCGGTTGCCCTCTTCTTCCTGCTTCTCCCGCGCACCCCTTCCATTCTTTCTCAGGTGCAAGACCCTGCACCTGTTTCCTGAGAGAGCACAGATGGATGGCACGGCTGGGCCAGAAGCTCTAGGTGTCGTGGTTGTCACCTAAGCTCTGCACCTGCTGTGGGCGAGGGCGCCTCCTCTCCGTGCTTCCAAAAGGCGAGCTCCCGAAACTGGGCAGCCCATCCTCCCGGGCCTGAGGATTCCTCGACCAGGTCTCAGTCTGCACACCCTGCCCCTCCCCAAGGGGGTCGAGGTTACCTGGCATGAGCTGGGACAAGAGCAGCAGAACGGCCAGAGTCAGCAACAGGAGCTTCATGGCTGGAAGTGGCCCAAGGTGAGGCTGCAAGTCCGAGGGGATGGCAAAACGAATGGGGCAGGGCTCCGGTCTCTGGCTGGAGGTCCCTTTGTTCAGCGGGACCTATGTCACCCGCACGTGCCCTCAGCCGCCCACGGCTTCAGCCCCCGCGCTCCCGGAGCCCAGGGTCTGCAGCCACACACTTTGAGCTGGCACGCCTCCTGCGGTCATTTGGTCAGTGGGGGTGGAGTGGACTAGGAGGGGGCGGGCAGGGGGGCTGGCAACCGCGTCCAAGGTCCTTCCACTGGCTCTATACCTCCTGCACGGAAGGACCGCCAGGGGGCGCCACGCACGCGGAACGCAGAGGGACTGGGGAGACCTCGCCCAGAGGGTGAGGGCACCTGCAGGTGAGGCCACCTGGAGTCCCAGGCAGAAGAAGTCGGCCCTGAGGCTTACGTTGGGGTTGAGAGTGAGAAACATGATGTGACCGGAGGGAAACCGGGAGAACGGTGAGAGATGAAGCTCCCAGCACCAGCCTGGCGGTGCCCTCCGCCATCCGAGGGCCAACCGCGCCGTGTGCCTTTTACCCTTGGGGGCAGGTCTTCTGGACCCGGGGCGGAGCCCTTCCCCAGAGATCCAGGAATCAGCTGTTGGGGTCCCTCCTCTGAACTCCCAGGTCCGGAAAGTCCCTTTGTCTCCCTTTCTTTCTGTAGTCACTCTCCTGTTTTCAGGGTTGTCTTGTTCTTTCAGTGTTCCAACAACGTGTGACCAATTCCTGGAGTTAAACATCCTGTTGCCTTCCATTTCCTGACTAGATGCTACCCTCACTGGCGTCAAGGGTACAAAATCATATATAGGGTTTACAAGACAAAATGACTCCAAAACTATTTCCGTAGGGGCAACAGAATGAGGAGGTTGAAGACTGAAAAATAGAAATAATGAGGTCAGGAAGTATAAACAACTTTTTTTTTTTTTTAAGATTATTTATTTTAGAGAGTGAGCTAGCGAGTGTGCTGGGGAGGGGCTGAGGGAGAGAGAGACAGTCCCAAGCAGACTCCTGGCTGAGTGCAGAGTCCAGTGTGGGACTGGATGACATGGGACATGATCCCAGAACCCCCATATCAGGACCAGAGGTCGCCACCTGAACGGAAACCAAGAGTTGGTGGCCCAACCAACTGTGTCACCCAGAACCCTCCAAACAACTCCTTCTGAAACCTTGATGATGAAGAGGAGTCAGTGGGGAGAAAGGGACACAGTGCCTACAGGCTAGAAACCAGCCACTATCGTGTTCACTTCCGTTAAGGAGGCTCATCTCTTTAAACAGTGTGTTCCTTGAGGTTCGATCTGGGAAGGAGCAGAACCATTATCAGTATTAGGGACCAAGGAATTTATTATAAGAATTAAACTTTATTCAGAGTTTATTTATTTACTTGATGGACAGAGATTATAAGTAGGCAGAGAGGCAGGCAGAGAGAGAGAGAGAGAGAGGGAAGCAGGCTCCCTGCCTAGCAGAGACCCCGATGTGGGGCTCGATCCCAGGACCCTGAGATCATGACCTGAGCCAAAGGCAGAGACTTAACCCACTGAGACACTCAGGCGTCCCAGAATTAAACTCTATTCAATTGCAGAAGGAGCTGGGAAAGTGAAGATCTGTTCAGGATGGTAGTGGGGTCCCCAAGGGAGCTGGTGTAGAAGTCTGAAAGACAATGGACAAAAATACGAATAGACAATTCCCCAAAAAGAATTAAAAGACTTGTGAACATGTGAAAAGATGTTCAATATTATTCAGAATAAGAATTTTAAAAAGCTGTCTATTGTGGATTGAATTGCACACACCCCCTGCCCCCGCCCCAGCCCCCAAAAGAGAGATGTTCAAATCCCAACCCTAAGCACCTGTGAATTGTGACTTATCAGGAAATAAGGTCTTTGCAGATGTAATTGCGTTAAAGTGAAGTTGTACTGGATCGGACTGGGCGGGGAAAGGAGGAAAATTTGGACAGAGACCCTCAGGGAGAAGCCATGTGACAATGGAAGCAGAGACTGGGGTGACACATATGTAGGCCAGGGGAGACTAGGCAACCGTCAGAAGCTAGGAGAGAAGCACAGAACAGATTTTTCCCTTGGAGCCCCCAAGGAGGAAGTGATTCTGCCAACACTGGTTTTGAACTTCTAGTCTCCAGAAGTGTGAAAGAAGAAAATTCTGCTCTCTCTTTCTCTGAAATAAATAAATACTCTTTAAAAGGGGGGAGAAAAAAGGGAGGGGCACCTTGCAGAAAAAAAAGAGGGTGGCTCAGTCAGTTAAGTGTCTGCCTTTGGCTCAGGTCATGATCCCGGGGTCCTGGGATTGAGCCCCAAAATGGGGCTCCCAGCTCAGTGGAGAGTCTGCTTCTCCTTCTCTTTCTGCCCTTTCTCCACTCATGCTCTCTCTCTTTCAAATATATAAATTAAACATCTTAGAAAACAAATTTTATTCTTTTAAGTAACCCAGGTTGTGGTCCTTTGCAGTGGCAGTTCTGGGAGACAGATACATCATCATGTCAAGTTTATTATTACTAAGACATTAATGTATCTTTAGGTGTTTATGACAATGAACAAGGAACATTGTTGTTTCTGCCCAAATGGAAACATCTGTGCCCTTGTTCCTTCTTTTCTAAAGAAAAAAAAAATGTGCTACAGGTCATTTAGGCATGCAAACTTTCTCTCTCTCTCTCTCTCTCTTTTTTTTTTTTTTTTAGCAAGAAGTTTGTTTAAACAACAGGATGCTTGACTTGAAGGGAAAATGATCTAGGATTCATTTCTTTTAGAGTAATTCATCCATGCTTAAAGACATTGCCTTACATATAACAGCTATGTACAAAAAAGTTATAACATTGTCCTTGGTTTTATAATGATAAATGAAAACCATTAAAATTCTCCAATTGAACAAGGTATGCAAGGATTTTTATGTTGCTCTTTTTTTGTTGTTGTTGTTATACAGTGAAAGAAAAATAACTTACCAGAATAAAAAGATAAGAGCTGAATGAACATGCCACGAATAGAGAGAGGGGGTATTTTCACAGATGCAAAATACAGACAGAAAATACCCTATATTATGGGGTACTTTCCCGATCCCTTCTCTATTTGATGTCGATTAAAACACACCCTTGGCCATTTAGTTTAAGAAAATGCAATATGCTTGTGCATGTACATAGTCACCTCATGTACAATAAAGGAATGGGGAAGGGGACAATAAAAGAATCAAGAAAATGATACTAAGTCAGGATGTGGTGGAACCAAATCGCAGTTCTCTCATGGAGAATGTCTTCCTGGTCTGGAAGAACAGAGTTGAGTCTTCGAGTAAAATAGCAGGTTCCCTTCTTAGTAGACACCTGTCTGCTGCTGGAATACATCAGTTGTATCTTCATCCTCTGTTTCCAGCTGCGCATGGGTCTGCTTCATTGATTGGCTGCCCATCAAATTGGAACCTGATCTGCCGCATAGACAAACCCTGTCGTTGACAATGGGCTTTCACGAGTTTACTGAGTGGTGTAGCCTCTTAATCTTAAACTGCACCGTGAACCATCCTGCCTCACCACCGTCAAGTTAGTAGGACCGTTGTTTCTCAGTCTTGACTCCTTCTCTGGGCTTTTCTATGGTCATGGTGAGTGCCAGAGTCTCAGGTGTCACTTGACCAAAGAGGTGTCCCAAGTCCTCCCTGAGCGAGCACCCAAGCAGCACCAGAAGCGGGGGTTGGGGGGTTGGGGAGTGGGGGGAGAGTGCATGCGCATTGGAGGCATGCAAGCTTTTAGTGTATTCACTTGCTTTCTTTGGGACGTTGAACTGACCTCTGAACACATGAAAAAGAAAGAAAGAAAAAAAAAAGAAGGATCGCATTTTCTAGCCCATCTGCCCCCATCTCCAACTCCAGCCAAGGAAGTTGTTGAAAAAGAGGACATTTCTGTTTCATCTTTCAAGTCTTGAATAAATATGGAAATGAGAGGTGCTAAGGGTTAATGTTGGGAAATGCTCCAAGTGGGACCTCAGCACGCTTTGGGCTGCACAGAAGCCTCTAGGGCTGAATGCCACTGTGGTCTGGACAGCTCCAAGATTCCACGAAGCCGACTGCGAGAAGAGATCGTGGGCAGCTGTTGGTAGTGGTAATGAGGGGCTGTTTATAGATTTTCCAGAAAGATACTCAGGCTGGGGTGCCTCCCTTAAAACATTTGCCTGGGTCTCCAACACCACCTTGTTGGGGATGCCGGTGTTGTCAGAGGCAGCATCTGCCGGCGACCACAGGTGCACTGTGGGAGGAGCCTGGTAGCCCATGGGGCACCTTAAGGTGATGAAGAAACCACAAGTGTCAGGGGCAGGCAACCTGGTCTTTACACAAACACGGGAGCGCCAGCCTCGCTGGACTCCTCAAAATACGACCACTCTTCCCGTTCAGGGTACTGTTGATGACCCATACTGTTTGTTCCAGACATTGCATTCCAGGCAAAAGTGAAAAGACAGGACCTCTGTTGGCAAAAACATGACGTTCAGCAGCATTCCATTCGCCCTGATTTTCAGCATCCAGAGAACAACGGAGTATGAGGACTGGCTTGATCCCTACAACCCAGCTCTTCCAATCTGCTCATCGGTGAGACTGAAGCCCGGAGAGGGAACCAGTGTCCCTCCCTGGGTCCCACTGCCGGTGAGCCAGCACTGGGAACTGAATATTTTCACTTCTCTCTCCCCCTCAATGCCCAAATCCTCCCTGACACAGAGCAGGGGATGGTGGGGCCACTTAGAGAGGAAAAAAATTTGATAGACATGTTCCTCCCAAGGTCTGAATGAATGTCTTTCCTTCTCTGCTCTTTTGCTCCCAAATTCGAAAACTACATCTGAAAAAAGGAGCTTACTTCATGTACATTCCAGCCGTGGTAATGGTGGAATTCTAGACTGGATAATGCAGGACTCCGGGGCCGTAGTAAATAAAGACTGTGTATGAGTGGAGTCTTGGAGGGTTTTAAGTTGAGTTATAAAGAGGGCTGACATATATTAAAACAATCCTTCTGGCTGTTGTGGGATTTCTCCTTGCTGGTTTCTAAAAGGTGAAAGAGGATAGAGGGGGGCGTGTCAGCTCTGGGGTGTTGGTCCCACTGTGGGTGTGAGGTCAGGGTGATGACTGAGAGCTCTGAGGGACGCAGGCTGTTCCAGGACGGAGCACAACCTGGGAAACTGAGGCAGGTATAAATGGCATGTGTTCCAGTTGATTAGAAGGAGCTGAGAGTCCAGACCTCTCCTCCTTGGCTTGTCACTTCGTCCGACCAGAGACTGGTCTCTGAGCCTGAAGTGACGAAGCCCTTTTTTGCCAACTTTGG
Source organism: Mustela putorius furo (assembly GCF_011764305.1). Classification (NCBI taxonomy): domain Eukaryota; kingdom Metazoa; phylum Chordata; class Mammalia; order Carnivora; family Mustelidae; genus Mustela; species Mustela putorius. The sequence goes on along the minus strand of NW_025421464.1, from coordinate 1,455,793 downwards.
CTGTCCTGGTGCTCTTGTCCCAGGTCATTTCAGGTAACCCAGAGCTCTTCAGGGGAGGGATAGGGTAGAGAGTGGATCTCAGCCAGGGCACTCCGACGCCTGGGAGGAAGGGCTGGCTGGGTGGCAACGTGAAACACCGCTCATCTGGGAAAGAGGGAAGAGCCCCCCAAATCCCGGGAGAGATCCTGCCCTACTATTTGTCAGCTCTGGGACATCCTCAGCAAACGATTTGGTTCCTCTGAATTTCAATGTCTCATTCTTTGGTTTAGAATAATAAATCAGGTTGAGGGCTCAACATGGAACAGTCTGAAATTTGATGCAACAAATGTAACCTCTTTATTTTCTAAGCCCTGATAAGAGGAGAGCTGGCACCCAGCCTTACGCGCCAAGGGTAAATTCCAGATTTTTCTGTCAGCCCCCACTCCCCCAAGACCTCCTCTCTTTGGTCAGCTCCAGGGGTCAGGGAAGGAGGTCTGGTGTGTGAGGAGAGTGGGGGAGGACAGAGAAAGCAAGAAACAAGGGAGGCAATAGCGACCTTTTCTCACACTAGTCCCTGAAATCACTTGGCTTTCACACCATTCATAGCTGCCTTAGGGAAGGCAGGATCTCACAACCACCATTGCCTGTCTGTGCCAGACCCTGTACCATAGCCTTGGAAAGGTTTTAAGTAGCGAAGAGTCCTTGTCAAACTCGCCCAGCCCAGGGTGCTAGCACCACGTCCTCTTTCCCGTCTGACAGAAGCTTCTACTCTTGCCACCCCCGGCATCACTCCAATCTTTCGACAGGGTCAGGGTCTGAATGGACGGCTTGTGTTTGCTCATGGTAGACACATGCATGAAACACCACTCACGTGGGGAAGAGGGAAGCACCTCCAAATCCCGAGTTAGACCTTGCTCCACCATTTATTAATTCTGTTCTAATTTACTCATTTCTTTTTTCCTTTTCTCTTTTAGAGAAAGGGAAAGTCAGGGTGGGGGAGGGGCAGAGGATGAGAGAGAGAGAGAGAGAGACTCTTAAACAGACTTCACGCCCAGCACGGAGCCAGACACAAGGCTCAGTCTCACAACCCCGAGATCATGACCTGAGCTGAAATCAAGTGTCTGATGCTTAACTGACTGAGCCACCCAGGTGTCCCCAATTTACTCATTTCCTAATTTGAAATCCTATATTAGGTTGAGGGGTCAAGACTGAAATTCTGCTGTGCAACAAATGTAGCTTCTCTATTTTCTAGAACTCATCTGAATTTTCCAGGAACTTCCCTCCCACTGATGGGACAGTTGGAGGTTGACATGGCACTGGGTGGATGGGGGGGGTACATAAACTCAGAAGATAATTATATCCATCTTTTCCAGTTTAAAGCAGCCCTTAGATGAATTTATTCTGCTTTGGGTAAATGTTTAGTCTTCCAGGGTCTCTCCTTTTACCTGTTCCCCTTCTCCTTCCCATGACTGCAGCTGAATTTTGGGGATAGTGAATATGCCTTTCTTTGGTTAAATAATTTATTTGTTCAATAAATACTGGGATAGGTGCCGCAGACAGAGCAGTGAACCACCCAACTAACCGGGCAATCCATCAACCAACCAACTAACTGCCAACCAACCAACTTATCCACCTACTAACCAATGAACCAACCACCAACCAACCAACCAACCAACCAGGCCTAATCTCTGTTCTCTTGGTTCTGTGGGGAAGGCGGTGAACAGAGTTAAGTAGGAAAGAGGCAGCAAATGCCAAGGGAGGCAGATTTGCAATTCAAAAAGGGATATTACTGGAATGTCTCCCTGAAAAGAGAACATCTGAACAGAGACTTGAAGGAAGGCAGGGGGTAGGCCATCCAAATGTGTAGGAAAGAGTATTCATTTATGAGCTGAACTCTTTTTTTTCTTTAATTAATTTTTTATTTTTTTATAAACATATATGAGCTGAACTCTTTTTTTTTTTAAAAGATTTTATTTATTTATTTGACAGAGAGAGAGAGAGATCACAAGTAGGCACAGAGGCAGACAGAGAGAGAGAGAGAGAGAAGGGGAAGCAGGCTCCCTGTTGAGCAGAGAGCCCGATGCGGGGTTCGATCCCAGGACCCTGGGATCATGACCTGAGCCGAAGGCAGAGGCTTAACCCACTGAGCCACCCAGGGGCCCCTATGAGCTGAACTCTTAACAGAATAGAAACTTCCCCTGCATCTCCTATTTGGGTACGTTTGGATTTAGAGGTTCAGAGAGGAGAGGCAGGCTAAATGCTTGACTCTGTCTTCGCTTGTCAGCTCGCAAAATACTGAATTCATTTTCTGTCAGTCTCAGTTGGAGAAGTTAGTTTTTCCTAAATATCATCTTGGACTCCTGGCTCTAAGCTGTGAGTCCAATCTATTGTGACGATCTCTATTGAAATGGCCGTTGTCCTCTTCTTGACAGTGGGAACCTCTGTGTGAGTGGGAAACCGGGCAATCTGAAGCCCAGGTTCCAGCTAGATGTGTCGCAGAAGCAAAAAGATTCTCGAAGCCAGAGGGCACGAAAATGAAGAAAACCCTGCCCTGAGTCTGACCTCCGCAGATTCTTGAGCTTTATTAAAATGCCTTTGGCTGTTTTCTGTATTTGTCTCTTAGTACAGCTAATCAAACTCAGGTAGAAGAAGCTTGGGTAAGGAAGTACGTACAGGAGAGGAAATGGACTTACTATGTGCTGGGTGCACCTGTTCCCTTATCTATTCCTTTAGACCAACCTGAGAGGTAGTTATGGCTCTCACTTGTATTCCATGCATAGGGAAACTGAGACTCAGACAGGTGAAGTGATTCACCCAACACCATTCACACAACTAACAGGAGGAGATGCTAAGATTACCTGTTGGGCTGCACACAGGCTTGCAAATAGCTCCTTGCCTCCTGGACTGTCACTCATATGACTAGAAACACATATTGTATTTATGTATTATTATGTATGTATTTATCTCTCCAATAAAAAGCTGGCATAGACAATGTGACAAGGGGGTCCTATGTTCTGGGATTGTTATAGAAGCTGAAGAGTTAAGCAGAAAATTGTGTTTATTTCCAGGTCCAATTCTTAGTCCATTGTTTCTCTCCATGTATATTATTTTAGATTTAAAAAAAAAGGATTTTATTTATTTATTTGGGAGCGAGAGAGAGGGAAAGAGAGAGAGTGAGTCAGAGGAGGGGTGAGAGGGATAGGGGTAAGCAGAATCCCTGCTGAGCACAGAGCCTGGCAGATGATGACGAACGCTTAACCAACTGAACTACCCAGGCGCCCCTTATTTTAATTTTTTAAAAGATTTTTATTTGTTTATTTGACAGAGAGATCACAGGTAGGCAGAGAGGCAGGCAGAGAGAGAGGGGGAAGCAAGCTCCCCACTGAGCAGAGCCCAATGCTGGGCTCTATCCCAGGACCCTGAGATCACGACCTGAGCTGAAGGCAGAGGCTTTAACCCACTGAGCCCAGGCACCCCTAATTTTTATACTTAGCTGAAATTTTCATCAAACCCACACACCCAGATGCTTTTCAGAGTCAGATTTGCATAAGAGACTTATTTCAGAGTCAGCTTTTGAATAAGAAAGTATATGTGCCTCACATCTCTCTTTCTCCATTTCTTGCTCTCCAAAGACAACCACGTTCATATCTTCTGGTTGTTTCTTTGGATGTCACTTCCATATCTATAAATAAGATGCTTACTTGCTATGGTTATTTTTTTTTTTCAGTTTTAGGTATTACCCATTGAATTCCTGCTCTGAAAAAAGAGAATTTAGCTATCTGTCATCTCCTCTGAGTATGTCCAGACTCATTAGTATCTTATCAATTTTATCTGCCTGGAGACTTGGCCCCCAGACCCCTGCACCTACTCCTCATTGAGGTGGGTGCCTCCATGCCTGCTGACCTGGGGTCCTCCTGGGTCTCCATTTACATCACCCTGGAAGATTCTCTTTGATTTCCTCCTGAGAAGAACACCTGCTTTCTGGATCCAAGGCCTTTCCTAATCTAGTCCTTTACTTTTGGCAGAGCACCTCCTAATGGCTTCTGGAAACTGTCTGACCTTGGGGGACCAATCTCACACTTAGCTTATAGCATGGTAGCCCATTCCATATTGGAAATGATTTCCTCTCAAAAGGCCACTCCATGGCTTTCCTACAACTAGGATCACCACGGAGTAATTGGAGGCCCTTCTGAAGCTCGTCTTCTGTATATAAACTTTACTTTCTCTCTGAAAGTTTTTATGATGTTCTCTTCACTATAGGGTATTGAAATTTCATGATGATGGCCCTAATATTTTTGTAGGATTATTTAATCAGTTCTGCTGAGCTCTCCCCATCAGTCTGGGAACACAGGCCCTTCAATTCTAGGAAATTTTTTTTCTTGACTTATGTCTTTGATGATTTCCTGCCCTTTGTGTTTCCTGATCCCAATTTCTGGAATTCTCTTTTTTCCAATGTGGGATTCCCTGACTAAGTCTCATTTTCTTCCATTTTTCCCTACTGTTTTGATCTCTCTCATTTAATCTAATATCTGGGAGTTTTATTTTTGTACTTTTATTCACTCAAGTGTTTTTCTCATTCATTTTTTTCTTCTTTTTAAAAACAGTATCTTATTCTACTGTCATGGCCTTAATAGCTTCTCAAACCAGGAAGCCTAAAAGTTGAGACCCAATTGAGAAAGAGTTCAGGGGAGGCTGAGCAGAGTTTTGGTCTAGGAGAGAATGTTTGCCACTTTGTGTAACTGACACAATGATTTTTTGCAATATATGCTATTGTTTTATTACTGATATTATTATCAGCAATGATGGATGTTGCTGATGCTTTGACCAGACTCCTTCATGGCGCGGGGCACCCATTCCCCATGCTGCATTGGGTGTTGCTGTGAGGGTCCCAGCTGCCCCCTTTTCAGGGGAACTGCCCCTGGACAGATGGCATTGGGTGCTGCTTTGCCCTGAGGCTTCTAGCACCTTCCCCTCAGGGGCAGTGTGTCACCAAGACTGACTGATACAGAAATACATGAGGAGGGTCTCCTTGCCTCAAGGCAGGACCAGCTCTGGTACAATTCACACTGCAGGTTCCCTGTGAGGTTAGACTGAAGATGCTCTCCAGCTGGGATCACATCCTTCCTTAGCTCCTTCTCCTGTCCTGTCTTGTTCCCTCACTCTCCTTTTTCCTTAAGAAATCATGTGCACCCAAATCCCTCTTTCAGATTCAGCCTCCCGGGAAACTGGACCTAAAACAACCTATTTGATTGATAGAAAAATTTCAAGGAAGCTAAGTGATGTATGTATCACACACTTAATAGGGGGGCAGACCTAGGAGATTGCCCGGCTAGGTCTACTCTCAGTGCCTTGGCTCTTAACCACGACAGGATCCTACCTGATCTGACCTGTGCCTTGTTTTTCTTAGGTTCCTGGTTACTAGTGGGGGTTCACATCAAAGGACCACATAAGTTTTCTCCCAGACCCAGAATATATTCTCATTTGGAGGGAGGACTTGTATAAGCAAGCTACTGGGCCGTCTCCTTCTTTAAACATCTCCTTTATTAAATCCTCCAAGGATTTAATCCTCTCCAAGGATGAGAAGTATGTTGAGAGATCTCACCAGAAGAAGAGAGCATGCTGCCCTGCTTTCAGTGTGGAGAGAAGAAATTTGGGATGGTGAGCGGGGGAAGAAAAGACCCAAGAGACCCATGGTAGCTGTCTTCCAGTATTTGACACGGAGTTGTTTCTGCTTTCCTTCTCTGTAGCTGTTCAAGGGCAGAAATCGGGATGATGGGGAAACGTTGTGGAAGGTATATTCTGGTTCAGTGGAAACGACCTCTTAACATGACAGGAGTCCAGGGATGGAATGTGCTATGTTGCCATGTACTAATTTTCCCATCACTGGAAGTGTTTTGAGAGAGAAGATGAGGGCTGTTTAGAGTGAATTTTTGCTTTTGATACAGCACAGATGAGACAGCCTCTTAGTTCTGAATTTGAAGAATCTACGCTCAAACATGAAAAAAAAAAGCTCCCTATTGTTGACAGCAAGACAGCAGAAAGTTTTTTTTTTTTTTTTAAGATTTTATTTGTTTATTTGACAGAGATCACAAGTAGGCAGAGAGGCAGGCAGAGAGAGAGGAGGAAGCAGGCTCCCCACTGAGCAGAGAGCCCGATGCAGGGCTTGATCCCAGGACCCTGGGATCATGACCTGAGCCAAAGGCAGAAGCTTTAACCCACTGAGCCACTGGGGTGGACCAGACAGCAGAATACTTTTTTAAAAACAAAAACTTGGGGCACCTGGGTGGCTCAGTGGGTTAAGCCGCTGCCTTCGGCTCAGGTCATGATCTCAGGGTCCTGGGATCAAGCCCCGCATCGGGCTCTCTGCTCAGCGGGGAGCCTACTTCCTTCTCTCTCTCTCTGCCTGCCTCTCTGCCTACTTGTGATCTTTGTCTGTCAAATAAATAAATAAAATCTTAAAAAACAAAAAAACAAAAACTTGCATGGAATTTCATGCATCAAACAGATCAAAGGAAAGACGCTCAGGTTAAAGCTGGAAGGGAGAAGGAAGGAGGGACCAGAGCCCTACCGTCTCAGCCTCCCTCAATTTTCTGATCTGGACCCCAGAACCAAGTCTAAGTTTCTTATATTTGCATTCAAGACTTTAAAATTCTTATGGCTATGCGATTCTGCAACATTATATGGTGAATGAACACCCAGCTATAGGCATGCAGTGTTTTTTCAGTTTCCAAACGGATCACAAGCATGCCAGCTGCCACTGCTCTGTTCCCACCACACCCCTACCTTCAGTATGCTCTCACAGCCTCCCCTCTGCCATATCTCTGAAGCCTGTCTTCCTTCAAGGCTCCAGGAAGTTCCTCCACCAAGCTTTCTTTGCTGACCACCCTGGACTTTGTTCGTTGTCCATTATCTATTCTATTGGAATTTTCTTTTGTTTGTTCTTTGTTTTTTACTTTGATGCAGCACAGACAACTGTATTGTTTTTATTCTTGTGGCCATTCCTCCTGACCACTGTGATGATGTATTTCCTGCTTTCCAGACTCCAGGCCTGTGGTGGGATCGTACTTCTTGGCCCTCTAGTGGTTGGATGGGGCCATGTCACGGTTGTAACCCAGGGAGTTACACACGCTGCCTCTTACTTCCAAGGTCCAGGCATGTGAGGAGCAGTTCAGGACCCACCAGAGCTGTTTTTTCTCTGCCATGGTGATCAGTAACCATTGAGGAGCTATCCATCAGTCTGCGTTCCTGAGTGAGAAGATGCGGAGCAGGGTCTCCAGCCAGCTTGCAGTGAACACGCAGCACGAGTGGAAAATAAACCTTTGTTCTAAGCCACCGAGAGTCTCCCCCCAGGCCCTCCTTCACCCCACCACTGTGTCGTAACCTCCTTTACTCTAATGCAGTTCGCTATTAGGGGACAATATCTTACACGGTTTTGTATTTCTGATGCTCAACAGAGTACCCTGTTCATAGTAGATGCTCAGTCAAGCTCTGATTCATTTAGCAAACATTTCTGAAGTGTTTTTGGAAGTTCATCTAAAAATGATTGCTTTCCATTTTCCTGTAGAAGCTGTAAGCATTTTAGGGACAGGAACGCCCTTAGATAATTCCTCTGCCATTATGTCCCGAACACCAGTTCACAGGAAACTGAAAATGGCCTGCACAGGGGGGATAAGTTGTGGGGTGGGGGCAGTTAGAGAAAGATGTTCTAGAAGGGATGGAAACATGACCCGACCTGGAGACAGCAGTGGTCGATTCCTGGGAAAGAAGGCAAATGAAATGATGCATTGAGAGAAAGAGCAGCTTCTAGAAATGTCTGGGCCACAGTAAAGTAGCCAGTGAAGTCATCTTGGGAGGCCCAAGAGAGCTAGAAACAGGGATACCCTTGGAAGCATGCTCTGATGACTCTTTTCCCCTGGGCGAGAGCACGCCAAAGGAAAGATATACATTGTATATGCTTCAGACCCAGAAGACAGATCTGTCCTTGAGCCTGCATTCTGGGTAAATACTCTGGATCTTAGACTTGAAATTAGTTTAGGTAGTTTTGAAATTTTCAACCTTGATTTGAAAAAGCACAGGGGGCAGAGAGGTCTCAGGATCGCTGACAATCTTTGCCCCCTTTCTGGAACACTGACTTTGTTGACAAGAGAGGAGCCAGGAGAGCTGCAGGGAGGAAAGAGGTCAACCGTCAAACGCTCCAAGAAGTCAAGGCAGATGAGAATTCCTGGTAGATACTGACAGTGACCAGTCAGCAGGGCTCTTCTGTGTGCCAGACTCTTCTACTCTGTTCTAAGGGCTTAACAAATATTACCTTAATCATCTTCACAGCAAACCTCTGGGCTCAGCAGCGTTGTCTCTGTATTAGGAACGACAAACTGAGGTTCAAAGACATTAACTGGTTTGTTCAAAGTCACGTGGATAGTGATATATATACATATATATGTGATATATATATATATATACATATATATGTGATATATATATATATATATATATATATATATATATGAATATTACTCAGCCCTAAAGAATGAAATCTTGCCATTTGCAGATGTGGCTAGAGAGTGTAATGCGGGGTGCCTGGGTGGCTCAGTGGATTAAGCCTCTGCCTTTGGCTCAGGTCATGATTTCAGGGTCCTGGGATCGAGCCCCACATTGCTCTGCAGGGAGCCTGTTTCCCCCTCTTTGCCTACTTGTGATCTCTCTCTCTCTGTCAAATAAATAAATAAAATCTTAAAAAAAAAAAAGGGAGTGTAATGCTAGACCAAATAAGTCAGAGAAAAACACAAACCATATGATTTCACTTCTATGCGGTATTTAAGAAAAAATAATGCAGCAAAGAGGAAAAAAAGAGAGAGGCAAATGGAGAAACAGACTTAAGTCTAGAGAACAAACAGATGGTCACAGGGCGGGACGGGGAGTGGTGGGTGAAATGGGTGATGGGGGTTAGAGCACGCTCACCAGGATGAGCGAGGGGTGTTGTAAGGAAGTGCTGAATCACTGTATTATACATCTGAAACTAATATTACACTGTATGTTCACTAACGGAATTTAAATAAAAACTTTTAAGAAAGTCACATGGCTGGTAAGTGGTAAAGTGAGGATTTAAATCCAGATTTGTTTGGTTTCAAAGCATTCTTCTTCTTCTTTTTTTTTTTTTTTTAATTCCCACACACTGGCCCTGGTGATAGATGGTCACACATCATTTCAAGATACTTGAAGAAAAAGTGCCAGCATGACCACGGCCATCCCTAACCACACGTAGCACCAGGAGCCAGCGGGCTGGAAAGTAATAGACATAACGATAGAAAGCCAGAAAATCTCCAAGCCTCACGGGGGCCAAGAGTCTCAAACTCTTTCCCTACCATCTTCCTTTTCCCTCAACCCCCCCAAAACTACAATGAAGCAAAATGTAGATGGAAGTGGTCTTTTTATGCGAGTCTCCTCTACAGCTGAAAACCAGTGTTGATGGTGTTAAATAATGCACATAACGGATTCAGGTCATTCCTTAATTAGGGCCACTAGTCTGCTAATCAGCATCCCCGGGAACAAGCACGCAGGGTTATGATGAAGTTCTTTATGGGAGGAGAAGGAGATCTCGAAACAGTTTAGTGTAGGAGAAGCTCTGTGCCTTTAAGTGTTCTTTGGATGTACAAAGGAAGTCCCTTCAGGACTAAAGATTCTTTAGGAGTGGGGCTCCCATGAGTCACTCACCTCTCTCTCTAGTCTTTCCCGACTCTAAAAACAGTCTCCTTCCCCAAGAAGGGAGGAAGTTGTGCCTTTGGTTTTGCCCTGAGCCTTGTGAACTCAAGTGGCACCTTGGGTTTCTTTTCAGCCACCCTTTCTGGAAGGAAAGGAAATCTGTTCCAGTCTACCGGGCTGATGTCCTCACTAGTAATCCTTAGAAGAAAGCTCCTTGTCAAAGAGCACTTTTTCTTTGAGTTTTCTGTTGCAATAATTGAGTTATTTACAGCAAATTTGTCATTGTTGGTCTTAGGCAAAGCCCTTCTCTTGTTTGATTTTTACTGATTTATTGATTTTTATCCCCACAATCAACTCTCCGCCATGTCCTGCATAGGCAACTCCTCTCATGTTTTAATATGTACCTTTTTAGAGTGTATGCATTTTTATGTTACATAAGTGGTTTTGATATGCCCCCCAATAATGGGTCCCTGATTAAAGGAGCGAGACTGATATAAAGCGAAGGTCAAGCAAAGCTTTATTCCGCTCCAAGCATCAAGAATCAGACCGAACGTTTGGGGCCACACCTCTTACAAGAGAGGGCGACCTTTCTCTGTTTCACAGACTAGCTTTTAAGGGCAAAGGCCATGTGGCTGGGCCTGGCCACGCACAGGTGGCCAATGAGATTGTAATACACAGAGGAAACTCCACAGTCATGTTAGGTCCCACATAAGTGACCAATTGAATTACAATTTACCCTATAGTAGACATTTGACCTAGCCTATCACCTTGTTAGAATTGGCGCCCAAAAGGCTCCCAAAGGGCGTGGCCCATACTCCTTGGTAGCTAGGGAGACAGTATGCATCCCCCTACTGAACGGATGTCTCCACCTGGCCTGACCCACCCTTATATCTGGGCTTTGTTACCTGGGGCTGGTTTCCAGGACTTGTTTTTAAGTAAGTCCCCTGGGGGAAGGGGAGCAGGGATAGTTTCAGGGTTAAACAACAAGGTTTTTGTTCCTGCTTGTTCCAGAGCAGGAAGGTGATAGTCCTCCTGTTGGTGTGTCCCTGATTCTGCTCATTTGGAAATGATAGATCTTTCTATTGTTGTGCTAAAAAGCTTTAGCTCTTCTCTGATCCATCTACCAGGCCTTAGGTATATGAGCTCCTTCCACTCCCAAACTCAGGGCCTTACCCCGGAAAGGCTTTGTTATTCCTCACGTGCCAGCAGATAACTGGACTTCAGCGGAATTGCTCTGGCCGGCGTAGCTCTGCTCTGTGCATCTCTTATTGTCTTTGGACCACGGGAGCAAACTGGCCCTTCCTTTGGCACCTGGGAAGATGCTATCAGTTCTTCTCCAACACACACTGTTAAAAGTAAGGTCTGTGGCCTTCCTGCTCATCGCGCTCCCAAAGGCAGATGACTGAGTTTCCAGTGGTGATGGCCATGGGGCCAGTACATGTTTCCCTCTGCTTCTGCCCTTCCCTTATGATCCTTTAAACGAACTGTCAACATATGGGACATCATAGGGCATCCTCATTGCTGGAGGGAACCCAAGGAGCACAGAAGTATCATTCCTGATCTGTCTCATTGCTCTCTCTCTTTTCTTTTACCAGACATGAAATAATAGTAAAAACATTTCCCCCCTGCTTGGCTCCCCAGTTGCATTATAAACCTCCCTGGAGGCAAGGCTGTGTCCTCTTTTTGTTAACGTCCTGGCTTCCTCTGAAAGCAGACAAGGTGGTGTATTCAGGACGCAGTCCGCCAATGTGGATGACTACTTGCCCATCTGTCCAATCTGAAATGACTGTTCCCTTTCTGGTTCACTGATCATGGGTCCACCATGCTCCTTGAGGGCAATGAATACCAGTCTGGACTGCCCAGCATGGAGATCTCTGCCTGTCTTGCCAGCCCAAGAGCCTCCAAGCCTGCTAATCTCCTCCTGAGCTCCCAGCATTCATGAAACTCATTTTCCTGGTTTTGACTGTTACCCTGCTCCTGGTCTGGGTCGCCCAAGGTAAACAAGATCTCTCCCAAGGGTCATGTTCAGGGGATTCTTGGGACTCTTGCAGCCTGGGCTAGGAGAATAGTGGGCTCCACAGAGGGCTTTGCATGATCTCTGTAGCCAAGGGAAAATTTGAGTTGTCTGGTACCAACTGATCTTGCCAGCGCCATTACTTGATCTCTCGGGTCTCTGGCTTGCTCTGGAAAAGTGGAACATGATGATGGGGGCAGAGGATATGTGCAAGGGATTTGGGTGTGGAATATAGTAAAATGGGTACTTTTCCAAAAACACTTGGGAGGGATTTGAATTTTGATCTACTGTTGCCTCCATGAAAATGGTTCCTAAATTTCTGATTGAGGATTCTTTTTTTAAAGATTTTATTTATTTGTTAGAGAGAGAGAGAGGGAAAGCACAAGCAGGGAGAGCAGCAGGGGGAGAGAGAAGCAGGCTCCCCACTGAGCAAGGAGCCTGATGCAGAACTCAATCCCAGGACTCTGGGATCACGACCTGAGCCCAAGGCAGACACTTAACCAACGGAGCCACCCAAGTGTCCCTCTGATTGAGGATTCCAAGTCCATTCTCAGACAATTTCAATTTATCTGGGCTACTTTAGCTTGTAGGTTCCACAGAGCAGCTGTTCCTCATTGTCTTTGCTGGTTAAGACCAGCAGAATGGCCAAGGATGTTGTGGAGAAGGGAGTATGACATTCTTGAGAACTTTACAGGTGCCGTAGAAGATGTGCAGATAGATGTGCACATGAGCATATTTCAGATTCCTGTCCCATTTAATTGATATGGTCAGAGAGGTACTGAGAGCAAAGGGGAAAGGGAGCTGATACGGGGCACCCGGTTACACTATACTATGGGGGAGATGAAAACTTGGAGAGAGGGGGACTGCCTGTTTCCCCCAAAGGAGCTGGTCAGGAAGGAGAAGTTACCTTATAGGTCCCAGGCCACCATATTTGGGGGCCTTTGGAATTGTGACTCAGGGCACAAATGGGAGAAGAAAGGATAATGGCCCATCATCTCTCCTAAATCTGGAAGATGCCTTGTAAGGGCTTATTCCCCATATATATGTCCTATTTCTCTCACTATTGTCATCTCTGCTGGGCTTCGACCTCCCCCTTCCCCAGCCTGCTGCTTTATTTCAAGACTGACCCTGCCCTCTCCTTTTGTTTTGTTCTGTTTTGTCCTCTCCTTCTTTTTTAATTTCAGCCAGGTATTGCTGGGGTAAGTTGGGAAGGTGCAGAACAAAGTGTGAACAGAACGAAGTATCCCATATATTATGCCCATATATTATGAAGCTAAGTGTTGTGTAAACCCCAAGTATGTACCTGTCCAAACTTGATCCTTAAGCACACCTGGAAGCCTGGGGTGACCTCTGTAGTCTGACCCCTCTTGCCCAACACGGAGTCCAACATCATGAGAGCCCACACTTCTATTAAATCATTCTTGGCTGTACCATTTGTGCCTGGCATTTTGGCCTCATTACACTTACAGATCAATAACAGAGGAAGGTGTGTGTGTAGGTTGGGGAGAATGGGGTGGATCCGTAGGTGGTTAACAATCTGTTTTGCATATCGCTCCTAGCCTGCTGGCCCACAACTCGTCCCAGATGATATAAATGAGGAATGTCCATTCTATCCACTTGATTCTTATTTTCTAGACCAGCACTGCCAATAGAACTCTCTGCAAGGATGGCATGTCTCATCTCTGTGTTGTCCAATATGGTAACCACGAGCCAAGTGTGACTATTAAGCATTTGAAATGTGGCTAGTGAGTAAGGACACAGAGAGACCTGTTGCATCCTTGTTTGCAATGCAAAAGCAAAGCCCCAAAGCATTCTAAACGTCCATCAGAGGGAAATGATGTATTCATGCTAATGACGACGATGTCTCACTCAAAAAAGATGATGTGAACCCACTTAACTCTGCAAGACATATTGTGGGATGAAAAAAGAAAGACATCCCCTGACATGGAAAACAAAACATTAGCCCATACTATATGTTTTCTAAAGGTGCGTATACACCTATAAAGTCAGCAGGGGACAATAATACAGACGCAGACACTTTGCTTTTTAAATCACACCATAAATACATATTATATGATTTTTATTAATATCTTCTCCCCTGACAAGGCATTAAGCTCCACGAGCACATGAAAGACAAAGAAAAAGGAAAAGAGACGTGGCTAGGGTAATTGGGGAATGGAATCTAATCACATCTAATTTCTACTTCCATTTCGATAGCTACGCGTGGGTAGTGGTTATCATATCAGACACTTTAGTGGTAGCTTTAGGCTCCGGGGACACAGGTTGCTTCTTTTTTTCTACTTTCACCCAAAAGGCTGCAACCCTCCCATGAGAAGACCTGAGGTTCTACCCTATTAGGGACTCCAGGATGGCGTCTCACTGTTTCCTTCAACCCGCAGAGAGCTGGCGTCAGGCCACATGGGGTTCCAGCTCCATATGTTTCCTTTCCTCCCAGTTGGGGTCACGGGATATTTAATTGTGGGCTAGTCCTTTTCTGGAACTGATCCTGAACTGAAACAATGGGGATCTTTCCATCACCAGCCCCACGATTTGAGTTGTGGCCTCGAGTATTCCCCGCCCTTACTGCTTATCTGACTAATCAAAAAGGACTTGATTATTCTGAATTGGGGTGTTCTGTTGGGCATCATCTACTCACTCTCCAGTCCCTTCCTATGAGAGCCCTGAAACTGGTCTTAGCATTAGGGCTCACCTCCGTCATCCGCAGCAGAGCCCTCTGCTGAAACTTCCAGTCTCAGGGTCTACGTATTCCTGAAAACATCAAAGGAAGAACACTGGATTCAGAATCAGAAGGTCTGGGTTCAAATCCGTAACCACATATCTTCTGGATGTTGCTAGGCAAGCCATTTAACCTTCTCCGTTTTATCTTCTCATTTCTAAAGTGAGGATTCATCCCATCTGAGGCACAGGGGTGTTGTAAGATCAAATGAAGGAAGAGGTAGGAAATGCCCAGCGCAGAGGCTAGCACACATTCGATTCCCGTTAAGACTTCAGTCGCCCTCCTCTTCCCTTCTCGCAATAGGTCCGCCATCATGGCCGCTTGGGTCTTCCTTGGCAATGCCCTTGTACAAGCCCTACTATTCCTCACTGTTTTCGGGGCTGTTCTCTCAGCTCAGTCCCTGCTTAGTGTCCTTCCTCCTCCTTCTCATGCTCCAGGCCTTCTACTTTATGTTTTGCTGCTGGTCTTTTATTTCCCCGCCCAGTCAGATTGTCCCACATCCTGGCACCGAATCTCACAAGGGTTCTGTGTGGTGGATTGCAATATTCTTCAACATATTTGATGATGACACACCTTAAATTCGTCACTGGATGTAATGATTTGAGTTCAGACCAGCTTAAGCAGAAAGAGCATTTCTTGGAAAGATACCATGTAGCTCATAGAAGTGATAGGAAGTCTAGATCATTGGCATTGGAAGGACCAAGGGAGAGTGAGCAGCAGAAGTGATCCACTGGGATCCCACCAGCAGCATTGCCGTCCTGGCACTGGACACCTGGAGTCTTGTCTGGACTTCTCCCACAGTGGCTTCTGCCTGCTGGCCACCATATATTGTCTCCACCTTCTCTGTGGTTCGAATTTAGTCCTTTAAGATTCAGAGTCCTCTGCTGAGCCTGGGTCATATGCCTGCTTACTAACTCTCAAAGTGGTGCAAAAGAATATTTGCCTTTGGTGTTTTCTGTAGTGGGACATCAGCCCTCCTTTCCATTGAAACCCAAAGAATGGAATGGGATTCAGCTGCTCAGTGTCCGAAGATGCAGCAAGCAACCAGGGAATCTCACCCCAAGGATTTGCCTTCCCTTGTAGTGTTTCCCTTTCACTTTGACTTTCTGACTGCCAGAGCGGAGATTAGGGTGAGCAAGGGGAGGTGTCTAGGACGCAACATAGAAGGGGACATTCACCCTCGGGGTCACATGAGTGCCTCCTGGTACCTCCCTAGCCTCCTCCCAGTCCCGGCCTCACCAATGCCATCCTGCACTTCTCCTTTGCACTGCCCACCATGCCTGTGTTTGTACTCAGGATAGACTGTCATCCCCATGAAGACAGAGACCATGGCTGATTCATTTTCTGTATCTCAGGACACAGAATCAAGCACAAATCCAGTGTTCAGTCAATATTAGTTGAACAATTTTGACTTCATGAGATAATATGTTTGACTTAAAATAGATAGCAGAAATGGTCTCACAAGAGAACTCCCTCCTTCAAGCAGCACTTCACCTTGGAAGAGGATCAGTGTTTGATATTCAAGAACCACAGAATGATACTAGAGATTCATATTGTGATTGTAAGACAAGACTGTTAGCAGGGCGGGTACGGTTTCGCCATCCAGCACTGGGATGACCATTGGTTAATGCTTCCATTATAGCCCAGCAGATTGTGAGGTGCTCTTGCTGGGATGCTTGGGTGGCTCAGTCAGTTAAATGTCTACCTTTGGCTCAGGTCATGATCCCAAGGTCCTGGGATTGAGCCCCACATAGGGCTTCCCTGCTCAGCGGGGAGCCTGCTTCTCCCTCTCCCTCTGCTGCTCCCCCTGCTTGTGCTCTCTTGCTCTCTCTGTCAAATAAATAAAATCATAAAAATCAGGTGGTGTCATTCTCTGAATGTCTGGAATTCTTGTGGACACTCCGCTTTGCCTTAAAATAAAAAAAACCTGTTATATATTGATGAGGTCAACTATACAAACATATTTTAGATTTTTAAAACAAATGTTGTGGCAGGGTGATATATTAAGAATTTAATGTAATTTTTAAAAATTTAAATTCAATTAATTAACATATGATGTATTATTGGTTTCAGAGGTACAGGCCTGTGATTCATCAGTCTTATATAATACCCAGTGCTCATTATATCCTGTGCCCTCCTTAATGTCTGTCACCCAGTTACCCCAGTCCCCCACTCCTCCTCCCCTCCAGCAACCCTCAGCTTGTTTCCTGTGATTAAGAGTTTCCCTCTCTGGCTTCATCTTGTTCTATTTTTTCCTCCCTTCCCCTATGATCTTCTATTTTGTTCCTTTAATTCCATGTATCAGTAAGATCATATGATAATTGTGTTTCTCTGATGGTCTTATTTTGCTTAGCATAACACTCTCTAGTTCTATTCACATCATTGCAATTGGCAAGATTTCGGGGTTTTTTTTGGTGGCTGCATAATATTCCATTGTTTATATATACCACATCTTCTTATTTTTTCTATTAACATATAGTGTATTATTTGTTTCAGGGGTCCAGATCTGTGATTCATCAGTGTTACACACTTCACAGCACTCACCATAGCACATACCCTCCCCAATGTCCATCCCTCCAGCCACCCCATTCCTCCCACCCTCTCCCCCCACCACCCCAGCAACCCTCAGTTTGTTTCCTGAGATTAAATTAAAAAAGTGTGGGGCACCTGGGTGGCTCAGTGGGTTAAAGCCTCTGCCTTCTGCTCAGGTCATGGTCTCAGGGTCCTGGGATCGAGCTCGGCATCGGGCTCTCTGCTCAGTGGGAAGCCTGCTTCCTCCTCTCTCTGCCCGATGCTCTGCCTACTTGTGATCTCTGTCTGTCAAATAAATAAATAATAAAATCTTTAAAAAAATAAATAAAAATTTTAAATGTTAAAAAAAAAAGAACGGAAACGAGCAGCCTAGTTACTTGATGCTGTTCAGGCCTTCCTTCCCCTCTAAGCAGTTATCTCTGTTCCTTCTAAAACTGCCTTTTTACACGCTTGCCTTTTCAAGATGCAGCAGAATGCAACTCAGGAATTAGCTTTTCTTCTGCTTCACTTGTGTCTAAAACAGGCAAAAATTACTTAGTATGATGTAATCAGAAAGAAGACGTTTTATAATGAAAAAAAAAAAATGGAGTCACTGTCAAAGAGTTTCACGTGGTGAGGCTGGAGTGGTTCCCAGGTGATCTGAGGCATCTGGGGCTGAGACACCCCTTAAAAATCGTTTCCTTTGTGGGTTAAGATGTACCTGTGAAGCCAAGCTGACCAAAATCATGCCATCACTTACCAAGTGACCTTGAGCAGGTGAGCTAATCTCTCTTAACCCATAAGAGCGGTGTGAGGATGAAACCAGTGTTTACCTGGGGAGCTGGAGTGTCTCCTTCTCTCTTCTCAGGGGCCTACTGCTGTTAATAGGACCGGAAACGTCCGTGTCTGTGGAGTCACCAGGCTGTTCACGTTCTACGAAAGGAGTTTATCTATACCCACATCTTACACAACTGTATGTGTATCTATTATTATACAAATAAAATTTTGATATCAAAAGTTAAAAAAAAGAATTTAATGTAGCAATTACCTGATCATTTTTTCCTTGGGTTGTTTGAACAGGCATCCGCATAGACAGTGAAAAGATCTTTTTTTTTTTTTTTTTCCCTGCCCAGTTATTGGAAGGGGAGCCGGAACTTCGTGTTCTGAATCCTGGCCTTCCTTTGCCACTGGGGGACTGAAAAAAAGTGTGTGTGTGTGTGTGTGTGTGTGTGTGAGAGAGAGAGAGAGAGAGAGAGAGAGAGTTTCACCCCCCCCCCCTTTGTTAGAGAGACCCAGACACAAGGAAGGCAGATTGAATTGTCTCAGGAGGCGTGGGATGGAGATTTTAGCTTCAAGTTCAGGAGACGAGGGGCCTGGCACTCGGAGGTGTGGAATCTCCACACAACCGGGAGAAGACATGGGAGTTTGGTTTCTGGGCTGTTCGATTAAGTGCCCCGAGGCTCTAAGTCCTTGGATGGGACTGCGGGCGTGGAGACCACCACTGCGGGGATAGCCACGGTGGGAGGCTGTGGTCCCGGGACACGCAGCACAGGCTTCCACGGCGGGGCCTGGGGTCAGCGGGGAAGGCTGGCGAGGAGCAATTCTCCGATGCCCAGAGCCGACTGATGAGCGGCTGGTGGGATTCGTCCGCGGTAGCCTGCGCTTGAGGAGCAAGAGAAATGAAGCTCGTCGCAGGGAAGTAAGGAGCAGGTTCCTCCTCGTTTCCCGGAATCATGGGGTCCTAGTAGGAACAAGAGGAGAAAGACCGGAGACCCCCACAGTCACTGACATCGGGCATCTCTCCAACTTCTTAAGTGGCATCTCGGAGCAGAATTTAAACTGCATATAAATGAAGAAAGCATTGGCGGAGGCTTGAGTGTCGTGGCGCTTTCATGACTGGTGTGTGGTCATTAATGTGTTAATGGCTTTTAGAAGCAATGCTCTCACCAGGTCCTGACACATTGCTCGAAGGGGGACACAGTCCACAGTCGGGGATACACTGGTGTGGGGGTGTCTCCAGCTGCCAACCCCTCAATCATAGTCTCCTCCCACTTGCCTGAAAACTTGGCCTCCTATTGCCTCTCTCAAGCCAAAGGCCAAACACACACTTCCTCACCAGGAAGGCGAGAAGACGTGAGTGCAGACAAGTCAAAGAAGCCTGGAGAAGGCTGTGATTTCATGGTGTTCATTTCTTCCACCTTCTTGTCATATGTATTTTTTTAAAAATATTTTATTTATTTATTTGACAGAGAGAGAGAGAGAGAGAGATCACAGGCAGGCAGAAGCAGGCCCCCTGCTGAGCAGAGAGTCCAATTTGGGGCTTGATCCCAGGACCCTGAGATCATGACCTGAGCCAAAGGCAGAGGTCCAACCCACTGAGCCACCCAGGCGCCCCTGTCATATATATTTTTTAAAGATTTTATGTTTATTTGAGAGAGAGCACAAGTAGGGGGAGGGGCAGAGGGAGAGGAACAAGCAGAGTTGCCTGCTGAGCGGAGAGCCTGACTTGGGGCTTGATCCCAGGACCCCAAGATCATGACCTGAACTGAAGTCTGACGCTTAACCCACTGAGCCATCCATTCTTGCCGTATCATTAACCTCACAGGTTAGAGGGAGGGTCCCCTGAGATAGAGTAAAAGTATGTGGCCTGTGTGGGACCTGCTGGGAACTAGATCACTAGCACTGGCCTCCCACTCCGCACCCTGGGATTCAGGCTACAAGGCGTGGGCAGCCTTTCAGGAGCTGAAAAAAATGCAACTGTGCAGATTTCACAGGGTGGGAGGTGCAGGTCTTAAGGAACTGGCCAGGCCAGGCTGTACCATGTGGGAGGCATTACACAGCCTGAAGCTACTTTCTGTTCTGGTCTTGGCAGGACCCAGGAGATACCACACAGTTCCCAGGGGCCCAGTTGGCTCTCTGACCAAGGTCTGCCTCTTTCCCTATCTCCTGGTCTCCCACGGTGGCTTCTCCCACACCGGCCACATTGGCAGCCACTGTCCCCTGCTGCCCACTGCCCTTAGCCTTGGCCTGGGTCTCCTGGCCTTACAGAAAATCACTGTGCAACTATCATGCTCAGAGTCAGAGCACGTAGGGGCTTGAGGAGGGCCGAGGGCTGAACTGGACAGAACTCTAGGCCGTGGCGTTTGATGGTCTGAGAACAAATACAGACACACACATGTACTCAAGAATACACAAACACACACCCACCTAACTACACATCTACACACAAATGACAAGCAAGTATAAACTTACACATAAACATTGTAGTACTCGTATACACAAAATACACACAAATAACCCAGGCACATGAAATATACATAAAATACACAAATGTGAGCGTACACAGCCATGCACGGATTTACACACACATAAAAGTACATATAAACACAATGTAAGGGTATAAACTCAGATACCCAACTTGAGATGCTATAGAAATGAACCCATCTTTTTTTGTTTCTCCTTATCTCAGTCAAGGCTGTTTCTCTGAATCATCCCAGAGCTTCCTGGCAATCTCTGCGTACAAGGGTTCATAAAGGGGCTCATGAAATGTTGCAAAGAACTGCCACCAGGAGCGGCCTGAAATCCCCGGGGTGCAACTTCTGGTCTGTTACAATAATAAAGCAGATCCTTCTACCTGACTCAGGAAGAGTCAGGTGTGTCATGTGTCTTCCCTAAATGCTTCCTGGGGATTTGCTCATTTGGTCCTTACCAACCCTGTGAAGTCAGAACTATCATTACCCCCCACTGTAGAGCCAAAGAACCAGGCTCAGAGTTGTTAACGTTTTCCAAGGCACTATAGGCAGGAGACAAACTTCAGAACCCAGGCTCCGTGCCGAGTCCATGCTGAGTCCTGCAGACACTGAATGACATCCTCAAGGACACACAAGCTGCTCTGTTCCCAGCCCCGGACCAGCTCGAAAACCTAGGATCTCCACTACGCTTGTTGGATTTTCTTTCCCTTTTACCCCCTTTCTGTTTCTGCTCTTCTGGCGACAAGGCAGCCTGGTGATGTCTCCCCAGAGAGGAAACAAACTCCTTGCTAGCTTTCCCTTGCTTATTTTCTGCCCTGGCAGTTATCTTCCATCTGGGCAGCCAAAGTGATTTTTCTAGGCTAAAAAGAAAAAAAAAAAAAAAGGCAAAACAAAACAACAAACCTGACCATGTCCCCACAGTCCTCTCTAGAAGATCTTACTATTACTCCCCATGGCTCCCAGGATGGCTTCCCCAGCCCTGAGCATGGCATGGAAGCTTCCCGCCCCCCACACTTGATGTTGATGGCTGCCTCATGTTCCTCCGGGTCTCCCCTTCTGGCTCAGACATTCACAACCTCAACTGTTGGCTGACCACTCTCCTGACCTTCCTCTGTGGAAATCGGTTTTCTGCCATCCGTTCTTCTCCCTGTCCAGGAAGCCCTGGAGCAGTTCATGTCACCTGCCTGCAAGCCTCCGTTTTGTCAGACATGAGTTGGAGGTTTATGCTTGTCCCTTCTGAGGGTAATAAAGAAGATAAATATAAGGACGGTGATAATAATGATAATGAAAAACAACAATAATAATAGCGAATAATTACTCAGCACCTACTCCGCGTCAGGTACTTGGCTAAGCAATTTACATAAGTTAGTCATCCCGTTTAATTAAATCAGGAAAAGTTCTGATTTGTATTTTATCGTAGGATAATTTACCTGGAAATTTACCTGGCTCGGGGTCAGGACAAACACTCAAATTCAAATCTGTGTGAAATCAAAACCCATACTCTAATCCTGGTTTTCTAGGATTCTAGAATTCTCTTCTCTCTTCTTTCACAGGTTCTGGAGTACGGCCTGAAGCCCAGTCCTTATTCAGCTTCTTGAGATGCTGGACCGAAGGGACACAGTCGGTGTGCTTTCTCTACGCTCTGGGAGGACTTGGGTTACTCCCCCATCAGATCACTTCTCACCGGTCACTTTCTCAGTGTGTGTTATTTATTCAGACCACGGGTATTTATTGAGTCCCTGCGGTGTGCTAGGGGTGTCAGAGGTTGCTAGCTCTTCCCTAATATCCGTCCTTTCCTTCTTCTTAGTAAGACTGCTCCTGAATTTGAGCTAGCCATGGTTGCCCAGAATACAGGAAACCTTTCCAGCCTACCCTGCAGCTAGGTGTAGTCGGTCATGTGAATGAGTTCTGGGCTGGGGTGGAAGAGGAGTGTGCAGACTCTGAGGGGTGTCCCTTCAAGGGAAAGGTGTGCACCTCATTTCCTCCTTTCTCCTCTCTGGCAGGAGCTGGGGCAGGAACTTGGGTCATCAGATGAAGCTGCCTGGGGAAGGATGGCAGAGCGTCCAGCCGGGGGGATTCTTGCTTCCTGCAGAATCAGGAAGCTTCTACCCTTAACTGCTTGACTGGATTTTTCTATAAGAAATCAATGTGTATCTTTTGGAATCCTTGTTTGGGGAGACTATCTGTTGAAACAGTTGAATTAATATCCTAATCCAGATGATGTTATGGGCAGTGGGGTTACAGGGCAGATTTCTGACATTCTAATGGAAAGCAGAAAGATTAACCATGTAAAATAAAATGGAAAAGAACAAATAAACCTGTGCAGGTCATGAATCAAGTTATAATGACCCAGAATGACTGTGGGTGAAAGTGCCCTTATCTGGTGTGACTAGGAAAAGCCTATCCTGGATGTGACATTTGAGATGAGACTGAATGATGAACAGAAGCCAGCCCTGGAAGGTCTGCAGGAAGAACTTTACAGGAAGAACAAATAGAAAATGCTATAGCCCTGAACTGGGAACTAGATTGGCAAGTTCAAGGTTCAGAAAGATATGCCCAAATATCCGTCTGTTAGAAAGCTGAGAATAAGTATTTTTAGTAAGTATTTATGTATTTAAAAAATATTTTTCTTAAATTTTTTAACGAAAGAGAGAAGCAGATTTCCGGCTGAGCAGAGAATCCCACCGACCTTGGGGCTGGACACAGGGCTGGATCCCAGGACCCCAAGATCAAGACCTGAGCCAAAAGCAGATGCTTAACCAACTGAGCCACCCAGGTGCTCCCCAATAGATATTTATGTATTAATTAATGAGTTCGTCTATGGGTCTTGAGAGGCCAATGGGCTTTAATCTAACTATCTCCTCAGCAGGGAGGAAAGTCACTGTTGGTACGGGTGCTGGCCAGTTTCCCACACTATCATCTTGTACTTGGTAAGGATATCTGCTACACATTGTCCTTTGGCCTGGCTGATCTCCTATAAAGCCTCTCTTGCTATAATTCACTGCCCACAGCCCTGCTAATAAAAGCAAGGCTCATCCCTGCTACAGAGAACTCTATTTCCATCCCTTTCAGCACGGCCACTTCTTTCTCCTGTGACCTGCCAGCCATGAAGTTTCTTTTCCTCTTTCTTGTCATTCTTCTGGCCACGGAACCCATGGTCTCAGGTAACTTGGGTCTCTCTCAAGTGTCTAGGATCTTGGTTATGAACCTCTTGCCTTCCTTTCCTCTCCACTTCAGGCAGCACAAAACTCCTCATTTGATGGGGTTTGGGAGGTTTTCCCATATCAGCTCACATCCACATCTCTCTAATTCTTCTTTCCCAAGGTGGTAGGAAGGTAGCTCTTTGGGGGCACCTGACACTTAAGGGCAGGATGGTATTCTGGTGGGATCTCGGGAGAAGATTTAGGGGTGATGGGGTTGGGTGCAGATTGGGGACTTGTTGGGGGCTTGAGGGCATTAAGATTAGAGCCTGAGGGTGAGCTGTGATGGGGAGAAAGACCTTGGGGTTGGATGGTAAGGGGAAGATTAGGATGAGCTGGAGGTAAGGTGTAGGGCTCTCCTGATGGCTTGGGGTGGGATGGGGAGGGGATGGGACTTGGGGTTGAGTGAAGGTGGTGCTGGGGTTGGGTAGCCTGGAGCTTGGGCTGAAACTGGGAGTTGGTACTAAATGGGGCGGGGTGTCTGATGACTGCTGCTCAGGATTGAGGTTGGTTACTTGATTAAATTTAGGTTTGACTTGGAGTTCAGGCTCAAGGGACATTGAGTTGGGTAGGGCTGGGAGTTCTACTTAAGACTGGACTGGGTTCTGAGTTTGAATTTGGTGAATATGGTTAAGGAGGTTTGGGGATGGAGTTGTGGCTGGACCCAGGTGAGCTTAAGTTGGGACCAGGCTATTGATTAGGAGGGATACTAACATCTGCTTAATGGTTGTTCCTGTGCCCAGCAGAGGAGTGTTGGATGGATGGAAAATGCCGGTTGGTGTGCAAAAATGATGAAGACAGTGTCGTACGCTGCGCAAATCGTAAACGGTGCTGTGTCCCTAGTCGTTACCTAACAGTCAAGCCAATGACTGTTGAAAGAGAGGAGCCCTGGACCGTTCCTCACACACGCAACCAATAAAACAAAGGGCCAGACCTGGCAGTAGAGGGCCTATAAATAGACCTCATGGATTAGAAAGGGCTTTGTTTCAGGTTCCTTAGCTCCCACATTCCATTAAAACTCACAAATCTGTTTCTTGTGTCCATCAATCATAAGGAACGATGCTCCAAATGGATTGAGGGTGGGGTTGGGGGGATGGCAGGATGAGGGGTAAGAGGTAGCAGAGAGACATTGCTGGGGCTTGGCCACAGCAATGGGGTGATAGTTACAGTCTTGAAGATAGTTCCTCCTCTACCAGCTGCAGGAAAGGCTATCAGAGTGGGTTGAGGAGCATATCTGGGGAAGTCAAGAGACTTGAAGGCACAGCCCTGTACTGAGAGAGGGGGAGAACCGCTGGGAGGGAGAGTTGCTCCATCTTGGGGGTGAAAAGGTTGGGGGTGGACAAGGACTGAGTAGAGTCCAAATCCTTGGGTTTCTAGGGAACTTGGCTGAGATGCCTTTTGATGCTGGAGACTCCACAGCCCCAAGGATCGGAAGGTTTCCAGTGCTAAAAAAATAAAGCACGTGAACTAACCCATTTATAAATGAGTTTGTTCATTTTTCAGTTCTTCCGTTCTTTCATGGATTCGATCATTCAGTCACCCCAGCTCCTCCACTCACCACTGTCAGACTCTGCTCCTATCACCATCCACGCTTCAGCTTCCCCAGTTGTGAGGCTGGAACCCTAGAATCTATTTTAGGATTGTGGGAAGTGGGAGATGGTATAATGGAGTGCACAGCGCCTAGTGCATTGTGAGCCCTAATAAATGTAGTTGTTGCTGTTGTTGTTCATTCATTTCTTTTTTTTTTTTTTAAAGATTTTATTTATTCACTTGACAGACAGAGATCACAAGTAGGCAGAGAGGCAGGCAGAGAGAGAGGAGGAAGCAGGCTCCCTGCTGAGCAGAGAGCCCGATTCGGGGCTTGATCCTAGGACCCCGGGATCATGACCTAAGCCAAAGGCAGACTTAACCCACTGAGCCATCCAGGTGCCCCGCTCATCATTTCTTCAAGCATTTAAGGAATATATGCTGTGTGCCTTCCAACTGTGTGAGACTCTGAGGGACATGGAAGCCTGTCTCATTTGACCTAAGAATCTAGCCTGGGAGGAGACTAACCCATGGAGAATATTCGAGAATTCTGATCGGGAATCTAGAGCACCTGGGTGTCTTCCTTGCTTTGATACCGCAAATCCTATTCTCTGGGCCCCATTTATCCAACACAGTCGTTCATCCCTGAACTGTGCTCTCTACAGAGAGGTCAGATACCAGGAGTGTTATGTAAAGCATGGTGTGTGACATGGAGACAGATAAAAGGGGTTCACTCTGATCCGTGAGATAATTTGTTCTCAATTCAGTATTGCTCTTAGACTCTGGGAATTAGGGAATTAGACTCTTAGAGTTGCTCTTAGACTCTGGGAAGAGAGACACCTCTTTCTCTGATCCTGGTCCTACTCTGGGCCTCCTCTGATTAAGTCCCTCGCCATGGGGTTAGGAGTCAACGGGGACAAGTGGGATATATCCATTTAGAGACAGTGCCCCGCTCTTGTTCCAAGACCATGCTTTGAGCAGCTGGGACCTGGAATTCCCTGCCCAGAGAATACTTGTGCCTGCTTCCAGGGACACTTGGGCTTTCTCCAGAAGATGGGGCCCACCATGTGTGCACCTTCGGCAGGAGGAGTACCAAGAGACACTCCTGTTTGAGGGACAGGGGACCAGCTTGGATGTTCAGGCTGGAGTGTCCATGTCTCATGAGAGAGTCCTCACAGTGTGGAGCAGAGTTGGGGATGAGGGAGAAGAGAGCTGGGCTGTGGGCTGAGCCAGCTTCCCTCCTGCTGCCTTGTTCTTGCTCAGAACTCTGAAGAATCCAAGCATTATAGATCCAACTCTGCTCTTTCAGGTCATTATGAAGGGCTATTTCACAAAGGTCCGTGGGATAGATTTCAGTTGTCCCACTTGTTAGCTTGATTCGGAACTGTTAAATATGCAGACATATGACAGATGAGCCTCCATATGCATTCATGCCCAGGGCCCACAGATGTTGGGTTGCACTTGCAATTGGGATGGTGCTCTGTTTCAAAACCATCTCCAAGCTCCCTTCAGAGACAGGGGCTGCTTCACCTGTGCTTTCTGCATTCTCAACATCTGTGCGATCTGGGGAGACTCTTAGGCTGCCCCCTCTGAGCTACCTGGGCCCTGAGGTCCTGGGTGAGACCATCCAAAATAATTCCTCACTGGCTTCTCTACCTCCAGATTTTCTTTGCATTGAGGTCTGTTATCAGAGGGACTCTTTCTAGGAGATTCATCTGACCATGGTCCTCTCTTGCTTAGATGGCTTCTTTTGCTCCTTCCTGCCCAGGGTTGGGTCTGAAGGTGTTGGTGGCCCAGCTTCATCCCCCATGACTGCCACTCATGGACCAACCCTCTCCAACATTGCCTTTGGTCGTGGCTCCCCTCCACCTTGTCCCCACCACCAGGTTCATTTTTGCAATGAGCTCCTTCTCACCCTCAAAGTGCAGTTGATGTCCCTAGCCAGGAAAGCCTTCCATAAGCTCTGTCTCACTATTCCTTAATAATTATAATACTAGTAGCTATCATAATAGTTCCCATTGTCACTCCTTATGTGTCAGGCGCTGTGCTCGGTATTCACAGACCTGAGGTCATTCCATTCTTACACATTCTTACAACAAGCCTCTGGGTTGATTTATTTGTTTTTTTTTTTTTTTTTTAAGATTTTATTTATTTATTTATTTTCCAGAGGGAGAGAGAATGAGAGGCAGGCAGAGGGAAAAAAAAAAGGCTCCTTGTTGACCAAAGAGCCCGATGTGGAACTTGATCCCAGGACCCTGGGATCATGACCTGAGCCAAAGGCAGACACTTCACCACTTGAGTCACCCAGGCGCTCCACAACAACCCTCTGATTATAGCTACCTTATGGATGAAGAACTGGGACCTAGACAGGTCGTATTATTAGTCAAGGTCACATGACAGTAAGATAGAGCAGGGATTCCAACTAAGTTTTGATTGGCTTTACAAAGTGTTGGCCTTAAGCAGGAATGAAACATACTATAATATTAGGTAATTATTTATTCACTGCTCACTTTTCACCAATTCCGCCCCGCCCCGCTCCCCTCCCCCCCATACTGGATGGCAATGTTTGGCAGCTGAGACAGCATCTTATTTACACCTGTATTCCGGGTGATGCCAGGATCCTGGGCTAGAGGGATGGGAGGACTTGGGGATTGGATATACAGGGCTCAGGTGGGCAGTGTCCAAAAGGATGCAGAGCAGCTCTGGAGGTTTGTTCAAGTCGGTCCTCTTTAATCACCAGTTAGTTTGCTCCCAGGAGACACAGATTTCTTTCTTTCTTTCTTTCTTTCTTTCTTTCTTTCTTTCTTTCTTTCTTTCTTCCTTCCTTCCTTCCTTCCTTCCTTCCTTCCTTTCTTTCTTTCTTTTTTAAAGATTTTATTTATTTATTTGACAGACAGAGATCACAAGTAGGCAGAGAGGCAGGCAGAGAGAGAGGAGGAAGCAGGCTCCCTGCTGAGCAGAGAGCCCAATGTGGGGCTTGATCTCAGGACCCTGGGATCATGACCTGAGCTGAAGGCAGGGACTTAACCCACTGAGCCACCCAGGCACCCCGCGACACAGGATTTCATAGTGTGGAAGGTGGTCTGGGGCCAGTCAAAGGGTCCCCCAGTACTGGGGCCTGGCATTAATGTCTCCATACACAGTCATCACGCCCTTACCAAGTTCACTCATCACGAGGCCCTTGGTCCACAGCATTAAGAAGCTCCTCCGTGCTTAACACATGCATACGGAGACAGCCCTGGAGAGTGATAGGATGGTGAGGCAAGAAAAAGGCTCGAACTCACCATCAAGCCATGTGAAACTTTTAGAAGGCACTTTTTAAAAAAAAGATTATTTATTTATTTATTTGACAGGGAGAGATCACAAGTAGGCAGAGAGGCAGGCAGAGAGAGAGAGAGGAGGAAGCAGGCTCCCCGCTGAGCAGAGAGCCTGATGTGGGACTCGATCCCAGGACCCTGAGATCATGACCTGAGCCGAAGGCAGCGGCTTAACCCACTGAGCCACCCAGGCGCCCTAGAAGGCACTTAACCCCGAGTCTGAGTCTCTGGACTTGGGGTCTGGGCATGTGAAATTTTGAAAATTCCCTCAGATTATTCATTTGGGAGATAAAGCTCCACCCCAACCCCCAAATCCCCAATTTCTTCATTCCTAACAGCCCTCAAGCTGTGAGAATTTCTGAGCTAGGCAACTTTCTCTTGTCTTCCCATTTCATAGGTGGGGAAACTGAGGTCTGAGGAGGAACCATGACCTACATTCATAAGTAGGTTCGAGACAATGTTGGGATTAGTAAACAGTCTTTGACTTCTGGTGAGGGGGCTGAGGGGACATGGAAGGGATATGACGAAGATGTGGGTGATACAGTGAGTGGTGGCATACGGTGTCATTATCCAGGGAGGAACCAACCTTTCCCAGCCCCATCTCAGCGTGTGAAGAAGGCAGCGCTGTACCTCAGAGAGCCTCTAGGCTTGAAGCCATAGTGAGTGGAGTCTGAGGCCTTGCTCTGCCTCTAGCAGTTACCAGGCCTTTTCCAGAACGCTGTCTCTCTGAGCCTCCATTCCATAATGCAAGAAGGAAAAATAGATATGTCTACTTCAGAAGATTATAGTGAACATTTAACAATTTAACATAAACCAAATGGCTCACAGTGGGTGATTTGCAAATGGTGATGGTCATTATTTTTCTTTTTCTTTCCAGTCAAAGGATCATTTCCTGTTTCAGAGATTTTAGTCCCAAGAGGGAATAATAATAATAATAATAATAATAATGGCTAAGGTTTACTGAGTGTTTACTATAGACTAGGAACTGTGTCTCTGGTTTCCATGTGTGCACAGCCTCCAAAAAAACAAACCAAACCAAAACAAAATACCTCTCGCTACCACTGAGGGACTAATGTCTGTCTAATTTCATGGGACTATTCCCAGACTAATAGTTCATAGTTGTAGCACAGGCAGAAATGGATCCTTCAGAAAGGATCTTTATGTGATAATAACAAAATTTATTTAGTTAACATTTATTTAGTGCTATATGCCAGTTCCTATTTGTTTTCCATTTATTATGCTATTTTTATAAGATTTTTTTTCTTAATTTATTTGACAGAGATCACAAGTAAGCAGAGAGGCAGGCTGAGAGAGACAGAGAAGCAGGCTCCCTGTCAAGCAGAGAGCCCAACACGGGGATTGATCCCAGGACCCTAGGACCATGACCCGAGCCAAAGGCAGAGGCTTCAACCCACTGAGCCACCCAGGCGTTCCTATTATGCTATTTTTATTTTCTTCTTATTTATTTATTTATTTTTAAAAGATTTTATTTATTATTTATTTGACAGGCAGAGATCACAAGTAGGCAGACAGAGAGAGAGAGAGAAGTGGAAGCAGGCTCCCTGCTGAGCAGAGAGCCTGATGTGGGGCTCGATGCCAGGATCCTGGGATCATGACCTGAGCCGAAGGCAGAGACGTTAACCCACTGAGCCACCCAAGCGCCCCTATTATGCTATTTTAAAAATATTTATTTATTTATTTGAGCTGGGAGCGAGAGGGACAGAGCATGTGAGTGAGCAGCGGGGAGGGGCAGAGCGAGAGGAGAATCTCAAGCAGACTCTCCCTGAGAGCATGGAGTCGGAGGTGGGACTCAATCCTGCCACACTGAGATCAGGACCTAAGCCAAAACCAAGAGTCAGACACTTAACCAACTGTGCCATCCAGGCACCCCACCACTTATTAAGTTATTAACACAACTCTAAGAGTTAGGGACTATTACAGTGTACACTCTACAGATGAGGAAAGGGTAGAAAAGGGAAGTAAAGAAATTTGTTAAAGGTTACTCAGCAAGTAAAGCTGGACCTGGGATTTGAACCTGAGGTTTCTTGACTTCATTTCCTACTCTTTCAACCCCTGCATAGCTCCTTAGGTTATTTTATTTGTGTTCTAATTTATTTATTTCAGCTTTGCTGAGATGTAATTGGCATATAAACATATAAGGTATTTAAATTGTATATCTTGGTGATTTGATTGTGAAAGGACCCACTCCCACCCCCCACCTCTGTCTAGTTAATTCCTCATATCCATCACCTCACAACCTCACAAATTTATCTCTTTTTTGGTGAGAATATTTAAATTGTACTCACTTAGAAAATGTCAATTATACAATAGAGTGTTATCAACCCTCTTCACCGTGTCATACGTTAGATTCTCAGACCTTATTCATCTCATAACTGAACGTTTGTATACTTTAACCAACCTCTCCCTATTTTCTCCACCTCACTTCCGGGCAACCATTTTTCCACTTCCTGTTTCTATGGGTTAGACTTTTTTTCCCTTTTTT
Source organism: Mustela putorius furo (assembly GCF_011764305.1). Classification (NCBI taxonomy): domain Eukaryota; kingdom Metazoa; phylum Chordata; class Mammalia; order Carnivora; family Mustelidae; genus Mustela; species Mustela putorius. The sequence continues at coordinate 1,425,055 of NW_025421464.1, read as the reverse complement.
TCTTTTTTTGGATTACATAAATGAGTGATACCATGCAGTATTTGTCTCTGTCTGGCTTATTTCACTTAACACAATGCCCTCAAGTTCCATCCATGTTGCTGCAAATGGCAGAATTTCCTTCCTTCTCATGGCTGAGTAATATTCCATTATATATTTATGCCACATCTTCTTTAGCCATTCATCTGTTGTTTTCTTATGTGAGTAGTTGTGAGTAATGCTGCAGTAGACGTGGGATTGCAGATCTCTTTTGAGATCCTGTGTTCATTTCCTTTGGAAATATACCCAGAAGAGGGATTGCTGACTCATAGGATAGTTCTATTTGCAGTGTTTTGAGGAAAATATTGTTTTACATTGGGACTGCACCCGTTATATTCCCACCAACAGTGCACAAGGGTTCCCTTTTCTCCACACCTTCATCAATTTTTTTATTTTAACTTTTTATTTTGAAATAATTATTCATAGGAAATTGCAAAGATAGTACAGAGAAAGGTCCATTTACCTTTCTTGTAATTTATCCCGCAAAGATTATATTCTACAGAATTAATAGTACCATACACAAAACAGGAAACGGAAATTGCTGCAATGGGTTTGTATACTTCTATGACATTTTATCTTAAGTGTGGAGTCATGTCACCACCACTGTGATCAAGTTACAGAGCTGGTCTTTCAATATGAAGACCTTCCCTCTGTTACTCCCTTTTTTTTTTTTTTTTTAAGATTTATTTATTTCTTTTAGAGAGTTAGTGAGAGCCAGTGTGGCAAGGGGCAGAATCTTCAAGCAGCTACCGCTCACCCTGCTAAGCATGGAGCCCAGTGCGGGGCTCGATCCCACAACCCATGAGATCATGATGTGGGCTGAAACCAAGAGCTGCCTGCATAACCAGCTGAGCCCCCCAGGTGTCCCCTTTTCTGCACAGCAGGAGAGTCAGCCCCACACACTCTCTTCCTGCCTCCACCCTCTGCGCTATCCTGACCCTTTGGCAACCACTGATCTGTTTCTTATCTCTCTAATTTCTATCATTTTGAAAGTGTTGTATAAATGGAATCATATATAATCTTTTCAGATTGGGTTTTGTTTTTTAGTCAGCACTGTGCTCTTGAGAGTCATCCAAGTTGTGTGGATCAATTTTTTTTTTAATCTTCAGAAAAGATCATTCCTTTTAAATCTGAATAGTTCTAGCCAGTGCATTAGAGCAAGAAAGAAATTAAGACATACAGGTTAGAAAGGGAGAAATAAAACTGGCTATTTATAGATGTCATAATGCTTTCTGTAGAAAATTCCAAGGAATTTACAAAAAAAAAATCTAGAATAATAATTAAATAATTAAATTCATTAAGGCATAGAAGGATACAAGATAAACATAAAAAATTAATTACATTTCTAAATGCGATCACTGAACATGTGAATGTTGAAATTAAAAATACAGTACCATTCACAATCACTCCAAAAAATATAAAATGCTTAAGTATATATCTAATGAAACATAGGTAGCAATTGTATGTTGAGAACTACAGAATGTTGATAAAAGAAATAAAAAAATTTAAATAAATGAAGAGACATACCATGTTTATAGATTGTAAGATTCAATAAGCAGGAGCTTGGATGGCTTGGATGGCTCAGGGGGTAAAACATCTGCCTTTGGCATCTGGGCATGATCACAGGGTCCTGGGCTTGAGGCCCGAATCAGTCTCCCTGCTCAGTCGGGAGTCTGCTTCACCCTCTCCTTCTGCCCCTCCCCCTGCTTGTGCGAGCGTGCACTCTCTCTCTCTCTCATGTGCTCTCCTAAATAAATAAATAAAAAATCTTTAAAAAAGAAAAGATTCAACAAGCAAAGATGCCAATTTTTCTCTAATTGATAGACATTCTTAATACAATTTCTATTAAAATCCCAGCAACATTTTTTGTACCTATAGACAGAATTATTTTGCTATATCCTGCCTATAGAGAAATCCCAAAGGAATGAGAATAGCTAAAACAAGTTTGAAGAAAAAGAATAGTCAGAGGAAGCATTCTACGAGATATCAAGGCTTGTATAGCTAGGGTAATCAAGACTGTGTGGTATTGGTGGAGAGATAGCCATATGGATCAATGGAACAGAATAGGAAATCAGAAATAGCCCCACATGTGTACAACCAACTGATTTTTCAAAATGTGCAAAAGAAATTTAGTGGGAGAAAGGTATGTTTTTCAACAAATAGTGCTAGAGCAATTGGGCATCCGGAAGAGAGAAAGAAAGAGAGAAAGGAAGGGAGGAAGGGAGGGAAGGACCTTAATCTAAACCTCACATCTTATATGAAATTAACTCAAAATGGATCATAGATTTAAACATTAGATCTAAAAGTATAAAACTTCTAGAGAGAAATGTAGGAAAATCTTTCAGACGTTGGGTGAAAAGTTCTTAGATAAGAAAACACAATCCGCAAAAAAAAAAAAAAATCAATAAGCTGGACTTAATCAAAATTTAAAATGTTTACTCCATGAGAAGCCCTGTGAAAAGGATAGATGGAAAGACATTCGGCAGACTGGGAAGAAATATTTGCAAGCCATATATATATCTGACAAAGGAAAGGACCTGTATCTAAAATATAGAAACAACTCTCAAAGCTCAACAGTAAAAACCAATCAAATTAGGGACGCCTGGGTGGCTCAGTTGGTAAGTGTCTGCCTTCAGCTCAGGGTGTGATCCCAGGGTCCTGGGATCAGCGCCACATTGGGCTTCCTGCTCAGTGAGGAGTTGGCTTCCCCCTCCGCCTGCTGCTTCCCCTGCTTGTGTTCCCTCTCTCACTCTCTCCCTCTCCACCCCGACAAATAAATAAATAAATAAAATATTTTAAAAAAACAATCAAATTAGAAGAAAGATGTTTCACTAAAGAGGATATACTGATAGCAAATAAGCCCCCCAAAAGACGTTCAACCTCATTAGCCACGAGGGATATGTGTATGAAGACCACGTAATAGTCCACTGCATAACTAACTAGTAGGACAGCTAGAATTAAAGATAATGGCAGGACTAAATGCTGGCAAAGATGCTGACAAACTAGATCTTTTACACATTGCTGGTGAGAACATTAAGGGGCACAACTCTGGAAAACAGTTTTGCAGTTTCCTTTTAAAAAACTAAATATACCCTGGCCATGTTAGCCAGCAAAGGCACTCCTGGGCATTTATTCCAGAGAAATGGAAATTTAGTTCCAAAAATTTGTACATGAATGTTCATAACAGCTTTATTTGTTTTTTAAGGGATTCTTTTTTTTTTTTTTAAGATTTTGTTTATTTATCTGACAGAGGGAGAGATCACAAGTAGGCAGAGAGGCAGGCAGAGAGGGGAAGCAGGCTGCCTGCTCAATCCCAAGACCCTGAGACCATGACCTGAGCTGAAGGTAGAAGCTTAACCCGCTGAGCCACCTCGCCATCCCAGGGATTCTTTTTTTAAGACTTATGTTTTTAGACTGGTTTTAGTTTCATGGCAAAATCGAGAAAAAAGTACAGAGTATTCCTCCATATCCTTTGTCCCTACCCATGTGTAGTCTTCCCTATTATCAACAGCCCCCACGGAGTGGGGTGTTTGTTACAACTGATGAACCTACAGGAACACATCATTATCACCCCAAGTCTGCATTTTACCTTAGGGTTAGGGTTCGCTCTTGGTGTTATATATTCTCTGGGTTCAGACAAATGTGTAATGATATGAATTGATCATTAGAGGATCATATAGAGTAATTTCACTGCCCATCAAACAATCTGTGCTCTGCCTATTCACTTCTCTTCTCCACCAATCCCTGGCAACACTGATCTTTTTATTGTCCCCATAGTTTTGCCTTTTCCAAAACGTCATAGAGTTGAAATCAGACGGTATGTACGTAAGCCCTTGCAGACTGGCTCCCCTCACTCACTAATGTGCCTTCAAGATTCCTCCATGTCTGTTCATGATTTGACAGCTCATTTCTTTTTAACATTGAACAATATTCCCTTGCCTGGTTGTGCTACAGTTTATGTACCCACTCACCTACTGAAGGCATCTCGGTTGTTTACAACTTTTGGCAGTTATGAATAAAGCTACTATAAACACCGTGTGCAGATTTTTTTCATGGTTAAGACCGCTTTATTGGCGGCTGTTGGTATAAGTCAATAAATATTGATCCCCAGGGAAGCACTCAGTTATTTATGGATTACTGGTCCAAAGAGAGCTAAAGGAGACTGATCCAACTGCCTGCTGCGATGATAAGCTGAGGTCACCCCTGCTACTCGGGAAATGGAGCCACAACTGGCTGTGACATGCACACTCTTCCACCAATTGATCGTCATGGTGACTCTATAGAGGAAGACATCCGCCATCCCGCCCTTCAGATGCGCCGGAATGTCACAATCCTCCTGAAATAGCTTTTGTTTCTCTGGAACTTAATTTTCAAACTGCCTACATGAAGTAGTTCATGTGCAGATTTTTGCGTAGACATCAGTTTTCAAGTTCTTTGGGTAAATGCTGAGAAACGCAATGACTGGGTTGCGTGGTAAGTGCGCGTTTAGTTCTGTAAGAAACTGACAAACTGCCTTCCAGAGTGGCCGTCTGGGTTCTTATTGCCATGGGCAGTGTAGGAGAGTTTCCGTGGTTCCACATCCTTGCCAGCTTTTGGTGTTGACAAGTGGTCCAGATTTTGGTCATCCTAATGGGTGTGCAGTGGCATCTCATTCTTATTTGACCCGCTTTAGGTCCTGATGCTGCTCCCTGACTCCTCGGATCTAAGTTACTAAGTGGAAACCGACTATCTGTCTTTTGTTTGTTTTGGCCAGGCAGACATCACACCCTCCGATGCATGGGAAACACGGGAGTCTGTAGACCCTCTTGCAGAAGGACTGAACATCCCTACCTCTACTGCCTAAATTATCAGCCATGCTGCCTCCAGTCCTACATGAGGATAAGTATTGCTGGCAGAGAAGAGAAAGATGACTGGAGCCAAGAGAACCGCTGGCCAAAAATACCCTGAGTGCTCGAGATCGCCATCTTCAACCTGAAGTCAGGACCCCTCATTAAAATTCATGCATCTGCCACCCTTGTCTGTCTTTCATCCATTGGAAATCATGGTGAGAAACTTAGTTTTGCGTGGTGAGATACCTGTTCCATTCTGGATCCAGCCCCGTGGGAGAGAAGGCTAGAAAACCGTAAGGACAAGAAGAAGCTAGACAAACCATAGAAGATGGGGAGGGAATGTCTTGAGACCCACTGAGGGAGAGCTGAAGGGTTTGGGCAGAGTCATGACTTCATCTGTGCTGTGTTGGTCTCAGAGGGGGCCCGGCACTATTGGGATGGAGGTACAGGGCCGGGGATGGAGGTCAAGCCTGTCATGCGTAGGCTCATTAAGCAGAACAAAGGGCTGAACTTAAACAGCATTTGGGGGAAGGATCCTGGGGTAGTGGTGTTGGTTACAGATCTGGAGAAGGGTTGATGACATTTAGAAGTGTAGACCCTGAAGTGAATCCAGCGCTGACTGCCTGATCTTCAAAGCTTAATGCTGTCACATTGTTTCAGCATTTGAGTTCAGACATTGAGTGTCAGTCTCCTCCTCTGACAATTCTCTTCTCTTCCTTCGTTCTGTGCTGTTGCCCAGCCTCTCATAGCAACAAGCCGTATGAATTGGACAAAATTGGAGGTTCTAGACCTGTTTCTGGATGAGTCATGGTCTAAGAACCCAGATGAACCCTCCCATTGAGACTATCTAAAATCATTTATTTCAAATAGGCAAAAAACAAAACAAAACAAAACAAAACAAAAAAACCAAAAACAAAGCACCTTCTTAAGCATCCTTGACTTTCAAAAAAAAGTAAAGAATATTAAGACTGAGTGAAACCAGGTGCTTTTCTGAAGGCAGTAACTGAGACTGGCTTTTGTCTTGAAAGCATTTGCTGAATCAGGTGAACTTGAACTTTAGTTTCTGCGGCTCTGGCCAGGGTCAGGCGTGGGCAGGGGAGAGGAGACAATGCCTAGGGTCTGAAAAAACGGGAGTCTTTTAGGAGACTCCTTCATAAACTCAGTCCTGGAAGTGTTACTCATGTTGTGTAAGGATAAAACAGATACAATACTTGTCCTTCTTCACTAGGTGTTTTCCAGGGAAAATTGTCTGGTCTTGAACCTTGGTACTCAGTGCACAGAAAAAAATTTCTGCTGGGAATTTACAACCTCAAGTTGGCTCTCACACAGTCTCTCTTTTTTAATCTTTTTTTTTTTTTTTTAAATAGGATTTTATTTATTTATCTGAGAGAGAGAGATAGCACGAACATATGTGAGAGAACATAAGAGAGTGATCACATGAATGGGGAGAGCAGGAAGCAGAGGGAGAAGCAGGCTCCCCACTGAGCACGGAGCCTGATGTGGGGCTCAATCCTAGGACCCTGAGATCATGACCTGTGCCAAAGGCAGATGCTTAGCTGACTGAGCCATCCTGGAACCCCATCTCTCTCTTTTTTAAAAAAAATTTATTGGGACACCTGGGTGGCTCAGTCAGTTGAGTGCCTGCCTTCAGCTCAGGTCATGATCCTCAGGTCCTGGGATCGAGTCCTGCATTGAGCTGCCTGCTCAGTGGGGAGCCTGCTTCTCCCTCTGCCTGATGCTCCCCCTGCTTGTGCTCTCTCTCTCTCTGGAAAATAAATAAATAAATAAAATCTATACAAAATTATTTAATTTCTACACCTAATGTGGGGCTTGAACTCATGATCCCAAGATCAAGAGTCACACATTGTTCTGACTGAGCCAGCAGGTGCCCCTCTCACATAGTCTCTTGGTATATGGATGGCCTGAAAAAAAAAAATCAAGCTGATGATTTAGTTTAAAGTTGTCCCAAAGTAGTAGCAGCAAAGATGTGTGACAGAAATGAAGGAGTAACCTTTAAGTCATGACTCAGCTAATTTACTCTGATTAAGTTCCAAAGAAAACACATTGCTCAGAGCCCCAAATCACAGAAACCACAAGGAAATAAAGCACCAGAATTAAGGTCAGCAGAAACCAAAGACCAGAGAACCAGACTTCAAGGACTTCAAGTATCAGAATTATTAGTAACAATATTTTTAAGAGTAATTTGCAAAAATAAATTCAGGAGATTTGAGTTTTCCATCACCACGTGGGTTTTACCTGACCCTTGTGAAGAAGCATTCCAATGTTGGGTGGAAATGGTATATTCCAAGCTGAGACTCAGCAGATCTGGAAGACATAAACAAACCGCAGCCATCTCAGGAGCAGGCATCTCAGAAGCCTGTGCCGTATTGGTTCTCCTTCATCACACACTAGTGGCATCACAGAGAATTGCTGTGTTTAGATACAGGAGGAAAAGGAAAGCCAGGTTTGTGGAGTGGCTTACACCATGTGCTAGCACTGGCCAAAAGTGACGCATTATAGCCCGATTTAGAAGAGGCCCTGGAATTCAGCAATGAGTAAGGGAAATCCTTTCTGTAGAAGAAGGGATGGTCTAAGTATGGATCTTAGACTCATGGACAGTGATAATGGGTTGACTGGCAGGCTAGTCAGTGTCTTAGAACAAGGTTAGAAGTCAGGCAAAAATGAGATGTGTGGTGGTTATGTGGTTGGGCCTCTCTAAAAGGGGACATGGTGTATAGATATTTTTATGCCATCAGAGGGAGATAAATAAAGCTCTCAATAGCCAAGTGGACAAAATGAACCATCAGGGAATGGGCTTAGGAAGCCAGCCTTTCAACAGCCTCTATTCCAACCTTGAAGCAACTGGAGCAAAAAGGAGTCCTCACAGCTTACACCTGGGCCATTTTCCTACAGTGAGTGGTAATATAGGGCTTTAGGGACAAAGTTAGAGAGCAGTGAAATGGATGCTTTCTCCTGAAAGCATCTGCTGTTGAAGGTATCTGCTGTTGTAAAGAAATGCTTTAGTGTCCTAGAAGCTACTCTTACAAATGCAAGGATTTGGAATTTTGATTGTGACAATTTTTGCTGCCATCAAGAGGCAGGACGAACACAAGGGATGCTTCTAGTACACCAAAGCACTTGTTGAGAAGACAGGACAATGGAGAGATTAGGGTTGGAATACTTAACCAAGTGAGTGTGCATAGGTCACCAGCAAACAAGGGGACACTAAAAATGAGTTAAAACTTGTGCAAATAGGGGCGCCTGGGTGGCTCAATGGGTTAAAGCCTCTGCCTTTGGCTCAGGTCATGATCCCAGGGTCCTGGGATCGAGTCCTGAATCGAGCCCCACATCGGGCTCTCTGCTCAGCAGGGAGCCTGCTTCCCCCCCACTCTCTGCCTGCCTCTCTGCCTGCTTTTGATCTCTCTCTCTCTGTCAAATAAATAAATAAAATCTTAAAAGAAATAAAAAAAAAACTTGTGCAAATAATTTAGGGAAAAGCCGTGAGGAGTTTACCGTTGAAAGTATTGAAAATTTTCAGACTTATTTACACAGATGTTTTCATCTAGAATTACACATTGATGGAGGATGGATCACTGTGTTATTTTTAGTGCTTTATTGGTATGACTTAGTCTGTCCCTTTGAGGACAGGACTGAGTGACAGCCAAGAGGAAATCATGAGCTTTGAGGAACCTCTCAGAGAAAGATCTGCATTTTCAGTTTTGAGTCACACTTTTCATCGTCTTTACTCTTGGTGTTTATTTCAAAGCTAGGTGAAGTAAGACTTGTTACCAGGCTATCAGTAATATCTGTCTGAAAATTAGGTATGGGTGTGGGAGAAGTGACAGGAACGTTCTGGTCTGCAACACAACAGACTTGATAATGCTGACATACTGTTTTTGTCACTTTGTTAACTCTGCAGGTTTTCCTGCAGTATTTGTGCCAGCACTCTTCCCTACCACCACCACAGGCTAAATAACAAAGGAGAGACTATTATTTTGGGCGACTGGTGCTCTTAGTTTTACAAGCCTGACCGACTTGGCATCCCATAACAACATCATGGGTCATAACTAGATTGTGGCTTTAAAACTCCCAGCTCAGGCCAGCTAAATATCAGGTTTCTAAAAGTATCCTTTCCCAATCTCTTACGTGCCCATTTTTTAAACTTTTCTGAAATGGAGAAGAATCTTAGCATAAATGAAAAGAAACTTGCTAGTCACAATGAATTGGAGCTTATTATAACGAAGCTACCTGGGGTTGTGGGAAGCTATCCACATAAAGAAAGTTCATCTTGTGGTCACTGTTGAGTTATTTGCATTGCTCATACCCCATGTGGTTAATTACTTTAACTATATACTCAAATGAATATATAAAAATACTAGTAACAATAAAATGAATACCCAGGTGCCTGCATTCTCATTAGGAAGTAGAACATTACTAGATACTTTGAAGAGTGTAGCTATTCCTAAGTGAGATGCTTTGTTTGCTTCTTCAGTTTCGTAATGTGCATATGAATCACATAGAGATGTTGTTAACTTGTGGATTCTGATTCAGTCAGTGGGGGCAGGGTCTGAGTTTCTGCTTTTCTAACAATCCTCTAGGTGATGCCAGCACAGCTGCTCCAAGATTTACACTTTTTGGAGCTAAGTTTGGGGCCATAAAAAAAACTCATGTGAATTTCATGTGTTTAATATTCAATAGTGTATTAATTTAATTCAATTGTGTTCAATGTTTGTACATTCTGTGCTTTCCAACCAAATGCCATACGAGAATGAAAAATTTCATGTATTCAGAAATTAAATAATTTAATTAAATAATTAATTAATTCAGAAATTAAATAATATTTACAACTTAAATTAGAAGAATAGTAAAATCAAGTCAGAAATAATGAAGTCAGATGAAATGAGGTCAGAAAACTTCTGGAGAGACTGATTAAGAAAAAAAGGAAGGTAGCAAAAGTGACAGCTATAGTGAAATGGTGACATCAAAACAGATACACTATATTAAAAATAACAGAAGAGAATTATCAACAACTGTATACCAATAAAATTGAAAACACAGAGGCAATGGGTAAATCCTGAAAAATATTCCAGGGATGACACAGGAAGGACATATAAACTTGAATAGATCAATGAGTGTTAAGAAAGTGAAATAAAATAAAAATCAAAACAATAGTATAAAGATTGAAAGGAAAGGGATAACTAATAAGCAAATTCAGTAAAGTTACAGGACAAAAAAATCAACTTAAAGAATCTGTTGCATTTCTGTTCACTAATAATGAACTATCAGAAAGGTAAATTAATAAAACAGTCCCATTTACAGTTGCATCAGAATGAATAAAATAGCAAGGAATAACTTTAACCAAGGAAGTGAAAGTCTTGTATATTGAAAACTATCAGACATCCTAGCAGTCATGATTATAATATAAAACAAGAGTCAATACACTTAAATTAATGGGTACCTTGATTTACAAGAATCAATAGCACTTCTACACACCAACAATATCTAACTAAAAAGTAGAATAAATACATAATGTAGCTATGAAGTTAGTACCTTGTTTTAAATGAGGAGTACTCAAGACCTGTATGGAATATATTTTAAAACTCAAACAGCAGATGTGACCTTGGATTGAATGACTCAATTATCATAAGGATTCACTTGTGCCTAAATTAATCCATAAATTTAATGCATTCCTAATCAAAACCCCAGTGGGAGTTTTGGGAGACTTGATTATTTTACTTTAAGATTTATAATGAAGAATAAATATCACCAATAGCTAAGATTACTTAAAAAAATAAAAAACAAGATGAAACCTTGAACTTCTAGACACTGGCAGACTAGAAACCTATGGTATTACAAAAAATATAGTATTGTCAAAAGAACAAATAGATCAATAGAACAGAATAAGCAGGTGAAATTGATCCACGTTCACATGGGGAACTCAACATGTGGTAACAATGAGACTATGGTTCAATGGAGAAAGCATAGATTATTCAGCATATAGTGGTGGGAAAACTGGCTCACTCCAAGAGAAAAATAAAAAGTGAATTTATACATTTCATCTTGTGTCTTAAAGATCTGAATGTGAAAGGCACTGCAAAAAAGTTATTAGAAAATAATGTCAGAGTTCAACATCACTTGGCATCAGGGAAATGCAAATCAAAACCAAAATGAGATACCACCTCACATTGATCAGAATGGTTAAAATAAACAATGCAGGAAATGACAGATGTTGGTGAGGATGGGGAGAGAGGGGAACCCTCTTACACTGTTGGTGGGAATGCAAGCTGGTTCAGCCACTCCAGAAAAGAGGGGGGTTCCTCAAAAAGTTAAAATAAGGTTCCCTGTGACCCAGCAATTGTACTACTAGTTATTTATCCAAAGAACACAAACAAAGTAATTTGAAGGGGAACCTGCACCATTTATAGCAGCAACGTCCACAATAAAGAAACCATGGAAAGAGCCCAAATGTCCATTGACAGATGAATGGTTAAAAAAGATGTGGTATAGATCCACAGTGGAATATTACTTAGCTATCAAAAAGAATGAAATCTTGCCATTTGCAACAACGTGAATGGAACTAGAGGGTATTATGCTAAGCAAAATAAACCAGAGAAAGATAAAGACTATATGGTTTCACTCATATGTGGAATTTAAGAAACAAAACCAATGAACATAAGGGAAGGGAAGGAAAAATAAAATAAGATGAAAACAGAGAGGGAGGCAAACCATAGGAGACTCTTTTTTAAAAGTTTATTTATTTATTTATTTGTTAGAGAGAGAGAGAGAGAGAGAGAGAGAACACAAGCAAGCAGAGGGAGGAGCAGGCTCTCCACTGAGCAAGGAGACTGATGTGAGACTTGATCCCAGGATCCTTGGGATCATGACCTGAGCTGAAGGCAGACACTTAAGCAACTAACTGAGTCACCCAAGCATCCCAAGAGACTCTTAACTCTAGGAAACAGACTGAGGGTTGCTGGAGGGGAAGTGGGTGGGGGAATGGGATAATTGGGTAATGGGCTTTAAGGAGGGGACTTGATGTAATGCAAATTAAAACAATGGTGTGATATTACTTTATATCCATGAGACTGGTAAAAATAATGTGAGTGTTGGAGGGATTATGGTGATATGGTGACCCTGGTGCACTGCTGGTGAAAGGTGGGGAGATTTTCCTGCTTGTATAAATGTCACTGGTTTTTATTCTTGTTCCTTAAACTTAGGAGTTGTCCAAGAGAACATGAAGACTTTATGTTCCTTTCATTGTCTCAACTATTCCTTCAAGGGGATGGCTTCAAGTTTATATCTCTTACAAGAACCCTCAGATTTAAAACCCCAGAACATGTAATATTTCCTTCACTCCCCACATTCTCGGAATTCCCTTGATTCATGGATTGCTTTACCAAATCTTTCACATCTGTCTCTTTCCTAGTCTCACCACCCTCACCAAAATCAAAGCAGACACAATTGGTTCCATGTGGACCATATGGAATTGTCCCTGTTTGGAATTGAGGCTTGAAAATTACTCAAACCCTGAGAGCTAGTAATTTTTTATAGTCAGTGTCCTTAGATGTACATAAGGGAGGAATTAATGGAAAAAAAATTTTATACTGACCTTTAACCTGGTCATTTGACTCCCAGGAATCTATTCTATGCAAATCCTTGTCCAAATATAAACGTTCTTACACAAGTATAATCACTGATGTGTTGTTAGAAAATCAGGAAATTCTCAACTGGCTACCTGAATTATGACTTATCTTAGAGTGGGATTTCACAGCTTTACAAAGAATGAGGTAAATTTTTTGGTGATGATATAGAAAGATAATCCCAAAATACTATTAAGTGAACAAAAGAATGCTGCATAGCCTTGGATATAGTATGTTTACTTGTTGCTTTTTAAAATTTCTTTTTTTATTCAATTATAATAATGCTAAGTGAAATAAGTCAGAGAAAGGGAAATACCATGTGATTTCACTTATATGTGGAATTTAAGAAACAAAACAGATGAACAACAACAAAAAAGAGAGATGAATAAAAAAACCAGACTCTTTAACTGTAGAAAAGAAACTGATGGTTTGTTGGTTACCAGAGGGGAGAAGGGTGGGGGATGGGTGAAATAGGTGAAGGGCATTAAGAGCACACTTATCATGATGAGCACTGAGCAATGTATAGAATTGTTGAATCACACACACACACATATATATATATATATCACATATATATATACATATATATCACATATATTGTTGAATCGCAATATAACATATACACAATATGTTTTTTTAATAAGACAGAAATATTTAGATTCCTTTTTATACAATTCTGTGCATACATTGAAATGTACCTTGAGAGATAAATAAGAAAGGAGAAAGCAGGGTATTTTGAATAAGGAACTTTAATTCCTTTTCAGCAGCAATTGCAAAGTTCTGTTCATAATTTTCGGTGGACTTTAAAAAGCAGTGACTACTAAAACCTAGACTTTCACTGTCAAAGGGAGAAGGAAAGTCAATTCTATTTTTCACATAACAGTTCTGCAGATATTTTCTGACCTGTTTGCCAAATTCCAGAACATGAGAAAAAAAAGAAAGGACCTCATTTAAAGCTATCTCAAGACTTTTAGGGCTAAAAAAAAAAACATAGGAAAGAGGGCTTTGGAATCATTTTCAAGCTGGCACTAACTGGAAAGAGAATGGATGTGCATCAAGCTTTCATCTGGTTCCTTAGGTGGCAACTTGGAATACAGAACCCAAGATGACGCTGGATGTTGTGGTTGCACCTATTTGTTGAGGACAACTTGTTTACCCTTAGTTTCTACTCCTGCCAGGGACATGGGTGCAATGTGGGGGCCAAGGAGCTGCCCAAGTTGGGGGGGTACAGTACCATGTTGGACATTCCATGGGCCGAGTCCATCCCACCTTCATCTTTGCAACCTTCCTGGGTTGTGATTACTGGGGTCATTTGTGATTGGAACATAAGCATAGCAAAAGCCAGGAGCAGGAGTTTCATGGTCCTTGAGAAGTAGGAGACAGTAGATCCAGGAGTCCAGAACACTTGGTGCAGTTCAAATCTGATCTAGAGTTTTATTGGCCTCTCTGGGTGGGGGCAGAGGAATGGGGCACTGAGCCAGAAAGATATGGACAGATATGTAAGAGCTAATCCAAGCAGAACATCAGTCTGTTGGCTGGTACATTGATTGAGCATCTGTTACAGGCACTGGGAGACCATGCAGATTATAAATCACAAGTTTTAGGAAGTGCCTGGGGACATGGAAACAGAGGGCTTGCATACCAGGCCATCCTCCTCGGCTTCCCCAGGCCTCTCATCAGGGTCCTGCCTTCTCTGCTCACAGTCCTGCTCATGTTAGCATAAGCCCACATTTGAACTGTTTGCTTGTCTATCTCCTCATGCTGGACTGTGAGATTGCTGAGAATAAGGATTGTGTCTCTCATTTTTCAATGCCCCAAGTGACAAAGCATACTCTCAGTAAAGGTTGCTGGAAATAAAATGTAAAAAGCACATGCTAATCTATAGTCTAATTTCCTTACTTACATATGTATCCACCAGGGGAAGTGACTTGCCCAAGATAATGGAGCTGGCTTGCTGCAGAATTTGGGGGAGATAATTTGTAATAGGAGGTAACAGGATCAACCCCTCAAAGGGGATGATATCCAATGTCATCAGAAAGGCTCCTTACCCAAGGCAGCTCCACAGTAACTTGGGATATTACTTTTGACAAGGGCACCCTGGAGGCCATTGGATGTCCAGGAGTCATCCGTGAAGGCCCTGACATTCAGATCTGCCTTTGGGATGCAGAACGTTGATGTGACCCCTATAGTCGACTAGCTGCATCCTACCTCCTTATAGTTGCGTTTTCACACTGCATCTACTCTTGCTTTCTCTTGTTTACTTGGCCCAAAAGTCCCTGTAGAGCTTTAGAGAGGGTTGCTGATTCTACTGGGATCAATGACCATACCTGTAGGAGAACAGTCTTCAGGAATTTATAGAGCTAGCATGTGGATTAAAAACAAAAAACAAAAAAAAAGCCCCTGTTTTCTTCTTGGATGACCCCATGTGGAGTGACCAGGATGGTGATGGGCTATTTCCAAAGTAATTTCAGTTTAATATATTCCAATAGGCTGAACTCCCTTACTAGGACCTGGCTGCCCAGAGAGGTCAAGGGCATTCTGTAACTGACTTGTTCAAGCTGAGACTAAGTGATAGAAAAGGAGAAAATTCTACATAGGATAAAGAATAGCTCTTCTGGTTCCATCCAAGCATAAAAACTTATGCTTTAAATGTTATGAATGGTGTGTCTCCAAGGCTTGATGATGAAGAGATCCATGACCCTTTTCAAATGGAAGGCTTTGAGAAAGCCTGTCCTGCTACAGAAAAGCAGGAATAGGGATGTCTCGGTGGCTCATTTGGTTAAGCAGCTGCCTTTGGCTCAGGTCATAATCCCAGAGTCCTGGGATCGAGTCTTGCATCAGGCTCCCTGCTCAGCAGAGAGCCTGCTTCTCCCTCTTCCTCTGCTGCTCCCCCTGCTTGTGCTCTCTCTCTGTCAAATAAATAAATAAATAAATAAAATCTTTAAAAAAAAAAGAAAGAAAAGCAAGAACTTCTGAATTATACCGCCCCAATTCATAGTCTGCCCTAATGTCACTGAATGTCATGTTCTCAGAAGAGATTTCTCTGAATACTCATAAAGAGGCCTTTTGATTCAAGTTGTCATTTGGCCTGAGTGCCTTTCTTATTTCATATGTATTAGCAATCACAAATTATGTATGTTTTCACTTGCTTATTTTCCACTTTCTTTGCTAGACCATAAACTTCATCAGATCAGGTAACAAGCCTGTCATCTCCAGCATTATAGCTCCAGGGCCAACCACATGTCTTTCAATAAAATAAATATTTAGAAAATGTTTGCTGAATAAATTAATTAAATTAGCCCTATTTTTGGCCTTAGTTTTCTCATCTATAAAATGTGATGGTACTAGTATCTGTGTCATAGGGGTTTCGTTTTCTTTTAGTGCTGCTAGGTTTGAGTAGCGTTTTATGCTTAGCATTCAAATTTAGTTGTTAAATTCCCAAGAAGGAAAATAGAGTTCCTGATATTGTAACATCTGAAGTTTAGAGAAAATGGTATCAGCAGGGAGCTAATAATTATTTAGTAACAAAAACTAGCTGGATAAGGGATACTGGGCAGGTAACTTTCTCCAAGACTGTGGCCAATAGTCTGGGTTTAACTGTGCTTGCGTTATAAGCAATTCCTGTCCAGGATAAGGTTTTCTTCTAAGTTCCTGTAACACGAGATTATCAAACCATGAAAGGGAGCTCAAGGTTCCTCACCCTGTTGAGTCTCCAAGAAGCTGGAGCTGTGCAAAGATCAAAACCAGTAATGGAGTCCTTGAAGACTTCTACATGGTCCTTTGGAATGGATCTCTTAATGGAGATAACAAAAAGGTATGAAGTGGAACTGATACTGAGCTCTGTCCTTGCGATATAATAAATGCTGGAGCATTTATTTGAGCTTTTTTTTTTTTCTCTTGTTCTTTTCTGGGTCCTCCTCTCCTCACATGCACATCCTCAGGAAAACAAGTATTATCAGATAGCTTTCAACTACCTCCTGGATAGGCCCTTGAATTGCCAAATACGATCAGAGCTTGGGTCAAGAAAATAAGCCCAGGAAGGGGCGCTGGGCTGGCTCGATTGTAGGAGCATGTGACTCTTGACCTCAGGGTTGTGAGTTTGAGCCCCATGTTTGGTGTAGAGATTACTTAAATAAATAAAACATTAAAAATCTACTTTTATTAAAAAAGGAAAGACGCCCATAGAGCTTGCAAATCAACAGGGTTGTCTTTGCCATCTAGTCCTTAAGCAAAGGAGACAGAAGGATTCCTCAGAGCATTCCTCTGGCTTGGTCACATTCTAGGGCAGGATACCAGACAGAAAGCTTTTTTGTCTGTTTATTTATTTGTTGAGGAGTGGTTATTTTATTTTGAACTGAAATACTTGACATACAATATTGTGTAAGTGTAAGGTGTAGAACATGTTGATGTAATACATTTATATATTGTAATATATTTGCCATTTTAGTGATAGCACTTATATCGTGTCACATAATTTCCTTTTTTTTTTTTTTTTTTTTGTTTGGTGGGAATAGCTGAGATCTAATCTCTTACCAAACTTCATGGCTATTATACAATATTCACTATATTGTGCATTAAATCTCCAGGACTTAATATTTCCCTACTAATTGCAAGTTTGTGCTCTTAAACAACATCTGTCTTGCCCCTGGTAACCCACTCCCCAGCCCCTGGTAACCACTATTTTATTTTCTGTTTTTACAAATTTGGCTTTTATTTAGATTCTGCAAATAGGTTATATCATACAGTATTTGTCTTTTTCTATTTGACTTATCTCACTGAACATAATGTCCTCAGGGTTCATCCATGTTTTGCAAAAGGCAGGACTTCCTTCTTTTTCATGGCTGAATAATATTCCATCATATACACACATCATATCTTCTTTACCCACTTGTCCATTGATGGACACTTAGATTGCTTGCTTCCATATACTGGCTATTGTGAACAATGCTGCAGTGAACATGGAAGTATAGATGTCTCTCCGAGATCTGTTTTCATTTCCTTTAAATATATACCCAGAACTAGGATTACTGGATCATATGGTAGTTCTATTTTAGATGTTTTGAGAAACTTCAATGTTGTTTTCCACAGTGGCCGCACACATTTGGATTCCTCCCAACAGTACACAATGGTTCTCTTTCCTCCACATGCTCACCAACCCTATTAACTCTTATTTTCTTGGGGATGGCCATTTTAGGGTGAGGTGATCTCCTGGCATTTTTGAGTTGAATTTCCCTGTTGGTTAGTGATATTGAACACCTTTTCATGTACATATCAGTAATTTGTATGTCTTCTTTGAAAAATGTTTTTGTCCAGGTCCTTTGCCTATTTCTTAATCTGACTGTTTTTGCTACTGAATTGTTATGTTTCTCATATATATATTTTAGATATTAAGCCCTTGCCAGATAAATGATTCGCAAATATTCTCTCCAATTCTAGATGTTTCCTTTTTATTTCATTGACAGTTTCTCTTGCTGTGCTGAAGAGTTTTAGTTTGATATAGTACTGTTTGTTAATTTACGATTTTGTTGCTCGGACTTTTGGTATCACATCCAAAAAGTCATTGCCACGTCCATTGTCAAGAGGGTTTTTCCCTAGGTTTTCTTCTTGGAGTTATACAGTTGCAAGTCTTCAATTTTAGTCTTTAATCTGTGTTGAGTTCATTTTTGTGAGTGGTGTAAAATAGGGGTCCAATTTCATTTTTTTTCTACATACAGTTATCCAGTTTTTCCAGAACCATTTAATGAAGATATTATTCTTTCTCTATTGAATAGTCTCCATTGGGGCTCTCTTGTTGAATATTAGTTGACCATATATGTGGGGACTTAATTCTGAGGTCTCCATTCTGTTCCGTTGGTCTATGTCAGACATTTATAAACAAAGATAAGTTAGTAATAAATGGAATGCATTTATCTGAAATGTCTTCTCTTTCATAAAGAAATTCTTAGCGTCCTGGTAGCTATTAGTCAAAAAACCATGGAGCTACCTACCTATGTTAAACCAGAAGGCAAGTAAAAAACAAAGAATTCACAGATACTTCTCAAACTCTTTGGCTTAGATGGAGAGAATAGCACCCTTGACATGGGACACGAGCAAAGAAGGTACAAAAGAAATGCAAAAATGTTTTTCTTGGATGAAGTAATTTGATATTTGATGTTTCAAAAATTTATTGAAACATGAAAAAATTTCATGGGAAACACAGAAAGTTTTCTACTATCATATTGATCAATTATTGTTTTGTTTTTGAATTAAATATTGGTGAGGATGGAACACCACTGTATTTTCAGTGAGTACTTTGGGCCCTTCAAAGTCTTAATCCAGTGTTGTGAGGACAGAGATGAATGATAGCAGAGAGGAGGTCATGTGCTTTAATGGAGCCATGGAAGAGAGATTAGAATTAACAATCCCAGAACTGACAAGTCCCAAATTTCTTCTGCTTCACTCTAAAGTTTTGTTTACCTCATGTTGACTAATGGTACATGCTCCAAAACATCATTTCTTTCTTTCTTTCTTTTTTTTTTTTTGAAAAAAAGATTTTATTTATTTATTTGACACAGAGAGACACAGAGAGAGAGGGAACACAAGCAGGGGGAGTGGGAGAGGGAGAAGCAGGCTTCCTGATGAGCAGGGAGCCCAATGTGGGCCTCGATCTCAGGACCCTCGGATCATGACCTGAGCCGAAGGCAGATGCTTAATGAATGAGCTACCCAGGCATCCATCGTTTCTTTCTGAATTAGTGCTTATAACTCAATATTTCCTGGTAGGTGTTTGGGTTGGTCTGTGTGGTTGAGAATCTGTCTTTCTTGGAGTGCAGCAGTAGTCACCATTTTTACATGGCTTTTTCACCTGTTCACCAGATTTGCAGTTTGTCCTGCAGTGTCCTTTTATGATCCGGCAAGATTTTTGGCTCCCATAGACTGAAAAGAGTAAAGAATGTCCATTATCTCAGGATATTGGTGCTTTAGAGTTGTAACAATTAGAGTGACTGTATTTGTAATCTTCACAACAACCCTGTGTTCAGTAGGAGAGATTGTGTAAGCAAAGCAAGATTTTTTTTTTAAGATTTTATTTATTTATGTGACAGAGAGGGAGATCACAAGTAGGCAGAGAGGCAGGCAGAGAGAGGAGGAAGCAGGCTCCCTGCTGAGCAGAGCACCTGATGTGGGGTTCGATCCCAGGACCCTGAGATCATGACCTGAGCTGAAGGCAGGGGCTTAACCCACTGAGCCACCCAGGCGCCCCACAAAGCAAGATTTTATATATACTGTATTTTTAAGCATCTTATGGTCAATATCAAAAGAACTTGTTAGCAGGAGCTGTAGTTTTTGGTAAGAAGTTGTGTGATTATGTAAAATTAGCTGAGCAGAGTAGGCTAATTGAATTCTGTTTCAGCAGAGCTATTTGTATTTACCATACCACAGGTATAGAAGTTTCTACTTGAATAGATCCACAAACGTCACAAAAATAATTGCTCTAACAGGCAATAATGAAACAAAATCAGTGTTTTACTTGGCCATCTCCGAAACACAGCCATAGTAGATTAGATTATTACTGATCCTCTTGAGCAAGCATCACAACACTCCCAGAGGGCTTATTAAGATACAGACTGCTGGCCCGACCCCAGGATTTCTGATTCAGTATGTTGAGATGGAGCTTAAATTTTTGCATTTCTAAAAAACTATGAGACTTTGATGAAAGAAATTGAAGAAGACACAAGTAAATGGAAAGATGTCCTGTGTTCAGAGATCGGAAGAATCAATTCTGTTAAAAAGTCCACACTACCCAAAACCATCTATAGATTCAATGTAATCTCTATTAAAAAATAACAATGGCATTTTTCACAGAAATAGAAAAAGCAATTTTAAAATTCACATGGGACCACACACACACACAAAAAGCTCCACAAAAAATCACCCAAATGGCCAAAGCAATCCTGAAAAACAACAAAGCTGGAGGCATCATACTTCCTGATTTCAAACTATATTACAAAGCTGTAGTAGTCAAAACAGCATGGGACTGGCATAACAGAACAGAGTTGAGAGCCCAGAAATAAATCCCTGCATATATGAGTCAACTAATGTTTGGCAAAGGGGGCAAGAATGCTCAGTGAAGGAAGGATAGTCTCTTCAACAAATAGTGCTGGGAAAACTAGATGTCTACATGCAGAAAAATGAAATTGGTCCCTTATCTTACACAAATTACAAAAATGAATTCAAGATGAATTAAAGACTGAAAGTGGGGGCACCTGGGTGGTTCGGTGGGTTAAAGCCTCTGCCTTTGGCTCAGGTCATGATCCCAGTGGGGCTCTCTGCTCAGTGGGGAGTCCCACATCGGGCTCTCTGCTCAGTGGGGAGCCTGCTTCCTCCTCTCTCTCTGCCTGCCTCTCTGCCTACTTGTGATCTCTGTCTGTCAAATAAATAAATAAATAAATAAATAAATAAATAAAATAAAGACTGAAATGAAGATCTGACACTCTAAAACTTCTGGCATAAACCTAAAGAAATATCTCCTTGACGTTGGTCTTGGCAATAATTTTTGGGTATGGCTTCAAAAGCCCAAGTAACAAAAGCAAAAAATCAACACATAGGACTACATCAAATAAAAAATCTTTTGCACAGCAAAAGAAACTATCAACAAAATGAAAAGGTAACCTATGGAATGGGAGAAAATACTTGCAGATTATATAACTGGTAAGGAGTTAATATGCCACATGTATAAAGAACCTATACACTCAGTAGCAAAAAAAAAAAAAAAAAAAAAAAAAAAAAAAACACCAAACAAACACAAAACAACAATCCAACTAAAAAATGAGCAAAGGACCAAAATAGATAGTTTTCTAAAGAAGGCATTGAAATGGCTACCTGAAAAGTTGCTCAACTTCATTAATTACCATGAAAATGCAAATTAAACCAAAACCAAAGTAAAATATCACTTCACACCTGTTAGGATGGATACTATAAAGAAATAGGAGATAACAAGTGTTAGAGAAGAGGTGAAGAAAAAGGAATCCTTGCCCACTGTTTGTGGGGATGTAAATTTGTATTGCCACTATGGAAAACAGTATGGGGTTTCCCCCCAAAATTAAAAATAGAACTATCATATGATCCAGCAGTTCCAATTCTGGGTATATATCTGAAGGAGAGAAACCACTATTGTGAAGAGATGTCTGCACTCCTATGTTTATTGCATCATTATTCACAATAGCCAAGATATAGAAATAACAGCCAAGATATAGAAATATATATAAACAAATGAATGGATAAAGATCACACACACACACACACACACACACAGAGAAAGGAATATTATTCAACCATGAGAAAGAAGGAAATCTTGTCATTTGCTACAAATGTGGATGGATCTTGAAAGCATTATGCTAAGTGAAATAAGTCAGACAGAGAAAGACAAATACTGTTTGATCTTACTTATATGTGGAATCTAAAAGCATCAAACTCATAGAAAGAGAGATTAGAATAATGGTTGCCAACAGCTGGGAGAAATGGGATGTTGCTCAAAGATTACAAGCTCTCAATTATAAGGTAAATAAGTTCTGGAGATCTAATATAGAGCATGGTGACTATAGTTAACAACACTGTATTAAATACTTGAATATTACTAAGAGAGTAGATCTTAAATTCTCACCACAAAAAAAGAGGAAATTATGTGACACGATGGGCATGTTAGCTAACTCTGTAGTGGCAATCATTTTGTAATACGTAAGTGTATCAAGTCAACACATTATACACTTTGAACTTACACAACATCATATGTCAATTATATCCCAATAAAGCTGGGAAATTTGCATTTCTAACAAGTTCCCAGGTCATGCTGTTGGTGGTGATTGGGAGAACTAGCATCCTATAGACAAAGTCTATAACATATCTGGGGGAAATGTCCACACATTAATAAATTCTGGAAGGGCAAAACCCAAGAATTGTACAGAATCTCTGAGGATAGACTATCCCCAAAGTTAGGTGAAAATATGTTTCCTTTTAATTTTGAGGTTTTGTGAAAGGTTTATTGGTCACTTCACAGAAAGCAGATGGGGGAAGACAGAATTTTCCAAGTTTTATGAGCTAGAGTACACTTGATCGACAAGTTTAACCTGTTGAGGCATTATCACCTTTTTATCCCTAAACTGTCAAAATTTGGCTGTTAATTGTTAAGTGAATCTAAATAGGTTTTCTAATGACACATGTTTTAATTAAGAGAGGTAAAATTTAAAAATTGAGAAATGCAGCTGATATCATTGTATATTTCATTGGGTCTTGAGGTTTTATTATTAATCTTAAAAGTTCCCAAAGGGTGATAGATAGTTTTAAAAATATTTTTTAAATATTTTTAATGATTTGCTACTTAACTAACAATGGCTGAAATTTGTTACTCTATGCACTTCAGTGATACCACATATCATTTCAAATGAAAGAAGATATTCAGGAATCAGGTTGAATACTGGGGGGAAAAAGGATAGAAGAAGGACAAATGAAAGGAAATCTAGATAAAAATTACAGAAGGCATTAATCTAGAAGCTGTATATAGCAAACTTATGTTTGAGTTTTTAAAGTAAAAGTTTACTCAATCCATTTACATTATTTATAATTAAAGTTACATTTGGATTTATTTCTGCTATCTTATTTTATATTTTCTACTTTTTAAAAAAAGATTTTATTTATTTATTTTTAAAAAAGATTTTATTTATTTATTGGACAGAGAGAGAGATCACAGGAGGCAGAGAGGCAGGCAGAGAGAGAGGAGGAAGCAGGCTCCCCGCTGAGCAGAGAGCCCGATGCGGGTCTTGATCCTAGCACTCTGGGATCATGACCTGAGCCGAAGGCAGCAGCTTAACCCACTGAGCCACCCATTTATTTGACAGAAAGAGAATGAGAGAGAGGAAACACAAGCAGGGCAAGTTGGAGAGAGAGACGCCAGCTTCCTGCTGAGCAGGGAGCCTAATGCAGGGCTCCATCCCAGAACTCTGCGATCATGACCTGAGCTCCAGGCAGATGCTTAATGACTGAGCCACCCAGGTGCCCCTACTTTTTTTTTTTTTCTTACTATTTTGATTACATAGATAAGGGTTTTTTTTTCTTTTTCAGCTGGTTTAAAATGTACTCATTTTATTTTTATTCTTATAATATTAACAATAACATGAAGCCCATGTCCATGATAATCTAGTTCTATTGATTACTGAAACTTGTTTATAATTTTACCATATTTTTAACAAGGCAAGTACCTCAGCAATGTTCTCATATTCTTGGCCTTTCTCTCCACTGACTGTGGGCCATCCCCTCCCAAATTATATTAATTATCTAAAACTTATGGGAATTATGGGATACATATTCTTTGTCTATACAACCCCCCAGAGTCTAGTTTTTTCAAGTCAACTAAAAAATTACAAACTAATTGATTAGTTTGTATCATTTCCAACATTCTCTTGCATTCATTTCTCTTTTTGAGTTCTTCCTCCAAGAGTGCTTTCAAAATGTGTCTTTGTGTGGCAAACATTCCTAGGCCCTCTATACTTGAGAATATTTTTGTTATAATTCTATATTTAAATATCAGTGTAAATGAATATAAGATTTCTAGGTTTATGATTCTTTTCCTTCGCTATGTAAGTATTTACTTACTTTTCATATCAATGTTACAGTTGAGAAGTTGCTACAACTCTGATTTTTCTGAGTTTAGGAAAATAATGTTCATTTGGGTCTTCTAAAGCCTTTTTGTCCTGGATGGTGAGTGATTTCCTCTGGCTATGTCTGATCCAAAGGAGACATAGAATAAGTACTCATGAAAAACAAAATTATAAACTTACTCTACCTAGCATATCCACCTTTAGGATCTTATTTCAAAATTTTTGTTCAAGTAAGAAAAACATATGTGCAAAAAGTCAGTTGTGGTCCTATTTGTCCTATCAAAGATCTGGAAAGATCACATTTTACCCTGAATAGGGGTTAGGTGTACAAATTATGGTCTGTCTACATGATGGACTAGCCTGTGATTCCTAGAAGCAGTGAGGTTGATTTTTATGTGCCAACAAGGAAGTTGTCTGCCATGTATTAAATAAAAACATTTTAGAGCAAAATATAATTACCTTTCTTGGTTAAAAAAAACTATAAGCATGGAGCACTGGGTGTGGTGCAAAACTAATAAATACTGTTACACTGAAAAAATAAAAAATTAAAAAAAAACTATAAGCACCCACATACTTATATGCATGTATATGTGCATAGAAAAAAGGTTTTAAATATCAGACAGACAAAGGAAATTGTACTTTGTCTAAAAATTATATAATAGTTTCACAGCACTGGCCACTTGTTTATAACATCTTATTATAAATCATTAGTAAAATCACAGGTTTTTATAGTTGGAAAGGAGCAGAAAGGACTGTGCTCTCTCCCACATGACTGTTCTGCAGATATTTTCATTCCAGACTAGAATAAGATTTCATATGGAGAGATAACAGAATTTAGTGTCTGAGAAGGCCTTCAGAACTCATGATTTGGGGGCGCCTGGGTGGCTCAGTGGATTAAGCCGCTGCCTTCGGCTCAGGTCATGATCTCAGGGTCCTGGGATCGAGTCCCGCATCGGGCTCTCTGCTCAGCAGGGAGCCTGCTTCCCTCTCTCTCTCTCTCTGGCTGCCTCTCTGTCTACTTGTGATTTCTCTCTGTCAAATAAATAAATCTTTAAAAAAAAAAAAAAAGAACTCATGATTTGATAGGGACTGGAAAGACACCTGAAGTCAGGCAGTAGCTCAGCTGGGTCCTTGGGACGTTGGTGCAAAGTACCAAGGGGGAATTTTGGTTGCTAAAGTTACACTTGAATATGAGAAGGACTTTTTGGAAGACATCCTGCCCTACTCCATGGATCTAGGGATCCTGGCTAGATACACATTCCCAGTACGGTGCTTAGGTCTGGCTCAAGAGTACATTCTGATAAGGTCAAGCAGATTTCAGACACCCATGAAAACCTCATCTGAACCGCCAGAAAGATAATAAACCTTCCACAGGCAGTTTCCCACCCTAACTCTCTTCCTTTTCCCTTGGTTCTGGTTACCTGGCTGCATCTGGAACAGGATCAAAAATACAGTAAGGGTCAGGAGTAAGAATTTCATGGTCTTTAGTAAGGATGTGGCAGATCCAGGAGTCCAGAACATTCTGTGGTGGGGCTTTGGACTCAGGTTTTTATTTGCCTCCATTGGGTGGCTTTCTGGGGGTGGGTCATGGGCAGTGAAACAAAAAGATACAAAGGAACGTTGACTTGTAGGCCAGAAGCATTAATTGATTATCCACTACTCAGGGCAGTTCTGTGGGGAGGCAGAATAGAATAGAAGGTGAAAATATCATGGCAGTATATAAAGAGAGAATCCACATACCAGGGGGGTATTCCTGGCCCTCTTCCCTACCCCACTCATAGGAGTATAGCAGTGTTTCTGTTCAGAGTGCCTCCTCTCTACATTAGTCCTCATCACACTGCATTGGGACCAACGGAAAACGCGTTCCCTTTGTACTGTTTCCAGGGTCAGGGGCTTAAATTAAGAGGGATGCAGAAAAGAATAGTTTAATGAAATGAATAAACACTTTTTAAAAAATTTTTTTATTTTTTATAAACATATATTTTTATCCCCAGGGGTACACGTCTGTGAATCACCAGGTTTACACACTTCATAGCACTCACCAAAGCACATACCCTCCCCAATGTCCATAATCCCACCCCCCTTCTCCCAAACCCCCTCCCCCCAGCAACCCTCAGTTTGTTTTGTGAGATTAAGAGTCACTTATGGTTTGTCTCCTTCCCAATCCCATCTTGTTTCATTTATTCTTCTCCTACCCACTTAAGCCCCCATGTTGCATCACCACTTCCTTATATCAGGGAGATCATATGATAGTTGTCTTTCTCTGCTTGACTTATTTCGCTAAGCATGATACGCTCTAGTTCCATCCATGTTGTCGCAAATGGCAAGATTTCATTTCTTTTGATGGCTGCATAGTATTCCATTGTGTATATATACCACATCTTCTTGATCCATTCATCTGTTGATGGACGGACATCTAGGTTCTTTCCATAGTTTGGCTATTGTGGACATTGCTGCTATAAACATTCGGGTGCACGTGCCCCTTTGGATCACTACGTTTGTATCTTTAGGGTAAATACCCAATAGTGCAATTGCTGGGTCATAGGGCAGTTCTATTTTCAACATTTTGAGGAACCTCCATGCTGTTTTCCAGAGTGGCTGCACCAGCTTGCATTCCCATAAACACATTTTTTTTTTAAAGATTTTATTTATTTATTTGACAGAGAGAGATCACAAGTAGGCAGAGAGGCAGGCAAAGAGGGAGAGAGGAGGAAGCAGGCTCCCTGCTGAGCAGAGAGCCTGATGCGGGTCTCGATCCCAGGACCCTGAGATCATGACCTGACCTGAAGGCAGAGGCTTAACCCACTGAGCCACCCAGGCACCAATAAACACATTTTTTAATACAATGCATAACATTCTGGAAAGTCTTATAATCAGGATCTTTGGGATCAAGGGGGTCAGACTTCCTTATTTTATAGATGGAACAGTGAGGTCAAGGAAGGAGTGACTAGCAGGCAAGAGAGTTGGGGAACGGACTCTCACAACAGTGTCTGAGATAATCAGACATGCCCTGTTTCAGACATGTAGATGAAGTGCAATGAGGGTATTTTTGAGATGGGTATTCTAGGAAATAGTACAATAACTTCTATGACTACCTCAACACACAGAGCTGACACTGGACACAGCTGGCACACTAGATACAGCTCAGTTTTGTCTCTCTTGGGCTTCATTTCTTACATTCAAACTTATATAAACCTTTGCAGGAGTGAGTCATATAATCTTACGTCCACATACCTGTTTAGCCATAGAAGTACTAATAAACCTTCAGAGGAAGCACCTGATGCTCTTGGTCTAAACGTTTCCAGGTGGTTTATTTCTCTTGGTCATTTGAGGGGTGGTGGTGGGGAGCAGTTTCTTTCTAGTCTTAATAGACTATGGTCAGAAACCACAGACTGTTGTTCTTCAATTTTGGGAATTTTGTAATGATTTCTTTCCACCAATAAACCAGGTTCGTGGTAATGATCTGGGACAACGTCCCGTATTAAATTAAGCTTTTTTACTCTTAATCAAATTCTAATATTCTTACTTAATTTCTATTTACATGAACTATGAAATACTCACATAATTGTATTAAAATCCCCCAAGTGTAACTAAGAATTTAATCAAATTCTTCTATTAGATTTTACATTACAAATTAATTTTGTTGCTTTATTTTCTGTGGTATCAATTTTATGACTGTTACAACTTCTGTGTAGATTTTGAATTTACTTTTATTTATGTATTTTAATTAGCATACAATGTTCTATTAATTTCAGGGACACAATATAGTGATTCAACAATTCTATATAGTACTCAGGGCTCATCATGATAAGTGAAGATTGTGAAACTTACTTTTACATAATAATCTACTTTGTCGTGTCCTTGAATTCCACTTTGACTTTTTAAAAAGAATTTATTTGTTTATTTCCCAGAGAGAGTGAGCACAAGTAGGGGGAATGGCAGGCAGAGGGAGAAGCAGATCTCTGCTCAACAAGGAGCCTGATGTGGGACTTGATCCCACGACTCTGGGATCATGACCTAAGCTGAAGGCAGACACTTAACTTACTGAGCCACCCCATCCACTTTGACTTTTGTATTCTGGCTGTGCATTTGATTTAGCACTTGCAGTTCTTTCAATAATCTATAAAAAATTATTGTACTGTACTTCTGATTTCCAGAATTGCAGGTGAGAAGTCTGATGTTAGTTTGATTCGTTTTCCTTTGTTGTTATCTTGTATTCTTTTTCCTTGAAGATCCTGATATGAACTTTCTATCCTGAAAATGTAGATTTTTTGGTGATGTTGTTTTACCAGTTTATGTCTAGCTGTGTGCTTTCTCTCATGGATATGTGTGGGATTTAGTGAATCCTTTCAACGTTAAGAGCTCACATTTTTCTTCAGTTTGGGGACATTTCCTTCTATTATGTTTCTAATGATAAATTCTACATATTCCTCTTCTAATTCTTGGGCTCATTATTTGGAGAGGTAGCATTAAAGTATTCTTTCTTTCTTTTTTTTTTTTTTTAAGTTTTTATTTATTTATTTATTTGACAGACAGAGATCACAAGTAGGCAGAGAGGCAGGCAGAGAGGGAGGAGGAAGCAGGCTCCCTGGCTGAGCAGAGAGCCTGATGCGGGGCTCAATCCCAGGACCCCGGGATCATGACCTGAGCCGAAGGCAGAGGCTTTAACCCACTGAGCCACCCAGGCACCCCGCATGGAAGTGTTCTTTAAAATACTTTTCCCTCCCCTGGGGATAAAAATATATGTTTATAAAAAATAAAAAATTTAAAAAAAATACTTTTCCCTCCTGGAGCGGGTAGCAGAAGTCTTCCCATGAAAGCACGAGGAAAGTACAGGAAGCAGTCACCCTGTTAACAATTATAATTTTGTTGTATTTTGTTTTGCATTGTAAAATATCTCTTCCATTTTATCATGGAGACCACCAGTTCAGTTCTTCTTGTGACCATCCTTACTTCTTTAAATACGATTTTAAGCTGACCATATTGCTTTGAGATCTGGATGGCATCTTCTGTGTGTGTTCCATTATGTGAAAAATTAAATTTTTATTTGATTCTTCCATTAACTGCACTTCAAAGAGAATGTGGTAGGAGTAAACTGTTCTTGTCTGTACAGCATGTCTCTTGGGGAAACTGCCTCCCTCAGTGAACCTGCTAATCACAGGACCATAACCTTATAACTGCTGGGGAGGACACACGAGCTGTAATGCGGGAATGGGTTTTCTGTGTGGAATTAAGATCTCAAGAAGAGAAAACATGGAGACTGGAGGTCACATGTCCTCATCTAGAGGGATGGGGATGCAGAGTTGTGGCCTTCCCAGCTCAGGGGAAGGAGATGTGCTCTCTCACCTTATTTCATAAGATACAGAATTACTCAAACATAAATAGGTTCAGATTTGGGGCATCAAAAACAGATGGGTGGTTTAGTCAGGTGTCTGCCTTTGGCTCAGGTCATGATCTCAGTGCCCTGGGATTGAGCCCTGTGCAGGGCTTCCTGCTTATTGGGGAACCTTCTTCTCTCTTTCTCTCTCTCAAATAAATAAATAAAATCTTAAAAAAAAAAAAAAAAACAAACCCAACAGATGAATGACCACTACTTCCCTTGATGTAGTAAGTGTCAGAACCAGATTCAGGCCCAAGTCTGTCTGACATCAGTTTTTGGTCTTTATAACTATGATACACTTACTGGGAAACACTCTTCTTTTAAAAAAGAGAATGTCCTCGTGCTGTTCAGAAACTGTTTAGTTTGATGTATTTCCACCTATCTATTTTTATTTTTATTGCCTGTACTTTTGGCATCAATTCCCAGAGATTATCGCCAAAACCAATCTCAAGGAGATTTCCTGTATGTTTCTTCTAGGAGTCTTATGTTTTCAGATCTGACATTTAAGTCTTAATCCATTTCAAGTTATTTTTTTGTGAATGATGTTAGCTAGGGATCTAGTTTCATTCTTTTCATGTGAATATCTAATTTCTCAGGAGTCTGTCTTTTCACCTCTAAGTGTTCCTGGCTCTCTGTCAACTCTTAGTTGACTGTATATATGTGGGTTTGTTTCTGGGCTCTCAAGTCTGGTCCATTGGTCTATGTGTCTGTTTTAGGCCAGTTATCATACCATTTTGATTATTACAACTTTGTAATATAGTTTAAAATCAAGAAGTGTAATGCCTCCTGGCTTATTCTTCTTTCTCAGGATTTGTTTTGGCTGTTTGGGGTCTTTTGTGGTGTCATATGAATTTTAGAATTGTTTTCCTACTTTTGAAAAAAACACCCTTGGAACTTTGATAAGAATTGCATTGACTCTATAGATGGCTTTAGGTGGTATGGATGCATTGACTATATTAATCCTTTTAATCCATTAACATGGAATATCTTTCTATTTACGTGTGTCTTTTTCAATTTTTTTCATCCATGTCTTAAATTTTTCAGAATAGAGATCTTTCACCTCCTTGGTTAAATCAGCCACTCTATGACTTTTGATTGGAGAATTTAATCCACTTACATTTAAAGTGGAAGAGTTTGCATTTATTTAATTGACAGAGAAAGAGACAGTGAGAAAGGGAACACAAGCAGAGGGTGTAGGAGAAGGACTTCCTGCTGAGTAGGAAGCCCAGTTCAGGGCTCAATCACAGGACCCAGGCATCATGACCTGAGGTGAGGGCAGGCATTCAACAATTGAGCCACCTAGGCACTCCTATTTAAAGTACTTATTGATAGGTAAGGACTTAACAGTGTCATCATATTATTTTCTGGCTATTTTGTAGTTCCCTTGTTTCTTTTTTCCTCTCTCACTGTCTTCCTTTGTGGATGGATAATTTTCTTTAGTGGTATGCTTTGATTCCTTTACCTTTGTCTTTTGTGCATCTACTGTAGGTTTTTGCTTTGTGGTTACCATGAAACTGTGTTTCTATGGGGGATGAAGGCTGGAAACTCCTATTCTGCCATCTTGCTGGTATTATCTCTCTAAATGATTTTCTAAATCTCTCTATTCTGTTTAGTTGGCATTTTTCTATAAAATTAAACCTTCCCTCATCAACTGGGTTTGGTTAACCTGACATACCATTATAACTGAAAAGTTGAATAAATACATAATTATTTCCCTCTATTGCCAGTTTTCAGAGTAAGAAGTAGTTCAGTAGTCATTTCAAATAATAAAGTAATATCCAATAAATTTTGTTTAGAGGATTAATATACATGAATTCTCATGATTCAATATCCTTTTTAAAATGTTAATTTTATTAAGGACATTGTTGCTATGAACATTGGGGTGCAGGTTTCACTACATCTGTATTTTGGGGGTAAATACCTAGTAGCGTAATTCTTGGATTGTGGGGTAGCTCTGTTTTTACTTCCTGTGGAATCTCCATTCTGTTTTCCAGAGTGGCTGTATCAGCTTGCATTCCCACCAATGGTGTAAGAGGGTTCCTCTTTCTCCACATCCTCGCCAACATTTGTTGTTTCCTGTCTTGTTAATTTTAGCCATTCTGACTACCATGAGGTGGTATCTCATAGTGGTTTTCATTTGTATTTCTCTGATGACAAGTGATGTTGAGCATTTTTCATGTGTCTTGGCCATTTGTATGTCTTCTTTGGAGAAATATCTGTTCAGTCTTCTACCCATTTCTTGACTAGATTTTGTGTTTTTTGGGTGTGGATAAGTTCTTTATATATCTTGGATACTAGCCCTTTATCTGATATGTCATTTGCAAATATCTTTTCCCATTCTGCAGGTTGCCTTTTAGTTTTGTTGACTGTAATGGGAAGAAAACAAAGAGGGAGACAAATCATAAGAGACTCTTAGCTATGGGGCACAAACTGAGGGTTACTGAAGGGGAGGCAGGTAGGGGGATGGGTTAACTATGATAGCATTAAGGAGAGCACGTGATGTGATGAGCGCTGGGTGTTACACGCAACTGATGAATTGTTGGACACTACATCTGAAACTGATGATGTACTATGTGTTGCTAATTGAATTTTTTAAAAGATTTTTTTTTTAATTTATTTGACACAGAGAGAGAGAGATCACAAGCAGGCAGAAAGAGAGGGGGATGCAGTCTCCCTGCTGTGCAGTGGGCCCAATATGGGGTTCGATCCCAGGGCCCTGAGATCATGACCTGAGCTGAAGGCAGAGACTTAACCCACTGAGCCACCCAGGCTCCCCTGGCTAATTGAACTTAAATTAAAAAATGTATATTTTATATTTATGTAATTCATGGTTTCCTCTGTACGGTTCTGTGAATATTACAAAATAAAATAAATCTAAAATAAACTTCATTTTTTTTAGAGCTTTAGGTTTACAGAAAAAAAATTAAAGGTAGTACAGAGAGTTTTCATATGCCCTACTCCCTGGTTTTCTCTATTAAGGTTATATTATTATGGTACGTTTATTATATAATGTTGATATATTAGCATTAGCTAAAGTCCATACTTTTTATTTCCTTAGTTTTTACCAAATGTCCTTCTTGTGTTCCAAAGTCCCATCCAGATACATTACATTTAGCTGTCATGTCTACTTCAATAGACTTTCTTTGTTTTGGTGACCTTGACAGTTTTTAGAGGTACTGGTCAGGTTTTTATAGAATGCTCCTTTAATGGACTTTGCTGGCATTCTCCCCATGATTGGATGGGGTTATAGGACTTAGGAGAAGGAACAGAAAGGTAAAGTGCCACTCTCATCACTTCCTATTAAGAATATATTCTTTCGGGGGGCACCTGGGTGGCTCAGTGGGTCAAAGCCTCTGTCTTCGGCTCAGGTTATGATCTCAGGGTCCTGGAATCGAGCCCCGCATCAGGCTCTCTGCTCAGCGGGGAGCCTGCTTCCCCCTCTCTCTGCCTGCCTCTCTGCCTACTTGTGATCTCTCTCTCTCAGTCAAATAAAGAAATAAAAATTTTTTTTAAAAAAAGAATATATTCCATTGGGCGCCTGGGTGGCTCAGTGGGTTAAGCCACTGCCTTCGGCTTGGGTCGTGGTCTCAGGGTCCTGGAATCGAGTCCCACATGGGGATCTCTGCTCAGCGGGGAGCCTGCTTCCCTTCCTCTCTCTCTGCCTCCTTGTGATCTCTCTCTGTCAAATAAATAAATAAAATCTTTAAAAAAAAAAGAATATATTCTATCAGCATGACTTACCCTTGATCACTTGGCTAAGGTAATTTGCATCAGGTTTCTCCTCTGGAAAGTTACTCTTCTGTCCCTCTTTCCGTACTCTATTTTTTGGAAGGCAACCATCATATACAGCTCATATTCTAAGGGTAGAGAGTCTTGAAGAGTATTTTCATAAATTATTTAGGATTCTCCTGCATTAGATATTTTCTTCTTCTACATTTGTTAATTTACTTACACAAGCACAGACGTATGGATATTTATTTTATAGTTTTTGGTTGTAATTCAGTACTTCTTATTTTGTAAATTGTGCCATTTTTGGACATTAGTGTGTCTTTTGGTTGGCTTCTGTGCCCCTTTGATATACCTTCATTAAACTAAGTTTTGCATTTAAGGTACTTCCTTACATGTTGGTACTATAAGCTGCCTCCGGCTTATCTTATATAGTTACTGCCCAAGTTCTAGAAGCAACCATTTCTTTAGGGAGCCCTTGTTTCTTTTACAGAGAATTGTATTAGGAAACCAAGGTCTGAGCATTGGATATTCCTACGCTAAAGGGGTATCATCACTGCCAAGACCTCTCAGCCAATAGAACAAGAAATCCATGTATGCATTTTAACCCCCTCCCTCTATGTATATATAGATATATCTCCCTGTGGAAAATAATTTTATTAACCAGATAACTGCTTATATGCAGTGCTTTTTGCCTTTTAAAGACTCCATTTCTAAAGTTATTTAGGTCAGCTTTTATCCTCTCATCCCCTTTAATGAGGCTGTTTCACACATTGTAATACAAATTAGATTCTTTTGTCATAGTCTGCATTCCATCTTGGGAGGCCTTAATCTCCCAAATGATTTTTTTAAAGTTTGTACACTCTTATTTGCATACCACGTCCTGAAAAATTTATAGGTTTTGACAAATGCATAATTTCTTCCACCCCCTCTTACAGGGTTATACAGAATAGTTTCACCACCCTAAATAATATTTCTCTGCCTAGGGGAAGAAAAAGAAAACAAGCCACAGACTGAGAAATATTTGTAAATCACATAAGGACCTGTGTCCAGATACATAAGCTCAACAATGAAAAATTCAATTTAAAAAATGAGCAAGACTCAGACACTTTACCAAAGTTATAAGGATGGCACATAAGCATATGAAAAGATGTTGAACATCATTAGTCATTAGGAAAATGCAAATTAAAACCACAATGAACTATCTCTACACACTTTGTAGAATAACTAAAGTCCAAGAAACTAGCAATACTATTGTTTTTCACTTCCAAACTTTCCATTTTTTAAAATAGGGACACCTTGGTGGATCAATCAGTTAAGCAGCTGCCTTCGGCTCAGGTCATGACCCAGGGTCCTGGGATAGAGTCTGGCATCAGGACCCTTCCTTGGTGGGGATGTCTGCTTCTCCCTCTCCCTTTGTCTGCTTCTCCCTCTGCTTGTGCTCTCTCTCTTTCTCTCAAATAAATAAATAAATAAGATCTTAAAAAAGATAAAACGGCAACTCTGTTTTATTAATGATATAAATGCTATGGGATTTTTCTTTGTTAAAGAGCAAAGAAGATTATTGGCATTTCCACATTTTCCACATGAATAGAAGAAAAAAATGATTTGCTGTTTCTTATTTCAACAAAGTTTTGAGAGACTTTAATCGTTTAAATTAATAAATGATGCCATGCAATAGATTGGCTAACCCTGGCAGAGAATTTGAATCTGGGAACCATGAACTGCCAAAGGAAAGGTAAGATTTATTTCCACTTGGGTCTTAAAAAACACTTCTAAAGAAGCATTTCCCCAAGAATCTATAAAGTCATTAGGAAAATTTTCTTAAAAAGTTATTGTTGCTGATTGTGGATTTATGGCTTTTCTCCCATGTATGTTCATGGAATATAGAGTTTTAGTTGAGGCTCCATTGGGAATGACCTCAGTGGAGGAAACCCCGTTTCCATCCTTCTGCAATGGATTTTGTAGTTTTGAGTGTGGATTAGGGTAAAATTTTATCTGCTTCCAGGAAGATAAGTTTTCTTTGTGAGAACGTGTCTCTACTGTTTGGGAACAAGGGCAGGAATACAGATGATCCCCATAAACAAAACCTTAATTTGGAACACTGCCTGTTTTCAGGATCAGAGAACTGCTGCCCCCTGGTGGTCAAGATTTGAGTCAGGATGCTCAAAGCAGCTTGGTAAGTATTTTCTCCTCTGAAGAGATGTTCATTTTTCTTTTTCTTGAAAAATAAGGGTTGGTCTACACTATCCAACTTGCCGGAATTTGTAATTTCTTCTGTCGTTTGTGAACTTTTTTCCTATGTGTGAATATCATGTGAACCGAGAGCCCGGGACTAGAGCATCCAGGAGGGGTTTGTAATCCCAGAGTCTTTGTCTTTATGATGCTTGTGATGTGACCGAATATAATATACTTGCAGAAGTCACACATCTTTGAATATTGATGTGGCATGGTTGAGAAAGGAAAGGAGTTTCCTTTAAAAGGTATAACTACTTTGGATAAATGAGGTTGACTAAGGAGGTTATTGGTAATGGTGTAAAGGTTTTCTTAATGCCCAGGGGGGAAGAATTTAAAAATCACTCCCAAATCCCTAATGCCTTAAGTCTGCTAGAACTTTAAGAAAAAAATCTTCAGCCTGGGAGAAAGTGGCAAGCACCTGTGGGACTGAACCATCAATTAAACCTTGTAACATATGCAAATAGATTAAATAAGTTAAAGAAATCTGTCTTCAGAGGACTGAATGTCATAATGGTTTTTGTACATAAAAAGGTTCTTTGCAAATGAAAAAGTCAAAGTACTAAATTGTTTTAAAGAAGTCTTTTCACCAGAAAGAATATTATACTCTTTTGAGAATAAAATTTTAAAAATATATAAATAAAATGTAAAAAGATCTTGCAAAATCATAAATATCTTTTTTTTTAAAGATTTTATTTATTTGACAGAGATCACAAGTAAGCAGAAAGGCAGAGACAGAGGGAGAAGCAGGTTTCCTGCTAAGGAGAGAGCATCTGTGGGGGGTTTGATCTCGGACCCTGAGACCATGACCTGAGCTGAAGGCAGTGGCTTAACCCACTGAGCCACCCTGGCACCCCGTAAAATCATAAATTTCTTAAGAGTGATTTTTTTTAAAAGATTTTATTTATTTATTTGACAGAGAGAGATCACAAGTAGGCAGAGAGGCAGGTAGAGAGAGAAAGAGGAGGAAGCAGGCTCCCTGCTGAGCAGAGAGCCCAATGCGGGACTGGATCCCAGGACCCTGAGATCGTGACCTGAGCCGAAGGCAGCGGCTTAACCCACTGAGCCACCCAGGAGCCCTTAAAAGTGATTTAAATAGTGTTTCTGGGGGTGCTTGGGTGGCTCAGTTGGTTAAGCGGTTGTCTTTGGCTCAGGTTATGGTCCCAGGGTCCTGGGATTGAGCCCACTGCATGGGCTCCCTGTTCAGTGGAGAGTCTGCCTCTCCCTCTCCCTCTGCCTGCAGCTCTGCCTACCTGTGCTTTCTCTCCGTCTGTCAAATAAATAAATAAAATCTTTAAAAAAAAAATAGTGTTTCTATGTTCTAATATAAGTATTTCCACTTAACAATGCTTTTGGATGAGAAGGGAAAAATCTAATTTTAGTTAAATGATCTGAGTGTTCCTACTAAGTATAACATAAAGAACAAAAGATATGGAAATTGACTTGAGGTTAATAATGAGTAACTGTAAAAAGGCATTCTGAGATCTTCCGTGAAGTTTTTCCACAAATACTTGGAGGAGAGATTTCACAGTTCATCCTGTTCTCATCAGTTATCCCAAGCAAGGGAAACATCTTAATTTTTAAAATTTTATTTATTTATTTTTAAAAAGATTTTATTTATTTATTTGACAGAGAGAGAGAGAGAGACAGCCAGAGAGGGAACACAAGCAGGGGGATTAGGAAAGGAAGGATCAGGCTTCCCGCTGAGCAGGGAGTCCGATGCAGGGCTTGATTCCAGGACCCTGGATCATGACCTGAGCTGAAGGTAGACACTTAACCAACAGAGCCACTCAAGTGCCCCAATATATATATATATTTTAATTGGACTAAAGTCTCCTTATTAGAACAGTTTTCTATCTATCTTTCTATGGTTTAACTGCCATATAACAGTTGGTGTGGCACCTTTTTCCAGTAGATGGCAAGTCCAGAGAGCCTCATCTGTGGGCTGTCAGCAGCCAGCCCTCCTGGCAGCTGGGGGAGTGGAGTCGGGATGGGGATTCTAAGGTGGGGCACCAGGGTAAGCACTGTGACATATGTAGTTGGAGACCTTTCTGGACCCCTCTGGATGTTGACCAGTTAAGTCTAGTGGACACTCTGAAACAACTGTGGGAAACCAATACCCATGCTGTCCAGAAACTGGAAGAAACACTAAGAGCAGAAAGGATTTACTAATTCATAGTTTGTCGGCTGGACTGAGGGGGTGTCAGTCTTGTGGATGAAAGGTGGGGCGGAAGCTGTGGTTTACAAATCCGTAACCAAAATGGGGGTCTCGAAGAAAGATGGAGGCTTGACATTAACGGATCTCTTGTAAAAGTTCACACGTAAAGGAGATCTAGGCATTGACATTACCATCTGATGAAGGGATGATTCGGTTTTAGAAAGGTGTGAGGGAATGAAAGGGGAAGTGAAGGAGAAAGAAGGAGGGTGCGGGGGAGCTGGTAAAAGCAAAGTATAGACAGAAGGTTTCTGAGTATTTGGATAAAAAGAAAAAAAAAGAATTAAAAAAGTCCAACAGCTGTTCAGCTTGTGTTTTCTTGACTTTAAATTGTACAGTATAGGGGTGGCTGGCTGGCTCAGTCAGTGGAGCATGCAAATCTTGATCTCAGGGTCATGAGTTCAAGCCCCACATTGGGTATAGAGCTTACTAAATAATAATAATAATAATAATTTAATTAAATTTTAAAAAATTTAAAAGTACAGTATAGTAATGGCATAAGAAGGAACCATTTATATGTAGCAGTGATACTTATGGAAGGTGACATAATTTGCAGCCCTAAAAACACCACAAACGTTCTCATGTAGAGAATATTAAAGAGTAGTGCGTTCTAGGGGAGCCTGGCTGGCTCAGTTGGGAGGGTGTATGACTCTTCATCTCAGGGTTGTGAGTTTGAGCCCCATGTTTGGGGTGGAATTTACTTAAAAAGGGGGGATAGTGGGGCACCTGGATGGCTCAGTGGGTTAAAGCCTCTGCCTTCAGCTCCAGTTGTGATCTGAGGGTCCTGGGATCGAACCAAGCATCGGGCTTTCTGCTCAGCGGGGAGCCTGCTTCCTCCTTCTCTCTCTCTCTGCCTGCCTCTCTTCCTACTTGTGATCTCCGTCTGTCAAAAAAAAAAAAATATATATATATATACACACACACACACACCATGAAATTACCTTTGTTAAAAAAAAAGCGGGGGGGGGGATAGTGCTTTCTAGAAAAAGAAGATCTCCAGAAAAAAGAAGCAAAGACATCTTGCGCAACCTCAAGTCTAAAGGAAAGTGTCACTCAATGGCAAAAGAGAGGAGAATGTTAAGTGTAAAACATTACATGCTGATGTGGACAACAAAGGCAAAAGAAATACAGAAAAAAAATTAAACTTCCTTACAACTTACAGCCTATTGACAGGTACTTAAAACAGGCAGAGAGGGGGCGCCTGGGTGGCTCAGTGGGTTAAGCCGCTGCCTTCACTCAGGTCATGATCTCAGGGTCCTGGGATCGAGTCCCGCGTCGGACTCTCTGCTCAGCGGGGAGCCTGCTTCCTCCTCTCTCTCTCTGTCTGCCTCTCTGCCTACTTGTGATCTCTCTCTGTCAAATAAATAAATAAAATCTTAAAAAAAAAAAAAAACAGGCAGAGAGACCCTAGACATTAGCCAGACCTCCCAGATCCTGTGAGTCTTCTTTAATGTACGAAAATCCCTTTGGAAACTTTTCCTCTCTCTACCCCCCAAGACACAGGTTAGCAATCATCCTCCAAGCATATGTCCCACTGATATATATATGAAGGGTCTCATGACTAAGGTTTTACTAGACAGTAGTAAATGACCTTATCCTAAAAACAGCTAGCCCCTCAAAATCCTAGAAATCTTCCTTTCAAATTCCTTAGAGACTTACACTATCCCTAAGACCCTCCCAATTTGAAAGTATATATGGGCCACTCCTCATGACCCCAGGGTAGCTCTTTCTGCCCACAGATCCCGTCCCCATGCTTTAATAAAACCACCTTTGTGGGGCACCTGGGCGGCTCAGTAGATGAAGCATCTGACACGATTTTGGCTCAGGTCATGATCTCAGGATTGTGAGACGGAGCCCTGCATCGGGCTCCATGATCAGCGGGGAGTCTGCCTGAGATTCTCTTCACCCTCTGCCCCTTTCCCTGTTCATGTGCGCTTTCTTGCTCTTTTTCTCAAATAAATAAATAAAATCTTAAAACAAAACTGAACACCCTTTTTGCCCCGAAGACATCTCAGGAATTCCTTCTTGACGGTTCACTCCCAGTGCCCAACAGTTCACATCACATGCTCTCTATTTCAGTAGTTAAAAACTCTTCCTTTGTAAATTTTCAACTGGCTTCTCTCTCCCTCTCTTTGTAATCATTGAAAGTCCAGGACTTGTCCTCAAAACTCTAACTCCTACTCACTGTTGGTGAAATAAATTTCAACAAAGTAAGAAGAAAATGTTCCCTCCTCTCGAGCAGTCTGCTAGAAAAACAGATAATATCCAACTTGATAAAACCATTCATATGAAGATTAATGCTAACAAATTTCTGTAAACCACCCAAGCTTCAAAGTTTGTTGTTCTGTCTTATGAAATCAACCTTAACTCCAGCAGGCCTGTGATTCCAATTAGTTGTCATGTTTATTATATTTGTCCTATATTATGTTTTCTTACAGATAAAAAGCCACAGGGGATCACTGGCTCTTCTAACTCCTCTCATGAAAGGAAACTAACAAGGAAAATGACCCCATCATTTTCTCATCGGCACCAAAATTTAATATATTTAAACTAATACTGGCTATTAAGAAAATATTGAATCAACAATATCATTTGATAAATATCTCTTCTGCTGGATCCCACCTCACCCTATCTCTGTGAAGAATATGTACTTAAAGACCTCAGATAAATCTGCATTCTCATCTCTGTTCTCAGCCGATGACCTTGGGAAAGTTCACACGCCTGTCTGAATTTCATTTTCCTTATCTCTCTGCCTATAATTACTGCCCATGTTGTTTAGAATAGAGCCAGGCACAAACAAGTTGCTTGATAAATACTAATTGACCTCACCTTTCTTTTCCCCTTGCTTCTTCCCCCCATCCCTCCCACCCCGCAATTTTTAAAAAAATTTTATTTATTTGAGAGAGAGAGTGTGAGAGTGGAGAGGTCAGAGGAAGAGCAGACTCCCCGCCGAGCAGGGAGCCCGATGTGGGACTCGATCCCAGGACTCCAGCATCATGACCTGAGCCAAAGGCGGTTACTCAACCAACTGAGCCACCCAGGCGCCCTGCCCCCCACCCCACAATTTTTATTCCCACCTCACTGCCTTCTTTTTGCCCCAGGTTCCAGCACAAGCCAGAATGTGTAAGTACTCCATAACTGTCCCCGAACAGGAGGTGTTTACTTAAAAGTTTTCTTTTCTTGACAATTACCATATGATCTCTCTGATATGAGGAATTTGAGAAGCAAGGTGGGAGGTTTGGGGGGTAGGGAAGGAAAAAATGAAATAAAATGGGATCGGGAGGGAGACAAACCATAAGAGACTCTTAATCTCACAAACAAACTGAGGGTTGCTGGGGGTAGGGGGGGTAGGGAGAGTGTGGTTGGGTTATGGACACTGGCGGCGGGGTATGTGCTAAGGTGAGTGCTGTGAAGTGTGTAAACCAGGCGATTCACAGACCTGTACCCCTGGGGCAAATAATACATTATATGTTAATAAAAATAATTTCTTTTAAAAAACATATTTTGAGAGCAAGCGCATGAGCATGGGGGTGTGTGGGGAGGGAGACAGAGGGAGAGGGATAGAAAGAGTCTTAAGCATGCTCCATATCCAGCATGGAGCCTGATGCAGGGCTCACAGTCACAACCCTGAGATCATGATGA
This sequence comes from Mustela putorius furo, assembly GCF_011764305.1. Taxonomy (NCBI): domain Eukaryota; kingdom Metazoa; phylum Chordata; class Mammalia; order Carnivora; family Mustelidae; genus Mustela; species Mustela putorius. The sequence continues at coordinate 1,383,723 of NW_025421464.1, read as the reverse complement.
GTGGAAATCAAGAGTCGAATGCTTGCCGGACTGAGCCACCAGGCACAATATTTCCCTGCAAATATTTCCATTGTTATTGCTGTCTCACACAAAAAGGCAAGTGGTTTGAATTTGCCCATTTGCCTTGCTAGGAGGGAGAGCCCTCTTTTGTTCTGGGTGCTAGCCAGTATCCTATTCTGTCGCTCAGTGTCTAGCTGTGACCTATGTTCAATGTTGTCAGTCTGCTAGGGCAACTTCAGCTAAATTCCCTCCCTCTACACATCACTGACCAAAACTACTGTGCTTCAGAAGCAAATAATGTCAGAGTTCAGCTCTGCTGCAAAAACATTTTCCATCCTTCATGAATTAGTCACCCACTTCTCCTGGAACTCTGCAGCCATGGAGTTCCATATCCTGATCTCTGGTCTGTGGAACTCAAATAATACAGGACTCTCAGCAGTGGCCCTGATGTTGTTCTAGGATACTGGTCTTAGGATAGCCTGCAGCTGAAGCCTGGTGTTAAAAGACAAAATTCAACCAAGTGAATTTGAGGATCTAATTGGTTTTGGTAAGTGATTAATGAATTGAGCAGCATCTCATCAAGTAAATAGAAGGAAGCTCTGAGATGTACAAAATGGGAGACTTTTATAGGAAAGGGGGTAGGACAAGGAAGCTATTAGCAAAAGAAAAGGAAGGATTGTTTTAGGCTACATCACTTTCCATGGCGGGGCTGGGGAACAAGGGGTCCTACCTACCATGTGGATTACCTCATCCTCCTTTGAGGGGGGTGGGGATAGAGAGGGCTCTGGTGACTGATGACCTCATTGGTGTTGACCAGAAAATCCCTGACTGATTAGTTAAGACTGTATTTCTGCGGGAGGTTGAAACTGCAGTTGGGTTAGGTATTAAGCCCTGGGTTGGTGACATGGCTTAGCATAAGAGATTCCATTTGGGGGCCCGTCGTTTTCTCTGTGACGCTGGTTTCAGGCATCTTGGTGACTCTGCCCCCATGGCCACTTCATGTTAGTATCTCTTTCAGGCTCCTTTCTGCCAAGATGGATTTAAGAGACCGGGGCTGCCGTGCTGGAATGATAAGTGGCTCAGGCAGGTGTCTAAAGTTAGGGCGGACACGGAGACCTATGCCACTTAGGCGGTTATCTCATAGCCTCAACTCCAAAGGTCTACATCCGCTTTGTAATGCCCGCACCCTGCGCAGGCAGTCCTCCTTTGCAGGTGCTTCATTAGGCTCTGCCAATAGAGGGTGCTAGAGAGACACTGCGAGGCTGTGGGGAGGAAAGCCTGGCTCGTCCTATTTGCTTCCTAGGGACCTCTTGTCTATTTCCAGTCGCCAGCCGCACTGCCCGAGCCTTGATCTTCATAGGGCATTGGCGGGTTGTTTCCTTATCAGCAACTGCGCCCCGTCTGGGATATTCCAGTATTTCCAGAGCCAGCCTCATTGAGCCTCATTGTGCCTCATTGTGCCTGAAGGAGACACCACCTCTGGCTGAGCAGAGCTCTTTCCTCAGAGGTCTGGGTTTCAGCTCTACAGGCCCCTTCAAGTGCCTAAGTTTGGATACTTTCAGTCTCTTTTCTTGTTACCCCAGCCCTGGGAGTGGTGGCTGATTCCTGTGGTTGCTATCTCTGTGATAGTTTTGTGTCCTCATTTTTTTCAATTCTTAAGTGCCAAGTTAGCAATTCTTTATATTATATTTAATATTAAATTAGTTAATATTAACACAAATATTCCACTTAAGTATTACATTCTCTCTGCTAAAACAAGTCCTAGGGCTCTGACTGATATAGTATGCACTTAGATCAAGGGCTAGGGTAGAGAGACTTAGTCTAAGCTGGGGAGAGGCAGGGATCTCCGAGGCATTACACAGGGCATGGACGGATGGACTGGGGAGGGCAGTGGGGGAAGGAGCTTATAGTTGGGAGATATTGGGATGATGGTTCAGGAGGATTCTTAGGTGGGAAGTTGTAGTAGGGAAGTTAATATGGTTTGGGGTGGTGTGGATCTAGGATACAGGATACAGGGAAGTTAATATGGTTTGGGGTGGTGTGGATACAGGATGAAATTTAAGGCCAGATGAACCTGCATGTGGGGATTAGGAGGGTAATGGGCCATGTTGGGGCTAGTGGTGGTAGTTAGGTTGTGGTTAATTTAGGATTAAACCTGAGTAGATATAGGATAGAATGGAGTTGGAAGTTGGAGTAGATCTTGTGGTACCTTGCCAAACCATTTGTTTTCACTCTGAGGCCAAAGCTTTTCCCCTTAATATGTGTTCATAAGCTGAGGGCTATATACATGAATGGAGAAATAATGTCTTTATTGTCAAAAAACTCTAATTTAAATTTAAACATTTCCTTGGTTTGTGAATGTGGACAACAAATCTCAGGGTGCCTGGGTGGCTCAGTCGGTTACAGGTCCGTCTTCAGCTCAGATCATGATCCCAGGGTCCTGGGATCAAGCCCTGAGTTTGGGCTCCCTGCTCAGCAGGGGGCCTGCTTCTCCCTCTTTCTCTGCCATTCCCCCTGCTTGTGCTCTCTAGCTCTTGCTGTCAAATTAATAAATAAAATCTTTGTGGGTTTTTTTTTTTAAGGATTTTATTTATTTGACTGACAGAGATCACAAGTAGGCAGAGAGGCAGATAGAGAGAGGGGGAAGCAGGCTCCCCACTGAGCAGAGAGCCAGATGCGGGGCTCGATCCCAGGATCCTGGGACCATGACCTGAGCTGAAGGCAGAGGCTTTAACCTACTGAGCCACCTAGGCACCCCTAATAAATAAAATCTTAAAAAACAAAACAAAAGACAAATTCATTAGTATTAGCTCTTCTTCTGACTTTACCACCAAAAGAATTAAACTAACCTTGTTATATTAAAGATGTTGTATATATTGTGAGATATCATTTATGTTCACCACTGTTTTGAAGCTGCACTAGTTATCAGACCTGCTGCTTGAAATTACTTAAGACATTAATAAATATTTATAGTTTCATTGCAGTATTTTTAAAAGTGTGAGATCATAAAGGACACAGGATCCTGCTGGAAGAAATTTCTACTTACTAAGGATAATCTGGGCATCAAAAATAATGTCAAATATAATGGATTGAAATACACTGAATTAAGGAAAAGACATAATTGCATAATGATACTCAGAGATGGATAATCAGAGAAACTCATATGTCCCCCTTTGAGGCAGCCGCAAAGCAAACTTCTTACTTTGAACACCAGTAGCTAATTTGAATGAATTAAGTATTCATCCTGCCTCTCTAGTAGGAGCTGTATTTCTAGTAACCAAATAGCTCTAGTTGGTAAAGGAAAGTTCTATTTTACTGAGTTGTATCCTGCAAATCCTCAAGAATTTGTTGACTCAGGCAAGGACTATAATTTGTGTTAAATCCATTAAATGTATGATTGACATGGGATGAGACATTTGTATAGGCAAAATGGCACATATTGATTACTTTCAATATAAAAGGGGAAAACTAGCACTGCTCAATAAAAAGGACAATCATCACTCTAATTGAGTTGTGAAGCTAAATACTGAGGAACATGCAGATATTAAGTGACTCATGACGTGTTGCGATGAGCTTCGCAGAGCTTCGCAGAGCTTCGCAGAGCTTCGCAGAGCTTTGTCTCTGACGCATTTTTGCAAAAAATATTAATTTGAATCAATAAAACCATTAGAACCAACCTCGTTTTTACATGATACATTGGTGAGCAAGCTAAAGAGTACCAGACAAAACAGAAGATGGGTCACTGTACGAACAAGTGGCTCGATGTCTTCAAGTCAGTGTGTGACAAAATGGGGACTGTGCTAGGGTGAAAGAGGTTAAAGGGATATAAAAATCATGGTGGTTTGGGCATGCCAGCTCTACAGAACATTTTGCTCTGAGATGAACAGAAATGCGTAATAAATTTAAAAAATACTTCAAAGAAAAGCAATCCATCAAGAGTAGCACTGGAAGAAATATAAACCTGAATAGATCAACCAAGCATGAAGACCTTGGCATCGTACGGAGAGGACTCTCCTCCCACTGAGTCTCAGACTCATAAAACATTAACACTGAGTTCTAGTGTGTTGTCCTTAAAATAGTTCTTGTTCACGCTCTTTTGCCCCAGCATAATTTTAATAACACTGTCCTTTATTCTCAAATGTGTCCTATTTACATTAATTATGGTTGAGTTAGATGGTCCTCTCAGATCCTGTAAACTTTGAGGGAACAGTTAATTCCTGTCTTACACAAGTTGTTCCAGAAAATAGAGGAAATGTAAGAGCCAGAGTGGCCCAGATGATTTTAGGAGGTATTATCCTGATTTCAAAAACAGATAACAATGAAGAACAGAAAAACAACAGATGACTTGGTCTATTTCTTCACATAGAAATCCATCTAGTTGATTTCTGAGAAAGTGGCACAGTAGAGTATGGGAGAAAGGACACTATTTTCAATAAATGGTGCTTTGGATCTCCATATAGGAAAAAATGAAGCTTAGCCTCCCACACCATCCACTAAAGTCAATTCCATGTGGATTATAGATGTTAATAAGAATGTAAAAGCTTTTTACTAAGTTTCTGGAAGGAACATAGGAGAATATGCTTATGACCTTAGCATAAATAAAGATTTTTAAACAGGACATAACTGTAAAGGAAAAGAGACAAATTTGATCTCATTAAAATTACGAACACTTGTTGAACAAAAGATGTCAGTAAGATAGAGAAAAGAAAAGCCATGAAATTGTGGAAGTATTTTTATTTTTAGGATTTTATTTATTTGTTTTTAGAAACAGCATGCACGCATGAACAGGGAGGTGGGGAGAGACAGAGGGAGAGGGAGATGCAGACTCCTTGCTGAGCAGGGTGACGTGGGGCTCAATTCTAGCACCCTGAGATAAAAACCTGAGTTGAAGGCAGACACTTAACTGACTGAGCCACCCAGGCACCCCATTTTTTTTCTTTTAGTTTTAGAACATACAACCAACAAAGATATTCTATCTAGACTATGTAAGAATTTCTTACAAATCATTAAGAAAAATTCAGACCACACTACAATAGAAAGTCAAAGTCTTGAGCAGACATTTCACAAAACCAAAATAGCCAAATGACCAATCATCATAAGAAAAGTCTTTCATGGTTACTCAAAAACCAAATTAAAACCACAATGAGCTACCATTACACGTGAACACCAGAATGGCTAAAACTAATAAAGACACTAATAAAGACTGACAATAGCAAATATTGGTGGGTTGTGTTAAAATGGTACAGCCACTTTGGGAAACTGTTTGACTGTAGCTTCAGAAGGTCATCACATGCACATCAATGATCTATCAATTCCTCCAATAAAATGCCTATATATGTGCATAAAAAGACATGAATAAGAGTAGTAGTATTCATAGTAGCAATAATCCTAAATGACTCTGAACTGGAAAATAGCCAATGCTTATCATCACATGAATCTCAGAGACAGAATGATGAGCCAGACACAAAAGTATACTTATGTACGATTCCATTTATATAAAGTTTTAAAACAGGGAAAACCAATCAGGATATCTATGATAGAACTAAATTTGGGAGTGTGGTTAACTTTGGTGAGGGTGTGTGGATAGTGACAGGGTAGGAACAAAATCAGGCCTTCTGAGTTGAAAATAATTCATATTTCTTAACCCAAGTGGGGGTTACACAGTGTGTTCACCCAGGCGTAATTCCTGTGTTATACACTTCTAATTTGTTCACTTTACTGAATGTAGTAAACTAAATTGAGATATCACCTTACACCAGTTAGAATGGCCAAAATTAACAAGACAGGAAACAACATGTGTTGGAGGGGATGTGGAGAAAGGGGAACCCTCTTACACTATTGGTGGGAATGCAAGTTGGTGCAGCCTCTTTGGAGAACAGTGTAGAGATTCCTCAAGAAATTAAAAATAGAACTTCCCTATGACCCTGCAATTGCACTCCTGGATATTTACCCCAAAGATACAGATGTCGTGAAAAGAAGGGCCATCTGTACCCCAATGTTTATAGCAGCAATGGCCATGGTCGCCAGACTGTGGAAAGAACCAAGATGCCCTTCAGCGGATGAACGGATAAGGAAGATGTGGTCCATATACACTATGGAGTATTATGCCTCCATCAGAAAGGATGAATACCCAACTTTTGTAGCCACATGGACGGGACTCAAAGAGATTATGCTGAGTGAAATAAGTCAAGCAGAGAGAGTCAATTATCATATGGTTTCACTTATTTGTGGAGCATAACAAATAGCATGGAGGACATGGGGAGTTAGAGAGGAGAAGGGAGTTGGGGTAAATTGGGAGGGAAGGTGAACCATGAGAGACTATGGACTCTGAAAAACAATCTGAGGGGTTTGAAGTGGCGGGGGGGTGGGAGGTTGGGGTACCAGGTGGTGGGTATTATAGAGGGCACGGATTGCATGGAGCACTGGGTGTGGTGAAAAAATAATGAATACTGTTATGTTGAAAATAAATAAAAAATTTAAAAAAAAACTAAAAATGGAAAAAACCCCCACATTTATTTATTTTTTTGACAGAGAAAGACACAGCAAGAGAGGGAACACAAGCAGGGGGAATGGGAGAGGGAGAGCAGGCTTCCTGCTGAGTAGGGAGCTGGGTGTGGTGTGGGGCTCAATCCAGGATGCAGGGATCATGACCTGAGCAGAAGGCAGACGCCTAATGACTGAGCCAACTAGGCGCCCATAAGATTTTTTTTTTTAAGATTTTATTTATTTATTTATTTGAGAGAGAGAGAGAGAGAGAATATGAGCAAGGCGGGGGGAGGGACAGAGGAGAGGGAGAAGCAGACTCCCTGCTGAGCAGAGAGCCAACGTGGGGCTTCATCCCAGGATCCTGAGATCATAACCTGAGCTGAAGGCAGATGCTTAGCTGACTGAGCCACCCAGGTGCCCCTAAGCTTTTATTTTTAAGTACTCTCTACACCCAACGTGGGGCTCAAACTTACAGCCCAGGGATCAAGAGTCACATGCTCTACTGACTGAGCCAGCCAGAAGCCCCATGAATGATGTCTATATAAAACAGTAATATTAATATCACATGTTTTTAAACTGTAAAAATATGACAAAAACCAGATATAATTTGGAAGGGGAATATATGGGTTAGCTTGTCGTAAAGCTCTTACATTGTCCAAGAAGTGGCCAACTTCCTAACTTACATTTTAAAAACTCGAGGCTGTATATTTTAAGTTTCAATGTCACAACTAAGAAAATAATGAACGAATTTTTATGGACAATCTAATAGAGGGGTAAATGGAAAAATGAAAATACTTAAACTGAACTACGGTTTACTTTTAGCAAACAGGGGCTATCCAATTTGCATCGGTACTTACACTGAGCTCACGCTCACATCCTGTTTTTTATAATTCCTGATCAGGCTTGCTTTGATGTTCTAATCTTTATAATTCTTCATATTACTTCTCATGTTTGCCTCTGACAGTGTATGTAGCACCTGAGATTAGTCACATTTTTCAATATGCCCCAATAAGGTTTTATTAAGTTCAGTTTCCCTACAATCCTTTCTCCTTAGACACTATTTTGTAGTAGCAGATGCTTCATGAAATTTGCACTGTAGTGTTGACTTCTCTTTGCACTCTTTTTTTTTTTTAAAGATTTTATTTATTTATTTGACAGAGAGAGATCACAAGTAGGCAGAGAGGCAGGCAGAGAGAGAGAGAGAGGAGGAAACAGGCTCCCTGCTGAGCAGAGAGCCTGATGCGGGACTCGATCCCAGGACCCTGAGATCATGACCTGAGCCGAAGGCAGCGGCTCAACCCACTGAGCCACCCAGGCGCCCCTCTCTTTGCACTCTTAATTAACATTCTATACATCCAACTAGCCCAAAGAAGCATACATAATAAAGCCATGGCTAATATTATGGTAGGATGATTTTTAAAAATAAAAGAATATTGGTTTTAAGTAAAATAGCCTTTGAAAAATATCATTTTAGAGATGTATAGTTAAAGCAGATTCTTGATTAGCTATGCATAAGAATTCTCCCTTGTCAAACTGTTGGTTAGTTTCAGTGGCTTGTTTTTCTAACTGCTCTACAATTTGTGAGTTATTCATCAGCTCTCCTTTTAGCTTAACCCAACTGATACCTAATGTATTATCAACATATGAGGCTTGGTAGTCTAAAGCTTTCTGTAGAAATTTTCTTTCATGGTCCAATATATTTCTTGTGAATATCCATCAATTATGCAAGTTACATTATCCTTACAAGTTAAACTCCTGCCTATAGGAATAGTCTCATCTTTCCAACTAGTGTTTCTAATATAATACAATAATACAATATCTTATATTATTATTAAAGTTTGATTATGAGGTGCTTATTGAAGAATACATGTAAAACTATTAAGTTGCAAAGGATTTGGCTCAGTTTGTTCCAAATCTTGGGGACAAATGTGTTGAGTCTGCTGTTTCTAACAAGTATCAATATCAAGAGTAACATTTGAATTATAGTTCCTGTCTACCATGTGCCTGTGTCCTTGAACAACAGGCACCCTTGAACACATGTGTTCCACATCAGTATGGGAGAAAACTTACATCTTTTAGTCACACTAGTTACATTGGTTCCATTTTCAGTAGTTTCGATTTGCAAATTCCAACTTTCAGCTTTCATATCTATCGTATGATCCACATTGTTATACCATCCTTTAATCTTTCCATAGACAGTTCCATGCCCAGTACCAGTTGTTCCCATTAGCAGGTACAATCCTGTAGTTCAGTCCAAATAAGTATATCCTGTAATTTTTGAAGAGCTAGTTGTTTGGTTATAGGGGTGAGGGCTTGTGACAATTCTTTAGCAATGTTTTGTTGCAACAGAATTTCATTTCAAGCTGTCCAATTCCCAACTCTTCCTTGATTTCATTCTAATTTTGCTCCTACTGTTAATCCTGTATTATACTATGATTCCATCCTGGTTGCCTTCGAATGACATGTCTCCGCAATTGCCCCAAGCTGTTAAACTGTTGATGAATAAATGTTTCCATACTACCAGAGTTTGTGATTCGAGTCCTGGTTCTAATTCTTCCTAAGATAATACTTAATCTCTCTTTTAGTTTGATCATGGCCCTTTTGACCCCTCTCTAAATATTCTCCAGAATGGTAAAGTCCATTGTGTACAAGTATAATTGATTCATATTAGCAGCAGTAATACTAAGAAATGCAGTTCACTTAATTCTCCTTGGGGCCGTAAATATGGAGACTGAAGATTGCTAGATAATAAGCAGGATAAACTAATTTTTATGGGATGATATATTTTAGACCTTTTAGAGAAATCAATCACACCTTTTGGGTTCAGATATTTCTTTTTCCTAATCTTCACATCTATCTTTAGTTTTGTTAAACCAGGCCTCGATGGCTATAAAAGAAAATGAATAGTCGGAGTCCTGTGAAATATAATGTGGGTATAATTATATTCAGCCTGATTAATTAACAATTCTATCCAATTGGTATATTCAGTACCACAATAGGGGGTGATATTTAGTATTATGTTATTTAACGTTTGGGTAACACTGATTTCAGTCTGTGGGAAGTTTGAAATTTCCCATTTCCTTTAAATTCGAACCACCCAATCAGTATGTCTGAAGTGTTACAGACAAATAAAGGAATTTCTTGAGCCTTAACCCCATACTCAGGGTAATTTTCAGTTGGTACAAAATTCCCTGAGGTTGAGATACTTACTTTTTTAAAAGAAGGAGACATAAAACTATAAGCTCCGTGTTTAGTACAAAATAAAATTATTAAAATTATACTTGTCAGGATAACTAAAAAGAAAATAACAGAAGTTTGCCTCCCTTGCCATAAGGCCATTAGAGACTCTTTTTTCTTCATCTTGCATATTATTGTCAGTTACTGTCTGGAGAATGTAACTTTAAGGTCCTTAATGGAAATTACAAACCATTCAGTCATAGATGTTAGTCTCGCATGACAAGCTGTGTTGCTTTTTCACTTTGATAGTGGTATGAGTTATCAATATCATCTGGGAAGATCCTCCCCAGTAGGACAACAATCCAGCCAATTGCTAGAATACTTAGTTGTGGACTTTATCTCCTAGTCTGAATCAATGACACACCTTCTCAGAGGACGGCTTCCATCATCTGGCCACACGATGGCGTAATGAGCCTAGGGAAACAAGCAAATTCTTTGCTTGATGTGCTCTGATGTGCTTTTTATTGTATCAGGTCAAGGGTTAGACTTAACCCCTAAATTCATTGAACTTCCAAACATTAACTCAAAGGGAGAAGTACTTCTTAATGGAAATTAACTTTAATTTTCATAGAACCAAGGCAAGGCTGTTGATCACCATTAACCAGTATTTTGATATGTTAGCCGAAGAATTCTTTAGAATGAGGTTCATTCATTTTACTTTTTCGGAAAACTAGGGACAATAAGGAATGTGATAAGTTATTGGTATTTGTAAGGTCTTATAGAGCTCCTGACTTAACATAGAAATAGAATGACTCCACCTTTTAGATTCAAGATATTCAGGAATTCCAAAGATTGGGATGATACAATTCAGTAAGACTGCTCATCATTTGTGCATCTAGTTTAGCCAATGGCAACACTTCTGGCCTTCTAGAAACCATGCATACTATTACTAAACAGAATTTCTTATCTTCTGATGGTGAATATTCATTAGCCCCCCAGGTCATAGGTAATTTGGGCCCTAGTGGGCTTCCTTGAGGTAACTTAGTTGTTTCCTATAAAGAAATGTTCTGATAAACAGCACATTTGTATTCTTTATTGATTTGGTCCTTACATAAGAGTGTATAATTCCAAGACTTGCACTGAATTCATTTTGTTTGAATGATATTGCTGCTTGGTAGCATGAAAAGCTATGTATGCACACAATTGGGGTACAGGAATAATACCATGAGGTAATCTCCATATTCCTATGGTGCTTTTCTTAGCTCTTCTTGATTTCCAATTATTGAAGTTGGGGAAGTTGCATATTTCTAAAACTGTGAGTAGGACTCTCTGGATAGTAGTAATAGGACTTCAATTTTCCTAGTCCAAATCTTAGGAGACATTTTCATGCAAATTCATTTCCTTTGGAGAGCTTATCTCATCTGGTATGAGTTCTACAAAGAATTACATAAATCTGTTTGGGAAATTTCAATGACTCTAATAAATTAGCAATTCATTTCCATGTGATATTTTAGTTCTCATGGATGTTAGAAAGCTCTTTTCTTCCAGACAGTATGTAGGCCTCACACACGAATTTACTGTCAGTAGAGAGATTCTCTTTAGGACTGGTGGCTAATTTAAAAACTCATGTAACAGCGAGAGTACGGCTGCTTGGATGATTTTATGTTTGTAACAACATAGCCTCCAAAATCTCATGAGAACTTACTGTTGCATAATATGCTTTAATATTCCCCTGTGTGCTTCTCATACAGGATCCATTAGTGAACTATATTAAGTCTAGCATTGGGAATAGAAATATTAGCTTTAGCAGCTCGAGGATGGGTATCTTCTCCTAACTGTGAGGCAGTCATGTTCACTACTCATTTTGGATCTGGCAGTAGAGCAGCTGTGTTCAAAAGTTCTACCTGAGTAGAATAACAGCATTAGACAAACTGTGTACCCATTCAACATTAACTCTCCATTCTCCTCTAGTTTCCCCCTCCCTAGCCCCTGGCAGCCATCATTCTACTTCCTGTTTCTATGAGTTTGACTCCTCTAAGTACATAAGTGGGAGCACACAATATTTGTCCTCTTGTGACTGGCTTGATTTGTTTACCATAATATCTTCAAGATTCATCCATGTTGCAGCCTGTGTCAGAATTTCTATCCTTTTGAAAGCTGAATAATGTTCCATTGTATGTATAGGTAACATTTTTGTTCATCCCACCTTTTGGCTGTTGTAAATAATGCTGCTATGAACTTGACTGTACCAATATCTGTTTGGATCTCTGCTTTCATTTTTTTTAAAAAAGTATAGACCCAGAAGTGGAATTGCTGAATTATATATTAATGCTATGCTTAATTTTTTGAGGAGTCACCATATTGTTTTCCATAGGGCGGCACCATTTTATATTCCCATCTGCAGTGTACAAAGTTCCAATTTCATCATTGCCAACACTTGTTATTTTCATTAAAAAAATCCTAATGGGTATAAAATGATACTGTGGTTTTGATTTGTATTTCCTTAACAATCTGTGATTTTGAGCAAATTTTCACGTGCTCTTGGTCATGCGTAGATCTTCTTTGGAAAAATGTCTATTTGAGGTCTTTGTCCATTTTTAATCAGGGATCTGTTGAATTGGAGGAGTACTATATGCAATCTGGATATTAATATCCTTATCAGATATATGGATCATTTATCAGATATATGATTTGCAAATTGTTTGCCTTTTCAATCTTTTAATAGTGTTATTTGATACACAAAAGTTTTACATTTTCATCACGTCCAATATACCTATTTTGCTATTGTTATCTGTGCTTTTGTTGTCATATCCAAAAAATCATCCCCCAATCTAATGTCATAAAGCTTTCTCCCTATGTTTTCTTCTAAGTTTTAGCTCTTATTCTTAAGTATTTTTATCAATTTTGAGTTAGTTTTTGTATATGGTATAGGGTGGGGCTCCAATTTAATTTTTTTTTTGCATGTGAATATCATTTTCCCAACACATTTATTGAAAAGACTATTCTTTCCCCATTGAATGGACTTCACATCCTTGTCAAAAATTACCTGAGCGTATATATGAGGGCTATATTTCTGGACTCTCCAGTTTATTCAATAAATAAAGACAGACATGTCTTTACCTTTTTTTTTTTTTAACATTTAATTTATTTATTTGAGAGAGACAGATAGTGAGGTGGGAGGAGAGGGAGAAGCAGACTCCCTGACCTAAGCCAAAGGCAGATGCTTAAACGACTGGGCCATCCAGGTACCCCCTCCAACCCCCACCCAATTTCTAATTGGATTGTTTGTTCTCAGTCCCACTCTCTCTTTTTTTCCTCTCATCTGGGACGTAGATGATTTGAACATCAGCTCTTTTATTATTGTCCCATAGGTGCTTGAGAATCCACTTTTTTTTTTTTCAGTCTATTTCTCCTCTGTTGCTCAGATTGGATAATATTGACCTTTCTTTTAAGTTCATCAGTTATATCATTTATCACCTCCACTCTACCACTGAATGCCTCTAGTAAATTTTTAAAATTTCAGTGATTATATTTTTCTTTTCTTGATATTCAGTTTTTTAATAGCTTTTATTTTCTTTGCCAAACTTTCTTACTTTTTATGTGCTTCAAAATAATTATTAATTGCTTCTTGAAATATTTCATGATGACTGCTCTAAAATACTTGTCAGGAAATCCCAACGTCTGGTTCATCTTGGTATTGGTGTTTATTCATTGTCCCTGGTCCTGCCCTTCCCGCCCCAATTCATGTTGTTATTTTCTTGTTTCTGGGCAAGAGTGATTTTTTAAACATCGTGTTCTCGACATTTTGGTTATAACATTATGACACTCTGAATTCTTTTTCTTCTCCTCCTTCTCCTTTTTCTTCTTAGCAGGCAGTCCTCAGCTGAGACATAACTTGAGGCTGGAGACTTGTATATATTTAAATTCCCTTTGGATTATGCTGGTAAAGGAGGGTGGGAGAAAAGTAAAGTGCTTAGGAGCCATGATTTACACTATGCTATTCAGTCTCCATTAATGGTGGGTGGAAAAGGAGGCTCAGCTACCCCCTGGGCTTTGTTGACACTACTGTGCAAGAGAATCAAAGCAACCCCTGCATCTGCCATTTAGGAGATGGAAGATTACCTCCCCATAAGTCCCCACCCACCAACAACAGCTGGTGAGGAAGTCTGAGCACAGCTTTTATAGAGAGGGGGTGAAAACCATGGGTAGGGGGGGAAAACCTTTTGAAGCCACGGGGAAAGGAGGACTGAGATTTTTTCCATTAGCGTTATTGGAATGCGGTGAGTATTGCCAAGATGGTTTTCTGTTGTTAGGCTACCCTTTCCCTAGTCTTTTGGCCAGGTATAGGCTTTTTGGGGGAGAGTGTTTCTTCATTCATTTATCTGTTGATGAATGCTTGGGTTGTTTTCATGTCTTGGGTACTGTAAATGATGCAATTAATAGGAAGCGCAGTTATCTGTTTGAGATAGTAATTTCACTTTCTTCAGATGTGTATCTAGAGGTGGAATTCCTGAATCATTTGGAAGGATTATTTTTAATTTGAGAAACCTCCATATAATTTTCCATAGTGCCTGTCCCAGTTTACATTCCCACCCATAGCGCTCAAAGGGTTCGCTTTTCCTCATCCTCACCAGCACTTATTAACTCTTCTCTTTTTTGATCGTAGTGATTCTAGCTGGTGTGAGGTGGTATCTCATAGTTTCAATTTGTATTTCCCCGATGATGAACGATGTTAACCACCTTTTCAGATACCTATTGACCATTTGAACATCTTTGGAAAAATGTCTACTCAGTTTGTTTACCCACTTTTTAATTGGATGATTTGTTTTTTGTTTTTGAGTTGCATGAGTTGCTTATATATTTTGGATATTAACCCTTTATCAGATAGGTGGCTTGCAATATTTTCTCACATTGTAACTTGCCTTTTCATTTCTGCTCTGCCTTTAATTCAGTAATTGAATAGTTACTCTTTCTCTACTTTTTCAAGTGTTAGAGTTGCGTGTAGTGGGATGGCTAGTACAATTCCATTTACCCTTGGGAGGACTAGTCCAGTTCCATTTGCCTTGTTGTGGCAAGATATGGCAATCCTATTTAGACTTTTGAAAAGAGCCTTTTCATTCATTTCCAGACTTCCATTCAAAAGACTGGATCCCGCCCATCCGCCTTCCACATGATTCCCTGGAGTAAAAAAGTCAATGTGGTTTCCTCCAAAAAATCCTTTCATTATTCTTTCTTTCTTTCTTTTTTTTTTTTTTTTAAAGATTTTATTTATTTATTTATTTATTTGACAGCGAGAGATCACAAGTAGGCAGAGAGGCAGGCAGAGAGAGAGAGGAGGAAGCAGGCTCCCCACTAAGCAGAGAGCCCGATGCGGGACTCAATCCCAGGACCCTGAGATCATGACCTGAGTCGAAGGCAGAGGCTTAACCCACTGAGCCACCCAAGCGCCCCTCATTCTCATTTCTTAAGAGATGAGCACTGAAATCCCCAAACTAAATTTATTATGTTGAACAGTGAATCACTCTCTGATTTTTAGTGTTTAATTATGTTTTCGTCTAATCTCTCATTTCTGTCCTTCCACTCCCAGGAAGAATGGAAAATCCCAAAGGTATATACTGTCAGACAGATATCATTTCTTTTTTTTTTAAATTTTTTTTATTAGACAGATATCATTTCTAATCTAGGCTCTACATCTCATCAGATGTGTGGCTTAGGAGTGTTATATCATCTCTTCAAATTTTCTTGTCCTTATCGGTGGAGTGGAAAATATTATCTAACCTCACAGTGTTGTCGTAAGTGTTCAGGTCTAGCCCACAGTATTTAGTACAGAAACTGACATGTTGATTTATGGCCAATATGAACTGCCTTTATCTTTGCCTCATGGCTCTCCCTTCCTTCTACCACTTACACTTCCCCTTCAGTTGATCTTCTCCATCTTTTCTTTGATCATCATTGTCTTTCCCTTCTCTTTTCTTAGTCCTTGATGCCTAGTATTAGATTGGACATGCAGTAAGTACTACTGACAGAGCTGGACACTCTTCTATCAGGATGATAAACACCAATGTTTAAGAAAGGACTCCTATTTCTTATATTTATGTATTAGTTTTCTCATTGCTTGCTTGATTCATTCACTCATTCAAATTTGTCTCACACACATTTGCCAACGGCCTCTAATTTGCCTTTGTTTCCTTTTGGGAAGGAAGGTGCATTTTGACATGGGTGCTTCTGGCAAACCTCCCACACTTATACAAAGTGCCCAGCTGAGATATGTGATACATGTCATGCTTCTGCCTGGCTGACCCCAGGTATGTCTCATCCCTTTTAGTTCACTGCACACAACCCTGGCCCGTTTCCAAAACTAATAAAGGCAGGACATTTCTCTGCTGCAGTGATCTCTGTTCAGTCCTCTGCAGCACAGCCTTCCATTCTCTCAGGACATGTCAGTCATGAAGCCCTATTTAATGACCATTTCCATCCTTCTGATCCTGGTTCGTAAGACTCCAGGTAACTCAGGCCTCTCTCAAAGGTTCTGGGGTCTTGCATGTCGTATTGTTTTCTTAGTGGCCTCTGAGATGATTCCCACTCACATACCACAGGCACTACCTATGGCCTTTCTGGTCTCAGATAAGTTGTGAATGTTACTCCCAAGGTCCATCTCCTGTCAAGATCTCCCCTGATTCTGCTCTGCCAAGACAAATTTAAGAGGCTGCTCCTCCTGCTGTTCCTGGCATAGTGGAGTATTGAAGCATGAAGAATTTTAGGTGATGCTGTTGGTAGGAAGGGAGCCTGATGCATGCATTAGATGTGAGAGATTGGATGTAACTTGGGGAGCTATCAGAGGGAACAATGGAAGTTTGGGAGGGAGTGTTGTGGTGGGGATGGTATATGAGAAAGAGAGAGAGAATAATATCAGAAAAATGAGTTGGCACGAGGAGAGGGTGAAAATTCTATTTACAGGATTGGGCTGGACTGATGTTCTGGTGTAATCTTGAGAGAAAATGGGATTTTTTTTTTTTTTAAATGGAGCTGGAAGTGGAGTTGGATAGAACTGAGTTATGGTGAGGGTGGTGGTTGGCTCTGTTTTGAATTGATGCTGTAAATTGGGGATGGGTGGCTTGGCTATTATCATGTTTGTGTTAAATTTTATAACTGAGCCTTAGGTGGTTAGAGAACAGTTGGAGTTAAGTGTTTGGTTTAAGTAGGTGTGTAATCAAACTGGGGATATGTGGGGTTTATCTGGGCAGAGATTGCCTTAGCCTGGGTTTAGGGGTAATTAAGCTTGAGAAAGACAATTTCATTCATCACAGCAGAGCTGTGGCTGTTGAAATGGGGAGAATTAATGCTGCACAAAAAAAATCTGGGGGTGCCTGGGTGGCTCAGATCATGATCTTGGGGTCTGGGGATCGAGCCCCACATTGGGCTCTCTCTTCAGTGAGGAGCCTGCTTCCCCTGTCCCTCTGCCTGCCTCTCTGCCTACTTGTGATCTCTCTCTCTCTCTCTGTCAAATAAATAAATAAAATCTTAAAAAAAAAAGAAAAATATCTGGTAACATTTTCAAGTTCTTAAAAACGTTTCTTGAGTGTGATTTTTCAGGAGCACTGAAAAGCAATAAATGTAACTGTAGGCAGTGAGGAAAGATGAAAGCAGGAGGCTGGGATGTTCTCAGGTGTCTCTCCTCAAAACTTGGCAAGTACAGAGAGACATGGGAGTAGTCTAATCCCAGCCTTATAGAGAACTAAGGTTGTCTCTCCTTTCTTGGGACTGAGTTCAGAATCACTGCTTTTCCCTCTTTCCCTTTCTCCTCCCTCTCCTATTCCTCCTTCCCCCTCCCATCCTCTTCCTACTGCACTTTCTCCTACCCCATATTTCTCACTCTGTATCATCTTCTTTACTTGGGAGACACTTGTTCTCATTCAGTAAAGTTCAGTTTCCACGTTGGAGCGGCCGTAGAAACCACAGGTGGGTTTTAGCGGCCGTAGAAACCACAGGTGGGTTTGCAAGTAACAACAACAAAGGAAGACATCAATCTATGCTTCAAAAGTTGTACATAGTGTTGCTTCCTTAGTAACCATTTAATGCTTTCACCTGGCAGAATTAATGGGCAGGAACTGTTCTGGACAAATTTTCTAGGATAATCAAAGTCATTTTTTTCCTTTCACCACCCCAAACATATGCTTTGGAAATTCAACTGTTTGAAAGCCATGACTGCCTTTTTTTTTTTTTTTAAGATTTAATTTATTTATTTGACAGAGAGAGAGAGAGAGATCACAAGTAGTCAGAGAGGTAGGCAGAGAGAGAGGGGTAAGCAGGCTCCCTGCTGAGCAGAAAGCCCAATGTGGGGCTCGATCCCAGGACCCTGAGACCATGACCTGAGCAGAAGGCAGAGGCTTAACCCACTGGGCCACCCAGGCACCCCTAAAGCCATGACTCTGTCTTTTAAATCTATGTATTCCCAGTGCTGAGGCGAGTGCTTTGCACAGAGTAGGTTTCAGTAAACATTTATTGAATGAGTGAATATATAAATGACTTATACCTAAAATGTAGGTAGGAAGAACCTCAGAAATGAGGTAGGGAAAGATCATGTTTGGGATGCACAGGTGGCAGTGAAATCATGTATTACATTGCTTTTGGCTTTGGATGGAACTGTTAGAAAGAGTCTAGGGCATATGTTTTGTTTTTCAATTTTTGATATTTTAATTTGCTCCTAATACAAGTCCAAAGTGGGAAATGAGCTGGGCAATGTCTATGGGTCAATGTGAGAAAGTCAAGCAGTGTTGTGGCTCTCAATTCAGGCAGGAACAAATGCATATTTTCTGGGACACTTGTGCCAAACACCTTTGCTGTGGCCTCTCCTCAGACCTATCAAATCAGAATCTCTAGAGACTTGATGTGAGTATACTTAACAAGTCTCCAAGTTATTATAAAGTATGACACATTCTTATTAACAGCCTTCTTCACAAACACAGTTGAGATTTTCTGATTTCATGCCAACACTCTCATTCCTATTTCTCACAGTGGGAGACTGGGCACAGAGTACAAAGGGTAGAAGCAAAGCTGATATTTAATAGTTGGTCTCAAAATATGGAAAGAGCCCAGATGTCCATTGACAGATGAATGGTTAAAGAAGTTGTGGTTTATATATTCACAATGGAAAATTACTCAGCCATCAAAAAGAATGAAATCTTGCCATTTGCAACGACATGAATGGAACTAGAGGGTACTATGCTAAGAGAAATAAGTCAATCAGAAAAGACAAATACCATATGATTTCACTCATGTGGCATTTAAGAAGCAAAACAGATGAACATAGGTGAAGGGAAGGAAAAATAAAATAAGATGAATAAAGAAAGGGAGGCAAACCATAAAAGATTCTTAACTCTAGGAAACAAGGTTCCTGGAGGGGATGTGGGTGGGTAGATGAGGCACCTGGGTGATGGGCACTTGAAGTAATGAGCACCAGTTGTTATATGCAACTGATGAATCACTAAATTCTACCCTTGCAATAATACAGTACATTGCTAATTAAATTGAACTTAAAGAGAAAATTTTTTAAAGAATTTAAAAATTAAATTACAAGAAAATCAATCAATAAATCAAATAAAAGCAGGTTTCTGACTTCAGTTTGGAGATGGAGGGATGATCAAAGGTGATGTTAACTTGATGTGAGTATTAGTTTGTGGTGATGCAAAACAATACAGGGTTAGAACACTTGCAGGATTGAGAAGCTAGAAATATCTACCTTTGTTTATTTAGCCACAGTTAGCAGCATCCTTCTGCATCTGCCTTGACCAGTTTCCCATATGGAGAGAGTGAGGGAAAGGTCAGCTTGCCAGATTCTCATTCCTACAAAGAGGAGATCTTGGATGTCCTGGCTTCCATCCACTGCATTTGGGAGAAAATGAAAGTCCACCAGTTCAAATGTCAGCCAGAAGAGTGTGGGTATCACTCTAGCAAGACCCCCTGAGGACCTCCTCCTTTTTAAAGTAGGATGGTGCCAAAATAGAGGTTCCACCCAGCAATTGCACTACTGAGTATTTACCCCAAAGACAGGTGTAGTGAAAAGAAGGGCCATATGAACCCCAATGTTTGTAGCAGCAATGTTCACAATAGCCAAACTGTGGAAGGAGCTGCTGAGATGCCCTTCAATAGACAAATGGATAAAGAAGATGTGCTGTGTAATATATATATATAATGGAATATTACTCAGCCATTAGAAAAGACGAATACCCAACTTTTTCATCAATATGGATGGAACTGGAGATTATGTTGAGTGAAATAAGTGAAGGAGAGAAAGACAATTATCACATGGTTTCACTTATTTGTGGAACATAAGGAATAGCATGGAGGACATTAGGAGAAGGAAGGGGAAAATGAAGGGGGAGAAATCAGAGCAGGGAGACAAACCATATGAGACTGTGGACTCTAGGAATCAAACTGAGGATTTTAGAGGCGAGGAGGGTTGGGGGATGGGTGAGCCAGATGATGGGTATTTAGAAGGGCATGTATTGCATAGAGCACTGGGTGTTATATGCAAACAATGAATCATGGAACGCTACATCAAAAACTAATGATGTACTGTATGGTAATTAACATAATAAAAAATTACTTAAAAAAATAAAAAAGAAAGAGAGACTCCATGATGAGGGTGAGAATTAAAATAGGAAATGCAGTAGTACCATGACGTTGGAACATGGATGAAGGGGTACCATTTTTTACCTCCTTGCTCTGGTTAACCAGCAGGCTGGCTGATGTAGCAGCCCTCCCTGGGCTGGAGTGCCAATTTCTGGGACAGTTCATATACATACCAGTGCCAAAATGCTATGGGATGTCTACCACTAAGGCATTTTCTTTTTTACTTTATTTCTCCTCACATTCTCTGACTTCATCTAAACTTGGAACAATTTACATTCTTTTCAAAAAATTTTCAAAATGTTTTTTACCATGCAGAAATAATGTCAGACTTGCTTATCCAATTTTTATTAATGTGGGTGGGCACTGGAGTCCTCTGCATGCTTAGGAGTACATGAGTACATGGTCTGGAACAGAGTGAGTGTTGATGAATGGGTGTGATATGAGGGGACAGGTGTAAAAGGTCCTGGAGTGCAAAGCTATGGATTTTGGACTATGTATTGATAGCTGAAGAAGTCCTTATACCTGAAGACATCATGCAGGAAGATGCCACTCTGTCCTAGAAATCCTATAATATAGAGAGGCAATGTGACACACAGAGGGAAGTGCATGGGCTTAATATCATAGAGAAAAGAAATAGAATCCTACAGTGGTCAAGTATAAGGTATGGAAATGTGAACAGAACAAGAGTTCTCTGTGAGCCTCAGTGTCTTCATCTAAAGAACAGGGATAACAATAGGTTTTTATGAAGTTTCAATGAGATAACATTTGCAAAATGCCTGACACACAGTGGATGTTGGACATGTGACAGTGATTGCTAGAATTGTTTTCTTTGGCCCCTTTGTCTTTGAAAGCTCCAATAAGTAACAAATACTGTTGATGACTAATATTTATAGAAGGCTAAGTGTCAGGAACTTTGTCATTGGGCATTTTCAGCTGAGGAACCTATATACACATGCACATATCTGGATGACAGATACATAGCTATCAATACTCATGAATGGGTTTTAGCCATATGTGGAAAGTGTGTGGTAGGGGTCTGTACAGTGAGCACATGTATTTATGCTCAAGTGATGTGAATATGGACGTGCATACGTGCCTGTGTGTGCACATCAGTGTGCTGCACATGTTATATGGTATCTGTTTCTGTGGGGCCAATGTACAAACATGAGTGGTACATGTTTGCTCAAATGTTTAGAAGCACAAAGGCATGCAGGGGCTCAAGTATGTGTGCCCTGCCTCAGAGTGGAGCCTGGCTGTCTCTGATAGAGCTCTGTGTGAGGAGCACACATCTGTATGGGCACTTGAAAGCATGTCCAATACATGTTCATAGGAGCTTCCCTTGAAGCCCTGGACCCTCAGGAAAAGAATTTTATATGAACACATTGCTTAATATGTCATTACTTCTTTTTTTTTTTTTTAAAGATTTTATTTATTTATTTGTGAGAGAGACAGTGAGAGAGAGCATGAGCGAGGAGAAGGTCAGAAGGAGAAGCAGACCGCCCCATGGAGATTGGAGCCCGATGCAGAACTTGATTCTGGGACTCTGGGATCATGACCTGAGCTGAAGGCAGTTGTTTAACCAACTGAGTCACCCAGGCGCCCTATTTCATTACTTCTTATACTTATACTTATTATGCACCAGATACTCTCCTGAGCACTCTATATATGCTAAGCTAAACATCACAAATGGTAAGAACTTGGCTCTATTATGACACCCATTGTGAAAATGATGCAGTGATGGGCCTGAGAACTGAACTAACTTGCTTAAGGGTGAGGAGCCATAATGACAGAGCCCAGATTTGAACTGGAGTGTTTTTTACTCTGGATCCTGTTAATATCCTCAGGGCTTGTTCTCTTTAAATCATGCTTCCCCATTCCTATTGTCACTGCTGCAAGGAAACTAAACATCGCTATATTTTCCCCAGGTGGCCTGTTCAGATCCCAGTATGGCAAGAGCCAAGAGCCTTGGATTCCATGTCAGCTTTACCATGGCATGTGCAGAAACACCTGCAGAAAAACTGAAATTCAATACTTAACCTGCCCAAATGATCAAGAGTGCTGCCTGAAATTTTCTGTGAAAACAGCCCGTTCTAACAATGTGAAGGATTATGAACCTGACTCCAAATTGTCAGTTACAAACACTTCAAGCTACTCTAAAATCTGAATATCACCACCTTACTGCCTCCTGGAGGGATTCTTGCCTCATTCTGGAACACCCTTTCCATAAAAATACATTCCATCCCATGCGCGTGTCTTTTATCAGTAAGCAGTCATCACTGGACAGGGGAAGGTTAGGCTGGAGCTGGGAGTTACAGAGTATAGGAAAGGACCCTGGCCAAGAAAGCAAACAGGATTCTAGAACAGCTCCACAGTGCTGAGGGTGCCAAGGAAGGAGGGAAATCACATTTCTGCTCTGCTTTGGTACCACCAAGAGGGTTGTGATTCATTCTGGAGGCTGCGGAAGGATACATGACAACTAGATTGAGTCTGGATGATCCCATGAATAGATAGGGGAGATATCTGAGTTCTCTGAGTAAACACTGAAGGATCTGGACAAGGACTAGAGGATTATCTCTGACATCTAGAGAACCATCCTAGTCCGTTTAGTATGATGTGGTGTCCTCAGGAAGAACCAGAACCAGACAGATGGAGGAGTTACAGAGTATAGGAAAGAAAGTATATAGAACTGAACATAGAAATCTGTTAGACAAATTAAGGCAACATTTTCTAAAGGGTAGAGCTGTTGGAAAGTGGACCAAGCAGGTTTGTCCTCAGCATTCTCCCAGTGTTGAGTTTACAGGACCATTTCTGGGTGTGAGACAGAAATGGTTGTGGTTATGGTGTTAGAGAGGGATTGGAACAGAAGCTGGACACTGTACTCAGTAACCTTTTAAGTTCTTTCATTCCTAAGAATTTAAGGATATTGCTTTTCCACTCCAAACTTAGTCACAACTAATAGTTGACATGCCATGGAATTTTCCTTGTGTTATGTATACTCCTCTTCCATGGCTTATGTTTCATCTCTCCTCCTCTTTGGATCCAAACTTCTAGAACCACTGTTACCAACTAAGTTCTCTATGTTCCAGATTCTTAATCTCACTTCAGCTAAGAGAAATCTGACTTTTGTGTATAACACTTCACTAAAACAGCCCCGGTTTTGCCAATGCCTTCTTTGTTGAAAAACTCAAGCATTCGTCAGGTTTTACCATTTACCACTCTGCCTCTAGCCACTATTTCAACGTGATTTACCTTCCTTGATGCCTTTGTCATGTTTGCCTTGACTTTTCTCTTGAGTGTCCTTTCCTAGTCATTTTTGGGGTTTCTTCTTCTGCCACCTGCCCCATAATGTTTCTTTGTCATCTTGCCTATTTTCTCTTTCACCAGACACTTTACCTGCATTTCCTATTATTAGACAAATGATAATTTCAGCCCAGACCAATGGACCAAAGGCCAGGTACTCACTAAATGACCAAGTTATACAGTTGGATTTTAATTTTCATGGGACTTAGAAGTTTGGTGGGAAAATTTAATAATGTTTATATCTTTGAGATTCACTGACACTCAGATGTATTTGTCAAGCAGGGAATATGGGCTTGGCAGAAGCCAGGTTTCAAGAAGGGACACAAATTTTCTGGCATAAATAGCATGATTAGACAAAACTTTTAATATTTATAAGATAGTATTTGTCCCAGGTTCAGCACAGTAGCTAAAATGTAATATTTCAGACTTTCTATTTTAGCAGTTTGGGTAGAGGGAAGTGATTGTGTAATTCTAGGCATAAAGCACAGATTCCCATTTCTTTGGGTTTTGCATGTTTTCAAGAAAGAAGCATGAATGTGGTCAGAGGGGTTTGTTCCCTGTTCTCCACCACTGCTCAGAAGCTGTGTGATCTTGGGCAAGTTCTGTATTTACATATTCAACCCAGACAACATCTCTGAGGCCCAGACTCCCATACTGGATTATGTATTTGCTAGGTTCTCTTGGGTTACTCAGCCATCACAGACACAATTTCCCAAACTGAATTCCAACTCTGTTTGTCTGGCTTTTCCCTCTTCTTCCCTTTTAAATAATCAACACCTACAATTCACCCTGTTGCTCAATTCAGAAATGTGGACTCATTCTGGATCCCTCAGTTCATCTCAGCTCATCATGTCCAAATCGCTAAAATGTGCTTTTAGTTCCAACTCGACCTGATCTCCATTTAATGATGATATCAGCTTTTGCATAACCAAAAGGAGAGGGTTCACTATTCTTAAAAGTGAAAAAAGTCAACTAATTAAGAAGCCCTTAATGTCTCATTCCCTTGAAAGTACATTTTTACTCTTTTAAGGATCTTCCATGCCATTCACCTTTGCTTTTCTCAACAAGTGATGTGACTTCCTTTGTTCTAATGTGTATTTGTCTGTACTTTGATTGCTATTAGAACTCTTATCAAATAGTGTCTTTAATGTTCACTATTTCAAAAGGTCCACGTCATCCTCCCCAGAAGACCACTAGTTTCTCTCATTGTTCCTTCTCCAGTTTCACTCTCTCCACAGCTCATCAGCACAAGTCTTACAGGGATTTTTAGGTACATTAAATTGTAAGAGAAAACCTGTAATTTTGATGTATTAAACATGAGGTTGGAGTGATTTCAAGCCCCTGCCTGATGGGCATTCTACTTCTTCCTTCCTGAGAAACAATCCTAATAAATGGCAGACATTTATTTTAAACTTTTGAGTCTGGTCATTCTTATGCAACAAGTTGGCATAGTTTGTAAGATCCAAGGAAGTGTGGAGGTGGAGTGCAGGATGTGGACTGAATTCACACATGGCCTTACTTTTAGGTCTTCCTCCGTATTTCCCTTCAAAGGCCCGGAGGTTCCATGCCTCTACACTTGAGCTCAAAATCTTTGTATTTCAGGTAGGGACTATAAACTGAGTTCAACCATGTATTTTGGCTGTCTGTTAACACTTACCACCTATACCTGAGAAAATTCAGGTCTACTCTTTTTTAGGTAAGACTCTACTCTGTGGGGTTGTCAGTCAAATGGTCAAAAAGAAAGTCTCATCTCTCTTTAGCTTATTTTTTTAAAAGATTTTATTTATTTATTTGTCAGAGAGAGAGAGAGAGAGAGAGCACCAGCGGGCAGAGTGGCAGGCAGAGGCAGAGAGAGAAGCAGGCTTCCTGCTGAGCAAGGAGCCCAATGTGGGATTCGGTCCCAGGATCCTGGGATCATGACCTGAGCTGAAGGCAGCCGCTTAATTGAGTGAGCCACCCATGCGACCCTCTTTAGCTGACTTGAAATGACTACAGTATCACTTACTATAATGTGGAATTTCTGGTCAGAGATTATCTCCAAACTCATATTGTTTTCCTGCTTTATTCTTAGGGCAGGATGTTCCAAAATATTTAAGAGAAAAATCTGGAAATCTCCCATTTTGACAGAAAGTAGTCATGATATTTATGGGGAGAAGAAGTTTACAAAAGGAAATAAAAATTCTAAATTCTCTCCTTTATAGGTATATCTACAAGAGGTTGAAATATCGTTAATGAACCCAAAGGGGAGGGAAACCTATAAACCTTTTCAGATACACATAGAATACACATCTCTGACAAAATAATAATAATAATAATAATAATAATAATAGTTTGTATTTGTATTCAAAACCAACCTATTTCCAGAGTCTCTGTATGCTTCCAGATTTTCTACAGATTGACTCCAGATATTCTATGAAACCTGCCTCACTATAAGATTAAGGCTTCAAAACATTCTTACTATATAATTTTTTACTGTTTAAAAGAAATAATAGAACATAGATGCTATTCCATTTAGATTAAATACACTAAAGATGGGGTGCCTAGGTGGCTCAGTTGGTTAAGCTTCTGCCTTTGGCTCAGATCATGATCTCAGGGTCCTGGCATTGAGTCCCACATCAGACTCTCTGCTCATCAGGGAGCCTGCTTCCCCCCTCTCTCTCTGCCTGCCTTTCTGCCTACCTGTGATCTTTCTCTCTGTGTCAAATAAATAAATAAAATATTTAAAAAAATACACTAAAGACTTCAGCAGATTCACTGTTTTATGGAAACAACTCTCTTGTTGTCCAAAAACATAATAGATTAAAAAAGAGAACTTCTACTCAGAGTATGTTTAGGATTATAAAGGTCAAAGGGGTAGAGGAAGTGACTGTATTTTAAACAACAAAAAATGAGTCTAGAAGGAGGCAATGAGTACATTATTAAATACATGTAACGAACAACTGTGCTACATGTAAGGTAGTCTCTATTTTAGAGATCAAATAATTTATTCTTTTCACAGACAAAACAAAACACTGCCCCCAAGCAAAAGTATTTTGGAGTATTACATATGCATTATAAGTTTTTTGAAATAAAGTTATGTTCAGAAAGGTACCATTCTATCAAAAAAAACTGTTAAGAAAAATTATCTAAAATTTGGAAATAAATAAAAGAGATGACTGGTGTCCTTTCAGTGGAGTGCTGAACATGTTCTAGTAGATCCTCCTGGGATTATAAGTCTATTAGAGGTGTGTATAATTAAGTAATTTTCCACTGACTAAGCTATTTAAAAATTTTGTATAGGTAGAGATTAAATCATAGAAAACTGATATAATTGCAAAAAAATTCTTTTTTGAGAGTCGTGCAAACTATTCCCTCCCATAACAATGCAATGGGACAGATGCAATTGTTGTGGTTGGATGCCCTTGTTTTCTGTTTGGTGGGAAAGAGTTCTGAATGTTTTAGTTCATTGCCCTTCAGAATATTAAACAGGTTTACATCTATTTGCAAATTTATTTCAGAGTTCATTGGCTGATTACAATTCATCAGTTTCTCTGAGCCAGTCTTAACATCTTACTGGTTTCTTCATTTTTTATGAGTTGAACAGAATCATTGAAATATTTTAATTTTATGTTTACATGTTACAGGTTTTTAACTTTAAGAACTTTATACTATGCTTTATGTTTCTTCACAATAAAGATACCTATAATGGAAGTATGAAATGTGTGGAATTTGTATTGTGGTTTGGTAATCTTTTGCAAGAAAAGCAGAGTAATACTGACTTTTAGTATGTAACACAATTACATAAATTAAACTGTTTTTAGACTAATAATACATTTTTTCTAGAAGTTATAAAATCATACAGACAATTTAAATTTTGCCTTGATAACAACCAAGCTATAGACCAGTAACTGACAAAGTAGTTGGGCCTCAGTCAGGGTCTCCTCACTGGATAGGACCACTCTGTTGTCAATTTGTCAAGTCTTTCATTTAACAGTAGCATTTTCTGTGTTTGTTTGTTTGTTTTTTCTTTAAGATTTTATTTATTCGTTTGACACAGAGAGAGCACAAGTGAGGAGGAGGGGCAGAGGAAGAAGGAGAAGCAGGCCCTCTATCAAGCAAGAAGCCCGATGTGGTACTAGATCCCGAGACCATGGGATCATAGCCTGAGGCAAAGGTAGACAGACACTTAACCAACTGAGCCATCTAGGTACCCCTTTCTATGTTTTCCTAAAGGAAAATTCTTTTTTTTTTAATTAAAAAAATTTTTTTAAAAGATTTTATTTATTTATTTGACAGACGGAGATCACAAGTAGGCAGAGAAGCAGGCAGATAGAGAGAAGAGGAAGCAGGCTCCCCGCTGAGCAGAAAGCACAATGTGGGGCTCGATCCCAGGATCCTGAGATCATGACCTGAGCTGAAGGCAGAGGCTTTAACCCACTGAGCCACCCAGGTGCCCAAGGAAAATTCTTTTTAAAAATAAGGCCAGAAAGATATTAAGTGGATTTCCTGAATATTTTAGTTTGTCCAGTTTTCATTTATTGTTATTATTATTATTATTATTTTAAGTAGTCTACATGCCCAGCATGGAGCCCAATGTGGGGCTTGAACTCATACCCTGAGATCAAGACCTAAGCTGAGATCAAGAGTCAAATGCTTAACCAGCTGAGCCACCCAAGCACCCCTTAGTTTCTTTTTTATCTTTGAAGCTCCAGCTATTTCCAGAGGGTCTGGAATACAGTTGGTTTTCAGCATGCATTCATGAATAAGTGAAAGAAATTAACAATTTTTCAGCCTTGATTTCTTTGCCTATAAAGTTTTTAAAAATTTACTTTTTATATTAAATTTTTAACATGGAGTTTATTTCCTCTTACGTTTATGAGAGGCAGGAATATAACTGCATTTTCCTGATAAGTAAGCCCAAATTTATAGCTGCTCTTTTTCCCATTGATTTTCCACTTATGTCCATCATATGTTAAAGTTCCCTATATATGTGCTCTATTTCTGGGCTCCCTATTTTGTTCCATCAGTTATTATGATTATTCCTGCATCAATATTTCTCTATCTTAACAACTACAGTCATATAAATAGTTCTAATATATGGGAGGCTAAATCACCATCCTGTTTATTTTCTTTCAGAAGTTCTTGGCAACATTTTTTAATTTTATTTTTAAAATTTTTTTCAGTGTTCCAAGACTCATTGTTTATACACCACACCCAGTTCTCCATGCAATATGTGCCCTCCTTAATGACGACCAACAGGCTCACCCATCCCCCACACCCCTCCCTTCCAAAACCCTCAGTTTGTTTCTGAGTCCACAGTCTCTCATGGTTAGTCTCCCCTCCAATTTCCCCCAATTCACCTTTCCTTTCCTTCTCCTAATGTCCTTCATGTTATTCTTTATGCTCTACAAGTAAGCAAAACCATATGATAATTGACTTTCTCTGCTTGACTTATTTCACTCAGCTAATCTCCTCCAGTCCCATCCATATTGATACAAAAGATAAACTGGAAGTGGATAAAAGACCTCAACGTGAGACAGGAATCTATCAAAATCCTAGAGGAGAACAAACGCAGTAACATCTTCAACATCAGCCACAGCAACTTCTTTCAAGACATGTCTCCAAAGGCAAAGGAAACAAAAGCAAAAATGAACTTTTGGGACTTCATCAAGATCAAAAGCAATGTAAAGGAAACAGTCAACAAAACAAAGAGGCAACCCACGGAATGGGAGAAGATATTTACAAGTGACACTACAAATGAAGGGCTGATATCCAAGATCTATAAAGAACTCCTCAAATTCAACACCCCCAAAACAGATAAACACTTCAAAAAATTGGCAGAAGACATGGACACTTCTTCAAAGAAGGTGTACAAATGGCTATCAGACACATGAAAAAATTCAAATAAAATCAAATTCAAATCAAAACCACATTGAGATACCACCTTACACCAGTTAGAATGCCCAAAATTAACAAGCTAGGAAATGACAAAAGTTGGAGAGGATGTGGAGAAAGAACCCTCTTACACTGTTGGTGGGAATGCAAGTTGGTGCAGCCACTTTGGAAAACAGTGTGGAGATTCCTTAAGAAATTAAAAATAGAGGGGCGCCTGGGTGACTCAGTGAGTCAGCCTCTGCCTTCAGCTCAGGTCATGATCCCAGGGTCCTGGGATAGTGCTCCGCATTGGGAATCTCTGCTCAGCAGGGAGCCTGCTTCCTCCCTTCCTCTCTCTCTGCCTACTTGTAATCTCTGTCAAATAAACAAATAAAATCTTAAAAAAAAAAGAAATTAAAAATAGAGATAGCCTATGACCCTGCAATTACATTACTGGGTATTTACCCCAAAGATACAGATGTAGTGAAAAGAAGGGCCATATGTACCCCAATGTTCATAACAGCAACAGCCACAATCGCCAAACTGTGGAAAGAGCCTAGATGCCCTTCAACAGATGAATGGATAAAGAAGATATGGTGCATATATACAATGGAATATTATGACTCCATCAGAAACAATGAATACTCAATCTTGACCTTTTATCCTCTACACAGTCAAGAGGGTTTTGGAAAGGAGGGGGGTGGAAGGATGGGTGAGCCTGGTGGTGTGTATTAAGGAGAGCATGGAGCACTGGGTGTGATGGGTAATCAATGAATCTTGGGACACTGAAAAAATAAAATAAAATTTAAAAAACCAATTTAGGGGGCACCTGGGTGGCTCAGTGGGTTAAAGCCTCTGCCTTCAGCTCAGGTCATGATCCCAGGGTCCTGGGATCGAGCCCCACATCAGGCTCTCTGCTCAGCAGGGAGCCTGCTTCCTCCTCTTTCTCTGCCTGCCTGCCTCTCTGCCTACTTGTGATCTCTGTCTGTCAAATAAATAAATAAAATCTTTAAAAAAAAACCAATTTAGGAAGAAGTTGTATCTTTACAAAACCATGTCATCAAAAAGAATGAAATCTTGCCATCTGCAATGATGTGGATGGAACTAGAGGGTACTATGCTAAGTGAAATAAGGCAATCAAAGAAAGACAAATACCATATGATTTCACTTGTGTGGAATTTAAGAAACAAAACAGATGAACATAGGTGAAGGGAAGGAAAAATAAAATAAGATGAAAACAGAAAAGGAGGCAAACCACAAGAGACTCTTAACTCTAGGAAACAAACTGAGGGTTGCTGGAGGGGAGGTGGGTGGGTAGATGGGATAACTGGGTGATGAGCATTAAGGAGGCCACTTGAAGTGAGGAGCACTGGGTGTTGTATGCAACTGATGAATCACTAGATTCTACCTCTGAAACAAATAATACAGTATATGTTAATTAAATGGAATTTAAATAAAAATTAACAAAACAAAACTATGTCTTAATGATCAAGGACCATTTGTCCATTTCTTTAGGATGTTTTAAAATTTCATTTTTTCAGTGTTCCAAGATTCATTGTTTATACACCACACCCAGTTCTCCATGCAATACATGCCCTCCTTAATGACGACCAACAGGCTCACCCATCCCCCACACCCCTCCCTTCCAAAACCCTCAGTTCGTTTCTCAGAGTCCAGTCTCTTATGTTCCACAAAGGGTCTTTAAGAACATTTAAAAAAAAATTATTATCACGTTATGTGAGGTACCATAGGATCTTTTAATGACTCCTAGTGGAACCACATCTGAAGACATAGCTCCTAAGTTTGCCAAGGTTAATTAAGAGAAGAACACGTAGGGCTTTAATGGTCAAACTTGGAAGTACATAACATTTCTCTCTTTATACCACTGATGATAATTGCATTGCCAAGAAAACCATAAGACATTACCGAAAATTCTTTGGCTTTCTGAGAATTAGAACAACTCATGGCCACCATCTTTAAGCAGAAGGCAGGCTTTAAAAGCTGCTACCACCTCAAAGGGAGATGTGCTCCCTGACTTCAGATTTGGCCAGGAGGAACACTGGAAGAGATGAAAACTTCTACATAAGTGTCCATAGAGAACAATGACAATAAAGATTTTTTTTTCCCAGAACACTTGTGCCTTATAAATAAAATGTCCCTATTTTTACATTGGTGACTTCTGTCATACCTGAGCTATCTGGATTCAGAGTTTGGATTGTCATGCCAGTGACTGTTGTGTGTCTTCTATTCTTCTCTTTTTTGAGTTTGAGTCTTTGTTGTAGTTGTTTTATCTCTGCGTCATCATTTTATGTCTAGTGTGTGTATCAGGGGAAGGAGCAAAGAACTTGTCTTTTGGTTTATAGGTCACAGTTAAGAGAAAATAATGGTGAAGACTAATTACCTGGAGATCCTGGATTTTTGAGCGGGAGATAGTGAGTGGAGAAGACTCTGGCTTGTCCTCTCAGAGGAGGAGGAGTGTTCTGCACATGGTGGGTGGGGAGAGTGAAACACATATTTGGTAGGCTGGCAAGGAGCAGCTAGGTAATCTTAAATTCATAGGATTTTCTTGTGTTCATAGGAAGACAACACATTCCAGCCTCCTTCATAGTTAGTTAGCTAGAGGTCATGTAACTAGTTCTACCAATGGAACATGGACAAAAATAAAATATGCCACTTCAAGGCCTTGCTCCTAAAAGCTCTGGTGAGTCATCAGCTTTCCCTATCCCCCATACTGTGCAACTGGAAGCAAAGTATTTAAAGATCACATGGCCTCAAAAGGGGAAGAATCAAGATGCCCAATTCACCACTTGGAATCACCATTCCGAGTTGTCTAGGAGAGTCAGCTGACCAGGAATGGAGTGTGGTGTGAGCAAGAAACTAACTTTATTTTCTTGAAGCAATGAGTTTTCAGGGTTATTTGTTGTAGCAACTAGTATTTTTTTTTTTTTTTAATTTATTTGACAGACAGAGATCACAAGTAGGCAGAGAGGCAGGTAGAAAGAGAGAGAGGAGGAAGCAGGCTATCCGCGGAGCGGACAGCCCGATGCGGGGCTCATCCCAGGACCCTGGGATCATGACCCGAGCCGAAGGCAGAGGCTTTAACCCACTGCGCCACTCAGGCGCTCCTGTAGCAACTAGTATTAACAAGCATCCCAATCCGTTATTTTTTAAATGACCCAAGAAGGATATTCCAGGCACTCCAATCAAGGACAAAGAAATCATCCCGCATGGTCTGGTTCACTCCAGATTTCTGACATTCCATTTTTATTTGCAAGTGAGTTCTGTTAAATTGAGATCACCTCAATTTGCACTTTCATGAAGTACTTATCTGTTGGATGGGAGGATGCACAGGGCCTGGCTGGTGGATTTTCTTGGGAGATAATGGAGTTGTTTGGGACAGCCTATGGTTTTTCTTGCTAGAAATTTTACCCTTTGTCACAGACTATCTTTTCTTCCCTCTCTCTTTTTTTATTATGTTCACTTAGCCAACATATAGTACATCATTAGTTTTTGATGTAGTGTTCTACGATTCATTAGTTGCATATAACACTCAGTGCTCATCACAACACATGTCCTCTTTAAGAAAGAGAAAGAGTTCACATGCAAGTGGAGGGGGAGGATGGGATAGGGGAGAGAATCCCAAGCAGGCTCCACACTCCAATTCTCACAATCCTGAGATCAAATCTGAGCCAAAATCAAGAGTCAGACACTTCACCCACTGAACCACCCAGGTGTCCCATGTTTTCTTAACCAAACGTTCAGTATTTTCTGTAGCCTTCATAATTGTTGCAGCTATTTTTTGGTCTCTACTGCCCAGAGGGCAGAAAGGAAAACCAGCAATGACTCAAAGTTATCAATGAACCAATCATAATAATAAATGTAATAATGTAATAATACATGTGAAGAAGGATCTGTAAACTTAACTGTGGTCAATAAACATGATTATGTGTGTAACACATCTAGCCCAGGCCTGATGTATACCTATTTCCTTGTATCTCAGACACATTTTCT
This sequence comes from Mustela putorius furo, assembly GCF_011764305.1. Classification (NCBI taxonomy): domain Eukaryota; kingdom Metazoa; phylum Chordata; class Mammalia; order Carnivora; family Mustelidae; genus Mustela; species Mustela putorius. The sequence continues at coordinate 1,350,264 of NW_025421464.1, read as the reverse complement.
TGCACATTTCAACACTTGTGAAATTCAGATGCACTGTACCATCAATGTTATGAGCACCTTGTTAATCACCACACATTGAAATAAGTTGCAAGTTATATATTTGCTTAATCGCTTTGAGAAAAATAACCAACACTATGGTGTCAGGTCTGGGATCAAGCCCCGCATCAGGCTCCCTGCTCAGCAGGAAGACTTCTTCTCCCTCTCTCACTCCCCTTCTTATGTTTCCTTTCTGTGTCTCTCTGTCAAATAAGTTTTTTAAAAATCTTAAAAAAAATAATTACTGATAGGTGAGGAATTATTATTGCCATTTTGTTGTTTTGTTTTGTAGTTTGTCCCTTTCTCTCATGCTGTCTTTTGTTATTTGGTGATGTTTTTGTAGTAATTTTCTTTGATTCTTTTATCTTTTGTATAGCTACTATGGGGTTTTGTTTTGTTCTTTTTGAGGTTAGTTTGAGATTTGCATGAAATATCTTGTAGCTATGATTATTCATTTTAAGTTAATAACAACTTCACTTTAGCCTCACATAAAAACTTTGTACTTTTATCCCCCTCCGCACATACTTGGTGTTCTTGTAGTCAGAGTTTGCTTCTTTCTACATTGTGTATTCATTAACAAATTTCTGTCTTTTAACTTTTTTCCCCCCAAGATTGATTGATTGATTTAAGTTTTATTTTACTTTTTCAGTGTTCTGAGATTCATTGTTTATGCACCACACCCAGTGCTGCATGCAATACATGTCCTTCTTAAAACCCACCACCAAGTGACGCCTGGGTGGCTTAGTGGGTTAAGCCTCTGCCTTCAGCTCAGGTCATGATCTCAGCATCCTGGGATTGAGTCCCGCATCGGGCTCTCTGCTGGGCAGGGAGCCTGTTTCCTCCCCTCTCTCTCTGCCTGCTTTTCTGCCTACTTGTGATCTCTGTCTGTTAAATAAATAAATAAAAAAATTTAAAAAAAAAACCCACCACCAGGATTTACTTATTTATTTGAAAGAGAGAGCAAGCATGTAATCAAGTGCCAAGCAGGGGGAGGGGCAAAGGGAGAGAATTTCAAGCAGACCCAAAGCTTGGGGCCTGAGGTGGGGCTCAATCCCACAACCCTAAGATCATCCTGAGCCAAAATCAAGAGCTGGATGCTCAACTGAGTGAGCCACCAAGGCACCCCTCTTTAAACTTATATATTACAGTTTACATTAATTTATGGACCTCTTTAGTTTTATATTATTTTGTATTTGTCTACATATTTAACTTTACCAGTAAAATTTATGCTTTCACATTGCTGTTTAGTGTGTTTTCATTTAAATTGAAGAACTCCTTTAAGCATTTCTTGTAAGGCAGATCTAGTGGTGACAAACCTTGTTGGTTTTTCTTCATCTGGGAAAAACTATCTCTTTTTCACTTTTAGAGAATAGTTTTGCTGGGTATAGTATTCTGGTAGCAATGTGGGCTCTGGGCAGTTCTATTGGCTAGAGTTAGCTTTAGTGAAAACTGCAAGGATCTTCAGTGGGAAAAGCTTCAGGTGTTTTCATTGGCAGTGAGGGCTGCTTAATTCCTTGGGCAATGGGTTCTGGGGTCCTTCTTTCCCTTTCCCGTGCAGATGGAGGTAGCTGCTGAGGAGATCCCTTTTGTTGCTGAGGTCTGCTAGGCTGTGGGATGGCGTAATGCAGGTTAAATGCTTCCTACGCTTTTCTATGCAGGTATCTTTGGTTTTTGTGCTCCACTGAATTGTTGTAGCTTTTCCATTGTACTCTTGTGCTCCCCCAGAGCTATTTGTATCAGTGGAAACTTATTAAATGTTGTTGTTGGGGGATGAGTACTGGGATTTCCTACTTTGCCATCTCCCTACATTGCTCCCTGACTTTTATTTTTTATCTTCCATCTTTTCCTCCCTTTCCCACCACTCCCATTTCCCCTCCTATATATTTTTTTCCTTTCTTTTGTTTCAATGGCTAGTATAGTGCTAGATAAACATTAAGTATTACTGATTAATGTGATATACTCCTAACAGGAGTATAAAGAAATGTATTTTTTAAAGTTTCTTTTTTCCCTTATAATTATTAGATTTTTTTCATTATTTAGTTTACTGATTTTTTTCATTATTAGTTTATCAATTTGTCTTGTGTAAAATACAAACTGGCTCTAATTTTATTGTCTCTTACTGGGAAGGAAGGCCCACCTTTGTGTGGGAACTGGCAAGATCCTACATTCACACAGAGTGCCAAGATGAGATAAATAATACAGGTTATCTTTCTGCCTGGCTGACCTCAGACATATCCTATCCTTCTTAATTCACTGCCCACACCCTGGCCTACTTCTGAAACTAATAAAGCAGGACATTGCCTTGTTGAAAAGATATCTATTCTGTTCTCTGTGTGTGCTCTTCATCCTCATTGAATCAGTCAGTTATGAAGCCCTATTTAATGACCATTGTCATCCTTCTAATCCTGGTTCCTAAGATTTCAGGTAACTCAAGCTATTTTCAAAGATTCAGGGGTTCTGCATATGGTTTTGCAATTTTGATTACTTGGTATAAGACAGCTTAGAGATGTTAATCTCAAGTTTTTATCATTCTGGTGCTCCTGGATAGAGTTTCTCCAACAGAGTATTGGACATAGAGCATATTAGGGTAGCAATATCATTGGGATGACAGATTGAGACATGGTTTAGGTGTGAGGAATGGAGTCCAAGTTGAGGATTTATAGGATCCATCAAGTGGTTACTTTGGAGACTGGGACATGAATTGTGCAGAAAAAACAGGACCTTTTGGTTGGGATAATGGTAGAAAAAGAAATAGTAATTCAGTGGGAGTGAGTAATTGTATTTATGAGATCAGGTTGGGCTGATGGTTTAGGATACACTGGGCTGGGATTATTTGTGGTTGAATGAATCTTGCAGTTAAGTTGGGTGAAGGTGAGAATTGAAGTAGATGGAATTTCCATGTGGACTGGTTGTTTTGTTAAAGCTAGATGTTGGTGTTGGGTGTCTTCATTAGTGTTATGTTTGTCTTGGGATAGGGGATTGAGTGGCATGGATGGAAGTAGACCTGGGGTTTGGAGTTAGGTTTTGTCAAATGTTTCAAGGAGACTAAATGTGAGGTTGAAATGGATAGAATTTGTATCAGGCTAGAGTAGAGGCTCTTTGGACCTGAATGAGACATCTGAGTTGATCACAGCAAGGCTGTTATTAAAATGGCAATCAATTGGCTCTGGATTAAACATATCCAATGTCCTTTTCCCATTTTTCAAAGACTTCCATAAATGTTACTCTCATGGACTATAATAGCCCTACATGTAAGAAAAGACAGTGCAGCTAAATGAAATCAGGGTGCTCAAATGTTTCCAGATCTCTTCAAATCTTGGCATTTAAAGTAAACACACACATCAGAATACAACAAAAGGCAAAAAAAAAAATCAGAGAATCTTTAACCATCCCTATAGAAAATCAAGGTTGTTGCTTGGGTTTAAACTCAGTTACCTTGTTTAGTTTTTCCTATTCTTCTTCCCCCTTTGGTTTTCCTCTTCTATCATTCTTTCCTCATTACCACTCGTTCCTTCTTGCTTTCCATCTTCCTATCCTCCTCCCCTTCCTTGACCTATTTCCTATCTCCCTGTTCCTTAAGGTATACTTGTTACCATGCTCGGTAAAACACTGGAGTAGTTATGGTCACTGCAAGTGGGTTTACAAATAAAAGGAAGGCAAAATTTCATGCTTCAAAGATTATGAATGTTTCCGCTTCCTTAATGACTTTAAGATTATTTAACATGTCCATCTGAAATAATTCATTGCCAGGAATTATCTTTAATTTAAATATAATTAAAATACAGTGTTATATTAGATTCAGGTGTACAACATGATTCAACAATTCTATGCATTTCTCAGTGCTCATCAAGGTATGTGTACTTTTTTTCTTAAGATTTATTTATTTATTTGTCAGAGAGAGAGAGAGAGAGATCACAAGTAGGCAGAGAAGCAGGCAGAGGCAGAGAGAGAAGCAGGCTCCCCACTGAGAAAGGAGCCCAATGCGGGACTAGATCCCAGAACTCTGGGATCATGACCCGAACTGGAGGCAGCTGCTTAACTGACTGAGCCACCCAGGTGTCCCAAGATAAGTGTACTTTCAATTTCCAATCCCCTTTATCTATTTTACCCACCTCCCCTTTTGCAACTACCTGTTTATTTTCTGTATTTAAGAGTCTGTTGCAACTACCTGTTCATTTTCTGTACTTAAGAGTCTGTTTTTTTCTTGAGAGTCTCTTTATTTTTCATTTGTTCAATTTGTTTCCTAAATCCCATGTAAGAGTGAGATCATATGGTATTTGTCTTTCTCTGACTTATTTCACTTAGCATTATACCCTCTAGGTTCTGCCATGTTGCAAATGGCAAGATCTCATTCTCTTTTATGGCTGAGTAATATTCCATTGTGTATATATATGCATACCATGTCTTCTTTATCCATTCATCTTTTGATAGACACTTGGGTTTCTTCCTTATCTTAGTTATTGTAAATAATGCTGCAGTAAACCTAGGAAAGCATATATCTTCTTGAATTAGTGTTTTCATTTTCTTTGGGTAAATACACAGTAGTGGAATTACTAGATCATATGGTATTTCTATTTTTAACTTTTTAAGGAGGCTCCATACTGTTTTTCATAGTGGCTGCAGCAATTTGCATCCCAACAGCACAGGAGGGTTGCCAGGAACTATTTTGAACAATCTCTTCCCATAACAAAATCAAAGACATATACATACATATATATGTAATATATATGTATATATAACATATATGCATATGCATGCTCTGGATGGAGTTCTTAGAAAAAGCACATTGCAGGTTTTTGGTTGTTGATGTAGTTGTTATTTAATTTATGACCTGTTAAATTGATCTTAAAAGACAGATTATATAGTGAGGATAAGTGGAGCAATATCTAATATGAGTGTTAGGTCAGGATTTGGAAGAGTTGAGAAATTCACATCTAGTAGAGGTTTATTATAGTGGGGGGGCACTCTTGCAAAGCATCCTTCCTTTGGCCCTGACTTTACTTGTGATGAATTTACTTTTTCCTTTCTGATTTAGATGGCTTCTATTTCTTTTTCTTACCTAATCACTGTTGCTAGGACATCTAGTACTATGATGAATAGAAGCAGTGAGAGTATACACTCTGTCTTGTTCAGACCTTAGCAGGAAAGCTTTCAAACTTTCACTATCCAGTATGATGCTAGCTCTTGGATTGTTATACATGGCTTTTATTATGGTGATGTATATTCCTTCCATACCTAATGTCTTGAGAATTTTTATCATGAAAGTATTTTGAATTTTGTCAAATAATTATTCTATTTAGACAATCATATGATTTTTATCTTTCATTTTATTAATGTAATGGATCTCACTGATTTGCATATGTGGAAATGTCCTTGCATCCCAAGGATAAATCCCACTTGATCATGGTGTGTGATCCTTTCACTGTGCTGTTAAATTTGGTTTGCAAAGATTTTGTTCAGAACTTTTGCATCTGTATTCACCAGGGTTCTTGGCCTGTAGTTTCATTTGCTTGCAGTGTCCTTAACTATCTTTGGTATCAAAACAAGGCTGGACTCATAAAATGAACACGGGAGTGTTTTCTCTCCTCTTTGATTTTTTGGAAGAGTTTGAGAAGTATTGGTGTTAATTTTTCTTTGAATGCTTGGTGGAATTAACCAGTGAAATCATCTAGTCCTGGGCTTTTTTTAATTGAGAGGTTTTTAATTACAGATTCAATCTCTTTACTCATTACTAGTGTTCAAATTTTTTATTTCTTCATGATTCAGCCTTAGTAAGTTGGATGTTTATAGGTATTCATCTAATTTTTATAGGTTATCTAATTTTTTGGCATGTAATTGTTCATAATGGTCTCTTATGATTCGTTGTATTTCACTTCTGTGAGTTATAATTTCTTTCTTATTTTATTTATTTATTGTTCTTTCTTTTTTTCTTACTTATTCTGGCTAAGGGTTGTCTATTTTGTTTATTTTTTAAAAAACAGCTAAGATTTGCTGACCTTTTCTTTTTTTTTTTAAAGATTTTATTTATTTATTTGACAGAGAGAAATCACAAGTAGATGGAGAGGCAGGCAGAGAGAGAGGGAAGCAGGCTCCCCGCTGAGCAGAGAGCCCGATGCGGGACTCGATCCCAGGACCCTGAGATCATGACCTGAGCCAAAGGCAGCGGCTTAACCCACTGAGCCACCCAGGCGCCCTTGCTGACCTTTTCTATTGCTTTTTTCTGCCTCTATTCCATTTGTTTCCATCTGATTTTTGTTATTTCCTTACTTATGCTAATTGGGTGTTCATGTTACACTGTTTTTTTCACAGGGAAATTATTTCTTTCTGAACTGGGTTGCATGAGCTTGGGGGAAGGTGATGGGGATAGTGTGGCTCCATCTTTCCTACCCTCCTCAATGGATTTTTTCTCATTTTTGTGCTTCACCAATGTTCTGTAATTGTTCACCTGAAATCCACTGACTCTTAGGAAGGTATTTTTGTGTGTAGGTAGTTGTTCAACTGATGTTTTGTTTTGTTTTAAAGGTGGGGGGCAGTAGTAGAAATTCCTTTGTCTGCTGTTAAACCTCTGCCATGACTTTCATTTCAGTTGTTGTATTTTTTGGCTCTAGATTTTCTATTTAATTCTTTTTTCATAATTTCTATTTCTTTTTTGATATTTTAATTTTGTTCATGTGTCATTTTCCTGATTTTCTTTAGTCATTTGTCCATGTTCTCCTTTAGTTCATTGAATATATCTGAGACAGTTGTTTTAAAGTCTGTTCAGTAAGTCTGAGGCCTGTTTCTTCAAGCTAAGTTTCTGGAGATTTATTTTGTTTCTTTTAGCTAGACATGTTTCCCTGTTCTTTGCACGACTTGTGTTCTTTTTCTGGAAAAGTGGTCATTTGAAAAACAGTTCCCTCTCCCAGTCTTTACATACTGGCTCTTTCAGAGGTAGGCTTCACTGATCTTGTGAAAGCTCAACGTCTTCTCAAGCATTTTCCAGGAATGTGTCCTCTCTGGGCCTGTGCATGTGCTTCCCCCAACCCCAACTATACATGCTGCTTTTAAGTGCCTTAATTTCTGTTAGAAACTTACACCTGTTTATTTTCAAGGCCTTAAGTGTTCTATTGTATTCCTCTTTCCATAATCGCTTGTCCTGAGTCTCCCATGGGACTACTGTACCCTGGAACTCTCACAAGTCACAGTACTTGCCACTGCTTCAGCAGTCTCCAAACTATAATCCAAACTGTGCCTCCATTCTTGTCAAATGCTCTGAGTCAAGCAAGGCAGAAATGAATTCCTCAGGTAGCCCTGACATAAGCCAGAATACTGGAAGAAAATTTCACTTTTTTTCTTCCATGCTGAGAGAGGAGCTGGGAATTGGGTGTCTTCCTCCTTGCACCAAGGAATGGATGGAGCAAGAGTGAGCAAAAATTCCACAGATGTTCCTACCATTCTGAATGTGGCTTTTTCTCGTTTAGGTGTTCCATCTATTGATATAACTACTTAACTGGTTTCTAGAATTCCCACAAAGCTACTTTGTTCCACATAAGGCTTATTTGGTGTTTCTGTGGGGGAAATGAGGGACGGAAGCTTCCTAGTCTACTATCTTCCTGATGTCATTCCAGACTTCTGAGTCATATAGACCAGAAATCAAATCTTGGCTCACTCTTTTTCCACTATGGGGACATTAGCAGGAACATGGTCTCTTTGTGCTTTAGTTTTCTTATTTGAAAAATGAAGATAATGACAGCATGCTGTAAATTTTCATTAAAGTAATGTATAAAATTTCTCAACATAAGTAGTTTTTAATATTTTATAGTAGTAGGGCCACCTGGGTGGCTCAGCTGGTTAAGCATCCCACTCTCGATCTGGACTCAGGTCATGATCTCAGGGTTGTGAGATCGAGCCCCAATATGACAATGGGCATTGTGCTCAGCAGGGAGTCTGCTGGCTGGTCCCTCTCTCTCTACTTCTGCCCTTTCCCCACTTTTGCATGCTCACATGCATGCTGTCTATGTCTATCTCTCAGTAAATAAATAATGTTTAAAAAATATTTGATAGTAGTCATTTTCTTTCCAAAGAGCTTTTTTTTTTTTTTTTTTTGAGATGCCCAACTGTTTCTAACAAGTAATTCTCACAGAATGATAGCTGTATCACTAAAAGATTTTCAGGCAGGGCTTGTATACACATGTATATATCTGAGTAACTAGTTTGTTGGCCTGTGCTTTGATACATGGTTGTGAATGCACAACTATGGGGGTATCCATATGTGTGTGATAGTGGATCTGTGAATAAACTGAGTTGTATACATGCCAATGTGCACACTGATACACAATACCTGTTGGGGGGCGAAGAGGGTTTCACCTGTAGTACATATTTATTATTTCAAAGCATGGAAACACTGATAAACATGTGCACCAATATGTGTGTGTCCTGCCTTACAGCAGAAGCTAGCTATCTCCAAGGAATTGAGCATCAGAAGCACGTATCTGTTCAGGTAAATGGGAACTTGCCCAACAAGTACTCACAGAGGCAAATTTTGTAGACATAAATTCTCAGGAAAATACCACTAGTAATAAGAGAAATAGGAACAACATCACCAATAACTACAACAAAGGCTAATGTGTAGTCACCTCTTACTAAGTGCCAGACACTATTCTAAGTACTTTAAATATATTAATTCACTTAATAATCACAACAATCTTAAGAAGTAGTCTCTATTATTATTTCCATTGTACAGATGGAAATGAAGGGGCAGAGAGCTGAAGTTACTTGTCCAAAGAACAAGATCTAGTGAAAAAGAGAGCCCAGGTTTGATTCTAGAGGACTTTGATCTGAGCTCTGTGCACTTCACATTCTGTCTTCTGTGATCATGTTTGCATAGAGACTGACCATAGCCATATCTTTCTCAGGAAGCATGAAAAAAACAGTCAAAAAATCGAAGATAGAACCTACAGTTAAATGTCACCAAGGCTATGGAGTTTGCAGAGAATATTGCAGACAAGATGAAACTGAAGTTTACCTCTGTCGAAAAAAAGGAAAGTGCTGCGTTATCACCGATTCAATCAACACTACTCATGTAGGAGTAGAGGATGAAGTTTGGTGGTCGAAAACAATCACCACAAGTATGCCTTATTACTGAAGGCCCTCAACAATCTCCCCTCCTGGAAACCCTCCTGTCAAATATTTTCACTATAAAATTGCATTCTAGTCTCCCGTGTCTGTGTTTTATTCTATGAAGATTCATGATTGGAAGAGGGAAGCTAGGTAGAAGCCACAGAATTTGACAAAAGGCACCAGTCAAAAAAGCAACTAAAATTCCGAGATTGTTCAGTAGATTCAGAGAGTTCAAAGGAAAGGAGATTATATTTTACTTTGCTTGTTTACCACACAGAGTGAAAAAGACGTGAGCACGCACTTCACAAAATTGAGTATCTAAATGGCTACTAAACATAGGACAGGGTGTCAATACACAGTATCTATCAAGGAAAAGCCAAAGAAACCCATATGCCCAAGTGGCTGAACACAAGATAATTCCATATGTTGGTAAGAATATGGAGAGACTAGGACCCTCTTATACTACTAGTAGGGATATAAATGAAAAATTGAAGATATGAATTCTATATGCTTTACTATTTTTAGCATATACATAACAGAAATTAATACATATTTCACCAAAAGACATACAAGAATGTTCATAGAAGGATTATCTTAACTCTAAAGCATGTCAACAAGAGAATAAATATACTGTATTGCAAAGAAAATAAGACTATTTCTCCACACAACAAGGATTAATCTCAAGAACACAATGATGCATGAAGAAAGCCATGATTCCCTTCAAAAATAAGAAAAATTTTTTATGACATTAGAAATCAGGATAGTGATAACTTTTGCAAGGGAAAATAAAATGAACTTCCATAATACTGGTAAAGCTCTATTTTTTTATTATGTTCAGTTAGCCAGCATATAGTACAACATAAGTTTTTATTTTAGTGTTCAATGATTCATTAGTTGTGTATAACACCCAGTGCTCATCTCAACATGTGCCCTCCTTAATACCCATCATCTGTTTACCCCATCCCCTGACCCCCACTCCTTTCTGCAACCCTCAGTTTGTTTTCTGGAGTCCAGAGTCTCTCATGGTTTGTCTCCCTCTCTGATTTCCTCCCATTCAGTTTCCCCTCCCTTCCCTTGTGGTCCTCCAGTCTATTCCTTATGTTACACATATGAGTGACACCATATGATAATAGTCCTTCTTGGCTTGACTTATTTCATTTAGCATAATCCCCTCCAGTTCCATCTAGATCAATGCAAATGGTGGGTATTCAACCTTTCTGATGGCTGAGTCATATTCCATTATACATATGCACTACATCTTTATCCATTTGTCTGTTGAAGGGCATCATGGCTTCTTCCACAGTTTGGCTATTGCAGACATTGCTGCTATGAACACTGGGTGCATGTGCCCCTTCTTTTTACTACATCTGTATCTTTGGGGTAAATACCAAGTAGTACAATTGCTGAGTCATTGGGTAGTTCTATTTTCAATGTCTTGAGGAAACTCCACTAGCCATCAGGGAAATACAAATCAAAACCACAATGAGATACCACCTTAAACCAGTTAGAATGGCCAAAATTAACAAGACAGGAAACAAGTGTTGGTGAAGTTGTGGACAAAGGGGAACTCCCTTACACTGTTAGTGGGAAAGCAAGCTGGTAAAGTTCTATTTCTTGGCCAAAGTAATGGTTACATGGGCTTGTTCATTTTGGATAATTCATCAGACCATATACTTAAGACTTTTGCACTCTTCTATAGACAAGTTATACTTCAATTAAAATGATTATTTTAAAAAATTACCTAAGGGATTTAGGATTATGGCCAGAATTCTCTGCAAAGGTACTCAAACCATGCCGACTTCCAATTGTTATAGCCCTATTCTCTAAAGGCATGATTTTTTTTTTTTTCCTGAAACTTCTCAGTATGCAAGTTAGCCACATATTGGTCCAGGAGAGGGAGACTTTGTCCTATATCTTTTCAGTTAGGCTAGGCTCTGCAAAAGTAACAAACCCTGAAATCTCAATATCAAAGATTTATTTATTGCTCAGAAATTCAGGCCCCAAAGTGAGTTGTTAATAATAATAATAATAATAATAATAATGTATTCATTAACATGAAGATCTCTAAAGGAAATTCTGCCACTACTGAAGATGGAAAAAGGCTACAAATTCTTCCCCACTCTGCACTGATTCCCCTCCAATGGAGTGTTGCAGAGTCTCTCATTAAGAGGTAGAGCCTTTTTGCCACCACTTGACTGTGGGCTTGGCCATGTAATTTATTTAGGCCAATGGATGTTAGCAAAAATACTGCAAACATAGGCTTGAAAAATTCTCATGCTTTGGTCTCAACCTATTGCTGCACTTGTGATCCTGAGAGTCTGCTCAATTGATGAGCTCAAACCAACTTGCTGGAAATTGAAAAGCTATGTAGAGGAGAACTAAGGTGCCCTAAATGACATCCAATCAAACGTCAGATATATGAATAATGTTATCCTAGATCATCAAACAACTCAACAACCAGCTGAACACAAACTTATGTACAGCCCAATAGAGATCAGTCAAGCTTGTCCACACCAGAAGAACTGCCAAGTCAATGCACAGAATTATGAGTGAAATAGAATGATCTATTCAAGCCTCTAAGTTTTATGGTGCTTTTTTATTCAGGAGATGTTAACTGATACATTGACCTTGCAACTGCCTGTTGGAAAATCAGCATTGGAGATTTTGATCCTGTCTACACATTTCCACTGGGGGACAGGAAGATGCTAATCCTAGCTGTTAGTTATTCTATTAGGTGCCCCCCTAATATTTGTGGATAGAGAAAAAGAACAAATGGAAACAACAGTGCTGGAATACCCAATAGGCATTATAAATCTGCCTTAGAGCATGAGCAGAGACATCAAGAATGAAAAAAATGGGAAAAAAAACAATTATTTTTTAGAGAAAATATGTAATCGTTTGTCATTTAAAAAAGGTATAAAAATTCATGATGGACATTATTAGGATTTTGTTGTACTTCCTTGCATTTCCCTTTAGATGAATATTCTTACCTTGAGTTATAATCATCTCAGCTGATTATGAGATGTGGTTGGAGTCTTCAGAGATCTTGATCAGGGTCAGAGTGACATGATAGAATGGCAGCAGATGAGGTCATGCCCATGGCACACACTGTTCTTCAACAGTCCCATTTGTTCTATTGGTACCTAGAAGGTAGTATCTCAGTCTCTCACAGTTAGGTGGAACAATAAGTCTAATTCTGAGCTGTGGAATGTGGGGAGAAGTGACTTCAAGGCCAGGATTCTAAAATCTTCCATGACATACCATGATGTGGTTCCATTTTATTTTTGCTTCTGTTGCCTGTGGTTTGGGCGTCAAATCCAAGAAATAATAGCTAAGACTAATGCCATGAAGTTTTCCCCTATGTTTTCTTTCAGAGTTTTACAGTTTGAAGCCTTGATTTTAAATGTTAAGACTATTTTGAGTTAATTTTTGTGTCTAGTCTAAGAAAGGAGTCCAACTTAATTCTTTTGCAAGTAGATATCCAGTTATTCTAATATAATTTATTGAAGAGACTGTTCTTTCCTCATTGTCTAGTCTCAGCACTCAGGTCAAAGATCAGTTTTTCTTCATTCCTTCCTTAGTTCATTTTTAGTGTATAGAAAGACAACTGAATTTTGTATATTGATTTTGTATCCTGGTTTTTCTTTCCCTGCTTTCAAGATTTTCTCTTTGTTTTTTTCCTTTCAAAAATTTAATCATGATGATTATGATTTGTTTAGGTGTGAATTTATCCTACTTGGGAGTTTACTAAACTTGTGTAATATGTACATTGATGTTGTTCTCATTGTTTTAGTAAAATTTAAGAAGTTTGTTACCATTAATTCTTCAAATATTTTTTGTCTTTCTCTCTCCTGTCTCCTTCTGAAGCTCCCATTACACATATATTGATAATATTCATAGTATCCCACAGATCTTCAAGGTGCTATTCATTTTTCTCATTTTTTTTCTCTCTGCTCTTCAGACTGAATAATCTCTATTGAACTACCTTAAAGTTCACTGATTATTTCATCTTCCAGATTAAATATTCTGTTAAGCCCCTGTAATGTATATTTAATTTCAGATATTGTATGTTTCCAGTCCAGAATGTCTATTTGAATTTCTATTTAGTTCTTTTTAAAAATTTTCTATCATTTCATCTATATCACAATTTGATAAGCTAGTATCATATATTTATTTTGTTATCATTATATTTTATGTTAATTCTTTAAGTGGTTTCTTTTAGTTCTTGAAATATTTATTTGAATTGCACTGAAGTCTCTCTTTGCTAAGTCCAATATCTTACCTACTGTATTCGTTTTCTATCAGTGCTGCAATAAATTACAACAAATTTAGTGACTTAACGCATCAAAATTTATTATTTTACAGCTCTGTATCTTAGGATCCAAATGAGTCTCGTAGGGCTGAAATCAAAGTGCTGGCAGGGCTGAATTCTTTACTGAAGGGGATACCTGTTTCCTTGCCCTTTCCAGCTTCTAGAGGCCTTCTACGTTCCTCAGCTTCTGGGTCCTTTCTTCCATCCTCAAAGCCACCAACACCGGGTCTTATCATATCATTCTATCTCCTTTTTCTGCCTTCCACTTCCGTATTGAAGGGCCCTATAATTCATTGTTGAGGAGAGGATTTGCTGAGCTTCTCATTCAGCTCCTCTGGAAGTCTCACATCCAATGCAGATATCAGAAAGAATATGTTTATGTCTTTCTAAATCCTGCATTTAAACAGAAGTTGATCAATTCAGTATTCAGTCATCAGATGTTATTTTTATATGAGATGATTGAATTGTCACTGGTGTTTATAATTAAGTATATGAAATTAAACAGGTACATTAATACTTTATTGTTACCTATCATTATTTTCATATCTTTTTTAAATTTAAATTCAATTAGCCGGGGCACCTGGGTGGCTCAGTGGGTTAAGGCCTTTGCCTTCAGCTCAGGTCATAATCCTAGGGTCCTGGGATTGAGCCCTGCATTGGGCTCTCTACTCAGCGGGGAGCCTGCCCCCCTCCCCCGCCTGCCTCTCTGCCTACCTGTGATCTCTGTCTGTCATATAAATAAATAAAATCTTTAAAAAAATAAATTCAATTAGCCAACATATGGTACAATATTAGTTTTTGATGTAATGTTCAATGATTCATTAGTTGCTCTGACACCCAGTGCTCATCACATCACATGCCCTCCTTAATGCCCATCATCAAGTTACCCTGTCTCCCTAGTTACTTCCCTTTTCAAACCCCTCAGTTTGTTTGGAGTCAAGAATTTTTCATGGTTTGTCTCCCTCTCTGATTTCATTTCACTTTCCCTCCCTCCCCCTATGATCCTCTGTGCTGTTTCCTATGTTCCACATATGAGTGAAACCATATGATAATTGTTTTTTCTGCTTGACTTCTTTCACTTAGCGTAATACTCTCTAGCTCTATCCATGTCAATGTAAATGGTAGGTATTCATCCCTTCTGATGGCTGAATAATATTCCATTGTATATATGAACAACATCTTTTTTTTTTAAAGATTTTATTTATTTATTTGACAGACAGAGATCACAAGTAGGCAGAGAGGTAGGCAGATAGAGAGAGGGAGGAAGCAGGATCCCTGCTGAGCAGAGAGCCTGATGTGGGGCTTGATCCCAAAACCCTGGGATCATGACCTGAGCCGAACGAAGGCAGAGGCTTAACCCACTAAGCCACCCAGGCGCCCCGAATCACATCTTCTTTATCCATTTGTCTGTTGAAGGACATCTTGGCTCCTTCCACAGTTTGGTTATTGTGGACATTGCTGCTATGAACATTGGGGTGCATGTGCCCCTTCTTTTCACTACAGCTATATCTTTGGGGTAAATACCCAGTAGTGCAATTGCTGGGCCATAGGGTAGCTCTATTTTCAACTTCTTGAGGAGTCTCCATGCTGTTTTCCAGAGTGGCTGTACCAGCCTGCATTCCCATCAACACTGTAAGAGAGTTCCCTCATATCCTCATCAACTTTTGTTGTTCCCTGTCTTGTTAATTTTAACCATTCTGACTGGTATGATGTGGTATCTTATTGTAGTTTTGATTTGTATTTCCCTGATGACAAGTGACGTGGAGCATTTTTTCATGTGCCTATTGGTTATTTGCATGTCTTCTTTGGAGTAAATTAATTTAAATGCAAATCCACTAAACACTCCAATTAAAAAATATTATTTCCAAGTTGGATAAGAAATAAAGCTCAACTACATGCTGCTTACAAGAAACATGCTTAACTATGAGGATACAAGACTTTAAAAAAAAAGATATTATTTATTTCTTTGATACAGAGAGACACAGCAAGAGAGGGAACAGAGGCAGAGGGAGTGGGAGAGGGAGAAGCAGGTTTCCTGCTGAGCAGGGAGCCGGATGTGGGGCTATATCTTAGAACCCCGGGATCATGACCTGAGCTGAAGGCAGCCAATTAAGGACTGAGCCACCTAGGTGCCCCAAGACAGGATATTTTATTCCATCTTGGTCACAGAGAGTCCCTTCCTGACTTTAAGATTCTATGATCTTGTTTACGTTCAGCAAGGAAACACTATGGCCTAACTGGTAGCAATTAGTGCAGATACCAGACATTAGCTGTGCTTTTACTTTCTGAGTGCTGACCAAAAAGGAAAAACAAAACAAAACAAAACAAAACCTACCAAATGATACCATTGAAAGAAAGAAAAGGCAAGTCAGAGGATTGAAGAAAATATTATAATATATATGCTTATAATCTAACAAAGAACTCATACCTAGAATATAAAAAGGACACCTACAAATCAATAAGAAAAGAGACACAACCCAGGAGAAAAGACTTGAACAGATATTTCACATAAGAGAGTAATCAAGTGGTTAATAAATACATGAAAATGTGTTCAAGTTAATTTCTACATCAGGAAAATGCAAATTGTAGCCATAATGTGATACCCCAGTACAGTTACCAGGTGGTTAAATTGAAAAGGTATACAATAACAAGTGTAGGCAGAGATGTGTAGCAACTAGAACTCCCATTGTGGTGGGAATATAACTGGTTCAGCCAAATTGGAGAACTGACAATATCTACTAAAGATGACCAATTATATGCCTGTGATCTACTGTTAGTAGATACATCCTCAGCAATAAACAATATGTATGTATTTCACTGTAAAATATGTTCCAAGGATGTTTCTAGTAGTATAATTTCTACTAGTCAAATAGTGGAAACAACCTAATGTCCATAAAAATTAGGATGGATAAAACACTTCCGGTGGAATTTTTCAAAGAACTGGATCAAATAATCCTAAAATTTGTATGGAATCAGAAGAGACCCTGAATCACTAAGGAAATGTTGAAAAACAAAAATAAAACTGGGGGCATCACGTTACCTGATTTCAAGCTTTACTACAAAGCTGTGATCACCAAGACAGCATGGTACTGGCATAAAAACAGACATATAGACCAGTGGAACAGAGTAGAGAGCCCAGATATGGACCCTCAACTCTATGGTCAAATAATCTTTGACAAAACAGGAAAAAATATACAGTGGAAAAAATGTAAATGGTGCTGGGAAAACTGGGCAGCTATATGTAGAAGAATGAAACTCGACCATTCTCTTACACCGTACACAAAGATCAACTCAAAATGGATAAAAGACCTCAATGTGAGACAGGAATCCATCAGAATCCTAGAGGAGAACATAGGCAGTAATCTCTTCGATATCAGCCACAGCAACTTCTTTCAAGATATGTCTCCAAAGGCAAAGGAAATAAAAGCGAAGATCAGGGCGCCTGGGTGGCTCAGTGGGTTAAGCCGCTGCCTTCGGCTCAGGTCATGATCTCAGGGTCCTGGGATAGAGGCCCGCATCGGGCTCTCTGCTCAGCGGGGAGCCTGCTTCCCTCTCTCTCTCTGCCTGCCTCTCTGTCTACTTGTGATCTCTGTCTGTCAAATAAATAAATAAAATCTTTAAAAAAAAAAAAAGCGAAGATCAACTTTTGGGACTTCATCAAAATCAAAAGCTTCTGCACAGCAAAGGAAACAGTCAAGAAAACAAAGAGGCAACCCACGGAATGGGAGAAGATATTTGCAAATGACAGTACAGACAAAAGGTTGATATTCAGGATCTATAATGAACTCCTCAAACTCAACACACACAAAACAGACAATCATATAAAAAAATGGGCAGAAGATATGTACAGACACTTCCCCAATGAAGACATACAAATGGCTACTATCAGACACATGAAAATATGTCCATCATCACTAGCCATCAGGGAGATTCAAATTAAAACCACATTGAGATCCCACCTTACACCAGTTAGAATGGCCAAAATTAGCAAGACAGGAAACAACATGTGTTGGAGGGGATGTGGAGAAAGGGGAACCCTCTTCCACTGTTGGTGGGAATGCAAGTTGGTGCAGCCTCTTTGGAGAACAGTGTGGAGATTCCTCAAGAAATTAAAAACAGAACTTCCCTATGACCCTGCCATTGCACTCCTGGGTATTTACCCCAAAGATACAGATGTAGTGAAAAGAAGGGCCATCTGTACTGCAATGCTTATAGCAGCAATGGCCACAGTCGCCAAACTGTGGAAAGAACCAAGATGCCCTTCCACAGACAAACGGATAAGGAAGATGTGGTCCATAGACACTATGGAGTATTATGCCTCCATCAGAAAGGACGAATACCCAACTTTTGTAGCAACATGGACGGGACTGGAAGAGATTATGCTGAGTGAAATAAGTCAAGCAGAGAGAGTCCATTATCATATGGTTTCACTTATTTGTGGAGCATAACAAATAGCATGGAGGACATGGGAGTTAGAGAGGAGAAGGGAGTTGGGGTAAATTGGGAGGGGAGGTGAATCATGAGAGACTATGGACTCTGAAAAACAATCTGAGGGGTTTGAAGTGGCCGGGGGCGCGTGGGAGGTCTGGGTACCAGGTGGTGGGTATTATAGAGGGCACGGATTGCATGGAGCGCTGTGTGTGGTGAAAAAATAATGAATACTGTTATGCTGAAAATAAATAAATTAATTTTTAAAAAAAGTATGTGGTTAGTCTCCAAAACAACAACAACAACAACAACAACAAACAAACAAACAAACACTTCTGGAATGTTATATAATGGAATGCTATACAGCAATGAGAATAATAAACTATTGCAATATATAACAACATGAATGAATCTACAAACTTTCTATTGAGCAAAATAAGCCAGATACAAAGGAGTATTTTCTGAATGATTTCAGTCCTATAAAGTTTGTTTTTAAAGATTTTATTTACTTATTAGAGAGATAGAGAGAGACCACAAGTAGGCAGAGCAGCAGGCAGAGGAAGAGGGAGAAGCAGGCTCTCTGCTGAGCAGGGAGCCTGATGTGTGGCTTGATCCCAGGACTCTGGGATCATGACCTGAGACAAAGGCCGCCACTTAACCAACTGAGCCACCCAGGTGGCCCCCTATAAAAATTTTTAAAAAGCAAAAGAAGTTGAGAAGTTCAGGATCATGGTTTCCTTTTTGGCTGGGAGTTAATAAAAGTCAGGATTCTGATTACCTTTTTGGGATTAAGCATGATGGGGAGCCCAAATGTGGAAACAAAGCCTTTCTCTTCTCTTTGGGTAACACATTCTCACCTGGGAGGAGGCTCTGCCCTCAGATTCTGTCTGTGTAGGGTTATCTTTTGGGTTTTTACAGGCTGGTCAATAGAATCAATATTAAGGTTATTGCTATACTCATAATTCCTCGACCAGGTATTGAACCCCTTCTTTCTTCTTCTTCTTCAACTAAAACAATCAAATAATTTGTGTGCATATCAACATCTGGGTTATCAAACATAGCCAGATGTTTCTGAACTTTAGCTTGCTCTTAAGCCAAAAACTTTTATCTATTGACAGTTTTATTAGGTCCATAGGTTATTAGGCAAGTTATTAGGCAAGATATTTTGGTATCTGGGGAGAGCAAAACATCCATAAGCTTATTCTTACTTCATGGAAGGGCTCATGGTGGGACCACCTGGTAGTCCCATTTGACTCATAATTTTTTTTTCTGGTTATCTGAATGCTGGATCCTCCTGTCCCCAGCACATATGTTACCCATTTGGAAAGAGCCTTCCTGACCACCTTATCTTAAGAGTCTTTAGAGCCCAGGTCTGAGGAGGGCCATTTTGAGAAGGCAGGCCAACAACCAGAGAGCAGACTCACCAACAATGGTCCTTCTGCAGACACAGAAATATCCTTGTCCTCCTGTGGACTCGGCTAGAACCCC
The DNA here is from genome assembly GCF_011764305.1 of Mustela putorius furo. Classification (NCBI taxonomy): domain Eukaryota; kingdom Metazoa; phylum Chordata; class Mammalia; order Carnivora; family Mustelidae; genus Mustela; species Mustela putorius. The sequence goes on along the minus strand of NW_025421464.1, from coordinate 1,330,901 downwards.
ATCTGGCCTTGATTCCTGTCACCAGCACCATGTCAAAGGACCTGCCTGTGTCTCTAGTAATAGTCCCATGGACCTTGGTCTAGCCCCTCTTGGCCACAGTTCAGAAGCAATCCTCCCCATGCAGAAATTCAGCAGAAAATACATGTATACATGCCCTTGGAGGGAATAACTACCCACAAATGCAATTAATAAATATATCCCACTTACAAAGTCATCAGAAAGAATAAAATAATTAGGAATAAATCTATCCGAGGAGGAAAGACCTGTATCCTGAAAACTATAAAACGCTGATGAAAGATGACACAAGTAAATAGAAAATAAATATCCCACGTTCATGAATTGGAAGATTTAACATTGTTCAAGTGTCCATAAGACCCAAAGCAATCTACAGATTCAATGAAATTGAATTCCTTATTAAAATTCCAATGGATTTTTTTTAGTTTTATGGATTTTCTTTAAAAAAATTTTTTTAATTCAATGTAGTTAGTATATGGTACATTATTATTAGTTTCAGGGGTAGAATTTAGTGATTTATCAGTTACATATAGCACCCAGTGCTCATTACATCAAGTGCTCTCCTTAATGCCCATCACCCAATTACCCCATCCTACCACCCACTTCCCCTCCAGCAAATAAGTCCATCAAAGAAAGACAAATACCATATGATTTCACTCACATGTGGAATTTAAGAAACAAAGCAGATGAACATAGAGGAAGGAAGGAAAAATAAAATAAGATAAAAAGAGAGAGGGAGACAAACCATAAGAGACATTTAATTATAAGGAGCGAACTGAGGGTTCCAATGGCTTTTTCCATGGAAATAGAGAAAACAATCCTAAAATTCACACAGAACCACAAAAATCTCTAAATAACCAAAGCTATCTTGAGAAAGAACAAAGCTGGAAGCATCACATTTCTTGATTTCAAATATACTACAAAGCTATAGTAATCAAAACATTATGGTACTGGCAAAAAACCAGGCACATTAGGCCTATGGAACAGACCAGAAATAAATCCACGTATGTATGGCCAACTAATCTTTGACAAAGTCACAAAGAATATACAATGAGGAAAGATTAGTCTCTTCAATAATGTTTTTGGAAAAATTTGTTATCTACATGCAACATAATAAAACTGGACACATACCATACCAAAAACATCAACTCAAGGCTGATTAATGATTTAAGCAGAAGACCTAAAACCATAAAGTTCTTAACAACAACAACAACAACAAAAAGCATAGGTTAAAGCTACATGACATTGGCAATTGGTTTTTGGATTTGACTCTGAAAGCATTTGGCAATCTAATGGCAATACAATTTTCACTTAAAAAAAAAAAAAGCAAAGGCAACAGACGCAGAAGTAAGTGAAACTATAGCAAACTAAAATGTTTCTGCAAAGCAAAGAAAACCATCAACAGAGCAAAAAGACAACCTCCAAAGAGGAGAAAATATTTAAAAACTATACATCTGTTAAGGAGTTAATAACCAAAATACAAAAAGAACCCATATAACTCAGTAGCAAAAACCAAATGATCCAATTAAATAATGGGCAAAGGACCCATTGAACTGACATTTTCCCAAAGGAGATGTACAAATGGCCCACAGGTATATAAAGAGGTACTCAGTATCACTAACCATCAGAGAAATGTAAATCAAAACCACAATGAGATATTCATTCAACCTGTTAGGATGGTTATTATACCACAGACAAAAGATAACAAGTGTTCACAAGAATGTAAAGAACAAATATACATGGAATGTGAATTGATACAACCACCATGAAGAACAGTATGGAAGTTCCTAAAAAAGTTGAAAATGAAACTGTCTTATGATCCAGTAATTCTGCTTCTGGGTATATATCTGAAGGAAATGAAAATAATATCTTGAAGATATAACTGCAGTCCCTTGGTCATTGCAGCATTATTCACATAGTGAAGACATGGAAACAACCTAAGTGTTTGTCAATGGATGAATGGGTAAAGAAAATTTGAAATCTGTATATTACATGTACATGTGTAAGTACATATATATGCAGTGGACTATTATTCAATGTTAAAAAGAAAGAAATCCTGCCATTTTGGACAATTTGGATGAATGTGGAGGATATTATGCTAAGTGAAATAAACCAGACACAGAAAGTAAATTGTATGTGATTGTATGGTGAATCTAAATTAGTTGAACTCATGGAAAAGAGCAGAAAGGTGTTTGCCAGTTCTTGGAGGGGGTTGGGCATGAAATGGAGAGATATTGGTCAAAGGGTACAAACTTTCAGTTACGGAATAATTTTTGGTGATCTAGTGTACAAGGTGACTATTGTTACTAAAACTTTACTGTATACTTGAAATGTCCTGATGGTGTAGATCGTAAGTGTTCTTATCTAGATAAAAGGTAACTATGTGAGGTGATAGGTGTGTTAAATTAACTTGATTGTGTATACATATATCAAAGCATCACATTGTATGCCTTAAATATAAGCAATTTTTAGTTATAAAAAAATTAAAAGTAAATTAATAAAAGGATCCTTTTGGGCTGGGAAAGAAGTAAAGAATGAATATATATGGCTTAGGGCAGGTAGAAATACTGATTAGGTGAAATTTACAGAGAAGTATATGTTTGTTTTGCAAGAAGAACCTTCCTAGCAAAAGGGGAAGCCTATTTTAAAAAGAGCAAGAAACCCGTTAATTTCAAAGAACATAAGTTGTTTGTGAGGTCCATGGTGGGAGTGGAAAAGGAGGGTACTGAGGTGGACGGGATTATTGTAAAGGAAGTTTATTTATTTATTTATTTGACAGAGAGAGAGAGAGAGAGATCACAAGTAGACAGAGAGTCAGGCAGAGAGAGAGGGAAGCAGTCGCCCTGCTGAGCAGAGAGCCCGACGAGGGGATCAATCCCAGGACCCTGGAATCATGACCTGAGCTGAAGGCAGAGGCTTTTAACCCACTGAGCCAACCAGGCGCCCCATAAAGGAAGTTTAGAATTGATTCCTATTATCATCGCACAGCTTTTGAAAAGTTTGAAAGGAAAAAGTAAAATTTCAGGTCTGTGTTTTAGAAATGATCCACAATAACTGTATGGGAACAGTGGAGTGAGTCAGAGGGGTGATGTCAGACAAAGAGACCAGTAGGATGTAAATGTTACAGTATGTGTGTTTTAATCCGCCAGGTCTCCACAACAAAGTATCAGGCTGGGGGCTGAAACAACAGAAATTTATTTTCTCACAATTCTGGAAGCTAGGAGTTTAAGATCAAGGTATTGGCAGGGTTTTTTTTCTTTCTTTTTCTTTCTTTCTATACTTAGTTTCAGAAGGTAGAATGGTGTGGCAGGGTTGATTTCTTCTGAGGTCTTGCTCTTTGCTTGTAGGTTGCCATCTTCTTTCTATATCTTCACACGGTTTTTCTTCTGTGTCCTAATCTCCTCTTCTTATAAGAATGCCAGTCATACCAGATTAGGGTTCACCCTAATGATCTCATTTTAATTTAACTGATTCTTTAAATTTAGACCCTATCTCCAAATGCAGTCATGTTCTAAGGTACTGGGGATTAAGACTTGACCGTATGAATTTGGAGGACACAGTCAGCCATAACAATGGGCAAGAAAACATGATGGCTGAATCAGAATAGCCCAGGCAGGGATGGAAAAACAGGTGCTAAGGAGGCAGAGTTGGGAGGTTTTTGTGGCCAACATGATGTGTGTGGGGGGGGGTGCAGTATGGAACAAGAAGGCAACTAAGATATATTTTAGGATTACGGTTTGAGTACTTAGGTTGAGGTGACTTTCCTGTTTCTCAGTCTCTTCATCCTCCATCATGCCTTTGCTTTCTAAAGTGGCATCTGAAGTCATAGGTAAAGAATGGATTTTCGATATAAACAAATGAAGAAGGCTTTAAGAGTTGAAAGGCATATGGAGTTTATAATCTACTCCAACCTTTCCATTTTGGGGATGGGCAAAATGTGGCTCAGAATGGTAAGGTGACATAATCACATACTATTAGTGCCTCTGAATTTCCCCTGCACCCTTATCAATTCTTTGGAACTATGGTCTGGAGGTTTCTTTACACAACTCTCTAAGGCTCCTCAGTCCATTTGTAAGCATAGTCTCTCTGGCCAAAAATACATAAAAACTTGTAGAAGAACAGGTGGCTTCTTGGGCTTTTCTGCAGCTGTTGGTGTGGTTGAAGTTGACATCACTGTGCCCAGGTAACTGGAGACCCAATCACTGATCTACTCTTCAGATAGCCTAAGGACATCTTCTAAGGTTTGGGACATGAATGTTATATGGTGGTATAACAGTGGGGGTAGATGAGGAAACTGATATGAAAGTACTTAGAGAAATGGGTTGAATGGTTAGAAGCTGTCATGATTGTGGATTGCTGTATCTTGTCTTCAGACTGTGTCCTCCAGATAATTATGTAAACGGAGGCAAGGGATAATTTTCACCACCTGACTGCCATTGGTCTCTGAACTAAGACTATTTACTAAGTGGGAACAATTCCTTCCTTAACTATAACTTGGGATCATTCCTATTTGTGCCTGGATATACAAGTTAGGGCTGGATTTGTTATACATTTTAACCACAAGGAGGCTCCCAAAGCTTTCCCTTCCGCCACACCTTCCACTTTAAGGACTTGGGTTCTGGACGGGAAGAGCACAGTGAGCTTTTCTCACTATAGCAATAGTTTTCCGCATTGAGGAAGCACAACATCTGAACTCGGGTATCATGGGTTCGAAGTGTTGCTACTGAACCAGGAGGGCTAGTTCAGTGGCCAGCGGTACTTGGGGCAAGTCACTTAAACTCTCTGTGACTTTATTTCCTCTTCCGGCAAAGGAACACAATACTAAATTCTTACCTCATGGAGCTGTTGTTAGGAAGAAAGGAGATTATGTATGTAAAGTACTTAGGACAAGGCTTTGCACACAATAAGTAAATTCTCAGTAAATGCAGTGGTTGGGGGCGGTGTTTGTCTGATTTTTGTTTTGGGGCGGGGGTTGGTTGGTTGGTTGGTTTGTTCTTTGTTTTGTTTTACTCTTTTCCGCCTCCATTTGGGTGGGGGTGGCAATGGTTGCTTCCTCGTCAGAAGACATGCCAATCTTCGGAAAGCTAAGAATGATTAGGAATTAGGGTAAGGGATAAATTCCAGAAGTGAGCCCATGAGGCAGAGCCTTGGGCTGAACTTTGAGTTAAAGAGGCAAAAGACCTCTGGACCACAATGGCCTATCTCAAGACCCTAGGATGGGTCTTAGATAAGGTGTGGCCAAGGTGGAATCTGCATTAGCCTGGAAAACTTCCACGTTGAGGGACCTAGTAGCATGTGGTCAGAGACCTAGAAATTCAGGTGGTAGATCCTATAAAATAGTCTTACAGTGAGAACCAAGAACATTAGTTATGTCCTGACACAACCTACCAATGTTAGGCTACAGAGGATTAGAGAGACAGGATATAATGAGAGCTATAATGAACATATTTTCTTTAATGGACCCTGTGAAGACCCAGCAGGTGTCTAATATCTAAGGACCAGGAAGGTGTCCCAGACAGCCATTTCTCCAACTCATAATTCTGGCTGTTGAGAGTCTTTTATCAGGAGTTTTACAGACGTTCGGCTGTTCTTACCTTAGCTTGGTATGTCATCTGTTGTTTCTCAACAGAGTATGGGAGTTCACGCTTTACATCAGGGATGCAACAAATTTTTTTTCCCCCACATCTTTCCTTCTTCCTCTCATATTCTTTGCAAGATTGCCTGCATCTTCCTTTTCGATAATTACATCTTTTGACCCATCCATCTATCAAAAAACCAAAAAGATGAATAAACAAATACATAAAAGAGAGTAAAGACTATAATACTAAGGGTGTTAGTATTGTAGTAATAATAGTTAGGATGAACTACTGAAATGTAATGGCATTCTTGGGAAGATTAAATAAATATGGAGATGTAGAATGCCTAATGCTAGTCTTAACATGTACTAGATATGAGTAGTTATCTTCCTTCCTTCAACCAGCTCTAACTGGACTTTATTTCTGTGCTTGTGATGTTTTGATCTCTGTCATTTTTCAGTCTTGCCACATTGGTTCCTCCTTGTCCCCCAAACCTAGGTGCTTGGACCTGTACCTTCAATTATCTATTTTTTCCCCCTCTCAATTCATTGTTCACTCAACAGTGATTTTTTGAGAACCAGAGTATGTGCCAGCCACTGTTCTTTTTTGTTTTTTTATTAACTATATGTAAAGTCACATGTTTTATTAATTCTAATGTATAATACCACATCTCAGTATATATAATGCACTATTCTGATAAGACCAGAGATTCCAGATGAAATGACATGCAAAATGCTATGAAGGTAACAAAATGCACTGAAGATACAAAGTGTTTCTATGACTAAGCTCCTAAATTTATTTATTCAATATATATTATATGAGTACTTTGATTATAAAAGTATGTGGCCCATTACAGCATACCACTAATCCTGGTATATATTTGACTTGCTCTCTGCATTCCATATATATTATTTTCTTTTCAGAATTATTAACCATACCAAAATGTGAATGTATTTTTTAAAATTATGTTATGTTAGTCACCATATAGTACATCATTTTTTTTTCATCATTAGTATGGCCACTTGGGAAAACAGTGTAGAGGTTCCTCAGAAAATTAAAAATAGAACTACCCTAGGACCCAGCAATTGCACTACTGGGTATTTATCCCCCAAATACAGATAGTGAAAAGAAGGGCCATGTGTACCCCAATGTTCAAAGCAGCAATGTCCACAATAACCAAACTGTGGAAAGAAACAAGATGCCCTTCAACAGATGAATGGATAAAGAAGATGTGGTCCATATACAAAATGAAATATTACTCAGTCATCGGGAAGGATGAATGCCCAACTTTTGCATCAACATGGATGGGACTGGAGGAGATTATGCTGAGTGAAATAAGTCAAACAGAGAAAGGTAATTATCATATGGTTTCACTTATTTGTGGAACATAAGGAAAAGCATGGAGGACACTAGGATAAGGAAGGGAAAAGTGAAGGGGGAGAAATCGGAGTGGGAGATGAACCAGGAGACTATGGACTCTGGGGGGAAAACTGAGGGTTTTGGAGGAGAGGGAATGGGTGAGCCTGGTGATGGGTATTAAGGAGGGCATGGATTGCAATGGAGTACTGGGTATTATACACAAACAATGAAACATGGAACACTACCTCAAAAACTAATGATGTACTGTATGGTGCCAGGCACTGTTCTAATTGCTTGTCCCAAATGATGCCCTAGAACAGGACTTTGAACACTGAAGGATTAACTTATACTGCCTACCTGCAGGCTGATGCTCTAGATGGTATAAGTCTCTGTCCTGTTTGTGACTCAACCCCATCTAGATCTATAAAACACAGCTTCCTCAGCACACTGGGTTCATTGGTTTTTCTCTACTTGTTTTTTCCCCTCTCTATTTGTTTATTCTCCCCTCCTGAGAGATAATTACCAATTTGCTCTTTCTTACCAGGATATTCAGACTGGAAAAATCGGACTCTGATTCCATGAATCAATGTGTAGATTCTTTCTCCCAAAATGTCTTTTGCAGCTGCAACTCCCTCTTCAAAACTAATCTGCCCTTACCAGAGTTTAAGACAAGCTGAAACTGATTAGCCCAGAACTACCTTCTTTTGCTTCTAGAAAAACTGAGTGATTGACAAAGGCTTTCAGTTTGAAAAGCAGATCCAACAGAGGATGCAGCTTCCAGCAGCAATGATTCAGAGGGAAATCATGGAAATAATAATCATAAACCTTAGAATCCCCAGGAAGCCTAAGCAGGAAACTTTCCCTTCCGAAAGCGATTCACCACCCAGCCATAAAATCTATCTGACTGTTAGAGAACTATGATCACGTTCAATCTGGAATCCAGAATCGTCTGTCCTAACCCCAGCTCCACACCTTGAACCTATTTTTCACAAGCCTCTAGATATCCAATATCAACCTACAAATTTTTCACTATATATTCTAACACAAGAGCAAGATGTCTCTTCTGATTGCTTTAAAGGAACATTCAAAACTATGTAACAATGAAGAGGTGAAGAAATGGGACTGGTTACTGCCAGAGGTGGTATCCATTAGATGTAGGTTGAAATGAGAGATGGTGGGAAGAGACCCTGTTGACATTTGGGCCAAGGATATTAAGGACACTAGGGATGCTGCAGATGCTTCTGCATATGGAAGGGACTTTGTACAAGAAACTCTGGGCTCTGCCAGTATTTGCCATCATGAAAAACACCATCATAGTCAGGGATGACAGACTGCCATATTCATTATAAGACTGCACTAGATCTCGGTCATCTCTGTGGGTTGCCATCACTGCCACATATGTTCAGTTTTCCAATGATTCTATGACTAGAACCCCATTTTTACTCCTTCTTCCCTCCTCCCCATTGTCTGGTTACCTGGGGAAGCCTGAGCCAGGAGCACAAGAACAGCTAAGGTCAGGACCGAGAGTTTAATGTATCCTGAGAGGAGTGAGGAACGATCCAGCGGCATACTGAATGTGCCAGGAGAGGCTGATCTTCACTCTGCATTTTATTGTCTTGGGTAAGGCTGAGTCATGGACAATAAATCAGAGAAGGGCAGAGTGCTCCACCACCCATCAGCTTGTGGGTCCGCAACATAAATTGATGATCCAATATTCAGAGTCCTTCTCGAGACAACATCTGGGAAAGGTTGAAGACATGAGCAGAGAGGATCTACAGGTCCATCACAAGTCTCTGGCATTGTGGAGAGAAGGAACCCACTTTCCAAGAAGGCTTTCTTTTTCCTCTCCTTGAGAAGTTTAGTCCCCTCCCTTATGTTTACAGCTGCCCTACCTCCTTCTTTCTGTCTTAATATTTAAAGATATTTATTTTAAAGATATTTATTTATTTATTTATTTATTTAACAGAGAGAGAGAGAGAGAGAGATCACAAGTAGGCAGAGAGGCAGACAGAGAGAGGGAGACAGCAGGCTCCAATGCAGGGCTTGATCCCGAGACCCTGAGATCATGACCTGAGCCAAAGGCAGAGGCTTAATCCACTAAGCCACCCAGGCCTCCTGTCATAATATTTTTCATGCTGAGGTGGAACTAAGTATTTTTCTAGTTTATCTCCCCTATTGGATTAACACTTTCAAGGACAACTTTTAACAGACAATGAGTCCCTGAAGGTAGGGACTGGCTATAATTTCTGTATGTCCAGGTGTGCAGTGCACAATTGTTGAAAACAATGAATTAATGAATGCATGTATGGTATTCATTCATATCCTGATAGATTTAGAATTGGCATTTCTCAGCTATGAAAATGCAGACTGAGAGAGTGGAAGAGGATTGCCCAGGGTCATACCGTGAGCAAGAAAGAACCAGACAGAGACCCTCCTAACACAACTCACCATCCAGCTCTTTTAAACTATGAATTTAGTCCTTATTTATTACTCCAAATCCTTAATATTGGCTGTCTTTGAGACATTCTTGTACTCCAGCCTCAAAGAATACAACAAAAATGTTTCCCACAGATTCTCCAACAAAGAGGGTATAGAAGGGGGCAATGCCTGGCACCATCAGGAAATGTATCTGTGAGTCCACTGGGTTTTCTTTTGGGGGTCTGTGGTATGATCATTTCATACCTTTAGATGGGCCCAGTACTATTCTACTTTCTTTTTCCTCCAGTTGGCAGGTATTCGGGAAAGCCTGGTGGATAGCAGGAAATCTGTGTTGTCCTTGATAGAAGTAGTTCCTTCTCCAGGAAAGCAGTGAGCATGGAAGCCACCCACTGAAGTCTTACTGCCAGTAGCTAAGATAAACACTTTCCATATATGACTCCCGAATCCTCCCCGGATCTCTGATAGGCAAATATAATTTGCTCAAGGTTACATCATACTTAGGAGTAAGATCTAGATTCAGGATTGGCTCACTTGTCTCAAGAGCACACCTATCTATCTATCTATCTATCTATCAGTGATCTTACTTTCATTCATTCTCTCTCTCTTTCTTGTGATTTTATTATTTGAAAGAGACAGAGCAAGTTCATGAGACCACCAAGGGGATGAAGAGGGGCAAGAAGACTCTGCACTGAGCTCGGTACCCAGCGGGGGTGCTCCATCTCAGGACCTGAGATATGAAATCAAGAGTTGGACGTTTAACTAACTGAGCCACCAAGGCACCCTGAGCACATCTTCTTTCTGTCATCCCAGAGGATTATGCTTGAGTAATGATGGAAGGAGAAACCTATTAACCTGAAAAGCAGTGATGGGTGGACGAGAGTTAGAGTCATTATCTCCTGAAAGACATGATCTGTGCAGGCCTAGGGGGCAGAACTACAAGTCTTGGGTGGAAATTATACTGGGGTAGATTTTAACTAATTAGAAAAACTTCTGATAATTGGAACCATCTGAAAATGGTTGGACTGTCTGGGAGATGTGGTGGTTCCTGGTGTCCAAATACTACACATGGAGTCTGCCTGATCACTTCTCTTGGGTTCTGCAGGGAGGACTGATGAATTGGCTGATATGGATCTCTACACTAGACAGAGTTCTAGGCACTGGGTCTAAGAGGAGAAGGCAAAGTCTTGCCATTTTGATTAGAGAGGGAGACAAAATACATAATGGCAGGTGATGACAGTGCTTATAAAGAAAACCAAAACAGGGTAAGGGCTGGAGGATAAGCTGTTGTATGTGTATATGTGTGGGGGTGGGGATGTCTATTTGGAACAGGTTACCCAAGCAAGGACTGAGTTAGCGACATTGAGTAGAAACCTAAATGTATGGAGGAAGTGAGCTACATGGATATCTAGAATCTTCCAGGCAGAGAGAACTGCAAGACCAAAGGCTCTGAGGTAGGAAAGCAACAGATCTCTTAGGAAGAGCAGAGAGCCACGTGTGAGTGGGGTCCAGTGAGCAAGGGAAAGAAGAAGAGAAGCTGAAACCACAGAAGCAGGCAGAGCTATATGACATCAGGACTGACAGGGCCTACTAAGGACTTGGGGCTTTGATATGTGGTAGAGAAGTGTGATTTACATTTTAAGAGATCTTTCAAATCTGAAAGTTTCGTTCTTTTTGTCTATGAGACATCACTTTCTTCATATGTAAGGTAAAGTATTTGGGCTAAACTATGGTTTCCTGAAATGTGTGACCCATGTCACTGACAGTGTGAGTGATAATTTAAGTGGCAAACATAAGTGTATGTTTTAAAATAATTTTTATTTTGATGTTTATTTGACCAAAAAAATCGCTAGCCCTTGATCTGGTGATTTTACAGAAAACCACTTAAGATGTGGTCCAAATATGAGTTTAAGTAAATGAATTGTGTTGGTTTCTATAAAAAATATTAACTAAATAATACTACAACCTATAGATGATATAGCAGCCTGTATGTTTGTAAAAGGATACACAGATGACTGACATTTAGGCTAGGAAATTGATAAAGACCATTCTATGGAATAGAACTGAAGCTCCGACAGGTCAGTTGAATTTCTTAAGGTCCGGGAGTCATGAATGGGACTTTAGTCTACTGACTCCAAGTCTATTGTTCCTCGCACAAGGGAAAACTGTCTTGGCAAGCACATACTTCTTCTGGCTATAACCATCTTTATTTATATTTGTATTTTATTTTATTTTATTTGTTTTGAAATGATTATAGATTAAGAGGAAGTTGCAGATAAAGAAATAAAGAAATCCTGTGTACCCTTTACACAGTTTCCCCAAATGTTACATTTTGATAACTATAATACAATGTCAAAACAAGGAAATTGACATTGGTATGATGCTTATGTATAGCTCTGTCATTTTATCACAGGAATTGTTTAGTGTGAGCAATCAATATGCAGAACTATTCAGTTACTACAAAGATCTTCTTTGTGCTACTCTGTCCCCTATTCCCCAACATTCCAACATTCTTGCTCTAATTTTGTCACTTTGAGATGTTATATAAAAGGGATCAAACAATATACGACCTTGTGAGATCATGGCATCTATCAATAGTTGCTTCTTCTGTTGCTATGCTGTGTTTCATGGTATGAATGTACTGTTTAACCATTAACATATTATAGAACATTTTGGTTATTTCCAGATTTTGGTTATTCCAAATAAAGCTGCTGTGAATATTTGTGTAGAGATTTTTCTGTAGATGTGAGTTTTCATTTCTCTGGATAAATGCCTAGGAAGGTGATATCTGGATTGTATGACATACTTAAGTTTAGCTTTTTAAAAAAGTGCCAAACTATTTTTCAGAGTGCCTGCACTACTTAACATTCTCACCAACAATGTATGAGAGATTTGGTTTCTCTTCATCAGCTTTTGGCATTCTCATGGTTTTTAGCTGTTCTTTTTTATTTTTTTTAAGATTTTATTTATTTATTTGTCAGAGAGAGAGTGAGTGAGAGCGAGCATAGGCAGACAGAGTGGAAGGCAGAGGCAGAGGGAGAAGCAGGCTCCCTGCGGAGGGCAAGGAGCCCGATGTGGGACTCGATCCCAGGACGCTGGGATCATGACCTGAGCCGAAGGCAGCTGCTTAACCAACTGAGCCACCCAGGCGTCCCATTTTTAGCTGTTCTAATACATATGTAGTAGTATCTCATCCTGGTATTAATTTGCATTTTCCTAATCGCTACTGATGTTGAACATCTTTTCATGTACCTATTTGTCATCCTCTGGTGAAATGTCTATTCATTTGCCCATTTTCTAAATGGAATATTTGTGTTTTTGTATGAGGAGTATGTCTTTACTTTTTTTTATTGAAGTATAACTAACATACAGTGTTATACTAGTCTGGGGTGTACAATATAGAGATTCAACAATTCTATGTTGCTCAGTGCTCACTACAGTAAGTGTAGTTACCATCTGTCACCAAACAATGTTATTACCCTCTTACTGACTACATTCTCTATGCTGTCCTGTTCATCTCCATGAGTTATTTATTTTGCAACTGGAAGCTTATACCTCTACATCCCTTTTTCCCTATCTATTTCACCCACTGCCCCCAACCGCTCTTCTGGCATCCGCCAATTTGTTCTCTGTATTTAAGAGACTATTTTTCTTGTTTGTCTCTTTTTCTTTGTTTTTCATTTGTTTGTTTGGGTTTTTTTTCCCTTAAACTCCACATATGAATGAAATCATATGGTATTTTTCTTTCTCTGCTGGCTTATTTCACTTAGTATTATACTTCTAGGTCCATTCATGTAGTTGCAAATGACAAGATATCATTCTCTTTTATGGCTCAGTACCATTCCATTGTGTATACAAATACCACATCTTTTTTATCCATTCATCTATTGATGGGCACATGGTCTGCTTCTGTATCTTGGCTAATGTAAATAATGTTCCAGTAAAGATAGCTGTGCATATATCTTTTCATATTGGGTTAATATCAAAAATATATTAAGAACTTATACAACTCAACACACACTGGAAAATAATAATCAATTAAAAATGGGCAGAAGACCTGAATAGGTATTTCTCTAAAAAAGACATACAAATGGCCAACAGAGGCCCATCTGGTCCAATGCATCATTCAGAACTCTTGTTTGTTGACTTTCTGCTTAGATGATCTATTGCTGAGAGTGATGTGTTAAGATCCCCTACAATTAATGTGTTCTTATCAGTATGTCTCTTTATTTTGATTTAGAGTTGGCTTATATAGTTAGCTGCTCCCATGTTGGGGGCATAAGTATTTACAGTTGTTATAATTTCTTAATAAGTATTTACAGTTGTTATAATTTCTTGTTGGCTAGACCCTTTAAAAATGATGTAGTGACCTTCTGTATCCCTGACTACAGTCTTTAGCTTAAAATCTAATTTGTCTGATATGAGAATTGCTATCCCAGCTTTATTTTGAGACCTGTTGAAATTAAAGATGATTCTCCATCCCTTCACTTTCTGGACGTATTTTTAGGTTCAAAATGCATCTCTTGTAGACAGCATTTGGATGGGTCCTACCTTATTATCCAATCTACAACCTTGTGCCATTTTATGGAAGCATTTAGGCCATTCACATGAGAGTGATTATTAAAAAATATCCAGTGGAAAAAAGACAGTCTCTTCAATAAATAGTTCTGGGAAAATTGGACAGCTATGTACAGAAGAATGAAACTAGACCATTCTCTTACAACGTACACAAAGATAAACTCAAAATGGATGAAGGACCTCAATGTGAGACAGGAATCCATCAAAATCCTAGAGGAGAACATAGGCAGTAACCTCTTCTACATCAGTCACAATTTCTTTCAAGACATGTCTCCAAAGGCAAGAGAAACAAAAGCGAAAATGAACTTTTGGCACTTCATCAAGATAAAAACTTCTGCACAGCAAAGTCAACAAAACAAAGAGGCAACCCACAGAATAGGAGAAGATATTTGCAAATGACACTATGAAAAAAGGGCTGATATTCAAGATCTATAAAGAATTTCCCAAACTCAACACCCCAAAAACAGATAATCAAATAAAAAAAATGGACTGAAGACATAAACAGACAATTTTCCAATGAAGACCTACAAATGGCTATCAGACACATGAAAAAAATGTTCATCACCATTAACCATCAGGGAAATTCAAATCAAAACCACATTGAGATACCACCTTACACCAGTTAGAATGGCCAAAATTAACAAGACAGAAAACAACAAATGATGGAGAGGATGTGGAGAAAGGTGAACCCTCTTACACTGTTGGTGGGAATGCAAGCTGATGCAGCCACTTTGGAAAACAGTGTGGAGATTCCTCAAAAAATTAAAAATAGAGTTGCTTATGACTCTGAAATTGCACTACTGGGTATTTGCCCCAAAGATACAGATGTAGTGAAAAGAAGGGCCAAATGTATCCTAATGTTCATACCAGCGATGGCCACAATCGCCAAACTGTGGAAAGAGCCAAGATGCCCTTCAACAGACGAATGGATAAAGAAGATATGGTCCATATATACAATGGAATATTACTCAGCCATCAGAAAGGATGAACACTCGACTTTTGCATCAACATGGATGGGACTGGAGGAGATTACGCTAAGTGAAATAAGTCAAGCAGAAAAAGTCAATTATCATATGGTTTCACTTACTTATGGAACATAAGGAATAACATGGAGGACATTAGGAGAAGGAAAGGAAAAGTGGAGGGTGGAAATTGGTTGGGGAGATGAACCACGAGAGACTGTGGACTCCAAGAAACAAACTGAAGGTTTCGGGGGTAAAGGGGATGGGTGAGCCTGGTGTGGCTATTAAGGAGGGCACATATTGCACGGAGCACTGGGTATTATATGTAAACAATGACTCTTGGAACACTACATCAAAAAACTAATGATGTACTGTATAGTGACTAATAAAACAGAATTAAAAAAAAATGTCCAACAGACACATGAAAACATACTCAAAATCACTCATGATGAGGAAAATACAAATTGAAGCCACAGTGAAATATCACCTCACACCTGCCAGAACGACTAAAATAAAAAAGACAAGAAATAACAAGTGCTAGCAATGATGTGGAGAAAAAGGAACCCCCATGCACTCTTCGTGGGAATGTAAACTGGTGCAGCCACTGTGGAGAACAGTATGGAGGCTCCCCAAAAACTTGAAACAGAACTACCATATGACTCAGCAATTAAACTTGTGGGTATTTGCTCAAGGATAATGGAATATTTATTTTTAATTGTCAAATTTTAAGAGTTGTTTATGTAATCTGAGTTCTTTATTGGATATGTGATTTGCAAAAAACATCTTTCAGTGTATGGTTTCTTTTAATCCTTTTCATTTTTTTTCGTTAACACACATAGTTACTGTTCTCTATTTTGATCTTTTTTTTTTTTTTTTTGTGGTGGAAACATTTAAGATCTACTCCACTAGCAAATTTGAAGTATATATAATACAACATTGTTAATTTACAGTCACATTGTTGTACAAAAGATCTTCAGAATTCATTCATCTTGCATGGCTAAAATTTTGTACCTCTTGACCAAAATTTTCTACCATCTCTCCATTTCCCCCTCCACACAACCTCTGGCAATCACTGTCTACCCTCCACTTTCATGAGTTTGACTGTTGAGACTCCATTGTAAATAAGATTATGCAGTATTTTTCTTTTTCCATCTGGCTTATTTCACTAAGTATAATGTCTTACAGCTTCATGCATGCTGTCAAAAAATGGCAGGTTTTCCTTCCTTCTCAAAAGCTTATTATTGTGCTCACTTTGGCAGCACATAGACTAAAATAATGACACAGAGAAGATTAGCATGGTCCTGTGCAAGGATGTCATGCAAATTCTGAAGAAAAGTCTGATTATTATTTCACTTTATATACACATTTTTAAAATCCATTCTTCTGCCAACAGACATCTGGGTTATTTCCATACCTTGGCAATTATGATAAAAATTGCAATGAACATAGGAATACAAGTATTTATCTTCCATTTGTGAACACAGGATATCTTCCTATTTATTTGTCTTCCTTAATTTCTTTCATCAATGTTTTATACAAAAAATTGTAAAAATACGTTTAAATGACATGCCAAGAGACAGAGAAAGAAAATGGAACTACACAAGGCAATAGGCAACTTGCACGAAAGTATGCTGACACTGATTACTCTGTCACCAACACTGAGAGTGTCTTCTGTCCACGTGTTGTGTCCTCAGATGGCAGGCTCTCTGAGAAGCCCCCATGCGTTCCAGGGGCTGTAGGTTGGATCAGTTGCCAAAATTCCTCTGCTCCCTTAAATCGCCAGTAGTGGTGCGGATCGCCTGTCAACAGAGCTCTTGCATCTGCCACATCTCTAGCCTGCTCCTTTCATGGCTGGTGGTTTGGACATGGAGTTCCTCGCCTGACCCTCTGTGATGTTCCACACAGCTGGGGTATGCCTGCAGGCTGCCTGCACAATTTGATCTTGGTGTTCCAAGAAAGGGATCATGAGTCTGGCCCTGCAGGGGTGTCGTCTTGCTTGGAGAACTCAGTGTGCTATGTGATATCTGCTGAGGAGTGAGTGTGCTCTGGGCATTTCTGCTTCTTCGCTCTTATGACAACATTTTGTGTCTGAATGGTAGTTTAGGAACAGCAGCACGCCCACGTACACAATGTTTCCAAATCTGGCAAGCATGCAGTGGTGAAATGTGGTGCAATTGTGGCCAGTGATGCTTAACAGAATATTTTTGGTGGGGTATCTTGTGAGATACTTCAAAGGGGTGGGGCAAAGATTCAAGTGGCATGTACCCATTAGAGTTTGTCCTGCCACTTCCTTGTGCTTGAAACACAGTTGTAATGCTGCAGGTGATGCAGCCGTCTTCTAACTATGAGCCAAAAACACATGGTAGGAATGTGTGAAAAGAAGGGAAGATGTTGCCTGGTGCCTGGTGTCACTGTGAAGCTCTTATGGCATTCCTTGACATTATACCATATGAGAAGAATAAAACCCTAATTTGTCTAAGACATCTTTTTACATGTTTTTGTGTTTCACATTTCTTCCTAATAGGTCATATCAAAATATGTGGGTTATATCTAAAGTGATAATTAGAAGGAAGCTTTTAGCACTAAATGCTTATAATTGAAAGGAAGGAAGATCTCAATAATGTAGGATCCTATCTCAAAACCAAAACAAGAGGAGCAAAATCAACCCAAAGCAACCAGAAGAAGGAAAATAATAAGGGCAACAGCAGGAGAAAAATAAAATTGAAAACAGAAAAACAATAGGAAAAAAGAATTAAACCAAAAGCTAATTCTCTAAAGAAAAATCTATAAAATTGCTAAATCAAATTTCAAAATTATCTGATAAAGATAAAAAGAAGCAACTCAGAAGCCATCAGCATCCACAAAGAAACAGTGGGTATCATTAAGCTCCTATAGCCATTTAAAAAGATAGGAAGGGAAAACTACAAGAAAAGTTTCACTCAAAAATTTTATAACTTAAGGGGCGCCTGGGTGGCTCAGTGGGCTAAGCCTCTGCCTTTGGCTCAGATCATGATCTCTGAGTCCTGGGATTGAGCCCCACATTGGTCTCTCCGCTCAGTGGGGACCCTGCTCCCCGCCCCCACCTCTGCCTGCCTCTCTGTCTACTTGTGATCTCTGTCTATCAAATAAATAAATAAAATCTTTTTAAAAAATTTTATAACTTAAAAGAAATAGGTCAATTCTTCAACAACCAAAAATAATTTAAACTCATTCTCGATGAAATAGACAACCTGAATAGTTCTCTAATCATTGAAGAAATTGAATCTGTAATTTGAAAGCTTTGAAACAGAAATCTCCAAGCCAGAATGGTTTCATGGGAGAATTCCACACAGTACAGGTTTCCCTCACTATCCAACGGTGGAGCATTTCCATGAAACTTTTGTAAGCCAAAATGGCATAAAGCAAAGAAGCAATTACCTTTAATCTACATGGAAAATCTGTTGAGTGTTTTTGGACCCCACAATAAACTTTCTTAGGCTTTCTGATATCTTGGGACACAGCTTGCTAATGGATACACAAACTAAATCCGAAGTACAGATGCTCAGAGACATAGTTCAAGGCTATGGTGGCTTGATACTGAGATGCTGAGTGTAGACCCAGATGAAGGAGTTTGGTGGGGCCACCCCTTGCTGCTCTAGGTGTGAGCTGTCTCTGTAACAGCTCGCTGAAAAGCAAACACTGAACTGAGCACTATTTTTGCTTTTTGCCTTCTTTGTAAAAGCAAAGATCCTCTTCAGATTTCTTTTAGTTAGCAAAACTAACTAACAGATTCCAATTTAGGGCTTTCATAAAAGTTAACTAGTATAACCCAAACTTTCAAAAAGTAAGAGATACCTGTACTTAAAAAGATTGAATACCAATACCACACAATCTCTTCCAGAAAGTATAAGAGGAGGAAATGCTTCCTAACTCATTTTATAGCATCAGCATTACTTTAATAGTAAAACTAGATGAAGACATTATGAAAAATGAAAACTACAGACCAAATGCTCTCAAGAACTTACATGTCTCAGTAAAATATTAACTTAAATGTCTCATTAAAATATTAACAAATAGAATCCAGCAATGAATAAAAAATAATTTATTTCAGGTACAAAAGACTGGTTTAATACTCAAAAATCAATGCAGGGTGCCTGGTTGGCTCAGTTGGTTAAGTGAATGACTGTTGATGTCAGCTCAGGTCATAATCTCAGGGTCATGCGATAAGTCCTATGTGGGGCTCCCTGCTCAGCATGGAGTCTGCCTGAGATTCTCTCTTCCTCTCCCTCCCCCTACATCATGCCCTCCAAATACATAAATAAATAAATAAATAAATAAATAAATAAACAAACGAAATCTTTTTAAAAATCAGTGTAACCATAGCAATAGGAAAATTTTTAAAATAATATGAGCATATTGATTGTCGCATAAAAAGCATTTTGCAAAACACTAATTCATGATAAAAATTCTCTACAAGTGAGAAGGGAATTACCTCAGTTGGATAAAGAACATCTACAAAATAAATCCCTCATATTTAATGATCAAAGACTAAATGGTTTCACATTAACATTACTGGAAATTGTAACCATTGCAATAAAGCAGGAAATAATAGGTATATAGATTGAAAAGGAAAAAAGAGCTGCCTGTTTGCATATGACATGATTATCCAGGTGAAAATCCCCTAAAAAAAATCTATCTGAAAAATGCACAAGAATCAGATAGTGAGTTTGGCTGTGTTGCAGGAAAAAAGCTGAGACACAAAAGAATTCAGGTTTCTATCTGAATATGTGACTCCTGAATTTCAATCCTAATTGCCCAAATAAACATCGGTTCACTAAATTACTTTTCTATGTATTAAGAATATATATATGGAACCTGGAATTTTAAGGCAGTACTAATTATAATCACTCCCAAAGTAAATGGCATACTTAGGTATACATTTAACAAAACATGTTTAGAATCTATGCTGAAAATTACAAAATTCTGATGGAGGCAAAGAAGATTAAACATGCCGTGAATCATACTGTGTACAGGGATTGGAAGACTTAACATTGATCTATAGGTTTAATGAAATTCTTATCTAATCTAAGCAAGATTTTTCTAGACATGGACAAGATTATTATAAATTGGTATAGAAGAGCATCAGCCCTGGAGTCATTAAAACCATCGTGAACAGAGAATGAAGTGGGAGGTATCATTCCATCCAATATCAAGGTTTAGGTATAGCTGTGTGGTATGATCAGAGAGATAAATGCTTACAGAACCTGAAATAGATCATACAAATATGCTCAACTGACTTTTAACAAGGCCAAAATAAACTGAAGGTGGGACACTTATGCTGATGGAACTGTATATCTTGAGTGGTAGATATGCAAACCTACATGTGATACATGTGTAGGGAACTGCAGCCACACACACTATCACAACACACACACATGCACACACAAATAATTACAAGTAAAACTGGGGAACCAGAATAAGACTGGTGGAATGTATCATTGTCAACATCCTGGTTGTTGATATTGCACTATAGGTTTGCAAAATGTGACTATTAGGGAACATAAAATAAAGGGTACACAAGATTGCTCTAAATTATTTCCTACAAGTACATGTCAATCTACAACTATTTCAATTAAAAAGTACTGGCAGTTGGAATTGGGCAATACATAAAAAGAATTAAAGTCATGACCAGGTGGGATTTGTTGCAGAATGAAAGGTGGTTAAATATTTGAAAATCATCAATGTCATCTAGCAAATTCATAGGCTAACAGAGAAAAATCATATAATCCAATCAGTTGATGTATAAATAGCCTTTGAATAACTTTCAAATGCATTCATGATAAAAACTCTCAGAAAACTAAGAATGTAGGGAAACTTTCTCAACCTGATTAAAAAAAAATCTACAAAATACCTACAGCTAATGTCATATGTAATAGTAAAAGAATGAATACCTCCACCATCACAGAAGTGCCAGGATATTCACTCTTATCCTTCTTATGTAATGTATACTGGAAATTCTACTCAACATGTTAAGATAAGAAAAGGAAATAAATACAGAGTTTGCAAAGGAAGAAAGAAAATTGTCCCCATTTACAGCTGACATGATAGTCTACAGAGAAAAGATCAAGGAATCAATTTAAAAGCCTCCTAGAACTAATAACTGAGTTAAATAAGCTTCTGGATCCAAAGTCAATACATGAACATGAATTATATTACTGTATACTAGTAAACACATGTGAATATTAAAAACAAAGTATTAATTTTTAAAATTACTCATAAAATACTTAATTATAAATTGAAAAATATTTTGTATTCTAAAAACTACAAAACAGTGATGAAAGAAATTTAAAAAACACTTAAGTGGCATAGGCATACATAGATGGATTAGAAGACTCAACATAACAAAGAAGTCATTTCTCCCAGACTAATACACAGGTTTACTCAATTGCAATCATAATCTCAAGCAAGAACTTTTGTAGATATATAAAAGACTATTCTACAGTTTTTATTGAAAGGAACTGGTATAGGTGAACAAAAAAAAAATTTTTTTTAAAGATTTTATTTATTTGACAGATAGAGACCAGAAGTGGACAGAGAGGCAGGCAGGCAGGGAGAGAAAGAGGAGGAAGCAGGCTCTGCGAGCAGAGAGCCTGATGTGGGGCTCGATCCCAGGACCCTGAGATCATGACCTGAGCCTAAGGCAGAGGCTTTAACCCACTGAGCCACCCAGGCACCCCAGTGAACAAAATTTTTAAAAGAAGAATTAAGCAAGAAGTATCATTGCACTATCTCAAGACATATTATACAGATATAGTAATCAAGAATGTTCTGGCAGAGGAATAGACACATAATCAATGGAACATAATACAGAATCAAGTATGGCCACCTGATTTTTGGCAAATGTGTCAAAACAATTCAATGGAGGAAGGATAGTACTTTCAATAAATTGTTACTGCCAGAATTGAATGTCCACAGTAAAAAGAAAAAGTCCATCTCAAACTAAACTTCATAACTTACACAGAAATTAATACAAAATGGATCTGGTAATCATTCAGATCGAAGAGGAAGATACTCTACTGGAAGTCAAAAGCTATTGGTCCGAAATAAGTGAGATCTTTATGTAGCATTTTTTTTTTTTAATCACTGGTGTATATTTATAAAGAGAGGAGAAGTAACTGGCCCCATCTAGGGTTAAGGAGAACAATTTCCTTTGGGAGTTGTTTCTTCCCATCAGACCCTATACTTCCTCGGGATTATAACTCATTTCGCAAGGCCTCAGTTTCCTTTAAGAGTTTCTAGAACAGAGCATTATTTTGTCATGCACACTCAAGGGTGCAAGTTAATGGTCTGGTGATCCGGATGGCATGGCATTCTCCCCATCTCTGGTTCATCACCCATGATAGACAAGTAGAGGTGACTATTTATACTCCTAGCTGGGCCAAGTGCTCTGGATTCTTCAGGACACAGAGCTTCCTCTCTGCCAGGAGCCATGAATTTCCTGATGCTGACCATTATATGTGGGTTCCTAAATCTGGTGACAAAAGGTAATGGAACCCTAAAATGTAGGGATGATGGAGCTATGGTTAAGTTATAGAAATTGAGCTTTCAGGATCTTGAGAGGAAAAGAGGATCTGTAGGAAAAGTCCTGGGCCAATTAAAAAAAAAAAAAAACACAGAAATGCTCTCATTATGGCAGTTCCATGATCCTACTTTCTAAGACCCTACTGGAGGCATCTCCTCAATCTTCTGAGAAGTCTTAGTCTGACTCCAGTGTTACAGTAAGCCTCTGGTTTTAGATCAGTATGAATGAGTTTATTCCTGCTTTTTAAGTAATGCTATTTTTGGAAATTATTTCCTTTTCATTGAATAATAGTACTTAAAATTGATACAAAGTATCAAGCACCTGGTAGGTTTATATGAGTTTAAGGAAAAGTACTCTCTCACTCTAGAATAATGTTTCTTCAATCTTTCATTTAGAATCTCTCAATCAATCTTATCAATTACTTTTACATCCTAGCATATATATATGTACATACGTATATATATATATGCTTACCAATCTTACCAATTACTTATGTATCCTAGTGCATATGCATATATATATATCTTAGATTTAAAAAAAAAACACAGTGTAAATGAACCATGTGGATTCTTCTGCAAGGTACTACCAGCATGTCTTAGAGATTTATCAATATAGAAACTTACTTTATTATTATTAACAGATGCATAAAACTTATAGTGGGTGGGCGCATTTCTGATTATGAACTATTTGCTGACATCTTTAAAAGTTTTGAAATAATAAAGAAAGTTTTGTTCTGTTGCTCTTCTTCAGATTCCTTGGATACTATATAAATAAATGTGTAACCTACTTTAAAATTTCTATTATCTTTATTTATTTTTTTTAAATTTTATTTATTTATCAGAGAGAGAGGGGAAGAGAGAGAGCACAGGCAGACAGAATGGCAGGCAGAGGCAGAGGGAGAAGCAGGCTCCCTGCTGAGCAAAGAGCCCGATGTGGGACTCGATCCCAGGACGCTGGGATCATGACCTGAGCTGAAGGCAGCTGCTTTACCAACTGAGCCACCCAGGTGTCCCAAAAATTTCTATTATCTTATTAGTATTTTCCCATATATTAAATATTTTCCAAGAACTGAATTCTCGATAATTGCATAAAACATCAATGAATGGATGCTCTGCAAATTATTTATCCAATTTAAGAACTGAACATTTATGTCATTATTTTGGCTACTAAGTGCATTTGTTATATACATGATTCATGTTCTATATAAATGTTCTTAGACATAAAACCTTTACACAAAGGATAATATTTAAAGATATAATTGTTTCTATTTTACTCAGTATGAAGAAGTCAAACTTCAGATATATATTTATTCTGTATTTTAATTTTTCTAAAAATTGTATGGCTATAGCTATCTTTCCTTTTTGTTTTGAGGGATAGTTTTTATTACTGTTGACTTATAGATTTTCCCTTATAGGTTCTGTTTTGAAATTTAACTATTTAATGTATTTGAGTTTATTTCTGTATTTTCAAGTGAGACAGCATCTGGTGCTTTTACCAAGCCACACTGTCCATCAATGGCAGTAACTATATTTAAGATGATGTTTTTTGATTCTGCATCTGGTATGTTTTAGAGAGTATTTCTACATGGGATAATGTTTTGGCAAATGGCTTATGTGTCTGAAATAATACAGTTGTTAACATATTCTTTAGTTTTATGATTTTGAGATATTGGTGACGGAGGTCACAAGTTTTAACAACATAGTTCCAGAATGAGGAGCTTTGAAAAAAAATGACTACTGTCATTCTAAACAGAAATACATTCAATTATAGATTATTCCCAGTTGCCATAATTCAAGCCATATTCTTGGAATTATCCTTGGTATTTTTAGCTGTGACATCCATATCTGTCAAAGAGTCTACTTGCAAATTATGTCCAGAGTCAACCAATCTCACCACCTCCACTGCTACCATTCTGATTCAAGTCACTACCATCTCTCACCTCCTACTGCTATAGCTTCCTCACAGGTATCTGTCCTTTTACACTGGCCTCCTGCAATCTGCCATCAAGATAGCAGACTTCACTCCCATTGAAGTCAGATTATGTACCTCTCTGGCTCAAAACTCTGCAATGGCCCCCTCTTCACTCAAATAACTAGGGTCCTAACAGCGGCCCACCTGCTCTCCACAATCTGTCCCTTATGACCTCTCTCACCTCATCTACTATTTCTAGTCCTTGCTCACTTCACTAGAACCACTATGGTTTCAATGCTTTTCCTCAGACATGCCTGGCTTGCTCAACCCTGTTCCCTCTACTTAGAATGCACTTGCCCCAGGTATTGTTGTGGCTAATTCCTTTACTTCCTTCAAGTCACTGTTTTGCTTGTAACCTTCTTTCAAGCCCTATGCTAATGGCTGTTTAAGAAATTGCAGTCTGGGTGTGCCTTGGTGGCACAGTCAGTTAAGTGTCTGACTCTTGGCTTCACCTCAGATTGTGATCCCAGTGTCATGAGATTGAACCCTGCCTTGGGCTCCATGCTCAGCAGAGTCTGCTTGAGAGTCTCCCTTTCCCTCTGTCCCTCCTTCCTGTGTTCTCTCTCTCTCTCTCTCTCTCTAAAATAAATAAATCTTGGGGCGCCTGGGTGGCTTGGTGGGTTAGGCCGCTGCCTTCGGCTCAGGTCATGATCTCAGGGTCCTGGGATAGAGGCCCGCATCGGGCTCTCTGCTCAGCGGGGAGCCTGCTTCCCTCTCTCTCTCTCTGCCTGCCTCTCTGTCTACTTGTGATCTCTGTCTGTCAAATAAATAAGTAAAATCTAAAAACAAAACAAAACAAAAAAACTGTTTTTAAAATAAACAAATCTTTACTTAAAAAAGTAAAGAAAGAAACCGCAATCTGCCCCCCATAATCCTCCAAATAGATTCTCTCTTATTTCTGCAAACCACTTATCACCTTCTCAC
Source organism: Mustela putorius furo (assembly GCF_011764305.1). Classification (NCBI taxonomy): domain Eukaryota; kingdom Metazoa; phylum Chordata; class Mammalia; order Carnivora; family Mustelidae; genus Mustela; species Mustela putorius. The sequence goes on along the minus strand of NW_025421464.1, from coordinate 1,305,519 downwards.
ATATAAGAAAATTTGCTGTTTTTCATTGTCTGCCTTGCTCTAGTAGAAAGTAAGCTTCATGTGACTTTGTCTGTTTAGTCCATGAATGTACCTTAAGCACTTAGAATGAAGTCTATACTATAGTTAGGGGCTCAAACTTTGTTGAATGAGGAGCTTTCAAGAATAGATACCCTGGAAGAAGAGAAAAATTGAGAAATAATCTTTGTAGAAGCAAGAAATGAAGATGTGATGTCAAAATTTGTCTTGTATGAAAGAAGTGGAATGTCTACATTTGAAACTTACAGAAAATTCTAACATAAGCAAGTAAATTTGAGCCAGTAAATAGTAAGAGAATGAATCATTGGAGGTGGGTGGGAGGTGGGTGGAAGGATGGGTGGCTGGGTGAAATAAACTTCTTAGCCCAGCAGGAGACAAGCATGTATGTGTGTGTGTATGTGTATGTGTATATATATATATATATATATATATATACACACACACAAGGAAAAGTACTCTCTCACTCTAGAATAATGTTTCTTCAATCTTTCATTTATGTATGTACATATATATATATATATATACACACACACACACACATACATGCTTGTCTCCCAAGCATGTATATGTATATGTGTATATATATATATATATATATATATATATATATATATATATGTACACACACATACACATACATGCTTGTCTCCTGCTGGGCTAAGAAGTTTATTTATATATATATAGCAGGAGCTTTATATATGTCAACCCATGAAAGGTGCTTTTTACACATTATCAAATTAAATCCAGAAAAGATTGTTTTGAGAATTATTTCCCCTTTCTCATATATACCAGGCTTACTCTAATATAGAACTTTTGCAGGGAGCCTGGGTGGCTCAGTCGGTTAAGCCTCTGCCTTCAGTTCAGGTCATGATCTCAGGGTCCGGGATTAAGCCCCGCATTGGGCTCTCTGCCCAGCAGGGAGCCTGCTTCCCTGTCTCTCTCTGCCTACCTCTCTGCCTACTTGTGATCTCTCCCTCTCTCTCTCTCTCTCAGTCAAATAAATAAATAAAATCTTTAAAAAAAATACATAGAACCTTTGCTCTAGCTGCTTCCTCTGCCTAGAATACACTAACTTTTGCACTTTGCAGGCAATGTGATGAAAAAGATGGTCATGGTTGAGAATATGCAGGGAATAATCTCAATATTTTGGTATCAGTTGAGCCCTGATTTGTGACCCAGTATGTGGTCTACTATGGAGAAGATTTAATGTGTACTCGAGAAGAATGAGTATTCTGTTGTTTTAGGGTGGAATGTTCTGTATATATCTATGAGGTCCATCTGGTCCAATGTGTCATTCAATGCTCTTGTTTCTTTATTGATTTTCTGCTTGGATGATCTATTACTGAGAGTGGCATGTTAAGATCCCCTACTATTAATGTATTCATATCAATATGACTCTTTATCTTGATTAACAGTTGTCTGATGTAGTTGGCTGCTCCCATATTGGAGGCATAAATATTTACAGTTGTTAGATCTTCTTGGTGGATAGAACCTTTAAGAATGATGTAGTGTCCTTCTGTATCTCTGACTACAGTCTTTAGTTTAAAATCTAATTTATCTGATATGAGAATCACTACCCCAGCCTTCTTTTGAGGCCCACTGGCATGAAAGATGCTTCTCCATCCCTTCACTTTCAGTCTGGGTGTATCCTTAGGTTCAAAATGGGTTTCTTGTAGACAACATATGGATGGGTCCTGTCATTTTATCCAATCTGCAACCATGTGCTGTTTTATGGGCGCATTTAGGCCATTCACATTGAGAGTGATTATTGAGATCTTGTTTTTATTGACATTGTGTTACCTGTGAAGTCTTTGTTTCTATAGATTGTCTCCATAAATTTCTGTTCAATGATATTCTTGGGTTTTTTCCTTTTATAGAACCCCCCTTAATATTCCTTGTAGTGCCAGCTTGGCGGTCACATACTCTTTTAAACCTTGCCGGTCTAGGAAGCTCTTTATCTCTCCATCCATTTTGAATGTCAGTCTTGCTGGATAAAGTATTCTTGGCTGCATGTTCTTTTCATTTACTGCCCTGAATATATCTTGCCAGCCCTTCCTGGCTTGCCAGGTTTCTGTGGACAGGTGTGACGTTATTCTGATGGGCCTTCCTCTGTATGGAAGGAATCTCTTCCCCCTAGCTGCTTTCAAGAGCTCCTGTCTAAAATTATGATTCATCATTTTCACAATCAGGTGTCTCAAGGTCTTTCTAGATTCTATGATCTTGGGGGGAGACCTTTCTGCCTCTAAGATACAAATGCTGGTTCCTTTCACCAGATTGGGGAGATTTTCATGGAGAATTTGTTCAACTATATCTTCTAGTCTTCTTTCTTTCTCCTCCCCCTCAGGGATTCCAATAATTCTGATGCTGGAATGTTTCATGGCATCATTTATTTTCCTAATTCTGTTTTCATGGCTTCCAAGCTGTTTGTTCCAGGCCTCCTCCTGATCCTTTTTCTCTATCAGTTTGTCCTCTAGATCACTAACTCTATCTTCTGCCTCAGTTACCCTAGCTGTTACAGAATTATGATCATACAATGGAGCAGGCTAGTTTCATTTTATTCATATCCACATCCCACAAATGAATTATCACACTGGTCAGAAATCCTACTGTATTTCTTGTGTGTGAGCTCATCTTCCCCTTTTTCTAGACAGCTATTTTATACTGACCCTTCTTTTTCTTTAATTCTCCTGTTCTCCTTTTCTTTGTGCCTCTCCCTCCCAGCTTATGACTTTATCCCATTCTTCAAGGTTTGAAAAAATCAGAATCACATGAAAAGATGCTCAACATTACCAATCATCAGGAGAATACAAATCAAAACCGTGATTACATATTACCTTGCAGGAGCACCTGGGAGTCTCAGTCATAGTTAAGCATCTGCTTTCAGTCAGAAAAAATTAAAAATAGAAATACTATATAAGTTAATAATTCTACTACTGAGTATTTACCCAAAGAAAATGAAAACACTAATATGAAAAGGTATATGCACCCCTATGTTTATTGTAACATTCTTCACAATAGCCAAGATGTGGAAGCAACTCAAGGGTCCACCAACAGACAAATGGATGAGGAAGATGTGGAACATATACACAATGAAATATTATGCAGCCATAAAAAGGATGAGATTGTGCCTTTACAAAAACAGATGGGCTTAGAGGGTATTTTGCTAAGTGAAATAAATCAGATTGAGAAACACAAGTCTTATATTGCTTCACTCATATGTGGAATCTAAAAGAAAATTAATAAACAAACAAAAAGCAAAAAATTAAAAAATTAAAAATTGAACTTTTTATTTTTACCATGGTCAACATCTTACCAATATGCCGTGCATCCATCTTCTCTTTCCCTCTTGACATAACTGAGGATGTGTGCCTTCTCTATCTTGACCTGTCAAATGTGATTTTGATTCTTGCCAACTACAAAGGACTATGCCCTTTCATTGTCTCATTTCCCTATTCTACATTAATCTCTCCCTTTCTACTGGTTTCTTCTTAAGTGCCTTCAAACATGCTCTGTTATTTCCCATTCTTCAAAACATCCCTGAAAAATGCTCACTTGGCTCTCTATTGTCCTCTAAGAACCTCTCTATTTCTCTGCCTTTCCTCCTACTAAACTTATTAAGAGTTTTGTCTCCAGGTAATACTTTGACTTTTCTCATTCACATTTCACCAACTTTACTTCTGTTTCTTTTTTCCCTACCACTGGGAAACTGCTCCTCTCATGGTTACCAGTGACAGTCATCATGTTGAACATAATGGACACTTCTGCCCTTATCTTATTGAACTTCTCAGCAAAGTTTACCTACAAAAGTCCACTCATTGCTTTAAGAAACATTTCCCCCTCTTGCATAATCTAGTCATATCTGATTCAATTTTCCTTGGATCCTTTCCACATTTACCATTTTCATGCACACCAGCCTGCAACTGGCAGTTATCCTCAAAGCATTACCGATTGCGTGTGAAATAGCCCTAACACAGAGCAATACAGAAATGAGAGGGAATTATGAACTCACTCTGAGATCACCTATCAACTATTTGCTGGCTAGGTGGCAGACAAATACTCCAGCTCCTTTCATTCTCAAAAACGATAATTCTGAGGCTTGTTTCCTACACTGGCTGCCAGAGTTTCCCATGACTATGCTTTAGTCAGTCAGTAGTAACTAACTGTATAACTCACCTACTTCTGGCTTTCTCTCTTTTTTTATAACTTCAAGTTTTTATTTAAATTCCAGTTAGTTAAAATATATTGTAAAAATTGGTTTCAGTTGTAGAATTTGGTGACTCATCACTTATACATAACACCCAGTGCTCATCGCAAGTGTCCTTAGTAACATCATCCATTTAGCCCACCGCCCCCAACTCCCCTCCATAAACCCTGTTTGTTCTCTATAGTTGAGGATCTTTTATGGTTTCTTTCCCTCTCTCTCATCTTTTTTTCTCCATAACTCTATGCTCATCTGTTTTGTTTCTTAATTTCCACATGTGAGTGAAATTGTATGGTATTTGTCTTTTTCTGACTGACTGATTTCATTTATCATAGTACACTCTGGCTCCATCCACATCATTGCAAATGAAAGATTTTATTATTTTTGATGGTTGAGTAATATTTCATGGTATATATACTTCAACTTCTTTATCCATTTATCAGTTGATGGGTGTTTGGGTTCTTTCCATAATTTGGTTATTGTTGATAATGTTGTTATAAACACTGGGGGTCATATGCCCCTTCAAATCAGTATTTTTGTATCCTGTGGGTAAATACCTAGTAGTGCAATTTTATTGGGTCATTAAATAGTTCTATTTTTAACTTTTTGAGGAACCTTCTGAGGTTGCTGCACCAGTTTGCATTCCCACCAACACTGCAAGAGGGTTCCCCTTTCTCTGCATCCTTGCCAATATCTGTTGTTTCCCGAGTTGTTAATTTTAGCCATTTTATTTTATTATTTTTTTTATTTCCAGCATAACAGCATTCCTTGTTTTTGCACCACACCTAGTGCTCCACGCAATCCATGCCCTCTCTAATACCCACCACCTGGTTCTCCCAACCTCCCACCCTCAGATTGTTTTCCAGAGTCCATAGTCTCTCATGGTTTACCTCCCCTTCCAATTTTCCCCAACTCCCTTCTCCTCTCTAACTCCCCTTGTCCTCCATGTTATTTGTTATGCTCCACAAATAAGTGAAACCATATGATAATTGACTCTCTCTGCTTGACTTATTTCACTCAGCATAATCTCTTCCAGTCCCGTCCATGTTGCTACAAAAGTTGGGTATTCATCCTTTCTGATGGAGGCATAATACTCCATAGTGTCTATGGACCACATCTTCCTTATTCATTCGTCCGTTGAAGGGCATCTTGGTTCTTTCCACAGTTTGGCGACCGTGGCCATTGCTGCTATAAACATTGGGGTACAGATGGCCCTTCTTTTCACGACATCTGTATCTTTGGGGTAAATACCCAGGAGTGCAATGGCAGGGTCATAGGGAAGCTCTGTTTTTAATTTCTTGAGCAATCTCCACACTGTTCTCCAAAGAGGCTGCACCAACTTGCATTCCCACCAACAGTGTAAGAAAGGTTCCCCTTTCTCCACGTTCTCTCCAACACATGTTGTCTCCTGTCTTGCTAATTTTGGCCATTCTAAGTGGTGTAAGGTGGTATCTCAATGTGGTTTTAATTTGAATCTCCCTGATGGCTAGTGATGATGAACATTTTTTCATGTGTCTGATAGCCATTTGTATGTCTTCATTGGAGAAGTGTGTTCATATCTTCTGCCAATTTTTTGATATGGTTGTCTGTTTTGTGTGTGTTGAGTTTGAGAAGTTCATTATAGATCCGGGATATCAACCTTTTGTCTGTACTGTCATTTGCAAATATCTTCTCCCATTCCGTGGGTTGCCTCTTTGTTTTCTTGACTGTTTCCTTGGCTGTGCAGAAGCTTTTGATTTTGATGATGTCCCAAAAGTTGATCTTTGCTTTTGTTTCCTTTGCCTTTGGAGACATATCTTGAAAGAAGTTGCTGTGGCTGATATTGAAGAGGTTACTGCCTATGTTCTCCTCTAGGAATCTGATGGATTCCTGTCTCATGTTGAGGTCTTTTATCCATTTTGAGTTTATCTTTGTGTACGGTGTAAGAGAATGGTCTGTGTGAGGTGGCATCTCACTGTGTATGTATTTTTTTAAAAGATTTTATTTATTTATTTGACAGAGAGAGAGCGAGAGAGAGCAAGAGAGCACAATCAGCAGGAGCTGCAGAGGAAGAGGGAGAAGCAGACTTCCTTTTCAGCAGGGAGCCTGATGTGAGGCTCAATCCCAGGACCCTGAGACCATGACCTGAACCAAAGGCAGACACTTAACCGACTGAGCCACCCAGGTTCCCCCTCATTGTGGTTTTGATTTGTATTTCCCTGACAGAGTAATGTGGAGCATTTTTTCACGTGTCTGTTGGCCATTTGTAGGTCTTCTTTGGAGAAATGTCTGTTCATGTCTTCTGCCCATTTCTTGACTGGATTATTTGTTTTCTTGGATGTTGAGTTTCACAAGATCTTCATGAATTTTTGATACAAGCTCTTTCTCTCTTAAGACATTTGCAAGTATCTTCTCCCATTCCCTAGCTGCCGTCTAGTTTGTTGAGTGTTTCTTTTGGTGTGCAAAAACTTTTCATCTGATGAAGTCCTAATAGTTCATTTTTGCTTTAATTTCTCTTGCCTTTGGAGATGTGTCTAGCAAAAAGTTGCAACAGCCAAGGTCAAAGAAGGTGCTGCCTGTGTTCTCCCCTAGGGTTTTGATGAATTCCTGTATGACATTGAGGTCTTTCATCCATTTTGAGTTATTTTTGTTTGTGGTGTAAGAAAGTGGTCCAGTTTCATTTTTCTGAATGTGGCTGTCCAATTTTTCCAATACCATTTCTTGAGGAGATCTTCTTTTTTCCTTTGGATATTCTTTCCTGCTTTGTCAAAGTTTGGTTGACCACAGAGGTGAGTGTCCATTTCTGGGCCTTCTCTTCTGTTCCAGTGATCTATGTGTCTGTTTTTGTGCCAGTACCATACTGTCTTGATGATTTCAGCTTTGTAATATAGATTGAAGTACGGAATTGTGATGCACCCAGCTTTGCTTTTCTTTTTCAACATTACTTTGGCTAGTCAGGGTCTTTTCTGGTTCCACACAAATTTTAGGACTGTTTGTTCCAGCTCTATGAAAAATGCTGATGGTATTTTGGTAGGCATTGCATTGAATGTGTATATTGTTTTGGGTGGCATAGACATTTTCTCGATATTTGTTCTTCCAAAGACAATTAAGATAAAATGTTCTGAATATATCTGTTAAGTCCACCTAGTCCAGTGTGTCATTCACAGCCCTTGCTTCCTTGTTGATCTGCTTAGATGCTCTATCCATAGCTGTGTGTGTGTGTGGGGGGGGTGTTAAAGTTCCCTATCATTGCTGTATTATTATCAATGTGTTTCTTTAATTTTGTTATTAATTGGTTTATATATTTGGCTGCTTCCAAGTTAGGGGCATAAATATTTATAACTGATCTTCTTGTTGGATAGATTCTTTTATTATGATATAATGTCCTTCATCACCACTTATTACAGTCTTTGGTTTAAAATCTAATTTTTCTGATATAAGGTTTGCTACCCCAGCTTCCTTTTGATGTCCATTAGCAAGAAAACTGTTTTCTACCCCCTCACTTTCAATCTGGAGGTGTCTTTGGGTCTAAAATTAGTCTTCTTGTAGATGCCATATTGATGGGTCTTATTTGTTTTTATACAATCTGATATCCTATGTCTTTTGATTGGAGCATTTAGTCCATTTACATTCAGAGTAATTATTGAAAGATATGAATTTAATACCATTGTATTACCTGTAAAGTCACTGTTTCTGTAGATTATCTCTGTTCTTTTGTGGTCTTTGTTACTTTTGCACTTTCTCTTCACTCAAAGGATCCCTTTTAATATTTCTAGCAGGCCTGGTTTAGTGTTTACAAATTCCTTTAGTTTTTGTTTGTCCTGGTAACTTCATTTCTCCTTCTATTCTGAATGACAGCCTTTCTGGATAAAGTATTCTTGGCTATGTATCTTTCCCATTTAACATTGAATACATCATGCCAGTGCTTTCTGGCCTGTCAGGTCTCTGTGGACACATCTGCTGCTAACCTTACCTTCCTACCCCTGTAGGTTAAACACCTGTTGTCCTGAGTTGCTTTCAAGATTTTCTCTTTATCTCTGAAATTTACAAGTTTCACTATCATATGTAGAGGTGTTGACCCATTTTTATTGATTTTGAGGGAGTTTCTCTGTGCCTCCTGGACTTAAATGCCTCTTTCCTTCCCCAGGTTAGGAATGTTCTCAGCTATAATTTGTTCAGGTAAACCTTCTGCCTCTCTCTGTCCCTCTTCATCTTCTCAGAGTTTTACTATCCAGTTACTATCTTGTTTTATGGAATTTTTTATTTCTCCAAGTCTCCCTTCATAATCCAGTAGTTGCCTTTCTCTCTTCTATTTCCCATCATTTTGTTTTCTATACCACAGACTCTTCTACTTCGTTTATCCTCAGTGTTAGAGCATCCATTTTTTACTGCACCTCAGTAACAGCATTTTTAATTTTGGCCTGATTAGACTTTAGTTCTCTGATTTCTACAGTAAGGGTTTCACTGGTGTCTTCTACACTTTTTTCAAGCCCAGATAGTATCTTTATAATTGTTTTAAATTCTACTTCATACATCTTACTTATATCGATAGTGATTAAATCCCTGGCAGTGAGTACTACCTCTTACTTTTTCTCTTGTGGTGAATTTCTCCATCTTGTCATTAAGTCCAGAAAACAATAGAAGAAAGAGAGAGAAAAGACAACAATACCAACAACAAAAGCAGAAAAAAAAATAACAAAACAAGCCAGGAGAAAACCCAATGAAACAAAATAAAAACAAAATCAAAGCAGAACAAAACAAAATACTAGATCCTGGGTATATTTTGATCTGCTCGTTAAAAAAAGCTAGATCCCAAAATAGTAAAGAAAAATTTGTGTATATATATAAAGTAAAATAAAATACAATGAGCAGAAACCAAAAATTTAAAAATATATAATTTATATAATTGTATATATACATACAAATAAAAAATTTTAAAAGAATAAAAAACTGGGAATGTTCCATGCTGCTGGATTGGAAGAATAAATATTGTGAAAATGTCTATGCTACCTAAAGCAATCTACACATTTAATGAAATTCCTATCAAAGTACCATCCATCTTTTTCAAAGAAATGGAACAAATAATCCTAAAATTTATATGGAACCAGAAAAGACCTCGAATAGCCAAAGGAATATTGAAAAAGAAAGCCAAAGTGGTGGCATCACAATTCTGGACTTCAAGCTCTATTATAAAGCTGTCGTCATCAAGACAGCATGGTACTGGCACAAAAACAGACACATAGATCAGTGGAACAGAATAGAGAGCCCAGAAATAGACCCTCAACTCTATGGCCAGCTAATCTTCAACAAAGCAGGAAAGAATGTCCAATTGAAAAAAGACAGCCTCTTCAATAAATTGTGTTGGTAAAATTGGACAGCCACATGCAGAAAAATGAAATTGGACCATTTCCTTACACTACACACAAAAATAGACTCAAAATGAATGAAGGACCTCACTGTGAGAAAGGAATCATCAAAATCCTTGAGGAGAACATAGGCAGCAACCTCTTTGACCTCAGCCGCAGCAACATCTTCCTAGGTACATCGCCAAAGTCAAGGGAAGCAAGGGCAAAAATGAACTATTGGGATTTCATCAAGATCAAAAGCTTTTGCACAGCAAAGGAAACAGTTAACAAAACCAAAAGACAACTGACAGAATGGGAGAAGAGATTTGCAAATGACATATCAGATAAAGGGCTAGTGTTCAAAATCTATAAAGAATTTAGCAAACTCAACACCCAAAGAACAAATAATCCAATCAAGAAATGGGCAGAAGACATGAACAGACATTTCTGCAAAGAAGACATCCACATGGCCAACAGACACATGAAAAAGTGCTCCATATCACTCGGCATCAGGGAAATACAAATCAAGACCACAATGAGATATCACCTCACACCAGTCAGAATAGCTAAAATTAATAAGTCAGGAAATGACAGATGCTGGCAAGGATGCGGAGAAAGGAGAACCCTCCTACACTGTTGGTAGGAATGCAAGCTGGTGTAACCACTCTGGAAAACAGCATGGAGGTTCCTCGAAATGTTGAAAATAGAACTACCCTATGACCAAGCAATTGCACTACTGGGTATTTACCCTAAAGATACAAACGTAGTGATCTGAAGGGGCACATGCACCCGAATGTTTATAGCAGCAATGTCTACAATAGCCAAACTATGGGAAGAACCTAGATGTCCATCAACAGATGAATGGATAAAGAAGATGTGGTATATATACACAATGGAATACTATGCAGCAATCAAAAGAAATGAAATCTGGCCATTTGCGATGATGTGGATGGAACTAGAGGGTATCATGCTTAGCGAAATAAGTCAAGCAGAGAAAGACAACTATCATATGATATCCCTGATGTGAGGAAGTGGAGATGCAACATGGGGTGTTAAGGGGGTAGGAGAAGAATAAATGAAACAAGATGGGATTGGAAGGGAGAAAACCCGTAAGTGACTCTTTTTTTTTTTTTTTTAAGATTTTATTTATTTATTTGACAGAGATCACAAGTAGGCAGAAAGGCAGGCAGAGAGAGAGGAGGAAGCAGGCTCCCTGCCGAGCAGAGAGCCCGATGTGGGGCTTGATCCCAGGACTCTGGGATCATGACCTGAGCTGAAGGCAGAGGCTTTAACCCACTGAGCCACGGAGGCACCGCCCCCCCATAAGTGACTCTTAATCTCACAAAACAAACTGAGGGTTGCTGGGGGAGGGGGGCTGGGAGAAAGGGGGTGGGGTTATGGACATTGGGGAGGGTATGTGCTATGGTGAGTGCTGTGAAGTGTGTAAACCTGACGATTCACAGACCTGTATCCCTGGGGATAAAAATATATTATATGTTTATAAAAAATAAAAAATTTTAAAAAAAGAATAAAAAACTGAGTGTGGTGCATAAACAATGAATTCTGGAACACTGAAAAGAAATTTAAAAGATAAATTAAAAATTAAAAATAAATAAATAAATAAATAAAATAGGGGGGGAAGAGCAAGACATTTAGGTGTGTGGCTTTCAATGGGAAACCCTGTAATTGAAAGGACACTCAGTTTCTCTTAAATGTCTGGCAAGATATTTTAATTTTTAGCACAGTGAATAAACATAATCCACTGTAAGAATATATTACACTATATGTTAACTGAAATTAAAATAAATACTTGAAAAAATAATATCTGAAAAAATAAACTGAAATATTAAAGAATGAATAAAAGAGACCCTACAAATGCTATATATATATTTTTTCCCAAGAGCTGAAGTTTTGCATTCCTCTATGATCAATAAACTTGGTCCTAGCCAGATGTTCTTGGTCTTCTGGGAGAGGGGCCTGTTGCACTGATTCTCAGGTGCCTTTGCACTTGCGGAAATGTGCCTCCCTTGCCAGGGGATGGGCTCAGTGTAAGCAGTTCCACATTGCACTGTGTGGCATGTTTTGCTCCCAGAAAGGCTCTCAGCACTAATACAGGGAATGAATACGGCAGCCCCCACTCTCTACCCCAGAGCTGAAAGTGTGCACGCCCTACTCTCAATGAGCCCTCACAGAACAGCAGTCAATTATTTTTGTCTCCCTGCTTTCTGTCCAAACTCTGTGTTCACCCAGCCTGTGACTGAGCATTTTTATCTCAGGCACATGACTGAGATTCAAGTCTCCAGATTTTATAGACTCCTATGGCATAGACCCATGCTGTTCCTCCTGGGGGAGAGAGGATGGTCTCACAGTGCTTCTGGCTTTTGCTGGGCTCCTGCCAGGAGAGTAGTCACATGACTATGCAGCAGTTCACAGTTTATGACAACACCAAGTGGAAAGCCAGGGCCAAGATTCACTGTTTTCAGCTAGCTTCCCCTCTCCAATACCTGGGAACTCTGCCACATTCAGGCATCCCTGTTCTTCTTGTGATCCTAGAGATCCTGAGACCACTATCCTACTTGGGATACTGCCCTGCTTTGCCACCTAAGCACCTTTAAACTAGGGATGTCCCCCACTATAGCAGACTTCTGAAAGTTCTGATTTTGCATTCCATAGCTTATTATACATGGCAGTAGCCTCCTTAAGCTGGCTCCCTCTCCTCACCGTATCGTCTGTTATATAGCCCTGGATTCAAGTCCACACCTCCTACCTTCCAAAAAGTCATCGCTTTTCTATTGGTAGACTTGCAGCATTTTATCTTAGGCAAGGAGTTGCATTTCAAAATTTCAAATTTTAGGGATCCGGTGTGATTGGACCTGTGATGATCCTTTGGGGGTGGGTTTTGCTGCACTGTGGCTGATGCTGGTTTGTCTCAGAAAAGTGGCTGCACTACTGGACAAGGGCTCAGAGTTTATGGTACCTTCAGCAGTTGCTTTTGTTGCTATGCTAATTAACAGGGTTGCTCAACAGTGCCCACCGTCTCTTTTGTCCCCCGAGAGGCAGTGTCACCTCTCCCAAATGCACCCCAAGAAGGAGAACAGTCTCTCCACTGCCATCCAGAGGATCCTAAAACCGCTTGTCTGCTCCCAAGCCTCTGCCCTCCTTCCCCACAGGAGCACCACAAAGCCTGACAGGCATGATCCCCTCAATGGCATGGACCTCCAAAATTCCAACTTTGAGCTCCACTGCTTTAAAAAACATAATTAGCCCCTCTCCTTTTCCCTGCCAATGGTTTGGGAGAAGTATTTTTCATGTGCAATCCCTGTGCACTGCTCTCTCTCTTTCTCCACTGCCGCCCCCCCGCCCCCCCCCCACCGTCCATGCTCAGCTCCCTCCCCTTTAGAGCACCTACAAATCTTTTCCCTCCCAAATCAACTCCCTGCAGCTCCTCCTTTCCACAATGTGGCTATTTTTCTCCCTCTATATGTGAGGTTTGTTCTCTCAGTCCTCAGATCGAGTTCTTGGGTGTTCAGAATGATTTGATACTTATCTAGCTGTGTTTAAAGGATGAGACAAGCATAGGATCCCCGTACTATGCCACCATTTTAACTCCTCCTAGCTCTTTTTGACTTTCTTACTTCCCTAACTATCCCATTTCCAAATGGATTTAGGAGGGAGGAGAATGCTTCTCAATTCAATTATTATACTCAATTTTTTCCCCAAGGTCTGCTTTCGGAGAAACTAACCGAATTCTGTAGTGTCCCATTCTCTTGCTTTGTTCTGACTTCTATGGTTGTTCCTTTTTGAGTCTCTTCTTTCTATTTGAGCTCTCAATATTGACACTTACCAGAATTTAATCTTGGTCCCCTTTTATCCCATGTTATTCCAACTCACTATACTTTATCCATTACTATAATTTTATTTATTTTTTTTATTTAGTACTGAATTTATTTATTTATTTATTTTTAAATTTTTTATTTTTTATAAACATATATTTTATGTGTATAATTTTAAATATCCATAGCAATGATTCTAAAATTTACATCTAGAGTTCAAACTTCTCTATTGAGATCCTATAGATCTTTAGATCCTATAGATCCTTGAGATCCTTGACATCCTAGATATATTATATTATATGCCCTGGAGCAAATATTTGAGCCCACCTCTTTCTCTTCCTTCCAAATCTTGTTCTTTTCTCAGTTAACTCTTTTATGACTAGTGAGCACCACTAATTTTCCTTATCTCAAAAGAAATATAATGCACTTCGATTTCTCCATCTTCCTGACCTTATTTCTAAGCCACTAATGTCTTAAAACTGTCCTCTTCTTTCCACAGCTCTTGAAGCCCAGTTCCAGACACCATTATGTCTTACCTAGCCAAAGCTTCTAACATGCCTTCCTGATTCTATTATTTCTTTTCCCTAATCTAGTTTTCACATAAAATCCAAACTAACTGTCTAAATTATAAATTAGGTCACACTATGTTTTGAAATAAAAATACTTAATAATGGTCGAATCTGACTGGAGAATGGCATTGCCATTTCAAGTTCATTTCATCTCTTTCTCCTTCGCTCTTTGTACATTACACTTCAGACTCAATTAGCCATCTCCAGATATCTTCTCCAAATACACAGTGCAGTTCCTCAGTGGTGGGACTGAGCACTTGCTAGTCTTTTCCTGAAAAAATCTCTGCCTCCTGTGTACATGGCTGGCTCCTTCCATCCTTCTTGCCTTGGCTTAAAGATCAACTCTACATAGGTCTCCCTCTCTGCCTCTCTTCCTTCCTCTTCCTCTTTCCTTCTTCTGCTTTCCTTCTTTCTCTCTCTCCCCAGCCACACCACCCCCATTTCCTTGATGGCATATGATACAATATTTAATATACAGTTGCAGTTTTCTTTTTTGCCCCCTCCAATGGTTTGTAGTATTTATAATATTAGTCTAGACAGGAGTAGTAATAGTTATGAAAATTTTGAATTAATGTTTACCATATTATTGCTAGAGTTAAAAACTTGACCTACTTATTTATTCCCTGCAGCTGGCTGGAGAGTTGAAAGATGTTGGAAGAATAATATAGGACACTGCAGAAAACAATGCTTTCATATTGAGAGGTACAAGTTTCTTTGTATGAACAAGCTAATATGCTGCATTCCCATAAAAGAAGATGACAGATACACTAAAATACCACCACGTCTTGTACCATTTGAAGAAGAGATAACTATAGATGCTAGTACTTGGGAACTTTTTTCAGATTCCCCCGCTTCTTTTATGAATGAAGAGTTTGTACCTGAACCAACAAAATCCAGAGAAGGCACAGTAACTGAGACCTAAGAGAAGTTTCTTCCTGAGCTTTGGCACATCCTCTTGAGACCACTAATGATACAACTAACATTTCATCTGGGTATGGGACATTAGAGATAAGCACTGTCAGTAATATCCAGGAAGCCAACTCTATTGATGTTATTTCACAAAGGACAATTTTATTGGAGATTAGATGGCATGCAGATGGACAAAATGCTATTACCAAGATAAGTACTAAGAGTTACCCTACAGTTGGAAATGTGAAAAGGGAAGTGCATAGAAGATACAAGGGTTCTCTTTACTCGCTGAAATTCTTTATCTGTGTTCCTCCAATGTATTAAAATATATTGGTCTCAAGAGAACATTTGTGTGTTTGTATATTTTTCTATGCCAACTCCCCCCTCAAAAAAGAAACCCAAAAACCAAAAACAAAACAAAATGAAGGCCACAGTTTGGAGATACCTTTATGGCAGAGACAAGGAATGTGACTTTAATAATGCCTGAAACACTATTATCATACACAGAGGAACCTATGAAGGCACAGAAAAAGTTCCATACAAATCCCTTTCCCATACTTCCCACCACTTTTATTGTAAGAGTTTAAAGCCCTATCTATATCATTAGGTCAATTTTTGTTTAAGGCTTCAACTAGAAACTAAGCCAGTTATAGTTAGAAACCACCTCATTCTCCACAAATATTTATTTAACTAGGTAGAGTTGGAAGTGGGACGTGCCTTGAGAGCAACATATGAAATTAAAGGCTGCATCACAAATTCTACTTATCTTTCCAACGTTCTTTCCAACAAAAAGTCCAACTTCCCACTATAGTGATCTCATATCATGCCTCTCCAGATCTTCATCTTGTCCACAAATGCTTGTTGTATGTAGGGTTTCTATGCTTTGTGTGTCCACATACATGTTAGTGATGTTTCTATGGTGACTGATGAGTCAGTGAGTTAACTCAGAGATGCAGTTATTAACTATAAAGTTGATTAATTATTAATGTATTGGACTAAGTCTGGGGTGCTACTAAAAGCCACAGTCTCAATTGCCCAAATGTCTCAGAATCAAGAAGGTTTTTTCCTCTAGTTCTTTTTATTTTGTCTAAGGTTGCCAATGACTGTGACTGCAGTTTGGATATTGGCCAGTAGATCACTGAACTTTCAAGGGACCTCTATTCCAGTAGATCATAGAGCCCCTATTAGGCTGAAAAACCATCTTTGTTTGGGACTAAAGGTTTTTCCAGAATACAAGAATTAGAGTTCCAATATCAAGTAAGTGAAATGGAACAAACTGATCACCTTTTCTTTGCCTAACTTACTCTCCTCCATTTCTTTGCATAGCTGACACCTCGTCACACAGGTTGTGTTGACTCTCCACAGAGGCATCCTTTCACTGTGAAAGCCTCCCCAGACTGCCAGTCTGTCTCAGTCTAGATTACTCTTTTTCCAACACCTTTGCTTCAAATGTCATCTCCTTAGAAATAGCCCTTGGCCATGAGACCATTCCTCACTACTCTGTATTATTTTCCACCTATCACTTAAGTCCTTTGAAATTATGCTGTGTATTTTTTCATTCTCCTACTGAATTGTTGAGTTATTTACTTATTTATGGACTATCATCATGACCATAATGTCCATATAATCTTAACACCTTGATTTTATTGTTGGCTGTGTCCCAAGCTGCTAGACCAGTGTCTTGCACATGGAAAATGTTCAATAAAAACTTGAGAACATATGGTTCATGCAATCATCTCAATAAGTTTTAGAAGGTCACACAATATAAATCAGTAAGTCTTCAAACTGGGATACCAACCTCAAAAACGGTTTTCCAGAATGTTTATAACAGCAATGTCCACAATAGCCAAACTATGGAAAGAACCTAGATATCCATCAACAGGTGAATGGATAAAGAAGATGTGAGATATATATATATATATATATATATATATATATATACACACACACACATACATACATACACACACACAATGGGATACTATGCAGCCATCAAAAGAAAAGAAATCTTGCCATTTGCAATGACGTGGATGGAACTAGAGGGTATTATGCTTAGTGAAATAAGTCAATCAGAGAAAGACAAATACCATATGATCTCCCTGATATGAGGAAGTGGAGATGCAACGTGGGGAGTTTGGGGGGTAGGAAAAGAATAAATGAAACAAGATGGGATTGGGAGGGAGACAAACCATAAGAGACTCTTAATCTCGCAGAACAAAATGAGGGTTGCTGGGGGGGAGGGAGGTCCGGAGAGGGTGGTGGAGTTAAGGACTTTGGGGGTGCTGTGTGCTGTGGTGAGTGCTGTGAAGTGTGTAAACCTGGAAATTCACAGACCTGTACCCCTAGGGCTAAAAATACATTATGTATTTATTAAATTTTTTTTTTAAAAAAAGGTTTTCCATGGTGTGCACATTGAGAATTTAAGGGAATCAATTTTTAGACCCTTGATTTCTGAAGTCTTATCATGCTAAGAATACTCTTAACAGGCTCTTCTTTTCTACCTCCACTTTCTCACTTTCTCTTCGTCCACTCTGAAAAGAAAATGTACCTTTCACCGTCCTGTATCTGACAGTCATGGATTGCCCAGAGTGGACAAACCTTCAGTTGTCAAATCAGTGGATAATTAAAATATAACACTGCTGGTGTCCAGAAAGTGAGTAATCATCGATTTGGGGGAATAAATCCTTTGGAAATCCAAGTGACTGAAAATTTTTTGTTTACCAAAGCAATGACACCAGGAAGAATCAAGCTAATGGTGGATAAATTGAATTAATTAAATTAAATTAAATTAAACCTTTCTGAAACTTAGTAAAAATTCCTAAGAAATTTTTGGCATATAACTTGTAAGAAGTTGAAAGAACTGTGTAGTCTATCTAGTTATCTAATGGCTAATCTTCCAAATTTCACATCTATCTATTGATGTGAATAAGATCTTTCAGTATTTACATTTTTCAAAATAAAAACTGGGAAAAAGTTGATGCTGATCATCATCTCACTCCAGTAAAAAGAAATTTTCATCTATGTATTCATAAAATAATAGAAAGAAAGCAGCATCTATGTATTAAAGATATGCATTTATAGTAAAACAAAAAGTTATTTTTGGTTAATAATTATTTTTAATATTTGATAACACATTTACGCATCTTTAATCGATTTTGTTCCAAATATTTTAAAGATGACTCAATCTTGAATATGTTGTTAAAAATTTAGAGGTTTAGGGCACCTGGGTGACTCAGTCAGTTAGGCGTCTGCCATTGGTTCAGGTCATGATCTCAGGGACTTAGGATGGAGCCCCACATCAGACTCCCTTCTCAGTAGGGAGTCTGATTCTCCCTCTTCCTCTGCCCCTCCCTCTGGCTTGTGCTAGCACTATATCTCTCTCAAATAAATAAATAAAATCTTTAAAAATGTGATTATATACAACTAATCAATCACTGAACACTACATCAAAAACTAATGATGGTGGGAGGGTGCCTGGGTGGGTCAGTTGTTAAGCATCTACCTTGGATCCCAGGGTCCAAGGATCAAGCCCCACATTGGCCTTCCTGCTCAGCAGGAAACCTGCTTCTCCCTCTCCCACTCCCCTGCTTGTGCTCCCTCTCTCACTGTGTCTCTGTCCAATAAATAAATAAAATCTTAAAAAAAAGACTAATGATGTACTACTATATGTTGGCTAATTGAACATAATAAAAAATAATAAGCAAAAATTAAAAACAAAATAAAATCTTTAAAATACTTAGAGCTTTATTGTCATGGAGATTTTATAATAAATTACAATATATATCCATATTTTGTTACAGAGATGTATGATAGAATGATCAATAATGGACTTTCAAACATATTATATTAAGATTTAATTTGTGAGGAGAGTGGAAAAAAATTAAACTAATGGGATAAAAGCTTTAGAGAAAAAAATGATGTAATGTTTCTATTTGCTTTATAAAAGCTTCTTTGTATATTCATTAAATGGGTAATTGTCATTAATTGTTATGTATTCAGACTGAATTGAAAAATTAAATTATAATTTTACATGTCAATTTTTATAATACACCAGTGATCATATATTTTTATTATATACACTTGGTGAAATATTTTATTTTCCAATTTTAAGTTGTGTTAGGAAAACTGAACCCTCAAAATCCAAAAAAGTTTGAAGGTCATGCCTAAAACTTGATATAGGTCTTCAAACATTACCCACACAGAGTGATGATGATTTTTCCATTACACCAATCACTCAGTTTTTCTAAATTTCCTAGATATTCCATTTTCATTAATATAGGCTTTCTCCATCATTCAGCACAATAACTTGTTTTCTTTTTATCTTTGTCCTTAAGGATTCCCTGCAGCTCAATAACCCATTACTTCTCAATATGGGAATCGACCTCCAAACTGCTGCTATCTTCATATATAAACATAATACTTGCATTTGTTTCCTTTTTGTACCATTTCCAGCTCCAGTCTGAAATTCACCATCTCTTGAGCTATGCTGTCCATGTTACATATATGATTTGATATGTTAGATATATGATATGTATTTCCTCCATTCTCTGGTTTCTTTTTCATCTTACTGATAGTGTCTTTTAAAATGTAACCATTTTGGGAGTGCCTAAGTGGCTCAGTCAGTTGAATGTCCGACTCTTCATTTCAGCTCAAGTCATGATCTCAGGGTTGTGGGATCAAGCTCTATGCTGGTCTCCACACTCAGCAGGGAGTCTGCTTGGGATTCTCTCTCTCTCCCTCTGCCCCTCCTTACCTCTAAAAGAGATAAATGGCTCTTAAAAAATAAAATAGAACAGTTTTTATCTGCTTTTGGGGTCATATCTAGGAAACTATTGCCAAGCTCAAGGTCATGAAGATTTTCTTCTGTCTTTTCTTCTGAGGATTTTATGGTTTTAGCACTTACATTTAACTATTTGAATCATTTTAATTTACTTTTTTGTGTGATGTCTATTAGGTCCATTTGGTTTAAAGCATGGTTCAATTCCAATTTTTTAAATTGATTTTCTGTCTCAATGATCTATCCATTGCTGAAAATGGGGTACTGAAGTGTCCTATTGTTGTAATCCTGTCTATTTCTTCTTTCTGATATATTAGTATTTGTTTAATATGTTCAGGTGCTCCAATGTTGGTTGTACATATATTTAAAATGTCATAGCTTCTTTTTTAATTAACATACACTGCATTATTTATTTCAGGGCTACAGGTCTGTGATTCATTAGTCTTACACAATCTACAGCACTCACCATAGCACATACCTTCCCCAATGTCCATCACCCAGCCACCCATCCTCCCACCCACCTCCCCTCCAGCAACCCTCACTTTGTTTCTTGAGATTAAGAGTATCTTTTTTTTTATCTATGAAAAAAATTTTTTTAATATAATTTTTTATTTTTTATAAACATATATTTTTATCCCCAGGGGTACAGGTCTGTGAATCACCAGGTTTACACACTTCACAGCACTCACCAAAACACATACCCTCCCCAATGTCCATAATACCACCCCCTTCTCCCAAACCCCCTCCCCCCAACAACCCTCAGTTTGTTTTGTGAGATTAAGAGTCACTTATGGTTTGTCTCCCTCCCAATCCCATCTTCTTTCAAATGAAATCTTGCCATTTGCGACAACATGGATGGAACTAGAGCGTATCATGCTTAGTGAAATAAGTCAAGCGGAGAAAGACAACTATCATATGATCTCCCTGATATGAGGAAGTGGTGAGATTAAGAGTATCTTATGGTTTGTCTCTCTTCCTGGTTTCATCTTGTTTCACTTTTCCCTCCCTTCCCCTATGATCCTCTGTCTTGTTTATCAAATTCCTCATATCACTGAGATCATATGGTAATTGTCTTTCTCTGATTGACTTATTTCACTTAGAATAATACCTTTTAGCTCCATCCACATCATTGTAAATGGCAAGATTTCAGAGGGTCTTGATGGTTGTATAATATTCCTGTGTGTGTGTATGTGTGTGTGTGTATGCAATATTTTCTTTATCCACTCATCTGTTGATGGACATCTAGGTTCTTTCCATAGTTTGGTTATTGTGGACACTGCTGCTATAAACATTGGGCTGCACATGCCCCTCTGGATCACTACATTTGTATCTTTGGGGTAAATACCCAGTAGTGTAATTGCTGGGTCATAGGGTAGTTCCATTTTCAACTCTTTGAGGAACCTCCATGTGGTTTTCCAGAGTGGCTGCACCAGTTTGCATCCCCACCAAAAGTGCAGGAGGGTTCCCCTTTCTCTGAATCCTCGCCAACACCTGTCATTTCCTGCTTTGTTAAATTTTAGCCATCTGACTGTGTGAAATGATATCTCACTGTGGTTTTGATTTGTATTTCCCTGATGCTGAGTGATGTTGAGCACTTTTTCATGTGTCTGTTGGCCATTTGGTGGTCTTCTACAGTTGTCATATCTTCTGGATGTATTGACATCTTTATCATTATATAATGGCCTTCTGTGTCTCTTGTTACCATTTTTGGCTTACAGCATACATCCACACTTTGCTTTGGTTTCTGCTTGCATGAAATAAGCTCCTCACTTTGAGCACATATCTGTTCTTAAAGCTGAAGTGGTGTCTTGTAGGCATTATATAGCTGGGTCTGTTTTTTTTTTTTTAAATAAGTATTTAGGCACTTTGTGCCTTTTGATTGATGAATTAAATCCATTTATCTTTGGAGTAATTGTTAATATGTAAGAACTTACTATTGCCATCTTATTGATTGCTTTCTGGTTATTTTATATTTCCATTGCTCCTTTTTCCCTCTCTTTCTAACTATTCCTATAAACTGATGTTTTTTCATGGTGGAATGCTCTGTTCTCCCCTTCTCCCTCCTTTTTTTATCCTTCACAAACCTACTTTTGATGTTTGCTTTGTGGTTATCTTGTGGCTTACATAATACATCTTTTGGACAAAACAGTTGATTTTATGCTGAAAGCAACTTAATCTTCATTCACATATCAGTCTCCTCCCTTTTTCTCCTCCCCCTTTATATTTTTGGTGTCACAATTTACCTCTTTTATGCTGTGAATTCATTAACAAATTATAGTAATTATAGTTATTTACTTATTTTTATTATGTTCAATTAGCCAACACAGTTGTTTTTAATACTCTTTTCCTTTAACCTTTATACTATAGTTAAGTGGTTCATATCCCATCTTATTATAAAATTAAAGATTTCTGAATCTGACTAACATTTTCCACCTTTAGCAGTGTGCTGTGTACTCTCATATGTTGTCATATTGCTGATTAGCATCTTTTCATTTCAACTTGAAGAACCCCTATCAGCATTTCTTAAAAGGCAGGTCTAGTGGTGAAGAACTCCTTTAACTTTTGTTTGGGAAAGTCTTTATTTCTACTCATATCTGAAAAACAATTTTGCCAGCTATTCTTGGCTAGTCATTTTAAATCTTTCATCACTTGGCATGTCTCCAAGATACTCCACTGTCTTCTTAGGGTTTCTGCTGAGAAATCTGCTGACAGCTAAATGGGGTTCCCTTTGTAGGATACACTTGTCATTCACTAGCTGCCTTTTGGAATTCACTTTATATCTTTGATTTTGAATAGTTTTATTATATTGTGTTTTGGAGGTCTTTTGGTCCTGAGATAATAGTGTGATCTATTAGCTTTGTGAATATGGATGGTCAAGTTTTCCCCAGGTTTGGGCAGTTTTCTGCCATTATTTCTTTAGGATTTCTGTCCCCTTCTTCTTCCCTTCTCTCTCTGGCATCCCAGTTATTCCAATATTTCCCCTTTGATTCAATCCCAAAAAACATACAAGTTTTCTTCACCTTATTCTTTTTTCTTTGTTCTCTGTGTTCAAAATTCCTAGCCTCTAAGTCACTTATAACATCTTCTATCAGCTCTCTTCTCAAAAAGATGTTCTCTATAATATTCTTCATTTAAGTCACTGAATTCTCTAGCTCCAGAATTTCTGTTTGGGTCTTCTTAAGGATCAATCTCTTTGATAAAGAGTTCATTTTGTTAATGTATTTTCCCCCTAAAATCATTTAACTGTCTTACTAAATTTTTTTGGTAGCTCATTAAGTTTCTTCAAAACAACTGTTTTGTATTCTTTATTGGCTAAATTGCAGTATTCTCTAATTTTGAGCTCAACTGTTGTAGAATTATAGATATCTTATGGTGATGGCATATTTCTTTGATTCTTCATCTTCCTGTATTGTTCATTGCTGCCTTCACATACGAAGCAACAGAAACCTTCTGAAATCTCTACTGGTTGGCTTCCCATGTGATACTGTTCCTTGGTGTTGGTTTAACTGATTTTCCTAGGTTGTATGTGGGTAGACCAGCTCCACGTTTCTTGCTCCATCTTGTGGCAGAATTCTTAAGGCTTTTATTGATTTCTCTTGTTATAACTCACCAGTCTGACTACTGGAAGCCTCCCTTTAGTTTCCAGAAGATGGCACTGTAGCTTGTGATTTCTCCTTGTCCACATACCCAGGTAACCTGAACTACTCTCACTGCCACACAAAGACCTGGCTGCAGAGTGCAGGGAGGTATGTGCTTAGCACTGGAGCATTGTGGGTGCCTGTGGACCAGGTGAGGAGATCCACCAGCAGGAAACTCCCAGAGGTTTGTGGGCAGACTTCCTACTGAAGTCCAAAAGCAGTCAGTAGGAACTGCTTTCTCTATGAACTTTTGAGAGTCTTATCTGCTTCTTTTTTCTGTCTTTTCCTTCCCCCCAGCATGGGTGTTCTGCCTCAATACTCTGGGTTCTCATGAAAAGGAATAAGTTTCTCCAGCCATGACCCATACAACTGGGATAGCTGGGCACTAACTCACTGCTTTCCATGCCCTCAGTGGGAGATGTTGTCCCTAACACTGCACAGCTTAGCTCTGTGCAGTATTACCCTATGTGGCTCTCATGGGATTCTTCTCCACTTGTCCAAACTCTTATTCTTCCCTCTCTGTTCCTCTGTTGGAGTCTCCATGCAGCCTAAACCCAGGCAACTGTTTTGTGTCTGTCTGTCTGTTTGTTTGTTTGTAACGCAAGTGCCTGACTTGAGCTTTGATTGCTGAAGCATCCAGTTCAACAATGGCTATCTCTAATAAACACTGCCAGCCAGAGCTAGAAAAAGAGCCACCCCTTCCTCTCTTCACTGAGAATCTTTTGTTTTAGAGATCTTGGTTGATTTCAGTAACTGACCACTTGGGACACTAGTTTTTTCTCTTCCCATGCTTTGTCATTTTTTTTTTTTTTAGCTTTATTTATTTAAGTAATCTCTACAACCCAACGTGGGGCTCAAACTCATGACCCTGAGATCCACAGTCACACTTCCCACTGAATCAGCCAGATGTCCATAATACCCTAGACCTCCACCATCAACCCAAATAAAAGCAGAACCTCAAGCCCCTGTACCCACTCTCTCTCTAGCCATGACTTCTCTGTGCAGTCTCACACGTGTTATGTAATTTCCATGCCCTATAAGCAATAAAACCTTATTTTTTTCAAAGTTTCCTGATAGTTATTGCTAAAAGGCACTTGTAGTCATAACCATAAGGGCTGGTCCAACCACAAGACAGTTATTGATAGGCTGAAATTGACATACAATACACCTTCAGGCAGGTAGATTTCTACAAGCTCTCTATAGATTGGTTTGCAATATCTAGACTATCATATAAATGACATTGATCTTGACAATGATTTTTTACTTTTTGTTGTTGATTTTTTTTGATTCATTATTATGTTTTATTATGTTAGTCACCATACAGTACATTATTAATTTAGGAATGATTTTTTAAATATGACAACAGAAGAAAAAGCAACAGAAGCAAAAATTAACAAGTGGGGCTATATCCAATTTAAAAGTTTCTGCACAAATAAAATAAAATAAAATAAAACCTTGTGTATCATAATAATAATAAAAAATTTTCTGCACAGCAAAAGAAATGGTCAACAAAATGAAAACAGCAACCTGCAGAATAAGAGAGAATATATGCAAACCACATATCAGATAAGGGTTAATAATCATAAAGAAGGTACACAACTCAATAACAAAAAAACAAACAATCTAATTTTAAAGTGGGAAGAGGATTTAAATAGACATTTTTTCCAAAGAATACATCCAAATGGCCAACAGACACATGAAAATATGCTTAAGACCACTAATCAGGGAAATGCACATCAAAACCACAATGAGATATCACCTCACACCTGCTGGAATGGCTGTCATCAAGAAGATAAAAATTAAATGTTGGCAAGAATGGAGAGAAAAGGGAACCCTATTCACTATCGATAGGAATGTAAATTGGGATAGCCACTATGGAAAAGAGTATTACAGTTCCTCAAAAAATTAAAAATAGAACTACCATGGGATCTAGCAATCCTACTTCTAAATATATATCCAAAGGAACTCTCATAAAGTACTGGTAAGAATGTAAAATGGTATAACGATTTGGAAAAGAAGTTGGCCATTTCTTTCTTTCTTTCTTTTTAAAGTAAGCTCTATAGCCAACATGGGGCTTGGACACACAACCCTGAGATCAAAAGCCACATGCCAACTAAGCCAGACAGGCACCTGGCCATTTCTTAATAACCCTGTGACTCAACCCTCCTATTCCCCTCCTAGCTGTTTTATCTAAAAGAAATGAATATATAGCCACAGAAAGACTTGTGCACAAATGATTAGCAACAGTTTTGTAGTAGCTAGTATCTGGAAATAACCAAAATTAAGAGGTGAATGAGTAAACAAATTTTGGTGTACACATGGAATAGAGTACTATCAATGAAAGTAAATTAAGTATTATTATACCCAACAACATGGAGGAATCTCAAAATTATTACACTGATGAAAAAAGACAGGCTAAAAAAAAGAATGCATAATGTATAATTTCACTTATGTGATATTCTAGAAATTGCAAACCAATCTATATAAACCAGATATCAGAACATTGGTTGTCTGAGAAATATGGAGGAAGGGGAAGAAAGAAATGGATTTCAGAGAAGCACAAGGAATCTCTGAAAGCTGAAGGAGGTATTATCTTGATTGTGGTGGTGGTTTCACCAATGTTTGTATTTGTCAAACTCGTCAAATTGAACACTTTAAGTAGTACAGTTTATTATGTCAGGTATACCTCAAGAAAGCTGTAAAAGAAAGGAAAAAATAAAATCTCTTCACAAAAAAGGAAATCTCTAAGATCTTATGACTTCCAGTCACAATTTAGAGGGCCACTCAAAAAATCTAACGTAACTTAGAAGTTTACTCTGACTACCTGCCTTAAACCAGTCCCATCCAGAGGAAAAAGCTATTATTAAAATGATGTGTATCCTTCCACCCCTTTTAGCTGATACTTTTACTGACATACATACACATAATACTGTATTACATAAATCAGATCATTACTATATTGTTCTGCAGCATTGCTTTTGCATTTAAAAATATGTTTAGAAAGACAAATCTGCTATACTCTTTTTAACAGATGCATGATATTAAATCACATGAATGCACTTCATTTAATGATGTTCTACTGATGGACTTAAAGGAGGATTTGAAGACATGTTTGTACATATGTCTTTGATTACTGATTTGTTTCTTTAAAAAAAAAAACTTTTTGAAGTGCCCATTACCTAAAGAGTATTAATCTGTTCATTTGACAATTATGTAGGTACTTCTCTGTACTCAGTACTAAAAAAAGAATCATATGTAGTCAGTGTCCTTAAAGACATTCTGTTTTAAAGGGAGAGACAGACAGGTGAACAGACTGTCACAACGCAGTAAGATAAACACCAATGGAAGCAACACAAGTAGCTGTGAAAAAAACACGTAGTGCTTAGGCCTGGAGGATCAGAATAAATTACCCTTGTAAATGTTCTTTCTCTCTAAACCATACCATTCTGGCACATTCTCTTCTATTTTTCACATTCCTTAAAGGCATGCCTAGTACAGGACTCTGAACAGTGGTACCTCAATTAGAGCTGCTGGCCAATAGCCTGCAGTTATATTTGACACAGTATACTATATGCTACTGGTCTATGGGCTGAGCCCAAATCCACTTAGACAGGACAACAGAGACCTGTGTTCAGAGTCACACTGAATATTGAATTCTGGACTCCATAGAACCCATTGTCTTTCAGGAGTGATGAAGTCCTTATTATTCACCCTTGCGATTTTTTTCCTCCTGGTCCAGTTGGTCTCAGGTAAATAAAATCTTGGGGAAGAAGAAACACTAACCTAAAACAGGCTCCTGCACATGGAGTCCCTATTGTTAAACTGTCCATAGGAGTGGGGGAAGTGTTCTCACAGGACAGGAGGCTGAGATTTGCCCTATTTCTTCAGAACATCTCTGTACTAAGGATCCCAAGGCTCTCAAAAGAGAGCAAGGTCTATGGTTGGCAGTTAAGGAGAATAATGAGAATCCAAATGCAGAGATGGTCCTGATGTTCCAACTCTCCTTCTATCCTGTCACTTAGAGCCAGCCCTGCTTCACTTCACTTTGTATGGCACCAAGTGTTACTCCTGAAGTAACAAGTCCACGATATTACTTCTTTTGATTTTCTTGGTCTTACAGAGATGGTCTCCCCCTTTTTTATTCTTGGATGTTATTAACAGAACAGTAAAGGGTGTTTCTAAATATCTATAGGACTGTAAAGTGGGAAAGTGAAGGAAATTATCCTGGGTGGACATGGGGAAAGATTCAGAACTGCTGGAAGTCCCAAGTCACATTTCAGGCTACTTGTATGAGCATTTCTTCTTCTTAATTAATTCTATAGTTTATATTTACAAATTTAAGACTGCAAGTATTTGGGAAATCAAAAAATTGGCTACAATTTATTTTTCTAAGATTATATTTACTTTACTTGAGAGAGAGAGAGAGAGAGGAGAGAGATAGCAAGCAGTAGAGAGGAGCAGAGGGAGAGGGAGAAGCAGGCTCCAGCTGAGCAGGAAGCCTGAAGTGGGGCTTGATCCCAGGACCTGAGGATCATGACCTGAGCCAAAGGCAGCCCCTTAACCAACTGAGCCACCCAGTGCCCCCCAAATTGGCTACAGTTTAATAACCTTATATTTTCTAAATATTGACCAAGTCATATACATGTTTCTAACCTGATTTTTTTTAAGATTTTATTTATTTATTTGACAGACAGAGATCACAAGTAGGCAGAGAGGCAGACAGAGAGAGAGGAGGAAGCAGGCTCCCTGCCAAGCAGAGAGTCAGATGCGGGGCTTGATCCCAGGACCCTGGGATCATGACCTGAGCTGAAGGCAGAGGCTTTAACCCACTGAGCCACCCAGGTGCCCCTCTAACCTGATTTTTTAATTTAGCATTTTATGAAGAAAATTTTACAGACCTTTAAATATTCCCCCAAAATACAGTTTGCCACAGATGTTCATTATTCTATTTTTATGCCAACATTTACTTGGAAAGACCCTCTCTTGTATCAGGTTGTTTTTCCAATATGTCAGTATTATAAGCAGTGTTGTTATCTAGTTCATAAATCATTGTAAGATTTCTGATACATAAACAAATTTTAGAAGCTCCATTTCCAGGTTACAGTATATTATTTCTTTTAAGGGAACCACCATACATTTTCAAATGGCCACTCTTAGTATATTAATGCTTTGTTTAGTTCTTACCAGTTAAGTATATCAACTTTGAAATTTGGTGTTACTGTGAATATTGTGTCTTGGCTTTTTAAAACCTTTACTGATATGTACATTCATACCTATGTCACAAGGCATTATTTTTTTTTAAGGGAACTGGCATATATTTTCAAATGGTTACTCTTAGTATATTAGTGTTTTCTTACCAATTTGTTACTTTTATTTGACAAGTATGTCAACTCTGGCATTTTATGTATTGTAAATTATTGTGTGTTGGTTATTTTTAGCTTTATTGATATAGAATTTATATACCATATAATTCAAGTATTTAAAATGTATAAATTAATGCATTTTAGCTTATGTAGAGATTTGTGCAACTACTATCATAATCTAACCTAGAACTTCCTCATCTTCCTAGAAAGAAACCTTGTGCCTATCAGCCGTCACTCCTCACTTGGCCCCATACACCCAAGGCAGTCACTTATTGGTCACTTTTTAAATTTTTATTAATTTATTGGGGTGTGAAATTTTCATTTTCATATCAAATTTATTGGATTTTTTTTTTGCACTCTCCATTAGCTTAGAAAGTTCTTCTCAGTGTTGAGAACAGTTATTTACCCATTCTTTATATTTTCTATGGTTATATTTTTTACATAGGCCTATATCTCATCTGTAATTTTTAAATAAATGGCACAAAATGCGAGACTAACTTTTTGAGGACAAACTTCCTAACAGAAAGTTAGTTGTGTTGCTTGACAGCCTGTTTCCAAGGACAATGGTTACTGTTCTCTAATACTAGAAGATTGTTCAAATTGAAGGATAGGAGAAAACTAATAATGGTATGAGAGCTGCCTCAGAAAATGTTCCTGATCTAAAGTAGCCTCAAAATTCTATGAGTTTAGTTTATACAATTTCTCTCCCTGCTTCTGGGACTTAGTGACAAACACCACATACTCACATGGTGTCCTAGTTCTACACTGAAGGGCCCTGAGGAAATTCAGGTTCCCTTTCTAGACAAACACAAGCAATTCAGAATTATTCTGTGACATTAGACAATCCATATCCAAAATTTACTTGCATTAAAAATGGAACACTTAGGAAGGCTATTTGGGAGAGAAAATCTACAAAACACCAAGGTACATGGAACATCAGGAATGGAAAGAAGGAAACAAGAGACTTGATCTAAGATTTCCATCCATATATCCCAGCTAAAGAAAGACATTTGAGTGTCATGTCCATGGAATGTTCGAGATGGTGAGGAAGAGAGGATAAAAGAGGGCATGGCTGGAAAGGAAGTCTAAGTCCAAGGACCATTGCGAGAGCACTTGAGACACAGTATATAAAGAGGAAGAAGAGTAATGAAAACAACAGAAGTCCCTTAGGTACATCAAGTTCTTCACAAGCTCATGGCCTTTGCATATGCTCCTCCATTTCCTTCTACCATCTTCTAGCTCTTCACAGAGCTGGATCCTTTTTATCTTTCATATCTAGCATCAAGTATCACTTCCTTCAGGTAATTTCCTCTAATCTTGTCAACAGTAGCTCTATTCAGTTGCTCTTTGTTACATTATTTCTTTCCTTAATACTTAGATCAACCTGCAGCTATTTGCTTACTTTCTATTTTCTTTCTCCTCTTTTCCAATGTAAGCACTAACCTTGTCTGTCCTGCTTAATTCTGATTATATGTATTTGGGCTGAATAAAAAAAATATGACTCAACATAGAGCAAGATGGGGAAGAGTCCCAACATCTCTTCAAGGTCCTCTATATGTTAAACCATGTGATGGAAGACTTTGTAAGTGTATATAATATGCACATATATTATACACATACAAAATATTTACACCCTGCAGAATGTCTCTCTGGTTAGTACATTCCTAGTAAAATGTCTCTTGTAGGGGCACCTGGGTGGCTCAGTGGATTAAATCCCCTGCCCTCAGCTCAAGTCATGATCTCAGGGTCCTGGGATCGAGCCCCACATCGGGATCTCTGCTCAGTGGAGAGCCTGCTTCCCCCTCTCTGTCTCTGCCTGCCTCTCTGCCTACTTGTAATCTCTCTCTGTGTCACATAAATAAATAAAATCTTTTTCAAAAAAAAGTCCCTTGTATATTTTATTCCTGAAATTCTCAAAAATTGTGCAGATATCTCAGTATTATATGCAACCTATGTTTATGTGTTAAAAATTTGGATGTCTATCACTTGATACATTTTGAACATCATATGTAAGATAAGCATAGACTTACATTCCAAATATAATTTGTAAGACCTCAGAAACATGTAAAGACATTCTGGAAATCTTCCCAAGTGTCAACAAAAGCTATGTGTGTTTTGGTAATTCTGAGGAACATTACAATAATGATTTAAGAATTTCATATGTTAAGATAGTTTGTGAGTTCTAGTTAGGTGTTTAATTGTGTTTTGGTAACATTTTAGAAAACTTGGGGATTTGTATTGATGTGTAACAATATGCTATATTTTTTGCCATTTAAAAAATGAAAAACAGAATTCTGGGGAAAGTTTGCAGGCAGAATTTTCATTTCAGGAACGGTAAGCCCTTACATATGTGTACAAATCCCGTACGTTTATATATGTATAAAATCTCATTTATTCCTCAGAGGAGGTTTTCATCATTAGGACAAATGTAATAAAGCAACTGATAAAGACAAATAAGCAATGCTCAAAAAAGTTTGCTGTTTTACATTTATTTAAATATCTTTGGCTTAATGAGCTATAAAATTCCTTTATACAGGTCATTTATTTTTGAGAAGGTGTGAAAACAAAATGGGATATTGCAAGAAGAAATGCAGTAGTAGAGAACTTCAAAAAGATCTTTTGAAATGGAGATGTGACAGATATAAAGTGTGCTGTGTTCTGACTATCGACAACAAGATTAAACCCTTAAGTTCTGGTAATAAAATCTTAATGCCAACTGTTAGGAATCAACAACTGTCAACTACTAAGAAACTGAAAACTGCACTAACCATGATCACTGCTTCTCCTGTTTGAAATTTTAGCCTCTGTCTCCTTATAAGATCCCTGGTTCATTAAAGCAAAGAGCCTTGTTTTGGGGTCAGTCTTCTCTCTCTACTGCTCTCCTCATTGTCCCTCCATTCATATCAAATCTCCATAGCACCAGCAGTGCCAGGGGAGGGATGCAAATAAGACAGATGCCAGACACAAGTGAGGCTAAATCCAAAACACTCATATTAGGGCTGATGGACGTTAGTGGTGTCATCACTAAAGACAGTTCCCAGCCGATAGGCCCACAGTCTGCCCATAGCAGTGATTATCAAACTTTAAAGTACATCAGAAACACCTAGAGAGACTGCTAAAACAGTCTTTTGGCCCTCACTTCCAGTTTCTGATTCTGTGGTATAGCCTGAGAACTAGCATTACTCACAAATTCCCAAGTGATTCTGGTGTTGCTGGTTAATGAGCCACACTTTGAGAACCACCGGCCCATAATATGAAATGCTTGCAGGCTTCCTCCTACAGATTAAAGGCATTTGCCAAATAATTTTTTTTTAAGATTTTATTTTGTTTGTTTGTTTGTTTGTTTGTTTTTGAGAGAGAGAGTATGTGTGTGTGTGAGAGAGAGAGAGAGAGAGCGAGCGAGTGAACAAGCCAGGTGAGAGACAGTGGAAGAGGGAGAAGC
Source organism: Mustela putorius furo (assembly GCF_011764305.1). Classification (NCBI taxonomy): domain Eukaryota; kingdom Metazoa; phylum Chordata; class Mammalia; order Carnivora; family Mustelidae; genus Mustela; species Mustela putorius. The sequence goes on along the minus strand of NW_025421464.1, from coordinate 1,273,427 downwards.
AGGCCTCCCATTGAATAGGGAATCTGACATGGGTTTCAATTCCAGGACTCTGAGATCATTACCTGAGCTAAAGGCAGATGCCTAACTGACTGAGACACCCAGGCACCCACCAAATATTTTTTTAAGTGGTTAGTAATACAAGCATTCCTACAAAGAGCTTTCATATCCTTTTTCTTACTGGATTTCCTACAACAACCTTAGGATGTAGGTATTCTGGTCTCACTTCAGAGAAGAGAAATACTGATTTGTAGGCATTTGAACTGAGACAGGCTTAACTATTAAGAACACTCTGTCACTATACGTTGATATTACCTAATTTTCTTCTTCCCCTGGAAATCTGAATATAATGGCCAACTCAGAAAGGACAGCAGAGGGAGCAAGAACTCTGCAGTGTGACCTAAATACTGGTTTATTTAGCCATTCACAGGACTTAAAGGCTGCCCAGAGAAGTCAGAGAAAGTAATCAGAGTGAAATATCACCTTCATTTATTCTAGATCTTCTCCAGGAAATTGGCCTCTGCCTCCTGAAACAGATAACGTCTATGATCTGTGATATAATCCAGCAGAAGAGATTTGAGGGGTGGGTCATCCCAAACTAGCAGGACATCATTGCCTTTTACTCTCATGGCTCTCATTGTAGGCAGAACTCATAAACTCACACTGGAAAGAGGATGGACAGAGGCAGGTCACTTCAGCAGAGGAGGGCAGTAGGAAAAAGCATGAACTGTACAGTCAGACATCTATGATGTCATTCACGGTCCCACCATTGACTCATCTATTCAGTCTGTAGACAACTGATTTCCCACCTTCAAGATGAAGTTTATGAAGTTGAAAAATAGAGAAAATATTTACTCCCACTCACTTGACTTTGAAGGTTGCTAGGGTAGCATACTCAAATTTACTCACAACATAGGGACTCAGCCATAGCAGGTTGCTGATTCCTGGGTGAAGAGCAGAAAGGCACATTTCCTGAGGGCCCTGCCCACTAGACCATGGCTGCTCTGCATGGGTACGGTGATTAGAAGCCATGTTTCACCTGGGGGGAAGCTCATTACAATGCAGAGAAGGCTGTGACAGAGGTTAGGATCATAGGATCTCACTGAACAGCCAGATGGGATTTTAAAGGCTCCTGGTAGAACTCACTGTGCTTTCCCCTCAGTAATCATCTTGATCACTACCTTGAAAACATCCCAGAGCTATGACTACTATGATTATAGATGAGGAATATCATCTTAGTGCTGCAGTCTGAAACTTTATCCTCCTGTCCTCTTCCTTCACATCCATTCCTTCTTCATCCCATGCTTGAGTTTAGGTGGCAAATAACCTTTCTTTGCTTTGTGGTTTTGGGAAGAAAAGGAACTTTCGTTGTATGAGAATCACAATGTGCCAAGCACATTGATACACAATGTCATTAAATAAAAGCCTTATATAATAATTATGATGCCATAATAAACTGGAGCAAAACATATCTAATTTCTCCTTTTACTACATTTTACTATGTTTACTTATTATGTGGTCTCTACCTCAATTTATTCATTGGTAAGGCAGGTATAATCATACGCCAACTTCCTGGAACATGTCTAAAAATTAAATAAGACACTTTGAACACTGAGTACAGTCTCTGGTACTTACTGAAATGCTACAAAATGTAGGTTTAAAAAAACTATGTGAGGTATAGGTTATTCCCATTTTAAAATGTGAAAAATCTGAGCTCCTGTGTGGAAAGGTTCTTGAACAAGAACGGCCAGCCGCATTTCAGAAGCAGTTCTGCTGCTCCCAAGGCCATTTCTCTAACCCATCTGATGCTAAATCTGAAGGTATCCTCAAGGCTGACTTCTAACCTGTTAGTTTTTCATCCTGCAGAGCCACACAGTCCTCAAGTATGAGCTCTGAACCCCATGCATATTCCTCCATGTGCATTCAGGCTCTAGTGTCTAAATAAATCTTTTCCTTAAATAAATTAAATAAGAATTCAATTTCAAAGCACATCAGTATTTGAGCCTAATAATGACCTTCAAAAAATTGATTCCAAGACTCATGATAACCACAAAGTAAAAACCTGTAATAAAAAAAACACACTCTGAAAAACAATCTGCGGGTTTTGAAGGGGCGTGGGGTGGGAGGTCAGGGTACCAGGTGGTGGGTATTATAGAGGGCACGGATTGCATGGAGCACTGGGTGTGGTGCAAAAATAATGAATACTGTTATGCTGAAAATAAATAAAAAATAAATTAAAAAAAATTTAGAGATAAGAACTTTTGGTACCGTTCTTTGACATTTGAAAAAAAAAACACAAAAATATAAAAATAAGAGAATCAAAGCATTTTACTATGGAAAATCGTCAAATCACAAAAGAAGATGGTAAGAGAGAAAGAAAGGAACACAAGATCTGCAGAACCTTTATTGAAGAGACTGCCTTTTTTCCACTGTATCTTTTTTCCTGCTTTGTCAAAGATTATTTGGCCATAGAGTTGAGGGTCCATATCTGGTCTCTCTACTCTGTCCCACTGTCTATGTGTCTGTTTTTATGCCAGTACCATGCTGTCTTGGTGATCACAGCTTTGTAGTAAAGCTTGAAATCAGGTAACATGATGCCCTCAGTTTTATTTTTGTTTTTCAACATTTCCTTAGAAATTCGGGGTCTCTTCTGATTCCATACAAATTTTAGGATTATTTGCTCCAGCTCTTTGAAAAATACCGGTGGAATTTTGATTGGAATGGCATTAAAAGTACAGATTGCTCTAGGCAGTATAGACATTTTAACAATGTTTATTCTTCCAATCCAAGAGCATGGACTGGTCTTCCATCTTTTTGTGTCTTCTTCAATTTCTTTCATGAATGTTCTGCAGTTCCTCGAGTACAGTTCCTTTACCTCTTTGGTTAGGTTTATTCCCAGGTATCTTATGATTCTTGGTGCTATAGTAAATGGAATTGATTCTCTAATTTCCCTTTCTGTATTTCCATTGTTAGTGTATAAGAAAGCCATTGATTTCTGCACATTGACTTTGTATCCTGCCACGTTGCTGAATTGCTGTATGCGTTCTAGTAGTTTGGGGGTGGAGTCTTTTGGGTTTTCCATATAAAGAATCATGTCATCTGCGAAGAGAGAGAGTTTGACTTCTTCATTGACAATTTGGATACCTTTTATTTCTCTTTGTTGTCTGATTGCTGTAGCTAGGACTTCTAATACTATGTCGAACAAGAGTGGTGAGAGTGGGCATCCTTGTCATGTTCCTGATCTCAACGGGAAGCCTGCAAGCTTTTTCCCATTGAGGATGATATTTGCTGTGGGTCTTTCATAGATAGATTTTATGAAGTTCAGGAATGTTCCCTCTATCCCTATACTTTTTGTTTTTGTTTTTGTTTTTTCGATCCCTATACATTGAAGCGTAAATAATCTTCGACAAAACAGGAAAAAATATACAGTGGAAAAAAGACAGTCTCTTCAATAAATGGTGCTGGGAAAACTGGAAAGCTATATGTAGAAGAATGAAACTCAACCATTCTCTTACACCATACACAAAGATAAACTCAAAATGGATAAAAGACCTCAACGTGAGACAGGAATCCATCAGAATCCTAGAGGAGAACATAGGCACTAACCTCTTCGATATTAGCCACAGCAGCTTCTTTCAAGATATGTCTCCAAAGGCAAAGGAAACAAAAGCAAAGATCAACTTTTGGGACATCATCAAAATCAAAAGCTTCTGCACAGCAAAGGAAACAATCAAGAAAACAAAGAGGCAACCCACGGAATGGGAGAAGATATTTGCAAATGACAGTACAGACAAAAGGTTGATATCCTGGAGATATCCTACTCAAACTCAATACACACAAAACAGACAATCATATCAAAAATTGGGCAGAAGATATGAACAGACACTTCTCCAATGAAGACATACAAATGGCTATCAGACACATGAAAAAATGTTCATCATCACTAGCCATCAGGGAGATTCATATTAAAACCACATTGAGATCCCACCTTACACCAGTTAGAATGGCCAAAATTAGCAAGATAGGAGACAACATGTGTTGGAGAGGATGTGGAGAAAGGGGAACCCTCTTACACTGTTGGTGGGAATGCAAGTTGGTGCAGCCACTTTGGAAAACAGTGTGGAGATTGCTCAAGAAATTAAAAACAGAGCTTCCCTATGACCCTGCCATTGCACTCCTGGGTATTTACCCCAAAGATACAGATGTCGTGAAAAGAAGGGCCATCTGTACCCCAATGTTTATAGCAGCAATGGCCACGGTCGCCAAACTGTGGAAAGAACCTAGATGTCCATCAACAGATGAATGGATCAAGAAGATGTGGTATATATACACAATGGAATACTATGCAGCCATCAAAAGAAATGAAATCTTGCCATTTGCAACAACATGGATGGAACTAGAGCGTATCATGCTTAGCGAAATAAGTCAAGCAGAGAAAGACAACTATCATATGATCTCCCTGATATGAGGAAGTGGTGATGCAACATGGCGGCTTAAGTGGGTAGAAGAAGAATAAATGAAACAAGATGGGATTGGGAGGGAGACAAACCATAAGTGACTCTTAATCTCACAAAACAAACTGAGGGTTGCCGGGGGGAGGGGGTTTGGGAGAAGGGGGTGGGATTATGGACATTGGGGAGGGTATGTGATTTGGTGAGTGCTGTGAAGTATGTAAACCTGGTGATTCACAGACCTGTACCCCTGGGGATAAAAATATATGTTTATAAAAAATAAAAAATTAAAAAAAAAAATAAATAAATAAAACCACATTGAGATACCACCTTACACCACTTAGAATGGCCAAAATTAGCAAGATAGGAGACAACATGTGTTGGAGAGGATGTGGAGAAAGGGGAACCCTCTTACACTGTTGGTGGGAATGCAAGTTGGTGCAGCCACTTTGGAAAACAGTGTGGAGATTGCTCAAGAAATTAAAAACAGAGCTTCCCTATGACCCTGCCATTGCACTCCTGGGTATTTACCCCAAAGATACAGATGTCGTGAAAAGAAGGGCCATCTGTACCCCAATGTTTATAGCAGCAATGGCCACGGTCGCCAAACTGTGGAAAGAACCAAGATGCCCTTCAACGGACGAATGGATAAGGAAGATGTGGTCCATAGACACTATGGAGTATTATGCCTCCATCAGAAATGATGAATACCCAACTTTTGTAGCAACGTGGACGGGACTGGAAGAGATTATGCTGAGTGAAATAAGTCAAGCAGAGAGAGTCAATTATCATATGGATTCACTTATTTGTGGAACATAACAAATAACCTGGAGGACAAGGGGAGATGGAGAGGAGAAGGGAGTTGAGGGAAATTGGAAGGGGAGGTAAACCATGAGAGACTATGGACTCTGAAAAACAATCTGAGGGTTTTGAAGGGGTGGGGGATGGGAGGTTGGGGGAACCAGGTGGTGGGTATTAGAGAGGGCACGGATTGCATGGAGCACTGGGTGTGGTGCAAAAACAATGAATACTGTTAGGCTGAAAAGAAAAAAAAAATCTGCAGAACACCCAGAAAACAATTAACAAAAGGGCACTAGTAAAGTCCCTTACTTGGATTTAGTACTTTTTGCTATTTATTTGGCCTTAAAAAGAGAGGGATATTCTACCATTGCAACAATACAAGTGAACATGGAGGACACCATGCTAAGAGAAATAAGGCAGACACAGAAAGGCAAATATCATGTGATCATACTTACATGTGGAACTTAAAAAAGAAAAAAAATTCAACTCACAGTAACAGAGTAGAATGTACTTACTGGAGGCTGGGAGTGGGGGTAGGTGGGGATAATAATCCAGGGTACAAACCTTCAGTTATAAGATTAATAAATTCTGAAGACCTAAAATACAGCATAGCGACTATAGCTAGTAACAATATGTTGTACTTGAAATTTGGTAATAGAGTAAATCTCAAATGTTCTCACCATACACATACAAATGGTAACATACGAAATGATGGGTATGTTAGTTAGTTTGACTTTGGTAAGCATTTCACAATGTATACATATATTAAAACATCATGTGGGGTGCCTGGGTGGCTCAGTCCATTAAGCATCTGCCTTCAGGTCATGGTCCCAGGGTCCTGGGATTGAGCCCCACATGGAGATCCCTGCTTGACAGGGAGTCAGCTTCTCCCTCTCATTCTGCCCCTCCCCCTGCTCATGCACAAATAAATAAATAAAATCTTTTTAAAAAAACACCTGTGTATACCTTAAATAAATGCAATTTTATTTATTAATTATACCTCAATAATGTTGATAAAATAAAATCATCTGAACTAAATTATATCAGAGATATATCAACTGAGGGAAATTTATGCCATTTGATCTATATATTAGAAAAGGAGATAAGTTGAAAATAATTAGAGATTCATATTGAAAGAGTAGAGAAAGTTTAGTACATCAAGTTCAAATACATAGCAAATAAGACAAGCAGTAAAAATGAAGAAAAGAAATCAATACAGAACAAATTTTCAACAAAGAAAATTTTAAAAGTTTGACTGCTCTCCTGAGATGAGAGTAGTGATCTAGGCACACAGAATTACAGAGACCAAAAAATGGTCAACACATAAAGAATTTAACTCACAATGGCTAATAAAAAAGCAGGACAAGTACATGAGAGTACATGAATCTATGGTCTTTATTAGACTAAACTATAAGTTATATCATATCACTTGTGTTATTCTATCTTGGTACAATGTCACATTTACCAAAGGAAAACAGACCAGCAATCAAAAGTAAACAAAAACCCAGTCTGGTATTAACTGAGCCTGTGGCTTGCCAAATATTCTGTCCCATTACATTTTATTATATAACCATTTCATAAAGAGTTATTAATTTTAAGCCATACATCTATATGATGAAACATGTTCAAATATATCAGACTCTCTATTTCAGTCCCACATGCAAAGAGTTTAAAAGTTGACATCCCAAACTTAAAAGAAGAAAAAGTCATTTCTGAGCATGTGTCCTTCTCTCTACATGTACAGCTTTCTGAATTATCCAGTATACATGGAATCCCTTAACTTCCTGAAGCAATTCTCTCTTCATTTTTTCCTCCCAGGTGCCTGTCCAGATTACAAAAGACAGGGGTACAGGTTTGTCAATCATCAGGCTTACACGTTTCACAGCACTCATCATAGCACATACCCTCCCAGTATCTGTCCCCCAGCCACTCTACCCCTAACCCCCTCTAAAATTAGATGATTCACAAACCTGTACCCTGTCTTTTGTAATCTGGACAGGCAGAGAATTTCTAAATTATCAAGTACTGGTTCCTTTTTGTTGAACAGTTCTTTCCATCCAGTCCTTTTCCTCTTGCATTTTACTATAAACTGCACCAAGAATCCAGGCCATGCCTTCAGCACATTGCTTGCAAATATCCTCACTCACATATCCAAATGCATCACTTACAAGTTCTGATTTCCATATAACTGTAGAATATAATTCTGCTAAGCTTTTTGCAATTACACATAACAAGGACAACTTTTCTCCAGCTTCTAGTAACATGTTCCTTCTGAGTCACTGCTAGCAGCATTTTTACTATCCATGTATCTACCAAAAATCTGTTTGTGATTATTTAGATATTCCCTAAGGTGATTTAGTTTTTCTCTACCATGCTTCTCAATTCCTTCCAGGTCCTCTCTGACAAAGTTCTTAGCATCCATATCCCTTCTAACAACTGTTCAAGGTAATCTAGACTTTATCTATCATGCATTTCCTAAATCTTGTGGTCATCACCCAGTACCCAGTTCCAAAGCCACTTACATGTTCTTGGATGTTTATTTGTTATAACAATACCTCACTTCCAGGACCCCAAATCTCTGCTTGTTATCTACTGTTACTTTACCACAAATTTAGTGGCTTCAAACAACAAAGATTTATTACCTAAGCTTCACACTCTTAGTTCTGAAGGTCGGAAGTCCAAACTCAATTTGGGTTAAAATCAAGCTGTTAGCAGAGATGTGTTGCATCTGGAGGTTCCAGGGAGGATTGTGTCTTCTTCCTTTGCAGCTTCTACAGCTCACGGGCTCTCCTTGGTTCATGGCCTCTGCCCCCTCTTCATTTTCTGTCACATCTTCTTTTTCTTCTTCCAGTATCTGCTTCTTTCTTCTGAGGACCACTGGAATTACATGGCTTGGCCCAGATCTTCCAGAATAATCTTCCCATTTCAAGATGTTTAATTTAATCATGTCCATAAAGTCCTTGTTCCATGTAAAATGGCATTCAAATGTTCCAGGAATTAGGACATGAACATCCTTTGGCGGAAGGGGGCACTATTTTGTCTACCACATGCTCACTTCTCTTTTCATTCTTTTATTTTTTTTCCTCTCCAGTCTTCAGTTTTTGTATATTGTATTTATCTATTCAATTTGCTAATCCAATCATCTGTCATTTTTTGACTCTTCTATTAAATCCATTTTGTTATTTCTATACATTATATTTTTCAGTTCTAAAATCCCCTTGAGACTCCTTTTTATTGGCTCCAGTCATCTGTTTCAATTCTCTATCCTCAATCCATCTAACTCATCTGTATTTTTCCTCTATTTCTTTAACACATTGATTATGGTTGTTTTGAAAGTCCTTGTCTCTTAACTCAAAATTTGGATCATCAGTGAGTCTGGTATCATTAGTTTTCCATGCAGCATAACAAATTACCACAACTTTAGGAGCTTAAAACACACACACACACACACACACACACACACACACACACACACACACGTTTATTATTTCATAGTTTCTGTGATTCAGGAGTCTGGGCATAGCTTATCTGGGTTCTCTGCTTATACTAGAGTGTGTAAGAATTTCAAGATATTGGCCAGGCTTCATTCTAATCTGGAGACTCAACTGAAAGAAATCAGCTACCAGGTTCACTCAGATCCTGGGCAGAATTTATTTCCTTGCAATTGTAGAACAGAGTCCTCATTTCCTTTCTGTTTGTTGGCCAGAAGTTACCCTTGGCTCCTGGAATCTGTCCAAACACAACCATTTACTTCATCAAGCCATCAAGGAGAATCACTAGCATGAGTTTCTGGATGAGCTATTATATAATTTATTATAGGAGTGACAGTCCATTACCTTTGCTGTATCCTGTAAGTTATATTAAATCAAAGGTTCTGCACTCTTTCAAGAGGAACTCGGGAGCCTGAACACAAGGAATTACTGATTGTTGGGGATCACATTATAGTCTGTCCCACCACACTGCTTTTAACATATGTTTTTTCCCATTCTTCCTAAGTTTTATTTTACGGCATGTGAGTTTTATTGTACGCCAGATACTGGGTAAAATGGATTGATTGTAAAGGCTCTAAGTGATGTTATCTTCAACCAGAAAATGTTCTTCCTTTCTCCAGATAACAAATAGAATAAGTATCTTATTACTCACTCTAACGCAGTATTTTGCTTGTTCAGGGCTCTGTTTCAGTGTTAGTATTGATTCCACATACATCTAGCTTTCCTGTTCTTCAGATAGAGCCCTCCAGTTTTTTTCTTGAGATTCTGATGGCTGTCAACAATCACAGCCCTAAAAGAACAGGGTATTCCAGCTCTGCTCCTTAGAGTTTAAATCTCTGCTCTCCAGCCCCCTAACTCAGATAATTCACGGAACCCTTTCACTCAAAGTACCCTTTAAACTAAACCACTACTTCAGACTTCTACCCTATTGAGGGTTTTTTGCCCTATTGTTTTATTTTATTTCTATCTATTATAATAAGATAATATAAATAAGACAGTATTTATTATTAGAAATGGTTGTACTTTCTGGGTAAATCCAAAAAGTTATCATTACAAAATGACCCATATTTCTCCAGTAGGAATTTCTGCCTTAAATGCCATTTTGTTCAACAGTAAGAAGTATTCTTTAGTTAGTATTTATTTGCATGGTATGTCTCTTGTCATCTTTTTAACTTTCAATTTTTCTTTGTGTTCTGTTTGTGCATATAACTGTTGTAAACATCACCTAATTTTTGATCCACTGTAAAGTTAATCCATGAATTTCCCCTGTATCTAAATAATATGTGGAACATGGAACACTTCTACTCAATCCTCTTAATTTATTTCTTATATTTTCAGAATTTTTATTGTGTTTTAAAATCTCACAAAATACTTTTTATTCAATCCTGCCAGTTCTAAATTTGATATATCCACCTTTTTTTTCTTTTTCTTTTTTTTTTTTTTTTTTTTTTTTGCTTGAAACAACTGAAATTTATTCTCTTAATAGTTCTGGAGACCATAAGTCCAACATGTCTCTTCCAGGACTTACATCAAGGTGTTAGCAGGGCTGGTTCATTCTGGAAGTTCTAAGGGAGATTGTTTCCTTGGCTCCTTCATCTTCTAGAGGCTGTCCCATTCCATGGTTTGTGGTCTTTCCTCCCGCTACTTTACATTTTCACATCTCATTTTTCCTCTTCTGTCATCAAATCTTATCTGTCTCTTACAAGGACACTTGTGATTATATTATCCAGGATAATCTCCACCATCTGGAGATCCTTAACTTAATTCTATCTGCAAAGTTCTTCCTAACATAAAAAATGACATTCAGAGGTTCCAGGGATTAGGACCTGAATGTCCCCATTTTTTTGCCCACAGTTCAGCAGCATCTCCAGAAGGCCCTTAAGAATGATGCCCTACTGTAAGAGGTGGCTTGGATGAAGCTGAATTCCCAAAAGAGAATGTGAATTCCCTGATTTACAATGTTAAAATATTTGGTGAAGAGTCTTGGCAGTGTCATACTGACATCCTTTTTCTCTAGCATTTGGCACACTGCCTCCTCCATATATGGGGGATGGACACGTGGCTGGGCCAGATATTTGTAGTCCGGTAGGGCTAGGTACTCCAGACTCAGCATCCTTTGATCAGGGTAGCTTATCACATTTTTAATTGCTTCTCCATCACAGACTTTTATCACAGTAAAATGTGGTCATTTTTTCAACTAAAGTGTATCCTTTAAAATTTTCTTTTATTCTTTCATGAGATTTACTGATGTTTATGACTCTGGAAATTTTTCTTTTTGAAAAAAAATCTGACGGGCACTTGGGTGGCTCAGTGGGTTAAGCCTGGGGGTCCTGGAATCGAGTCCCACATTGGGCTCTCTGCTCAGCAGGGAGCCTATTCCTCCTCTCTCTCTCTCTCTGCCTGCCTCTCTGCCTACTTGTGATCTCTCTGTCAAATAAATAAATAAAATCCAAAAAAAAATCTGAAAAGGCTATATTTATATTTAATCCTAAAATATATTTTTGGTGGATATGGATTTCTAGGTTACATTTACTTTTTTTGGTAATATGTTGAATAATTTATTCCACTGGATTATGGCTTCTATTTTTGCTCATGAAAAATCACCTGTCAAAGTAACAGGTTAACAGTTACTCTGTCTAAGGTAAGGACCTTGTTTTTCCCTCTAGCTGTTTTCAGTTTTTCTTTTCTTTTGTGTTTTATGTAGAAACCCATCATTCTTACTTACTATATAAAATAGTATTACTTTGAGCATTTCTGGAAAAAAATAAGATCCATTATTTATATGGCAAGAAGATCCATTTTCAAATTCACGTAACTTTGTAATTTCCTTCCCTCTTTTCTCTGTCCTCCCCCTTGAAAACCAGATATTAACCAGACATCTAATTAATCCGATATCAGCTTTCCTGAATTGACCCTCTACATCTCGTGCATTTTGCTCATACTTTTCACTTGGATTTGCATTTCAAATATTTCTTCACATTATCTTAATCATATTTCTAATATCCAAACATTTGCTATTTCTCCTTTTCCCTTTATGTAGCATCACATTATTGTTTCATGAAGAGAGTGAACTCCTGAATCCATCCAAAGACACTAATTACAGTTTATGTATTTGTCACCATTTATTGGCTTATTCCCAAATAATAGCTCTGATGTGACCTTATTTTTTCATTTATTTTCAGTCATATTGCAGATGCTCAGGCAGCTGCTCATCCCAAATTGCCCATTCATAATTTATATGTATGTTTACACACACACACACACACACACACACATATAAAATAAGGCTAATTATAAGACGTTTTTATGCGTGCAAGTTTTTCCTCAGTTTTTGATTTACATTGTTTGAATATATAGAGAAAAAATTTACATGTTGGAATGCACGGTACTGATGTTTACTTCCCACATTCCCTCCTAAAAGAATCACTTGGGGTGCCTGGATGGTTCAGTAGGTTAAGTATCTGCCTTCAGCTCAGCTCCTGATCAAGCCCTGAGTCTAGATCCCTGCTTAACAGGGGGCCTGCTTCTCCCTCTCCATCTGTTCACTGCTCCCTTTTGCTTGTGCTCTCTTTCTCTCTCTCTCTCAAATAAATAAATAAAATCTTTTTTATTAAAAATAAATAAATAAAAGAAGTCACTTGAACAAAAAGAAGGAGTAATTGAAAAATTTTACATATGACTTCCAGGAATATTTGTGCCAACTCAGAAGGTTATTATTAAACAAAATCAAAGGATGAGAGCTATATAGTCTGTAGAGCAACAACAAGTTCACACTATAGAAGAATGAGGGTTTCAGAGATAAACTAGATAAAATACAGCTTCATTTACATTGCTATAAAATAATAGATGAGGTCTGAATTGACAAACTTGGGCACCTGGATGACTCGGTTGAGCGACTGCCTTCAGTTCAGGTCATGATCCTGATGTCTGGAGATCGAGTCCCATATCAGACTCCCTGCTAAGCAGGTGGTCTCCTTCTCCCTCTGACCCTCCCCCTCTCATGCTCGCTTCCTCTTTCTAAAATCTTTTAAAAAATAAAAAATCGACAAACCATAGTGGCATAATACTTCTAATAATAGTCAGTATTTTTATTTTACTTGGTGGCATTTTTTTCTAGAAAAAATATTTTTCTTTGATCACCCCCTGTTTATTCCATGTGTTTCTTTTAGTCATCTTACATAATTCTTACATGGAAACTAAGCCAATCACTTTTCACTGGAAGTTAGATTGTCTTTGTCAATTATTTGCTAAAGCAAGACAAAACAACAACTATTACTACAAAAACGAAAAGCTTAGGTGGGATAGAGACTAGATGAATGAACCAGGAAACAAGTAAAATGCATGAAAACATTTTAATTCTTTTTTTAAAAGATCTTATTTATTTATTTGACAGAGAAAGAGGTCACAAGTAGGCAGAGAGGCAGGCAGAGACAGAGGGGGAAACAGGCTCTCTGCTGAGCAGAGAGCCCTATGCAGGGCTCGATCCCAAGAGACTGGGATAATGAGTTGAGCTGAAGCAGAGGCTTAACCCACTGAGCCACCCATGCACCCCCATTTTAATTCTTAATACATTCTCACCAATACTAACAATGTACCCTGTCCATATATTGTATCTAAGAATGGCAGGGTTTTTGAGGAGCCCCTATATGTTCCAGGGGAAGTAGGTTGATATTACATGTCAATTTTTTTTTTGGCTGAATTAAATCACCAGTAGTGACACTGATCACTGGTCAGCAGAGCTCTTCTATCGCCAAATCTCTAGCCTGCTCCTTTCGTGGTCTGAACATGCAGTTCCTCGCCTCACCCGTGATGTTCCACAAAGCTCAGGATATGCCTACAGGCTGCCAGCACAATTAGATCTTAATGTTCCAAGATAAACATCATTTGCTTGGTACTTCAGGATATACCACCTTTCTTGGAGAATTCAGTGTGCTGTTTGACTAAGAGGTAAGGAGGCCAACACACACACACACACACACACTCCCAATCAGTTAAGGCCATGTTTAGAGCAGTAATGAGGTGTTTCTCCCCTTTCCAGTCAGAGTGGCATCAGTAGTAGCTTCATGGGAGGTCTGAAATCCTACCCTTACTCCATAATGATGAAGAGCTCCTCTACCCTCCATGTCCACAGAGGCAAGGTAGAGAAACAGGACTTCCACCTGCACCAGATAGAAAGGAATGTGTGCCAATGGGGTGATATCAGAAGAGTCCTGATAAAGCAAAAGATTTAATTAAGATCTAGAACTGCATGACATATTACCCAAAAGGTCATGATTTCAATTTTAAAAAATCACTCATAATACTAAATAAACTGGAATATCTCAACTTGAATGAGAAAAGAGAATCAATGAATGTTAACACAGAGATGATACAAATGTTTAAACTACCTGACAAGGATTTTAAAGTAGCCATCATAAAAATGCTTCAATAGGCAATAATTAACACACTTGAAACAAAATTTTTTAAAGGGAAATAAGACTCTAAACAAATGAAAACTCTCAGCAAAGAAATCAAAGCTATAAAGAAGAACCCAATGGAAATTTTAGAGTGGAAAAATTCAATAACCAAAATAAATAACTCAATAGATAGGTTGAATAGCAGAATGGAGGGGACAAAGGAAAGAATTAGTAAACTTAAAGATCAGGCAGAATCATTAGTCTGAACAATAGCAAGAAATACATTGAAAAGTTAATGTACCAAGCCTCAGTGACCTGTGGGATTATAACAAAATATGTAACATTCACGGCATTGAAGTCTCAGAAAAAAAGAAGGGAAAAGTATAGAATACAAAATAATTTAGGAAATAAGGGCCAAAGCCTCCCTGTTGGAAAAGAGAGAGAGAGAGAGAGAAATTTATAGATGCAAGAAGATGACTAAAGTAAAAATAAACACCCCCAAAACAGTATGTACCCAAGACATACCAAATTTACTTTTCTGAAAATAAAGACAAAGAAAAGTCTTCATAATGGCCAGAGAGAAAACCTTCACAGTACCTAGAGGGGAAAAAATGGAAGGGAAAAAAATTAAAAACCCCATAACACATAGGGGGGGAAAAAACAATCCAAAGGACAGGAGATTTCTCATAAGAAACTATAAGGGCCAGGAGAAAGTGGCATAACATTTTTGAAGTACTAAGAAAATATTAAGTGTAAGCCAGATACCTATATCTGGGAAACTATATTTCAAGAATAAAGAGCAAATAAACACACTCTCAGTTGAAGGAAAACTGAGGAGGGGGTAAGTCATAAGTAGACCAACCTAAAAGAATGGCTAAAGGAAATTCTTTACACAGAAAGGAAGTGAATAAAAGAAATGTTGTAGTATCAGTAGGAAAGAACAACAGAAGGAACAAAAACATGGGTAAATACAATATAATTTCCTTCTAGTTTCTAGTTTTCTGAATTATTTTTGACAGTTGAAGCAAAAATTGTAACACTCTATTGTGGTCCTCAATGTAGGTATAAGAAATATTAAAGTCATTTATTTTCTTGTTGTTTTAAAGTTTTAATTCCAGTACAGTTAGCATATAGTATTATATTCATTTCATGGGTACAATAGAGTGATTCAACTCTTCTATACATTACTCAGTGTTCATCATGATAAGTGCACTCCTTAATCCCTTTTGCCTATTTCACCCATCCCCCCCACCACCTCCCCTCAGGTAACCAGTTTATTCTCTATAGTTAAGAGTCTGATGTATTCTCTATAGTTAAGAGTCTGATGATGAGTACTGTGAAACGTGTAAACCTGCGAGTCACAGACCTGTACCCCTGGGGATAAAAACACATTATATGCTTATTTAAAAATTTAAATTTAAAAAAAAAAAAGAGTCTGTTTCTTGGTTCGTCTCTCTTCCTCCCCTGCCCCGCCTTTGTTCATTTGTTTCTCTAAGTCTTCTTTGGAGAAATGTCTGTTCATGTCTTCTGCCCATTTTTTAATTAGATTATTTGTTTTTTGGGTGTTGAGCTTTATAAGTTCTTGGGTTTTTTGTTCTTTTTTTTTTTTTAAGGATTTTATTTATTTAACAGAGAGAAACACAGTGGGAGGGGGAATACAAGCAGGAAGAGCAGGAGAGGGTGAAGCAGGCTTCCTGCTGAGCAAGGAGTCTGATGCAGGGCTCAATCCCAGAATCCTGGGGCCATGACCTGAGCCAGAGGCAGACATTAACAACTGAGCCAACCAGGCGCCCCTATAAGTTCTTCATGTATTTTTTAAACTAACCCTTTATCACATATGGCATTTCCAAATACCTTCTCCCATTCAGTAGGTTGCCTTTTAGTTTTGTTGTTTATTTCTGTCACTATGCAGAAGCTTTTTACTTTGATGTAGTCCCAATAGTTTATTTTTGCTTTTATTTCCTTTGCTTCAGAAGATGTAACTAGAAAAATGTTGCTACAATAACAAATAGCATGGAGGACATGGGGAGTTAGACAGGAGAAGGAAGTTGGGGGAAATTGGAAGGGGAGATGAACCATGAGAGACTATGGACTCTGAAAAACAATCTGAGGGATTTGAAGTGGCGGGGGGTGGGAGGTTGGGGGAATAGGTGGTGGGTATTATAGAGGGCACAGATTGCATGGAGCACTGGGTGTGGTGAAAAAATAATGAACACTGTTATGCTGAAAATAAATTAAAAAAAAAAAGAAAGAAAAATGTTGCTACAGCCAATGTCAGAGAAATTGTTGCCTGAGCTCTCTTCTAAGATTTTTATGGTTTCAGCCTCACATTTAGTTCTTTCATCCATTTTGAATTTGTTTTCATGTGTGGTGAAAGAAAGTGGTCCAATTTCATTCTTTTGCATGTAGCTGTCCAGGTTTCCCAATACTATTTATTGAAGCAAATGTCTTTTTTCCCATTATATATTCAATTCTCCTTTGTTGAAGATTAATTGATCATATAATTGTGGGTTTATTTCTGGGTTTTCTATTGTGTTGCACTGATCTATGTGCCTTTTTTGTGCCAGTACCATACTGTTTTGATTACTACAGCTTTGTAGTAATCTGGAATTGTGATACCTCCAATTTTGTTTTTCTTTTTCAAGATTGCTCTGGTTATTCAGGATCTATTGTGGTTCCATAAAAATTTTAGGATTATTTGTTCTAGTTCTGTGAAAAATGATATTGATATTTTGATAAGGGTTTTATTAAATCTGTAGATTCCTTTGGGTACTATAGTAAGTCAATTATGTTTTAAATAGGAAAGACCAAGAAGACATAAAGGAGATAAGTTTTCTAAACCTCTCCTGAATCAGTAAAATGATTCTTCAGTAGACTGACAAGTTATGGATATAAGTGTAATACTGAGAGTAATCACTACAAAATCTTTAATTAGAGTTACACTAAAAAATACTATAGATAACTCAAATAGAATTCTAAATAATGTTCAAATAATTCACAGAATGGCAGAAAAGAGGAAGAGATAAATAAAATAACAAAGGACAAAAATAATATGAAATATTTAAACCTTATCATACCATTAATTACATTTAAATTATCTAAATACACAAATTAAAAGTTAGGGATTGTCAGGGTATACTAGACAATAATCTAAATATATGCTATCTATAAGAACTCACATCAAAATTTTTTAAATTTGAACTCACATCAAATTTAACTATATAATAGGTTGTAAATAAATGAATAGAAAATTATATACCATGTGAACATTAAAAAATAATAGCAGGAATGACGTTATTAACATCAGAAAAGTAGACATCAGAGCAAAGAATTATATGTCATTACATAATGATAAAAGGACAAATACATCAAGACAGAGAAAATCTAATGTGAATGTTCCAAACAACAAAGTTGCAAAATACGTGAAGAAATCATTGCAAGAGGTAAAAAGGAAATAGAGACAAATACACAATTACATTTAGGGATATCTCCGCTCCTTCTCAGCAACTGACAACAACAAGAAAGGAAATCATTATCATCAATAGAGAAAATAACATCATCAACCACAGGATCTCAGTGACATTTATAGGCCACTCTACCCAACTAGAGCAGAATATGTATTTCTTCCAAGTTCCTATGGGCCATATACCAAGGTAGACTATATCGTAGACCATAAAACAAGCCTCAGCTGATTAAAAAGGATTGTAAATCAGAGTTTGTTCCCTGTAAGCCTGACCACAATGGAATCTGACTAGAAATTAATAACAGAAATAAAACAGAAAAATCTCCAAACACTTGGAAGCTACACAACACATTTCTTTAGAGAAAATCACAAGGGAAATAAAATATACACTAAATTGAATAAAAATGAAAATTCAACACATTCAGAATTTGTGCTAAACCAGTCCTGAGGGGTAAAATTAGAACACTAAATGCTTAACTTAGAAAAGAGGAAAGGTTAAAAAAAAGGGGGTCATCAATAATCTAAGTTCTCACCTGAAGAAAGTAGAAAAAGCAGAAAACATTAAACCCCAGTCAAGCAAAAGGAAGGACACAATAAAAGTAAGAGTGGAAATCAATGGAATTGGAAACAGAAAAACTATAGAAGAACCAATGAAACAAAAGCTGCTCCTTTGAAAAGATCAATAAAACTGACAAACTTCTAGCCAAGACTGACAAAAAGAAAAAAAAAAAAAGAAACACAAAATGTCAATATTAGGAATGAAATAGAGTATCACAACAGACTGCAGACTGCAAAATGATGAGGAAATAATCTCAATGATTATACATACATTGATTCACTTTTTCATTTTTTAATACCCTTGTATTCCCAGAATCAACTCTACTAAATATTGGTGCATTATATTATTTACATAATATAATGATTTAATACACTTTTATAAATTATTATTTATAATAAATATATAATATAATTTCTATAATAAACTGCTCCATTTTATCCACTAATACCTGTTTAGGATGCCTGTCTGTGTTTGTGAGAGCTATTTGTAGATTTCATATCATGTAGTTGCCAGGTTTTAGTATTTGTTGTGATGGCTTCATAAAACAAGTTAGGAGGTGTTTCATCTTTTCTTAAAAATTTTTTGAGAAATCCCTCCTTAAATGTTTGCTATAAATCTCCAGTTGAGGGGCATCTGGGTGGCTCAGCTGGTTAAATGTTTGCCTTTGATACAGGTCATGATCCTGAGATCCAGCCCTGAATGGGGCACCCTGCTCAACCAGAGGCCTGCTTCTTCCTTTCCCTCTGCACTCCCCTTGCTTGTGCTCTCTCTAATAAATAAATTTTCAAAATCTTAAAAGAAATAAATCTCCAGTTGAATTATCTGAGGCTAGAGTTTTATTTGGAGATTGTGGATAATTTATTCATATTCTGATTTTCTCTTTAATCTTGTCTCTGGTAATTTTTGTCTTTTGAGCAACTTGACATTTTATCTTATGTGAAATGTTTTAGTATAATGTAATTAATAATATTTTTAGTACCCTTTTCATGTTTTTATGATCTTAATAATAACCCTTCTTTCTTGAAACTAGAAATTTTTCTTGACCAGTCTTGCTCCTGCAATGTTAATTTTACTAATTTGCTCAAAGAAACAAACTTCTCTGTTGTTAATTTCCTTTATTCTTTTTCATTTTTTATTTCATTGACTTATGGTCATATGCTTATTAATTCCTTCCTTCAACTTACCTTGGATGTAATTTACTTGTATTTCTCTTCATTCTTAAAGAAGTAAGAATCCTTAGGTAAATGTTAAATCCTTTTTTAAAAAAATTTTTTATAAACATATAATATATTATTAGCCCCAGGGGTACAAGTCTGTGAATTGCCAGGTTTACACATTTCACAGCATTCACCATAGCACATACCCTCCCCAATGTCCATAACCCCCCACCCTCTCCCTACCCCCTCCCCCAGACCCCCTCAATTTGCTTTGTGACATTGAGAGTCTCTTATGGTTTGTCTCCCTCCTGATCCCATCTTGTTTCATTTATTCTTTTCCTACCCCCCAAACCCCCCATGTTGCATCTCTACTTCCTCATATGAGGGAGATCATATGAGAGTTGTCTTTCTCTGATTGACTTATTTCGCTAAGCATAATACCCTCTAGTTCCATCCACATCGTTACAAATGGCAAGATTTCATTTCTTTTGATGGCTGCATAGTATTCCATTGTATATAAATATATCACATCTTCATTATCCATTCATCTTCTGATGGACATGTAGGTTCTTTCCATAGTTTGGCTGTTGTGGACATTGCTGCTATAAACATTCAGGTGCACGTGCCCCTTTGGATCACTACATTTGTATCTTTAGGGTAAATATCCAGTAGAGCAATTGCTTGGTCATAAGGTAGTTCTATTTTCAACATTTTGAGGAACCTCCATGCTGTTTTCCAGAGTGGCTGCACCAGCTTGCATTCCTACCAACAGTGTAGGAGGGTTCCCCTTTCTCCACATCCTCGCCAGCATCTGTCATTTCCTGACTTGTTAATTTTAGCGATTCTGACTGATGTGAGGTGTTATCTCACAATGGTTTTGATTTGTATTTCTTGACGCCGAGTGATGTGGAGCACTTTTTCATGTGTCTGTTGGCCATCTGGATGTCTTCTTTGCAGAAATGTCTGTTCATGTCCTCTGCCCATTTCTTGATTGGATTATTTGTTCTTTGGGTGTTAAATTGGCTAAGTTCTTTATAGATTTTGGATACTAGCCCTTTATCTGATATGTCGTTTGCAAATATCTTCTCCCATTCTGTCAGTTGTCTTTTGATTTTGTTAACTATTTGCTTTGCTGCTCAAAAGCTTTTGATCTTGATGAAGTCCCAGTCATTCATTTTTGCCCTTGCTTCCCTTGCCTTTGGTGATGTTCCTAGGAAGACATTGCTGCGGCTGAGGTCGAAGAGGTTGCTGCCTGTGTTCTCCTCAAGGATTTTGAGGATTCCTTTCTCACAGTGAGGTCCTTCATCCATTTTGAGACTATTTTCATGTGTGGTATAAGGAGATGGTCCAATTTCATTTTTCTGCATGTGGCTGTCCAATTTTCCCAACACCATTTATTGAAGAGGCTGTCTTTTTTCAATTGGACATTCTTTCCTGCTTTGTTGAAGATTAGCTGGCCATAGAGTTGAGGGTCTATTTCTGGGCTCTCTATTCTGTTCCATTGATCTATGTGTCTGTTTTTGTGCCAGTAACATACTGTCTTGATGATGACAGCTTTGTAATAGAGTTTGAAGTCTGGAATTGTGATGCCACAAACTTTGGTTTTCTTTTTCAATATTCCTTTGGCTATTTGAGGTCTTTTCTGATTCCATATACATTTTAGGATTATTTGTTCCATTTCTTTGAAAAAAATGGATGGGATTTTGATAGGGATCGCATTAAAAGTGTAGATTGCTTTAGGTACCATAAACATTTTCACAATATTTGTTTTTCCAATCCATGAGCATGGAACATTTTTCCATTTCTTTGTGTCTTCCTCAATTTCCTTCATGAGTACTTTAAAGTTTTCTGAGTATAGATTCTTTGCCTCTTTGGTTAAGTTTATTTCTAGGTATCTTATGGTTTTGGGTGCAATTGCAAATGGGATTGACTCTTTAATTTCTCTTTATTCTGTCATGTTGGTGATGTAAAGAAATGCAACTGATTTTTGTGCATTGATTTTTATATCCTGACACTTTACTGAATTCCTGTACAAGTTCTAGCAGATTTGGAGTGGAGTCTTTTGGGTTTTCCACATATAGTATCATATTATCTGCAAAGAGTGAGAGTTTGACTTCTTCTTTGCTGCTTTAGATGCCTTTAATTTCTTTTTGTTGTCTGATTGTTGAGGCTAGGACTTCTAGTACTATGTTGAATAGCAGTGGTGATAATGGAAATCCCTGCTGTATTCCTGACCTTAGCAGAAAAGCTCTTAGTTTTTCTCCATTGAGGATGATATTTGCAGTGGGGTTTTCATGGATGGCTTTGATGATATTGAGATATGTGCCCTCTATCCCTACACTTTGAAGAGTTTTGATCAGGAAGGGAATCTGTACTTTGTCAAATGCTTTTTTAGCATCTATTGAGAGTATCATATGGTTCTTGTTATTTCTTTTATTAATATATTGTATTACATTGATTGATTTGCAGATGTTGAACCAACCTTGCAGCCCTGGAATAAATCCCACTTGGTCGTGGTGAATAATATTTTTAATGTACTGTTGGATCCTATTGGCTAGTATTTTGGTGAGAATTTTCGCATCTGTGTTCATCAAGTATATTGGTCTGTAATTCTCTTTTTTGATGGGATCCTTGTCTGGTTTGGGGATCAAGGTGATGCTGTCCTCATAAAATGAGTTTGGAAGGTTTTCTTACATTTCTATTTTTTGGAACAGTTTCAGGAGAATAGGAATTAATTCTTCCTTAAATGTTTAAATGTAGAATTCCCCTGGGAAGCCATCTGGCCCTGGGCTTTTGTTTGTTGGGAGATTTTTGATGACTGTTTCCTTACTGGTTATGGGTCTGTTGATGTTTTCTATTTCTTCCTGGTTCAGTTGTGGTAGTTTATATATTTCTAGGAATGCATCCATTTCTTCCAGATTGTCAAATTTGCTGGCATAGAGTTGCTCATAATATGTTCTTATAATTGTATTTCTTTGGTGTTGGTTGTGATCTCTCCTCTTTCATTCATGACTTTATTTGTTTGGGTCCTTTCTCTTTTCTTTTTGATAAGTCTGGCCAAGGGTTTATCAATTCTTACAAAGAACCAGCTCCTAGTTTCGTTGATGTGTTCTATTGTTTTTTTGGCTTCTATTTCATTGATTTCTGCTCTGAGCTTTATGATTTCTCTTCTCCTGCTGGGTTTAGGCTTTCCTTGTTGTTCTTTCTCCAGCTCCTTTAGGTGTAGGGTTAGGTTAGGTTGTGTATTTGAGACCTTTCTTGTTTCTTGAGAAAGGCTTGTATCATTATATATTTGCCTCTCAGGACTGCATTTGCTGTGTTCCACAGATTTTGAACCGTTGTGTTTTCATTATCATTTGTTTCCATGAATTTTTTCAATACTTCTTTAATTTCCTAGTTGACCCATTCATTCTTTAGAAGGATTCTGTGTAGTCTCCATGTATTTGGGTTCTTTCCAAAATTCCTCTTGTGATTGAGTTCTAGCTTCAGAGCATTGTGGTCTGAAAATATGCAGAGAATGATCCCAATATTTTGATACTGGTTGAGACCTGATTTATGACCCAGGATGTGATCTATTCTGGAGAATGTTTCATGTGCACTAGAGAAGAATGTGTATTCTGTTGCTTTGGGATGGAATGTTCTGAATGTCCATCTGGCCAGTGTGCCATTTAAGTCCTTTATTTCCTTGTTGATCTTTTGCTTGGATGATCTGTCCATTTCAGTGAGGAGGTTGTTAAAGTCCCCTGCTATTATTGTATTATTGTCAATGTGTTTCTTTGATTTCATTATTAATTGGCTTATATAGTTGGCTGCTCCCACATTAAGGGCATAGATATTTAAAATTGTTAGATCTTCTTGTTGGAAAGACCCTTTGAGTATGATATAGTGTCCTTCCTCATCTCTTACTATAGTCTTTGGCTTAAAATCTAACTGATCTGAAAGGTTGATATCCAGGATCTATAATGAACTCCTCAAACTCAACACACACAAAACAGGCAAACATATCAAAAAATGGGCAGAAGATATGAACAGACACTTCTCCAATCAAGACATACAAATGGCTATCAGACACATGAAAAAATGTTCATCATCACTAGCTATCAGGGAGATTCAAATTAAAACCACATTGAGATACCACCTTACACCAGTTAGAATCGCCAAAATTAACAAAACAGGAAACAACATGTGTTGGAGAGGATGTCGAGAAAGGGGAACCCTCTTACCCTGTTGGTGGGAATGCAAGTTGGTGCAGCCTCTTTGGAGAACAGTGTGGAGATTCCTCAAGAAATTAAAAATAGAACTTCCCTATGACCCTGCCATTGCACTCCTGGATATTTACCCCAAAGATACAGATGTAGTGAAAAGAAGGGCCATCTATACCGCAATGCTTATAGCAGCAATGGCTATGGTCGCCAAACTATGGAAAGAACCAAGATACCCTTCAACGGACGAATGGATAAGGAAGATGTGGTCCATAGACACTATGAAGTATTATGCCTCCATCAGAAAGGATGAATACCCAACTTTTGTAGCAACATGGATGGGACTGGAAGAGATTATGCTGAGTGAAATAAGTCAAGCAGAGAGAGTCAATTATCATATGGATTCACTTATTTGTGGAGCATAACAAATATCATGGAGGACAAGGGGTGTTAGAAAGGAGAGGGAGTTGGGGTAAATTGGAAGGGGAGGTGAATCATGAGAGACTATGGACTCTGAAAAACAATCTGAGAGGTCTGAAGTGGCGGGGGGGTGGGAGGTTGGCATACCAGGTGGTGGGTATTATAGAGGGCACGGATTGCATGGAGCACTGGGTGTGGTGAAAAAAATAATAAATACTGTTTTTCTGAAAATAAATAAATAAATTTAATTTAAAAAATCTAACTGATCTGTTATAAGGATTGCCACTCCAGCTTTCTTCTGATGTCCATTAGCATGGTAAATTGTTTTCCACCCCCTCACTTTAAATCTGGAGGTGTCTTCAGGTCTAAAATGAGTTTCTTGTAGGCAGCATATTGATGGGTTTTGTTTTTTTATCCATTCTGATACCCTGTGTCTTTTGATTGGGGCCTTTAGCCCATTTACATTCAGGGTAACTATTGAGAGGTATGAATTTAGTGCCATTGTATTGCCTGTAAGGTGACTGTTACTGTATATTGTCTCTGTTCCTTTCTGATCTACTACTTGTAGGGTCTCTCTTTGCTTAGAGGACCCCTTTCAATATATCCTGTAGAGCTGGTTTGGTGTTTGCAAATTCTTTCAGTTTTTGTTTGTCCTGGAAGCTTTTCTATTTTCAATGATAGCCTAGCTGGATATAGTATTCTTGGCTGCATGTTTTTCTTGTTTAGTACTCTGAATATATCATGCCAGTTCTTTCTGGCCTGCCAGGTCTCTGTGGATAAGTCTGCTGACAATCTAATATTTTTACCATTGTATGTTACAGACTTGTCCCGGGCTGCTTTCAGGATTTTCTCTTTGTTGCTAAGACTTGTAAATTTTATTATTAGATGACAGGGTGTGGACCTATTTTTATTGATTTTGAGGGGGGTTCTCTTCACTCCCTGGATTTTGATGCTTTTTCTCTTTGCTGTATTAGGAAAATTCTTAAAATGATTCACTCCAATTCACCTTCTGCCCCCTTCTCTTTTTCTTCTTCTTCTGGAATCCCAATTATTCTAATATTATTTCATCTTATGGTATCACTTATCTCTTGAATTCTCCTCGTGGTCCAGTAGTTGTTTCTCTCTCTTTTGCTCAGCTTCTTTATTCTCTGTCATTTGGTCTTCTATATCACTAATTCTCTCTTCTGACTCATTTATCCTAGCAGTAAGAGCCTCCATTTTATTGCAGCTCATTAATAGCTCTTTTTTTATTTTAACTTGGTTAGATTTTAGTTCTTTTATTTCTTCAGATAGGGCTTTTATTTCTTCAGACAAGGCTTCTCTAGTATTTTCCATGCCTTTTTCGAGCCCAGCTAGAACCTTGAGAATTGTCATTCTGAACTCTAGATCTGACATATTACCAATGTCCATATTGATTAGGTCTGATTTGGTACTGCCTCTTGTTCTTTGTGTGTGTGTGTGTGTGTGTGTGTGTGTGTGGTGAGTTTTTCCGCCTCATCATTTTGTCCAAATAAGAATATATGAAGGAGCAAATAAAATATTTAAAGGATAGCAAAGACCCCAGGAAAATGTGCTTTAACCAAATCAGAAGAGACCCCAAATGGTGGGGGGAAGGGGCAAGGGGGTAATTAGTTCAGAAAAAAATTTTAAAAAGAAAACAAATAAGGAAAAAATATAAAAAAGAATATATATATACATATATATTCTAATTCTAATTCTAATATATATATATACATATATATATGTATATATATATATATATTAGACTAGTGACTAGAACAGGGTCACTCACTTAATTTGGGGAGTATTTTGATCTCTCAGAAGAAACTACCTCCCAACATTTTAAAGAATGGAAGACATATATAAGGGTGAACACAATGAAGGGATGGAATACAATCATAAAGATGAAAGAAAAAAATTTTTTTAATTTCTGAAAAAGGAGTCAATAAGGTAAGTTGGTTGAGAGAATAAAGAAAAAGAAAGTGGTGAGAATTTGCTCAGGCTGGAAACTAGAACAAGCCCGAGGCTAGATTTAGAGTGTATTTTGATCTATTAGAAGTTGTACACCAAATTTTTTAGAAGAAAAAACCCTATGTGTATACAAAAAGTAAAGTTAGATACAATGAAGGATAAAATATGACTGTAATAATGACGGTTCAAAAAAGATTTTTTTAATGAAAATTATTGTTAAGATAAACTAGTTTAAAAAAACATCAAAAGAGGAAAGGGTAAAAGTTAAAAAAATTTGACGAAGAAAAAAAAATTTTTTTAATTAATTAACTTTGCAAGACTAAAGAATCATGGGGAGAAAGCCAAGAATTCCATGTTTGCTTTCTCCTCCTCTGGAATTCCGCTGTTCTCCTTGGTAAGTGAACTTGGTCTTGGCTGGATTTCTTGTTGATCTTCTGGGGGAGGAGCTTGTTGTAGTGATTCTCAAGTGTCTTTCCCACAGGCAGAATTGCACCACCCTTACCAGGGGCCAGGCTAAGTTATTCACTTGGGTTCACCTTCGGGAGCTTTTGTTCCTTGAACACTTTCCATAGAGTTCCAGAGGACGGGAATGAAAATGGCCGCCTCCCAATCTCCGGCCCAGAGGAGCCAAGAGCCCATGGCCCCTCTCCTCAGTGTGCCCTCAGAGAAAAGCGCTCAATCACTCCTGTCTCCCTGGCCTCCGGCTGCACTCGGAGCTCACTCAGCCTGTGACCAAGCGTCTCTGTCTCTGGCACACAGCTCCACCTGGAGTCTCCAAACCCCACAGATCCCTGAGCTCTTCCAGGGTGGGTCTCCCCAGATCTTGTGGGGACCCCACTGACAGAGCAGTGGCCTGTGCCATGGATTACAGTTCAAGTTAACCCCAAATTGAGAGTTCATTCCTCAGCTCTGTCTTTGTAGCCAGTTTCCCCACTCTAATACCTGCCAGCTCTGTGACACTCTGACACCCCTGATCCTTCTGTGACCCCACGGAATCTGGGGCCACGGTGTCCCCGCATGGGATTCACCCCGGTTCAGCCTCTGGAGCAATGTCCCTCAGTGGAGCAGATTTTTAAAAGTCCTGATTTTGTGCTCCATTGCTCTGCCGCTTGCCGGGAGCTGGCGCCTCCCCACACAGTCTATCTTCCTGTGGCTTTGGATTCACTTCTCCGCCAGTCCTACCTTTCAGAAAGTGGTCAATTTTCTGTTTCTAGAATTGCTGCTCTTCTTCTCTTCGATCTCCTGTTGGATTTGTAGGTGTTCAGAATGGTTTGATAAGCTATCTAGATGATCTCCTGCTACCTGATGTCATCTCAGCCTCCTACTTCTACTTCTCCGCCATCTTGACTCCTCTAAATCCTTTTTTAAAAACCCTTTGATGATATATGCATCTACACCTATGAATTTCTTTCTAACCACATTAATATCTATATACCATGGATTTTAATATGTTGTTTACATGTTTAATATTTCATTACTTTTAGTTCAAAATATATTAATTATCCTTATGACTATCTATAACCACACCTTACTTAGAAGTACATTATTTAATTTCAAAATATTTTGTAGATTTACTATCTCATTTTTATTGATTTCCAACTTAATTCTGGCATTTTTCTAGATAGCATTTTTAATTGATTTCTAATGTAATAATTACAGTATTATTTCAGTATTTTTACATTTATAAAAACTTCTTTTAAGGAACAGCATTTGTCTCAATGAACATTCCATTTGCATGTGAAAAGAAGGTATATTCTGTGGTGTTAGATGTAGTGTTTTATAAATATTAATTAACTCAAGGCTGTTGATACTACTATTCAGATTTGTTGTATTCTTAATGAATTCTTTGTCTAGTTGTTCTATCAATACTGACAGTGTATGGTAAAATTTTCAACTTTGATCATGGATCTATTTTCAATTTAGTTTTGTCCATTTTTAGCATACATATTTTTTAAATTTATTTTTTTTTTTTTTTTTTAAGATTTTATTTATTTATTTGACAGAGAGAAATCACAAGTAGATGGAGAGGCAGAGAGAGAGAGGGAAGCAGGCTCTCCGCTGAGCAGAGAGCCCGATGCGGGACTCGATCCCAGGACTCTGAGATCATGACCTGAGCCGAAGGCAGCGGCTTAACCCACTGAGCCACCCAGGCGCCCTTTAAATTTATTTTTTATTTATTTTCAGCATAAGAGTATTCATTATTTTTTCACCACACCCAGTGATCCATGCAATCCGTGCCCTCTATAATACCCACCACCTGGTACCCCAACCTCCCACCCCCCGCCACTTCAAAACCCTCAAATTGTTTTTCAGAGTCCATAGTCTCTCATGGTTCACCTCCCCTTCCAATTTCCCCCAACTCCCTTCTCCTCTCTAACTCCCCGTGTCCTCCATGCTATTTGTTATGCTCCACAAATAAGTGAAACATGCGATGGGACTGGAAGAGATTATGCTGAGTGAAATAAGTCAAGCAGAGAGAGCCAATTATCATACATATTTTTAAGTTCTGTTATCAGTTATTTTATGTCTTTCTGAGGGGTTGACCCCTTCATCAGTAGAAAATGGCATTCATTATCTCTAGTATACATTCATGTTAGAGTCAATGATGTCAGGTTCTAATACAGCCACTCAAGCTTTCTAATTCCCACAGGTTGCATGATATAACCTTTTCTATGAAAACTATTTCTCCCCAATTGTTTTGTGTCTAACACACATCTGTGTTCTTTTAGACAGAGCATAGTAGGAACCTGCTTTTTTATGCGATCCAACAATATCTACTTTTCAGTTGGAGTGTTTAATCCATTGAAACTTAATATAAACATCAATACTACTTGAATTATGATCACCATTTGTTCTTGCCTGTGTAAAATTGGTTAGTTTATTTTTGTTTTTCTCTTTTTTTTTCCTGCATGGCCAGTCTTTCTCTTTCTCTGCATCTCTTTAACACACACACATACACATACACGATTAGATTTGCATCAGTTTGGACATTTTGACATATTTATAATATTGCTTTAATTCACACACAAATTATATCCCCATCTTAGAGGGTTTTTTTTTATTTTTTAAAAGATTGTATTTATTTACTTGACAGAGAGACCGAGAGCGCACAGGCAGGTGGGAGAGCAGGAGAGGGAGAGGGAGAAGCAGGCTCCCTTCTCAGCAGGCTCAATCCCAGGACTTGGGAATCATGACCTGAGCCAAAGGCAGATGCTTAACTGACTGAGCCATCCCATCATTCTTAAAGGTATTTTTATATCCCTCTCAAAAAAGTGTTGTTTTAGTATATAAATATAGAACATATCATGTTAGATTTATCCTTGGAAAGTGCATGATTATGAAACCACTGTAAATTATGGGATTTTGAAGATTTTATTTATTTATTTGAGAGAGAGTGCACATAAAGTTGGGGAGGGGAAGAGGGACAACAGAGAGAATCTCAAGCAGACTCCCCGCTGAATGCAGAGCCTGACACTGGGCTTGATTTCAGACCCTGAGATTATGACCTGAGCTAAAATCAAGAGTCCAAAGCTTAACTGACTTAGCCACACAGGGGCCCCTATAAATAATGTTTTTAATAAAAATTTCACTTTTTCGCTAAGCATGTGTCCCTTTGAAAGACAACTATCATATGATCTCCCTGATATGAGGAAGTGGTGATGCAACATGGAGGCTTAAGTGGGTAGAAGAAGAATAAATGAAACAAGATGGGATTGGGAGGGAGACAAACCATAAGTGACTCTTAATCTCACAAAACAAACTGAGGGTTGCCGGGGGGAGGGGGTTTGGGAGAAGGGGGTGGGATTATGGACATTGGGGAGGGTATGTGCTTTGGTGAGTGCTGTGAAGTGTGTAAACCTGGTGATTCACAGACCTGTACCCCTGGGGATAAAAATATATGTTTATAAAAAATAAAAAATTTAAAAAAAAAAAAAAAAAAAATTTCACTTTTTAATTTTTTTGTTGCTGATATGTAAAACAGCGGCTATTTTATAGTCCTTTTATACAAAGCGACCTTACAAAATTCACTCTTACATTCTAATATTTTCCAAATTCTTTTTCATTTTCTATATACACAATGTT
Organism: Mustela putorius furo; assembly: GCF_011764305.1. Taxonomy (NCBI): domain Eukaryota; kingdom Metazoa; phylum Chordata; class Mammalia; order Carnivora; family Mustelidae; genus Mustela; species Mustela putorius. Next base: position 1,243,436 of record NW_025421464.1, on the reverse strand, counting down.
ATCAAAGAAAAAAATGACAGATTTTTCTCTTCCTTTCCAAACTTGTGCTTTTTAATTACTATTATTATACAATATAGTATTCCCAGTATAATGTTTGAATCATTTTGATTTCAAGAAAAATTTTTAAGTAATCAACCATGAAGTATTATACTTTCTGTTCTTTTAAGCTATTCTATCAGACTAAAAATGTTCCCCTTCTATTCCTAATTTAAGAGATATTTCATCATGCAGGGGTGTGGGTAGATCTGGGTGGCTCAGTTGGTTAAGCCTCTGCCTTTGGGTCATATCATGATACCAGGGTCCTGGAATCAAGACCCAGAGCCCCAGAGCAGGCTCCCTGCTCAGCAGGGGGCGTGCTTCTCCCCCGTTTGTGTTCTCTCTCTCTCTGTCAAATAAAGAAATAAAATCCTCTAAAAAAAGAGAGAAAGATTTCATCATCAATTGCTATTAAAATTTTTTTAAATGTTTAACTACTCAAAGTTTTATACCTACTTACTCTGCACAATGTATATAATTTATAATTGCTTATAACTTTATCAAAACTTCATAGTTACTGTATTCCTCTTTGAATGTGTAGTAGGATATCAGTGGCTTTAACCTGAGCTTCCCTGGCAACTAATGAAGTTGAGTACCTTTTCATATATTTATTGGCCATTGACACATCCTCTTTTATTAAGTGTCTGTTCAAACCATTGGCTGCTTTTTTAATTGGGCTGATCTTTCTCTTATGTATTTGTAAACATTTTCAAAATATTTCATATATTAGTCCTTCATCAGACATATGTATTGTGAATACTTGCTCCTACATTACATCTTTTTATTCCTTTATGATCAGAAATTCTATATTGTAATAAATTTCAAATTATATTTCTCCTTTATAATTTTTACTTTCTATAGCTCATTTCAGATGTATTGAAGATCTTCTCCTCTGCTTTCTTCTAAAATCTTTATTCTTTTACTTTTCACATTTATATATGCAACCAATTGTACTGATTGTATACAGTATGAAAGAAGAGTCAAGGTTAATTTTCTGCTATATGCTAAATCACCCAGGCACAATTTACTGAAAATAACATTGCTTATTCAGTTGGCTGCAATGTTACCTATGTAATAATCAAGCAACTACATAAGAATATCCATAATTCTGTTACTGGTGTAACTATATCCTTTCTTACTATTTCCTTGTATCTTGTATCCTGTATTGAACATATATGGTCTCTACCTTCAAGATTACCTTAGCTATTACTTACTCTGAATTTTCATTGATTTTTATGACCAGATCATCACTTCCTGATAAAACAAACAATGGAATTTAAACACCTTTGGGCTAAATTTATAGATTTACTGTATTTGTAGAATTTATAGTTTGACAACATTACAATATTGAATCCAACAATCATGTAGCTTGGTGTATTCCTCCTTTAATTTCCCTCAGTTTTCTTTTAGATTTATGCCTAGATTTTGAGGTTTTTACTACAATCACTTTTTAAAATTTCTGATTCTATTTGTATTTGCTAATATATGGAAAACACAATTGATTTTTTGTATTTTTATAAACTTATTAAATTCAATATTTTATTTGCATATTACTGTATTTTCTATGGTATCAGTTACTATGAAAACCATTTCCCATGATAAAACCTATGTGTATATATTGAGCTTTCATTTCTATCTCCCTTATCAAGGGATAGCAAGGGGGTGGGATTATGGACATTGGGGAGGGTATGTGCTTTAGTGAGTGCTGTGAAGTGTGTAAACCTGTTGATTCACAGACCTGTACCCCTGGGGATAAAAATATATGTTTATAAAAAATAAAAAATTATATAAAAAAAATAAAAATAAATTTTCTTTTAATTAACCACAACTGGGGCACCTGGGTGGCTCAGTCATCAAGAGTCTGCCTTCAGCTCAGGGCATGATCCCAGGGTCCTGGGATTGAGTCTTGCATCAGGCTCCCTGCTCAGCCAGAAACCTTCTTCTCCCTCTCCCACTACCCCTGTTTGTGTTCCCTCTCTTGCTGTGTCTTTCTCTGTCAAATAAATAAATAAAATCTTTAAAATAAAAATAACAAAAAAATTAAATTAAATTAAATTAACCACAATTATCAGGCCACCAGATTAAAACCAACTTGTATGTCCAATTTACTTTCTGTATTAACTTCCCTTCACTTTTGGATAGACTGTTTTACTCACTTGTCAGTTCTATAATGCTTTCTAGATACTGTAAAAAGTGTTGCCATACTTTCAGTTAATTTTAACTAAAGGGTAGGTCTGAATAACTAGCCCACCAATAATATGAAATGGAAACTCAACAAATTTATGTTTAATAAAAATGTTAGGATTTTTACTTGTGTCCAAGATGGAATCAAAAGGACTGGATTTACTCTCTCAACTCAAACAACTAAAAAATTGACAAATAATGACAAAATTTAAAAAATTTTAAATCACTGAGGAATAGGAAGCTCAAGAAGTGGGACTGGAAGAGATTATGCTGAGTGAAATAAGTCAAACAGAGAGAGTCAATTATGATGGTTTTGCTTATGTGTGGAGCATAAGGAATAACAGAGAGGACATGGAGAGATGGAGAGAAGGGAGTTGAGGGAAATTAGAGGGGGAGAAGAATCATGAGAGACTGTAGACTCTGAAAAACAATCTGAGAGTTCTGGAGGGGCAGGGGGTGGGAGGTTGGGTGACCCTGGTGCTGGGTATTATGGAGGGCACATATTGCATGGAGCACTGGGTGTGGTGCATAAACAATGAATTCTGGAACACTGAAAATAAATTTAAAAAATAAATAAAAATTAAAAAATAAGAAGTGACTCCCAAGAAAAGAAAAACTAACAAGGTAAAGCCTACATTTGCCCCCAGCTAACTGCCTGCAGATTTTCCAAGCTGCCATGCAGAGAGAGAAAAGCCAACAAAGCTTGGAGGTTTCTATGAGATGGAGAGACAAAGTTAAGATGTCAGTTTTTACCAATTTTATCTATAGATTTAAGGCAATTCAAATCCAAATCCTAGCAAGTTATTTTATGGGTCCTGACAGACTGATTCTAAAGTTTTCATGGAAAGGCAAAAGACCCAGAAAAGCCAGCACAACATTGAAGAAAGACAAATTTGGAGAACTTACACTACCCAACTTCAAGACTTTCTATCAAGCTACAGTAACCAAGACAGTGTAGTATTGGTGAAAGAAGAGACAAATAGATCAATGGAACCAAATAAAGGGCCCATAAATAGACTGACACAAGTACAGTTAACTGATCTTTGATAAGGGAATAAATACAATTCAATGGGGTAAGAAGTAATGAGGGAACAAATGAACACACAAAAAGATGAATCTAGACACAGATCTGACAACTTTCATAAACATAGCTCAAAATGGATCCCATAACAGATGCAAAATGCAAAAGTACACAACTCCCAGAAGATAACATACGAAAAAATCTAGGTGACATAGGGTTTTGTGATGACTTTTCACATATAACACCAAAAGCATGATCTATGAAAGAAAAAACTTAATGAACTTTATCAAAATTAAAACTGGGGGCTCTTGGGTGGCTCAGTCAGTTAAGTGGACAACTCTTGATTTAAGCTCAGGTCATGATCTAAGGGCCCTAGGATTGAACCCTGTGTCAGGCTCAGCAGGAAGTCTGCTTGAGGATCCCCTCTCTCCCTCTCCCTCTCTTCCTCTCCCCCTCTCCCACTCTCTCTCTCTAAAATAAATAGATAAATCTTTAAAATTAATTAATTTAATTAAAAACTGCTGCTCTGTGAAAAAACACCTTTTTAAAAAAAAAAGATTTTATTTATTTGAAAGAGTAAGAGGGAGAGCACAAAAGCAGAGAGGGAGAAGGAGAACCAGATTCCCTACTGAACAGAGTCAGATGGATGTGGGGCTCGATCCCAGGACCCTGGGATCATGACCTGAGCCAAATGCAGACACTTAGCTGACTGAGCCACCCAGGTGCCCCTATGAAAAACACTTTTAAGAGAATGAAAAAGAAAAACAAGTATGGATTAGGAGAATATATTTGTAAAATACATATCTGATGAAGGGCTTATATCCAATATATACAAAGAATTCTTAAGAGACAACAGTAAGAAAACAGAGAACCGACATCCAATAAGATGGCTGAATAAAATACTGTCCTCTCATATCCCCTCTGAACAATAATTTGGCATCCATCTGTGGACAAAAATGCCTTCGTGGTAGTTTTGGGATCCAGATAGGAGACTGTGATACCTTGCTGCAGTCAAAGACTTAGCAGAGCTGTTTTAAGAACATAGGCCAACACCCCGGAAGCTGACTCACGAATCCTGATCCCAGCTGCAGACCAGGAGAAAGCTCTGATCTCTAAGGACTTATCTACAGCCCCACTTGGCTTGGTCCTGTTACCAGTGCCATGTATCAAGGGGCCCTGAAAGAATCACAGGGCCTATGCATGAGTGGACTCATGCATAGGGTAACAGTCATACAGAATTTGGTCCTAGCTGTGCACCCAGAAAGGGGCCCAAGAACCAGCTCCAGCTCTTACCAGCCCTGTAAGTGGATTCCAGCCCATCCCAGCCATAGTTCACAAACATTCCTGCTGTCACAAAGACCCTGCAGGAGACACTCCTGCCTGTGCCCCGGGAGTTTTTGAAAGGGTTATATTTGGTTCCAGATCCCTCATAGGCACAGTCTGTCAGCAGTCCTAAGGGTCCAGGATCCCAGTGGAAAACACTCCTGTCTGCATCTCCAGAGATCATAAATAATCTACAGATTTAATGCAATCCCTATCAAATCTTAATGGCATTAAATTCTAAAATTCAGATGGAACAAACAAATCGCCAAATCAATTTTGAGAAAGAAGAATAAAGCTGGAGGCATCACACTTCCTGATTTCAAAACATATTACAAAGCTACAATAGTTAAAACAGTTTGGTAGTGTCATAGAGACAGACATATAGACCGATGGAACAGAATAGAGAGCTCATAAATAATCCATGCATATATATGGTCAACTGATCTTCAACAAGGGTGCTAAAAATACATGATGGGGAAAAGTAGCATCTTCAACAAATGGTTTGAGAAAACTGTACATCCCCATGCAGAAGGATGAACTTCTACTCTTATCTTATACCATACACAAAAATCAATTCAAAATGGATTAAAGACTTAAATTTAATATAACCAGTAACTGTAAAATTCCTACTAGAAAATAAGGAAAGCTTAGTGATATTGCTCTTGGCAATGATTTCATGGATATGACATTAAAAGTGCAGGTAACAAAAGCAAAAATAGAAAAGCAGGACACTACATCAAGCCAAAAATCTGTACAGTATAGGATACAATCAACAGAATGAAAAGGCAACCCTTGGAATGGTTTGTAAATATATTTACCATATATTGTAAATGTAAATATACATTTATACATACAATAAACATACAATATATTGTATATACAGTAATATATATACAAAATATACAATAAGTATATATTGTATATGTAAATATAATGTAAATATATTTACAAACCATATACTGATAATCTCCAAAATAGATAAGGACATCTATAATTCAACAGCAAAAAACAAACAAAAAGCAATTAACAACTTGATTTTTAAATGGGCTAAGGAATGAGTAGACATTTCTCCAAAGAGTACATACAAATGGCCAACAGGTACATGAAAAAATTTCAACATCACTAATCATCAAGGAAATAACAATCAAAACCACAGTGATATACCATCTCACATCTGTTGAGAGAACTACTGTTAAAAAAAAAGAAAAACAAAGACAAGTGTTAGTGAGGATGTGAAGAAAGTAGAGCCCTTGCAAATTGTTGGTAGGAATGCAAAATGGTAGAACCACTATGGAAAACAGTAGAGAGTTTCCTCAGATAAATAGAAATAGAACTACTGTGTGATCCAGAAATCCCACTTCCGTATATTTATCCAAAAGAACTGAAATAGGATTGCGAAGAGATAATTGTGTTGCAGATATTGTTGCAGCACTATTTACAACAGCTACGGTATGAATAGCCTGTTCACAATTAGCTAAGCAACCTAAGCGTCCACTGACAGATGAATGGATAAAGAAAATGTGGTATACAGGGTATTATGGTAAGTGAAATAAATCAGACAGAGAAAGATAAACACTATATGATCTCACTTATATGTGAAATCTAAAAAAATCAAACTCATAGAAAAAGAAATCACATTTATGGTTACCAGAGGGTGAAGGATGCATGCATAATGTTAATTCTGGTGATAGTTTCACAAGAGCATAAACTCTCAAACTCATCAAACTGTACACTTTAAATAATGCATTTCAATGCACGTCAATTATATCTCAATAATTTTAAATAATAAGAGATAAAAATTCCCCACAAAGAATAAAATATGTAGGATCTTACCTCTAGTAACGATCCACAGGACTACTCAAAAGAATTTTTAACAATACAAACAAAATCTTTGAATGCCCGTCTCTAACTCAGTCAGAAAACTATTATCAGAATGACATCTTATACTCTTCTAGTTAATGCATTTACCTCCACACAACATGTATACATTTTTCACAGAAATTAGAATCATTACTCTATATGTTCTGCAATGTTGCTTCTTCATTCAAGGTTTGGAAAGATAAAATCTGCTGCACTCCTTCTAATGAACATACAGCATTAAATTATATATATGCACTTCATTTTATGATATTCTATTGCTGGACCTGAATGGGAATTTAAAGACATCATTGTACATGTATCTTCAAGTGCTGATTTATTTCTTTAAAAAAAAACTTTCTAAATTGCAGATTATCAACAAAGTATTAACTTTTTCATTCAACAAACAACTACTGAGGTACTTCTCTATGCCCAGAACTAATACACAGAAAAGAATAATATGTAGTCAGTATTCAAAAATCCATTGTATTTTAAGAAAAGAGACAGCCGGGTGAATAGGTAGTCACAATGCAGTAAGGTAAATACTTTCAGAACCAACACAGGAGGACTATGATAAACAGGAATACCCAGCCTTGAGGGAGGAGCATAAATTCTTCTTGTGTTTTTCTCTCCAAATTTCCATACACGTCAGCAGAGTTGGCACCTACTCTTCTAAGTCCTTCTCTTTCCCCCAAGGCATGCCTTGAATAGGGCTCTTGAATAGTGATGCCTCAATTAGAGCGGCTGGTCAATGGACTGGTTGTTTGGCACAGTATCCTATATCCTACTGGTCTACTGGTTGAGCCCAACCCTGTCTAGGGAGGAAAATAAAGACCTGTGTGCAGTCACACTGAAGAGAGAGTTCTGGACTCAGAATCCACTGCCTACGTGTTTCAGGAGCCATGAAGTCTCTACTGTTCACTCTTGGAAGCTTCATGCTCCTGGCCCAATTGGTTTCAGGTAAACAGAAATTTGCGAGAAAAGTCCAGGAAGGGTCCCGGAAATGGAATCCCTATTAGCAAACATCCATGGGAGTGGGGGCAGGGTTCTCACTGGTAGGGGATGCTAAGGTTTGCCTTACTTCTTCGGAACATCTCTGTTATACGAGACCTCTTACAACAGCACAGTGTCTATGGTTGGCAGTTAAGGAGAATAATGGGAATCCAAATGCAGAGATATGTTGTTCCAAAGCCCCCTCTATCTTAACACTCAGGGCCAGCACAGGCCAGCCCTGCCTCACTTTACTTTGTATGGCACCAAGTATTACTCCTGAAGTAACAATTCTACAATATTACTTCTTCCAATTTTCATGGTCTTACAGAGAAGATCTCCCAATTTTTTACTCTTGGACATGATTAACAGGACAGCAAAGACTGTTTCTAAATATCTACAGGACTGTAAGGTGGAAAAGGAGAGAAACATATTCTGATAATCATGGGGAAAAGATTCAAGACTGATGGAAATCCTACATCAGATTTCAGCTATCTATGTATAGCATTCCTTCCTTTAAATTAATTCTATAATTTATATTTACAAAATTAAGACAAGAACACTGGGAACACTTTAGAAATAAAGAAACTGGCCACCATTCCATCACTGCTCACATTTTCAAAGTTGTTAACAACTGATATATGAGTTTATAATCTGCCCTTTTTAACTTAAGGTTGTAGCAGGTAAACTTTCATTCCTAATGCCTTAGTTACTTTTAATTTTTTTTTCAATTTTTAATTTTTTAATAAACATATAATGTAAGTTACTTTTAATTTTTATTGATTTATTGGGAGCACAGAATTTTCATTTTCATGTTTTCAAATCTATTGTCATTTCCTTTGCATTCTCCCATTAGCTTAGAAAGTTCACTATAGTGAGGACTGTTTGTGTACCATGCTTACTGCATTGTCTTATTTTTAATTCCAGTATAGTTAATATACAATGTTATATTAGTTTTGGGCATACAATACAGTGAATGAACAATTCTATATATTGCTCAGTGTTCATCATAATTGTACCCTTTAATTTTATCACCTATTTCACCCATTCTGCTACCCTCACTCCCCCTCTGGTAACCATTAGGTTGTTCTGTCTTTTGATTTGTCTCTCTCTTTTCCTCCCTTTGTTCATTTGTTTTGTTTCTTAGATTCCACATATGAGTGAGATCATATGGTATTTGTCTTTATCCAAATGGCTCATTTCCATTAGCACTGTACTCTCTAGATACATCCGTGTCTTCTAATGGCACAAAATGAATGAAGAACTCACTTTTAGAGGTAGAGTTTCCTAACAAAGAATTGTATAACACTACAGTCTGCCCCTAGAAAAAGTATTTAAGGTTCTCTAGAATTTGTAGAACTGTTCAAATTGATGGTGGATAAGAGGAAGTTAATAACAGTAGGAAGGCTGCTTCAGAAGATGTTCAGATCTATTGCATCCTTGAAGTTCTATGAGTTTAGATGGCTGATTTTGCTCTCTGTCTCTGGGACACTGATGATATACACCACATACTTGCATGGTGTACTCTTTCTATATTAAAGGACTAGAGAAAACTCCTCACTTCCCTGTCTAGACATGCACAGGCAATTCAGGATTATTCTGCAACATTATCCAAGGTTAACCCAAGATCTCTCTAGTTCAGAGAGATGCAAGCCTTTGAAAGGACGTTTGGAAGGAAGCATCAACAAAACACCAGGGCTCAAGGTAGATCAGAATGAAAAGGAGGGAAACTTGATCTGTGGTTTCCATCTACTTGCCCCAGCTGAAGAAAGCAGAAGAACATTTAGATGTTATATCCATGGAGATATCTGGGATGGAGAGAAAGAAGACGACCGTGGGGAGAGGGGCTAGAGAGACAGTTTAAAATCAGAGACCATTCTGGAAACTCCTTACAGACACAAAAGAATAAAAAGAAGAGATAAAGTAAGAAAAATCATGCAAACAAAGAAGTCAAGCAATCTTTTCCTATCTCAGAAATAGCAGGTTCTTCCTCTACTCTTAGCCTTCACATTATGCTATCACTTATTTGAACACTCTTCTAGATCTTCACATAGCAAGATCCCTTCCATCCATCCTTCTGTCTAGGCTTTAACATCATTTCCTAAGAGATAATTTCCTCAACAGCCCCACTGTTACTTTTAATCCTAATTTTAGGAGTAACAGGCCCATTCAGATAGCCCCACATCTATATATGTGACTACGTGTACATAAATATTATGTATGTAAAATCTCATTTAATCCTTGGAGGAGAATTAAACAGCTGATAAAAGATAACAGTGGTGGTAACAGTCAGAAATCAAAAGTGACTGTTTCATTTGCATACTGTCTACTACATTCCATTATGTTTTTTAATTTGCTGCACTTACTGCAACTTGCAGTTACTTTGTTTATTCATTTTCGTGTTTATTTTCTTCCCCACCACCACCTCCTATATAAGCTTCTCAGATCTTTTCTTCCTGTTCATTGTTTTATTTCCATCATTCTTGCAGAGTTCTTAACTCTGCAAGAGTTAAGATAAGATGGTAGGGACCCATTATATGTGTTGATTAAATAGGAACTAGCTGAGCAACACAGAGCCCGATAAAAAGAGTTCTAATATCTCTTCAGGGTTTTCTATGTGCTACACCATGTGATGAGAAAATTTTTTAGATATGCATGTAATATGTAGGCACGCCTTGCAGAATGGCTCTCTAATGAATATATTCCTAGTAGAATGGCTTTTGGGTTATTCTCAAAAAGTTGTAGATTGAATTTATATCTCAATATTATATAGGTATGGATACATAGATATTCATGTATATATGAGAAATTATATTACATTTGAAAAGACAGTATATAAGACAAATCCAGTTACATTTCACATGCAATTTGTAGGACCTCACAAATATGTAAAGATATTCTGAAATCTGACCAAGTGCCAACAAAAGCCATGTGCATTTGGGTGACAATAAGAAGCATTACAATGAAGATTTGAGCATTTTCTATTAGTCATTTTTTTTACTTTTCTTTAGGTGATTTATGTGTGTTTAATTTCCATTTTATGAAACTGGTTAAGGCTTTTATACTTATTAGAAATAATGTGTTACAAAAAAAAAAAAAGAAAGAATGTGTTACATATATTTTCCCAATCAAACAATGGGGAATAGATACCTGGTGAGTGTTTATATTCAGAATTTTGATTTCAGAAAGGCTCATACATACATCAAAATTTTATTGTGTATATTTTTATAAAATCTCATTTAATCCTCAGAGCAGGTCTGAGGATTAGGAAAAAAATATAACAATGCCACTGGTAAGGGACTTGATAATCAGTGCACAAAAAACTATTGTTATTTCTATCTTTTTGTAATTGGTCCCTGGTTTAAAAAAAAATCTATATAATTCCTTTATGCAGGTAGTTGGTATGTGAGAAAATGTGCAAACAGAACTGGAAATTGCAGGTCGATGTGCAGAGTGGGAGAAACGATGATACAGCCTCCTACTGGGATGTGCCCCAAAGAAAAACTGTGCTGCATCCTATCTAGCCAAGTTTTCTGTGTGGAAACCTCAAAGACGACAACCATGGCATATACTTCAGAACATCGAGTGACTGTCTATAAATGAACATTCCTGCCTGTCATCAGACCTGGGATCCTTGCTTCATTAAATCAAAGGGCTTTATTCTGGTGTCACTCTTCTTGCTACACCCCATTCTCCCATGCCTCCACGTAAAAATGTCTGGAAGGGCATCATGTTTCCTTAGCACCAGCAGTGCCAGGGGAGGGATGCAAATAAGGTAGAGGCCAGACACAAGTGAGGTTTGTTCCAAAACACCTACTAGAGACTGACGGATGGAAGTTATGGCATCACTGAAAACAGTTCCTAGCCTGCAAGCTCACAATCTGCCCATAGCAGTGAATACCAAACGTTAAAGCACATCAGAAACACCCGAGAGACTATAAAACACATTTCTGGGCCTCATCCCCAGTTTCTGATTCTGTGGTAGAGCCTGAGGAATTAGCCTTACTCACAAATTCTAAGTGATGCCAATGGTTCTGATCCAGGGACCATACTTTGAGAACCAATGGCCCATAGATTGAGGGCAAAATCATATGTATTTTTGAAGTGGTTTCTGATACACAAGCATTCATAGAGTGCTAAGGTAATCAATTTCTTATTAGATTTCCTACAACAACCTCAGAATGTAGGTACTGTGACCTCACTTCAGTGAAGAAGAAACTTGATGTATAAGCATTCAAACTGGAACAGATTTAATTGACCACTGGAAACATTCTGGCACTAAACCTTGATGTTGTCCAATTTTCTCCCCAATCACAGATTCCCACTTAGATAGGATGGTAGAATGAGATCTGTATACTGTGACCTAAATACAAAGATAGACACTCACTTTAAGCTTGAAAATTTTTCCCTTAAGAACTCCACCTGCACAAATAAGAGAATATGACTAGGGGCATCACAGACATCCACCCGTGCCTCAGAACCACTTTCTTGATACTTAGACTGGGAGAATAGGAAACGTGGTTGCCTTCACTGGCTGTGTTTGTCAGTCTGTTTGTCCACCTATGAGGTGATAGGGTTTGGCTGAATGTCTTTCTCCTTATCTTTTTCATGCTGATATCCTTCTGATTCTAAAAATATGAGCTTAGATTATGCCTAGTTGGGTCAACTTCACCTTTTACCTCACAAGAGGTAAAAAATTTAATGTGGAAAACTAAAAGTGGGAGAAAACATTGGTGAAAGAGTTGTCACACTGTAAACACAAGTCCATGAATGCTGTCATAGTACCCTTTTCCAATTTCACTTGATCCCACATCCCGTTACTAATAGGTCCATGTGAATCTTCCACCTGTAATATGTATCATGACTTCTATTTCCACAGCTGGAGTAAAGACTCAGCTCTCGAGATTTGCCTGGGGACTATTGCAAGAGCCATTCTGTTGATCACTATGCATTTCTTCCATACATATACTTGTACATCCTCTACACTGATAGCCAGTCATTTTTCTGACAATAATCTAATCAGCAAGCTCTCTTCTGGCAGCATTGCACACAGCATCCTAACCAACATTTCAGTCCAGGTTTCATGGTTCCTCACTTTCAAATCCAAGATTATATTTCCAGCTTTATCTCCTTTCACTCCCCCAAGGGCCATCCCACATTTCTGCCATCCACACTTAAATATTATTGATTTGAACTCACTGGATTGCTTCTGGATTTGAGGTTTGTTTGTGGTTTTTTTTTTTTCAGCATAGCAGTATTCATTATTTTTGCACCACACCAGGTGCTCCATGCAATTCATGCCCTCTCTAATACCCACCACCTGGTTTTTATACATACTCTTCTCTCTCCACTTTCCCCTGGCCAGGAAAATCTTTATTTTCATCCAGAGGACATTTATAACCACATTGCTCCACCTAAAACACAACTACATCATGTCTTGTTTTCCTTTATTATGGCTTATACAGAATTTGTCATCATGTCATATCACATTCTATGTGTTCACTTGTATGTCTCCTCCTCTAACCAGCTTTTGAAATTTTATTCAAGGAGAGGAACTTTTTTCTATTTCTCTCTCTCTTGTCCCATAACTAGATTCTACATTAGAATTTGTTGAAAAAGTAAAGAAGGTTCTTGATAGCCTAGATGACTTTTGGATATTACTGAAATTTCACCTTTATTTATTCCAGATATTCTCCAGGAAATTGGCCTCTGCCTCCTGAAACAGATAACACCTATGATCTGTGATATAATCCAGCAGAAGAGATATGAGGGGTGGGTCATCCCAAACTAGCAGGACATCATTGCCTTTTACTCTCATGGCTCTCATTGTAGGCAGAACTCATAAACTCACACTGGAAAGAGGATGGACAGAGGCAGGTCACTTCAGCAGAGGAGGGCAGTAGGAAAAAACATGAACTTTACAGTCAGACATCTATGATGTCATTCATGGTCCCACCATTGACTCATCTATTCAGTCTGTAGACAACTGATTTCCCACCTTCATGAAGTTTATGAAGTTGAAGAATAGAGAAAATATTTACTCCCACTCAGTTTACTTTGAAGGTTGCTAGGGTGGCATACTCAAATTTACTCACAACATAGGGACTCAGCCATAGCAGGTTGCTGATTCCTGGGTGAAGAGCAGAAAGGCACATTTCCTGAGGGCCCTGCCCACTAGACCATGGCTGCTCTGCATGGGTACGGTGATTAGAAGTCATGTTTCACCTGGGGGGAAGCTCATTACAATGCAGAGAAGGCTGTGACAGAGGTTAGGATCATAGGATCTCACTGAACAGCCAGATGGGATTTTAAAGGCTCCTGGTAGAACACACTGTGCTTTCCCCTCAGTAATCATCTTGATCACTACCTTGAAAACATCCCAGAGCTATGACTACTATGATTATAGATGAGGAATATCATCTTAGTGCTGCAGTCTGAAACTTTATCCTCCTGTCCTCTTCCTTCACATCCATTCCTTCTTCATCCCATGCTTGAGTATAGGTGGCAAATAACCTTTCTTTGCTTTGTGGTTTTGGGGAGAAAAAGAACCTTCATTGTATGAGAATACACAAAGAACACTGATACACAATGTCATTAAATAAAAGCCTTATATAATAATTATGATAACAGGATTAAAGATGAGGAAACTGGAGCAAAACATATCTAATGTTTGTTCTTTCTTTTATTGATGTGTTGTATCACATTGACTGATTTGCAGATGTTGAACCAACCTTGCAGCCCTGGAATAAATCCCACTTGGTCATGGTGAATAATCTTTTTAATGTACTGTTGAATCCTATTGGCTAGTATTTTGTTGAGTATTTTCGCATCTGTGTTCATCAAGGATATTGGTCTATAGCTCTCTTTTTTGGTGGGATCCTTGTCTGGTTTTGGGATCAAGGTGATGCTGGCCTCATAAAATGAGTTTGGAAGTTTTCCTTCCATTTCTATTATTTGGAACAGTTTCAGGAGAATAGGAATTAGTTCTTCTTTAAATGTTTGGTAGAATTCCCCCGGGAAGCCGTCTGGCCCTGGGCTTTTGTTTGTTTGGAGATTTTTAATGACTGTTTCAATCTCCTTACTGGTTATGGGTCTGTTCAGGCTTTCTATTTCTTCCTGGTTCAGTTGTGGTAGTTTATATGTTTCTAGGAATGCACCTATTTCTTCCAGATTGTCAAATTTATTGCCGTAGAGTTGCTCATAGTATGTTCTTATAATAGTTTGTATTTCTTTGGTGTTAGTTGTGATCTCTCCTCTTTCATTCATGATTTTATTTATTTGGGTCCTTTCTCTTTTCTTTTTGATAAGTCGGGCCAGGGATTTATCAATTTTATTAATTCTTTCAAAGAACCAGCTCCTACTTTCGTTGATTTGTTCTATTGTTTTTTTTTGTTTCTATTTCATTGATTTCTGCTCTGATCTTTATGATTTCTCTTCTCCTGCTGGGCTTAGGGTTTCTTTCTTGTTCTTTCTCCAGCTCCTTTAGGTGTAGGGTTAGATTGTGTACCTGAGACCTTTCTTGTTTCTTGAGAAAGGCTTGTACCGCTATATATTTTCCTCTCAGGACTGCCTTTGTTGTGTCCCACAGATTTTGAACCGTTGTATTTTCATTATCATTTGTTTCCATGATTTTTTTCAATTCTTCTTTAATTTCCTGGTTGACCCATTCATTCTTTAGAAGGATGCTGTTTAGTCTCCATGTATTTGGGTTCTTTCCAAACTTCCTTTTGTGGTTGAGTTCTAGCTTTAGAGCATTGTGGTCTGAAAATATGCAGGGAATGATCCAAATCTTTTGATACCAGTTGAGTCCTGATTTAGGACCGAGGATGTGATCTATTCTGGAGAATGTTCCATGTGCACTAGAGAAGAATGTGTATTCTGTTCCATATGATACTCTCAATAGATGCTGAAAAAGCATTTGACAAAGTACAGCATCCCTTCCTGATCAAAACTCTTCAAAGTGTAGGGATAGAAGGCACATACCTAAATATCATCAAAGCCATCTATGAAAAACCCACCGCAAATATCATTCTCAATGGAGAAAAACTGAAAGCTTTTCCGCTAAGGTCAGGAACATGGCAGGGATGTCCATTATCACCACTGCTATTCAACATAGTACTAGAGGTCCTAGCCTCAGCAATCAGACAACAAAAGGAAATTAAAGGCATCCAAATCGGCAAAGAAGAAGTCAAATTATCACTCTTCGCTGATGATATGATACTATATGTGGAAAACCCAAAAGACTCCACTCCAAAACTGCTAGAACTTATACAGGAATTCAGTAAAGTGTCAGGATATAAAATCAATGCACAGAAATCAGTTGCATTTCTCTACACCAACAGCAAGACAGAAGAAAGAGAGAGTAAGGAGTCAATCCCATTTACAATTACACCCAAAACCATAAGATACCTAGGAATAAACCTAACCAAAGAGACACAGAATCTATACTCAGAAAACTATAAAGTACTCATGAAAGAAATTGAGGAAGACACAAAGAAATGGAAAAATGTTCCATGCTCCTAGATTGGAAGAATAAATATTGTGAAAATGTCTGTGCTACCTAAAGCAATCTACACATTTAATGCAATTCCTATCAAAGTACCATCCATCTTTTTCAAAGAAATGGAACAAATAATGCTAAAATTTATATGGAACCAGAAAAGACCTCGAAGGAGGGATATTGAAAAAGAAAGCCAACGTTGGTGGCATCACAATTCCGGACTTCAAGCTCTATTATAAAGCTGTCATCATTAAGACAGCATGGTACTGGCACAAAAACAGACACATAGATCAATGGAACAGAATAGAGAGCCCAGAAATAGACTCTCAACTCTATGGTCAACTAATCTTCGACAAAGCAGGAAAGAATGTCCAATGGAAAAAATACAGCCTCTTTAATAAATGGTGCTGGGAAAATTGGACAGCCACATGCAGAAAAATGAAATTGGACCATTTCCTTACACCACACACGAAAATAGACTCAAAATGGATGAAGGACCTCAATGTGCGAAAGGAATCCATTAAAATCCTTGAGGAGAACACAGGCAGCAACCTCTTCGACCTCAGCCGCAGCAACATCTTCCTAGGAACAACGCCAAAGGCAAGGGAAGCAAGGGCAAAAATGAACTATTGGGTTCTCATCAAGATCAAAAGCTTTTGCACAGCAAAGGAAACAGTTAACAAAATCAAAAGACAACTGACAGAATGGGAGAAGATATTTGCAAACGACATATCAGATAAAGGACTAGTGTCCAGAATCTATAAAGAACTTAGCAAACTCAACACCCAAAGAACAAATAATCCAATCAAGAAATGGGCAGAGAACATGAACAGACATTTCTGCAAAGAAGACATCCAGATGGCCAACAGACACATGAAAAAGTGCTCCATATCACTCGGCATCAGGGAAATACAAATCAAAACCACAATGCGATATCGCCTCACACCAGTCAGAATGGCTAAAATTAACAAGTCAGGAAATGACAGATGCTGGCGAGGATACGGAGAAAGGGGAACCCTCCTACACTGTTGGTGGGAATGCAAGCTGGTGCAGCCACTCTGGAAAACAGCATGGAGGTTCCTCAAAATGTTGAAAATAGAACTGCCCTATGACCCAGCAATTGCACTATTGCGTATTTACCCTAAAGATACAAACGTAGTGATCCAAAGGGCAGGTGCACCCGAATGTTTATAGCAGCAATGTCCACCATAGCCAAACTATGGAAAGAACCTAGATGTCCATCAACAGATGAATGGATCAAGAAGATGTGGTATATATACACAATGGAATACTATGCAGCCATCAAAAGAAATGAAATCTTGCCATTTGCGACAATATGGATGGAACTAGAGCGTATCATGCTTAGCGAAATAAGTCAAGCAGAGAAAGACAACTATCATATGATCTCCCTGATATGAGGAAGTGGTGATGCAACATGGGGGCTTAAGTGGGTAGGAGAAGAATCAATGAAACAAGATGGGATTGGGAGGGAGACAAACCATAAGTGACTCTTAATCTCACAAAACAAACTGAGGGTTGCTGGGGGGAGGGGGTTTGGGAGAAGGGGGTGGGATTATGGACATTGGGGAGGGTATGTGCTTTGGTGAGTGCTGTGAAGTGTGTAAACCTGGTGATTCACAGACCTGTACCCCTGGGGATAAAAATATATGTTTATAAAAAATTAAAAATTAAAAAAAAACATATCTAATGTTATACTAGGTTGGTAGGAACTTACAGCTTTTGCTCATTGCGTGGCCTCTCCTTCAATTCTTTCACAGGTAATTTTCACACACACCTTCATCCCAGAATCACTCTAAAAATTAAAATAGTTAAGGCATAAAGAACAGTTTCTGGCATGTATAAAACTCTAAGACACATAGACTCAGTGATATAAACTTCTAGTATTTAAATATGAAAACTCTGAGATTCATGGAGGACAAGGATTTTGCACAAACACAGACAGTCACATTATCAAAGTCAGTTCCACCAATTCGAAGGCCACAACCTATCTGTAACCCATCTCATTCTAAACTGGAAGATATCCTCAAAGCTGATTTCTACCTCTTAAGCTTGTCATTTTGCATTGCTATTGAGTCCTCAAGAATGAAGTCTGCAGTGCATACAGAATAATCTGGGCTCCAGAAGGAAAAGAGAGAAAGAAGGGCACAGGAGTTCATTTAAAGCAATCATGGGTGGGGTGCCTGGGTGGCTCAGTTGGTTAAGCATCTGCCTTTGACTTGGGTCATGGTCCAGTCTCACATTGGGCTCCCTGCTCAGCAGAGAGCCTGCTTCTCTCTCTCCTTCTGGTGCCCCTTCCCTGCTTGTGTGCTCACTTGTTCTCTCTCTATATATCAAATAAATAGATAAAATCTTTAAATAAATAAATAAATAAATCACAGATGAGAACTTCCCAAATCTGTGCAGAGACTTGAACATCCAAATTCACAAAGGTAACAGAGCACCCTATCATCTGACTGGAGAAATTTTCTCCAAGACACATTATAATGAAACTACTAAAATCAAAGATAAAGAATCCTAGGGTCACCTGGGTGGCTCATTTGGTTAAGCAGCTGTCTTCGGCTCAGGTCATGATTTCAGGGTCCTGGGATTGAGCCCCACATTGGGCTCCCTGCTCAGCAGAGAGCCTGCTTCTCTCCTCCCACTGAGTGCCACTCTGCTTACTTGTGCTCTCTCTCTCTGTCAAATAAATAAATAAAATCTTTTTAAGAATAAAGAAAAAGGAAGGAAGGAAGAATCTTAAAGGCAGTCAGTGAATGAAGACTAACCTACAAGGGAAACTCCATTAAGTGTCAGCAGATTTCTCAGCAGAAACCCTACAGAGACAGCAGAGTGACATATTCCAAGTGATGAAAGATTTAAAACTGCCAGCCAAGAATACTCTATCTGGCAAAGTTGTTCTTGGGAAATGAAGTATAAATAAAGATAAACAAAAGCTGAGGGAGTTTGTCCATCACTAGACCTGTTTTGCAAGAAATGCTGATAGGAGTTTGAGCTGAAATGAAAAGAAGCTTATCGGTGACATGACAATATATGAAAGTATACAGCACACTGATAAAGGTGGAAAATGTTAGTCAAATACAGAAAACTCTACTTTATGTAGTATAAAGGCTAACAGAAAAGAGTATTAAGATAATTATAGTTACTATAATTTGTCAACAAATTCACAGCCTAAAAAGAGATAAATTGTGTCTCTTCAACAAATGGTGTTAGGGAAACTGAAAAGCAACATGCAGAAGAATAAAACTGGTCCACTTTCCTACACCAAACACAAAAATAAATTAAAAATGGATGAAAGACCTAAATGTGAGACAGGAAACCATCAACGTCCTAAAGGAGAACACAGGTAGAAACCTCTTTGACCATAGCAACTTCTTACTAGACATTTTAGCAGAAACAAAAGCAAAAATGAACTACCAGGATCTCATCAAAATTAAAAATCTTCTTCACAGTGACAAAAACAATCAACAAAACTAAAAGGCAGCCTATGAAATGAGAGAAGATATTTGCAAACAACGTATCTGATAAAGCGTTAGTATCCATAATCTATAAAGAACTAACCAAACTCAACACCCCCCAAAATCAAATAATCCAGTTAAGAAATGGACAGAAGATATGAATACACACTTTTCCAAAGAAGAAATCCAGATGGTTAATAGACGCATGAAAAGATGCTTGACATCACTCATCATCAGGGAAATACAACTCCCAAGAAGACACAAATAGCTAACAGATACATGAAAAAATGTTCATCATCATTAGCTATCAGGGAAATTCAAATCAAAACTTCACTGAGATACCAACTGACACCAGTTAGAATGGTAAAAATTATCAGGACAGAAAACAACAACTGTTGGAAAGAATGTGGAGAAAGGGGAACCTACTTACACTGTTGGTGGGAATGCAAGCCACTTTGGAAAACAGTGTGGAGATTCCTCAAAAAATTAAAAATAGAGCTACTTATGACCCTGCAGTTGCACTACTGGGTTTTTACCCCAAAGATACAGATGTAGTGAAAAGAAGGGCCAAATGTACCCCAACGTTCATAGCAGCAATGGCCACAATCACCAAACTGTGGAAAGAGCCGAGATGCCCTTCAACAGATGAATAGATAAAGAAGATGTGGTCCATATATACAATGGAATATTACTCAGCCTTCAGAAAGGATGAACACCCAACTTTTGCATCAGCATGGATGGGACTGGAGGAGATCATGCTAAGTGAAATAAATCAAGAAGAGAAAGTCAATTATCATATGGTTTCATTTACTTGTGGAGCATAAGGAATAACATGGAGGACAGTAGGAGAAGGAAAGAAGAAGTGAATTGGGATATAT
Source organism: Mustela putorius furo (assembly GCF_011764305.1). Taxonomy (NCBI): domain Eukaryota; kingdom Metazoa; phylum Chordata; class Mammalia; order Carnivora; family Mustelidae; genus Mustela; species Mustela putorius. The sequence goes on along the minus strand of NW_025421464.1, from coordinate 1,223,171 downwards.
CAGAGGGGGAGATGAAGCATGAGAGACTATAGACTCTGAGAAACAAACTGAGGGTTTTGGAAAGAAGGGGTGGGGGGATGAATTAGCTTGGTGGTAAGTATTAAGGAGGGCACGTATTGTGTGGTGTATAAACAATGAATCTTAGAACACTGAAAAATTTTTAAAAACTAAAAAAAAAACAACAATGGGATATCACCACACATCTGTCCAAATGATTAAAATTATCTACACAAGAAACAACAGGTGTTGTCAATGATGCAGAGAAAGGGGAACCCTCTTGCAATATTGGTGGGAAAGCAAACTGGTGCAGCCACTCCAGAGAACAGTATGGCAGTTCCTCAAAAAATTAAAAATAGAACTACCCTCTGATCCACCAATTGCTCTGCTAGGTATTTACCCAAAGGATACAAAAATGCTGATTTGAAGGGATACATGCACCCCAAAATTTATAGTAGCATTATCAACAATAGCTGAACTATGGAGAGAGCACAGATGTACATCAACTGATGAATGGATGAAAATGATGTGGTATATATCTACCACGGAATATTACTCATCCATTAAAAAGAATGAAATCTTGCCATTTGCAATCACGTGGATGGAACCACAGTGTATTATGCTAAATGAAATAAGTTAGAGAAAGACAAATATCATATGATTTCACTCATATATGGAATTTAATAAATGAAACAGATGAATATATTGGGAGGGAGGAGGGAAATAAATCATAAGAAACTCTTAACAATGAGGACTGATGGAGGGAGGGGGAGATGAACTAGGTGGGTGATTGGTATTAAAAAGCACTTACTGTAGATGAACATTCTGCTCCTGAAAGCAATACTGCACTCTACTAACTAAAATTTAAATTAAAAAATTTAAAAAGAAGTCAATTGTGACATCATAAATATAGAAGGGGAGGGGAAGAACCTTTATAAGTTAATGAAAATAAGCTGCTATCAGTATAAAATGGATTATTTTATCTATAAGATGTTTTATGTAAGCTTCAAGGTAACCACAAAGCAAACATCTAGAGTAAGTTCATGAGAAATTAAAAGGGAAGAGGGGCACGGAGCATACCATCATGGAAAATCACCAATTCACAAAAGTAGATAGAAACAGACAGGGAAAGGACCAATAAAAATACATAATAACCAGAAAGCAATAAAATAGCAATAATAGCTCCTTACATATTAATAATTACTCTAAAATAAATGGATTGAATTCACCAAACAAAGGCACAACAACAACAGAATTGTCAGAGATGATGGGATTGGGGAGATACTGTAAGAATACAAACTTACTAGTGCAACTAATAGATAAACCCTAGAGATCTAATGCACAGTATTAGATTATAGACAACCATATTGTATTATAGATATCAAACTTTCTAAGAGACTACATCTTAATTATCCCCACCACAAAAAAGGAATAATAATTATGTTATGTGACAGAGGTGCTAGCTGATGCTACAGTAGCCATCATATTATATGTGTTGATCAACACGTAGTATGACTTAATCTTACACAATGCTATATGCCAAATGTCAATTTGATAATGAAATAATAAAAATATTAACCGTCCAATTAGAAAATAGGGAAAAGACATGAAGAGATAATTCACTAAAGAGGATATACAAATGGGAAATAGGCACATGAAAACATATTCAACATAATTAGCAAATAAGAAAATGTAAATAAAAATCAGCATGAATTAACTTTCCATACCTATCAAAACACAAAAATATAATATAGTAACAATCCAGAATATGGCAAGGATAAGGAAAAATTGGATCTTTCATACATTGCTAGTGGTGATGTAAAATTATATAGACACTCTAGAACTTAGGTGGGCAGCTTCTCAAAATAACTAAATATACATTTACTATACAACCCAGAAATTTACCTCCTGGACATTTACCCAGGAGAAATGAAAACATGTTCACACAAAAACCTGCCCATGATTGTTCATGGCAGTTTTGTATGTCATAGGCAAGGACTGAAAGTAACAAATATATCCCATAATAGGTAAATGTTTAAACAATATATATTCATACCAAGACCACTACTTAGCACATAGCAAAAAAAAAAAAAAAACAAACAAACAAACTATTAATACATGCAACAACTTGGATAAACTGCAAGGACATTGTGCTAAGCAAAAAAAAAAAAAAAAAAAAAAAAAAAAAAAAAAAAAAAAAATAGCTAGTCTCAAAAACTCACATATTTTATGATGTCCATGATATAAAATGCTTGCAAGGAATGTATCTTGGGGGCACCTGGGTGGCTCAGTGGGTTAAGCCTCTGCCTTCGGCTCAGGTCATGATCCAGGGTCCTGGGATCAAGCCCTCTGCTCAGCAGGGAGCCTGCTTCCCTTCCTCTCTCTCTGCCTGCCTCTCTGCCTACTTGTGGTCTCTCTCTGTCAAGTAAATAAATAAAAATCTTTTTAAAAAAAAGAATAGGGACGCCTGGGTGGCTCAGTTGGTTAAGCGGCTGCCTTTGGCTCAGGTCATGATCCTAGCGTCCTGGGATCGAGTCCCACATCGGGCTCCTTGCTCGGCAGGGAGCCTGCTTCTCCCTCTGCCTCTGCCTGCCACTCTATCTGTGCTAGCATGCTCAATTTCTCTCTCTCTCTCTCTGACAAATAAATAAATAAAATATTTTAAAAAATAATAAAAAAAAGAATATATCTTGGATTTTGTGTATTTAATTTACACAAGTCAAACATCTATGTCTCTTTACTTAATGTCATCTCCAGGGCCAACATCACCTATTACCAGATTAACAGTTGTCAGGGGTTAGGAATGGAGGAGAAAAAAGGTAAGTGTGACTATAAAGGGGTAGCACTAGGAGATCTTTGTAGTGATGGAATAGTTCTATATACTGATTGTAGTGCTGCTTACCAAATCAAAACACAAGACAAAATGATACAGAAGTCTGCAAACACTTTATACTGTTGTCAGCTGTTTCAAAAATGTAATCACTAGGAAAACTGGATGAAGGATATGTAGGACTTCACAGTACTATCTCTACAACTTCTTGTGAATCCGTAATTATTTCAAAACAAAAAACTGTTTTTAAAAAGACCCAACTTCTTTAAACTATATTACAAAGCTGTGCTCTTCAAGATAGCATGGTACTCGCACTAAAAAAACAGACAAATAAATCATTGAACAGAATAAAGAACCCAGAAATGGACCCTCAACTCTATGGTCAACTAATCTTTGACAAAGTAGGAAAGAATATTCAATGGGAAAAAAAAAAAACAGTCTCTTCAATAAATAGTGCTGGGAAAATGGGATAGCCACAGAAGAATGAAATTGGACCATTCTCTTACAGCATACACAAAGATAAACTCAAAATGAGTGAAAGACCTAAATGTGAGACAGGAAACCATCAAAATCCTAGAGGAGAACACAGGCAGTAACCTCTTCAACTTCTTCAACTGCCACAGCAACTTCTTACAAGACACATTTCTAAAGGCAAGGCAAACAAAAGCAAAAGTGAACTATTGGGACTTCATCAAGATAAAAAGTTTCTGCACAGCAAAGGAGACATTTAACAAAATGAAAAGGCAACCTGCAGAATGGGAGAAGATATCTGCATATGGCATAACAGATACAGGGCTGGTATCCAAGATCTACAAAGAACTTATCAAACTCAACACCCAATAAATAAATAATCCAGTCAAGAATTGGGCAGAAGACATGAACAGACATTTCTCCAAGGAAGACATGCAAATGGCCAACAGATGCATGAAAAAATTCTCTACATCACTTGTCATCAGGGAAATACAAATCAAAACAATGAGATACCACCTTACACTAGTCAGAATGGCAAAAATTAACAACACAGGGAACAAATGTTGACAAGACTGGAGAAAGGGGAATCCTCTTACAGTGCTGGTAAGAGTGGAAGCTGGTAAAGCCACTCTGGAAAACAGTATGGAGGTTCCTCCAAAAGTTAAAAATATGGCTGCGTATGACCCAGCAATTGCACTACCGGGAATTTACCCCAAAGATATAGATGTAGTGAAAAGAAGGAGCACCTTCTACCCAATGTTTTTAGCAGCAATATCCACAATAACTAAACTGTGGAAGGAGCCGAGATGTCCTTCAACAAATGAATGGATAAAGATGTGGTTCATATATACAATGGAATATTACTCAGCCATCAGAAAGGATGAATACCTACCATTCACAATGACATGGATTAAACTGGAAGGTATTATGCAAAGTGAAAGAAGTCAAGTAGAGAAAGACAGTTATCATGTGGTTTCACTCATATGTAGAATATAAGAAATAGCACAGAGGATCATAGAGAAGGGAGGAAAAATGGAATGGGAAGAAATCAGAGAGGGAGACAAACCATGAAACTTTTGAAACAAACTGATGGTTGTGGAAATGGAGTGGGGGAAGGAATTGGGGTAACTGGGTGATGGGCATTAAGGAGGATATGTGATATGATGAGCACTGGGTGTTACATGCAATTAATGAATCATTGAACACTACATCAAAAACTAATGATGTACCATATGATGACTAATTGAATTTAAATAAAATAAAATAATGCAACTAGAAAAAAGAAAACAAAATGGATTGCTCTATCTTTGGGATACTTTATGTAAGCCTCACGGTAATCATAAAACAAAAACTAGAGTAAATTCAAGAAAGATAAAGAAAAGGAAAACAGAGCATACCACCATGGAATATCACCAATTTACAAAAGAGGGCAGAAACAGAGGAAAAAGAAAAATATAAATACATATATATAATATGTATATACATATATAAATGCATAAATATAAAACATCAGAATGCAATTAAAAAGATGGCATTAGTAATCCTTGTATATCAGTAATAACACTAAATATAAATGTATTTAATTCAACAATCAAAAGGCACAGAGTGGCTGGATGGATAAATAAGCCCCAAGTATATGCTGCCTACAAGAGGCTCACTCCAGCTTTAACACACATAGGCTCAGAGTGAAAGAATATATTCTTCCACACAATTGAAACCAAAAGACAACAGGAGTAGCTATAATCAAAACAAAACAGACTTCAAACCAAAAATGGTAACAAGAGAAAAAGAAGGTCAGTATAGAATGGTAAAGGGATCAATTCATCAGGAAGATATTAAGCATCATAAATATATATGCACCTAACGTTATTAATCAGAGCACCTAACTTTATTAAGCAAATACTAACAGATCTGAAGGGAGAAGTAGACACCAATGCAGTAATAGCAGGGGACTTCAATACCCTCTTAAAGCAATGGATAGATTATCCAGACAGAAAATCAACAAGAAAACATTGGACTTGAACCATGCATTAGGCCAAATGGACCTAACAGACATTTACAGAACAGTCCATCCAACAGAAGCTGAATGAACATTCTTCTCAAGAGCACAGACATTATCCAAAATAGACCATGTAATAGGACACAAAACAAATCTTAGCAAATTTAAGATCATAGCAAGTACCTTTTTTAAATCATGAGGATATTGAAAATCTAAACAGACCAATAATGACTAAGAGCTCAAGTGAATTTAACAAAAATCTCCCAGCAGAGAAAAATCCAGGACCAGGCAGCTACAGTAACAAATTCTATCAAACATTTAAAGATGTACTAATACTAATCCTCCCCGAAAATGGAAGAGAAGGGAACACTTCCAAACTCATTCTACAAGGCAAGAATTGTCTTGATACCAAAGCCAGATAAGGACATTATAGAAAAGAAAATTCTAGACCAATATGCTGGTGAATATACATGCAAAAGTACTCAAAAAAGTATTAGCAAAACAAATTCAACAATATACTAAGAGGATTACCCACCATAACCAAGAAAGATTTATCCCTGGAATTCAAGGATAGTTCAACATAAACAAATTAAATAATGTGATACTGCACATTAATAGAATGAGAGATAAAAATCATATGATCATCTAAATAGATACAGATAAAGCATTGAATATAATACAATATTTTTTCATATGTAAAACCTTCAACAAGTTGAGTATAGAACAAACACACCTCAAATTAATAAAAGTCACATATGGGGCTCCTGGGTGGCTCAGTTCATTAAGCAACTGACTCTTGATTTCAGGTCAGGTCACAATTATAGGGTCCTGGGATTGAGCCCCGTGTCATGCTCTGTGCTCAGTGGGGAGTCTGATTGGGATTCTCTCTTTCTCCCTCTCTTTACTCCTCCTCTTTCTCTCTCTAAAATAAATAAATAAATCTTAAAAAAAAATAAAAAATAAAATAAAATAAAAGCCACAAACCACAAACCCACAGCTAACATCATACTAAATGGTAAGAAACTGAAAGCTTTCCCTCTAAGATTAGGAACAAGATAAATGGATGCCCACTCTCAGTCTCTTATTCAACATAGTACTTACTGGAAGTCCTAGCTACAGCAATTAGGCAAGACAAGAAATAAAAGGCATCCAAATCAGAAAGGAAGAACTAAAACTGTCATTATTTACAGAGGATATGATCTCATATATAAAAAGCCCAGACTCAGAAACAATAACAAAAAAAAAACTGTTAGAATCAATAAGATAATTCAGTCAAGTTTCAGGATATAAAATCAACATAGAGAAATCAGTTGTATTTCTATACACAACAAAAATTATCTCAAAAGAATAAAACTACCCCATTCACAATAACACTAAAATAATAAAATACCTAACGGGGCACTGGGTGGCTCATCATTAAGTATCTGAGTTTGGCTCAGGTCACGATCCTAGGGTCCTGGGATGGAGCCCTACCTGGGCTCCCTGCTCAGCAGGAAGCCTTCCTCTCCCTCTCCCACTTCCCCCTGCTTGTGTTCCCTCTCTCACTATGTCTCTGTCAAATAATTAAAATCTTTAAAATAATAATAATGATGATAATAAAATACCTAGTAATAAATTTAGCCAAGAAATTGAAGGATCTATACAATAAAAACTATAAGACCTTGTTGAAAGAAATTGAAGACACAAACAAATGGAAAGATATCATGTAGTCATGGAATTGTAGACTGGAACAAAATTGACATCCCAGACCCACATATACAATCAACTAACATTTAACATGGGAGTCAAGAATATCCAAACAGGAAAGGATAATTTCTTCAACATGGTGCTGGGAAAACTGAATAAACACATGAGGAAAAATGAAATTGGATCCCTACTTTGAACTACTCACAAAGATTAACTTGAAATGCCTCAAGGACTTATACATAAGACCTGATACCTGGTTTATAAGAAAATGTATATTACATGCTTCACATAAGACTGGATCTTGACTTTATATATCCCATCACAGTGCTGTTCATTTACCATCCAAGATTTCCATTCTTCCTTAATTTTTGTCCTTTGCAGATTCCTTGTTTTTTGACAGCTAGGCAATGTGATAATAATTCCTTCTTTTTAATTTATCCAACTTTTGGAGTTGTTTTCATCAAAAGCATTATTCAATATATATATGGTACTATATTTCCACTACAGAAGTCCACTCTACATGTGTCTTATAGTCTAATACTCCTGGAATCTTTTTTTAATCCAACAATGAATCTCTGTCATTTGATTAATGGGTTTAAACCAGGAGAATGTGTTTTGATTGCTTGCATATTAGGACTTTTTCCTGCCCTCTGGCTATGTCCTATATATTTCTCATATCTTAGTTTCCAGTGGATAGATCGTCTTTTCTCCTGTTGGTAAGAATATTAAATATTTTAGTTTTATTTATTTATACACTTATTTTGGTTATTTGTCCTCACATTTAAGACCCATACTTATGGTTATGTTTACCATTATCAACTTACCACAGAACTTCAAAAATAAAACTTAAATAATGCAAAGATTTATATATTTCTCTTGACTACTCAGACTTAACAGATCACAGGTGACTTCACAAGTCACCTATAAAGGAAATTCATGTCCACAGAAAGACTACAAATAATAAAACCAATTCTTTGACTAGGGCTTACACTGTATAAAAACTGGTGGCAAAGGTGAAGAAAAGTGATCCTTGGGAGGTAACTTCTCTTAAAGTTTACATTTGCCACCAATAAGGATTTCTTCCATACCAGTTTCTTTTGGTGTAAAACATATTCCTATGAAAAACTACTGTGTCACCTGAATGATGGAGATAGTCCTCATTCAAACCAACTGAACTGTTTTGTTTTGTTTTGTTTGTTTTTGGTATGTCTATCAGTAGTTCACAGAATTTAAATTTTTTGAAAAAGTGGAATCAATGGTTGAAGGATAATCTAAGTATACATCCCCCCCTACTGGAGATTTCTGACTTAATGAAAGTCAGGTACCTCAGAGTTATCCAAGATTCTCAGTTACAGGACACACAGGTGCACACACACATACACACACACATGTACACGCACACTTAAATAATAATGGAATAAATAAAATAATGAAGTAAAAGATGTTAAATATGTTAAAAGAGAATTAAGAGATCTAAATAATTTTCTCAAAGACAAGGTACATCTGATAAAAAAAAATACATAGATCCTCTTTCTGTTTTCTATTGTGACAAAATATATATAACATGAAATTTCCATTCTAACTATTTTTTAAGGATTTTATTTATTTGTTTGACACACAGAGAGAGAACATAAGCAGGGAGAACAGCAGGAGAGGGAGAAGGCCCCCTACTGAGCAGGGAGCCCAATTTGGGGCTCAATCCCAGGACTCTGAGATAATTACCTGAACCTAAAGCAGTTAACCGACTGCACAATTTTACATGCTAGTCAACAATGCAAGAACATTTCAATTTCTCCACATCCTCACCAACACTTGTTGTTTTCCTTTTTAAAAAAAAAATTTAGCCAGGGCACTGGGTGGCTCAGTCGGTGGAGCGTCTGTCTGCCTTTGGCTCAGGTCATAGTCCCAGAGTTCTGGGATCGAACCCCACACTGGGTCCCCTGCTCAGCAGAGAGCCTACTTCTCCTGCGCTTCCTCTGCTGTTTCTCCCATTGTGTTCCCTAGTGCTATGTCAAATAAACAAATCTTTTTTTTTTAATGTTATGTTAGTCACCATATTTAAAAAATTTTTTAACTATATTAGTAGGTATGAAGTGGCACCTCATCTTGGTTTTGATTTACATTTCCCTAATGACTACAGATATTGAGCATGTTTTCATGTACTTATTGGCCATTTGTGTATCTTCTTCAAAGGAACTTTTCAAATCATTTGCCTATTTTTATTTTTTTTTTTTTTAATTTTTTATTTTTTATAAACATATATTTTTATCCCCAGGGGTACAGGTCTGTGAATCACCAGGTTTACACACTTCACAGCACATTTGCCTATTTTTAAATGGGATTTTTTTTTTTTACTTTGAGTTGTAGTTCTTTATATATTCTTCCTATTAAACTCTTATCAGATATAAGGTTGGCAAATATTTTTCTCATTCTATTGTGTACTTTCACTTTTTTTAAGCTTTAATTATTTGAGAGAGAGAATGCACAGACGGCTGGAGGGGCAGAAGGGGAGAGAAAGGGGAGCAGAACTCCCCACTGAGCAGGGAGCTGGACACAGGGCTCCATCTCAGGACTGTGAGATCATGACCTAAGCCAAAACCAAGAGTCAGACCCTTAAACAACTGAGCCACCGAGGTATCCCTTTCATTTTCTAGATAGTGCTCTTTAATGCACAAAAGTTTTTAATTTTGGTGAAGTCAGATTTATCTATTTTTTATTTTGTAGCCAACATTTTTGGTGTCACATTTAAGAAACCATTGCCAAATCTAAGGTCATAAAGATTTCTCCCTGTTTTCTTCTAAGAGGTTTATAGATTTACATCTCAAATTAGATTTTTGGTGAATTTTAAGTTAGTAATTGTAAATGATGCAAGATAAAGGTCCAATTTCATTCTTTTATCTGTGGATATCTAGTTTTTTCAGCACCATTTATTGAAGAGACTAATCTTTCCCATCAAATGGTCTTGACAACCTTGTCAAAAATCAATGGACAAAAAAAAAAAAAATCAGTGGACCGTAATGTTGAGAGTTTATTACCAGGCTCTTAATTCTATTCCATTGGTTTATTTACCTATCCTTATGCCACGACCATGTAGTATTGATTACTGTAGATTTGCAGTAGCTTTTGAAACTGAGAAGTCTGAGTCTTCCAATTTTGTTCTTTAAGATTGTTTTCCCCTATCTGAGATTCTTAAAATTCCATATGAACTTGAGGATGAGTTTTTACATTTCTGGAAAAAAGTATCATTGAGATTTTGATAGGGATTGCATAGATCTGTAGCTCATTCTGGGTACTACTGACATCTTAAAGATATTGTCTTCTAATTCATGAACAAAAATGTCTATTTACTGGGCATCTTGTTGGCTCCAGTTGGTAGTGTCCAAATCTTGATTTTGGCTCAGGTCATGACCTCAGTGTTGTGGGATCCAGCCCCAAGTTGGCTCCATGCTCAGCATGGAGTCAGCATGAGATTCTCTCTCTCCCTCTGCCCCTCCCCCCTGCTACCCCATGCTCACTTGGTGCTCTATCAAATAAATAAATAAAATCTTTTTTTAAATGTCTTTTTACTTAGTTTTCAATGTTTTGGAGTTTTCAGGATTCAAGTGTTATAGCTACTTGGTTAAATTTATTCTTCAGTATTTTATCCTTTTTGATGTTATTTTAAATGGAATTATTTTCTTCATATCTATTGCAGATTATTCCTTAATAGTGTACGGAAATGCAACTGGTTTTTATGGTAGGAATAAACCTAACCAAAGAGGTAAAGGATCTGTACTCAAGGAACTACAGAACACTCATGAAAGAAATCGAAGAAGACACAAAAAGATGGAAGACCATTCCATTCTCTTGAATCGGTAGAATAAATGTTGTTAAAATGTCTATACTGCCTAGAGCAATCTATACATTTAATGCCATTCTGATCGAAATTCCACCGATATTTTTCAAAGAGCTGGAGCAAACAATCCTAAAATCTATTTGGAATCAGAAGAGACCCCGAATTGCTAAGGAAATGTTGAAAAAGAAAAACTGGGGGCATTACTTTACCTGATTTCAAGCTTTTCTACAAAGCTGTGATCACCAAGACAGGATGGTACTGGCATAAAAACAGACACATAGACCAATGGAACAGAGTAGAGAGCCCAGATATGGACCCTCAACTTTATGGTCAAATAATCTTTGACAAAACAGGAAAAAATATACAGTGGAAAAAAGACAGTCTCTTCAATAAATGGTGCTGGGAATATTGGACAGCTGTATGTAGAAGAATGAAACTTGACCATTCTCTTACACCGTACACAAAGATAAACTCAAAATGGATAAAAGACTCAACGTGAGACAGGAATCCATCAGAATCCTAGAGGAGAACATAGGCAGTAATCTCTTCAATATCAGCCACAGCAACTTCTTTCAAGATATGTCTCCAAAGGCAAAGGAAACAAAAGTGAAAATGAACTTTTGGGACTTCATCAAGATCAAAAACTTCTGCACAGCCAAGGAAACAGTCAAGAAAACAAAGAGGCAACCCATGGAATGGGAGAAGATATTTGCAAATGACAGTACAGACAAAGGGCTGATATCCAGGATCTATGGTAGGTTTTATATCCTACAACTTCGCTGAATTGATTAATTAGCCCTAATAGGGTTTTTGTGAATTATTTAGGGTCTCTCATATGTAAGATTATGTTCTCTGTGAGTAAAGATAGTCTTTCTTCTTCCTTTCCAATTTAGATGCTCTTTCTTTTTCTTGTCTAACTGCTCTAGCTAGAACTTGAATACAAGCGAAAGCACACAATCTTCTCTAGTTCCTGACCTTAGAAGAAAAGTTTTCAGCCTTTCACCCTTGAGTATTAGGTTGGCTGTGGGGTTTATCATGTTGAGGACGTTCCTTCTACTCTTAGTTTATTGATCTTTTTTAACCATGAAAAGGTGCTGGATTTGGTCAAATGCTTTCTCTGCATCAACTCTGATGATCATGTAAAGTTATGTATCTTCATTCTATGAATGTGGCATTTTACATTGACTATTTCATGAATAGTCAATTATATTGACTATGTTGACTATTTCATGAATAGCCAACAATAATGAATGCTCCTTGCATTCCTGGGATATATCCCACGTGGTCATGTATAATCCTTCAAATATGCTATTGATTCATTTTGCTATTATTTTATCAATGATTTTCCCAGCTATATTCATGAGGGATGTTGGTCTATAATTTTCTTTTTTTAAGATTTTATTTATTTTAAAAAAGATTTTATTTATTTGAGAGAGAGAGAGAGCATGAGAGGGGAGAGGTCAGAGGAAGAAGGGGACTCCCCGCCAAGCTGGGAGCCCAATGTGGGATTCGATCCCAGTACCCCAGGATCATGACCTGAGCCGAAGGCTTTTGTTTAACCAACTGAGCCACCCACGCGTCCTGTCTATAATTTTCTTATAGTGTCTATATGGTTTCTGTATCAAGGTAATGCTGGCCTCATGGATAGGTTAGGAATTGTTGCCTCCTATTCAATTTTCTGGAAGATCTATTTTTAATTTCTTGAGGAATCTCCACACTGTTCTCCAAAGAGGCTGCACCAACCTGCATTCCCACCAACAGTATAAGAGGGTTCCCCTTTCTCGACATCCCCTCCAACACATGTTGTTTCCTGTCTTGCTAATTTCGGCCATTCTAACTGGTGTAAGGTGGTATCTCAAGGTGGTTTTAATTTGAATCGCCCTGAGAGCTAGTGATGATGAACATTTTTTCATGTGCCTGATAGCCATTTGTATGTCTTCATTGGAGAAGTTTCTGTTCATATCTTCTGCCCATTTTTTTATATGATTGCCTGTTTTGTGTGTGTTGAGTTTGAGGAGTTCATCATAGATCCTGGATATCAACCTTTTGTCTGTACTGTCATTTGCAAATATCTTCTCCCATTCCATGGGTTGCCTCTTTGTTTTCTTGACTGTTTCCTTTGCTGTGCAGAAGCTTTTGATTTTGATAAAGTACCAAAAGTTTATTTTCGCTTTTGTTTCCTTTGCCTTTGGAGACATATCTTGAAAGAAGTTGCTATGGCTGATATTGAAGAGATTACTGCCTATGTTCTCCTCTAGGATTCTGATGGATTCCTGTCTCACGTTGAGGTCTTTTATCCATTTTGAGTTTATCTTTGTGTACGGTGTAAGAGAATGGTCAAGTTTCATTCTTCTACATACAGCTGTCCAGTTTTCCCAGCACCATTTATTGAAGAGAATATCTTTTTTCCACTGTATATTTTTTCCTGTTTTGTCGAAGATTAATTGACCATAGAGTTGAGGGTCCATATCTGGGCTCTCTACTCTGTGCCACTGGTCTATGTGTCTGTTTTTATGCCAGTACCATGCTGTCTTGGTGACCACAGCTTTGTAATAAAGCTTGAAATCAGGTAACGTGATGCCCCCAGTTTTATTTTTGTTTTTCAATATTTCCCTAGCGATTCGGGGTCTCTTCTGATTCCATACAAATTTCTGGATTATTTGCTCCAGCTTTTTGAAGAATGCTGGTGGAATTTTGATTGGAATGGCATTAAAAGTATAGATTGCTCTAGGCAGTATAGACATTTTAACAATGTTTATTCTTCCAATCCAAGAGCATGGACTGGTCTTCCATCTTTTTGTGTCTTCTTCAATTTCTTTCATGAGTGTTCTGTAGTTCCTCAAGTAAAGATCCTTTACCTCTTTGGTTAGGTTTATTCCCAGGTATCTTATGGTTCTTGGTGCTATAGTAAATGGAATCGATTCTCTAATTTCCCTTTCTGTATTTCCATTATTAGTGTATAAGAAAACCACTGATTTCTGCACATTGACTTTGTATCCTGCCACGCTGCTGAATTGCTGTATGAGTTCTAGTAGTTTGGGGGTGGAGACTTTTGGGTTTTCCATATAAAGAATCATGTCATCTGCGAAGAGAGAGAGTTTGACTTCTTCATTGCCAATTTGGATACCTTTTATTTCTCTTTGTTATCTGATTGCTGTTGCTAGGACTTCTAATACTATGTCGAACAAGAGTGGTGAGAGTGGGCATCCTTGTCATGTTCCTGATCTCAACGGGAAGGCTGCAAGCTTTTTCCCATTGAGGATGATATTTGCTGTGGGTCTTTCATAGATAGATCTGGAAGAATCTGAGAAAGATTGATTCATTCTTCAAATGTTTAGGGGAATTCAGGGTGCATGGGTAGCTCACTCAATTCACTGTTGGATTCTTGATTTTGGCTCAGGTCATGATCTCAGGGTTCTCGTATGGAGTCCCAGGTCAGCTCCATGCCAGGCGTGCAGCCTGCTTGGGATTCTCTCTCCCCCTCCCCACCCCCCACTCAAGCTCTCCCTCAAAATTAATTAACTAACTAATTAATTAATTCTTTGAATGTTTAAGACAATTCGTCAGTTTAGCAATCTATCTGGTCCTTGACCAATGTTAGGAGGTTTTGTTTTGTTTTTTATTACAGATTCAATCTTCTTATTTGTTATAGACCTATTCAGATTTTCTCTTTCTTCTTGAGTTGGTTTTAGTAGTTTTTGTAGGACTTTGTCTATTTCTTCTAGATTATCCAATTTATTGGCATACAGTTATTAATTGTTATTCAATCGTTGTCTCATAACCATTTTTATTTCTTTTTTTTGGTGTTTTTTTTTAATATAATTTTTTTTTTATAAACATATATTTTTATCCCCAGGGGTACAGGTCTGTGAATCACCAGGTTTACACACTTCACAGCACTCACCAAAACACATACCCTCCCCAATGTCCATAATCCCACCCCCTTCTCCCAAACCCCCTCCCCCCAGCAACCCTCAGTTTGTTTTGTGAGATTAAGAGTCACTTATGGTTTGTCTCCCTCCCAATCCCATCTTCCTTCATTTATTCTTCTCCTACCCACTTAAGCCCCCATGTTGCAACACCACTTCCTCATATCAGGGAGATTATATGATAGTTGTCTTTCTCCGCCTGACTTATTTCGCTAAGCATGATACGCTCTAGTTCCATCCATGTTGTTGCAAATGGCAAGATTTCATTTCTTTTGATGGCTGCATAGTATTCCATTGTGTATATATACCACATCTTCTTGATCCATTCATCTGTTGATGGACATCTAGGTTCTTTCCATAGTTTGGCTATTGTGGACATTGCTGCTATAAACATTCGAGTACACGTGCCCCTTTGGATCACTACGTTTGTATCTTTAGGGTAAATACCCAATAGTGCAATTGCTGGGTCATAGGGCAGTTCTATTTTCAACATTTTGAGGAATCACCATGCTGTTTTCCAGAGAGGTTGCACCAGCTTGCATTCCCACCAACAGTGTAGGAGGGTTCCCCTTTCTCCGCATCCTCGCCAGCATCTGTCATTTCCTGACTTGTTGATTTTAGCCATTCTGACTGGTGTGAGGTGATATCGCATTGTGGTTTTGATTTGTATTTCCCTGATGCCGAGTGATATGGAGCACTTTTTCATGTGTCTGTTGGCCATCTGGATGTCTTCTTTGCAGAAATGTCTGTTCATGTCCTCTGCCCATTTCTTGATTGGATTATTTGTTCTTTGGGTGTTGAGTTTGCTAAGTTCTTTATAGATTCTGGACACTAGTCCTTTATCTGATATGTCGTTTGCAAATATCTTCTCCCATTCTGTCAGTTGTCTTTTGATTTTGTTAACTGTTTCCTTTGCTGTGCAAAAGCTTTTGATCTTGATGAGAACCCAATAGTTCATTTTTGCCCTTGCTTCCCTTGCCTTTGGCGTTGTTCCTAGGAAGATGTTGCTGCGGCTGAGGTCGAAGAGGTTGCTGCCTGTGTTCTCCTCAAGGATTTTAATGGATTCCTTTCGCACATTGAGGTCCTTCATCCATTTTGAGTCTATTTTCGTGTGTGGTGTAAGGAAATGGTCCAATTTCATTTTTCTGCATGTGGCTGTCCAATTTTCCCAGCACCATTTATTGAAGAGGCTGTATTTTTTCCATTAGACATTCTTTCCTGCTTTGTCGAAGATTAGTTGACCATAGAGTTGAGAGTCTATTTCTGGGATCTCTATTCTGTTCCATTGATATATGGGTCTGTTTTTGTGCCAGTACCATGCTGTCTTGATGATGACAGCTTTGTAATAGAGCTTGAAGTCCGGAATTGTGATGCCACCAACGTTGGCTTTCTTTTTCAATATCCCTTTAGCTATTCGAGGTCTTTTCTGGTCCCATATAAATTTTAGAATTATTTGTTCCATTTCTTTGAAAAAAATGGATGGTACTTTGATAGGAATTGCATTAAATGTGTAGATTGCTTTAGGTAGCATAGACATTTTCACAATATTTATTCTTCCAATCCAGGAGCATGGAACATTTTTCCATTTCTTTGTGTCTTCCTCAATTTCTTTCATGAGTACTTTATAGTTTTCTGAGTATAGATTCTGTGTCTCTTTGGTTAGGTTTATTCCGAGGTATCTTATGGTTTTGGGTGCAATTGTAAATGGGATTGACTCCTTAATTTCCCTTTCTTCTGTCTTGCTGTTGGTGTAGAGAAATGCAACTGATTTCTGTGCATTGATTTTATATCCTGACACTTTACTGAATTCCTGTATAAGTTCTAGCAGTTTTGGAGTGGAGTCTTTTGGGTTTTCCACATATAGTATCATATCATCAGCGAAGAGTGATAATTTGACTTCTTCTTTGCCGATTTGGATGCCTTTAATTTCCTTTTGTTGTCTGATTGCTGAGGCTAGGAACTCTAGTACTATGTTGAATAGCAGTGGTGATAATGGACATCCCTGCCATGTTCCTGACCTTAGCGGAAAAGCTTTCAGTTTTTCTCCATTGAGAATGATATTTGCGGTGGGTTTTTCATAGATGGCTTTGATGATATTGAGGTATGTGCCCTCTATCCCTACACTTTGAAGAGTTTTGATCAGGAAGGGATGCTGTACTTTGTCAAATGCTTTTTCAGCATCTATTGAGAGTATCATATGGTTCTTGTTCTTACTTTTATTGATGTGTTGTATCACATTGACTGATTTGAGGATGTTGAACCAAACTTGCAGCCCTGGAATAAATCCCACTTGGTCGTGGTGAATAATCTTTTTAATGTACTCTTGAATCCTATTGGCTAGTATTTTGTTGAGTATTTTCGCATCTGTGTTCATCAAGGATATTGGTCTATAGCTCTCTTTTTTGGTGGGATCCTTGTCTGGTTTTGGGATCAAGGTGATGCTGGCCTCATAAAATGAGTTTGGAAGTTTTCCTTCCATTTCTATTTTTTGGAACAGTTTTAGGAGAATAGGAATTAGTTCTTCTTTAAATGTTTGGTAGAATTCCCCCGGGAAGCCGTCTGGCCCTGGGCTTTTGTTTGTTTGGAGATTTTTAATGATTGTTTCAATCTCCTTACTGGTTATGGGTCTGTTCAGGCTTTCTATTTCTTCCTGGTTCAGTTGTGGTAGTTTATATGTTTCTAGGAAGGCATCCATTTCTTCCAGATTGTCAAATTTATTGGTGTAGAGTTGCTCATAGTATGTTCTTATAATAGTTTGTATTTCTTTGGTGTTAGTTGTGATCTCTCCTCTTTCATTCATGATTTTATTTATTTGGGTCCTTTCTCTTTTCTTTTTGATAAGTCTGGCCAGGGGTTTATCAATTTTATTAATTCTTTCAAAGAACCAGCTCCTACTTTCGTTGATTTGTTCTATTGTTTTTTTGGTTTCTATTTCATTGATTTCTGCTCTGATCTTTATGATTTCTCTTCTCCTGCTAGGCTTAGGGTTTCTTTCTTGTTCTTTCTCCAGCTCCTTTAGGTGTAGGGTTAGATTGTGTACCTGAGACCTTTCTTGTTTCTTGAGAAAGGCTTGTACCGCTATATATTTTCCTCTCAGGACTGCCTTTGTTGTGTCCCACAGATTTTGAACCGTTGCATTTTCATTATCATTTGTTTCCATGATTTTTTTCAATTCTTCTTTAATTTCTCGGTTGACCCATTCATTCTTTAGAAGGATGCTGTTTAGTCTCCATGTATTTGGGTTCTTTCCACACTTCCTTTTGTGGTTGAGTTCTAGCTTTAGAGCATTGTGGTCTGAAAATATGCAGGGAATGATCCCAATCTTTTGATACCAGTTGAGTCCTGATTTAGGACCCAGGATGTGATCTATTCTGGAGAATGTTCCATGTGCACTAGAGAAGAATGTGTATTCTGTTGCTTTGGGATGAAATGTTCTGAATATATCTGTGATGTCCATCTGGTCCAGTGTGTCGTTTAAGGCCTTTATTTCCTTGCTGATCTTTTGCTTGGATGATCTGTCCATTTCAGTGAGGGGAGTGTTAAAGTCCCCTACTATTATTGTATTATTGTTGATGTGTTTCTTTGATTTTGTTATTAATTGGTTTATATAGTTGGCTGCTCCCACGTTGGGGGCATAGATATTTAAATTGTTAAATCTTCTTGTTGGACAGACCCTTTGAGTATGATATAGTGTCCTTCCTCATCTCTTATTATAGTCTTTGGCTTAAAATCTAATTGATCTGATATAAGGATTGCCACTCCTGCTTTCTTCTGATGTCCATTAGCATGGTAAATTCTTTTCCACCCCCTCACTTTAAATCTGGAGGTGTCTTTGGGCTTAAAATGAGTTTCTTGGAGGCAACATATAGATGGGTTTTGTTTTTTTATCCATTCTGATACCCTGTGTCTTTTTACAGGGGCATTTAGCCCATTAACATTCAGGGTAACTATTGAGAGATATGAATTTAGTGCCATTGTATTGCCTGTAAGGTGACTGTTACTGTATATGGTCTCTGTTCCTTTCTGATCTACCACTTGTAGGCTCTCTTTTTGCTTAGAGGACCCCTTTCAATATTTCCTGTAGAGCTGGTTTGGTGTTTGCAAATTCTTTCAGTTGTTGTTTGTCCTGAAAGCTTTTTGTCTCTCCTTCTATTTTCAATGATAGCCTAGCTGGATATAGTATTCTGGGCTGCATGTTTTTCTCGTTTAGTGCTCTGAAAATATCATGCCAGCTCTTTCTGGCCTGCCAGGTATCTGTGGATAAGTCAGCTGCCAATCTAATATTTTTACCATTGTATGTTACAGACTTCTTTTCCCGGGCTGCTTTCAGGATTTTTTCTTTGTCACTGAGACTTGTAAATTTTACTATTAGGTGACGGGGTGTGGGTCTATTCTTATTGATTTTGAGGGGCGTTCTCTGAACCTCCTCAATTTTGATGCTCGTTCCCTTTGCCATATTGGGGAAATTCTCCCCAATAATTCTCTCTAGTATACCTTCTGCTCCCCTCTCTCTTTCTTCTTCTTCTGGGATCCCAATTATTCTAATGTTGTTTCGTCTTATGGTGTCACTTATCTCTCGAATTCTCCCCTCGTCGTCCAGTATCTGTTTGTCCCTCTTTTGCTCAGCTTCTTTATTCTCTGTCATTTGGTCTTCTATATCACTAATTCTTTCTTCTGCCTCATTTATCCTAGCAGTGAGAGCCTCCATTTTTGATTGCACCTCATTAATAGCTTTTTTGATTTCAACTTGGTTAGATTTTAGTTCTTTTATTTCTCCAGAAAGGGCTTTTATATCTCTCGAGAGGGTTTCTCTAATATCTTCCATGCCTTTTTCGAGCCCGGCTAGAACCTTGAGAATTGTCATTCTGAACTCTAGATCTGACATATTACCAATGTCTGTATTGATTAGGTCCCTAGCCTTCGGTACTGCCTCTTGTTCTTTTTTTTGTGTTGAATTTTTCCGTCTTGTCATTTTGTCCAGAGAAGAGTATATGAAGGGGCAAGTAAAATACTAAAAGTGTGGCAACAACCCCAGGAAAATATGCTTTATCCAAATTAGTAGAGATCCCAAATCGTGAGGGGGGAGAAAGTGGATAAAAAGAGGTTCAAAAAGGAAGAAAAAAAAAAGAAAAAAGAAAAGAATTAAAAAAAAAAGAAAACACCTAAGAAAAATATAAAAAAGAAAAAATATATGTATTAGATAAACTAGTAAAAAATCGTTAAAAAAGAAAAAGGTAACAATTAAAAAAAAAATTTTACCCAAAGGCGAGAAAAAAAAAAAACAAAAAATTAAAAAGAAAAAAATTAAATTAACCGCCAGACTAAAAATAATCACAGGGAAAAAGCCATGAGTTCCGTGCTTTGCTTTCTCCTCCTCTAGAATTCTGCTGCTCTCCTTGGTATTGAAACCGCACTCTTTGGTAGGTGAACTTGGTCTCGGCTGGATTTCTTGTTGATCTTCTGGGGGAGGGGTCTGTTGTAGTGATTCTCAAGTGTCTTTGCCCCAGGCGGAATTGCACCGCCCTTACCCGGGGCCGGGGCCGGGGTGAGTAATCCGCTTGGGTTTACTTTCAGGAGCTTTTGTTCCCTGAGCGCTTTCCATAGAGTTCCGGAGGACGGGAATACAAATGGCGGCCTCCTGGTCTCCGGCCCGGAGGAGCCGAGAGCCCAGGGCCCCACTCCTCAGTGCGCCCTCAGAGAACAGCGCCCAGTTACTCCCGTCTGCCTGACCTCCAGCCGCGCTCCGAGCTCACCGAGCCTGCGACCGGTTCAAGGTCACCCCGAGCTGCGAGCTTACTGTCGGCTCTGTTTCTGTAGCCAGCTTTCCCGTTCCAATACCCGCAAGCTCTGCGACACTCAGACACCCCTGATCCTTCTCTGACCCTGCGGGACCTGAGGCCACGCTGACCCCGCGTGGGCTTTGCCCCGGTTTAGCCTCTGGAGCGATGTCCCTCAGCGGAACAGACTTTTAAAAGTCCTGATTTTGTGCCCGGTTGCTCCGCCACTTGCCGGGGGCCGGCCCCTCCCCCCGGGATCTATCTTCCCGTCGCTTTGGATTCACTTCTCCGCTGGTCCTACCTTTCAGAAAGTGGTTGTTTTTCTGTTTCCAGAATTGCTGTTCTTCTTCTCTTCAATCTGCCGATGGATTTTCAGGTGTTTGCAATCTTTAGATAAGCTATCTAGCTGATCTCCGGCTAGCTGAAGTAGTCTCGGCCTGCTACTTCTCCGCCATCTTGACTCCTCCCTGTTCTCAACCATTTTTATTTCTGTAAGGCTGTAGCAATGTCCCCTCTTTCTTTTCTGATCTTAATAACTTGAGTCTTCTCTATTTCTTTCTTAGTCAACTTAGCTAAAGTTTTGTCAATATTTTTCTCAAAAATTTTTTGGCTTTGTTGATTCTGTTGTTTTTCTATTCTCTGCATTACTTACCTCTTCTCTCATTCTTACTGTTTCCTTCCTTCTGTTAAGTTTGAGTTCAGTTTACTCTTCTTTTTCTATTTTCTTAAAGTGTAGGGATAAATTACCGTTTTGAGATCGTTTTTCTTTTTTAATGTAGACATTTACTAATATCAATTTTCCTCTTCACACTGTCACTACACATGATTTTTGGCATGTTGTGCTTCATTTTAATTCTACTCTAAGTATTTTCTAATTTACCTAGTGATTTCTCTGTTGATCCACTGGTTAAGACCATGATTTAATGTCTACATATTCAGGGATTTTCTAGTTTTCCTTCTGTTTTTGACTTCTTGTTCCATTCCCTTGTTGTTGAGGAAGATACTTTGTATAATCTAAATCTTTTAAAAATTATTTTGGCTTCTTTTGTGGCCGAATACATGGTATCCCAAAGTATGTTCCGTGTACACAATAGAAAACTATGTATTCTGCTGTTCCTGAGTAGTCTATAGATGTCTTCTAGGTTTAATTGGTTTCTATTGTTAAGTTTTCTATATCCTTATTAGTTTCTAACTTAATGTTCTATTTTTGAAAGTGGATTATTAAAGTTTTCAGCTATAGTTTTAGAACTGTCTGTTTCTCTCTTCAGTTTCATCAATGTTTGCTTCATAATTATGGGCTTCTCTGTGTTTGATGCATACATTTTTATAATTGTTATGTCTTCATGAAAAATTGACTCTTTTATTAATAGATAATGTCCACTCTGTCTCATAATAGTTTTAGGAATGTCCTTTTCCAGTAATCCCCCAAATCAACCTCTAGGAATTAATGCCAAGGAAATATTCACATAACCAGTAAACAGTAAAAACTATTCCACAATATATAAAAGTGCTTGTGGGCAATCTTGAAAAGGAAGTTTGAGTGGAAGAGATGGAAAAGGGAAAAATACTTCAAAAACTAGTGACCTAGTAAGAAGCATAGAGCAGGTGAAACCAGGAAAACTCATCATTAGTGTGATGAAGAAATTTAAAATCAATGATGTCTTCCAGTCCTTTTGACAGAGAGGCAGGCAGAGAGAGAGAGGGAAGCAGGCTCCCTGCTGAGAAGAAAGCCCAATGCGGGACTTGATCACAGGACCCTGAGATCAAGACCTGAGCCAAAGGCAGCGGCTTAACCCACTGAGCCACCCAGGCACCCTTCCAGTCCTTTTGAAAGTTGATTGTGTTACTGCCAAGTAATCCCCTTCTCAGTAATCCTCCTTTCCAAACTCTTACATATATTCTGATCAGTTCCAAAATGCTTAGTACAAGTGGTTTTGTTTTGGTGGGTGGGGGAGGGGAGAGTTAAGGAAGAGTTTTGCATCAGGGAGGATGGATATGGTGTAAGTCAGAGTTAGCAAATGAAGATAGAGAATTCTGAAGATCAGTGTATCCCTGAGAACATACACATCTCTGGAACTAGCAGAGATTTGAAGGATTCTAGACTCTAAAAAGGCCATGCAATTGATGTATGTTTGAGACAGTTTTACTACATCTCTCCTGCTAATCACAAAAATCCCATATGCTGGTATTTGGCTTAAACAGTAAAGTTATTTTCATTCTACTAAAGAAAAAAATTTTAATGGTATACATGTTTCCAGATGTTTTCTTTAGACAGCAGTAATGCTACTGGTTGCTTCTTCTCTTCACTTTTGTATTTCCTGATTCTTGTTAATAATGCACATGTTTACAATAAAACTACTTTTCAAATACTATTTTTAATTGACATAAAAAGAAAAAAAATTTAATCTTGCAAACACAATTTCCCTGGTTGACCCATTTAAATAATCAAGTAATTTGCTCTCCTGACTGCTCAACTCAGAGCATGGTGGGTGAGTTATCCAGAAATATATTACACTCATGTTCTTTTATAAGTAAGACACTAAAATAAATTGTACTTTTAATAATTTTTTTATTTGACAAAGAGAGATCACAAGTAAGCAGAGAAGCAGGCAGAGACAGAGAGAGGAAGAAGCAGGCTCCCTGCTGAGCAGAGAGCCTGGTGTGGGACTCGATCCCAGGACCCTGATATCATGACCTGAGCTGAAGGCAGAGGCTTAACCCTCTGAGCCAGGCACTCAATAAATTGTACTTTTTTAAAAATTTATTTTCAGCATAACAATATCATTATTTTTTCACCACACCCAGTGCTGCATGCAATCCGTGCCCTCTATAATACCCACCACCTGGTACCCCGACCTCCCACCCCCCACCACCACTTCAAACCCCTCAGATTGTTTTTCACAGTCCAATAAATTGTACTTTTAAAAGTCCCAATGGATGTTTTCCTAGGAAACATCATATTCTTTATTCATCCCATCTTGCTCATGAGAACACCTATTTTTTTAATTTTTTAATTTTTTTATAAACATACAATGTATTATTAGCCCCAGGGGTACAGGTCTGTGAATCGCCAGGTTTACACACTTCACAGCACTCACCATAGAGAACACCTGTTTTTTAGCCCTAGGAGGATCTAGGGAAAGGAAGACTCTATAGAATTAATCTAGGAAATCAGACTCATAGACTCTCGAGCAGCAGGGGACAGAAAAGACATACACACACACACACACGCGCACACACACACACACACACATTACTGAAATGGGAGTATAGAGATAACACTTTTTCCAAGATGCAGTCTTTTTTTTCCCCCTAAGATGCAGTCTTAATGTTATCTGTGGAACAAAAGAATGTAAATTTTCTAATCAACGAATTGGTGAAAAACACAGTGCGTATTAGATACAGAATGTTCTCTCCATTGCACATGCAAAACATTTTGTTAATATAAATAAACTCTTTAGAAGCCCCTGGTTGGTTTCTGCTCAGGTCAGGATCTCAGGGTAGTGGGATGGAGCCCCGAGTCAGGCTCCACCATATTCAGTGAGGAACACACTTGAGGATTCTCTCTATCCCTCTCCCTCCGCCCCTCCCTGTACTCACACATAATCACTCTCTAATAAAAAAAAAAATCTTTTAAAAAATAAAGAAACTTATCTTTAAAACTCAAAGATCAATTTATTAGCCACACTGCTTATGTTTCTTTATAAATCTACTCATAAAAGAAATTGAGGAAGACACAAAAAGATGGAAGAGCATTCCATGCACATGGATCAGAAGAATAAACATAGTTAAAATGTCTATACTGCCTAGAGCAATCTATACTTTCAATGCCATCTCAATCAAAATTCCACCAGCATTTTTCAAAGAGCTGGAACAAACAATCTTTATACATCCAGAAGAGAGTCCAAGATCTATTTCAATAGCTCTCTAACCAGTAACTAGGACTTCTTTGTTCTTCTTTCAGTCCTTTACTTGGGCATACCACAACTCTGCATTAATGCAATTATCTATTGTGAACATTTCTAAATTTAGATAGGCAAGTGTTGCTAGTGGCATTACACAAAAATATACATTGACACCACTATATATGCATGGGAATCACTCTGAATTAATTCATCTACACTGTCTAGATGCTACTGTATTGAAATTCTTATGGCTAGAGTCTGAGGGAGAGGCTGTTAAGGGAGGAGCTTAGAAAGATATACAGTTGGTATAATCTCCAAAAGCTTATTCTGTAGGTATCAGTGCCCTGATTCAAAATGATTTGTTGATTGGTTAGACATGAAAATGACTGTAAGTAATTCGAAATGAAGTGTGTTATCTTTCAAATAGTTACAATGGCATAGAAATCAAAGTCTGGGTAACAAAATCATTTGTATAGTTTTTTTAAGATTTTTAAAATTTGTTTTTTATCTATTTTCAGCATAACAGTATTCATTATTTTTGTACCACACCCAGTGCTCCATGCAATCCATGCCCTCTATAATACTCACCACCTGGTACCCCGACCTCCCATGCCCCCCCCCCGCCACTTCAAACCCCTCAGATTGTTTTTCAGAGTCCATAGACTCTCATGGCTCACTCCCCTTCCAATTTCTCCCAACTCCCTTCTCCTCTCTAACTCCCCATGTCCTCCATGCTATTTGTTATGCTCCACAAATAAATGAAACCATATGATAATTGACTCTCTCTGCTTGACTTATTTCACTCAGCATAATCTGAGTCCCGCCCATGTGGCTACAAAAGTTGGGTATTCATCCTTTCTGATGGAGGCATAATACTCCATAGTGTATATGGACCATATCTTCCTTATCCATTCGTCTGTGGAAGGGCATCTTGGTTCTTTCCACAGTTTGGTGACTGTGGCCATTGCTGCTATAAACATTGGAGTACAGATGGCCCTTCTTTTCACTACATCTGTATCTTTGGGGTAAATACCCAGGAGTGCAATGGCAGGGTCATAGGGAAGTTCTATTTTTAATTTCTTGAGGAATCTCCACACTGTTCTCCAAAGAGGCTGCACCACCTTGCATTCCCACAAACAGTGTAAGAGGGTTCCCCTTTCTCCACATCCCCTCCAACACATGTTGTTTCCTGTCTTGCTAATTTTGGCGATTCTAACTGGTGTAAGGTGGTATCTCAATGTGGTTTTAATTTGAATCTCCCTGATGGCTAGTGACGATGAACATTTTTTCATGTGTCTGATAGCCATTTGTATGTCTTCACTGGAGAAGTATCTGTTCATATCTTCTGTCCATGTTTTGATATGATTGTCTATTTTGTGTGTGTTGAGTTTGAGGAGTTCTTGATAGATCCTGGATATCA
Organism: Mustela putorius furo; assembly: GCF_011764305.1. Taxonomy (NCBI): domain Eukaryota; kingdom Metazoa; phylum Chordata; class Mammalia; order Carnivora; family Mustelidae; genus Mustela; species Mustela putorius. The sequence continues at coordinate 1,197,322 of NW_025421464.1, read as the reverse complement.
ACCTTTTGTCTGTACTGTCATTTGCAAATATCTTCTCCCATTCCGTGGGCTGCCTCTATGTTTTCTTGACTGTTTCCTTTGCTGTGCAGAAACTTTTGAATTTGATGAAGTCCCAAAAGTTTATTTTTGCTTTTGTTTCTGTATAGTTTTCTAAACCTGCACTAGTAGGAAATGTGTTGCTAAAGTAGCACATCTCCCAGAATAATTCTCCCCAAACCTTCTCCAAGAAAAATGGCCACTGAGATCAATGGACTAGAGACATCTTCCCAAAGAGCAGAACAGAGAGAATACAAACTAAAGAATTCTCTACACTGGTAGGAAAGAAACCCTTGCTGTTGTCCATCAGGATGATGCTATATGCTATGTTATGTCTACCTTTTCTCCTCCTTGCTGATTCTAAGTGAAATTGTATTTTAGTTATTCTATTATTCTCCTATCACTGTATATTGCTTGTCTGTGAGTAATTAAACTTATCTAAGATATGGGGATGAAAATCAGCTACCCTTTGGATGGACTGAAGTGATAGACACAACACTCAGAGATCTTAGACTTAGATGAATGCAGTAAATGGAATAGCCCTCATTATTTAAATTACTTTATTCATACTTAGAAGTGAACACATGTCTACCCTGGTCTAGCAGGGTAGAGAGCCAAAGTAGAGAAAGCACAGATTATTCTCACCAGCAGTCTACAGCCTACAGAAGGCATCACATGGGATGAGATAGAACATGCTGTGTCTCTGAATTCCATGTGGGAGTAAAGTGAGTAACCTCAAATTTCCTGTGCCTACCTACGTGGTGCAAAGTCCACAGTTCAGGCGTTTAGGAACACACTTCATATCATACCATCTGTTCTAGTTTGGTGCATAAGACTCCAAGTCTCTGAGGAAGGTGACATAGTGTGCAACTTACTGGACAAAGAGCTTTGTCTGCCACCTCTTATGGGAAGTCTGGCCATGAAGCTCCTCCTGATCATTGCAATTCTGCTGTTCCAGAAGTCCAAAGGTAATCCAGAGCTTTCCGGAAATAGAGTATTTCCAAGAAGAAAGGGAATTTCATACTTCATGGTAGTTAGGAGATAGGGCCCCTTGGAATGCTTGAACTCTACCCAGTGTTGCCAGAAATTTCCTCCTCCTGATGCCTTCTACCACAGCACTGTTATTTTATTTTTTTTTAATAACCATTGTACTGTTCTTAAGAAGCAGTATTTACAGAGTTGAAAAGAGGCCATAGGGCACCTGAGTGGCTTAGTGCGTTAAAGCCTCTGCCTTCAGGTCAGGTCATGATCTCAGGGTCCTGGGATCGAGTCCCCGCATCAGGCTCTCTGCTCAGCAGGGAGCCTGCTTCCTTCTCTCTCTCTGCCTGCCTCTCTGCCTACTTGTGATCTTTCTCTGTCAAATAAATAAATAATCTTAAAAAATAAAAAAAGAAAATAGGCCATAATTTTCTTCTGAGAAGGTGTCATTATAAAAAGGAATGAGCCCAATATCTAGGAATGCCTTTATTTATTTGGACACAGTTTTTATTTACACCCAGCCATGTTTTCATCCACTCCAACATATATTTTAGTCTACAGAGTGTAAATAGTGAAGGAAGCACAAACTTTGGAGTCAGGTTTAAGAAATATGCTTTCAATGTCTACTAGTTTGTCAACCTCAGATAAATGGTAAAGCCTCTCTAAGCCTGTTTCCTCATTTGTGGAGGTAATGACACACGGATCCTGGAGGCTTTACTAAATAAGATTTGTAAGTCATCTAGCATAAGGCTTGACACATACTAAGAACTTAAAATTTAGTTTTTCTTCCTCTTCCAAAAGCAGGTCTCTTATATTTGACTCTTCTTACAGAATTAGTAATGGTCTGTCCCTGGCCCATCAAACTCCTAGGAATCAAAGAAAGGAGTTCTAGAATCTGGAGTTAGAGGCAGCATCTTTGCTGGCCTCAGAAAAAAAAAAAAGAAAAAGAAAAAAAAACCTGATGCTCTTGGTGGAATCCATCTAGGCTCTATCTCAGGGGACTGTGCAAGCCCAGAGCCAAAATCTGAACATCTTAACTCCATAGATCACTGAATGTATTTAGGATCACTAAAGAAAAGAATATATATCAAGGGGAGCAAAGTTCTGGGACTGAGAAATTCTTGCTTCTAGAGGGGGAAGGAAAATGAGGACTCAGAGAGAGTAAAACAAGTCCAAGATTATTGTGATGACACAGAAGCCAAAGAAAGATATGCAGTGGCAAAAATGTACAATGCTGAGAATTAAAAGGGGGAAAATTATAAAGGAAAAAATAACTGGACAATAAGACAGTCATTCTAGACCATGGTAATGAGTATGAACCCAAAAGCATAATCTGACTCATATATAAATACATAGGTGGGGCAGTAGTAAAAAGGTAGTGCCCTGGGAGCATTCAAATGGAGATAGATGTGTTGAGGTTCCCAGATGGGAGTATACAGTTCCATAGCCTGAAATCAAAGTTTTAGTTCCTTCATTTTTCAAAACAAGATCTGATGCTCTCGAAGAAATCCATCAGATATAGGATGGAAATTCAAAACCCAAGAGAAAATAAATATGAGTGATCAATTATACATAAACACTGAGGTTTACCTTCTCGGAGCATCCTTCTTAGGATCTTATTATGAGTATATGCCTGTGGATCTCCCATACACTTAACCTCTATAAACATCATCTGTCTTCCCCATTACCAAAGTTTCCTTTTAGTCTCAAACATTAATCTTGGCCTTTTCTTTATATGCACAGTAGCTGAACAACTTAAGAGATGCTGGGGTGAATATATACAAGGATATTGCAGGAAAATATGCAGAATAAGTGAAATACGTCAAGTACTATGTGAAAATGGAAGATATTGTTGCCTCAATATCGTGGAATTGGAAGCACGTAGAAAAATTACAAAGCCACCTCCTCCAAAGCCAAGAACATATGCAATGACTTTCCCTCAATATGATGATACACTTATAGAAGATTATCTAAGACCCAAGGCAAATTCTACATAAATCCAGCAGAATTTTCCTTTCCTTTATTTCTCACCCTAGTCCAATAAAGGTGAAGATCTCCACATCTTTTCCTTTCTTTTTCCTTGACCCCCCCCCAATGACCTTACATCAGATTCTAATAAAGCTGTCTGTTTTCTGACTCGTTTGTTCTTTAAGAGACTGAACACTCAATATACCAAGGGATGAATTGATAAGGACAATTCAGAATCTCCCCCCTTGGAAAGGGGATATAATCAGCGCACTAAAAAATCTGTAACATGGAAGACTGGAACAAGAAACTCAGGAAAGTTGTCATGGAATTCAAGAGAGGGAAAGGTGAAACCAAGTATTCAGGGAAAATCACAAGTGAGTTTAAGATTATAGTGGTGACTTCTGAAATGTGTAGGATTTCAACCAGTGAGTGTTCATGAGAAGACAGTTTGCATGAACAGAATAAAATCAACAAATGTGGGGCACCTGGGTGGCTCAATGGGTTAAGCCTCTGCCTTCGGCTCAGGTCATGATCTCAGGGTCCTAGGATCGAGCCCCGCATCGGGCTCTCTGCTCGGCAGGGAGCCTGCTTCCTTCTCTCTCTCTCTGCCTGCCTCTCTGCCTACTTGTGATCTCTCTGTCAAATAAATGGATAGACTCTTTTTTTTTTTTTAAATCAACAAATGGGAAGAAATTGGAACAAACAGGACATTTCAGGAAAATATACATGCACTTTGTTTGGTTGATGAATGGAGTTCCCAATCATGGAGCTCTATGAGGAAATCTCATTTCTTCAGCTTCTGTGTAAAAGCAGCAAGCTGGAAAGATAGAACTTCACTATCTGGAGCACGCTATATAAGGTATAGGCAGAAATAAACATATAACTCCAAGACAGAAGTTTTTAGTTGTTCCTTTGTTGTTGATGCTTTGTATGTTACCACTAGTAATGGATCCTTTTGGTGATTGGAGCTCTTTGGAGTTTGGAGGAAATGTAAAGGATTTAGAAATTGGTTTCAATTGCAGTATTGCATGAGACTTTATTGCCATCTAGATAAGCAAGATGACATAATGATAATCCATGTAAATAGTCCACCTAACTCTTAAAGATATAGCTTCTGGATATGATTAACATGAAAAATTTCCTTTCCAACTACATTTCGCACTCATTTACAGTTTTGTTTCTTATGTCATTTCACCAAGGTAACATCCACCACACAGATTTGTGGCTTGTTCTCTTAATTACTTCTTACCTCCTTTTCTAGGGTTGGGGCAGAGAATATACATGATGAGCCCAGAGTATCTTGTAGTGTCAGAAAGCAAGGAAGTGCTTTAAAAATCAGAAGGCTGGGCAAGTTATTGAGACACATAAGTCACACTGAATGAATTTTGAGTGACCAAAGTTGGGACAATTTGAGCAATAAAATAACATAGCTTTGTATTATAAAACAATATAGAAATAAATATCCATGAGTCCATACTGATCTGAAAAATAATTAAACAAAATAAATTGGTGAGAAAAGACAGATTTCATATACAGAAGAACTCCAAGTAATTTATGTTGATACTCCCTCCTCAAGGAGGTGGAGCTTTGCCTCTCTCCCTTCAGTGAGTGCTGTGTTTAGTGACTTGCCTCCTAATGGTAGAGTATGGAAAGTGACAAAAAGGTAATTTTACAATGGATAGCCTTCAGATTCTATGGAGAAATCATGTTCATAGCATGAGCAAGTGAAATGATGTAATAAGAATGGCATTTCGCCTTTGCTGTCTTCCTCCCTAAAATCCATAACCCCAGTCTAACAATGAGAAAAATCTTCAGAAAAACCCCAATACAATGGCATTCTGCAAAATATCTAACCAGTACTCCTCAAATCTGTCAAATTCATCAAAAACAAATTTCTGAGAAACTGTCAAAGACCAGAGAAAGATAAGGAGACATGACAACTAAAGTAATGTGATATCCCAGATGAACTCCTGAATAGGAAAAGGACAGTAAGGAAAAACTAATGAAGCTGGAATAGTGTAGAGCTTAGTTAATAATGTACTTAGCTGTGACAAATGTACCATGGTATGTAAGATGTTAATAATAAGGGAAACCGGTTGATGAATACACAGAAGCTCTCTGTACTATCTTTGTATCTCTTCTATACACATAAAACTGCTCTTTTTTTTTTAAGTTCATTAGATTTTAAAAATTAAACACAAAATCAGTTTGGTCATACTCTCTTTTTCTCATATTTATCTAAGAGATTCTCGTGTTATTTCTTTATTGAATGTTTGATAGAATCCACTGAGATTCAACTTCTTATAGGAAATTTTAAAATTATAGGTTAGGTTTCTTTAAAAGTTAAAGGACAATGGCAATTTTTTAGTCAACTCATATTTTTGCTTTTATTAGTTCTCCCATTTTATTAAGGTTTTTAAACCTGTATCAGCCTAAAATAATTATATTCCTTTTCTTTTTAATGCCTATAGGATATGTAGTGATGTCTCCTTTTCCATTTCTGATATTGTTTATTTATAACTCTTCTATTTTTTTTTCTTGGTAAGACTATTTACTTATTACTTTGAGTATTCTTTTAAAAAACAAATTTTCTTTGCTAATTTTTATTCTAGTTTCCAGTCCTTTAATATCTTCATTAATGCTTTTTTTTCTTTTTTTTTAAGATTTTATTTTTTTATTTGACAGAGAGATAGAGAGCACAAGTAGGCAGAGAGGCAGGCAGAGCTCCATTCAGACCGAGAGGGAGAAGCAGGCTTTCCATAGAGCAGGGAGCCCAATCTGGGGCTCGACCCCAGGACCCTAGGATTGTGACCTGAGCCAAAGGCAGCTGCTTCACTGACTGAGCCACCCATGCGCCCCTCATTTTTCAAAAACTTCACATGCTATAAAATTCACTGTTTTAGGTGTATAATATAATGCCTTATTTCTACTCTTTTGGTTTTAATATGTTCTTATTTTTTCTAATATTAGGTGAAGTTAGGTGATGTTGATCTTAGTTTTAACCTTTCTTCATTTCAAATATGAGTATTTTATAAACATATATTTTTATCCCTATAAAATATGAGTATTTTAAAGCTATAAATGTCCTCCTATACACAGCTTTAGCAGTGTCCCAGAAGTTTTTGGCATATAGTACCTTCATTATTATGTTATGAACCTTCTCACTTTACTTAGGTAAGTACACAAATAGAACCTTGATGATATTAAGACAATGAAGACTAATTTTCTCAATTAGTTATAGTTACATATATAGTAAGATTACTTTGATGATATATAAACCAAGTCAAACAACACAACTTGAAAAAAAAAAAAAACAAAAAATAACCTACACAGAAACTTTTACACACTTGTCCCTCACACAATTTGTTCTCAACACGATCCTCTGTCTTGCCATGAGATTTTGTATGGCTTAAAACTGACAATTACAGAGGAGGAGTCAAGATGGCGGAGAAGTAGCAGGCTGAGACTACTTCAGCTAGCCGGAGATCAGCTAGATAGCTTATCTAAAGATTGCAAACACCTGAAAATCCATCGGCAGATCGAAGAGAAGAAGAAAAGCAATTCTGGAAACAGAAAAACAACCACTTTCTGAAAGGTAGGACCGGCGGAGAAGTGAATCCAAAGCGACGGGAAGATAGACCCCGGGGGGAGGGGCCGGCTCCCGGCAAGCGGCGGAGCAACCGCGCACAAAATCAGGACTTTTAAAAGTCTGTTCCGCTGAGGGACATCGCTCCAGAGGCTAAACCGGGGCGAAGCCCACGCGGGGTCAGCGTGGCCTCTGGTCCCACAGGGTCACAGAAGGATCGGGGGTGTCTGAGTGTCGCAGAGCTTGCGGGTACTGGAACGGGAAAGCCGGCTACAGAAACAGAGCCGACAGTAAGCTCACAGCTCGGTGTTACCTTGAACCGGTCGCAGGCTCGGTGAGCTCGGAGCGCGGCCGGAGGTCAGGCACACGGAAGTAACTGGGCGCTGTTCTCTGAGGGCGCACTGAGGAGTGGGGCCCTGGGCTCTTGGCTCCTCCGGGCCGGAGACCAGGAGGCCGCCATTTGTATTCCCCGTCCTCCGGAACTCTATGGAAAGCGCTCAGGGAACAAAAGCTCCTGAAAGCAAACCCGAGGATTACTCACACCGGCCCCTGATAAGGGCGGTGCAATTCCGCCTGGGGCAAAGATACTTGAGAATCACTACAACAGGCCCCTCCCCCAGAAGATCAACAAGAAATCCAGCCAAGACCAAGTTCACCTACCAAGGAGTGCGGTTTCAATACCAAGGAAAGCAGCAGAATTCCAGAGGAGGAGAAAGCAAAGCACGGAACTCATGGCTTTTTCCCTGTGATTATTTTTAGTCTTGCAGTTAATTTAAATTTTTTTCTTTTTCATTTTTTGTTTTTCTTCTCGCCTTCTGGTTAAATTTTTTTTTTAACTTTTACCTTTTTCTTTTTTAACGTTTTTTAACTAGTTTATCTAACATATATATTTTTTTTCTTTTTATATTTTTCTTATTTGTTTTCTTTTTTTTTAAATTCTTTTCTTTTCTTTTTATTTTCTTTTTTCTTTTTTTTTCTTTTTTTTTTTTTTCTTTCTTCCTTTTGAACCTCTTTTTATCCCCTTTCTCCCCCCTCACGACTTGGGATCTCTTCTAATTTGGTTAAATCATATTTTCCTGGGGTTGTTGCCACACTTTTAGTATTTTATTTGCTCCTTCATATACTCTTATCTGGACAAAATGACAAGATGGAAAAATTCAACACAAAAAAAAGAACAAGAGGCAGTACCGAAGGCTAGGGACCTAATCAATACAGACATTGGTAATATGTCAGATCTAGAGTTCAGAATGACAATTCTCAAGGTTCTAGCCGGGCTCGAAAAAGGCATGGAAGATATTAGAGAAACCCTCTCGAGAGATATAAAAGCCCTTTCTGGAGAAATAAAAGAACTAAAATCTAACCAAGTTGAAATCAAAAAAGCTATTAATGAGGTGCAATAAAAAATGGAGGCTTTCACTGCTAGGATAAATGAGGCAGAAGAAAGAATTAGTGATATAGAAGACCAAATGACAGAGAATAAAGAAGCTGAGCAAAAGAGGGACAAACAGCTACTGGACGACGAGGGGAGAATTCGAGAGATAAGTGACACCATAAGATGAAACAACATTAGAATAATTGGGATTCCAGAAGAAGAAGAAAGAGAGAGGGGAGCAGAAGGTATACTGGAGAGAATTATTGGGGAGAATTTCCCCAATATGGCAAAGGGAACGAGCATCAAAATTGAGGAGGTTCAGAGAACGCCCCTCAAAATCAATAAGAATAGGCCCACACCCCGTCACCTAATAGTAAAATTTACAAGTCTCAGTGACAAAGAGAAAATCCTGAAAGCAGCCCAGGAAAAGAAGTCTGTAACATACAATGGTAAAAATATTAGATTGGCAGCTGACTTATCCACAGATACCTGGCAGGCCAGAAAGAGCTGGCATGATATTTTCAGAGCACTAAACGAGAAAAACATGCAGCCCAGAATACTATATCCAGCTAGGCTATCATTGAAAATAGAAGGAGAGATGAAAAGCTTCCAGGACAAACAACAACTGAAAGAATTTGCAAACACCAAACCAGCTCTACAGGAAATATTGAAAGGGGTCCTCTAAGCAAAAAGAGAGCCTACAAGTGGTAGATCAGAAAGGAACAGAGACCATATACAGTAACAGTCACCTTACAGGCAATACAATGGCACTAAATTCATATCTCTCAATAGTTACCCTGAATGTTAATGGGCTAAATGCCCCTGTCAAAAGACACAGGGTATCAGAATGGATAAAAAAACAAAACCCATCTATATGTTGCCTCCAAGAAACTCATTTTAAGCCCAAAGATACCTCCAGATTTAAAGTGAGGGGGTGGAAAAGAATTTACCATGCTAATGGACATCAGAAGAAAGCAGGAGTGGCAATCCTTATATCAGATCAATTAGATTTTAAGCCAAAGACTATAATAAGAGATGAGGAAGGACACTATATCATACTCAAAGGGTCTGTCCAACAAGAAGATTTAACAATTTTAAATATCTATGCCCTCAACGTGGGAGCATCCAACTATATAAACCAATTAATAACAAAATCAAAGAAACACATCAACAATAATACAATAATAGTAGGGGACTTTAACACTCCCCTCACTGAAATGGACAGATCATCCAAGCAAAAGATCAGCAAGGAAATAAAGGCCTTAAACGACACACTGGACCAGATGGACATCACAGATATATTCAGAACATTTCATCCCAAAGCAACAGAATACACATTCTTCTCTAGTGCACATGGAACATTCTCCAGAATAGATCACATCCTGGGTCCTAAATCAGGACTCAACTGGTATCAAAAGATTGGGATCATTCCCTGCATATTTTCAGACCACAATGCTCTAAAGCTAGAACTCAACCACAAAAGGAAGTGTGGAAAGAACCCAAATACATGGAGACTAAACAGCATCCTTCTAAAGAATGAATGGGTCAACCAGGAAATTAAAGAAGAATTGAAAAAAATCATGGAAACAAATGATAATGAAAATGCAACGGTTCAAAATCTGTGGGACACAACAAAGGCAGTCCTGAGAGGAAAATATATAGCGGTACAAGCCTTTCTCAAGAAACAAGAAAGGTCTCAGGTACACAATCTAACCCTACACCTAAAGGAGCTGGAGAAAGAACAAGAAAGAAACCCTAAGCCCAGCAGGAGAAGAGAAATCATAAAGGTCAGAGCAGAAATCAATGAAATAGAAACCAAAAAAACAATAGAACAAATCAACGAAACTAGGAGCTGGTCCTTTGAAAGAATTAATAAAATTGATAAACCCCTGGCCAGACTTATCAAAAAGAAAAGAGAAAGGACCCAAATAAATAAAATCATGAATGAAAGAGGAGAGATCACAACTAACACCAAAGAAATACAAACTATTATAAGAACATACTATGAGCAACTCTACGGCAATAAATTTGACAATCTGGAAGAAATGGATGCATTCCTAGAAACATATAAACTACCACAACTGAACCAGGAAGAAATAGAAAGTCTGAACAGACCCATAACCAGTAAGGAAATTGAAACAGTCATTAAAAATCTCCAAACAAACAAAAGCCCAGGGCCAGACGGCTTCCCGGGGGAATTCTACCAAACATTTAAAGAAGAACTAATTCCTATTCTCCTGAAACTGTTCCAAAAAATAGAAAAGGAAGGAAAACTTCCAAACTCATTTTATGAGGCCAGCATCACCTTGATCCCAAAACCAGACAAGGATCCCACCAAAAAAGAGAGCTATAGATCAATATCCTTGATGAACACAGATGCGAAAATACTCAACAAAATACTAGCTAATAGGATTCAACAGTACATTAAAAGGATTATTCACCACGACCAAGTGGGATTTATTCCAGGGCTGCAAGGTTGGTTCAACATCCGCAAATCAGTCAATGTGATACAACACATCAATAAAAGAAAGAACAAGAACCATATGATACTCTCAATAGATGCTGAAAAAGCATTTGACAAAGTACAGCATCCCTTCCTGATCAAAACTCTTCAAAGTGTAGGGATAGAGGGCACATACCTCAATATCATTAAAGCCATTAATGAACAACCCACCGCAAATATCATTCTCAATGGAGAAAAACTGAAAGCTTTTCCGCTAAGGTCAGGAACACGGCAGGAATGTCCATTATCACCACTGCTATTCAACATAGTACTAGAGGTCCTAGCCTCAGCAATCAGACAACAAAAGGAAATTAAAGGCATCCAAATCGGCAAAGAAGAAGTCAAATTATCACTCTTCGCAGATGATATGATACTATATGTGGAAAACCCAAAAGACTCCACTCCAAAACTGCTAGAACTTATACAGAAATTCAGTAAAGTGTCAGGATATAAAATCAATGCACAGAAATCAGTTGCATTTCTCTACACCAACAGCAAGACAGAAGAATGAGAAATTAAGGAGTCAATCCCATTTACAATTGCACCCAAAACCATAAGATACCTAGGAATAAACCTAACCAAAGAGGCACAGAATCTATACTCTGAAAACTATAAAGTACTCATGAAAGAAATTGAGGAAGACACAGAGAAATGGAAAAATGTTCCATGCTCCTAGATTGGAAGAATAAATATTGTGAAAATGTCTGTGCTACCTAAAGCAATCTACACATTTAATGCAATTCTTATCAAAGTACCATCCATCTTTTTCAAAGAAATGGAACAAATAATTCTAAAATTTATATGGAACCAGAAAAGACCTCGAATAGCCAAAGGGATATTGAAAAAGAACGCCAACATTGGTGGCATCACAATTCCGGACTTCAAGCTCTATTACAAAGCTGTCATCATCAAGATAGTATGGTACTGGCACAAAAACAGACCCATATATCAATGGAACAGAATAGAGAGCCCAGAAATAGACCCTCAACTCTACAGTCAACTAATCTTCGACAAAGCAGGAAAGAATGTCCAATGGAAAAAAGACAGCCTCTTCAATAAATGGTGCTGGGAAAATTGGACAACCTCATGCAGAAAAATGAAATTGAACCATATCCTTACACCACACACAAAAATAGACTCAAAATGGATGAAGGACATCAATGTGGGAAAGGAATCCATCAAAATTTGAGGAGAACACAGGCAGCAACCTCTTCGACCTCAGCCGCAGCAACATCTTCCTAGGAACAACGCCAAAGGCAAGGGAAGCAAGGGCAAAAATGAACTATTGGGATTTCATCAAGATCAAAAGCTTTTGCACAGCAAAGGAAACAGTTAAGAAAATCAAAAGACAACTGACAGAATGGGAGAAGAGATTTGCAAACGATATATCAGATAAAGGACTAGTGTCCAGAATCTATAAAGAACTTAGCAAACTCAACACCCAAAGAACAAATAATCCAATCAAGAAATGGGCAGAGAACATGAACAGACATTTCTGCAAAGAAGACATCCAGATGGCCAACAGACACATGAAAAAGTGCTCCATATCACTCGGCATCAGGGAAATACAAATCAAAACCACAATGCGATATCACCTCACACCAGTCAGAATGGCTAAAATTAACAAGTCAGGAAATGACAGATGCTGGCAAGGATGCGGAGAAAGGGGAACCCTCCTACACTGTTGGTGGGAATGCAAGCTGGTGCAGCCACTCTGGAAACAGCATGGAGGTTCCTCAAAATGTTGAAAATAGAACTGCCCTATGACCCAGCAATTGCACTATTGGGTATTTACCCTAAAGATACAAACGTAGTGATCCAAAGGGGCACGTGTACTCGAATGTTTATAGCAGCAATGTCCACAATAGCCAAACTATGGAAAGAACCTAGATGTCCATCAACAGATGAATGGATCAAGAAGATGTGGTATATATACACAATGGAATACTATGCAGCCATCAAAAGAAATGAAATCTTGCCATTTGCGACAATATGGATGGAACTAGAGCATATCATGCTTAGCGAAATAAGTCAAGCAGAGAAAGACAACTATCATATGATCTCCCTGATATGAGGAAGTGGTGATGCAACATGGGGGCTTAAGTGGGTACGAGAAGAATCAATGAAACAAGATGGGATTGGGAGGGAGACAAGCCATAAGTGACTCTTAATCTCACAAAACAAACTGAGGGTTGCTGGGGGGAGGGGGTTTGGGAGAAGGGGGTGGGATTATGGACCTTGGGGAGGGTATGTGCTTTGGTGAGTGCTGTGAAGTGTGTAAACCTGGTGATTCACAGACCTGTACCCCTGGGGATAAAAATATATGTTTATAAAAAATTAAAAATTAAAAAAAAACTGACAATTACTTTTTTTTCCTTTTTTTTAAATTAAATTAATTTATTTATTTTCAGCATAACAGTATTCATTATTTTTTCACTACATCCAGTGCTCCATGCAATTCGTGCCCTCTATAATACCCACCACCTGGTACCCCAACCTCCAATCCCCCCGCCACTTCAAACCCCTCAGATTGTTTTTCAGAGTCCATAGTCTCTCATGATTCACCTCCCCTTCCAATTTACCCCAACTCCCTTCTCCTCTCTAACTCCCCATGTCCTCCACGCTATTTGTTATGCTCCACAAATAAGTGAAACTATATGATAATTGACTCTCTCTGTATTGACCTCTGTTATGTTCTTCTCACCCTGGGTCTCTTAAATCAGTAAATTTTAAAAATATATATATTTTTATTTACAAAATTTGCCAATTATCACCATCATTTATTAATTTATCATTAAATATCACCATCATTCCAAAAGTGAAATTTTACCATCAAGAAATATGTACATATGGCATAGGAGGGGAAAGGACAGATTTTTAACTAAACTCATTCAGATTTCTTAAAATCTCATTGCTTTATTCCAGTTTTTCCCATTTTATACAGACTGGCTCAAACTATATTACAAACTACATTGGGACTCATCAATCCACTTAAGAATTCAATTCTCTAGTTCTTAAATTCTGAAAATAAAAATGTATATAATTACTGATACTTAGTGGGCAGTAGTCTTCTGGGATGTATCCATTCCATTCCATCATGCTTTATCTTCTATAATCACTCTCTGAATCTAAATGTCCTTTCAGTTCCTTTTTTCTGTAGTTAGGTAGGGAAAGTGTCTGCTTACTTGTCTCCTTAATAAATAATGTATATTGCATTCCTAATGGTTAGTGGTTTTGTCTTTTTTTATCTGCTTGTGACAGATGGACTTGTGGTCTTTTCTTAAACTCTGATAATAGTAATATCCAATTCCCCATCTAAAGACCATAACGTCAAATACACTCTACAGTTTTTTAATCATATTCATATTGTTATGATTTCCATAATCCCCTAATTTTTTAATATTCAAAATATATAAGGAAATCATACAACTCAATAGGAGAAATTCAAACAACCCAATTTTTAAATGTACAGAATACCTGGATGCACATTTTTCCAAAGGCATACAAATGACCAACATGTACAAGAAAAGGTATTAAACATCACTAATTATCAGGGAAATACAAAACAAAACTATAATGGGATATCATTTCACTCCTGTTAGAAGGACTACCATCAAAAATATGAGAGATCCCAAGTACAGGTAAGGATATGGTGAAAAAGAAATCCTTGGGTAACTGTTGGTGGAGAGTCAAACTGGAATAGCCACCATGGAAAACAGTGTAGAAGAGAACTATTATAGAAGGTTCCTCAAAAAATTAAAAATACAGACAGTTAGTAGCTGCACTTGTGGTGAACATAGTAAAATGTATAGACTTATTAAATCACTAAGTTGTACATCTGAAACTAATGTAACATTGTCAACTATACTCAAAATAAATTAGGTAAATAAACCTAGCAAAATTCTATATATTATTATAAAAATAATAAAATAAACAAATTTTAAATTAAAAAGAACTACAATATTGCTAGATCAACAACTACTTCTGGGTATATATGCAAAGGAAATTCTAAAACTATCTTAAAAAGACATCTACACTTCCATGTTCACTGAAGCATTATTTACAATAACGAAGACATGAAAACAACCTAAGTACCTGTCAAAGGATAAACGAATAAAGAAAATGTGATACAGATGTAAATATAGATACACACACACACAACAGATTATTACTCAGCCTTAAAAGAAGAATAAATTTCAATTTTAAAGATACAATTCAAATCCAGAAAACCGGGGGGTATAGCTCACTGGTAGAGCATCTTTAAAAATAAGGAAATCCTGCCTTTTGCAACAAAGCAGAGAGGCCTCAAGGGAAATATCCTAAGTGAAATAATTCACAGAAAAAGGCAAATTCCATATGATCTCATTTATATGTAGAAACAGAAAAAGCCAAACTCATAGTTACAGAGAAGAGAATGGTAGTTGCCAGGAGCTGGAGGGAATGGAGAGATGCTGGGTACAAACTTTCAGTTTTAAGATTAATAAGGTTGGGGCACCTGGGTGGCTCAGTGGTTAAGCGTTACCTTAGGCTCAAGCCATGATCTCAGGATCCTGAAATGGAGCTCCGCATCAGGCTCTCCACACAGCAGTGAAACTACTTCTCCCTCTCCTTCTGTGATCTCTCTTGCTTTCATTCCCTCTCTCAAATAAATAAAATCTTTTTAAAAATGAATAAACTCTGGGGATATAATATAATATACAGCATGGTGACTATAGTTAATAATACTGCGATACATGCAAATTGCTTTGAGAGTAGATCATAAATGTTCTCACCACAAAAAATAATAATAAAAATGATGTGAGGTTATCGAGGTATTAACTAACCTTATTGTGGTAATCCTTCTGTAAAATATACATGCACCAAATCATCACATTGTGCACCTCAAGCTTACACAATGTTAGCTGTCAATTCTATCTTTTGTTGAATCTTTTTTTTTAAGATGTCTGTCAAAAATATTTGACAGACAGAGATCACAAGTAGGCAGAGAGGTAGGCAGAGAGAGTGGGAGAAGCAGGCTCCCTGCTGAGCAGAGAGCCAGCTTCGGGGCCCAATCTCAGGATCCTGGGATCATGACCTGAGCTGAAGGCAGAGGCTTTAACCCACTGAGCTGCACAGGCGCCCCTGTCAATTCTATCTTAATAACACTGAGGAAAAAGAGAAACTGGGCAGTAGGAGGTACCTGAAGAGCATCTCAAAGAATGACGCGTGTACCGCACAGGCAAGCTAGAATTTAAATACCTGCCACACAAAAGACATCAATTACCTCACAGAGCAAGAGCGTGGTGCAGTGTTGCCCAGTCACATAAAGAGAAATTTACTCTTTCCTTCTCCCCTCCCCAGTGACAGTAATCTGTGGAAGATGGAGTAGAATAGGGTAGGGGGGAGTCCCTGGCATAGTTGATACCCAGAGTGGGTCACTTTTCATTGCCATACAACAAAATCTGTCTACAATAATTGTATAAAATTAGTAATAATTTCCTTGATTTATTTTTTAATTTTAAAATAAGACCTAAAAGAAGAATAAATTTCAATTTTAAAGATACAATTCAAATTCAGAAAAACAGGGGGTATAGCTCAGTGGTAGAGCATTTGACTGCAAATTCAAAAAAATACTTCATATATGAATTGAAATTAGTAATAACCATGCAAAAATATTACAACTTGCATTCTCTTTCACCATTTGGATAAACATAAATTTGGTCACATAGAGTGACAGAACTGAATTAACTAACTCTAGTACTATTCCTTCACCTTTACAATCACTATGGTATCACTGATGAGTTCAAATCCACTATTTACAGAAACACATGGTACTTGAAGGTTTGGAAACATGAATGGGACCTGAAGCAAGTTGAATCACTATGAACTGATTTTTAAAACAAACACATATATCTGAATCCACCTGTGTCGATGCAGGCTGTAAAACCTGGAATTCTTCAATTAACCTCCCTGTAGAATACAATATATATTAAAACATAAATAATTTTTAAATGTGCCAATTTGGTGTGCACATATTATTAAAACATATATGTTATTTAGAGAACAGTCTGAGGACTGACATTACCAGACATACAGATTTACTATAGAGCTAAAATCAAGGCAGTGTCGTATTATTGAGAAAGATAAGTAGATCAATGGAACAGAATAGAGAGCCTAGAAACAGACCTACATAAATATAGTCAACTGATCTTTGACAAAGGAGGGAAATCAATTCAATGGAGAAAAGATAGTTCCTTCAACAAATTGTGCTGGACAACTGGACAGCCACATGCAAGGAAAGAAAAATGGAGTAACAGGGCTTGTGGGCAGAGAACAGGACGAAGGATTATGTTGGTGACATAGGCAGAGACCAACAGACTAATAGGCAGAGATTAACAGATCATTTTAATGTTTAACTGAAGAGGAATAGGAAGCCATTAAGTATTTTAAGCATGCAATGATGTGGTCAGGTCTGCACTTTTTTAATGGTTCCGTACTGAGTACATAAAATGCATTGAAACTGGGAGTGGATAGGGAAAGAAAAGATAAAAGGTATTACAGTGGGCCAGGAGAGAGGGGGTTTGGACCAAAGTTAAGATAGCAAAGATTGCAAAGTGGATAGATTTGAGAGGTATTTTTAGCTGTAATTTATAGTAGTTGCTTATTCATTGGATGTGGTGGGAGGGAGGATGACTGTATGGTTTCAGCCCCCAGTGACATGAGAAACTGAATGACAATAATGTCATTTCCTGAAGGATAGTATGTGTCCTTGTGTTGTCTCATTATCACAACACCAGCTTCTGATTTAAGCCCCTTAAATGAGTTCTGGAAGCCATGGATTGAACCAGTGGTACAGTTTAACAATTATGGCACATAGAGTTGAAAAGTGAAGCTCAGTGAGATCCTGACAACACACCAAGTGGACAACAGGATCCTACATTCAGAGTACACAGTGAATCTGTGGAAATCATATATAAATCCTCCTTTGTTTCACTGACAATAGACGGTACTGATCCTTCTTCCTTAAAATACAGTTACCCAAGTCACCTACAGTCCACAGACTTGCTACAATTGCATGCCCCAAATTACTCTCTCCCTCTCTTAAACCCAGTCATAGAGGGAAAGGAGACTATATCTTCTCTATATCTGGAGATGTGGTGTGATCAGGGCTGAGATGGCTCTGAAGCTGAGACATTGCCCTAAGAAATATTGATCTTTTCCTTAAACTGTAAACCAAGAGCACTGTCTCCCTGTTTTCTTCAAAAAATAAGCACTGTAGGTTATAGTGCGTACACCTATACTGTCTCTAGTGGTATCTCTAAGTCTAGGCCAATTACTCTGCTTCTGTCCCTGAAAATCTACCTAGCTACACCTGCATGAAAAGGAAGAGGTTCTGCTCCTGAATTCTTATCGAAAAACTGGTGTAATGGACAACTATCAGGTTTTTGGCTTCTCAACACTTTTTCAACACAATTCTTATTTTAGTTGTAGGAATGGGTCCGTACAATCCATAATAGCTCCTAGGGTATAAGCATGTGACCTGGGCTATTTATTACCAATAATGGTGTCATGAACATTCATGTACAATCTCTGGAAGTATGTTTTCGTTTTTCTTGCATATATAACTAGAAGTGCAACTTTTGGATAATATAGTAAATCTTTTTTTTTTTTTTATAATTTTTTATTTTTTATAAACATATATTTTTATCCCCAGGGGTACAGGTCTGTGAATCACCAGGTTTACATTGTTTAACATTTGAGGAACTACCAGAATGTTTCCCAATATGGCTGCACCATTTTATATCCCACCAGTGGGGTATGAGTGTTCCAGATTCTCTACATGCACATTAAAACTTGTTATTATCTGCCTGTCTGATTATGGCTATCGTAGTGAGTATGAAATGGTATATCATTATGGTTTTGACTTGCATTTATCTGATGACTAGTAATGTTGCATTTTTTTCATGTGTGTATCAGTCATTTGTATATCTTCTTTGGAGAAATGTCTCTCAGATCTTTCATCTTTTTTTTTTTTTTTTTTTTTGCTTTTCACATGGTATATGTTTATTAGTTTGTACAAATACATTCTCATATTATAAAAGCAATTAGGTGGAAGAGTCTTTTTGATACTTGAATCATTTAAAGTAACACAAACAGAGCCACACATGTTTTTAAAAATATTTTATTTATTTATTTGACAGACAGAGATCACAAGTAGGCAGAGAGGCAGGCAGAGAGAGAAGGAAGCAGGCTCCCTCCTGAGCAGAGAGCCCGATGCGAGGCTCGATCCCAGACCCTGGGATCATGACCTGAGCCGAAGGCAGAGGCTTAACCCACTGAGCCACCCAGGCACCCCCACACATTTATTTTTTATTTTTTTAAAGATTTTATTTATTTATTTGACAGAGAGAGATCACAAGTAGGCAGAGAGGCAGGCAGAGAGAGTGAGAGGGAAGCAGGCTCCCTGCTGAGCAGAGAGCCCAATGCAGGACTCGATCCCAGGACCCTGAGATTATGACCTGGACTGAAGGCAGCGGCTTAACCCACTGAGCCACCCAGGCGCCCCACATTTTTTTTTTTAATCTTCATTTGGATAACAAAAAGAGACACACTAAACAACAAAAAAGGTTTTCCTTTCTTACAAGTGACACTAAAGGAGACCCAATTCAGTTTTCTTTTTAAAAGCCTCCAAGGGACGCCTGGGTGGCTCAGTTGGTTGAGCAGCTGCCTTGGGCTTGGGTCATGATCCCAGCGTCCTGGGATTGAGTCCCACATCGGGCTCCTTGCTCGGCAGGGAACCTGCTTCTCCCTCTGCCTCTGCCTGCCATTCTGTCTGCCTGTGCTCTCTCTCCCTCTCTCTCTGACAAATAAACAAAATCTTAAAAAAAAAAAAAAAAGAAAGAAAGAAAAGAAAAGAAAGTTACAGGACGAGTGCCTCGATGGCTCAGTGGGTTGGGCCTCTGCTTTCAGCTCAGGTCATGATCCCAGGGTCCTGAAATCGAGCCCCACATCCAGCTCTTTGCTCAGCAGGGAGCCTGCTTCCCCTCTCTCTGCTTGTATCTCTGCCTACTTGTGATCTCTCTCTCTCTCTCTGTCAAATAAATAAATAAAATATTTAAAAATAAATAAATAAATAAATTATTTTTTAAAAAATAAAAGCCTCCAAAGACAAAAGCAACTTAAAATCTAATTAAAATGAATATTACTCAGCCATCAGAAAAGATTAATGCTTACCATTTACAACGACACGGGTGGGACTGGAGGGCATAATGATGCTGAGTGAAATAAGTCAATCAGAAAAAGACAATTATCATATGGTTTCACTCTTATGTGGAATATAAGAAACAGCACAGAAGATCATAGGGGAAAGGACTAAAGACTGAATGGGAAGAGAGGGAGAAAAACCATGAGAGACTCTTAACTATAGGAAACAAACAGGATTGCTGGAGGAGGGGTGGTAGGGGAGGTGGGGTAACTGGGTGATGGACCTTAAGGAGAGCATATGATATGATGAGCACTGGGTGTTATACATAACTAATAAATTATTGAACACCACATCTCAAACTAAAAAAATAAAAAGTTAAAAATAATTTAAAAATTTTAAAAATAAAATGAATAAACACTTTGTTTCCTAAACTGCCAGTCTCCAGCACCATTTTGTGTTTTCTGTTCTTTCAATGCACGTTCTTGTCTGTTTCTTTTCTTGCTCTTTTTCCTTGTCCAGCTGCACCATTTTTATCACCTTCATAATCATGATCACATTTCATTTTCTTGCCCTGAAACTGAACTTTTCCTTTACCCATCCTAGACAGCTTTATTTCCTTTTCTTTATCCTTTAAATCTGAGACCTTTAGGCTTCCTTTTGTTTAGGGATTCTTGCTGATTTATGAGTTTTTTCAATGCTTCTTGTTCCATTTCTTCCTTTAGTACATCCCAGGTCACTTTTTTTTTTTTAAGATTTTATTTATTTACCTGATAGAGAGGGAGCACAAGCAGGCAGAGACAGAGGGAGAAGCAGGCTCCCCGCTGAGCAGAACACCCAACGTGGGGCTTGATCCCAGGATCCTGGGATCATGACCCGAACCGAAGGCAGACACTTAACTGACTGACCCACCCAGGTGCCCCATCCCCAGGTCACTTCTTTGTTCCTTTATTGTACATTACCGTTATTTGCACCTTTGGCTTTATCCAATGCTTCCTCAGTTCTTTCATCAAGTAGAATTATTCCCTCTTTTGCTCCTCTAACAAAGTCTATCCATTTTATTTCACCATGATTTAAGAGAAAGATGCGCAAATCTTCTCTAAAGGTCTCATCATCTAAGTTTCCCCCAAATTTCAGCAAGCATCCAATACTTTTTTTAATTTAATTTTGTGTGTGTGTGTTTCAAAGTTCATTGTTTATGCACCACACCCAGTGCTCCATGAATCTGTGCCCTCATTAATACCCACCACCAGGCTCATCCAACCCCCCATCCCCCTCTCCTCCAAAACCCTCAGTTTGTTTCTCAGAATCCACACATGGTTTCTCATGATTTATCTCCATCCGATCCTTTCTGCTAGAGATTTCATTTCAGCATTTTCTGCTATCTTTCATTTTTCCTCCTGATCTTGTTTAGCATATAGTTTACTTCACTTTGTTTTCTTTCTTCTTCCTCTTTTTCGTCTTCCTCCTCTTCCCCATCTTCCTCCTCCTCGGCATCCTTCTCCTCCTCTCCCTTCCCCTTTTTTTTTTTCTCTTCCTTCTTCCTCTTTTGTTTTTAAGATTTTATTTGAGAGAAAGTGAGAGAGATCATAGAAGGAGAAGGAAAAGGAGAAGCAGACTCACCACTGAGCAGGGAGCCCAACACAGAACTCAATCCCAGAACCCCAAGATCATGAACTGAGCCGAAGGCAGATGCTTAAGCAACTGAGCCACCCAATCACTCCTTCCTCTTCCTCTTCTGCTTCTGTTACTTCTCTTTCTGAAGCAGTCAAGTCCCTGTCTTTTGGCCAGGGGTTCTAAACAAACTTCTTAGATTCAATTCTATCAAACACAGCATATATTGATCCCTTAAATACTGCGTGCAATGATCTTTTCATTGGAATATTTAGTATTTGACCTTTATCTCTTTCCACTATTATGTCATCAAGCACTGAATCAGTTGGGAAGCTTTTAATGTAAACACATCCTTTTTTTAACATCATTTTTATACTTATCCGTTACTTGCGGGTAAGGTTTGCTTGGTGAACTTCTGATTTTAGTTTTAGCTTCATTTATTTCCATGAGTCCTGCCTTTGATTTGCTCAGTGCTTCCACTAGTACATTAAAGTTAAATAGATAGATGAATTTTATCATTATATTTAAAGGTAACCAACCCTCATCTGGTTTGATCTGTGCCTTTAAAGTTTTATCACGTGGCAAATTGAATCACTTACTCATCAAATACTCAATTTGATGAGTTTGGCCTCCAAAGCAGCCATTTTTTTTCATTATCACCATTTTCCTCCATTGTGGCTATCTTTAAGGTCCTGCTCCACAGAGCCAAAATCCCTAACAGTGACAGCAGATTGCAATGTATTGACTTCCCAGCATTACCAGCTGGCCCAATGTGCAAAAAGATAAAGGTTATTTTCCGTCCATTTTTTAATTGGGTTGTCTTTTCATTATTGAGTTGTAATAATTCTTTATATATTCTACATACAAGTCCCTTATCAAATAAATGATTTGCAAAAATTTTCTGCCATTCTGTGAATTACCTTTACACTTTCTTCATGGTGTCCTTTGAAGCCCCAAAGATTTTAATTTGAATAATGTCTAATATTCACTGTACACTTTTTAAAAATAAAGATGGGGAGACAAGATGGCAGGGAAGTAGGAGGAGGCGCCATTTCAACCTGTACCCTAAAGTGAGCTGATTACCTACCAAAGAACTCTGATCACCCAAGAAATCAGCCTGAGATCAGAATTATACACGTCTGGATCTCTACAGGGGCAGAAGATGCCAGTGGGCAGGTAAAGCAGAGTGAGAATGTCGGACTGATATGAGAAGATAAACAAAAGGGGGAGGGAGCCACCAGAGGCGACCAATTGGAAAGTAATACCCCAACACGAGAGTGCCCTGCGTCTGGGGACCAGCATGAACTTGGAGTCTGGTTGAAAGCACTCAAAAAGAGCAAAGGATCGTGGGGGGAAATTGTGGGAATCGGGGTAATAGGGACAGGGGCTTAAGTCCCCGGACCCAGGATAGCCACCCCTGGCACTGAACTAAAGAGAATGCAATGGAGAAACCAGGTCTTGGTGCGCCCAAGAACATGTGGGGTCCAGCTTCCGTGAGGGGCTGGGAGCGGTGCCATATGGCAGAACGCTGCGCCGTGCTATCAGAGCCTGAGATGCATGCGCCCACACCTCCCCTGAGAGAGGTGCGAGAAGGCCCAGTCTGGTGCTCTTAGACCTGCGCCATGCTATCAGAGCCTAAGATGCGCGCACCCCACACACACAACCCCTGGGAGAGGTGCGCGCAGGCGCCAGCCTGGTGCTCTCGGACCCAGAAAGACCAGGCACTCTCAGCCCGGGCCAGCAGGAAAATCTCAGTGTTTGATTGCTGCTTGGAACCTCTCTGGCGGTCTGAGGTAGCCCAAACAGCTGCCACTGCCGTTGTTTTGGGTACAAGCAGGAGCTCCTGTGTCCCCAGGGACCACGACTCAGAACCTGCTCTGCCAGCAGCAGAGGGGGAACTTATGTGCTCTGTAGCATCCACAGGGGAGCAGACTGAGGTTTCTCTCTGAGAGGGAGGTTGGGGTGCAGTTTGCTTTCCTCTAAACCTCCAAAAACCATCAAAAGCTGTCAAGGCAAGAGAAAACAAATGAACAAACATAAAAACCTCCAGAGAACAAAAGCCTGAAAAACCAGTTTCCTCAGAACCCACCCCCTTGAGGGAGGTGGGAGGACTTAACTCAGGGAACATCATTGACTGAAAACCCACGTGGCAGGCCCCTCCCCCAGAAAACCAACCAGGAAAAAAAAAAAAGAAAAAAAAATAAAAGACGACAGGAGAACCACCACCACTACTTCATAGATACAACTTTTATTTTTAACTCATTCCCACAATTCTGGTTCATTTTTCTTTATATAGGTAATTTTTTTAACCTATTTACCATCACAGTGAAATGTCCAGTACATCAAATTCCATAATAACTTTTTAACCTGAACTTTTTGATACATATACCCGTGTTTGTCTTTTGCTTTTCTATTTTTTAAATTTTTTTTAATTTTAGTTTACTCTAGTTTATTTTTTATTTTTATTTTCTAATATTCGTATAGAGTTAAACTTCAAGGTAATCCCCTTTCCCCAATCAATGCTACCCCTATATGTAAACCAATTTTTAATCCCCCTTTATCTTAGGAAAGTTCAGTCCTTTAACAAAGATATCAAGATACATCCAGGAAGAATCCAAATAATCTTCCTCTCACACACTGAGAATTTATAACCACTCTACCATCTTTTTCTTCCGCCAGTGTTTCTGTGTATTTATGTTTGTCCTGATAGTATATAAATCTTATACTTGGGGTTCTTTTTGATGAAGTTCTTCCTTTTTTTGCTTTTATATATATACATTTTTTTCTCTTGTCATATACTTTTATCAGTCTTTTTTGTTTGTCTGTTTTTGTTTGTATACTTCATAAATCTTACCTTGGGGCCCATTTGGGCTGAACCTTCTCTTTTATCTTGCCTTTTTTTCCTGTCTCTCTCTCTCTCTTTTTCTTTTCTTTTTTCTCTCATTTGGGTGGGGAATTCTGATTGCTCAGAAGCATTCCAGGGTGCACCTTAACTGCACCACAGTCAATACATCCAGCTACATCCATTCAGTCATCTCTCACCAAAATGACTAGGTGGAGGAATGCCCAACAGAAGAAAAATACAGAGGATGGGCCTTCTGCAACAGAGCTAACGGCTATCAACATAGACAATATGTCGGAAAGAGAATTCAGGCTAACAATTATCCAGGCAACAGCTAGGTTGGAGAAAGCCATGGATGACCAAACAGAATTGATTAGGGCAGAACTGAAAGCCACCAGGGAAGAGGTTCACAATGCTCTCAATGAGTTCCAATCTAATCTAAATTCTCTAAAAGCTAGGGTACCTGAGACAGAATATAGAATTAGTGATCTGGAGGACAAACAGAGAGAAAGGATCAGGAGGAAGCCTGGAACAAACAGCTTAGAAGCCACAAAAAGAGAATCAGGGAAATAAATGATGCCATAAAACGTTCCAAAGTCAGAATTTTTGGAATCCCTGAAGACAAGGAGAAATAAAGAAGTCTAGAAGATATAGTGGAACAAGTTCTCCATGAAAATTTTCCCAACCTCACGAATGGAACCAGCGTTCATGTACTAGAGGCGGAACAGTTTTCCCCAAGATTATAGATTCTCGAAAGTCCTCAAGACACCTAATAGTAAGAATGAAGAATTGTAATTGTAGGCATACCTTCTTGAAAGCAACTAGGACAAAGAAGCTCCTTATGTACAGAGGAAAGCCCATCAGAATAACGTCAGACCTGTATACAAAGACCTGGCAAGCCAGAAAGGGCTGGCAAGATATATGCAGGGCACTAAATGAGAAGAACATGCAGCCAAGAATACTTTATCCAGCAAGACTGACATTCAAAATGGATGGAGAGATAGTTTCCAAGACCAGCAAGGCTTTAAAGACTATGCAACCACCAAGCCAACACTGCAGGAAATATTAAGGGGGGTTCTATAAAAGAAAAAATCCTAAAAATATCATGGAACAGAAATATAGAGACAATCTACAGAAAGAAAGACAGACTTCAAAGGTAACACGATGTCAATAAAAATATATCTATCAATCTCAATGTGGATGGCCTAAATGCCCCCATAAAACAACACAGGGTTGCAGACTGGATAAAATGACAGAACCCATCCCCATGTTGTCTACATTTTGAACCTAAAGATACACCCAGACTGAAAGTGAAAGGATGGAGAAGCATCTTTCATGCCAATGGGCCTCAAAAGAAGGCTGGGGTAGTGATTCTCATATCAGATAAATTAGATTTTAAACTAAAGACTGTAGTCAGAGATACAGAAGGACACTACATAATCCTTAAAGGGACTACCCACCAAGATGATCTAACAATTGTAAATATGCACACCCCCAACATGGGAGCAGCCAATTACATAAGAAAACTATTAATCAAGATAGTCATATTGATATGAATACATTAATAGTAGGAGATCTTAACACACCTCTCTCAGTAGTAGACAGATCATCAAAGCAGAAAATCAATAAACAAACAAGAGCATTGAATGACACATTGGACCAGATGGACTTCACAGATATATACAGAACATTCCACCCTAAAACAACAATACTCATTCTTCTCAAGTGCACATGGAACCTTCTCCAGAATAGACCACATACTGGGTCACAAATCAGGACTCAACTTATACCAAAAGACTGAGATTATTCCCTGCATATTCTCAGATCACAATGCTTTGAAACTGGAACTCAATCACAAGGAAAAGTTTGGAAGGAACTCAAACACCTGGAACCTAAAGACCACCTTGCTTAAGAATGCTTGGATCATACAAATTTTAGGATTATTTGCTCCAACTCTTCCAGTTCTTTGAAAAACACCGGTGGTGGGCGCCTGGGTGGCTCAGTGGGCTAAAGCCTCTGCCTTCGGCTCAGGTCATGATCCCAGGATCCTGGGATCAAGTCCCACATCGGGCTCCATGCTCAGCAGGGAGCCTGCTTCCTCCTCCTCCTCTCTCTCTCTCTCTGCGTGCCTCTCTGCCTACTTGTGATCTCTGTCAAATAAATAAATGAAATCTTTAAAAAAAATAAAAATAAAATCACGACGATTTAAAAAAAAAAAAAAAGAAAAGAAAAACACCGATGGTATTTTGATTGGAATGGCATTAAAAGTATAGATTGCTCTAGGCAGTACAGACATTTTGATAATGTTTATTCTCCCGATCCAAGAGCATGGAATGGTCTTCCATCTTTTTGTGTCTTCTTCAATTTCTTTCATGAGTGTTCTGTAGTTCCTCGAGTACAGTTCCTTTACCTCTTTGGTTAGGTTTATTCCCAGGTATCTTATGATTCTTGGTGCTATAGTAAATGGAATTGATTCTCTAATTTCCCTTTCTGTATTTCCATTGTTAGTGTATAAGAAAGCCACTGATTTCTGTACATTGACTTTGTACCCTGCCACGTTGCTGAATTGCTGTATGAGTTCTAGTAGTTTGGGGGTGGAGTCTTTTGGGTTTTCCATAAAGAATCATGTCATCTGCGAAGAGAGTTTGACTTCTTCACTGCCAATTTGGATACCTTTTATTTCTCCTTGTTGTCTGATTGCTGTTGCTAGGACTTCTAATACTATGTTGAACAAGAGTGGTGAGAGTGGGCATCCTTGTCGAGTTCCTGATCTCAACGGGAAGGCTGAAAGCTTTTTCCCATTGAGGATGATATTTGCTGTGGGTCTTTCATAGATAGATTTTATGAAGTTCAGGAATGTTCCCTCTATCCCTATACTTTGAAGCATTTTAATCAGGAACGGGTGCTGGATTTTGTCAAATGCTTTTTCTGCATCAATTGAGAGGACCATGTGGTTCTTCTCTCTTCTCTTATTAATTTGTTCTCTCACATTGATTGATTTGCAAATGTTGAAACATCCCTGTAGCCCAGGGATTAATCCCACCTGGTCATGGTAGATAATCTTTTTAATGTGCTATTAGATCCTGTTTACTAAGATCTTATTGAGAATCTTAGCATCCATATTCATCAGTCATATTGGTCTGAAATTCTCCTTTTTGGTAGGGCCTTTGCCTGGATGGGGATCAGGGTAATGCTGGCTTCATAGAAAGAGTCTGGAAGTTTTCCTTCTGCTTCAATTTTCTGAAACAGCTTCAGGAGAAAAGGTGTTATTTCTTCTTTCAAAGTTTGGTAAATAAAACTGGGGGCATCACATTACCTGATTTCAAGCTTTACTAAAAAGCTGTGATCGCCAAGACAGCATGGTACTGGCATAAAAACAGACACATAGACTAGTGGAACAGAGTAGAGAACCCAGATATATGGACCCTCAACTCTATGGTCAAATAATCTTTGACAAAACAGGAAAAAATATACAGTGGAAAAAGACAGTCTCTTCAATAAATGGTGCTGGGAAAACTGGGCAGCTATATGTAGAAGAATGAAACTCGACCATTCTCTTACACCATACACAAAGATAAACTCAAAATGGATAAAAGACCTCAACGTGAGACAGGAATCCATCAGAATCCTAGAGGAGAATATAGGCAGTAACCTCTTAGAAATCAGCCACAGCAACTTCTTTCAAGATATGTCTCCAAAGGCAAAGGAAACAAAAGCGAAAATAAACTTTTGGGACTTCATCAAGATCAAAAGCTTCTGCACAGCAAAGGAAACAGTCAACAAAACAAAGAGGCAACCCACGGAATGGGAGAAGATATTTGCAAATGACAGTACAGACAAAAGGTTGATATCCAGGATCTATGATGAACTCCTCAAACTCAACACACACAAAACAGACAATCATATCACAAAATGGGCAGAAGATATGGACAGACACTTCTCCAATGAAGACATACAAATGGCTATCAGACATATGAAAAAATGTCCATCATCACTAGCCATCAGGGAGATTCAAATTAAAACCACTTTGAGATCCCACCTTACACCAGTTAGAATGGCCAAAATTAGCAAGACAGGAAACAACATGTGTTGGAGAGGATGTCGAGAAAGGGGAACCCTCTTACACTGTTGGTGGGAAGTTGGTACACTGCAAGTTGGTGCAGCCACTTTGGAGAACAGTGTGGAGATTCCTCAAGAAATTAAAAACAGAGCTTCCCTATGACCCTGCCATTGCACTCCTGGGTATTTACCCCAAAGATACAGATGTAGTGAAAAGAAGGGCCATCTGTACCCCAATGTTTATAGCAGCAATGGCCACGGTCGCCAAACTGTGGAAAGAACCAAGATGCCCTTCCACAGACGAATGGTTAAGGAAGATGTGGTCCATAGACACTATGGAGTATTATGCCTCCATCAGAAAGGATGAATACCCAACTTTTGTAGCAACATGGACGGGACTGGAAGAGATTATGCTGAGTGAAATAAGTCAAGCAGAGAGAGTCAATTATCATATGGTTTCATTTATTTGTGGAGCATAGCAAATAGCATGGAGGATATGGGGAGATTGAGAGGAGAAGGGAATTGAGGGGAAATTGGAAGGGAGGTGAACCATGAGAGACTATGGACTCTGAAAAACAACCTAAGGGTTTTGAAGGGGTGGGGGGTGGGAAGTTGGGGGAACCAAGTGGTGGGTATTAGGGAGGGCACATATTGCGTGGAGCACTGGGTGTGGTGCAAAAAACAATGAATACTGTTACGCTGAAAATAAATTTAAAAAAATATATGTGAATAAAAGAAAAAATACACACACACAAAAATAAAGATAGGTTTTGTGCAAACTCTGGGTGATATTCTGTGTGTCTGCCAGTCATTAATTGCATGTTACTTAAAATGTTTTGTTGAAGATGGAGGGAACTTTCTATTCTTAACCAAAGGATATAGATACATTGCTAAATTTATATTTTATTACTTCAAATTGGTTAACTATATTTTACTTTCGCTACAAATTGTAACTTAATTTGTAGAAGTTACAAAAAATTCGCCTTCCAACTTTTACCTGGTTGAAAGTTAAAAAAAAAAAAATGCTCAAAGAGAGCTATCATATCATTTCTGTGCTTCCATTTTTCCATTAGATAAGGATTTCAGATGTCCATAAGTCTTACGCAACCTGATTCTTGGACTCAGGAAATACTATTTAAAGACATCTGGGCTTTTCATATTTATCTGACACGCACTATTTGGAAGGGTTTTTTTTTTAAATATCTGAGTTATTATCCCTTATAACTATTTTCCACTAACCCAATTGTGTTTCCTAATATTTATTAGCTATTTTTTAAAAGTTTGAAAAGTACCAAAATGAGGTAATAAGTACCTACATATTCCTAAGTGTCTCCAAGTAAATGAAGCTAACTTAGAACTTATATGTGAATACAAAATATCATCATAAAGTTGCTTTGAACATGGCCTCTGTTAAGTACCTGGGAATTTCTAAAACTAGTTGTTGAAGTGGGTCTGAATCACTGCCACTGTCATTATTCTATTCTTCACTAATTAATTTTTACTAATGAGAAAACCCTGTTTGTACCTCTGTGCCCGAAAACTTGCCCTACATATAATTTTCATATCTGGGATATGAGGTCATAGGAAACATGTACCAACTCAAGCCCATTTTAGAAAAGAAGGACCTAATTATAAGAAATTTTAGCAAATACATGAAGCCTAAAGGACTAGAACCAGTAACTAGAAATCTCTCCCCCTCTCCTTCTCTCTCCCTCCCTCTCGCTTTCCTTCACTCCTTCTCTCTTTCCCTCCATCTTCTCCTATTCATCAGTTTACCAGGATCCAACTTGGAAATCTGAAGAAGTTCAATCTCTATGTACACATCTGTCATCCATCCCGGTCCAGTTACTTGTAGCCAAAATAATAAGGTTTTCTGGCCTTCAACTCTCTTGCTGGAGCCCATTGAAATAAGCTCCCTGAGAAAGGCTGAGCAAATTTTCTAAGAAGGTGTGAGTGTGGATATAAATAAATAATTTAATCTCCAGCACCTTTCATGAGCATTATCCAAGACCCCCAAAGAGGTGGGTGGTCCCAACTGCTGCGACTTAGTAGAAAAATCTATCTGAAACATTCCAGCAATTTCAAAATGTCCAATGAATAAGATTTTGAAGGATGTCCTAAAACAGATTTGAGAAAAATAACCAATAATACTGCCTGTGCCAGAAAGGTATATAATAAAAATATAGGATTTCAATTTAAATTTGTGTATAAAAATAAAGTCAACCAAAAAAACATGTGCCTATCAATACTGACCACATTCACTCTTCTATGAGTATGAAGGGGGTATAAAAAGGATAACAAGGAAAAGTCAAAGCAAAGATTAGTTCCACCCATTCAAAGCAGAATTCAAAGCTTAATTTGTTTGTTCCTTTCATTATACCTCTCTCCCTGACTCTGCAACACTTTACTGGTTGATCTCATACTAACTAAGCCAAAATGGATTCTTTTATCTAATTTATCAAGGGACTCGTGTAGAGTAGAGGACACATGTAAATTAAAGACAGTGGGCAAGACCCATCTTCATATCATAGTGACAAAATGGACGCTCCTTAAAAATGCCGCTGGTAACCCATAGAGATAGAAGACTGAAAAAGAGGAGCTTATGAAGTGTTGCAATAAAGAAAGGGCTTTCTTATGTGGGTATCTTGATAATTAGACTGAAATAGTCCTAGATCGGTTTCCATGGTGAATTCACCAACAAAATAATTTCTAATTCTATTATTTAGTCTGGTCCTTGTTTCCTATACACTTCTCCAAGATTCTTAAAAGCCACAACTGCTAAAAGGAAGGTCTTTATAGGCTCTTAAAATGTTGCCATAGCTATCTAAATATTTGTCTCCCTGTCCTCCCAGTGAAATGAGATGCACATGGTGAGCTGTACGTGGAGGAATAAGGTCCATTGAGTTATCTCAGATGAGCAAAAGGTAGCTCCACAAAGGTTATTTATGACCAGTACCTTAACCAAGCAACATCAGTGGATGGTACCACAAAATGTTCTGTTCTGTTCATCTAGAGAGCATCATGACTTACTAAGATTGTATCTAGCTCATGAGGAGCTTCTTAAATATGTCTCTCTCATTTATAAGGCTTTAAATTTCATAGTATTTTATTTATTTACTTACTTATTTTTCAGCTTCATTGAGGTATAACTGACTCACAAACTTTAAGATATTTAAAAGGTACATCATGTTGTTCTGATATATGTGTATGTCATGAAAGGACTCCCTCCCCAGCTAGTTAATTAACACACCCATCACCTCCCATATTTACTTGGTGGTTTTTGGTTTTCTTTTTGTGTGTGTGTGAGAACATTTAAATTCTATTGTCCTAGCATATTTTAATTACACAATACAGTGTTCTAAACCATGGTCATTGCATTTCACATTAGATGCTCAGATTTTATTATAACTGAAAGCTTGCAGATTTCACACTATTAACAAACAAACAACTGAATATGTAATGTTTTCAAGATTCTAAGGGTAATATTGTCTAAAACTTGTGTCGACTGAGTGGTCTGATTGCTATTAAAAAGGAAATGGAGGACACACATTAAATAAGCTTCATATGATGTATAGATATCCCCTGCTTTTTTAAAGTTTGTAGTTACACCACTTCACTTTTACAAAAGACCCACATTAGTACCTTTTTTCATTACGTTCAAGAAATCTGAAGAAGATACTGTCTTTTGCATAAAAAGCCAAAAAGAAAAAATGGCACTCAGTGTATGTTTTGCAGCAAACCATTACAGAGGCCATGGGTACTCTGAGCAGCAAGAGTGGCCTCACCAAGCTCCTTCCTCAGGACTGTACTCAGCATCCCAGCACCAAGCCACCATAGCTTTGAGCTGTGTCTGTGAGCATCATTGCTTTATCTTGGCTTACTTTGGGCATCCCTTAGCAAGATGTGTCCTAAGGTATCAAAAAAGCCTAAGAGGTTATTTTTCGGGTCTGGAACACTCAAAAAATTTTCCATTATATAAATTCATGGTAAGTGCTTCTTCATTTTACACAATTCTGGCCTATAAAGGTTCTCAAAGAATCACTCTACTTTTGGATAGTAGGGGAAACCTGTATTGGAATTATCACTAGGTGTCATCACTGCCCATTAGAGCTGGCTAATAAACGTTATGAAATGTTCCAATGACTTGCCTTCTTTTTTTTTTTTAAAGATTTTATTTATTTATTTGACAGAGAGAGATCACAAGTAGGCAGAGAGGCAGGCAGAGAGAGAGAGGAAGCAGGCTCCCCGCTGAGCAGAGAGCCTGATGCGGGACTTGATCCCAGGACCCTGAGATCATGACCTGAGCCGAAGGCAGCGGCTTAACCCACTGAGCCACCCAGGCGCCCCTGACTTGCCTTCTTTTAATGAATTCTCAGTTGTTAACAATACCCTTCTTCATCCTACACACACAAAGTTGGGACATTTAGATCTGCTTACACCCAAGAAACTTCATTTAAAAGAGGAGTAGTACTTGAAATGCTATGAAATATAGAAAATGGAGGAGCTAACTCCCACTTATACCAACATTTTCATTTCATCTCTGTATCACCCATCTTACCAGTATAATGCCTGGAACATGATTATCCATTTATAGTTAAAGTGTTTTTTTTTAAAAAATGAGTGAATACATTAATAAATAAATCCAGAGAAAAGCATAAAATTTTATTACATGGAGAATCAAGTTCACAGAAGAAGTAGATAAATTTCTTACTCCTGGCTGTCAAAGGAGGTGGTACTTTTGATTTAGGAAGAGTGGAGACCAGTGAAGCAAATGCTCAATTTATAGTTGCACTGTGAGAAGTGTGGTGGTGGGTAAAATGACATAGTCTATCTTCCCATCAGGCTGTGGTAAAGAGAAGGGTGACTCTGGGGCTTTCTTGTGTTTTTTTATTTTGACTTCATTTACACAACATAATTTCCCATTTAGACATGCCACTTCATATATTTCCCCCATTTCACACTTCTTCCAGCAGTAGCCTATTATATTACTAAAGCATTTTCTGGGGCATGCTGTATCTGTGCATAGGAAACATTGAATGAAGATTAGTTTCTAAGACAGAGTAGAAGTAGTATGTGGTACCCACAGGTTTGGCCTCCTGTGCTTCCGAAGTGAACCTTTTGCTGATAAGAGAAAATTAAGAGCCTCCTCCTTGAAAATCATCCAACAAGGGTGCCTGGGTGGCTCAGTGGGTTGAAGCCTCTGCCTTCGGCTCAGATCATGATCTCAAGGTCTAGGATCGAGCCCCACATCAGGCTCTCTGCTCAGCACGGAGCCTGCTTCCCCTTCTTTCTCTGCCTGCCTCTCTGCCTACTTGTGATACCTCTCTCTCTCTCTCTTCTCTTTCTCTCTCTGTGTCAAATAAATAAATAAAAATATTTAAAAAAAAAAAAGAAAGAAAGAAAGAAAATCATCCAACAAATTAAGAACATCAAAAGTCCATGCTCCTAGCTGAAACTCAGTTGGCTCTGAAGACATTAGTACTTACATGACAAAAAGGAAGAGAGAACAATTCATGGTTATCAATTGGAGCTATGTCCCACTCCTGGACTCTGGAAAATCTGACTCTGTCTTCCATACTCCAAAGTCAGCACTCCCTCAGCCTTATTCTAGCTCAGTGTCCCCATAGAGTACCAACTTGCCACCACCACACTATTCAGAGACAAGTTAACTTTTTTTTTTTTAAGATTTTTATTTATTTATTTGACAGAGAGATCACAAGTAGGCGGAGAGTCAGGCAGAGAGAGAGAGAGAGAGAGGCAGGCTCCCGCTGAGCAAAGAGCCCGATGCGGGGCTCGATCCCAGGACTCTGAGATCATGACCCGAGCCGAAGGCAGCGGCTTAATCCACCGAGCCACCCAGGTGCCCCATGAGACAAGTTAACTTTTAAAAAAGTACCACAAACAGGACTTCTTAAGTTAAGAGAGAAATAGGGTTTCACACTCACTGATATGAAGAGTAGAAATCTCCCTTTGCTAAGGCCAAGACTTCATGGGTCTCAGCAATAAATGCTGCTGAGAAATTCCCTTATTCAGCTTCTATGTCTTCATGACCATGATCCTCCTGGATTCAGTCTCAATCTCTCTTTCCTTCTCTCTCTCTCTCCATCCTCCTTTTTGATCTCAGATAAATGTGTTGCCCACGGATCAAACTCAATTCCATGTGTACCCATCTCCCTAGAGATCCAAACTGTCGCCTATCTGGAGTATTGCACTGAGGGCCTAGATCACCTATTTCACATTCTTTATGTGCCCTTGTACACAAATTTGGACAAGCTCCTGGAACAAAGGGAAAACAAAGACATTTCCTCATATGAAATTCAATCATTATGAAACTGTGTCATTATACTCAATTGACAGATGAGAAAACTTAGATTCAAAGGGAATAATCAGGGGTGCCTGGATGGCTCACTCAATTGAGCATCTAACTCTTGGTTAGGTTAACTCTAAGGGTCCTGGATTTGAACCTGTGCTGGGCTCTGCACTCAGCAGGGAGTCTACTTGAGGATTCTCTCACTTTCCCTCCACCCCTCTCCTCATGCTCTCGCTCTCTCTGTAAAATAAATAAATAAATCTTTAAAAAAAGGGAATAATTAGCTCAGTTCATACAATGAATCAGTGATCAAGATACATTTTAACCTCACATCTACATGATTCCAAAGCTTTTGCTCTTCTCATTACTATTGTAAAGGCAGAGTTTAAGTGGAAAAACAGATGGTAGGGTTCCTGAATGAAAACCATATTCAACATTATAAAGATAATTCTAGATGCAGGGTTCATGCCTACGTTTGGAGAGGATGTCTGATGTCTTCTTACCTCTTACCTCCCCAAATACTTTCTTCTAAGACACAGGCTTAAGGAGACTGGGTACTTTTGATATTGGCAAGATATCAACAATCTCAAGGGCCCTGACCCCACTCCTACAAACAGTAATATCTCCTAGGATTTCATGGTACATTGGGACAAGTTACCTATTGGTACCTCAAACTGCAGAATAATGAGAACCAGAAATAGCTTCATGTTTACAGACTTCCCAAGAGAAAGTGGCAGCACAATTTCTTTGTCTAGTGATCTCTGTCACACAGAGTTTTTCAAGGTGAGACAAGAGCTTTTGGTGCTATCAGCATTCTGAGCTCTCATTTTAACCCACATGGGTGGACTGGAAATCAAAGTCCATACCACCTTCTTTCCCATATATGGAGGTCATAGTCACAGAAGGTTCCATTACCTTACACCTACTCTTCTTTGCTCGAGATAAGAGCTCCCAAACAAATAAAAAGAAAAAGAATAAGAGCTCCCAGAGAGCAGGAACATTGATTTCTCCACCTGGGCCATCAGCCCAATTGAATCAAGTCTGGTAGGATATGTTCTTGTTTGTGTGAATCAGTCCTAGTTTATTCCTCTCATTCCAATATCCCACCCAGCTAATGCCACCATTTACTCACAAAAGTTACCCATTTGGAAGATTAATTAAATCATGAACTAATCAAGGGAGACACATA
The DNA here is from genome assembly GCF_011764305.1 of Mustela putorius furo. Classification (NCBI taxonomy): domain Eukaryota; kingdom Metazoa; phylum Chordata; class Mammalia; order Carnivora; family Mustelidae; genus Mustela; species Mustela putorius. The sequence continues at coordinate 1,161,684 of NW_025421464.1, read as the reverse complement.
TGCACATCCAATAATAATCACATTTTTTTTGAGATTTTATTTATTTATTTGAACTAGGGGGAGTTGGAGATGGAGAAGCATGCTTCCCACTGAGCAAGGAGCCCAATGCTGAGCTTGATCCCAGGACCCCAGGATCATGACCTGAGCCGAAGGCAGACATTTAACGACTGAGCCACCCAGGTAACCCAATAATTACACTTTTTAATGTATGAAACTTCCAGAAAGCCCTCTGGGAGTAAGACTGCATTTAGGTTTAGCTAGATAAACTGCTATTTTTTCAGAGTCTCCCATAGGTCTTCCCAGTTCAGCCCAATTCTACAAATGAAGTCTTTCAAAAGATCAAATCTCTTTAGCACAGTGTTCAACTCATTATGAACTGGTCCCTGCTCACCTCTCCTAGGCATTTTACAGAACCACTTAACGTTTCTACAAATTAGTGTAGACACCTCAACCCAACTTGTTACTTCCATAACCTGTTTCTTTGCACATTTAAATCCCTCTTCACAAACTTACATCATGCTCTCCCACTTATCCATTAAATTGGTCCCAGTGAGCTCCCAATTTTCCTTTAAAACTACAATCAATCATCTCCACATCTATGAAATTTCCCTTGATCCAGCTAAACAGAGCTGCAAACTCCCTTCTTTATGTCAACACTGTACCTTGTCCATATTTTTCTTGACAGTCATAATATGTCATGTTCCAATTATTTGTTCATCTGTAATAAGCTATGAGCCCCTCAAGGGCAGGCCACTGGTTTCATTCAATTTGGAGCTCTTTTGTGTGCGTGTGTGTGTGTGTGTGTGTGTGTGTTTGTGTTATGTTTATGTTAGTTACCAGTGAGTAATATTCCATGGTATATATACACAGTCTCCTCATTTTCAAAGTCTTTTGTGACTAAATAATAGATTTCCCCTTGAGTAGGCTAAATTGAATAATTTGCTGCATTTTAGTCATGGTCATTAAAAAAAAAATCACTCATCAACATTTGTTACTGCACATCCCACTGTGACCCACAGTCATACAAATTGCTTTTAATACCTTACTTTAAATGTGTTTCATTTCTTAGAAATAATCTCTGAATTCTAGTTAAGATGTTATCTTCCCAAACTGTTGAATAGGCTGAATCCAGGCAAGAAATAGGACTATTAATACCCTCTTATAAAGACTGGAGGAGTTAAGCAAAATTCTTTTGTTGTTCTTCATTTATGGATGTGAGGAAGCTGAATTAACATTTAATGCTAGAAAAATCAGAAACTCAGATAAACAAAAAGGTGGAAAAAACCACCCATAATCTTACCTCTGTTAACATTCTGGTGTTTAGCCTTCTAAATATTTCCCTCCAAAAGAAATTTGACAACTGTATGAGAGGTAAGATTAAAGTAGGCTTGTTTGCTTTTCAGTTACTCTGTTTAAAATAAAGTCTGCTAGTCAACACTCCCTGAGCACACATATAATAATACTCAAACAATGTCTACACTCACTCTTCCAATTCAAGAAATGGGCCGGGGCGCCTGGGTGGCTCAGTGGGTTAAAGCCACTGCCTTCAGCTCACGTCATGATCTCAGGGTCCTGAGATCGAACCCCGCATCGGACTCTCTGCTCAGCAGGGAGCCTGCTTCCCTCTCTCTCTCTCTCTGCCTGCCTCTCTGCCTACTTGTGATCTCTGTCTGTCAAATAAATAAATAAAATCTTTAAAAAAAAAAAAGAAAGAAAGAAATGGGCCTACTGGCAAAAGGGACATGACCAGTACAGAGGAACCACATTCAGCTGCCTTTACTAATCCAGCATTATGCCTAAATATATGTCATCAGATAGTTTCAGGAAAATAAACAATATAAGAGAAGAACTTAAATGAACAATAAGGATAAATGACCTCAAAGGAAATAAAGCTAATAATGAGGACAGAATAGAATTATTAAAAATCACAAAATTTCGGGCACCTGGATGGCTCAGTTAGTTAGACAACTGCCTTCGGCTTGGGTCATGATCCTGGATTCCCAGGATCCAGTCCCGCATCGAGCTCCCAGCTCCACAGAGAGTCTGCTTCTCCCTCTGACCTTCTCCCCTCTCATGCGCTCTCTCACTGGTTCTCTCTCAAATAAATAAATAAATAAATAATCCTTAAAATTTTTTAAATTTAAATTTAAAAATTAAAATTATAAAATTTGACTACATAAAATGCTTAACATATTAATAACAAAATGCATGCAGGAAAAGGTTCAAACCAGTAGAAGATTAAAAGATAATCAGAGTAAAATAAAACTTATAAATGCACTATATACTATAAGAGGATTAATATCCATAATATATAAAGAATGTTTACTAATCAGTAACAAAATGGCAAATGACCTAGTAGAAAACAGGCAAACAATATCATAGAAACAAAACATGTAAGCATCTCTTGCAGAAGGTTGATATAATTTAGAAATACATTATTCATTTTAAGAGTCTGTTTTTAATCCATAAATTATCTCACAAAATAAATTCATTTGGGTAAGATTGTGGGACCCAACAGGTTGCAATTTGCTATATATTACTGTTCCTTCTCATTCCACTGTACTCTTGAGACCTTACTAGCAATGTGTCATATTTTATGAAATGTGCATTTGGATCTTTTATGTGTGTGTTTGGACAATAATTGTAAAACCCTACACAAAAAGTATATCAACGTCTCATGTGATAATTAATATTGGCTCATAAGCAATATTTTCTTAAATACTAAAGATATAAGTGCTTTAAGTAGTTTAAATATGCCACTTAACTATTTTTCTCCTTTTTTCTCTGGAACTACTAAAAGATTAAGATATAGGAAATAAATGATGTTACGGTTTCTCTTCCTGCTGCAGTGTGTTTCAGATAATTTTATAAAATCAAAATGAATCTGGGGCACCTGGGTTGTTCAGTGGGTTAAGCCTCTGCCATCGGCTCAGGTCATGACCTCAGGGTCATGGGCTCAGGTCATTGGGCTCTCTGCTCAGCAGGGAGGCTGCTTCCGTCTCTCTCTCTCTGCCTGCGTCTGCCTACTTGTGATCTCTCTCTGTGTGTCAAATAAATAAAATCTTTTTTTAATTTTTTTTTTAATTTATTCGACCAACACAGATCACAAGTAGGCAGAGAGGCAGGAGAGAGAGAGGAAGGAAAGCGGGCTCCCTGCTGAGCAGAGAGCCCGAAGCCGGTCTCCATCCCAGGACCCTGGGATCATGACCTGAGCTGAAAGCAGAGGCTTTAACCCACTGAACCACCCAGGCGCCCCAAATAAATAAAATCTTTAAAAAAATCAAAGTGAATCTGAAGTTTTATTTGTTTTGTTTTTGTTTGAGCCATAGAGAGTTTTGTTAGGGGTGTAGATAAAACTTTAAGGTTGAACATCTGGTACAAATAAGAACATGTGTTATCTGGGGCTTGAAGTCTTATACCTAAATTTCACAGTCCTTTAAGATTCTCAGAAGGGAACCCATATATTCCCATGTGTATCTGGTGCTTTGGTATAAGGAATGTTCCAAATCCATGGCCGGTCTTTTCTTCCATACAGTTCTGGAGCCAGGTCATATGGCACAGGAAAGACAGCCACTGGCTCCTTGTTCCCTGAGAATTTCTGTTTTACTTTGAAGCTGTCCAGGCCAAATGCTGATGGCAGGAAAAGGACCCCAAGCTCATAGGAATGGATCATCAGCTGGGTGCTGTTCGTTAATGCTCCCCAGGTGGCCTTGGACAAATTCCTTGTGACAAGGAACCAAGCAATTTGAAGCCTGGAGAAGGTCTCATATATGTTTTAATATGTGGCATAGCATTGCTGTGGCCAAATATGTCAGCCAACCATTTGTGAAAATAGGAAGGGAGCCAATTCTGTTTTTTAGCTGTCTGGATGTTATAGGGAAGCGACATCCCAGCTGGATATCCTTCTAAGTTGGTTCACACATTTTCCACAAAAGGATAGATCAAGTGAAGAGGAATGGCACTTTTTCCTGGGGTCCTGCTTTCCTTTCCCAGCTTCACCAAGCCTCTTTAAACTCAGAACACAACCATTTTGAATCATCAGCTCCCACAGACCCAATGCTTGAAAACTGACTTACTATCAGCAAAGAATCTCCTTTAGACATGGATGAGGCATGCTCTTTCAGAAGCTTTCTAAGCCTAAAATGTCCCCAATTATCTTTCTGACTTCCTTGAAAGCATCCTGCAGTTGATCCAATAAGATAAACATTGGTTTCAGAGAGATCATGCTTGTGGATGGTGTTTATCCACTTCTTGAGTGAAGGAGCATTGTAAGCCATCAAGTAGCTGATGATACCAACTTTAAAATGTGTTCTGATTCTCCAGATCTGTGGGTTTCATGGATAATTCATGGGTGTAAGGGTCTCAACCATATTCCCTGAGTTTTCTGGTGCCAGTTAGCATGGATAAGGTTGGAGGTGTGTATGACAACCCAGAGGACTTCTTCATACAATAGTAACATCATTTTCCTGCAAGAGGGAAATGTTTTCATAAGGCCTGGCCTAGATATGTAAGTGAGCCTTAGCTTCTCATTTATCTCCATCCACAAGCAGGATTGGTTTCTGAACTCTGGTGGATACTGTTTTATGAGCCTGCCCATATCAAAGCAGTAGTTAAACTGAGCTAAAGATACAAGTGCCCCAAATAGAGGAGATAGAATATCCTTGATGTGGAGGGCTCCAGAGTTATAACTTGGCTTAATTCCGGAGACTCTAGTGAGGTAAAATTGGGAGTCCCTTTATCCAACATGTCCCAAATGTCTTGGCCTTGCCCTGAGGTTTCATACTCCTCTTTCTCCTCTTTTAATCCATGGTGGGCAGGAGGACTGTGATTTCTAGTTCTTTGGACAGCACTGTCTTTGGAAGAAGAGATGCTGCTCTCCTCTTTACCACTATGTTTTTAGCCTGCTTCTGCTGTGTTCCTGGTTGCAGCTCATTGTCGCTGCTAGAGAGACACCAACCTAGATCTTCCTGGGAACTACTCTTCTTTTGAGAGGTGAAGACTTCTTCACATTTGGAGAGGTGAAACTTGTCAATCTGTGTTGCTGAACTTCACAAGTATTGATTTTCTTCTATAGGCAGCTTTCCTAGTCTCAGAACAGGTGTATCTTGGTTCATTTCCTGCTCCCTGCCCAGCATGGGGGAGGGGAGAAGTAGAGACTTGTCTAGTTTTGGCTTTTCCTCCTCACTTTCATCACTATTGGATATTGTCCACTTCCCATAATCACCTTCCTGAGACATATTTTTTTTATATATTTTATTTATTTATTTGACAGACAGAGATCACAAGTAGGCAGAGAGGCGGGCAGAGAGAGAGGAAGGGAAGCAGGCTCCCCGCTGAGCAGAAAGCCAGATGCGGGGCTCGATCCCAGGACCCTGGGATCATGACCTGAGCCGAAGGCAGAGGCTTTAACCACTGAGCCACCCAGGTGCCCCCCTGAGACATATTTTTAAAACTTTCAGAGCTTGGGGCGCCTGGGTCGCTCAGTGGGTTAAAGCCCCTGCTTTCGGCTCAGGTCATGATCCCAGTGTCCTGGAATTGAACCCCGCATCAGGCTCTCTGCTCAGTGGGGAGCCTGCTTCCTCCTCTCTCTCTCTCTGCCCGCCTCTCTGCCTACTTGTGATCTCTGCCTGTCAAATAAATATATAAAATCTTTAAAAAAAAATTTTTTAAATAAAACTTTCAGAGCTGGTAACAGCTGAATTCGCACCTGAAATTCTGGCAACACACAGGTCTGTTATTGTTCTTTTTTGATAGTTAAATAGTACCATGAAAGGTGAATCTATAATAGAAGAGCTATCACCTGTGACTTTGATGCAGCATTCCACAGCATGTCAAAATGAGAATTTTCTCCAGGTGAGGCGTGTGTGTGTGTGTGTGTGTGTGTGTGTGTGTGTGTATAGGGCTACCCATGTCTGTCTGATTCTTCCAGCCTTTTATTGATGAAAACTGTCAGGTCAGAGGAACATAAGATAAAATAAAAAGATCATATGTTAGTAATGAGAAATAAATGTTAATTGATAATTAGGGACATTAGTCCTGATGATGATTTTTTAGATATGACACAAAAAGCACAAGTAACAAAAGCAAAAACAAACAAGTGGAACTACATCACACTAAAAAAACTTCTGCACAGCAAAAGTAACAATTAACAAAATGAAAAGGGATCCTATGGAATTGGAAAAAATATTTGCAAACCAGATATCCGATAAGAAATTTCACCCAAAATATATGAAGAACTCATACAACTCAACAACAACAAAATCTGACTAACAAATTGGTAGAAGAAATAGACATTTTTCCAAAGAACACACCCAAATGGTCAAAAGGTACATAAAAAGATATTCAACATCTTGGGGCGCCTGGGTGGCTCAGTGGGTTAAGCCACTGCCTTCGGCTCGGGTCATGATCTCAGGGTCCTGGGATCGAGTCCCGCATCCGGCGAGCTCAGCGGGGAGCCTGCTTCCCTCTCTCTCTCTCTGCCTGCCTCTCCATCTACTTGTGATTTCTCTCTGTCAAATAAATAAATAAAATCTTTAAAAAAAAAAAAAGATATTCAACATCTCTAAACATTAGGAAAATGCAAAAAAAAAAAAAAAAAAAAAAAAACCCAAACCCACAATGATATATCATCTCATATCTGTTGGAATGGCTATCAACAAAAAGATAAGAGATGACAAGTATTGGTGAGGATTTGGAGAAAAGGGAGTCTTTAAAAATTGTTGGTAGAAATGCAAATTGGTTCAGTTGCTATGGAAAACATGAAGGTCCATCAAATAAGTAAAAATAAAACTACCATATGATTCAGCAATACCTCTTCTGGGTTCATACCTAAAGGAAATGAAAATAGGATATAAAGAGAGAGGTGGCCTACAGTTTTCTGTTCCTTTAGTGTCCTTATCTGGTTTTGGTATCAGGGTAATACTAGCCTCATAGAATGAGTTTGAAAGAGTTCCTTCTTCTGTTTTTTGGAATAGTTTGAGAAGGATAGATATTAATTCTTCATTGAACGTTTGGTAGAATCTACCAGTATAGCCATTTGGTCCCGAAATTTTATAATATGTATCTATCTAAAAAACAAATACAGGGCGCCTGGGTGGCTCAGTGGATTAAGCCGCTGCCTTCGGCTCAGGTCATGATCTCAGGGTCCTGGGATCGAGTCCCGCATCGGGCTCTCTGCTCGGCAGGGAGCCTGCTTCCCTCTCTCTCTGCCTGCCTCTCTGCCTACTTGTGATCTCTGTCTGTCAAGTGAATAAATAAAATCTTTAAAAAAAAAAACAAAATAAAAAACAAATACAAACACTAATTTGAAAAGATATATGCATCTCCATCTTCATTGCAGCATTATTCACAACAGCCAAGATATGGAAACAACCTAAGTGTCCAATGATGAGTAAATGGATAAAGAAATGGATAAAGAAATTGTAAATGGATAAAGAATTGTGCATATACACACACAGACACACACACACATATACACAGTGGAATATTATTCAGCCATAAAAAGGAATGAAATATTGCCATTCATGACAACACGAATGGACCTTGAGGGCATTATGCTAAATGAGGTAAGTCAGACAGAGAAAGACAAATACCATATGATCTCTCTTCCATGTGGAATCTTAAAAAAAAAAAAAAAACTCACAGATACAGAGAACAGATTGGTGGATGCCAGAGTAAAGGTGTGAGAGGTGGAAGAAATGGGTGAGGATGGTCAAAGATAAAAAGAAAAAGAAAAAAATACAGCATATCACTGACCACCATCACCACCAACAAAAAAGACCAGAGGTTTAAAAGATGAAAAGATAGGGCCATGCCAAAATCTATAAAAATATGGGGCTCCCATTCCAGTCTGGGGGTCTCATGGAATACAGGTCAAAGAAAGCTCCCCAATGAATATGTATGTGTGTATATATATATATATATATATATATAGGCCTCAAATATATATATATATATATATATATATATATATATATATATATGCCTCAAAGGATGCATTAGATTGTTTTTCCATAATGAAAACAGCTTTATTCCATATGAAGGGATAAAGAAGATGTGTTTATATGTATACATACAATGGAATATTATTCAGTCATGAAAAGAAGGAAATCCTGCTATTTCTGACGATGTAAATGGACCTTGAAAGCATTACACTAAGTGAGAAAATTCCAATAGAGGGATAAAACTACTGCATGGTATCACTAAAAAAAGCCAAAGCCAAACTTGTAGAAACAGAGAGTAGAATGGTGATTACCTGGGACTGTGTGTGAGAGAAATGGATTGATAAATAAATCCTGGCGATCTACAACACAGCATATTAAGTATAGAAGAGAATATTGTATTATATACTTCAAAATTGCTGAGATTAAATCTTAATAAATGAATCTGGGTAAAGGATATGGTGTATTTTGCAGTATTTTTTTTCTATAAGTTTGAAATTGGTTTTTTTGTTTGTTTGTTTTGGTTTTTTTTAAAGATTTTATTTATTTGAGAGAGAGAGAGCGTGAGCATGAAAGGGGCAAGGGGCAGAGGGAGAAGCCGGCTCCCTGATGAGCAGAGGGCCTGATGTGGGACTTGATCCTGGGACTACCAGGATCATGACCTGAGCCAAAGGCAGTTGCCCAACCAACTGAGCCACCAGGTGCCCTAAATTGTTTTATTATAGGGGCATCTGGGTGGCTCAAATGGTTAAGCATCTGCCTTCGGCTCAGTCATGATCCCAGAGTCCTGGAATTGAATCCCTCTTTGGGTTCCCTGCTTCATGAAGAGTCTGTTTCTCCCTCCTTCTATCCCTTCCCCGACCACACGCACGAGTACAAGCACACTCTCTCTCAAATAAAACAATAAATAATTTTTAAAAAGAAATTGTTTTATAAAAAATTAAAAATGTAAAAAAAGAGCCCAAAAATGGCAATTATAGGACAAGACAGAGGTGTTTGCTAACAGTACAGCAGTAATCATATTACAGTACATAAATGTACAATTTAAACTTATACAGTGTCACTGTACACCTTAAACTGATACAATATCAACTGCACGTCAATAAAAAATAATAATTTTTAAATGTACTAAATGTTTCTCTTTCTAAAGGCCTTAAAAGATGTGTAGAAGTCTATACAACCAACTTTTAATCTCAGTGTCTTCTGAAGAGGGGGATGAGAAAGGTTTCAGGGATAAAATAACAGATCACTGGTCTGTGAATCAGTGAGGACTCAAATTCTCGACCTTGCTGGATGATCCCTGGATAATTCCCTTTTCTTTCTTTAGCTTCACTCTTCCTATCTGTAACATATAAATGTTAGACTTAGATGTCCACCAAAGTCCTTGTATTCTAAGCCAGGAGTTCAATTTATCCCCAGGGATGAAAATTTCCCTTTGTCCTTTTAAGAAAGACCTACTCTATAATTTGGGGGTACATGAGATAATTGGGAGGGGAGGTTGTGTCCACACCCACATACAATGGTAACTGGAACAGATTCCTAGATGTTTCATCTGCTGCTATTTCCTCCACTAACCACCCCAAACCCTCCACACCCATCCCCCACTCCCCAGCTCCACTTTCTGTCTCAGCTTCATTCTCCATTGTCTCCTACCTGTTCCTATGGGACTCTCTTCCCTGGCCTCCCTGTCACCCATCGTGTACTCCAACAGCCAGAGTGATTCTTTTTTTTATAGTTTTATATATAATCCACTTTGTTTCTAAAGTGGCAAAGTTCTATATGATTTTATACAGAAACTAAACTGATCTAGAAGTTAATAACTAGAAAAGTGAAGGCCACAAACATTGCCCATAGCACTTAAGAAAATAAGATCTACAGTAAAAATGAGACTGGGACTCACCCTACAAAAAACACCGGTAAAACATCCTGTCACTCCTCCAGAGGGTGCTCTAGGACATTCAATGTGCTCCCTGATGTGATAATAGATTATGATAAAGCATTATGTTCCTGAAGAATGCATTATGCCAATCTTTTCTTTTTCATTAATCTTTTTAAAAATTATATTATGTTAGTCACCATACAGCACATCATTAGTTTTTGATATAGTGTTCCACGGTTCATTGCTTATAACATCCAGTGCTCCATGCTATCCCTGCCCTCCTTAATAACCACCTGGTGATGGGCATTACATCATTCTATTACCAAGTACAAGAGTCCCTGATGATCTATCCTAACAAGCCGTATTATGCTGTGCAGCAGCACAGGGACTGGGTTCCCATTAGCTACACTGCAGAAAGGCACTGCCACAATTCACACACATCAGTAAGCCTCTTTCTACCTAGATCCACATCTCCCACTGTAAGGAGACCTTAACCCCGATCATTTAACAACTTCATACACCTTCTTTATGTTTCTCATAAATAGATCAATGAGATCCAGCCTGTTGGTGCCAAAGTATGGAAATACAAGGAAGTCATAGGAATGACTTAAAAGTCTTCTTTTATTTTTTTTTAAGATTTTATTTATTTATTTGACAGAGACACAGCAAGAGAGGGAATACAAGCAGGGGGAGTGCGAGAGGGAGAGGCAGGCTTCCTGCTGAGCAGGGAGCCCAACACAGGGCTGGAAGCTGGGATCATGACCCGAGCCAAAGGCAGAGGCTCAACCCACTGAGCTACGCAGGCGCCCTTTAAAAGTCTTCTTAAAGTCTTAATTCTTAAAAGCCTATTCCTGAAAGTGACACCAATCATTTCTCCTCACATTCCATTGGTAAGAACAAATCACATGACCACACTTAGATGCAGGGGGCATGGGACTTTGGCAACATTTCCCAAGTGACAATTATATACTATGGAAGGGGAGGATGCATTTCAGGGGAAAGCTGGTCAGAGTCGCCACAGGTATGGCAGAAGGCTAAAAGATACAGAGAGCTACAGAAGAGTTGAGAGATGAGGAGCAGCTAAAAGAAAGTGTCACACATCTATTAGAGAAGGGCATAGACATCAGATGATATATAAGAGTCAACACTCTTCTTGTTTCACGAATAATAATCACCAAAAAGAAAGCACAACTCTTGTTATATATCCAAGCATTCAACAAGAAAAAGCATTTTTGTACCAAAGTAATTCAAAAGTCTAAATGCATTTTTCTTCAAGAGTCTAAATTTAAAAAGTAATTATGTGGCTAAGTAATCAAGACTCCATCCAGTCTGGGATTCCACAAAATGCCAAAGTATTGTACTAAAATGGTATGTTTTCTTTATATTTGCTATTACAATGCAAAAAACCATTGTTCCTTGTCCCAAAACAAAAAAAAAAAAGAACTTGAAAAGCATTCAACTTGCTTTTGCTGCTATTATGTAGTTTTAGAAATCTATCTTGTTTCTGACACGTACACCATTTTCTCCTCTGGGGATTTAGAAGAGCACATACTTTGCATCCACTCCACAATTACCTGTGCATATTTTCAGTAGCATGCAAGCTTCACAGGGAGCTTAGGGGAACTCTCTCCTAAAGCTTTGCTCTCTGGACCATGGCAGAAGTATAGGTATGCAAGTGGTTGCAGATCATGCTGTGCCCTGAGGTGAAGACCCATTAGTACGACTAGGAAAGATAAGTCACAGGTACAAAGAGTTTGGGATCTATCTGCCCAGACAGAGGAGTTATCAGAGGCTCCCTGAAGATTCCATTGTACTTCCCACTTGGGACTACCTCGATCCCTGAAATCCCTACTCATGTGACCTAGATGAAGGAACTGACCTTGCTAAGCTCTTGTTCTTAAGGTCTTTTATCTTCTAGTCTCTTCAAGTTCCTTAACCTGTCTGTCCTGCTCAATTCTTTATTCCTCATCTTATTTCATGGGAGAATAACTCTGTTAGGCCTCTAACAATAACAACAGGAGAGAAGAAAGGAATAAAAGGTAGCTGCATGGCATCAAGCAGTAGTGAGCAAATATTCTGTGGACACCAACCATGTGCAGATTGCTACTTAAGTTATCACACTTAAAACTTGTAACACTTTGAGTTTGATGTCATTGCCAGCAATTTTTAATTGAGGAAAGTGAGGCTCAGAGGTTTGGTATGACTTTTCCAGGGTCTCATTAATGCATCAGCAGTGCAAGCTGAATGAAATCCATTCTGCCTAACTCTACCTTCTGTAATCACACCCAGAAACATCTTTAGCTCCCTGATTTTGTTATTATAGAAAACTTCTTGAATTCATCAAGATGTGTACTCCCTTGACCCAAATAAATTCCATGCATTGATCAGACTTTTCCTTCTTCACTTTTCTTTATCAGTGTCCATTCCATGATTCATCACTTCAATTGCTTTCTTGACAACATCTTAAGAATCCAAACACTATTATTTTCTGCACCTATCTGTAAGGAAAAAATTCAACCCCAGATCCTTTTTTTTTTTTTTAAAGATTTTTTATTTATTCTTTTGAGAAAAACAGAACAAGTAAGAGCACAGCATGGGGGGAGGGGAATAGGGAGAGGGAGAAGCAATCTCGCACTAAGCAGGGAGCCCAGCATGGGGCTCCATCCTACAACCCTGGGATCATGACCCAAGCAGAAAGCAGACACTTAACCAACTGAGCCACTCAGGCACCCCAACCCTAGATCATTTTAAGTATTTGCTTTCTTCACCACCAAACAAACACAAATCCCAACCCTGATAAGAATGTTAGAGAAAATCACAAAGCTGTACAGATGCTGTACAGATTAACAATATCTGAATTTGTCACTTTCAATATTTACACAGCACTCAGCAGCAGCCATTTGACTGCCATTCAAGAGAAGGCTTGATGAAAGTAAAAGTAATATCTGGTTTTGCTCATTATTTCAAACCATTTTGAATGTAAACTCCATGATGTTGGGAACTGCCTGTGGTACATACTGCCAGCCCCTAAGACATGATATATGCTTAATAAGTATCTAATGAAGACATTAAATGAAAAAGAGCCTTAAGTGGTCAACAATAGTCTAGGATTTAAACAACCTTGCATTGGAAGTTACAATTAAGCAGAGACTTGAGAGAGAAGTAGGAGTTCGCTCAGGAGAGGAGATGGAAAGCATAGTATTAAAGGGAAATTGAAAGGCATTCCTAAGATCCCTCCTTCCTACTTTACACACAGTGTTCTAAATATTCTCTCTATTCAAAGCTCTTCTATTCTCTCCATCCCCGTTGTCACTCTTATGAACATACTCAGATTCAGTCTCTACCTTGCAACCAAATGCACTTCTGCTGTTGAAATAAGCAAGATGGTAGAATAGGAGGCTCCTGGATCAAGTCCTCCTCACAGAAATACAAATGAACAAATATCCACAAACAAGACGCCTTTTGAAAATCCCAGAACTTGGGAGTGTGGCTGAAGCATGTCCTTTGAAGCACAAAAAATAAGAAAATCTACTTTAGAAAGATAAGAGAAGTAAGTTCACTTCGACCATATCACCCCTCCCCAGGCCAACAGAATGCCACACCAAGAGTGATCTTCTGGGTCTATGATTTCTCCAGTGGAGAAAAGAGGACCAGAAGCAGACATTCAGCCTCTCCAGCATTTCGGGGTCACTCCCTGGAAGCCTACTTCTATCTTGGAGAATACTGGGACAATTGAAAGACTAGGTACTTGCTTGATCATGGTACACAGTCAGGGACCTTGCCCAACCACAAAGAATAGCTAGTGACTCCACTGAACCAGAGAGCAAAGCCATCATTCCCAACCAACCACAGAGCACAACGTGCAGCCCTGCCCAATTGCAGGCCTCAGCCAGTAGCCCCAGCCAACTATGAAGCACAGCCTGCAACTTCACTTAAAACATAAAGTGAAATTAACTTCACTTAACATAAAATCCAGCTAGAAGCATCATTTCACAAAGTACAAATTACAACTACAGAACCCAGCCAGTGGGTGGGAGCCCAGCCAGCAGCATTACCAAAGCTCACAGCACAAGCAGAAGCTCCATCCAACCAAAGACCCTATAGCAAGCCCCACCTGCCAGTGAAAGTATGAGCTAACCCATCCAGAACCCAGGGCTGAACTGAGTCTTGAAGGTCTTTCCATCCAAACTGAACCTGTATAGACTAAAAGAGATGACAGCTTCCTCAGATGCTTAGACACCAATACAAGGATACAAGATCACAAAGAATCAGGGAAACATGACACCCCTAAGAAAACTAAGATTCCAATGACTGATCCTTAAAAATAGAGATACGTGAACTGACTGACAAAGGATTCAGAATAATCCTCTTACAGAAGTTCAGTGAACTACAAGAAAACATAGACAACTAAACAAAACTAGGAAAACAATACTTAAAATAAGTTTTAAAAAATCACTTTAAAAAAATTCCTAGAGGCACCTGAGTTGTTCAGATGGTTAAGCGTCCAGCTCTTGATTTCAGCTCAGGCAATGATCTCTGGGTTGTGAGATCAAGTTCAGCATCAGACTCCCACACCGGATGTGGAACGTGCTTAAGATTCTCTCTCTCCCTCTCTCCCTTGTCACTCCCCACTCCAAAAAACCCCTAGAGCTGAAGTATTTCATGACTGACGAAAGGCACGATCCATGACTAAGTAATTGATAAAGAAAACTTCATTAAAATAAAAAACTTCTGCCCTGCAAAAGACAATGTCAGGAACATGAGAAAACAAGCCACAGATTGGGGAAAAATATTTCCAAAAGACACATCTGATAAAGAACTATTATCCAAAATATACAAAGAGTTATTAAAACTAAATAATAAAAAAATAAACGACTCAAGTAAAAAAATGGGCAAAGACTTTAGCAGACATTTCAACAAAGATACACAGATGACAAATAAGCATGTGAAAAATTGCTACACGTCGTCAGGGAAATTGAAGTTAAAACAACAGCGAGATATCATTACACACCTATTAGAATGGCCAAAATCCGAACACGGACAACACCAAATACTAATGAGGATGTGGAACAAAAGGAAACCTCATTCATTGCTGGTGGGGATGCAAAATGGCACAGCCAATTTGAAAGACAGCTTGGTGGTTTCTCACAAATTTAAACATACTCTTACTTATGATTCAGCAATTGTGCTTCCTCACAAAGGTAACCCCTACTTCCCCAAAGTTCAGTTATACCACTTAACTTGTACAAAAGACTTCTGATTGAATCATCAAACTAAAAAGCTCCTACTCAAAAAAGGAAACAATCAATGGAGTGAAAAGGCAATCTATGGAATAGGAGTAAATATTTGCGAACCACATAATTGGATAAGAACAGTATCCATTAATACTGTTTCTACTAGGGGCGCCTGGGTGGCTCAGTGGGTTAAGCCTCTGCCTTTGGCTTAGGTCATGGTCTCAGGGTCCTGGGATCAAGCCCCGCATCGGGCTCTCTGCTCAGCAGGGAGCCTACTTCCTCCTCTCTCTGCCTGCCTCTCTGCCTACTTGCAATCTCTCTCTGTCAAATAAACAAATAAAATCTTAAAAAAAAAAATACTGTTTCCACTAACCAAAAGAAATCTTTTTTTTTTAATAATTTTTTATTTTTTATAAACATATATTTTTATCCCCAGGGGTACAGGTCTGTGAATCACCAGGTTTACACACTTCACAGCACTCACCAAAGCACATACCCTCCCCAAGGTCCATAATCCCACCCCCTTCTCCCAAACCCCCTCCCCCCAGCAACCCTCAGTTTGTTTTGTGAGATTAAGAGTCACTTATGGCTTGTCTCCCTCCTGATCCCATCTTGTTTCATTTATTCTTCTCGTACCCACTTAAGCCCCCATGTTGCATCACCACTTCCTCATATCAGAGAGATCATATGATAGTTGTCTTTCTCCGCTTGACTTATTTCGCTAAGCATGATACGCTCTAGTTCCATCCATGTTGTCGCAAATGGCAAGATTTCATTTCTTTTTATGGCTGCATAGTATTCCATTGTGTATATATACCACATCTTCTTGATCCATTCATCTGTTGATGGACATCTAGGTTCTTTCCATAGTTTGGCTATTGTGGACATTGCTGCTATAAACATTCAGGTGCACGTGCCCCTTTGGATCACTACGTTTGTATCTTTAGGGTAAATACCCAGTAGTGCAATTGCCGGGTCATAGGGCAGTTCTATTTTCAACATTTTGAGGAACCTCCATGCTGTTTTCCAGAGTGGCTGCACCAGCTTGCATTCCCACCAACAGTGTAGGAGGGTTCCCCTTTCTCCGCATCCTCGCCAGCATCTGTCATTTCCTGACTTGTTGATTTTAGCCATTCTGACTGGTGTGAGGTGATATCGCATTGTGGTTTTGATTTGTATTTCCCTGATGCCGAGTGATATGGAGCACTTTTTCATGTGTCTGTTGGCCATCTGGATGTCTTCTTTGCAGAAATGTCTGTTCATGTCCTCTGCCCATTTCTTGATTGGATTATTTGTTCTTTGGGTGTTGAGTTTGCTAAGTTCTTTATAGATTCTGGACACTAGTCCTTTATCTGATATGTCGTTTGCAAATATCTTCTCCCATTCTGTCAGTTGTCTTTTGATTTTGTTAACTGTTTCCTTTGCTGTGCAAAAGCTTTTGATCTTGATGAAATCCCAATAGTTCATTTTTGCCCTTGCTTCCCTTGCCTTTGGCGTTGTTCCTAGGAAGATGTTGCTGCGGCTGAGTTCACTTTTTTGCCTTTTTTTGTAAAAGTAAGAATCCTCTTAAGATTTCTTTTGGTGCTTTGGTGATATAGAAATCGACAAAGCACCAAAAGAAATCTTAAGAGGATTCTTACTTTTACAAAAAAAGGCAAAAAAGTGAAAATAGCTTTCAGCATTTGTTTTGCAGCAAGCTGTTAGAGAGGCGGCATGCACCCTGAGCAACGATGGCAATGCTGCCAAGCCCCTTCTCCCACATCTACAGTCAGCCTCTCAGCATCTCAGCATCAAGCTGCCAGAGCTTTAAACTGGATCCATGAGCATCTGTGCTTTACCTCGATTTCTTCTGTGCATTAATTGACAAGACGTGTCTAAAGATCTCAGAAACGCCTAAGAAAAGTTACTTCTAAGGTCTGGGAAAACCCTCAAATTTTTCCATATAAATTAATGATAATTGGGGCGCCTGGGTGGCTCAGGGGCTTAAAGCCTCTGCCTTCGGCTCGGGTCATGTTCTCAAAGTCCTGGGATCAAGCCCCGCATTGAGCTCTCTGCTCAGCAGGGAGCCTACTTCCTCCTCTCTCTCTGCCTGCCTCTCTGCCTACTTGTGATCTCTGTCTGTGTCAAATAAATAAACAAAATCCTTAAAAAAAATTAATGATAACTATCTCTTCACTTTACACCGTTTCATCTCACAAAAGGCTTCATAGAAATGCTCCAGTTTTGGAGACTAGGGGAAAACTGTGTTTACCTAAAGGAGTTGAAAACTTATGCCCACACAAAACCTGCATGTGGAAGTTTAAAGCAGCTTTATTCATAATTGCCAAAATGTGGAAACAACCAAGATATACTTTAGAAGGTAAAGGGATAACAACTCTGATATATCCTGACAATGGAATATTATTCTGTGCCAAAAAGAAATGAGCTATTAAGCCATGAGCAGATACAGAGGAAACTTACATGCATATGACTCAGTGAAAGAAGCCAATTTCAGAAAGACACAAACTGCAAGATTACAACTGTATGACATTTGCTAAAAGGAAAAAACTATGGAAACAAAAAGATTAGTGCTGTAGGGATTGGGATGGGGGGACGGATGAGTAGGTGGAGCATAGTTAAGTATTTAAGACAGTAAAATTATTCTATGATACTAGAATGATGAATCCATGTCAATACATTTGCCTAAACTCATAGAAAATATAACACCAAGAATAAACCGTAATGTAAACTATGGACTTTTGGTGATTATTATATACTAACTGTAGCAAGTAAAGCACTCTGTCAGAGTTTGTTGATAATGGTGGAGACCATGCACATGCAGGGGCAGGGAGTATATGACAGATCTCTGGATCTCCCCACCCCCAATAATTTTGCAATGAACCTAACATTTAATTTAAAAAAATAAAGTCTTAGGGTCCCTGGATGTTTCAATTGGTTAAATATCCAGCTCTTGATTTCGGCTCAGGTCATGATCTACAGGTCAGGAGATCAAGCCCCACATCAGGCCCCATACTCAGCATGAGTCTGCTTGAGATTCTTTCTTCCTCTCTCACTGCCCCTTCTGCTCATCCTCTCTCTTTCTCAATCTCTCTCTCTAATGAATAAATGAATGAATGAATTTATAAATCTTTTAAAAAAAAAAAAGAAGGGGAAGAGTGGAGAGGAGCAAACAATTGCCAAAATATCAAACTAAAAAGCTCCTACTCAAGGAAACAACCAATAGAGTAAAAGGCAATCTATAGAATAGGAGTGAATATTTTTGAACCATGTATCTGATAGAAAATTAATATCCAAAATATTAAAGGAGCTCCTACAACTCAGTACCAAAAAAAAAAAAAAAATTAACCTGATTTTTAAAAATGGGTAAAAGACCTTAATAGAAATTTCTCCAAAAATATACAAATGGCCGAGAAGTATAAGAAAAGGGTGCTTGACAACACAATCATTAGAGAAACAAATGCAAATTAAAACCACAATGAGATTATCACCTTGTGCCTCTTAGGATGTCTATTATCAATAAAACAAAGTTAACAAGTATTGGCAAGGATATGCAAAAATTTGGAACCTTTGTACATTGTTGTTGGGAATGTGAATTGAGTCACTATAGAAAACAGTATGGAGATTCCTCAAAAAATTAAAAATAGAACTACCATAATTATCTACCAATCCTATTCCTGGGTATATATCTAACGGAAGTGAAATCACTGTCTCAAAGAGATATCTGTATTCATATTCACTGCATATTATTCACAATAGCCAATGCATGGAGTAATCTAAATGCCCATTGATGAATGAATGGCTAAGAAAATATGGTATTTATATACACTAGAATATCATTCCCTCTTAATAGTAAAGGAAATCCTTCCATTTGTGACAACATGGGTGAATCTGGAAGACATTATGCTAAGTGAAATAAGCCAGACATAGAACAGATGCTACCTGATCCTACTGAAATAAGGAATCCACATTAATCAATCACAAAAACAGAGTGTAAAATGGTGGTCACCAGGGACTGGAGGGAAGATGAAATGGGAGAAATTTTGGTCAGAGTGTACAAAGTTTCAGTTATGCAAACATAAGTACTGTATAGCACAATGAACATAGTTAACAATACTACAATGTACACTTAAAAATTTACTAAAACAGGGGCACCTGAGTAGCGCAGTGGGTTAAGCCTCTGCCTTTGGCTCAGGTCATGATCTCAGGGTCCTGGATGGAGCCCTACATCGTGCTTTCTGCTAGGCAGGGAGCCTACCTCCCCCACACCCCTACCTGCCTGTCTCTCCCTGTCAAATAAATAAATAAAATCTTTTTTAAAAAATTTACTAAAACAGTATTTATTATGTTTTTAGTGTTCTTATCACTAAATAAATTTAAAAATAGATTTTAGGGGCACCTGGATGGCTCAGTTGGAGGACTATGTGATTCGTGATCTCAGGATCTTGAGTTCATGCCCCGTAGTGGGTGTAGAGATTACTTAAATAAATAAAACTTTTTTAAAAATAAATAAAAAGTAATTTAAATTAATTTAAAATAATAAAAAATAGATTTTAAATGATAAAATACTAAATGTTCAAATGTAAAAATATAGATTTTAAATGTAAGAAGATTTTAAATAGATTTTAAATAACTTTTGGAGGTCATACATGGTTATGACATGATGTTGATTGTGGTGATGGTTTCATAGGTGTATACCTACCTATCTCCAAACTCATCAAATTGCATACATTAAGTTTATACACATTTTGTATGCCAATAATATCCCAATAAAATGTTTTTTTAAAAAAGCCATTTTCAGATAAAGGAAAACCAGCATACCTGCTCAAAAAAATATGCTGAAGAAATTTCTTCCCAAAAAAGGTGGTGGGTGGGAGGGTGAAACAGGGGGAACTGGAACTTCAACAATGAAGGAAGAGCAACAGAAATGGTAAATATTCTGGTAAATATAATAGACTAGTCTTTACTCTCTTAAGAGC
Organism: Mustela putorius furo; assembly: GCF_011764305.1. Taxonomy (NCBI): domain Eukaryota; kingdom Metazoa; phylum Chordata; class Mammalia; order Carnivora; family Mustelidae; genus Mustela; species Mustela putorius. The sequence continues at coordinate 1,141,655 of NW_025421464.1, read as the reverse complement.
TTTAAGATATGTATAGAGTAAAGATATGTATATGAGTAAAGACTAGTCTTTACTCTCTTAAGAGCTAATAGACTAGTCTTTACTCTCTTAAGAGCTTTAAGATATGTATAGCAACAGAGAACAATGACTATAATATGTCTCATGGGGCTTTTATTATACATAAATGTAACACATATGACAACCTAAAGAGGGTAGTATAATGGGACTTATATAGTGGTAAGAATACTACATTCCACTTGAAATGATAAAATATTAATTCTATGTAGATTATGAAAAGATAAGTTTATATATTGTAATCCCTGGAGAAATCACCAAAATACTCTATGGTCAAAAAAAAACTAAAAAATTTAAAGAGATACTAGAAACGTGTTCAAATAATCTAAAAGAAGGCAGGAAAGGTGAAATAGAGAGATTAAAAAAACAGAGAACAAACAGAAAACAAATACTAAAACAGTAGGCCAAAATCCAAATTTACTGATAATCATGGTAAAGGATTTAAAAACACAAATTAAAAAATAGATGGATTTTTTCACTAGATAATTAGTGACCCATAAAAGATCCAAGGCTTATTTTAGTATTTTTTAATTGTCATAAAGCAGACATGCTCCTTCCATAGTCACACTGAATCTACAGCTACATACAGAACAATTTCTGCAGGAGCCTGGGACTAGCTGAATAACTCCTACACATTGGACAAATGGACCTACACACTGAAGTAGGTAGGAGAAGCTCAGACACAATCTCCCTATAAATGCCGCCCGCCCCCCAGCATGGTAGGCATCTATTTTAACACACATCCTGGGGACTACTGAAATACTCTCCAGAGACTGGAGCTGGTGAGTGCCATATTTGTGTTATCCCTCTGCTTCTCTTCAGCTCGCCCATATCCCCCAGAAAAGAGCTTGTATAGCATCTGCCCCCCCAGTTTTTGCTGCTGCTGCCCAGCGGACACCTCTAGACTGCCTGCCTCTAGCTGCCAGCAGGACTTACACTTACAGATCCCACAGGACAAGAAGAGAGAAAGAATTCTTAACCTACTACCAACACCAAGGCAGAGAAGACAGGCAACAGACTGAGGTGCCCAGTCTCCCTGTGAAAGGGCTCTATTAGCTTCAGAGCTGCAGCTAAGAAGCAAGTATCTAATTAAACACACATCTAAGAACCAACAGTAATCCTCTCCAGAGACCTCAAGAGAAAGGCACTTATCTTTGCTCTCTCCCTCCGCCGCTATAGAATACCATTATTGCCAAGAGGGGAGTTTATACACATGAATTGTGCCTTGTTTTTACAACTGGTGCCCCAGTTTTTGTGGCTGCCACCCAGGGGACAATTCTTGATTGCCTGGCTCTGATGACCAGCAGGGCTTGTATCCATGGGCCCCATGGGATTGCAACAAATGGAGAGACAGTTCTTGGCTAGCTACCAACCCCACAGAGCACAATGCAGAGACAGCAAACTGAAACACATGCCCAGTCTTTCTGTGAAAGAAGCTTATTTCTTATCTTGGAACTTCTGGTTTAGAAAACATCTAGAGGTTTACTGAGGTGCTCTTTGGGGATAGGCTGGTGGCCTCGATCTTTTTACTTTGCCTCTGCCTCATTCTGGGTCACAAGTATCTCCAAGGGAGAAGCTTGTGTACTCACGGTGCACCCAGATTTTTGCAGCTGCCACACAGGGGACATCTCCTATCACCTGGCTCTGGCAGTCAGTGGGGCTTGTGCTCACAAGGCCTGCAGCACTGTTACAAAGGAAGAATTCTTAGCCTGTTACACCCTCTCTCCTAAAGGGCCCAGCATAGTGACAACAGACTGAAATGCATCCCCAGTCTTTCTGTGAAAAAGGCCTATTAGCTTCCTTCACAGCAATAGCCTGGAGATAGACTTCGAATTAAACACACATCTAGGGGGCAACAGCAATCCTCACCAGAGACAGGAAGACCAGCAGGTACCATCTTCATATTCTCCCTCTGACCTGCCCCAGGTTATCAGTGTCTCAAGGAGCTTGTGTATATACATCTGTGCCACAGATTTTATGTCTGCCACCCAGAGAACACATCTCTTGAGAGCCTGGCTCTGGTGGCTGGTGAGTCTTGTGTTCACAGGTTCAGTGAGATGGTAGCAAAAAAAAAAAAGAATAGCTTTCAAATGGCCAATCACCAGCCCAGTACAGAGGGAGCAGACAGGAATGCCCATCTCCCAGTCTTCTCCTAGAAAAAGTATACTCAGATATTTTAAAAGCTGCTGCTTGAGAATCAGGCTTCCAATCAGCCTGAACCTAAGTGCTAACTGAGATCCTTCCCTTTGGAACACTAACAGGTCTTGTCACACCTCAGCTATTGGTAGCCACTAAAAATAAAGTAACCTGCTTGGACAATCATGATGATTTGAGAGTCAAAGCAAGGGTAGGTTTGAAAAATAAGGATCATCTCTTACACGAGGCAAATCCTTCAAGACTGGGAGAGGTGGATGTTTTATCTAATGCAAAGAAACCAACACACAGAGTCAAGGAAAGTGAAGGAACAGAGGAATATGTTCCAAACAAAGGAAGAGCATAAAACTTCAGGAAAAAGATCTTAGTGAAACACAGATAAGTGATTTACCAGATAATGAGTTCAAAATAATGGTCATAAAGTTGCTCACCAAGCTCAGAAGAAGACTAGATAAACAAAGTGAGAATTCCACCAAAGAAATAAAAAATATTAAAAATCACAGAGTAAAAGTCACAGCGTTGAAGAATATAATAACTGAAAAATACAATAGAGGGTCTGACAACAGACTAGATGCAGTGAAAGAAAGGATCAGTGACCACAAAGGACAGCAGAAACTCACCCAATCAGAACAGCAAAAAGAAAAAAGAATGAAAAATAAAGAAGAAAGCTTAAGGGACTTATGAGATAATATCAGGCGGACCAACATTCACATTATAAGGGTGTCAGAGAAGATAAAGACAAAAGGACAGAAAATTTATTTGAAGAAATAATGACTGAATATTTCCCTAACCCTGGGAAGGAAACAGACATCCAGATCCAGGCAGCCCAGGGAGTTCCAAAATATATGAACCCACAGAGACCCACACCAGGCACATTATAATTAAAGTTTCAAAATGTAAAGACAAGAAGAGAATCTTAAAAGCAGCAGAAGAAAATAACTTGTTATCCACAAGGACTCACCATAAGACTATGAGCAGATTTTTTTAACAGAAACTACAAACCAGAGTAAAGAGGCACACACAACATTTGTAAGACACTGAAAGACAAACTGCCAGCTGAGACTACTCTACCTGGCAAAATTGTCCTTCAGATTTAATGGAAATATAGTTTTCTAGATAAGCAAAATCTAAAGGATTCATCACAAGTAGACCACCCTTACAAGAAATGCTAAAGGGACTTCTTTAAGCTGAAATGAAAGGGAACTAATTAGTAACAGGAAAACATGAAAGTATAAATTTCACTGGTAAAAGTAAATATATAGTAAAATTCAGAACAATGTAATGTAAAGGTGATGGGTCAATTACTTATAAAGCTATATGAAGGTTAAAAAAACAAAGGTAGTAAAGTAACATAACCATAATAATTTGTTAATGGATACACAAAATAAAAAATATAAATTGTGACATCAAAAAAAACAGATAGGAAGGGGAGAGAAATTGTAGAGTCTTAGAATGCATTTGAGGACACTTGGGTGGCTCAGTCATTAAGCATTGGCCTTCAGCCTTTGGCTCAGGTCATGATCCCAGGGTCCTGGGACTGAGCCTCACATCGGGCTCCCTACTCTGCAGGAAACATGCTTCTCCCTCCCCCACTCCCCCTGCTTGTGTTCCTGCTCTGTCTCTCTCTCTCTGCAAATTAATAAATAAAATCCTTTTTAAAAATGCTTTTTTGGGGGACGCCTGGGTGGCTCAGTTGGTTAAGCAGCTGCCTTCAGCTCAGGTCTTGATCCCAGCGTCCTGGGATTGAGTCCCACATCGGGCTCCTTGCTCTGCGGGGAGCCTGCTTCTCCCTCTGCCTCTGCCTGCCATTCTGTCTGCCTGTGCTCGCTCTCTCCCCCTCTCTCTCTCTGATAAATAAATAAAATCTTAAAAAAAAATGCTTTTGGGGGTGCCTGGGTGGCTCAGTGGGTTAAAGCCTCTGCCTTCAGCTCAGGTCACGATCTCAGGGTCCTGGGATCACGCCCCACATCAGGCTCTCGGCTCAGCAGGGAGCCTGCTTCCCCCCCTCTCTCTGCCTGCCTCTCTGCCTACTTGTGATCTCTCTCTCTCTGTCAACTAAATAAATAAAATCTTTTTAAAAAATGCTTTTGAATTTAAACTGTTATCAATTTAAATCGGCTGTTATCAGATATTTTATGTAAGCTTTCATGGTAACCATGAACTAAAAACCTTCAATAGATACACAAAAGATTAAGAGAAAGGAATCTAAGCATAACACTATAGAAAATCATCAAATCACAAAGGAAGAGAACAAAAGGAAAGGAATCAAGGAGTAACAAAGCATTCAGAAAACAATTAACATAAAGCGCATGTCTACTGTGCTCACTTCGGCAGCACATATACTAAAAAAGTGCATGCCTACCAATAATTACTTTAAATGTAAATGGACTTAATTCTCCAATCTAAAGACATAAAGTGGCTGAATGGATGCAACAATTAGACCCAACTAAATGCTACCTGCAATGGACTCAATTCAGATGTAAATAAACATACTGGTTGAAAATGAAGGGATGAAAAAGAATACTTCATACTAATGGAAACCAAAGGAAAACTGGAACAGCTACACTTAGAAAAAATACACTCGAAGGCTAAAACAGTAAGAGACAAAGAAAGTAACTATATAAGACGAAGGAGTGATCCAACAAGATGACATAACGTTTCTAAATGTCTATGCACCCAACATAGCGGCACCTAATAGATAAAGCAAATGCTAACAGACTTAAAAGGAGAAATTGCAATACAATAATAGTAGGAGACTAATAAGTCACCTTCATCAATGAATAGATAATCTATATTAAAGATCAATAAGGAAACATAAGGGTCAAACCAGACATTAGACCAGACAGATTTAACAGACATGTGCTGAACATTTCATCCAAAATCAACACACTATACATTCTTCTCAAACATATATAGAACATTCTCCAGGATAGATCATATGTTAGGCCACAAAATAAGTCTTAGTAAACTTAAGAAAACTGAAATTATATCAAACATCTTTTCTTTTTTTTAAGATTTTATCTATTTATTTATTTTTATTTTAGAGAAAGAGTAGAGAATGTAAGCAGAGAGAGAGGGAAAGAGAAACAAGTAGACATTCAGCAGAATGTAGAGCCTGACACAGGTCCAATCTTACACCCCAAGATCATGATCTGAGCTGAAATCAAGGGTCAGTCACTTAACGAACTCAGTCATCCCAGCTGAGACCCCCTCAAACATCTTTTCTGACTGTAATTGTATAGAAACTAGAAATTAATTACATGAAGAAAACTGGAAAATTCACAAGTAAATATAGCTTAACCAACATGCTACTGAAAAACCAATGGGCCAAGTAAGAAATAAAAAGAGAAATAAAAAAATGCCTTGAGACAAATGAAAAGGAAAATACAACATACCAAAACATATGGGATGCTGCAAAGCAGTCCTAAGAGGAAAAATCATAATGATACAAGATTATCTTAAGAAACAAGAAAAGATAGGGCACATGGGTGCCTCAGTGGGTTAACCCTCTGCCTTCAGCTCAAGTCATGATCTCAAGGTCCTGGGATAGAGCCCTGCATCGGGCTCTCTGCTCGGCAGGGAGCCTGCTTCCCGCCCCCCCTCTCTGCCTGCCTCTCTGCCTACTTGTGGTCTCTCTCTCTGTGTCAAATAAATAAATGAAATCTTAAAAAAAAAAAAGAAAGAAACAAGAAAAGTCTCAGATAAACAACCTAAGTTTACAATTCAGGGAAATAGAAAAGAAAATAACAAAGATTAGAGTAATTAAGAATTAGAGATTAGAGAAATAAGAATTAAAATAAGAATTAATTAGAGAAATAAGAATTTAAAAAATATAGAATAGATCAAAGAAATTAAGAGCTGTTTTTTGGAAAAGATAATTTGTTTATGGACAAATCTTCTCACCAAGAAAAAAAGAGATTTAAATAAAATCAGAAATGGAAGAGATGTTATAACTAAAACCAAAGAAATTAGTCTGACACCAAAAGCAAAGGCAATAAAAGCAAAAATAAATAAATGGGACTACATTAAACTAAAAAGCTTCTGCACAGCAAAGGAAACCATCAACAAAAGGAAAAAGCAATCTACCAAATGGGATAAAATACTTGAAAATCATATATCTGAGAGGATTTAATATCCAAAATATACAAAGAACTCATACAACTCAACAAAAACAAATGTGATTAACAAATGGGTAGAGAATCTGAATATATATTTTCCTAAAGAAGATGTACAAAGGGCCAGGAGGTTCATTAAAAGGTGCTCAATATCACTAATTATCAGGGAGATGCAAATCAAAATCACAATGAAATATCACCGCACACCTGTTAGAATGGCTATTATCAAAAAGACAAGAAATAACAAGTGTTGGTGAGGATATGGAAAAAACAAGGCCCTTGTGTACTTTTGGTGGGAATGCTAATCGAGGCAACTGCTATGGAAAATGGCATGGAGATTCTTCAAAAAATTACAAACAGATCTATCACATGATCCAAAAATTCCACTTCTGGGTACTCTTCTGAAAAAAAACAAAAACATTAACTCAAAAACATAGAGATTATGCTGAGTGAAATAAGTCAAACAGAGTGAGTCAATTATCATATGGTTTTTGCTTATGTGTGGAGCATAAGAAATAACACGGAGGACATGGGGAGATGGAGAGGAGAAGGGAGTTGGGGGAAATTGGAGGGGGAGACGAACCACGAGAGACTGTGGACTCTGAAAAGCAATCTGAGGGTTTTGGAGGGGCCGGGGATGGGAGGTTGGGTGAGCCTGGTGGTGGGTATTATGGAGGGTATGTATTGCATGGAGCCCTGGGTGTGGTGCATAAACAATGAATTCTGAAACACTGAAAATAAATTTTAAAAATAAATAAAATTTTTTTTAAAATGCATGCATCCCCAAATTTATTACACCATTATTTACGATAGCAAGATATAAAAGCAATGTTTAGTGTCCATTGATGAATGAAGGACGAAGAAAATATAATATATATAACAGAATACTATTTGGCCATTAGAAGGAAAACAGTGCCATCTGCAACAAAATGGATGGACACTGAGGATATGCTAAGTGAATTAAGTCAGACAAAGACAAAAACCACATGATCTCACTTATATGTAGCATCAAAATAAAAGATGAACTCACAGATACAGAGAACAGACTGGTGGTTGCCAAGGTACAGAGGAGGAGCGAGTGGGTAAAACAGGTAAAGATCGTCAAATGGTACAAATATCCAGTTACAAAATCATTAAGTCCAGGGGTATAATGCACTGCATGGTAACTATAGTTAATATTGCTGAATTTTATATTTGAAAGTTGCTAGAGAGTATTAAAAGTGTGGTGATGGGTGTTAACTAGACTTACAAACATAATCATTTCACAGTTTACACACATATCAAATCATTTGTTGTACACTTGAAACAAATATGTGTCAGTTATATCTCAATAAAAAAAGAAGTTAAAGTTATGCCAGGAGCTGCCTCCAACAAACTCATTCAGCATGCATGCACTGAGCTCTAATGTTGATCCAGTGCCCCTACTAAACAGTGGAGATTGCTTAGACAGAGACAATCTTCCAAAACTTGATGGTTATAGCAATTTCTATGCTTCTGACTCTCCCATGTTAAGTGCCTTGGGCATAATTAGCTGACAAATAGAAAAACAAATATATTATTCTTGCCATGCTCACTTATTGCACTCCTGGGTATTTACCCCAAAGATACAGATGTAGTGTAAAGAAGGGCCATCTGTACCCCAATGTTTATAGCAGCAATAGCCACGGTCACCAAACTGTGGAAAGAACCAAGATGCCCTTCAACGGACAAATGGATAAAGAAGATGTGGTCCATATACACTATGGAGTATTATGCCTCCATCAGAAAGGACGAATACCCAACTTTTGTAGCAACATGGACGGGACTGGAAGAGATTATGCTGAGTGAAATAAGTCAAGCAGGGAGAGTCAATTATCATATGGTTTCACTTATTTGTGGAGCATAACAAATAGCATGGAGGACATGGGGAGTTAGAGAGGAGAAGGGAGTTGGGGTAAATTGGAAGGGGAGGTGAACCATGAGAGACTATGGACTCTGAAAAACAATCTGAGGGGTTTGAAGGGGCAGGGGGTGGGAAGTCGGGGTACCAGGTGGTGGGTATTATAGAGGGCACGGATTGCATGGAGCACTGGGTGTGGTGAAAAAATAATGAATACTGTTATGCTGAAAATAAAAAATAAATTTAAAAAAAAAAGAAGGGATGCAAAAGGCTTACACTTTCTTTCACATCTTATATGTCTTATGTTTCCCCCAAGATCAAGAGCAGGGAATGTATTGCATAGAAGTAAGTGTTCAGGAAAGGCTGTTCTCAGACAGCATCAGTGAAAACACAACTGCTAGGAGCTTTGGCTGCACTTCACTGCTCATGGCCTAAGGCCATGAAGAGGCCAATAAAGGCTGGAGCTCAAGAACACCAACCCAGATCCAAGGCTTCCTCTCTGGCACCCAGCCATGAAGCTCCTTTTTCCTATCTTTGCCAGCCTCATGCTACAGTACCAGGTGAACACAGGTAATATGGAATCCTGAGTTTTTGAAGGGGTCGGTGTTAGGAAGCAGGGATGTGGCTGTCCATGACAATGGGAACCCAAGTAATGTTGAAAAGAGGAGATGCCCAAACTGATGGCTGAAGAGTTTAACTATTGCCTCAGTCATGCACCATCCCCCATGCATCCCATAAGCCCCAACCACCCTAGACTCTGTCTGATGGGGATACACAGGGAATTACAGAGAAAGCAGGATGTTTTCTGTGTATTCAGAAACTATCCAACATATAAAGGCTGCTTTCCTGCTGTCTATATCATTATCATCTGGGACTCAGCCAAATCTATCTCAATTCTGCTCTATTTCTAGTTTAAATCATCTTTTGAAGCAAACGTTCATATTAGTTTATACCTTGGTATAACAAGGAGGAAGTCCTTACCCTTGTGCTAAAAAAAATCTCCTCTAAGGATCCAGGAAATAGGTCTATGTTCTCCCTCACAACTTTTTCAGATTTTTACAGAGTTTCATCCTTCTTCTCAGGGTTTGTCTTCTTGGAAACCCCCAAATCACTCATCAGGGCATCTAGGAATACATTTTGGCAAAAGCCTGAAGCAGATGATTGGTCACTGTTTTTTTAGAAAGAATAGAGAAGCAAATTCTGAGAATTTGTTCAGAACAGAAGAATCACCCTGATATTTAGAATAACTGACAATGGGTCAGGGAAGGGAAAGTGAAAGAGTCAATATATTTCTAATGTTTTTATCTTGGGACCTTAAGAGAAGAGCAGTAACATAAGCAAGTATGGCTGTGTCATCTTGGGTAAAGTCTCTTAGCCACTTTGAGCCCCTAATTCCACATGGGTGTAGCAGTTTAATCAATGTAGCTGCTTGAAATATAAGAATTTTACTATTTTGTCTCTGGAGAGAAATGAAATTAAAATGTATGTGAATATTAGGTCCTATATAAGCTTCTAGCTATTCACGGGAAATCAGTTGTTAAGATTACAGAGTGAGGGAGAACTTTCTTGATTCAGAAAAAAAGGCGAGGCATTGGGATGAAAAAAATTCAGCAGATGCACATGAAGTACTAAAAATGAGCAGAGAATCTGGAGCTGTAGATAACCATGTGGGAGTTACCTTGATAGAGATGAGGCTAAGGCTGTGATGATAAATAAGGCCTCTGAGGAACAGAATGTCCAGAGAGACTACAAAAGATAGAACACCATGCCCCAGGAACCACAGGTCAAGCGGTTGTCAAGGAGAGTGAAGTCATGGACCACTACGTTTGGCAAGAAGTCAGCACTGCTGAAAATCCTACTGATCCCTTTTGAAAGTCTTCCTTGGATTAGTTTTATGACAGGCTTTGTTCTTGTTGGTATTTTCTAGGATCATGAAGAGAGATAGTGATGCTCTGTAAGTGTCTAAGGGTCTAAGCTGTAGGTCTAAAATCTTATCCTGAAGAAAAAAAAAGTGTTCCTTTTCTCCTTTCCTCTATGTGCTCTAGATTTTTAAAGTTACTCAATGAGGGGGACTAGAGAGATTTATTTTGGGTTTTAGGGGTGTACAGATCCACCCCTTTGGATTTTAGGGGTATGCAGAGACTTTCTTGGCCATCCAGGTGCTTCCATCAACATCCCTAAACACTGCACTTATCATTAATAAACATCCTCTTATTCTATGCCTCACCCTTCAGCAGTCTTAACATCATATATAGTTAGTAACCTTAGCCCAATGGTTTTCTCTTTTCTTTGTGCAGAGTACTTTGGCTTGAGAAGATGTTTAATGGGTTTTGGAAGATGCAAAGACCACTGTGGTGTGGATGAAAAAGAGATACAGAAATGCAAGAAGAAAAAATGTTGTATTGGACCAAAAGTGGTTCAAATGATAAAAAACTACATGCAAAATGAAATGTCCCACACACTTGGAGAGAGCTACCAAGAACACCTACAAACTACCAAGAATTCTGATGCTGAGATACAAACAAAAAATAAGATTTTACCTCTTTTCCCCCAAATCATGAGCATCAACCATTTTGCCAACATCAACACCCTCATCATTCCAAACACCACCAATGTAAACTCTGCCATCACCAGCCCTGTATTCTCAGGAAAGATTTCATATACTGCTATTTCTACCAAGAGAGACACCAAAGAAAGCAGAAACTTAGCTGCTGACTTCCCACCACCAGCACCACCACCCTTAGACACTACCAACGACATGACTGGAGCTGGAGGAAGCAGATGAGCAGGGATGTGGGCCTTTCCCTTAAAACACCAAGTTCTTCTCTTCTTTGCTAGCTGTAACATGAAACACAGATCTGTTTCCTCTGTCATCAGTCATTCAATAAATACTATTTAAGCACTTATAGTTTATATAATGTTATCATTCTTACAGAAACATCACAGAGGAGGTGGAACTGGAGAGGAATGGAACTTTAGTTTGCATGTCCAAGAAAAAGCAAGCACCAGGAATGGTGAGGGTAGCATTGAATTTGGCTCATGGATAGCTCAGATTAGGGCTCTAACAAGGGTTTATGGTTCTCATAAGATGTGCTTTCCTTGTGGTAACAGGGGGAAAAAAAAAAGAGAGAGAGACATTATTTTTTTCACAGATTTTGTAGAAAAGTCCAAATACAAAAACAGAATGTGGGGGGTTAAGGGGGGGCAAGTCTACCTTCCCCACTAACCCAAGAGCTTAACCTAGTTCATGGAGCCACTTAAGGTAAAAATACAGGGGAAAAGTGGAAGGGAAGAGCAATAAAGGAGAAGCATACGATTTCTATCTCCAGCCCAAAGCACTTCCCAAGGCACAACAGGCAATAGGCAAAGTGGTGCTTCCAAAAGATACATAATGCAGACCACAGATGCAAATCATATAGGTCATTTTGAATTTTATAATAGCTACATTTAAAAAAGTAAAACTAGATCAAACAAATATTAATAATAAATTTTATTTGATGCAATAAATCTAAAATATTATCATTTCAACATATAATCAATATAAAAAATATTTGAGTTTTTTGCATTCTGTTTTTGCACTAAGTTTTTGCAATCTCACATGTATATTATAGCACATTTCAATTCATACTGGCCACAGTTCAAGTGCTCAATAGTCCCATGTAGCCAGTGGCGACTATACTGGACAGCATCAAGTTAGAGACTTTCAAGCATCTACTGAACTGTTAGGTGAAGGAGATGATGCTAATCAAAAGCCAGCCATGTTTCTAAGGGCTGTGGTATAGAATGTATCCATATATGAGCATCTGTTAATCATTCACAAAACAGAAATGTAAACATGGCATTATATCCCAGAATCTACTTTCTTCTATCCCACATCACACTTCTCTTATTGCCCAAATTAAAACAGCATAGACCCCTATTCCACTTTTTGAGCATGTTCCTCTCTACTACCCACTACCTCCCTCAATTTAGAGACTACCTTTTCTTAACCTACTGATTCTTTACTACACTGTCACTCTAACCAAGGCAAAGATTTTCCCACAATCTTTTTAAAATATGTTCCTGCAGACATTTCTCCAAAGAAGACACACACAAATGGCCAACAGACACATGAAAAATGCTCCACATCACTCAGCATCAGGGAAATACAAATCAAAACCACAGTGAGATACCACCTCACACCAGTCAGAATAGCTAAAATTAACAAGTCAGGAAATGACAGATGTTGGCAAGGATCTTTTGGTGGGAATGCAAACTGGTGCAACCACTCTGGAAAACTGCATGGAGGTTCCTCAAAAGTTGAAAATAGAGCTACCCTACAACCCAGAAATTGCACTACTGAGTATTTACCCTAAAGATACAAATGTAATGATCTGAATGGGCACCTGCACCACAATGTTTATAGCAGCAATGTCCACAATAGCCAAACTATGGAAAGAGTCTAGCTTTATATCAACAGATGAATGGATAAAGATGATGTTACACACACACACACACACACACACACACACACACACACACACTGGAATATTACTTGGCCATCAAAAAGAACAAAATCTTGCCATTTGCAATGCTGTCGATGGAACCAGAGGGTATCACACCAAGCAAAGTCAGAGAAAGACAAATACCATAAGATTTCACTCATATGTGGAACTTAGGAAACAAAACAGATGAACATAGAGTAAGGGAAAGAAGAATAAAATAAGATGGAAACAGAGAGGGAGAAAAACCACAAGAGACTCTTTAGGAAATAAACAGGGTTGCTAGAGAAGAGGTGGGTGGGGTAAAAAGCAACTAGGTGATGAGCATTGAGGAAGACACTTGATGGAATGAGCACTGGGTGTTTTACACAACTGACAAATCTCTAAATTCTACGTCTGAAACTAATAATACAGTATATGTTAATTATATTGAATTTAAATGAAAAAAATGTTTAAATAAATACAAAATAAGGGGCACCTGGATGGCTTAGTCTTTACGCATCTGCCTTCAGCTCAAGTCATGATAAGCCCTGTATCAGGCTCCCTGCTCCGTGAGATGCCTGCTTATACCTCTCCCACTCCCCCTGCTTGTATTCCCTCTATCCCAGTCTCTCTCTGTCAAATAAATAAAATCTTTAAAGATGATAGATAGATAGATAGATAGATAGATAGAATAATAAAAAGTAAAAATAAAACATGTTCCTGGAAGTTTTTGTATAACACAAAAGAGTTGCCATATGAAGAATAATTTCAACTCTTGCTAAACATGTGTTCCCCTGAAGAAGCCCAAATATCTTACAGACATGAGATTCCCTCCCTGCTACACTACTTGCCAAACTCTTGAATATCCAGCTTACCTTCCAACAGCTGGGAGTGCCCTCTTCGTTGTCTACCCTCTGAAAGAAAAGAAATTTCTTTCCTGTCTAAATGTAAGGCCTTCTTCTGAGTCCTATCATGGAACTTACCCTTCTTCTCAGGATGAGTAATACTGGGGAATATCCTTCTCAGCTACAAGCTAAGAAGGAAACCACAGCAGAAATCAAGTCTGCCAATACCATGATCTTAAACTCCAGTTTCCAGAACTGTGAGAAAGTGAGAAATACATGTGAGAATGTGAGAAAATACATTTCTGTTGTTGAAGCCACCCAAACTGTGGTATTTTGTTATAGCAGCCCAAGCAGACTGATACAGCCCATAAAAGAGATGATACACTTTTCCTCCTCCTTTCTGAGCTCTAAGTAAAAAGACATAGGAACCACAGGTGTCTCTGAGAATACCCTGAGCTTTTGTTCTGGGTTTATCAGTCACCAACTTTGGACAAGGCTAAACAACCTTACTAGGATTTTTATACTCAAACCCAAGATATTAGTTTATTAAAATGGTGGTCAGATGTGACTGTTAATTATGAGAATAAAACTCACAGAACACAGAGGAAGGCAACAAGCATAGAACGATTACTTAATTGTTGTCAAATAATTTGGATTTTTGCACAAACACTGGGTTTGAGTTTACTAATAATTTGAGTTGACTAATAAATCAAATATTGCTATGCAGGGGAGGCAAGTCTGTTTGTGCTCAGTGTCCCTGTACATACTTTGCAAGCCATGAGTCTGACTTCTAATTCCAGCATAGTAGTTGAGTGGATCACAGCAGTTACCATTGCTGCTGGAACAGCTGCAATTGGTTATCTAGCTTACAAAAGATTTTGTGTTACAGATCATTGCAGCAAATCAATGGTAAGCCTTCACATCCAGAAAGACAGTCCCAAGACAGTACATGCTTTTGACAAGGAGGATTTGGGAGATAAAGCTGTACATTGCTATTACTAAAGTTCTGAAAAGCTTCTGTGATAGGGCCCACACAAAACATAACAGAGGCTGGAAACAACACAAGACCTCTCTAATCATCAGGAAAAAAAGAAACTGAAACAGATTTGATGTTGCAAACTGACTTGTCATGCTATTCCTGAATGCTTAATTAACATGACCACCACTACTGTCTAAGTCAACTTCCCTGTATTCTTTGAAAACTGCAACTTTCTGTGCAAAAGCTTTTGATCTTGATGAAATCCCAGTTGTTCATTTTTTCCCTTGCTTCCCTCGCCTTTTGCGTTGTTCCTAGGAAGATGTTGCTGCGGCAGAGGTCGAAGAGGTTGCTGCCCGTGTTCTCCTTAAGGATTTTGATGGATTCCTTTCGTACATTGAGGTCCTTCATCCATTTTGAGTCTATTTTTGTGTGTGGTGTAAGGAAATGGTCCAATTTCATTTTTCTGCATGTGGCTGTCCAATTTTCCCAGCACCATTTATTGAAAAGGCTGTCTTTTTTCCATTGGACATTCTTTCCTGCTTTGTCGAAGATTAGTTTTGCACAGCAAAGGAAACAGTTAACAAAATCAAAAGACAACTGACAGAATGGGAAAAGATATTTGCAAACGACATATCAGATAAAGGACTAGTGTCCAGAATCTATAAAGAACTTAGCAAACTCAACACCCAAAGAACAAATAATCCAATCAAGAAATGGGCAGAAGACATGAACAGACATTTCTGCAAAGAAGACATCCAGATGGCGAACAGACACATGAAAAAGTGCTCCATATCACTCGGCATCAGGGAAATACAAATCAAAACCACAATGAGATATCACCTCACACCAGTCAGAATGGCTAAAATCAACAAGTCAGGAAATGACAGATGCTGGCGAGGATGCGGAGAAAGGGGAACCCTCCTACACTGTTGGTGGGAATGCAAGCTGGTGCAGCCACTCTGGAAAACAGCATGGAGGTTCCTCAAAATGTTGAAAATAGAACTGCCCTATGACCCAGCAATTGCACTATTGGGTATTTACCCTAAAGATACAAATGTAGTGATCCAAAGGGACACATGCACCCGAATGTTTATAGCAGCAATGTCCACAATAGCCAAACTATGGAAAGAACCTAGATGTCCATCAACAGATGAATGGATCAAGAAGATGTGGTATATATACACAATGGAATACTATGCAGCCATCAAAAGAAATGAAATCTTGCCATTTGCAACAACATGGATGGAACTAGAGCGTATCATGCTTAGCGAAATAAGTCAAGCAGAGAAAGACAACTATCATATGATCTCCCTGATATGAGGAAGTGGTGATGCAACATGGAGGCTTAAGTGGGTAGAAGAAGAATAAATGAAACAAGATGGGATTGGGAGGGAGACAAACCATAAGTGACTTTTAATCTCACAAAACAAACTGAGGGTTGCCGGGGGGAGGGGGTTTGGGAGAAGGGGGTGGGATTATGGACATTGGGGAGGGTATGTGATTTGGTGAGTGCTGTGAAGTGTGTAAACCTGGTGATTCACAGACCTGTACCCCTGGGGATAAAAATATATGTTTATAAAAAATAAAAAATTAAAAAAAAAAAAAAAAAAAAAACTGCAACTTTCACATCACAGCATTTGCCTTATGTAAAACATTGTGGTACATATTTGCTTTTTCACAAAAGTAAGGAAAAAGACAGAATAGAGAGCCCTGAAATGGACCTGCAAATCTATGGTCAACTAATCTTCGACAAAGCAGGAAATAACATCCAATGGAAAAAAGACAGTCTCTTCAACAAATTGTGTTGGGAAAATCAGACCGCCACATGCAGAAGAATGAAACTGGACCATATCCTTAAACCACACACAAAAATAGACTCAAAATGGATGAAAGACCCCAACGTGGGACAGGAATCCATCAAAAATTATGAGGAGAACACAGGCAGATACCTCTTCAACCTCTGCCACAGCAACTTCTTCCTAGAAACATCGCCAAAGGCAAAAGAAGCAAGGGCAAAAATGAATGACTGGGACTTCATCAAGATCAAAAGCTTTTGCACAGAAAAGGAAACAGTCAACAAAACCAAAAGACAACCAACAGAATGGAAGAAAATATTTGCAAACAACATATCAGATAAAGGGCTAGTATCCAAAATCTATAAAGAAATTATCAAACTCAACACCCAAAGAACAAATAATCCAATCAAGAAATGGGCAGAAGATGGGGCACCTGGATGGCTCAGTTCTTAAGCATCTGCCTTCAGCTCAGGTCATGATCCCAGGGTCCTGGGATTGAGCCCTATATCGGGCTTCCTGCTCAGCAGGAATTTTTCTTCTTCCTCTCCCACTCCCCCTGCCTGTTTTCCTCTCTCATTGTGTGTCTCTCTCTCAAATAAATAAAAATCTTAAAAAAAAAAAAAAAAAGAATGGGCAGAAGACATGAACAGACATTTCTGCAAAGACATCCAAATGGCCCACAGACACATGAAAAAGTGCTCCACTCTTAATCTCACAAAACAAACAGAGGGTTGCTGGGGTGGAGGAGAGGGTCGTTGAGTTATGGACATTGGGGAAGGTATGTGCTATGGTGAGTGCTGTGAAGTATGTAAATCTGGCGATTCATAGACTTGTACCCCTGGGGCTAATAATACATAATATGTTAATAAAAAATTTTTTAAAAAATAAAAAAATAAAATTTTAAGGGGCACCTGGGTAGCTCAGTAGGTTATGCATCCAACTCTTGATTTCAGCTCAGGTCATGATCAGGGTTATGAGACTGAACTCCACAACAGGCTCCACACTCAGCAGGGAATCTGCTTGAGATTCTCTCTCTCACTTTGTCCCTCTCAGCTAGTGCATGCACACACACTCTCTCTCTAATAAATAAATCTTTTTTAAAAATAAATAAAAACAAAATCTTAAAAATATGTATATTTATGTTGAAATCCTACCCCCAATGTTACTGTAGTTGGAGGTGGGCCTTTGAGAATGTGATTAGTAACCCTACAAAAGAGACCTCAGAGAGCTCAGTCACCCCTTCCACCATCTGAAGACACAGTGAAAAGACAGCCATCTATAAACCAGAAAGCAAGCCCTCAGCAGACACTGAACTTGTCAGAGCCCTGATCTTGGACTTCCCAGCCTCCAGAAATGAGAAATAAATGTCTGTTATTTATATCACCTGTTATATGTTATTCCATTATAGTGGCCCAAAGAGACTAAGACACCTGGTCAATTATCCCAGGATTTCCAGGTACAAAATAAAGAACTGAGTGATCAGAAGGCTAATAGAGTGCCTAAAGAAAAGTGGCCTAAAGACAAGAATGGCTACTTCGACTCAGCCAGGACTATCTGAAAGATTATCTCCCTAGAGATAACATGCCTGCTAACAGACCTCAAAAAGATGCATTCCTCAGATGATAGAATGAGAAGATCACGAAATTGCAGTCCCAAATGAAACAACTGATTCAGATAAAAATCATGAACAGATACTTTAAAAATTAGCTGAAATGTTGATGGAGAACTAGGTATTTGCTTGGTGTCAAAATATTACCCCACAGATTATTAGCCAGTGACAGAAGGAGAGATGTAACTTTAGAAGGTAGAGATTCAGCAGCACCACCTTAATCCAGTGTCCAGACTTAACACGACAATTCCTGGCATATTCTTAAAATGTGTGCCCCCTAATGCGGTATGATACAAAGCACACAGAAACACCATGAAATATTACTGTCAAAAATGTTTGACCTAAAGTGAAGGAACTCTTTGCATTTAACTGCAAGTATATAGAAAATTCAGAGAAAAAAAGAACAAATTAAACAAACTCACAAGAAAATAATCAGATGAATTAAGAATCAAGTTTTCTACAAGAAAACTGTCTCAGCTCTTGAAGAGACAATGATGGGGGTCAGGGGAGGACTACTCGAGATTAAAAAGGAATGAAGAGCCATAACAATGAAATACAATGCATTGTCCTTAATTGGATCGTGGTTTGAAAAGGGAACAAAAATTATCAAAGACAATTGGGGACAATTACGGACAACTGAATATGTTGTCAGGATGTCATGTCCCCCACTAGCCCCGGGACTCCCATTTGTCCATGCTTCCTCTACAGATCTTGCCCTACTGCTTGGCTCATCCTTCTCCCGCTACCTCATAAAAAAGGATTCCTGATTTGCATCCTCTGGCTGAAGCTTCACCTTACAACATTACTGTGATTGCCTCAGTCATGGCCTCGATGTAATTCCTCCAGTCAAGGTGCCAGCCTCTCAAACACACAACCCTTAGGAGTCAGAAGGACATGAAAGTGAATTTTATTTCTGCTACTTACTCATAGTAAGACCTCTACTAACAAACTTAGAATTCCCATTGCCTCCAGTTTCTTATCTGCAAAATGGGGAGAATATTCCTTGCCTAGAATAATTCCTAAAAATACTAAATGATATCACTTATATAACACCCCTTGGACACTCTGTAGCCCACAGTTATACTCAATAGAAATGGGTTCTTTTCTTTCCATGTCATAAATCAGGGCAGGCCTGTGTTCATCCTTTATTTCTGGTCTTTCATTCATTCATTTGAGAACTATTTAATGAGGACCCAGTATGTAGGGATGGAGTAAGAGTTAAATTCTTGGGGCTCCAAAGTAAGCAAGATAAATAGAGCCTTGTTCTGATGCAGATTACATTCTAAAGGCAGAAGACAGACATAAAAATTAAATTAATACAGGTGCCTATCTCAATTGGTAGGCATGCGACTCTTGATCTCAAGCTTGTGAGTTTAAAACCCACATGAGTGTGGAGAGTACATAAAATTAAACTTTCAAAAAGATTAATATATTATGACACAAAACAAACATGTCTTTTAATTGGTCCCATATA
The DNA here is from genome assembly GCF_011764305.1 of Mustela putorius furo. Classification (NCBI taxonomy): domain Eukaryota; kingdom Metazoa; phylum Chordata; class Mammalia; order Carnivora; family Mustelidae; genus Mustela; species Mustela putorius. The sequence goes on along the minus strand of NW_025421464.1, from coordinate 1,122,287 downwards.
TTTGGTTTACTACAGACTCAAGGTCACATGGGTTGCTATAAGATAATGTACAACACCATGTAAGGCAGTGCTTAGAATTTCCTTCCATCCCTGGGTCTCTGAATCCTTGCTCACTTGGACAAGAATTTATTTGCATGAGAGAGCTGTTCTCTTCCATTAATTCTCAGTTCTTGGTTAATTAATTCTCTACTGGAGTGTATCTGACCCTCCAGCAATGGCCATCCTACCATCCCAATTTGCATGAAGAAGTAGCAGCTTCAGGCCCCATGCCAGACTCATATAGCTTCTGTCTTTCCCTCATGGTTGAGTGTGCCCTTCCTTACACCAAGCTGGCTAACAGTCAACATGAGAAAAATACCATTTCTACCCTTCAGGAACCCTCAGTCCAAGGATGGAAGAAGTCTCGTCTCTTGAGAAGTATCCAGGGAGCTATAAAGGACCACACCACATGGAGTTCACAGGTGACTGCTCCAGATACCAAAAGAAACCAACACCTCCAACAACCATGGATCTCCTGAGCTATAAAGAGAAATACATTCTTAAGTGAGAATCTAAATGCATGAGTCCAGCCTCTTTGAGCACTGCTCCCTCAAAAAACTTCCTTTCCTAATCTAGGCTACCCATCTGGACATGACCCCAGGAAACTCAGTTAAGGTAAGAAAAACACCCCAATAAGAAAAAGCTTGGGAGACAGGGGAGCACACAAACCATGAGTCCCTTGGGATCTAACTATCCATAGAAAGAACAGGGCCCAAGAGAAATCTATGATCAGAAATGTTTCTTTTCAGGACAGTTCCATGGGTCTAAAGCCAAAAACTGTGTCTGATGAAGCACCCAAAGTTGTCATTAGCCCTCCAAAGTCAGCATCATCTGTAGCACCCTGCACTGTCCCCACGGGTCTCACCAGACTCCACTTGACTTTCACACGTAACAACTTTCTCCAGTAAGCAGTAGTTTTCTTCTCTGCAGATGAGCTCTCTAAGTAAACTCCTGTTCTGGGAAGGGGTGCAACTTTGACTTTGTTTAGCTTTATGTTGTTTTAATATGGGAAGAGGGAGAGTAATTTGTTGAGGGTTCTTAAAGGACTTCCTCTGAGCTCTGAAAGGGCTGCCTGGTGACAGAGACTTGGGTTTGTCCTACAGATCAGTGGTCTGTGACATCATCAACTTTGGGACTTCTCAAACTAGAGTGATAACCCCTCAATCTTTCCCTCTCTAGATAACTTTTATATATGTCCACATGGGTGATTTTTAATGATCCGAGAAAGACTGAAGAAATAAACTAAAAAGAAAAGACAGGGCAAGACACATTTTAGGGGGCAAATTACATTAGGAATTATTTTGTAGGGGAGAGGGAGAGAAACATGTACACTGTGGTTTTAGTTGCCAACCAAGTGATCTTTATGAGATTTAGGGGGCTACATTCTCTTCCTACTGTGCTAAGAATGTCTTGATGACTGTCATTTTTTAAAAAGTTTGTTTTTAGGGACACCTGGGTGGCTTATTCTGTTAAGCATCTGCCTTTGGCTCAGGTCATGATCCCAGGGTCCAGAGGTCTCCCTCTGCCTGCTACTTCACCTGTTCGTACACTCTGTCAAATAAACAAATTTTTTAAAAAATCTTTGAACAATAAGCTTCATTTTTATTTATTTTTTGTTTTTTTTGTTTTTTTTTAATATAATTTTTTATTTTTTATAAACATGTATTTTTATCCCCAGTGGTACAGGTCTGTGAATCACCAGGTTTACACACTTCACAGCACTCACCAAAGCACATACCCTCCCCAATGTCCATAATACCACCCCCTTCTCCCAAACCCCCTCCCCCCAGCAACCCTCAGTTTGTTTTGTGAGATTAAGAGTCACTTATGGTTTCTCTCCCTCCCAATCCCATCTTCCTTCATTTATTCTTCTCGTACCCACTTAAGCCCCCATGTTGCAACACCACTTCCTCATATCAGGGAGATCATATGATAGCTGTCTTTCTCTGCCTGACTTATTTCGCTAAGCATGATACGCTCTAGTTCCATCCATGTTGTTGCAAATGGCAAGATTTCATTTCTTTTGATGGCTGCATAGTATTCCATTGTGTATATATACCACATCTTCTTGATCCATTCATCTGTTGATGGACATCTAGGTTCTTTCCATAGTTTGGCTATTGTGGACATTGCGGCTATAAACATTCGAGTACACGTGCCCCTTTGGATCACTACGTTTGTATCTTTAGGGTAAATACCCAATAGTGCAATTGCTGGGTCATAGGGCAGTTCTATTTTCAACATTTTGAGGAACCTCCATGCTGTTTTCCAGAGTGGCTGCACCAGCTTGCATTCCCACCAACAGTGTAGGAGGGTTCCCCTTTCTCCGCATCCTCGCCAGCATCTGTCATTTCCTGACTTGTTGATTTTAGCCATTCTGACTGGTGTGAGATGATATCGCATTGTGGTTTTGATTTGTATTTCCCTGATGCCGAGTGATATGGAGCACTTTTTCATGTGTCTGTTGGCCAACTGGATGTCTTCTTTGCAGAAATGTCTGTTCATGTCCTCTGCCCATTTCTTGATTGGATTATTTGTTCTTTGGGTGTTGAGTTTGCTAAGCTCTTTATAGATTCTAGACACTAGTCCTTTATCTGATATGTCGTTTGCAAATATCTTCTCCCATTCTGTCAGTTGTCTTTTGATTTTGTTCACTGTTTCCTTTGCTGTGCAAAAGCTTTTGATCTTGATGAGATCCCAATAGTTCATTTTTGCCCTTGCTTCCCTTGCCTTTGGCGTTGTTCCTAGGAAGATGTTGCCGCGGCTGAGGTCGAAGAGGTTGCTGCCTGTGTTCTCCTCAAGGATTTTGATGGATTCCCTTCGCACATTGAGGTCCTTCATCCATTTTGAGTCTATTTTCGTGTGTGGTGTAAGGAAATGGTCCAATTTCATTTTTCTGCATGTGGCTGTCCAATTTTCCCAGCACCATTTATTGAAGAGGCTGTATTTTTTCCATTGGACATTCTTTCCTGCTTTGTCGAAGATTAGTTGACCATAGAGTTGAGAGTCTATTTCTGGGCTCTCTATTCTGTTCCATTGATCTATGGGTCTGTTTTTGTGCCAGTACCATGCTGTCTTGATGATGACAGCTTTGTGATAGAGCTTGAAGTCCGGGATTGTGATGCCACCAACGTTGGCTTTCTTTTTCAATATCCCTTTAGCTATTCAAGGTCTTTTCTGGTTCCATATAAATTTTAGAATTATTTGTTCCATTTCTTTGAAAAAGATGGATGGTACTTTGATAGGAATTGCATTAAATGTGTAGATTGCTTTAGGTAGCATAGACATTTTCACAATATTTATTCTTCCAATCCAGGAGCATGGAACATTTTTCCATTTCTTTGTGTCTTCCTCAATTTCTTTCATGAGTACTTTATAGTTTTCTGAGTATAGATTCTGTGTCTCTTTGGTTAGGTTTATTCCTAGGTATCTTATGGTTTTGGGTGCAATTGTAAATGGGATTGACTCCTTAATTTCCCTTTCTTCTGTCTTGCTGTTGGTGTAGAGAAATGCAACTGATTTCTGTGCATTGATTTTATATCCTGACACTTTACTGAATTCCTGTATAAGTTCTAGCAGTTTTGGAGTGGAGTCTTTTGGGTTTTCCACATATAGTATCATATCATCAGCGAAGAGTGATAATTTGACTTCTTCTGCCGATTTGGATGCCTTTAATTTCCTTTTGTTGTCTGATTGCTGAGGCTAGGACCTCTAGTACGATGTTGAATAGCAGTGGTGATAATGGACATCCCTGCCGTGTTCCTGACCTTAGCGGAAAAGCTTTCAGTTTTTCTCCATTGAGAATGATATTTGCGGTGGGTTTTTGATAGATGGCTTTGATGATATTGAGGTATGTGCCCTCTATCCCTACACTTTGAAGAGTTTTGATCAGGAAGGGATGTTGTACTTTGTCAAATGCTTTTTCAGCATCTATTGAGAGTATCATATGGTTCCTGTTCTTACTTTTATTGATGTGTTGTATCACATTGACTGATTTGCAGATGTTGAACCAACCTTGCAGCCCTGGAATAAATCCCACTTGGTCGTGGTGAATAATCTTTTTAATGTACTGTTGAATCCTATTGGCTAGTATTTTGTTGAGTATTTTCGCATCTGTGTTCATCAAGGATATTGGTCTATAGCTCTCCTTTTTGGTGGGATCCTTGTCTGGTTTTGGGATCAAGGTGATGCTGGCCTCATAAAATGAGTTTGGAAGTTTTCCTTCCATTTCTGTTTTTTGGAACAGTTTTAGGAGAATAGGAATTAGTTCTTCTTTAAATGTTTGGTAGAATTCCCCCGGGAAGCCATCTGGCCCTGGGCTTTTGTTTGTTTGGAGATTTTTAATGACTGTTTCAATCTCCTTACTGGTTATGGGTCTGTTCAGGCTTTCTATTTCTTCCTGGTTCAGTTGTGGTAGTTTATATGTTTCTAGGAAGGCATCCATTTCTTCCAGATTGTCAAATTTATTGCCGTAGAGTTGCTCATAGTATGTTCTTATAATACTTTGTATTTCTTTGGTGTTAGTTGTGATCTCTCCTCTTTCATTCATGATTTTATTTATTTGGGCCCTTTCTCTTTTCTTTTTGATAAGTCGGGCCAGGGGTTTATCAATTTTATTAATTCTTTCAAAGGACCAGCTCCTACTTTCGTTGATTTGTTCGATTGTTTTTTTGGTTTCTATTTCATTGATTTCTGCTCTGATCTTTATGATTTCTCTTCTCCTGCTAGGCTTAGGGTTTCTTTCTTGTTCTTTCTCCAGCTCCTTTAGGTGTAGGGTTAGATTGTGTACCTGAGACCTTTATTGTTTCTTGAGAAAGGCTTGTACCGCTATATATTTTCCTCTCAGGACTGCCTTTGTTGTGTCCCACAGATTTTGAACCGTTGTATTTTCATTATCATTTGTTTCCATGATTTTTTTCAATTCTTCTTTAATTTCCCGGTTGACCCATTCATTCTTTAGAAGGATGCTGTTTAGTCTCCATGTATTTTGGTTCTTTTCAAACTTCTTTTTGTGGATGAGTTCTAGCTTTAGAGCATTGTGGTCTGAAAATATGCAGGGAATTATCCCAATCTTTTGATACCGGTTGAGTCCTGATTTAGGACCAAGGATGTGATCTATTCTGGAGAATGTTCCATGTGCACTAGAGAAGAATGTGTATTCTGTTGCTTTGGGATGAAATGTTCTGAATATATCTGTGATGTCCATCTGGTCCAGTGTGTCATTTAAGGCCTTTATTTCCTTGCTGATCTTTTGCTTGGATGATCTGTCCATTTCAGTGAGGGGAGTGTTAAAGTCCCCTACTATTATTGTATTATTGTTGATGTGTTTCTTTGATTTTGTTATTAATTGGTTTATATAGTTGGCTGCTCCCACGTTGGGGGCATAGATATTTAAAATTGTTAAATCTTCTTGTTGGACAGACCCTTTGAGTATGATATAGTGTCCTTCCTCATCTCTTATTATAGTCTTTGGCTTAAAATCTAATTGATCTGATATAAGGATTGCCACTCCTGCTTTCTTCTGATGTCCATTAGCATGGTAAATTCTTTTTCCACCCCCTCACTTTAAATCTGGAGGTGTCTTCGGGCTTAAAATGAGTTTCTTGGAGGCAACATATAGATGGATTTTGTTTTTTTATCCATTCTGATACCCTGTGTCTTTTGACAGGGGCATTTAGCCCATTAACATTCAAGGTAACTATTGAGAGATATGAATTTAGTGCCATTGTTTTGCCTGTAAGGTGACTGTTACTGTATATGGTCTCTGTTCCTTTCTAATCTACCACTTGTAGGCTCTCTCTTTGCTTAGAGGACCCCTTTCAAGATTTCCTGTAGAGCTGGTTTGGTGTTTGCAAATTCTTTCAGTTTTTGTTTGTCCTGGAAGCTTTTAATCTCTCCTTCTATTTTCAATGATAGCCTAGCTGGATATAGTATTCTGGGCTGCAGGTTTTTCTCATTTAGTGCTCTGAAAATATCATGCCAGCTCTTTCTGGCCTGCCAGGTCTCTGTGGATAAGTCAGCTGCCAATCTAATATTTTTACCATTGTATGTTACAGACTTCTTTTCCCGGGCTGCTTTCAGGATTTTCTCTTTGTCACTGAGACTTGTAAATTTTACTATTTGGTGACGGGGTGTGGGCCTATTCTTATTGATTTTGTGAGGCGTTCTCTGAACCTCCTCAATTTTGATGCTCGTTCCCTTTGCCATATTGGGGAAATTCTCCCCAATAATTCTCTCTAGTATACCTTCTGCTCCCCTCTCTCTTTATTCTTCTTCTGGAATCCCAATTATTCTAATGTTGTTTTGTCTTATGGTGTCACTTATCTCTCGAATTCTCCCCTCGTGGTCCAGTAGCTATTTGTCCCTCTTTTGCTCAGCTTCTTTATTCTCTGTCATTTGGTCTTCTATATCACTAATTCTTTCTTCTGCCTCATTTATCCTAGCAGTGAGAGCCTCCATTTTTGATTGCACCTCATTAATAGCTTTTTTGATTTCAACTTGGTTAGATTTTAGTTCTTTTATTTCTCCAGAAAGGGCTTTTATATCTCTCAAGAGCGTTTCTCTAATATCTTCCATGCCTTTTTCGAGCCCGGCTAGAACCTTGAGAATTGTCATTCTGAACTCTAGATCTGACATATCACCAATGTCTGTATTGATTAGGTCCCTAGCCTTCGGTACTGCCTCTTGTTCTTTTTTTTTTTTGAGTTGAATTTTTCCGTCTTGTCATTTTGTCCTGAGAAGAGTATATGAAGGGGCAAGTAAAATACTAAAAGGGTGGCAACAACCCCAGGAAAATATGCTTTAACCAAATTAGAAGAGATCCCAAATCGTGAGGGGGGAGAAAGGGGATAAAAAGAGGTTCAAAAAGGAAGAAAGAAAAGAAAAAAAAAAGAAAAAAGGAAAAAAAAAGAAAAGAATTTAAAAGAAAAGAAAACACCTAAGAAAAATATAAAAAAGAAAAGATATATATATTAGATAAACTAGTAAAAAATCGTTAAAAAAGAAAAAGGTAACAGTTAAAAAAAATTTACCCAAAGGCGAGAAAAAAAACCAAAAAATCAAAAAGAAAAAAATTAAATTAACCGCAAGACTAAAAAAAAATCACAGGGAAAAAGCCATGAGCTCCGTGCTTTGCTTTCTCCTCCTCTAGAATTCTGCTGCTCTCCTTGGTATTGAAACCGCACTCTTTGGTAGGTGAACTTGGTCTCGGCTGGATTTCTTGTTGATCTTCTGGGGGAGGGGCTTATTGTAGTGATTCTCAAGTGTCTTTGTCCCAGGTGGAATTGCACCGCCCTTACCCGGGGCCGGGGTGTGTAATCCGCTTGGGTTTGCTTTCAGGAGCTTTTGTTCCCTGAGCGCTTTCCGTAGAGCTCCGGAGGACGGGAATACAAATGGCGGCCTCCTGGTCTCCGGCCCTAGAGGAGCCGAGAGCCCAAGGCCGCACTCCTCAGTGCGCGCTCAGAGAACAGCGCCCAGTTACTCCCGTCTGCCTGACCTCGGCCGCGCTCCGAGCTCACCGAGCCTGCGACCGGTTCAAGGTCACCCCGAGCTACGAGCTTACTGTCGGCTCTGTCTCTGTAGCCGGCTTTCCCGTTCCAATACCCGCAAGCTCTGCGACACTCAGACACCCCCGATCCTTCTGTGACCCTGCGGGATCTGAGGCCACGCTGACCCCGCGTGGGGTAGCCTCTGGAGCAATGTCCCTCAGCGGAACAGACTTTTAAAAGTCCTGATTTTGTGCCCGGTTGCTCCGCCGCTTGCCAGCGGGAGCCGGCCCCTCCCCCCGGGGTCTATCTTCCCGTCGCTTTGGATTCACTTCTCCGCCAGTCCTACCTTTCAGAAAGTGGTTGTTTTTCTGTTTCCAGAATTGCTGTTCTTCTTCTCTTCGATCTCCGATGGATTTTCAGGTGTTTGCAATCTTTAGATAAGCTATCTAGCTGATCTCCGGCTAGCTGAAGTAGTCTCAGCCAGCTACTTCTCCGCCATCTTGACTCCTCCCCTCCGAGATTGCAGCATTTTTAGCAAGCACACTAGATGTCTTCTTATGTGTCTGCAAGCAGCCCAAACAGCCTGATGGGCCTTAGAAGGGTGTCCGTTGACAATCACAATGCTACAGTAAACGGGTCCTGCTCCCCTGCTGACGCAGCAAACCCAGGATCATCTTACAACCTCCAGAGAACTCCTGAAGAGACTCCACAGTCTCGTCGGCCTCCACAGCGGCGGAGACGCTGCAGACACACTGCGACTGCGCCAAGGCCACGTGAGGTCTATTTTTTGTTTTTATTTAACTAGACTCCATGCACAACATGGGACCCAATATGGGGCCCAAACTCACAACCCCAAGATCAACAGTCACATGCTCTACTAACTGAGCCAGCCTGGTGCCCCTATAAGTTCTGAAGTCACTAAATGAAAGACCTGCTACTTTGCTCTTGCTTCAAAATTATTATTATTATTATTGGTCTTATTATATAATTTCAAGATCAGCTTGTCAGTTTCCAAAAAAAGTCCTGCCCAAATTTTGATAGGGATTGTGTTGACTCTATAGTCAACAGAGCAATACTGAGAGATGCTCAAATACACTGGTAATCAGAGAAAAACAAATCAAACCAACGGCACTGGTAAAATTAGAAAGCTGGATAATGGCACATGTTGGAGAAGATGTAGGGTCACAGGAACCCTCTAATACTACTTGGAGAAGTATGGATAATTCATGTTTCTGAGAACAATCTACTACTTAGTTAAATTCATTATATACTTATCTTATGACTCAAGAATTTGACTCCTCAGTATATCCCAAAAATGTTCTTGCCCAAGTCCTAAGAGGACATGTAATATGTTGTTAGTTACAGCATTATTAGTATGGGTAATCCCACTACCAATCTAAGGCAATCTGGATACCCATTCTGGAGTAGTGGATTGATAAGATTATATGGATGCATACTTTAGAATACAACTCGTAAGTTAGAAGCAATGATTCACTATACACATAGCTACGTAGGTGGACATTAACTATTATATCCCTGAGTGAAAAAAAATAAGAAACAAATGTAAAATACCATTTATGTAAACTAAAAATTCATGCAGAGAATAACACACTTAAAAGGACAAGTAAAAGATATTCATTAAGTTCGTTCAAGCAAATAAGGTATACAATGAAAGAGAAATGAATGGATAAAACAAGAGATGGGCCTTGCACAGACCAATGATTATGTGTCATGAATGCAGAAGAGTGTTTCATTCCATAGCTGAGATCTAAAACAATGGTGGGGGGGTGGTGAAAGGAACAGATAATAAGGGACAGAGTTGTTTGCACTACAGCTTAGACCAAATAGGAAACCTTTGCTCACTCTTGGCCACAGTAAAATCTTCAAGTCACGAGCCAGAGAACATTTTTTAAAATGGTATATTGAATATTTTATTTAAATTAAGACTGTAACATTTGTTCCACTGTTTCAATAAAATTTCAAATTACTTACAAATAATAATTCCTTGGGTACCATATTCCAAGTATTGCAAAGGTGTCATGGAAACATATTTCTCAAAATAAATAAACTATATTCCAAAATTTGGTATATAAATCCAGACATAATACATATTATATATAAGAAGTTTAAATAAGGATTAAAATCACTTTAAACAGAGCAATTTACCTCTCTGTAATGGCAGTTACAACACATATGCCATCTTGACATAGACGCAATGGATGATTACACCTAGAAAAATCACTCTTTGTTAATACAATTTATCCTAGAGTACAGTTCACATAAAAACACTGTCTTTAAAACATGCTCTGTTTTAGAAAAAAAAATAAATGTGGGCCAAGTACTTTTCAAACTGCAAGTTCTTTTAATTAAATTCATCCAATTTTAAGTTATTTCTCCTAATTTACCTAATGACATCATTAACAAGGTTTCATTCATGAGCTTGCCCTTAACCTTAAAAAATAAATTTGTTTACATTTCACACTTGAAAGAATTTCAGTCTTCAATTTAAAAGATGTATTTTTTACAAGTCCAAAGTAACAATTCTGCTTCTTCCCTGCAATGTTTTTATTTGATAAAATCTATTAAAATTTTGGGGCATCTGGGTGGCTAAGTGGGTTAAGCCTCTGCCTTTGGTCTAGGTCATGATCTCAGGGTCCTGGGATCAAGCCCCACATCGGGCTCTCTGCTCAGCAGGGAGCCTGCTTCTCTCTCTCTCTGCCTGCTTCTCTGACTACTTGTGATCGCTCTCTCTCTCTCTCTGTCAAATAAGTAAATAAAATATTTTTTTAAAAACTATTAAAACCTTGACCTCAGAAAATCCACTTAGATAAATACTTTTAATGAGAACATTCTCAATCTACTTCAAAAATTCAGAGGCTCAGCTAACATGTAAGTGTAAGGAGGCAAACTCTCTTTCTCTTTGGAACCAACTATGGATCTACAGCAACTCTGCTGAAGTGGAAGTCTCCATTATTTTCATAGAGTTTTGCTCTATTTCCTGGTGTATATATAGGAAGCAACTAAGCTACCAACTACTTTCTCTTCACCAGGCCCAGTCGGCACACTGTAGATCCTGTGCATCCAAGGGAGAAAAATTAAGAGAAGATGATGAGAGGGCTCTGCAGTCTCTACCAGGTGAAAACAAATTGCTCAAGAATTACATGACAAGTAATCATTAATATTGTCGGTTGCTTTTTCTCTTAAGTAAGTCTGGGCAAAGAAAGAAAACTCAGTGTGCTTCCTACTGTCTGACCTCCCATCTTGAATTTCAGCTTTGAGCGCAATCCTAGAAACAAACACATACTCATGGTGAAAGTACCATTTGATGCTAATGGTAAGATCACTTCGGCTCTAGAGATTCTATGGATATACGACAAAGAACCCCTTGTAACCCCAGATTCCTCATATCCAGAGTTTATCATTTGGTGCATTGTAACTCTTGGAGAACCTGAGAATTAAAAATCAGTCCGGGTGAACAAGATCAATAAATGGAAGTTCAATTCAAAAGCAACCCAATGAATTATTAATAAGTGCTCGATCATAACACCACAGGATGCTAAGGGAAAGATAGCAACCTGGAAGAAGAACTATAGAAAAACACTAATAATGAGAACATTTTAAGAGTTATAGAACACTTTTAAAGTGTCAGGTACAGGACTGAGAACCTTGAATGCATTATCTCCTTTATCCTAACAACAACCCTATACACACTATATAAATAATACAACTGAGGTTTCTGTTAAACTGCTGACGGTCACAGATAAGTAGCAGAACCAGGACTTGAATCCATGTCTGTCTAAGAACAGAGCCTCTACCCTTAGTTGCCATGCTACCTTGACTGCCAGTGGCAACAGCTTTGGAGCATGTGCCCAGTGTCAGTTACATACTGCAGCATCTATATGGATAACCTCATCTCGTACTTTTTGCAGTAGCATGGAAGAAGCTGTACAGGACTTGATTATTACACCTGCTGGTGACCCAGCATAAAGAGGAGGAGGAGGAGCAAATATGCCTGTCCTAAAGGATTTAATAAACCCCAAAACTTGGACGACTCCTGCATTTGTCAAATTCAAGACCCAGTTATTTCACACTTGGATTATTGCCTTCTCTTCTGGCTACCATACTGTAAAAGGAATTTAGAAGAAATGGCTTTAGAGCACAGGATAGGAACCGTGGTAATGAAAGTACTTAAAATTGCTGTTAAGAAACACACACACACACACTGGGGCGCCTGGGTGGCTCAAGCCTCTGCCTTCGGCTCAGGTCATGATCTCAGGGTCCTGGGATCAAGCCCTGCATCGGGCTTTCTGCTCAGCAGGGAGCCTGCTTCCTCCTCTCTCTCTCTCTCTGCCTGCCTCTCTGCCTCCTTGAGATCTCTGTCAAATAAATAAATAAAATCTTAAAAAAAAAAAAAAAAAACATACACACACTTTTTAAGTCACAAATTCAGTGGTAATACTATATGGGCCATATCTGGGCTCTCTACTCTGTTCCACTGGTCTATGCGTCTGTTTTTGTGCCAGTACCATGCTGTCTTGGTGATCAGCTTTGTAGCAAAGCTTGAAATCCAGCAATATGATGCCCCCAGTTTTGTTTTTCTTTTTCAACATTTCCTTAGCAATTCAGGGTCTCTTCTGATTCCAGAAAAATTTTAGGATTGTTTGCTCCAGCTCTTTGAAAAGTGCTGGTGGAATTTTGATCACAATGGCACTGAAAGTATAGATTGCTCTAGGCAGTATAGACATTAAAACAATGTTTATTCTTCTGATCCATAAACATGGAATGGTCTTCCATCTTTTTGTGTCTTCTTCAATTTCTTTCATGAGTGTAAGGTAGTTCCTTGAATACAGATCCTTTACCTCTTTTGTGTTAATCAGGAAAGAAAGCAAATACTGTAATACTGTGTAAGTATATTCATCTCAAAATTTTTCAAAAAACACTCTGGAAAATAGTATGGAGGCTCCTCAAAACACTAAAAATAGAAGTACCATACAATCCAGTAATCCCACCACTGGGTATTTATCCAAAGAAAACGCAAACTCTAGTTCAAAAAGATGGACCTCTATGTTTACTACAACATTATTTACAATAACCAAGATATGGAAGCAACCTAAGTGTTCATCAACAGATGATGGATAAAGAAGATGTGATCTATGCACACAATGAAATGCGACTCAGCCATAAAAAAGAATGAAATATTGCCATTTACAACATGGATGGACTAGAGGGTATAATACCAAGTGAAACAAGTCATACAGAAAAAACAAATACCATATGATTTCACTTATTTGTGGAATCTGGAAAACAAGACAAACAGCAATATTAGAAATAGACTCATAAATATAGAGAATAAACTGGTGCTTCCCAGGGGGCAGAATGGGGGAGGAGATAGGCAATATAAGGTAAAGTAGATTAAGATATACAAACTTCCAGCTATAAAATTAATAATCATTCACAGGGATGAAAGTGTAACATAGGGAATATAGGAAATAATATTGCAACAACTACTACTCTTTGATAACTACTCTTTGCACTGAGCTTTTTGTAATGCATATTATTGTTGAATCATTGTGTTGTATACCTGAAACGAATATACTATGTCAACTATTATTTAAAAACTTAAAAAATTAAAATAAAATAAAACAAAACAAAGAACTAAGAAAAGAAAAAAGGTTTTCAAAGAAGATGTGCTCCCCCACGAACCATGGAACACTACATCAAAAACTAATGAAGTGGGGAGGAGTCAATATGGCGGAAGAGTAGCAGGCTGAGATGACATCAGGTAGCAGGAGATCAACTAGATAGTTTATCAAACCATTCTGAACACCTACAAATCCAACAGAAGATTGAAGAGAAAAAGAGCAACATTTCTAGAAACAGAAAATTGACCACTTTCTGAAAGGTAGGACCTGCGGAGCAGTGAATCTGAAGCAACGGGAAGATAGACCGCGGGAGGAGGAGTCAGCTCCTGGCAAGTGGTGGAGCAACAGAGCACAAAATCAGAACTTTTAAAAGTCTGCTCCACTGAGGGACATTGTTCCAGAGGCTAAGCGGGGTTGGAGCCCTCACAGGGACAGCATGGTCTCAGGTCCCATGGGGTCACAGAAGGATCAGGGGTGTCTGAGTGTCACAGAGCTCACAGGTATTAGAGCAAGGAAGCCGGCTACAGAGACAAAACTGGGGAGTGAGCTCTCAACTCAGGGTTACCTTAAACTGTGATCCGTGGCACAGTCAGACCACTGCTCTTTGAGCATGGACCCCACAAGTGGCAGATCTGGGGAGATGCCCCTGGAAGAGCAGCAGGGATCTGCTGGGTTTGGAGACTCCAGGCGGGGCTGTGTGCCAGAGACAGAGACCATCGGTCATAGGCCGGGTGAGCTTGGAGCGGGGCCAGAGGTCAGGGAGCAGAAGGGATTGACTGCTTTTCTCCAAGAGTGCACTGAGGAGTGGGACCACAAGCTCTCAGCTCCTCTTCCCCGGAAACTGGGAGGCTGCCATTTTCATTCCCGTCCTCCAGAATTCTATGGAAAGCGATCAGGGAACAAAAGCTCCTGAAAGCGAACCCAAGCGGATTACTTACCCTGGCCCCTGGCAAGGGCAGAGCAATTCTGACTCAAGCAAAGATACCTGAGAATCACTACAACAGGCTCCTCGCCCTAGAAGATCAGCAAGAACATCCAGCCAAGACCAAGCTCACCGATCAAGGAGAAGAGCGAAATTCCAGAAGAGGGGAAAGCAAAACATGGAATTCATAGCTTTCTCCCCATGATTCTTTAGTCTTGCAAAGTTTATTAAATTATTTTTAATTTTTTTTCTTATTCTAATTTAACTTTACTCTTTCCTCTTTTAACATTTTTTTAACGAGCTTATCTTAACAATACCTTTCTTTTAAAAAAAATCTTTGGGGTACCTGGGTGGCTCAGTGGGTTGAGCCTCTGCCTTTGACTCAGGTCATGATCGTGGGGTCCTGGGATTGAACACCATGTCAGGCTCTCTGCTCAGCAGGAGCCTGCTTCCCCCCTCTCTCTGACTGCCTCTCTGCCTACTTGTGATCTCTGTCAAATAAATAAATAAAATGTTTTTTAAAAATCTTTTTGAACCTTCATTATTATAGTCATATTTTTTCCTTCATCATATCTAACTTTATTTTTTATATATACATAGGGTTTTTTCTTCTAAAAAATTTTGGGATACAACTTCTTCTAATAGATCAAAATATACCATAATTCTAGTACAGGGCTTTGTTCTAGTCTCCAGCCTGAGCAAATTCTCTCCACTTTCTTTTCCTTTCTTTTCCCAAGCAACTTACTTTATCAACTCCTTTTTCAGAATTTTTTTTTAAATTTTCATCTTTACAGTCATATTCCATCCCTTCATCATGTTTACCCTTATTTTTGTATGTATGTATATATATAAAAGTTTGTCTTTCTTTAAAATTTTGGGAGGTAGTTTCTTCTAAGAGACCAAAATACACCCAAAATTAAGTCGATGGCTCTGTTCTATTCACCAGTCTAATATATATTTTTTTCTTTTTTCTTTTTTGTTTAACTTTTTTTTTTTTACTTCTTTTTACCCCCTTTCCTCTCCCCATGATTTGGGGGTCTCTTCTGATTTGGTTAACATACATTTTTCTGGGGTCTTTGCCACCCTTTTAGTATTTTATTCTCTCATTCATATATCCTTATCTGGATAAAATGACAAGATGGAAAAACTCATCACAAAAAAAAAAGGTAGAAGAAAAAGAACAAGAAGAACAAGAGGCAATACCAAAGGCTAGGGACCTAATAAATACAGATGTTGGTAATATGTCAGATCTAGAGTTCAGAATGATGATTCTCAAGATGCTAGCTGGGTTCAAAAAAGGCATGGAAGATATTAGAGAAATCCTGTCTGGAGAAATAAAAGCCCTTTCTGAAGAAATAAAAGAACTAAAATCTAACCAAGCTGAAATCAAAAAAGCTATTAGTGAGGTGCAATAAAAAATGGAGGCTCTTACTGCTAGAACAAATGAGGCAGAAGAAAAAATTAGTGATATGGCAGACCAAATGATAGAGAATAAAGAAGCTGAGCAAAAGAGAGACTAACAACTACTGGACCACAAGGAGAATTCGAGAGATAAGTGATACCATAAGATGAAATAATATTAGAATAATTGGGATTCCAGAAGAAGAAGAAAGAGAGAAGGGGACAGAGGTGAATTGGTGTGAATCATTGTAAGAATTTCCCTAATACGGCAAAGAGAAAAAGCATCAAAATCCAAGAGGTGTAGAGAACCCCCCTCAAAATCAATAAGTATAGGTCCACACCCCGTCATCTAATAGTAAAATTTACAAGTCTTAGTGACAAAGAAAAAAACCCTGAAAACAGCCCCAGACAAGAAGTCTATAACATACAATGGTAGAAATATTAGATTGGCAGCAGACTTATCCACAGAGACCTGGCAGGCCAGAAAGAACTGGCGTGATATATTCAGAGCACTAAACAAGAAAAACATGCAGCCAAGAATACTATATGCAGCTAGGTTATCATTGAAAATAGAAGGAGATAAAAAGCTTCCAGGACAAACAAAAACTAAAAGAGTTTGTAAACTCCAAACCAGCTCTACAGGATATATTGAAAGGGGTCCTCTAAGCAAAGAGAGACTCTAAAAGTAGTAGAGCAGAAAGGAACAGAGACAATATACAGTAACAGTCACCTTACAGGTAATACAATGGCACTAAATTCATACCTCTCAATAGTTACCCTAAATGTAAATGGGCTAAAGGCCCCAATCAAAAGACACAGGGTATCAGAATGGATAAAAAACAAAACCCATCAATATGCTGTCTACAAGAAACTCATTTTAGACCCGAAGACACCTCCAGAGTAAAAGTGAGGGGGTGGAAAACAATTTACCATGCTAATAGACATCAAAAGAAAGCTGGGATGGCGATCCTTAAATCAGATAAATTAGATTTTAAGCCAAAGACTACAATAAGAGATGAGGAACGACACTGAATCATACTCAAAAGGTCTGTCCAACAAGAAGATCTAACAATTTTAAATATCTATGCCCCTAATATGGGAGTAGCCAGCTACATAAACAAATTAAAAACAAAATCAAAGAAACACATTGACAATAATACAATAATAGTAGGGTACTTTAACAACCCCCTCATTGAAATGGACAGATCATCCAAGCAAAAGATCAACAAGGAAATAAAGGCCTTAAATGACACACTAGACCAGGCGCACATCACAGATATAAATCAGAACATTCCATCCCAAAGCAACAGAATACATATTCTTCTCTAATGTACATGGAACATTCTCCAGAACAGATCACATCCTGGGTCACAAATCAGGTCTCAACCAGTATCAAAAGATTGAACACAATGCTCTAAAGCTAGAACTCAATCACAAGGGGAAATTTGGAAAGAACTCAAATACATGGAGGCTAAAGAGCATCCTACTGAAAAATGAATGGGTCAACCAGGAAATTAAAGAAGAACTGAAAAAATTCATGGAAACAAATGATAATGAAAACCCAATGGTTCAAAATCTGTGGGACACTGATATAAAATCTATGCACAGAAATCTGTTGTATTTCTTTACACCAACAAGACAGAAGAAAGAGAAATTAAGGAGTCAATTGCACTCAAAACCATAAATACCTAGGAATAAACCTAAGAGGCAAAGAATCTGTACTCAGAAAATTATAAAGTACTCATGAAAGAAATTGAGGAAGACACAAAGAAATGGAAAAATGTTCTATGCTCATGGATTGAAAGAACAAATATTATGGAAATGTCTATGCTACCTAAAGCAATCTACACGTTTAATGCGATCCCTATCAAAATCCCATCCATTTTTTCCAAAGAAATGGAACAAATAATCCTAAAATTTATATGAAACCAGAAAAGACCTAATAAAGGACCGAATAGCCAGAGGAATATTGAAAGCCAAAGTTGGAGGCATCACAATTCCAGACTTCAAGCTCTATTACAAAGCTGTCATCGTCAAGACAGTATGGTATTGGCACAAAAACAGACACACTTGTTTGTTTTTGATCAATGGAACAGAATAGAGAGCCCAGAAATAGACCCTCAACTCTATGGTTAACTAATCTTCGACAAAGCAGGAAAGAATGTCCAATGGAAAAAAGACAGCCTCTTCAACAAATGGTGTTGGGAAAATTGGGCAGCCACATGCAGAAAAATGAAATTGGACCATTTCCTTACACAACAAATGAAAATAGACTCAAAATGGATGAAGGACCTCACTGTGAGAAAGGAATCCATCAAAATCCTTGAGGAGAACACAGGCAGCAACCTCTTCAACCTCAGCCGCAACAACTTCTTCCTAAACGTCATCAAAAATCAAAAGCTTCTGCACAGTAAAGGAAACAGTCATCAAAACCAAAAGGCAACTGACAGAATGGGAGAAGATATTTGCAAACGACATATAGATAAAATCTATAAAGAACTTATCAAACTCAACACCCAAAGAACAAATAATCCAATCAAGAAATGGGCAGAGGGCATGAACAGACATTTTCACAAAGAAGACATCCAGATGGCCAACAGACACATGAAAAAGTGCTCAACATCACTCGGCATCAAAACTACAATGAGATACCACCTCACACCAGTCAGAATGGCTAAAATTATCAAGTCAGGGAATGATAGATGCTGGTGAGGATGCAGAGAAAGGGGAACCCTCCTACACTGTTGGTGACAATGCAAGCTGGTGCAACCACTCTGGAAAACAGCATGGAGGTTCCTCAAAAATTTGAAAACAGAGCTACCCTATGACCCAGCAATCACACTACTGGGTATTTACCCTAAAGATACAAATGTAGTGATCCCAAGGGGCACATGCACCCAAATGTTTATAGCAGCAATGTCCACAATAGCCAAACTATGGAAAGAACCTAGATGTCCATCAACAGATGAATGGATAAAGAAGATATGGTGTATATATACAATGGAATACCATGCAGCCATCAAAAGAAAGGATGGAACTAGAGGGTATTATGCTGGTCGAAATAAATCAATCAGAGAAAGATAATTATCATATGATCTCCCTGATATGAGGAAGTTGAGAGATAACGTGGGGGGTTGAGGGCATAGGAAAGGAATAAATGAAACAAGATGGGATCTGAAGGGAGACAAACCATAAGAGACTCTTAATCTCACAAAACAAACTAAGGGTTGCTGGAGGGATGGTAGGGAGAGGGTGGTTGGGTTATGGACATTGGGGAAGGTATGTGCTATGGTGAGTGCTGTGAAGTGTGTAAACCTGGCGATTCACAGACCTGTACCCCTGGGGCTAATAAAACATTATATGCTAATAAATAAATTAAAAATTTTAAAAAACTAATGATGTACTGTATGGTGACTAACATAACATAATAAAAAATTATTTAAAAGAATAAGATGTGCTTCCTATATGGAAGTAGTTTGACTTTTTTTAAGGTTTTCTTTTTTTTAATTTATTTAAGAAATCTCTACATCCAAAATGGGTCTTGAACTCAAAACCCTGAGATCAATAGTTGCTTCCTCTACTGATTGAACCTGCCAGGTGTCCCAAATTGACTTTTTCTAATTATGAAGTTACACAGAGTAATTTTGGAACATTCATATGAAATATTAAATTATGAAAAATAAAACAAAAAATCACAATAACCCTTCACAAAGATAAAGAACCCTTAAAATCTGGTGTATATATCTTCCAGATTTTTTTTTAAGATTTTATTTATTTATTTGACAGACAGAGATCACAAATAGGCAGAGAGGCAGAGAGAGAGAGAGAGAGGAGGAAGCAGGCTCCCCACCGAGCAGAGAGCCGGATGCGGGGCTCGATCCCAGGACCCTGGGATCATGACCTGAGCTGAAGGCAGAGGCTTTAACCCACTGGGCCACCCAGGCGCCCCTAGGTTATTTTTTTTATACTTTAAACCCATGTATGTTTATGTATAAATATATACAATAAAGGCTAGCTCTTACTAACCCATAATTTTCCTTTCTCACTGAATATATCATTGACAGCTTTTTATCTCATAAGTCCTCAATTATTATCACTATTTAAAGTTGGATGGAATTCTAATATGTTATGTACCATAAATCAGCATATTCTCTGTTGGTGGACATTTAGATTTTCACACCCTCATTATGAGCAATGCTAAGAAGGAAATGTAGTGCTTAGACATCTCTGTGAACTTATCCATTTATTCCATGTGTATCAGTTCTGGGTCAAAGGATAGCATAGTTCTGCTGTTTAAATTTTTTTAGACACTGAATATGTATTTCAAATTCTCTCCAAAATATATTCCATTAATTTAAACACACAGAGTACACAGTTGTCCCCGTTTTGCTTCACCCTTACCAACAGTAGCTAGAAAGTATATTTCTAAAGTATATTTCTAATAGTCTTCCAGATATTCTGGTAGAACTCAGTAAATGTAGGCAGTAGCCAGTGAGACAGCCTGGCCAAATCCATTTGCCCTGATGGCTGAGATTTCTGCTTTATTTTACCTTATTACTTGCTCACTGCCCAATTTTTTATCTCATCTGAAATTGTATAAAAGATAGAGCTCCAGGCAAGTGACATAGGTACCTCTGTCCATCCACCCCACTGCACTGTCCCCAGACATGTCCCCATCCTTCAAGCATGAAGTTCTTGCCTCTGGCTTTTGCTGCTCTTCTGTTCCTGGCTTCAGTGACTCTAAGTAACCTGGAATTCTCCATACCAAGAAGAGAATGATGACAGAAAAGGGAGATGAAAACTAAAGCATTAGATATATCTATTTTTAAAACAAAAGAGGGGCACCTGGGAGGCTCAGTGGGTTAAAGTCTCTGCCTTTGGCTCAGGTCATGATCCCAGGGTCTGGGATCGAACCCCATATCAGGCTCTCTGCTCAGCGAGGAGCCTGCTTATCCCTCTCTCTCTGCCTGCCTCTCTGCCTATTTGTGATCTCTCTCTCTCTCTGTCAAATAAATAAATAAAATCTTTTAAAAACAAAAGAAAAATCTTAATGGACATCTACCTATAGGAGTAGGAGGACATAAAGCAGAGAAGATAGGTGTTTTGTTTTGTTTTTTTTTAAGCTAGACTTCTCTGAATATACCCTGTTTGGAAGATTTAACTTTGGAATCACTTAAACATTTCACCTAATATAAAAAATAAACATCTTAAAAGAAATCCTTAAAAATTAAAAACCAAAGAAATCAAATTAGTCCATGTGTTGAACTGGTAGCATGACCACAAACAAAAGATCTATTTGGAGATGTCTGCACCTGGGTGCCTTAGTCAATCCAGCATCTGACTCTTGATTTCGCCTCAGGTCATGATCTCAGGGTCAAGAGATGGAGCCCCATGTCCAGCTCTGCATCGGGCTTAGTGCCAGGGCCGAGCCTGCTTAAGATTCTCTCTCTCTCTCTCCCCCTATGCCTACTCTCTCTCTCTCTCTCTCTCTCTCTCAAAAAAGAGTGAGAACTATTTGAAGTGATGGGAAATAATCATTCCCATTTTTGTAAATGGAGAAACTGAAAAAATAAAATACATATTCATCAAAGGGTACTGTTTTTGGCTAGCTCACTATACATCCGTATGTGTAAAGTGGTATAAAATTAGAAAAGAATCATGGAGATCCACATTTTTAGGTGTGAAAAGAGCTACTGGACATATTAAATTTTTGAAAGGAAGCTAAAGAACCCTAAGTACAGAATGATACAATTATTTTTTATAATTTGTTTACAATTACTGAGTAAATTTGGCTTTTGGTGCACAGTTCTGTTAATTTTGATAGGTTCAGATTCATGCAACCACCACCACAAACAGAACACACAATAGCTTCACTGCCTAAAAAACTCCTCTTCATATTCAGACTTTCATCCCACCACAATCCCTGACAACCACTAATCTACTTTCCATCACAATGGTTTTGATTCTCCTAGAATGGTACCTAAATAAAATGTTTTGTGACTGGCTCTCTCACTCAGCATGTCTTTGAGATTCATCCAATTTTTTGTGTACACCAGTAACTCATTCCTCTTTATTGCTGAAGAGTATTACATCCTAGCGACATAGTGCAGATTTTTTTCTCCTTTCATTCATTGAGGACATTTGGGGTTTTCCAGTTCAGGTTATCACAAATAAAGCTGCTATAAACATTTGTTTACAGATTTTTGTGTGATCCTAGGTTTTCATTTCATTAGGGCAAATGCCGAGGTGTAGGATTGCTAAGTCCGATGGATGGCAGGTGTTTGTTTAACTTTATTTTTTTTTTAAGATTTATTTACTTATTTGATAGAGACATAGCAAGAAAAGGAGTACAAATAGGGGGAGTGGGAGAGGGAGAAGCAGGCCCCCCAAGGATCAGGAAGCCCAATGTGGGGCTCGATCCCAGAAACCTAGGATCATGACCCAAGCCGAAGGCAGACGCCTAACAACTGAGCTACCCACGCATCCGGCATATTTAAAAGAAACTGACTCTTCCAGAGTGACTGCGTGATTTTGTACTCCCACCAGCAGCAACACAGGAGATCCCAGTTTCTCCATATCGTTGCCAGCAATTAGTGTTGTTGAGAATTTTTACTTTGGCAATTCTTATCAACGTGCAGTCATACGCTCATTTGAAAAAGTCATGGAATTTTTAAAAAGTATATTATATACTATTTATGGGATTAAAACAAAACATAAACACATAAAAGGAAGATAAAAATAAGCAAATATAGTTTCTTAAATCTAAGAACCTATAGAAAGAACATCAAAATTAACTTTTTGAAATAAAAGACAGGCATATACATAATGAAAATTATTTGCCACACACCCAAATCCTCCCTAAAGCAAAGAGCAAGCAGGACAGTGTAAGGGCAAATAAAAATTTAAAATGAGGGGTGTCTGTGTGACTAAGTCAAGAAGGCGTCTGCCCTTGGCTCAGGTCATGACCTTGGGGTCCTAGGACCAAGCCCCACATTGGGATCCCTCCTTGGCAGGGAGCCTGCTTCTTCCTCTCCCTCTGCGTCTCCCCCTGCTTGTGCTCTCTCTTTCTCTCTGCTATCAAAAAAAAAAAATAAAATAAAATCTTTAAAAATAAAATTTGAAAAATAAAATTGGGATTTTAGTGCTTGCCACCACCAGATGAAAAGTTAAGAAGCAGCCTTTCTCTGGGGAGCAAGAATAATTGTGTACAAAGTAGAGAAGCATCCAAATATGGGACAACCTCTGTGTAATAAAAATCTGAGTGAGGTTACAAAAGAGAAAGAGAGCCTTAATTCTCCCTGTTAGAGACTTAATTCACTTCTCCCTTTCCTTAGAACATTTACTTGAGAAAACTTGTAAGTTCTTTCTCCTTAAAACATGTGCAAATCTTTTAAAAATGTAAATAGATCTCTTGACCACTTTACAATCCTGAAATGTCTTTCTCAAAGACCTGGGAGCCACCTCTTTGAAATGCAGTTATCAAGAAAGATGGCACCCATCTCCCAGTCTCTGTGGATAGATAGGAGCCTAACTTCAGCAGGTTCCTAGGGCTCCTTGCTCCAAGTTTCAAGGATATGAGAATTTTGTTTTTCCTTTGGATGAAACCAATCAGCAAACACAGATAGCCACTCCAATTATCAAGTGAGTCTAGGATGTGCTGCATGTGACAAATGGTACTTTCACATCCTCATACTTGAAAGCTAGTGATTGTTTATCTTGAGAACATGTCTGTAATGAGAGTATCTGCTTGGCTAGAGAAATGGGTAAGACTTTGGTCTCTGTAGTCTCCTAGCAGATTGTCTATGATGTGCATCACGTTCTGGTTTAATGCTCATTCAGTGACAAAACTGTTTTCTTTCTCTCCTACCTCTGTGGGGAGGTTTTATGGGTTGAGAAGGGATTTTGTTTTTAATTGTATTCTCCCCCAAAATAGCAAATACAAACACACATGTGCAAGCACACAGATGACATTATCAACAAAACTAAGTGAAGAAAAGAATAAAAAGAAGAAAAAAAAAAAAATAGCTGACTACAAGCACAACAATAAAAGCACTAACATGTGCCCCAACAAGAATATCCTGCCTTGGGTATAAGATTAAGCCAGTTGTTCTCAAAGTGCAGTCTCCGAAAAGGGAGATTTGTGCATTGTTGGGGGAAATGTAAACTGGTGCAGCCACTATGGAAAACAATATGGAGATTTATCAAAAAAATTACAGATAGAACTACCATGGATTCACCAATCCCACTCTGAGTTGTTATCTGAAGGAAACAAAAACACTAATTTGAAAAAGTATCTTGTTCATGCAACATTATTTACCATAGTCAAGATACAGGAACAACATAAGTGTCCATTGGTGAAAGAATGGGTCGATGAAGTTTATAAATACAATGGAATGGAATGCTGGCCATAAAAAAAAGAATAAAATCTTCTTTAAAAAATTTTTTTTTAATTTTATTTATTTATTTGACAGACAGAGATCACAAGTAGGCAGAGAGGCAGGCAGAGAGAGAGAGAGGAGGAAGCAGTCTCCCTGCTGAGCAGAGAGCCCGATGCGGGGCTCGATCCCAGGACCCTGGGATCATGACCTGAGCCAAAGGCAGAGGCCTTAACCCACTGAGCCACCCAGGCGCCCCTCTTTAAAAACATTTTTAAATAAAAAAAAATGAAATCTTGCTACTTGCGTGTGTAAGCCTGGCGATTCACAGACCTGTACCCCTGGGGATAAAAATACATTGTATGTTTATAAAAAAATTTAATTAAAAAAAAAATCTTGGGCGCCTGGGTGGCTCAGTGGGTTAAGCCACTACCTTCAGCTCAGGTCATGATCTCAGGGTCCTGGGGTCGAGTCCCACATCAGGCTCTCTGCTCAGCAGGGGGCCTGCTTCCCTTCCTCTCTCTCTGCCTGCCTCTCTGCCTGCTTGTGATCTCTCTCTGTCAAATAAATAAATAAAATCTTTAAAAAAAAATAAAATAAAAAAAATAAAAAAAAAATCTTGCTACTTGCAATAGCATGGATTGAGGGCATTATGCCAAGTCAGAGAAAGACAATGTAATATGATCATACTTATATGTGGAAACTAAACCAAACAAAAGCCACGTTCACAGAAACAGAGAACAGACTGCTGGTTACAGAGGTGAGAATGAGGGGTGGGCAAAATGAATGAAGGGGACCAAATGGCACAAACTTCCAGCTATAAAATAAATAAGTTATGGTAATGGACTATACAACATGGCAACTATACTTAATAATACTGTATTGCATGTTTGAAAGTTGCTAAGAGAATAAATCTGAAGTTGTTGACATAAGAAAAAGGAAACTCTGTAATTCTGTATAATAATGAGTGTGAAGTAGGCTTATGAGTCAGGTGATCATTTCTAAATCTATCAAAATTCTATACAAATATAGAAGCATTATGTTCTATACCTGAAACTAATATATTCAATTATACCTTAATTTAAGAAAAAAAAAAGTGTGGACTCCAAACCAGCAACATCAACACCATGGATATGTTTTAGAAATGCCAATCTTAGGGGCACCTGGGTGGCTCAGTCAGTTGAGCAGCCAACTCTTGATTTCTGCTCAGGTCATGATCGCAGGGTCGTGCGATGGAGCCCTGCAGTCCAACCCAGTGCTTAGCACAGAGTCTGCTTGGGATTCTCTCCCTCTTCCTCTACCCCTCACTCCACCACCACCCCCTCCCACTACTGGCTCATTCTCTCCCAAAAACCTGAGACCCAGTGAATCAGCAGCTCTGGGGGTAGGAGCTCAACAATCTGCATTTTCACCAATCTTCTGAGTGACTCAGATACAAGCTACAATTTGAAAACCCAAAACCAGGCAACTATATCTGAGAACCTCCTGTCAAATCTGGAGGGTCCCTACACATGAGTGGATGCAGAAGTGCATGGAAGGGAATCACTGAACTGAACTGGCCCCTCAACAGTCTCTGAAACATCAAATTTTAAAAGACTTTACAGGGTGCCTGGCTGGCTCAGTTGATAGAGCATGCAATTCTTGATTTTCAGGATCATGAGTTCAAGCCCCATGTTGGTCGTGGAGCCTACTTAAAAATAAATAAATAAAATAAGTTTTTTTTACAAATAAAATTTAAAAGCCCTTATAAAGGGAGTACTCCAGCTGTGTGAGAAACTCAGCAGGCCCTCTTCATCCTCACCATTTCACTAGTGAAAATCATAAAAACAATCATTTAAAAGTCTCTGGGAAAAAGAAAAGACAAAAAGTTTTAAAGTTAAGTCCCTGGAAATCTCCTAAAGGTGGGTACACGGCAAATGAGGAAACACTTGTTCAAGAAAACTACAAAATCTCAGTAAAGCAGTGCAAGTCTATAACGCTGGGGCCAGCCCTTGCTCCCAATACACACACACATATACAAAACACACAGCAGGTCCATGAACCCTTGGCAGGGAAAGCTCAAAACACAGTGACTCTCTTCCCCCCAGAACCCAGTAATAGGGTTATAGTTCTACCCCAGGTGAAGTGTCTCTCATTCCACCTTTCATTCCAGTTCTATTCAAGGCAAGCATAGTCCAAAAGACTCGTTTTCCCCCACCTAACTCCCACTCCTAGGGTTGAGGTTCTACCCCAGGAGCGCCAAGCCAAGAGTACCTGGATTGTGATCTCCCTCCCTCCTCATAGGCAGAAGTTCCAAGAGGGGCAAGCCAAGAAGACAAAGGTTCCCTGACCCCCAGTACAAGCCCCTGCTTATAGGGCAATGGTGTTACTCCAGAAGAAGCCAGTTTACTCCACGTTCCAAGAGGACAGACAAGACAGGAGCACTGATATGTCTGTAACACTTTTCTTTTCTTTTCTTTTCTTTTCTTTTCTTTTCTTTTTAAGATTTTATGTACTTATTTGACACAGAGATAGAGAGATCACAAGGAGGCAAAGAGGCAGGCAGAGAGAGAGGCGGAAACAGGCTCCCCGCTCTGCGGCGAGCCTGATGCGGGGCTCGATTCCAGGACCCTGAGATCCTAACCTGAGCCAAAGGCAGATGCTTAACCCACTGAGCAACCCAGGCACCCCCTGTAACACTTTTTAAGACAGATCTCTCTTTCTTTCTAAAACAGAAATTTAGGTATCTTATATATAGTGCAGATTTGGGCTTGCCTTATGATCTAATATGAAATTTTCAAAGTGAATGATTTAAGCATTTACATTTTTATTGATAGGGCAGATAAATATTTAATCTGAATTTTATAATATTTTAAATTAAGTATTTTTTATGTTTCTAAAAAGTCCTTCACCATGCTGTATATGTGAACGGTTTTCTAATATTTAGGTTGAAGACATTTAATTAGATTTAGACTTTTAAGTGGTCATCTTTATAATAATAACTTTACACAGTACCCTTAGATTTTCTCTCTTTTTACAGTATCTACTAGTTCCCTTCTAGAATAATGATATAACTAGCATATTTTTTCTTTCTCCTCCCTTTCCAACACCATCCAATATGAATCAATAAAGTTCTCTTACTCAGTGTTATCTCTACAATGCCAAGTATGTCTATAATTTTATCATTTGCCTCTTCAGCCTTGATTGATGTTCTTTGAGTTACACCTATTGAAGACAAGGCAAACAGCAAGTTAATCCCTTTCTCTTGGGATGCTCACCTTTGAAATACAGCCACCATTCTGTAAGGAAGCCCACATGGAGAGGCCTAAATTAAGAGGACCCTCATGCCCACTGAGTTTCCAACTGACAGTCAGCACCACCTTGACAGCCATATGAGTGAGCCACCTTGGAAACAGATCCTCCAACTCTACTTGACCCGCCCCTATTGACACTATGTGGAGCAGAGATGAGCCTCATCTACTGAACCCTGCACAAACAGCAAATGCATGAGCTGAATGAATGACTGCTGCTGGTCTAAGTGACTAAGTCAGTTTGTTATGTAGCAACAGATAATTGGAACAATAAGTAGCACCTGAAGTTTTTTCCTAAACCAGAAACTTAGGATACCCAGACCAAGCTACGAGAAGTGGTTCTAGAGTGCTAAATGGCATGCCAAATTCAACTATTGTACCTATTCCTGTGCAGGGAACCTATTATTCTAACCCAATTAGTCAGCTGGTATCACCTAATACAAAACATGTTGGATTAGCCAATGTGAAGATGTCCTCCTGCTGCCCAACAGAGTTAAGAGAATTCTAGGCCAAGGAACTCAGGCTGGTCTATCGTGCATCTAAAGTGATTTCCTGGGCTCAGTGGGTTAAAGCCTCTGCCTGCAGCTCAGGTCATGATCTCAGGGTCCTGGGATCGAGTCCTGCATTGGGCTCTCTGCTCTGCAGAGAAGAGAGCCTGCTTCCTCCACCTCTCTCTCTCTCTGCCTGCCTCTCTGCCTACTTGTGATCTCTGTCTGTCAAATAAATAAATAAAATCTTTAAAAAAAATAATAATAATATTTATTATATAAAAAAATAATAAAGTGATTTCCTTGGTAAATTTTGTCTAGCATGACTAATGGATTTCATACTGTTGTTTTTAGCTTAATTGCCCATTCCCCATGAATAAGGTGATATCTAAGGTTTTGGAGGGTTATATCTCTTACCCTCCCCAAGACAGTCCCTCCTTCATACCCACTCCTGAGAGTAGCTATGGAAACATCGAGGTGAGTCCTAGAAATTTTGGAATGGTTGCTGACTCCTCTAGGGTGCAAGTCATGTACCCATAGGACAAATGAGAAATGTCATGTTAAAATTAGAAGAACAGGGGCACCTGGGTGGCTCGGTCAGTTAAGTGGCTGCCTTTGGCTCAAGTCATGATCCCAGGGTCTTGGGATGGAGTCCCACATTGGGCTCCCTGCTCAATGGAGAGCCTGCTTCTCCCTTTCCCTCTGCCTACAACTCTGCCTACTTGTGCCCTTTATCTCTGTCAAATAAATAAATAAAATATTTTTAATTAATTAATTAATTAAATCAAGCAGAAGAACATCCCAGGAGGGATACAGTGACCAGTCTGGGAAATGTTCCATTTAGTCATAAGGGCCAATCAGTTAATGGCTATTATTCCTACTGGTGAACATATACATGGTATGGAAATGGACAAAGTCTACATCTGGGTTGAACTACTTCAAGGGTCTATTGCTTTACTCCCCACAAAAGACAATTAAGTAAAAACTGCTAAGTGACCTAATCAACAAAACAAAAGGTATATGATTGAAGACCTGAAGTAGCAGCAATATTAACGTTACAGAAAGAACATGTTTCTCTACTTCTGATTCCCAGTGGGGGAGCTAAGGGCTTAGGAGAATTACTACACCTCACACATTCTCTTCAAAGAGGATGTAGTTGCCCCTGAGCAGTGACAAGGACACTCAGCCGAGGAAGCAGGCCAGAGCTGATTTGCAGAGGTGGTCAATGGGCTGAGAGACAGTTGCGTGAGGACATAGCCAGTGCTGCTCCTGGAGCAGCCCCTGGTGGAAAGGGTCTAGCCTGCGCTAGGCTAGAGCTTGTCTGAGAGTCACACGACTCCGGGGCTGAATTTAAAATGGAAGACTGGAACCCAGAATGGAATTATCATTTTGTGGTATTCTTCCAACACCCTCTATTGTCAAAAGCTAACACAGGACCAGTTTTCCAGGATCCAAATCCAGTATTGTCAAGCAAGACAAAGAAGAGTGGATTTGGAGCTAAGAGAGAATAAACTGGTTATCAGCACATCTACATGCTGAGGAGAGCAGAGTAGAAGAATCCAAGAATGACTTCATACCACCACCAAATCACCCCCTTCCTCTTGCTGGATAAATAACAGATACTCTTGTGAGTTAAGCCACTGTTAGCTGAGTTGCCCGTCTCTTGCAACCTCATACATCACTACCTGAGACAGGAAGAATGTCGGAGTGTCCTTACTGAGCCGCTCTCTGAGTGAATGAGTCTCTGCTGTAGGTGTCAGCACGGCACAGTGTTTGATTATATTCTATATTCAATTGCATTCATGTTTTACCATCATTTAAATTGCTTTTGGTTCTCTGCTATGGCAAACAATGTTAAGATAAACATTTTTGTGTACTTACTTGTTCAATTATTTCCATTAAACAGAAGTCCAAGAATCGTTCCTGAGGTAAAATAGAGGCATTTTTCAGGACTTCTGATGTATATTGCCAAATGGCTCTCCAAAAACAAAACAATACCCATGAGCACTCTCAGCAACAGTGAAAGAGAGTACTCATTCCCCCCACACCCTCGCCAACACTGGCTAGAAAGCATAATTTGAAAGCTGGGTGCTGTGAACTGATATTCTCTTTATTCTGCCCCTTTCCCTCCCAACAGCCTAGAATACAGGTGCTCAATAAATCAATCAAAACTCCAGACTAGTAGACATTATGATCTAATCTGACTGTTCTGGGTGGCAAACAACTCTTCCCTGGCTCACTGCCCAGTATCCTGGCATCAAGTGGCTCCTATAAAGGCAGTAGCTCCAAGCTTGTCACAAAGAGGGCCCAGACTCCATTAAACCACCACCTGCTCCCCAAGCCACCCCTTCAGCCATGAAGCTCCTGCTCCTGGTCTTTGCATCCTTTGGATTCCTGGGAACTCCAGGTAAAATGGATGGAGAAAGAGAGAAGAGGGCTAGGGGCCAGGAGCTCTAGCAGATCTGTTGACAGACAGACCAGGTTGGGGCTTGGAGGCACCCTAAGGTGGGGGATCTCTCAACATTCACCACCAGCCTCAATACTCTGTACCCAGTCACCACCCTATATACGACAACCTTATACAAAAACCAGTCCCCCAAGCTTTTTTCCTGTTCTAAAACAAGAGTCAGCCTCAACCTGGTACAAAATCCCTTTCTTTCACTTTACGTGAGCTCCCTGTATCTAAACTCCTAGGATGCTGAGAAGGCATCTCTCTCTGCCATTTTCCTCTTTTAAGATCACCCCAGGGTTAGTTCTTGGAGGAGAGACTGAGCCTGGGAGGAGATCACAGGGGTCCCATTCCTGTGAATGGGACAGGCAGAGCAAAGAGACCCCTCAGAGGGCAAGTTCACACAGGATGGCAAACAAGGTGCTCAGCTTGAGCCCTGGAGTGAAGACAGCATGCAGAGCCAGAGAGAGAGAAAACAGAAAGCCAGGCAGCACTGTGTAGAAAACCAGAGGAGGAGGGTTCTCAGAAAATGCCAGTGCTGAGGTGATGGCAAACAGAGCTGAGACAAAGCCCTCAGATTTAACCAGGAGGTGGCCCGCGGTGTCAGGCAGTGTATGAATGCACAAATACCCTGTCAGTAAGCAACCACTACTTTCCCTTTAATTGCCTTGGGGAAGGATTGGGACATTTTTTTTTCTTTGTCCTGGGTTGACTGATATTTAGTTTCATATTCCCTGAGAATATGAGGCAGAAACACCATATAAGTGGAGACTGTGGGGTAAGAAGAGCCCCAATTCCCACTTTTAAGTGTTCAAGTTCCTTCCTGACATGAAAGCTGACTCCCCACGCCCCGATTTCACGCATACATTCTGCATTACTGGTGACAGCTAAAGTGCAGGCTTTAACTAGAGGCAAAGTTGCAAAGACTGGCAGAGAGAAAGCTCCTCAGAGTTCCCAGAGGCCAACAGTCAAGGCAAGTTCTTTCTCCCCTTCCCTGCCTTCTCACCTCTCACTTGCTGGCTATCTCAAGCCCCCCACTCAGAATAAAACCCCAATCACTCCTATATGGCCCTGACCCCTGGGAAGTCCTGGGACTGCTTCTACCCTCAAGTTCCACTTCTGTCCTCTCCTCTGCAGCCGGTGGGGGTGGGGCAAGTTGTGCACGCTCTTACCCCGGACGCTGCAAGATGCATTGCAACTCCCTGGAAAGATCCATATTCATGTGCGACAGGTACAAACTGTGCTGTGTCAAAGACCTCTTAAGGACCACCTCGCCACCTCCTGTCCACAAACCTAAGGACTCCTGCAGAAAATCTATAAGAAGACGAACTAAGGAGCATCAAAGGGGTATAACACCAGAACTACTGTCATTTCCAGGTATTCAATATGGCTGTGGTGTCCTTACAAGAGGTTGAGGTTCCCTCCTTCTGCGGCTCCAATTTATGACCCATCTCAAAGCTACTCTTGTATATCACTCTGTCACTCACTGAATAAACCCCGGAGTTTGTATCAATCCTATGCAAATGACTGCCCTATCCACTCATCCACGGGGTTTGTGTCCGTTTGGGGCCTCCAAGAGCAGACGTCAAGGCAGAATTAGACATGAAAAGATTCATGAGGGGGAAACACCTGTGACGGAGGAAGGTGAGGAGCAGGAGGAGGCAGGAGCACCTTCAGACTGCAACAAGGGTCTGAGGGTCCGATATAGGATGGGAGAGGAGAAGCTTAACATCGCAGATCTAAGGCTAATGGAAAGGCTCAAAGCAAGGCTCACCCCCTCAGAGGAGCCCCACCCAGGGCAAAGATCACCAGGCTCCAGCGCCTGGATGGCTCGGTTGAGCAACTGCCATCGGCTCAGGTCATGATCCCAGAGTTCCAGAATCGAGCCCCGCATCAGGCTCCCAGCTCCACAGGGAGTCTGCTTCTCCCTCTGACCTTCTCCCCTCACATGCTCTCTCTCTCAAATAAATAAATTAAATATTTTTTTAATAAAAAAGATCACGAGGCTCTTGTACAGCATGGAGCATAGTCATGGGCTGTGAGCAGCCCCCAGAGAACAAGGCCTTGAAGTGAATGTTACTGTAGATCTACAAGTAGGGCAGCTGGAGGCTCTCCACAAACCACACTCTCACAGCAGCTTCTCTTGAAGGGAGGTCTGAGAGGGGCACCTCCACGGCTGCCCAAAGCATGAGGTAGGAAAGAAAAGAGCTTCAAGGGTATGTTTTGTCAGCCATGTAGACTGACTAATTAGCATTCATTTATTCATTTGTATATAATAAAATGGACACAATACATAGATCTCACATTGAAATATTCTCTGCAGCGATGCCAGGGGCTCCAACGTGCCCATCCACGACATAAAATTGGCATAACCCGGTTGCAAAGCCAACTGGAGATAAGAACAAAGAAACAGAACTTCTATTTGTTTAATCCAGTTAACATTACTTCTAGGAAGCTATTCATTTGTTAAGGTTAAGTTATTCAAAAAAAGCAAAAAGGCACAAAGGTGTACAATGCAATGTTATTTAAAATTTCAAGAAAGTGGGAAAACTCTAAATGATGAAATATTTTATACTAATGATGTGTATAATTATGGACAAATGGAAATACTTAGAGAACACAGTACATACTTATAACATTATCTGAAATAGCACTTACACTACAGTTGCCATTAGGTCAAAATATCTCTTCAAGTGACACAATGAAGGCCGTAAAAATTACGACTTTTTTTTTATTGGAAAGCAGGATTATACATGTTTCCTCTTACATACGATGTCCACTAATTCTGTGTAACATTTATGAGACAGATGCCAAATTCCACCCACGAGAAACAAACCAGAACACTCAGGCCTAAACAATTCCAAGCAATCCTGGAAACTAGCTAACCATACAAAAGACTTAAATGCCAATTCCCTACTCATGCCTCAAACCAAAATTAATTCCAGATGGTTTAAAAATAACAGTGTGAAAAATAAAGTATTAAAAGATTACAGAGTTAGGGGCGGCTGGGTGGCTCAGTGGGTTAAGTGTCTGCCATCAGCTCAGGTCATGATCTCGGGGTCCTGGGATGGAGCCCTGCCTTGGGCTCAGTGCTGGGTGTAGAGTCTGCTTGGGATTTTCCCTCTCCCTTCCCACCCCGCCACCCCCTCTGCTCACACATGCACATGTACAGTCTCTCTCTTACAAAAAAAATAGAAAAAATATTATATAGCTAAATGTTTAGTTTGGGAGCCAGGAAACTCTAAACATGGCAATAAAAGAAAAATTCATATAAAATTAAGCGGACTATATAGCATAAAACATTAAACTTCCATGTCAAAAAATACCACTTTAAAACATATCCATATCATTGCCTATATAAACAGTTCTCTTCTTCTGATTCATGAGTACTATTCTCTTCTTTATGATTTATGAGTACCACAATTTATTTATCCAGATTTGTTGATGGACATTTGGGTTGTTCCCAGTTTGGGGTAATTTACAAATAAAGCTTCTAAGAACATTCACATACAAGTGTTTGTATGGACCTATGCTTTCATTTCTTTTACATAAATACCTAGGAGTGGAATGGCTGGATCACATGGTAGGTGAATGTTTAACTTTTAAAGAAGTACCAAACTGTTCCCCAAGATGCTTGTGTCATGAATTGTTCCCACCATCAGTACAGGTTCCACTTGCTCATTCTCACCAGCACTTGGTATACAGTCAGTCTTTTTAATTTTAACCTCTCTAATAGGTGTGTGGTAGTATCTCCTTGTGGTTTTAATTTGTATTTCTTTAATAATTAATTACCCAAAAAGTATATTCTGTATAATTCCGTTTATATAAAATTCTCCAAAATTCGAAGTAAGCACTAATGACAGAAAGCAGACCAGTGGTTGCCTGGGAATAGGGAGGGTGTGAGGAAAGGACTGGAAAGAGATTACAAAGGGGCATAAGGATACTCTGAGGTGATGAACGTGTTCATTACCTTGATGGTGGCGATGGCTTAGCAGCGGTATACATAAGGCAAAAATTTACTAACTTGGACACTTTAAATGTGTACAGTTTATTGTATGTCAATTAATCCTCAAAAAAGCCACTAAAATAAAATAAACATCAAAGTGAAATAGAAAAAGTAAAGTATCATAAATACTTAAAAGGCAAATGACAAAGTGAGACCTAGACGAAGTACTGATACCCTAAAAATATAATAAGTTAACATAATATAAGAAGGAAAACATGAGGGGCACCTGGGTGGCTCAGTCGGTTAAGTGTCTGCCATCAGCTCAGGTCATGATCTCAGGGTCCTGGGATGGAGCCCCATATAGGGCTCCCTGCTCCTAGGAGAGCCTGCTTCTCCCTCTCCCTCTGCCCACTGCTCCCCCTGCCTGTGCATGCACTCTCTCTGTTGAATAAATAAATAAAATCTTTAAAGAAAAATAAAAAATAAAATGTTAAAAAGAGAAGGAAAATATGAAACTCCCAGTGGAAAATGGATAAGTGATATGAACTAGAAACATAACTGCCTAACATGCCCAAAAAACATGAGGAAAATAATATTTCACCTGGAATCAAATAAATGCAAATTAAACAAATATATATATATTATATATTATATTACTTATATATATTATATATATATTAGCATTTACTTAACCATAAAAAGAATGAAATCTTGTCATGTGCAACAATATGAATGGACCTAGGGGTTATTATGCAAGTGAAATAAGTCAGACAGACAAGGATCATATGATTTCACTTATACATGGAATCTAGAAAACAAATGCATAAAAAAAAAAAACAAAAAGAACAGACAGAAACAGTCATAAATACAGGAAATAAATTGGTAGTTGTCGGGTAGGAGGCAAAAATAGGTGGAAGGTATTAAAAGTTACACACTTCCAGGGCGCCTGGGTGGCCTAGTTGGTTGGGCAACCGCCTTTGGCTCAGGTCATGATCCCAGGGTCCCAGGATCGAGTCCCCCATCAGGCTCCCAGCTCCAGGGGGAGTCTGCTTCTCTCCTGACCGTCTCCGCTTTCATGCTCTCACTCTCTCTCTCTCTCTCTCTCTCAAATAAATAAAACCTTAAAAAAAAGTTACAGACTTCCAGTTATAAAATAAACTTCCTGGATGAAAAATATAGCACAGGGAATATAGTCAATAATATTGTAATAGTAGGGCAATGCTATTATAACTTATAACAGAGAGTAACTACACTTCTCATGGTGAGCACCCAATAGTGGATGTAACACCATATCCCTGAAACTAATAAGATATTATATGTCAAGTATGCTTCAGTTAAAAATAAAATAGAAGAGCGCCTGGGTGGTTAGTTGGTTATGCATCTGACTCAATTTCATTTCAAGTCACGATCTCAGGGTCCTGGGATGGAGCCCCTCTGCTTAGCACAGAGCCTGCTTGAGACTCTCTCTTTCTCTCTCCTTCTGCCCTTTACCCCTCTCGTGCATTCTTTCTCTCAAAAATAATAATAAGTAATTTTTAAAATAAAATAAACAGGGGCACCTGGGTAGCTCAGTGGGTTAAAGCCTCTGCCTTCAGCTCAGGTCATGATCCCAGGGGTCCTGGGATCGAGCCCCGCATCAGGCTCTCTGCTCACCAAGGAGCCTGCTTCCTCCTCTCTCTCTGCCTGCCTCTCTGCCTACTTGTGATCTCTGTCAAATAAATAAATAAAATCTTTTTTAAAAAAAATAAATAAATAGGGGGCGCCTGGGGGCTCAGTGGATTGGGCCGCTGCCTTCGGCTCAGGTCATGATCTCAGAGTCCTGGGATCGAGTCTCTGCTCAGCAGGGAGCCTGCTTCCTCCTCTCTGCCTGCCTCTCTGCCTGCTTGTGATCTCTCTCTTTCAAATAAATAAATAAAATCTTAAAAATAAATAAATAAATAAAGTAAATTATAAAAATTTTCAAAACAAATACATGCAAATTAAAACTACCATGAGATCTCATTTTCTTATCTATGGGATTGTCAGATATTCAAAAGGTTTGCAAACCCTTGGGATGCCTGGGTGGCTCAGTTGGTTAAGCCGCTGCCTTCAGCTCAGGTCATGAACCCAGGGTCCTGGGACAGAGTCCCACATCAGGCTCCTTGCTCGGCAGGAAGCCTGCTTCTCTCTATGCCTCTGTCTGCTTGTGTGTTCTCTCTCTCTCTCTCTCTAACAAATAAATAAATAAATAAAATCTTTAAAAAAAAAAAAAAGATTTGCAAACCCAAGTTTGTTATGTATAGACAGGAACAAGTCTTGTCATCAGACACTCCTATTTAGGACTAAATGGGTAATTCGGGAAGATATTTAGCTACCCTTTTCAAAAACCCCAGAAATGTTCATGTTTTTTGGCTCAGAGCCTCTGATTTCTTTTTAAGGTTTTATTTATTACTTGAGAGAGAGAGAGCACACAAGCAGGGGGAGTGACAGAGGAAGAGGGAAAGGCAGGCTCCCCCAGTGAGCAGAGAGCCCCAGGACACTGATCATGACCTGAGCCAAAGGTAGATGATTGATTAACCAACTGAGCCACCCACGCATCCCCTCAGAGACTCTGATTTTGGGAATGAATATATTCCAAGGAAATAATAAGAACCATGTCTATTAGTTTGTTTTTAAGAGTCCACATTTTTTAATGTATTGTACAAACATAATCCTAACAGCATGATTAGAAGAGTATAAACTGGAAACTGTCTAAATGTCTAGGAATGAAAGGTGTTAAATAAAATAGATATATACAAAATGTGTAATGCTATGCATCCTTTAAAAAGGATAAATTTAGAGCTTTCTTCAGTCATACAGAATGAATCCAACTGTGTTACTCATTCAAAGAGCACTATAAAAATCACAGTGATCCCATTTTATAGCAAAGATACATGTGTGTGCACAAACAGGTACCCAAAATTCGGGGGGGGGGGCTTCTATCAACAGCTATTATTTTTGTTCCATGACCTTCTCAAAAAGGAAATGCAATGCGTCCCAAAGTAGATTCAGTTCCACAATGCAGTCATGAGAAAAAAAAATGTTTTACTTAAAGCTTTTATAGGGAAATACAGAAGACCTTTTCCATCATCCTATCCAACAAATCTTCACAACCATTCCCTTTAAAAGTCCTTGTTTTTTTTCCAAGTTCTTTTTCAGTCACTGACACCTCAGCCCACAAGCCCTGAGTCTTGGCAGTCACTCCACTCCTCCATTCATAACGGATCATGCCTGGGATTCCCAACCTACTCCCTATAATTCCCCCACATTCCCCATTCCCTACATGAAGGCTGTTTTGCCCTCTTGCTGCTGCTTCCATTCACAACCTTCCCTCCCTAAGTCAGCAGATAATGACCTTTCTTAGCACTTAATCTCTTTAGGAAATAGCATAAGATTCCAAGTAAATTACTTCTCTGTCATCATAAAAACATTTCTGATAGCAAGAGGCCCTAAATGGATATACAAAGAGATGAGATCAGAGAATGCTTCCTATTATTTATATGTGTAATGTTTCTTTCTAACTTTTATACAGTAAACAAAATACCGACAAAAAGTAGAACCCTAACGGAAGCATAATAATTATATAGCATATCACAACTTGAACTGGCAAAACATTTTCCAGTCACCTACTCATTTCCTCACTCTCTGTCAAGGATTCACGGGGATCCATGGGGCACAATAGCTAGAAATTGCCAAAAACATTTTTTGAATATACCATTTATATATCTTATATATAAATAAGATATATATCTATAATAGATATTATATATTATATATTAAATATTTTATATATTTATATATTTTATATTTTTATATATCTTTATATATAAAGATATATATGTATATAAAGATATACATATCTTATTTATATATATTAGATATATAAATGGTTTATTCAAAATTTATATATATTATATAATTTATATATATTTATATATTATATATAAATAAGCAATATGTAAATATATATAATATATTATTATATTTATATATTTTATTATATATTATATATAATTTCTATGTATTATATATTATATATAAATTAGAATTAATATATATTATATTATATATATTATAAATTAGAATATGTTAATTCTAATGTATATATATTATATATCTAATCTAAATTAGATATATATCTAATTTATATATATTAGATATATAAATGGTTTATTATCTTCCTGTTATTCCAAATATTAAGAATATAACTATAACTATAATAATGTGAAATCTTAAAAAAATAAATTACTGAGATACAGATAAATGATTGGTGGTTGGGAGGGAGGGGTGAGAGGAATCGAAGATACAAACTTTAAATTATAAAATAAATAAGTCCTGAGATCTTATGTATAGCATGGTGACTATAATTAATAAGACTGTATTATATATTTGAAAGATGCTTTAAAGTATGCTAGAAACTAAAATATGTCATTTATAACTTAATTTTAAAATACATAATAATTATAAAAAGAAACACTTGATTGATACACAAAAATTAGGCTAATTGCTTCTTTAAAGTACAATACCAAAATTACTTGTGGTGCTACCGATGGTGATGATACCAATGGTGATGGCTACCAAAGGATGAGATACAACCCCTGAAAAAGATAGGATACTACAGATTATTTCTACTCCCTTTACCTACAGTGCATGGAGGGGATCCTAGAGAACATACTGTGTAATAGTTCTACTTAAAAAGTTTTTCCAGATGGCGAACAGACACATGAAAAAGTGCTCCATATCACTCGGCATCAGGGAAATACAAATCAAAACCACAATGAGATATCACCTCACACCAGTCAGAATGGCTAAAATCAACAAGTCAGGAAATGACAGATGCTGGCGAGGATGCGGAGAAAGGGGAACCCTCCTACACTGTTGGTGGGAATGCAAGCTGGTGCAGCCACTCTGGAAAACAGCATGGAGGTTCCTCAAAATGTTGAAAATAGAACTGCCCTATGACCCAGCAATAGAACTGCCCTATGACCCAGCAATTGCACTATTGGGTATTTACCCTAAAGATACAAATGTAGTGGTCCAAAGGGACACATGCACCCGAATGTTTATAGCAGCAATGTCCACAGTAGCCA
This sequence comes from Mustela putorius furo, assembly GCF_011764305.1. Lineage (NCBI taxonomy): Eukaryota > Metazoa > Chordata > Mammalia > Carnivora > Mustelidae > Mustela > Mustela putorius. The sequence continues at coordinate 1,083,140 of NW_025421464.1, read as the reverse complement.
AACTATGGAAAGAACCTAGATGTCCATCAACAGATGAATGGATCAAGAAGATGTGGTATATATACACAATGGAATACTATGCAGCCATCAAAAGAAATGAAATCTTGCCATTTGCAACAACATGGATGGAACTAGAGCGTATCATGCTTAGCGAAATAAGTCAAGCAGAGAAAGACAACTATCATATGATCTCCCTGATATGAGGAAGTGGTGATGCAACATGGAGGCTTAAGTGGGTAGAAGAAGAATAAATGAAACAAGATGGGATTGGGAGGGAGACAAACCATAAGTGACTCTTGATCTCACAAAACAAACTGAGGTTGCCGGGGGGAGGGGGTTTGGGAGAAGGGGGTGGGATTATGGACATTGGGGAGGGTATGTGATTTGGTGAGTGCTGTGAAGTGTGTAAGCCTGGTGATTCACAGACCTGTACCCCAGGGGATAAAAATATATGTTTATAAAAAATAAAAATTAAAAAAAAAAAAAAGTTTTTCCCACCCAGGATGTCTCTCCTAAAGTTTCTTCTAAGTAAATGACCTTCAATTCTATTAGAAATCAATATATCAATTACAGAAAGCAAAAAAATAAGGACATGGAAATTTTTTACCAATTAATAAACTTGGAAGTGATTAAACATAGGTCATTCTGCATGACTAGAAAAAAAAAATTTCTTTCCAAAAACCTGTAGGAGATTCACAAAAATTGGCAAAATCTTTTTATTTTTTTTTATTTTATTTATTTATTTGACAAACAGAGATCATGAGTAGGCAGAGAGGCAGGCAGAGAAAGGGGAGGAAGCTGAGCAGAGAGCCCAGTTTGGGGCTCAATCCCAGGACCCTGGGATCATCATCCAAGCGGAAGGCAGAGGCTTTAACCCACTGAACCACCCAGGCGCCCTGGCAAAGTCTTTTTAGATTGCAATCTAAAATTTTAAAAATAAAATTAAAAGCAGAAATTACACACTTCACAGTCTTTAGTCAGAACAAAATACGATGAGAAATTAATATAAAGAGAAAGCCAAATGTCTGCTCTGGAGAGAGTATGAACAAAGAGCTGCTGGATTCAAGGACAGAGAAGAGCTGAAAGCCACTCTAGAAGGACTGAAAAGAGCCCCTATTGATCTAGAAGACACCTGGTTCCTTTCCCCCTCTCCGCTTCAATTGGCCTGCCAGCCAGGCTTTGATTTCCTGGGCAGAAGATGAAAGAATTCCTTCCTGTGGTAGTCAAGGATACCAAAGAAATCTGGGGAGGTGGGAGGACTGTTCTGCATCCTGATTTTGGTGAGAGTTAACACTCAGACTACTGTACACCCAAAAGAGTCCATTTTATAATATCATAATTTTTGAAATTAAAAAGTAAAATACACAGTTACAGAAAATGTCATTGTGGGGAGAAACTTCTTTGATATACTGGAACAATTAAGAGCTTTTTTTTAAGCTCTTATTTATTTGAGAGGGAGAAAGACTGAGAGATCATAAGCGGGGAAAAGGGAGGGGGAGAAGCAGGCTCCCCCCTGACACGGGCCTCAATCCCAGGACCCTGGAATCATGACCTGAGCCCAAGGCAGACACGCAACCAACTTAGCCGCCCAAGCATTCTGAGAACTTTTAATTTTTTTTAATTTTTTACTTTTTTTTATAAACATATAATGTATTATTAGCCCCAGGGGTATAAGCCTGTGAATTGCCAGGTTTACACACTTCACAGCATTCACCCTAGCACATACCCTCCCCAATGTCCATAACTCCACCAGAGAACTTTTCATTTTAATCAACGTGGCCTTCTTATAAAATAAAATTTCAATAGAAAATATTAAAATGCAAGTACCCAAGAACTATAACTTAAACTTCTACATATAGCTTAAGCAAACAATTCTCTTATGAAAAGACAAGGATTCTTTCCTTCCCTTTTCCTCTCTCTTTGTCATTTTGCTACAGGGAACTGAAACAGTAATTGTGAGGAGCAGGAACGCTCGGAAAGATGAACCCAGAGCTCTAAATATGCTTGGTCGCAATCACTATTTTAATAAGTATGTGCTTAGCTTGCCCCTGTTTCTTTGCCAGGTTTTTTTTTTTTCCTTGCAAAGAAGAAAAATAACTCTGAATCTTGTTTCAAGGGTAATTGTATGATGATTGTATTCTTGGCCAGGAAGGAAAGGAGAGAGGGAGGGAAGGAAGAAGGAGAGGGAAAATATGCTAAGAGATTGTACTATTAATCCACTTCAAGGCGTTTTTTAATCAATAAAACCAAAATGCTCTTATGAAATTGAACTGTCCTTAATATTCCATCCTTCAGTATAATCGTATTCACAGAAGAAACTGAACTTATGAGTTATCCAACTACAAATTGGCAGCAAGTCATGAAACCAATAAAATAACGTATATACCATGGCATCCTGCCCAGAAAAATGGCACAGTAGCTAATTTCAAAGCATTCTCTTCTAAAGCAGAAATACGGAGGTTTTTGAAAATAAAATGCTTATTTTCCTTTTTAAAAAACTACATTCTAAGGCCCTGGTTTGTAAGTTGCAGAAAAAAGAATGAACCACCGCTCTTCTAATATAGGGACTGATTTTTAAATATTTTTATATATATAGGGACTGATTTTTAAATATTTTTAATGTTTTTATTTTTAAGTAATCTGTACACCCAACAGAAGGCTCTAACTTACAACCTGGAGATCCAGAGTGGCGTGCTCTGTCGAATGCGCCAGACAGGCATCCCGGTTTTTGGATTTTACTAATTATTATCTTATTTCCAAATGTAAAGGCAAATAAAGTGTATGAAATAATCACACTGTAAATGTTGGTATTTCTCGGCGTGTTAGTGTGCTCAGGGTACCCTAACAAAATCCCATAGACTGGTTTAAACGACAGAGGTCTATTTGCTCACAGTTCTGGAGGCTGGAGGGCGCCGATCCTGGGCTGGCAGGGCGGGTTTCTGGCAGGGCTCTCCCGGATTGTGGCTGCCAGTCCTTCCGCTGTGCCCTGACCGGGCGGACAGCGAGCTTGGCTCCGGGGTCTCTTCTAACTAGGACACTAATCTTAAGGATTAGAACCCACCCTTATAGCCTCGTTTATCCTTAACCCCTTCCTCAGAGGCCCCACCTTCAAGTACAGTCACATAGCGGACTCGGGCGGCGACATACTGTTAGAGGAGGTCATTGAAAGGACCTGAAGGCAGGATGACCCCGGGGCTAGACCTGGACGCTTAGACGTCCCTCACCCCCTGCCGCGGGCTTGGAACGTTCGTTCCGCCTACCAACTCCGCAGCCGGAGCCATTTTCAAGGACACAGCTTTGGTAGAGCACTGTATTGACGAGACCACCTTGACTCGGGCACTGCGGAACGCGTAAGGCCCAGGGTAAGCCTCAGAGGTCAGTTTCCTGCTCTACTGAAACTGCCACCTACCCATCTGGGGTGGTCTGCCTCTTTTGGGGGGTCTCCCCCTGCCCTCTGGGTGGGGAGGGGCGAGTTCCAGATCCTCCCCTCCCTGGGAATTCCCCAGTTTGGGAACCAACGCCTGTAAATCTTGGAGGGGGACATAAACATTCAATCCCTGCCACTCAGTTTTGGACTTTCAATACTTAATTTTACCAATTAGCAAAAAGACAAGTTGATAAATAATCGTAATTGTTTTGAGAAAATGAATATAGACATGCTTCGATTCCCTTATAATGATGCATTGATTACAGAATGTTAAAAGTTTTGAAAATACAGAGATGGCACATTTTGTTGTATTTTTATTAGATTTTTATGCTAAAGCAAACTGCTGATAACATTTTAATTCCCTTTGCTTTTCTATAAAGCATTAGATCTTTCATTACCTATAACGACACTTGAGGATACGCAAATGTAATATAAACATGGGTTTTGCAATACGAATAATTTTAACATTACTCCCACCCCAAGGTTTCTGTCCCTGGGTTAGTCATTCAAATACTGATCTAAGTACAACTATGAAGGGATTATGCAGATATAAAGGCTTAAGTCAAAGTGGCCTTAATTTGTGGAGAGTTCCATAAAGACCCGACCCAATCAGCTGAGGCCTTCAGAAGCATTTTTCTCTGGCTGGTATGAATAATGAACTAACGACTTACAACTTGGTTCATATACAAAAATACCCAGGTTATACTATAAAATTATGTGAATTAAAATTCCACTCAAATTTTATGAGATTTAACAAAATAATTTTTTAAAGATTTTATTTATTAGAGAGATGGAGACAGAGCACAAATAGACAGAGCAGCAGGCAGAGGGAGAGAGAGAAGCAGGCTCTCCACTGATTGGGGATCCCTATGCAGGGCTCGATCCCAGGACCCTAGGATCATGACCCCAGCAGAAGGCAGCCGCTTAACTGATTGAGCCACCCAGGTGCCCCCGGAATAAATTTTTTTTTTTTTTTTTAGATTTTATTTATCCACTTGACAGAGAGAGATCACAGGTAGGCAGAGAGACTGGCAGAGAGAGAGAGAGCGGGAAGCAGGCTCCCTGCTGAGCAGAGAGCCCGACGCGGGACTCGATCCCAGGACCCTCAGATCATGACCTGAGCCGAAGGCAGCGGCTTAACCCACCGAGCCACCCAGGCGCCCCCGGAATAAATTTTTTAAAGATTTTTTAATGTATTTATCTGACAGCGGAAAAACACAAGCATGGGGAGTGGGAGAAAGAGAAGCAGGCTTCCTGGTGAGCAGGGAGCCCCAGGATGTGTGGCTGGGTCTCACATGACCTGAGCAGAAGGCAGATACCTAACGACTGAGCCACCCAAGCGATCCCAAAATAAATTTCTATAGTAATTTTTAGCATTAATATTATTTGCATGAGATATTATATCATCTGCTATTTTCAAATGCCTTTTCGAAAGTTAATATGCTGATAAATACCCATGTATATCTGAAGACTTTTTATAATTGGTGTTTAATTCTAAAGCTATCAAATTTTAAAAACTGAAAGGAAAAGAGTTAAAAGGATATACTGTCATCTTATAGTCTCTGTGTAAATTTTTGTTGTTGTTGTTGTTGTTGTTGTTGTTTAAGATTTTATTTATTTGGGGCACCTGGGTGGCTCAGTGGGTTAAGCCCCTGCCTTCAACTCAGGTCATGATCCCAGGGTCCTGGGATTGAGCCCTACATCGGGCTCTCTGCTCAGCGGAGAGCCTGCTTCCCCGTCTCTCTCTGCCTGCCTCTCTGCCTACTTGTGATCTCTCTCTCTGTGTCAAATAAATGGATGAAATCTTAAAAAAAAAAAAAAAAAAAAGATTATCTATGCTTTAAAAAGAAAAAAGATTTTATTAATTTACTTGACAGAGAAAGATAGCAAGAGCAGGAACACAAGCAGGGGGAGTGGGAGAGGGAGAAGCAGGTTCCCCGCCCAGCAGGGAGCTGGCTGTGAGGCTCAATCCCAGGACCCTGGGATCACAACCTCAGCCGAAGTCAAACACTTAACCACTGAGCCATCCATGCACCCGATGTCTAAGTTTTATTGGTACAAACAGCCCAAATAAAATGCCTTGGCTTTTCTGAACTCCAAAATAAAATAGTGCATTGTAGGTATTATGTTAATAATACGTTTAAATTAGACTTGTTTTTAATGAATATTGTTTTCAAGTTTTAAATAATGTTACAATTTAAACATTTTGATATGACAATGCTGATAACATTAAGATGGTAACAGGACGTACTACATTAAGGTAATAACAGAAGTGAGTCTCCTGGTTGGTTCAGTCAGTAGAGCATGTCACTGGATCTCTGACTATGAGTTCAAGCCCCATGTTGGGAATAGTACTTAAAAAAAATAGTAACAAGTTATAAGTGAGAAGAAGAATAAAAAATTCAGAAATGAGAAAAGAAGTAACTGAAAAGCTTTAATATTTGGATTTTTTTTTTTTTAGAACCAATAGTTTGGGTGCTCATTTTTTTTTTTTTTTTTCAGGGAAAAAAAGGCTAAGTAAGCTTCCCACAATGGACAACCACAGATTGCCTGCAGCTTCTGACCACATGAAATGTCGTCATCTCCATATCCATTTTTATAGCTACAGCCTTGGTAACAGGGTGGCTGATGGTGAGATTAAAACTCCCAGAACAGTAAGAACACTCTGCCTTTTTTCCCTACTGAAGAAATGATAATCATCTTTTTCCAGAGGAAAAGACTAGCTTTCACCCAAACTAATTTCTTTCCCTCCCGGATCTGCCTCTACACTACATCTCCTGGTCTTCTTGCACTTCGGGGAGTCATGTGACTGAGTTCTGGCCAAGGGCATGTAGGAGGAAGTGATTAATGCCACTTCCGGGTGACCTGGAAACTCCTCCTGTGTAATATGGCCTCTTCCATGGAATAGCCTCTAGGAGGTTGGTGATACCCTGGGAGACCTTGATCACCACATGTTGAAGATGGCAGGGTCTCCATCAGCGTGGCTGCCTGAATGACTACATGGAGGAGCAAGCCACCTCCCCTCACACTGTGGAATGGGATGTCTGTAAGAAGTGAACTATTAGGTGACAAGGCTGAATTTGGGAGTTTGTTACATGAGCTAATGTTACCACAACTAATACCAAAACATAAGACAAAAAATAGAAACAAAATATTTGTAGTACTGACCTCTCCCCTGTCAAGGAAAAGAGAGTTCACAGCACAGGCACTAAGATGATCTAGACATAATAGAAAAATGTCCCCTTGATCACCAGTGAGCCACATCAGTCTTCCCAGGGTACTAGCTGGGTAGATTCAATAGTCTATCTATAAGTCATTTATCCAAGTAAAATAGTATTTCATGAAGAGTGGCTAGTACAACCCACAGTTCCATGGCACAAGTATTTTTAACTTGAAACAACCATTATACTTCAAAAGTATTTCCCATTTCATCATACAGAATTTTAAAAAGATGCATTCCCTAGGAAACAAAATATTCTTCTTCTATACTTCAAGGTCTTCTGGCTGAACCAAGAATTAAATTCACATGAGATAAGGCAACAGGAGGGAAAAAACCCAAGATTTTATTACATGTGCACAGAAACCCAATATTGAAATTGAGACCTAAAGAAATGACCAAGGCTGGCAGTTTTTATACATTTTAGACAAACAATAAACTTGTGACTACTTGACAGGATATAGAAAACAGGTGTTTGGGAGCTTTAAGTAGTAGATAATTCTAAGCAGAATTTAGACTAAGGTAGTAAATTAAAGAAAAAAGTTTCCTTCTAAGTTCTCTTTATTTTTTTATTTTTTTTATTTTTTATTATATTCAATTAGCTAGCATATAGTACATGATTAGTTTTCGGTGTAGTGCTCAGCGATTTATTAGTTGTATAATACACCCACTGTTTATCACCACATATGCCCTCCTTAATACCTATCACCCAGTTACTTTGAAGTCCTTGTCTCTCGGGCACCTGGGCATCTCAGTTGGTTACGTGTCTGCCTTCCGCTCAGGTCATGATCCCAGGGTCCTAGGATCAAGCCCCACATCAGGCTCAGTGGGGAGCCTGCTTCTCCTCCCTCCACTGCTCCCCCTGCTTATGCACACATTCTCTCTCTCTCTCTCTCTCTCTCAAATAAACAAATAAAATCTTTTTTAAATAAATAAATAAAATGTCTCATCTCTGATGATAGATGTCTTTTTATTTTTTATATAGGAACAGTATCTTTCACATGGGAGATTTGTTTCCTGCTTTCAGGGGGACAGAGGAGAGTCTGAGTGTCCTTGCACCATTGTTTCTTTCTTTCTTTCTTTCTTTCTTTCTTTCTTTTCTTTCTTTCTTTCTTTTTAGATTTTATTTATTTATTTGACAGGGAGAAAGCACAAGCAGGGTGAGCCACAGGCAGAGGGAGAGGGAGAAGCAGGCTCCCCACTGAGCAGGGAGCACAACATGGGAATCAATCTCAGGACCCTGGGATCATGACCTGAGCCGAAGTCAAATGCTTAACCGACTGAGCCACCCACGTGCCCCAGAACCACTCTTTCTTAAGTAACTTCTATTTAAAACAATCAATATGCCAAAATGACAAATTCGGGAGTGTCCTGCTCTTGGTCCCCATAGTACTCAAAGGATGAAGTTTGATTAAAATTATAATTTTCATTAAGGATGTTCTTAAGTGGAGCACCTGGGTGGTTCAGTCAGTTAAGTACCTGCCTTCACCAAAAATCTTGGACATTATAAAATATATAAAAATTAAAATGATATCTTGGGCTTTAGATTGTAAAAGTATAGAATTTATAATGGGCCTGTGTTTGAAAAAAAAATGGGGACTGCAAAAAGGTTATAAATAAAATATGGGAAACCTTCTTTATTGTCAGGCTTAAATCCAGCTTCATATAATAGAAAAAGCCAAAAGGGTTTAAGCAGTATAGATGTTTATTCCTCTCTTATGCAGAAGACTTGTGCAGAAAGCAGTTCAGGCCTTAGTTTCACAGGGCCACTCTGTCATCACCAACCCAAGTTGCTAATTTGCTGCTTCACCATCTGTACTGAAGAGCTTCCATACTCAAGGTCACCTCATGGCACAAAATCGGTGCTGGGCCTCCAGCCATCATGCTTTTGTTTCAAAGAACAGAAGGAATAGGAGAGGACCTCACCTTTAGGAAACATTCCCAAAACTCCCACACAACATTTCTGCTTACATACGATGGGCCAGAACTTAGTCCCATGGCCATACCAGCTTTAAGGGAAGCTAGAAAATACTGTCTTTATTCCTAGAGGCAAGATGTCTTTAAAATGTGGATTTCTGGGCAACTGGGTGGCTCAGTGGGTTAAAGCCTCTGCCTTTGGCTCAGGTCATGATACCAAGGTCCTGGGCTTGAGCCTCGCATTAGGCTCTCTGCTTGGCAGGGAGGCTGCTTCTTCCTCTCTCTCTCTTTGCCTGCCTCTCTGCCTACTTGTGATCTCTGCCTGTCAAATAAATAAATAAAATCTTTTTTTTTTAAGTGGATTTCTGTTACTAAAAACGAGACTTCTAGGTAGAATGGTGGGTCGGTGAAGGAAACAGAAAGTACTTTAATACACTTTAAATATATACAATTGTATTTGTCAATTATACCTCAATAAAGCTGAGGAAAAAATTAAAGCAAGATCTTGAAGAGATATTTGCACACCAATTTTCATAGCAGCACTATTCACAATAGCCAAAAGGTGGAACCAACCCAATGTGCACTAACAGATGAATGAAAAAACAAAATGTGGCATATATTTCCAATGGAATATTACTCAGCCTTAAAACATAAGGAAATTCTGGCATATGCTATAATGTGGATGAACCTGGAGGACCCAGGGCTAAGTGGGAAAAAGTTGCAGAAAAGACAAATTGCCTATGATTCCACTCATCTGAGGTATCTGGAGTAGTCGAATTCATAAAAACAGTAAGTAAAATAGCAGTTGCCTGGGCCCTGGGGAATGGGAAAATGGAAAGTTGTGACTTAATGGGTATAGTTTCAGTTGCACAAGTTGAAAAAGTTCTGGAGACTAGACGCACAACAATGCGTGTAATCTTAAAACCACTAAACCACACACTTAGAAATGGTTAAGATGGTCAATTTTATGTGTTTTTACCACAATTTAAAAAAAATAGAATTCATAATTTTTTTTAAAGATTTCATTTATTCATTTTGACAGACAGAGATCACAAGTAGGCAGAGAGGCAGGCAGAGAGAGAGGAGGAAGCAGGCTCCCAGCTAAGCAGAGAGCCCGATGCGGGGCTCGATCCCAGGACCCTGGGATCAGGACCTGAGCCGAAGGCAGAGGCTTTAACCCACTGAGCCACCCAGGCGCCCCAGAATTCATAATTTTTTTAAAAAGTCACAGAAATAAGATGGACAGATGGATGGATGGGGGATGGACAGATGGACAGACCTGGTAAAGCAAGTACAGACCATTGTTGAGAGTAGAATCTTGGTGGTGGGGCAAGTGTGTTCTTTTCACTGCACTGTATGTTTGAAATGTTTCCTCAGAAGGGGTTGGGGAAATGAGTCTTGTATTAAATCAAGGCTTGGAATGAGCTAACCACTTGGGTTTTTTCTCGCTCGAGAGCATCTCTTCCTTTCAAGTCAGAGGGAGTTTGAAGTTCTCCCAAGGCACTTAAGGTGCTCTCCTTCCGCCTCCTGCACAGCTGCCTTTGATCACTGTCCCTGAAACCTTATTTAATTTGAAGACATCATGGCTGCCATGAAGGAGAAAAAGCTGTCACTGTATCTTAGAGATAGAAAGAAACTTTCCCCGACCTGGCATTCAGTCTCTGCCAGGTCCCATCCTCGGAACCATTTTACTCAGACATAGGTCCCTTCAAGAAGGACCCAACCTGCGGCCTACGAACAAAGTTCGTCCCTCCTGATATTTTTAGCAAAGAACGTGGGGCCTCAGTTTAGCTAGCAAATAATTTTTAAAATTTGGCACGAATATGAAAAAACTGAGCTCACTAGAGCAATGCAAACCAGAAAAGAATGTTCCAGCCGTTTTTCAAGCTCTTCTCCTACAGCCTCATTTATCGGTCAAATAACATGATGAAAGAAGTGAAAGATGTGACATTTCTCTGTGTTCATGCCCTTAATCATCATCCAGTGTGTCCCAAGGCTATGAAACACAGTACAGGAATTCATTCATTTTCATAGAATCAGATGGTAGAAATGCAGGCTGGTGGCATAATTCTGATGAAGAATGTAGTCAGCTGCTTCTGCAAATCAAAAAAATTGGGGGATTTCAGGAATAAGAGACTCTATCTGGTCAGCTGCAGTCCATGCAAGATACCTAATTCATGGAGCCAAATGGGAGGTCCCTTGTCCTAAAATTATTAAGAATTTCAAGATAGTTACAGCAGAATATTTAACCAAGCAAAGAGTTCTTTTGAGTAGGAGGACCTATGTGACTGCATAGGTCACACACCCATGAAACCAGCCCTGGGTCCCACGGTAAATAAGGTTATTATTTTTACTGATGTGACAAAATATCAGAATAATTTGAACTTGAAGCTGATTGATGATGAGAATTGCTCCTTTCTTCAAGGCAGTACTGATACTTCCACTAAGTGAGGCATGCAAGTTGAGCAAATAAAAAAAACATTTAGGAACTGCATTTATTTCCCATTTCCAAGTTCCCTGACCTTGCTAGAATGGGCACTTAGCACAGACACAGAGTAGGCATGTACTATTTTTTTTAAGTAGGCTCCACACCCAACGTGGGGCTCAAACTTATGATCTGAGATCAAGAATCACAGGTCCTAATGACTGAATCAGCCAGGCAACCCCTAGGCATGCAATATTGATTGAATTAATCAAACAATTTAAAAACTGTAAAGCCCTATTTCCAGAACTCACTCATGTATTTTGATAAATAAGGATTATCTTAAGCTTATGCATCTTCCTTTTCCTGAGACGACCAGCCTTAGAAAGTGCCGTTAGCCAGTCCTCTTATTTTCTTGATGTATTTCAAAGTAAAATCTGGGCTTAAGTACAAAAAGGAGGAATTAAACTACATATCAGTCAACACTCTTCAGGTAATTTATTGGCTCACCCAACTGAAAGACCAGGCACAATCATCCAGGCTGTCAGCAAGGGATCAAATGATGTCATTAGAACCCACCTTCCTTTCTCCTCTGGTGCTAATATCCATCTCCTGCTCTGTTGGACTCATTGGTAAGCTATGTGTACATGACGGCTCCAAGCAACTGCAATTACCCACCAACTGCAACAGGAAACCCAGTAGGAAAGAGAGCAACACAAATAGATGTCCAAGACCTGAGCCTCAGCAGACCTGAACTGCCTTACTTTGGTCTTGTGCCCATCTCTAAATCAGTCAGTGGCTGGGGTGGATAGAATACTCTGAGTGCCTCAGTCCTGATCATGAATCTCACCCCCAAGGGGCGCCTGAGTGGTTCAGAGGGTTAAGCCTCTGCCTTCAGCTCAGGTCATGACCTCAAGGTCCTGGGATCAAGCCCTGCATTGCATCGGGCTCTTTGCTCAGCAAGGAGCCTGCTCCCACCACCCCAGCCTGCTGCTCTGCCTACTTGTGATCTCTCTGTCAAATGAATAAATAAAATCTTAAAAAATAAAAAATCTCACCCCAAAGCTTCTGCAGGGACTGAGAAAGGAGCCAGCATGGATTCCCCAAATGGAAATTTTGGAATTGTTACCACAGGAAGTAGAGTAGCTTCCTGCTGGTCCATCGCAAGCAGAAAGCAAGCTACCCTTACTGTGAAGATACTGCATCCCCAGAAGCTTAGAGATGGAACACAAGTCAAGAACCATCCTGAAGTTTCTGTCTGTGTTTCAGTGTTCTGGGCTACAGGTCTAAGTGAGTCCCTGGAAGCATTTTTTTCCCCCTTTAAATAAATGAACTTAAAGCTGAGAGCCAGCATTAGGTACATGAGTCTAGAGTCAAACTGAAGTACGCCCAGTCGGAGTTACCCTGCGGTTCCTCCAAAATGGTTCACAACTGTGAATGCTGTTCAGATTTGTTTCTACTTTAGAATTGTTTTTACTGTAAACATCTAAAAAGAGAAAATTGTTCAGTCAATGTAATACTGGTATTCTCTCACTGACTTGTTAAAAATGACCCCACCCATCACTATGAACATCTAGTTAAACTTATGTAAATGACTATTTAAACACTTACTTTTAATCCATATTTTAAATGTGCTTCTACTAAAAAAAAAAACAAAAAAAAAACCACACAGCCCTAAGATGTCGACTAGTAATAACCACACCACCATCTTCAACAGTGAGAGCTTGCATCTGTTGACCTTCTTCATCTCCCCTATTCATCCCCCTACGCAAATCCTAGTTTGCCTAAGACAGAGCTCTGCTGAAATTCCCTGAGTACAGGGGCCAACGCAGAGCTAGTTACAATGATGCACTTTCATAGGAGATGGAGGTAATTGAACCCCCGCTCAGGTGGCAGGTGGACTGGGCACCAGGTGCTGCTGCATTCTGTTTTCTTTCTTTCCTTTTTTTTTTTTTTTTTTAATAAATGCTTCTGCATTTTTTTTTTTTTTTTTTTTTTTTGGACAGAGAGAGATCACAAGTAGGCAGAGAGAGAGGGGGAAGCAGGCTCCCTGCCGAGCAGAGAGTCCGATGCGGGGCTCGATCTCAGGACCCTGAGATCATGACCTGAGCTGAAGGCAGAGGTTTAACCTACTGAGCCACCCAGGTGCCCCAACGCTACTGCATTCTGAAGAAACCATTGGCAGATTCAACCCAACCAGTACAAAAGCTGCACAAAAAGCTTCTGTGGTGTTTGGCACAGGGACAAGCCTCTGTGAAGACTAGGGACAACCTGGAGGTTCCAGATGTTCTGCTCATTGCCCCGGTTCAATGGGAGGGCAGGACCAAACACCCTGGTCCTGTCATCAGAAGTTCAAGAATGGTGAGAGTCTTATACTGCAGAATGCTGACCAGATACTCCAGTTTGCCTCCTCACTGCACCGTTTTCCCCAGGTGGGGGCTTCATTTCCATGACGATGCAAGTGTCAGTGCGGAAACCTGGCTTTACACCAGCAGAGCCAGTTCACCCATTCAGTAATTTCATAAATATTTGTTGGCACCAACTATGTGCCAGGAACAGCTCCCCACACGAAAGGTAGCAATAAACCAGAAGGACAAATTGCTTGCCCTCGTGCTGCTTACCTTATGGTTATTGGACTCCAAGAACAAACATAAAAGGAAGTAAACCAATGTGTGATGTCCAGCAGTAATCGGTGCTATCAATGAAGTAAAGCAGAGTGATGTGATGGGAAAAAAAAAAAAAAAAAACTGTGGTCAGGCAAGATCTCTCTCAGAAAAGAAATTTGAACTACCAGCACATGATAAGCTGGCCTCTTGAAGACGTGGAGTCGAGCATTCAGACCAGGGGACCAGCCAGTGCCAAAGGCTGAGCTGGAAATGCACTCGTTTGATGGATAGAAGGAAGGCTGGTGGACTAGAAGTAGAGACAGGAAAAGGATGAGGTTGGAGGCATGGAGCAGGCAGGAGCATTGGGCACATAACACAGTCGTCCCACTCACCACGCTAATGGTGAGCATGATCGGTTCCAACTGTGAACTCTACAATAAAAAGTGTCATTAACGATTTACAAACCGGGGATCCATTCCCCCAGAGCCCGCCCTTAATTAATTTTACTGGCCCTTTGCCGCCCTCTGCTGGCGACACTCGGTATGCCCACGCCACGGTCAACACCGGCTTACTAGGAAGGAGTCCGACGTGGGACTCGATCTCATGACCCTCGGATCATAACCTGAGCCAAAGGCAGACCCTTAAGCAACTGAGCCACCCAGGTGTCCCTAGAATGGCTATTATTTTTAAAAAGGAAGAAAGGTTGGAAGGAGGGGGGGAGAAGAAAGGAAGAGAGGGCAAGAAGGAAGGGAGGAGCCAAGGGAGAATGGAAGGACAGAACAAGTTTTGATGAGGATATGGGAAACTGGAGCCCTATGCATCGCTTGAGGAAAGGTAAAGTGGTGCAGCCACTGGGGGAAAATTTGGTGGTTCCTGAAAAGTTAAACACAAAATTACCATATAATCCAGCAATTCCACTTGTAAGGTCATAGCAGCATTATTCGCACCATCGAAAAGGTGGAAACAACCCAGGTGTCCATGAACAGAGGAATGGATAAATAAAACATGATGTATCCGTAAAATGGAATATTACTCCTTAAAAAGGAATGAAATTCTGGCCCATGCGGCAACATGAGGGAGTCTTGAAAACATTGTGCTAAGTGCAATAAACTGAACACAGAAGAACTATTGTATGGTTTCACCTATATGAAGAACGTAGAACAGGCAAATTCACAGAGAAAGAGAGGAAAACAGACATGACAGGGGCATCTAACGGGGACGGGTTTCTCTTAGGGAAGATTAAAAAAAAGTTCTGGAGATAGACAGTGGTGAGGTTTACACAATATTGTGTGTGTGCTTATGGTCACCGAATCATGCACTCAAAATGGCTATAATGGTCGATTGTATGTTATATATATTTTAACCACAATTTTTAAAGGTCCCTTGAAGAGAGGAAGCATGGGACTCACAGAACCACTTAGCCAGCTGAGCAGAAGTCACAAATCACAAGGGACAGGAGTCTCTAGGAAAGCTACATGGAGATGAATGGAGTGAATTCCTATGACATGCCCCAGAGTCCCAAAAGCTTACTGGGGGTGTCAGGTCAGCAGAAACACTGCCAGCTGAGAATAAAAGGGACAGAGATGAAATAAGACCAAAAAATGAAAGCAGGACACCAACCTCCGAAAGCCTCTAGGCAGGAAATAGGTTGGTGGAACTACAAAAAGGTACTATCTGGCATCAAAGAGGGAAAAATGACAGTGAAGGCAAAGTCTCAAGCCCAGAGGATTATTCTAGGCCTAGACAGCAGATGAATCTGGAAATAAGTTGGGATCAGGGACTCCTTTTTTCCTTTTATTTTCTCCCTTTTTAATGGAAAAGCCTATAAATTTAGGTACCCTATGTACACCCCACCATTGTATTTTGGGAGCAGGTAACCTGTTTATTGAGTTTCTTAGACCCACGTGTGGAAAGAAATTGTGCCCCACGATGAGCTATTCCCAGATCCTCCCTCTACCTAGTTCAGATGATGAGATAGGGGCCCTTCGAGCAGATGAGATTCAGATAAGAATTTTTTGCTTTGAGTTGATGCGATCACAGGATGAGACTGGGGGACAAGGTGAATATGTTTTGCATGTGGGACGGATCTTTGCATGTGGGATGTGAATCTTTGGAGTCCAGAAGGCAGACTGTGGTGAGCAGAAAATAGCCCCCTAGAGATGTTCACACCCTCTCCCCTAGTGTGTTATGCTACAGGACAAAAAGGAATTACAATTGCAGTTAAAATTAAGTCGCTAATCAGCTGACCTGGAAGAAGATCACCCTGAATTATCCTGATGGATACAAGGTCCCACAGCCTTTAACAGCCAAAGAGGGCAGAAGAGGAAGCCACGGTGACAGGGGATGGACTTGACCTGCCCTTACTTGTCCTGGGGGTGGAGCAGCGCCCACACACCAAGGAATACACGCAGATTCTAGAAGCTTCCTCTAGAGCCTCTGCTCTAGAACACAGCCCTGCTGACACCTTGATTTTAGCCTTTTGAGATTTGTGTCAGACTTCTGACCTACAGAACTGGAAGATTAAAATAAATTGTTTTGGGGCTCCTAGGTGGCTCAGTTGGTCAAACATCAAACAAAGTTGCCTTTGCCTTCAGCTCAGGTCATGGTCTCAGGGTCCTGGGATTGAGCCCTGCTTTGGGCTCCTTGCTCAGTGGGGAGTCTGCTTCTCCCTCTCCTTGCTCGCACTCTCTCTCACTATCTCTGTCTCTCTCAAATGATAATAAATAAAATCTTTTAAAAAAAAAAAAGGGGGGGGGAATTAATGCCAGAGCTCAAGTCCTGGCTCTACAGGCAGAGAAACACGATGGTCTGAGTTACTGTTCAGCAAATATGCATTCCCCAGCACTCCTGAGGGACCACTTTCCTGCCTAATGGCCGCAGAGCCTGGACCTTTAACTCTCTTTGCCCAGTGAAATGCTAGCGTGCATGCACATAGAAGTCGTGAGTAGTTGATCAGACTCACTCTAGGGATCCTCCTTGGGAAAAGCACGCCCCAGATCACCCCAGAGCCCAGGAGCACCCCTAAGCCTAACCCACAGTCTGAAACCCAGCCCAGATGACCTGTAGCCAGAAGTAGAGCCACCCCACCAAGCCAGCCAAGGCCAGACAAAGGTAATAGCTGACCTGAAGACACGGAGTAAAAGAGTTCTTCTTGCTGCCATCCACCGAGTTTTGCCGTTGGTTCTCATGCAGCAGTATGACTGGAGAGAAAGCTGACCAGGACATAGAATTCCTAAGAAGTCATGTAACAAGGGTCCTCCTTCTGTGACTTAGGCCAGTCTGGTGTGTGTCTGCACATGCACGTGCAGGGAGGCATCCCTGTGCACACGAGAGCCGACCCACGTGCAGCCCTGGTAAGTGGGGGAGATCTGTGTACAGCGTGCATACGTGTGAGCTACTCTCTGTCACACCTGGAGGCCTGAGGGCTGCATGCGATGTCAGGGAATCTGTATGTTCAGGCTTTCTTCCTTGGTTTCCCTTGCCAGAATTCATTTGTTCCATCGCTCTAAGGTGTCAAGCTCCTGGCTAAAATCCTATGTGATTTTTTAGGTCCAATCTCTAGGCCATGACGAAGGCTTTCCCTGGCAGGAAACTACACTCTGCGCCCCAGCCTGGGTGCCCGGCCAGTGCCTGGCAGTCTCAGAGTGGGAGGCAGCCAAGGACTCAGCCCCCAGTGCCCTCCTCCAGAGCCTCGGCCAAGACCTGCCGGGCAGGGGGAGGGGGAACCTTGCAGACACTTTCCTTCTCCCAGCCCTGCCCATTCTCCCTTCCCCACCCAACCCCCCATGGGGGTCCCCAGATTCACAAAATTGCAAAAGACTTTTGTTTGGGGCTCCCCCAGCAGTGAGACCAGCCCCAGGCGCTCATCCCCCTGACCATGGGTCCCATTCCATAGGGAACATGGAACGGACTGTGGCACTTTCTCTAGTTTAGCCTCTTCTTTGCTCGAAGCAAGCAATGAAAGGCCTGTCACTTTAGTTTTGAATTGTCTTAACTGGCGGCTCTGGCCCCTGGCGGCTCAGATCTCCAGCTCAGCTGAGCTCCTGACAGTACAGTGCTTAAGAGTGAACGACTTCGGGGCGCCTGGGTGGCTCAGTCGGTTAAGCAGCTGCCTTCAGCTAAGGTCATGATCTCAGGGTCCTGGGATCGAGCCATGCATGGGGCTGGCTTCCTGCTTCGAAGAGAGCTTGCTTCTCCTCCTGCTCCCCCGATTGTGCTCGGTCTCTCTCTCTTTCTCTCTCTCTCTCTGTCAAATAAATAAATAAAAACTTTTAAAAAAAAGTAAACTACCTTATGTCTGGTGACTTCAGAAGATCACTTTGCCGCTTCATGGACTGGGTTTATCTGTAAGATGGAAATGCTTATGATCCCTACCTCAGAGGGTTGACCTTGTGAGGCTTACTGACTATAAGAAAAGCATAGGGTCCTAAGTGCTAGCTGAGTTTTTGCTCCTATTGTGTTCAAAACTGTTCATTTCTGGGGTGCTGGCTGGCTCCATCAATGAGACTCTTGATCTCAGGGCTACAGATTCGAGTGCCACGCTGGGTGTGAAAATTACTTAAAAATGAAATCTTTAGGGGCACCTGAGTGACTGTCAGTGAAGCATCTGACTCTTGATTTCAGCTCAGGTTGGGATCTCAGGGTCGTGAGATGAAGCCCCACATCAGGCTCCATGCTGGGCAGGGACCCTGCTTAAGATTCTCTCTCCCTCTCCTTCTGCCCCCTGCCCCTCCCTCTCTAAACAAAATAATAATTTTTTTAGGGGCGCCTGGGTGGCTCAGCGGGTTAAAGCCTCTGCCTTCTGCTCAGGTCATGATCTCAGGGTCCTGGGATCGAGCCCTGCATTGGGCTTTCTGCTCAGCAGGAAGCATGCTTTCTCCTCTCTCTCTGCCTGCCTGCCTCTCTGCCTACTTGTGATCTCTGTCAAATAAATAAATAAAATCTTTTAAAATAATAATAATAATTTTTTTAAAAAATTTAAAATAGAACTTAGAAATAATAAAATCTTTTTTAAAAATTTTCCATTTCGGGGCGCCTGGGTGGCTTAGTGGGCTAAAGCCTCTGCCTTCGGCTCAGGTCATGATCTCAGGGTCCTGGGATCAAGCCCCACATCGGGCTCTCTGTTCCGCAGGGAGCCTGCTTCCCCCTCTCTCTCTGCCTGCCTCTCTGCCTACTTGTGATCGCTGTCAAATAAATAAATAAAATCATTTTTTTTTAATTGTCCATTTCTGTTTTGCAATCCATTCGGTTCTAAAGGTGCCTACTGGCTTAACCTAGGTCATGTGCTTCACCCCAGCCACCCTGACCCTGCTCCCAGGGTAGTTCATGTGACCTAGACCAAACTAGGAGGCACTCTTCAGTGCCTGGACTAGTTCAAGGTGGCCAGGCGAGATAAGCCAGGCCCATCACACTGAATATGAAGACTTGGGCTGAAAATTCTGGGACAGAGACCCTCTTTCCAGCAGTACCCGAACCAGGAGGTACAACCCCCGAGGAGAGGCTGGGAGACACACCACGACCACAGGAGGCTCATCCTCAGGAAGAGAACACCTTGGAACAAAGTAAAGAAACAGAAACCAGGTCCTTGGTGCTGTCACTTGATTTCTGGAGAGACCCTTGCTTCACCTAGAACATTGATTTCCCTGAGCCCTTTTTTGTGTAGGACAATTTGGTCAGGTGTCCTGTAACCTGTGAGTCTCTCCGGACGCCAGGTGGATTGGTGAGCGGTCAGAGCGTCTGAGGCCTTGCAGGAGCCTGTCCCTGGGGAAGCGGTTCTGAGGCCAAGTGCAAAGCACAGGGTGTCAATCACTGAGTCCCTGGGAACCCAGGGAGGGAGAAACAGGCAGAACTCGGCAGAGGAAGAAATGAGCTGTCATGCAGGCCCAGGGACAGCTTCAGCAGACCCGACAGGGAATGCTGGAGCCAGAAGAGGTCTTCAGAGTCATTCCAGGTGAGGCCAGGATGGCTTAGCCATTGGCATTTGCACACGGAGCCGTCATGGACGTGGGAGGGGACTGATCTTGGGTGAGGGGCTCTCTGCAGCCGAGGCAAACCCTGAAGGGGCTGACTGCCGAAGGACACATTCCCACGGCACTCCCAGGGACTGCAGCAGCTGTCCTCGCTTGAAGGGGGGGCCAGGCAGCACAGCTCCAAGTCAGCACAGGGTGGGGGGCTGCGCCTAACTCCACCTGAATACGAGCGTGTGTTCACGTCCACGCACGGCTGGGGTGCAGGCCCTGGACAGACAGACAGCTGGACCAGAAGAGAGATGGCCATCAGCGAGGAAAACCCAGCAAGATCCCAGGGACACCAACTCCGGAGTCTCCCCTCTGCCCTGGCACTGGCCTCAACAGGTCTGAGCACAAATTAGGAGGGAAGCTGGGCTTCCATCGCACCAGGGACAGCGCAGCCCAGAGCCAGTTCGGAGAGGGGCTCACTCGGCTCTTCTCGAGAAGTCCTGTGCCCCAGACACAGTCGGCGCAGTTAGCCACCCCTTATCTTTTTTTTTTTTTTTAAGATTTTATTTATTCATGAGAGACACACACACACAGAGAGAGAGAGAGAGGCAGACGGAGAAGCAGGCTTATCACCAAGCAGAAAGCCTGATGCAGAGACTCAATCCCAGGACCCTGGGAACATGACCCAAGCTGACGGTAGACGCTTAAGCAACTGAGCCACTCGGGCACCCTAACCACCCCTTATCTTAAGACCATAGTCCATTCCTACCACATCTACTCAAGGCCTAGCTGGAAATCTCCAAGCAAAAGAGCAAATGCAAGGCCGGCTTTATTGGTAAAAAGGAATGGCAGACTTGACTGGGAGTACCCACCTGGCCCAAGCAGCAGTGCAAACCAGAAAGAAAAGAGGAAAGGTGGAGGGAGCCGGGGAGGGAGGAAGGAAGAAAGGAAGGATGGAAGGAAAGAAGGAAGGAAAAGAGAGAGAAAGGGAGGCGGGGAAGGAAGGAAGGGAGGAACAGGAGACCAGGCTCTGGACGTGGGCATGCGCTCAGGGAAGACGATAAGTCAAGGCTCCAGGTATAGGAAAAAGAGCAGGGAGGGAAGGCTGGCCCCTGGCCCCGGCATCTAGAAGGGCAGCAGCTCTTCCATGGGGATGTTGAGGATGACGTCCATGTCTGGGGTGCACCTGGTAGGGAAGAGCAAAGAGGGTACGGGAGGTCAGGCAGGGGCGCCAGAGTTGAAGCGTGGGAGAGCACGGCCTCGGGGGCAGCCAGCTCTCAGAACACTGTACTCAGCTGGGGAGCCCCATCCCAAACACCAGTGACTGTGCAGCAGTGGGTTTAAGCAGAAGCTGCAAAAAAAAAAAGATCCCATACTTGGGTCTCCGAAGCAGGACGTCTGCAAATACGATCTCTTGTGTGGGCACGTGGAGATGTGCGCACACACCAAAAATAAAAGAGGAATGGGTCTGGCATAATGAATGTTCCCCTCCAGAGGTCTGGGGTCAAGAGGGAGCAGGCTCTGAAACATGCAGCCTCTCACGCCCAGCACTGTCTTTGTGGTCAGAATGGCCGGCTTGGACACCTGGCTGTGTGTCACCTTGAGCTTCCAACTTCCCCCAGAGCCCCACTCCTTCGGTTGGCATGTATGTGACAAGCACTCACTATGTGCCCAAGCCCAGAGCGGCCTCAGTTTCCTCATTGCTCAAACGGGGAGGGAATAATTCGAACCTCGATCTCTGGCAGGTGGACTAAGCTCCGTCAGTGACAGGTGTCCTTCTTTCCATACAAGGAGTGAGAACAGCCTCCATCACAGGGACCAGCACATTTAGGGGGCCAGAGGATGACACCCTGCCCCCAACCTCGTCCCAATTCTCTCATCCATTCTCGTGGCTTCCATACTCTCCTGACCCTCACTGAGCTATTCAGGCACGAAATGTCAGGATGTCTGCAATGGACGGTATTTCACGAGAAAAAGCGAAGGAATGAAGATGAACCCAATATGACAAAAATAGAACAACTCGTAATCTACACGGGCAACTGAGTGTCCACCAGAACATTCTCTCTACTGTCTGCATATTTGAAATTTCCCAAAATAATGGCAAAAAAGAAAAAGCATCTCTATACTGACAATGCCAAAATTTCCATCTGTAGATGTATCAGTCTTCTGAGTTCAATCATCGACCTGAGGGCTCTGCACGAGGTGCCCCAGGTCCTGTGAACTATCACATGAGGCCTGGCCTCATGGGATCCCCAGGCTCCGCCTGATCCAAGAAAGGTAGGCGGAGAACCGGCTTTGGAAGGAAGTTAGTTCTTCCTCTGGGGCCTGGGAGTCTGCCAGGCGGAGAAGACATCCTTCTCTCCTCACAGAGTGCCTTCCAGGCCCATCTTCCCTGGAGCCAAACACCCTATTCAATTCCACCTTCCTAAACACCCTGAGAGCTTAGGGGTATACCCACTTGGAGGAAACATGGAATCTGAGAACCTGAAGAGTCCACAAAGTTTATGTAACCCAGCTTCCTGCGTACGAATGGGACATGAAGGCCCAGAGACGGGAAAGATCACTTCTGCCACGTGGTTAGCAGCAGAGCCAAGGAGACCCAGGTCGCCCTGCACCCTCTATCCGGGGGTCTGCCTTCTCCACCAGGCTGCCTTTCCTGGGGACAGAGAGCCTCTTCGAGGGCCCAGCATGGTGGGCTTAAGCAGCAGCTGCAAAAAAAAGATCCCATACTTGGGTCTCCGAAGCAGGACGTCTGCAAATACGATCTCTCGGGGCTCCTGGACCTGCACCTGGAGCTGCTCCACCTCGGCCTTCAGTATGGGTATTTCCTCCTCAAACTGGTTGATAAACTGAGGGGAGAAGCACGGCAGGGGAGAGTGAGGAGCCCAGCATCCCCCAACAAAGGAAGAACGGGGCCACCCGAATGAGGAGGAAGGCCATCTAGGGAAATGGCACCGCTTGGCCACAGGGGCCTCCTGGTCTCCAGAGGGCTGCTCGCAAGTAAGGGCCAATGTCTGATGGTCCTGAATGAGGCGCGGAGGTCATGGAGCATGGAGAGAGGTGGCAAAGCAGGGAGGGGCAGTACCCAGTGATGAGAACGAATGGGGGCTGGCAGATACGGTGAAGGCCACTCATGCTGACAGCAGATGGAGGGTGATAATGAAAATGAATGTGGGGTGAGGGGCAGTGATGGTGAAGTTCATTAACTCGGCTAGTGAGTGATGGTCAGTGGCGAGAATTAAGTGGTGAAGATAGGAGGGGGTTATGACAGTAAAATGATGGGTGAGCACAGGATGCTTGGTGATGTTGCTAGTGGGTCATCGCCGGTGATGCTGGTTAGTGAGGCAAGGCCTGGGCCTGCACTAACCTCCTTGTCGGAGGAATAATATGGCGCTAGCTGGGCGAGAGGCTGACACCAGAGCCAGAGGCCTCCTGAGCACCAGGTCAGGACAAGCCTGACTCACACAGGTCCTGGGGCCTACCCACCCTTCTGCTCCCTCACAGAGGGGTCGTCCCCTTCCGTGCCCACTCACTTCTCGGAACTTGTCCATGTACTTCAGCAGGTCCTGGTTGTCCCGGGTCTTCTGCAGAAGAGCTTCCTGATGGGGCTGCTGGCTTTTCTGCGGAGGGAGAGGAGATCTGGCCCCCAGGTGCCTCTTCCGGGGAGGCAGGGCCTGGTAGATTCCAGTTGGGGTGGGAGGGGGTGAGTGCAGGGAGCCTGGAGGCAGAGGACGGGAAAGGAAGCAGGGCTGGGGCAGGACCTGGACACCCACCACCACGTCTGGCCACTCACCACCACCAGAGCTTGCAGAAGCTTTTTCTTCTTCTTCTGAATCTGATTAGACAAAGACTGCAGGACCATTCTGCGCATCTCACCAAGGTCATCCAGCTCATCCTAGGGGCCAGCGGGAAGGTGTGGGCCACGGCCCTGCTTCCAGTGTAGTCCGGCAGGGCGGGGCCAGGGGCTCCCCTACCTGCTGGTTGTCCTTTATCTGCTGCAGTTGACGCACAAGGCTGGCGATCTGGACCAACTTGACAGGATACTCATGGTCCATGTACGTGCTCAGGAAGCTCACTTCCTTGTAGGTCTTCTCAATCTTGGCATTCAGCTGTTCCACCTGCTGTGCCAGGGCTGCAGAGGGCAGGAGGGACAGGAGGCAGTCTCTCAGGGACCCCTCCCAGGAGATACAGGAGGCAAAGCTCTCCTTGGCCAATGGACTGGGATCTGGTGGAAGCAAGCTCCCACAAGGCTAAGTCCCTAGAGTCTTTTACCCCCGAAGGAGAAGAGGCAACACTGGGTAGGAAAGAGAACTAAACCAGGGCTTGATCCCTAGATGAGTCCCAGTTCTGCCGCTGACTTACTCTGTGGCACTCACCAAAACTGTCCCTCCTTGGACCTCCGTCTCCTCCTGCACAAGTTTCCCCCGCAACAAGCCCAGGGAGATGGGGTGACACTGACTCCCGTGAAATGACCATTAAGACCATGTCTGGGGGTGCCTGGGTGGCTCAGTGGGTTAAAGCCTCTGCCATCAGCTCATGAACCCAGGGTCCTAGGACAGAGCCCCGCATCTGGCTCTCTGCTCAGCGGGGAGCCTGCTTCCCTTACTCTCTCTCTGCCTGCCTCTCTGCCTACTTGTGATCTGTCTGTCAAATAAATAAATAAAATCTTTAAAAAAAAAAAAAAAAAGATCATGTCTGTACTGATGCCCTCCATGGGTGGTGGCCCCAAGGTCTGAGGTTGGCTGACACACCACCCCCGCCAGAGGGCTCCCAGTCTACTCCAGAAAGAAAGCACAAGCTCAAGCTCAAGGTCAGTGCTATGGAAGCCAGAAGACCTGAGACCTGGCTGAGCCACTGACTCCCAGAGAGACGGCAGGAAGCAGAGGCAGGCTGGGGCTGGATCCTGGCTCGCAGCTGCTATGATCTATGGCACGCTACTGTACTTCTTTTAGCTTTAGCTTTCTCATCTGTAAAATGGGCAAACAGTCCCTGCCTCACAGGTAGTTGCCATGACTGAGAGTGTGCCCGTACATCTGAACCCTCGGGGGGCCTGAAGTGCTCAGGGCTCACTGCTCCAGAAGTAAGCTGTTAGCTCTGCATCTTAGCAATTCCGTGCCTAAGGTGGGGGATGCTGGGCCTACTGTCTTCCAAAAGGTAGGTGCGAGATGAAGGCTCTGCTGACCTCCCCAAAGCCAGGGAGAGGATGAAGGAATTCATGCCGGGGATACTTACACTTCATCTTGGACTCCTCCTTCTCCTCCCACTCCTTAAGTTCACACTTGAGTTTCTGCAGCTTCTTCTTGTTCGAGTACTCCAAGATGTCCACGACAGTCTGTGGGAGTGGCGGGGTCAGCTTGCCCCACCACCTCTTCTGGCGCTACCAAAGCCTGGTCCCCCCTCAGGCGACTCGGCATTTCCTCCAGGGAGTCCCCAGATCCAAAAACAGTCCTAGACCCAGCAACCTGACCGGAGACCAGCCCAGCCGCTCCAAACTGGGCCCTCTCCTACCATCCACCCCAGCCGAGGACTCTACCACACACCCAGGCACCGGCCCAAACCCATGCAGTGGTCTCCGCTCCCTCCTCCTTCAAAATGTCACCAAGTGCAACGGATTTAACCCCCAACAGCTCTCACAACCATGTCCTTCTCTCCACCCTCACTGCCACTGTCTTATTCAAGTTCTCTTCATCTCCTGCCTCAAATAGTACCACAGCTACCCCTAACTGGTCCTCCTCTGATCTTTGCTCCATGCCGCAGTCAGGATGAGCTTTCTTTAAAAATAAAAAAAAAATTTTTTTAAAGCTGACCTCATCCCTCTCCTATTTAAAACCCTCCAGGGGCTCCCCTCTGCCCTGTAAATACGGTCTGAACTCCTAACCTTGGCTGACAAGGCCCTGACTGCACTGGCTTAGGCCAACATGTGGCCCCTTGAGTTGGCCACGCCCCCTCTCTCCACAGGCCTTGAGCACCCAGTTCCTCTGCCTGGAACACTTTCCTGCTCTCTACCAGGTAACACCTACTTCTCCCCGTTTCAACGGCATCACCTTCTTCAGGAAGCCTTCCTGACCTCCCACCCATGTCTGGGTGAGAGGCCCCTCTCAGCTCCCCAGAACCCCTGTCCCCACGACAGTACACAAATGGCTTTCTAACTGCCTGGACCCCACTAGAATGACAGCTTGATGTAGACAACGTGTCCCACTGATCCCTGTTTCCCAAGAGCCCACAGGGAGCACTCAGGATGAACAAAAAATATACTAATGGATCAATGCCAGAAGATCAACAATGATTTTATCTAAATTTGGAGAATATTCTAAGTTCCCTTGGGCTGAATGACTCTGCAGTCCTTGGCCTGTGTGATAGACTGAACTGTGTACTCCCCCAAACTCATATGTTGAAGCCCTAACCCCCAATAGGGCTGTGTGTGCAGACAGGGCCTTTAAGGAGGTAAAAGGTTAAATGAGGTCTAAAGGGTGCAGAATCCGATAAGAGCAGTGTACTTATTAAAAAAAGGAAGAGACTCCAGAGCCTTTCCATGTGAGCACAGAGAAAAGGCCACGTGAGGACCCAAAGAGAAGGCAGCTATCTGTATCCCCAACGACAGAGGCTTCCTCACTGGACATTGATCTCGGACTTGCCAGCGCCTTGATCTTGAACTTCCAGCATCCAGAACTAGGAGAAATTTCTCTGTGTAAGTCACCTGGTCTCTGGTGCTTTGGTAAGGCCACCTGAGCAGACTAAGTCCCCAACACCGAGTTTTCTCTTCATCTCCCAGGCTCCGGTGAGCTCAGTCCCTCTTCTCCCTGGGCAGACGGCAGCCAGAGGGCATTACTGCTCTATGAGACCATTTCCTCCGCCTCTCCTCCAGCCCGAGCTCCTGGGTCCCCTGTGAACTTTGCACTCTCCTCCAGCAGCTTTCCCAAGCCTCTCCCAGAGGAGGCAGAGGATGCCACCCAGGTTCTCGAAAAAGTGGCTCCCCCCGCCCAGACCATAAGCACCACCAGTGGCTGAGGGTGACAATCACAGCTTGCGGGAAGGAAGCCAGATCCTGGTGCCAGATGTACTGTGTTCAAGTCAAGTGTCGACCCTTGCTAGATGAGTGAGCTTGAAGGTGACCTTGAGTAAGTCACCCGGCCCCTCTGTTTCCATTTTTTCCTATATAAAATAAAGATAATAATGCCCACCCCACGGGGTTGTGGTAAGGGATTATATGGATATGTACAACCCTGTGTGAGTAGGAATGGGAGTGGTCGGCATAGCTACACCTGTTGTGTGCCAAGTACAACACCCCTCTAGGGTAGGTGCTTTGTGCTCTATTTTACAGAGCTCAGAGGTTAACTCGAATTCTCCCAGCTAATAAATGCTGGCTTTGGAGTGAGAACCCCCATCTTGGTATAGTTCCAAAGCCCAGCTAGGTGGGGCGAAGAGTGGGAGAGATTCATCTTCCAGAGGAAGGAAGCAGCTTGTGCAAAGGGCCTGGAGAAGCCAGGAGAGGGCGCCCGAAGGCTCAAGGGGGCGGTGCCGCGGGCAGGACCGAGGTGCAGGGGGCGGAGGCCAAGGCTGGGGAAGGTGCGGGTGGGACCTCACCTGGAGGATGTCCTGCTCCTGCAGCATCGTGCGCACTTTCAGGGCCGAGCTGTCTTCCATGTCCTGGATGTCCTTGATCAGCTCCAGGTTGAGCTTGGTGAGAAAGACCTCATGGCTGGAGAGCTCCTGCAGCGTGGTTCGCCTGTTCCTGAGCAACGCCTGCAGGCGGAGGGGAGGGCAAGGATGGGAGGCGGTGCTGCGCGCTGCGGCCCGGAGCTTAGGGACCATTTCCCTCCCGCCGCACGCCCGCCCCCTTGTGGTCTCGACTGGTAAATGCAGCCCCATTGTCTGCGGGACAGAGTCCGCCCCA
Source organism: Mustela putorius furo (assembly GCF_011764305.1). Taxonomy (NCBI): domain Eukaryota; kingdom Metazoa; phylum Chordata; class Mammalia; order Carnivora; family Mustelidae; genus Mustela; species Mustela putorius. The sequence goes on along the minus strand of NW_025421464.1, from coordinate 1,055,700 downwards.
CGCAGCCCCCCCCCAACTCTTTCATCCATTCTGAAACGCCCATTTTCCCTGATTTTTACACCTCAGAGGTGGACGCCTCTTACAACGGGTGGCATGTCACGATCTGACAAAATTTGTTCGTTGGAAATAAGATAAAGCTGCACCTTATTACCAATGGCTTCTTAGAATCAATAAAAAATAGTAGTAACAGTAGTGATAAAAATAGAAAACACCTCAGGTAGGTAAGAAAGGGGCGGAAGTGATGGGTCAGGTCTGGAAAAAGCGGGGAAGCCAAGTGGATGATAGTCGCTACCGATGTTCATCAGAGACGGCTGAGCTAAATGAGTACTCGCTCTCTCGTTGCCCGCATTTCCCCGCAGAAACAAGGAGGCGCTGAAAGCTTAAGGGGTTTGCTAAGATCACCTCCAGCAGGTAAACAAAAGCTACAATAATAACAGCTATGTGTTGGGTACTGGGCTTCACTGGGCACTCAGAAGGTGATATTGGTTCATTCAAAGGCCCTGTCTACTGACTCTTATTTTATTGATAAATGGAGGCTCAGATACCTTAAGTGACTTGCCTAAAGTCACACAGCCAGAAGGTATGGCACCGGAACTGGAAAGCCGGACTCTTGACTCCCGATGTCTGGCTCTCCACCACATCAAGAGAAGGAAGTGAGCGGCCTCAAAGCGCAAGGCATGGTTGAACCTCGGTTCAAATACCAGTTCTGCCGCTTACTCCCTCAGGGAACATGGGCAAACGAGTTAACCACCCCCCAGAACTCTGCTATCTTCATTCTATTTTTTTTTTAAGTGTATTTATAGAGAGAGAGCACACACACGTAGGGAGAGCAACAGGCAGAGAGAGAAGCAGGCTCCCGGCTGAGCAAGGGGCTTGAGCAGGACACATACCCGGACCCTGAAATCATGAGCTGAGCTGAAGGCAGGTGCTTAACCCACTGAGCCACCCAGGCGTCCCTGCTGTACTCATTCTAAAGGTTAGGAAACTAGCATTGCTGGGAAAAACAAATGAGATAATGTTCACAGTCAAGACACGGAGTGGCTGCGCCTGGCACCCTCAGGTTGCCCGCAGGAAGTGGTGATAACCGTGATAACCGTGCCCACAGGCTCTAGGCCTCCAGGTCTGCTGCGCCTTTGCACTCTCTGTCTTATTCCTGTTCTTCCTTGTTTCTCTGTCCCTCACGAGAAGCTACCCCTTCCTGGCCCCCAACTCCCGCATTCCTCATACAATAACGAGTAACCCTGCAAACATACAGACTGTTTATTATGTATGGGCCTGACACTCTGCTCAGCAGGTCACATGCACGACCTCACTTGGCACCAATCTTGGCCCTGTTTCACAGAAGCCCACCCAGCAGACATCGCGGGGGCTGGCATCAGGAATGTGTATCCTTGGGGCGCCTGGGTGGCTCAATCATTAAGCATCTGCCTTCAGTTCAGGTCATGACCCTGGGGTCCTGGGATGGAACGCCCCATCAGGCTCCATTGGAAGCCTGCTTCTCCCTCTCCCACTACCCCCTGCTTATGTTCCCTCTCTCACTGTGTCTGTCAAATAAATAAATAAAATCTTAAAAAAAAAAAAGAAAAGAAAAGAAATGTGTATCCTTAGCACAGACCCCATTCCCAGGGGATTTGGAGAAGCTATATAATTAATGACCTCTGCTCTAGAAATGGATCATCCCTGAGCACAAGATTTAGTGCAGAAACCCGACTTTGTTTCCTTCCTGACCCTTAACCCCAGTTGGGATTATATGTTTTTCTTATTATCTTATTTTCTTTTTTTTCTTATTTTGTAACTGTCTCTCCCACTCAAAAGGCACAGCCAGGAGGGCGGGGGCGGTGGGGTGGTGGGGGGCGGGGAACTGGCTGTTCCATCACAGTTGTAGGACACAGCACATAGGATGGTGCCTGGAGCTCCATAAGTATGGGCTGAATAAACTGATGGCTATAAACTATTCTTTGGGTTTTTAAAATTCATTTATTATACGTCTCCCCATTATAGTGTAAGCTCCATAAGCACACAGATTCTGAGTGCTATGTTCACAGCTGTGTCCCCAACACCTGGCATGGTGCCCGGCACATAGGAGGCACTCTCTCAAGAATTGTAGATTGAACAAATTAAATGTCTGGTGATTGAGGGGCAGAGTCAGGATCCTGTTCCATTTCTGAGAGCAAATCAACAGAGTAATTTCTGCTCCCTTCTTGTTTCCCCCTTGTCTCCACGGTCCATTCTCCACACAGCAGCAGCAACAGCCCAAGGACTCCTGTGAAAACCTAGGTCATATCATGTCTCTCTACTCTACTCAGAATCCTCCAGGGTCTTCCTGTCTTGCTCAGCATAGAAACACAAAGCCTAATTACGGACTACAGAGTTGCAAATAAGTCATCACCCATACCCTCACACCCACCAGGTTTCCTTCATCACCTGCTCTAGCCACATCAACCTCAGGACCTCTGCACTTGCGGTTCCTATGTCTGGAACATTCGTTCCTCAGATGTCACCATTTAAGCAGCCTCTCTGACCACTCTGTCTCAGATGGTCACGGCCACTCTTCCTGACCTTACCTTTATACTTCATTGCTGTGCATTGCTTTACATTCTTCATTTCGTGGCACATGTTATATACTTATTTGTCTTGTTTATTGTCTGTCTCTCAAAGTCGAATGTGAGCTCTCTAAGGTCAGAGGCCATATCACTGGTGAATGTCCGCACTTAGATACTATATGCCAGGGCCTGGCACATAGTAGACATTCAATAAATCAATTAAATGAATGAATAATCACAAGAGACAACATTAGGAACTGTTTGGGAGCCCAGGCTTCAGAGCCAAATTGTCCAAGTTCTAAAGTCAGGATAAAAATAACACCAGAGATAGGAATTCCTCCTTTAAGAACTCTGGGCTGCCTCTGAACCACTCTGCAAAATTAAAGGTTAAAGGGAAGAAAAGGTTTCAAAGCGAATATATTCTTCCCTATTTCTTTATATAGTAGTCATTGTTCACTGAGCTCTTAAAACCCTTCTTGAAGAAAGTATGAATTCTTTGCCAGTATTTTGTAGCATTTATAGTATTTAGTATTCTACTTTCTGCTAAGGACACAAAAGACTCCTCCTCTTTTAGTCATTTCAAACATTTTAAAACATTGTTCAGAAGCCATAAAAAAGCAATAGATGGTGAGAACACTAATTATCTAAAGCTGTATCAGATGATGGGAAAAATGTAATAGTGAGCTTCTGAGCTGTGCCTTGAGCTGCTCTGTATTCCATGAAAGGTTAATTTACTGGAAATTTTTAAACAAGCAAGCCACCAGACTGTGTTCCTAATGCAGCGAAACAGAAGAGCGATTCTGATCATCTTCCTAGTCTTCAATACAAAGGCAAACACCTTGCTTAACCAGCTTTGATCCCTGGTACTGCCATTTTTCTAACCACACGACTTGATAGAAGTCCGTGATCTCCCTGCACCTCAGTTTCCCATCTGTAAAATGGGGGTGATGATAAGCATGCTCATGGCACTGCTGGAAAGGAAATGAGTCAAGTGCAGCACTGCAAAATGGTCTGTGCGTGTTTGCAATCACCATCCCCCTGACCCTCTGTCCCTACCACGGCTCCAATGCCTATGGGGAGGCTGCTCATACCCTCAATAGCCGGATTTTCTTCTGTGTCTTCCCGGAGTCCAACCTCCCACTGTACTTTTCTTGTGGATTCCTCAGCTGACTTGTCATAGACGTGGTGGGCTTGGAATGTAACCCTAGGGCATGGGAAAGAGCAGAGAGGGAGTGAGGGTACAGGCAGGCCTGAGGGCGGGTCCCAGGGAAGGCACCATCTAGGAGATGGCCCTGGGCACCAGCCCCACCCACTCTTGACCTTCTAATATGTGACAGTGAGGCAGAGCATGGGACTCACATCTGTCAATCAGCTCCCAGGCCCCACTCTGCACAGGGGACTTCCACATGACTATGGGTATGGACAGAGGGGAGGAGAGGGGAAGCAACAGAAGCTGGCCAGGTGCCCACAGTCTCTCCCACCAACCTGGCAGGTAGCAAGGTCAGATGCAGCAGGGGTTAAGGGCAAGAACTAATGAGCCAGACAGCCTGGGTTCCAATGCAAGCTCCACTTTCTACTGGCCATGTGTGCTTGGGTTGGTAGCCTGACCTCTCTGCCCCTCAGTGTTTCCCACCTATAAAACAGGAGTCATCATCACACCTGTCTCATAGGGCTGTCCCTAAGATTAAATAAGATGTCACTATACCTTCAAGTGTTCAGAGCAGTGCCCAACACAGACTCAGTGAGGAATATGCATTCCTAGCTGTCACTGTCATTACTGATGACCTGAGGCTTGGCATCAGGACCACAGCCCCTCACAAAGGTACAAGAGCTGTGCAAAATTCCTACCTGACTGAAACACCTATAAAACCTGTGGTCCCGCCAGATAAAGACCATATAGAAATAGTTCCAATCAGCATAAGGCATTGGGGGGCATGTTCTCAGAACCCCAGATTCCTCTCAGGCATCAGCCTGAGACAAATCACCCAAATCATCTTGAATGCTAAGGCCACATTCTCAATGTCCACCAAAATCCCCCCCTCCAAGGGCAACACAGTACTTCTCAGAAAATATGATTTCTCTAATGAATTAATACAGCAAACCCTGGAAATTTTTACTATTAACTATTGAAGTGATGAAGCAAAATAAAATAATCTTGTGTTACAGTTGTGAATTATCTGTATATGTCGGGTATTTAATTGCATTGTTTAAAAGATGAAATGATTAATAGAATAATCTTGTGGTTCTAATTTAAATGAGATTTTGATTTAGATTTGTTTTAAGGTTTAAGACATTTTTATTAAATGTGTATAGGTTACCAAAAGTTTTAAGAGGACATAGATTACCCATGTCTTGATGTTTATTTATTAGATTATGAGAATTATCAAACGCTCAATGGTCTTTGTGAATCAGACAAGTGAACTACTTGAAAATGAAAAATGAATATATTAAATTTTAAAATGTGGCCTAAAAGGATTGCGGGAACCTAATTAGCGAAGTTCCAAAATCCCCCTTAGAAGTGTTCATAAAAATTATAAGATTAGTAAGTTGAACTTGAATACTTAGGGAGATTTGTAGCTTTAATGACTATTTATTTTCATTAGTAGTAGTAACCCTGATTTATCTTCTTTTTAATTAAACTTAGTATTTTGGGATAAGTTCAAGTACATGCAGTTTTAAGAAATAATACAGAGTTGAATCACTGAATTCTATTCCTGAAAAAATGATTATTGCACTGTACGTTAACTAACTAGAATTTAAACTAAAAAAAATTTTTTTAAAGAAAGACTACAGAGAAATCCTATGTGTCTTTAACCCAGTCTCTGAATGGTAGCATTTTGCAAAACTAACTACAATATCAGAACCATGATATTGACATCAAGACAGACAAGATACAAAACATTTCCATTATCCCAAGCGTCCCTCATGCTGCCGTTTATAGCTATACTTTCTTCCCTCCCCTGACCATGCTCTGCCCACCTTTGTCTCAAACCCCTGGCAATCACTAATCTGCTCTCCATTTCTGGAATTTTGTCATTCCTGGAATGCTGTATACATGAAATCATAGAGTATATAACTTCCGAGATTGGTTTTTCTTGCTCAGCAAAATCCTGTGGATTCATCCAAGCTATTGACTGTATCAATAGGTCTTTCTTTTAATTAATGGATGGTATTCCATGGTATGGATTGCTTCCAGTTTGGGAGTATTATGAATAAGGCTGCTACAAAGCATTCATGCAATGATTTTTGTGTGACCAGAAGTTTTCATTTCACTGGAATAGATGCCCAAGAGTGCAAGTGTTGCAGTATGAGGAGAATTACATGTTAGTTTCATTAGAAACTCTCATATGGTGGCACCTGGGTGGCTCAGTCAGTTAAGTATCTGACTCCTGATTTTAGCTCAGATCATGGTCTCAGAGTCATGAGATCAAGCCCCATGTCAGGGTCCCGTGTTAGAGTCAGTTTTGGATGCTCTCTCTCCCTCTCCCTCCGCCCATTCCCCTCAACCCTCATGCTCACAATCTCTCTCTGAAAAAAAGAACTATCACACTTTTTCCCAGAGCAGCTACACTATTTTACATTCCCACCAGCAATGCATGCACGGTCCAGTTTCTCCTCTTTGCCAACATTTGGAGTTATCACCATTTTTCATTTTAGCCATTCTGATAGGTAGGTAGGGAAAACACATTATGGCTTAATTTGCATATCCCTAATGGATAATGATGTTGAGTATCTTTTCGCGTACTTATTTACCATCTGGAGATCCTCTTCGGTGAAACGTCCCTTCATATCTTTTGCCCATTTTCTTTCTTTTTTTTTTTTTTAAGATTTATTTATTTATTTATTTCAGAGAAAGAGCAGGCGTGAGTGAGTAAGTGAGAGGGAGGGGTAGAGGGAGAGGGAGAGAGAGAATCCCCAGCCAGCCCACCACTGAGCATGGAGCCTGACATTGGACTCCATCCCATTACCCTGAGATCATGACCTGAGCCCAAATCAAGAGCAGGACCCTTAACCAACTGAGACACCCAGGTGGCTCCTCTTTTGCCCATTTACTAACTGAATTGCTTTTCAATTCAATTCAATATGAGTTTTGAGAGTTCTCCATATGTTCTGCATAGCAGTCATTTGTCAGAGGTGATTTGCAAAATTTTCTCCAAGTCTGTAGCTTGTCTTTTCATCCTCTTAAGAGTCTTTCACAGAATTAGTGTTTAATTTTGATGACATCCAACGTATCCACTTATTTCATTTTTATTTTATGGATCAAGGTGTTGGTAGAAAGTCTAAGGGCACTTCATGGGGCCAGGGGTCCCAAATATAATTTTCTCCTTTGTTTTCCTCTAAAAGTTTTCCAGTATGGCATTTAACGTTTAATCTTTATTTCATTTTACTTTTATATTTGAACTTAAGTCAAGGTTCTTTTTCTGGCCTGTGGATGTCCAAGAAATGGTGCTCTAGCACCATTTGTGGAAAAGGCTTTCCTTTCCTCTGCTGGCCTGTTTTCACACCCTTGTCCAAATCAGCTGGGCATACTTGTGTGGCTCTATTTCTGGTTTCTCTAGCCTGCCCCATTGATCTATGTGTCTATCTCTCTGCCAATATTATGCTATCTTGAATACTTTGGCTTTAATAATATACCTTAGTATCAGATAAAGTGATTCTTCCCACATTATTCTTCTTTTTCAAAATAGTATATCTATTCCAGGGCCTTGCTTTTCTATATAAATTTTAGAATAAACCTGTCAATTTACAAAACACCATGCTGGGATTTTGACAGGTATTACATCAAACATATAAATAAAATTGGGGAGAACTGTCATCTTTACTATACTGAATGTTCTAATCATAAACATAGTTTGTCTCTCCTTTTATTTAGGTCTTCTTTGATTTCTTTCATTTACATTATGTAATTCTCAGCAGAGTAGTAGCTTTAAGTTTAAATCTAAATATTTCATTTCCTGGGGCACCCGGCTGGCTCAGTCGGTGAAGTATACAACTCTCCATCTCAGGGTTGTGAGTTTGAACCCATTGGCTGTGGAGGTTACTTGAAAAAAACGAAATCTTTTTTTTTTTTTAAGATTTTATTTATTTATTTGACAGAAACACAGCAAGAGAAGGAACACAAGCAGGGGAGTGAGAGAGGGAGAAGCAGGCTTCCAGCCAAGCAGGGTGTCTGATTCAGGGCTCAATCCCAGGACCCTGGGATCATGCACTGAGCCGAAGGCAGACACGTAACAACTGAGCCACCCAGGCACCCCAACAAATAAAATCTTTTTAAAATATTTCATTTATTTAGATTATAGATACATTTTTTAATTTTAAATTTAATCGTTGTTAGTTCATAGAAATGTGATTGGGGCACCTGGGTGGCTCAGTTGGTTAAGCATCTGACTCTTGGTTCCAGCTCAGGTCATGATCTCCGAGTCATGAGATCAAGCCCTGCGTGGGGCTCCATGATGGGTGCATGAAGCCTGCTTGTGATTCTCTCTCTCCCTCTCCCTCTGCTCCTCCCCCAGCTTGCGTTCACGCTCTCTAAATAAATACGTTTTTAAAATGTGATTGATTTTTGTATACTTGTATTCTGCAACCTTGATGAACTCACTTATTAATTCCAGTTTCTCTTAAATTTAGTAGATTTTTAAAGATTCTCTACTAGATGGGTGTGTCATCTGCAAATAAAAACAGTCATATCATTCTACCTAATTCATCTTGATGTTGGTGTCTGTCTTTTCTCACTCATGTTGTGATTTTCCTTATTCTTGGTATGACAAGTGGTTTCTACTGAATCCTTGATGTTCTAAATAACACTCAGGATCCTACTTCAGACAGTCCCCTCTTGAGATGTAGCATGAAGGCCAGTCTTCAGAGTCCTCTACGTTCTCTGTGTTCAGTCAGGGCTTTTTTTAGTTGTAAAAGGGATCACCAAGAAGGAATGGGGCTACCCCATCTTGGTGGAATCAGTTGATTTACCTATGTTAATACACAAAAGCTGCCCTCAAGGCCATGACTTTGCATAAGACATGTTACCAACCTAAGCTTCAATTTCTTCATCTGTAAAATGGTGATGAGATCATCTCCCAGGTCATAAGGAATGAATGAAATGATGACCTCCTTCTATCTATTTGTCTCAAGTGTTCTTAAAGTTTTGTGTAGTTACAGTTTGAGGTTGGGACCGTGAACTCTACACAGCTAGAAACCCAATCTGTCTCTTGTGTAGTTACAGTTTGAGGTTGGGACCGTGAACTCTACATGACTAGAAACCCAATCTGTCTCCTTCACTATGAGTCAACAACATTCAGCCCATTGCTGGGCACATGGGTTCTCAGCAAATGGATGCTGCTGAATGAAGGAAGGAAAGAATAATGACTCCACAACACAACATGGGTCCTGAGCCAGCAGTAGCTCTTTTCATCATTATAATTTACACAGACACTTTCACTTGTATAAAGGCAGGAATCCTTGCAGACTGGGGCTGTGACAAGCAACCTAGATAGGAGAGCAAGAAGGGAAACTGGAATACCAACTCAGGTCCATGTTTCTCCAGCGCCCATACGCTCCCCACTAATACATGGTTAAAACTGTGCATCCTGGCGGGGCTCTTGGGTGGCTCAGTCGGGTGAGCATATGACTCTTGATTTTGGCTCAGGTCATGGTCTCGGTGTCATGGGATCAGACCCTGCATCGGGCTCCATGCTGAGCATGGAGCTTGCTTAAGATTCTCTCTCTCCCTCTCCCTTTGTTCCCAACCCCTCATGCTCTCTCACTCTCTCTTTCTCAAACAAATTTAAAATAAAATAAAAATTAAAAGATTGTGCATTCTGGAGGGGCGTCTGGGTGGTTCAATTTGTTAAGTGTCTGACTCCTGATTTCGGCCCAGGTCATGATCTTGGGGTTTTGAGATGGAGCCCCCTGTCAACCTCCATGCTGGGTGTGGAACCCGCTTAAGATTCTCTCTCTCCCAGGGCACCTGGGTGGCTCAGTCAATTAAGCATCTGCCTTCGGCTCAGGTCATGATCCAGGGTCCTGGGATCCGAGTGCTGGATCAGCTTCCTGCTCAGTGGGGAGTCTGCTTTTCCCTCTCCCTCTGCCCCTCCCCCACGGCTCATGCTCAGGCTCGCTCTGCCTCTCCCCTGACTCTTTAAAAAAAAAGGGGGGGGGTGCCTGGGTGGCTCAGTGGGTTAAAGCCTCTGCTTTCGGCTCAGGTCATAAACCCAGGGTCCTGGGATTGAGCCCCGCATCGGGCTCTCTGCTCAGCGGGGAGCCTGCTTTCCTTCCTCTCTCTCTGCCTGCCTCTCTGCCTACTTGTGATCTCTGTCTGTCAAATAAATTAAAAAAAAAAAAAAAAAAAGGCACCTGGTTGGCTCAGTGGGTTAAGCCTCTGCCTTCAGCTCAGGTCATGGTCTCAAGGTCCCGGGATCAAGCCCTGCATCGAGCTCTCTTCTCAGCAGGGAGCCTGCTTCCCCCACCCCCCCCCTCTGCCTGCCTATGTGCCTACTTGTGATCTCTGTCTGTCTGTCATAAATAAATGAAATCTTTAAAAAAAAAAAAACTTATTTATAATGATCTGATCCCGGAACCTGACTCTCTTTCACGTATAAACAGAAAGGATATTTTGCAGGATTTTACAGTAATGCTAAATTTTCCAAGAAAGCAGCTACAATCAAGGGAAGGTTGTACTTTGTTTTGTTCAGAACTTTACCAAGAGATGGGTCCCACTTTGGAAATCATGACCTCATTGAAACACCCTCTGGGGCGCCTGGGTGGCTCAGTGGGTTAAAGCCTCTGCCTTCGGCTTAGGTCATGATCTCAGGATTCTGAGATTGACCCCCCTGCATCGGGCTCTCTGCTCGGCAGGAAGCCTGCTTCTCCCTTTCTCTCTGCCTGCCTCTCTGCCTGCTTGTGATCTCTGTCTGTCAAATAAATAAATAAAATCTTTAAAAAAAAAAATCCCTCTAGTTATTTGAGTCCCTGATATAACACCACGTGACAGTCTGCGTTTGCAATGGTTACGTTCACCATGACTCCACATCTGTGAGTAAGCTTCTGACTACTTTGACATAACTTCCAGTAGAGCTCATCCCGGGCACTTACATACTGAAATATACATTACTTAACTATAAGTAGCTTTCCTTTTCCTTTTCCTTTACTTTACCTTAGGGCATTATTTTAAGTTTTTTAAATTATATACATAGGTAGGTTATATTATCTATACTAAAGGAATATTACAAAGTATTTGTTATTGAAAGGAATGTTGGGTCTGATGAGGTTGAGAGCAACAATGCTTGCGACAATCTTGTCAGGTCCTTTATCTATACTAAAGGAATATTACAAAGTATTTGTTATTGAAAGGAATGTTGGGTCTGATGAGGTTGAGAGCAACAATTCTTGCGACAATCTTGTCAGGTCCTCATATTACAAGTGCGAAAACTAAAGCTCAGAGAGAAGAATGGCTTTCCCAAGATAGTAAATGGCAGAGTCAAGATGAAAACCTGTGTCTGCCTCAGTCAAGGGTCTGAGAACTCCCCTGGATAGCATGACAACGATGTGGCAGAGATTATCCTAAGTGGACCAAACCCTGTTTTCTTTTCCTCTCTTTTCTTCTTGGACACACAGCAGGACAACATTTCCCATCTTCCCTTGTGGTTAAGGGTGGTCATATGACTAGTTATGCCCACTTGAATAAGAGTGGGAGTGGTATGTGTCACCTCAAGTCTAGGCCCTGAAAAAAAAATTGCCCAAAAAATTACCCGTATTTTCACGCACGCACACGCGCGCATGCGCTCTCTCGTCCCTTTCTACCAGCTGAATGCACAAGTATTTAGCAGAGGAATTCAAGGCCTTCCAAACTGTCACAGCCACAAGGTTGAAGCAGCCTGGATCCCTGAATGATCATGTGGAAAAGATTACTTCCATCCCTGCAGATCTGCAAATGTACTTTGACATAAATGAGAAATAAGCTTCTGTACTAATACCTGAAACCTGGGTATTGTTTGTCACAAGAATTAGCCTACTCTAATATAATTTATGTCACCAAAGGGCAAAGGCGTACACTCTATCCTGTCCCCAGTTCCCATGTCCACCTTCAAGTGCCTCTGCCCACCTGGCAGGACGCTAGTCAAAGTCTTCGTTTTGCTCTTCTGGTGGCCTCTGGTTTGTAGGATGGGAGGCAGAGTAGGTGACTTGGATTTCTGTTTGGACCGCTGCCATGGAACATAATCCTACCAGATATAACACAATCAGTCACACAGCCCAGTGTGTCCAAATCCCAGCGTTGCCCCTTACAGATATCTGTGACACTGAGCAAGTAACTTCTGAGCTCGAAGCCTCAATTTTCACATCTGTAAACTAGATCTAATTATAAAACCTACCTCCACAGATTGATGTGAGAATTCCAAGAGGCGGTATTTGTAAAGCATGTGGCAAGTGCTCCATAAATGTGAGCTATCACTTGTTTTATCAGCCAGCCATAATTTACTAAGCACATCCAGGCTGTGAGGTGCTAAGAACTAAACACAAGGCATGGAAAAGACCCAAGAGGAAACCAGAGGAGCGATCAGAGATGAGTAAGAGAGCAGTATAATACACCCTCACGCTCTGATACGGTGGTGCGAAAATAGTGGGTCCTGCAGCCAATGTGTGACACAGGTAAGCCTGGAATTCAGGTCTCCAGATTCTATCAGCGGGAACAGTCACGGCCATGGGGGCAGGCGGACTGCAGACCCAGAGTCAGCAAGCCCTCATCTCCTCCCTGGCCCTCCCGGACTCACCAGATTCTGGAAGTTGTAGATTGTAGAGTGAATCCCACAGTGGCTGGGTCTGGAAAGAGTTCGGGGCGGAAAAGAACTTCCATCATTCCCAACCCCTGGGACTGTGAGCAGCAAACGTGAAACAGGCGTGGAGTCTCCACAGAGACCATGGTCCACTAGGAACCGGAGCAACCAAGCGGGAACTGCGGTAGCGCGAGGGAGAGGCGGAGCTAGGGGGACGTGGGCGGGGAAGGGGCGGGGCCAAAAGAGAAGAAGGCCGATATGGAGCGCAGGGGGGGCACGCATGCGCACTCCACCACCCTTTGGTTCTTAAACCTACTTGGGAAAGACGCGCGCCATTGGGTGAAGTGGAAGAAGAGTCGTGAGTCCGTGGAGCCCTGGTCTCTTGCGATACTTATTACTCCGCTTCTCTGACTTTCTTGTCACAACGTGGACCGCGTGGTAACCTAGGCCACTGAAACTTCCCAGAAAGACCAGTCCCTCGCCTCCGTTTCCAAGGAAACGGACGCAGACTACCGAGCGCCCAGAGGGACTAATCTCTCACAGAAACGGAGCTCGCCACTGCCTGCTCAGCTAGGCTTTAAGTGCTATCCTTCAGCTGGCCCCACCCATTATCCCAAACAATTATGTCATATTTCCCTTCTCATCAAACCCCATCACTTTCTTCTCCATCCTTTCTCTTGCCTAATGACTTTGCTTCCGATTTCATTAAGAAAATTGTGGGGATCAGTAAACTCACATTTTCTTTTTTCTTTTTTTTTAAGATTTTATTTATTTATTTGACAGGCAGAGATTACAAGTAGGCTGAGAGTCAGGCAAAGAGAGAGAAGGAGGAAGCAGGCTCCCCGCTGAGCAGAGAGCCGGACGCGGGGCTCCATCCCAGAATCCTGGAATCATGACCTGAACTGAAGGCAGAGGCTTTAACCCACTGAGCCACCCAGGCGCCCCTAAACTCACATTTTCATGTCTCATTTACTTTGTCTCCCTCCTGTGACTGCATAAACTGCCTATTAAGACCGATTTTGACAACTGTACACTGAATCCTACCCTCCTCATTTTTTTTTAAGATACTGCCCTAGAAATTCCAATTTTCTCCTATCACCCTCCCTGTATTATTCCCATCGGTATAACACCATATTTTAATTTCTGCTATTAAAAAAAAAGTGACTAGGGGCGCTTCCGTGGCTCAGCTGGTTAAGCATCTGCCTTCTGCTCAGGTGACAATCCCAGGGTCCTGGGACTGATCCCACATCAGACTTCTCCCCAGCCAGGAGCCTGCTTCTCCCTCTCCCTCTGTCTGCCATTCCCCCTGCTTGTGCGCTCGCTCGCTCTCTCTCCTGTAAAATAAATAAATAAAATCTTTTTTTTAATTAATTTAAAAAAACAAAACTTTTAAAAATGAAAAAGTTTACAAGTGGCCACTTCCCATCTAGCTGTCCTGCCATTTCTGCTTCACTTTACAGCCCAACTCCTAGAGAGATTTGACTGCTGTTGCCCATTCCTTTCCACCTCTTTAGTCAGGCTTTCATTATCTACCTTTCCATTAAAACTGTCCTTGCCAACACCACCCGTGTCCTCCACTTTGCTAAACAGCACAGTCACTTCTCCATCCTCATCTTACTTGGCCTATCTGCAGCATTTGACGGAGCGGAAGACTCCTTCCTTGAAACACTTTGTAAACTAGGTGCCCAGGAAACCACTCTCTTGAATGGCTTCCTGACCCTTTCTCTTCTCCTTTGCTTGTTCTTCCTCTTCTCCCTCTCTTTTCCTCTCTCCACTCACACTCCATTCAAGTTTCCTTCCAGTCTTGTGACTTCGGATGCCATCTCTACCTGGGTGCCTCCCATACTCATATCTCCAGCGTCGCCACTGAATTTCAGCCACAAACATCCAAATGCCTACTCAACATCTCTTCTTGGGTGCCTAATAGGCAACTCTAACATGCAACTCTCTCCCCCAACTCAAAACGGCAACTCTCTTCCTGGAGTCACGCTTGATTCATCTTTTGATTCACCTCTCATCCCACATCCAAGTCTCAGCAATACCTTCAAAGTACATCTGGAATCATACTTCTTACTACCACCACCCAACATACACATACCCACCTTTCCTCTCACACCCAGACTACAACTAGCAGGACAAAGACCTGCCTGCCAAATTCTGGCCCACAGATTTTTTTCGTCTCGCATTCCAAATCTACTTCTTCTTTCAAGATCCATCTCAAATCATGCCTCCTCCACAATCTTCTAAGTAGCTTTTTTTTTAAAGTGAAAATCCAGGCTGCCTGGGTGGCTCAGTCTATTGAGTGTCTGGCTCTTGGTTTTAGCTCTATCATAAGATAGAGCCCTGTGTTGGCTCCGCCCTTAGCTCCAAAATCGGCTTGTTCCTCTTGGTCCCCCTCTGCCCACTTTCTCTCTCTCTCTAAAGATAAATAAAATCTTAAAAAAAAAAAAAAAGTGCAGGGTGCCTGAGTGGCACAGTCAGTTAAGTGCTTGCCTTCAGCTCGGGTCATGATCCCAGGGTCCTGGGATTAAGCCCCACATCAGGCTCTCTGCTCAGCAGAGTCTACTTCTCCCTCTCACTCTGCTGCCCACCCCCAACCCCCAGCTTCTGCTCTCTCACTCACTTTCTCAATAAATATAATCTTTTTAAAAATTTGTTTAAATAAAATTCTTTAAAAGTGCAATTCCAAAAGTCTGTCAATAAGAAGCTAGACTGAGGTGCCAAACTGACCAATTCTGATATCCTTCTATGCCAATAATTTGCCAAAAAATGAGTCAAGTTCCGCTCTGTAGATGGCCTCAGTGCCCATCTGGACTGATTTGTTTAGAGGGATTCTACCTGGTCCTTGTAGCTCCTGATCCCTGATCTCCACAAAAGGCCAGTCTGACTGCTGGAACAGTGCTAAGGAGGATGGCTGACAATTTTTAAAGAAATCCACTGAGAAATAAAAATAAATTTCCAGGGGCGCCTGGGTGGCTCAGTGGGTTAAAGCCTCTGCCTTTGGCTCAGGTCATGATCTCAGGGTCCTGGAATCGAGCCCTACATCTGGCTCTCTGCTCAGCAGGAAGCCTGCTTCCTTCTCTCTCTGCCTGCCTCTCTGCCTACTTGTGATCTCCCTCTGTCAAATAAATAAATAAAATCTTAAAAAAAAATATATATATATATATATGTCTCCAGTCTTTTGTCCAACTCATAGGGAAAATTGCTGGCAGTGATAATAAGAACTAAGCCAAAAATAACAAAAAGAGAATATAGGATCTTAGATCTCCAAAATTTGACCTGAGAAAAATAGAACTGATGGAAGGAATGGCCATACATATACCAACAAAACCTTAAGATACAAGATGTTGTTACTAAAATTTCAGAGGGAGCCAGAACCCAATCCACAAGTCAAATCTTTTCGAAATTCAAATAGATCTCTTTGTAGTCAGAAATAAAACAAAAATGCCCTCTATATGATGATTATATGAGAGGTCCTGGCTAGTGCAGTAAGGCAAGACAAGAAAATGTGTAAGATCTGAACAGAAAGAGCAAAACCTTTGTTACTCAGACAATACCACTATTAACACAGAAAAGCAAAATGATTCTAAAAACCACTGGAAATTTTAAAAGATGTCAGCATTGTTGCTATCACACAAAATTCAATTGTATGCCCTCTATTTTTTTTTAAGATTTTATTAATGTGAGAGAGAGAGCGCACAAGCAGGGGGAGTGGCAGACAGAGGGAGAGGGAGAAACAGGGAACCCGATGCAGCATGCGGTGTGATCCTAGGAGTCTGGGATCATGACCTGAGCAGAGGACAGATGCTTAACCAACTGAGCCATCCAGGTGCCCCAATTGTATTCCCTTTAAATACCAATAACAAATATGTAATTTCTAAACATATTATTTACAATAACAACCAAATCATATTATACCTTGGAATAATTTTTTTTAATTATGCAAGACCTTATGAAGAAAACTATAAAATGTTACTGCAATTTGTAAAAATAATAAGACTTAAATAAACTAGACAACCAGTGAGGTCAGATGCAGCAATTTAGTATTATAAAATGGCACTTCTGTACAAATTCTATGCAATTCCAATTAAAATCCAAAAAAATGGTTTCCTTGGACTTAGTAGACTGATTCTAAATTTTCTGCAGAGGATCCAAATATAGCTGAGACAGCCTTGTAGGGGAAGAAAGAATGTTTCCCATAAATAAAATAGAGTTCGGTTTTCTCTTTAGAATTTGGAGTATCTGGCTACAGTGGGCTCTCACTTATGGAGAGTAATAATCAGCTAGGGTTGACTTGCCACTGCCCCTTCAGGTAGAAGACTTGCTCTCCAGTTCACTCAGCACCTTGTCCTTATTTAAGGTACCTGCCTGATCTTGTAGATATTTGTATGATATTGCCTCCCACCCTCCCACCTGGGGTGGGAGGGCAAGGTAAGAGGAATGGAAGAGATTATTTTAAATTATATAGGTTCTGTTTGGTTTTGTAAATGTTCTCCCAGTGAGCTGGCAAACAGAAAGAGGAAAAGAGTGGATTATGTGACTACCAGAGTTCGATGCCTCTGGTAGTGATCTGAGTATGATCATGGGAATGTGTGGCAGTGAAGAGATGGAGGAAAGCACGCCAGAAGTTATAATGTGAGGAAACCGGAAGGTCCAAATGGCATAAGAGTTGGAGACGTAGGCTTCCCTGAGACCAATATGTGGAACTGGGTGAAGCGAAAGATCGTAAGCCAAGAACTCACAGGGACTCCGTAAATGCTAAGTAGAACTGGAAGATATGGCAGAGAAAGAGGAAATAATCCGACACCAATAGAAGGAAAAATAACCTTGCCTGGAAACCCACTGTGGACCCAGTTCTTTGACACAGGCTATCTCCTTGAACCCCAACATTAGCCCTCTGAGAGTAGACATTAATATTCCTTCATTATGGATGAGCAAACTAATCTATAAAAACTGAGGTCATTGGTCTCATGTGAAAATGAATCTCTCATGAGATTCAAAGTAATCAGATTCACACTAGGGTCTCTCTGTCTCCACAATCCACCTCTTCTTTCACTAAAGTCACAATGGTCACTGAAGCACCCTGAAATGCACACAGACTTGCATTAAGAAAAACGAAGCTGACAAAGGGTATTGTTAAACCCATCCCCTCAGACACCCAGATTTTATCAATGCTTCCCAAGCCCGTTGAGACAATGAAAGAGGAACAGAAATTCTGTCCAGCGCTAGCTTTAGCCGAGAATCTTTGTGTTAACCAGATTTTTCTGGAGAGTGTGATGGAAACAGCTTTGCTCCACAATGTCAGAAGCAAGCGCCTTTAGAAATATAAGCCAGCTTCACGTGGTAGCCTATTAAGTCTGCCACTTCACCAAGTGTTCTAACCCGGTCTCCAAGCCCCCTGCCCCCTGTAAAAAGGGTGTAATCACAGTGTGGTTTTGGAAGATTCCATGTGATAAAGCTTGCAATGTCCGAATGTGCTTAGAACAGTACCGGGCACTGAGGAGCTCAATATATTATAATTGTCATCACGAGTATGATGGAGGTCTATTTTAAAAAATAATGCAGTATTACTTGGAAATGTATCAAAAAATAAGGACTATAGACAGAGGTGTAGTGTGATAAGGCACAGTAAAAATTCTAACGATATAAAGTCAAAATAGTCCAAAGTTAAAGGTAAACTATCCATTGTAAAATTCTTTCAACTTTCTCTGTTAGAAAATGTCCATAACCCAACCCTGGACAAACAAGGCATTGTCGTGTGCTCTGGGAGGCAGAGACCGTTTCGTTTTGTTTCTGGAGAAACAGAAAAGGTATAGAAAAGCAAACGAAACGGGGGTACATCCTCCTCCGCTCAGTCCCGCCTCAGGGCCGAGGGCCGTTCGCGAGGCTGCCTGAATGAAATCGAGGACCGCTTGCGAAAGAGCGAATCCTCGAGAGCGCAGCCCGGGGCTGCCAAGCCCTCGCAAGGGACAGGGACGCGCTCCAAGCGGCGCATCCCGCCTTGGCGCCCGGGAGGTGGGGCCGGAGCGCGTCGCCGGAGCCGCAGTTCGGCCGTTACCCGAGGGCTCCCGGCCGGCGCTGGCCGCGGCGCGCCGCGGGTAAATACCTTCAGCTGGGAGGGGGAGAGAAGCGTCGAATTTCAAAAAAAAAAAAAAAAAACCACCAAACCCCCACAGCCCCCGGCGGGCGGGCGGGCGCGCGGATGGGCGCCCTTTGGCTGCGGGAGCGAGTGGAGGATGCTGGGAAGGAGGTAAAATGGCCACCGGCGGCGGCGCGGAGGAGGAGAGGAAGCGGGGGCGGCCGCAGCTCCTGCCCCCCGCGCGGCCCGCGGCTCGCGGCGAGGAACCCGAGGGCGGCCGCGAGAAGATGGGCTGGGCCCAGGTGGTAAAGAACCTGGCCGAGAAGAAGGGCGAGTTCCGCGAGTCGCGGCCGCCGCGGCGGGAGGAGGAGGGAGGCAGCGGCGTGGGCGGCGGGCTCGGCGCCCCCGCGGGCCTGGCGGTGCCGGGCCTCGGCGACTTCCCCCCGGCCGGCCGTGGGGATCCGAAGGGTCGGCGGAGAGACCCGGCCGGCGAGGCGGCGGACCCCCGCAAGAAGAAGGGTGCAGCCGAGCCGGGCCGGAGAAAGAAGGCCGAGGCGGCGGCGGCCATGGCGAGCCCGGCGAGGCCTGGCGCGGCCGAGGACGCGGCGGAGCGGTCCGCTCAGGACGAGCAGGCGGTGGCGTCGGGCCCCGCGGCGGGCCCGGGTAAGGGGCGCTTCCTGGTGCGCATCTGTTTCCAGGGAGACGAGGGCGCCTGCCCGACCCGGGACTTCGTTGTGGGCGCGCTCATCCTACGCTCCATCGGCATGGACCCGAGCGACATCTTCGCGGTCATCCAGATCCCTGGCAGCCGCGAGTTCGACGTGAGCTTCCGCTCGGCGGAGAAGCTGGCCCTGTTCCTACGCGTCTACGAGGAGAAGCGCGAGCAGGAGGACTGCTGGGAGAACTTTGTGGTGCTGGGGCGGAGCAAGTCCAGCTTGAAGACGCTCTTCATCCTCTTCCGGAACGAGACGGTGGACGTGGAAGACATCGTGACCTGGCTCAAGCGCCACTGCGATGTGCTGGCCGTGCCCGTGAAAGTGACCGACAGGTTTGGGATCTGGACCGGGGAGTACAAGTGTGAGATCGAGCTGCGCCAAGGGGAGGGCGGGGTTAGGCACCTGCCGGGGGCTTTCTTCCTGGGGGCCGAGAGGGGCTACAGCTGGTACAAGGGGCAGCCCAAGACGTGCTTTAAATGTGGTTCCCGGACCCACATGAGCGGCAGCTGCACGCAGGACAGGTGCTTCAGGTGTGGGGAGGAGGGACACCTGAGCCCTTACTGTCGGAAGGGCATCGTGTGTAACCTCTGTGGCAAGCGAGGACACGCCTTTGCCCAGTGTCCCAAAGCAGTTCACAATTCCGTGGCAGCTCAGCTAACCGGGGTGGCTGGACACTGAACACCCGCCTGCCTGCCAGGGTGAATACAGAGCCAGCTTACCCCTCTTAAGTGCCAAAACTTTTTTTTAGACCATTTTTTACGTTTTCGAAGGAGATCTTTTTAAACCTACAAGAGACATCTCTCTCTCTCTGCCTTCTTAAACCGAGTTTACTCCATTTCAGCCTTTTCTGAATTGGTGACTCTTGTCATCAGTAACTACCGAGAACTGTAGTGTGCAGATGTGTCGCCTCGCCCTTTTTAAAATTTTGTTTTTATTTTTGTATGAGTTGTTTTTGTTTTTTTGTGTGTGTGGGTTTTTTGTGTGGGTTTTTTTGTACTTTTTACTCCCCACGCCTTGTCTTTTCCCTGGACTTTCACCCATTGGGCTGCCTTGCTCATCTTTATGCCCCAGCACTAGGTACGGGGCCCACCACGTGGTAGGCACTCCATCAGTGTTTGTTGAATTGAGAACATTGTTGACTGTGGCTTCCGTCAGGGTGTCTACTTTTTGCAGCTCTTCCCCTCCCGGTTTAATTTGCTGCTTCTAATCTATGTGGTCTGAGAATTTGTGAAACCAGTGTTGTTAGAAGTGTATGTAATCTGAATCAATAAGCTCTGAATGGTGGCCAAGGGCCTCTCTTATGGCATTAAAATGCATGGACTTTGGGACAGCTGTTCAGTGGCTCAGAAGCCATTTTTCACAGAATCATGGAATTTGGAATCTTCTTGTTGGAAAGGACCTAAAAATTGGTTTAGACCAATCCCCTGGATTTCCAACAGATGGAACAGGCCCAGAGAGGTTAAATGACTGGGTCAAAATCACAGAGCTGTCTGGTGCCAGAGCTAGCCTAGAGTAGAGTTCCCTGACCCCAAGCCCGGTGCTCATTCCACTACCTCTCACACTTCACAACATTTTCCTCAACACTTGAGGGCCCAGAAAGTCTGATCTCTCCAGAATGATGAGCCCAGAGGAATGCTTAGAAATCATCTGGGGGAGGAAGCAGAAAGGGATTTAGCAGGGGCTTCTGAATAAACTTGGGAGATAGGGAAGGGACAAAGGAACATAAGCTAGAGGGTACTCATTGCTCCCCGGGGTATCTTATCTGGATTAAAGTGCCAAGTCCTTTGGGGCCTTACCCTACATCATTCATTGCCACCACTTAGAAATGGGGGTGTTCCTGAATAAGGAAACCTCCCAGACGTTTACATTTGTACCTTAGCCTCCATAGCTAGAAACCCCAGAGAAGTCTCAAACTGGAGCTCATCCACAATTTCCTGACTCACGGGAGAAAGGTGATTTTAACCTGGAATAATAAGCTGTTAACTCTAAAATGTGCTTGCAAAACAGGTCAAGCAAGAGGGCATTGGGTCAACTAAGTGTTATCAAGTTAAAGTAGAAAAGACAGTACACTGCTTTTGTTTTAGTTTTTGTTTTCCCTTTGCTTTATGTTTTGCTATTTCCTTGTGGCTTAGAATGTAAAATCGATTGTTAAGTTTTGTTCTGAATAAATATTTATCTTTTGTATTGCTTAACACCGTTGCCCTATCTCCTTTCAAAGTGTAAGATGCTCCAGTACACAGAGTCTCCTTCAATCAATCCATATTTCTACACATCATTTGTTTACCCTGCAAATACATTTCTAACCCCTGCAGGCAATGCTTAGCACCTACTATGTTGTGCCAAGCCCTTTGGAGTTGTTACCTAAACCCTATGTATGCATCGCACTCACTTAGCACATTGTAAAAACTCAAGTTTTAAGCCCTAACTTTGCTCCAAGGAATCAAAATCACTGGTGTGAGTGAAAATATTTTTAGTGAGCATCCTCAAACAATTCTGATGGGCATCCAGGTTTGAGACCACAGTTCTGACCTGTACTAAAATGAGAAAGATGGATTCTGGCCTCGGGAGATTACGATGGGGAAAACAGAAGTAAGATGTTCACTTCATCATCTTAGAGTTCCTGTAAATGTCCACGAACTGGATGCAGAGTATTTATGGACTTTTAAAAATGCATCTCTTCCGGTACTAGAGGAGGAAGAAAGAGGCCAGGAAATTTCCTACAGAGCTGACACTCCTCCAAGCCAGCCATGGAGACCCCAGACAACTGAAGGATTTTCAGCTCTGAGACTAAAGTGATCCAATCCTAAGAACTAGAGTTCTCAGTGTTGATTCTCTAACTCAGTGATTTGAGGATATTTCCAGAGCTGATAAGGTGTAGTTGAGGCCTGGTTGGCTTTTAGGAGCCCAGGCCAGCTCAGCCTCTCCTTGTCTCCCTAAGCTAACAGACCCTTCCCTCCTTGATCCCTCCCCCTCATCTCCCCCCTTCTCTGCGCTGGGTTTCCCTCCCTCACAGGCAGAAGGCGGGGAGAAAGCCTGCATTCATCATACCCGCCCTCCCTCCAAGCAGGCACTGTGCCAAGGAGCCTCCTTGGAAGGAATCTTCCCTCTCTCTGCCCTCCCCCTCTCCCTCCCATCTCTTCTAAGGGAGCAGAGGAAGAAACTATTTCCCTGCCCATCCCCCCACAGGATCTGCTCCAGGGCCTCCTGCCTGGCGGTCTGGGGACAGAGCCATGGGCTGGAATGGAACAAACCTCCCCCAGCTTCCTCTCCTGATCTAGCAACCCCCAAATTACAATCCCTCACTGTTCAAGGGTTCCTAAGGAGTGTGCAGAGATCCCCAGAATGAGGCTGGCTGACTAGCTGGCATTTCTTCATTGGGCTTTCAACAAATACTGAGAGCCATTAGAGCCAAGCCCCCAGGCCCTATAGCTCAGGGGTTAGAACACTGGTCTTGTAGAGCCAAGCCCTCCTGCAAGGCACTTTGCATGTACCCTGAATGAGACAGTTCCTTGCCAAGGGAGATGCAGACGAGTAATGAGCAGTTTTTAAGATAATATTAAATATTTTTAAATATTCTGAAAAAATTATACAAAGAATATAGAATTGAAGTACAGGTCTCCTGGAAGAGATGATGATATCATGACAGAAATCTGCAAGATGAAGAAGCCAGGTGAAGAGTGCAGAGCCATCTATGCATTACAGACAGCCTGTGCAAAGACCCAGAGGCCGAAGCATAAAGGGTGTTCAGACTGACTGTAGAGTCCCAAACATGTGCTTGGGAAAAGGCCAAGAGGAGGTGACCCAGGGCCTGTTGGTGTGACTTAAGGGGCTTTATTCTGTCCTGACCCCCTCCAGTCTGGCCACCTCCATTCCATCCACTTAGCATGAATCCTAAGCGCCAACTCTTTCTGGCAATTTAAATACAGCACCATAGTCAAGTTCTCTGGGACTCAAATTCTAGAGGCACACAAAGACATAATTACAAACTATGATCAAGCCCTGAAAGAAACATACAGAGACTGATCTGGTCTTGGAGGTTGGGGATAACTTCCCAGAGAAAACCTTTGAAGTGAGATAAAAAATATCAGGAGTTAATTGAGAGATAGGATATTGGGTTAACAGGTGGCAAGGGTATACTAGCCTAGGCAAAAGGGACAACAAGCATAACAACCCTATGGTGAGAGGTGGCATGGCCGGTTCTAGAAACCAAATGAAGCCCAGTGTTATCAGTCCAGGTTTAGAAACAGAAACCACTCTAAGTACTGAAGAAAGTGATGGGGCCTAGGTTGGGTCTTAGGAATGAATCCTAGAACCCTACTGAACTGACCTACTAAAGGAGCTACTCTCAAAGAAAAGAGCCAGGAAGCCACCTGGAAAGGCCGAGTTTGAGGACACACTACTGAAGCTACCATCCAAGGACAGGCTGCCGGGATCAGGAGGCCATTTCTACCACCAAGACAATGAAATAAGTTTTTGAAGCCAGAGACAGGACACCAGTGTCTCCACAACCTTACTTAGGAGCAGAAACGGCCAAAACTGTTTGACTTCTGCCTGACTTCCACCTTCAAACCTCATGCAAATATATCTACTTGCTAGAGCTTTAGCTAGAGGGGAGTCA
This sequence comes from Mustela putorius furo, assembly GCF_011764305.1. Classification (NCBI taxonomy): domain Eukaryota; kingdom Metazoa; phylum Chordata; class Mammalia; order Carnivora; family Mustelidae; genus Mustela; species Mustela putorius. Next base: position 1,031,977 of record NW_025421464.1, on the reverse strand, counting down.
GGAAGTGTTTTAGCTTTCCAGCATGTGTAGCACAGGAAGGCACATAAACAGTGAGAATCAGGGCACTTGGCTGGCTCAGTTTGTAGAGTCTCTGACTTTTTCTTTCTTTCTTTCTTCCTTTTCTTTTTTTTAAAGTTTTATTTATTTAAGTAATCTCTACACCTCACATGGGCCTCGAACTCATGACCCCGAGACCAAGCGTATGCTTTTCTGACTGAGCCAGCCAAGAACCCCATGAGCCTGTGACTTTCTTTTTTTTTTTTGTCAGAGAAACAGCACACGCACAAGCAGGGTGGTCGGCAGGCAGAGAGAGAAGGCTTCCCACTGAGCAAGGTGCCCCCACCCCCATAGACCCTGGGATCATGACCTGAGCTGAAGGCAGGCACTCAACTCACTTTGCCATGCAGGCAGCCCAAGTCTGTGACTCTTGATTTCCGGGTAGTGAATTAGAGCCCAATGTTGGGGGTAGAATTAAAAAAATGAACAAAAAACAGTGGGAATGGAGGCCATCTCCAACTAATCCTATCCAGAACAGCTAGTGTGGCCACCGCACAGAGGCACAATGTATACAAAATATATTGCACTTTGTACAATGATACAAAATAAAGCTGAAGATCCTGGGGATTTGGTTAGCCATGTTTAGAGTTTGAATCTAAGAATGATGATGAGGAGACACTGAAAGGTTTTTAAGCAAGGAAGAGACATGATCGGCGTTAAATTTTTTAAATTTTTAAAAAAGATAATTCAGAGGGCCCATGGGTGGCTCAGCCAGTTAGGCATCTGACTCTTGATCTCAGCTCAGGTCTTTACCTCAAGGCCATGAGTTCAAACCCCATGTTGGGCTCCATGCTGGTGTGGAGCCTGCTCGATAAAAAATAAAAATTGAAATATCATTCAGGATGATATTTCAGCAGGAGCCCAAGTATAAAGAAGGGCGGGGGTCCCAGGGGTGCCAATCAGTTAAGCAGCTGACTTCGGCTCAGGTCATGATCTCAGGGTCCTGGGATTGAGCCCCACATTGGGATCTGTGCTCAGCAAGGAGTTGGCTTCTCCTTCATCTGTCTCTCCCCCTACTCATGCTCTCTCTCTTGCTCTCTCAAATAAATAAAATCTTTTTTTAAAAAGATTTTATTTATTTATTTGGCAGAGAGCAAGAGAGAGAGCAACCAGGGGTAGCAACTGAGCAAGGAGCTGAGCCAGAAGCCTGACATGGGACTCGATTCCAGGACCCTGGGATCACGACCTGAGCTGAAGGCCGGCACTTAACCCACTGAGCCACCCAGGCATCCCTAAATGAATAAAATCTTTTTTTTAAAAAGTATAAAGTTTGAGAAGAAGGTCTTGAGGCGATTTGGGACACAGAGAATGTCTGAAGAAAGGTATGGAATAGGTGGTTTAACCCAGGTCTTAAATTCTAAGGAGAGTTCTGGGCCAGAGAAAGAAACAGAAGTCCTTCAAACTTTTTAACTACATCCTACAATAAGACAGACATTTTATACCATGGCCATCAGACATATGCACATATGTACTTATGTATAAAGAAACCAGTGTTTATGTATATAAAAAAATAACATTAACCCTTTGGGTGATGTGCCCTGACATTTTCCATTCTATTGCTTCATTCTTTTACAAATCCTTACACAACCCATTAAATTGATTTTACAGCCTCCTAATGGGTCATGAGAAAAAGCTTGGGGGAGAAAGAGTACAGCAACTTGGATCACACCGTAAGCAGCTCTGACATGTGAGTCTTCCCGACGGAAAAGGATATTGTGACACACTAATAAAGGACAGTCGGAAGGGAAAAGGGAAACAAGAGTGGAGAGACATACAAACCAAGGAAGGAAAGTTACCATCAGTGGGATTAACAACTGGATTGAGTCCTGCAATAGATCGAGTAAAATTGACTTTGAGAAATATCAAGCGAAGTCAGGCTTGAAGAGCACCCCTGGACTGAGTAATGGGGAGGTCACTGGTGAAGGCCTTTTTGAGGCAGAATGATGGCAGCAGGAGACCGACCAAGGAACAATCTTCCTAAAATGCCAGTCCAGTGCTCTGGGGCTCCCTATAGCTCTAGGGAGTCAACCTAATATCCTACTCCTTTCGCAAGAAGCTCCTGAACTCCTTTGGGACCTCAATCTCAGCCAGAATGCCCATCACATCTGCTCATGTCACCTCCAGGTAGGAATTCAGGATGGTGGAGGGTGCAGTGGTACAAGAGCAAACTGGGGGTGAACAGAGCTCAGATTATACCAAATTTAAGGTGGGGTCTCATGAGAGTGTACCAGATATGTCCAAATCCAATGGGTCCATACAGTGCCACTTACTGGATCGTCAACCTGAGACTATCTGGGGGAGGACAGGTTTCATGCAAACAAACACAGATATAATACAGAGGAGAATGCAAACTTTACAGAGCTTTAAAGTAAAACATGGGAGGAGCCTGGGTGTTTAGTCTGTTGAGCGTCTGACTCCTAATTTTGGTTGGGGTCATGATCTCGGGGTTGTGGGATCCACCCTGAGTCAGGCTCTGAGCTGGGGGTGGGGGCTGCTCAGGATTCTCTCTCTCCTTCTGTGCACCCCCAGCTAAATAAATAAATAAATAAATAAATAAAAACACGGACTATTTTTGGAAAAGTTTGGCATGATCTATCAAAATTTAAAATTCACATAATTGGAGCACCTGGGTGGCTCAGTGGGTTAAGGCTCTGCCTTCAGCTCAGGTCATGATCTCAGAGTCCTGGGATCGAGCCCCGCATCAGGCTCTCTGCTCAGAACTTCCTTCTCTCTCTGCCTGCCTCTCTGCCTACTTGTGATCTGTCAAATAAATAAATAAAATCTTTTAAAAAGTAAATAAATAAAATAAAATCCATATAATCATTAACACAGCATTCACTTATAGGAAATGAATCTATAGCTAGATCGTTCTCTCCCTCAAATAAATAAATAAACCTTTAAAAGAAAAGTAAAGTCAACAAAGTAAGATATGGTATGTTACTGTTTAAAATTTCTAACTTTAACTTTTTCATTTTTTTCAGTGAGTTATAATAGACAAATCATAAAATATTTAAAGTGTACAATGTAATGATTTGACATACATATTGTGTTTTAAGATTACGGAATTAATATGTACACATGCTTATTTATATATAGAATAATTCTGGAAGGCTATTAATGAAATTGGTAACTGCTGTGGTTTCTTTTTTTCTAAGATTTATTTATTTAAGGGTGCCTGGGTGGCTCAGTTAGTTAAGCCACTGCCTTTGGCTCAGGTCATAATCCCAGGGTCCTGGGATCGAGCCCCACATTGGGCTCCCTGCTTAGAGAGAAGCCTACTTCTCCCTCTCCCTCTGCACCACACCCCTGCCTTGTTCTCTTGCTCTCTTTCAAATAAATAAATAAAATCTTGAAAAAAAAAAAAGCTTTCTTGATTTATTTGAGAGAGAGAGCATGCCTGTTGGGGGTAGGAGACAGAGGGAGAGAGAATCCCCAAGCAGATTCCCGACTGAGCGTGAAGCCTGACTGGGGGTTTGATCCCAGGACCCAGAGATCATGACCTGAGCCAAAATCAACAGTCAGCAGCTTAACCGACTGCGCCACCCAGATGCCCCAACTATTGTAGCTTCTGAGAAGAACTGGATATTTGGCGTATGGGATGAAAGGAAAATTTATTTTCTACAGTATGTCCCTAGAGGTTTCGTTTTGTTTTGTTTTGTTTAAATTATTTCATGTGTTGGGGTACCTGGGTGACTCAGTTGGTTAAGCGTCTGCCTCCTGCTAAGCTCATGATTCCAGGGTCCTGCGACAAAGTCCTGCATAGGGCTCTCTGCTCAGTGGGGAGCCTACTTCTCCCTCTCCCACTCCCCCTGCCTGTGCTCTCTCTCTTTCTCTGTCAAATAAATAAATAAAATTTAAAAGAAAATTATTTCATTTGTTATCTCTGGCAAAAAACAACAACAACAACAACAAAAATAAGTGCAAAATACAACACAAGACTTCAAAGAAATTCCTGTAGACTCTGAAGAGACTGGAGTCCATTTCCTCTATTTTTAAAAATTAAAAAAAAAAAAAATTTGATGGGAAAGTTTAAGACCCTAGAACAGCACACTCACTGCTCTCCCTGCTTCCTAGCTTGGTCTCCTTCAATCCACGACTACAGTCTCCAGAATGATATTTGATCACATAACTCCCCCATTTAAAGACCTTCAAAGACTTTGTGTCCTCCCTGGGGCCCACCAGGCCCTGCTGGAGCCCTGCCTCTTCTGGGCCTCACCCCCTCACCCTGGCTGGGCTCCTGCTAGTCATTCCAGGAATTCACCCATGGTTAACTCTTACCTTTCCTGGTGCTCAGCTCTAATGCCACTTCCTACCTGCAGCCTCCCCTAATCTTCTAGAGGAGACCATCTCACACTCTGCTGTCATTTCAGCAGCTCCTTGCAAGTACAATGGTATGTTTATTTATGCCATGGCTTTATTAATATCTGTCTCTGTCTCTCAATTTTGAGCTCACAGAGGACAGGGACCAGGGCTTTTTTTGCTCTTGGTTATAGCCCAGCATTTAGCACTGTGCGTGCTACATCGTAGTAGCCCAATAAGTGTTCATTTGCATGAATGATCTAGAAATTACTTGGCTAAGGTTACAGATCAAGACATTGTGTCTACTTGTCCTTTTTTTTTTTTTAAAGATTTATTTTATTGGAATGCCCGGGTGGGTCGGTCAGTGAAATGTCTGGCTCTTGGTTTCCTTCGTTTCCTCATGATCTCAGGGTCCTGGGATAGAGCCCCATGTCAGGCTTAACGCTCAGGGTAGGGTAGGCTTGTCCCTCTCTCTCTGCTCCTCCCCTCCCCATGCTCTCTCTATCTCTCAAAAAAAAAAAAAAAAGATTTATTTATTTACTTATTTATTTGAGTGGGAGAGAGAGAGCATGTATGTGGGAGGGAAGGAACAGAAGGAGAGGGAGAGAGGGAGAATCTCAAGCCAACTCCCAGCTGAGTGCAGAGCTGGCCTCGGGGCCTGGAGGTGGGGCTCAATCTTGCTACCCTGAGTTCACTAACAGAACAGACACCTAACCAACTGAGCCACCCGGGCACCCCTCTACTTGTCCTTCTTTAATGATACTCAAAATATCTCTTACCACACCTGCACTGATTCTATACTGAAAATGGCTTCTTCTTTCATCTTTAAAAAACGAATTCACTCCTTTTGTGTTTTCACTTTTGATTAAGGGTTTCCTTCAGCCTGAGTGGTCAGCCCCATCCTCCCCTAGTTCTCTGAGGGCATATCCCTGAGACAGCCCTTGTGTCCCCTGGCACAGGGAGGCACAGAAGAGAGTACCTGGTTCCTGGGTTCCAGATGCCCAGCCTCAATTATCTCTCATCACAACAAGAGTAGCTGTTGGCCTGAGATCTGATTTCTCCTCCTCAGGAGGTGGAGTGAAGATTCTCTACATAAAAAAAAAAAAAAAAAGATTCTCTAGTTACAAGAGGAACGGCTCCCAACGCCGAGTTTGTGTCCTCCCTTTCTAGAACATTTCCTAAGACCCCAGAATTCCCTTCCAAAATATCCCTAAGCTCATTTGCAGAGCCTTCATGGGTCTCATCCCTGGGTCCCTCTCAGCTGAGGGCAAAGTACACTGCCTAATGCACACCTTATAGACCTGAGGCTTAGTTTTCAAAGTAGCGGTTTCCAAGAGACAGCATGGATGTGGCGGCTGGGCCGTCCACTCATGCAGGCTGGGTCCCTCACTGATGGGATGGGAGGTAGCTGGACAAGGGCAGGACGCAGAATCCAGTTGCTCTCCTTGGACCAACACATTCTGGCTCAGAACTTCAAGGGTCCTGGAATTCTAATTCGAACCTGCCTTCCAGGTTTTTCTGAGGATATATGGGTCAAGAAGGAGAAGAAAACATATTGCATTCGGCACATTAGATTGATGTATAACTTCTAACTCTTTAGAGATATGTGGACCTCCAACTGTACCCTCGGTCCAGGCCCCACAAATGCCTCTCTTCGATTGTCACTTCTTAGCTTAGACAAACCACATAAACCTCTCTGGGCCTGTTTTCTTACCAGAAAAAAAAAATGAGTTTAATGATAACTGCCTCATCAGGGATGGTGAGAAAATGAAATGAAACAATTCATGCAAAGGGTTTGGCAGAGTGCCAGGCCCTCAGCGAACAGTAGCTACCCCTCCTTATTTTTCTCTTGTTTGCCCTCCGGCTATCATCTGCCATGATTTTCTCTATGACATCTAAACTGGTCTCTTTTGTAGGATTTCCACACAGCTCCTCCCTACTCCCTCCTTACCCAGTAACCATATAAGCTCCCCATTCTCTCTGCCTAGGCAGATCCCACCCCTCTTCAATTATGAAAACAGCTACTGGTGATTGCACGCTTAGGATGTCTCAGGCATTGTATTAAGAACTTGACATGCATTATCTCGACTCAGTTCTGACGCCAACTCAGTGAAGTATTATTATTCCCCAAACACAAAGACACTGGGATCTGGAGAGTTGGAGCCCTGGCAGCTGGCGAGTGGCAAAGCCAGCGGGAATGTGAACCCAGGGAGTCTTACTGCACAATCAGGTCTTCCAAATACCCAGTCACGATCCTGCGTGCCTCCCCCTCCCTCGTGCCAGCGCACCAGGCGACCCCTCTCTCCTTCTGAGGCGTCATACTCCATCAGTTCTCGGGGTCTGTCTGTGGAACTTCACCCCAATAGGGCGGGCACTTTGTCTCACGCCACGTTGCCCACATCAAGGATCCTCCCCCCCCATCCCCACCCCCATCTCTCCTTTCTCTTCCTTCCTCCCTTCCTCCCTTCCATTGAATATTGAGTTCCTACTCTGTGCCAGGCTTTGTGCTCGTTCACATGCAAAACATTACCAATGAAAAAGTCAAGGGCGGATAGAATTTTATGTCATTTTTCTCTTTTTTCTTAATGGCTTTCTGTTTGGCTGATTGTTCCACCCGGTGAGCACGCACCCAAGTTCCTCGAACCCAGTTCCACTGTTGCTTTGCTAGGTAGCTTTGGTCAGAGGAAGGCCCTGTCCCCTTAACTCCCAGCCCCCACGTCTCCTTCTCCGGCCCTCAAATCCAGGCCGCCCTCCCCCCTCCGGAAGGGGGAGTTGGGGGCGAACGCCGAAATCTGAGTGGCTCTTTCAAGCCTCCGTTGCCGTAGAAACCGGCTGCACAGGCCTTGGCGGTCCATTACACCATCCTCCAGCGACACAGCCAATGGGCTTCGAGCTCCATCCCAGGCGCCCCCGCCCCTCAGCGGCCCAGCAGCCCACCAATGGGCAGGCCCCTTGGCTTAGAGCCCTGCCCTTGGCCCAGGCACACCACCAATGAGCTTCGACCCCGCTCTCCCTCTAGCTTCAATGTAGGAACAAGACTCGATTTAAAAAAAAAAAAAAAAAAAGGAATTCTCTAAATTAGAAGGAACTAGTAGTAACGCCTCTGTCAGTTGCAGCCTGAATGATCTTTGACTGGTATTTTATTTAAGGAGAACGAAATTGTTCCAATTACACAACAATAAATGTCATTCTGTACTAAATTTGAGGCAGTGAAAATGCAGGCAATGGGGATGATATCTGCTCTATGTGGATTTCTTTCATTATAGGTATTCTCACTTAATTTAAAATGATCAAGGAACCAGTCATCTTCCCTTCTTTGTATTTCAAATACATACAAATTAAAGATGCTGTGATTTCGATGCTGAGTTCATGAGACATTGACCCAAGTAACTGAAAGCCAACTTTTAATCCGTTTAAACTCCTGCCTGAATTTGAAACGTAGTGAAAGTGTAGGATAAATGAATATTTATTTTAACCCACTGAAGAAATTCCACTTTCACGGTACGTTGTGTAATGGCTTTGACACTCTAAAGTCTAAATAAACTAAATGTATATTTAAAAACCTTACGTCAGGGGCGCCTGCGTGGCTCAACCGTTAAGTGTCTGCATTCGGCTCAGCTCATGACCCCAGTGTCCTGGGAACAAGCCCCATCTCTGGCTCTCTGCTCCTTGAGAAACCTGCCTCTCCCTCTCCCACTCAACCTGTTTGTGTTCTCTCTCTCGCCATGTCTCTCTCTGTCAAATAAGTAAATTTAAAAAAAAATTAATGTTATTTTAAAAAATAAACTTTATTTTATTTTTTCAAAGTTTTATTTTCTATTTTCTATTTATTTAACACAGGGCTTGAACTCAGGACCCTAAGATCAAGAGTGTGAAGTTTAACCAACTGAGTCATGTAGGTACCCCCAAAATGAACTTTATTTTTTAGAACAGTTTTACATTTATAGAAAAATTGTGAAGATAATACAAAGTTCTTTATCCCCCACCCACCCTGTTTCCTCTATTAACATGTTATATTAACATGATACATTTGTTACAATTAATAAATCAATACTGATACATTATTAGTAGCTAAAGTCCATAGTTTATTCATATTTCCTTAGTTTTGTTTTTGTTTTTGTTTTTGTTTTAAAGATTATTTATTTATTTATTTATTTGACAGACAGGGCAGAGAGGCAGGCAGAGAGAAGAAAGGAAGCAGTGAGCATGATGCAGGTCTCCATCCCAGGACCCTGAGATCATGACCTGAGCTGAAGGCAGAGGCTTTAACCCACTGAGCCACCAGGCACCCCATATTTCCTTAGTTTTTATCTGATGTCTTTTTCTATGCCAGGATCCCATCCAGGATGGGAATCTCATTTATCCCATAATGCCTTCATTCCTCTGGCCTCTGGCAGTTTCTCAGACATGACTTAGTACTATTGGTGTTAACCTTGATTAGCTGGCTGAAGAGGAGTTTGTTAGGTTTCTCCACTGAGAAGTTACTTTTCTTTTTTCCTTTTTCATACTGTCCTCTTTGGAAGGAAGTGACTATGCTCAGCCCAACCTAAGGATGAAGAGTTATGTTCCACCCCTCCTTGAGAGGAGAGTATCTACATAAGTTATTTGGAATTTTTCTGCAGTGAAGATTTGTCTTTTCTATTTACTTATTCTGTTATTTATTTGTATCAGTATGGACTCACAGGTATTTATTTCATACTTTAGGTTATAATCCAATACTACTTAATTTTATTGCTCAAAGGGTTCCAGCTTTGGCCATTGGGAACTCAGGTAACTCCTGTGTCCCTTATACATGCCCCCCATCTTTGTGTGTCCTTTCTTCTTACTGTTGTTGTTCTTGGGCATTTCCTTCTTTCTGGCACTATGTGATACCGCAGGTTTTTCTTGCATATTTCCTGCCCCAGTCTAGAACTAGCTGTTTCTCAAAAGTCCTGATTCCTCCCATTGGAGAATGGTATTAGAAATCAAGATCTGGTGCTAAGTGTGTTCATTGCTATTAAGGTGTCATTTCTTTTAAGCCTTCTCAACTAACAGAACAAAGAAATAGGGGTGCCTGGGTGTCTCAATGGGTTGGGCCTCTGCCTTCGACTCGGGTCTTGGCCTCAGGGTATGGGGATTGAGCCCTACATTGGGCTCTCTGCTTGGCAGGGAGCCTGCTCCTCCCCTCCTCCTACTTGTGATCTCTGTCTGTCAAATTAATAAATAAAATCTTAAAAAAATAGAACAAAGAAATATATGTGTATATATTAACCTGTGTGTAAACACTATACATATTTCTGTATGTAACTGCCTGTATCTATATTAAACCAAACATGAGTTCATATTTATATTTCCAACTCTAATCCATTACCACATGAATCATTATAGCCTTCTCTCCTTGCATATCTGTAAATTCCCACTCCAACAGTGAGAAACCTGGCTCCCACTATCCACCATCCATTTACCTAATTGTTCAAGTCCCGTGTGCAAGGATAGCAGCATCAGCATTGCTGACCCATACCCTTGTAGAAAACTTTATCAACTAGAGTGCAGTACTTCTGTACACTTTCTTTTGCTTTTAGTTTTACAAGAGCCACTCCTTTCTGAAGTTACTTAAGCCAGTGCTTTTTTCCCATCCTCTTTGGTGGGATTGTCTTATACATGTGTAATATACTTTGAATGTTTCATTACATTCTGCATTCCATCTTGAGATTCTCCAGATGCTTTAAGTGTTGTTTTTTTTTTAATTCTCATGCATTAGCATTTACCCTTTGTGTTGTACACTTCTATGGGTTTTGACAAATGCGTAATGGATTCAACATTATAGTATCATACAGAAGAGTTTCGTCACCCCAAAAAGTCTTCTGTACTTCACCTCTTCAACCCTCTCTCCCTCAAACCCTGACAACCACAGGTCTTTTTACTATCTCTATAGTTTTGCTTTTGGTGCCTTCTTAAAAAAAAAAAAAAGATTTATTTGGGATGCCTCAGTTGTTTAAGGAGCTGCCTTTAGCTCAGGTCATGATCCAGGGTCCTGGGATCCTGCACATCAGGTTCCCTCCTCAGCGGCAAGTCTGCTTCTCCTCCCTCTGTGATCTCTCTCATTCTCACTCTCTCTCAACAAATAAATAATTAAAAAAAAATTTTAGGGGTGCCTGGGTGGCTCAGTGGGTTGAGCCGCTGCCTTCGGCTCAGGTCATGATCTCAGGGTCCTGGGATCGAGTCCCGCATCAGGTTTTCTGCTCAGCAGGGAGCCTGCTTCCCTCTCTCTCTCTGCCTGCCTCTCTGTCTACTTGTGATCTCTCTCTGTGAAATAAATAAATAAATAGAATATTTTAAAAAAAATTTTAGAATGAAAAAAATTCATTCTAGAGAGAGAAAGAGTGTGGTGGTAGGCAGAGAGAAAGAGAAACTTAAGCAGACTCATGCTGAGTGCAAAACCCAACTGGGGCTGATCTTATTGCCCTAAATCACAAGCTGAGCCAAAACCAAGGGTTGGCCGCCTAGCTAACTCTGTCACCCAGATGCCCCGTGCCTTTTTTTTTTTAAGAGAAGACACACAAGAGTTTATTTGTTGTTGCTTTTGTTATAGCTACCACTCACTGAACCATTACCATGTCCTATGTCCTGAACTATTATACTCTCCCATTTTGCAGATAAGAAAATGGAAACTAATGAGTTGAAATAACTCCCTAAAGACTAATTATATTGAATACATTTTTACTTCAAATCCTGAACACATTGACTCTGGGATTCAGACCTGAGCCGAAGGCAGCAGCTTAACCCACTGAGCCACCCAGGCACCCTTAAAATTGATTTTTATTTTCAAAGTGTTTTCTTGTGTTTAAACCATAATGTGACATAATTATCATTGCAAATGATCACTATGTAAAATTTTTTTTTTAAGATTTTTATTTATTTATTTGTCAGAGAGAGAGAGAGCACACAAGTAGGGGGAGTGGCAGGCAGAGGGAGAAGCAGGCTCTCCACCAAGCAAGGAGCCCCATGCAGGACTCAATCCCAGGACCCTGGGATCATGACCCAAGCTGAAGGCAGCTGCCCAACCAACTGAGCCACCCAGGCTTCCCTCTTTTTTTTCCCCAAAGAAATATCTCAGCGTAATTGAAAACTATTGATTCAATACTCTTTTCCTATTTTTGCGCTATAATGTTTGTTTTTGCTGACATGATTACACATAAAAAGTTCAAAGAAAGAATATTTTCACCATCTACATTTCTTTTCCAGCCATTATCATTAGTGTTATTGCATTTTATGAGTATTATTGAAAATATTATCAGTTAGGGATGCCTGGGTGGCTCAGTTGGTTAACTGGCTGCCTTCAGCTGAGGTCTTGATCCCAGGGTCCTGGGATCAAGTCTTATATCAGGCTCCTTACTCAGTGGGGAGCCTGCTTTTCCCTCTGCCTGTCTCTCTCCTGCTTGTGCTCTGACAAATAAATAAATAAAATCTTTTAAAAAGAGAGGGGGAGGCCACCTGGATGTCTCAGGCCTGCCTTCTCAGATCTGCCCTGGTCATGATCCCAGGGTTCTGGGACTGAGGCCTGCATAGGGCTCCCGGCTCAGAGGGAAGCCTGCTTCTCTTTCACAAGCCCTGCTTGTGTTCTCTCTCACTGTGTCTCTCTGTCAAAGAAATAAATAAAATCTTTTTACAAAATTAAAAAAAAAAAAAGAAAAAAGAAAAAGAATAGGAAAAAGTAAATAATGTAATTTAGAAGATATCGGTGTTAAAAAGATGGGGCACCTGGCTGGCTAAGTGGGTTAAAGCCTCTTCATTCGGCTCAGGTCATGATCCCAGGGTCCTGGGATCCAGCCCCACATCGGGCTCTCTGCTAGGCGGGGAGCCTGCTCCCCTCTCTCTCTCTCTGTCTGCTTGTGATCTCTGTCTGTCAAATAAATAAATAAAATCTTAAAAAAAAAACTTCTCTCTGTTCCTCTTCCATTACCGCTCCACTCCCACCCCCACACCTTCTCCAAAAAAAGAAAAAAGAAAAAAAAAAGTTCTCTGTCTTGAGTGTCACATGACCCAGGTAGACCACAGATACACTGAAGGGAGGGGAAGGGACATGGGGCTAGGAGAGCCACAAGGTGGGAGACAGAGGTAGGAGTGCTAGAAGGGGTGAGGGAATGGACTTACAACACCCCGTGTGGGGAGGAACTTCAAGTCTGTGAGCTTGTCCCACAAACTGAAGACACTAATGTGGTTGGAAACTGGTTCAAGACAAAGAAAGCAGAAAAGGAGATCAGATCATGAGTGGGGGCAAATCAAGTTTGGCCTGGTGGGCCCCATGAAAGCCTAGTGTTCATCTTGAGAGTAATGGGGGAACCAGTGAAGGGCTTTAAGGGCTTTTACACACAATCTGATTTATGACTAGAAAATACCATCACTCTGGCTTCAGGTAGGAGAATGAAATGGAAGGAGACCTGGTACGAAGAGGCTGGCAGGTGCCCAGAAGAGAGGTGATGGTGGCCTGGCCCACTGGGCCGTGGTGGTCATCATCTCTTCAAGAACCTCACTGTCTTCCTATTGCAATCTACACAGAACGGCTCAGTGGTAAGCCCAGCATTAAAAACCTATGGCCTATAAGATTCAGACATTGGGGCACCCATTTGAAAGGACTCAAGGTAACCTGTGTGCATTGATAACCTCCACATCTCAGTGGCAGGCTGGAATTTTAGGTTTTACTTTCCAAAATTTTACCTTCTTCTCCGGGCTCCCATAGGAATTTGAGTGTATACTCCTGATAGAACACTGCCTTTTATTCACTCAATAAATATTTAATGAGCTCCTATTATGTGCCTCCCACTCTCCTAGGGATAGAGCCCTAAAACAAAACAGACAAAAATCTCTGCCCTCTTGGGTCTTATGTTCCACTGGAGAGAAGATGGGCAAAAACCAAGTGAACAAATAAAATAATTCCAGAATGTGAAAACTGCCATGAAACAAACAAAAAGATGGGCAAAAATGAAGACGTCTGACAACATCGAACTTCGGACAAGATGTGGCTGAAAAGGATCTCTTCTGGGGCGCCTAGGTGGCTCAGTTGATTAAGCAACCAACTCTTGGTTTCTGCCCAGGTCATGATCTCAGGGTCCTGGGATTGAGTCCCTCCATGGGCTGAGCATGGAGCCTGCCTGGTATTCTCTCTCTTCCTCTTTACCCCCCTCAATGCCCCCACAGGCATAAGGGTAGTGCATATGCTCCCTCTCTCTCTCTCTCTTTAAAAAAAAAAAAAAAAAAAAAAGATTAAGGAAAGAAAAGGATCTCTTCTGTGCTGCTGGTGAAAAAGTTAATTGGTGCAACTGGGAAGTCTGACATCACCTAATAAAAGTTAGCATTCACGTGTCCTCAGATGTGGCCATCACAGTTTCCATGATTGACTTCCAGGCACATATTTAGGATTGGTAACAGTAACACTCTTCATAAGAGCAAAACCTGGCAATAATCCAATTATCCATGGATGGGGTCAACAGATAGGAAAACTGTAGCATATCCCCACAATGGAAAATGAATCAGCCCCACACGCGTGCAATACTTTAGGTGAATCTTAGCACTGTAATGCTGAGTGAGAAAGTAAATACCAGAATATTAAATGCAGCATGATACCTTTTTGACAAAGCTAAAGGCAAGACAATATATTTTTAAGAAATCGTATTTTCAAAAGTAAGAGAAAGGAGAAATCGCAACCCTCACACACAACCCTCACACACTACTATGGTGCAGCAAGTCCACTGAGACAGAAAGTAGACTAATGTGGGGCACCTGGGTGGTTCAGTGGGTTAAGCCTCTGCCTTCAGCTCGGGTCAGGATCTCAGGGTCCTGGGATTGAGCCCCGCATCGGGCTCTCTGCTCAGCAGGAAGCCTGCTTCCTCCTTTCTCTGTCTGCCTCTCTGCCAACTTGCGATTTTTGTCTGTCAAATAAATAAATAAAATACTAAAAAAAAAAAAAAAGAAAGAAAGTAGACTAATGTTTGCTTAGAGGTGGGGGTTAGAGTACAGGTAGAGGAGATGGAGGAGAGATGGATAACAAGCAGAGTTTCTTTGGGGGCTGATGAAAATAGTCTAAAATTGATGGTTGTGCAACTCTGTGTATATACCATTGCATCACATACTTTAAAGATTTTATTTATTTATCTGACAGATCACAAGTAGGCAGAGATGCAGGCAGAGAGAGAGAGAGGAGGAAGCAGGTCCCCACTGAGCAGAGGGCCCAATTTGGGACTTGATCCCAGGACCCTGGGATCATGACCTGAGCCGAAGGCAGAGGCTTTAGCCCACTGACCCACCCAGGCGCCCCGCATCACATACTTTAAATGACTGAATAGTATGGTCTGTGAATTATATCTTCATAAATCTGTTAAGAGGTTTTTTTTTTATTTTAAAGATTTTATGTATTCATGTGAGAGACAGAGACAGCACAAGCGGGGCAGGGGCAGAGGGAGAGGGAGAGGGAAAAGCAGACTCCCCACTGAGCTGAGAGCCCACTCTGGGGCATGACTTGCCGCTGCATCCCAGAACCTGGAGATCATGACCTGAGCCTAAGGCAGAATCTTAACCACCTGAGCCACCCAGGCACCCCATGCTCCCCCCTACTTTTTTTTAATGTAAAGGAAGTTTCTGGATAGACATTACCTCAAGCAAGGGAAGGGAGAAGGGTTGGGAAAGGAGTTCATAGAAGTTTGGTTACTGTCAATGTTCCGGTTCTTGTGCTGGTTGCTGATTTAA
The DNA here is from genome assembly GCF_011764305.1 of Mustela putorius furo. Taxonomy (NCBI): domain Eukaryota; kingdom Metazoa; phylum Chordata; class Mammalia; order Carnivora; family Mustelidae; genus Mustela; species Mustela putorius. The sequence goes on along the minus strand of NW_025421464.1, from coordinate 1,016,899 downwards.
CTGTTTTCTTTTTTATTTTTTAAAGTTTTTTTTTTTTCTTAAGATTGTTTTTATTATTTGACAGACAGAGATCACAAGCAGGCAGAGAGGCTGGCAGAGAGAGAGAGGAGGAAGCAGGCTCCCTAATGAGCAGAGAGCCTGATGTCGGGCTCCATCTCAGGCCCCCGGGATCATGACCTGAGCCAAAGGCAGAGACTTTAACCCACTGAGCCACCCAGGCGCCCCTGTTTTCTTTTTTGAAGACTTTATTTATGTATTTGAGAGAGAGGGAACACAAGTGGGGGAGGGGCAGAGGGAGATGGAGAGGGACAAGCAGAGCCCCCATCTAGCAAGTAGCAGGATGAGAGGCCGCTCAGTCCCAGGACCCTGAAATCACGACCTGAGCTGAAGACAGATGCTTAGTCCACTGAGCCACCCAGGGACCCCTTAGCTTTTATTATATTATATATAAATAAATACAAACATAAGGTGAGTTAAATATGGGCAGTGATGAAAATGTGCCACAGACAAGCAATTCTGTGCACCTGAGCTGCAGAATGGGCGGCCTACAACAGAGTGGTCAGGGCAGACCTCTCTGGAGAATCCACCTAAGCTGAGGCTAGAATGAGATGTGTCAGCCATGTGGGGATGGGGTGAAAATTTTTCCAGGCAAAGGAGAAAGCATGTACAAAGGCCCTAAGGTGGGCCTTCTGTGTTTGAGGAACATCCAGGAGGCCAGTACCCTGAAACTCTTAGAATAATAGAAGCCACCGAAAGGCCAGAATAAACCTTTGAGAGTTCTTAAGCACTGAAAAGATGGCCATGCCTTCATGTCATTTAGAATAAAACACCATCTTACATGGAAAAAGTGTAAAAGTGTTAGAAAATTCAAAAAAACCTTTAATTTTTCCATGATTACTTTGGATACCTTCCTTGAAATAAATACAATCACACCCCGCCATTTTTATTATGTTAGTGTCTCTACGTTGTTAGTGTCCAGAGTCCCAGATAACTAATATTTATTGAACATTTACTAGGTATCAGGGACTTGTTCGCAGCCATTATCCCGTTTAACTTGTACAACAACCATATGAGGAAGAAACCGCTTTTTCCCACTTCAAGAAGGAAAAGGAGGCACTTGCATGCGAATAAAGTAATTCTGACTCTGGAGGATTGAGCTGGCCAAACTCCCATTCTGAAGGTTCAAACCCGGGGGATCTCCAAATCTCAGCGTCCAGCACATCTGCGGAACAACCATTTGGTCGGAAGCAGGGCCTTCCCCCTCTGAGCGCCCTGTGCCTTTAAGACTCGCCCCCTCCCTCCCGCCACGCTCCAATTTCCCTCCCGGGCACCCAAGAGCATCACCCCGCCCCCCGCGTCTGCAGAGCCGCACCTCAGCCCTTGCTCCCCGCCCCACAGCCTCCTGCTGGGCTCTGTCCCCACCCGCCCGGTGGTGGGTGAGTTCTGCCTCCAGGCTTTCACCCTCCACCCCGCACAGTGCCCACTATACCCCAAGGGAATTCCACTTTAGAGACCCTGATCCCGACCCCTCCCAGCTTCTGATTCCCAGGGGCCAGACCTCAGCGCCCCCTCCCATCGCCCAGGCCCATGGCGCCGTGAAGGTGACCTCCCCCGGGGGCAGCACACGGCCCGCGGTGCCCGAGCGGGCTCACACGTGGTGAGTGAGGAGCGCGCAGCCCCTCCCCGCCACGCGCCTCGAGCATGCGTCGCGGACACGCCCCTTGGCCTAGCTCCGCCCCCGTGCCCGCGCACGCTTCTCCGGACTCCGGAGGGACGTCGCGCCCTAGTCCCGCAACCAGCTGGTCGCGGTGTGGGGTGGGACCTGGGATGGGACACTCCCCGCATCCTCGAACCTCTCTTGAAGACTGTGAAAAGCAGAAAGTCAGCCCTCCTCGAGACCCTTGGCTGGAAGGCGAGATGCCCCAGCGAGATGCTCTGAGCTGGGAGGAGAGAGCTGGGACCACGAGCCCGAGATTCGAGCCCTATTCGGCTGCCTTCCTTGTTCCGAATCCGGGAAAGTGGGCGTCGTATTCCCTTCTTTCTCAGGACTCTTGTGGCGCCTCAAACGAGACTTTAAAAAATATTCATTGGATTTGTGACAAAAATCACTTGTCGAGCCCCTGTGTGGCTGGACCGTGTGTGTACTAGGCAGGGGCTACATTTATGAAACGAGGAGTCTGTCCCCTTGAAGAGCTTTCCCGATCCTGAGTCCCCTACATTCTGTTCTGGGATGGTCCAGAACAGACCTCCAAAAGGTTTTGTTTTGGGCCTCCAAAAGAGGAGGGCGCGGAGGTCCCACCTGGCAGCAGGTGTCACTGAATAAGCTAAAAATTTCAAAGGCAACGTGGGGCGGAACAAGCTTTCGGAGGCAGATGGGAAGGGCGCTCCGCGTTCCCCCACCCTCCTTCCAGTCCCCAGCCTAAGAAAAGAAACCGACCTCATCCAACACCCTCCAACCCAGCCGCGAGACCGCCCCGCCCCGCCGCCCGAGCCCCGCCCCATCCCGGCAGCCAGCGATTGGGAGATGCAAATACCAGCTTCTCTGCCCAGCAACGGGTGACGCGCCGCCCGAGCGCGAGGCGTGGCCCGGCCGCAGCCCAAGCGGGCACCTCGGTGTTTACACGGGGCGGCCCCGCGCGCGCCGCAGCGGCCCGCAGACGGCGAGGGGGAGGGGTGGCGCGCGCGCCGGCGGGGCCGCGCGGGGAGAAAGACACTGGAAGGCGGCGGGGCGGGGAGCGGCGTGCGCGGGCCGCGGCGGAGCAGGAGGCTGCGAGGAGAGCCCGCGGGGGCCGGAGGGTGCGATTCCTCCGCCCCCGCAAAACAATGTGCAGCGTGCGGCAGGGCGCAACTTGCCGGAGGCGGCGGGGGCGCGCCGAGCCCGCCTGAGACCGCGCCGCTGACCTTCTCCCCCCGCCGTCCGTTGGGCCCGAGCGCCCAGCTCCTCGCTCCCCAGCTCGCGGGGGCCGGGCCGAGCTGCGGGGCGGGGCCGCCCCTCCGTCGCTGCTGCCTCCTCCCCCACCCCCAGCCGCGGAGGATGCGGACGGCCCCCGGCGGCGTCTAGCGGCCCCGGGCCCAGGCGCGATGGTGCAGCAACGGGGCGCGAGGGCCAAGCGGGACGGCGGGCCGCCGCCCCCGGGGCCCGGGCCGGCCGAGGAGGGGGCGCGCGAGCCTGGCTGGTGCAAGACGCCGAGCGGCCACATTAAGAGACCGATGAACGCGTTCATGGTGTGGTCGCAGCACGAGCGGCGGAAGATCATGGACCAGTGGCCCGACATGCACAACGCCGAGATCTCCAAGCGCCTGGGCCGCCGCTGGCAGCTGCTGCAGGACTCGGAGAAGATCCCGTTTGTGCGGGAGGCGGAGCGGCTGCGCCTCAAGCACATGGCGGATTACCCGGACTACAAGTACCGGCCGCGCAAAAAGAGCAAGGGGGCGCCCGCCAAGGCGCGGCCCCGCCCCCCCGGCGGTGGTGGTGGTGGCGGTAGCGGCAGCAGGCTCAAGCCCGGGCCGCAGCTGCCTGGCCGCGGGGGCCGCCGAGCAGCGGGCGGGCCTTTGGGGGGCAGCGCGGCGGCGCCCGAGGACGACGACGAGGACGACGACGAGGAGCTGCTGGAAGTGCGCCTGGTCGAGACCCCCGGGAGGGAGCTGTGGAGGATGGTCCCGGCGGGGCGGGCTGCCCGGGGACCAGCGGAGCGCGCCCAGGGGCCGTCGGGCGAGGGGGTGGCTGTCACCACCGCCTCCCCCACTCCGTCGGAGGACGAGGAGCCGGAGGAAGAGGAGGAGGAGGCGGCGGCGGCGGAGGAAGGCGAAGAGGAGACGGTGGCGTCGGGGGAGGAGCCGCTGGGCTTTCTGTCCAGACTGCCCCCCGGCCCCGCCGGCCTGGACTGCAGCGCCCTGGACCGCGACCCGGACCTGCCGCCCCCCTCGGGCACGTCGCATTTCGAGTTCCCGGACTACTGCACCCCCGAGGTTACCGAGATGATCGCGGGGGATTGGCGCCCGTCTAGCATCGCCGACCTGGTTTTCACCTACTGAGCCCACCGTCAGCGGGGCGCGCACGCCCCCAAACCAGCTGTTTACATACAGGAATCAGGTATTGGGGCCCCTCGGAGGCCGAGGCTGGCACCCCATCTCCCGCGCAGCCTCCCCCCTCCTAGACGTGCCCATCCCCCTCAAATCCAGACATGCCCCTCCCCCGCAGACACACCCCAAGGCAGCCCAACCCCCACTCTTTCCCTGACATCCAAGCCCCGCCCCATCTTGCCCCCTCCCGCACAGCCACCAGCAGCCAGCCCCCCTCCTCTACACCTCCTGTCCACTCCTACAGACCTGCACCCCTCCCCCACCTCGCACACGCCCCTCCTCGTGGCCGGAGGACACGCCCCTGCCCTTGCTCCTGAATCCCTCCGCCTTTGCCTAGCCCGCCTCCTCTCTTGTTTAGGGGGGCGCTGCGGCTGGGCGGCACCGCACGCTCCTCCCATGCCCCCCTCCACTCCCTCGCCGAGCGCCGGGGCCCGCCCCCTTCTCGCGCATGCTTAATGCTTCTTGGGAGGAGGGGGTCAGTCCCAGTCGAACCGTACGCCTCTGTGGCCCGCTTCGGGAAGAATTGGGGCGGGTATTGAGCGATCCTGAGAAATTTTTTGATCCGGGAGCCGCGGCTTCCTTTCAACCCGACGGGGCGTCACTGCCTTAATGGGAGGAGCGCTAAGGAAGGGGGAGAAAGAGACTAGCTGGCCCGGAAGGATTTGGTTTGGAGCTTGGAACTCTATCTGGTGGCATAGTCCCTTTTCCTTGCGGGCTTGCCCAGACTGAGGTGCACCTCCTCCCCCTCCCTCCCCCGCCCCACCCTCTGCCCAAACACACCGCTAGGCTGCCTCTACAGTCTACCTTGGTCCCAGAAACCTCCCTTTTCTTTACCCCACCTGGGAACTGGGAATAGGGTCTGCATCTGGAACTGGACCACGAGAGGACTGCCCAAGAAAACTCCGAACCAAGGCATTTCAGTCTTTCTGGGGACAGGGTTCTTGCTGCTCCCCACTCCACCCCCTCCAAGTGCCCCATCAAGTCAAAGGCACACTCGCAGTCTGGGCTCCTCCCTACGCCCACCACTCCTTTCTATCACTCGAGTCCTGTGCCCACAGTGACAGTATTCAGTGGGAGAAACTGAGGCACGTTGGTACAGGGTGGGGGGTGTTGAGACTGAGGCATGATAGCCGGCGTGGCAAGAAGACCCCCACTTTTAAACAGCTGGCTTGAGAGAGACTAACGACTGGGCCAGTGAGACTGAAAGGAGGGTCAGAGTAGTAGAGGTCCGCCGTTTGCGCGTGTTTTTCCATGTGAAAACTCGGGATAGCGCTGCTGCCTGAGGAGGTTGTGTTCCGTTCCGGGGTGCCCTCGATGACCCTACCCCTCTTAGTCCTCAAGTCCCGCCCCTCCGGCCTCCCCACGCCCCCTTCAGCCCTCACTACCTGTATCTCACCGGCGTGTGTTCACCCTCTTGGGTGTGCACACACTCTCATTCACACACACACAAATCTCAGGAACAAACGGTCCCAGAGTCCTCTCGGACCCCTGCCCAGGGTCTCCGCAGGTCTCTGCCCCACGCGTTCCCGTCGCTGACAAAGCCACCAGCTGCCTCCTTTAAGCTTGGTGCTCCGGCTCTGGGCCTTTCTCGCGCTCTCTCTCTCTCTCTCTCTGTCTCTCTCTCTCTTTCTCTGTCTCTCTTTTTTTTTTTTTTTTTTAAAGAAAAACAACAACAACAAAAAGACAATGAAAAAACCCAGAAAACGTCATGTGAGTGAAGAGATGTCACTGTCTGTGGTCTTGGAGAACTAGTCTAGTAGCCGAGGGGAGGGGTCCCTCTGATCTGGGGCACTGGCACCCACAGCAGGACTCCGCCAGTCTGATGCCAGGACTGAATAAAGTGTATTTGCCCCGACCTTGCCCTGTGGTTCTACATGTCTGTGCCTCTCCTCAACCCTCCCCCAGACAGTTTGCCAGAGGGAAGTCCATGTGACTTAGCACCCTGCAGGAAGAGCGGGGGTCCTCTGTCTCCTCCTATTTCAGGACTCCCTGGTCTTCATTAAGGATGACAAACTCATCCCTGCAGGGCCAGGCATGTGACATAAGTGATAGAGTCTGGGTAGACATGGGCCTCAGCAGGGGGGCAGCCACTCACCTCAGGCCAGTCGTGACCTTGTGGGAATGCAGCCCATGGTGGCCAGATTGTTCAAAAGAAGGTAGAAATCTGGATGTTTCTATGAACATCTCAATTGCAAAATGAAAGCTGACTCATAATATTTTTAAAAACAGGTGTGCAGGCATTACCTGGTCCAAGGGTAGCCAGTTTGACCCTGCCCTTAATGAGAAGTAAGAAGAGTCGGGCCACATTGTCTGGGCTCAAAAAGCCCGAGTACCACCACCCCTGAACACCTGTGTGACCTTGAACAAATTCACTTCACCCTGACTCTTCATAGGATTAACATGTGAGAACGTTTAACAGTAGCTGCTTCAGGCTAAAATGAAGTTTGAGGTCAGAAGTATTTAATAAGATGCTCCCTGAAGTGTATTACTCCATTGTGCAGAGGAGGAAACAGGCTCAGAGTGGCAAAGCAACCTGTAGGAGGGCCTACCAGCAGCCAAGGTCAGAGTCGGGCCCCACATTTTGGTTCTCTCCTTGTGGGTGCTGCCTTTCCTTCCCTATTCACAGATGGTGTTAGGCTGTCCTCTGGGTGGGGGGCAGCGATGGTGGGGTTGGTCCCAGTATCTAGAACATAATTGGCCCACAGTGTAATTTTATTAAATAACTAAAGAAGAGCAACGGGAGCCACAGTGATTCTTGTCCTTGAGATTCTTACCAGCATGTTTTGGAAACAGAGGAAGGCCTTTTAAAAAATTATTTGTTGTTCCCCCACCCCCATTCCCAGTTCCTCCATTGCCAGTTCCGGTGAATTCCTAAGGTTGAACAGAGCCTGTTTCCCCAAGTAAGAACCAAGGTCAAGTGTACAGACCTCATCCAGAGAGGGTATTTGGGGACTGGGATACCCATAGACAATTGAAAAGAAGACTATAGCAGGTTTAGGAGTGCTGGGTGCCTTCTTGCAAAGGCTTCTAGGATAGAATTGAGAAGGTGAGAAAGACAGAACTAGGTGCCACCAGAACCCCCTAGAAGGAGGGACTTGCCCAGCCATGAGAAGTATGGTCAGTGGATAGCCTCCCGCTGCTGAGAGCCCTTTGACCCAGGGCAGCCTGCATCCGGTGTCCCAGGGAGATCAGATATCTAGACAAATGCCTGGCCATTTTGGTTCAGCGTTGGGGACTGGACAGACATCAACAGGCAGCGCCAGTGCACAACCTCCCCCTGCAGTCACTCACCCAGGGCAGCCGAGGCTCTGCCAGGCCTGCAGTGCAGTTTGACCCCTGTACCCAATCCTGCTTCCTCTTCTTTTCACAGGTGCTTATACCTAATAAATATCTTGCACCCCAGACCCCGTCTCAGCGTCTGTTTGGGGGGAACTCGGACTGCAAGGGAGGGGGTGAGGGGCCCGACAGAGGGAATTGGGTCACTGGCCCTGTACCCGCAGCGGGGCACTTCTGATGCCCCTGACCTCGGTGGGGAGGGGGGTCTCTTCCCTTCTCCACACAGGCCGGCAGCCCCCACCTTAGGGCTGCTCCCTCCAGTGGGCATCAGTGAGAAACTGCAGCCTCTGTCTACATCACTGCAGATCCCTTCCCTGATCAAAGCTGGAGAGAGGGAGGGGGTCGGTCTTTTGCCCTTCTGAGTGCCATGGAAGGGTAAAGTGCCAGGCCAGAGGTAGTCCTAGATCACGGTGGCATCTTGGGCGGTTTCCCCATATATAAAGTTTGGGAGGGGAAAGTAGGAACAGAATAGTTGAGAGACCATTTATTGTTACTTGGTTCTTTACATTTCAGAAGGAAATGGATTCTGACCTGGAAAAGGCGGGGAGAGACTTGCTTATGTGGGCTCTGGGGACACCTAGAGGCTGAAAGGAATAGGAAGCATTTGAGGGTAGGGGTGGGGTGTATCCCATTCCAATCTCACTGGGTTTCCGAGGTCATTGACTCATCCCCGTTGGATCCCAGACCTGGGCTATTATTTTTTTTTTAAGATTTTATTTATTTATTTGACAGATCACAAGTAGGCAGAGAGAGGAGGAAGCCGGCTCCCTGCTGAGCAGAGAGCCCCATGCAGGTCCTGATCATGACCTGAGCTGAGGTTAAAGGCAGAGGCTTTAACCCATTGAGCCACCCAGGCGCCCCTCAGACCTGGGCTATTTGTACCATCTTGTTTCCAAGGCTTTAAGAACACCTGTACACTGAGGTGTTGGTTATCTGTAGCCGGTAAAAAATTGCCACAAATGTATCAGCCTGAAACAACACACATTTATTGTTTCAGTCTCTGTGCCCTGAATGCAGGCGTGCCTTAGCTGGGTTCTCTGCTCAGGATCTCCCAGGGCTGCATCAAGGTGTTGGCTGGACTGCATTCCGTTCTGGAACTCCGAGTCTTCTCCCAAATTCACCTGGTGGCGGGCAGAGTTCAGTTCTTTGGGGTCAAGGAACTGTGTTCTTCCCGACTGTCAGCTGGTGCCACTCTTGAATCCTGCGGGTCACTATCAGTGTCCTATCTTCCCAAGCTCTCTCACAGAGTGGCACTTTAAGCTCTTATTTACTTATTTATTTATTTACTTAGCAGTCTCTGTGCCCAGTATGGGGCTGGAACTCCTGAACCCAAGGTAAGAGTCACATGCTCTAAGCCAGCCAGGTGCCCCAGGGAAGGCTCTCTTTTTAAAGGGCTCACCTGATTAGATCAGGCCCACCCAGGAGGTTCTCCTTTCTAATAAGCTAAGGCTCAACTAATTTGGGACCTTAATCACATCTGCAAAATCCCTTCACTTTTGCCATATAATGTAACCTAATCACAAGAACGACATCATCCGTCATACTCACTGGTCTCTCCCACCCAGAGGATAGCAGGTTATGTGGATCATGCACACCACGGTGGGAGGGGTCGGGGTGGGGGGGAATCTTGGGGCCATCTTAGAACTCCGCTTAACATAGCTGTGGATTCTCAAGTCCATATCTCCATCCTGATGTTGCCAGACTCTTCTATCTAGCTGCCTCCTCCTCATCTCCACTGGGATGTCCAACTGGCACCTTAAACTTGGCATGCCTAACTATGAATTCTTGTTTCTGCAGTGCTTCCAAGGCTGTTCCCCACTCCACATCTTCCCATCACATGTGACTTAAAGGCCAACAACCTGTTGGTCATCCTCAGCTCCTCTTTTTCCCCATAGCTTCGTATCCCTTGTCCCTGTTGGCTCTACTTTCAAAATGTGTCCTGTGCCCTTATCACTTCTCACCCTTTCAATGGCCACCCTCACAGTCCCCCTCAATCTCTTGCCTGGTCTCCTGAACCAACCTCTCACTGGACTCCTTGCTTTCTCCTTTGCTTCAATCACAGTCTTATCCACAGCAGCCAGAGGAATCTGGTTAGCCTACAAATCAGACTATGTCTCACTTCTCAAAACTTTCCACCGGTGCTCATCTCATTCAAACTAAAAGCCAAAGTCTTCAGCATGGCCTGCAAAAACCTATGTAATCTAGCTTGGGGCCCCCCGTGGGATTCATTGCCTATTGCTTTTTCCTTCCCTTGCCATACAATAGCCCACTGGCTTCCTTGCTGTTTCCTAAAACTACCAAGCACATGCCCACTTCAGCCCTTCTGAACAGCCAGCCCTTTTCCTGTTCACTCTGCTGGAAGTGCTCTTCTCCCAGATACCCACATGGCTTACTCCCTCACTTCTTTGGCACTTGCTCCAATGTCACTACCTCAAAAAGGTCTTCCCTGATCAGTCTTGTAAAGTATTACACATAAACCCTTAGGCTATCCCCTTACTTTGCTTTATTAATAGCATTTATCGCTGTGGTATTTATCATATACAGTTTCAATTTTGTATCTCTTTCTCTCTCTAATTAGTATATCAGCTTCACAAGGAAGGACTGGCTTCTGGATTGGACTCCTTGCCTTAGCTCATTCAATCACTCCTTCACTCACCCAGTCAACAGCTTTGCCAGGCTCTGTGCTGGATGCTGGAGTACAAAGGTGAAAAAGACAGACATGGCCTGTCTTCACTGAACTTAACTCCCAAGGAGGAGAAAGACACATCAACAGAGGGATGGAAATGCACTGATGGACATGGACAGTGGGGCTGGGGGCACACAGACGTGGAGCAGGGCATGGTCAGGTCACTTCATGGAGAAGGTGATGTTCAAGCTGTGACCAAGACCTCAGTAGGTTGTTGTGATTTTAGAACATGGCTACATGTTCTTTGACATTCTTTCCATAAATTTCCTTCCTCTGGAGTCTGGGCTGCCTTCACAATCCACTCATAACCAATACAATGTAGCAGAAAGATGCTATAGGTTTCTACACTGAGCCACCAAATAAGAAGTCCAACACCCCTAAGATGGTCATGCAATAAAGAAGCCCAAAACAGGTGCAGAGCCTCCCCGTAGGTGCTCCTGGTGATCCAGACCCCTCCTCGGGTGCCGGACAAGTGAGCAGAGGGGTCTCCAGGTGATCCTAGCCCCCAGTCATTCAAGCAGTGTCTTCCCAGCTGGAGTTCAGCCGTCATGGAGCAGAGACAAGCCATCCCCTCTTACCTGGTCTGAATTCCTGACCCATAGAGTCCATGGTTGTCCTGAAATTGTGGTTATTCGCACTACTAAGTTTGGGGGCAGTTGGTTATGCAGTGGTTATCACTAGCACAGTAAGACTAAGCAGATTCAGATGAAAGGAAAAGCTTTCCAGACACCAGCAATGGCAAGTGAGAGGACTCCACAAGAGAAAGGGACATGGAAGGGAGCTGGCTGTAGGCTGGCGGGGGCGGTGGGGAGAGAGGAGACAGACTGGCAAGAACAGGAAGGGCCTGGAGGGTATTGGGACTTTGTCCTGAGTCTCTGTACTGCAGCCCATGGGCTCCCTTTTTTTTTCTTTTTTTAAGATTTTATCTATTTGGGGCACCTGGGTGGCTCAGTGGGTTAAAGCCTCTGCCTTCAGCTCAGGTTGTGTTCCCAGGGTCCTGGGATTGAGCCCCACATTGGCCTCTCTGCTCAGCAGGGAGCCTGCTTCCTCCTCTCTCTGACTGCCTCTCTGCCTACTTGTAATCTCTGTCAAGTAAATAAATAAAAATTTTTAAAAATATTTTATCTATTTATTTGGAGAAAGAGAACACAGCAGGGGGGAGTGGGAGAGGGAGAAGCAGGCTTCCCACCGAGCAGAGAGCCCAATGTGGGGCTTGATCCCAGGACCCTAGGATCATGACCTGAGCCAAAGGCTTAATGACTGAGCCACCCAGGTGCCCCTCATGGGCTCATTTTAATGATCTGTTTATTTATTTGAGAAAGAGACAGAGCGTGTGCACATGTGGGCGCTCACGTTGTAGGGTGGACAGAGGATGAGGAAAAGAGAAACTCAAGCACACTCGCATCTTGAGCCTGGAGCTGACCCAGGGCTGGATCTCATGACCCTGAAATCAGGACCTGAGCAGAAACCAGGAGTCTGGAGCTTAATGAACTGTGTCACCCAGGTGCCCCCAAGCCTGAGGGGTCTTTTGAAAACAAACATGACTGGGGCGCCTGGATGGCTCAGTTAGTTAAGTCTCTCACTCTTGATTTCAACTCAGGTCATGATATCAGGGTTGTGAGATCATGCCTCATGGCCAGCTCTGCCCTCAGTGGGGAGTCTGCTTAGGATTCTCTCTTCCTCTCCCTCTGCCCCTCTCCCTGCTCTCTCTCTAAACATAATAAATAAATCTTTAAAAAAAATAAAAGGGGGGCGCCTGGGTGGCTCAGTGGGTTGAGCCTCTGCCTTCGGCTCGGGTCATGATCGCAGGGTCCTGGGATCGAGTCCCGCATCAGGCTCTCTGCTCGGCAGGGAGCCTGCTTCCTCCTCTCTCTCTGCCTGCCTCTATGCCTACTTGTGATCTCTCTCTGTCAAATAAATAAATAAAATCTTTAAAAAAAAAATAAAAGGAAAGAAAGAAAACAAATGTGACTACCTCTGGAAACCTTTCAGTGGCTCCCCATTAACCTCAGGATGAAGGTTAAGATTCTTGGCCTTGGCATTCAAGGCCTTTTACAGTTGACTTCTTTATTGTTTTTACAGTCTCTTCTTCAGCTACCAGCTCTGCCCTAAAGCTCTGCCTCAGTCACGCCACTCCCAAAAACAATGTCCTCCTATGCCATTTGTCTTTGCTCTTGTTGAGAAATTAGAGGGAATCTGGACTAATCATCCTGCCTTTTGAGGCCTTAGTTTCCCCATCTATACAGTTAGGTGGTTGGACCAGAAGCATTCAAGAGCATATCCCATCTGGCGTTCAGGGAGCCTCTGTAAAGGAGGGGAAAGCTGCTTGCAGCCAAACCTGCCTCTCTGGCTTCTTTTAGGTTGCCTAGCAATGGATGCCAAACATCTCCCCCGTTCTAGGAGGTTTCTTAGCAACCCAGTTTCTCACCCTCAGTTGTTTTCAGGGTTTTCTGTTAACTAAATGAATGTTAAGTTCTGCTCTTTCTCTTCCAAGAAAATCTGCAGCCAAGGATCTCTTTGGAGTCCTGGATCTCATTGGCCAGAACTAATCACCTGGTTTTGTCTAACTTCAAGGGAACTGAGAAATGTATGTGATGCACATGGAAGTTTGGTGAGCGGTCTATGTCTCTATCAAAGTGTTTAAACAAAGCCTCTTGTGAGCAGAGGTCTGAATAAAGCCAGAAGCTAGCCATGCAGATATCTGGAGAAGGAGCAATAAAGCAGAGAAACAAGTACAAAGGTTCTGACACCTTGAGATAGGGGTTTGCCTGATGGGCTTAGTTTACTCAAGGATGCTGGTGTGGCTGGAGCAGTGAGTGAGGGAATGGAGGAAGAGGAGAACACGGAGGTAAGTAAGTTTGTGGGCAAAGGGCAATCACAGGTCCTAGTAAGAAGTGGTTTGGAGGTGCCTAGGTGGCTCAGTCAGTTAAGCATCTGCCTTCAACTCGGGTCATGATCCCAGTGTCCTGGGATGGAGTCTCACATCGGGCTCCCTGCTCCAGAGAGAACCTGTTTCTCCCTCTCCCTCTGCCTGCAGTTCCTCCCGTTTGTGCTCGCTCTCTCTCTATCTCTCTCTCTCTCTGTATCTGTCAAACAAAGAAATAAAATCTTAAAAAAAAAAAAAAAGAACTGGTTTGGGATAGTCATTGCTGCGTAACACACCATCTTTCAACTTAACAGCTTAACATTGTTCTATTATCTTTCACGATCCTGTGGGTTTATGGGATTCAGTGGGATAGCTCTTCTGCTCATGTGATGTCATCTGCGGTCTCAAGTGGGTGGACATGTCCGAGAGGACTCGCTCACACCATGCTGCCTGATACAGTATTTGGTGCTGGCTATGGGCTAGAGGTCTGGTGGGCACTGTCAGCTGGAGTACCAGCATGAGACCTCTCCATGTGGTTTGGGCTTCTTCGGCAAGGGGACTGGGGCCCAAGAGGGAGCTTTCCAGGAGTGAGTGTTCCGAGAGAAGGGAAGAGGAAGCTGGTCTTTTTTTTTTTTTTAAAGATTTTATTTATTTATTTGACAGATCACAAGTAGGCAGAGAGACAGACAGAGAGTGAGAGAGGAGGAAGCAGGCTCCCCGCTAAGCAGAGAGCCTAATGTGGGGCTCGATCCCAGGACCCTGGGATCATGACCTGAGCTGAAGGCAGAGGCTTTAACCCACTGAGCCACCCAGGTGCCCCGGAAGCTGGTCTTCTTGAAAGCTAAGTCTAGAACAGACACAGCATTGCTTTTGCCATGTTTGGTTGGTTGAAGCAATGGCAGGGCCAGCTCAGGTTGAGGAGCAAGAAACTCCACCTTTTGAAGGGCAGAGTGAAAAAGAGTTTGTGGCCATCTTTAATCCACCACAGTTTTCTCCTTTTTTTTTTTTTTAAAGCATTTATTTATTAGACAGAGAAAGATCACAAGTAGGCAGAGAGGCAGGCAGAGAGAGAGAGAGGAGGAAGCAGGCTCTCCGCCGAGTAGAGAGCCCGATATGGGACTCGATCCCAGGACCCTGAGATCATGACCCAAACCGAAGGCAGTGGTTTAACCCACTGAGCCACCCAGGCACCCCCAGTTTTCTCATTTTGCCCTGAGTAAGATGAGATGTCATTAGAGGGTTTTGACCAGGGAATGAGACTCCTGTATGAGAATCTGACTCTTGATTTAAGGATCACTGTGGCTACAATGTAAAGAAGAGACCATTACAGGGCAGGGCAAAAACACTAGGTAAAAGGGCTTGGATGATGGGAGTCTGAGATGACAGTCATGCTCAAAGTAGGGCCCTGGCAGCAAGATTTGTCCCACTGAAACCTGACTGTCCAATATGATGACCATTAGCGGCATGTGGCTATTTTAACTTGAGTTTAAAATAATTAAGGTCAGGGGGCACCTGGCTGGCTCAGAGGGTAGAGCGTGTGACTCTTGATGTCGGGGCCATGAGTTCAAGCCCCATGTTGGACATAGAGCCTACTTAAAAATAAAGAAGTGAATAAAGTAATTAAGGTTAAATAAAATTTAGAGTTCAATCATCAGCCTCACTAGCCACATTTTAAATGCTTAATAGCCCAATATGGCCAGTGGTTCTGTTCAGAGAGCACAGATCTAGACCATTCCCACCTTTGCAGAAACTTCTGTTGGATAGCACTGGCTTAGTAAGCCTTCTCATCTCTTACAGCGTTCTACATCTAAAATGTTTAACTACAACATCCCACACTCTGACCTCAGGCTCCCTTTCTTCCCATATACCTATTTTGGGACTTCATTGAGCTCCTCCGTCTGGAATTCCTGCATCTTCTCCAGATCCATCTGCTCTCTTTCTCAGCTGCCTTTGGCATCCTTCCCCACTGAGCCAGGATCCATCCTGAGGTTCATTATGGGATCTGTTTTCTCCTCTGCATTCCCATTCACCCCTCCTTTCTGCCCCACCTGTCCTGGAGAACCCCCTCACCCAAGAACCGGAGTGCCAGCAGCCTCCTTCATTCCCATTTCTCCTGACACTGCCAGAGAAAGTCACAGCCATGCACACCATTGCCTCTACAGATCATGGCCTCAGAGCCATCAGAGCAAATTCAGATTCTGCGGAATCGTGACTGAATGACCTCAGGTGGGTGACCTCAGGCAAGTGACCTCATAAGGTTATTGAGCAGATAAATTATGCTGGCACCTAGTAAATGCTCAGTAAGTAACATCTGTTACCACCACCATCATCATTACTGATTATTCCAAATTTTGACCACATTTTGAAAAGATTGTGGAAAAACTTACATAACATAAAATTGTCATTAGTGATGGTACATGCACAGAATTATGCACCCATCACCACTATCTAGTCCAGAATATTTCTATCACTCTAAAAGGAAACCCATAAAGCAGTCATTCCTCATTCCTCCCTTCCCCCACCCCGTAGGAAACGCTAATCTGTTTTCTGCCTCTACAGATTTTCTGACTCAGGCTATTTCATCTATATGGAAACATACAACATATGGCCTTTTGTATCTGTCTCACCACCCTTTTTAATCCTCCTGTCGAACTAAAACCTTTCTCTTATTTTTTAATAATTTACATTTAATTGCTACACCCAGCGTGGGGCTCAAACTCACAACCCCAAGATCAAGAGTCACATGCTCCACCGACTGAGCTGGCCAGGCACCCCTAAAACCATTCTTTCTTAATAGATGATTCTTCTTGTTTTTCTCCAGAGCGTTCAATTTATCAGATGTCTTGTCATTCAACTCCCTGCCCTCCTTACCTATAAACTAATGCACCAATAATAGCAGTAGCAACAACAATCATTTGTTGAGGTCTGACTCTGTGCCAACGTGCTTCACTAAGGGTCTTCGATGCACATCTCATTTCACTCTGATAAATCCTCTGAGAAGCAACCACTAATCTTATCTCTATTTCGTGGTCAGGGAAACAGAGGCTCAGAGAAGTTAAATCATGCAAACAGTGAGTGGCAGAACCAAGATTCAAACCTGAGTCTGTTTCAGGCAGAGTTCAACACATAACCACCACACTGTTTCTCTTCTCAGTGGCCACCTTCCCTCCTTCCCCTGGGTCTCAGAGGATACTAGATCCTTCCTGGGCTGGCTCAAAGCCCATCCCTCCTGTACACTTGACCTCATCCCTTCCCATCGCCTCTGGAACCTCTTCCATCCCCTCTCCCATTATTATCAGAGCTGAACCTGATTCAGACAGTTCCGGACTGGAATCATCTGGTTGCTTCTTCACTTGTCTGATGCCTAAACTGGGACGACTCAAAGGCCAAGCCTAGCTGGGACAGGCAACTTCTTATGGGCTTCTCCTGTAGTTCATTTTACCCCCTAACATCTCTTGGATCCATTCATTTCTCTGCAAGCCCACTAGGCCAAGTCATAGTTATCTCTGATATGGAGGCTCTTCTCGGATCTCTCTGCTTCCTCTCTGAAGCATTCTAGCCTGTTCTACAGAGGGATCAGCAGCCAGAGGGATCTTTTCAGTGTGCAGTCCAGAACACATCCCTCCTTCCAAAGCTTCCATGGACCCCCACGACCCTTGGGTTGAACTGCAAACTCCTTACCTTGGCTTATGAGGCCCCGAAGGGTCTCATGTATGCTTGCCTCTCTAGCATCATCTCCTGTCACTGTTCAAGGTCTTTAGTTTTGGGCTCTAGGACTTTTCTCTGTCTCTTTTTCTGTCTGTCTGTGTCTGTTTCACACACACAGTTAAATGAGTAAGTAGTACATGTAAAGCACTTAGATAAGCCCTTTGCACATAACAAACCATATATTTGTTATTATTACTAGTCTATGTTCAGTAAATATCGATTGAGCTGCCTAGTCAACGCCAAACACTACACAACTCTCTGGGATACAATAGTGAATGAAAAAGATCTGGCCTCATCTTGGAATTCATTCATCTCTGTATCCCCAGCCCCCAGCACGTGGAAAGACAGAATGGTTGCTTAAGGCATGAAGGCATGTGTGTGCAATGGTGTTTGATGAAGCTCAGAGCAGTGCCGTGACTTTCCTAAGACCACACAGCAAGTGTAAGACAAAATCAAGGCTGTGGGCTCATGACAAGGAATGAAGTAGACACAGTTATCTGGCAAGGGCTGGTTCTCCAGAGAGAGGGGCCACAAGGCACACACTGCCTGGAGCAGAACTGCAGGTAGGTTAGGAGAGAGAACACTTGTTTCTTCCAGAGGGGAAAGGAAGTTTCTCTACCAACCCCTTCTCCCCAGCCTCAACTTCCTTTTCGACATAAGAGGAGCTGAGCCTTAGCAAGGGTCAGTGGCTCAAAGAGGGAAAGAGAATGGAGAGAGGACGAGGGATTCAGTGACAGGTGAGGGGCCTCAGGAAGAGGTAGGGAGCTCCTGAGAGAGTGAGGGTGAGGGCTGAGAGAGAGAGAGACAGAAAGAGAGACTGGAATCTGTGGAGAAAGTGGGGGTGGGGTCAGCAAGATGAGCACTTGTACACTTATGGCGAGGGGCTCCATGAAGAGGATGGAGACCCAGAGAGGATGCAATGAGGAAATGACGGCTCGGTGAAGCAAGGGTCTTCAGGGATAGGGGTGGGAGATTAAGGGAGTGATGGAGAGTCGGATCAGGAGTTTGAGGGACTGCAGGAGGGGGTGCGTTCTGGGGAGGCGATAGGGTTTCCGCGAGCGGCCTGGGGTCTCAGAGAGAGAAGGGAACTCTGGAAGGAGGTAGGGGCTCTCATTCTGCAGGGGTCCGCAATCTGCAGAGCCAGCCTTTGGGGCTGGCGGGTGCCCCCCCCCTCACCCCCCAGCCCCGTATCACCCCCGCCCCCCGACTGCGGCGCAGGCGCCGACAGAACCAGCTTCTGCTCGGCTCTCGCTCTGGCTCCCGCTCGGCGGAGACAGCAGGCAGAGAGGTGAGCTCAGCCCGGCTCCACGCGCGCGCCCCGACCCCCACCCGGCCTTCTCCCGGGTTCCGGGGAACCCCACCTCAGCCCGCATCCCCAGCCCCGCCACGTCCAACCTCGGACGGGACGGCGGCGCCCAAGCCTTGGTGTGCCTCGAGCTTTGGGAGGTGAGGTCCCAGAAAAGTCGTAGGGGGCAGAGATCTCACCAGCCCCGTCTCCCAGAGATATCTCAATGCTGAGAGGATGGGCAGAGGCTTCGGAGGACAAGACCCCCACCCACCTCTTTATTAAAAACCTATTCCCACCCTTCCGTGCCTCAGTTTCCCCCTTTCCCCTGGGGGAAATGATATGGTTTATCTCGGCCATATGGTTTATTTCCTATCAGAAACAGCGGTGCGGTAGCGAGAGAGAGGAATTGGCCCGATTTCCCTGGACTTGCCCCCCAAGAGGGCGCCCCTTCTCCCAACCCCGGCAGCGCCGGACACTGTTGTGGGCAGTGGGGGTCCAGATTGGGGTCTGGAAAGGAGAATGAATGAGGCCCTTCAGGCAATAGGTTCCAACGATCTTCAGGCCCTTGCGCCTATCACCTGCGCGTACTTCTCCCTCCGCTCGCCTCCGCCGCAGTCTCCCCCCTCCGCCCCTGTAGCCCCCCTCCTCTTCCCGCTCCTTTCACACTGAGCTCCTTCCTCCTCCCCTCGCCTAGGGACACCTCCCCAGCGGTTCCCATGGCAACCCACGTCCCCGGTACTCGCGCGGTGTCCGGAGCATCCTCTCTCTCCCTCCCCCTGACCGCCAGACCGCCTTCTAGCAACCTTAACACGGGAGGGGGAGGGGCCAGGCCTAGCGGGAGGCTGCGTCAAGGTCACCTTCCTTCTCCAGTGCCAGCAAGATTGAGTGATTAAGTATATTTGAGGTTGAGGGACGGTGAGTTGCAGGGGAGGAGCTAACCCAGACCTACAATTCCCGAGCCTCTCTTCCCTGCCCCCTCCCCTAGGACTTTAATTAATAGTTGCAGCTTTGACTCTGACTGCCCCCAAGCCCCCATTCAGTCTCCCCACCCAGGCCTCCCGAGGGCCCGGGCCGGGGGCGGTTCCTGCAGTGGCCACACCCCTCGGGGCCCCGCCCCACCTTCCTCCCAGGGAGATTCCTGCTCTCTCGCGGGACCACTTGTCTTCTTCCTTATCTTTCGGTTTTGGTCTGTGTCTTTTTCCATTCTCGATCCAAAACTTTTTTTTTTTCTTGTATTTTCCTTTTCTTCTCTTTTTCCCTGAGTTATGGGTGACGGTTATAAAGAACTGCGATTTATAGACAGGCTATAAGAAGAGAACTTCTGGCGCTTGTGTGGATCCGTGGGGGCTCCAAGAATTACCCCAACACACACTTTGGCTCTGTGTGTGTGTGTGTGTGTGTGTATATGTGTGTGTTTCTCCGTGGAGTGTCTTTGTGTGTAGTGTGTCTGTTTCTTGGTGCTATGTGTGTCTATCTGAATATGTCTCTAGGTAGTATGTAAGTGCCTGTCTCGGTATGTCTCTGTTATGTTTGTGTAGCCATGTTGGTGTGTGTCTCAGGTGTGTGTGTCTGTGCATCAGTCTGTGGTATGTCTCTGTTTGATTTGTGTGTGTGTGTGTGTGTGTGTGTATGCCTGCCTCTCTGTGCTATGTGGGTATGTGTGTGCTAGTGAGTTTATGCAGGAAATTGAAAGCTACATCTGATTGGAAATTGGGGGGAGATCCAGAAATTTGTTTTATCCTTCAGTGTAAGCACATTGCTTTATTATTATTTTTTAAGATTTTATGTATTTAGTGAGAGAGAGAGAACGCGCCCATGAGTAGGGCAAGGGATAGAGGGAGAGGGAAAGAGAGAATCTCAGGAGACACTGCATGCTGAGCCCGTGGGGGCTTAATCTCATGACCTCTGAGATCATGACCTGAGCTGAAATCAAGAGTCGGAAGTTCCACCAACTGAGACCCCCAGGCACCCCGCTCATTGCTTTATTTTGTTTGATGCAGGGGTGCTGATGCAGGACCCCAATCCTTTCCCAGTATAAACAACTCCCCTCCCCAAACCCACCCTTCTCCTCATCCCCCACTTTGGTTTTAGTCCTCTCCATGTGTAGATACACAAGTACTTTCCATTACCAAGCCCTCAGTGTCTCCATCTGTTAAAAGGGAGATTCTTAAGGTAAGTGGTTGCCAGAGGCAGGGCAAAATGTGTGAAGGGGGTCAAAGGTACAAACTCCAGTTATAAAATAAATAAGTCATGAGGATATAATGTGTAGCCTGGTGACTATGGTTAATAATACCATATTGCATATCTGAACGTTGCCAAGAGAGTAGATCTTAAAGTTTCTCTCACAAGGAAGGACATTTATTGGTAACTAGGTATGGTGACAGAGGTTAACTAGACTTATTATGGTGATCATTACAAATACTGAGTCGTGTTGTATACCTGAAACAAATACGATATTATATGCCACGTATACCTCAATAAAAAAGGGTATTATTCTAAAAGGAGGGGTTCTTAGATAGGTTTCCCTAAAAATCTAAACATCCCCCAAGGGATGCCTGGGTGGCTCAGTTGTGTTAAGCATCTGCCTTCCTTCCGCTCTGGTCATGATCCCACCGTCCTGGGATCAAGCCCTGCATCGGGCTCCCTGCTCAGTGGGGAGCTTGCTTCTCCCTCTCCCACTCCTCCTGCTTGTGAAAAATCCTCAAAAAAATAAAAAAATAAACACCCTGAGACTAAGAGGGACCCTGGCTTTCACCTCCTTTGGAGTCAAGATGATTTGGGACTTGGAGGCTCTTGCCTTGTGAGGGGCATCCCCGGGAGGATTTTTTTTAGAGCCTTGCACCTTGGGAGCTCAGCCTGATTGGACAAGTGTCAGCCATGATAGTTACCCCCAAGAGTACCGGGAAGAGGGGAAGATTTTGAGAGGAGGTGGAGAACCTCTTACTCCAGATACAGGGCTCAAAAGGTTTAGAATAAAAATAATAAGGAAGAAATTACAGTAATGGTAATGACAACTGGTGCCGTTCCTTGGCCTCAGATATAGTAACTGTGTGAAGCAGAGGTGATTATTAGCTCTGCTCTACAGGTAAGGAAACCAAGTTTCAGAGAGGTGAAAGCACTTGTCTAAGGTCACACAGCCAGGAAGTAGTAGATCTGGGATTTCCATCCAGACCTGGGATTCCAATCCAGACAGTCAGACCCCCAGAACCCACAGTCCCAGCCACCGGATGGCCTCCAGATTAAACAAGCACATTTACTGGCATCTATAATTGTTAAGCACTGGCCTTAGTGCCCCTATGCGCTGGCTCATTCACCGCATACTTAGAGAAAGACAAACCAGTACCTAGAAGGCCAGGCTGCGTTATGAGTGTGGGTTATCTAAAATGGGAGGAAAAGCGGATGACGCACAAAGATTCCGGGGGTCTGGGAGGGTCTCACGGATCTCTCCCCCTGTCTGCACCTTGCTTCCCCCAACAGAGATCCACAATGCCAGGCTGTGACCGTTCCTGCAGCTGTAGCCGCGGCCCCAAGGTGGAAGATGGCAAATGGTATGGGGTCCGCTCCTACCTGCACCTCTTCTACGAAGACTGTGCAGGTGCGGCCCTCAGCGATGACCCTGAGGGGCCTCCCATCCTGTGTCCCCGCCGACCCTGGCCCACACTGTGCTGGAAGGTAAGGCCAGAGGAGGAGCAACTCCTGGGATTTCTCGGGGCTGCAGGGAGGAGATGGGATTGGTGGATGGAAAAAGAGATGGTACAGCAGGTACAAGCAACAAAAACCCAATTAAGGGAAACCTGGCCGACTCCGCTGGTAGAGCGTGTGACTCTTGATCTCCCGGTCGTGAGTTCAAGCCCCACATTGGATGTGGAGCCTACTTTTTTTAAAAAATTGGCAAATGACTACTGTTGATAAGTCATTCAAAACTGTACAAATTTGGGGCACCTGGCCGGCTCAGTTCGTAGAACGTGAGACTCTTGATCTTGGGATTGTAGGTTTGAGCTCCACACTGGGGATAGAGATTACCTAAAAAGAAAATCTTAAAAAACAAAACAAAACACAAAAAACCTCAAGTGGGCTTAAACAAGGAAGGGAAGATATCACCCACTTTATTGAAAGGGCCAGAGATTGAGCAACTTCAGGCCAAGTTCAATCCAGTCGTTCAAGATTTCTCTTAGTCTTCAGGTTCCCCATGGTACCCCTGCCCCTGTGGCCCCTTTAGCTTCAGAATCTATGCACATGTTCTCCAAGTAGCTGCTACCATTCTGATCTTCTGCATTTTCACTCCACACTATCCGCCGGAAATCAGAATTTCCTCCAGTATTTCCTTCAGAAAAGAAACACTGCTTTCCATTTCCAGGAGTCCTGTCAAGCACTGCGTTGGCTCTGATTGGATCACTTGCCTGTCTCTGAACTAATTACTATGGCCAGAGGGCACAGTATACACTGACTGTAAGGAAGTGGGGTTCATCTCAGCTAACTCTTCCTGTGGCTTCTCAATGACATATTGGAGTACTGTCACAGGGACAGTGGAGGAAAGGAGCAGTGAGTGTCTCCAACAACCAGGGAGAGTGGTCAGTGAGGGCGCAGAGTGTAGGGAAAGGGTGGAAGTGGCAGTAAGCAGAATCCCTACAACAGGCATAGCTCTTTGCTAAATACTATAACGAAATTGAGGCAAAGAGCCCTTCCCCTCGGCTTTCAAAGGGCTTCTACTCTACTGGGGAGGCAAAGTGTAGAGATCTAGAGACCTCAGGCCAAGTGGTCAGAGGGTGCCAGGAAGGGAGATGCTCTCAGGACCTGGAGTGAGCAAGGAAGACTCCCAGGAGAAAGTGAGCATGTATTTTAAAACTTTGAGCATCTTCTAATTGCCAGATGTGCTAGGCTCTTGAGGACAGAGAATTTGAGATGTGGTCCCTCTCCTCTAGGAGCTCCTAGCTGTGGTTCACGTAGTCATTCTGCAAACATCCACTCAGCTACTGCTCTGTACCAGCGTCGTGCTAGGAAGACACCTAGTGACCCAAAACAGACAGTGTCTGTTCTCATGGCTCTCCAGTCTCTGGTTCCAGTGGGACAGGCAGATATCACTTACATAGTAACGAAATTCCATGTTCAAGTGTGCACCATGGTGAGTGCACAGAAGAAAAAATGTGCACAGTGTTTGTACAAATGCAAAGCAGGGGACCTGACGCAGGCCAGGGGCATCCCAGAAGGCTTCCCTGAGGAGGTGAGTTTGAGATGAGATCTGAGGGATGTGTAGGAGTTATCCCGAATGCAGGAAGGGGGCAGACAGGATACAGAGATGAGATGGGACCCAAATAATGATGGAAGGGAACTCAAGGTACTGGAAAAACCTACTGCTAAGTGGGAGTTGGAAAGACGTTGATCTAGGGGTTTCAAGATTCCAAGTAGAACATGACAGTTTGTGCCCCTCATCAGTTCGATCCTAGGAAGTGTATTCTGTGACTTCTCTGTGATTCCCATCTCTTAAGGTTAGACCAAGTTGTTACCGTTAAGTCTAATTGGGATCACCATCAGGCTGACCCTAACTACCTCCCAATCTGTCTGCCTCTCTCCAGATTAGTCTGTCTTCGGGAACCCTGCTTCTGCTGCTGGGTGTGGCGGCCCTGACTACTGGCTATGCAGTGCCTCCCAAGCTGGAGGGCATCGGAGAGGGGGAATTCCTCGTGTTGGATCAGCGGGCAGCTGATTACAACCGGGCCCTGAGCATTTGCCGCTTGGCAGGCACAGCTCTCTGCATGGCGGCTGGGATCCTGCTGGCCATTTGCCTGCTCTGGGCCATGACTGGCTGGCTGAGCCCAGACACCAAGGCAGAACCCTTGGACACCGAAGCTGATGGCCATGTGGAGATCTTCGGGGATGAGCCAGAGCAGCAGCTGTCCCCCATCTTCCGCGATGCCAATGGCCAGTGTTGGTTTTCACCACCTGCCAGCCCCTTTGGGCAATCCTCCGTGCAGACCATCCAGCCCAAGCGGGACTCCTGAGCTGCCCACAAGGCCAGAGGAGGAGCCAGACCTGGGGTCTGGACCATTCCTCTGTCCCACCACACCCGGCCCTCCAGTTGTCTCCCTAACTTCTCCCCTTCAGTGGGGCCCCTTCCACCTATCAGAAGACCCAACTCCAGGTCAAGAGTCTGGAGCTCAAATCCCAGTACCCCTTCCCAGGGATTGAGCCCCAACTCCTCCAAGATGCCAACTTTCCCCAGGTCCTCCCAAAACTTCCCACCTACCCTTCCTTCCCAAGACCTTTCGGGAGAAGAAAACATCCCTCTCAATCTATCCCCCCTCTACTCTCTGTGACCCGGGGAAGCCCCTTTTCCTTTCAGACCATCTGTTCCTGTCTCCATACTGTGAGGGGTTTGGATCAGATTCTAGAGTTCCATGACTTTCCTCTCCCCAGATATAAGCATTACCATAGACAAAGTTGGCGGGTTGCATAGCAAAGTCATTCTCATCTCGGACCCCTTCCTCTGTCAGCTGCTCCAGCATGCCTGCGGATGGGTCAAGAGCACTCAGTGGGACTTCCCTTCCGGATGGTGCGGAAGCAGTCACCTCCTACAGAATGTTTTCTGTGCGTTTTGGCCTCAGAGCCCCTGAGTCTGGCCCATGATGCGCTCTAATTAGCCTCAGTTTACAGACGAGGTGGCTGAGGAAAGCGGTCAGTCCGCAGGAATGGGGACCCACATCTTCTGCCTCCTCTTGGACCAGCTCTTGTTCTATGGCTGGAACAGGAGACCTGCCCGATGCTTTCCTGGCTTCCACGGGACCTCCAGGGTTGGGAGGCAGGTGGGCCAGGGAGCCTGGTTGGAGGCCTGAGGGTCCTAGGTAGCTCAGAAGAGAATTTGGACATGCATTTAAATGGTCTCTTAGAGCCGGGGGCAGGAGAACTGGGATGTCTTTGCCGTTCAAAATCCGCCCACTTAGTAACCATCACCCACGGTATTGACCTTACTCTGTAACATAATGCGTCCTCCTGGGGGCACCAGAACCTCATCCCGCAGGCTCCCCAGCCAGATGAATCACCTCCGTTCTTACCACTAGAGGGGGCTCCAAGACAGCTGGAGAGAGGAGCCCACGGATCCCGCCCCTACCCTCCCCCTCTCCGTCGCACCTCCACCCTGAAGTGGTCTCTTGGGAGTGTCCACCGTTCTCCCCAACCAGGCAGGCACTACTGCCTCTGTGCTCCATGCTCCTTCCCCACTCGGGACCCCTTCTGTCTTACTTTCCCTTTCAATAAAGAGCTGAGACGGATGCTGGCTTGGCTTCTTTTCTCCCTGACCATGGGGCATGGGTAGAGAGGAAAAAAGACTGTTAGGAGCTCCTGCCGTGTGCTGGACACTTAAATCCACTATTTCTCATTAGCTCCTTATGATAATAACTCTTTGGGAAAGGAGACTATCATCTTCATTTTATTTTGAATTTTTTAAAAAAGATTTTATTTATTTGACAGAGAGATCACAAGTAGGCAGAGAAGCAGGCGTGGGGGGAGAGGGAGAAGCAGGCTCTCTGTTGAGCATAGAGCCGGATGCGGGGCTCCATCTCAGAACCCTGAGATCATGACCTGAACCGAAGGCAGAGGCTTAACCTACTGAGCCGCTCATCTGAGCACCCCTCATCTTCATTTTACAGATGAGTTAACTAGTGGTCAGAGAAATGGGGCAATTTAAAGGGAGGATTTAAATGCTAACTTGTTGGGGTGCACCTGGATGGCTCAGTCGGTTAGGGGCTGCCTTCGGCTGGAGTCATGATCCCAGGATCCTGCATGGAGCCCCCCCATCGAGCCCCCCATTGAGCCGGGCACCGGGCTCCTTGCTCAGTGAAGGGTCTGCTTCTCTCTCTCCCGCTGCCCTCCCTGCTTGTGGTGTCTCTCTCTCTCTCTCTCTCTCTCTCTCTCTCGGCAAAATATATAAAATCCTTTTTAATAAATTAAAAAAAAAAAGTACTGACTTTTTGGGAAGGAGATTTCTCCAGCGTCCTGACAACCCACTGCCCCCATCCCTGAGGGGGAGGTAAGCTCCTGGAGCCCAGAGCTCTGGGATCTGGAGCTGGCACGAGCTGGGATCGTTTCCAGGGCAACGCAAACAGCTAACCCCTATGAGCACTTACCAGAGGGCAGACACTGTTCTCAGTGCCTAACAGACACACATTCATTCATTTACCCTCACAACAGCCTATGAGGTAAGGACTATTATTCCCAAACCTGGCTCCCAGACAGCAGGTTTGTATTTCCAACCATGATGTGCTCCTGCTCAACTATCCCAAACTGCTCCTGTTAAACCCGTCCTTCAGACCAGCCCCTGCGAGGCCCCCTTCCCCCACCCTCACCCCTCCCCCTTAGAGGGCGGTGCTCCAGCTCCCTGCTGGCTCTAACCCAACCCTAGGAGCCATCTTGGCCCCAGTCTGTCCTCACCCTCTAAATCCAACCCAGTGGCTAGCCAATCTCGCAAATACAACCTCACCGGGCTTCTCTCCGTCCGCACAGCCTGTGGCATTTGTCCCCTCAGTACAGTCTACAGCTTACCTATTTGTTATATGTGCCTCCGTTACCTGTCTACCCCGGCCCCAGTGTGATCTCTGCCAAAAGGAGGATCTTCCTTCACTTTGTTTGCTGACATACCCCAAGGGCCTAGAAAACGCCTGGCACAGAGTAGATGCTTGATAAAAATGGCTTGAATAAATCAATCCTAGTCTTATAGGTGAGGACCGGGAGGCTTGGGAATATTAAGTAGCTGACCCAAGGATGCACAGGTAGCAAGGGGGCAGAGCTGAGGTTCAAACACAAGCAGGGGAGCTCCTGAGTCCACAGTCTGGGTCACTGCATTGCACTGCCCCTTGGTTTGAAGGTGCAGAGCTGGGGAAATGACACTGAGAGCCAACAAACCTATTTAGGAATGTTTGTTGCCCTGTGGAATTGTGAGCTTAGTGTGAACAGATTTTTTTTTTTTCCAGAGAAGTTAGAATCCAAATTTGTATATGAGATGTATCCATTTTTAATTTTTTCAAAGATTTTATTTAATTATTTGACAGAGAGACAGCAAGAGAGGGAAACCAAGCAGGGGGAGTGGGAGAGGGAGAAGCAGACTTCCTGCTGGGCAGTGAGCCTAGCATGGGTTTTGATGCAAGGGCTCTGGGATCATGATCTGAGCCAAAGGCAGGCACTTAACTGCCTGAGCCACCCAGGCACCCCAGAGATGTATCGTTTTTAAAACATCAGTATGGGGGTTGCTGGGTGGCTCAGTGGGTTAAGCCTCTGCCTTTGGCTCAGGTTATGATCTCAGGGTCCTGGGATAGAGCCCCACATAGGGCTCTCTGCTCAGAGGGGAACCTGCATCCCCCCCAACCCCGCCTGCCTCTCTGCCAACTTGTGATCTCTCTGTCAAATAAATAAATAATTTTAAAAATTGTTTTAAAGATTTTTATTTATTTATTTGACAGCCAAGGATCACAAGTAGGCAGAGAGGCAGGGGGCACGGGGAGGAGGAGCAGGCTCCTTGCGGAGCAGGGATCCCCATGTAGGGCTCGACCCCAGGATCCTGAGATCATGACCTGTTCCAAAGGCAGAGGCTTTACCCTACTGAGCCACCCAAGTGCCCCAATAAATAAGACATTTTTTAAAAATTAGATCTGTTTCAAAATTTGACTGAGCACTGAGCAGGAGGAAACATTCCCAGGGATAGCTTCAACTCCTGAGAGGCCACGTGTGACCTATGACTTGGACACTCTGAGTTCGTGCCCTCAGCTGGACAGGACCAGGGATGGAATTTCACATTGACAAGATGGCCTCCAGAAATGGAAGTAGGCCTCCATCCCCGGAATATCTATATCTCACTTTAGTTTTCCTTCCCAGCTGCCATGGAGGAAGCCAACCCTGATCTGTAAGCCCAATAAAACCCAGGCCCCCACAAAGCCCCATTCCCCACAGGGAATCTCTTTTCAGAGAAGCAGAATCCAATAACCAAAGTTAATTCGCACTGACACCAACTGTTGCATGAATCCTTGAAGCATGTTAAAGGGGGCTGTTCCACTGTCCATACTTTGCTAGGGGGAATGTATACTGGGTTCAGTACTCTTTCCCCAAAGTTCACGTCCACCTGGAGTTTGTGAATGTAACTTTATTTAAAAATAGGGTCTTTGCAGAGATAATAAAAATATATAAAATAATATATAAAATAATATATAAAAATAATAAAAGATGTTCCCATTGGACTAAGATGGGCCCTAATCCAATAACTCATCCTAAGAAGAAAAGAAAAGAGAGATTCGGACATGCCAGACACACAGAGGGCTGATGTCCACCTGAAGAAGGAGGCAGGGTCTATGTGCCTATAATGTGCCTATAAGCCGGGGGATGGTAATGGTCACCGGTAACCACCGGAAACTAGAAGCATCCAAAAAGTCTTCTTTCCTAAAGACTTCAGAAGGAGGGTGGCCTTGCCCACTCTTGATTTCACACTTCAGCCTCCTGAACTGTGAGGCAATACCTTTATGCTGTTTGAAGCCAGTACTTTGTGATAACCATGAACTCTATTATCTCTGCAACTCTTCTGCAAATCTAACATCACTTTTTCTTTTTTTTTTTTTAAGATTTTATTTATTTATTTGACAGAGAGGGAGAGGACACAAGCAAGGGGAGCAGCAGGCAGAGGGAGAAGCAGGCTGCCCACAGAGCAAGGATCCTGACTCAGGGCTCGATCCCAGGACTCTGGAACCATGGCCTGAGCTGAAGGCAGACTCCCAACCCACTGAGCCACCCAGGTGCCCCCAACATTACTTTACAACATTACTTTGGGTGTAGAAGTGAGATGACAGAGGGGACATCATCATTTGGAAAGCATCAAAATAAGATGGCCTGCGTGGCTTTCAGGCCTACCACCTTCAGAAGTCGAGCTGGGGCAAATGTGGCTATCTTGCCAAGTGGAAGAGAAGGTGTAACTGGGGTGTCAAGGGTAGAAGACAAAATACCATGGGGACCGGGTGAATGAGGCACCTGAAAATTATCTGCCAAAGATTCAGGCCTGGATTCTGTGAAGGAACACTGCCTCAGCCCAGGGGGGCCTCTGTTGTAGCCTCCAGTCCATCTGAAGGATTTCAGGGATGAGTCACATAGTAAATGTTCTGGCTTAAAATAAAAATAAAATAAAATAAAATAAATTATTATTATTTTTTTAAATTTTATTTATTTATCAGAGAGAGAGAGGGGGAGAGAGCAAGCACAGGCAGACAGAATGGCAGGCAGAGGCAGAGGGAGAAGCAGGCTCCCGGCTGAGCTAGGAGCCCGATCCCAGGATGCTGGGATCATGACCTGAGCCGAAGGCAGCTGCTTAACCAACTGAGCCACCCAGGCATCCCTAAAATTATTTTTTTAAATAAAAAAAGATGATCATACAATTTTTCTTGTCAAGATGGAGTAACAGGAGGGGCACCTGGGTGGCTCAGTGGGTTAAGCCTCTGCCTTCAGCTCAGGTCATGATCTCAGGGTCCTGGGTTCGAGCCCTGCATCGAGCTTTCTGCTCAGTGGGGAGCCTGCTTCCCTCTCTCTCTCTCTGCCTGCTTGTGATCTGTCTCTCTCTATGAAATAAATAAATAGAATCTTAAAAAAAAAAAAAAAAGGTGGAGTAACAGGAATCAGGTTCACCCTCCCATCTGAAAAAGACCAAGGACGTACCAGGAAAGGAGGGAGTGAGGGGAGCCCTACAGGACCCCCAGCTGACTTCCCTGGGACGGTCCAGCCTGTGGCGCGGATTGTAATAATAAATGAGGAAACAAGTAGACAGACAATCATAAGGCTGTCAGTAAGGGGAGATTCGGATGACGTTATCACCCAGCCGAGTTGACAGTTGCAGGGTGCTCCACCCTCAGCAGGAGAATTCACAAGGCCTGGGGCTTTGGTGGCTCCTGGAGACCCAAAGGGCACTGGGGGCACTGAACCCAATAGCCCATAGCTGCCGCGGGTGCCCTCTGGTGTTCTTTTGAGGTGCTGGCAGCTCAGCCAGCCGGCCATTTCCTCTTCCTCAGAGGGAAGCTAGGTTTCCCATAGCCTGCATTCCCTGCTCGCTGAGGTGGGGGCTCTGGAAGAGGGCGGGGGGCTGAAGGGCTTGGGGCGGGGAGGATCACCTTCTGCTTTACCCCTTTCTTTCCCAGAGCCTGAGAACCAGAGGCTGCACCTCCCTCCTGTTGGATCTGTGTCCCCTCTCCCTGTACCTACAAACCCAGGGGACCAACGAGGTGACTTCTCAAGGCCAGCTTCAGAGGAGCTCCTGCACCTCACCCCCAACTGGATCAAAAAGGCATGAGCTGAGGCCACAGCCTGGCCTCTGGGGGTGCTGTGCAGGGCAGGGAGCTGAGTTGGCCCAGGCGAGACAGGAAGTGAAGCCATATTGGTAGAGGTGGGGAAGGCATTAGTGGGAGGTGCAGATGACCAGCAACATCCACGCCCCGACCCTTGACCCTTCCTCCTAAGTTGAGAGCAAGCTGAGGAGGGGGGCAGCCTGCCAGGGTTCAAGTCACTCTGCGAGCCAAGGCGGTCCCTAACTCTTCCGAGTCTCAGTTTCTTTCCCTCTAAAACAGGCACACCAGAATGGCTGTCTCTTGAGGTAGTTTGAAGACCTATGAGCTGGACAGTGCTTGGCACATCGTAGTGCCTGATAAGTTCTAGCTGTCGTGACCCCAGAGGCGGAGTCTGAAGTTCAGATGAGCAGGGTATTTATGAGCTCTATTACCTCTGCAACTCTTCTGCAAACGCACAGGTTATAACTGTGGATGACTCAGACGCGGTCCTGCCGTCCGTCACAGTCTGGTGGAAAGGCAGGCCCTGCAGATGGACCATCGGACGATGGCAGCATATCGTAGTCAGGGCTGCGGCTGGATCGCCAGGTAATATCACAGCTGAGAGGACAGATGCACAGACACTCAGAACAGAAACACAGACAGCGCTTGTCTGTCCCACGCTCTGTACTCGGTACCTCACAGAAGAGAACTCTTTGTCCTCCGACCTCCGTAGCGTGGTGACCATCCTCTTCACCTCACAGGAAAGGAACCTGAGCACAGTAGGTGAGCCTCTTGCCCAAGGCTTCTCAGGTGACATCTGAGCCCAGACAGTCCAGGTCCAGAGTGCCCCATACCTCTGGCATCTACGGATGCAGAAACACACTCATCCCCCGGATTCTGCCAACGGATCAGCCTTCAACCTGAGAAGCGATGAGGTCATACCCACAAGCCCTCACGCAGGTCCACACAGACACAGGCAGGAATACGGGTGTTGGGTAAATACCCAGGCATCCCATTTACCCAGATAAACACACTGCTTTATCCTGCCTATGACAAGTGCTTGGAAAATCCTCTGGAAAACCACCCTGAGAATGGTGTATGTTGTTGGGAAAAAGTAATCAGTGAAAATGAGCTCACAGACACACGTGTCCATATGTGAATCAGCGGACCCCTATACAAGCCTTTGGATACACACATAACATGTGTGGGTGTGTCCCAGTATCCATGTGTGTGCACACAACAGGTGTGTAAATTATTATAATGGTATGTGTGTAGACATGCTGATACACCCAGTGTGTGTTTGCACTTACACTGTTGCTGATTTTTTTCCCCACTGCTACATTTATTGAGCATCTACTATGTGTAAGTGAAGATAAGTCTCAGAGACATGAAGTAGTTTGCTCAAGGTCACAAAGCTAGTGAATGGCTAGGATTCAGACTCTGGTCCTGTAGTCCTGTCTCCACTATGGAGCAGATGTGTTCAAAAGTGAATAGTGCCACGGTGGGATTTTCACATGGACACTCCCTATGACCTTGGGCACATCACATCCTCTTACAGGCCATATCCCCACATGTCTGTTCACAAGTGTGTTCCCTTGGCCTGAGTGGTGGTGGGACCCGTGACTCCGGCCCCACTCCAAGTCTCAGCCCGGGCTGGCATCACTAAGGGCTGTGAACTTCCTGTCCTGGCCTTGCCAAGTCCCAAAGTGCATGACTCAAAGCCAAGTCCTGGGCACCAGGCCACCAGGAGCCTGGTAATGGAAGAACCCATGGGATTTCATAAGCATCTGGCCCCGGACGTGCGGTCAAGGCAGGGAGAGGGAGGGAAACAGGATGTCCGCCGGGTGTGTGCCCAGCTTGGCTCCCTGGCCGGGGTTGGCATGGGGAGAGCTGTCACGCTGTGGTATTTGATGCACATTCAGCAGATGCTTGCTGTGTGAGGGAGGGGGAGTCCAGAGGGAGGGGTCAGGGCCTCACCATTGCCTGATCCTCGTGGCCCTGAGCAGGGGGGACCACAGAGATCAGGAGGGGTTAATAAATACAAGATGGAAAGAGAAAGGGAAGGGATTTATCTTCTCCCCAGATTTTTTTTTTAATTTTTAAATTTTATTTATTTATTTGACAGACAGAGAGGGAGAGAGCACAAGCAGGAGGAGCAGCAGCGGGAGGGAGAGGGAGAAGCGGTCCCCACCAAGCAAGGAGCCCAATGTGGGGCTTGATCCCAGGATCCCGGGATCATGACTAGAGCCAAAGACAGATGCCCATCCGACTGAGCCACCCAGGTGCCACGCTTTTCCATGGATCTTGAGTGCCTGCCCTGGGCTGGGCACTGTGGGTGCTGGGTGGGTGGGACAGACTGAGCCTGCTGTTGCCAAGCCCAGAGAACTCAAATGGCTCCAGTCAGACGGAGGAACTGGGAGCGCCCTGCCAGTGCGAGCAGTCATCTGTGTGTCTGTGGGGAGAAGAGTGTGCAAGAGGTGTGGTGTGTATGCAGGTGTCCACAAGTGCCTGTGTAGCTTGGTGTGTATGTGTGTCCCATAAGCACAAGCCTCGTTCCTCCCCTCCCAGGCCTCCACCTGACCCCATCTTTTCCCTTCCAACCGCAGGACCAAGGCCCCCCCTCAGCGCAGACCCTGGAGCTCAGGGGTATAGGCCTCCTAGCAGACAGACCCCTCTGGCCCTTGACACAGACCTCTCCACCAGGAGCCCTGAATTGTGAGGAACACGAGCAGCCCTGGGCCTCTACCTGGGTGCCCAGTCATGGGGGGTGGTGTGTGCCCAGGCTTGTGTCCTACCTTGCGAGCACCAGAAGAACCTCTGGGAAGTCCAACAGGTGCATGAGGCCCTTGGCCACTGAGTCCCCACTGTGGGCATAGGCACTTTCTTAAACCTCATGCTTCAGACCAGGTGGGTGACCTTAGGCATATCAGCCTCTCCGAGCCCTGGCTTCTCATGGACAAAAATGGAGTGGTGATAGCCACTTCCGGTCTTGTTAGAGTAATGCAATGCGTTGTGATCTCAATAGTCTTATTATTTTCCCAAAGTCTTAGTCTTCCCAGCAATCCCGTCTCTTCCTCAACAGCAGGTCCTGGGTCTCCTATTTCTGTTTTTCTCGTAACTCTTCATCACACAGGATCAAATAAATACTTGCTGTAAGAATTTTTGAGCAAAGCTGTGCATTCCCCATAAATAATGACAGCCATTCGCACTTACATAATAAACACACCCGGCAATTCTGAGCTTTTATTATATGTCAGGCATTGTGCTGAGCACTTTACATTCATTCTTTTGACAATTCATTGAACACCCAGTAGGGGCCCGGCTCTGTGCTCGACAGAAGGAGGAGGCTTCACTGCCCTCCAGGTTTGTCATTTCTGGTGGGGTTAGGAATGCAGAGGATAAATAATTCAATACATAAGTGAGATCATTTCAAACCTTGGCGGGTGCTGTGAATACATTAAGACAGGGCTCTGGAGTAGAGACAGACCACCGGGACTGGGGTGGGCATGACGCTTCATGAGAGCCTCTCCGAGGAGGTGACATTTGACCTGCGACCTGAAGGAGGAGGAGGAGGAGGAAACTGGGCAGATGGAATAGCAAGGACAAAGGCCCCGAGGCAGGATGAATTTGGTTTGTACAAGGACTAGAAAAGGAAAGGAGCATGGTTGGAGCAGACTGAACGGGGGAGGGGGAGAGGGAGGGTTGGAAGGAGGCAGGCAAGGCTGGCAGGAGCCAGCTCCTTGGTTGTCATTCTAGATTTTCAGACCCGGAGCTGATGCTTCTAGAGGGCAAGTAACTGGCCCAAGGTCACACTGCTAGCTAGCGCCTAAATAAGGATTCAAACCTAGGTCTGGTCTGGCTCTAGACCCAGGCCTTTTCTCCTTCATTGCAGGGGGCCAGAGAGACACACACATCTGTGCAATACCCAGCAATGTCCACACATAGGCACACCCGGACACATGACCCACACTCTGTCTGCTGGCCCACGATAAGGGGGTGTGGTCTTGACCGTCACCAAGTGTCAGTAGCAGAGAGCCTAAGATTCTGATATTCTTCCCTGTCTTGTGGGGCCCAGTAGGAGGGCTGTTTGTCACCTGAGCCCAGCATTCCAGAAACTCTGGGCCAAGGAAAGGTCAAACAACAGGAAGAGGAAAAGGGGTTCCCAAGGGAGGGGCCAGAACTCTGGAGTGGCCTGTGGGGGTGCAGACATGGAAGGAGATGAGAGAGAACTGACAGCCCAGCCCATGTGCACGCCTGGGAGGGGGAGGGGAGGTGAGAATGGAGGAAGCAGAGGGAGCTGAAACCTATCTCAGAAGCATAGTCCCTGC
The DNA here is from genome assembly GCF_011764305.1 of Mustela putorius furo. Classification (NCBI taxonomy): domain Eukaryota; kingdom Metazoa; phylum Chordata; class Mammalia; order Carnivora; family Mustelidae; genus Mustela; species Mustela putorius. Next base: position 982,323 of record NW_025421464.1, on the reverse strand, counting down.
CAGGCCAGCACCTGGCCTCCTCTTACCTCTGCTGGGTCACCTCCCCAGATGGGACGCTCATCACTCACCAAGGCAGCTGGGAGGTGATGACCTTGATTAGTTCCTCTTCCCCATCTGGCTTTGTGACTGTAAAATGTGAAAAGATTCATTTGCCAGAACTAGAGAAACATAGGGAAGCTTCATGAAAACACTTCACGTTGGTACAAATCAAAAACTTTGATAAGGGAGGGTGCATGCGTGGCTCAGTGGGTTAAGCCTCTGCCTTCAGCTCAGGTCATGATCTCAGGGTCCTGGGATCGAATCCCACATCGGGCTCTCTGCTCCGCAGGGAGCCTGCTTCCTCCTCTCTCTCTCTTTGCTTGCCTCTCTGCCCACTTGCGATCTCTCTCTGTCAAATAAATAAAATCTTAAACAAACAAAAAAAAGACTTTGAGAAGGCACTGTGCTGTTGAAGTTGTGGGGAAGCAAGCAGTCATACCCTCTGCTAGCCGGAGGTAGATTGACACAATCTCCATGGATGATCATCCAGAAATTTCCATAAAAAGTGCAAGCAACCAGAGGCACCTGGGTGGCTCAGTCAGTTAAACATCCGACTCTTGATCTCAGCTCAGGTCTTGATTTCAGCGTTGTGAGTTCAAGCCCGTTGTTGGGCTCCATGTTGAGCGTGGATACTGCTTTAAAAAAAAAAAAATGCTCAAATTTTTGACTTAGTTATTCTGTTTCTAGGAAATTAGCTCAGAGTTGCCCATGTATAAAAACTAGTATATGCTCCCATCTGTGTATAAAAGAGACGATAGTCATCACTATGTCTTTAAGGAGATACAAGAACATTGGTTGACCCCAGAAAGAGGAATTAGGGGGCTGGAAACAGGAATGGGAGGGAGACTTCAAGTATTACCCACTGTGCCTTTTGAATTTTGAGCCAAAAATATGAATAAATACAAATATTTAAAAATCTAGCCTCTCAAAAGTGCCACATTCCTGCATGCTCCTTGCCCCCAGCTGACTTCTGTCACTTTGGACAAAACATCTTGGAAGGAAAAAAAAAAAAAAACAAGAGGCCAGGGTGTGAATCCTGGTTCTGTCACTGGCCCACAGTGTGACCTCAGGCAAAATGCTTTCCCTCTCTGATTTGCATCATATGACACCCAGATAATGGCCCCCAGCTCTGGCATTCCGTGTCCACCTACTAGACCAAGCACCCGGAGGGTAGGCACCACTGCTCCTTGCTTCTTCTTCATTTTTTTTTTTAAATTTATTTATTTATTTGAGAAAGAGAGTGAGAGAGAGAGAGGATGAGAGGGGAGAAGGTCAGAGGGAGAAGCAGACTCCCCATGGAGCTGGGAGCCCGATGTGGGACTCGATCCCGGGACTCGATCCCGATACTCTGGGATCATGACCTAAGCCGAAGGCAGTTGCTTAACCAACTGAGCCACCCAGGCGCCCCCTGCTCCTTGCTTCTTAATTCATCCGATCCACCTAAACTAAGTGCCTCCCATGTGCCAGATTCTGGGTTCTCCATTTCTTGCCCAGCAAGCCCCCACTCCCAGTGCCGGTATGGCAGTTGATACATCGTAGGAATTCAGGACATTCTTAACTGACAAACAAGAAATGGGTATTTGGGTAGATGCATGGGGAATGGTGGATGGACGGGTAGATAGATGGCAGAGGGCAGCTGAATCGAGTCATGGTTGGGTGGTAGGTTGATGGATTCTTAAAAGACAACAGCTTTCACTTGACCTTGCAGCTCTCCCCACAGTTACCACCTGTGGTTTTGGTTTTTGCTCCCTTTTTGCAGTAAAAGACTTTGAAAAAGTGCCTATACTCATTGTAATTCCTCTTCTCTCTTAAAACTAGTCCAGTCCCGGGGCACCTGGGTGGCTCAGTGGGTTAAGCCTCTGCCTTGGGCTCAGGTCATGATCTCAGGGTCCTGGGATCAAGCCCTACATCAGGCTCTCTGCTCAGTGGGGAGCCTACTTCCCCCTTTCTCTCTGCCTGCCTCTCTGCCTTCTTTCTCTGTCAAATTAACAAAATCTTTAAAACAAACAAACAAACAAAGAGTCTAGTCCTATGTCTACCAGTTCACCCCATCCCACACCCACTGAAACTGTAATTGTCAAGGGCATCGTGTCTCAAAATTCAACACTCAATTCTCGGTCTTCATCTATCAACTGATCAGCAGCTTTTGACACAGTTTAACCTCTGCTCTGAGCCTCCGGAGCTTCCTAACAGAATTCTGGCAAGAGCTGCTCCTTTCTCCCCGGAGTCTTTTCAAAGGTCTTCGAAGCTCCAGATGCTCTGAGTCCCTAAGAACTCTCAGACCTCATCCACCACCACCTCCCCTCACCTGTTCCTCTCCAGCCACACCGACCCCCTTTGCCCCAGCACACCAGCCAAGCTTCCCCTTGGAGCTTTTGCATAAGCCATTCCCTGGCCTGAGTAACTTGCCTCCAGGCATTCTCATGGCGTCCACTGGACCACCTTACTCACTAAGGGCCCTGTCTGCCTCTACCCTACCCCCTGGATCTTCTTTGCCAACTCTCCTGTAACTTTTTTTTCAAAGATTTTATTTATTTATTTAACACAGAGAGAGATCACAGGTAGGCAGAGAGGCAGGCAGAGAGAGAGTGGGGGAAGCAGGCTCACTGCTGAGCAGAGAGCCTCATGCAGGGCTTGATCCCAGGACCCTGAGATCATGACCTGAGCCGGAAGGCAGAGGCTTAACCCACTGAGCCACCCAGGCGCCCCTCCTGGCACTTTTTAACATGCCCTACTATTTAGGTATTTTTATGTTAATTATTTATTGCCTGTTTTCTTCCTACTGGGATAGAAGCACCATTTTTGTCTATTATCTTCACTTCAATATCCCCACGCTTTAGAACAGTGCCTAACATAGAGGTGGGTATGCATCACATATTTTTTTGAATGAATGAATATATGAATTATTTCATTGACGCTAGAAAGATATATAGGTGATGGATAGATGGATGATGGACGATGATTGGAGGGTAGATGGGAAAATAGAGAGATAGTAGGAGAAATTTGAAGGCGGGGAATGAGTTATGAGTGAACAGTAGATGGATGGGAACGGAGGAACACACCAGTGGTGAGATTTAATCCATTCAGCTGCTACTCACTGAGCACTTACCATACACCCGTGAGCCAAACCAACCATGTCTGCCCTAAAGGAGCAAAAAGTTTCATGGGAGAGACAGACATAGATATGTACTATATATAATTAATATACTTATTAATTATATTAATTTGTTGTTTTATTAATTTATTAATATTTGATTACATATAATTATTTTTTAAAAGATTTTATTTATTTATTTGACAGAGAGAAATCACAAATAGATGGAGAGGCAGGCAGAGAGAGAGAGAGAGAGAGGGAAGCAGGCTCCCTGCCCAGCAGAGAGCCCGATGCGGGACTCGATCCCAGGACCCTGAGATCATGACCTGAGCCGAAGGCAGCGGCTTAATCCACTGAGCCACCCAGGCGCCCCTGATTACATATAATTAAATGGTATGTAATTCCAAATTATAATGTCTGCTATGAAAGGAAAAAGGATGCTCTGAGAGAATGATATGGATGAGGGACAGAAAAGTGGGCAACAAATGGGTAGATGGTGGTGGCTAGGACTCGGGCTGGGCTGCTTTGCTTCAGTGGTCCTGGCCGGCCACATGCACCATCCATTTCCAGACCCAGGGTCTCCCCACACCCCACTTATACGTCTAACCTCAGAGAAACCATCCTCTCCCTCTCTCCAGTGACACAGCCCCTGCTCTAGGCCATCCTCAGTGGCCCTGCCTGACTCTGTGTCCTGCCCCCACCCTGCTGAGTCACGCAGTCTTGGGCTACTCAGAGGACTGCTCCATGGGGTTTCTGGTTCAATCCAGCCCTTCGGCCATCTTCTGCCTGGAAGGGGTAAGACTGCCAGAAGGAAGGCCAGCAAGTGCCAAGCTCTTGATGTCTGTTCTTGAGCACAGCTCTCTGTTCTTGATGGACCAGACCTAGGGTTCCAGCTGGAGTTTATTGGGGGGCTGGAGTCAGGAGTAAAAGAGTAGAGCTAGGTCTGCCTGCAGGACTATACCTTAATCACGAGCTGGAATTGGAATTTAGGTCAAGGGCCAGTGCTATAGAAAAGACATTAGGGTTCGAAGCCGACAGCCAAGAAAGAATTCTTGAGACGTCTTTGGTGCAAAAGGTGATTTTGTTAAAGCAGAAAGAGCTGCACTGGGTCATGAGGAGTGGCCCATTTTATATTTTCAAGTTGGGAGGGGGTTAGGGATAGCCTAAGTCTCTAAGGAATTTTGGAAGCAAGGTTTCCAGGACCTGGAGGAAGCTAGTTATTGTTGGCAAAAGGTCATTTATTACCCTCTAATAAAACTTCAGTCATGAGACCCTTCAGATGTTTATCAGTGGGCCATATGCTTGGGGGATGATTACTAACATGTATCTTGCAGGGGTGGTTAGAGATAAAGGAAGTTTCCAAAGGAATTTTTATATGTTAAAGTAGACTTTATTTTTTTTTTTAAAGATTTATTTATTTATTTATTTGACAGAGAGAGATCACAAGTAGGCAGAGAGGCAGGCAGAGAGAGAGGAGGAAGCAGGCTCCCTGCTGAGCAGAGAGCCTGATGCGGGACTCGATCCCAGGACCCTGGGATCATGACCTGAGCGGAAGGCAGCGGCTTAACCCACTGAGCCACCCAGGCGCCCCTTAAAGTAGACTTTAAAAAAAAAAAAAAAAAAAGTAGACTTACAGGATCCTTGGGGCTGGGGTGGGGGAGGGGTGATGCGGTATCCGAGGTAAGATTGCCTTTGCCCTCAGCAAAGTATTAATTAACATCAAGGCAGTTGAGTCCCTAGAGGAATGTCACTCTGCCTGTTTCGAACTTGTCAATGGGCTGTAGGTAGTAGGGAAATTTAATAATTTTTCTTCTGCCTTTGTTTCCCACATCAGTCAGGACAGGAAAAGGTGGGTATCTAGATGGTGACCAAGTCAGTGCTTGGTTTGGGCCAGGGTCAGGATTTAGCTGTGGCTGTGAGCAGCGATGGGGGCTCAGGCTCTGTCCAAGTTTTCCTCAGGGTTCGGTAAGAGTCCAAAGTCTCGAATAGGGCTTAGTTTATGCCCAGAGTCAAGGATCAGGGCTCAGTCAGTGTCCAGGGCACCTGCCTAGTCTTGTCTTTCTCCAGGGATGGACAGAGTGGGCAGATTAGCTCTGGACTCCTTTCTGCCTAGAGTTCCATCGTCCACATGGATGAGCGGCACCTGCCGCAACCCTCTCCTCCTTTCCACCGCCCTTCCTGGGTCATTCCCTGAGGCCCGGGCCTGGCTCAGTGTCCTCCATGAGGCCTAGCAGTCCTCATTCTGGTGCCCAGGGGACCAGAGTGGGGGTAGGGGCTATGGCCCAGGGCTCTGTGCCTGACCCAGGAGGGCACCTTGCGTAAGTTTTTCTGATGCAACTGGCTGCTGGCTGGACACTTCAGTACTCACTCCTACTCCTCAAGCTTTTCCCAGAAACAGGAGGGCTGGGTAGTGGCCAGAATCAAATACACGTAATCCTTTTCCTTCCCTTTTTTTCCTGGGCCCCCAATGGCTTCAGGACCAGCAAGAGGCGGGCAGGCAGGGATCCGATGACTCAGCAACATCTCCAGTGTTGGGAGCAGGAGGATCTAGGGTTTCCCCCTCCTCCCAGCAGGAAGGCAAGAGAGAGAATCAGGATCCCTGGAAGTTGGCAGAGCCCCACCTCCAACACACAAAGCTGTAATTATGTGGCTGAGCCCAGAGGACTGGTGGCTGCCCAAGGTCACCCAACTGTCAGCGGCAACTTCAGAACTGGAACCAGCTTTCCTCCTGCTGTCTCTGGCTCCTCCCGCTACAGGTCAGGGAGAGGATCCCTCGCCCTTGAGGAGGGCATGGGACTTCCCCAGGAACTTCCTATCAGTCTAGTGGAGGATTCTGGAACAGCCAATGACATGGGCTTTGGAACTACACATGCCTGGGTGCAAACCCCTTGGGCTTGCTGTGTGATCCTGGGCAGGTTTCTCCTCCTCTCTGACACCTGATTTTCTGATGGGTGAAAAGAGCATGAAATTCGCCCTTAGCTCACAGGGTTGCGGACAGGGTTGCATGAGGAAGCAGCTGAAAGAAACAGCCCAGACCTGCCATATGGGGGATGCTCAGGAAATGTCCTCTTACCTTTCCAGCCTCAGCTCTCAAAGCATCTGTGTTGCAGGGGAGGGGGTGGGGGTGGGGGTGGGGGTGGGAGCGGGAGCGGGAGCGGGGGAAGGGTTGAGAGGATCCCCTGATCCTGTCTGGAGGCTCTACTAGGTCAATTCCAATTTATAGATGAAGATTCTGGGTCTCAGAACAGCTAAATGACTCACCCAGTGTCCCACAGCCAGTATAGGCCAAGGAGGTGGCACAAAGCTATAGACAAAGACCATCCAGATTTTGAGCTAGACTGGCAGCTTCCTAATCTCACTGTCCCTACTTACTCCCTAGGCCAGTGATGTCACTCTCTGAACTCTGGTTCCCTCATCTGTCTCCAGGTGTGAAAACAGGACCCTGGTGGGGACGTCTGGGGGTGCAGTAACATGATATAAGGGAAGCACCCACATGGGGCCATGCTCCATCCAGGGGCAAAGAGACACATTCCCACACTCGGTGGACGGAGCTGGATCACCCAGCAGGTCTGCCACTACCACTGGGCCACTACTGGGCTGATGTGCCCAGCATTGGTCTCCCTGCCTTTCCCCAAGAGGAGCCCAAGCTGAGGGCTGCAACTCTCGAATCACCCACTGTCATTCCCAGATCCACTGGCCCAAATCTGTTTACCCATTTGTACTAGGAGTTCTGTAGTTTTTCTTTCAATCAGCTCATTTTTAAAAACATAAGGAAATTTAGTTAAAATGGAAAAAACATCACTGGCTTAAAATAGAAAGCCATCGTTTTCCATAAAGAGGAAGTGACCCTAAAATTGAATGCAAGGAGGCGCCTGGGTGGCTCAGTCGGTTGATTGACTCTTGATTTTGGCTCGGATCATGATCTCGGGGTCCTGAGATCGAGCCTCATATTGGGCTGTACATGGAGCATGGAGCCTACTGGAAATGCTCTTCCTCCCTGTCTGTCCCTCCCCCTGCTCGCTCGCTCTCTCTAAAATAAATAAATAAATAAATAAATAGACAAAAATAATCGAATGCAAGAACAGCAAAACAAGATTCTTTTCTTTTCTTTTTTTTTAAGATTTTATTTATTTATTTGACAAAGATCACAAGTAGTCAGGGAGGCAGGCAGGGAGAGAGAGGAGGAAGCAGGCTCTCTGCGGAGTAGAGAGCCCAACATGGGGCTTGATCCCAGGACCCTGGGATCATGACCGGAGCCAAAGGCAGAGGCTTTAACCCACTGAGCCACCCAGGCACCCCCAAAACAAGATTCTTAGATTCTAGTTAAATCCTGTCACTTGCTGAAGGCTCTGACCCTGCTCTCTCTCCCTTAACAAGCGAGGTGTTAAAGACATAGAAGCTGGGGCACTTGGGTTGAGTGCCCCTTGTTTTCAGCTCAGGTGGAGAGCTCAGGGTCCTGATCTCGGGGTTGTGAGATTCAGCCCTGCATTGGGCTCCTGGCTCACCACGGAGTCTGCTTGGGACTCTCTCTCCCTTTCTCTCTGCCCCTACTCCCACCCTCAAATAAATAAATACATCTAAAAAAAAAAAAAAAAGACATAGGAGCTGTTAAATGAGACTTTCTCCTCAGTAACTGGAGGAACAGGAAGAAAATCAGAAGGAAATACCTGTATCACAATCTGATGCAATGTTATTTAACAGTCTTGAGACCCTAATAATACCTGGCGTCCTACCATTAGTGTACATTGTATATTTTGGAAAACACTGACTTAATCCAACTCTTTTTGTTCCTATTTTACAGGGGAGAACAGTAGGGCTCCCAAAGGGGAGATAACCTGCCCACCATCTCACAGGGCCCATGGCTTTAGCCAGACCCGGAATCCAACCACAGTTCCTTCCAAGGCATTGTTTAACTTCTGTTGGAGAAGGGGATCCCTTGCCCTTGGCCGGTGGGGGTGGGGGGTGGTAGAGAACTTATACAGATGAAGGACATGAGTGGTGGAATCTCAGGCAGGTACCAGCCAGGCCAGGTGCAAAGGAAGGAGGCGAGCAGCTGCTTCCAACCCCCATGCTTCTCCTCCCTTGGAGCACAGCCCGAGTCTCTTCCTGCGGGGCTGAGAGCCGGCAGAACTCCAGCCAATAAAAATGCAGCCTGTGGGGCTCAGAAACCAGGGTAGTGCCATGTCTAAGCCTGGAGAGAAGGAAATTCACAAAAGCCAAATTCTCTCTCCAGGAAAGTGCACATTTTTTTATTCAGTTGGGGAGGGGAGTTGGTCACCATTTCTTTTCTTACTTTTTAACAAATATTTATGTAGCATTTATATTCCAGGCACTTCACATATTAAGTCATTGGATCCTCACAACAAACCAATGAACTAGGAACTATTATTATCTCCATTTTACAGAGGAGGAAACTGAGGTGCAGAGAGCTTGAGGAATTTACCGGAAATTTCATCACTTGGAAGTGGTAAGATTTGAACCCAGGAACTGTAATCTAACTCAACGATGCCTTAATGCATTTAATCCTTAGGACTACAATACAAGGAAGGGTATAATTAATCCCATTTTATAATTGCATAAAACTGAAGCTCAAGGCTATTTACCATCTATGCTATAAACCCAACAGGTCCTTCACTTTTTTGCTACCCTCCCTGGATCGTGTGCCAGAAATTCTTGGCCTAGGGCTGTGCTATTCAATTTGGTAGCCATTTACTACATGGAGTTATGGAGCATTTAAAATATGGTAGTGTGGGGGCGCCTGGGTGGCTCAGTGGAATAAGCCGCTGCCTTCGGTGCAGGTCATGATCTCAGGGTCCTGGGATCGAGTCCCGCATCGGGCTCTCTGCTCAGCAGGGAGCCTGCTTCCCTCTCTCTCTCTGCCTGCCTCTCCACCTACTTGTGATTTCTCTCTGTCCAATAAATACATAAAATCTTTAAAAAAATATATGGTAGTGTGACTCAGAAACTGAATTTTTTCATGTGATTGAACTTTTAATTTTAAATCAGGTGAAACATTTTTTCCATTAAACACAATTTAATTGTTTTGGTGGAAAAACATTTCACTTTAAGCACAGACAGTTTAGCTCCCATGCTGAATTCTTTCTGAACTAAGTACAAAATACCAGATATTGAAAACATTAGTAAGAAAAAAAATTAGAATTTCTCATTAATAATTTTTTTTATTATTTGTTGAAGTGATAGTATGCTAGATATATTGGATTAAATAGAATACATTATTAAAATTAATTTCACCCAGGGTGCCTGGGTATCTCAGTTGGTTGAGTGTCCCATGATTGATTTCAGATCAGGTAATGGTCTCAGGGTTGTGAGATCGAGCTCCCTGTCAGGTTCCACGCTTAGTGGGGAGTCGGCCTGAGATTCTCTTTCTCCTTCTCCCTCTGCCCCTCCCTGCCTTGTGTGCATGCATGCATGTGTGTCTCTCTCTCAAATAAATAAATACATCTTTTAAAAAAGTAATTTCTTTTTGTGCTTCTTTAATGCATGACTAGAAAATTTGAAACTACATGTGCAGCTTGTATTTTATGTTCTGTTGGTCTAGAGAACTGGGATTTGACACCCTCAACTCTGACAAAGCCCACCCCCAACCCCGGAGGGCTATACCCTAGGTACAGTTCCAGAAGCCTCATCCACCAGTCCAGGTGAAGGCAGCTGGGTTGTAAAAGTTGTAAAATGTCCCTGGACAGTGTGGCCACTGGAGTTAGCTGCCCCAGCAAATCTCAGATCTGCTTCATACTACAAGCTGGGTGCTCTTGGGTAAGCCCCTTACTTTCACTCATCTGTAGAACAGAGGTCATAGTTAGTGCCTGTCTCATGGTTCCTTAAGTGCCTCAGGGCCTTTGCACTTACTTTTCCTCTGTCCGTTCAAATCTTTGCTCCTCTCACCTGCCTCTTCCTTAAGATTGTAGTGTAAACATCACCTTCTGGGTAAGCCCTCATGAAAATAGACATATCTGATAGAGGACAAATCTATCCCATTCAAATCAATCCTATCTCTTTATTCAAGAAAATACATGACATTAGCTTTATTTTTTTAAAGATTGTATTTATTTACTTGACAGAGATCACAAGTAGGCAGAGAGACAGACAGAGAGAGGGGGAAGCAGGCTCCCCGCTGAGCAGAGAGCCCAACATGGGGCTGGATCCCAGGACCCTGGGATCATGACCTGAGACAAAGGCAGTGGCTTTAACCCACTGAGTCACCAGGCGCCCCATGACATCAGTTTTAAATGATCTTGATTATTTATTAATTGAATTTTATTATAAAATCAATTATTGATTTTATTTTCGTGATAATGGTCTGTCTTCCCACTGATTTATGAGAGCTGAGAGGGCAGGGATGGGTCAATCTTGTCACTGCCAAGTCCCCAGCATTCAGAACATGGTCTGACACAGCATGAACCAAGTTAGGAATGTCTGAGCAAACCCAGCACAGTGCTGGTTTCATAGAGAAGTTCAGAAAACAATCAACCCCACCTTACTTTGTCCCTTATCGCTGTGGGATTTTCCACTTGAATCTAGATGTCCTGGTGTAGAAAATGAGTTCATTAGTCCCTCCCTGGCAGAGGAGTCTCCAGGGCTAAATGAGATCCCAGAACACCTTGGTGAACCCTGAAGATCCTGAACACAGGTGAGTTGGTCCCTGGGGCTCCAGAACCTGAGAAACAAAGGTAACCACCTATGGCTCATCCAACCTCTGCCTGAAGGAGTTATTTTTGGATCCTGGTGCGTTCAGACAGGAAGACCTAAAAGGGATTTCCCAGGAAGGTGCCGGACCCCTAGGGCTTCATAGGGATGCTTCACCAAATAGCAAGTGGCCCCAGGGCCTCCTAGGCTTGGGGTAAAATCCCTGTTTGGGGTGCCTTCCCCTATCCGAGCCTCCATTCTATTTACTGAGCACTTAGGATGTCCACATAGTTCTTAGCATTTTGTCCCAGCAAACCTCTTACGAAGTGAGACTCCTATAAGCCCATTTTACAGAGCAGGACCCTGAGCTCCAGGAGGCTTTGAAGTAGCTTTCCTGAGGTTGCCCACTGCGTCTGTGCAAAGGTGGGAGGCTGCACTGCCTCTATCCAATGAACGCTTTGAAGTCTGCCCGACCTCAGGCCTCCCCAGGCGACCATGCCAGCTCTTTGGCGCTGGAGTCAGCTCCTAAGTCTGCAGTGTTTGCAGAGCTCCTGGGCTGCTTTCGCAGTGCTGGGCCTCAGGCTACCCCTTAATAGGACTGGTGAGCCGAGCTTCCTGATAGCCCAGGGTCCTCCTAAAGTTCATAAGGCAATGGTTTATAAACAGTAAAGCACTCGGAAACTCGCGGTTTGCTCTTTTTCTCCCCTGCATCCTCGGAGGAGGATGTTTATCCCATTTCACATACGGGGAAACTAAGGCTCAGAAAAGTAAACTGCTCTTTCCAAGGTGATCGGGAGAGCCAGTAGAGGGTGTCTGAGCGGCGCTGGTGAGGGAGGAGGTTGAGCCCAGACACCGCTGGAGGACCCGCGAGGGGAGAGGGGCGGGGCGGGGCGCGCTGGGGCGGTGACCCCAGGGGCGGAGCCCGGGGGATGGTGCAATCCCCGGCCCGAGCGCAACAGGCAGCAGCAGATTAGCACAGGTTTGCATCACCCGGGCCGGGACCGGAGCCGGCGCTGGCGCCGGGAGACACTCGCCGCGGAAGCGCCAGGGGCTCCACACGTGCCTGGCTGCTGGGGGCCGGGGTCCCGAGCTCGGTCGCTTCGCAGCGGGGTCCCGGCCACGTGGGAGTGCCCCGGCGACTCTGGACCTTGCCGCACGCCCCGGGCAAGGTATCCAGCGGAGCCCGAGAGGGGCCGGGGCCGGGAGCCGGCGGGTGGGAGGGTGAGCCCTGGCGAAGGTGGCGGCGGTATCCGAGGGGTTTAAAGAGGTGGGGACAGAGGTGTGGGAGTGTCGCCCCGAGCAGTGAGTGTGGGGCGGGGGACGCGTGTGTGCGAGGGGCCTGTGGTGTGGTGGTGGGGGGGCTGCTGGGGACTCTGCAGGGTCTGTGTCGCTGTAGGCTGAGCCTGCGGGGCTGGGTGGGGGGGATGTGTGTCGGCAGGCGGTGCGACCTGTGGGGAGCGCTGCGTACTTGGTGGCAGGTGTCGGCCGAGCGGGGGACACGCCTGGGGCCGGGCTGGGGTGCCCAGGGGGGGGGGTTCGGGGCGAGTGAAAACGAGGATGCCCCGCGCGAGGTGCGGGCCCCGGGAGCGCACGGAGCGCCGGCCGCAGGTGTGCACCTGGCGTTGTGGCTTCGTGCACCTGGCGTTGTGGCTTCGGGTCGCAGATTGTACTGTGCGCGCGTGTGTTTTGTCCCTGCGGACCCTGGGGTGTGCGGGGCGGGGGCCCACACCTTCCCCTTCTCGCAGCCCTGCGACCTAACCTCCTTCCCTTGCTTCTCCCCCTCCCGCCGCTCCGTTTCCGCTGAATCCTCTGCCTCCCGGCACCCGCCGCCCGTTGCTTCCGCTCCCACGAGAAGAACCTGGCTGGGGGAGGCGGGGCGAAGCCGCCGAGGGGCATGGGGCACGTGTCAGACCGTGCCGGTGACCTTACTGTTATCAGTCATGCAGTGGGGTGCTTAATCGTTGAGAGAGCAATGTGTGTGGATGCCTGGTACACTTGCCCACGGAGGATGAGGTGTGTGTCACTTGATGCAGGCTGTGCCCCCTCTTCCCTTGAGGTTGGTGTCTCAGCTAGCTGGCTGGGACAAACTGAGGTTTTGAGGGATGTGTGCGCACCTGTCTGCTCTGGGTTCTGTGAGTGTGTGTTTGGTATGACCTGCCTGTTACCCCAGAGGTGTTGGGAAAGGGCGAGAAGTAGATATGAGGGGCTATCTCCAACCTACAGCCGAGATTTTAGTCCCCGCAGTATGGCCTGTGAAGTCCCTTGCTCAGTTAGTCCACCTGCCGCTGGAGCTTATCCCAGGCCCTACCAGCCTCTGAGACCTGGACACAAAAGTAGCCTGCAGTGCTGCCATGACGGGGGAGAAAGCCACCCCAGGGACAGTCCCCAGAAGAGCACTGCAGCACCTTCGGCTGTGAATAGTGGTAACAATGGACCGACAGTGGTGACCATTTTCGGACCCCCACCCCCCGCAACAGGGTCACTCTGAATTATTTGAGTTTTCGTTTCATCGTTGTAAAAATCCTATGGGCTTGGCATGCTGCTCCCACTTAACGGATGAGGGGCTGAGACTGGGGGAGACTGCAGGACTTGCCCAGAGCTACCCAGCCAGGAAAGGTGTGAGCCAGGACTAGAACCCAGGCATATCTGTCTACAGCCACCTGCTGTTGCATCCTTAACCGTACTGGGATTATGGCCTTTCATTCAGTGTGGGGGGTCTCCCTCCTGAGGCAGCCCATGTGCTGTAGTCCATGATGTTTAACCAGCCCCCGGCTGCTGGCTATTTGGGGGTGTTTCCTGCCTTTTGCTATTAGATACAAGGCTCTCCTGAACAGCCTTCATGTGTTTAAGATTTTGGCGAGCATTTTAATGGGAGGAGAAATTCCCAGAAGTGGGACACCCAGTTAAGGGTACGTACATTTGTCAGTTCAGTGCAGACTGCCAGGTCCCCCTCTGTAACAGCGAGGGAAGAGGGGGGCCACTGAACAGCCTGCCTTCAGTGCTTTTTCCCTTTCTTTGTAGATGCGAGCCACCCCTCTGGCAGCTCCTGCGGGTGCCCTTTCCAGGAGAAAGCGGTTGGAGTTGGACAATGACCTAGACACAGAGTGTCCCACCCGCAAACAAGCTCGAAGGGGGCCCCAGCCCCAGCTGCCTCCCTGCCTGCTGCCTCTGAGCCCACCCCCTGCTCCAGCCCGAGCTCTTGCTGTGACCACTGCCTCCCGGCTTGGGCCCTATGTCCTCCTGGAGCCCGAGGAAGGCGGCCGGGCCTACCGTGCCCTGCACTGCCCCACTGGCACTGAGTACACCTGCAAGGTAGGTCTTCTGGGGTCACTCCCCGCCCCACCCCCAGCATCACAGGGGCCTAGAAAGGGCCTTTGCTCCAGAGGATTGTCAGGGAGGAGGTGTCCTTTGGGTTACTTTGTTCCAGTGAGCCCCCAGCCCTGTGTTAGGCCTGGCCTGGGCTGAGACCAGAGTGCTAAACCTGACATACCCAGCCCTGGGGAATGCACAGTATAGGCCCATAGTATGATACACGCCAGAGGGGTGGGGTTTAGGGGCTGTGGGAGCACAGAGCGGGAGGCTCCAGTGTGTTCAAGGGGGATGTCAGAAAAGGCTGAGCAGAAGTTAGCCAGGAAGAAGTGAGAGAATGGAGATCTAGGCCGGGGAGGCAGCAGTGCAGGGGCCTAGAGGAGCAGGAGCAAGTGAGCCGTCGGGGAGTTCAAAGGACTTCACCATGGCCAGAGTGGAGAGGCGCAGGAGATGAGCGCTGCCCGCCACCGGTTGTGAAAGCGTAAGAAAGGAGCTCACACTGGGCTGGGGCGGACGTTGGGGGCACTGAAGATATTTGCACGTGGGAAGGATAAGGTCGGGTAGACGTCAGAACTCCTTCCCGGGAGGGAAGGACCTGGAGGTCATTGGGCCTAGCCTGTGACCATTTCACTGATGGGAAGACTGGGGTCAAGAAGGAAGGGCCAAGCACGAAAACTCATTGTATTGGGCCTGGCTCCTAGGATGAAGGCCAGGGTTCTTGGCAGAAATCAGGAAATGGGCAGGGTCAGGACCACGGGACATTGGCAGGTCGTAGCCTAAAAAGACAGAAGTGAAGAGCTACAATAATAGGTATTCACTGTGCACCGGGTACTACGTTGATGGCTTAGTGTGTGTAATCTCTTCCCATCTTCACACAGTCCATGAGGTAGCTACTATTATTGGCCCATTTTGCAGATAGAGGATACTGAGGCTCATAAAACTGTGGTCACAGAGCCAAGGGGTGTCAGAGGTGCGACTGAGCCCAGGGCTGTGGCCCCATGCTAGGACATAGGTTTCAGACACAGCAGGGTGGCTTTGCTCCTGGTGGTCAGGGCAAGGAAGATACAGAAGACCCACCTATACAGGAGACCGGAAGAAGAGGGCCCGAGTCTCTTTAGGAATGCACAGAGAAGCAGGGGGACCAAAGCCTCCTCCCGGGAGCAGTTGCAACTGGCTTCTGCTTGGGAGGGTGGTGCAGTAGGCAGAGGGGTAGAGGCAGACCTATGGTCCAGCCATAGGCTTTACCTGGGCTCTGGGCTGCCCCCTGCAGGTACCCAGTGCTCTGCCCCAGGTGCTCTAAGGAACTCCTGAACTCTGGCTCCTTTTCCTGCAATATTACAGGTTTTCTTCTGTTCCTACTGGGGAGAGGAATCCATGACCAAAGCAGGCTCAAGCCAGAAGCACCATGCTTTCTCATGGCCCCAGTTACTCAGAAACATTTAGGGGGGGGTCTCCTGGCACGTGCTTATCCCCATGCTAGCGGGAGCCTTGGGGCTGCCATTTTCACATCGCCTTCTCTGCTCAGTGCGTAGAATGATCACCGTCCTGTCTGTAGATTATCACCTATTTATTCATTCATTCATTCAACAAACGTTCACTGAGCACCCTATGCGCCGTACACCAGGCTGTGGGTTCCAAGAGTTCTGTTGTCATCAGGCTGATGCTCTAGTGGAGGACATGGGCAGGAAACAAGGGAATAAGTAAAATACAGCACAAGGGAAGGCTGATCCTGGGCCAGGTGATCCTAAAAAAGGGAAAGCCAGGAGCTGGGAGAGAGGGGGACAGGGACCATGGGGGAGCAGGTGATTTCAGCCCAGGACTCACTCTCCAAAGAGGTGACATGTGAGCAGTGACTTGTGTGAGCTGGGGGAGACGGCCCTGTGGGTATCTAGGCAAGAGCATCCAGGAAGCAGGACAGGCAAGTGCAGATGTACAGAGGCAAGAACGTGCTTGACCTGACTTAAAAAAAAGTAGTCTTTGTTTTTTGGATTCTTTCTTCCATGCCACCTAACTGTGTGTTGTTTTAAGACGTGCTTACATGTTTTTCCATGAATTAAACATGTATGTGCTTTATTGGTTTATTTTCTGTTGGCAGAGCCAACATAACAGGGGAAGGGTTAAAGGCAGACAGACTGAGTAAGTCTTCCAGCTCTGCCTCTCTTCGGCTGTATTGGCTCCAAGTGCCCTTGCTTCTCTGAACAGCAGTCTGAACCAGCAGGAAAACAGAACATAGCTTTCAGGGCTGCCGCGAGGCTCCCGTCTGATTTCCATACAGCCCCTAGCACATTTTCCGACAACCTCGTGCGCCACTGGCACCACTGCCCCTCTTCCCTCCCTGATCCAGCTGAACTGATCTAGGGCGGGTTTTTTCTCCAGGAATTCAAGCTCTTTCTTGCCTCAGGGCCTTTGCACTGTCCCTGTCCCCCACCTGGAAAGCTTACCCCATGGGCATCTCTGAATCATTCAGGTCACTTTCCCAGTATGGAGTTTAGACCTTTTTCAACTAGGTGGCCCCTTCCTTTTTTTTTTTTTTTTTTTAAGATTTTATTTATTTATTTGACAGAGAGAGAGAGAGGGAGAGAGGGAACACAAGCAGGGGGAGTGGGAGAGGGAGAAGCAGGCTTCCTGCTGAACAGGGAACCCTACATGCGGCTCCAAACCAGGACACTGGGATTGTGACCTGGGCCAAAGGTAGACGACCAAGGACTGATCCATGGTGGGGGTGGGAGGGTGGCGGTGACAGGACGGCTGCTTGCTGCCAGAACACCCAGCCCAGCGCCTAGTACACAGTACTGCCTAAACCCTTGGCTCTGACCGTTTCCCAGGCCGGCCAGCACCCCCCACCCCCGTTGGCACCTGTGCTCATGCCAAGCCGCCCTCCCCCACCCAGGTGTACCCGGTCCGCGAGGCCACGGCGGTGCTGGAGCCCTACTGGCGGCTGCCTCCGCGAGGACACGTGGCCCGGCCCACCGAAGTCCTGGCAGGCCCCCGCCACTTGTACACCTTCTTCCGGCGGTCCCACGGGGACATGCACAGCCTGGTGCGCCACCGCCACCGTCTCCCAGAGCCCGAAGCCGCCGCGCTCTTCCGCCAGATGGCCGCCGCCCTGGCTCACTGTCACCAGCACGGGCTGGTCCTGCGCGATCTCAAGCTGCGGCGCTTTGTCTTCACCGACCACGAGAGGTGAGTGTGGTCCCGCAGAACCTCCTCACGGCCATACCTAAGAGATGGGCCATGATGTGGAAAGTGAGGCCCACGGAGTCAAAGGAACTTACACAAAGAAATGGAGAAGCCCCGACTGGCTCCTCGGCTTGGTTCCCGGGAAAAGCTTGGCTCAGGACGAGTGAAAGCCCCCTGGGCTGCGGCACTGCGTCTGTGACAGTCATAATAGACAACAGTGATGAAGAGCTTGGCTGTGCTGTGTGACTCCGTGGGGGGCTTACAAAGATGAGGTGGGCACTGTGCTTGTTCCCATAGGCAGGGGGGAGGAAACAGGCCCAGAGAAGTCAAGTTACCCCCAAGATTCCACAGTGAAATTGATAGTACAGCTGAGACTCGAATCCAGATGTGACCCTGAGCTTGAGAGGCAGGAGGCCTGGCTGCCCAGAGCTGCTGACTCTGGGTGACTCAGGGTCTCTGGACCTTAGTTTTCCCACTGGTGGGGGAAAGGCCTGCACTGTGATGATGTTTCCAGGAAACCAGGGCCACAGACAACGAACCACAAGGGGCCCTGAGGTTCCTCACATGGGAACTTGCCTGTGAAATGGAATCCATGATCTTGGAGGGAGGGAACAGAGGGGGACCTGGCATGCTTTCCCCTCCTCCAGACTCCCGGGGGGTGAGCAGAGTGTGTCAGGAAGCACGGCAAGCCAGTCAGGTCCACATGAACAGCCATCAGCGCATGGATTACGTGGCATGATGTGTGTGTGTGTGTGTGTGTGTGTGTGTGTGTGTTGGGGAAGGAGGCCGACCTCATTGCACATATTTTTTTATTTATTTTTTTTAAATAATCTCTACAACATGGGGAATCAAACTCACTACCCCAAGATCAAGAGTCACATGCTTTTCCAACTGAGCCAGCCAGGTGCCCACCTCCCACTGCGCATCTTAAACTTTTTGAAATACTTTTAGATTTTCAGAAAAGTTCCAAAAATTGGTGCCTGGATAGCTCGGTGGGTTAAGCCTCTGCCTTCAGCTCAGGTCACGATCTCAAGGTCCTGGGATCAAGCCCCACATCGGGCTCTCTGCTCAGCAGGGAGCCTGCTTCCCCCTTTTTCTCTACCTGCCTCTCTGCCTACTTGTGATCTCTCTCTCTCTCTCTCTCTCTCTGTCAAATAAATAAATAAATAATCCTTAAAAAAAAAAAAAACTTCCAAGAATAGGGCAGGTTACTGTATCTCTTTCATCTACTTCCCTTAATGTTAACTTCTCACATAGGCACAGAACAAGTATCAAAACTAAAAAACCAGGGCTCCTAGGTAGCTCAGTCGGTTAAGCGTCCGACTCTTGGTTTCTCAGGTCATGATCTCAGGGTCGTGAGATGGAGCCCAGCGTGGGGCAGGGTGTGAAGCCTGCTTAAGATTTTTTCTCCTTCCTGGGGATAAAAATATATGTTTATAAAAAATAAAAAATTAAAAAAAAATAAAGACCTAGGAAATGGAAAAAATATATATTTTTTCTCCTTCCCTCGCTTTCTCTCTCTCTCTTTCTCTCCCACCCTCCCTTCCTCTTTTTTTTCCTCTCAAACAACAAAACAAAACACCAAAAAAACTAAGAAATTAATCTTGGTCCAGTACTATTCACTAAATCATGGATTGATTCTGATTTCAATAGCTTCCCACTAATACCAGTTTTCTCGCCAGGATCCAATCGAGGACCCCGGCCCATGTTCAGTTGTCCTGTCTCCTTAGTCTCCCCCAGTCTGAAACCTTCCCTTAGTCGTTCCTTGTCCTCCTTGACTTGGACACTTTGGAAGAGCACCGGTCAGTTATTTTAGACATTGCCCCTCAACTTGGATGTGATGGATGTTTTTCTCATGGTGAGATTGATGTTGTGCATTTTGGGCAACAGTATCATCAGGAAGGCTGTCTGGGTGACTCAGTCAGTTGGGTGTCCAACTCTTGGTTTTTGGCTCGGGTCCTGATCTTGGGGTCTTGAGATGGAGCCGTGCGTGGAGCCCCATGTAGGGCTCGGCATGCAGTGCTGAGTACCTTGAGATTCTCTCTCCCTCTCTCCCAACTCACACATGCATGTGCACCCTTTGTCTCTCAAATAAATAAATAAAATATAAAAAAAAAAAAAGAGTACCACAAGAATGATAGGCTCTTCTCAGCACACCGTGTCAGGAGACATGTGATGTTAACCCCAGTTATTTGGTTAAGATGGTGTCTGCCAAGTTTCTCCACTGTACGGTTCCTAATTTACTGTTTCTAGTTAGTAAATACCTTGTGTGTGTTGGTGGGGGGGCAGCACCTGGGTGGCTCAGTTTTGGTTTAAGCCTCCAACTCTTGATTTCTGCTCAGGTCATGATCTCAGGGTGATGAGATTGAACCCCATGTCAGGCTCCGCATTCAGCAGGTGTCTGCTTCTCTCCCCCTCCTGTGCCCCTCTCCCTGCTAGAGCTCCTTCTAAAATAAAAATAAAATAAAGTCTTTAAACACACATACATATATATGTACTTCGAGGCTATGTGTGAAAATACAGTTTCTCCTCAAACTTGCCAGAGCATTTTCGTTGGGCCTTTGCCTTGCCCCTAGCAGTTACTATTGTGATGCTGACCTCAGAGTGATTTTTCTAGTTCCTTCTGTCCTTCTACATTTTATATGAAAATGAACATGCCTTTAGTAAGAAGTAGAATATAAATTTTATAATGATGTTTAAGCTAATACACAGCTTCAAATACTTTTTTAAAGATTTTATTTATTTATTCGACAGACAGAGATTACAAGTAGACAGAGAGGCAGGCAGAGAGAGAGGAAGGGAAGCAGGCTCCCCGCTGAGCAGAGAGCCCGATGCAGGGCTTGATCCCAGGACCCTGGGATCACGACTCGAGCCGAAGGCAGAGGCACCCACTGAGCCACCCAGGTGCCCCTTCAAATAATTTTTTACCTAGGCTGAGTAGCATCACCCGCAGACCTCCCAAGGTGAGAAAGTGCTTCCTTGTCTTTTTAAAGCAGTTTGAGAAGCACTCAATGTGTGTAGAATGTTTGTAGAAGAGGGCTAGTGGAGACAGACCTGGCTTCGAATCTTGGTTCTTCTTACTACCTGCTCTTTGGCCTTGAGCAATGGCTTTACCTGCCTGAACTTTGATTTTTTTCAAATGCCAGCAGGCACCCAGGAAGTGGTGTCATAGGATAATCTTAATAACGATGGTAATAAAAAAAAAAATGGCATTGGTAGCAGAATGGTTATACTTAAGTAACGTAGAATGTTCTGTGGGAATTGTTTAAGGCGGAAGTTGCAAATGGCTGGCTACACACACTTTTTTTTTCTTTGCGCCACATACATATTCATTTGTTTTTAATTGAGATTGGCTGCCGACATTTCAAAAATTGGGATTTTTCATTTGCATGATTTCTGGCTTTTCTTGGGGGAAAAACGGGAACACAGGACCCCCTTGGGAATGGTGAGTGGTTCATAGCAGTGGCTCTGGGTGGGTGAGAGCTGGGGTTCACATTTCCAGCCCTGTGCCCCATGGCTCTAAATGGTGTCTTCCTCACAGGTTGTGTGAGGATGAAATGAGATGGACCAGGTAATGAGCTTAGCTCTGGGTCAGGTTCCCCATGAACATTCCAGAACATTGACGGTAATGTTGTTAGTGGTGCCCTTTTTAGACGGGGTTTGTGCTGAGGTGTTTGGCGTGGTCCCCACTTCTGATTTCTCTCACTTTATTACCTGCCTGGACCCTAATTTGCCTGGTTTAAGAGAGGCTCAGTGGCCTCGGCCCCCTCAGTCCCCTCCCCGAGGGGCTGTTGGGAAATGCGCTCTTCTCAGAATCCTAGTTCACACTCAATTGCTCTGCGTCCTTGAGAAATGACTCAACATCTCTGAACCTGTGCCGCCTCGTGTGTAAAATGCCATCAACCGACCCGTCTCACAGGACAGGCTCAAGTCTGCCAAATGCGTCAGGCTTTCAGGAAGTGGGTCCCATTAAGGGTGAGAGTGTGCAGGGGTGGCATGGGGTTCCCCACGGGAGCTGACCCCTCTGTCTCTCTCCCCCTGCCACAGGACAAAGCTGGTGCTGGAGAACCTGGAGGACGCCTGTGTGCTGACCGGACCCGACGACTCCCTATGGGACAAGCATGCATGTCCAGCCTATGTGGGACCGGAGGTCCTCAGCTCCAGGGCCTGCTACTCGGGCAAGGCCGCCGACGTGTGGAGCCTGGGCGTGGCGCTCTTCACCATGCTGGCTGGCCACTACCCCTTCCAGGACTCAGAGCC
Organism: Mustela putorius furo; assembly: GCF_011764305.1. Classification (NCBI taxonomy): domain Eukaryota; kingdom Metazoa; phylum Chordata; class Mammalia; order Carnivora; family Mustelidae; genus Mustela; species Mustela putorius. Next base: position 960,797 of record NW_025421464.1, on the reverse strand, counting down.
TGTCCTGCTCTTTGGCAAGATCCGCCGCGGTGCCTTTGCCCTGCCGCAGGGCCTCTCGGCCGCTGCCCGCTGCCTGGTCCGTTGCCTCCTTCGACGGGAGCCGGCGGAGCGGCTCACAGCCACGGGCATCCTGCTGCACCCCTGGCTGCGGGAGAACCCGATCCCCTCAGCTCCATCCCGATCCCGCCTCTGGGAGGCTGACCAGGTGGTCCCCGAAGGGCCGGGGTTGGAGGAGGCTGAGGAAGAGGAGAGAGGAGGAGCAGTGGGTCTGTATGGCTAGGTAGCCTTAGACTCTCAGCCGCAAACAGTGGACCAAGTTTGGAGTGTCTCCAAGCTCTCTCCTGCCTTTTTTGCACTGAGCCAAACCTTAGTGCCTTCTACAAGAGAGAAGGGAAGAGGCGTGTTGTGGACTGTGCTGTCTGCACAGCTGTGTGGTTCCTCATACCTGCGCACACAGGCCCGTGCATTTAACACATCCTTCTTGGGGGTTCACTGTGTACCAAACCCTGTTCTGGGTGATGGGAACACAGCAGTGAAGGAAAGGCAACTCTTGCTCCCAGAGCTCCCCACACTTCTCCACGCCCACAGGTCAGTGTCCACACAGGGCCCTCTCCAAACAGGTGTCAGCACCCACTTGAGCTGGTGCCTAGGCCCTTCTTACCTGGGACAGTCCCTCTCACAAATTGCTGTGCCAAAGGCTCCAGGCCTCTCCCTCACAACTCAGGATTCCAGACCCCAAGCCGTGGTGGGATCTGTGCTCCCAGCAGCTCTGCCTTCTCCATCCAGGCCTGAGCCCAGGATTCGGGCTGGAGGCTCACTAGTTCAAACTGTGAGGCTGGTCCTCATCTAACTCAAGGAGTGCTTTGGAATGAGGGTCCATGTCTGTCCACCTCTGGCCGAGCACCAGAGTTTGGGGTCAGAGGAGGCAGGGTCTTCCTCCTGGCAAGTCTCAAGCCCTATTCTGGGTTTTTGGATCAACACTATGGGTTTTGGATGCCATAAGAATATATTTTTACCTTTTGCCTAATAAAGGAGTTATGAGATATGTTAATGTCTGCTGGACATTTGTTTGAGCCTCTCCTCCCCATCTCTGACCAGTTTTCCTTGTGGTGTGTGAGCTCAGATTTCCTGCAGCCCAGCGGGATTTGTGCACGCGCTCTGTTCCTTCTGGAGGCACTGGTGTCTCTGTTAGGGTACTTTTTGGCTGCAAGTAACTGAAACTCTGGGCCAGAGTGGAAAGAAGGAAATTTCACACAAAGCAAGAAATCAAGAGGGGCTGGCTGATTCAGCTCTCAGAGCTTTCAGCAAGGACTGGCTCCCCGGGCTCATTCTCTCTCTGCTGTTGTCCCTGGTGACTACGGACACAGTAGCCACAGCTGTCCCATGACCAGAGAAAGCCGGGGGGGGGTGAATTTGTAGCCCCCAGAGGACTCAGTCCTCTGGAGTCAGACTGCCACTCACTGGCTGACCCTCAAGTGTCTTAACTGCTCTGCTCAGCTTACCCTCTATACAATGAGGGCAACAGTGCCCACCAACTCACAAGAGTTGAATGAGTTATTTCCTGGAAAGCACTTAAACCCTCAATAAAGGTTAACTGTTACTATCACCCATAGAACTCTTTCTTGGGATGGGGAAAACTCCCAGAAGCCCTCTTAGCGGACATTTGCACAGATTTCCTTGGCCAGGGCTGAGTCACATGTCCTTTCTTGACCAATCACCAGCAGGGAAATGAGGGTACCCGAATTAATCATGAGTGGGTACAGCCTCCCTGAGGCTCCTGCTTCATGTGGGAGGGGGAGCATCACTTCAGCAAAGTCAAATTCTGGGAGGAGGTAATGGGAGAAAGCACGAGAACAGAGGTGTGCCGGTTAAGGTTATGGCTGGCTGCAGACAGGTGAGGGAGGCTGTCCAAGATCATCCAGCCACCAGCCTGCAAATGGACAGATCAGTCAGGCTGGCTGAGACCAGAAAACTTGCCACAGGTTCGTGAACTAAATAAAGAGATCTTTGTTTTAAGCCACTGAGTTTTAGGGTGTTTTGTTACACAGCAAAAGCTAACTGATGGACAAGTCAGCTTCCTCTCTCTGCAGCCAGGATTGCCATGGACAGGGCCCCAAGCTTACTTCTTTCCCCTCCCCGCTTCCAAAGGACAGTTGGAACCACACAAATGAATAGTCCCAGTTCCCTCACTGAGTGTCCTCTCTGGTACCAGTGGAGAGAGGGGAAGGGGCACAAACTCATATAAAATGGGGGTGCCCAGTGGCAGGAACTCTGTTAACTTTTTATCTACCTTACATGGCAGGACTTGTTTGATTCTCATGCAACTCTTTAAGAGAAATGTGCTTGTCATCTTACAGGTAAGAAAAATGTGGTTTAGATTAGAGAGCAGAAGACTCAGCCAAGACCACACAACAAAGAAAAAGACTCACCCAGTTTTGCCTTGAAGCAGGAACTTCTTTTTTTTTTTTAAGATTTTATTTATTTATTTGAGAGAGAGAGTGAGAAAGCACAAGCAGAGGGATAGGGGGAGAGGGAGAAATAGATTCCCCGCTGAGCAGGGAGCTTGATGCAGGGCTCAATCTCAGGACCCTGAGATGGTGACCTGAGCCGAAGGCAGACGATTAACCGACTGAGTCACCCAGGGACTCCGTGAAGCAGGAACGTTTGACAATGTGGCTCAGAGGCAGCTGCATAAGAACTGGCACAGAAAAATGCAAAATCCACTCCCACCAAGTAATGCATGTGGCCACACCCTGGATGCAGTCAGTGAGGACTTTCATGTTCCGTTGATATTCATATAATGATCCTTGTAAGCGTTTTACAATATCAACTGGGATACATGTATATTATTGCAAATGAGGGATTATAGGAAAAAATTTTTTTAAAATTGTATTTATTTATTTGACACACAGAGAGGGATCACAAGTAGGCAGAGAGGCAGCTGGGGGCAGAGTGGGGCGGGAGGGAGGCTCTTTGCTAAGCAGTGAGCCCCGTGCAGAGCTCTATTCCAGGACGCTGAGACCATGACCTGAGCCAGGCAGAGGCTTAACCCACTGAGCCACCCAGACGTCCAGGACCATTAGAAATTTTAATTGAGGGGAGCATCTGGGTGGAGCATCTGGGTGGAGCATCTGGTTGGCTCAGTGGGTTAAAGCCTCTGCCTTCCACTCAGGTCATGATCCCAGGGTCCTGGGATCCAGCCCTGCATCGGGTTCTCTGCTCGTTGGTGAGCCTGCTTCCTCCTCTCTCTCTGCCTGCCTCTCTGCCTACTTGTGAGCTCTCTCTCTGTCAAATAAATAATTAAAATCTTAAAAAAAAAAAAAAAAGAAAGAAAGAAAAATTTAATTGAGGTTTTTCTCTGTAACTGGGAGCTAAACACAAAAGATAATATTGTGGCCTGCCCCATTATTATTCAATTTCGCAATTCAACCACTACTATGAACAGAGGCTATGGGCCAGGCATGGAGCCAGATGGGTGCGAACGTGGTCCCTCCGCTCAAGGACTCAACCTAATAGAGAAGCCAGATGTTAAACAGGTAAGCACCCACTAAGAAGCTAATAACCAGGGGCACCTGGGTGGCTCAGTTGGTTAAGCGGCTACACTCTGCTCAGGTCCCGATCTCAGTCGTGGGATCGGGTCCCACGTGGTCTGGCTCCCTGCTCAGCAGGGGGTCTGCTTCTCCCTCTCTCTTTTCTCCCCCCTCCCCCATGCTCGGTCTCTAAATGAAATAAAATCTTGAAAAAAGAGAGAGAGAAACTAATTACCGCTGTGGTAACTAAGTTCTTTGTTGCTAAGGTGGGAGTCATCAAATATTCCAGGTGCTCCCCTACCGGGCCCCAAGTCACGTGATCAGTTCCGACCAATGAATAGTGTGTGTGCATAGCCCTTCTGGGCTGAGGCCATTGAGAGCTGGTGAACTTACACACCTTTCGCAGGCACCTTGAGGCCACAGTTTCCCTCGCTACAAGACCGAGGAGGAGGACCGCCAGATCCACACTGGATTTTACTGAGCAAGAAACGAAGCTTCCTGGGTGATATCTTTGTGAGTCGGGGTGTGTCTGTTGGGCCGTAGGTTTAATGACCGTGATTAAGGAAAATTTGCCCCAGAGGAGGGGAGGAAATTTCTCTCCGTCAGGAACTAGGCTGTAGCCGTCTTGGCTGCATTACTAACAAAAACTCAGTGGTCCCTGCTTCTGTGGGTCAGCAGTGTGGGCTGGGCTCAGGCTGGGCTGCCTCACTCACAGGGTAGCGGGCAGCCCCCTCTAGAACTGCGCCCAGCCTCACTCCTGGCTGTGTGTCCTGCTCTGACATTGTCAGTCAGCAGGCTCCAAGGAGGCAGGGCTGGGTGGCTCCTCTCTGTTCCCCCAGGTCTCTCTCCAGCAGGCTTAGCCGCAGCCCCCTCACCTGGTGGTCTTGGGTTTCAGAAAGCAACAAGAAAGGGCAGATGGGAATGTAGAGCTATGCTGGTGTCACACTCGCAAAAGTCCCATTGACCAAAACATGTTACACAGCCAGATTTGGGAGGTGAGATTCTCCCTCTGGATGAGAGGAGCTGAAAATGATTTATGGCTTTTTTTTTAAAATGTTTTATTTATTTGATAGAGATCACAAGTAGACAGAGAGGCAGGCAGAGAGAGGGGGAAGCAGGCTCCCCATCGAGCAGAGAGCCTGTTGTGGGGCTCGATCCCAGGACCCTGGGATCATGACCCGAGCCGAAGGCAGAGGCTTTAACCCACTGAGCCACCCAGGTGCCCCGATTTATGGCTTTTTATATACTTAATTATTTTATTTTATTTTATTTATTTTTAAAAATATTTTACTTATTTGGTGGAGAGAGACACAACAAGAAAGGAAATACAAGAAGGGGGAGTAGGAGAGGGAGAAGCAGGCCTCCCGCTGAATGAGGAGCCCGATGCGGGGCTCGATCCCAGGACCCTGAGATCATGACCCGAGCTGAAGGCAGACGCTTAACGACTGGAGCCACCCAGGTGCCCCTAACTTACTTATTTTAACGGGCAGCATGAGATCTACTTGATCAAAGATGTTGACCACTGTGTACCCAAAACTGACGCTGCGGGCTGTGGTCCCTGAACAAATTGGGTGTCTCTGGGTCTCCCCCTGTTCCCCTGCTCTCTCTGCTTGGCTAAGCCCCATCCAGCCTTTGAGCCTGGACCTGGAGACTGTGAGAGTGGGCCAGCCCTCCCTCCCCTGCGCCTGCCTGTGCAGCCTGAAGAAAAGAGCCTAGATGTGGTGGGTCGGTCCCCTGGGTGTTTGTTTACAGAGCTGATCCCTGACCTCTCCTGACCTGTGAGTCAGACTTCGTGCACTCGTGCATCTTAGCAAACTCCCTGGGAGATGCTTCCGCGCATCTGATTTGGAGAACCTCTGTATTCTGGAAAAATCCTGACTCCTTGGGGGAACTCAGAGCTCACTTCAGCTCTTCGCTGAGCTTGCTTGACCCTAGCCCAGGTATAAAATGGGTATAAGTTCCACCTGACCAGGATGCCAGGATGGGCTCAGAGGTCTGAGAGGTCCCTATCAGGGGTCAGATCTGAGCCACCATGCCTGTTGTACTGACTTTACCTCTCCCCTCACCTGACTCTGTGGTTCTTTTTACCACTTAGCCCCACCTGGTAGGACATTCTATCTCTGTTGTTTGCAGGAGTTACAGAAGGCCAGGGACTATGTTTTGTTCATAACAGTCTCCCCCTAGAACAGTGCCTGGCACCCAGAGCTGCTCAATTAAATGTTTGTTGAATGACTAAATAAAAGCGGTTGCTATGCAGACCCTACATGGCTAGAACAAAGAAGGACACTTGTTAGGGAAGGTTAATGTTTACTGAGCATACATCACATGCCAGGCATGGTTCTAAGCACTGTCTGTCCTGTCTCATATGACATGTGTTAGCCAGCCTTTACTGTGGCCCCCATGATCCTTGACACATGGGATTCATGCCCTTGTGTAGTTCCCTCCTACCCTGAGCTGGGTTAATGGGGGTAACAAATACGATGCTGTGAAAATGAAGAAATATGACTTTTTTTTTGGTAGCAGTCCTTAAGTAGTGTATTATGTCTTCAAGACACAATAATGTCAAATCTTATCTAAGAGAAGAATCTTTCAGACCAAGGAACCATCACCCTGATGAGTGGCCCATTTGTCATTTTCTTTTCCTTCTTTTTTAAAGATTATATATATTTATTTATTTGACAGAGAGAGAGACAATGAGATCAGGAACACAGGCAGGGGGAGTGAAGCGGGGGAGAAGCAGGTTTCTGGCCGAGCAGGGAGCCCGATGTGGGGCTCGATCCCAGGACCCTGGGATCATGACCTGAGCCGAAGGCAGACGTTTAACGACTGAGCCACCCAGGCACCCCACTTTTGTCATTTTCATAAGCAGCTGAATTCTTCCCCTTGGATTTCTCAAACTTGTGGGTCCCCCACGTGTGGCTAAAACAAAACACTACAAATGGTGGCCCAGTGCCAAGCGTGGATGTCTGAGTGTGGTGCCGCACACTGGAGCTGCCCTCACCGAAGTGTGTGGGAAGGTGCGATGCTCGAAGGACCACAAAAATATGTGTGGTCCCATGTTGCATCCATGTTAAATTCCCAAACTCGTGGGGTAGGGTCACAGCGACGCCTCACTTCCACACAGGGATTCCCCTCGCCCTCCCCAGTCGTGGGGAATCACTGTCTGACTGAAGGAGTAAGGCTCGGCCATAAAATATGTCATGGCTCCTGCCTCACTCTCCCAGATCATCTGCTCTTGGGAAAGCCACTGCCATATTTCAAGGACACTCAGACCTATGGAGAGGCACGAGCGACAAGAAACTGAGACATCCTGCAAACCAGCACCAGCCAGGTGTAGAAGCAGCTTTCCTGAAAGCACCTCGTCCACCCCAGTCAAGACTTCAGATAACTGAAGCCTCCGCCATCTTTGCGATGACCTCTGAGGGACTTTAAGCCAAAACCAACTAAGAAGGTGCTCCTGAATTCCTAACCCCCAGAGACTATGTGAGGTCTACATGTTTACTGTTGTTCTCAGCCACTAAGTTTTGGGGTAACTCATTAGATATCACTGAGCAATAACTGACCAGATCAAGACAGCCCTATGTGGGAGGGGCCATCGTGATTACCATTGCACAGGCGGGAGGCCAAGGGCCAGAGAGGGGGGAATCTTGTCCCGCGTGCACAGATCGTGAGCAATGGGACTGAGCCCAGGTTTGAAGGACTAAAGAGCCTACCCTCTGGGATGAAGGATGTCCGAAGTGAATGCCAACTCTGCCCTTGAAGGCCCTGGGCAAGGACCAAAACAGCCAAAAGAAAATACCTGCCCCGACTACAGATTTGTGTAGGTAACTTCAGGGCTGAAGGGACCGTGACCATCACAAACCGGCAGGGTCACCAGAGGAAAACAAGGCACTGGAAGTGAAAACCAGCAGAAACAGACACTCAGAGTTCAGTTCAGCAATATTTTTTTTTTTAAAGATTTTTTTTATTTATTTATTTGACAGAGAGAAATCACAAGCAGGCAGAGAGGCAGGCAGAGAGAGAGAGAGGAGGAAGCAGGCTCCCTGCTGAGCAGAGAGCCCGATGCGGGACTCGATCCCAGGACCCTGAGACCATGACCTGAGCCGAAGGCAGCGGCTTAACCACTGAGCCACCCAGGCGCCCTCAGTTCAGCAATATTATCAGATATAGATTACAAAAGAAAAAAACACCACCCTGAAATTAATAACAAGCTTGAAACTATGGCCAAAGTGTAGGAACTTATATCAAGTGAAATAGATTTGAAAACCTAATAGAGGGGCGCCTGGGTGGCTGAGTGGGTTAAGCCTGTGCCTTCGGCTCAGGTCATGATCTCAGGGTCCTGGGATCAAGCCCCGCATCAGGCTCTCTGCTCAGCAGGGAGCCTGCTTCCTCTTCTCTCTCTGCTTGCCTCTCTGCCTACTTGTGATCTCTGTCAAATAAGTAAAATATTTAAAAAAAAAAAAAGAAAATCTAATAGAGGGGCACCTGGGTGGTTCAGTTGGTTAGATGTCTGCCTCTGGCTCAGGTCTTAATCCCAGGGTCCTCGGGTTGTGCCCCTCGTGGGCCTTCCTACTGAACTGGGAGCCTTCTCCCTTTCCTTCTCCTTCTCCCTCTGCCCCTCGCCCCTGCTCATTTTCTCTCTCTCTGTCTTTCAAATAAATAAATAAATAACATCTTTAAACGGAAAAAGAAAGAAAAAAAGAAAACCTAACAGAACTTCTAAAATAAAAATACAATAACCAAAATTAAAAATTCAAAAGCTTGGGGTGCCTGAGTGGCTCAGTTGGTTAAGCATCTGCCTTCAGTTCAGGTAACAATTGCAAAGTGGTGGGAGTGAGGCCCGCATTGGGCTCTCTGCTCAGCAGGGAGTCTGCTTCTCCCTCTCCTTCTGTGATCTCTAGCTCTCACTCTCTTTCAAATACATAAATGAAATTTTTAAAAATAAAAAACATTCAAAATCTGGGTTAAACCACAGAGCTCTACAGGCGATTCAAATGTACAGCCCAAGCTGAGAACCTCTGTGTTAAGAGATGCATTTCAGGGGAAAGATAAGTGACCCTAGATGAAAGTCAGAGATTCCTTCATTCGTTTAAGATATAATCCTTGAGCACCTATTAGGAACTGTCCTAGACACCAGGAACACAGCAGTGAGCAAAATAGATAAGAGTCTTGGCCTCTAGAAGAGGGAAACAGACCAAACCAAACCAAACAAAATAAAAACAAAACAAAACAAAACAAAAACTCCAACCAAGATATGTAAGTAAAACATGTCATTAGATAGTAATATATGCTTTAGAAAAAAAGAAAAAATGAAGCCAGGAAGGAGGGTATGAAATGACGGATGTATATGGCTGTGTGAAGTTTCAGACAGAGTGGATGGGGAAGACTCTTGGGTAAAGACCAAACTAAAGGGAGAGAGCAAGCCATAAAGATATTTGGGTTATGGCATAAGCAAAGGCCCTGAGGTGGAGTGTTTGCCTTGTTGCAGGACCTAAGAGGCCAATGGACTTGAGTGCAGTGAACCAAGGAATCGAGGGAGACCTCATTAAAATGGAGGGGAGGCCAAGAAGGGGACCTCTGACAGTTAGTCCTGGAGGTCCCTTACAGGAGGAATGTCAATTACACTTCCCAACAAAGAATCCTCAACTGGAAAGAATAAACTACAGGCCCCAAGAGGGAAAGATGTGCATTGCATCTCCCACAAGAAATCCACTACCTCTGTAACTCCACCAGTGAGAAACTGCCATCACCCTGAGCTCTTGCTTTTCTCCAGCAGACTTGGTTCAAAGCACCAATTTCCTCCTCGTCAGTAAAATAATATTCCTTTGCTTTGTTAGACTTGCCCGTTGTTTTTCATAGTTCGAATGTCCCAAATCTCAATTCTTGGCTCTTCCTGAATAAACCCATTTTGCTGGGAAAATAACGGGCTGTTTTATTTTTTAGGTTTAACAGTAGACAGAGAAGGGGAGGCAATCTGCAGTCCGTGGGGGAGGACCTCGGCTTTTGCTTTGCCGTGAGACTGTTGGGAACTACTGGGAGTGTTTTGAGGAGTGACGTGGTTTGATTTACATTTTAGGGACCCTCTGGCAGCAGGTGGAAAATGGACTGCTGCAAGCCAAAAGGAGCCAAGTGAGGCTAGGGCTTCCGTTGGTCTTGGGCATACAGAGCTGAGGATGGGGGCGACTCTCAGGTGTTCGGGTGGGTCCACTGAGGCTGAGCCCCGCCCCAATACCGCCCAAATCCCCGCCCCCGGCAGGCACGGTCCCGCCCCCGTCTGTGCTCGGCCGCTCCGTCCGGGCCCCGCCCCCGCCCCTTCCGCGGCGCTGCGGGAGCTGCTGGGCGGGTGAGTGAGGGTCGGGGAGTCCGAGGTCAGCTCAGCGGGGTCACTCCGGCCAAGGTCACCGAGGACCCGGACCGCCGAGATCCGGAGTAGGGCGGGGACCGCCGGGGACTGCGTAGGTGGCAGCCGCCGCTGGGTGGGCCGGGTGCTGTGTGTGGAGGGGGTGTCCGGATGTCCCGACAATCCGCTGCCCCACTTCCGGGGCCTCCACTTTCACTTTCCCTTCCGCTGTGCCGCTTTTCTCCCCTCCCCTCTGTGTGAGACCGCCCCGCAGGGGAGGCCGTGTTGCTGCAATCCCGGGCGCCGGGCGGCGCTCCCAGCAGCAGAAAGTGGGGGCTCTCCCTGGGGACTAAACAGCGCCCCGCGTTGCGGCGTCACTCTCATCCCCGCGGGCTTGTCCCGTTTCCTCTGTCGTCCATTGTGGGCTTGGCTTGGTGCCGCCTGCCCTTTCACCTCCCACGCGGGGTCCTATCGGTTCCCATACCCAGTCCCCGGTGCTTGTGATGTTACCCGATTGCCGCTGGGGACATCAAGGCACAAAGAGGGCTCGGGCCGCGTTGGAGGTCACCGGCCGGGGCTGAGTTGCTTGTGGTCGTCCGTCCTCTGCCAGGTGACCCAGGGATAGCATTTCTCCGGAGCTGCTGCCCCCGCCCGGGGGGATGGGCGCAACCACGCCAGATGGACGAGAAGACCAAGAAAGGTGGGCACCCCCTGGAGGCGGCTGGGAAACTTCCTTAAGAGTTGGGCCCCGGCAGGACCCGGTCTCCCCTGCCCAAAAGGGTCCGGAAGAAGCAGCTTTAACAGTGTCCTTCCTCTACCCATCGGTCCCTGAGTTTCCTTCCTTGAGGCCTGGTTGCTGCCAGAGGCTTGTCATTCAATTATGGGATGCCCCTGAGGCCACCATGAGCCAACCGGCTGCAGTGGGGTAGGGAGCTCCCAGAGGGCACAGAAGACCTCACAGGCTGGTGGGGGAGACAGATCTCAGCTGACCTGAATACCAGGCGCTCTTGCCTCCCCTCTTGCCTGCTTCAACCAGCATCGTAGAACATGTCAGGTCACCACCCTGCTTAATCATCACTCCCCCATTCCTCCTCCCCTGCAACCCAGTGCTCCTCTGTGTTCTTAAAACTGAGGCCAGAGCCCTTGGTTAGCCCACAAGGCCCTTTGGGCTTTATTATCCTCATAGTCTTATCCCACTCATCCCCTTGCTTGTTCTGATGGAGTTCCACTGGCTTCTTTCTGTTCTCTTCTAACCATTTCTTGCTCAAGGCCTTTGCCCTTACCTTTCTCTTCACCTGGTAGACTCTTCTCTAACTAGGTCTAGACATATGTAGCTTCTCCTTCTGGTCTCAGCTTCAGCATCCCCTCCTCCTAGAGGCCTTCCCTGATCTTACCCTGTCTATTTACTTGCCAGCCTGGATCACAATCTGAATTTTTTTCTGTTGTCTGTTTCCTTACTGGGCTGGGAGGTCCATGAGGAGAGGGTCCCTGTTTATCTTATTCAGTGCTGAATCCCAGTTTCTGGGACAGTGGTTGGTACCCAGTAGGAGGCTCAGTAAATGCTTGTCAGATAAATGAATGGAAGTATGGGGACCTGGGAGTATGAAGAAAAAACAGAACCAAATGAATAGGGAGGTGGAATGGGAGTTTCAGAGACTGGCCACTCAGAGAAAGGGACTTTTAAGCTGGGTACTGTTGGATATGTAGGAGTTCACCATGAAGACAGAGGAAGCAGCATGTACAAAGGATAACCACCCCCCTCACCCCCAGCTCCTAAAAGATAAATTCTGTGCTAACCTGCTTCCACTGTGCTGGGTTTCAGCGGAGGAGATGGCCCTGAGACTCAGCCGAGCCGTGGCAGGCGGGGATGAAAAGGTGGCAGTGCAGTGTGCCATCTGGCTGGCAGAGCAGCGGGTGCCCCTGAGTGTGCGACTAAAGCCTGAGGTCTCCCCAACACAGGATATCAGGTGAGGAGTGCACGGGTGGCCAAAGATGTAGAGTTTTCTGAACCCCAGCGGACCACAATGTATTCAGTTATGCTTAGTGGCAGGTTCTGGTTCTGGTGTCAGGAGACCTAGGTTCAGACCCAAGCTCTATCACTAATCAACTGTGAGATCTATGGCAAGTCACCACCCCTCTCAGAATTTCAGGGTTTTTTAAATTTTTAAAATGAGGCAATAATAGTAAGCTATTTCATAGGGTTGTTTAGAAGGTGTATTAGAATGTTAGTTCTCATGTAACAGAAAGAAACTTAGTAACAGTGGCATGAACAAGTTTGAGGGCAGGCAGTTGAGATGTGGAGGCTGTGCTTCCCAGGGTCTTCAGAGACTCAAGCTTCTGTCCTTTTATTCTGCCATTCATGGACTCCATTGTGAGGTTTGCTTCATGGTCTAAAGTGGCTGTTCCAGCTCCAGCCATCACATCAGCATTCTTGTCAGCAGGAAGGAGAAGGGGGTAGTGTCTCTCCCGATCAGGTGGGGGAGGCCCCCAAATGTGGGGCCACCCACGCCCAATTGGGTGGAAGCCCCAGGGGGTGAAAGAATTCACCCTAGGCCGAACAATGGACATAGAAGTTTATTGCATACACCGCAAGGGAGCAGTGGCAGGAGAGCAAAGCAGAGACTGCGAAGAGGCAGGCTGGGGGGCTGTAGTTAAAGGGCAGAGTGAGGAAGTAGGGGACCGGAAAGGATGTAATTTTCCCTTCATTGGTAAGTGTGCCCAGTGTAAGGTAACCCATTGTCAGCTAGTGCTATGAATATGTTGAGGTGGGTTGCTTAATGAGCCTGTTTGCATTCAGCTGTGGGCCCTTTTGCCTTGATCAGGTTTCCATTGCTCCAGCTTGTTGCCCCAAAGTGGCTTCTACAGAAGGGCAAAAGGATACCCCCTCCCACACTTGAGAGCACACAGCTCAGAAAGTTGCCCACTTCTTCCACTAAATTCCTGTGGACTAGAATTTATTCTCGCAGCCACGCTCAGCCTGAAGGGAGGCTGTGAAATGTGACCAGGTATCCAATAGAATTCAGGAGTTCTGTTAGCAAGAGAAGCGAGGGAGGATGAATACTGTTAGTCTTTCCCCAGAAGACTTAAACTTGACGTTGTAATGCTTAGCACTGTGCCTTGCACATGTCAATCACTCAATAAACAGTGGGATTTGTCTTTTTTTTCCTGCTCTTTCCCTGCTGCTGTATAGTAAGACAGTAGTTTCATAGTTAGTGATTTTCAATGTTCCTGGTGCATCCCATTTGATTTTTTTTATGGTTTCATTGAGGTAGGGTTGACATACCATACAATTCAGCAATTTAAAGTATATAGTTCAAGGCTTTTAGTATATTCAGAGTTGTACAGCCATCACCCTCAATCAGTTATAGAACTTTTAAAAGACTTTATTTATTTATTTATTTATTTGAGAGAGGGAGAGCAGAAGCAGGGGGAGTTGGCAGAGGGAGAGGGAGAAACAGGCTCCCCACTGAGCAGAGAGCCCAATTGGGGGCTCGATCCCAGGACCATGGGAACGTGACCTGAGCCGAAGGCAGATGCCTAACTGAGCCACCCAGGTGCCCCACTTATTGAACGTTTTTATCACCCCCCTGCAGAACCCCAGTCCATACTTAGTAGTCACTCCTCATCTCCCTGCCTTTCCCCAACCCCAGCCTTAGGCAGACACTGATCTACTTGTGATCTACAGGGTTGTGCCGAGTCTGTTTATTTCATGTAAATGGAATTGTACAATATGTGGCCTTTTGTGTCTGGCTTCTTTCACTTAGCATAATGTTTTCTCAATTCAACTGTGTTGTAGCATGTATCAGAACTTTACTCCTTTTATTTTTGTTTATTATTTAAGTAGGCTTCCCTGAGTGTGGAGCTTAGTTGGGGGCTTGAACTCACAACCCTGAGATCAAGAGTCAGAGGCCTAACTGACTGAGCCACCCCAGTGCCCCAGAACTTCATTCCTTTTTGTTGCTGCATAATAATCCACTGTACGAATATACCATATTTTCTCTATTTGTTAATCATTTGATGGACATTTGTTTTTTTTCTACTTTTTGGCTAATATGAATAATGTTGCTGTTGTGAACATTTGTGTCTAGCTTTTATATTTTTTTCCAGTTTACTGAGATAGCATTGACATGTAACATTGTATTAGTTTAAGGTGATGTGATATTATGACTTATAGAGTATATATCTGGTCTTTGTCCTTTCCTGGCACAAAACTCCTTGGAACTTGGTAAGTAATGAGAGTGGTAAAGGTGCCTTTTGTTATGTGAATGAGGTGACTTTTGGAATGTCCCCAGATTACTTAGGAATAGGGCCTGGGTGGCTCCATGGTTTAGCCTCCGCTTTTGGCTCCGGTCTTGGGTCTTGACTGAGGGGAGGGAGGGCTTGATCCTGGGATCAAGCCCTGTGTTGGGCTACCTGCTTAGCAGGGACCCTGCTTCTCCCTCTCCTACTCCCCCTTGCTTGTGTTCCCTCTCTTGCTGTATCTCTGTCAAATAAATAAAGTCTTAAAAAAAAAAAAAGGAATAGGGGCTGTTGCAGAGAATCCAACCCTGTGATTAAAGAATTGGAAATTTCAGTCCTATCCCCTTGACCTGGAAAGGGACAGGGGCTGGAGGTTGAATCAGTCCCCAATGACAATGGTTTAATCAGTCATGCCTGTATAATGAAATCTTCTTAAAAACTGAAAAGTACAGCATTCAGAGAGCTCCAGGATTGGGGAAAACATGGAGATTTGGGGAGAATGGTGCAATCCAAGAGGGCACAGAAGCTCCTCACCCCCTCCCATATACCTTGCCCTATGTGTCTCTTCCATTGGGTGGTTCCTGAATTATATCCTTTTATAAAAAAACAGTGATCTAGTAAGTAAAATGTTTGAGTTCTGTGAACTGCTCTAGCAAATTAATTGAACCTGAGGAGTGGGCTGTTGGAACCCCCAACTCTATAGCTGGTGAGTCAACACAGGTGACAACCAGGCTTGTGATTGGCATGGAGGGGGGAGGGGCAGTCTCGGGTCTGAGCCCTTAAACTGTGGACACAGCTGCTGTCTCTGGGTGGAAAGGGTGGGAATTGAGTTGCAATGTAGGGCACCGTGCTGGTGCCTGAGAATTGCTGGGGCTGTGTAAGGAGCTCCCCTCTTCTTGTCCAACGTTGGAAGTGGAGTCTAAGAATCATTTTAGATGTTCGCCATAATGATTTGGTACATGTGTGTATTGGGCAGTGATGACCACAGTAAGTTAACGTCACATACTGACATACTTACAGGTTATTATTTTTTTTAAAGATTTCATTTTTTTATTTAACAGACAGAGATCACAAGTAGGCAGAGGCAGGCAGAGAGAGGGGGAACGCAGGTTCCTCCCCGAGCCGAGAGCCCAACTCGGGGCTTGATCCCAGGACCCCAGGATCACGACCTGAGCCAAAGGCAGAGGCCCAACCCACTGAGCCACCCAGGTGCCCCCAGATTATCATTATTTTTAAGTAAACTGTACACCCAACATGGGATTCCAACTCACCCCCCCCCAATCAAGAGTCACATGCTCTAGGGGCATCTGGGTGGCTCAATCAGTTAAACGTCTGCCTTTGGCTCAGGTCATGATCCCAGGGTCCTGGGATGGAGTCCAACATCAGGCTCTTTGTGCAGCGGGGAGCCTGCTTCTCTCTCCCCTCTGCCTGCTGCTCCCCCTACTTGTGCTCTGTCAAACAGATAAATAAATCTTAAAAAAAAAAATAGGCACCCCTATTTTTTTCTTGTGATAAGAGCTTTTAGGACTTATTCTCAGCAATATTCAGATACAGACACAGTATCGTTAACTGTAGTCACCATGCCATACATTACCTCTCCATGGCTTGTTTATGAACTTGGTATCATTATCATACCTATTAAGGAATTATTAGTAATAATTCCTTATAATTTCTAATAATTATTAGTAATAATTCCTTAAAATTCCATTTATATTAAAATTTCCCTGATTATCTCATTAACAATTTTTATAGTAGGTTCCCGTTAGGACCCAAAGGAGATCTACATGTAGCATTTCTTAATATCGTCTCTTTTATTCCCCCTCTCTTTTTAGGCTATTAATTTAAGAAACCTGGTCTAGGACTTCCAGAATTTTCCCACATTCTGGGTTTCTTAATTGCTGTCTCGGGGTGTCATTTTAGGATCTCTAGTTTTTCTTGTGAACTTGTAGTTGGAGCTGAAGGTTAGGTTCATCAGGAGTCACTTTTTACATTTCCAGGTGCTTGTCCTCACTTCCCGATGGCTCCTTGCTGTTCTTGTTCTGTTCTATGATTTTTCTGTTTCCTTTGGGATCAGTTCTGTTTTGTTTTGTTTTAACCTTAGCCCTTCCTTCCATGCTTTTCTTTTGATCTTCCAGAAATGTTGAAGGGTCCTTGAGAAGGCTGGTGTTTCTCTGCAGTGACCCCGGGTTGGAATCCTGCCTCTCACAGTCACTCAGTGCTTACTGGGTAGAGTCTATGTGATCTGGCTGTGCCTCAGGTTTTTTATCCTAACATAGCGGTGACAACAGTATCTGCCTCGTGGGTTTGTGGAGAGCATTAAAGGAGCAAAAATATATAAAGAGCTTTGAAGTCTTGGCATTATAGTAAATGACTGTTGGTGGCTTGGCTAAGGAGCAAAGGACAGAACCAGAGAGGAGGCTGCGGAGTAGGGGAGTGGGGCGGGGCCGATTGCAGAGGTGCTCTGTGGGGGCTGTGGTGAGTGTGGATTTGATTCTCAGAGCAGTGCAGATTCATTGCAGGGGCTTCAGCAGTGGGTTCTGATCAAGAAGGAAGCCCAGGGCTGCAGGAATCCAGAAAAAGTCCCTACCCCAGTCTGGGGGGCCGTGGGCATGTGCCCATGTGTCTGTACACATGTGTGCGTGCGCAAGTATGCAGACACATACGTGCCAGTAGCTGGAGGCTGGGGCTGGACCTGTGACCTTCTCCGCAGGCTGTGGGTAAGCGTGGAGGATGCTCAGATGCACACAGTCACCATCTGGCTCACAGTGCGTCCTGACATGACCGTGGCTTCCCTCAAGGACATGGTGAGTTGGCAGGGGGCAGGGCCACACTGAAGGGACACATCAGGGCACATGCTTCCCATTTCGCTTCCACCTCCCTTTACTCTGGTCTTCCTTTTCTACCCTCTCGCTCTCCGTATCCCCTGCCAGGTATTCCTGGACTACGGCTTTCCGCCTGTCCTGCAGCAGTGGGTGATTGGGCAGCGGCTGGCCCGGGACCAGGAGACGCTGCACTCCCATGGGGTGCGGCGGAATGGGGACACTGCCTACCTCTACCTGCTGTCAGCCTGCAACACCTCACTCAACCCTCAGGAGCTGCAGCGGGAGAGGCAATTGCGGATGCTGGAAGGTGAGGCTCAGTCTCTGAGTGGCTGGGGACTCACCTAGATCCAGGGCGAGGGAACAGAGCCCATGGCTTTGGTCAGGAGCTCTCATGGGGAGGACCTTATCCATAGTGGGGAAGAGAGGACAAAGGGCACCCTGGAGGGAGCCATTTCAGAGCCATTCTGAGAGCAGCAGGAGAGGGTCTGAGTTCAGTCCTGGCATTCACCAGCTGTATGACATCGGGCCAGTCCCTTCTTGTCTGTTCCTCAGTTTCTAAATCCTTACACTGGATATGATGATGATGATAACAGCGTTTATTCTAAATGTTTTGCTTATTATCTGGAAATATTTCAGACTTCCAGAAAAGTTGCAACATTGTACAAAGAGTTGTATAACAAATTTCCAAGTACCTTTCACCTGGATTCCCCAAAAGAGTAACATTTCACCACAATTGCTTTGCTTTGTCATTATATAAAAATTATTTATGTACGTCTAAATAACTTTTTTTCTGAACTGTTTTGAAGTTGCAGACACGATGTCCCTGTCCCCTAAATATTTCCGTGTGCATGTTCTTGGAAAAAGGGTCATTTTCTTACATTACCACATATAACTACCAAACTTAGGAAATTAGCAATGATGAAATACTATTACCTAATCCACAGATGTTACCCAGATTTTACCAGTTGTCCCACGAATGTCCTTTTATAGCCAGGCACCTGGCAGTGTCCTCCTGTCTCTCAGGGCCTTTTAGTCTTTAGTGTCCTGTGTTCCTCTGACTTTCCTGATATTTGGCCAGTTTTTTTTTCTTGTCTCATATCCCCTCATGAATGGATGTAGATCAGTACTTGGCAGGAGCATCTCAGAAATGATTGTGCCTCTAGGTGCATGACCTTTGGAGCACAGGAAGCCGGTTTTTAAGCGGGGGGCTAGCAGGGGCACTCACGGGTGGAGGAGGGACCCCGACCCTGTGGTAGCCAGACATTCAGCCAGGTGTAGGCTCACCTGTCGAATCCGAGGGAGACTTCCCCCAGGGAGAAGGGAGCAGCGTGGGGGCAGGGCTCAAGGCGCCTGACTGGCTCGGAGTATGCACGAAGTGGGCTGCCTGGAACTGCCACCCCCTAAACCCTCCTCCCTAGATCTGGGCTTCAAAGACCTCACGCTGCAGCCCCGGGGCCCCCTGGAGCCTGTCCCTGCGAAGCCCGGAGGCCCCCAGGAGTCAGGGCGGGGCCAGCCTGATGCCACGCCAGAATCCCCGCCGGTAAGCCGCCCCCGCCTCCGTGTGCAGGTGACCTAGCGCCCTGCCTCTGACTCCGCCTCCAAGCTCCCGGGCCCCGCCCCCCAACCGACGCCTGGAGTCGGGACCCCCGGCCGCCCCTCGCGTTGCTCAAGCCCCTCATCTCCCGACTCTGCTCCCAGGTGGGCTGGCAGTGCCCGGGCTGCACCTTCATTAACAAGCCCACGAGGCCCGGCTGCGAGATGTGCTGCCGGGCGCGGCCTGAGGCTTATCAGGTCCCCGCCTCGTATCAGCCGGACGAGGAGGAAAGAGCTCGCCTGGCGGGCGAGGAGGAGGCACTGCGCCAGTACCAGCAGGTAGGCACGGGAAGTCCCGGGACTTTGCCCACAGAGTGGGCGGGGAGGCGTAGAACGGGAAGGGAGGCCCCTCCGCAATGCCGCTCCTCCCCCGTTGCTGCCTTGCCCTCTGACCCCACCGCTGGTGGAAACTGCACTTGACGCGACTCACCCTCTCCTGGAGGTCTTGGGTGCTGAGAGCTTGCTCCCGGGCTGTGATCTCATGCCCCGCCCCCACTTGAGCTGTGGCCCCGGCCCCAGCTTTGACTTACACACCCACTGTGCTTACAACTCGCCTGGCTGTGACTCCAGTACCCTAGGTCCGACCATGCTTTTGTCCACCTCCCTCCGTATCCGCCTGTGACCTAGCTCTTGCTCCACTCAGACGTCACCTCACCCTGGACCCTACTGTTCCTGACCCCCTCCGTCCCTGTTGTGTCACCCCCGACTTCCTATGAGCCTGGACCCAGCCTTTCACCTCTCCCTGGGAGATTGAGCCTGTCCTCTGTCCTGCCCCTCCCAAAGCTCTGCCCCCGATCCTGACACAAGTCCTGATTAAACAGATACCATATCCTGACTGTTCCCCATTCTGATCGGATGCCCCCTAACCCCCACCTGCATTCCCTTTGGATCTGGTGCTATCCTTTTCCCACCCCAGCCATGACCTCATTCGTGGTCTTACCTCCAGCCGTGGTCCAGATCCATCCTCTCTCCCGTCTTGCTTTGCTGCCTAGCTTTACCACCACCTCCATACCCCTGACCCACTCTGTGACCTTGGCCGGCTCCAACGCCACCCCCGCTCAGCCCTGCCCTACTTCTTGGCAGGGATGTGAGCCCTGTTACTTCGACTATCCCCTCAAACCTTAACCCTCTTCCTTTCCCTACCGCCATCACTTGCTCACGTGGTTGCAGCCCCGACCTGCCCCAGCCTGGCCCACCTCCGTCCCTTGGCTTCCTCCCCTCCCCTCCTGGCCCCACTCTGGCCCCACCCTTCCCAGCATCTAGTCTCCTGCCAGCGACCAGGTTCCCCCCTCCCAACCCGGACCCAGGGATCCTGCTCTACCCCAGCTTTGCCCCGCCTCCAGGGTATGACCTGGTCCCGGGTCGGGTCCTGCCCCTTTCCCGGTCTGCCCCTCCCCTGAGACCCTGACCCGCCCCGCGGCCCCACCCCGTGTGCCCAGCGGAAGCAGCAGCAGCAGGAGGGGAACTACCTGCAGCACGTCCAGCTGGATCAGAGGAGCCTGGTGCTGAACACCGAGCCCACCGAGTGCCCCGTGTGCTACTTGGTGCTGGCGCCCGGCGATGCCGTGGTGCTGCGTGAGTGTCTGCACGCCTTCTGCAGGTGCGGCCCCCACCCCCACCTCCCGCAGCACAGCGTTTCTCACAGCCGCCAATTCCTGGAGGGCTGAGAATGGGTGGGGCCCGTGCTCTTACATCTCATTGGATGCCCGCAAAAACCTGCGAGGTCGGCGAGGTAGGCGCTGTCTCCGCATTTTGCATAGGAGTGCGAGGTTCAGAGAGGTCTGCGGCGTGCTCAAGGTCACACAGCTCAGGCGTTCTGGTTCCAGCATCTGCGCCCTTTGCTACTGCCTGGGCGGGCGCCTCGAAGGGCAGTGGGGCCCTGTCTCCCGCAGCCCAAGCCGAGCCCGCTCTCTGCCTGGCCCGGGAGCAGGCTGCCAGCCCCGGGCTGTGAAGATCGCACCCTTCTTCACCCCAGCAGGCCTTGGTTGAGTGGCCCCTTGGTGCCAGAGACTGTGCCAGGCCTGGGGATCCACGGGTGAACAAAAAACTGTTCATTCCAGTGGAGAGCCTGATGGTGATAAAAAAAATGACTGGTATAATTGTAAATTGTGTTGGATGCTAAGTCCTGGTGAATTATGAGAAGAAAACAATAAACCCAGGGGCTCTACTTCTGGAAGGGGGTCAGGGAAGCCCCACGGCAGGTAGCCCTTGAACAGAGACCAGAAGGTCTGGTGCAGGGGTGTGCCTGGCTCATCTGTGTGGCCAGAGCAGAGGGATGGACAGGGGTGTTAGGATGCACCCCCGGGGTTCTTGTGAGCTGTAGTGAGGGGTGCGGGTTGTTCTGGGCAGGTCGGGTTGGGAGGCTGCTGGGGACAATGCGGCCACTGTTGAGAGTGGACTGTAGGGGTGACGAGGACTCAGGGATTCCAGTGAAGCTGCACCCACAGTCCCCCAGGCAGGGGGTGATGGGGGCCTGGGCCAGAGTAGTGGGGGTGGCCGTTGGGTAGACGGAGGCCTTGCTGGTGGATCTGTGGGAGGGATAGGAAGGGAGAGAAGTACTGAAGCAAAGCCTACCTGGGGTCAGGCCTCGCCACGTGAGGGGTATAGTCTGGGTAGATGGGGTTCAGAGGACACTAACCTCCACCCATCACCCCTCTCCCCCTTCAGGGAGTGTCTGCAGGGCACCATCCGCAACAGCCAGGAGGCGGAGGTTTCCTGCCCCTTCATTGACAACACATACTCGTGCTCGGGCAAGCTGCTGGAGCGGGAGATCCGGGCGGTAAGGCCTGGGGGCTGGGAGGGGGAGGGGCATGCCTGGAGCTGGCAGGTCTCAGGCTGCACACATATATCCAGAGCCTTCTGGGTGGGATGCTGGGGGCCAAGCAGTGAAGAAGATGGGACTTGGGGGAAGTAGCTGCTTAAGAAACCACTGTTGTGAAGGAAAGACAGCACAGGTGTTAAGAGTGGGGAAACCTGGGGCCATTGGTCGTGGTGACCTCCAGTCAGATACTCAGCCTGTGCCTTGCTTTTCTCATCTCAGGGTCAAAGTTAGTTTCTTCGACGGTTGTCTAAGGTTGTGTGTAAAGCACTACTCTAGAGTAGTGCTTAGCGCATGGTGAGTGAGCCCTTGTATCAGCTTGCGTCTGCTGAGTAACAAGTTATTCCAGACACTGTGTCTTCAACCACTGTTTATTTAGTTCATGCATTTGCAAATTTGTCATTGGGGTTGGATGGGTTTAGCCAGATGATTCCTGTAGCGCCTGATCCTTCTAGCTTCTGCTAGCCCTGGCCAGTCTCCGGTGGGTTTAGCTGGTGGGTCCACTGTCCTGGACTGGTTCATGATGGCCTTACCAGTGGGAGGGGAAGGGCAGCTGGTTGTCTTTCCAGTTTGCTCTCTCCACCCGGCAAGCTGGACCCGCCTGCCCACTGGCTGGTGGTCCCCAGGTTCAGAGAGCAGCCAGCAGGGGGCTCCAGTGCAAGAGTGCTTGCCCTCTTCTCTCACTTGCTGCCCTCCCAGGGAGCATGCTTAAGCCCAGAGTCCCTGCGAGAGGGGACCACCCAAGGGTGTGGAGTCAGAGAGACACAGTAAATGGTGGCCATCGCTCCAGCAGTCCATTCCGGTGATGTAGGCATCTGGGTGCACAGTCGCCTTGACTGTTACCAGTGGCATTACCAAGTTCTCACCCTCTGGGAGTCTCCGTATCCCCACTTGGAAAATTGACTGTTGGGCTTGATTCATGGTTTTTAAACTGCTGGGGAAGGGGCCTTCTCAGAATTGGGCATCTTGGGATTACCAGGCCAGAACATGAGGCAGGGTCAGAGGTGGCCGAGGCCCACGTGGGAGACCCCTCCAGGCACATCCCCAAGACCTCTGTTCCTTCTGCCTCTCCTTTCTGCGAGCCTCCTTGGCTGCACCTAGTATTTCCTGGAGTCCAAAGGGTCTGCCTCAGCTGAAAAAGGGGAGGCAGAAAGGGTGGGGCTTGGGGAACTTACTCCTACAGCAAGAACAGCCCCTTGTATGTGTTGTCTGTGGGGCATCAGGGAAGGGCGGCTCCAGGGGGCTGCTGAGGCCTTCTCACTGCGGCCTGGAAAGCTCCCAGACATGGAGTCAGTCATTCCGTATGTTCTGACACCCATGTGGTTACCCAGAGGTTTGTCCTTGAGGTCCATCCCTGCCAAGGGCATTGTGATGGGACCAGAGTTCCTGCCAAGGGGTGCAGGGCCCACGCTTCCCCAGAGCCCCTGGGGATTAACCCAAGACCGAGAAGGTCAGGTGTGGCAGAGGGGGAAAGGGGCATGGATCAGCAGAGTAATGCAGTGGGGGTTATCTTTACAAAACACATGTCTCAACCACCTAGAACTGGAACAGAAATCAAAGAGAAAAGTCACCTGCCACCTTGCCATCCCGGGGGGTCGCTGATTGCATTTTCCGGTTTCCCAGGTCCCAGACATGACTTTATTCATTTTTAAATTAGGTTTACTAAGGGAAACTTGGCATGCAATAAAATGCACGCATTGCATGCAGTTGGGTGAGTTTTGACAAGTGTTTAACTCTTGTAAACACCACCCAATTGAGATGTAGAAAGTAGGCATGGTTTTTCCTTTGTTGTTACCAGCAGAGATAAAACAGCTTTAGCTCTTTCGTGGTAGAATGTTTCTAAGGATTATCATAAATCTTACGGCATCTGTCCTGCTTACACCTCTTCTCATAATAATTCTTGTTTCTTAGTTTGGAACAAATGCTTCAGGGGACATTTTGTGTGGTGTCTCTTCTTCTATGTTGTATGTTAGGATGAACTCATGGAAGTGGAGTGTGTCCCAAAGGGTCAGAGAAGTTTTTTTTTTTTAAGATTTTATTTATTTATTTGACAGAGAGAAATCACAAGTAGATGGAGAGGCAGGCAGAGAGAGAGAGAGGGAAGCAGGCTCCCTGCTGAGCAGAAAGCCTGATGCGGGACTCGATCCCAGGATCCTGAGATCATGACCTGGACTGAAGGCAGTGGCCTAACCCACTGAGCCACCCAGGCGCCCCGGGTCAGAGAAGTTTTGTTGAAACACGACTGCCACGTTGCTTTCTCAGTGTGATGTACCAGGATACTAGTTTAACAACATCTTCCCCAGCATTGCCAGTTACTTTCTTGATTATTTTTCCTTTTTTTTTTTTTCAAATTGTAGAATATACATAACAAAATTTACCTTTTTTATACTCTGTAAGTGCACAGCTCTGTGCCATTACGTACTCTGACAGAGTTGCGCAGCCATCGCGACCATCCATCTCTAGAACTTTCAATCCACTTTCTGATTGGAGTTTTTAAACACTGAGGGTGGTACAAAGTAAAGAGCCGGGGCCAGGTTGGACTTCATGGGTTGGGGGCTTTCTGGAGGATATTTGGGAGCAAGGAGGGCCCTCATGGGCTGTTCTGAACCCCAAGCAAACCGGGTTGTGGGTTGTGGCCTTTTGGCAGCTACTGCCCCCTGAGGATTACCAGCGGTTTCTGGACCTGGGTGTCTCCATCGCAGAAAACCGCAGTGCCTTCAGCTACCACTGCAAGACCCCGGACTGCAAGGGATGGTGCTTCTTTGAGGATGATGTCAACGAGTTTACGTGCCCGGTGTGCTTCCACGTCAACTGCCTGCTCTGTAAGGTGGGGACAGGGACGCATGCCGTCTCTCCCCCCATCCTGCCAGGAGCTCACTGCAGCTCAGTGCCTGTTCTCCTGGGAAGGGAGCTGGGGCACTACTAGCCTGTCAGGACAGATGCCAACATGTCTGTGACGGGACCTGGCCTGGGCTCCAAACAGAGCCTAGGGTTTGGTCCAAGCCTTGGCCCTTGGTGGAACCTCAGCTTAGACTGACCCCTGACCTTGGCCTCTAACCAGACCCTGTTCCCAGTCACAGACTGACCCCAGCCCTGGCCCCTGACGGAGTCTTTCCAGACCCTGACCTCAGGATGCTCCCTCCCCTCATCGTCTCAGTTCTTGACCACTGAGGAGACTGGTCTCCAGCAAGGAGACAGATCTGAGCCTGGTCACGGCCTAAGCAAGCTCGGTCTCAGAGCATCGGTCCTGCAATCAGGCAGAGTCTAGCTGGGGCTGCAGCTGTGGGGAGAGGGGGCGTAAGGATTTCTCTGGCCTCAGGACTTAGCGTACATGGGTATTATCATCATCCTATGGGACAGCCCTGGCCTCCCCTCCCTGACCCCTTGTCGCCTTCCATAGAATGGGTAGCTGGTGTATGAAGCGAGGCCCTGTCCCTGACGTCATCTAGAGGCAGTTAGTGCCCCTCAAGTCTCTCAGCTTCATAACCCCTTAGGGAACCTTGTCACCTCGAGCTCCTCACTCTGCCGCAGGCCATCCATGAGCAGATGAACTGCAAGGAGTACCAGGAGGACCTGGCCCTGCGGGCTCAGAACGATGTGGCCGCCCGGCAGACGACAGAGATGCTCAGGGTGAGGCAGGGTTGGGGCTGAGGGCCTGGAGACTGGAGTTCCGGGAGGTCTTGGCGGGTGGGGGGCTTCTCAGCGCTGTCGGGCGGTCCTGGTGTCATCGCCATCCGGAAGTGGGACCTGGTTAGGACAAGTGGGCGGGTGGTGAGCAGCAGGATGGGCGTCCGCAGAGACGAGGCCTGGGTGGAGTGGTGGAACAGAGTGAGCCCCTGACTCCTGAGGGAACAGCCGGCTTCCCTGTGTGGGGGGCCAGGGGCTGAACCCCCGCTCCGCCCCAGTCCATGCTGCAGCAGGGCGAGGCCATGCACTGCCCGCAGTGCCGGATCGTGGTGCAGAAGAAGGACGGCTGTGACTGGATGCGGTGCACTGTCTGCCACACGGAAATCTGCTGGGTCACCAAAGGCCCGCGCTGGGGCCCCGGGGTGAGTCCTCTGGAGATCAGGGGCTTGGGAGTGCTGTGGGGAGGTGCCCAGGGGGCCCAGCCCGAGAACAGGGCCCAGCCCCTGGGCCAGGTCTGACCACTGCCTGTATTTATGCAGCTGGTAAAGTAAGAATGTTCTTTACATTCTTTAAATGTTTGAAAAGTACCAAGAAAAGTAGACTGTCTTGTGAGCTGTGAAAGTGACACAAAATCCAAGTGTCTGTCCTTATGTAGCATGTTCCGGGAGCACTGCCCTATACATCCCCTGTGGCCCATGTGTGGCTGCGTTTGCGCCGCAGGTGGGGACCGTATGGACCCAGCAACCTGAAGGACCCGGCCCCCACCCCACCAAGGGCAGCGAGGAGGCTTCGGTCTGGGGGTGTAGGGCAGCAGAGGCAGAGTGGCCCCCGGCACCAGCACGCCCTGGCCTTGTGGTTAGGCTGTTCATCTGGAACCCAGAGATGCCGGCAGGGATGGGGCTGGGGCCTCTCGCCCCTTCTCCCAAGTCAGCTGGAAACGCGCACGGGGTGCTCCATGGCAGCCTGTGGGTGAACGTGGAGGGCCGCTGCCTTTATTAGGAGTGTGGTCGTGGAGACGGGCTCAGCTTTGTGTACTGCCGGACGCCAGGAGAGACGGAGGCAGAGGGAGCTGCCCTCTCTCCAGGGCCCGGGCATGGGCCCACCCAGGATAGGCAAGGGTCCGTCGCATCCTTTGGCTGCTCTGGGTCCAGGGGAGCATAGACTGAGACCATGTACTTAGGGGTGCCATGGGAGCCCAGAAAGGTCTTACTGCTTCCACCAGGTAGCTGAGGCCTAGGGGGCTGTTGGTAGCAGGAGGACCTGCCTGAGCAAAGGCCTGGAGTGGGAACGTACAGCGCTTGGGGGTGTGATGGAGCAGCCCCGGGGGAGGGCACTTTCTTTTTTTTTTTTTTTTTTTTTTTTTAAAGATTTTATTTATTTATTTGACAGAGAGAGATCACAAGTAGGCAGAGAGGCAGGCAGAGAGAGAGAGGAGGAAGCAGGCTCCCTGCTGAGCAGAGAGCCCGATGCGGGACTCGATCCCAGGACCCTGAGATCATGACCCGAGCAGAAGGCAGCGGCTTAACCCACTGAGCCACCCAGGCGCCCCGGGAGGGCACTTTCTTAACCACCATGACCTTCTCTCCTCCCCATCCTCTAGGGCCCAGGAGACACCAGCGGGGGCTGCCGTTGCCGGGTGAACGGGATTCCTTGCCACCCCAGCTGTCAGAACTGCCACTAGCTGAGGATGGCCGGGTCCCCACGCTGGCCCAGCCCCACATCCCCACGCTGCTGTGGGACAGGGCTAGTGCTTTGGCTCTGATTTCTGGCCTGGGAGATGCCTTTGTGCTTGGCTGAGACGGGCCTTGTAGAGACCACAGCCCCTGAGCCGTGTGGATGTGTCTGTAAGGGGTATTGCAGGGGGCCCTGCCTAAGCTTGTGCTCCGTGTTTGTGGCTCCCTCTGCCCCAGGGCCTCTGCCCTGCCTCTGGGGCTGGCTGGCCAGACCTCTCCGCTCTTCTCTGCATCTCTCCCCTCTGCCTGACACAGACTTAAACACAGCCCTGCCGGATGAAACCTCTGAGAGCCCCAAGTGAGCCCACACTCTGCCCTTCCCCCACCCTCAACTGCTGAGCGCCGAGCACCCAGAGCCCACCACTTCCTTGTCGGCTCTCTGGGGCTGACTTTCCTGTCTTTGCTGTCGGAGGTTTGGGGCCTCACAGCTGCTGCTAAGCCCGTTTGGAGACGGGGAAGACCTGGTGCTATCTGAAGTGGTCCCTCAGACTTAGCTTCTGGGTCTCCCCTTTGCTGCCTGTGTGAACGAATTAAAATGGCTTTCCCAGAAAGGGATGAGGGTGATGTCGTGAGAGGGCGTGAAAGCGTCACGGCCGGTCCCCTGCACGTGGGCAGGACAGCGAGTTCTGTGGGCACCAGGGCAGGGTCGGGGAGCCCCTGGCCATGGTGGAGCAGGGTGTGACCAGCACGGGGATCCTTGCTCTGGTCGGGGCATCCTTGTGCCCGCTGGAGGGGCTGCCTGCTCTTGAGTCAGCAGCCTCCTGGGCGCGCGATTGGCAGTATGTCCCGGGACGAGGAAGTGGGCTCTGCGGATGGGCCACTGGGCGGAGCGGGGCAAGGCCCCGACCAGACGGCAGGCCAGTCTTGCTGCAGACTTGGGGCCCTTCAGTGGATGTCCAGGGTTGGACAGCGATCTTTCAGGAACACATGAAGCTGCTACAGTTGAGGGGCAGGGTGGAGGGGGCTGGCCATCCTCGTTTAATACCTCAGGCGAGCTGGCGCAGTGTCAGGGCAGCAGCATTTATCCATCATCATTCTGCTGGTCAGAGATGAAGAAAGCATGGCGGTGGGTGTCCATTCTGGAAGTTCTGCTGCCTTTTCTCACCAACCCTTTTCCCCGTTGAGATCTGGTATTTGATGGCGAACACGTATCTGAGCTTGGATGTGGGTCACCGTCATGACAGGCAGAGGGCGTCTCTGCCTCTCAAGGCCTGACTGGATTCAGGCCCCAGAATTTGGGTTATGTGGCTTTGGCTGGGGGTAAACGATAGGGCAGGGCTCATTCCGGTCCCTCAATAGGCACTGCCACCCGTCCCTGAAAGACAAGACTCAAGAGTTGACCCCAGAGGCATCTGGGTGGCTCAGTTGGTTAAGCAACTGCCTTCGGCTCAAGTCATGATAACAGGGTCCTGGGATCGAGCCCCGCATCGGGCTCTCTGCTCAGCGGGGAGACTGCTTCTTCCTCTCCCTTTGCCTGTCACTCTCCTGCCTGTGCTCTCTCTCTGTCAAATAAATAAAATCTTAAAAAAAAAAAAAAAAAAGACTTGACACAAGACACTGGGAACGGAGATGACTGAGAACATGAGTGCCTTGTGTTCTGCTGGCCTCCCTGTCCTGGGAGGAAGAAAGGGTCAGATAGAGCCCCTGCCTGGAAGGAAACAGAACATGCTAAGGGGAGCCTGGCTGCAGGAGAGTGAGATGGGCCCCAGCGCGGGTGGGAGGTGTTCTGTCCCCAGCGCCTCCCTCATCCTGCCGAGGAATAGCCCTTGGGGGCCCGGGGCACAAGATCTAAGCAGAGACCATTCTCTTAATGCAGAGGGGATGAACTGACGAGCCACAGGCTGTAACCAATCTACCCGGTATTTTAGAAATTTGAATTGGTTGTCAATGATTTTACATTAAAAGATACTACATTAAAGCCTAGATGCCCAGCGTCTCTTGAAAGAGACAACACCTGTAACCCTGGGTCCTCGTTTCCATAGGGCAGGACTGGGCCACAGTTGTGACTGGCTCCCCGGTTCACCCCTGTCCTCACCCCCAGTATGCCCCACACTGTGGCCTTTCCTGGGGCCTTGTACCATTCTTTGTCCAGTAGCATTAAGAGGTACTGATGGGGTCTGTCTTTCCCCACGGCTGTATCAAAAATGAAGACAAGACAGGCCCCGGGGGCTGTGCAGCTCCACTCACTCGGCCACTGTGCCAGAGAGTCCGAGAGTTTGAGTCTGCTGCAGCCAAGCAGAGGGTCAGGAGTACAAATGGAGGGGTGCAGGGCTCCCACGTTCTGCGTCCAGCACCAGACATACACGCCAGTGGGTGAAGGAGCCAGGGCTCCCTATGTTGGATCGGGTGGGGGCACTTCCCCCTCCCAAGCGGTCAGCCCATTTCCAGGAGGCCCAGACTGCTGAAAGCCCTGTGCAAACTCACCAGGACAGGCTGGAAACCAAATCCCACGGGCTTTGGACTGGAGCCACCCACCTGAGCAAGCAGCCAGAGGACAGTCTCCATCCTGGGGCAGGAGACCGCGAGTGGAAGCCTGCTGCTCCGATGAGAGCAGCTGCTGCTGGTGAGGGTGGCCGTGGAGGTTGGGCTGCCCAGCCCCTGCCGAAGCTGACAGGTTATCCTCTCGTGTCCGGGGCTAACACGAAAGCCCCACACTGTAAAGGCAGGAAGTTGGAGGCAAGCCCACAACCTCACTGGCTCACGGAGGCTGCTGGGCCAATTCCAACCGTCTGTACCTCTGGAGAAGACCACTAGCGAATAGAGGGCCTTTCTAAGGACAGGGGGAAAAGGCAGCAGGTGACACAGTAGAAGGGAGAGGGGTAAGGGGATAAGGGGATGCAAGACGGGGAAGAACAAGCCAGGCTGAGCCTCAGGGCCCGGCACCTCTTGGTTGCATTTGGCAAAAGCCTCAGGCCTGTTCCTCCCTGCAGTCCCCACATAATCCCTGGATGAGCCCGGCGGGGCCCCCTGGCGTGGGGCTGACTAGCGGCATTTATGGACCAGTAAATGTTCACTGAAATGGAAGTAAAGGCCTCGCACGTGCTCGCACACCTCTGCTCACGAAGCTGCCGGTGTGGGAGGGGCGGATCCTCACCTCACAAGGCCAGGAAGTGACACACTAGCCCTCCCGCCACCCCAGCTGTGGTCAGGAGTGTCAGGTCAAGGGGCAGCACGGGGCTGGCCAGTGGTGGTGGGACATGGCCTAAGAGCTGAGTGATGCCTGTCCAGCTTGGGCACCGTCCCACCTCTGCTCTGGGCCAGGGAAGCATCAATAAACTTCCTAGACAACACGGATTCATGCCTCCAAGGTGGCCTCAGGCTCAAGATGGACGCCACTTGGTACTGCCCTGGGCTCACTGTCCAAAGGCTGGCAGTGTTAAGAGGTGTTGGTAGAGTTTGGCTAGAACAGCTCTCAACACCTCCTCTGAGGAGGCAATTACATGTGGAGATAAAGTTGCATTCACATCACTTGGATTATGTTCCCAAACCAAATGTCCGCCTTTAGAGCCTAAGGCATCTCCAGAAGTATGTGGAAAACAGGCAAGATCCCCCAGACCAATGGCCCATGTCACCTGTGCTGCTTAACTGGGACCAGTGCCCCCGGGGCAGCACCTGGAGTGTGAAGGTCATACCTCTTGCAGATGAAACAGAAACAGAACTGCAGGTGCTCCCCAAGCTCTCCAGGTAGGTCAAGGCCAACTGAAGTCCCTAGACTCCAGCACAGGCCCAGGCCGGGCTGGGAGGTGGGGGAGCACAAGGACGGAGGAGACGGATTAGTGACCACATATGGCTGTTTATTTTATACAGGGCTCTGTACAAAATATTTACAGATATTCTTTACAGAATAGTAAACCACCTGAAGATAGAAGGATAATGCTTTCTTCTCATTGGCAGGGAGAATCCTGATGTCAGCAAAGCTACCAAACAAATGAACCCCCTCCTTCGGCTACAACAGAAGCCTGTGCCACTTGCTTTCTGGGATCCGAAAGCTGTGGCCCCGGGAGCCTGATGCCATGCCCCTTCTTCCCTCTTCCCCAACAACCCCTTTACTCTTTACAGACAGGCCCCAGTGCTGGGCAGGAGGCGCAATGCTGCTGTCCATCTGTAAAGGTGGTAAGGGGACAAACCTGCTGGGGAAGACTGGGACTCCCTGCTGCATCACTACCTCTCCGTCCTGGAACAATTTCCTCTGTCTTCATGATTCCACCACTGTCGAGAAGAATCCATCCACATTACACTTAACCCAAGTGGGACTCCTGCTAAGAAAATGACCCCTCACTTTAACCTTTGGTATTAAAGTGCTTAGCGTCCCTCACGTGACGTGGCGGAGACACCTGCCCTCACAGCTCCGGGCCTGCCGGCTGCCCGGCGTGCTAAACACCCTCCACTCTGCAGTCTGGAGATGCTAAGGGAGAGGACTTCTGGCACATTCACTTTAAGAAAACACCTGCCAAGAGAACAGTGCCCAAGAGACAGGAAAATGAAAGTACATGGCTGCTTCATACTCCACACCTCAATTCTTTAAAGCAGCGAAAGGCACTTTTTTTCCAAGCCAGCGTTCATCGCAAACAAACTTGGTTTCGCTTACAGGAAAAGCTGGCCAGGACTGAATGATCCATCTTGTCCCCTAAGGCCTGGAAAGTCCTCCAAGAAGCTTGGGGCGGGGGCTGGCTGGTCTCGGCCTCTCCTGAGCGCTTCAGGATGCAGTGTGTCCCTTCTGGTGGCTGACAAGTCTCCAGTGACATTTCCAACCAGGAAGGAGAGACCAGCAGTTGAGGAGATAAAGTGAATCCCCCCAACAAAGCCAAGACAGGAGGGAGTGGGAGCCTACTTGGGAGGAGAACAGTGGTCTGAGGAGAAGGAAGGAGAGCAGGCCTGGGGCGCTCTGGAAGGGTGGGGCTGGTGACACAGAAGCTCTAGCTCGAGTAAGATGTTCAACAGTTGAGCAGAAAGGAAACTTCAGGGCCTTAGAAGCTCATCTTGCTGATGAGGACTATTTTTCCCGTGAAGGAACTATCATTTTTAGAGTGAGGGTACCTTACGTGTTGGGCATATGTAATTCTAAAAATAGTAATAAAAGTGTCCTTGAAGAGCAACACCATGTGGCTTGTGGGAGAGAAAAGGGAGGAAAAAGAAGGCAGGCAAAACCAGTTTATATCTGGGCCCTACAACCTCACATTCCTTCCTGTTTGACTGGGAATGCCCAAGCGATTTCTAGGCTGAAAATAGGTCGGATTTACCTAGTAACCTAGTTCACGTCTGTCTGATTTCTGACCAGCTAATGGAGCTGCTCTCGAGAGGGGCCGACCTTATTCCTGGCTAGCAGCCTCTGTCCCTTGCCTCCAGTCCAAGGCCTAACTCCCTCGGCAGCAGCTCCTGCCTCCCCAGCCCAGCAGCAGAAGATGGAACAGAAGGTGACTGGGGGCCCCACTTACTACAGGGCTGCCAAGAGGGTCCCCAGTAACCAGGCCTGGCGGGCTCCCCAGCAGCTGGCAGCTCCCTTAACCCACAGCGCCCCCCTCCCAGAGGCACGGGTGGGGAGTGCAGGGAGCAGGCGGCGGGGAAGGAGAGGGGTCCCATGGCCCGGCCCCCGGGGGGCAGCTGCCAGGTGCCAGCAGCCTCTGAACCGAAGGCGGACCAGGGGCAGTTGGGTGGGGGGGGGCTGGGCAGGAAGAGAAAACCCTTGACAGAAACCCTTTTAATAAAGGAAATGCCACCCCCTCCCAATCCTTCCATAGAAGGGTGAGACCTCAGTTGCCAGAGGAGGACGCGCCCTCCCTGGCCTCTAGGGGAACAGCTGCAGCTGGAACTTTGGGGCCCACTCCAGGGCGCTTTTCACCACAGCCAGGGCAGCTGCTCCAAGCGCCACCGTCAGCCCCATCACCGCCAGCTTCACAAAGCGGTTGGTCCTCGGTTTGGTCAGGACGTCTTTCGTTCGGTCCTCAGGTCGCAGGAGTCCCCGAAACCGCTGCCGCAGCACCATGTCAGGCCTCTGCTGGGCGGACGCCAGCTCAAAGTCTTTGAAGGTGGAGGCGGCCGTCCTGCTGGGGCGGAGAGACAGAAGAAGGAAACACTATGAAGGAAGAGAAGGAAAGAACAGATCCTTACAGAGGCTGAGGGCAGAGCTGCTGCTGCTCGGAAGGCTCTTCTTGACAGAGACCCATGAAGACTGAAGTAGGGATTCCTTGGGCCTGAGCTTAGAGCTCTGGAACTATCCCCCAGCCCTGACCCCGCAGACACCATCCCCCACCACTTCTGCTCATTCACAGACACCCTCAGTTCGGCCAGAGCCTCGGCCCCACTCACTTCTCGGCCTGCTGTTGGGCAGCTGCCTCCCGAGCCAGTTCAGACGGCGGAAACTGAACAAACAGGTCTCCGGCTCTACTGATCAGCGTCTCATAGGGCAGGTCCTGAGGGATCTGGGACAACAAGTGGTGGACCGAGGCCATGTCACAGTCACAATCCAGGACTTCCTGCTCTCGATACAACACGATCTGTGGGGAGCAAGGCCTTGCATCAGAGATCGGGCCACGCACAGCCTTCGCCACTTACACATCCTTCTCCTTAAAGAGGAATTTAAATCAGTAAGATGGCAGACTCTTGCATCCAGCTACGAAGGAATAATGTATGTATGCTTTTCCCAGGGGGCTTTTCCCAGGGGGCTGGCCCTTCCTGCTACAGGCAAACTTCTGCCCCAGGATGTGGAAGGCTGACCAACGAAATGCAGGAGGTTCTTTAAGGAGGAAGAAAAGGAAAGGGATCACAGGGAGACTCCTGGAGCTCCCACACAGAAAATAATGGTTCAAAGCAGCAGAAAGAACAGTCTCGCTCCCCTTTCAAAAGCCCTGAAGGGTGGGCGCCTGGGTGGCTCAGTGGGTTAAGCCGCTGCCTCCGGCTCAGGTCATGATCTCAGGGTTCTGGGATCAAGTCCCGCATCAGGCTCTCTGCTCAGCAGGGGGCCTGCTTCCCTTCCTCTCTCTCTGCCTGCTTCTGTCTACTTGTGTTCTCTGTCAAATAAAAAAAAAAAAAAAAAAAAAAAGCCCTGAAGGGTGTCCATGCGCTCCCACCTCCGCCCTGATCTCCACGATTCAGGCCGTCCTAAGAACTGGAACCCCACCAAGCCCCGTCAGTGCTCCCCCGTCGTGGCGCACCTCCTCCCTCCCTGGCCTGCAGCCGGCAGTCTCTCTACTAGTTCCGGGAGAGGTCGAGAGGAACAGGGACAATTCGTAACATGCACGAGTATTTTAAAGGTTCTGAAGAATCATGCAGGAAACAGATCTCTAACTTGGTTTAACCAAGTACTTCTCAATCCTATTTTTACACAGGGCCTCATCCTTCCCCATGACGCTCGTCACATTGCACAGAGCGGTGTCCGGGGGCATCAGTCTGGGAAATGCCGTCTTTCCCACCTTCCCATAATCGCCAGGTTTCCCTTGAGGAAAAACAATCAAGCTGGAATGGGTGACGGTGAACCTAGGTGCTGGCCTGTGGCCTGTACCTACCACGGCTGCGAAGTAAATGGGCATCAGCGGGTGGCAGGCCAGGAAGAAGTCATATAACCGCACGACGTGCCTGAAGTCAGACAGCACATGCCCAAACCAGGTGATGAGCCAGCTGAGGGCAAAGATGGTTCCCACCTCGGCACTAAGAGCAAGGAAACTCAGATGTTAGATTCCCCGATGGGCTGTCCCTTCCCGTTCTCTGGAGCATCTTTGTCCTCAGTGCTCATGAGAAGGAAGAATTTCGGAAATACACTTCCTGGAAAATTCAGCCCCCTAGGAATTCAGTATCTTCTCACCAAACACAAAGTCCTCAAAACATACCCACCATCATGACACTAAAACTACGATGGGGTCCTGACTGCCTTATCTCACTGGCTGCTTTCCTAATGCCTAACCAATGTCAATTACAGGAAGAAACAGCAGCTGTTACCACAGAATACCATGGTTTTCTTTCTGAGAAAGTCATATATCCTTTTGGCAGACAAAGGCACATATTCTCAGGGTTAGAGACACAACTGTATTAATTGTTACCATGAGATGATTGAAACATCTTAAGACAAAGACATTATTTTAAAAAAAGGGGGGAGGGGAAGGTGAGGCATTGGCCAAGGATTAATTTCTAATTACACAAAACAGAAAAAAGAAATCATATGAGATTTGCAAAGAAGCATTTCTTCTCCTTGGACCCTGGAGAATAAAACAACCAACAGATGGCCTTGTCTCCTTCTTGATTCGGGATCTTACAGTAGTATGTCCTTCTCTTGCAGCAATAACCTCAAAGTCCACCTCGGCACACTCACCTCCCTCCACCCCCAGCTGTGACCTCAAGGGCTGTGACATCTTGCATATTCTGCCCCCACGAGCACAGTACCCATTAAAATGCTCCCAGACTGTACAGA
Organism: Mustela putorius furo; assembly: GCF_011764305.1. Classification (NCBI taxonomy): domain Eukaryota; kingdom Metazoa; phylum Chordata; class Mammalia; order Carnivora; family Mustelidae; genus Mustela; species Mustela putorius. Next base: position 925,694 of record NW_025421464.1, on the reverse strand, counting down.
ACTGAATTACCCAGCTCGCTGGCAAACAGAAAGGACAACTTGAAAGAACTTAACACTAGTCAACATGTGACGGCGGTGAGATAGAGCTGGACTTGTGAAAAAGAGACCACGGCCCGGAGAGAGTCAAATGGGTGTGGGTGCGCATGTGCACGGATATACCTAAGTGGAGACGGGGGTGCCTGGGTGGCTCAGCCATTAAGCATCTGCCTTTGGCTCAGGTCATGATCCCAGGGTTCTGGGATGCAGCCCTGCATCGGGCTCCCTGCTCAGTGGAAGGCATGCTTCTCCCTCTCCCACTCCCCCAGCTTGTATGCTCTCTTCTCACTGTGTCTGTCTGTCAAATAAACAAAATCCGTAAAAAAAAAAAAAGTGGAGACGTGTGCGTACCTCTGCATGAAGTCATGCAGCTCGGGATTCACCTGGTCAATGATGGGCATCAGATAGTTCAATATATGCTTGGTGTTGTCCATTGTTGGATCCATGAAGTCCCTGCATGGAGATAGTTCAGTGAGCTCGGTCAGATCAAATGCTCAGATCAGGGTCAAGTGGGTAGAACGGGGTTCCCGCCACTGGTAAACGGGATGAGCAAATGGGCCGAGGACTGAGCCTCAGCCTCACATCTGCCTGCACCGGTACCTGAGGTGGTGCGTGGACAGTTTCTCCACCAGGGAAGCTGTCAGCTTCTCGCCCACCACCAGCAGGAACGTGACCACGATGTCGTGGTAGCCCTGGTAGTAGTGCAGCTGGGGGTTGCGCTCCAGGACCAGGAGGATGATGTCGATCAGCTCTTCCTGGAGCCCCTCTCTCTGCTGCTCTGGCATGCCTGCGGGGGGAAAGGGAGATGCGCCTGAACACCCCAAGCAGCCTGCTACCATGGAGGGGAAGAAGATGATCAGCAAACGATTCGCCAAGTGTTTACTAACAAGGAGGAGTTATGAACAGCCAGGCAGCAACATACTAAAACCCCCGCCCCACCAACACTACTCACATATGGGAAAGAGCACAGGGGCGGTGGGGCGGGGTGGGGGGGGGACCACCAGCGCCCCCTCAGCCCGCTGCCAAGGCTAATAGTGCCGGGCACGAGACCACCCGCCCGTGTGTGCCCCCTCACAGGGTGCCCTGAAACAACTCGGGTTCACCGCTGGGGGGTGCCTATCGGCAGGCACCTGCCCAAGTCTACGCATGACATAATCCAAACTGAGGGGAATTTGGTAAAAATAACCAAGCCATAAAACACAGAGGAACTACTCTCCAGGATCAAGGAGGCTAACGAGACGGAATGACTGAATAGGAGCTGCTTGCATTCTTATAGCCTTTTCCTTTAAAGGACTTTACAGCAGTGAAGGGTGAGACCTGAATAAAACCTACAGGTTAGTAGCAGTGGTTTTCAGTGTGTTGCTGATTTATTGTAAGAGCCTTGTTTTTTGGTTCTTTTGTTTTTTAAAAAGATTTTATTTATTTATTTGACAGAGAGAGATCACAATTAGGCAGAGAGGCAGGCAGAGGGACAGCGGGAAGCAGGCTCCCTGCTGAGCAGAGAGCCTGATTCAGCACTCTATTGCAGGACCCTGAGATCATGACCTGAGCTGAAGGCAGTGGCTTAACCCACTGAGACACCCAGGCACCCTTAAGAGCCTTGTTTTTAAGAACCACACCCTGAGATATTGAGGGGTAAAGGGACACCATGTCTGTAACTGATTCTTAAATAGTTCAGGGGAAAAAAAGTGTGTCTGTGTGTGTGTGTGTACAGGAGACAGACAAAGCAATACTACAGCAACACAGCAAATATAGTTAAACGTTAACATATAAGGAAATCTGCATAAAAGGCATCTAGGGAATTATTTGTCCTATTTTTGCAACTTTCCTATGGGTATGAAATGATATAAAAATAAGAAAATTAAGAGTTGCATGTTTTCCCCTAACCCAAACTAAGAATCACAGGAATATATCCTGATCCAAGACATATCTGGAAACCCCTTCTCAAAAAAGCTTCCTCTAAAAGACCCAATTAAAAGAAAATGGAATTAACAACTATGGTTAGGGAAAGTAACCAAAGTGGTAAGAGAACAAGACTAAACTCTGTTTGAATTTTCAGAGTAAGAGAGGTTAGCTGAGCTCAAAAGAACATGGATGTAAAAAGAATATGAAGCCACATGGAAAGTGCAGCCCACATAGCGAACCACACAGACCGATGTTCCATAAATGGAAGAGGAAGAAAGGGTTCAGAGGAAAAGCAGGTTACCTAGAGGGAAGCGAGGGCACCTGCCTGCACGGTCTCATCCAAACCAGCAGGAGAGGGAAAGAGGACTGGGCCATGGGCAGACATTTTTATCAAAAGCAAGCGGGCAGGCTACTGGCTACACAGGAATCATAAGCAGGGGCTCAAGCAAGATTTAAGAGGCAAAATCCAAGCCAGAGCATGGTTTCAGAAGAGTAAGGCAAGGAGTTTGGAGGCTCCTGTCCCCTTTAGCAATCCTCCTTTCTTCATTGACCTCAACAAAGGTGAGGCTGCCGAAGGAAGAGAAATGGATCATAAACACGAGGTCTGTTGCCCAGCTTCCTTCGCTGTGAACATGGAGACAACAGTGGGTCCTTCTCAAGTTTCCCAGAATGGGAAGTGATATTTTCAAATAGACCCTTAAAATGTGCAGGGAATGGCCTCCCTTCTGATCCAGGGACCCAAAAGAGGCATAGATAAGATATCCCTATCTGTATATCTAATCAAATGAAGGTATGATACCTCTTAGTGCCCCCTTGTAAACCCATCTGCTCTTTAAGGCCGGACCATGGCCCTAGCAGTCCCTATGGAGTCTCTTCGGTGGCTCTGAAGGGGGGAAAGCCTCTAGGTCTTTCATCCACCACCTCTAGGCCAAGAGAAATCACTCTAAGCCAGGCTTTCACGGTGGGGGTCTGAACATGACCGAGCCGGTGAGAGAATGTCTCAGCAGACTGAGAGTACAAAGGGCCCCTGAGGAGGCAGGGGCCCCCTCGAGGTCACACTGTGGGCCCAGACGGAAGCAGCAGCATGAGGACGTGTGCGAAGCTGGGACAGCAACTCCCGGGTGGCGGGACTGAGGGCGCTTCTCACCAGGCGGGAAGCGCCGCAAGGAGCGCCTGACGTCCAGCAGCACTTGCTGGTAGTCCTTGCTCACTTGCCGAAGGTCCTTCCCTGTGGGAGGAGAAGGAACACGTTACTGCAGGAATGTCTGGGAAGCCAGATCAGGGACAGAAACGTTCTCGTATGGTATCAAGGGCCTAGAGGACATCCTTCAGCTTTTTCCTGAAGAGGGCGGGACACCAGGAATCCCCAGCTTAGTTCCTTCCACACAGGTTGTTTCATTTGAGTCACAGCGACAGTAAGAGGGACGCACACTGTTCAGGGTGAGGTGGAAGGAGCAGAAGAGAAGTCAGGAAGCCTACTGGAGGCTGCTCCTGCGTGTCACTGGGGGACTGCTCTGAATTTCAACGTCCACGTGGGTAAAATGGGGCTATTTCCTTCCTATGTACTTCTCAGGTGACTATGCTGATCAAACGAGATCACGAATGCTAAAAGCACAGATCCCCAGGAAACCTGAACATCTATGCAGCCTGGGGAGCACTGAGCTGTTCAGGAAGGAGCACTAAGATACACTCACACAAAGAAGAACATAACCTCTCTTGACCCTGAAATTTAAAAACTAAGACACTGTGAATAGGAGCCTGTGCTCGGTGAAGTCCAGCGCAGTGTGAAAGTGAGGCGGCAGTCTCTAGCTGTTGAAAATGGAACCGGTGTACATTTCCCTCAACCCGAACCCAGTCTTATCTAACAGGTGCACATTTCCAGCACAATCCAAATCCAAAGCTCCCAGAGGAGCCTGCGTAACACCTCCCTGCACACAGACTTCATCTTCTAAAGATCTGGAAAGTCTGGAATCTGACAGAAGAACATCATCTCAAGGTTTAGAGTGTGAAATGTGGCAACATCTTTTCCTTCCCACTGAAGGCTGACTGCTCTGATGCAGCCAGTTTCCAACAGCTAAACACTTACTGGGCTGCCCAGCAGTGCCCTGAGCGCATCAGCAGAGGCCGTGGGACTCACGTGTAGCCCCTGGCACACAACAGGAGCACAACCAGTACCTGCCACACGAATGATAGCTCCAGCACCTGGACTCTGGCCATACATAGCAGGAAAGCAATCAATGTTTGTTGAGTGAATGACTGGCAGAGTGTACTCACTGCTCTCCCATACTTTCTTTGTATTTTGTTCTATATTCCAAGGAACTGCTTTCTCATGGGCCTTACAAACAGTTAAATAACAGCCTTTCTTTTCTTTAAAAGATTTATGTATTTATTTTAGAGAGAATGTGCACAAGAGCACATGGGGAGGAAGTGCAGAGAAAGAGGGAGAGAGAATCTCAAGCAGACTCCCCACTGAGCATAGAGCCCCACATGGGGCTCGATCCCATGACTGCGAGATTGAGACCTGAGCTGAAATCAAGAGTCAAACTCCCAGCTGACTGAGCCACCCAGGTGCCCTAGTAACAGCTTTTCATACTGTTACAGAACTTTAGAATTCAAACCGATCTTAGTATTTCCCCAATAAAAAAGTTTTGTTTTGTTTTGCTTAAGGACCAGAGACGTATTCTCTCTCCCCATGAACCAGTGTTCTTCAAAATGAGTTCATCTGCACCAGCATTAGCTGGGGAGCCTGTTAAAATACAGATTTCCTATAACCCACCTCTAAGTGAATATAGAACCTGGAATAATAAACTCCCCTACCCAGCCAATAAAAGCTATCGATCAACCTAATAAAAGTTCATTCCATTTTTTGAAGAAAATTCCACTTATCAGTTTTAGAGTAGGCCCAAACATGTTCTAAATTGCTTTAGGTTTACTCATTTACTGTTATCTTAAAATGAGTATCAAAATCAAAGATCCTGGAATTTTTTTTTTTTAAAGATTTTATTTATTCATTTGAGAGAGAGTGAGAGCAAGCGAGAGAGCACAAGCAGGGGGAGTGGCAGGCAGAGGGAGAAGGAGAAGCAGGCTCCCCGCTGAGCAGGGAGTCCAATGGGGGGCTCGATCCCAGGACCCCGAGCCCACGACTTGAGCCGAAGATAGCCCAACCAACTGAGCCACCCAGGCGCCCCCTGGCATCTTTTATCCTTGTGTCCTAGACAAGTTTCTCTCAGAACCACCCCTCACCATTACCTGATATAGGAGGTGGGTCATTGGTGTTGACATTGAGGAGCTTGGGCCACACTTTCTGCCTGATCTCATCAGTCAGGAGCCCTCCTTCACTGATAGCCATGCGTCTAAGGGCAGCCACATCGGTGGGGTCACTGTCCAGAGCCTGGTATATCTCTGCCACTTTCTTTTTCTTTTTGGCGTTCAAGTCTGCAAAACAAAGGAGAAAAGGCACCAGGTGCATATTCAGCATGTGTGCATTTTCTGTGCTGGGCTCAACCTCCTTATTTGGTTTGAGGTACAAGTAGGTATTTTTAAAGTTGATCTACAGATCTGTAATTAGTGCCTAAGTACAAAACACTTAGTGCAAAACACTAAGGAGATAGGCCATATAAGTAACGAGAAAGGAATTACAATGATAATAAACACTCAGGGAATTCAGGCATATCTGACACTATTAATGTTTTGGAATAGAATAAAATGCTTTCTTTCCTAGTAACAAACTTCACAGAACAGACATATGTCTTTATATAAAAATTTTTTCCTCTTGTTTATATACATGCCACCAAAATTCACTACTTTTAAAACCCTGTGAGAAAAAATTCTCCAGTTACATACTAATACAAGTGGTAACATCAGAATTACAGAGAGATTTTTTTCTTTTTCTTTCTTTTTTTTTTTTAAAGGCTTTGAGACTCCACGCCCAACGCCCAATGTGGGGCCTGAACTCATGACCTAGAGATTAAGAAGAGTTGCATGCTCTATCAAACGAGCCAGCCAGACACCCCTACATAGAGATATTTTCAAAAGCAGAATACTGAAGGTTCTATTTGGGTCTCCAGTTGGCTGGTGCTAAGGGCGGCGTGATCGTGCACACAGAGCAACTGCTTCTTGAAGACCATGTGAGTTACAGGTGTGCCGAAAGTAATGTTTTAAGCATCTTATGTCCTTATGTGATAGTTTGTGATTTATACACTAACATTTTACTGTGTTTAAACTCCTTTTTAGGAAATTGGCTGAGAGTCTGTGGTTGATGTATGTCCTATGGTAATTTTTCTATCGAAAAGAATATGTTAATATGCTTTCACAGTTTAATGCGGTATATCTAATTTTAGGAATAGCAAATGCAATAAAAGTTAAACAAGACAATGCCAAAGAGACGTTACAATACTGTGTAGTATAACTGCCCCCCAAAAGGGATGTGCAGACACCAAGAGCTCAAAGAGCCTGCTGGAGGTCAGGCTAACTTGAGAATGCCTTACTGAAGAGTGTAATTTCAAGAGGAAGGGGGGATTTCAAGAGGAAGGTGGTGGGGTAGGGAGCAAAAGCTAGACTTGGATCCAAGAAACACAAGGTCCTTTCATCTAACAGGAAACAGACTCATTTGAGAAATACTGATGTAGCTTAAAGAAGGTGCACGATCCAGTTAAGGGGAAGGTAACGCTGGCAGGAAGGTTAGGCTTTAGAAGGGTCACTAAGCAGCTTTCCTCAGTAACAGTCTATTCTGAGACAAATTGTTTCCATCACCAAGACACACATTATTAACACCATGAAAGTTGGTACTAATGGTCCTGGTTACCTACGACAGTGGTGACATACAAACCACACAGAGGCATCACTGGCCAGGAGTCACATGCACCCAGAGGTGCAGACAGGAATACAACACAGGTGACTCTTCACCCAGGTAAGCCAGTTCTCCTGGCTAGACTGTTACTTTCCCTGGTAACCGAGTAGGGTAACCCCCTGCTCCAGTTTGAGAGATTCTTGGTTTATGTCTATAGTCCTGGCATCATTACCCACAGTAAACCCCTCCTGCTAACTGCACTCTCAGAAAAGTCCCAGCTTGGATGTTAAATTAAATGGTAACTCCACCTAGAGATCATGAAAAAATCAACTCTCAGTTCCCTCTGTTAGCATAGCACCTAACAGGTCTAATGTTTGTTTATAAGATGCATCAAGTTCTTAAAGACTGACCGATTGACTGACTGACTGATTGATTTAGAGTGTGTGCATGGAAGGGGGGGAATGGGCAGAGGAAGAGGGGGAGAGACAATGTCAAGCAGACTCCCCACTGAGCGGGGAGCCCAACATGGGGCTTGATCTCACGACTTTAGCCAAGATCCTCTAAAAGTTTTTTCAGGGGCACCTAGGTGGTACAGTCAGTTAAGTGTCCAACTCTTCGTTTTAGCTCAGGTCATGATCTCAGGGTCATGAGATTGAGGCTTGCATCATCTGGCTCTGGCTCAGTGTGGAGTCTGCTTAAAGAGTCTCTCCCTCTGCCACTCCCCCTCTAAAATAAATAAGTCTTAAAAAAAAATTTTTTTTTCCATATGAGCAAAATACATATAATCTACACACTAATTAAATCTTATGTGAGAGTACATACTGATTAATTTGGTTTAAGCTTACACATCAAGAAACCTTTACAGTTCTTTTTAATTTTTTTTTTTTTCATTTTTGAGTAAATTCTACTCCCTCAAATTCCCAACCCTGAGATCAAGAGTTGCATGCTCCACAAACTGAGCCAGTCGGGCACCCAGAGAAAGCTTTACAGTCTTTCAATATAAGTTACACTGAAACCAACCAATGTTGGCCAAAATAGAAACAATGGAAGACCCAGCCAGAGGGGAGACAGAGTCCCTCAGACAGACACCTCCTGTCCCATCCCTTGAACTCTTAATGCTGACACTGGAAACTAACTTAAAATTTTATGTTTGAACTTCATACCTGTACCACATAAACACCGTGGGAGAGGAAAGCCTTACCTTACTTGGAGTAAGGTTCCTACTAAAAACAAAATAAAACAAAGTAACCTCTGTTTCTGGAAGTCCTAATTAGTTTCAACAAACAGTATCTAAATCAGCAGAGATCTATTAACTACCTGAAACATGAAGACAAGCATGTATTAAGAAAAACTGCTTGGGGCGCCTGGGTGGCTCAGTCAGTTAAGCATCCGACTCTTGATATCAGTTCAGGTCTTGATCTCAGGGTGGTGAGTTCGAGGCCCCTGTTGGGCTCTGTGGAGCCTACTTAAAAACAAAACAAAAAACTGCTTTACCCCAACAATAAAGAAAAATATTCTAGAGAGTAAACCAATCTGATCATAAGGTCTACAAAGGGCTTCCAGTATTAGTAACTTTGCCAACAATTCTCCAATATGATTAAAAGCAGAACAAAACTCTCATCTCCAAATTCCTCACAGAAAAGCAAAACCAAGGAAAAGTTAAAGAAAAAAAAAAGTTAAAGCCTCACAACCTAGGGACATTACAACAGGTCACAAAACCCATACTGCTTGGGGCACTATTATGCCATGAGGACAGATGTCATACAAAAACACTAGCAAAGGGTTACAAGGCCAAAGGCCCCAACGAAGTAATATGAGGAGTGAGTAGGAGGAAAGGAAGATAACAGAAAATGAGCCCAGAGAAACAAGGTGTGGACACCAGGTGCTTCACCAAAATGTGGGTTGCACATGTGGCTGGTTCTATTATGGGTAGCACCCATCAGAGGGCGGAAAAATGGGAAGCCTACCTTAATCTTAGGAGAAAAAGGGATTATTTTCCTCCTACCGAGTAAACATTACTAATTTTAAGTGTCCTGTTTTAGCTGTATGTAAAACACATTCAAAAACACTGCACAACCATGATTTCATAGAAATTACTGCTTAGTATGAAACTATAAAAATCTGACAGAATCGTTTTCTTCTACACAATTAAGTAACATTAAATTAGGCGGCACAGGATCGAGATAGGAAGTAGATTAGTGGTTGCCAGGACCTGCAGAGACGGGAGAATGGGGAGTGATGGGGGTTTCTTTTTGGAATTAGAAATGTTCTGGAATCAGATGGTGGCTATGATTGCACAACCCTGTAAACGTGCTAAGAACCAGTGAACTACACGTTTTAAAAGGCTGGATTTTTATGGCAATTAAAAAAGAAATAAGTGGTGCACGTACACTGCGTAATTCAAGTCGGCGAGAGATGAATGAAGTCGGGGAAACGTGCCTTACAACTAGGGAGGAGGCACCAGGAGTGTGCAGACGTGGCCGGACAGCTTCGAGTCGGGGGTGGAGGCTCGGCCTCAGTTCTCCGGGAGACCCAATTCTCCCTAGACGTGACGAAGCCGGACCAGATCCCCCGCCCGTCCTTCGCATTGGGGACACGAGTCGGCCAGCAGGATTCCTCTGGTCTCAGCATCCGCTGACTCCCAAACTCCAGAATCGCTTCCCTTTCAGACGTGACCGGGCCCATCACCCTTTTCCTCTCCCGGCATCCCGACCCCGGCCCGCGGCGCCTGGGCACAGCCCGCGCGGTCCCTCGGGCCCCCCAGCCCGCGGCACCCCCAACCCCCACTCCCGGACGCCGCCTGCAGCCCGGGCCGCTCCTCCGACAGCTGTCCCAAGCCTAACCCCGAAGGGCCGTCCCTGCCCCTCGGGCCATCCCCGAAGGTCGCTCCTCGGCGGCCCCGCAGGCTTCCGTACCTGTCTTCTCCGCGCCGCCGTCCCAGCGGCTGGAGGTGGGGCCGTCGCCCTGCGCACTCCGGAGGGCCATGTCCCGGGGGCCCGGGCTCGGGCCCGAGCCCCGGCTGGTGACAGAGCTGAAGGAAGACGCAGCTATGGCCGCGGGACCCACAGCCGGCTCTGCCGGACAGGGTAGAATCGGTCAGCCCGCGGCGCGCAGGCGCGCAGGCGTTCCCGCGTGGGCCCCGCCCCCGCGCCGGCACGTGACCGGCGGCTGCGCCAGGCGGAAGGCGGTCGCGGGGACACACGCGCAGGCGCTCTAAGAGGCGAAAGGAAGAGCGCGGGGATCGAGCCAGGGAGTTCCATACGAACTGTAGATTCTGGCAGGCACACTTGAGTAAGTGTGTTCAGGATCAGATTTTGCCATTTCTTTTGCTTTTCTTATCTGTAAAATGATACTGATGATGATAAACTTACTGAACTCACGGAATTATTGGGAAAGTTTCTAGAACACTTAGAAGCGTATAGTAACTGCCCCACAAGTATGAGCTATTATTTTTGTTTACCAAGGATTTTACCTCTATTTCACCTCCCCACGCGAGCTCCCGTCGTCATACTTGGTGACTTCAGGGTTCAGAAGAACCCAAGCATCCAGCTCCGCAGGTTGTGCACTGCTCAAGGCCAGAAAGTGGGGTTCACATAGATGGTTATGTGAGTTGTACCCTTTCGAGGGGTACAAATTGACTATTCACGGAAAATGAGCACCTATCTTATCTATCCTTCTTACTATCTTACTGTCTTATCATCTGTCTTCCCATGAAAAGATAAATGTATTTATGTTGGAAAAGCCCAGAAGCTGAGATTCATGATGGAGTGTGGGGCACAGGCACACGCTCTATTCTTGCTTGCAGTGCTGATGAGACAGTGAGTGACCTGCTCTACTCCCCATCACAACTCTAGGGATAAAGTGTGTGGTCTTTGCAAGGCTTGGGCCAACTCTCACCCTCTGTAAAACAAGGGAGCGTGGCTAGCTCTCAGGGAAAATGGAGAGGGAAAAGCTAATCTCAAATGCTCAGCAACTGGTTCAAGGCATCCCAGTGGAGATAACCAGTTCTTGTCCTAGGCTGGTACCCCATCTCTGAGCAGCATATTGTCTAATTACAGTTCACCATGAAGTTGTGATAGTTTAACCAAGAATGCTTTTTTGCCTTGTGATTCTCCATGCACTCTCTTTTTATTTTTTATTTTTTTAAAGATTTTATTTATTTGACAGACAGAGATCACAAGTAGGCAGAGAGACAGGCAGAGACAGAGGAGGAAGCAGGCTCCTCGCCGAGCGGAGAGCCTGATGCGGGACTCGATTCCAGCACCCTGGGATCATGACCTGAGCTGAAGGCAGAGGCTTTAACTCACTGAGACACCCAGGTGCCCCATGCACTCTCTTTTAAAGGAGCACTAGGTGGCAGATGAGAATTTAAAAAAAAAGCTTTCCCAGGCCAACAGAAACGAGACTATCATTCCTGTGTTGTGATGGACAATACCTATTGCCCTGCAGCCTGGGCTTGGAAGCTGTAGATGAGCTAGGGTCTGCTAGGCTGGGTTGCCAGGGGACCCAGGACACCAGGAAGTATGAGTATTTTGAAAGACCCCAAATCACAAAATAGAGATTATTGAACCCTTTTGTTTGTTCAACAACTATTCATGGTCCTTATGCAGAGCAGGCCTGTGCTGGGACCCAACATAATGAACCTCTTCAGTACAGCTCAGGGTGATGGGAGAGATGGACTTAATTTACAAGAGGTGACAAGTTCTAGAAAAGAGGGAAGAAGCGTAGAAGGTTGGAGAAGCCCAAGGAGGGACACTAACCACAGAGAAGCAGGACAGGAAAGGGTGATGGGGGAAAAAAAAAAAGACCCTGCGTAGTGATTTTGAAGTTTATATAGACGATGGGTAGCACCGTTAAGTCAGTTGTAGGGAACTAACTTCTAGGCTAAGGAAACAGCACAGGCACTATTGTGAAACTAAGAAAGCAAGCCATATCTAGAAATGAAGTGATTTAGTGTTCTTACAGCACAGAGAGTATGAAAGAGAAAGTGGGACTTTGATAGTAGTGAGGGCAGAGAACTGTGCATGGGGCATCAGGTAGGACCTCTTAAACCATACTCAAATTTGGACTGCATGTAGTCAGCAGGGTAAAGAATGTTCATAATTGGAGCACGTGAGTGGCTTAGTGGGTTAAGCCTCTGCCTTCCGTTCAGGTCGTGATCCCAGGGTCTTGGGGTGGAGACTTGATTTGCATCGGACTCTCTACTCAGCGGGAAGCCTGCTTCCCCCTCTCTCTCTGCCTGCCTCTCTTGCCTACTTGTGACCTCTCTGTGTCAAATAAATAAAATCTTTAAAAAAAAAAAAAAAGAATGTTCATAATCAACGTGGTCTTTGAATTCACCTAGATTAATCCTCATCCCCAACATAAGAATCTACTCCACTTATCTACACAAGTTTGTGGAGCGCCAGACCTGTGCCAGGTTGTGAACTGGAATGGAGATAATGAATATTCATTCAGTAGTCAACTTCTCATGGGGGAAGAGACAAGTAACCAGGCGATTGTAAAGGCAAGTGAAAAGAAGTCAGACAACCTGGAAATCTAGTAAAATATGGAAAATTCCAGAAACTGACTCATGACTGAATGTAAGGCAAAAGGGCATCAGGTCAGTGGTAGGCAGAATTCTAAAATGGTTCCCAAGATTCCTACTCCACGGTATACATGGCTGTATAATCCCTCGGAGCGGCTGAACTCGTGAATATGATGGGGATTTTGCTCTTGTGATGTTACAAGGCAAAGGTAAAGGGATTATGCAGACATAACGAATCTCTTCTATCAGTTGACTTTGAAGTAATCGAAGGAAAATCAGCCTGGGTGGACTTAAATAGGGGAAGCCCTTTAAAAGAAGGTGCAAGCCTTGCCTGCAAGAGGAATTCAAAGCAAAAGACATTCTCCTGTTCACTTGTGAGAAGTCAAGTTTCATGTTGCAAGAGGGCTACACAATAGCGTTTGTGGAGTAGCCTTCAGGTGTGGAGGGCCTCCGTCCTACACCACAAGGAACTGAATGTGGCCAACAGCAAGCTTGGAAGAGAAGTCTGACCATCAGTTGACAATGATGAGAGTCTTCGTTGACAGCTTGATTTTAGACTAGTGAGACCCAGGCCAAAGAACCCAGCTAATCCACACTTTGATGTCTGAGCTGGGGAAGGATAAATTTTTGATACTGTATTACACATCAGGCGACTGAAAAACCACACACACCCAAACAAGCTCAGGCAAAAAGCTTTATTGGCTCATGTAACTAAAAAGTTCTTGCCCTTCTGCATCCTCTCCCATCTCTCAGCTGCCCATCTCTTCCCGATGACTGTGCTCACCAACAGGTCTTGGGTCATAACCAGCCTCTGGCAGTGCCAGATCTGAAGTAGTTTCTACATCTGACTCCATGAAATATAGCTCAATTGTCTTTGTCCTGGCATTTCCTTGACATGTCCCACTGGTTCTGACCATCACAGGTCTCAGCCTGAACCAGTCATTGTGGCCACTATGTGCTTCTTGATTTGGCCTGAGTCTCATGCTCCACTGTTGAGCCCGGGGCGGAGCCCTGTACAAAACCTGGGCTGAGAGTGAGAAAGAGGTGGAGAGCCCGATTTTAGTGATTCCTCTAGGATTCCCAACACACCTCGTTAACAACTTTGCCTTCAAAGAACATCCTGCTTCATTTACAGCAATGAAGACCTTGTAATAGTGAATTTCCATTTCCTCTCTTCTGTCCTTCATGTTGTTGTCATACACTTCATTACTTTTTTTTTTTTTTTTTAAGATTTTATTTGACAGAGATCACAAGTAGGCAGAGAGGCAGGCAGAGAGAGAGAGGAGGAAGAGGCACCCTGCTGAGCAGAGAGCTGGATGCAGGGCTCCATCCCAGGACCCTGGGATCATGACCTGAGCTCAAGGCAGAGGCTTTAACCCACTGAGCCACCCGGGCGCCCCTTCATTACACTTTCTTAAATCTCTTCCTTCCTTAAATCCCTTCTCTTCCCCTTCTTGCACCCCATCCCCACCCTGCACTTGTAGAGAACCACTTAACTACATTCTGTCACTAGAGATTAGTATGCATTTTCTAGAATTTTATATGGATGGACTTAAAACAGTACGTAGTCTTCCTTCACTCAGCATAACTGTTCTAAAATTAATCCACATCAGTGCATGTACAAGTGTATTCCTTTTATTACTCGGTATTTTATTTTACAGATATACCATCATACATGTATACATATTTTTTATTTTTATATATGCTATACACAATCTAAAGGATGGCTCATGAGCCAAAAATGGCTTTAACAATTTTAAATGATTAGGGGGAAAAGGGCCAAAAAGACTAACTTGTAGCACATAAAAATTATGTGAAATTTAAATCTCAGGAGTCCATAGTTTTACTGAAACACAGCCATACTGATACACCTATTGTCTAAGACTGATTTCGTGCCACAGCTGTAGAGCGCTTACAGTAGAGATCATAGGACATGCAAAACTTATTATTTACCTGCTCCTTTAGAGGTTTGCTGACCTCTGTAGACTTATTTTAAAGCAACTAAATTTTAAATTTTACTTTCATTTATTCCATTTCCAACACTCTTAATTTCGTTGCAGATCCATGCTTCTGTCTGGTTTCACATTCCTTCTGCCTAAAGAACTTCCTTTAATATTTCTAGTTGAAATAGGTCTTCTGGCAATGTATTCCTCAGATTTTTTTTTTTTTTTAGAAAGATTTTATTTCTCCTTCATTTTCAAAGATTTTCACTCTGGGTTGACAGGTTTTCTTTCAGCGCTGGCCACTCCACTGTCTTCTGTCATTTGGTAATTTTTTGCTTCCTCTGTAGGTCGTATGTCATTTCTTCTCTGGGATGGTCTTCAAGATTCTCGTTAATATTTTGCTTTTATTGTTTTAACATTTCTGACATGCTTAGTGTGGGTATACATTTATTTTGTTTGGTGTTCTTTGAACATCTTGGATCTACAGCTTAATGTCTTATATGCCTTAATTTTGGAAAATTCCCAATCTTTATTTCTTTGCTTGTGTGATTTCATTTGGCCTCTTGTGCTCCAACAGCTCACTGCAAGAAGAGTATACCCTGGGCAGCAGCTCCAACTTCAGCATTGGTCCCAGAAGGAACCAGTGAACAAATCGGAGTCCAATCAACACGGGAACCCAGCCCCGCCTCAACCCAAAGCAGAGCTGTTTGACTGAATCCAGTCTAGACAGCTGAACTACAGTTACAATTGACCTAGAGATCTGTGTGAGGCAGAAGTGCTTCTAGTGAAAGGACCAGAGAGCCAAAGAGAGAAAGAAAAAAATTATAATGACTGCTAGAAACCTGGAGAGATTCTTGGCAGCACAACTCATGCAAAGGCAGTCCAGGAAGCAGAACTGAGCCAGGAGACATGGGTTCTGATCCCAGGTACAGGCCCTGCCTAGGCCTCTTCCCTAACCAGCTCTAGCAGCCCTTCCTCTGGGAAAGCTTCCTTGACCATTCTCTCTGCCCCAAGAGCTTGTTAGGATTCCTTTCTGCAGACTGAGTTTTTGTGACATTTATCCCGCCCCCACATTATTCGTTTATTTGAGAGAGAACGAGAAAGCAGAAGCAAGGAGAGCGGCAGAGGGAGCAGGAGGAGCAGGATCCCCACTGAGCAGGGAGTCTAACACAGGAGATCGATCCCAGGACCCTGAGATTATGACCTGAGCTGAAGGCAGATGTCTTGACTGAGCCACCCAGGAGCCCCTGTGACATCAATCTCAACCTCACTTCCCAGAGTCAACTATAGTTAGTATGTTATCTTGGAGGCAGCCTATTTCAGTTTCTACTGTGAAAGTCCCTGAGGCTATCTCCTATCTTCCGGGGGCATTCAACCCCTAGGCCCTAGCCTCTGTGGCCCGTCTGTACCCATACCCCATGTCTTGGGAGGGGGTCACTGGGACTTCAATATCCACTTAGCTTCATATTGAATTCTTCTTTCTGCCACCTGGAAACTTCCATATCTTCCTTTGAAAATGGCTACTTAAAGTAAATTATTTTAGCCAGCATCCTCATGTATTTAGAGCAGGATGAAGATGGCTGAGTTAGCTTTGTCTACCATGTTGACTGGGCAATCTGATTTTTCCAGTATCCTTTTTTTAAAAAAAAATATTTATTTATTTGATAGAGAGTGAGAGAGAGAATGACAGGGAAGAAGGTCAGAGGGAGAAGCAGACTCCTCATGGAGCTGGGAGCCCGATGAGGGAATCAATCCCGGGATTCTGGGATCATGACCTGAGCTGAAGGCGGTCGCTTAACCAATTGTGCCACCCAGGTGCCCCTCCAGTATCTTTTTTTTTTTTTTAAGATTTTATTTATTTATTTGACAGACAGAGATCACAAGTAGGCAGAGAGGCAGGCAGAGAGAGAGAAGGGGGAAGCAGGCTCCCTGCTGAGCAGAGAGCCCGATGCGGGGCTCGATCCCAGGACCCTGAGATCATGACCTGAGCCGAAGGCAGAGGCTTTAACCCACTGAGCCACCCAGGCGCCCCCAGTATCTCTTTTTTAAAAGTTTCTCATATACATAGTTTTGTTTCCCATTTTTCTATTTGACAAGAACACATTTCCGCTTGGGGTTATGTCTCATCTCTTCCAGTCCTCATTGTTTAGCATAGGGCTGGGTTCATAAACACCAAATAATGTTTGCTGAAGGGCATCTGATATAAACAAATAAACTCTGGAAAGACTGGTCAATAAGGTGAGTGTGTAAGGAATCCTGAGAGGGAGGGATGTGATTTGGTGAGCAGAAGAAGGTATGCATGAGTGTGGAGAGCTGTGGGTATGTAAGCTTCTTCATAGGAAATTTCACTGTGGAGTTCCCAGAACTGTTCACACAGAAAAAAGCAATGTCCTCCGTCTTCCTTTCTAGGTAAGTCTACAAATGTTTATATATAGCTGAGACTGACTCACAGGGTGTGATCAGGAAACCACTTACCAGCTGCTGCTGCTTTTCCTTTTTCCTCATTAGAGAAAGCAAGAAAACTCTATCAAAGCAGGTGATGCAAGAATGAAGCTGACTCAGAAATACCCAATCCCCTCAGGAACTTCTCCAAGAAAAGGATTGGCCATTTTATTAGCTCCCATCTGGAGGCATTACACTGAGACCACTAAGAATCCCTGGTGATTATGGCCAGAGGGAGGCAAATCCGCAGTGTAATTTGGTACACTGCAAGAATATAGTTTTCAGTAGATAAGTTAAAAATTCAAAGGAGACAGTGATAACTATCTTAGGGGTAATGAGTGAGATGGGGTGGGAACAGACAAGGCAATGCTCGCCTTCATGCAAATTAGAAACGACTTACATCACTGAAAATCGGTCACATTTAATGGATGGGTTTTTTTTTTCTTAAAGACAACGACATTTTACCACCATCTACTGTGAAATTGTAGGAATGAATGCAACAACCTGTGGGATCCCTATACTTGTGAGATCCTCTTTCTGTATATGAATCTGCACAACTGTACAATGGAAATGGGCATTTAGTCCAACTGTAGTGTGTGCCAGGCACTTTCCAAACACTGATCATCAAATGTGAACCACCACCCTATGAAACAGGTATTTAGACCCCGATTCTACAGGTGAAGAAAGTATTAGAACATCTGGGGCAGGGAGGAAGAGAAGAGGATCTGATCAGGAAATAAAGGGCAAAGTGGGCTTCATCTGAATTTATCACAATAAATCACTTGTGAAGATTCTGAGAGGTTAAGTAACTGACCCTAAACCACATACCCAGACAGAACTCTGCTTAGAACCAGGACATCTGCAGTTCTACTGGGTTACTTCTCTGAAGTGGTACAATTTAGCGCAGAATCATAGTAAGATACAAAATCTACAAAGTACCTGAATACGTGGACTCCAGAACCAGACTACCTCCTGACAACCTCTACACATCTGTTTCACTTGGAGAATAGTCTGAATTTCGTATTATATACAAGTGGTGGAAATCAGGGCTGTTAGCATCTAAGTCTACTAAATTGGTCAAAATCATTGCTTAGTCTTCATTCAGCAACTTTTATTTCACCAAGGGCTCATTGTGTTTTCTTGTTATGTTAATTCAGTCTGACCCATGGCTTATAATTATAGCTGCAAACTTAAGGGCAAGAGTCTTCTGATCTTGAGATGCTCTTCATGCAATAATACTTCCATTACTTACTGTGTGTGTAGCAGGGTGGGAAGGTGGAAGTTGGAGTGGAAGATGGTATTACCACTGACTGAGCATCTGCTCTAAGCCTGGTATGGTGCTAAGCATTTTCCATGTGCTACTCTATTCAATCCTCTTCAATCCTGAGGGACATTGGTGCACTTTTCAAAGAAAAAAAAAGAAGGTTTTATGAGGATGCACAGATTAGTAAGATACAGAACATCAGCAGGGAGCTCACGTGTAGGTGGGGAAAGACAGTAATACAATAAAAGTTCAGGTGTTACAAGACAGAGGGGAAAGGTGGTAGCGATGGCTGTGGGGGGAAGAGGCTCGGGGGACTTGAGATAGGGTGAATATCTGCTCGGATCAAATTTTTTAGACCTGTTTTCTGAGGAGGGAATCACGGACTGCTTTACTTCAAAGCCTTTCAGTTAACTTTTTCCTCAAGTAGGAAAAGACCCTGGGGAAGACAGCCTCTCTAGCAAGCATGTCCCATGAAGACAATCGGCCACAGTCCCTAGAGGTGAGGCACAGGGAGGAGATTACCAGCTGGGGGTAGTCAAGGACTGATGGTTGAGCAAATACTCAACCTCACCCTAATCTTGGGAGAGAATCGGCTCATGGGAATCTATAGGCAGTGGTGAAAAACTAGATTTTTCAAGAGATGTTCAAATGGTCAATTCTAATTATAAGCACACTTGATAACAGGTGAGGCAAAACGGAATTTAAAGACTGAGAGGAAATTAAAATTCCCCAACCTGCCAACCAATCTCCAATTTTCTCGACTATTTTAGGACTATGGTAATTAGCCATACTCTGAAGACAATCTTACAAAATAGATTCCTCTGTCTCTAACAGGCCCACTCCAGCAATTTAGTCTTCCTGTCTCATGTATAAAATGGAAGTAAAATTAAAGTTCATGAAAGTTAGGCATTTCAGATACAAGATATTACACAATAGTTCCTCTTACCTGAACCACATTTGAACTCCCAATATTAATAACAAGCAGATGTCCTAAAATAGTATGCAATGAACATTTAAAGGAAACTAGAAGTCTGAGATAATAGCATCTCTTGATTTCAATTTTTAAAAATTGTAGTTAAATGAAAAAGATCAAATGGCAATTCAAGTATATAATCTTGGAGAATTTACTCGTTTGGCACTGATCAGCAAGTGAACTTTTTCACTTCTTTTACCAGCCCTTTGAACAGTTTCTGTTTAAGCTGCCAAATATGTTCCTATAAGCTCTCCAGAACATCTTCAAGTCAGGACGCTGCAAGTTGCCTCCAGGGGTTAGGTATCTCCAAGGCTGACCTTCCACAGGGCTTGCTACCATTTATTCAACAACGATCTTTTCTGCTATTGAATAAAGCTGTCTCCGTGGACCTCTTTATGTAAGCACCACTCAAACTTTCTAAAATCAGTGTTAGAGCTGAAGAGCAACTGAGAAGACACCTCACCCAACCACACCCTGACTGAGCACATAGAGGACAAGTCCAGAGGAATGATCGTACTGTGAATCACTTGCAAAGTCCGGGCCCAGAACCAATCCTCCATACCAGGGGGCCTGGGGAATCAGGGTTATCAACAGCATAGCAGGTGCCCGATATTTGACATTTACTCTCAATTATTCAATCCCAAGAAAGCAGTGGCCCCATTTTATAGATGATGAAACAGATTCACAAGTTAAGTAACTTGCCAAGTAGCCAAGTAAGTGACAAGACAGGAATGAAACCAATCCTGTTTAGCAACACCACCATGCTTTCTTCACTGACTCTTGAGGTCAAAAACTTCCACTTCAGTGCTCCTCAACCAATCTGAATCCATCCCACGTCACATCTCCATCAACCCAATATTAAATTCAGAGCACATGAGAACTAAGCCATCTATCACACACGGTGTCGGTTGGAGAAGCATACTGCTCAGGCTGCAGGGACATTTCATTTGTTTAAATGTTTTTATTTAAAAAAAATTAAAGACCTTCATGGCACAACTTCTTCCCAGCACAGTTATGTTTTATGTTATACCAATTACAATACAATTACAACCAATAAATCAAGGGGGCGAAGGGGAACTTCTGACTTCAAACTTAAAAAAAAGGGGGGGGGACCACTTCAAACAAAATTAAAAAATACTTAAAAAACCTTTCAGAGTAATTGCCAACACAACTGTCTTATATTGGCATTCCATTTCCTGCCATCTCATCAACGCAGACACAGGTAGTGCTGAGAAATAAAGTGTCCCAATACAAGGTATACAGATGAGGTAATTTACAACAACACAGAAGTTGTTACTCTGTAAACCCTTGCCCCCCACCCACCCGCCCAACTGGGTCTTCTTTTTTTCATGCTTCTGCAGTGACTCCTTAAGTAGCATTTTTTAAACTTCTATTTATTTTAAAAGGCTCCCGGGTGGCATTTCAGAGTCCTCTGCATTCACCTTCCATCTCCCGCAAGGTCTGATGCGTGTTTAGGAGGTTCAGCTGTCTGCAGCTCCCCACATCAGCCTCAGCCACAACTAGATTCTCTGAGCTATAAGGGTGGGATGTGAAGTCCCGATTTACAACCCTCCTCCCCACCTCGAAAGGAAGAATTCATTAGTCGTAAGTGTCCTGTTCAAATCACAATCCAGTGCAAACGAATCACAAACTGCATCTCTGGCACATCTGGTGCTTTTAGCTTCTGCACAAATTCAACATGGTAACCCCCACAGCATTCCAGGGCATAAAAGGGTCAAGAACAATAAATAACCACTGTTAAGTGGCCACAAGAAAGAAAATCACCCTGCCACACAGAATGTTTTCCCTATGGTTGAGAAGCATTGTAAAAGGAGGCTTTAGCTTCCTCTAAAGTTTACCATTATATTCACGAAAGCCACCACCTTGATCAAGTTACTAGAGCCAAGATGGGTTATAAAGTTAGATAAGTTCATTAAATTCAACTCGTGAAATGATTACGCTTGTCTATGGCGCCCAGGCGAGAAAGGCTTATGATCTATAAAGGTAGGAGAAAAGGGAACTAAGACTTTAGGCCTTCAAATATGTTGGAAGAATTTTTCCTAGTTCCCACAAGCAGCTACTGTAATGAAAGAACAGGAGAAAATACAGAGCTGATGGTTTTGCTATTGTGCTTAAAAAACTAGGCTTCCTCAGTGAAGCACCTGATAAACTTAGGTGGTTGGATTACAGTGGAAAATCCACTTTACACGCACACAAACACACAAAAACTGGCGACTTTTCCATCCCCAATCCCTGCACTGCTGAGACACAAAATGAGTTTTATGGCAAAGGATCCTTAATCCCCAGAGACGCTTTGGCTTGTGGTGCTTTTTTAAGGCCTCTCTGCCCTGCCCGGTACCATGGGTCGAATGAGGGGTGTATAAAAATGGGGGCCTTGGGAAGCCTCCACGGTACAGGGCTGCAGGCCCCTCGGATGTGAACGTGAGACACCCACCCAGCGAGACCTTTACACAGGGAACTTAAATCTAACCTTGATAAATAAAACCAAACGTTTATTTACACCAAAGAATTCCAACACTGGATCTTTCACATATGAAGGACAAAGTATTATATATATACACACAGCAAGGGGTGGCAGGGCTGTAACAAGAGAGTTCATAGTTTTCCCACAATTACAGGTCTACCATTTCAGGTTCACTGGAGATAGTGGCTCTGCTCCTACCTCTCAGATACATTTACAAGACTGAGGGGCAGGTCTTCTCACTGGATGGCATGTGAAGGAAGGGGAATAAAGAAGAAAAGAAGGTAGAAAGCTTAAGATGAAACCTGGTGTGGCCACATCTTCCATTAGCTCTTAAAGAGTTGCTAGCATGAAACCTATACAGACAATGTTTTTCTTTTGTAAAAAGCAATAAGTTAAGCCCAGTAAGTAAGTGAATTCAAAATGGCCAAGTCAAAGAAAACTGGAAAAGATTTTTCCTTCCCCTCCCACCAGCTACAGAGCATGTGGGGAGATGAAAGAGGAGAGGACCAAGGTAAGGAGCCCAGGAGGGAAGGTATTAACAGAACCGAAACTAAAAGCAGAAGTGAGCTGGATTTAGGGTTAGGTCAGTAAGACATGATTCATATTGAACAGAAGTTTTTAGGACCTGTCTGCACTTTGGGGGAGATTTTCAGCATCTCAATGAAACAAAGACATATTTCCACTAAATTCACCAGGACAACCCCACTGAAGCACTTGGAGTAAAGTGAGGAAAAGTGACCAGCAGTACACTGCTCTTGTAGCTTGGCCTTAAGCTTGGGCTTCCTCCTTCCTTCCCACCTCCCTTGAAGAAGCTACATTTTTGTAATCTCTGGAGAAGAGCATGAGATATTAACCCCCCATAGTGTGGGATGGTGGGGGAGCAGTGGTGGACATGGAAAAATATCTCCACCCAAATGCAGCAGCCGGGATTGAGGCTGGTTCATCTTTGTTCTTTAGTGATGAGAAACTGAATTTGAAAGGAGGGAAAATTTTTGTCCGTGAAATATTCCACCTGCAAGTAATTTTTCAGGGAATCCCCTGAGTTATGAAAAGTTCGAGTTAAAAAAAAAAAAAAAAAGGAAAAAAAAAAAAGAAAATCAGCCTATTATAATTTTTTTTTTTATGACTGAACTACTATAAATCCACAAGCAACGGTTCAGACACGGTGCTTCTGAAGTATTTCACCCCTCCCCGCCAGGCGCAAGCTGCATCAAGGAGAGCGCAGACTCCCCCACCTCTGCTTAGGCATCAGGAGACAGAAGGGGCCGTTACTGCTGAGCGCCAGTGGCAGCTGGAACAGGCATCCCAAGGGGGTTGGCAGCAGCAATCACTGGTGAGCCTGCCAGAGGTCCAAGGGGTGAAGGGGTTGGCACTGAAGAAATCCCTGAAAGAAAACAGCTAACTGTGAGCCAGATACTAACCACAGAAATCTCAGTCACCAGTTTTACATAGTACCTATTTCAAAAGTGACACAACAGTTATTTTCTCTCTCTCTTTGTAATCTCTACACCCCAGGTTGGGCCCCATAGGGCTAAAACTTAAAATCCCAAAGATCAAGAATCACACACTCTTCTGAGTGAGACAGCCATGCACTCCAGTAATTCTCTGAAGGCCTCTACTCACCCGGATTTCTACAAAGTAAAACTAATTTCAAATTAAAATTAATTTCTAATCAATTTAAAAGAAAAAAAAAATTTTTTAAAGAAATCCAAACTTGGAGAGTTTAAGAAGTCTGTACAAAGCACAGTTAGTAAGTGGCAACCATGTCTGAATTAAAACTGATGCCTGTCTAGGCGTCTATCCACCCAAATTTTCTGCTCTGTAACCTTTGTTAATACAGTGGTCACTACCCATGGGTGGCTACTGAGAACTTGCAATGTCACACCAAGGAACCCTGCTTTAAATTTCATTCTATTTTAATTAATTTAAATAGTCACATATGGCTAGTCATGGCCCTAATGAACAGCACAAGGCTAGAGCCAGAGCTCACATGTTCTTGTATCATGCTGCCTAGTTAGCTGGAAGCTTTCAAAATTACCAAAAGTCATTTTCAGTGAGGAAATGCTAAAACTGTGTTTTAGAATTTACTGCCATTTGGTTTCTTCTACTCATCTGAATTACCTATTAGACTGCCCTCTTCAATCAACCAGTAAATTTTCAAATTGTTATATATGTATTTTTTAAAATAGGTAATATATTCATATGGTACAAAATATCAAAGGTTCAGAAGAGTATATAGTAAAAAATTTCTCTTGCCCTTTTGCTTGTATCCTTCCTGAAATATTTTATGTGTAAACATGAATATAACTGTGTAACACTGGGCATATAAAAGTCATATATAAGGAATGTGGTTATAGAGTTATCTATTCTTGTCCACTCCTGGTCTTGGACATGGTTCTGCATTTTGCTCTTTTCATTTCACATTATTCTGGAGCTAAAAAAGAACATGAGATACTTACTCATTCTTTTCTCTGGCTATAGAGCTTTCCACTGAATGGATGTCCTAAAACTGATTTAACCAGTTCCTTACTGGGAGCTGTTTTTAATGCTTTGATATTATAAATAAGGCTACAATTAGCAGCCCTGGATATATATCATTTTGCCCATAGGTAAGATACCTAGAGGGTAAGTCCTAGAAGGTAGCTAGTTCTTAAAAAACAAAAAACCAACTGTGACAACAATTTAGTGAGGATGTGTCAGTAAATGTCCTCACTATCACAAGAACACCCACATGGATGTTGCCCACATGTATAATTCTTAGGGGATGAGCCTATAGTTTCTTTTAGAAAACTGTGTATTCTGTACACTCACTCACTCTTGATTCATGATGACTCAACAATAGTAAAAATTAATTGTATACAAGCCTTTACAAATTTACTAGGCACACTACAGGCGGTCTGGAGAACCATTCTTAGACACATACATGCCTATGTATAAACCCCACTTTTATCTCCACCCCTAATTTCTTAATCTTGCTTGTGAGAATCATACAACCACAGTCATTCTAAAATAAAAGATAAAAAGATCTCTTTTTACTCTCCATGGTTTGTTGGGGACTTTGAAGTCCTTCTGGGAGAAATTTTTGGGACTCTGGCCTAGAAGAGACTGCTCATGCCCTCCTCAGTGTCACTAAGAACACCAGATGTCAAACAGCACGCTGAAAGCTGGTGAGGAGACTGCACAGGGAAGTGCTGCCAAGAAGATAATCACTACGGAAAGGAGAAGGGCCACAAGAAATCAGGCCACAAAGAGAGAGCAAAACTAAGAATAATTACTGACTTCTACTTTTGTCCCCACAGGGAAGTTACCAGTGAACTGACCTGACATCATATTGGCGCTGCTGACAGGCGTACTGCCCCCCGGCATGCTAGACGAGCCCATTCGAGCCTGGTCCTTCACAACAGTATCTAGAAAAGAAAAAAAGGGTTAGGCTCTTCTATTCCAGAAGAACGTTAAGGTGGCAAGAGCCTTCACCATGAATTCAGACAAGTAATACAAAATAGGACTATCTTTCTTGTCAAACTGTGGTAGAGGCCAACTCTTAAACCAAATGGGAGGAAGGTGTGATAACTATCCACAGCAGAGCTAATTTAAAACAAAATGATTTTGTTAGGTTTTAATGAGACAATACAACATAACCTGGCCAAGACAATAATATATTATCAGAGCGAATTGCTTTTATTGCAGTCCACAGCTCAGCTGGTCAAGCATGGTGCAAAACTGGCCAAAGCTACAGGTTTTATGCAGGTTGATGCTATGATCAGACTTCACGCTCCATTTCAATTGGCCTGTCAGTTTGCTTTAGGTCTGAAGATTAGGTAAGATTATAATCAGTTTACTACAAAACCATCTCACCACTCCCCAGGAAGCAACTCAACATTGAAGCTAATGTCACAGTGAGGACAGTGTGGGACTAAGTGGCATTTTCACCCAGGACAGCAGTTAGTTATGGTCACAGACCTAGGTTAAGGTGTTCATACAGTAGATGTTCAAGCCTCCTCGGTTTTCTCCAATGAATGAGTCCCAGACAAGGTCAGATGAAGGGTTGCTATGCTAATCCAACTACTCCAGACTCAAGAAGCATCACCCACACAGGAAGAAAAGCAGTTTACCCAGGAATGATCATGCGGCAGGCACAATGTTAGAAAACTACAGTCCTCTGAACAATTCTCTAAGACAGCTGCCATCACTATCTCCATGTGGAGAAACCAAGGCTCACTAACTTGACGGCCAGCTAAGGGAAGCTGGGATTTCAATTCTGCTGGGCCCAGAGCTTTCATCACAACACATATTCTCCCCTGCCTTGTAGAGTCGGCTAGGTGGGCCTGCACAATTGGTGGAGTGGACAGTTCGACTCACAGAAATAGGGGTGCTCCATGGCTTCTCTTGCCGTGAGCCGTGACTGGTGGTCGTATCGCAGCAGCTTGTCCAAGAAATCCAAGGCCTCAGGGCTGACAAGGTGCTGGTTTTCACTGTGGACAAAGCGTTCCCATCGCTTACGGGAGTGTCTGTAGAGCCAAATGGGGAATGAGAAATGGACCAATGGGCACAGAAGCCCAACATTTTACTTCTACATCTTCTTTAGTGGCTAGGAGCCCAGCCACTAGCAAAGAGAGATCAAAACTCAAGAGGGTAGGTCTTCTACCACTCTGCCACTAGGAAAACAACAAAACTGAATGGAGAGACTAGAAATAGCAGTGTTGCAAAGAGAAATCTGGATCCCCATGATTCTACAAAACATAATTCAGGTTACTATAGGACTAAGTGCTCCAGTATAGCAAAGAGGTCAGGTGCTGGGTTAATCAGATCTTTCCTACCCCCACATAAATTCCAGACATCTCTGCCACTTGACCAGCAAAAGGCTTTTTGTCAGGCAAATCACCTAGTTAAGTGGTTAATGAATTTGTCTTTTGTCTAGTTCCTATGGTCAGAGTAGACTGCAAGTAGGTCTTGAAGAATGCATTCACTTTTCCTTTACTCTTAGGGTTTTGTCATTTGCTAAATCAAGAGATTTCGAGTTTTGACTCAACTGTAATCCTTCTCCTGAAACCTACAATTCATTCACTGACAGAATCTGCCATCCATACTCTCCACACTCAGAATGCTGGTAAGTGAATCTGGAAAATGGACCATTCAGTTCAGTGCTTTTGCCACAAGCCAACCCATGCAACACCCTGCCTCACCAGACCACCGAGACACTTGCAGTGTTGGCAAAGAGAATGTTAACTATTTTGAGGATCCAAAGTACCTGTTCACATCCAAGTACTTAAGGCACAGAAGCACAATTTTGTTTTATGACTTACCTCCCTAAGATATCGTTGAAACGTGGATCTAATTCAATGTTGTATTTGTCAATATAGTCATATAAGTCTTCTGTCCCCAGAACCTTGGCTATCCTCACCAACTAGGATCAAAAAGAGACAAAAATCCACACCCCAAACACATTACATAATTCAGTCAACCAGCCATAAGTGAATTAACAGAAAAGGATCACTATGGCTTAAGTTATGAATGTGAACTCCTCACAATTTATTTAAAATTTCTGGGTGTCAAGGTGGCTCAGTTGGTTAAGCGTCTGCCTTTGGCTCAGGTCATGATCCCAGAGTCCTAGGACTGAGTTTTACATCAGGCTCCCTGCTTGGTGGGGAGTCTGCTTCTTCCTCTACCCTTCTCACCTGCTTGTGATCCTTCTCTCAAATAAATAAATAAAATCTTAAAAAAAAAAAGTTTCTGTGCATGGCAGAAAGGGATTTCCATACAGAATTTCCTAATTATTACTCAATATGATGGTGTCAGGAAAAAGCAAAATGGTCTTATACCATGGTTCCTTCCCCTTGAAACGTCTCCCCGGTCAAACTTTATTTCCCGCCTTCACAACCCAACTGAGGATGTCACTTCTTTTAGGAATATGCTCTTGTACTCAGACCACTCACTCCCACTAACTGCCTTTTATAACTGGTCTACTCTGACATTTACGACTGCAACTTATTTCCTGGTATGTTCTGTTCCCTTACTGGATAGACTATGAACTATTTGAGAGAAGGGACTATTCCCCCCCCCCCCACCCCATATTCCTCAATCTTGCATGGTCCTAATAATAGTTACTGATTTTAACTGAATTCAGGTGCTATTCATTGACCCATTTAAAATGACCATTGTGCTCAAACAAGACAACAGTACCTTCCATAAGGTCCTAGAATCATTCCAGATTCTTTTGAATGAAATGGCCCCTTGATCTTCAAGGGGAAGGGGAGCTAGTATAAAAAAACACCATCCATATTTTTACTGACAAACACCAACTTAATCCATAAAAAGAGACAAAAGGATCATAGAAATACCATATATAAATCAGTATGTTGGAGGAAACATTCCCAGCAGCATGTTGGGGGAAACAACTCTAATGAAAGCTAACCACTTAGGAGATTCCAAGGTAATGTCCCATTTCTTAAACTACTGTTCTTTTATTTGTATGTATGTTTTATAAAATATTTTACATGTATATTTCACAATAAAGCAAGCACATTAAAAAGGCTAGGAGGAAAACTCTGATTTCAAAAAGCTAAACTGGTAGCTCTCAAAACACCAATCTGAAAATCAATGTCGGCTTGGCTGAACAAGTGATAAACTGTAAAATATTTTAGGGGCCCACCCTAAGAGATTCTGAATCAAAAGGTCTTAAGTGGGGGCTGGTCATCTGTATTTTAGCAAGATCCATAGTTTCTAGTGGGTAGGCAGATCTGGCCAGCACTAAGTTAGCCCACTGGGCTCCTTAATGGGAACAACATTATCACCTGATCATAATTATCGTGTCCATGGAAAAATGGCTCCTTCCGGAAGATCATACTTGCCAGCATACAACCCAAGCTCCACATATCCAAACTATAATCATACATCTGCATTAAAGTAAAAAAGTCAGTTATCATACATAATAAAATATAATTTCAAAATAAAAATTAGTATTAAAAAAAAACATATATATTGCTCCATTTACTCAAAATCTGAAAACCAGTAAAACCTTCATGTATTTTCTGTTTTTTTCTATGACCCCACCACATTTCAAAACAATCCATATTACTATCTGGAATTACTTTTTCCACTTACCTTAGAAGGTCCCAAATTGTTACAGCCCATGGGAAACTTTTAATGTATAGCATTATTTTATTGAATAAATGTTTAAGACAGTGTTTTTTCATCACCATTATAAATAATGTTGTGAAGAATATTTTTATGCACAAGATGTTTTCTGAATTCAGGTTTATAGCCTCAGGACTCCAGAAAAGCAGTTTCTAGGACAGAGTCTGAACTTTCTATCTGATAACAACACCTGGGAGGACCAGGCATGAAAGGTACTTCCAAGGACTTGGTTTCTGTGAGGAGAAAGAGGACTTTTTCCCTCCCCGCCCCACCTTTGGCACACGGAAGGTCTTTAGAGTACAATTTAGGAAAATCACAAAAGAACATTTTTGAGTTTACCTTAACGTTGGTTAAACCTAGCACACAATTCTCAAACTAGCTCTGGAATTTCTGATTAGAGAAAGTATCTTTGGTGTGTCTTCTCTTCAGTTAGAGCAAATGCAGATCTATTCTGATTCTCCTGACATTATGATGATAAAAACAACATAAGTTATGATGGAGGAACAGAAGTGACTCATACTTTATACTCGAATGAAAGGGACAGCCATGTTGTGCATAAATAGCCTACTCAAAAGCACAAAACGACATTTTTCACAAATTAAGTGAAAAATACAAGACTGAAATTTTATCTGCCCTTCTTTTCTCACCTGATAGTCTACAAGTAGCTCAGGACCTTTGAAGTATCGGGAAGCAACTCTGACATTATATTCTTGGCCAGGATGGTAAAACTCAGCCAAACCCCAGTCTATTAGTCGTAGCTGAAAGAAAAAAAGAGAATAAATCATAAGCAATTTTATTTTTCAAGCTACCCCTCATACTGCCATCAGAGTATTCTTAAAAATACCAGCCATGTTACTCTCTCTTTTTTAAAAATTTTACTTATTTATTTGACAGAGAGAGAAAGATCACAAGTAGGCAGAGAGGCAGACAGAGAGAGGAGGGAAGCAGGCTCCCTGCTGAGCAGAAGGACTAATTTGGGGCTCGATCCCAGGGCCCTGAGATCATGATCTGAGCCAAAGGCAGAGGCTTAACCCACTGAGCCACCCAGGCACCCCGCCATGTCACTGTCTTTTAATTAAACACTTCTAGTAGACCACTTAAGTGCATTTAGGATGAAAATCAACCTTCTTGGGGTGCCTGGACTGCTAAGTGTTAAGTGTCTGCCTTCGGCTCAGGTCATGATCCCAGGGTCCTGGGATTGAGTCCCACATTGGGCTCCTTGCTCAGTGGGGAGCCTGCTTCTCCCTCTACTTATACTCATGCTCTCTCAAATAAAATCTTAAAAAAAAAAAAAAAATCAAACTTCTTGGTTTGGCATACAGGGTTCTCCATGACCTAGCTCCTGTGCTCCAATAAACAGTTCCTGAAAAACACCATCTCATTTTGTAATTCTGCACAATTTCTTGAATTGCTCCTCTGACTAGAAAGAATGTCTTCCATTGTCCAACCTAGACTAACTGAACATATCCCCATCTTTTGAGATATTAAAATTAGCCCTTCAATGAAGTCTTTTCTGATTATCTAAGTAGAATTAACCCTTGTCTTTAGCTTCCTGAACCTCAAATATATTTAACAGAATCTACAACTCTCTATTGTATATTTGTTTTCTACCTTTCTTTTTCTTTAAGATTTTATTTATTCAGGGCGCCTGGGTGGCTCAGTGGGTTAAAGCCTCTGCCTTCGGCTCAGGTCATGATCCCAGAGTCCTGGGATCGAGTCCCACATCAGGCTCTCTGCTCAGCAGGGAGCCTGCTTCCCCCTCTCTCTCTGCCTGGCTCTCTGCCTACTTGTGATCTCTGTCTGTCAAATAAATAAATAAAATCTTTAAAAAAAAAAAAAAGATTTTATTTATTCATTTGACAGAGACACAGAGAGAGAGGGAACACAAGCAGGGGGAGTGGGAGAGGGAAAAGCAGGCTTCCCACTGAGCAGGAAGCTGATGTGGGGCTTGATCCCAGGACTCTGGGATCATGACCTGAGCCAAAGGCAGAGGCTAAATGACTGAGCCACCCAGGTGACCCTTTAGCTTTCTTTTTCAATTTTGCACTATAAGCTCCTTGAGGGAAGAGACTATGTAATTCACTTCTGCAATTTTTAGAATTCAACACAATGCCCAGTACACAGAAGAAAAATATTTGCGGGGTGCCTTAGTAGCTCAGTAGGCTAGGCACCCAACTCTTGATTTTGACTCGGGTCATGGTCTCAGGTGTGGGATCTGGCCTTACATAAGGCTCTATGCTCAGAACAGAGTCTACTTGTCCCTCTCCTTCAGCTCCTCCCCCAGCTCTCTCTCTCTCATAAATCAATGAATGAATAAATAAAATCCTAAGAAAAAGAATTTGCTGAGTGAATGAAGGGAAAAACCACACAAACCATTCTTATCAGAATATATTCACAAAAATCAAAAAAGAAGTAGGCAAGCCCAAGAGGCACCCTTATTTGCCCACTTTGCCAAGCACAACAATGATTTGAAGTAGGAGTAGGAGGACCTGCATAGTGCCATCACTCTGGCACCATCTTTCCAAGTTCACTGCTAACTAGGTACAGTGTTTTCCTTGTTTCAGTAATGAAGGAAAATGTAACAAAAGCTACAAAAGCAAGCATAGCCTTTGTATGCTTTTTCTTTTTACCCCCTTAACATTAATGCTTCAGAGCCTTCTTTGACCTTCTTATCAACAAGCTGTGGCTTCACAGATAGCACCTCAGTCTTTTCCACCCATACTCTCTGGCCCACGTCTCCTACCAGCTGACTCCCGCAATCACCTAACAAACATATCAAAACTAAACATTTTTTTTTCTAAGTTTTTTTTTTTTTAAAGATTTTATTTATTTTTTGACAGACAGATCACAAGTAGGCAGAGAGAGAGGCATATTCAGGTCAAAATTTTCACCCTGGATTCTTGTTTCCCTTACACTGCACTGCAACTGTCAACTGTCTGTCAACTGACTCTAGCATATTCTAACCAAAGTTATCACATCCACTGCCATCCCCACCTCTCATCTGACTTACTGCAATAGCCCTTTTTCCTAACTGGTCTCCTTGCTTTCACTCCTGTCCTCTACCTCTATTCTCTACAGAGCAAAAAGCTTTCATTTAAAAATGTTTATAAAGTCACACAAAGTTGGAAATGCTCTGTATATCCTTCACCCAATTTCCCCTAAGGGTAACATCTTGCATAACTACAGTACAATATAAAAACATACTGGCACAATTCAGACAGATCTTATTTTCCAGTTTTACAAGCATGCAGGCATATAGTTCTTTGCAACTTATCAATGCGTAGACTCACAGAACTTCTAGAAGATACAGAGCTGTTTCATCACCACAGGTGTCCCTTGTGCTATCCCTTCCCCTCACTTCCTAACCCCTGGGTTAGGTTTCCCTGGGTTTCCCCTGGGGAAATCCCTATTCTCAAGCTCCATTTTCGTTGTTTTGAAAATGGACTCATTAGTTTAACTTTTTGGCTGCTTTTCCCTCCTCAGCATGAAATCTACCAAGTTGTTCATTATCACCAGGTTCTATCCTCTTTTTTCTCTTTAAAGATTAGAGAAAGAGAGACACAGAGAGAGACAGAGCTCGTGCATGCATGAGTGGGGGGAAGGGTAGAGGGAGGAGAAGCAGACTCCCGGATTACTGGCTTGATCCCAGGATGCCGATATCACGACCTGAGCTGAAGGCAGACACCCAACCAACTGAGCCACCCAGGTGACCCAATCTGGCATTTTTCAAAATGGCTGTGCCAATCCATGTTCCCACTAGCAATGCACGAGACTGACTTTTTCTGCATCCTTGCCAGTATCTGGTATTGCCATTTTTAAATTTTAATTGTTCCAATAGATATGTAATGAATGTTTTTAAAATGTTAAGTGAGAATATGTTAACCTTCTGCTTAAGCCCTGCAAAAAAAGCTCTGCATCTTCAGAGAAAAGGACTGACAACGATCTTTACAGTTTTACATGATCTGTTCTCTCTACCTCTTTGATCTCATTTTGATCCTCTCCTACCTGTTCATTCTTTTTTTTTTTCTTTCAACATTTTATTTATTTATTTGACAGAGAGAGATCACAAGTAGGCAGAGAGAGGGCAAAGCAGGCTCCCTGTTGAGTAGACAGCCCAATGCAGGGCTTGATTCCAGGACCCTGAGACCATGACCTAAGCTGAAGACAGAGGCTTAATCCACTGAGCCACCCAGGTGCCCCTCACCTGTTCATTCTATCTAGCTCTATCGGTTTCAACGTGCCAGGCACATTCTTGCCTCAAGGCCTTTGCACCTGCGATTTCTTCCATCTGGGACACATTTATTTCTGTGATTACATGACTTGTTCCCTCCAAGTGTTGAAATGTCAACTTCCCAATGAAACTTTCCCTTTATAACCTTATTTAAAACTGCAATACCCTCCACCATTCCCTATTCATGATTTATTTCTCTTCAACATCACTGTTTTAACTTTTTTAGTATTTTTTTTAGAAAGATTTTATTATTTGACACAGATAGACACACACACACACACAGAGCCAAGAGAGGGAACATAAGCAGCGGGGAGTGGGAGAGGGAGAAGCAGGCTTTCTGCCAAGCAGGGAGCCCGATTCAGGGCTGGATCCCAGGACCCTGGGATTATGACCTGAGCCGAAGGCAGATGCTTAACAACTGAGCCACCCAGGCACCCCCACATCACTTCAAAAAAAAAAAAAGAGTATGTGCAAAAAAGCACGCACACACGCAGAAGTTGGGGAGGGGCAGAGAGAAAGGGGAAGCAAACTCCCCACTGAGCATGGAGCCTGAAATGGGGTTTGATTCCAGGACCCTGGAATCATGACCTGAGCCAAAGGCAGATGCTTAACTGACCAAGCAAGCCACCCAGGCATCCTTCTTCCACTTCACTTTTAACCTTTCTATCCCATCATCCTCCCTCAAATGCAAGTTTCCTATAGACAAAAATTTTTTTTGTCTATTTGTCTCATGCCTGCATCTCCAGCCTCTAGAACAATACCTATTACATAGCGTGAGTCTAAAAGAATTATTAGCTGGTGAATAAATCAACTATGTCCCCAAAGTCTACAATGGATAGTCATCACTGCCTATAAAAGGTGGGCTTAAAGGTCACCTTAAAAAAACCACTATAGGGGTGCCTGGGTGGCTCAGTGGGTTAAGCCTCTGCCTTCGGCTTAGGTCATGATCCCAGGGTCCTAGGATCGAGCCCCGCATCGGGCTCTTTGCTCAGCGGGTAGCCTGCTTCCTCCCCTCTCTCTCTCTCTGCCTCTCTGCCCACTTGTGATCTCTGTCAAATAAAATAAATAAAATCTTAAAAAAAAAAAAAAAAACCACTATAAAGCTATCTGGTCAGTGCAGCTGTATTAAAAACATCTGTAGAGCAAAGGGACCTCAAGACACCTGTTAATAAGCAGCTGCATTTTCTCAATATTTTATCTATATTACAACGGTGTATACTTCTCACAATAACCTGGTGGCACACAAACCAAGTATTAGTATACCCATTTTACAAGTAAGAAAAGGTAAGCAAATGAGAAAGGAGTTTCCCCCAAGAGACTAGTTATTTAATGAATGGAACCAGAAACCAGAAACCTACCGAAAGCTAATGTTTTGTCCACTAATTGGTTTCCTTCCTTTTTTTTTTTCCTCAAAGTAATCTCTATGCCCAACATGGGGCTCGCACTCAACCCCGAGATCAACAGCTGCATGTGTTACTGAGTCACCCAGCCCCTCAAATCTGTTTCCTTCTTCTTCTTCTTCTTTTTTTTTTTTTTTTAAAGATTTTTACCTATTTATTTCACAGAGAGAGATCACAAGTAGTTAGAGAGGCAGGCAGTGGGGGCGGTGGGGAAGCAAGGCACCCCACTAAGCGGAGCCCGATGCGGGAATTGATCCTAGAACTGCGAGATCATGACCTGAGTGGAAGGCAGAGGCTGAACCCACTGAGCTACCCAGGTGCCCAAATCTGTTTCCTTCTTCATAGTATTCTTAGGAATATGAATATTGATTTCAATATTCTGTTAATGAGTTCACTTACTTACTAAACATTTATCAAGTGCTTAATAGTTACCAGTGAATGGACAGATGTTGAAGATGAGCCGATTAACTCTATCATACAAATAAGTAACACTTGGTACTCTATCACATTACCTTTCTGTGCTCATGATCAATCATGACATTATGGGGCTTCACATCTCTGTGCATAATTCCCATGCTGTGACAATAATCCAGGGCCTGTACGAGGAACAGGTAAGAAAGAAAGAGTTAGCTTGCTGAAAAGTGACTTTCTTAGTCTTCTCTAACTTTTTCCTCCATAGTTTTCCTTCTAGCCTCAGCCCTAGGAGTCAAGATTAGGACAATCACTCCCACGCTACTCTTCAGATACCTGTATAAGATCCCATAGTCAGGCAAACTCACAGCCTCTGAACTTCAAGTTCTGTTCCTACACTGTTGTTTAAACTTCCTTTTTGTTCAAAAACACCCAAAGTGTATACCAACTGCATTACTTTCAATCTCTCCCTCTTGCCCAAAAGCTGGATCATTTTCACAAACATAGTCCCCTCAGAAAAAAACTGGTCTGTACCACAAACCTCTCATTCAAAGAACAATAATCCTTTAGCAGCTAAGAGTCCACAACATAAGTTGGCAAACCACAGCCCATGGGCCAAATATGGCCTGCTGCCTGTTTTTGTGAGTAATGTTTTAGTGGAACACAGCCATACCTATTTGTTTGCATATCACCTCTGGCTGCTTCTGTGTTACAGAAGGATGCCGATATCACGACCTGAGCTGAAGGCAGACACCCAACCAACTGCAGATATAAGTAGTGTGATAAAGACCCTATGGCTCACAAAGACAAAAATTTTACTGTTTGTCCCTGTACCTGATTTATGACATCAAATCTGATTTGAAAACCATGTCCAATCTAAAATTAAGGTGAAATGAATGGCATAACCTTTGGGTTTTGCTAATCCCAACCTTTAAGTCAGCTGATGTCACTGGCCAAATTCTTGTCCTTCCTGAAGGGCAACCTGGGCTCTTATGGTTCCCAGGGCTAGACAAGTATACCCTTAACTTTTGAGGTCCTGCTTGCCACAGTACTGCATGAGCCAACGAAAAGATCAAATATCTCTGCTGGCATGGTTTCTTTACGGCACTACCAAGGCTCAAATGCAGGCTTTACAGCAACCCTCATTCGGTTAAGAAACTTTAGCCACCTCTTAGCAATTTTCTCATCTATAAAGCTGATCTTAATGCTGATTAGGAGCAAGATAATTGGTGATCCCACTTTAGAAATCAAAGTCCACTCTAAGTCAGCAATCTCTTAAGAAGAGATTTACATAATCCTTAGGACAATGACCCTGGTGAGGACTGAGTTAGTTTACTGTTTTACTTGTTGAATTTTAAGTAAAATAAAGTATACCAGAAGCAAGCATATGATAAATTATTTTTATAAGTTTTAACAGTTTAATTGTAACTTTCCTAAGGGCATGACAGAGATAACCTATTTTTTTTAAAAGGGGCCCCAGCTCACTTCTAAATGCTGTTTCCAAAGCATTCTAAATTACATTCCTACTGGATTCTATTCCATAATGCTTATTACCACACTGGTTCTGATGCTATTAACTTACTAAAATTTTATATGAGGAGGCCCCTTCTTTCAACATACTTTTCAAAGTCAAGTCACAGACTTTTTCACAGTTACTGGACTATTTAACAAAAGGAAGATCAAACTAAAGATATTTAGTATTCCAGGTTCCCTTACCTTCAGAATCTCATACATGTAAAATCGAATATCATAGTCTGTTAACGTCTGGTACAATTGCTGTTAAAGACAAATGCA
Organism: Mustela putorius furo; assembly: GCF_011764305.1. NCBI lineage: Eukaryota > Metazoa > Chordata > Mammalia > Carnivora > Mustelidae > Mustela > Mustela putorius. The sequence continues at coordinate 889,360 of NW_025421464.1, read as the reverse complement.
ACAATTGAGCTCTGATAGGAAGGCAATTTCTCTTCTTTGTAGTAATTCAAACCAAGGCTTGGCTCATTTGCTACTGGTCCAAGATCTGTTTACTGGTCTCTACTTCTCCAACAGAAAATGTGCTTTTTAAAGGAGATACTTTGGGTCTTTAACACTGTATATAAAAGTGAAGACTTACTTAAACTTGTATTGCTAAAGCTATACCCCACTGTTGGGAACATATCAATTTATATATGCAACATGTATTGATGTTATATATCTGTGATTTAGTCTGCTTTTCATTTATCTCCAGACCTTCTCATACAAGGCATTTTGGCATATACATGCCTCCTTAGCAGGGAACTAACCCATTTTTGGCTTACATAGTTATAGGCACTGTGGATTACCAATGGGTATGCAAGATGGCTTGCTGACAAATCCGTTAATTTAAAAGAACTATTCCTGTCCCAATTTAAAAGTAAACTCCAAATAACTTTCCAGGTTCCAAAAAGTTGCAGATTCTTTTTTTACATCTACATATCATAAATGGTTAGTGATATCCTCTGACAGTTTTCCTTGAAGTTATCATTCTGATTCTGAAATAGTTTTTTTCTGTTTTTCCTCCTCTTAGCAAAGGATTCAACCATTTATTGATATGTAACATTCTTAATACTAGAATGGTGCAAAGGCCAAGTCAAAAACCTTTACAGCTTGTAACCCAAGAGAGTGTCCATATTCCTGCACTGGAACTAGCAGTATTTAAAATAAGCAGGTCACTGGATGGGATGCAAATCAGAGATCTATTGTAGAGGTTTGTATCATATCAGAATTTACACCACCTTTCTCTATCCACCCCTTTTTAATATCTATACCCGAGAGCTTCAGAGGAATCCCAAGGTATAAGCAGACCTTGCTTTACATATAAAATACATTCCTTCTTGAATATGGTTGTTTTAAACTGAAATGCCTTAAAACCAGATCCTGACTGAACATGTGCTATGGTCTTTTATTACGTTTGATATCTGTAGAAACAGTCAAATGAATGGTCAATGTGGTGAGAAGTAAATGTACTGGTAATTGAAAAGAGCACAAAACAAATATAAGAGCAAAATACCAAGATGTAGAAAGTGGACACTGTTTGTATAGGAGTTTCTCTACCTTAAAATTTAGCATGGTAAGGATGAAAAGCTCTTTTAAGCAAGTCAGAAGGAAGCTCTTCTAACAGTAACATCACTAAAAGCCTTTCTATGTGGTCTAAAAACCCAACACCTTGAAATGGTTGGTTATATATTATACCTTGAAGTCTGTGTTGTTTACGTGTTCAAAAACCAAGGCAGGGGTTCGTGACTAGGGGAGAGAAAAAGAAAATACACATTAGCAAGAGCCCCGGCAGTTTTAGTGGGCACAATGTTTGCGGATACTACGTGGTGAATTTGGTAGTCCTCGCCTTAGTAGCAGGAAACCCTCTACTGCTACAAGCCCTCCCCACTCTCATCATCACCACAATTAGGTCATTTTTGGGATGGATTTCAAACAGAAGACATGGAGCTGAAGTCTCACCAGGCTCTAGGCAGCCCGACAATGCGCCCATCGCCCATCGGCATCGGACCTGAGTTTGCAAAATGGATTAACACATTTCAGTTTCCAGTGCTATCAGTCTCTTAGCCTAGAAGAATAAGAAATAGTCTGTGGGTGGAGGTCTCTTTGAAAGAAAGACCCAAGCTAGTTAAATGGTATAACTGATTAAGCACTTTTAAAGCAGGACTTAACGGTCGAGGGGGGAAAATAAAGAGGCCAGTTGTACTCTGGGTCAAACACCAGCTCAGCCCTAACGGGCCTTGCCAGCGCCTACTATACTCACCACAGGGTCTTTTACAATGTCTGCCAGTGTGATGATGTTGGGACCGCCTCGTAAATTCTCCAAAATCTTTATTTCACGCTTGATTTTCTTCTTCTTTACTGGCTAAAAGGGTAAAAATATATTAGTGAAATTACTTCAGAGTATTTCAGTAAGTAATGTAATACATAAACGGCTTCCATGTGAACGCTTTCAAGGACGGACATGTTTCAGTCTCATCTCTGAATCCCCTTATTCTAGCCCTGTGCCACATATTCTGCATCCCAAAGACCAGATCCTCTGTAGAACTAGCATTTAAGTCCAGTTGTCAGTCTTAGCATGTTAACTTTTGAAAACTACACAAGCTAGGAGTGCAAATGGAAACACTAAGATATATCTTATAAAAATCTCCTTGTCAATTAGGATGAAACATGGACTCTTTCCATTCCTTCCTCTAAATCTATAAACACCCTAGGGGCACCTGGGTGGCTCAGCTGGTTGAACCTCTTGGTTTTGGCTCAGGTCAGGATCTCAGTCGTGAGACTGTGCCCCATGCTGGGCTCTGTGCTCAAGGCAGTCTGCTCAGATTCTGTCTCTCTCCCTCTGCCTGTCCCTTGTGCACACTCTCTCCGCCTCTAAAATATGATAAATAAATAAATAAAATCTTAAAATAAGTCAGGACCAACAGCAAGGATGGCAAAACCATCGTTGTGTAGCCTAACTCTGTGGGTTAAATGCTGGCCTTGTAGTCAGACTGTATAAGGTGAATCGTACTTTCGTTACCTGCCTGCTGTGTGCCAACAGCAAATTACACAAGTTCTCTAAGCCTCTCTTATGGGTAAAAATGATCAGTAAGAATACATAACTTTTAACACTGGAAGGAAATGCAGAGATGGTATTTTCCAGGTGATCACCAATTTAATCTCCATTTCCAAATACACGTCCCATGTATAGTCACTCGACATCTTCCATGTGAAACATTTCTCACTTGTTTCTTCCTCTTATGTTGTGCATGCTAAATTACACTTGCTCCTTCTCCACTCCCACAAACACCTATCCAAATCCTCCTCCTATTTAGGACCTGAAAACAGTTCCTGGGAGCTTTTCCTAACTGCTACCATCTTCTGAACTGTGAGACCTACTATTTGTGCCTTTTATATGACTCTAGATAACCTAACCTATCACTTTATCATATCCTTATCCATATATCATCCTACAGTTACACAGTAGTTCAGGCTCCAAAGTGTACTTCTGTATGTAATTTTTTATTTGATCCTCATATCAATTCTGAGAAAGATAAAACAAGATTATCTCATTTGCACAGATGAGCAAACATCTTAGATAGGTTAGAAGTACTACCAAGGTTAATTACTTTTAGAGTCTGGATTAGAACCCACACGTTTAGATTTCTAGCCTACTTCTCTTTCTATTTGTGATAAGACAGACATAAATACTCAAACTTTCTGGTTCCCAAAAGGTGTGCCATGACACCCTAGCAAATTCATAGGGTCTCTGTGAAATTTTTAATTTGTGAGGGAAATACCGATCAACATCCAGTATCTGCCAGATACAGAGTATACCACCAGCCTGAGGTAGTTCATAACTTCAGCATTAGATTGAACTACATTCTTTCTGATGGTGTATTTTTATGAAGCTGGGTTTTCACCTGCTGCTGTGATAAAAAGCAAATGTTGTACAAAAATCAATGTTGAGGGGTGCCTGGATGGCTCAGCGGGTTAGAGCATTTGTCTTCTGCTCAGGTCACGATCCCAGGGTCCTGGCACTGAGCCCCACATCGGGCTCTCTGCTCAGCAGGGAGCCTGCTTCCCTAGACCTCCTGCCTGCCTCTCTGCTTACTTGTGATCTTTGCCTGTCAAATAAATAAATAAAATCTTTTAAATAAAATGTTGAGAAGGAAATGAAGCTATCAGTGGCCAAATTATTCCAACATTTGAGAAGCTATGCAGTGATTGACAAGTGTACATACATATCCTAAAATTAATCAATTAAGATTATATTAAGAATAAAATTATATCTTTCTTATGTATAGAACATTTTAAATAGCACCTAACCTAAATTAAACACTTTTTTTTGTTATTTGGACTTAACTACTTAAAAGTTACTGAAACAATATGGGTGGTTATAAATTGAGAAAGTCTGGGAACTTCTGCTTCTCAGTGTCCAATATATTAAAGTTCTTATGACAAGAAATTATATGCTAAATTCCCTAGCATTTGATACTGTACAGTACAGTTGTAACTAACTTACAAGTTGCATATTGGTAGCCCATTGGCCAAACCAGGCCTACCTACAGAACATTTTTAAAAACTCTTGAGCCAACATTTAACCATCAGGATAATTCATATATAAATATAAATTTCTACTTTCTTTTTGCAAAAGAGTATCAAGCAGCATTAGACTTGCACTACTACAAACCAATTTTGAGCCATGGATGGAGCACACGCAGCAGTACCCACCACTCACATCCTCCAGTCATGGGCACTTCTATCAGACTAGCTGCACTGATGGCATCTGCCTGCCATTTCCGGGGCGCCTCTGTGGCTCAGAGGGTTAAGCCTCTGCCTTCGGCTCAGGTCATGATCTCAGGGTCTTGGGATTGAGCCCCACATCAGGCTCTCTGCTCAGCAGGGAGCCTGCTTCCTCCTCCTGTCTCTCTGCCTACTTGTGATCTCTGTCTATCAAATAAATAAATAAATAAAATCTTTAAAAAATAAAATAAAATAAAGGCCTGCATTTCTGACTCTTCATCTTTAAACAGCAGAGGCAACAACTTCTTGAAAACAAAAGGATGGACTGTTCACTAAAAATCTAGGAAATCAGAATTAGGCAAAGTCCTAGGAGAGAGAAGACTGAATCTTTATTCCCTTCTCTACCACAATCTAGTTGTAGGACTCAAATCAAATCACTTCTCTTGCTTCAGTTTCCTGATCTGTCAAATAATCTCTTCTAACAACTTCACTGGATACAATAAAATAAAGGTGTTAAAGCACTCCAAAAACCCTTTCAGATGCTACTTTTAAAAAAGGTATTTAAAAGATAATTTAAAGTATTATTACCTAGAAAAAAAATCTAAATTCCAAATATCTCTGAAATTATAATCTTGCTCTTCTATACTCACCTTGAGAATTTTAACAACAACTTTTTCATTATTTGTGATGTTGATGGCTTCAAATACTTCACTGTATTTACCCCGGCCTAATTTTCGAACCAGCTGGTAGTCATCTTGATTACTGTAAACAGAAAGACTCAAAGTCACAATGATTTTAAAATTTCAAACCATTGGGCACTAATTAACTTTAAAAACTCTACTACCAGAGGAGTAAAAGAAATAAAAGGTATTTCAAATAATTTTTTTATTTTAAAAATTGGGCTATTAATTAAAAATGTGTGTTCCAAGTTCTGGAATTAGAAAAATTTAAGCCTTTCAATTATTCTTTCAAATACCAAATTGTATTTCTACTGGCATACCACACATAGCCAGCTTATATTAGGGTTTGTTGTGTGTGTCTGTGTCCAACAACAGACAGCTTTCCCTTGGAGAATAATTTTATATATTCCTGTCCTCTCATGCCTGGCCCAGCAGAAAACACATATTGTAGGAATATTTCAATTCAGCTGCACTTTGGAGGCAGCTGATTTTTAATGGGCCTTTTTACAGGTAAGTGGCTTTCAATATATAGCCTTGACCTCCCACATGCTCTCCAAGGCAAACCCTGAGAAGAGTCCATACAGTGGAGTTTGCAAATCACGCCACAGATCATGAACCATAGTCAGGGGTCCCTTCCTCACTTTTATCCATATTCCATGACCACTAGCATCAGCAGATGTAAAAAAAAAAAACAATAATAATAAAATAAGGGAAATGCCAACATTTTCTCCCTGTCTCTGATTACAACTTAGATGACTTTGCTTTAGAGAATGACAAAGACGGTCCTTTTAATAGGCCTAAATTCTATTTACTCCTGCTGAAGACACTGAAAATCCAATTAACAAATTAGCTATGCAATTTCCTCAAGCAGCTAAAAACAAAGTGAATGAACAGAGAAGGTAAAATATACTAAGGACAATGGACAATGAATTAAGGGAGATCCAGGGGAAGGAAGCTTTTAGGTTAGTTGAACTCTCCTGTGGGACGGGCACAGAAAACAAATGCAAGCAAGCAAACAGCACCATGCCAAAAACTCAGAAGGGCTGTTTATAGTGTTATTTAAGCAAAACTAAGTGCAAAGCACTCAGTCTCAACAGAGTGGTTGAAATTTCCTTAGCAAAACACAGGTATTCCTGGAGTCCAAAGCCTGTGATATGAAGGGAACTGTCAGAGTATCAATAATGATAGGTTCTTGATGGTATCTTTGAAGCACACTGTACCTCTTTGTGCAGAGGCAATAAACTTACTGGTAAAAATCATGGTTTCAGCAGGATGACAATATGCCCTTATGCCAATTCTGGGAGATTACCTTCAACCACTTATAGGTTATGTACACCACATGTGAACAGACATAAAATGTAGCACATGGGAGCTGTAGCTTTATGTGCTTTCAAATACTTTATTTTTTTTGTTTTTCTCAAGGTTTTTTTTTTTTTTTTTTAAGGATTTTATTTATTTCTTTGATAGACAGAGATTACAAGTAGGCAGAGAGGCAGGCAGAGAGAGAGAGAGGGGAAGCAGGCTCCCTGCTGAGCAGAGAGCCTGACGCAGGGCTTGATTCCAGGACCCTGGGATCATGACCCGAGCCGAAGGCAGAGGCTTTAACCCACTGAGCCACCCAGGTGCCCCTCAAATACTTTCTTTTGTAGTTGGTGTCCAAAGCCTTTTACCACAGTAAATATGACCTCATCAATTAACTACATACATGTTAGAGGATAACGGATGCAAACATCCAAAAGAGACTGCATAGAGAATGAGGGGCAAACACAGCTGTTCAGGTAGACTGCAACTATTCAAAATAGAATTTGGGCTGAATTCATGTTACACATGGCTAAACTCATGATAAGGGCAAATGCTGATACGGGTTTAATTTTGCTTCTATCAGAAAGAGGACATCTTTCTGGAGAACTGTTTCATCCTTCAGTATCATCATGGGACAACATTCTCTGACCTCAAAAATATTTTATATAAGAGTCTGGTGTTTTTAAAGTCTTTTAAGTATTAATTCTCACCTAGCTGTGAAGCCTGTAGCTGAGATAAGCTGACAGGTAACTCTATGTTACCGGCCTTTCATCCAGAGTATGTGAGTCCAAGGAAAGAATAAGAGACAGAAATAATTTTTACATGATAAGCCAATCAAAACTCTTAATTTTCAAAGCAATACCTTGTTTCTCCACTGCAGAAGTAAACACAAATCAGGTTTCAATCTTGAGGTTTATAAATGTAGTCAGGAAGCATTCCTGATACAAATTACTCAACAAATCCATAAGAATCAGCCCTTTTCAGTGTGCACAGTGAAGTAAAAAGAAACAATTACCCCCACTCCACCACGTGTGACTCATAATCCCAGTACTCTCGGGGTCTGTGCGTATTAACATCTGTGTAAACTCTGGCCCTGCTTGGCACGGGTCCCGACATGTCAGACAGGTTGGCGAACGAAGGTGGACTTGATGTTTGGAGATCTGGTGGTCACTGTGTTCAGAAGCAGCTGGGGGATAAGACCTTGTTTCAGACCTGTTTTCTTTAAACTGCGAATACAAAGTGCATAAAGGCCAAGGAATTATTTTCTTAAAAGCATATGGGGGAAAAAAATAAATCATCTCAATTTGAGGCTCAATAATGGCCTCAAATTAAAAAAAAAAAAAAAACACAAAAAAACAAAACCAATAATGTTCTCAAATATACTTCTGATTCTTCTACCTGTTAACAAATGACTAGGTCCCCAATGTGTTAACCAGTGTTTCCTATAACTTGGGACAGAAAATAGTAATCATCATCATCATCATAGTAAACCCAGGAAACATAGTTTAAACTGGTCCTAATACAACTCTGCAGTTGCTTATTACCTCCTCATCTAAAGTCTGGATGTTCTTTATAAGATAGCCTGGAAGGGAAAAAATGGCATCAAGGATAGACCCATCTACATTACTACCATTTATATAATCCACAGAAATTACTGACAAGAACAGCTTTCTGTAGCTCACTCTACAGTGTTAAAAGGCTCTAGAACAGTGGCAAAGCCAGGAGTATAAACCATCAGCCTGACTGTTCCTGGTTGATGAAACCAACCATCCCTTCCTGGCTGATGAAACCAGGAAGGGAATAAAGACTTGTTCTCATACTTTGAAGTTCAATGTCTTTTTATATTGGTCTAAATCATTTAGGGAACCTTGCATAATAACTCAGTAGGTTCTTAATTACCTCTTGAAGGCTCAAGTCATTAAGTTTAAAAACAGAAATTTTTAAAAAATTTTTTAAATTTTTTTAAAAAGATTTTTTAAAAAAAATTTTATTTATTTATTTGACAGAGAGAGAGAGAGAAAGAGATATCTGAAGTAGGCAGAGAAGCAGGCAGAGAGAGGGGGAAGCAGGCTCCCCGTTGAGCAGAGAGCCTGATGTGGGGCTCAATCCCAGGACCCTGAGATTATGAGCTGAAGGCAGAGGCTTACCCCCTGAGCCACTCAGGCATTCCCAGAAATTTCCTCTTGATTTATTCAATATAGGAGCAAGCTTAATAAAAACTGGGAGAAGACAGTTATATTGCCTCAAATAATGCAAAATTTGACATAGAAGGAAAAGTGATGGATTTTAGAAACATGCTTTCTACGAAATTAGTAAACTAAGTCTTCCTATTGGTAAACTGTGATGTCTTCCCTGACCATTCCAATCTATTTATCTTCTTTTAAAAATTCCTGTAGCATTTGCTGATTCCCTTTACTCTGCATTGATTAAAAATGTACTAAGTCTCCAGATTTCATAACCGGAGAACACATCACCTATGCAGTTTTCTGGCCCCGACTGTATAATCTCAATTTAGTTACAAGGAAACACTGGACAAAGAGAAAACAAAGAATTTTCTATAAAGGGGGGGAGGGGGGAGAGATACACTGTACTAAAAATATCAATATTATAAAACATAGAAAAGGCAGGAAGGATAGAGGAGACATGACTATACACAGTGTCCTGTCCCTAGACTATATTCTCTACTGGAGCAGGGTAAATGATGTAAGTAACAATACTATCATACCCATTGTCCCATGGCGGTCAGCCTCTCCTCTTCTGTCCTGCCTGCTGCTCCCTTCCAGTGTATTCAATAAACTTCTATCACCTTTAGGGGTACATGGGTGGCTCAGTGCCTCTGCCTTCGGCTCAGGTCATGATCTTGGGGTCCTGGGAGAGAGCCCCATGCTGGGATCCTTGCTCAGCGGGGAGTCTGCTTCTCCCTCTCCCCGTCCCTCCCCAGCTCCTGCTATCTGTTTCAAATAAATGAATAAAATCTTTTTAAAAAAATTACAACAGGTAAATCCGAGTAAAGAGTTTACAGATGTTCCTTGTACCACTCTTTTGTTGAAACATGTTATTCATAAAAACTGTGGTAAAACATAAAATTTACCAATTTAACCATATTTTCTTTAAATAAATACAAAAATAATAGGAGCTGTAGCTAACTCCCAGCCTTAGAGGGACAACTCATGGGTGAACATGACATCACAAAATGAGACTTTTTCCTGGAAATCACCTGAGTCACATGGAAAACATTCCCCAACTCTCATTTACTAGTCTGTGTATCTCTCAGTTTTATCACCCAGTGTTCCTCTGCTTTCTTAAGGCCTTGGCATTCTCTGTGAAAAGCAGAGCAAGACTAATTCACTAATGAAACTCCTGAGATTCTCAAGTACTTGTTTGACTGACCCTTGCAGCTTTGTGCCTCATCAGCTGGGACCTAATTTATGAACTGGTGACTTGATTTCCCATTGGGAGGACTACCAGCGGTTTTGCAGCACCCGAAGAGGTGGTTCACTTTACTAACATGCATACCAAATAATCTGTTTACAGTAAGAGAGTTGTTCGCATGAATCTCAAATGGTTGGCCTTCATTACATAGGGAGAAGAAATGCAAGAGTTCTTCAACTGTACTTCAGTAATCTCAGATAAAGTGGTGCGGAGAGGGATGGGGAAGAGTGTGATAGGCTAGGGATAAAGAGGGGGATGTGAAAAGATATGAAGGGAAAGTAATCAAAGATAAACATTATTATATTCAGAAATAGTACTTCACTTGCAACCTCTGTAAACGTGTATGTATACTCATATACAGCCTTAACATGAAAGAAAGGGATGGGCTAAATTTCTCAATGATTGGCTGGTTCTTTCATACACTTCTTTTGTCCATCCCTTAAATACATGAGCATCTACTATGAAAAAAATAGTATGCCAGGCCTTGGGAATAAAAGGTAGAACAAATGTGAGACAAATACGCCTTTAAAAAGATTTTATCTGGGCGCCTTGGTGGCTCAGTGGGTTAGACCACTGCCTTCAGCTCAGGTCATGACCTCAAGGTCCTGGTATTGAGGCTTTCTGCTCAGCGGGAAGCCTGCTTCCCTCTCTCTCTCTCTCTGCCTGCCTCTCTGCTTCCTTGTGATCTCTGTCAAATAAATAAATAAATACATAAAATCTTTAAAAATATTTATCTGCAGCTAAGGATATGGAAACTCACTGAAGAGGTGTTTTATTTTTTTTTTAAAGATTTTATTTATTTGACAGAGAGATCAGGAGTAGGCAGACAGAGGAGGAGGCGGGCTCCCCACCAAGCAGAAAGCCTGACTGGGGGTTCGATCCCAGGACCCTGAGATCATGACCCGAGCTGTAGGCAGAGGCTTTAACCCACTGAGCCACCCAGGTTCCCCTCACTGAAGAGTTTTTTTTTTTTTTTAAGATTTTATTTATTTGACAGACAGAGATCACAAGTAGGCAGAGAGGCAGGCAGAGAGAGAGAGAGAGGAGGAAGCAGGCAGCCCGATGCAGGGCTCGATCCCAGGACCCCAGGATCATGACCTGAGCCAAAGGCAGAGGCTTAACCCACTGAGCCACCCAGGCACCCCTTACTGAAGAGTTTTAAGCAGAAAAGTGACCCGTGTGCACATTTTGAAAAGTTCACTCTGGCTGAATGTGGCACAAGCAGAGGAATAGACTTAGGTAGAAAGAAGGCTGTTAGCAGTAGCTTATGCAAGAATGATGATGAAAGCTTGACCTATAGTGGTAGCAACGGAGGCAAGTGCAAAAATCTGAACAACAAAATTTATGGTATAAAATCAGTAACTCTGGGTGTACTAGATAATGGGTTAAGTGGGAGGTGACTTTCAGATTTCTGGCTAGAGATATTTTTTAAAAAGTTTTATTTTAGAGAGTGTGTATGCAAGAACAAATAAGCGTGAGAGCAGGGAGAGGGGGTAGAGAGAGAGAGAGAAGCAGACTGCCCCATGCAGAACTTGAGCCCACAACCCTGAGATCATGACTTCAACAAAAAATCAAGAGTTGGACACTTAACCAACTGAGCCACCCAGGCACTCCAAAAGTACCTTAAAAAAAAAAAAAAAAAAGATTTTACTCATTTATTTTGACAGAGTCAGTGAGAGAGGGTATACAAGTGCGAGAGGGAGAAGCAGGATTCCCGCTGAGCAGGGAGCCCAACACAGGGCTTGATCCTATGATCCTGGGATCATGACCTGAGCCAAAGGCAGGAGCCCAATGACTGAGCCACCCAGGTGCCCCTAGAAGTACTTTTGATACCACTTATGGGGGACAGAAAACTTCTGGAAGAGACCTCATAGGTCAGGTTTTGGACTAGGTTAAAATGGATGAGACATTAAAATGGATACGGAATAAGCAGTCTGGAGCTAAAAGAGCCTTCTCAAGCTTTAAATAGCTAACCCTCCCAGTTCTACGGTTAGACATTTCCTTCCTTTATCTACAAATAAGAAAACAGCCTAAATAAGTTCAGTTGCTTGGCCATGAATATCCAGGAGAGATTTGGGATTCAAAGCCTAGGTGGCTGGCCTATAAAGTTTTAAAAAACCTTAATTTCCTTATTAGGCACTCAGCTCTCTGAGGTCAAGATCCACGTCTGATTTATCCTTTGAATTTACAGAACCCAGTTCAAGGCTCTGCACCTTGCAGGGTGTTCTCTAAATATTATTTGCTGATGAAATCAAGGTTTGTTTTCCCCCCCGCCGCCAAATGAAATGAAAATGAAGTTTACTTCCAGAAGATAGGGTGCCCCTATTTTGGCCATGTGGTACACAGCTAGGAGAACCGGAAGACTGACTCAAGGGTTCTGGAGTAGGTATTTCCTTTGCATATACATTCTCTCTCAGTATCACAGATTCCTCTCTTAAATAACAGGGCCATGGTTAAGATTTGTCTTTTTCTCCCCACAAGAGTTAAAACTAAGATAATACTGGCGAAACCTTATTTTAGCAATTTTTACAAAAAGCTTGTTTAGAAACTAGGTAGAGTGTCTGAGTTCTAGATATCCTGGAGGTCAATTTTCCCATCTAGTGTTTATAATACAAGCATACCTTAAAAAAATCTGACTTACAGAAAAAGTATTAAATAACTTCCATTTTAAATGACCTAACTTCATCCTTACTGTTCTCACGTAATTGCATAAAAGGAGGTGTAACTTTGGCGTTTAATGATTTCATATGACTACTACCTAAAAAGCTTTCAGACTGATGCTGAAGACAATGGCTATATTTTGTTTCTTTAATACTTAAGACTAATAGAAGCCAATTAATCAACTGAAAAATTCTGCCAACAAAATTTACCCTACTAAAGTCAGACCACACCTACAACCAAAGCCAGTTATACAGTTCTGTTTGACCTCTTCTTTAATAACATGCAAGGAAAACTCCATCCAACCAGAAGGTTACAATGTGTACTGCCAAAATCATGTTTATCAACATAAATGGAATACAGAACTAATTAATTTCAATAAAAATTCCTCTTGTCCTCAACGAATCTCTCCCTCTAATCTCTTCTACACTGTATTTCTGTTTTTCAATCTAGCAACTAAAAAGAAAATTAGAGGCTTAGTAAATGGTCCAATACCAGAAAACTGCATGTCTGATTAATCATCTGTGCCAATGTATTTTTTTCTAATGTTTCAATAACACTTTATTTACAAAATCAAAATTACATGCTGGATTTGGGCCAGTGAACTATATAGATTGTGCCAATGTATTTTTATAGATAAATTCCCTAATGAACTGGAAAAGATTATTCTTGAACTTTAAATTTAAAAAGTCTGATTTCAAATAATATAATTTTATCAGTTCTTTTAATCCTGATGTTTTTTAGAGTCTCCATCTTAAAAAAAACCACAAAAACCCTCCCATCCCTAGATCAACCACAGTGAATGAACAAGATCTCATAATCATCCAGACAGGGCAAAGATTTCTACAGTAAAGAATGAGGAATGTGCTTACACTGCACTGACTGCATGATTTAAGACTGCTCATTCAGGGGAAAGCAGTTATATAAGGAAAACAACACCTTCTTAGCACTGTTGCTACAGAGAGTGAATTCTTCTTCCTAGCAATCGGGCAACATAAACTGGCAAGAGAAACAGGCTTTGTAAACAAACTCAGAGAGAACATAACTATACTCGCACCTGGTAAAAGCAAAGACAAATCATAGAAACTTGGCTTCCCCCCCATTTCCCTCTTTCTAAACAGATTTTTGCTTTTAAGTAATCTCTACACCCAATATGGGCTCGAACCCACAGCTCTGAGACCAAGATTCACACATTCCACAGACTGAGCCAGCCAGGCGCCCCACCTTTCACCCTTTCAAAATGGCACTGCCTAGAAGGCCAAATAAACACACAAAAACAGTAGTTAGTACTACCCGAATTACTTGTTTCATGTATCCATAGTTGTCCTTAATCCCTCATTCTCTCTTCCTTTCAAATTAACAGCATAATGTTCACCCAGTAAGCATTTATTAAACAATTATGTACCAGGAAATGTGTGGCAACTGCCAGGAAGAGATTCTTTCTCCAGGCCCTGGAAAATAAAGGGAAATCATCTCTGCCCTTGACAAAGGGTACAGTCCATCACATCACAAGTGACCAGTGCTTTAAAGAATTAAGTCATGGTGCTCTGCAGGCACTGCACCCACCCACTACCATTCATTCAATAAATATTAATGGAGTACCCCCATGTTTGGGGAAAGCTGCCAGGAAAAAAATAACATCTAAGCTTAGTTTTGAAGGCTGCATAGGACTATTTAGATGAAAAATAGTAAAACAAGAAAACTGCAAAGCACAAGACTTTAAACAAGTCAAGAATTTTATTTATTTATTTAGATTTTTATTTCTTTATTTGACAGACAGAGATCACAAGTAGGCAGAGAGGCAGGCAGAGAGAGAGAGAGAGGAGGTAGCAGGCTCCCTGCCGAGCAGAGAGCCCGATGCGGGACTCGATTCCAGGACCCTGAGATCATGACCTGAGCCGAAGGCAGCGGCTCAACCCACTGAGCCACCCAGGCGCCCCTTATTTATTTATTTATTTATTTATTTATTTAACAGACAGAGATCACAAGTAGGCAGAGAGGCAGGCAGAGAGAGAGAGGAGGAAGCAGGCTCCCTGCCGAGCAGAGAGCCCGATGCGGGACTCGATCCCAGGACCCTGAGATCATGACCTGAGCCAAAGGCAGAGGCTTTAACCCACTGAGCCACCCAGGCGCCCCAAGTCAAGAATTTTAAAGACAAGGAACATTATACCCTAAAACATTATACCCTTTGATAAGAGGCTGGCACAACTCATTATGCCTTATAAGAAAGAAGTACATCAGACTAGCAAGACCCTTTAATATTGGATTTGGATAACACTGGAACATTTTGTTCCAGTAATTCTGTTACTAATGTGTGCCTTAAAAAAATGATTAACTCGGGGCACCTGGGTGGCTCAGTGGGTTAAAACCTCTGCCTTCAGCTCCAGTCATGATCCCAGGGTCCTGGGATCGAGCCCCGCATCGGGCTCTCTGCTCAGTGGGGAGCTTGCTTCCTCCTCTCTCTCTCTGCCTGCCTCTCTGCCTACTTGTGATCTGTCAAATAAATAAATAAATCTTTAAAAAAAAAATTATTAACTCATAACCATTGCAATTCAGATCTCATTCTCTTCCTTTCTCTACTCATACAGATAAGTTCTACTACAGAGGTCACAAAGCAAATGCCCTGAAAGGACAAAGAGCTAGGGGGTTTAGATCCATGAGAGTGTAACTAGTGCTTCTCAGTTTTCAAAGAAACCAAGATTGTAGAAGGCAATTTTCCTGTTTTCAGTAAGGGTGGGCTAGGTTATTTGGGTCAATCTTCCCACTGAGAACAGCTAGAGAACAGATTAAACACACTTACACTCACTCACTCTCACACATACACACATACTCATTTCACTCTTAAATAAAACAGATAAACAATTATAGCCTACAGCGAAGAGAAAATGAGAACCCAGAGAAGGAAGGAAGTCCAAAGGCTCTTTGTTGATCCCTGAAAATTAGAATTTTGTCCTGATGGAAAGCACAGGGCCCTCACAAGGGAAGGAGTCTCAAAGGAGACCTTCATAATAAGCTAACTTCAGAGGGTTACAACCTCAGGGTAAGACTAAATAGGAAGAGGAAGAGCCAGGGAAGAATTACATCCTTATGGAGGGAGTATCAGATACGAAGCTTGCTTTAAGGTGGTCCCTGGACCTGTAATGTCCAGATACCTCACATGAGTAAGCTCTCTGGGGGGGTGGGGAACCTTGCTATTAGGGGCCTCAAATGATTCCTACAAATTATTTTTCAAATATAATATGCAACCTGTAATAAAAGATAACTAGTTACTGAAGGAAAAGACTACAAGAGTAAGAACCGGCAAAAAAAGAACACAAAAGTCCTACAGAGACTTCTGATCTCATCAAACGCAAACTACAAACAACCATGCTGACTATGCTTATAGAAATAAGAGACAAGCTTCAGAATATATGAAGCAACAAGATACTACAGGTTTCAAGAAGTGAAAAGAACAAAACAGAACTTTTAAAAAGAAACTGTGGAATGGTTTGGTACACTTTTGATCAGGACTACAAGAAAAAGAATGGGGGTACCTGGGTGGCTCAGTTAGTTAAGTGACTGCCTTTCGCTAAGGTCATGATCCGAGTCCTGGGATCGAGTCCTACATCAGGCTCCCAGCTCAGCAGGGAGTCTGCTTCTCCCTCTGACTCTCCCCCACTCTTGTGCTCTCTCTCAAATAAATAAATAAAATCTAACAAAAAAAAAAAAAGGAGAAAATGGCACAGGGGAAAGGCAATATTTATAAGAGGTATAATAGCTGAAAATTTCCCAGAAGCAATCAAACACAACCACATTCCAGAAGCCAATAAATTCCAAAGAGAATAAATAAAAAGAAATCCACAACATACAATAATAAAACAGCAGAAAAATCAAAGCAAAGAAGCTGAAAAGCAAGCAGAGAAGTCAGACGACATCCAAAGAAGCAACTCAGAACAGCTAGTTTTCCAAAAGCAACAATGAAGCTTGAAGACAGTTTAATATCTACAGTGTGCTAAGGAAAAAAAATTGCCAAATTATAATTCTATATTCAGCAAATATCTCTAAATAAATAAGATAAAGAACAATAAACCCTTCTGGAAGGTTTGTGTTGAAAGAAAGAAGAGCAAGCAAAATAAAAATGTATGGAAAAGTTCAATCAAACACTGACCATTAATATCAGACTTTGGTAAATAACGGTTCCAAGTTCCAAGTTATTATGATCTATGATGGTACGACGTATTTCAACAGTAGAAAGAGGGGGGAAATGAAATAATAAAAAGAACCCCCAAAAAAGGTAAGAAAAAGAGAAATAACTCCAGAACATAAGAGACAGTGAGAGAAAAGTTAAACTGAAATATGACTAATTATATTCCACATAAATGAAATAAATTATCCAGGTAAAGATAAAGACTGTCAGACTAGATTTAAAAAAAAAAAAAAAAAAAAAAAAAAAATCCAGGGGCAACCCAGGTGGCTGAGTTGTGTTTAAGCATCTGCCTTTTGGCTTAGGTCATGATCTCAGGGTCCTGAGATTGAGTCCACTGGGCTCCCTGCTTAGCGGGGAGTTTGCATCTCCCTCTTCCTCTGCCTCTACCCAAGCTCTCTGTCAAATAAATAAAATCTTTTTTTTTTTTTTAAGATTTTATTTATTTATTTGACAGAGATCACAAGGAGGCAGAGAAGCAGGCAGAGAGAGAGAAGGAAGCAGGCTCCCTCTGAGCAGAGAGCCCAATGAGGGGCTCGATCCCAGGACTCTGGGATCATGACCGGAGCCGATGGCAGAGGCTTTAATCCACTGAGCCACCCAGGCACCCCAAAAACATCTTAAAAAAAAAAAATCCAAATGAACTAGAATAATCAAAACAGTTTTGAAAAAAAAAATAACGCTGAAGGAATAACATAAATCTTAAGTTATTACAAAGCCACAGTTACTAAAACAGTGTGGTATTGGCAAAGGGCTAGAACAGATCAGTGGAACACAATGGGGAATACAGAGATAGAGCCATACAAATATGGCCTGTTGATTTTTGACAACAGTACAAAGGCAGTTCAATGGAGAAAGGGTAATATTTTCTCTAAGAGGTTTTGGAACATTTGCATATCCATATGCACAATCATGTACTTCACCCTAAACCTTACACACATTATGTAAGAAGCAATTTATAATGAATGGTAAACCTAAATATAAAACACAACATTTTCAAACCTTTAGAAGAAAATCTTGTGACCTGAGGACCTGGAATTAGGATCAGGCAATGGTCTTAAAACATAATGCCGAAGCATAATCCATAAAAATAAAAATGGATAAATCACATATATGATAAAAGACTTAAATGTATAATATAAAAAGAACTCAAAAATAAGAAAACAACCCAAATAACAAAGAGACAAGAGATCTGAACAGACACTTTGTGAAAGAAGATCTATGGATAAGCTTAAGAAAAGAAGCACAGTATTGTTAATCATTAGGGAAAGTCAAATTAAAATAAAAATGAAGGGATGCCTGGGTGGCTCAGTTGGTTAAGAATCTGCCTTCAGCTCAGGTCATGATTCCTGGGTCCTGGGATGGAGCCCCACATTGGGCTCCTTGCTCAGCAGGGAGCCTGCTTCTCCCCCTGCCTGCCGCTCCCCCCGCACGCTCTCTCACAAATAAAATACAGATACACTACAGATCTACTAAAATGGTTAATATTTAAAAATAAAATAAAATAAAAAGTCAATACCAAAAGCTGGTGAGGATGCAGAGTAACAAATTAATTCATTCCCGACATTCCCGACGGGAATGCAACATGGTATATATAGCCAGCTTAGAAAAGTTTGGCAGTTTCTCAAAGTTAAACATATATTAACCGTACAACCTAGCAATTCCCACTCTTAGGTACTTTTTCAAGTGAACTGAAAAATCAATGCTCACACAAAAACCTATACCTGAATGTTGATAGCAGCTTTATATGCAACTGCAAAATAACTGAAACAATCAAGATGTACAACACATGAATGGGTACACAAATGGTGGTACAAGCACACAGTGGAAAACAACTGATCTTTAGAACATGAAGAACAACTGATCTGAAGAACATAACAATCTTAAATATATTTCCCTAAGTGAAGAAGCCAGATCCAAAAAGCTACATACGGGGCGGTCTGGCTGGTTCAGCTGGTAAAGCATATGACTCTTGATCTTGGGGTTTTAAGTTCAAGCCCCATGCTGGATGTAGAGATTACTTAAAATCTTTAAAAACGACAAGCTACATATTGCATACTTCCATTTATAGGCCATTCTAGAAAAGGCAAACCATAAAGAGAGAACAGATGAGTGACTGCCCCATTACAATGAAATGTTCTGTATAACACTGTAGAGGTGGATTTGTTACTCAAAGCATTGTCAAAACCCACAGAACTGTACACAACAAAGTATTACTGAATGCAAATTCCTAACTCTGTCCACTGAGAGCTACTAGAAATAGTGTCAAGGAGTAGCAATGACAGTTAATTAGTGCCCACATCTTGGTTTCTCAATAATTTTCTCTAATAAAAGGAATGACAGCTCCTTGGAGAAGTGGCGGATTCTAGAATGGAGGAGATGATCTTGTAGTCAAAAACACATGGGAGCCAAATGGAAGTAACATCAACTGCCAAAGCTTGAACAATCTGAGTAACAATGATGGAATTAGATTGTGACCCTAAAGAGTAAAATAAATATCCACAAGTCCACACTAAGTAATTAAATTTTCAAAAATCTTCCCTACATAAGAATTCCAACTTACATATACATCCAGAAAGAAAGAGAAAATTTCCATTAGACCAGCAACAGTAATTGCTGTAGCCAAGATCCACTGACAGATGCTAAACTTAGTAGAACTTTTAGGAGAAACAGAATTATCTGCATAGCCTCTAAGAATCTCTTCCAATCCTCATTAATTACTCTGGTGGTTTTAACATAGTCCATAAATCATTTGGTATGTCTCCTTCGAGGAGGTGGAACTTAATGTTCCTCCCCTTGAAATTGGCTTGGACTTAGGAAAGCCCTTCTAATAAATAAGTATGTAAAGGGAGAAATAATAATTCTAGAGTGGAGAAACATAGCAGATACAACCTAAACATCACTAAAGATAAATTATATTAACATTACATAACCTTAATGCAATCATCATGATGAGAAAGACATGTCACCTGTGGTATTCTCCAAAATTCATAACCATAATCTAATTATGAGAAAACATCGGTCAAACCTAAATTGAAAGGCATTCTACAATCTCACCAGTCTTCTCCAGAAGTGTCAGTCTTGCAAATCAAGGAAAGACTGAAAAATTATCAGACTGAAGGAAACTAAGGTGACATGATGACTAATACAATGTGGTATCCTGGACCAGAAAAAGCACATAACTGGTAAAATCCAAATAAAGTCCATTTCAGTTAACAGTATTGTATTATTGTTTATTTCTTAGGTTTAATCAAGTGTCATGGTTATGTGAAATGTTAACCCTAGGTGAAACTGGGTGATGAGCATTTGAGGACTCTATCTTCACAACTCTTCTGTAAATCTAAAATTATTTAAAAATTAAAAGTAAAATATTGAGGGATACCTGGGTGGCTCAGTTGGTTAAGCAGCTGCCTTCGGCTCAGGTCATGATCCCAGCATCCTGGGACCAAGTCCCTTGCTCGGCAGGGAGCCTGCTTCTCCCTCTGCCTCTGTCTGCCAGTGCACACGCTCTCTCTCTCTCTCTGACAAATAAATAAATAAAATCTTAAAAAAAAAAAGTAAAATATTGACAATACTCGGTGCTAGAGAGGATGTGGAAAAACTAACACACATACTGATGGGAACGCAACATGGTATAGTTAGTTCTAGAAAACAATTTGGCAGTTACATTTTTCACACGACCCAGCAATCCCCGTCACAACTGTGGTCCATCCATACAATGGAACACTACACACTACTGCTAAGCAATAAAAAGGAACGAACCATTGATTCAATTTCAATGAATCTCAAAGGCAACATGCTGTTTAAAAAAAGTGAGTTTCAGGGCGCCTGGGTGGCTCAGTGGGTTAAGCCGCTGCCTTCGGCTCAGATCATGATCCCAGGGACCTGGGATCAAGCCCCGAATCAGGCTCTCTGCTGAGCAGGGAGCCTGCTTCCTCCTCTCTCTCTGCCTGCCTCTCTGCCTGTTTGTGATCTCTCTCTGTCAAATAAATAAATAAAATCTTTAAAAAAAAGTGAGTTTCAAAATACTATATATTGTCTGATTTCATTTATATAACATTTCTGGAAAGATAAAACCACAGTAACTGAAAACAGAATAGTGACTACCAGAGAATAGGGGTAGGAGGATGGGTGTGACTACTGAGGGTACACGATGGAGGTGATATAATTAATTGCTCTGTCTTCGTTGTTATGGCGGTTACCCAAATCTCTCCATGTGTTAAAATCCACTGAACTGTACACACAAAAAGGAACCAATTTTATTTATATTAATTCTAAAAATAAAAATTTTAAAGGAGAATTTATCATATGCTATATTCTAAAACATAGAATAACTAAACACAGGATAACACAACCAACTTCATGCCAGTAAATCTGATATTCCTAGAGGAAAGACTTACCAAAACAAACACAAGAAGAAATGAAAGCCTGAGTAGTCCCATAACCAGTTCAATCAGTACTGTACTGGGTATCAGTTTACAACCTCTGCTCTATTCTAATGTCTTTCTACTGTACAGCTTAACATTTCTAACACTTTAAAGAAGTTTTAAACCTTTAAAACATTAAGCAAATGAGTACTGAACATGCTTTTTTCCTTCTCTGTGACTTTAATTTTATGACCTCCAATAATGTTTGCTAGGGGAAACTCCACTCACCCTTCAAGAATCAGCCTAGTCTGGGGCGCCTGGGTGGCTCAGTGGGTTAAGCCGCTGCCTTCGGCTCAGGTCATGATCTTAGGGTCCTGGGATTGAGTCCCACATCGGGCTCTCTGCTCAGCAGGGAGCCTGCTTCCTCCTCTCTCTCTCTCTCTGCCTGCCTCTCTGCCTACTTGTGATCTCTCTCTGTCAAATAAATAAATAAAATCTTAAAAAAAAAAAAAAAAAGAATCAGCCAGGTCTTACATCCATGATAAAGCCTTTCTATACCTCTCCAAAATGAGCCAAGTGCTCCTCTATGGGACCAAAGCACCCCCATATACTCATTACATTATCAATTGTCTTGTTTATGCAATTCTCTTTTCTAATTATAAACTCAAGGACCTAAAACAGAATTTATTTCTCTTGGTATATAACCTGTATTTATCACAGTGCCTAGCATGGGAATGTGTTCCATAAATGTTTCGCAAACTATTAAGGTAACAATATACAGTATTTTGGCAAAAATCAACCCTGCTTGCACATGGACCTGCTCATGTTCAAAACTAAGAAAAGCAGTTTGGCTCTATGATGGGTATTTTTGATCTGCATCTAATTTTAAAGATGTTCTTTGGTCTTACATGTAAAGCACATCCATCACGAACACCAGAGTTTTAAAACAGTCATACTATTATATTTCCCAATGAGATAAGAAACCAGTCAATATGTGTGAGAGATGTTTCTTTGGAATCAAAAGCTTTTTTTTTTTTTTAAATTTGAGAAAGAGAGAGAGAGAGGATGAGTGGAGTATAGAGGGTAAGGGAGAAGCAGACTCCCCACCGAGCAGGGAGCCAACATAAGGCTCCATCCCATGACCCAGAGATCATGATTTGAACTTATGGCAGACACTTAACCAACTGAGCCACTCAGGTGCCCCTGGAGCCACAAATATTTATGAGGCTATGTGATTTACCCATGTGATCAGCACAGTGTCTGACACTCCGTGATAGAGCCATTTATTACTGAAAGACATGAACCTTGGATTTACAAGGCACCAGGTGGTTATAGAAAGAATGGGAACACTGTAACCACTGAGAAGAAATACGACCCTGACTCTGTTATTGGATTATAGTGAGGAAACTGCAGAATATAAGGATTAATACCTTCCCCTACTTTTTCCTTTACTGTCATGGAGGTTACATAGGAGACAACCACATACTTCCTGTAGGTGACCAATAAGCAGTAAACAACAGGGTGGGTTGTTCTAAACTTGCTAACAATAAAAAACAGGATGGAACTTAGGGCAGCAAACACTGGCTGGCTTCTAACTCTAATGATATATGAAAGCCTATGGAGGGTCAGTTATCACTTCTTAGGATTTATATTTACTACTTTTAAACCTAACTAGTTGTAGGTAATATTTTCCCCATTTTACAGAAGGCAAATTGGAGTAACCGCTGTAAGGTCACAGAGAGGCAGTGATTTATTGTCTAGATCCACAGCTTACTCATTCTGTTCTACAGCAAACAATATCCCATTTGGCTCACACAGACTTTTTCTTTTCTTTGGATAAGAGAGCTGGTTAAGAGACTGCCTTTGGCTCAGGTCATGATCATGGAGTCCCATAATGGGCTCCCTACTCAGCAGGAGTCTGCTTCTCCCTCTGACCCTCCTTTCTCCTGCTCTCTCTCTCTCATATAAATAAATAAAATCTTAAATTAAAAAAAAAGAAAAAGAAAAACTCAAAATAAAATCCACACTACATAAAACTTACTCTTTTAAAGTGCACAATTCAATAGTTTTTAATATATTCACAATGTGCAACCATCATCACCATCTGATTCCAGAACATTCTATAGAACATCAAAAAGAAACATTCCAGAACATCAAAAAGAAACCCAACACTCCACAGCAGTCATTCCTAATGCTCCACCACCCCTGCCAATTTGTTTCCTATCTCTATGGATTTGCCTATCCTGGACATTCCATACAAACTGAATCAATCACGCAATGTGACCTTGTGTGGCTTCTTTCATTTCATTTAGTATGTTTTCAAAGTTCATCCATGTTGCAGTTTCTGTCACAGTAGTTCATTCCTTTATACAGCTGAATCTACTGTAAAGCTATACTACATTTTGTTCATCCATCAGTTGATAAGACATCTGCGCTGCTTCCTCTCTTTGGCCACTATGAACAATGCTCCTATGAAGAACATTCATGTACAAGTTTTTCATGTTTTTTCAAAAAGTGAATCAGCTATGGGGGCCCCTGAGTTGCACAGTCAGTTCAGTGTCCAACTCTTGGTTTTGGCTCAGGTCACAATCTCAGCGTTGTGAGATCAAGCCTGCGTTGGGCTCCCTGCTCAGCATGGAGTCTGTTTCCCCTGTTTCTCTGCCTCTCCCCCAACTCATTTATGCAAACACGCTCTTGCTCTTAAAAAAACAAAACAAAACCCTTAAAAAAAGTCAATCAGCTATTACATATTATTACATATTACAATATTACATATTATGTAATATTACATATTATAGTACAAAAGTTGAATTATGTACTAAAAATTTTCATTATAAATATTTAAGTGTGACTTAGCTGCCACCCCCCAAAACAACAAAAAGTTAACCTTCAATTTCTCAAAAGAAGAAGAAAAAGTAGGTAGGTCTGTTAGATTACAATAATTCTGTACTCCTGCACTGATAAAAATCCCTTGGATCAGCTAACTTGTGTTATCCAACAATAACCTCTAAAACCCAACCAATGGAGATGCCACAGGTAAACCTGGACAATTCATTTATCTTATTGGTCTGACTCCTGTAGTCCTGTAGGTATTTGGGTTAGCAATCCCTGCTCTACACTAAATACATATGTAAGATTAGAAAATTAATACTATGGGGGCGCCTGGGTGGCTCAGTGGGTTAAGCCTCTGCCTTCGGCCCGGGTCATGATCCCAGGGTCCTGGGATCGAGCCCCGCATGGGGCTCTCTGCTCAGCGGGAAGCCTGCTTCCCCCTCTCTCTCTGCCTGCCTCCCTGCCTACTTGTGAGCTCTATCTGTCAAATAAATAAATAAAATCTTAAAAAAAAAAAAGAAAGAAAGAAAGAAAGAAACGAAACGCAGAATCAAACATGGATTTACAAAAAATCTAATGGTCAAGACCCTTCCTCTGTACTCCAATAGCACTCTTTGTTTACTCCTTCAATCTAGCACAGTCACTGTACTGTCACACATCCGTCTTTCTAGCTAAACAAAATTCCAAGGGCAGAAAATAGTGCCTCTGTACCCTCAGGAGTCTATCACAGAAAGATGCATATGGTCCAGAAATGTCTGTTGAAAGAGCATAATACCGTGACAAATGATAAAAAAAGTCAGGCAAATGTTACAGAACTAAAAATAATAAAAGGGGAAATTATTATTTGGGCTACATAAATTATAGCACTGAAAACAGAGTCCATCGGGGGCGCCTGGGTGGCTCAGTGGGCTAAAGCCTCTGCCTTCGGCTCAGGTCATGATCTCAGGGTCCTGGGATCGAGCCAGCATCGGGCTCCCTGCTCAGCAGGGAGCTTGCTTCCCCTCGCCCCCCGCCTGCCTTTCTACCTACTTGTGATCTCTGTCAAATAAATAAATAAACTCTTAAAAAGAAAGAAAGAAAATGGAGTCCATCAATAGAGATCAGAGGCCCACAAAACTCTCTACAAGTATATACCCTGTGCAGGTATATTTTTTGAAGGAAAGGTCTGCACCTTCTGTTACAGACTCAGAGGAATCTGTAAACCCCGGCCGAATTAAAAATCCCATTATTAACACTATAAAATTTCCATTTTAAAAGGTTAATTTGATAATTTACATAAATATTAAACATTTAAATTTCTCAAACTAAGTATATCCCATCCTTTCCTGAAGGGATAAGAGGAAGACAATGTATCCTAGGCTTCAATTTATGTTCTAGCATGAGGAGGAAGCTTGACAAATGATTAACAAAATGTCAGCTTCAGAAAAGATACAGTGGCAGAGTCACTGAGGTGAAGACAACAGTTTTAAGCAAGGGTACTCGAGTTTTTGCTTCACTGTATTAAAAAAGTAAGAACATGAATTTCTTCACAAGTGTCTAAACTTATATAATTTATAGTCTTTTTTTTTTGAAAGATTTTATTTATTGAAAGAGTGAGGGTGTGTAAGTGGGGAGATGGGGATAGGGAGGGAGAGAGAATCTTAAGCAGACTCCACGCCTGCTGAGCACAGACCTACTATGGGGCTCCTCCTTACCACCCTGAGATCATGACCTGAGCTGAAATCAAGAGCTGGACACTTTATGGACCGAGCCACCCACATGCCCCTATAGTTCTTTTTAAAGTATCTCTTTTTTTGAGGTGGGGGGAAGGATTTTCTTTTCTTTTTAAAAAAGATTTTATTCATTTATTTGACAGAGAAGAGAGACAGCGAGGGAGGGAGCATAAATAAGCCAGAGAAGTGGGAGAGGAAGAAGCAAGCTTTCTGCCAAACAGAGATCTGGATGTAGGGCTCGATCTCAGGGCCCCAGGATTATGATCCAAGCTGAAGGCAAATGCTTAATGACTGAGCCACCCAGGTGCCCCCAAAAGATTTTATTTTCAAGCAATCTCCATATCCAACATGGGACTAAATTTACATAATCCTGAGATAAGTTACAGGCTCTACCAAGTAAACCAGTCAGGTGCCCCAAGGTATAGATCTCCTGAATTGTATGTGGGAAGAGAATTACTTGAGGGTCTGAGAGATACTTTAAAATGGTCTTTTCTAAATTTCAAGTCAAGATTATTTTAAGATTTGTGGTCTTTTGTATCTTAAAACTGTTAAAAAAAAAAAAAGAAAAAGTTACCAAATGTTCTCTATCAGTGCTTACTGCCTTTTTAAAGTCAAAACACCAAGGGAAAGTAGTAATTGTATGGCATACTGGGATGAGTGATTTTGAGACTTTTGGAACCAAGGTCATTGGCTTAGACACCCTGCAGCCTGCATGAATGGCCAGAGGGTTGAGGGGACCAGTACCTCAGCACATCTGTAACTCCTGCTGATGTAGTACATTGGCTGAAAAAATCCTGGTTTAAATGACATATAGAGATCGGAAGCTGAAATTGCCAAAATCCATGCAGTAGGCTGAAAAACCTATTTCATAAGTCCCCTTGTTTCAAGGGGAATGCATATAATCATCTTTTGAGCTTTTAGTCCAGATATACCATTAACAAGCAAAACATTTCTTCTGAGAGACCATCTATTTGGATGGAAGTCATTGGCACAAAAACAAACAAAAAACAAAAACAACAAATACAAACTAAACGAAGCAACCCTGACTTGGAAGACTAAACCAGAAGAAAACAGGTTAATGGTAAACTTGAATGTAACATTAAATGAAATTGCCTTTTTCCCTCCACTTTATGATTATTCTACTTTCTTGTCTCAAGGTCATGAACAATAATCTCCCTCACCTATCAAACTAAGCCATGTAAATAGTGGTATTTTTTTTTAATTGGGGAAGAATATACAGGTCAAAAGGTTAACAATTAGCTCCTTGACTCCTTAACAGACTCTAACCTAGTGCACACTGAATAAACAGAAAAACTACCTGTTCAAAGCCAACAATGTAAGTTTTTTCTGTCCCTGTTAAAGGTCCAAATTTGGAATATAAATATTCACAATAAACCTGATTACCTCACAAAGTTATCACTTACACAAACCTGAAGGATATTTAAGACATTACAACCCTACACATTACTGGGCCTTCTGTCTTTATTTCCATCTACAAAATTTACAACATTCCTTTTAAAAGGCAATACACTCAAGCTTTTCCATAAAACAAACAAGGGAGGATGGAATAACAAAAAACATTACCATTTGGGCTCTCTGTATTTTATTTCTCTACCTTTAAGCCAGAAAAGGAATCAAAGTGTCAATGTTACATAAATAACAGCAACAGTTGGAGGTCTTCCAATGAAGGGAAGCACTGTAAGGAAAGCCAAGCAGTTTGACTTGAATTAACACAGCTCCACCTCAAACACCTGACAGAGTACTGTCTCCAACAATGCAGAATATAATAAATCATGGGCAAAGAAGTCTTCATCTGTATATCATTTTATCAGGTACCACAGTCTAAATAAAGTCATAATCTGAAACTTTATTCCACTGGCAGGACCCTTTGGAACCCAAAGACAGAAAACTTCAACTGAGATCCAGAGTAATCTAAAATATGTAGTAACTACTGCTTTCCATTTGAATGCCTCTTATAAACCAGGCATGGGAGGAAATGTAAACTCCCATTTTAGAAATAAACAGGTGTAGGGGCACCTGGGCGGCTCAGCCCATTCATGCTGGACTCTTGATTTCAGCTCAGGTCATGTCTCAGGTCCTAAGACCAAGCCCTGCACCCAGGTGCTTGACATTCTCTCTCCAATTCTCCCTCTGCCCCTCCCCCATCCACATTCTCTCTTTCTCTAAAACAAATCTTTATAAAAAGAAGAAATAATAATAATTTTAAAAAGCAGGTTCAGAGGTGCCTGGGTGACTCAGCTGGTTAAGTGCCCAACTCCTAACTTCAACTCAGGTCATGATCTCAGGGTTGTGAAACTGAGCCCCACAATGGGCATGGAACCTGCATTAACATTCTCCCTCTCCCCTTCCCACCACCCCACACCTTTCACTGTGCAAAAGAAAAGAAGAAGGAAGGAAGGAGGGAGAGGAAAGGAAAGGAAGAAGGGGTGGAGGGAGGAAGGAAAGGGAGAAAGAGGTTCAGCGGTTAAATGACCTGCCAAAGACCAAAGGACTACTAAATGATGGAGGCCAAATTTGAAACCTAGTATGTTTAGGATTCAAAACCTAAATAGGTTATTTTCACTAATTCAACACTATTTCCCTAATTCTGCACATTAATTCAATTAACAGCCTACCATAAATACTACAATGAAATGGGTTGCTTTAAATGTGGAGGCAAGGGGCGCCTGGGTGGCTCAGTGGGTTAAAGCCTCTGCCTTCGGCTCAGGTCATGATCTCAGGGTCTCGGGGCAGAGCCCCTCAAGGGCTCCCTGCTCAGTGGGGAGTCAGCTTCTCCCTCTCCGCCCTCACCACCCCCCACAATGGCTTGTGCTCTCTCAAGTAAGACTAAAAAAAGAAAAGAAAAAAAAAAAGATGGGAGACCAACTCCAAAGCAGATGGTTATTTGTATTCAATCTATATAGTCAAAAATACACAGAATGCTTTATCACTTTAAAGTACTGATAAAGATAGGTTCATGCTCTGCCTACAGTGTGTGATTTAAGAATACAGAACAAACAGGGCACCTGGGTGGCTCAGTTGGTTAAGCAACTGCCTTTGGCTCAGGCCATGATCCTGGAGACCAAGGACGGAGACCAAGGACAGAGACCTGCGCCTCGGGCTACCTGATCAGCAGGGAGTCTACTTCTCCCTCTGACCCTCCTCCACCTCATGCCTTCTCCCTCTATCAAATAAATAAATATCTTAAAAAACAAAAACAAAAACAGAACAAACAAAAAAATTAGTGGGTTACCTGAGAGACTAGGACATAAAGATGTCAATACAGGAAAAACTACTCTAAACATATTCCTAACACATAATGCCCAAACCCAAGTAAACTATGATCAAAAGAACCACTGGGAATTAAGACCTCTGATCCAGGTCCACAAGGCTCTAAGTGAGCAAACCTTGAACTTTCCCTGAGTCTGAGATGGGAACATTCACTTTGCTATCTAGATGAGAACCCTAGATTCACCAAAACTAGATAACCACTCTGGCAATGCACACTGTACTTGAGCAACTGAGGCAATCTACACTGGGTGTCACTTATATACTGACCCAGCCCTAACCAACACCAATTCAGGAGCTCACACTCACCCAGCAAGACACACCAGAAACAGGAAGTACAGGTCAAAAGTCCTCATTAAAAAATAAGAATTCCTAGCAGCAAAAAATAAAAATAGAGTAAAGAGTAGCAGCACTGCAATAAACAAACACATTGTCTCCACTGACAGCAAAGAGAAAGAATTCATATTAGTCAGGCACCCAGCATTTTATAAAATAACTCTTTTCACCCTCATAGTAACCCTGAGAAAACACTAACTGGTGCTTTAGTTATTAATCCTCACAAGAACACTCTGATGCAAGTACTATTTATATTCCCATTTTACAGATGAAGAAACTGAAGGTTAATAAACTGTCCATGGCTGTTGCTATCCCAATTGGAGAGATGGCAAAATCCAGGTTTAAGAGAGGTGAAGTAACCTCCACATTTGGTCACCTCACCCCAAAGCTGGAGTTCTTTCCAACTATCCTCTGTGCCCCCTCCATTAAAAATGAGAAATTCTCTGGGGCACCTGGGTGGCTCAGGTTAAGCCTCTGCCTTTAGCCCAGGTCATGATCTCAGGGTCCTGGGATCGAGCCCCACAACTGGCTCTCTGCTCAGCAGGGAGCCTGCTTCCCCCCCCCCCCCCGCCTGCTGCTCTGCCTACTTGTGATCTCTCCCAGTCAAATTAAAAAAAAAAAAAAAAGAGAGAGAGAGAGAGAGAATGAAATTCTCAATCCCTCCGCTACCGATTTCTGTAGCTGTTTCAGAAACCATACCCTCCCCCCAACAAAGATAAAAAGCCAATAGGAATTTTCATAAGAAAACATCTCAAAAAGCTACTACACTGTGAAAGCTACTAAGCTGTGGAATGATACATGCACTATTACAGAATGTCATTCAGTTGTAAGGTTGGGGACAGGGACTATCTAGAGATCCTTAGCACAGCACCTACGAGATATGTAACAGGCATTCCGCGGTCTGTTGAAGTAATAACATCTTCTGACCAGTTAGAAATTCAATTTTTTAACAAAAATAACTTATCCATTCATTTTTAACAGGGTTGCTTTCTTAAAATTTATAGCACATTAATGAGATACCTAAATTGAGAAATGGCCATTAGTGTATTAGTCATAACTTCAGAAAAATTCCAAGTGTTCACTTTTCCAAGCAGATTAAAATGTTTCAGCTAATAAAAACCTGTCAGAGAAATCCAGGAGGCCAGAAAGTATAAAAAGAAAAGAAAAAAGTGGCCAAAATAAAGGCATTTAAGATGTGACACATATAAATTAGATCATTCTAAGTGTAACCTGGTATTTAACCCTAAAACCCTCACATCAGATAACCCAGTATTTTCTATAGATGAAAACATCACCACTAATGTAAAAAAAGCTTGTCCACCATAGCAACTGTTGCTAAGTAGGCGTCTCATATCTAAGGCTAAAAGACACAGGATTTGTAGAAACCAGTGAAATACCACTCCCAGCGTGATTGTGAATTCTTCCACTGTAAACTTTTAAAGACTCAACCCGTGATTTCTATGTTGGGGGGAAAACATGTATTGGTCAGCAACCAGGTCTGCTGAAACCTACCCCTGAGAATACCAAAAAAAAATTTTTTTTAAACCACCAATTATCTATAGCCCAATGTAAATATATCCTTTGTTACAATGACAACAGTTCCTTTTCCTTAATCCTGGAGTAATTTCTTTGTCTGAAAGGCTAGCTGGCCCAGATTTCTAAGCAACAACTAAATGATATACCACTTTTGAAATTACTAATTTTAGGAGTTCAAAGATATTTAGGTGTACAAACGCACTAATTTTCTTGGGAAACAAACTTGGCCTAGATCATCCAATGAATTGTGATATAAAAGATCAAATCCATTTCTCATTTTTTAAAAAAGATTTTATTTTTAAGTAATCTATACCCAACCTGGGGCTGAAACTCACAACCCTGTAATTAAGAGCTGCAAGCTCCCCTGACTGAGCCAGCCAGATGCCCCAATCAGTTTCTCATTTTAAATCAAACATCACAAACATTATTATTACCTTAAAGTGCTAAGACCTTACCTTACACCTAACCCAATGCCAAGTCCCATCATGTGTCAGTTTCTGAACTAATACAAATTGACTGTATTATGCAGAGGTTGTCATAGAGTTGCCAAAACAATTACCATAAATGTTGTAACAGTTAACATCTATCTCTGGAGCACTTCATATGGTTGCTAAATATGTTACATTCACTGTGGCAATTCTCACAATGACTCCATGAGGAAAGTGAGGCACAGAGAGAGAATCTGTCCAAGGTAAAACCTAGAAAAAGGGCAAGGCAGGGGTACACAGGGAATATGGTTCAAAAGCCATGTATCTCCATTGCCTGGACCAGGATTCTAGGCCAGCTCTAGGGCTGATACTTGCTTGAGCCACTTAACCTTCATGTGGCCCAATTTCCTTTATTCTAAACCCTACAGTCAAACACATAGTCTCAAAAGTCCTTCATACCCTGAAATGTTCTAATTTTATAATCATCTTTCTATTCAGGTAACGAACTCAAAAAAATTGGGACTTCTTTCCTCCAACTTCTGAAGTCCTCACTGAAGTTGAGAGTCCACATTTTATCAATCTAATCAATAGGATACCACTGCCAAACAAAAACAAACAGCCTTTCTTAAGAGCTAGAGCACTCCATTCTGCAATTATAATTCCCCAATCTGACACCAATGATAACGATCATGACAAATGACAAATGATAACCTCAAATGATAATGACAGGGAGAAAAGACCTTACCATTATGGGTTGGGGTAGATGTAAAAAGAACGGACTACTGTACACGGGTGGTTATCAATTCACAAAAAAGGACCACCCATTTCCATCTCCTCTAAAAAACTGGAAATAAGTCTTTAAAGGGCTCTAATATAAACTTACTCCTTCATTCAACCAATAAAAGGTAATGAAGAAATTATGTCACTAATCCAAGATATTTATTATAAGCATGGAAAAATCACCAATTTATAGGATAAATCCTACCAAAATGGGTTAGAGCTCTAGAATCTACATTTTACCAAGCTAGTCATCTAACCAATTCAAATTGCATTTAAGGACAATGACAGGATATTTAAACACCAAAGAAAAAAGGCATAGGTT
Source organism: Mustela putorius furo (assembly GCF_011764305.1). Lineage (NCBI taxonomy): Eukaryota > Metazoa > Chordata > Mammalia > Carnivora > Mustelidae > Mustela > Mustela putorius. The sequence goes on along the minus strand of NW_025421464.1, from coordinate 857,199 downwards.
CCACTTAATGCAATTACTATACGAAGTCTTCTAGGACCAAAAAGCTTCGCAAAATAATCCTTGGTACTTTTGTTCTCTAGAAAACCCCCCCAAATTCTTAAATAAAATCACCCCCCCGTTAGTTTTCTACTGTTGCTATAACAAATTACCACAAATATAAAACAACACAAATTTATTATCTCACAGTTTCTATAGGCCAGAAGTCAGGTGGGCTTGGCTGGGTCTTATACTTAGGGTCCTACAAGACCAAAATCAAGATGTCCACTTTGCTCTGTTCCTTGTTGGAAAACTCCAGGGGAAAATCTGCTTCCAAGCTCATTTAGATTGTTAGGTAAGTTTAGTTTCTTATGGTTGTATGACTGATGCCCCCATTTCCTTGCTGGCTGTCAGGCAGGGCTGCCCACATGCTTTCCATGAGGTCCCCTCCAGTAATGGTAGGCTGAGTCCCTCTCATGTTTTGAATCTCCAACTTGTTCTGCCCATCTCTCTGACTCCAGCTGGAGAAAGTTCTCTGCCTTCATGCTAGATTGGACCCACTCAGGAAATCCAGGGTAATCTTCCTATCTTAAGATACTTAAACCATAATTATATTTGTAAAGTTCCTTTTGCCACATAATGTTAATATATTCAGATTCCAGGGATTAGGGGAGGGGGACAGGGTATCATTTATTCTACCACAGCCCACCCTCTGACCTCCAGAGATTCACATCTCTCCCAAACGCAAAATACATTCCTCCCACATTCTGAGGTCTCATTCCATTATAGGATTAACTCGGAAGTCCAAAAAACTCACCTAAACCTGATCAATTAAAAAGTCCCAAATCTCATCTTTTAAATCAGGTGTGGATGAGGCCCTGGGCATAATACAATTAAGTACAACTCATGAGGCACAATTCCTGAAAACAAAAAAATTATCTGCTCCCAATATACAATGGTGGGACAGGTACAGGGCAACAGTTAAAGACATTCCAGTTCCAGCAAGAAAAATGGAAGACAAAACAGATCCACTGGTCCAAAGCAGTTTCAAAATCTGGGCAAACTTTGCTCCTTTTCAAAGTTAAGGGGAAAATCCTCTGTAGCTTTCAGCTCCACTTCTCTGCGTGCTTGGTTCCACCCTCCGAGTCATCCACTTTTATTAATGAAAAGCAGTATACTCACACCTGTGCTTTATCAGTCTGTTTCCTGCCTAGAACTTGGGGGTTTTAACAGCCTTCTTTAACTTTCTACCATCTTTTTCAATCCAAGCTGGCATTGTTTCTGATAGTATAAAATCCTCAAGGACCTCAGTGGCTTTCTATAAATTTCACAGGAGTTCACTCCATTAGTCAGACTCACATCCACAAACACACCAGACTGCACCTTCAACACTCTGCTTGGAAATCTCCTCTGCTGGATAGCCAGGTTCATCATTTACCAGTTCTCTTTTCCACATAACCAAAGGATACAATTCTAAACTTTTTTGGCCACTATGTAGCAAAGATCTTCTTTCTTCTTTCCTCCAGTTTCCAAAGCCTACCTCATTGCCACCTGAGCCCTAGTTTGCAGTCAACACCCGTATTTCCACAATCTCTTCTAGGCCTTTTCTATCATACGCCTCAACATTTTTCTGGCTTTCATCCACTTCCACGTTTTTAGGTAACAGTACCTCACTCTAGGTACCAAAAATCTGTACTAGTGTTCTACTGCTGCCATAACAAATTACAACCAACAGGAGTGGCTTAAAACAATAGAAATTTGTTACAGTTTCTGTAGGTCAGAAGTTAGTTGGATGTGGCTATGTCTTCTGCTTAGGGTCCCACAAAGCTAAAAATTAATTCCCTGCTAGAAACTCTGGGCAAGAATCCACTTCCAAGGGGGCACCTGGGTGGCTCAGTCGGTTAAGTGGCTGCCTCCAGCTCAGGTCACGGTCCCAGAGTCCTGGGATCGAGCCCCACATTGGGCTCCTTGATCAGTGGAGAGCCTGCTTCTCCCTCTGCCTCCTGCTCTGCCTACTTGTGCTCTCTGTGAATAAATAAATAAATAAACTCTTTAAAAGGGAAGAAACAGGGGGTAAAAAAAAAAAAAATCCACTTCCAAGCTCATTCAGGTTGTTGGTCAATTTCTCATGGTTGTAAGACTGAGGTCTCCATTTCCTTGCTGGTTGTCAGCTAGGGCTGGTCTTTGCTACTAGAGGCTGCCCGTATTCCTTCTCATGTTTCCCTGTGGCCCCCTCTAGCAACAGCAAATGGAATCCCTCTCATGATTGGAATCTCTGATTTCACCCTTTTGCCCTCTCTTGACTCCCAGGTGGAGAGAGTTCTCTGCTTTTAAGGCCTCATGTGATTAGGCTGGGCCTACCCATGAAATGAAGAATAGTCTTCCTATTTTAAGATTCCTAACCCTAATTAGACCTGTAAAGTCCCTTTTACCATGTAACATATTTATAGAACCTGGGAATTAAAGTACGGACATCTTTTTGGAGAGGGGTGGCATTCTGTCTACTATAAACACAAACCCCATGTAAGGCTTTAAACTCCGTTCCTGAAGAAAATTCCCCCTCTCCCCTGTCAAGTAAAGGTGTCTGTTCTGAGTAAAATCAAAGATTCACCATGTAAGAGTGGCTAGGCAACAGGAGAACTAAAAATACACTGTGGGAAAGAAGCCGCCACTTGTTTCATCCCCAGACAGCAAGGCAATAAACCCTTTACATAGAAATAACCCAATGTTCCCCTTAAATATATGCTTCTCTTCCTTACTTTATTCCATACAAGAGAACATAACTGGGCATGTTTTTGTTTTAACAGAAGTTGTAACTTTGTAATCAGTTGATAAATCAATCTGAGCAAACTTGAAATCTTTTCATTCTTTCTTGAAATCATGCACCCTCCCCCAATGGCACATGAAAGGAAGTATTTCAAAGTCACAGAAGGGTAAACCTGTCCAGATAAAACAGCAGGTGAAGTTTTTCTAAATGACTTGGGAAAGATTGAGTTATTGGTACTAGTCTTTCAGTCAAAGGTCCACCAAGCCAATTAAGTCAACTAACTTACAACAAAAGAAAAAACTGCAACAATTACTACAAAAGTAACATTCTGAAGTCTTGCCTACTGTTAAATTGCTGACCACAAATTTTACCTAGAACAGAGAAAGCCCAAATATACCGCTAGTCCCTTTAATCTATCAAGCACTTACTACCTGTCAGGCACTGTGGTAAACGCTTGACAAAAATTATCTTATTTATTGCTCACCATAACTGTATGATCCAGGAAATACTACCCCCACTTTACAGATAGGGAAAACAAGGATTACAAAGATTAGGGCACACAGCTAAGCAGTAATGGCACTGATATTTGAGAACCCAAGCACTCTGGTTCTTTACCACTAGCCTGTATTGCCACTCCTTAGATGTAATGCAGTCTCCCAACTCCTAGAAAAATCGTCCCTTTCTAGTCTTCTTTTCTTGTCCTCTCCCCATGCCCTTCTCATAGAACTCAGTAGGAAAGGTAATCAAGTCTTTCCAAATTAATTTACCACCTTCTTTTCAGAACTCTTCCCTTCCCACAATAGCAAAAGTCAAGAAGCGACTTCTTCCGACCCTGACTTTGCTTTCCAAAAACAAACTACTGAAGCTCCACCCATCACTTGCCTAGACTATTAACGTTCCAACGCTGCAAAATAATAACAAAATGACCAAAACGAAAATAAAAAAGTCGTACTCTTTCAAAAGGTCACAAACTTAACATGTATACTGTTGGCCAAGCTTTCATTCTACATACCTCTCTTCCACCTAGGCTCCCAACTAACCTTTAACTCCAACTCCACCCATTCTGCCCCACTTCGTGGTCCCCTCCCCCTTTCTCCCCAGAGACCTCGCCCGGGGTTCCCTCCCCTCTGCACCCCAGTCTGCAGGTGGGAAGCCCAGCCTGGCCCAGAGGGACCCTTAGAAGGCCCCTACTCCAGCTGCTCCGCTCCGCGGGAGGGTTCACCCCACCCTACCCAGCAGGCACCACTCCCCTAGGCACCCTCCTCCAGCATCCCCTAGTGGCCCCACCCCTCAAGCTCCCTTCCCCCTCCAGCAACCCCCTCTTCCAAGTTGCCCCCCTAGTCCCCGCCCCAGTCCAGCCCTCTCCCCAGCAATTAGCGGGAGTCCCGAAAGCCAGTTCCCACCCTCACATCAGCCTCTGCCCCCTAAGCCTCGCTCCCCGTCCTGGAGGGTGGCCCCAGGCCTCCCCGATGGGCTGCAGGGGCCTCGGCTGATGTGTGTGTGGGGAGGGGGGGGCAGGGGAAGGCGACGGGCCGCTCCGGAGTCCGCTGGGAGCGCGAGGGGAGACCGCGCCCCGTTGTCCCATCCTGGGCCCACCTCCACACCCAACGACCTCGCCTGGCGGCTCCCACCGTACCTGTGGTGGAAGCGGCAGCGGCGGTGGCCGCTCTCCCCTCTCCTCACACAGACAATATGGCGGCGGCGGAGGAGGAGACACACGGCTCGGCCGCCAGCCGCAGGGACCAGAGCGAGGCTGCGGCCGCCGCTGCCGGAAGCGGAAACCCCCCCCTACCAGGAGGGGGGGCGGGAACTCTTCCGACTCCACCCCCAGCGGAATCCGCCTGAGTGCGGCCATGCTGGGACATGCTATTTTATCTCTGCAGTTGTGATTCCGAAGTGGGGGACAAAATGGAAGACATTCTCAATGTAAAGCATAATAAAGAGATTTGCAATAATTAAGCGCATTTTATTTCACTACTTGTGAAGAACTGACGAGGTAAAGAAGAAGAACCTCCCGTAGGTGTACAATTGGTTTGTCCCAAGCTAAGATGGCGGTCCCTATGTTTCCTGCGCTTCACCCAGCTGACGAGTCGACAAGCCGGCAGGCCTTTCTTGAAGCATGCGCGACCCGCAGGGCTGTTCAGCGAAGCATTTTGGGAGTTGTAGTCTCTTGCTCGGACCCCTCGACTAGGGTTAGGGTTCTAGCAGCACATTTGCTCTGCTCAAACTTTGAGTTCGTGACAAACGAACGAAAACAGTGGAACCCTCGGAGTGGTGCGACGCTGGAGTCGAGGGAGTGATGATCCAAGCCCTATAGAGACTTGAGACCCAATTCCTGCCTCCTGCAGGAGTCCTATTTAGAACTGCCCATTAAAATAAAGGCTTTTCTTCCCGTCGATTTGCCCTTCCTCCCCCTCCCCCGGCCCAGATAACCTCCCCAAAGCAGCCACGGGGCACTTTTTATCTTGCAAACCTGATCATGGTGTCCTCATGGATAAAAATCTTCCAAGGCTCTCCTTTGTGCACCAAAGATAGCCTAAATTCTTCTCTTCACATCCAAATTCCTAGATAAATTGGACAGCCCACTCACTCCCCTTTCTAGCCTCCTATTGTGCCCCTCCCCTGTCATATTTCTGACGCTTCTACCCACTAAAACTGCCAGCTATTCCCGGAGCTTATCTGTGTTGCCTCCCTCCCTTTGTCGCTGGCGGTTACTTCTGTTACTGTTATCCCCTGAACTAGCTAACTTCCGTATGTCCATTGGATTAATTCAGGGATCTGGGGTTCTTCCCTGCCTTGAGCTTCCCCAGACGTTTGCACCATCATTCAGAAGCCTGACTGTTCCCTAACCTGCCTCCTCCATCAGACTCTGAGACCCCAGTCGACAGGGCTGGGTCTGATGATCACTGTCCTCTCTGCAGGCCCTGCAAAAAACTGGTGTGTTACTGAGAGGAATTCAAGTATTAGCCTCACCTCCAGTGGGGCAGGGGTGTGAGGGCTGGAACAAGGGTGAGGAGGCTGGGTTATTTTGGTACCAGCTATTATCCCTGTGCTGCCTCAGAATAGCTGCCTGGCCCAGGAATGGGCCCTCCCACCCTCTCCAGCCCTCCTTTCACAGTTTGTCAGCTCACTGGCACCTCTGCTCCCAGAGGAGAGACAATCACCTCCCCTATAGAATGGGGATGGGCGCAACTGCAGACATGCAGCAATGATCGCCAGGAGGTGACCGTAACCTTTTCTGGGCTTATCTGCCAGACAGGTCTGCAGCATTTGACCCCAGGGGCTGAGAATCTACATTAATGGCTTTCTGGGTGCTGGAAGGTGGGTCGATCCTCTTCTCTAGGCCTGTTTCTCCACCTGTGAACTGAGAAGTTTCAACAAAATGATCCCAAAGTTTTCATGAAGACCTTCTTAAGGAAATGACTGGCCTTCCACTTGGCTCATGGATCTTGTCTGTTTGTCTATCTGTTGAGCCAGCTGTCATGGATCCTTTGTTCATATCTATTCAGTTCACAGCTATTAGTTACTTGCTATGAGCCAGACACAGTGCTAAGTGCTGGGGTTGGGGTATGAGAAAGACAGACACCAATTCCCGTGTGGAGCTCACTTTCTAAAGTGAGAAACAAATAATACATGGGTAAGCAAAGAAATAAACAACATAGTTTCCAGTAGCAGTGAATGCTATGAAGGAAAAAGATAAGTAGCTATGGAAAAGACTAAAAGGGGGAGCTCTTTAGCTTGAGTGGTTTAGAAGTTCCCTCTGAGAAGGGAGCAGTGAGTACAAAGGTCCCGAGACAGGGAAGAGGTGGGTAAGTTTGAAAAGGAGACCGAGGTGGCTGAACCACTGTGAGTGAGGGGGAGAGGGTAAGGAATCCGATGGGAGAAGTGGGCAGGGAGCTCAGGCCACGGTAAGGAGTCTGGGATTTCATGTGAGAAGAGTGGGGATATTGCCCAAGGCTTAGCCCTCCCGCCTTCCTGTGGTCTCAGCCCCTCTTACAATGTCAATTCTTCATTCTTCCACCCAGTTCTAGCGTCCATCCATGACCTCATTCAGAGAGTTCACACAGGCATACACATATAATCCTTCCCATTAAAGAGGACAGAAATGAGCCCCAATCCCTGCCATCTCCCTGGCTGCCTGGTATAGATCTCTTGTCCCAAGAAGCTCCCATTCTCCAATGTTCACCCAGTTAGGGAGGGTCCAAAAGATCAGCTCAGTTTTCTTTATTACTTCTTCTTCCTGACACCCCACATGACAACTCTCAGTTGAGACTTCCTTCAAACAACAGTAGCAGTGATCCCATTTAAGAGCTAAAGCACTTGCCCTGGGCCTCACAGTGAATGTTCACCATCTCATTTAACCCTGACATCAGCCTGATGAGGTAGGAACTAAAAGTAGCCTACTGCACAGACGAGAAAACTGAGACTAAGAGAGATTATGAGATATGACCCAGGGGACATGCAGTGACAGACCTTGCATTCCAACCTGGGTCATCCTCTCTGTGCCAAACTCAAATGTATCCGCTTTCTACTGCTGCTTAACAAAACACCCCAAGTACAGAGGGGCTTAAACCAACAATTATTTATTTGTTTCTGCTTGTGTGGATTGGTGGTTTGGACATGTCTCAGCTAGGACAGTTTTCCTCTGCGGTGCACGATCTTACTCCCACATCTGTGGTCAGTGAGCACGATGGCAAGCTGACTGGCTTCATTTACATGTCTGTCAGCTGCCTGGGTCTGTTGGCTTGAGTGCCTGGATTCTCCCTCACGTGGCTGCTTCAGCAGCTAGCTCAGGCTTCCTCGCATGATGGCCTCCAAAAGGCAAGGAACAAAAGCAGCAAGGCCTCTCAAGGCCTAGGCTCAAAAGGGCTGGCACATCCCTCTCACTGCGTTTTATTGAGCAAAGCCTGTCCCATGGCCAGCTCAGGTTTAAGGAGGTTAGAAGGAGCGTTCATCTTTTGAAGAGAAAAACACCAAAGTCATCCTGCGAAGAGTCGTGTGTACCAGGATGGCCAGAATTGTTGTGGCTGACTTTGAGAACGCACCACACGAAGTGATCATATGTCTGGACCTGGTTAGATAAGTTATCATGTAGCTAAACGTGGAGCTGTGAACTACCAGAGCTAATATTTTGGGAGCACTTAGTATTCATCAGAGTCTATGCACGAGGCCTTATGTGCATGAGCTCTTTTAATCCTCTTGACAGCCCTTGGTGGCAACGACATTTTTATCCCCATTCAGAGATGAAGCCCACCCAAGATTCAGAGAGGTTAAACAACCTGCACAGGGTCACACAGCTAGTCAGTGGCAAAGTTGTTAAAAAGAATGACAATATACTATCCTGTCGTGGAAAGCTGGCTCTGTCACACTGTTATGTGATGAAAAGCAAGAGATGAAACAAAAGTTTGGTCAGAACACATTTAAAAACACATTTAAAAGTGGGTAAGATGTATATGAGTTACAGAGTTTTAGACAAAGTTCAGGAAGGATTTACCACAGACTATTAATGGAGCTTATCTCAGAAGAGAGGAAGAGGAGGCAACTTGACTTGAAACACTTCCGTCTGCATTGTGCAAATTTTTTATGTTTGAATTTTTTGGGGGGTAACAAACATGAATCCTTATTTCAACCCTCCACAAAGGAAAAAGATTTTTTAAAATGTCCTTTCGTTGGACTCTCACCTCTGTCTTCTTCTATTTGGTTCTTACGTTTACTGTTTCTCCCCCCTTTTCTTGACACTGCTCTGGTCCCTCCTTTATCAGTTCTGGCCTGAAGTTTTGTAACTACCTCCGGCAGCCCCTCCCCTCTCCCTCTCCCACGCATCCTGCACACACACACACACACACACACACACACACACTGCCACTAGAGGAAAGTTTATTAACCACTATGTTCCTCTCTTGCTCAAGAGTTTTCAGTGGCATTTCATTGCCTTCATGGAAAGTCCAAATCCCTTGGCTTGGTGTCCATGACATTTGTAAATTTGATTCTAACTTGATTGGATTCCAGCTCTGTAGCATAACTAATAGCATAACCTTGGACCACTTATTTGATCTTTCTGAGCCCTAGTTTACTCGTCTGCTTAAGAAAAAAAGAAAGAGGGTGCCTGGGTGGCTCAGTCAGTTAAGCATCTGACCAGCTTGGGTCAAGATCTTGGGGTCCTGGGATCAAGCCCTCCTTGGCTTCTCCCTCTTCCTCTCCCTCCCCCGCCAACCACCTGCTGGTGCACTTTCTCTCTCTCTCTCTCAGACAGAAAAATAAAATTTTTCAGAAGGGAAGAAAGAGAGAAAGGAAGAAAGAAAGGAAGGAAGGAATGTAGGAAGGAAGGAAAGAAAGACAAAAAGAAAGGAAGAAAGAAAATAAGAAGGAAGGAAGGAAGGAAAGAGGGCTGGAAGGAAAGAAACAAGAGAGGATGTAGCATGAAAGATCTTGTGGCAGATTAGGTTACTACTCAGTGACTGTCCTGTTCTTCCCCAGCCAGGGCTGATTATATACTCCTTACCTCACTGATCTTAAGCTCTGCCTAGGGGATGTGCTTTGGTGTGAAATGTAGATGAAAGTGACAATGTGTAAATTCCATCCTAAGCCTAAAGAGGTCTCCTGCTTTCAGTATCTTCCTGGGAGTTTCCTCCTCCACCATAAAGATGGGACTGTCATTGGTACACTGCGTCTTTTGAAACAGAGTTCAAGTCGAAGTTTCTGTAGGAAGGTGCAGGTGAAGAAAGTTTTGTGTTTTGGTGTTGAGTTTGTATTCAACTTTAGAATGCATATTTCATGACCTCTATCCCTTTTGTGTGACAGAAGGCTAAACAGCTAGGAGGAGAATGTTCTATGTCTGTTTAGGGAACCTAGAGCTTCCCTCCAAAGCCCCAACATCAAACAGGTTGGTGTCAAAGAGTGGAAGAAACACACAGCAAACATGACGTGGAGCCAAGCCCTTCAGAGCACAGCCGAGATCAGCCAAACCCCAAAAGACTGCAGATGAGAGACGGAGAAATCAATATTTGCTGCTCTAAACCACAGACTTTGGGAGTGGTTTGTTGTGCAACATTATTATAGTAATGGCTAACTGGTAGACCCAGTTCATAGGGCTCTTGTCAGGATGAAATGACTGAAGACAGTAAAATGCTTAAAAATATGCTGGCACCCAGCAAGGGTGCAATCAATGTGAGTCTTTATGATGGGGGTGTAACTGTGAACAAAATGAGGTCCCCGCTTTCACGACCTCACCATCCAGGGAGAGACGGATGGCGTATCAGATGGCCATGAGCTCTGTGGAGAAAATATGACAGGGAGAGAGGAGTGCTGTGGTACAGCTTTGTATAAGTGGTCCATGGAAGGCTCACTGGGAAGGTGGTCCTTGAGCAAACAGCCGGAAGAGGTGAGGCAGGGAGGCTCGAGGGTATGTGGGAGAAGATTGTTCTAGGCATAGGCAACCGTATGGGCAAAGGCTGTGGAGGGGGCTTGTGTCTGGTGAGCAAAGGGACGACCTGTGGATAGGGTGGCTGAACTGAGCAAGTAAAGGGAAGATGACGTCGGGGAGACCCCGCCCCGGGGGCTGGACCATGCACAGCCTTGTGCATCACGGTCTGAACTCTGGCTTCTGCTCTGAGGGAGGTGGGGTATAGCGCAGGGTTTTGACCAGAGGGAGGACAGCCCCAGCTTTGTATTTCTACAGGATCTCACAGGCAGCGGAGGTGTAGAATAAACGGAACGAGAGTGAGGGCTGAAGCAGGGAGATCAGGTAAGAGGCCAAGGCCACCATCCAGACAAAAGATGGCTATGGTTTGAATCAAAGTTGGGCTCTGGGTTTATTTTGAAAGTAAAGCCGAAAGGACACATTGGGGATGGGGTTGTGAGATAGAAAGGAATTGAGGGGGATCCCAAGGCTTTGGGTCAGAGGAATTGAAAGAAGGAATTTGCTACGCGCTGAGATGCAGAAGGCTACCGGAGAACTTTTTCAGGTAGGGAAAGGAGGGAGGGATTAGCAGTTCCATTGGAGACTTACTCCGTTGGAGGCACCATGAGCCCTCCAAGTGGAGAAAGTTCAAAGTTCAAAGTTACATGCATGGCCCTGAGCGCAGGAGAGAAGTCCAGGCTGGAGATGTAATTTTGGCAGTTGTTATGGACTGAATTGTGTCTCCTTAAAATGCATACATTGAAGCCCTAATACCCCAATGTACTGTTTTTGGTGATAAAGCCTTTAGGAAGGTAATTAAGGTTTACTGAGGCCGGAAGGGTGGGGCCCTCATCCAGCAGGACTGGTGTCCTTGTAAGGAGAGAAAGAGACCTCAGAGCTCATTCTGTCTCTCTCTCTTTCTCTTTCTCTCTCTTCCTAGCTCTCTCTCTCTCTCTCTGTCTCTGAGTGTGCACAGAGGAAAGGCCATGTGAGGACACGAGGAAAAGGCAGCCAGCCAGCAAGAGAGTTCTCACCAGAAACCAACCCTGCTGACACCTTGAGCTTCCAGAACCAGGAGAAATAAAAAATAAATTTCTTTTTTTTTTTAAGATTTTATTTATTTATCTGACAGACAAGAGATCACAAGTAGGCAGAGAGGCTGGCAGAGACAGAGAGGGGGAAGCAGGCTCCCTGCTGAGCAGAGAGCCCGATGTGGGGCTCGATTCTAGGACCCTGAGATCATGACCTGAGCCAAAGGCAGAGGCTTAACCCACTGAGACACCCAGGCATCCTCAAAATATATTTCTGTTGTTAAGCCACTCAGTCTGTGGTCTCACATTCTGCAGCCCAAGTAGACTAATACAGGAGTCCTCATTGTAGAAATAGCTTTGAAAGCCATAAGACTGGGTGAGATCTCCAAGGAAGTGGACAGAGAGAGAAGAGGATGGAGGACTGAGCCTCGGGCATCTGACACTAAGGGGAAGGGAAATTAAGGGAGAAGCCAGGGACAGATATCCTGAAAGCCAAGTCAGGAAAACATTTCAAGGCGGGGAAAATTGTTGGTCTGTCTCAAATCCTGTGGAGAAGTCAAGGAAGACGAGAACCCAGAGCTGATTTAGGAAAGTAGAGGGCATTGTGACTCGGACAGGAAAGAGTTTGTGTAGAATGGTGGGAGTCCAATGGAGTGGAATTTAGAGGGAGAAGAAGAAAATTTAAATGCATACGTCCAGGAAGACAGAAAGAAAGAAAGGAAGGGAAAGCTCTTAAAAAAGGAAACAAAGATTTTATTTATTTTTTTAAGATTTTATTTATTTATTTGGCAGAGAAAGAGAGAGAGATCACAAGAAGGCAGAGAGGCAGGCGGGGGGGGGGGGAAGCAGGCTCCCTGCTGAGCAGAGAGCCCAATGTGGGGCTCGATCCCAGAACCCTGAGATCATGACCTGAGCTGAAGGCAGCGGCTTAACCCACTGAGCCACCCAGGCACCCCCACAAAGATTTTATTTTTAAGTAATCTCTACACCCAACGTGGGGCTCAAACTCACAACCTCCAGCGCAAGAGCTGCATGCTCCACCGACTGAGCCAGCCAGGGGCCATCAGATAAGTAAGGGGAGCCCAGTGCCCATGGTGCCTTCCATGCTGCATTCTCCAGCCACATTCCACTGCAGGGAAACAACCACAGAGGGAAAGAGCATTGGCACCCATCTGGGGTATATTTAACCAGAGAGGGGCAGGGGCACCTTGGGGGGTACAGTGCGTGGGATTAAGGATGTCCATGGTCTTTAGCTGGCAAGAAAGGAAGTGAGGACATGAGGGAAAAGGTGGTAGGCTCCATGGGATTGGAGGTCCCACTGGGACAGAAGGATTTCAGGGGTTGGGCTACCAGAGGGATGAGCTGGCAGGATAGGAGGCGATCGTCATCCAGCTGGCTGCCTGAAATTGAAATACTGGAACAAATGCAGGTAACAAACGTAACAGGCCAACTGCCCTGGGCCACCACGGACCACACTGGTAGAGAGGCCACATGTTGGTACCCCCCCGCCAACGGGAAGCCACTGGAGCTTCAAATAACCACATGCCTGACCAGCATTTGCCTGTAACGAAGCAGGAAGTGTTCAGCTCTTCCTTTCCCAAACTCCTGCCTCACGACAGCAAGGGAAGAAATAGTTGTGTGAAGCTGCTAAATTCTGGAGTGTTTTGTGCTGCAGCAAGAGCAACCGGACCGAGCCGCTGGTTTTGCTGGAGTTCCAACAGTGTGTTGAGTCCTAATGTCCCACGGTTTGGTTTTTCTGTGATAAAGTCACTTGTCCACCTCTCCCACTTGATAGTTGGGGACATGAAGGTTCGGAGAGGTTTAGTGACTGCCTAACCTTGCACAGCTAAGCAGTGTGGCTCAGAGCTTTGTTCTGTACTAGCCTAGCATGCGAATGCTGTTCCCAGTGCGTAGCCCGGTGTGTGGCACATGTAGGCTCATGCTGAACAGTGAATTGAATTGTGCCTGGGATCCCCTCTGCCTTCCACTTTCCCCCCCTCGGGCTTGGATGTCTTGGATGTCTCCGTCCACTTGGTGGAGGAGACGAGCCATTCCCTCTCCTACGAGTGGCCGTTCCTGCCTGCCGTCCGCCATTCACCAGGTTTCCCGAGCACCTCTTCTGGGACAGAGACTTCTGGGTTCTCAGCACACAGCAGGAAACAGGTCAGTGTCCTTGGTCGGGTGGAGCTCAATCAAGTGGAGAGAAGATAATCAGACAAATCTGTTATAGCAAGCTGGGAGTCCTGCCAGGGGAGATGAGAGGGCGAGGCCAGAGGGTGGCATGGGAAGGAAAACTGTCATGTTGGAGGGAAGGAGAAAGGGAGGAAGGGTTTGCTCGGTGAAGGCAAGGACAGGGCTGCGCATGGGTTGATCAAGGAGGAGGAAGACTGTGGGCACCGGTCCCAAGATAGGAACATGGCTAGTGTGTTAAAGGCACATGGAGGAGGCCAGTATGCCCTGAATGTAAATGAGGCAGGTGGGGAAGTGGAGGGAGCATTCTGGGAAACGAGATGAGTGAAGTAGGTGAGGTCCCGGGCACTGTGTAGCAGCATTTGGCTTAGGAACAATAGGGAGCCATGGAAGGTTTAAGCAATAGAGTAACTTCATATGATTTTACATTTATAAAAGATCTCCTCGGCTGCTGGGCGGGGAGTGAGGAGGAGGGAGGCAGAAGGTGATTATGGCCTAGACTTATATGGCAGCACTAGGAGGGATGTAGAAGAATGGATTGATCTGTGATCTGTTTCAGAGCTGAAGTCCAACACAGGGAAACTGGGGCACTGCTTTTGAGGACAGTATTTCCCAGCCCTCCTGGTCCATTGGGGGCTTTCTGATACTTCTGCCCTATGGGAGTCACGTGGGGATAGATGGAATGAGGAATGGCAAATGACCCCTAATCTGTGAATCTCAAATTGGGCTTTGAAGGAGTCTTGGGGAACTTATCAGGCAAAGGAGTGTGTCCTTACCTTCAAGGACCATTTCATACTCTTCCCTCCATTTCGCATAGGGTATGTCACTTCCCCTCTCTGAGCCATAGTTTCCACACTGGTACCACGGAAAGGGACGGTACCTCCCACGCTTTGGTGACCCATTTTACAGATGAGACCACCAAGCTTCAAAGATGGGGAATGTCTGTCCCAGGTTCACAGGTGACACAGCCTAGATTGGAACGCAGGACAGAACCTCTGCCCTTGACCACTCGTTTCCCCTTTGTAGCTCTCCACCCCTTCCTGGGGCCTTCAGGCCTGCTGATGCTCAGCTCACCCAACATGGTCTTTCCAGAAGGCCCAGAAAATCCAGGGCTGGATGCTGGATAATGCGGAGCATATGTTTGGATTCAATTTCCAGCTCTATCCAAGGGACTTTTTCTGTCTGAACCTCAGTCTCTCCCTCCGTAAAGTGGGATTGCCGCGATCATTGGGTAACACCTGGCGAAGGGACTGTGTGGAGGTGCTGATTCTCAGGTAAGTTGGTAAGTTGCTTAGCCAGCATGGTGACTTTTGAGGGGCTGAGGCTCCTGCCCCTGCGACCGTCCTACAGAGGAACCCTGGGCTGACCCCTGTGGGAGCCAGTGGTCCTCTTGTTGTAAGGCTTCTTTTCTTTTCTCAGATGACATTCATGAATGACATAACCTACTGACATATAACTTTAAACAAAGAAGACCATAATTGTAATATAAAAGAAAACAAAATGAAAATAATTTAGAGTAAATTAATATGTAAATATTCAGGCACAATATATTTTAAAAAATCACATGGCTGAAGGTGGAATCACCTTGATCTGGGACTGCATCAGGAGCTCTGGCAACTCAAACACAGCGACTGCACGATGGTCCTGAATGTTTAGCAGTTTGAAGTGAAGTTCAGACTCAAACTCAACCTGGCCTGTTCCCAACTTAGGCGGAGGTCGCTTTCCTGGCAGATTCACTGTGTACTAAAACCAAGCATGCTATTTGCAATGACGTGGATGGAACTAGAGGCTATTATGCTAAGGGAAATAAGTCAATCAGAGAAGGACAAGTATCATATGATCTCACTGATCTGAGGAATTTGAGAAACAAGACAGAGGATCACAGGGGAAGGGAGGCGGGAATTAAACAAGACGAAACCAGAGAGAGAAACAAACCATAAGAGACTCTTAATCTCAGGAAACAAACTGAGGGTTGCTGGAAGGGAGGGGAGGTGGGAGGAATGGGGTAACTAGGTGATGGACACTGGGGAGGGTGTGTGCTATGGTAAGTGCTGTGAATTGCATAAGACTAATGAATCACAGACATGTACCCCTGAAACAAATAATACATTATATGTTAATTAAAAAAAAAAAACAAAACAAAAACAAAAACAAAAACCCAAACCAAGCACATACACGCTGTGCTGGAATGTCTGTGTGGCTCAGTTTGTCAAGCATCTGATTCTTGGTTTTGGTCATGATCGGGTCATGATCTCAGGGTCATGAGATTGAGCCCCGTGTTGGGCTCCATGCTCAGCGAGTTGTCTGCTGGGGATTCTGTCCATCTCCCTCTGCCCATCTTCCCCCCTCCCTCCCCCATTCACACTCACTCTCTCTCTCTCTCTCTCTCTCAAAAATAAATAAATAAAATCTTAAAAAAAGAATGCATCAATATCGGCTCAGTTGTAATGAATGCATCGCACTAATGCAAAGTGTTAATCACGGGAGAAACTGGGGGTGTTGAGCAAAGGAAGTATAAGGCTATTCTGAAATTTCTGTACAATTTTTCTGCAAACCTAAAACTGCTCTAAAAAAACTAAGTCCATGAAAAATTAGTAAAAACCTAACAAACCCCCTACACATCGTGTTTGCATACGAAATAGAATTTGGTCATGGGCTCAGATAATTAAAAACAGGATTTTCACCTGTGCTAATTACCAAAGAGAGATCTGAACACCTCAAAGGACTTAGTACCCATTGCAGATGTCCGCGTCCATGTTCCACTCCTGCTGTATACCCAGGTACCTCCTATTTGCTGAGAGCTGCCCCACGCTCATGGAGGTGCTGTCCCACTTAGGATTTCAGCACAGGATTCTTGCCCTCTGTTTCTTTACCTTGACAAACATCCTTCAGACCTCACAACCTGCTTGCTGATCTTATGTGATGGAAACATGGCAGCCTGGTCGAAAAGTCTTCCCAGCCTCAGGAACCCCAAGTGACACTTCAGCTTCCAAATCTTCTACTTCAAATCTAGATCTGAGCCTCTTCTTCATTGTATGAACTTGAGGGAGTCCCATGGCATTGCTGAGCCTCAGTTTCCCCATTGGTGGGAAAGAGGGTGATAATACCTGCCTTATAGAGTATATTCATTTGGTATATATCTATCGAACACCCACTGTTTGTGCTGGGGATACAGCAGCGAACAGAACAAACTATCATTCTTGTCTCATTGGAAGTCCCAGTCTCATAAGAAAGATAGACAAAAGTCAAATAAATATGTGAACTAATGTCAGGGATGAAGAAAAAGAAGACAGAGTCATCGTCAGGGAGTAGGGCTGGAGCTCCCAAGTGTAGTCATGGAAAACTTCCCAGAGGAGGGGGCATTTGAACAGAGATCTGAGTGACGTGAAGAAGCTAGCCATGCAAATCTGGGGGGAAGAGCATTACAAGCAGAGGGAACAGCAAATGCCAAAGTTCTGAGAAACAGCAAGGAAGCCAGTGTGGCTGGCAGGGAGAGTGAGAAGAAAAGGAGAGAGTGAGAAAGAGCAGACTATAAGAAATTGGGTTTTAGGGGCGCCTGGGTGGCTCAGTGGGTTAAGCCGCTGCCTTTGGCTCAGGTCATGATCTCAGGGTCCTGGGATCTAGTCCCGCATCTGGCTCTCTGCTCAGTGGGGGGCCTGCTTCCTCCTCTCTCTCTCTCTCTCTGCCTGCCTCTCTGCCTACTTGTGATCTCTCTCTGTCAAGTAAATCAATAAAATCTTAAAAAAAAAAAAAAAAGAAATCGGGTTTTATCCCAAGTGTAGCAGGAAGAAAGCCTGAAGTTAATCACTGGGGAAGCCCTCCTATGTTGTGTGTCCTTGCGTGTGAGAAAAGCGGACAGGCGCACTCTAAAGCCACCCTCCTGTCCAAGACCCTAAAATGTGTCCTGCTGCCATCAAAAAAGGGCTTGTTGTGGAAGTGGTGTTCAGGATGTAGTTCCCAAGAAATTCCACCAGGTGGCAACTCTGGGTCACGTTTTTAACTTGCAGGTTATTGAAATGCAGAGCCCTGGTTCCCAACCTGGGCATCCTCAGCCTCACCTGGAGGGCTTGAAAAAACACAGATCGCTGAGTCCCACCCTCAGAGCGTCTGATCTGCAGGTCTGGGATGGGGCCCAAGCGCCTGCACTTCTGACAAGTTCCAGATGATGCTGATACTGCTGGTTCCTGGACCACACGGTGAAAACCCCTGGTTGGAGCCCTGAGGCATTGAAAGCAGGACCTTCCTTTCAGAGGTGGGGATAATGGAGGTGTCTGACCAAAACATTTCATATCTTCCTATTATATTTATATTAATTTATATATTATATTATATTTATATTATATATGAAATCTAGGTCTTCTGCCAGATCTCCCTCTACCCCCACCACCCTCACCACGATTCAGGTCCTGCTGACTTTGCACACATCATCTCCTGCCACTCTCTGAACAATGGCCACACTATTTCTCTCTGTTCCCTAAAGCCTGTTCCCGCACCAGGGCCTTTGCACACACTGTACCTAAGATGACTTTCCCGCAACTTTTCCATTGACTGGTATGCTCTCATTCTTCATGTCTGAGCTTGAATGTCCTCTCTCTTTAGGGAGGCTTTCCTCTCCTGGCGAGGAAGCTGGTGATTTGTAATGAGTTAACCTCTACCTTGGTTAATTTTCTGTCTTCTGTCTAAATCCTAGGCCCTCGAAGGCAGGGACTGGTCTATCTTATTTTCTGCTTCAATCCCAGTGCCCAGGACAGTGTGTGGCAGTGAGTAGGCCCCCAGGAAATCATTGTTGTATAAATGAAACTAGAAAGACTTGTCCAGGTTGTCCCAGAGGGTCAGCAGGTGAGTGGGGGCTCTTTCTAAAGGACACTTCTGGATTGTGTGTGTCTAGCAGGGCTACACCCCAGTACCAGCCTTGCTGATCAGAGTGTTCTGGAAGGACTTAAAGATAAATAAGAAATAATTTGCGTCTATGCTACACAAATGAGCCAAGAGGCATTCAGGCCTCTAAAATTTATCAGTTCCTCTTACTTCCATTATCTCACTACATTCTCGTGTTTAAAAAAAAAAAAAAAAGTGTGCCAAACTTGCAAATAATTCCAGAGAAGGGTCACCTGTCCTTTTAGCAACATGCTGGAATATTGTCCAACAGCCCTGCCTAATGGGTAGCTAACTCTCTGGGGGAAGAGAGATCTTTGTTTCACCTGTCATACACTAATTTTTAGGGTCCACACTTGGGGAAGTTGTATGTTCCCTTTGTAGATGTAGGATGCAGATCATTTTTCTCTGGTAGAAAAGACCATGCTGAAGGTTATAGTTGTTTTGTCATGTATGACATTAGTCAGTTTCACAATCTTTTCTTTTTTCTAAGATTTGTTTCTTTATTTGAGAGAGAGAGAGAGAATAGAAGCAGGAGGGGCAGAAAAAGAGGGAGAGAATCTCAAGCAGAGTCTCTGCTGACTGTGGAGCCCGATTCGGGCCTCGATCTCATGACTCTGAGACCATGAGATCATGACCTGAGCTGGACACTTAGCCAATTGCAGCACTCAGGCGCCCCAACCAGTCTCATGATCTTACCTCCGTGTTGTCTCCCATTGGCTATCGACATTCCAGCCTCTGTTAAATGTTTTGAATCAGCTTCACTGTTCTGCTGATGAGTTCATACTAATAAATTACATATGATTTGGGCATAGGCCCACTTTTTTATTTGGATGAGAGTCATGGTTTTAACTTCTAAAAAAATAAGGTTTGGGGACCAGCACCATCTTTGTGAGAGGGGCTGATCGCCCCTGCTTTCCAGATGAGTTTAGTGAGGGTCAGAGAGATGCAGAGTAATTGTCTCCATGAGCAAAAAGGGCAAAGTTGGCCCTTGGGCCTGGGTTGGCCTGACCTCAGAGCCCCTAGTCCCTCAGTGATGCCTCACCTGTGTGTCCACTGTTGTTCTGGGAATTTTATAAACCGATGCAACATAATTCTCCCAGCTCAACAAATCTCATGAAGTGTACTCTTTTCATTTGAGAGAGGAGGAGACTGAGGAGGAGGCCTGGGAACGAAGTCACCCAACGTCAGAGCTCTTTGAAAGCACTCTGAAGTCAGAGACCCGAGTCTCATCTCTGGCTTGCATTCCCCCTAGCTATGTGACCTTGTGTGAGTTGCTCATTTAATTGCTCTGAGTCTCACTTGAAGATGGGAATAAGAGCCCAACCCATGCAGTAGCAGTTGATAATATTTATGAACTAATCTAGGCCTAGGGCTCCCCTCCCCCTCCCGAGGCTCTCTTGTTCTGGAATAAGGAGGTTGATCTGGCATTGGCCGTTCCCAGCCTGGATGGAATCAGAAGGCCCCTGGAAGGGTAGGCAAATGCCTGGGGAGAACGAGGGAGAGGAGATGCTGAGCAGGAGTTGCTGGGATGCTCAGATGGGCACGGGTATGGTGGGCTGGACAGGGACCCCGGTCTGTCAGCCAGGGACAGCAGCTGGAGCCCGGGCTTCGGCGGGGTCAGGCACCTGAAGCTCTCTGGTTTCCAGCTTTTGAATCTTTAAACTGGAATAATAATGAAACTTCCCTGTGTTGCATTATGGCGAGGTGCCCTGGGGGATAGTGGGCTTAGCTGGAGGGGTGTTGTTCTAGAATGTTCTCTGAGACCTTACCCTTCTCTCAAAGGAGATGGACTTTGATGATGGCCTTTCTCAAACCTGAGGATGCTATCCAGGCTGTAACGATAAAGATAATGATGGTAGGGAACCCCTGGGATAGATTACGGGTCACTGGGAGGTTCTCCCTCAGAGTTCTGGGTTTGTTGGGTCAGAAACCCGGCATGAATCCACAGCCAAGGGTGCTTTAGGGCTTTGTGATTTACAAAGCTGCTCCACCACAGCATTGCATTGCATCCTCAAGTTAACTCCAGTTCTGACACACAGAGGGGTTAGTGACTTGCCTACGGTTCTACAGCCAGCAAGCAGCACAGTGGAGACTGGAGCACAGGGTGCCTAGCTCCCTAGCTGGCCTCTGAGTGGAGAGATGGGTCACATGGCAAGGCAGGGGCTGAGAGGCCTGTTGAGGCACCCAGCACTTCTGCCTGATCCCTGTTCCCGGACCTGTCCCCTGGAGGTGCCTGGAGGGGAAGGGAGGGGAGGAGTAGGGTGCTGAGCCTGAAGGGGAGGCTTTCGGGCCCAGGCCAGGAGGGCGGGGAAGGAGAAGGTGGAGGGAGTTCCTTCTACCCCCGCTCCCCCAGCAGCTGAGGAGGAATAGGAAGGCCAGAGGAGGCTCAGGCCAGAGGAAGAGGAGAGGAAGAGGTCTGGAACAGCTGCAGGGGGAGGAAGCAAAATCTGGAGTCCCAGGGGAGAGAGCTAGGGATGGGGTGGGAGCAGGCCAGGCCCTTGTCCCAGGCCCTCCTGCCACTGCAGACTCCTCAGGTAGCATGATCCTGAACCGGGGAAAGGTCTCCCTTCAACAGATGCCTCCATCATTCCTGTGCCAGGGGGTACTGGGGCCACTGGGGAGCCCAGGGTTCCTGCCCTTCATGACTCACACAGGCTGGGCCCAGCTAAGTGACCCCATGAACACAGTCCTTGGCATGTAGTCACTCATTCATTTATTCATTCAAAAAGACATGGTGGGCTTACTGTGTGGCAGATTGGGCTCCCAGCAGGAAACAAGTCCCTCTGAAGAGAAAGAAAGCCTCCTACCTCATGGAGGGATGGACAAAACACAGAAAACAAGTCAGTGTACAATATCACATCAGACTGTGCAGTCAGTGAGGATATGATGAGCGGTTGGAGCAGAGCAGTTTTATGAGAATGGTCAGGGAGGGCCTCTCTGAGGAGGTGACATCTTTGGGCAAAGACCCGAAGGAGGCGGAGCAGCACCTATGTGAATCTCGGGGGAAGAACATTGTAGGCAAAAAGAACAGCCAGTGCAAAGGCCCTGGGGCAAGAGCATACCTGGCATAGGGGGAAGAGTAAAAGGCAAGGAAGCCAGTGTGGGTGGAGACTGGTGAGTGAAAGAAGTGATGGAAGAGGAAAGTAGGCAGGAGGTGTTAGAGACAGGGCAGACAGGGCCTCAGCTCTTTCTCCCATGACACGGGGCAATGTTGGAGAGTTTTGAGCAGAGGAGTGCCTGATGTGTCTTGGGTAATAGGATTCTCCACCACTGTGGCTGCCACTGGGGAGAAGATGAGGAGGTGGGGGCCGGCAAGGGCTGGAGCAGGGTCCCAGGAGGAGGCTGATGCTGCTGCGTGGTCATGGAGGATGGCAGCTTCGCCAACAACCAGGAGCACTAAATAGCAACAGAAGTCAAAATGTATTGCCTCCTTACGACGGGTCAGGCCCTCTGCTAAGTGCTTGACATTTACTGCTTTTTAAATCCTCACTCTACCTTTTAGGAAGATAGCTTTTTCCTTAATGCATGTGTCCATTTATATCTACATAGATGATCTCCTTTCCCCCCTTTTCCTTTTTTATTGAGGTGAAATTCACATAACAAGACATTAACCATTTAAAGTGTACCTTTCCGTGGCATTTAGCACGTTCACATTGTTGCACAACCGCCACTCTTTCCCTGGTTCCAAAACATTTTAATCAGTGAAAGAAAACCCTGTATCTATTAAGGGTAACCAGTTTTGTTTTGTTTTTTTTTTAGGGCTTCACATCCAATGTGGGGCTTGAACTCATGACCCCAAGATCAAGAGTCCTATGCTCTGACGCCCCGGGTGCCCCATGGGGTGAGCAGTATTTTTAATCCTTACTTTACAGATAAGCAGGCGGAGACACAGGCGGGTAGGGGCACCTGCCCCAGGTCACACAGACAGGAAATGGAACCAGCCAAACTGGCTGCAGGTGTTGGGAGGAACGCCTCCGGAAACTCCGTCCAAGGACTCAAACCTCCTCGGGCTCCTCAGGATAACAGCACCAAACTGCCTTCTAAGGAGGGTGTGCCAGTGCCCCTGCTGGTCTTTTGTTTTGAGGAAGGGGTGGGGAACCTTGGAGGCCAGGAAAGAGGACACCCCTGGGAAGGCTGTCCAGGGGCTCCAGCACCCCCTCTCATGGGGCAGACTCCGACTTGCCAGTGATGCTCTCTTGAGCAAGAACCACCCTCCTCGCCATACTCTGTTCTGTGAAGTGGGGATAAGAGCACCCTCGTTACTGTCACTGGGTGTTTAGGGGAAGGTGAATTTCCGCCTTTGGAGAGCTCAGCGCTGCCCACAGTAGGTGCTCGGCACACAGCAGGCTGCGTTCACTTCGCAGCGCTGTTTGCTCCCGGAAACCAGAGAGGCAGGTGCCTACAGGCAACCTCAGGGCTGGGTCTTTGAACCCTTGGGGAAGTGGCACCCTCTAGGACTAGGAAAAAATGCAGTCTGACTCATAAGCAATCATAAATTCTCGGGGTTGGCAGGAGGGTGCCAATTTTGTAGAAGAAGTGTATCAGGATGTAATTAACATAAAATCAGAGGTGCCCAAGGTTATCCATTTTAAGTGTATCTTTCCGTGAATTTTGACAAATGTATATATACCCTGGGTAACCACCACCTAATCAAGATGCAGAAAATTTCTGTCACCTCCAAAAAGCTCTCTTGGGTCCCTCACCCATCAATTCCACCTCCTGGCCCTTGGCCACAACTAATCGGGCTTCTGTCACTCTGTTTTGGCCCTTCTAGAATTTCTTGTAAGTGGAATCAGACAGCATGTACTCTTTGTGCCTGGCTTCTTTCCCTCCTCTTGATGTCTCTGGGGTTCCTCTATATTGTTGCACTGCTCACAGTCTCTTTCTTTTCATTGCCGAGTTGTGTCCTACCAAGCAGTGCTCTAACATCTCCAGTGGGTCGCTTTTCATTCTGTGCAGAGCCTCCCCTCAAGCAGGTCCAGAAACCCTATGCTTTCCCCTCCAGATTCACCCCATGTGACGGAGAGACCATCTCTGCAATCCCTCCCTCCCTCTTCATCTTTCGGCTGGACTGCTGCGGCGTGGAGATGCCAGTTTCGGACTTGAGAGCTGGTGGCCGGGGAGGACGAGGGGAGCAGATAGGAGCTTGTAAAGACACAGCTGGGGGCCCTCGGTCTAGACAAGGGTGCTGCCCAGGCTGTTCCTCACCGTGTGGTCTTCAGCCAGAGATCTTGGGTCCTTCCCTCATCGGCTTTCTTCTCCCTCCAGTGGGAGGAGTGCGTCCGCTTTGCTGGGCAATTGAGAAGTTCCCAGAAGATGACTTTGTTCATGGCGTGGGGAGGAGAAGCCTCCAGCAGGAGGCAAGGATTTTACTCCATAGGTGTTTACTGAGCACTTACTACAAGTCAGGTGTTATGCTTCCGGAGGATGTGATGGCAGTCAAGAATGTCACTGTCCTTGTTGTCAGAGCTGTAATGATGGTAGGAGAATGGGGAGGCTGAGGAGGGCATCGCTGGCGGGGGACATGGTGGGGGACATGGGCATCGCTGGCGGGGGACATGGTGAGGAGGCATCACTGGAGTTCGCTCGGTGGTGGCTGGCACTGTAGAAATGGGGAGGGGGAGAAACAGTCTCCGACCCTAAGCCCTGGGAGAACCTCAGACATCAAGTTCAGGTCATCTTGCCCAGAAAAGTGGGAACCCCTTTTGTATAGAGGGAAGGAAGGAGCCCTCCCTCCTTGGCTAGGGGGGCATCACCTGCTCCTGTCACATAGCAGCTCTCGATTGGGGGACCCTCCCCACCAGCGACCCACCTCCCCAAAAGGCCAGGACCCTGACAGAGTGTCTGGGGTGCTTATGACAACATGTCTCTCACCTGGACCCCCAAATGAATTCCTGCTTGGCCTCAGGGGATGGCGGGAATCTCACCTTGTTGAGTCCCTAGAAGCCAGTTCTCTGCCTCTAAGGCTGGAGATGAGGGTCTGCCCTGCTTAAGAGTTAAAAAAGACCTGTGTGTGTGTGTGTGTGAGTGAACGCATGAGTGCACACGTTCGTGTGAGTGGATGCGTGTGCGAGTGTAAAGCATGAATGATTGCTTCTGCCCAGGGCCCAGCAGCTCGGCTAATAGTGCATTTCCCCCTGGTCTGGAGGCCTCCTCTGGGCCCCCAGCTGCCCTGATGGAACAGGTTAGCCCCCCTCCACGGGAGCCCCCAGCCACTCCCCACTAGGCTTTCCTTGTATTGTGCACGGCCTGGTTCCTCGAGGAAATGGGGCGGCTGCTGGGTGCGGGGGCGGCCGCCAGCAGCCCCACCTCCTTCCCCCCATTGTCACTCCTGACTTTGGCCCCTAGCCCCTGCTGTGGACACTAAAAATAGTCCTGTTCACATTGAGACAGGCCGCACCCCTGAGCGGGCCTCCAGGCTAAGTGTGAGGTCGGGGTTGCCAGGATAGGGCTCTCCCCAGGGGGTAAGGTAGCTCCACCAAGTGACCTGGGTAAAAAAACCACATAAGAGCTGTGTGACCTCAGGTGGCCTTCTTCCCCTCTCTGAGCCTCTGTTTCCTCATCTGTAAAATGGGGGGAAAAGACACCGACCTTCCGGGTTGCTCCTGAGAGTCAACAGTCCTAGTGTTCTGTTTTTGTCCTGCCTGGGTATTGGTTCTGCCTGAGTATCTGGAGGGCCAGGGACAAGAGGGCATAACACACCCCATTTATCCTCACTCCTACCTGTAATGGCTCCCAAGGGGTCCCCAAACAGAGGAGCTTCTGAGCTGGAAGAGTCCACCTGAGAGTCCAGAAGCATCTACAGGCCTACCGAGTGAGACCTGGCAGGTTCTTTCTGTCCGAGATCATTGAAAGCTCACGCTGTGAACTGAGTGGCTAGGCTGGGACTTGAACCCCCATCCCCAGCCTCCGAGGGCTGTGTTTTTTCCGCTTTAAGGGGCTGCCTCCATGCTGATGACTATAAGCACTTCCTGTCTGGGTTAACCCTGCCTTTCAGTCCACAAACACATGATTCATGCAGAAGGAAGATGCTGGGCTGTGGGTGTTGAGGTCTGAGCTGGGGGCTGGGCAGTTCCCCTTGAGCCTGAGTGGGTGGAGAGCTGCCCTCAGATGCCCCCAGGACCACAGAGCTGGGACTGCAAAGGAGTTTGCCGGAGTCTGCCTACAAGGTGCTCTCTCTCCTCTTTTGTCTTCTTCTTCTTCTTCTTTTTTTAAAAAGATTTTATTTATTTATTTGACAGACAGAGATCACAAGTAGGCAGCCAGGCAGGCAGAGAGAGCGGAGGGGGAGAAGCAGGCTCCCTGCTAAGCAGAGAGCCTGATGCGGGGCTTGATCCCAGGACCCTGGGATCATGACCTGAGCCAAAGGCAGAGGCTTTAACCCACTGAGCCACCCAGGCACCCCTCATCTTCTTTTTTTAACCATGAGATATTTTAAACTTTCAAAAACTGTGTTTCCACCAGAGCCACAGCCATCTTTCCAGAATCCAAACTCTTTCTGAATATATATGGATATGAAAAAATAAAAAAAATTAAAAAAAGAAGGACTCGAAGTGTTGAGTGACAGGTCTCCCTCAAGTGCCAGAGATGACCACTGTGACCTATGTGGGGCCGCTTCTAGGCATTTGACGGCCATCGAGCAAATGTACATGGTACATGCCCAGTCTGGTTCGTACACAGACACTGGTGTATCCTGCTTTTTGTACTGCACTTAGCATTGTGTTTTGACAATGTTCCAAGTCAGTATACAGAGGACTTCCCCATTTAAAAATAAAAATGGCCTCATATAAGGCAGGGGTTTTTCGCTTTTTGTACCATGAATTGCTTTGGTATCTGGGGAGGCAATGGACCCATTTTCATCACCATTAAAAAAAATTTTTTTTAATTTAAATTTAAATTTTTATTTTTCAAAGAATTTACTTATTTATTTGACAGAGAGAGAGGGAGAGCACAAGCAGGGAGAGTGGGAGAGGGAGAAGCAGGCTCCCCGCTGAGCAGGAAGCCTGATGATGCTGGGCTTGATCCCACGACCCTGGGATTGCAACCTGAGCTGAAGGCAAACGTTTAACTGGCTGAGCTGCCCGTTGTCCTAATCACATTTTTTTTCTATGTTTTTGTTTTTTTTAAAAGCACATAAAATAAAATACATAGGATCACAAAGGAACCCAGTTATCCTGAGATGCTATCACCACAGGAGTCACAATGGTCTGTGATATGGTAAGACATAGGTTTCTTTATTAGCACCTTTAATCAAATATGTGGATGCCCGTGTCAAGTCATGAGGAACATGAACCATTGGGGAGGCTGTCTGCATCCACTGCTTTAGTCAGACCGAAGTACCTTGACCCCCTGTTGTGACAAGGTCACTGCTAACTTTGCCATAGCTTGCGGTCCACGCTCACACTTGAAGGAAGTGTTGCACCGTAGACAGAGGCTAGTGAATACAACGTTGTGAACTCTTTTCCCATTCAACTTCACAGAGTCTCTGAGTCTTGGACCCCAAATGAAGAACTAAAAAGTGTGACAGTTCCTCCCTTCATTCAACCGGTCTCCTAATGAGAAGTCACCAGAAGTCAGCATTTCTTGAAATCTTGCCATTATACAGATGGGGACACTGAGGCCCCAGTGGGAGAATGGGCTGGGGTGGCAGAGCCCAGTGTCCAGAATCCTGGTCCAGGCTCTTGCCCAGCTCCTCCCCAAACAGGCTGGTGGCAGAGAGCCCATCCACCCGCCAGGAGCAGGTTGGCAGCTGGTGTCCTGTCCCCAGAGTGACCCGGCTCCGCCCGCGCCCTGCGCCCTGCCCTGGTCAGCACAGCTGTGGATGGACAGGAGGCTTGGCTCCGATTCACCCAGGCACATTCCTGGCCCAGCCACTATTTTTTTTTTTTTTGTGACTCTTTCTCCCACACCCCTCACCCTCACCCCCCTTTTCCTCAAAAATGCTCTGTCTCTCCCCAGAGGGTCCCTTTGGGCGGCGGCTCCTGGAGGGAAATGTGGTCTGGATTTCCTGGAACATGCGGAGCCGGAGTCCCAGCACTGGGAGGAGGGGAGCGGCTGGCGGCACAGCAACACCCCTGTGGCCAGCGTAGCTGGGGTCTCCTGAGCAAGGGGGTGAGCTGGGGCCCCAGCAGTCCCGTGACTGTGCCCCCTGTGCCCTTGGAGCGGAGGTGCCTCCCATGGCAGTGATGGGCTACTACAGTGGAAGAGTGGGGGTAATGAGACGCCCCCCAGGGAATTGGGGCACTGTGACCCTCGAGGCTCTGTGACTTCGCTGACCTCTGATTTCTTTGCTCCTGAGAGTGGGGTCTGTGGTCAGGACCTGCCAAGCCTGGTGGACAGTCCAGTGAGGTGATGGCCAGGGGTGGGCTTTCCCATACCTGAAAGCCAGGTACCAGCCAGGAAGGTCTTTGGGGGATGCCATGAGGGTGGAGGGTTGGGGGCAGGGGATTGGAGATCTTTGGTCCTTCCTTCATTTGTTGTGTGACCAATGTTTGCTGAGCACTTGCTGTTCTGAGCACTAGGACTCAGTGGTAAACAAAAGGGACCAAGTGCCAGTTGTCCATGAAATGACCGGCCTGGGGGTCCTACAGGAGAAGCCTCTGTAGGGGCTGGGCTTTGAGGCTGACCAGCTGGGAACCCGGCCACAGCCCTCTCTGGGCTCTGCCAGGATGGGCAACGTATTTCTCCTCCTTAAGCCTCAGTTTCATCCTCAGTAAAGCTCTTAGCATTTTACATGGTTAAGCATTTTAGCATTTTACATGGTTAAGAAGAAGTACCACAAAAGTCCACGATGGGTGCTGATCTTTCCTGGGTCTCCAAGGAGTGAAGCCACTCCCTTGGAGCCAAAGGCTGGCCTCGAACCCGGGTGTGGGTGCAGCTTTAAAGGAAGCTGCTCAGCTCTTAGGGACATGTGGGGTCATAACCTGGGATGGGGCTATCCCTGCATCATCTGTGGCTCTTCTTCTCTTCTGGGTATAGAGCTGGATTTAGGGGACCTTTTGGGGTGAGAGGAGAGGGGGCAAGGAACCCGAGAGGCATGGGGGGAAAAGGAGGCCGGGGTCCCCCTGAGTTTCTCCCAGTCTTGGGTGCCCTTCCAACTACTACCCCTCTCTAGAAGGGGTGGGGACCCACCTGGTGTGCTCTGTCTACTTTCCTCTCTCCCCTGCCCCGAGCCTCCGTTTCCTCATCTGTGAGATGGGTGCAACAAGTCCCAACTCTGACAGTGATGAGGAGGTTTGGGAAAGCAGTGGTTTGTCACTCATGAGGGGCTTGGACAGGACCCCACCGTCGAGAAGGGGGAAACCAGGCACAGTGCCAAGCACTTTCATGCATTAGCTGTAAGCCGATGGGTTCATGTCCCTCCTCCTGCCATGGCTTCCCTTTGTTCTCTAGATAAAGGACAAACTCTTGTTCCAGGTGCACAGGCCTCCTGTCTCTTCTTAATGCCAACTTCTTCCGGCATCTGGACCTTTGCACGGCTCCCTGCACACCTTCCCCTTGGCCTAGTAAATGTCCACTCCCTATTCAGCGCCATGTAACTGCCTCTTCCTAGAGGAAGGCCACCCTGACCTGTAGACCAGCTGGAGTCCAGTGTTGCACAATCTCTCTCTCTCTTGTTTTTTAGATTTTATTTATTTATTTGGGGGGGATGCAGAGAGAGAGGGAGAGAGAATCTGAAGCAGACTCCTTGCTGAGCACGAGCCCGGTGTGGGGCTTGATCCACGACCCTGAGATCATGACCTGAACCAAAACCAAGAGTCAGATGCTCAACCAACTGAGCCACCCAGGAACCCCCAGTGTTCCACAGTCTTAATGGTGCTGCCTTCTCTCCCAGTAACCCCCGTCACTGTTGGAATGTTATGTCCTGGTATACTCACCTGGTTATGGACTCTCTCCATGTTAAGCCTGTAGGTTCCATGAAGGCAGGAACACGGGGTCTCCTTTCCAGCTGTATCCCCAGCATCCAGCACAGTGCCCCGTAAATGCCTGCTGGCTGAATGGAGGGGTGGAATCCTCCTGACCACCAGAGGAGGGAGGTGGTGTTATTCCCCTTTTAT
Organism: Mustela putorius furo; assembly: GCF_011764305.1. Classification (NCBI taxonomy): domain Eukaryota; kingdom Metazoa; phylum Chordata; class Mammalia; order Carnivora; family Mustelidae; genus Mustela; species Mustela putorius. Next base: position 827,901 of record NW_025421464.1, on the reverse strand, counting down.
AGATAAAGACTCAAAAGCACAGAGAGGTTAAGTAACATGCCCTGAGGTCACACAGCAAGAAAACAGCCAGAATCAGATGGTGTCTGTCTGGGGATGTCTCCCTGCCAGCAGAGCCCAGAAGGTGGGCAGATGGGGTGGTGCAGAAAGGAGCTGGGACCATCTAGACAGGGAAGGGGTGTTGGGGGAGCCCCACCCATCCGTGTTTTCTCCTCAATGATGGTGGTTTGTGGCTGTTTTCCTCAAGAGCGACTCAGGTGACCTTCAGGTTGGGGCCTGCAGCAGTCCCAGGGGCCAGCTGGGTGGAGGGCCCGGTCTGGCCGGGTTGCTTTTCTCGCCCCTTTGCCCGCCCTCTGGCTTCACGCACAGATTACAACTTCCCCTCCTCGGCTGTCTTACGCAGGCCACCTCCGGCGGGCCATTGTCTCATTGTTTGCCGAGGGAAGCTCCAGGAGGAAATTAACCTGCTACTCACCCCAAGCAGGGAGTCGCACCCCCAGTCCCCACTGGGAATGCCTGGGGGCCTGGCAGGAGGGGGGGCAGAGATGCTAGTAGACAATACAACAGGCAACCTTGAAAGGGGTGAGCTCCCAGGCAGAAAAAAATGCAAGCAGAGGCTACATTTACAGGCGAAGTTTATTAGGGCCCTATCATGGGTCAGGGACCTGGAGATGCAGATACAAATCAGAGATCGTAAGGATCCTGTCACTGATTGGAGCCCTCCAAGCCAAATGCCTCTGGGCAGGTGACAGAAATCTGAAGGCATGTGGGCAATGGGGGTGGTGGGGCATTCGGCAAAGTGAAGACGGCATGAGTCTCCTACAGGCCTTTAGATTCCACCTTCATTTTAAAAAAGTGCTGATGAAATGAATCCCCCAGACTCATGCAGCTCGTAGACTCCCAATCCAGATCTTTAAAAGGGAGTTTTTGTTCGGAGTACAATTGGATCATTTGTTGTTATCAGTGTCCCATACGTCATCCCTTCAACCTACCACTGACTTTAGCCATAGCAGCAGTGCCCCCCACCTCGCCCCGCTGCCCCCAGCACAATGACAGCATCCCATTTCAAGGGCCCGTCATTAGGTTTCTCTGAAGACTTGGCACTTCTCTCAACCAGGACCTGGGAAGAGTCTGATGTTCCCAGTGGCAACCATCAGTCCCGGGGGGGACGGGCCTCGGTGGGTAAATATCTCAGCCTCCTATCCATTGGAGGTGGTTCTCCTTGGTGGTTCAGAAGATCAGGCACTAATTGCCCATATTGGAAACTAGCATAATAGCTTACCTTCTGTTGGCTTTCCTCCCTTCTCTGTCTCACTCTCTCAGATCCCTCTGGGCTTCCTGGACTAGTGGCACTACAATCCTTGCCTCAGGCTCTGCTTTCAGGGCCATCCAAATTAAGACAATCTAATGTTCTTTCTGAACACAGTTTATGATCCTAGTCTTTTGTGATTCTAAAATTGAATGGCTTTAACTCTGTGATGTAAGTTCTCATTAGTTAAGTCATCTGTGATTTCTGAAAAATGTCATACTAGTATGGCCAAAACACACCTATCAGCCATGTTATACTGGTAATGTAACACCCCATTTTCTAACCATTAATTAAGTAAGTAAGTAAGTAAGTAAGTAATCTCTACATCCAACATGAGGTTTGAACTCATGACCCTGAGATCAAGAATCAGATGCTCTACCAACTAAGCCAGCCAGCCACCCCGTTTTATAACTGAATTTTGCTTCACCTGAGTACCTATTTTCCCTGATGCCAGAAAATGTAGATGTCAGTCACATCTAGACAAAAACCAGTCATTTCACATTTGAACACAATTGAGTCAAGCTTCCTCCCCACTTCCTCCTTTTTCTCTTGAGTTGATTTAAGTCCGGGATGGGTGGGGGCATCTTGACATAGGTTGGGAGTTGAGGTGTGTGTGGCGGGTATTTCTCAAGATGTAGCAGCCCATCTGGCCCGCCAGCATGCCTCCCCTATTGGTGTCCACTGGGAACACTCCACCTGCATTGACAATGTAACATCTACGATCAAAGAAGCATGGTTCTTCCTAGGCCACTAACTGTAAGTAGAGTTAAATCACCTGGGGGAAAACATGTGAAAATTTTCTGCACCTCATGCAACCCTGGTACACAGTCTCATCACTTAATCAAATGTATTTGCTGAGCATTTGTGTTGGGCATTGTGCCAAGCACTGGGGATACAAAGATGAAAGGGCGTATATGGTTCCTTCCCTCATATCATTCAGAAGCCAGGTAAAGTGTATAGATTTATAGGTTACATATTGTGAAGTCTGTTATAAAGGAGACTAAGAGGGTGGGCTGAAAATGTCTCTTTGCAGAATTGTCTCTTAAACTAAGACTAAGAATATAGCATCAGGAGGAGCTACCAAAAGACTGAGCAGGAAAGGAAGAGGTCTGAGTTGTCTCCATAGCTGAAAGACATTTTGTAATCCTAACAACATCTCCTGCATTTCTCTGTACTAAGGTTTTGTTGGTGACCTCCGTCCCCTTAGAGAAGGGATTAGGAGGCAGAAATGGAAGAAATATTTTTCTGAGTCTCAAAGGCCAAAGCTTTTGATTTGCAAGAGTCATGGACATTTAGTCAAAACCCTGAGTAATTCGAGGATATATAATTTATGTCATAACTAAAAAGGTGAGGAGAATAGATGAGTCAAAATTGGTTTTCCTATTTAGAAAATGAGATAAAGACTATCTGGGAGGGGGGAGGAAGTATGGCAGATATAGTCAGTTGTCCCGCAGTGATCTGACTTTTTCTCCTGGAGCTCCAGATGGCCACACAGCTCAAGACTACATTTCCCATTCTCCCTTGCAGGCAGGTGTGGCCACATGACTGCGCTCTGACAGGGTCTGTAAGCCTAGTGCTGTGTGCAACTTCTGTGTCATGTATTTAAAAGATAAAGGGACTTTCTCTTGGCCTTCCTCTTCTTTTGTTCCTGCCAACTAGAATCTGATACTGTGGTAGCAACTGCAGCACCCATCTTAGGTCACAGGATGGAAGCCACATATGAAGAAGGTCAGAGCAACAAAGTGGAAGGAGCCAGGGTCTCTGATGCCATGGGACTCCATGTCAGCCTGGACGGCTGATGGAGAAATCAACTTCAGTCATAGGACACAGTTAGTTTGGACTGTGTTACATTAGCTAAATTAGCATCCCCAGTTAATACAGAGGGTTGGATAGAGGAAGCCATGGTGAGGGGAGATACTGGTATGTGACTCTGTAAAAGAACTCAGAGACGTGGGGTAATCGTGAGGGATTGGAGGGCAAGACCCAGGGCCTCAATCTTGAGTCAATGTCAGGAAGTCACACACCCAGAAGTCTGAGTGGATGTGTAGGCCCCCTGGACCAGGACCCTTTCTGCACAAATGAAAAAGTGAAAAAAGATACCCAGGATTGATTAAGTTTCTACCACCAGTGGAATGGAGGGTATGGACTGAGAGTGATACCTGCTTCACATTTTTTTCACTTTATTTATTTATTTGCCTCATATTATTACTATTACTACTACTACTACTATTACTACTTCTTGCCGTCACATCACTTCTCTGAGCCCAGGTGATCTCACTGGGCACATAAAGGAGTTGAACTTTAGAAGGTCCAACATCATTGTTATTTCTGCAATGATGTTCTGTAGTTCTTCTCTGTGTCTGACACTGAAGGAGTTTCAGGATATGTGTAATGAAGAGTCTCTGGTCCAATCCGTGGAGAGAGAAGACACAAACACATGGGCATACACACACACACACTCACACACACACACACACACACACAGACATGGATAGTCACACATGACAGTAGCAAAGAGGAAATACAGCATTAAGGTTTAAGACACAGGCTTTGGTATCGAACTAAGCAGAGTTGCACCATTATCTTCATCACTAACTATCTGGTGACTTTGGGCAAGTCACTGCACTTCTCTGAGTCTTGGCTGTATCATATTTAAAATGAGATTAACAGTATCTACCTTTAGAGCTCTCATGGAAATAAAATGAGTTAATATACGTGGAGCTGCAAGACCAGTGCTGAGCACATGGTGGGTGTTCAGTAAATGGTCATGATGAAGATTGTGAATCATGGTAGGAACCAAATGAAAGGTAAAGGAAGGCAGAGGTGGGAGGTCTAGATCATACAAGAGAGAGATCCCTGAGGGCAAGGGTGTGGGGAGGCTGTTGGAGGAGGAAAGCCATGAACAGTGCAGGGATGTGTGAAATGGTTAGCAGAGGGGGATGTGGTACCACTGGCAATGTTGTCACAATGATTACTGGAGATGACATAAGTCAAGCACCTATGAAGATGCCTGGATCATGGAAGCTTATCAAATATCAGTTTCATTTCTGATGGAGTCATGAAATATCAAGGCTAGGACTCACAAAATATCGGGGCTCAAAGAATATCCATGGTAACACACACTTGAACTGTTTGTATATCATCCATCAATCTATCCAATGATCATTTATCCATTTCTCATACATCCATTAAAATGCAAACAATTGGGACGCCTGGGTGGCTCAGTTGGTTAAGCAGCTGCCTTCGGCTCAGGTCATGATCCCAGCGTCCTGGGATCGAGTCCCATATCGGGCTCCTTGCTCCGCAGGGAGCCTGCTTCTCCGTCTGACTCTGCCTTCCACTCTGTCTGCCTGTGCTCGCTCTCTCGCTCGCTCTCTCTGACAAATAAATAAAATCTTTAAAAAAAAAAAAAATGCAAACAATTTATTCATCACCTACTCACCATCCCTCTAGCCAAATGTCCATTCATCCTTCACCCACCATCTATTTCTTATCCATCATCATGAATTAACCACTATCCATCTACCTATCCTCCATTCCATACCCATCAATCTATTTATCATCCATACATCTATTCCACCAGCCAGCAAGCTATTGTTATTCCATCTGTCTGTCCACTTACCATATATCCATCACTCATCTGTCCACCATTCACCAGTCACTAATAGCCATCCACCATCTCTCATGCATTCATCAGTTCTTCATCCATCCATTATCTATGCATCTATTCATCTATTTATTCCTCATCCATCCACCCATTACTCCATTCATCATTTATCTACCCACCATCTCTCATGCATTGAGTATCCATCAAACATATGTTCCTCATCCATTCCTTCGTATCTACTTACCATTAACAAGCCAATCGTGAACTCATCAACCTATTCTTCATCCATTCCCCTTTCATTCACCATCTATCCTTCATTCACTCTTTCACTAAATATCTACTATTTATTAGCCACATCTATCATCATCCATGCATCTGACAACTATATAACCACGGGTAATTCATCTAATCACTTCATCACCCGCCTGTATCTACTCATCCAGTCATCCATCCATTTATGTTTCATTTTCTGTATCACCTGCCAGCTAATCTGCACTAGGGATAGAGACTACATAAGCCGAAATCTGTCCTCAAGGGGCTCTGTGTCTAGTAGTGATAGTGATAGTGGAATGATAGTAGAATGATTGTACCATGGGAAGGACACAGGAGATGAAGGGAGGACTCATAGTGGGGGTGGCAGTTGAACTGGGTCTTGAAGGATGAGTAGAAGTTCGGTAAGTTCTTGTGGGGGAAAGAATTGAGTCCTAAACCTGGGTGGCTCAGTGGGTTAAAGCCTCTGCCTTCGGCTCAGGTCATGATCTCAGGGTCCTGGGATGGAGCCCCACAGCGGTCTCTCTGCTCAGCAGGGAGCCTGCTTCCTCCTCTCTCTCTCTGCCTGCCTCTCTGCCTACTTGTGATCTCTATATGTCAAATAAATACATAAAATCTTAAAAAAAAAAAAAGAATTGAGTCTTAAAGCAGTGAAGTAACTATATACAACCATAGTGATAGTTAGCAATGGGTAGAGACTTCTAACCAGGTTTAGCTTTCTAGACAAGTTATTTCCACTCCCCCAGTATGGGAGGGCAAGTACGTGAGGAAAGCCCACCTCAGAACAATGAAAGAAGGTTGCATTCTCAGAATCTGCCTGTAGACTGGGTGGAGAAGAGGATTTCCTTAGACCTCGGCTCTCCATTCAGGGAGAGGTGACAACAGAAACCCCCAGAACTGGCATCTCTTTGACAAAGGGAAGGAAAGGATGACCTTGGGAGGGCGAAAGGGAGATGGGGAGGGGGTGAGGTAGGGAACACTTAGGTGTTAGCTTCTCAGGTAAAGTTGGATCAGAAAAGAGACCCCAGTATTTCCTTGTTACCTTTACTCAGACAATTATTATTACTATTACTATTATTATTATTATTATTCTAGCAGTCACGTTTCACTGAACACGGCTATGTGTTAAACACTGTACTATAAGCTTTCCATTCATTAGCTCATTTTGTCTCCTCTCCCCAGAAACCGTAAGACGTAGTTATTAGTTTTATTCCCATTTTACGGATGAGGGAATTAAGTGCCAAGAGGTTAAGCTAGGATTTACATATAGTTCATGTGGCTACAAATTCCACATCTTTTCCACTTCTTTTCATCGCCTCTTTTTCATCATTCTTTCGGTATGGTATATGGCTATGCTTGTCCCTGGGCATGGGAGATGAGTGGTGAAGGAGGAGGAGCGGTAGAAAGAGGAGAATCAGACATGATGCAGACACAATTATACATTTACTAAAATGTATGCTCCATCGTATTTGAGATTCTCTCTGGATCCTCAGACCTTCAAAGAGTGCCTAGCACATACTCAGCACTTAACAAGTATTTGTTCTTGCTTGAATTCTATTGCAAAGAAAATGGATGGACAATTAGAATATAGATTATATAGGTTCATCTGTTCTAACACAAGTCCAAAGGAGTACTAGCAAAAAGAAGATAGAATTTTATTTCTCTCAGGCCTGGGTATAAGTAATCCCGGACTAACTCAATGGAGATGGGGTCCCAGGCTGCTTCTATCTTGTAGCTCTGCCATCCCTGGGGTATTGCCCTGATCTCATGGTCTCAGATGGCTCCCCCATATCTACACACAGTCAGTGGGCTCAGGGAAAGGGCAAAGGGCAGTCATGACTTTGAAGATGCACACATCACTTCTGTTTGGATACTATTGGTTAGAATTTGGTCACATGGCTATAACAGCTGCAAGGGGAAGGCTGGGAAATGTAGTCTTTATTCTGTGTGGCTAAGTGTCCAGCCAAAAGTCAGAGGTTTTATTTCCATAGGAGAAGGGGAACATGAACATGGGGGGCAACTGGTGGTCTCTGCCACAGATGAGAAGACGACGTGTGGGCACCAGTATCCTCCACTGCGTGAAAGGTCCATAGGGAAAGACATCATCTCTCCCACTAGGCCCTGAGGGGGGCTATTTTAATCACCCTGATGTTTCTGGCAGCTTCTAGCACACACTGAAGGAAGATGACCTCTCAGATCCTGGATAGAAATTTGATGATTTGATGGCATCAGAACAAGTGGGTTAGAGGGTTTTTGCCTGGTGATGATCAAGGTGGGGAGGACTAAAGGTCAGGCCAGGCGCCTGAGAGGCAGCCAGCAACCGCAGAGCAACACAGGAAGGTGACTTGCAAGGGGGCTGGATTGGGTGAAGGGGCAGAGAAGAGTCTGGAAAGGAGGAGGCAGTGTGGCTGGAGGGAGGGATGACTCAGTAATCATGGCTCTTCCTCAGTAGAATGCTCAGCAGTCTGCCTGGCATGTTGGCCTCTGTTACCTCATTGGTGAGGACGGGTGGTGCCTGAAGCTGGGGGTCGGGTGGGGGATGGGGGGCAGCTTCAGTGCCGCTGTCTGCCCATTCTGTCAGAGAGAACCATTGCGGGTTTCCTTCTTCCTTTCCTTCCATCCTTTTTCCCACTCTCCCTCTCCCTTTCTTTCTTTCCTCCTTCGTTTATTAAACTCGCCTCAGAAATTTGAATCCTTCTTCCAGAAAGGATTCCATTGTATACTGGGAGCTTCAAAGAGGTGTCCAGTCTGTTCTTAATCGGGCAGAACACAACCCATCCCCTCTGTGTGTATACATAAACATAAACGCTAATATACCTGTGTATTTATACACGTACTCACATACGTACACAGGCATACCTAACCACTGGCACGTGTCGGGAGGTACCATGTTGGTCTCTGAGAGACACAGTGGCCAGCAGGTCAGACAAGGTCCTTGCCTTCATGGAGCTTCATGGAGCTCATGGAGACAGGGAATACAAAAATAATTATTAAATTAGTACTACAGGAGGTACAGAATGCTATGAAAGCACATTTACTAATAATCCCAGCGTTGATTATACAAATATTTAACAAGAGAGATTATATGTGTTAGAGGATCATTTTTACAAGAGAATAAAATTATGCCTCTCATTCAAATATAATATGAACATGTTTCAAAGTTCTGATTTAAATCATTAATTTATGAGGGAACCAATGTTAAGAACCAGTTCAAAGGAGAATCCAGAGAGAAGACACGCACACATACATACACACACACGTAAATGAAGGAGGCTGAAATTAACTGGCTGAAGATGTAAAATTATTTTCTTCCAAGAGGGCTGGGAGGGATGCAGGTCAATTGTGTCTCGAGCAGATAAAATCTGTTTGCACCTCTTTGGACAAGAAATACTTTTGTTACTATCAGTCTTGTTACAACTTACAGAGCTATATGACAGCTCAAAGATAGTGACAGGCAGGGACCACTGTAGAATCAGTTAACCCGAAATGAGGTGAAGACAATGCAAAATATTCCATAGGACATCCAGTAATCTTTTTTTTTTTTTTTTTTTTTACCATTTCAGACTCTCATAATTTTCCCTGATGTGAGTCAGACCTGTGGTAATACAGAGGTAAGCCATACACACCCAGAACCTCTCAGGGGTTATACTATTCCTTTCTGTTCTAATCGTGGGCTAGAGGGCTGGGGGGCTGGAGAACAGACAGCATCTGGAAGCCAAACTGGGTCTTTCCCATTTTTTCTAACAGTCAGATTATAGAAGCACTTTGTAGGCTGAGAACTACCAGGCCCCTCTGTCTAGTTCTAAATCCCCTAATAACCAAAGCCTGAGCCTTTCCTGTAAGTTACTGACTCTTTAACAAAACAACTTCATTTCTTACTTCTGCAAAACTCTGTCTGAAAAGATGTGATTACACTTGCAGATATAATAATCAGGAGAGAAAATTGCTCTTTTGTCTACTTTGGACAGACTGACTCTAGGTAATTTGTTTTCCCTCAAAAAATCTGTTGTATTTTTTATTTGGTGATTTATGGTTCTAAAAGCTGGAACTTCTTGTAAAGCTCCTTTTCTTGAGATAACAATTGAGCACACACACACACACGCACACACGTGACAACTGAGGTAATTACAGATTGTTTTAAGCAATGTGAAGTAGATAAGTGGAGTGGTACAGCAGAGATGCATGTGGGAAGAGGGAAGGAGTGCTTTGGATCAGGGGTCAGCAAACTTTTTTTTTTTTTTTTAAGATTTTCTTTCTTTTTTTTTTTTTCTTTGACAGACAGAGATCACAAGTAGGCAGAGAAGCAGGCAGAGAGAGAGGGAGGAAGCAGGCTTTCTGCTGAGCAGAGAGCCTGATATGGGGCTCGATCCCAGGACCCTGGGATCATGACCTGAGCCGAAGGCAGAGGCTTAACCCACTGAGCTGCCCAGGTGCCCCCAGCAAACTTTTTCTGTAAAGGACAAAATAGTAAATATTTTAGGCTTTGAAGGGTGTCCAGTCTTTGTGAGAGCTCTTGGCTCTGCCACTGTAGTGGGAAAGCAACCACAGACCATGTGTATGGAAATGTGCATGGTTGTGTTCCAATAAAACTTTATTTACAACAATAGGTGGTGGGCCAGATTTGGAATGTGGGCCATTGTTCGCCAATCCCTGCTTTAAATAAGGAGGTCATGTAAGGCTTTCCTGAGAAGATAATATTTAAGATGAAACCTGAAGTATAAGAAGCTGGCATTCTAAGCAGAGAGGACAGGATGCACAAAGGCCCTGAGGTAGAAAAGACTGGTGTATCTGAGGAACAGTAAAGGGGCCAGTGGCCGAAGTGCAGTGACAGAGGGAGAGCGTGGTAGAAGACGAGGTCAGTGATGTTGGCAGAGGCTGGGACAAGATGGAGGGGTGAAGCTAGCAAGGAGGTGATAGTGGTCATTTGGGCAAGAGAGGAAAGCAGAAAGCAAAGATGGTACTGGAAAAGAGGAGGACGGGTTCTAGTATTTTTGTAGGGTGGCAGGGATTCATCTCAGCGTCAGAGACAACCTCTCCTCCCATTTCCTGTTGCCTAATGGCTGAGCTCTGCTCCTGGTGGCTGGACATTAATGAGGGGACCCCCATAACCCTTCTGGCCTCATTCTCCCTGCTCCTGCCTTTGCCTCCCTTCCCCCCATCCCACCCAGGAGAACGTGCCAAGGTCCTGAAGTGGCGCCCCGACAATCTGTTGTCTCCCACCTTTGCACAAGTTGTGCTTACTGTCTGGTCTCTTGGCAGACTGCTTGCCTGTCAGGCCACCTGCTTCCCCTCTAAACCTTGATCTTTTTGAGGGCAGGACTAACCACTGATCTGTCGTCACGTGAGTGAACAGAGTCACACAGTCCTGATGAACATCTGCTGCCTGAACGAACAAATAAACCCATAGTGCCTAGCGTAGGGCTCTCGAGCCGTGGTTTGTGCTAATCCTCATGGAATTGATTCCTTTATAAAAGAGTGAATGGGGCGACTGGGTGGCTCAGTCGGTTAAGTGTCCGACTCTCAGTTTGGGCTCAGCTCATGATCTCAGGGTCATGGGATTGAGCCCCACCTGGGGCTTCCCACTCAGCACGGAGTCTGCTTGGGTTGCTCTCTCTCCCTCTCCTTCTGCCCTCCACCTGCTTGCACTGTTGCTCACTCTCTTAATAAATAAGTAAATAAATAAATGAATGAGTGACCAACTGACAGAATGAATGAATTCATGATGCCTAGCATCAAGTTGTGCTTACAGACCAGGTGCTAATAAATATTTGTTTTCATTATTCAAAATTTGAGGAAGTACTATATTAGTAAGTTTCAAAAATATAAAAAGGGTGAAGAACGTCCTTCCCACTGTGTTTCCTATCTCTTTGGGTCCCACCGTGTTTATTCATTTCTCTTCTTTTCAGAGGCTCTTCATGAAAATATATGGAAATGAAAATACATGCTGTATTCCCCTCCATGGGGTGGGACAGCCAGGTCCACTACTTCCTGAGAGTGGGTTAGGTGTGACAGGTCCCACCTGAATGATGGTTTGTTGGAGTCACACCTCACAAAAGCCACAAAAGCCCAGAGCAAGAACCTTCCTCCTTTTCCAGTTTTCCTGCAACTTGTTATTAAGGAGAAAGTCTCAGTGTTGCATGCTGGTGTGTTTTTAACACCTCTCTTAACACTTACTTCCCTTTTTAACAGAAACCAAGCCTCTACCTCCAAGCCTTCGGCAGGCAGCCGTATCTGGCAAGAATTTAATGACATTGTTTTGTTTTCATTGTACTTATTTTTATGGTTACCTTCTATTTATGGCACAAGAGACTGGTTTTCCATTTATGGAGGGATCTAAAGTTCCCTTTTGAAATGAATATATTTATGTACTTTAAAGAGGATCCATTTAAAGAAAAAAAAATAATTATGTAACTGGCAGCACAGGTGGTACCCAGACACGGAAAAAATTATAAAGATGGACATGATGGGCTGGAAAGGAGAATATGCATCTCAGGTCAGATGCCTCTCCCAGCCCCTATTTAACCGGAGGGACCACTGAGGTTTGGCAGGATTGGGGTGCGGCAGGGAACCATCCAGACTTTCTCAAAGTCACACCAAAGACATGGACCAAGAACTGGACCTCCTGATTCACCCGTGGTGGGGACAGGGTGTGCCAGAATGGTAGGGCAGGGCCAAGTCACAGATAGAGGGCAAAAAAGCCTCTGTGTCCTGAAGGAGAGGAAGGAAGCACGGACGTGTTCATCCAGAGCCGTCCATGCACTAGACCCCGCACTGGCGGCTGGACTTTGCCTCAAGGGAACTCACAGATTCAGAGGGAAGACACATCCTACAAAAATAACTCAAGTTCCTGGCGGCAGTGGGGCAAATGCTCCAACACAGGCGTTGCTTGTAACATCTGAGGCTCTTGCCTGCCGAATGGCCATTCCCCCATTTTCTTTTAGGAAACTGCCCCTCCTCCACTTTTGGTCCTTGCAACTCAGGCCAGACAAAGCTGCATCCACTTCAGAGGTGAGCACGTGACCAGGCCTGGCCAGTCAGAATGCTTCATCCCTCTGGCTACAGGGATTGACACCAGGTGGGCCAAGTAACCCAAGGTCCAAGCCAGTGGGGGCCTTCCCCAGGACCTTTCGCTGGAACTGCTGGGGACAGGGCCCAATCCAAAGGCATTTCTACAAGGGTAAGTCGTGATCCGGAATCCCTGGGGAGGACCCTGGGATCACGACCCGAGCCAAAGACAAATGCTTAACCGACTGAGCCACCCAGGTGTCCTTGTCCCTATTACTCCTGAAGGGCTGGTGAGAAACCAGTGGACAACACAGGCCAAGTCCCTGCCCTCCTTTTAGCTTCTATTCTAGCTGAAGGAGGCAGACAGTAAATATGAGGCATACGTAAATAAATGTCATAGTGTCAGGTAGCAATAACTTGTGAAGAAAAACTAAGAGAAGTCAAGGGGATAAAGATTGGTAAAGAGTTCTTCAGAATGATGAAAAAGTTTGTAATGTTTCTGGTGATGATGCGCAACGTTGTGACTGTACCACTGAATTATACATTTAAACCTGATGAAAATGGTGAATTTTTATGTTATATATATTTTACCACAATAAAAATAAAACAGACTGGTGGAGGCGTGCTATTGTAGCTAGGGTGGTCAAGGCAGGCCTCCTGGAGGAGGTGGCATTTGAGAAGAGATCCAAATGAAGGGAATTAGTAAGCCCTGAGGATATAGTGGGAAGAGCACTCTAGGCAGAGGGAAGCAGAAGCAAAGGCCATGAGCCTGGAGTGTTCTAAGGACTGAAAGGACACTGGTGTGCCTGGGGCCCAGAGAGCAAGCTGGGAGAGGGAGGGAAATGAGGCTGCCGGGGGCGGGTGGCAGGAGCTGGCACGCCAGAGAGAATTGGTTTATAAGGGCAGTGGGAAGACAGTGCAGGGTTGGGCGGGGGAGGAACCTGAATTTTCCCAAGGCCCTACAACTCAGAAATAGCTGAGCTGGCAGTCCACAATACCCAGTCCCAAGCCATGAGCACACAACATCCAGAAGAGATGTCTAGGGGTCCCTGGACCCCACATGATGCTCGGTTGTCATGAGGGTTTTTGGAGGAGCGTAGGTTCATCATTGCTTTCATCACAGTCCCAGAGGGGTTCTTTATAATCCCTACATTGAAGGTGACCTTGTGCTTACAAAGGAGAAAGATAGGGAGTTTTTGAATATTGGACCGATGAGGTCCAAGCTATGCTTTTAGAAAAATTACTTTGGCTATTCATCACGACATTATTCATACAGGAAAATATTGGAAGCATCCTTAATGTTCACCACGAGTGGCCACATTAATTATATTACGGCACAACTGTCCATAGAAGGGAATACGATGCAGCTATAAAGACGAAAAAGGGGAGCGCCTGGGTGGCTCAGTGGGTTAAGCCGCTGCCTTCGGCTCAGGTCATGATCTCAGGGTGCTGGGATCGAGTCCTGCATCGGGCTCTCTGCTCAGCAGGGAGCCTGCTTCCCTTCCTCTCTCTCTGCCTGCCTCTCTGCCTACTTGTGATCTCTCTCTGTCAAATAAATAAATAAAATCTTTAAAAAAAAAAGAAAAAAAAAGACGAAAAAGGGATCTCTTTATGCACTAGTATGGAACGGGTCCAAGATACATTTTTAAGTAAATGAAGCAACATGCAGACCAGGCTGCATAATAAGCTTCTATTTGTGCTTTTTTAAAAGGGAGGAGGCAAGATTATAGATCTGGGTTTGCTTCTCTATGCACAGAATATCTTTGGCAACATTCGCAAGAAAATAGCCAATGGAAACCTTACCTCATATGGGTTTTATGAAGATGAAATGAGTTAATATTACATAATTGCTCTGAAGAGTGCCTGGTACATAATAGGCACTCAAGGAGATTTTGTTGGATAAAATAAGAGAGGGGCTGCCTCAGGGGACGGAAGGAGTGACTCGGTTTGGGGAAGGTGCTTAGTTTTCACCCAATGCTCTTAGGCACCTTTTGAATTGGGTACTACAGGCAAACATTGCAATATATTTTTTTTATTGTTAAAATTAAACATATCTCGATAGATAAAAGATAATCTGAGGGGGTCAGAGACTGGAAGGAGGTCCCGCCCAGCCTCCCCGGGAATTAGCTGGAATTGGTCAAAGGCTACATTGTGTGGTGTGAAAATCAGGATGGGAGGAAAAAGCGTGGGGGGGGGGGGAGTGGGGGGTGGGGGGGACACCAAAACACCCACGCCCCAGGGCCCACTATAAAAAGCACATTTAAAAACACCAGACTGGAAACGTTTTTTTTAACTATTATTATTATTTTTTTAAATAGCCAAAGCACGTCCCCCCAGGAGGCGTGTTGCAGCTGCGGGCCTGGGCCTCGGCAGTTCCCAGGTGATGTCAGTCCTGGCCAGGCGCCAGCCCCGGCCCCTTGGAGACGGTCTTGGTGGGTTCAGCTTGACTGTTTTTCCTTCCTGAGACTTGAGGACACCTTCCTGTCTCAAAGAAAGCAGCCTTTCCAGGGCTTTCTGAGAGCCGGGGCTGGGGGTGCATGGGGGGGGCGGTGGGTCTGGCTGAAGGGGAGGGAGAGGCAGGGGGAGGGGGGACAAGAGTTGGGGGGGTGCTGTCTCCAGGAGCGCAGTGAATAGTGAGAGCCAAAGACAGGCCTAGCTCAGTGGCTCCTTACCCATCCCACAGGGGGCAGGAGAGGGTGTGCTCCTTGGGAATCCAAGGCCCGCCTCTCTGACCCCATCCTCCCCATGCCCTGACTGCTGCCTGGGGGACCAGCTAGGGTGGGGTGGGGTTGGGGGGCAAGAGATGTTCCCACGGAGTTCCCAGCTGGTCAGCGCCTTTCCTCCTCCCTAAGCTCTGGGCCCATCCTGCTCTCCCTTTTGGTTAAAGGCTTGTTGCCAGTATCTTCTGAGCTTCCAGGCCGCGTGGGTTTTCTGCAGACCGGATGAGCCACAGATCTGGGTTCGAGGCATGACAGCACCCCTAGCTGGGTGACCTGAGGCCGTCCGCTACTTCCTTATGAGCATCATCTGTGACATGGGTATAACAGACCTTGCAGTGCGGTGTGTAGATTGAGACAGCGGGATGCCCCTGGGTCCCTCTGCAGGTGTCTGCTGAGCAGCCCCTTCGTGCTGGCCCTGTGTCTCGAACTGGGGGTGCTGCGCAATGTGGTGCAGCCCAGGGAGGGTGGTGGGCAGGGGCTCTGGCCTGGCTTTGGGGCCTGGGGAGAGTTGCCTTTTGCCTTGAAAGCTCAGCTGTTAGTTAGCCCCTGGGCAGGAAAGAAAGGAGGTGAAGAGGGCAGGCTCTGTACCCTGTGTGACCTGGGGGAGCCATGAGGATGCTAGAAGCCCCTGGCTCGCTGGGGTGGGGAGCAGTAAGTGGGTTCCCTGGCCTCTGCCCACTGTAGCTAGGGACGTGTTTGGCTGCTTCACAGAGTTGCTCCTGAGGCATGAGGAGATTGTCAGTTATTTTCAGGGGGGCCCTGGAACCCGCAGACGCCCCATCGTTCCTCTGGCGCAGGGTGGGCTAGACAATTTTGCAGAGCTTTTCATACTCAGCAAAGCCTTCCCTGGCCTCAGAGCATCAGCCCTGTTTCCTATATTCTCTCCCAGAACCTCCTCCCCACCATGCCCTAGAAGCACCTGTCACATTTTTATTTGCTCAGAGCCTGCTTTTTTGATAGACTGTGGCCTCTACGAGCCCAGGTACGACATCTGTCTTATTCTCTGATCATCCCTAGAGCCTTGCATGGTTCACAGAGCAGCTTGACACGTGTTTGTTGACTGACTGACTGACAGTCCAAGCCACCTACCTGCAGCTGGTCTATGGTGTTAAATTCTATCCTATGCCTCCTGATGAATTTTCCCTCCTCTCTGTGGCTTAGGCCATGGGAGCTGGGGCCAGACCCTCTGGATTCACATCATGACTATGCCATCACCTGGCTGGGTGGCCTTCGACTTGGTTTTCTAGACTGAGATGAGGACGATGAGAGAACTTAGATAGGCAGGCTGTGGCCTAGATTATGTGAGGCCATGTGTGTAAGGCTCTTGGAGCAGTGCCTCTGACTGGGGAGCCCCAACAAGGTCACTTCCTCTCATGCATATCTCTGCTTTGGAATGTGTCACCAGGCAATGAAAACAGTGACTGCAACACATGGAATCTGGTTCTGGCTCATCTCTGACTCACTGTGACATTGGGGATGTGCCTTGCCAGCTCTGGGCCTCAGTTTCCCCATTGGTGACCTGAAGGGCTCCAGAGGCCATTCCACCGAGAGCCTCCAGGAGTCTGTGTTTGAGCCTCTCCAAGTCTGGGAGCATCGGTAAGGCCAGGGAGCCCATGGAAGATGCGGGTTCTGGGGCCCACCCCCCAGACTCCGAC
The DNA here is from genome assembly GCF_011764305.1 of Mustela putorius furo. Taxonomy (NCBI): domain Eukaryota; kingdom Metazoa; phylum Chordata; class Mammalia; order Carnivora; family Mustelidae; genus Mustela; species Mustela putorius. The sequence continues at coordinate 811,338 of NW_025421464.1, read as the reverse complement.
TTCCTCCATGCAGGCTGGGCCCTGGACTCCTCAGGGCACACTGAGGCAGAGGTGCAACCTGAGCTGTGCAATGCCAGAAGCTCAGGTTCACTTGGAGTCCTCTGGGACCAGACACACACAGACCTGATGATGCTGTGTGGTTGAGCCAGGACATCTGGTTCAAAGGCACTCGCTCACCAGCTTCCCTGTGACCTTGAGCAGATTCTTTAACCTCCCTGTACCTCCCAGTTTCTTATCTACAAAATAGGGCAATAGGAACATCTGGGTGGCTCAGTTGGTTAAGCATCTGCCTTGAGCTCAGGTCATGATCCCGGGGTACTGAGGTCAAGTCCCGGGTCAGACTCCCTGCTCAGTGGGGAGCCTGCTTCTTCCGCTACCTGCCTCTCCTCCTGCTTGTGTGCTCCCTTGCTCTCTCTCTCGGACAAATAAATAAACACAATATTTATTTTAAAATGGGGCAATAAGTACAGACTTGTCGAGTAGGCTAGATGGATTAACTTATGGAAAGTGCATGGACCAAGGATTGACACATAGCAGATTTTCAAAAAGTGAGGCATTTTTCCAAGCTTAGAGGCTCTGGGCATTAAGAAACAACAACTCTTAAATTCTATTAGCCTTCCCTCCTACAAGGCCAGTCTGCCCCGTCTATGAAGCCCCCCGTCCACCGTGAGCAGACTGCTGAGATGAGGAAAACCGACACCCAGAGAGGGGAAGATACCCAGCTCAGGTCACACAGGAGCGGCAGCCAACAAGCCAACCCAGGCCAGGGCTCCTGCTTTCCAGCCTGTTCACCCTCAACACCTCCCCAGTTTCCAGGCCCTGCTGGCCTGCCCTCTGACCCTGGCCCCCTGGGAGCCTGATCCCAGGCCCGTGGGGTCTCCAAGTCTGTTCTGGATTAGATACGCTGAGAAGCAAACGCTGCCCCCACCCCCAGCAGGCTGCCGGGCGGGACCCGTGCACACAGCTGCTGAGGCTCACAGGGACATAAATCATGGTGGCAGGAGGCTCAGGGACTGGGACCACCCTAGCCTCCCAAAGGGCGTGGGGGCCTGGGAGTCATGGACAGGGACGCCTGAGTCCACCAGGGTTTTCTCTATCCTCAGTTGGAGCAGCTGAAGTGAGGGCGAGTCAGAGGAGGCAGGAGACCATCTGGCAGGCCTTACATCCTCACAAGCCAAAGTCTCGACTTTGTTCTAACTTTTTATTCTGCAATCGTTTCCAAACATCCAGAGAAGTAAAAAGTGGTGCAGAGAACTCCAATATGCCCTTTACCTGGATTCCCAAAGTTTGAGCCGTTTGCCACATCGGCAGGATCCTTCTCTTGCCCACATGTGTTTTTCCAGCGTAGGGCTCCTCTACCCCTCAGTGATACCCAGGGGCATTATTTCTTAAGCACAAGGATATCCTCTTACATAACCATACTGTTAGCAAATTCGAAAAATGGAACGTTGCTCCAGTACTTTTATCCAATCTATTGTTCTTATTCTGACTTTGTCATCTGTCTTCTCTAGCATATCCCCCTCTCCCCTGCCATACCCGGGGCTTGCGGACCCAGTTCAGGGTCACGTCCTGCATTTTGTTTTCTGGGTCTCAACTCTGGAAACCATATCCACAAGAGGTAAAACACACGGCAGAAGGAGATGCAGACATTTAACTTAACCTGTATGTCTTGTAAATTGATAGTTTTGTAAATCTTCAATTTATATATATTTTTTAAAAGGTCTTATTTGAGAGAGCAAGAAAGAGAGGGTATGAGCAGGGGGAGAGGCAGAGGGAGAAGCAGACTCCCCACTGAACTGGGAGCCTGATGTGGGACTTGATCCTAGGATCTGGGGACCATGACCTAAGCCAAAGGCAGACACTTCACCCAGTGCCCCTGTAAATCCTCTATTTGATATTCTCATGATAATGCTTTGTATTTGTGACCGTGTGTGGATGCTTAAGAGTTAACCTGCTAAATCTACCACACATTTTTGGAATTTTGTTTTTTGGTGTTTTTTAATCTAACAGGAGCCTCATAAAATGGAGGACCAGTGAGGGGAGTTTAGGCAGTAGAGGAGCCCTGCCTGGAGGAAGGGGTGCTGCCTTCTCAGTCCTGCTCAGATCCCAAAATTGCACAACGGTGGCCCACTGGTGTTCTTCTCTGGGCTTTGGCATCCCTCATTGCCACGGGCAACCTCTGAGGTCTTCCACCTGTGGTTATGAAATTTGGGAAGAAAGCCCTGTGGGTCATGGAGGCTACCCGGGTTCCTAGGGACCCAGGAGGGCCAGGGACTCACTGGGAGACCCGAGGGAGGCTGCTTCTTCTGGACTGACTCAGTCCCTTCATTGTGAAATGGGGGCCTCGGAGACCATTTTCACGTCGGTGTTCCTAGTGTCTAAGAAATTTTGGGTAGAGATTGCAACCAGAAATCTAAGCCTCCCCTTTAGGGTCTCAGGTGGCCTGGCTGGACTGAGGCTCAGGGGTGCCTGTAAGCGGCAAAGTGCATGAGATGGCGAACTGTGCAGCCGTGACCAAGTCTGAAGGGGCTTTCTTTTTTGGTGCGAAACAGTGTGTGTGCAAGGCCGCCGCTTGTATGGGAAAACAATGTCTGTGTGGCTTGCCTATAGAGGCAAAGCCTGTTCCTGCAGGAATCCCTGAGACCCTGATGAAGAGTAATTGTCTCCCAGAACAGGAATTCAGTGGCTGGGCAGGAGGGAGATGTGTGGCTGCTTTATTCTCTTTGGTATCTCTTAGCTGTGGGCTCTGTAAGTGTATCCATTTCACAGGAAATACAATGGGAAGAACCTGGTGTGAACAGAAGTGCAAGAGAGGCTCCGGGATGCTCTCACAGCCACTTCCTGGTCTGCACACGGGGTACACGAGTGTGTGCAGCTTGTGAAAACTCACTGAGCTGCACACTTACTGGCAGGTGCACTTTCTTGCATGTGAATTGTACTTCAGGGGAAAGCTGTAACCGAGTACGCTGTACATGATTGTTTCGGTGTCCGTTTTACAAAAACTCTGCAGGATGACAGCGCTAACTGCGGTGATCTTTGGGATGGGTGCTATTTCTAGGGTCTTGCAGCGCTGAAATGTTTTACAGTGAAAACAGAAGCAGAGAAACCAATGGCTGCTTTTTCAGAACCAGAGATCAGGAGAGAGCACTTTTGGAAGGACACACAGGAAAGGACTTCCAGCCACTGCCTTTGGGGAGGAGCCAGAGGGAGGTATGGGATTACTTACCCCATGCAGAAATGGTCTATTAAAAACTATTTAACAAGGCAAAAAAATGCTTATCATTCTGTCCCAGCTATTCTTGCTGGTGATGGACTGGCCTGGGGAGGCCTGGGACGGAGGTCGTGCAATTTCTCTGGGGTCACCCGGCAAATCTGGTGGCAGAAGTGGGCCTCCAGCCCCCAGCACCCAAGTGTCTGCTGTCCCCGCTCCAGGTTTCCTGCCATTGACAAGTCACAGTCCTTTCCTATGGCTTTGCCAGGGGCTGCCTGGCCCTGGGCAGACACAGGGAGCACAATGTGCTTTCCTAATTAGCTCCCCCAGGGGGAAGCATGACTACACTGGGACAGGATAGGCAAGCCCCATGTCCCTGGAACCCACGGGACATGGGGTAGAGGGTGCGTGGAAAGATCTCCCGGGCTGGACCTCAGCCCCTTGGGGCCCTCCTTCCTCTACTTCTCACCAAAGAGGTTAAATGTGGTGGTTTCATGGTCACTCCAACCTGGACTGACCCTCTTGTTCTCCCGGAGCCTCGGTTTTCGTCTGTGAGGCAGATAGGGGTGGGTCTGGCTCTCCGCTGTGGGGTCTGGCATGGAGACCGTGCTCAGTATCTTTTAGTCTGCGGAATGGGCAGCCCCATCTCGGGCTCAGTCAAAAGGTCAAACGCAGAGCAGAGTGGATACAAGCATGGACTCTGGCCAGGCGTCTGTCAGTAAACACTAAATAAAAGTGTTTGTTAAATTCATTTTTCAAATAGGCATGAGTGTACCCAGAGGCAAGGGTGGCTGCCCGGCTTGGCCACCTTTCCTTACCTCCAGCCTCCTGAGCCTCTCTGATTCTGGCCTCAAAGGGACTGTTCCAGCCAGAGAGCCGAAGGCACTTGGCTGTACCACCCAGCTGTCCCCATCACCATCGTGACTGAATCTGCAAGATGGGGAAACACCAGCCCTCACCTTGCAGGCCTGCTAGAGAAGCATCGGGGCCCTGGGGGGCTGGCACTCCAGTGGGGCATCTCCAGGGCCGGGGAAGGCTTTAGGGGTGGACAGACCTCACCTCATCATCCTGCCATATGCCTTGGGGGGGTCACACTGCTCCTCCAAATCATCTCAGCTAAAACAAGGGTAAGAACATCCCATTAGTGCATTCACTTGCATGTGTGGGAGCTGCGTGCCTACATGGCCCCGTCTGCAAAAACACGGATAAGGGAGAGGTTACAGTATAGAACATTCATCAGGCGGAACACACAGTTACTAAACAGACGAGGCCATCCTTTACCTTTGCGTGCTGACTTGGGATGACAGCCAACCTAGGTCAGGGAGAGCAGTGCAAGGTGCAGAAAGCACGGACAACACACTATTGTTTGTGTAAAGAGTGGGAGAAAGTTAACATATACATATATTTCTGTCCTTGCTTGGCTATTCATAGGGAATGGGACAAGATCTGGGAATGGGACCGATCACAAAATGTGGCGGCTAAGGCTGCCTGAAGGGAGAGCTGGTGGCTGGAGGGTACAAAGAAGGGAAGCTTCCCTGTATTTCCTCTCGTACCTCTTGAAGTCTGTACTGTGCGGATCAATAGATTCCTTACTCAAAAATAAATCAGATTAAGATTTCTTGACCAACCGCCACAGACAGCTAAGGGCTGTTCAAGAAGACTGTGAAGTCTGGTTATCTTGACTTCTGGAGACGGTCCTCCTGCCTCCCCCCGTGCCCCCCCATTCCCGTCCCACAGCCCCACCCCCTTCAGGGCAGAGGGCAGCACCTGTGACATCTGGGCCTCTGCCAAGTCTAGGAGAGGGGCCGCCTCTGACCTCTGATGTCCCTAGTCCTCACCCAACCCCCCATCACCATTCTTCAGCTGGGAACATCTTTTATTTAAAAATACTTTTTTATTTTAAACCCACCAATTCTCTCTCTCTCTTACACACACACACACACACATCCCCACACTCATTCACAGATATGCACACATCCTCTGTCACCAACAGTCTTTGTTTTTCCAAAAGTTCAGCCTTGTCTCTGACCGGCCAGGGCTGGGGCTGGCTGGCTGGGTCCTCATAGCTCTCTGGGGTGCAGTGGAGATGTCCCAGGGAGCCTGCCCACAGGGTCATGGGCCCAGACCATTGTCTCCTGGTCCCAACACGAAAGAGGTTTGCATTGGGCTCCTGGGGTCTTCTCCCCTGTTTAACCAGTGGCTGGCCTCTGGCCTTCTTCTCCAGGGTCCTGCTTGGAACAAATGCCACAGGGGTCTAGGCTCATCTCCGCGGCACTCGGAGGGGGGTCACCCCCCTCACCTTCAAGCAGCTGCCCCCCAGGTCACGGCGGCCGCCCTGCAAGAGGAAAGAGAAAGTTCGGTCAGGTCACCGTGAACACTGGAACTAACCTGTGTGTCCAGCAACAGGGGACTTGATAAATAAATCACGGCCGCACAATGAAGTTCTCCACAGCAGAACGCCAAAGGGAGTCTTTGTGACTGACAGGGAATGATGGAGAGACAACTGCATTTAAGGACAAAGGCAAGAACTGAGTGAATGTTCCTGTGTGCTGAGACGTCTGGAGAGAAGGGCACATGGGAAATTGCTAACAGGTTTCCTCAGAGGACAGGGATTTCATGGGGGACAAGGCATGATGGGTGGGAAGGAGGTTTTCTCTCTTTCGTTCTTTCTTTTTAATGCGATGTACTTTTTTACTCTTTTTGTTTCTTGTAATTTCATTTTATGTAATTTGTTACTTTTTTTTTTTTAAAAACCCAATACATTTAAAATAATATTAAATGGTAAAACAAATGAACTCCACAGTGGTCCTCCTAACTGCCTGATTGTATGCCCAGTGGCTTACGCATCAACGTTCCAAAGTAGACTGTGGATTTCTAGCCTCCCTGCCTTCATTCAGGGCCTTCTCTCTGCCAGGAACACGCACTCTGGTCCTGTCTCCCTGGGAGGTTTCTCTATTCCTGCCATTACCCAGCACTTCCGGGGATATTTCAACTGGGAGAAACTTGGAAGGGGAAGACAGAGTTTCTTTTTGTTCCCCCCTCAGGCTGGGAGCTGAGGGAGGAGTAGAGAAAACGTCCTCACTCCATAATCCTGGTTGTAGCCCTGAGCCCAACATGAGTGGGTGCCAACTACTGCCCCTTGAATCCGTGCTGCTCACTGGGAGATGAGCTCATGGTGGCACCCCTGAAGTCACCTGTCCCTCAGCCCGCAGGGACCATCCCTATCTGGTGATCTGAGGTCTGATGTGGGGCTATCATCCTCGCTGTAAGTCAGTGAGGTCCCAGGCATTAGAGCACCCCTCTGTTGAGGCCTCCAGCCGCTTAAGGCCAAGCCGAGAGGCACCCAGCCAGTTGGTTAAAAAAAAGTTGGGCTAGAAATCCGAGTTGTCTTGCAGTTCTGCCTCCAGGACCTGCTGGTGTCTGAAATCCCACCGTCAATGCTCACCCCACCGAGCCTGGCTAGGAGATGGGGGGACAGGCCTCCTTCTTAGCCATCTAGAGAAATAGCCAACCATCTGGGAGCTCTGCCCCCTGCCCCCTCCGTCCTGGGCCCAGGTTGGGGCAGATCCATCCAGATGTGAGCCCAGCCTCCCTCGAGGCTCTCTGGGCCCAGGGACAACGTGTTCATTCACAGGCAGGGCTATTTTGAGGGCTGAGGCCACAGTCCCAGCAGAGCCGCGGGGCTTAGGCTTCTCAGACAAATCTGGCAGGAGTGGCTGAGAAGGGGGGACAGGCGTGGGGGGGAGGGGGTGTAGTGTTGGGGGATTAAAAAACCCGCCTCCCACTCTTTCACGACCTCAGGGACAGGGGGAGCCATCTCTCAGCCAAGTCTGGCAGTCATCAGGAGACCCCAGTCTCATGCTAATGCTGGGACTATTGGCCTCCCTGAGATTGTGTCCTCATCTACAAAATGGGGTCGAAATGATTCTGCTGCCATCCCAGGGTGCAGGCTGTTGCAGACGCAGCTGTGAAAGAGGCTTGCAGACAGCCAAACGCACTTAGAAGGGACCCTGACCAGGACCCCACTTCTCTGTCCCCGAGAAAGTCAGTGCCCAGGGCTCTGGGAAGCTGAGTAGGGCTTGAGTGAAATGGATCCAGGCTTCAATCCCTGCTCTGCCATGGACTACCCATGGGCAGGTGACTTCACCGCACTGAGCCTGTCTCCCTGTGTGTAAAGCAAAGTCACGGTGACGATCATACGCATTCAGCTAGTTAAAGCCCTTAGTACCGTGTCAGACACACAGATAAAGCATTCAAGTAGATATTCACAAGTATCATTATCGGCATCAGCCAGTGAGGGTACCTCCTTGCCTCCCCCCCACCCTCTGTGCCCCTCTCTGTGCCTGAACTGTGTACGCCAGCTGGGCGGCGGGGGTGCTTTCCAAGATGATCCTACCCACCCCCAACTCCGGGTGACAAAGGGGGAAACAGTAGAGACAAGAACCCTCCTTCCGTCTCCCACTTGCTATTTCTAAAGAACCACACTTGACCCCTCCTTAGACAGAAAGATCCTACAGAGAGCCTGGTGGTCCCTTGTGACCCCGTCCTCAGACTAGCCATGTGGGAGGGAGGGGGTGGCTCAGAGTTAAGCAGCAGAATCTGGGCCTTGGAGCTCTCTGGCCCCCTGAGCTCAGAAGGGGGACCCTGCAGTGGCTCCATGAGAGTCCATTTTCTTTCAGTTGAGCCTTCGAGGGGCCAGAGCTGGCCAGGATCGCCCCTCTTGCCTATTCCCAGAGGAGCCTGTGGGGGAAAGCATGGCTTCTGCAGCCAAATTTGGCTAGGTTCTTGGTCCTGTAACAGATCGCGGGGAAACAGCCAGACCCAGGCGAATAAATCCCTATGATCCACAGGACAGGCTGAACCCAGCAGAGAAGGCCCCCCACCCTGCCCCGCTGCAAGTGTGGGTGCATAGCAGATGTGACTTCTCCCGCAGGCCTGCGGTTATAACTCGCCAGCCCCCTGCCCTCCCTCCCCAATAACCTTTCCCACTTCCCAATCAGGCAGGCTTGAGTTCAAACCCTCACTCCATCATGGACAGCGTCTCTAAGCAGGTGGGGGCCACCAGAGCACCTCTGCCACTAAGGGGTTTTAATGGGTGATGAGTGCTTAGCCCAGGAAATCAGTGCCCATCACGACTGCCTCCCCTCTGTGCTCTACCACCTTCAACGTCTTTCCCCTTCCTTCTCTATATCATGTTTTCTGACGCCAACTCTTGGGGTGCCCTGCTCCTAGAACACTTTTCCGTATCCACTCATCTGTCTGCCTGTTCCCAAGCATGTGTCAGGAATTCAGCCCCTAGCTGGGAGCTTCCTCTGGGCTCCCACAGTCTCTTGGTGCTCTGCCTTCCCACCAGGAGACTGTGGCCTCCCTGTCTTCATCCCCATTCCCTTGCCCTGGCCCTGGGAATTCATGACTGTGGTTGGGGCCCCACGACCTGCTTCTCTGGGAATGTTCTCAGAGCCAACAAAAGACAGCTATTGGGTAGATAAGGTTGGCTGAACTGAAGGAACAGGTGAAGGGCAGTCCGAGGGTTATCACCAAGGGCCCGGCCAGCCCTCTGCATCCCAGGCCAGGTACATGAAGGCCCACATGGCTTTCCCACACCACCTGGAACACCAGCCGGGGCCCACAGCTGGGAGTTGGCAGGGTACAAGTCAGGCAGAGCCTGAGACGACTGAGTCAGGGAATCTGAAGCAGCCATGGGGGTGAGAGGCCAGGCTGGGAGTCTGATGAGTCAGAAGAAGACAGTCTGGGGCCAGGACACATGGGCTTCCCCAGGACAGAGTGAAGCAGGGGGCCTAGAGCGGCTATAAGAACCAAAGAGTGGGGAACTCAGAGTCTGACTCTAATTCTCTGTGCCCTTTCACTTTCCAAAAGGCTGTGGTTCAGTCAGGGGATCCCCCAGTCTCACTACCTCCATATGTAAATGCTAGCTGCTGGAATCCAAAGCTTTCACGCAGACCAGCTTCCCTACTGTAGGAGAAGGCTAGGACAAGAGAGGGAAAGGTAGGGGATGAAGCAGGCTCCTTGGGGCCTAAGCAGGAGAAGAAACTTCCAACCAGGAGAGCTCCCTTTCAACCTCTGCAGTTACTCAGCCCCCTCCGCCCCCTACCAGGCTGGTTCTCATCCTTCTGTGGGGGGACACACCACAGGAGCTCAGCTCCAGCTCCATCCAGCTGACTCAATGGTGACCTCGCCCCCACTCTCTATCCCTTTTGTGAAGACCCCCTTCTTCACTCCTACTGCTCATTAGCTGGCCATCTCAGATTTTTAGTTGGAGGTACGTGTTTCCTCTTCTCAGTCTCCTGCCTTTGGGTCAAGTCTTAGGATGGCGGACAATTATTTTACTGGTGGGGGAAGTTCATGGCAAACGTGGACCAGCAAGCAACAAAACCTGCGTTGTGGCTTCCCAGGTGAGCAAATGCGGGCATGCGATCACACCCCCCTGAGCCTCAGATCCTCATCTGTGATAAAATGGGCAGAATAACTACCTGCCTGGGAGTTCTCGTGAGGGTCAAAGAGGAGGAGGAATGCAGCTCGCACCTGGGAAGCGCTTAATAAAATGATGGCCTTTCTAACTACTTCTCACGCTCTTTCCCCAGCACACCTTCAGTTAAAGGGGTGCCCTTCAAGGAGCCAGCTCCGTTTTCTGGGCTTTCCCGCACCACTTCTGTTTGGGGGACTTCGAGCGAGTGGTTCTGTTCCACATCAAACCCTGGGCTTGGAGCGCCGCAGCCCCCGACAAACTTCCTGTCTCTTCCCCCTCTCTTCGTTGGGGTCTCCGCTCCTCTTCTGCTTCCCTAGGAGGCCCCGACCCCGCTAACCCCCGACCCGCGGCTACAGTCCTGGGGCTCCGCGCACTCACCCCTTTGCGCTGGTTGCTGAGGCAGAAGGTGCAGATGGAGCGCGGCTGGCGGCCGCCGTCGGGGGCGGCGGGGACCGCGCTCTTGGCACTGCCGGCCGCACGGAAGCACGGCTGCCCGTCGTCGGCAGCGTCGCCCAGCAGCAGCACGTTGGCCAGGTGCGCGATGTAGCTGGACGCCAGGCGTAGCGTCTCGATCTTGGACAGCTTGCGGTCCACCGGCTCGGTGGGGATAAGCGTGCGCAGCGCTGTGAAGGCCGTGTTCACGCTCTGTGTGCGGTCCCGCTCCCGCGCGTTGGCCGCCTGCCGCTGTCGCACCACCACCACAGGACCCGCGCCGCCGCCGCCGCCGCTCGCCCGCCGCCCGCCCCCGGGGCCCGGGCCGCGCCGCGCCGCCTCCAGCCCCTCGCAGCAGCCAAACGACTGGTCGGACGCGTCGCTCTCGCTGCGGTTCTCCTCGTCCTCGCTTAGCAGCCGCACGTCCGGGTACAGCACGTGCGCGCCGACGGGGCGCAGCAGCGCGAACGCCATCGGCTCGGGGCCGCGTCTCTCCGTGCGCCGCGTCTCAGCGTCTGCCGCGCCCCGCCTTGCGCTCTCGCGCGCTCCCACGGCCCCGCCGGCCGCCGCCTTATAGCCGGGGAGGGGCCAATCACGAGGCCGCCCCGGCGGGGGCGGAGGCCGCCGCCCTGACCAATGGGGAGGCGCCCTTCGCGCTCCGGCCAATGGCGAAGCGCCCACCGCCCCCGTTCCCCAGGTTGAAAGCAGCCCGGGAGCCAAGCCGCCCGCCCTGAAGGCTCCAGGCAGCGCAAGCGAGCCGGGCAAGTGTCTGGGGAGTTTGGTTGCGTGGGCGGGGGGTGTCTGGGTGGCTGGGATGGGGTGTGCCCAGGTCTGGACTCTTTATCTTTGGTCTAGACCCGCAGAGAGACTCTCAAGGCTTGTTTCCTCGTTCGGTAAGAGGGTTGCAGAGAAACCAGCTCGGGGTTTTCCCGCCCCCACGTTCTGATACTGTGGTTTTGCAGCTTTCTTGTGTGTAAGAGCTGGGGAAGGGGGCTGTTGGCATGACAGATTCCCGGGTTCCTCCCGTTCTGATTCAGCAGGTTTGGAACGGGACCAAACCCAGGAATCTGCATTAGGATGGTGTCCATGGAGAGCACTTAAGAGAAACACTAATCTTTCCAAATAAGGATTACACAGTGTCACATCCTCAACGGCAAACTTTAAAAAAAAAAAAAAAAGCGGGGGTGGGGGTGGGGGACAAGGACAGCACAACAAACCAGTACTTCATTCATTCATTTATTCATCCAACAAATATTTCTTGGGTGTCTGCGTTGTCAGGAATGGTTTTAGGTCTGTGAATAGAAAGGTGACAAACTCTTTGCCCTCATGGAAATCGACATTTTGGTTGAGGCCTTACTGTGTGCTGGCCACCATGCTGAGGGCTATACTGATCTTTACTACTCCTTGTTGACGTTGTGGGGGAGTATCCCCGATTTACAGATCAGAGAGCTCTAGCCATCAGTCTTACAAGAGGTGAGTGGAGGCTTTAGCCACAGCCTGTTTGACTTCACCATCACCCGTGGCCTACTAACCCTCACCACCAATAAAACACAGATTACTTTCCTGTAATCTCCACAATCCCACTCTGGCTCCAAATCCATGCCCCTCTCTTTCCTCGGAATGGCACCGAGAGAGAGAGAGAGAGAGGGGGGGGGGGAGAAAGGTGTGACTGTCTTTCCTTGTTGCCTTCCTTCCTTTCTTCCTTCCTTAGGGAAACCTTAGATTGTTGAGTCTGACATGTTCTCTTTCTTGGGGGCCCTGGGAAGAATTACTGAGCTGTTGATGGCGGCTGGGGTCTCCACGCTGTGCCCCCTTCCCAGCTCCATCCTGGGGAATGGTCCAACCTGTACCCTTAGGATTTGAAAATAACTCTCTTCAACCTGAATGCATCTATGTGGTAGAGAGGGCACAGGGACTGAAGGCAAAGGGTTTCTAGATGGGTTTTTGGCTTGTTTTCCTTTCTGGGCCTCAGGTTTTTTGAAGATGACTCCCAGTTCTGCCACACTCCTTTCCTGGCTTCTCCTACCCAGGGCAGAATGGGGGAAGGGAGCTAGAGGGTTTCCCTTGGCTGTCGGGAGAGCAGCCCCTGAGGTCTTCAAGCCCCAGGGTCTGTGGGAATTTCTGTTCCCACACCTGGCTCCCCCACCCCTCCTCATTTGACCGTGACCCCAGCCAGGCTGGGCTTTGGGGAAGAGGAGAAGGAGCCTGCGCAGGCCCCCTCCCCACAGGGCTAGTCCCACGCAGCCCCAGGCCAGGCTGCTGCTTCCTGAGCCGATGAGTTATTACCGGGAGATTTCCTTCCCTGTCGGCGCCTCCTCACAGGGGCTCTGGGCTCCCTTCACTTTCGCTTTCTCCCCCTTCTCCCCCTCTCTTCTGCTCTCAGTCCTCAGGCAGCTTGAAATTCCTCTGTCCGGCCCCCTCCTCATTCCAGCTCCAGGTTGGAGAAGCCAAACAGGGCATGAACTGGGCCCGGAAGCCAGGGAGGGCTTACTTGCTAGGCTCATTCATTCACTCGCTCCTCAGGCAGGCTTTGACTCTGGGGACCCTGGGAGTAAAATAAAACCATGAATGAGACTGAGTTAGGCCTTCAGAAAGCGAGCTGTAAACAAAGAACTCCAGGACAGTGTGATGGGAGCCATAAGCCTGCCTCCTAGAGCCCCGGTCCAGCCCAGGGGTAGCTGCCTCGTGGAGTTCGGTTTCCTGCTCTGAAAACTGGGGATAATATTAGCACCACTCCCTAGGGCTAGTGATGGTTCCAAGAATGCATGCCGGTTAAGCCGTGGCCTGGCACCTATCGAGAACTCAACACATAAGAGGAGTTTGTGCTGAATCTCTTAGAGGCTGGCTGCAGGTGGAGGAGAGAGCCATGGCCAGCAAAGACTGAGCAGCTTTGACTCTTCCCAGTCCCATCCCTGGGAGTGGGCATGGGGCTCCTTGCCACATTCTTAGCTCACCCACGCGAGGGGCTCAACTCCTTCCATTCCCTGTCCTCTGTCTCTGCTCCACCCACACTTCTTCCTCACTGCCTGTGGAGCCCACATCTGCTGTGCACCCACCTGGATACCCCCTAGCTTAGTCCCTCACTTTCTTCCTGTCTTCCCTTAAATCTCACCTCCTCAGGGAGGCCTTCCCCCACCACAGCCCCTACCCCCTCATCCCTGCTAGCACCCCCACAACTCTCCCTCTCCACTTCATCTTGCTTTCCTTCTTTCCATGCACCTGTTACTGCTTCTCTTCCTTCATCTGCAAATATTAATTGAGCACCTACTATGTGCCAGGCACAGTTCTGGGTCTGGGGCATACAGCAGTGAATGTACTACATAATTAGCTGGCTCCCTCCGCTGGAACATAAGCGTCATGGGGCAAGGGCACGGTATTTTGCTCATCTCATCTCCTCTCTATCACAACCTTCCAAGGTAGGCATCGTTATTATTCCCAATTTACAGATGAAGACCCCCAAGGTCCCAAGAGCGGGGAGTGACTTTCTTGATTGAGGTTGCTCTGTGGGCCAAGGGGATCTCAGGTCGGTCATACTCTTCCCCAGCCACAGGGCCTCTCTGGCAGCCCAGAGGTGTGGGAGGTCTGAGAAGGAGTCTGTCTGGTAAGAGGAGGAGAGTCTTTTTTTTTTTTTTTTTAAGATTTTATTTATTTATTTGACAAAGAGATAGAAAGTACAAGTAGGCAGAGAGGCAGGCAGAGGAGAGGGAGAAGCAGTTTCCCCAATCATCAGGGATCCCAATGTGTGCCTGGATCCCAGGACCCCAGGATCACAATCCCAGGTAGCCTCTTAACTGACTGAGGCACCAGACACCCCTAAATGCAGCTTCATGGTGAAGCCCGCTTTGCTGCTCTCCTGCCTTGGTGCAATCTGGCTTGTTGATCACACTGTATCCTGACTTCTCTCCCTTTGTCGCTGATTCCTCACTCTCCTTTCCTTCCCCACACAGGACACCCACTCTAATATATTTTTTTAAAGACTTCATTTTTTTTTTTTTTTAAAGAGCAGTATTAGGTTTACAACAGAATTGAGAAGGCACAGAGCTTTCCCCTCTTCCCTTTGCCCTGCCGCAAATAACCTCCCCATTATCAGTGCCACTTGCCAGAGTGGTGCATCTGTGACAATTAATGAACCTACATTGACCTATCATTATCATCTAGAGACCATAGGTGACTTTGGGATTCGCTCCTGCTGTTGTACAGTCTGTGGGTTTGGGCAAATGTTTATAATGACATCATTATCTTACCATCATTATGGTCTCATACTGACCATTTTCATTGTCCTAAAATTCCTCTATACACTGCCTGTTCATCTACATTGCATGCCTGCCACTGCTGATCTTTTAATCATCTCTATAGTTTTGCCTTTTCTAGAATGTCATATAGTTGGGATCATACAGTACATAGCCATGTCAGATTGACTTCTTTCTCTTAGAAATATGCATTTAAGTTTCCTCCATGTCTTTTTGTGGCTTGAAGATGCATTTTTAAAGCATTGAATAATATTCCATTGTCTGGATGTATCACACTTATTTGGCCATCCACCTACTGGAGAAATCTTGGCTGCTTCCAAAGTTTGGTTATTATGAATAAGGCTGCTGTAAGCATTGTGTGCAGGTTTTTGTGCAAACATAAATTTTCCACTCCTTTGGAGCATGATTGTTGGATTGTATGATTTGCTTTCTTATTGTTGAATTTTACGAGTTCTTTGAATATGTTGGATAACAGTCCTTAATTGGATGTGTCTTTTGCAAATATTTTCTTCCAGTCTGGGGCATGTCTTGTCATTCTCTTGACAAAGTATTCCATAGAGAAGAAGCTTTTGATTTTAATGAAGTCCAGCTTCAAAGAACTTTCCCGTTCTTTCTTTGATGGATCTTGTCTTTGGGGTTGGATCTAAAAGTCTTTACCACATACAAGGTCATCTAGGTTTTCTCCTATGCTGTCTTCTAGGTATTTTATAGTCTTGTGTTTTACATTTAGGTCTGTGATCCATTTTGAGTTAAATTTTGTGAAAAGTGTAAGGTCTGTGTCTAGATTCATGTTTTTGCTAATGGATGCCCAGAGTCCAGTTGTTCCAACAACATTTGTTGAAGGGACCATCTTTACTTCATCATATTGCCTTTGATCCTTGTCCAGGGTCAGTTGGCTATAATTATGAGGGTCTATTTCTGGGCTCTCCATTCTGTTCAGTTGATCTTTTTGTCGATTATGCTGCCATTATAATGCTGTGTTGATAACTGTAGTTTTCTCGTGAGTCTTGAAGTTGGATAGAATCAGTCTCCAGCTTTGTTCTTCTCCTTCAATATTGTGTTGGCTCCTCTGGGTCCACTAAATATTGGCGATGTGTGTCTTTGAATATGCCTATGTCCTCATAAACTATGTGGGGCTGATTCATGTGAGTGGGTTATTAATGAACACAAATGGTAGTTTCTATAGATCTGTTTGGTAGGTTGGTTTGTTTACTTGACACTGTGCTCTGTGGGCTGACTCTAACTCAAGTGCACTCCTTCTAACCGCTGCTTAGTATGTATAGTGTATATGCACCTACCAGGCCTCCTTTTCCATTGCCTTTAGTGATGGATCCTATGGTCGCCTCTGACTTGTGCATCTCTAAGCACAGCTGTGATGGACCTCTGGTGCATGACTCTCACAGACTCCTGTGTGTGTTTCTCTGGGATAGACACCCAAGGACAGGATTTTGGGGCAGAGATAATGCACACACTTAGCATAAGCTCTCTCTGACTGTGCTCTGGGATGGCTGCTCCAGTCCACATGCCCAGTGGGCTTGAGGCACCCTCAGCCTCATGTCATCCCTGGCACTTGAAATGATCTGATTTCCTGTTTTAATCTGCATTTCTCTATGATGACAGAGAAATGGGTTTTTTCCATCTCATTATGCTTGCCTCCTCCACTAGACTGTGAGTTTTCCAGGGCATGGGGTGGAGCCTAGTATCCTAGGCCAGAGCTTGGCACACTGTGGGCAATGAGGAATACTTGTTGAGTGAATGAAGACATGAAAAGGCTGGTGCCCAACCTCCCACCCCTACTCTGTACCTAGATGGTATAGAGTACCATCTGTCTCTATCTTGTATACCATCTATCTATCTATCTTGGGCATAGATAAGAGACGCAGCAGAAGGACAAAGTCCCACACATTAATCTGCTTGGAGAAGAAGACTCATGAAAGTATTTATTGAGGGCCTTGTTTGGGTCAAGAACTCATCGACCTATTACTTGCCATCTCAAGTTCAGTCAGGCAAGATGAAAATATTTTTCTCTGTCACATTCAAAGTGTTTACAGATCCTGCACTCTGTGCTGTGGTATCTGGGCTGGAAGAGGGCCCACCATGACCCTTGTCTCTCGGTATTTCCACCCTTGTGCAGACCCTTCCCCCAACGAATCACTTCTGGCTTGTGTGACCAAAAGAACCTGGCAGAAGAGATAGTAGCTGATAAAAGCATTGAGCTTCTGCCTCAATCTCTTGAATCACCCACTCTGGGGACAGCAACCACCCCGTGATGAGGATATACTGGTTATCCTGTGGAGAGGTCCCCCAGCTTGAAGGCAGCACCAGCTGGCCAGCCCTGTGGGTGAGCCTCCTTGGGTGTTTGTCCTGAATTCCCGACCCAAAGGAACTGTTAGAAAGAGCAAAGATAAGAAAGAAAGGCACAGATAGATAAAGATAATGAATAATGATTGATGTCGTAAGCCCCTAAGTTTAGTGTCTTTTGTTGTGTCACCTTAGACAACTAAAGCAGGTGGTGTCAGGGACCCAGGCTCTGTCTATCTTTTTGTTCCATCGTATGTGGCCTCTACCCTCTAAGTTGTCTCAGACCAAAATGGCTGCAGGGGGGGTTCTGTTGGCAAAAAGGAGAAAGAAGAGGAAGAAGGAAGGGCATGCTTCACCCTTTAAGGACACTTGTCAGGGAGTTATAATCACACTTCTACTACTTTTGTTCCCTTGATCAGACCTTGTTATGGGCCCTTACGCTACTGAAAAGGAGGCTGGGAAATGTAGTCTTCACTGCAGGTGGCCACACGGCCACTGAATACTGGGTTTCTATTAGAGGAAAAGAGTGGAAGACTGGATACCAGGAAACAACCAGGAATGTCTGCCATCATGTGGTTGAGTCTGCAGACAGGGAGCCTGACTGCTTGGGTTTACCTCTCTGCTTTCCAAAGCTGTATGACCCTGAACATTTGACTGAGTTTCTCTGTGCCTCAGTTTCCTCATCTGTAAAACAAGGATCCCCCTAGAGTCTGTCTGCGGAGGGTGGCTGTGAGGAAAGGGGAGCCATCCTGGCACACAGTGTGTGGTGTGTAAGTGCTAACTGTTATCATTAGTTCATCTTTACAAGTGTTTTCCCAAGGTTACATGGTCGCTAAGTGAGGGATGCAGAATTTGGTGTGATAGCAATTGACCCCAAGATCCAGGTCAGTACCTGGCATGTAACAAGCATCCAGAAATATCTGTTGCATGAGTGTGTTAAACATTTAGACTGCCCTTAAACAGGTTTTATTCTGCTGTTCTGTTCAGGCTACTGAGAAAGTTCCATTGACCTCAGTCATGGGGTTCCTCTGGCTGGTTTCTTCAATTCCACTACCAGAACTCAGTCCCTCAAGGACCCTCCAGGCCATCATTTTCAAGAGAGAATTCCTGGGAGCTATTGTTCTGGAAGGTGCCCAGAATTCCATGATTTAAAAGTCTGGGGAGCTGCATTTGGCATCCCCCTTCTAGAGAGTTGTAGCACTTTTACATGTTAAAGGCTCTGAGAAATCCTGCAGTGAATCAGCTTATCAGTCTGCATTCTAATCTTCATTTTCTAGTCTCATTTGACCATAGACCCTCCTACCCAACCCCCCACCCCCACCCCAAGCCAGACGCCTAACAGAGAATATAGTTTGGCAGACGCCTCTCTGCCTGTTATCAGGCTGTTATCAGTGATATCCACTGCAGTGTGAGTGGGTATCCTCCTCTTTCTTGAGAGCATGTCTCCTAGGAGTGAGGGGGGAGTGAGTAGGGGGCACTGGTTACCAGGCAGAGCAGAGTTAAGAGGGGGACCTCCAGGCATTTTCCCAGAACACTACTCTCTAAGGGACACTAAAATGTTATTGGAAATGTAACATGTTGGGGAGAAAAAATGTGTTTCCTGCCATTTCTGTAAAGGGAAGTGTAGTGAAAATTGAAACATAATAATAATAATTATTTTTTTTGTTGGATTGCTATATGCCAGGTACACTCTTCTAAGTACTTGGGTATATTTTCTCTCTCCATTTTTTTTAAGGAGTGGGGGAAGAGGAAGAGGGAGAGAGAGAACCTCAAGCAGACTCCACACCCAGTGCAGAGCCTAACACAGAGCTCGATCTCATAACTCTGAGATCACGACCTGAGCCAAAATCAAGAGTCAGACACTGAACAAACAAGCCACCCAGGTGCCCCATTTTCTCATTTAACCCTCAGAACAGTCCCATGCACTAAGTATTATGAATATTCCCATTTTACAGTGGGGTAAACTAAGGAACAGAGACGTTAAGGAACTTGCCTAAGGTCACACAGCTAAGGAGTGGACAGGAATTTTTTGATAAGCTGCTTGTGGTGAGAATGAGGAGGGAAGAGCTGCACTTCAGGGTAGTTTAAGCCCAAATGCTCCCAAAACTCTGTTCTAGGGAGAAAGGACCTGCTAGCTGAGCTACTCTGATTTTGTTGAGTAGGGGATGCAGGTTTGAGGCCAGAATGAGTTGTTCAATAATCGAAGGGAAGCTGATGCGTCATGGGTGCCCTCCTTCAGTTCCATCCCTCCAAAGAAATGTTGGGCAGATGCTTAAAGACCATGAGATTGAAGGAAGTGCTGAATAATTTAGCTTTCCCAGGTCCCTACAGGCTGAGGTTGGCCCTCACACCTGTGCCAGGTGACAGTCACCAAGACATGTCAAAGAGCAAGATGATGTTAAAAGAAACCAGCATTTAAGGAGTCTTTTGAAAATTCAAGGAGAGCTGTTGAAAATCCTTAAGGCCAGGTGTTGGGGGCAGGGGCTGCATCCTAAAGCAGTAGCTGACTGTGCCCTTGGCAATTCTCCTCCCCTCTGCAAGCGAGATAGTGGGGGAGGGACAAGTTGGAGAGTGACACTGGTCGATCATATTACCCCCATTCCAGGTTTGGTTGCTCAGCCCAGACAATAGGATTTCATAGAAGAACAAGATCAGAAACCTAGAGCAGGCTGGTAAGCCTTCCTGGATCAAGCCAAGGGGGTCTTGGCTACCTTACATAGAGACCCCATGATGAAGATGTGTTTTGGTCTATCCTCAGAGGTCAGTGGTGATGCTTGCACAGCAGGTGCATTTGCAGGATGCTTTCCTAGGTTGAATGCAAACACTGCTATATGCTTATATGATATCCAACCCCTCCCTCCATCCCTCAGCAGAACCCTCATTTGTCCAGGAAAGCAGTGGGTCTAGCTATAAATATTCCCCTTCTTCACCTTCCATGCAGCTGGGACAGCCATGTGGCTCATTCTGGCCAATGAGATAAAGATAAAAGTTCCTAGGGAAAGGTCTTTTTCCTTACATGAAATTACAGAGTGTCCTGTCCAGAAGGTTGGCCGGTTACCTTCAGTCTCTTCCTGCCTGGAATGGAGATGCGATTCCTGGAGGTAGAGCAGCCAACTTAGTGCCATGAGGACAATAGTCACATGCTAAAGATGGCAGAATGGCTGAGTCCTTGATGATTCCTTTGAGAAGCCACACTAGTCCCTAACTTCTTGAAAAATAATAATTTAAAAAACACTCTTATTTGGTGAAGCCCCTATATATTGGTTTTTGTTTTGTTACATGCAGCCAAATACATAATCAACACACCCAGATCTCATAAGGAATAATGTCCGTAACACTACCATCTATAGTGCACTGTGTGCCAGGCACTGAACAAAGTGCTCCAGACCCCTTGTTTCATTTCATCCTCACCATCCTACAAGCAGGGGGCTGTAACTGGCAGCATGTTACAGGAAGGGACATAAGGGCTCCGAGGAATTAAGAAACTTGCCCCAAGATGGCCCAGCTAGGGGAGCAGCAGGCTCAAGAATTGGACTCGAGGGGCGCCTGGGTGGCTCAGTGGGTTAAGCCTCTGCCTTCAGCCCGGGTCATGATCTCAGGGTCCTGGGATCGAGCCCTGCATTGGGCTTTCTGCTCGGCAGGGAGCCTGCTTCCCCCTCTCTCTCTGCCTGCCTCTCTGCCTACTTGTGATCTCTCTCTCTCTCTCTCTGTCAAATTAAAAAAAAAAAAAAGAATTGGACCCGAGTCTCTAATTTTCTGAAGTCTGTATTAATAGCTATAGTGGCTTAAAAATACGACCTCCAATCTTCCCATCAGGAGCTGGGGTCTACATCCTCTCTCCTTGTGTCTGGGCAGGCTTGTGACTGCTTCGAACTTGTGACTGTTGAACTTGGCAGAAGTGACTTTCGAAGTGACCTGGGACTTCTGAAGCTGGGTCATACAAGGTGATGCACTGGAACCCACTTTTGCTTGGCGCTCAGAGTTGCCATGTGACAAGTTCAAATGCCCTGAGAGCACCATGCCATGAGGAAGCCCAGGCCACATGGAGGGCTACACAAAGTTGCCTCTGATGGCTTGTACTCTTCTTCCCGTCCTCCCAGCCCAGGGGAGAGATATGTGAGGAAAGATGCTTTCATAGGACCCCAGCCCCAGCTGGTGGGTCTTCCCAGTTGAAGTGCAGTGCACTTCAGGAAGCAGAGACAGGCCTTTCCTGCTGTGCCCATTATGACGAATTCTGAATTACAGAATCCGTAAGCATAAGAAAATGGTTGTTTTAAGACACCAAGCTGTAGGGTAAATTGTCCCACAGCAATACTAGTTGTAACTGTAGCTCACCGCAGCGCCTTCCAAATATCTTCACATCTGAAAATACCCAAAGCCTGAAAGTACAGTCGATTTTTGATTATCTGCCGTAATTATATTCTGTAAAGTCACCGCAAAGACTGAATTAGCAGTTAACGGAATGACAGCTCCTAAGGGGGAAATACAGGGTGAGGATCCTTTGAGCCTCAGGTCATCATATTTTCATCAACTGATCAATACTTCCCCAGGTTTATGTGTGTTTCTGTTGAAGGACACCTTATTTAATATATACTTTTGATTCATTAACCTTGAATCCTGGATACCAGGTAACTCATGCCTGAGCAAAGCTTATTTAACATGTGTCTTTTCTTCCTAAGGCGCATTACAGCTTTCTGGAGCTTACGAACACTAGTCAGCGTTTTAGGACTATTACTGGGGACATTTTAGATAGCAAAATCTCCAACAAAAAGCCCATGGGTGTGTAAAGTGGGGCACTAAGTAGACCACAGAAACGGACCCCCGTTTACAACTATGAGAGTGGACAACAAGAAGACAGAAGGACAGCTTGACCCACCTCAGCTGGGAACGTGTATCCAGAGGCTCAGGGAAAGAATGGAAGCACTGGGAGTATTTGTTTGTGAATTACACATACATTTCGGTGAGTAGGCAGATTCCTTAATACAGAGTCTTTGAATAATAAGGGTTAACGGTATTATTTAATACGTTCAGGGCTTGCAATCCTGGTTAATAACCAGAGGAAGTGAGAGGCATGGAGCAGATAAAGGGGGCACCCCAAGTGCCTTGCTTTTGTCATTTGTGAAATGTGAGCGATGACTCCTACCCCATCCGGTTTGCGGAGGGAGGGAGTGATAGCAGTAACATCGGCTATTACTTATGGAGGGTTCCATGCTGAACACTTGACATGCCTGTTCTCATTAACTCCTCACCACAGTCCTTATGAGACAGATCCCACTATTAAGCCCATTTTACAGATGAGGAAACACAACCCCAGCCAGGTCAAGGGACTTTGCCCCACATTTTACAAACTTGACCAGATGAAGCTGGATCCCATTTCTGTCTGAGTCCCACGTGCATGTCCTTTCCCACACTGCTCCAGACTGCGCCAGAGCCCCTGTTTACAAGACACCTGGCACAGAGTGTGTTCAAAGTATGTGGAAATGCTTTGCTGATGACCCTAAACTAGGATCTGGGGCCTTTGAGGCAGTTCTGTAAAGGGAGAGGGGAGGCCGAGCCCTAGGCAGGGTGGGTGGGGGGCAGAGTAGGAGCCATGGGGAAGGAAGGAGCCTGTGTGGTAGCAAGGCAGGGCAAGGAGCTAGGAGGATCTTGAATCAGACCCCGTGCTCCCCTCCCACAGAGGGTTAAAGCAGCCCAGGCTCCTTCCGGCTGAGCGGAAATCAGATTTTGAGAGCTGAGCAGAGCTCCAGAGGGATGTTTTTCTTCTCCATTTGTCTGCTGTGGCTGGCCCATAAAATCTACCGGAACTCCATGCTGAACTGAGGAATTCCTGCTGAACGGCAACATGGAGAAAGCAGGCAGGGGGCGCGGGGGGGGGGAGCCCTTATCAGTGGCAGAGACCACTCCATCTTCAAGACTCCACCTCTGGGTCAGGGGATCCCCTCTGGAGGCCTCACAGGCTTTCAAGGAAGAAGGACATCCCTTCCCCCCAAGTGAACTTGGGAGGTAAGGAGTGAGTCCAGGCAGGGAGGGGTCTGGCCATGGCAGGTCAGTCAGTAGGGTACGGTTCAGATCTTCTCCTTCTACACTTGGTGAGGCTGGCCAAGTCTCTTCCCGTTTCCTCCTCGGAGAGCCCACGGGGCTGAAATGAGATGACCACCATCTGTAATTTCCTAGTCAGAGCTGACTGACAGTTTGAGGCTTTTTTCTATCTATCAGCTCCCTTGCATGCACTTCCTCCCCTGAAGGCAGAGCCATTATCACCACTCCGATTTTACAGTAAACTGAGGCACAGAGAGGTGAGGTGGCTAGCCCAATGTTGCTCACTCTGAAGGGGCAGGGCAGGCTTCAAATCCAGACAGCTGGTGCCAGAACCCATCTCTCAAGTGTTCGTCCTTCCGCCTCCCAACGGGAGTGACCCCAGTTCTCCATGTCCTCAGGTGCCCTCTCCCGTTTCTCTTGGTTGATCCCTCACTCTTTAAGACTCAGCTCACGCAATTTTTCCTCCAGGAAGCCTGTCCTGAGCAGCCAAGCCTGACTGGGTCTCCTCTCTGGCTGTACATGCCTGGAAGGTGACTGTTTTGGTTAGTGGGCTGTGAGCCCCCAGGTGACCAGAACCACTTCTAATCCTTCCCTGTGCCTCCTGCATCAGCCAACAAAGGAAACTTTGTATTTGCCTTGAAGATCCTATGTGCTGGGAACAGTTTTGGAATGTGGCCCCACTGAGAGGCAGGGTCCACGTGCCTTCCACTTGAGTCTGGGTGGACTTGGGACCGTGTTTATCCCGGGAGGTTGGCGGAAGTGATTCTCCGTGACTTCCAGTGCTGGGTCGTAACAGGTGGTGCAGCTTCACCTTGTCCCCCGGAACACCTGTTCTTGGAGCCCTGAGATCCTGTGAAAGAAGTCCAAGCACTCTGAGACCACCATCCTGTGAGGAAGCCCAGGCCACCCCAACAGGTCCCAGGTGATCCTAGTCCAGCAGTCTCCAGAGGATTCCTGTTCGTGGCTATTGATTCACATCTAACCTTGGAATCTTCCAACGGAGGCTCAGGACCCTGAGCCCTGAGTAGAGACCAGCCATCCCCACCACACTTGGTCTGAAGTCATGAGCATCGTAAAATGGTTGTTGCGTTAAGTTGCTGAGTTTTGAGGTAGTTTGTTACACAGTCACACTAACTGGAACACTACTACCACCCAGGGCAGACCACCTTCATTTCTTCCCAGGATTATTGCAGTGGTCTCCTCACAGGGCTTCTTGATCTCTCCGTCTCCTCGCATCTCAATCTCCTGGTTCCTCCACAGCGTGTCCTTTGACCCAGCAGTTAGAAAAGTCTTGCAATGCACAGATCAGACAATGTCCTTCTTCTGGACCAAATCTTCCCTTGGCTCCCAGTTCACTCTGAGTAAAAGCCAGATCCTTATGATGACCCACATAGGACCTGCCCTCCCAGCCACCCCATCACCCCTCTGTCCTCTCTCCCGCCCTCTCCTCTTACTGACGCCTCTCCAGCCACACTGGTCTCCTTGCTACTCTTCATACACCAGACACTCTGCCTCAGGACCCTTGCACTTGCTGTGGATGGAACACTCTTCCTCTTGGTATTGCCTGGTTCACTGCCTCATCTTGTTCCAGTTCCTGCTTGGATATCACCTTCTCAG
Source organism: Mustela putorius furo (assembly GCF_011764305.1). Taxonomy (NCBI): domain Eukaryota; kingdom Metazoa; phylum Chordata; class Mammalia; order Carnivora; family Mustelidae; genus Mustela; species Mustela putorius. The sequence goes on along the minus strand of NW_025421464.1, from coordinate 787,001 downwards.
TGCCCTGTTTAACCGCATGAGCCCTCCTCCTCACTCTCAAACCAGTTGCCTTGCTTTATTTTTTATTTTGCCATAGCCCTTATTACTGTCTAACACCCTGTATACTTTACTTAGTGTATTTATTATTTATTGTCCCTTCCCTGCTGCAGAGTAGCAACACTGCAGGGCAGGGATCACTGTTTATTCTCAAATGTAACCCCAAGTGCCTAAAATAGCACCTGACATTCAATGATGCTTTGCTGAATGAATGAGCTACAGGAGCCCAAATGTGGGGATGTCCAGGTGGGGAGGCAGATGGGAGTCAGGAAAAAGCAGGAGTGGAGAGGCTGGGTTGAGCCAGTGCACCAGGGCTGGAAGACATTCCATGGAAGTGACAGCTTGCTCACCACCAACCCCCACCCTCCTCCCCGGGAACCCTGAGAATGGGAGAGCAAGGGGGCAAGGCTTTGAAGATACAAACATGGGGCGTCTCCCTGGGCTTTCCTCCTGGGTCTTGTGTGCCTCCGGCACACAAGATCCAGTAAACAGGATCTCTGGGCAACTGCCTGAGAACACTGCCCACTGCCCCAGAGGCCTTGACTTGCTCCTTCCTGTGCTATAAATCGGGCCCCTTCCATCTGTGACATCCTGGATGCTGCTGGGGGAGGTAAGGCAGGGCAGATTTGTGGCAAAGAACTGTGTGTGACCCTGAGCAGCACACTGCACCTCAGTTTTCTTGTCAGCAAAATGGGAATGCTAGGAGGATGGATTTCAAGACATGACCATGAAGTTGAATGAGATAATGAATGAAAGTCCTTGGGAAATGGAGGTGTTCCATGGACCCATTAGGAGGTAAAGACACAAGAAACAAATCCTAGCTCAGTCTCATTGCCTGCAAAATGGGGTGAATGTGAGTCACTAATGTCCTAGGATTGTTGAGAGATTCAAAATGCAAATGAAATTCTTAGCATGCAGTAAACACGCAACAGTTGTTTGTTTTTATTAATGGTAATTATTCTAATAATGGTAGAGAATAAAATCTTCTTGAGAAGTCATCTGGGAGCCCAGGAGCCTCAGTTTACAGCCCAGAGGGAACTATGACCATGGACTCCACACAGCACAACTTTAGCCCTCTGTCTTTTGTGTGCATTTGGTTCTAGAGACTCTTTCCCATGGACAAGGTCACCTCCTCTCATTGCCCTCAGCAATCTATACCCATGAGCACACTTCTTCCCTAAAATATGCCACAAGAGTAACTAGCTTGCTTTGAAGCCAGCCTCAGAGTGGGTGTGTTGGGAGTTCAAATCCGGGCCCCACCACTCCCAGGCTATGGAAACTAAGACATGCTAATTGCTCTGTGCCTCAGTTTCCTTTTCTGAGAAAGGAGAATAATAATAGCTCCAGCCTCTTACAGTTGCCATGAGGGTTGTGTGAATTAAAATGTGTCCAGGGCCTGGTCGTGTGCCTGGCATTTAGCAAGTAGCTTGTGTATCATATGGAAGAATGTAACTATCTTTGTTCCACCAAAAGGTAAACTGAGGCTTAGCCAGGGGAAAGAACTTGGTTCAAGTTATCAGTTGTCATGTTTATTGTCCAGAGCTGGATTGGTTTCATTACACCAGTAGAAGCCTCATCCTGTGAACGTGAACTCACTGTGAGAGACCTCCTTTTTCCTCTTAGTGGGGTTTTTTTGTTGTTGTTGTTGGTTTTGTGGTTTTTGTTTTTTTGTGTTTTTGTTGTTGTTGTTGTTGTTATTGTTGTATGGAGTCCCTGCCAATAAGGTTAGACTAATGGATAAGGGGAAAAACTTAACATTGGGGAAATCTCATGCATAAACTTCTTTTCAGGAAGCTGGGGAAACACTTAGCTTTGAAGGCTCTTGAGCAGGAGAACCGTGAACTTGAAGGAGAGGAATCTGGCAGTGTGTTTGGTTTCATTTATGTTAACTGAGGTCTGGATATGGCTTGGGAGGTGGTTTGCAACCAAGCACAGTGACGGAATTCCACAAATATTCAAGATATATTTGTAGAGCCTAAATGAAAGCTGGTGTGGAGGATTTGCCGTGAGCAAATCCAACCAAATCCTTCTGCCCCAAGCTTATGGTCTGGAGAAGAGATGGACAATACACGAAGATACAGCTTGATCAATCACATGTTGGGGAAGGAGTGTTCAGAAGAAAGCCAAACAGAGTAGGGGGAAGACCCTGAGTGGGGAGAGGTGGTTTGCTTGGAGGCACAGATGGAGGGAGGATGAGCCCTGGGGACACAGAGGGAGAGAGCTTTTTAGATGGAGGGACACTGAGGTGGGAGCAGGCGCGTGGCAGGTTCAAACTCATGCCAGGAGCCCCAGGTGGGACAGAGAAGGGGAAGACAGGAGGAATAGGTGAGAGAGGTCCCACTGTCAGACACACAGGGCTTCAGAGCCTTCTTAGGAATGTTTTACTCTGGGGCACCTGGGTGGCTCAGTGGGTTAAAGCCTCTGCTTTCAGCTCAGGTCATGATCCCAGGGTCCCGGGATCGAGCCCCGAATCGAGCCCCGAATCGGGTTCTCTGCTCAGCAGGGAGCCTGCCTCCCCCTCTCTCTGTGCCTGCCTCTCTGCCTACTTGTGATTTCTGTCTGTCAAATAAACAAATCTTTAAAAAAAAAATGTTTTACTCTGAGTCATGCGGGAGATCATCGGAGGCTTCTGAACAGAGGAGGGACAGGCTCTGACTCAGGTGTTAAGGGGGGACAGTGACTAGTTCTGCTGTGGGGTGGGTAGAGGTGGGGAGGGGTGCTCAGACTCCCCACCCATCACAGAGAGATGGAGTTGCGAGGTGATTGAAGCTGGGCAGTGTCTGTCAAAGCTGCAAGTGCACATAGCCGTTCACCTAGCAAATCTGCATCTGGGGCTATATCCTACAGTTACATTTACGCATGTGTGAGATGACCCAGATACAGGGATGCTTCTTGCTGTGCAAAGAGAGAGCTGAACAGGCTGGATGGAGCCAAGTGTGGGTGGGGACATGGAGGTAGTGCTGCGGAAGTGGGGACAGAAGCAGCCATCTGGAGAGCAAGCTGTCACATTAAATATACATGGGAATGTATAAAAGATGACCACTGAGTCTCTGATCATCTTCCCAGCAACAGGTGAGTTCTATGCACAGACTCTCTGCCTCTGGGCTGCTCCGTGACCAGTACTATGGCAGAAGTGATGCTGTGACAGCTTTGAGGCCCAGATCTCAAAAGACTAGCAGTTTCTGTGCTCACTTCAGCAGCACATATGCTAAAATAGGAACGATCCAGAGAAGATTAGCATGGCCCTTGTGCAAGGATGACATGCAAATTTGTGAAGTGTTCCATATTAAAAAAAAAAAAAAAAGACTAGCAGCTTCTACTTCCTCTTTCTTGGAATGATCACTTGGAGGGAAGTCAGCTGCTATGAAGGAAATCCAGGCACCCCGAGACTGCCATGCTGGGAGGAAGTCTAGCTAGCTATAGAGAGGTGTCCTCTAGGATGAGACAGCATGAGAGGGAGTCAGAGATAGAGAGAGAGAGAGAGAAAGACCAGGTCCATCAAGGCTGCAGACATGAGTGAAGAAGCTGACTATCTTGGAAGGGAACCTCCACTCCCTGCTGTCTCGGCTGACCCCGCATGGTTCAGAGCCGAGTGACCCAGCCAAGCCCTTACTGAATTCCTGACCCAAAAAGTCTTGAATAAAACAAAGTGTTGTTTTAAGCTTCTAAGTTGAGGATAAGTGATTGTAGTGCAAAAGATAACCACCAGTTGTATTCCTGACTCTTGGTCCAGGTAAGATTCTCATGGCAATCCACACAAGGACACGCCAGTGTAGTGATGGTGTGGCAGCAGAGACTTAAAGACCAGCAAGGTGGGGCGCCTGGGTAGGTCAGTGGGTTAAGCTGCTGCCTTCAGCTCAGGTCATGATCCCAGGGTCCTGGGATCGAGCCCCACATCGGGCTCTCTGCTCAGCAGGGAGCCTGCTTCCTCTTCTCTCTCTGCCTGCCTCTCTGCCTACTTGTGATCTCTGTCTGTCAAATAAATAAATAAAATCTTAAAAAAAAAAAAAAAAAGACCAGCAAGGTGCCAGTTCCTGGGGTAGTAGAGGGGAAAACACATGACTGCAAACCAAGGAGTCCTAGTCAGTATCTAGACGCCATAAGTCAAGCCACAACCCAGACCAATATTAAGCAGAAATGAAGACCAGAGTGAAAATGAATTAAAATGCATATCCAGAAAGCAACAATAGCCATGCAAGCATACTGTGTTTTTTAGGAAGACTGACACAACAAGGAACACATGGGACCCATTAGAATAGGTCTATGGAGAAGCAGAAAATGAGAAGGGGAAATGGGACAAAAAAGAATATATAGAGAAAAATAAAACAAAGGAGAGGCATGTAGGGGTCAACAATGATAATCTGCTGTGAACTGAGGACCTTTTTTTTTTTTAACTCAATTCTGTACATTTGAAGCTTAAAAAGTGATAGCAGGTAAACAAAATGAATGTCCATAAAAGGAGGGTTGTTGAATAAATTACAGCTCATCCACATGACAGTATACTTATTAAGACATGAAAACAAATGTTGAAGTTTCCTATGTATGACTATGTAAGAATCTGCAAAGTATATTTGCATGGGGGCAGAAATGATATAAAAGGGTGTGTATAATAGGCTTCCATTAGGGAGGAATAAAATAAATATATGTATATATATAAAATAAATATATGTATTTGCATATATGTTTGTTTTTTTATTTTTTTAAGATTGTTTTATTTGAGAGGGAGAGAGCATGGGTAGGGGGAGGGCAGAGGTAGAGGGAGAGAATCTCAGGGAGACTCCCCGCTGAGTGTGGAGCCTGATGCAGGTCTTGATCTCATGATCCTGAGATCATGACCCAAGCAGAAACCAAGAATCAGACACTCAACCAACTGAGTCACCCAGGTGCCCCTGCTTATACATTTATAAACAAGTGGTATCTCTGTGTAAGAATATTCCAGAAACGAATCCAAGTGGATGCTTCTGGGGAAAGGAGCCAGGTATTGGGGGATAGGAAGGGTTGGGAGAACTTCAGAGGGCAACTACCCAGTCTGTCAGTGCTCGCTTTTGCAATCCAGTCACCAAGATGTGATAATTCAGATCCCATGGAGAGGCTGACGTGGAAAGGAACTGAGTCCCTCTCCTTTCTCCTGCCCTCTGCCCCTAGCCAACTGCTAGTATCAACCTGCCAGCTGTGCAGATGAGCTCCTCGGGCAGCAGATTCTCCAGCCCCAGTCAGGTCTTCAGATGAGGACAGCCACAGCTGACCTGTGAACGCAACCTAAGAACCAGAACTGCCCAGCTAAACCACTCCCAAATTCCTGACCCTCAGATACTATGAGACAGTGTGACTAAGATATGACTAAGAAATATCACTGTTCTAAAGCATCATGCTGCCGGGTTGTTACACGGGAGAGCTAGCTAATACAGAAGGGTCCTGCAGCCCTTCCCAATAGGAATCCCCCTCTCCACCCCAGAGAAACCACTATCCTGATTATTATTCCCCTGAATGTTCTAACTTTACTACATACATAGAAATCCTTACACAGGGTGCCTGGGTAGCTCAGTTGGTTAAGCCTCTGCCTTTGGCTCAGGTCATGATCTTAGAGTCCTGGGATCGAGCCCTGCATCGGGCTCTCTGCTCAGTGGGGAGCCTGCTTCCCCCCTCCTTCTGTGCCTCTCTGCCTACTTGTGATCTCTTTCTTTCTCTCAAATAAATAAATAAAATCTTTTAAAAGAAGAAATCCTTACACAATATAGAGAATTATGTTTCGTTCATAGAATGCTCATGATTTAATAGATACATTTGTCTTTATAATGTGTATCCTATCTTACTTTCTTTTTTCTTCCACAATATGCTTTGAAGATCTGTCTGTTGAGGCAGGCAGTTGTAGTTCTTTTTTGCTAATATAATATTCCATTATATTAATAACATATTATATCTTATAATATTATATTCCATTATATTAATAATATTATATCTTATAATATTATAATATAATATTCCATTATATTAATAAATACTACCATTTAGTAGGCAGATGTGGTGTGTAAGTGCTTGGCACACACAGTCAAATTTCATCCTCACTTCTGTGATAGCAACTGGACACCACGTATACCTACTAGATGTTAGCTAGGCCAGTGACCTCTATCTATACTTGAACTTTTTATTTTGAAACAATTTTGGACTTACAGAAAGGTTGCAAACTTAGTCCAAAGAACTCCTGTAAACCTTCACCCAGATTCCTCAAATGTTCACATTTTACTACCCTTGCTACATTTATATTCTGCTTACATTTCTGTCTGGCTAGGAGTAAATTGCAGACAGGATGCCTCTTCTAAATTATTCCATGTATATTTTCTAAACACAAGAACACTCTTTAATAAAACCACAGTACAGATACAAAAATCAGGACATTAACATTGTTGCAATACTATTGTCTACATTATAGGCTTAGTGAAATGTTGCCAATTGTTCTACTAATATCCTTCATAGCAAACAAACAGAAAACATTTTTCTTTTTTTTCTGATCCAGTATCCAATCCAGGATAGATGTTGCATTTAGGCTTTTTTTTTTTTTTTTAAAGTTTCCTTTTATCTGGAATAGTTCCTCAGGGCTTTCTGTTTGTTTGTTTTTGTTTGTGTGCGTGTGTGTTTTACTTTTATGAATTTGACATTTTTTTATATGCTCAGACCAGTTTTTTTTTTTTAAGATTTTATTTATTTATTTGACAGACAGACATCATAAGTAGGCAAAGAGGCAGGCAGAGAGAGAGAAGGAAGCAGGCTCCCCGCTGAGCAGAGAGCCCGATGCAGGGCTCGATTGCAGGACCCTGGGATCATGATCCTGAGCCGAAGGCAGAGGCTTTAACCCACTGAGCCACCCAAGCGCCCCAGACAAGTTGTTTTGTAATTGGTCTCCCTAGTTGGGTTTTTCTGTTATTTCCTTATGATTAGATTCAGATCAGTCACTTTGGGCTACAATGTCACAGCAGTGATGCTGTGGACTTTGCAGTGTGTCCTGTTGGGGGGGCCAAGATGTCAATTTAACCCCCTTGCTAGTGGTGTTCACCTTGATCACCTGATAAGGTGTTATCTGCCAGTTTTCTCCACTAAGAGGCTCTAGTTCTCTCTCTCTCTCTCTCTTTTTGAGGATTATTTATTTATTTATTTATTTGACCAACAGAGATCACAAGTAGGTAGAGAGGCAGGTGGGGGGGGCAGGCTCCCCGCTGAGCAGAGAGCCCAACATGGGGCTCGATCCCAGGACCCCAGGATCACGATGAGCCGAAGGCAGACGCTTAACCGACTGAGCCACCCAGGCACCCCTCTAGTTCTCTTTCTAATTAATAAATATCTGTGGTGGAGATACAATAAGACTCTGCAAATATTCTGCTTCTCTTCATACTTCCTACCCACATACTTCCTAGCAGGATGATATATTTTGCATTAAATGTAATTATTATTTGACCAAGAATCCATGAATATGGGCCAATAATTCAACAATATAAAGAAATGTAAGGCAAATCTCCCTCCTACTTTCTCCCCAGCCGCCCAAGTCCTTTCCCTGTGCCATTCCTATTGTTGCTATTTCTTGTGTCCTTCCAGATTGTTCCATGCACAGGGAGGCTGATACACACATGTTTCCTGTATCCTCTTTTAGAGCTCTATGCACATGGAAGGTGGGTGAATATACATATTTCTCTGCCTCTTGCTTTATTTCACTTAACATTTTGGAGGCCATTTTCTTTTGCTCATAAAGAGAGACCTCTTAGTGATTTTAGAACCTTATGTCCACCTGAGATGCGATCCCTGGATGTTCACAAATAAGGGAACTGAGGCCCAGAGTGGTGAAGGGCCAGGTCCCCAAAGTTAGAAGGCAAAACAGACTTGGAAGCCTGTCCAGGACCCCTGGATAAGAGGGTTGACAGGTCTCCCCATTGGGGAATCAGGCCTTCCAGGGGCTTGCCCCAACAAGATGCCAGACCCAAGCTCACATCTCTGTTCCCAGCTGGGCTTCTCCCCACTGCATCCCCAAACTCCGTGGTCCCCTTCTTAGCTCTTGTTAGGGACTTCCCTCCAGCTCCCTGCTGGGCCAGGCCTTGGGAGCCCCATTGATCCTCTGACAGCCCAAGACGGATCGTTGGGGAGTGTGTATTCAGGTGCAGGCTGAGCACATGGAGGCCAGATGAGAACAGAGTTGGGGGGGTCAGGGGCCCACTTGGGTGGGGGATAGAGGCCTGAGGAAGGGGAGGATAGAGGATCCCAGAGACACCTGCCTCATCTTCGCCTCCCCCACCATTCCCACCCTCCTTGGAACTTCGGCTCCCCCGACTCTGCCACCCACGCTCATGTGGGGTGGGGCTCCCCCATGCCCTCTCCTTTCCCTTGGCCTAGGAGATCTGGGGTGTAGCAGAGAGAAGTTAAGATATAAAATGTACCCTGCTTAGTCCAACGGCAGCCCAGACCCTCCTGTGAGAGTCAGGCAGATGGTATTTCTTCTTGAGCCTCAATTTCCCTGGGGCGATGAGGAGGAAACAGGCTTCCCAGAGGTCTAGCAGGCAGTGGGACAGGGCCAGTATATCTCTCCATGGCCCTTCAGTGGCCTCTTAACCCTCGCATTGCTCAGTCCCTCTCTAGTATGGAGGCCCTATCCATCTTCCCTGACTTTCCCCACCCCAGAAGGAACCCAGCACTTGGGGTCAGGCTTCTTGACCCAATAGGGTTTCTGGAATGGGGTTCCTGGAGCTTCTGGGTTCCACTCTAGATGAGCCCTGTCACAGCCCCGGGCTGGTCTCTGCTCCTGGTCCTGGGATGATGGGTGCTCCCTCCCTAGCCGGGTGGCCCCTGAGCTCTGCCTGTTTGTTCTCCTTTCTCTTTTGCAGAAATCTCCCCCACACCCCTACCATGGCCTCTTCAGCGCAGTGTGGTCCCCAGAATGGGAAGTTGGCTTAGATGCCCCGGGACCCCTGAACAGCCTTTAGATGGCATGTGCATCTCAAGTGGGGTTTCCCAAGGATTGTGTGGTGTGCAAGGGGGTCGGGGGCTGTGGACACATGGGGGCTCGGAGAGAGGGGAGGGAGGGTAGAGAAGTAGGGCTCAGTGAGGGAAGAGGACCTTCAGAGGAGATGTGACAGAGAGAAGAATGAGGTTCAGGGAAACAGACAGGGGACTTGGTGAAGGTGACAGGGTCTCAGAGGGAGGCTGGGGGCGCAGAAAAGGAACTAGCAGAGCAGAGGGAGGGTGGGGTTCAGATCAAGGGCTGCACACTCAGCGGGGGGAATGGGGACAAGGTTGGGGTCTAAAGGCTCAGATAGCAGAACGGGGCACAGAGAGAAGGACTGCACACAGTCCACGGTAGCCCGGGGTGGAGGAGGAGGCTATTACGTGGGGGGTGGTCCGGAACAGAGCCCCGGGAGCAGCCCAGGCCAGCAGCTCCTTCCCAGCAGACAGACCCTGAGCTGATGGTCCTTAAGGAGCAGCTGGGCACAGTTTGCTGGAATTCACAGCCATGGCCCGTGTGTCAGCACCCTGCAGGGTGCTAAGCCTTCTGGAGGGTGCCATTCAGGGAGCCAAGGTAGATTGCTGGAAGTGCTGCCCTGGCCTTGTGCTGGGCCAGAGAAGGTGTTGGTTTGCCTTCCCTGCAAATGAGATTATTGGAGGGCAGTATGGACTGGAGGCGGGGGGGGGGGGGGGGCTGGCGTCAATGATTCCAACACCAGGGGTGTGGGTTCTGGGGAGGGGACGGGGACAGGGCAAGTCCTGGGACATGCCATTGGGGCTCCTCGGAGGGAATGGCTAGCTGCGCGTTGCAGAAACAAGGGATAGGCCGGAGGGATAGTTTGTTATTCAATGTCACACAATACAACACAGACACTCATTGCGTATGTCTGTGCTAGATCCTGTCCACGCATGTTACTGAATCCTCACTACCAACCCCACAAGGTGATTACTCTTATTAACCCCATTTTACAGAAGAGGAGATGGAAGTGCAGAGCAGTCAAAAGCTAGCTGGGATTTGAACCCTGTCATCCCGGCTGATCCCCATAGGTGCAGTAGGGCTGGGAAGCGCTCAGACCTGGGTTTCCCCTGGCCATGGGGGCTGACAGTGCCTTTCTCCCCCTCATTCCCCTCTCTGCAGGGATGCCGGGTATGTTTGGTGCCCCCGGCAGGGTTGGGAGGTGAGACTTAAGTATAAATAAATAAACAGGGAGCAGATGGTGGGGAGGGGGGGTACAGAGAGGGGCAGGGCCAGGGCCTCCCACTTCTCCCTGGGAAAACATTACTGGGCCAGAGCAAATGGATTCCAGACTCAGGGCCTAGAAGCCCCTCCCCAGGCTTGCTTTCCTGTCTGCTGGCCTGAGACCTGGCACAGCCCTTGGGGGAAATTGTAGGCTGAGATCCCGAGTCCTAGATTCTGCCCATCTATCACTTCCTTCTCTTTTCCTGTGTGGCCTTGAGCAAGTCATTTTACCTCTATGTCCCCATTTCTGCACCTGTCAAGTGAGTGGAAGCAGAATGAGTGGAAGGAGGTGGTCAAGTGTGGGTTCAAAGTCCACCTCCCCAAGGAAGTCCTCCTTGATTGCTCCATGCAGATTTTGTTAGAGCAACAGCCTAGAGTAGCAGAAAGAATACGGTATTTGTGTCTTTCCTCTCACAGCAACCCATTCAATAGATTTGCTCAGCATCTCCTATGCACTGGGCACTATCCCACCTTCAAGACTGACATGGTTACCAGAACATAGCTTTTTCTCTGTAGCTGCAGCAGCTGGCCCACAGTCGCTACTCAGCCCTTGTTAGGGGAACACATGAATGAGTGCGGGGATGAAAGATGATATGAGGACCTGCCATGTGTCCCAAATGTGGAAACTGCATCACTGTGGTGAGGGTGGGGGTGGACAGAAGGGAATAGGAGTGAACCGCAGCAGGGTCTTAAATAATCCATCCATGGTGAGAAATTCATTCTTTCTTCACTATCTGCCAGGCCTTCCCACAGGCCAAGGAGCATCTCCAGGGATGCCAAGCGCACCTTTCTAACACCTGTGGATTTCTCTGTCTCGCTGTGTCTTTCTTTTTATAACCCGGAGGAAGCTAGTCTGCAGGCAATGGTACCAGCTAGAATTTAAGAATATTATTTCATTTCCGTTTTATTCATTTAGGTCAGTTACTTTTTATTTGTGGGAAGGAATTCTGATTTTTCATTTTTGTTTGGGTATTGCTGGGGGAAGCAGTGGTGCTTAACTGGTCTTTGGGAAACTCTGAAGTGTTTGACACTTTCTGATAGAGTGACGGTCTGGGACCAGGGTGGCAATGGGGGGCCTGACGGCAAAGGGGCACGAGGGAACTTGTGGTGGTGGTGGAGTCTGGATAGAGGTGGTGCCTCACGGGTGTGTGTATATTTGTCAAGATGTACTGCACCGTATGCTTTAAATGAACGCATTCTGTTGTATGTACATTATGCCTCAATAAAGTTGATTTAAGAACACACACAGCCTCCCAAGGCTGACGGGAGATATTATGTACATAATATATATGTACTTAAGATATTAAGTGCAGATCTTCTGTGGCTGTGCCCAAAAGCATGATGATTGTTTAACACATAGTAAAGCTGGGGAAACATGGAGTCAATGAATAAATAGATACGAGACAGAATGAATGAATGAATGAATGAATGAAATGAGCAAGTGAATGATTATCTATCCCCATGTATGGTAATGAGTCCATTCTACATAATCCCCATATCTCAGGCGGTCATGATCAGGTATTGGCCTATCTCAACTTGCATAGCTCCTGTGATGGGACACTCACTACCTTTTGACATTGTCCTTTCCATCGCCTGAACACTAGGACTGTGAGAAAGACCTTTTCTCATATTAAGTTCATTTTCCTGTGGTCCCCTGCCCTTTGCACTCCACAGACACATCTACTCTCCTATCTGGGGACAGCACAAATGCCACCCATCTGCTCTACTCTGAGTTTTTTGTTTCAGATGCCCAGCTGATGCAACCACCAGATTCTGCTTGCTTGTACTATGGTGGGGCAGCAGGAAAAAGAATAAGTACACAGACGAATAATCAAAATAACTACAAGCTGCAAAGGGAAAAAAGAACAGGGTGAGAATACCGGGGAGACGATGGGAGGATGAGGAAACAGGGAAAGCCTCTCTAAGGAGCTGACATTTGAGCTCAGTCTGAAGGATGTGAAGGAGCCAGAAAAACCAGTGGAAAGGCATTCCAGGCTCCAGCAAGAGAAACTGGAAACAAAGGCAGTCAGGCTTTGGACAGGACAACCTGCCGGTTGTTAGGGCATTGACCATGAGGAGTCTGGGATTGTTTTTAAAATCAATCCTCAAACACTTTTAAGCAAGGGGTGGTATGATATACTTAAATTTTAGTAGACATTTTTACTGCATTAAAATTAACTGAGGGGTTTTCTAGTTCCAGAAGCTCAGTGATTCCCAAGTGATAAAGAAATGCCTTCAAGAGACAGACAGTGTGGTGGTCCAATGATGGCTTCCACAATGAGAGGAGGGTTTGAATCTTGGTTCTGCCTCTTCTGTGCTGTGTGACTATGGGCAAGGGACCTCGTGTCTCTGAGCCTCAGTTTCTTTATTTACAAAGTGGGGTAATAAGTATACCTACATGTTGTATTAGTTGGCTTCAGGTTTGGGAAGCATTTAAATAATATCATAAGGGCTTTCTGGTTGTTAAATAAAACTGAAGAAAAAAAAAAGGTAAGGATACAGAAAGCAAGAGGATGAATCCTTTCTCATTCACTTTCACTTCTGACTCCTACAAGAAGAGAGCCCTGGGTTGGTGGACGTGGGTCTTTCAGACACTGGCTACAAAGAGAAAGCAGCCTCGGCCCGATCTGGAGAAGTTGGTTAGGCTCTTGTGTTTACACTATTTGTATTGATAGGCACATTTCTTTATGTCACGTGCTACTGATTTTCCATTTAGTCTGGCTGACTCAAGTTTCCTTAAAATAATTTTTTTTTAATGTAAAACAAAAGCAAATAGATTTAATGATTCAAAAACAATGGTCCCTGAAGATGAGATGAAGCCCGCCTGTCCCAAGTGGCCCATATTGTGAAGGAGGCTCTTGATGGGTTTTGACAGATGTTTTTCTAACTTCAGCTCCTCACTGTGCTCTTGGGGAACCAGAGGACCTACTGTGTGTTCTGTTCTTGGCCAAGTCCACCAGGGCACCAGAGGGAATGGGATTCACTTTGGAGACTCTGTCTACATTCTGGTCTGCAGGGAAGGTTCTGGAAAGGACTGGTGGACTCTCAAATTTGGGGGTTACTGAGGTTCTTCCTGTCTCATCCCTCACATCCAGTTCCATCCACTGGAAAATTCTGGGACTCCATCTTCCTGTTACATCTGGATTCTGATCCCTTCTCTGCACTCTGGTCCAGTTCACCAGCCACCATCTGGCCCTGGTGACAGCAGTAGACTCCCCCTCTATCCCCTTCCCATTTCTGCTTCACTCAGCAGCCAGAGCCAGCCCAGGTCTCCCCTCTGCTCAAAGTCTCAAATGGCTCCCAGATCACTTAGAGGGAAAAATCAAAGTCTTCACCACCTGAGATGCCCTTCTCAAGCTGATGGTGCTGATCTCTCCCACCTCTTCCCCTGTCCAACCCCAGCATCTGTTTGTCCCACCCAGGCTGCCCCCTACCACAGTGACCTTCTTGCTGTTTCTTGGACACACTAAGCAGTTTCCTACCTCAGGACCCTTGTACATGCTGTTCCTTCTGCTTAGAACACACTTCCCTCTGATGTCTGCAGGGCTTCTTTCCTCTCTGTTCAGGTGAATGCCTGAACAACTCAGAGAAGCCAACCACTTTAACAAAGTCAATATTTTCAATCTCATTCTTTCTTCTTCCCTTGCTCTTTTCTCATAGCATGTATCACTATCAGATACTGCGTTTTACACTTTTTAAATGTTTTGTGTGTGTTTCTTGCCCATCTCCCCTGGATGTACCTCAAGACAACAGACATTTCCATCTTTTTTATTCTCTGATGACCCAGCGCCTGGAACATTGGCTGGTGTGTGTTTCTGACACCAATTTGAGGGTGCAAGTCCAGGGAGGTGTGTGAAGGTTGGAGGGGCAGTGAGCCCCAACCCTGCCTAGCTCTGTCTGTGACCTGTTGGTCTCTTCCCTGAGCATGGTTTCCTTCTCTTTCTGCCATCACCCCATCACCCCTTAAGCGTGGGACAGGACAGTGAAACTTGCCCTTGGGAAGGGTTTCCAGCTACAGGCAGACCCTCCTCCTACTTCTCCCTCCCCTCCAAGCCTGTGGGGAGGCACAGCCACAGCAGATGTACCTTCCATGGAAAATCCTCAAAAGACAGAGGGCCTTAGGGGCAGGACATGCTGGATGTCTTGGGCAACCCTGCTCCCAGCCCCTGTGTCCTCACCTGGAAGGAGGAGCGATGAGAGTAGACCACCCTTGAAGTTCTATTGTACAGACAAGAAGACTGAGGCTCAGGGCAATGAATCTGTCTGGGGGGTGGGCAGGGTTCCCTCCTCTGTAAGTGGAGGATAATACCTCCTCCCTCCTAAGGTCGTTGGAGGATTAAATGAATTAAATAAAGCCTGTAAGCTCTCAGTGGTGTGTGGCACACAGTAGTGCTCAAGAAATGCTGGCTGCTACAGCAGTTGTCCTGCGAGGTGAACCCGTCCACTGACAGGAGGTGGCAAAGTCAAGGTTCAAACCCAGGTCTGTAGGAATCTAAAGCGACTCGCCGGCTCACAACCCTGAAACAATGACAATTATAGTAATTGAAACAAGGACACCACCACCGCCATTAATAGCCTTTTCCACCCCATAGGGTCGCTCCGGGGGTTAGAGCAGAAAGCTATCAGGGGACAGCACCTGCCCAGCAGCCATCGCCAGGGCCATGGGCGCCGAGTCTTCCTGTCCCCCGGCTCCCTCCGCAAGGACAGGTTGGCGGCTAACAAAGCCTCCCGCTGGGGGCGCCCCCAATCCCGCAGCCTGGGGGGCCAAGCGGGGCCCCTGGGCTGCCCCAGGGAGCTCCCCGGGGGTGGGGGAGGCGAGCGCGGCCCTCGGGCTCTAGCAGGAGCCGCGCGGCCTGGAAGACATTACACGGCTGTCGGCCGGGGGGCGTCGCTCGGAGTTCCGGAGGGGGTCCCGGCGGCGGACGCGCCGGGCAAGGGGACGGCCCCGCCACAAAGCGCGCTTTGTTCTGCGCGCCCCCCCGGGAGCTGGAACCAATGGATTGGCGGCAGCTGAGGTCATCCGTCAGGCAGCGCCGGGGGTCAGGCCCGGGGAAGGGGCCGCGAGGGAGGGCCGGGCGGATGGCCGGCGGGGGTCCGTGTGTGCGGGCCGGCGGTTAACCGCTCTGGGGGCGGTCGCCGCACCGCTTCGGCCTCACTTTACCCATCCTTCCCAGACGGAAGATAAAGTCTGCCCCGTCCACCTGTCGGGACCACCTTGTCAAGCGTGGAAGTCACGATTCTGAGGATGGCCTTTCGGAGATGAGCTCTCCCTACCTTCCTGCTCGGTGGGAATGCTGGAGTCCGATGGGACCGCCTGGGCCGAGCAGGCAAGCGGGCTAGCAACTAGGGCTGTAAACACGCATGCGTGCGGGAGACTGGGATGAAGGCCTTGCAGCCTCTTCTGGCCCAGGGGAGTCAGCGCCTCTGCCTGCTTCCCCACTTTGTCCCTCGATGCCAGACTGAGGCTCTCTCTCTGGCTTCTCACGGCTGACAGGTGGAGCAGCCTAGCCCCTTAGAATCCTTCCCTGTCTCCCCACAGTGTTTTTTTCTGACTGGAGGCAGATTAGATCTGAACACTTTTCTCTAACCCCACAAAGCTACATCCCACTTATTCACCCATTCACACCCCCATCTGTGTGTGCTTCAGGGCTCCCGTCCCTACCATCAGATAATTAGGCTTCGAACATTCCATACAGGGTCTGCTGCGAGATGAGACCATCAAGTCCAAGGAGCCCCAGGAATGGCCCAATGTATTTGTGTGTCCCGGAGAAAGGGCTTGTGGCTTTTTCTGGATTCTCAACCATGTTTGTGACCCAAAAAAAGCTTAAGAAGCACTGGCTGGAGTGCAGGGAAGCAAAGCAGCTCCTCCAAGCTCCGCTGGAGGAAAACACCCCTGCAACAGCCACCCTGCAGAGCAATCTGCTTATACCTTAGAAGTCAGAATCTGAGCTATGGGTCAGCGGGCAGTCCCTTTCCCAGCGACACAGCTGAGAAAGAACTTGAGAGTGACAGCGGAGGTTGTCTGTAGCAGCAAAGCTGGAAAGCTCAAACTTCCATTAATAGGAGAGTGACCAGGAAGAGTTGATATTCAGACCCTGGGATGCCACATATCAATTAAAAGAATGAGGGGCGGGGCGCCTGGGTGGCTCAGTGGGTTAAGCCGCTGCCTTCGGCTCAGGTCATGATCTCAGGGTCCTGGGATCGAGTCCCGCATCGGGCTCTCTGCTCAGCGGAGAGCCTGCTTCCCTCTCTCTCTCTCTCTCTGCCTGCCTCTCCATCTACTTGTGATTTCTCTCTGTCAAATGAATAAATAAAATCTTAAAATAAATAAATAAATAAATAAAAGAATGAGGGGCGCCTGGGTGGCTCAGTGGGTTAAGCCTCTGCCTTTGGCTCAGATCATGATCTCAGGGTCCTGGGATTGAGCCCCGCATCAGGCTCTCTGCTCAGCAGGGAGCCTGCTTCACCCTCTCTCTCTGTCTGCCTTTCTGCCTAGTTGTGATCTCTCTCTCTCCCTCTGTTAAATTAAAAAAAAAAAAAAAAAGAATGAGCCACACCTCCATGGAATTTAGTCATCCAACCAATATTTATTCAACACTTACTATGTTTTGGGCGGTGGGCCTACAGTGATAAGACAGATCAAGTTTTGCCTGGAGAATATTTTCTAGCCGGTGAGACCGACAGAAACAGACACAAGATAATTTCAGAGAGTGTGATAAATGCCACAAAAAAAATAAAGCCAAGGAAGGTGACAGAATGATGGGGAAGGAGACTATTTAGACAGAATGGTCAGAGGAGGCCCCTCTGAGGAAGTGACCAGAATGAGGGAGACTCTGGGAGAGGAGCAAAGACAGTTAATGGGGTGGACGGCAAATAGTGGCAAATAATGGAGTGAATGGCAGAGTGCTGGTGGGGGGGGGGGGCGGAGAAAGGCAATTTGCAAAATAATGTAAAAAAGAAAAGCATGCTTTATTGTACTCTACACACTACACTACTACAAAGTTCGAAAAAGGTCTGGAAGGGTATATGCCAAAGTCATGAAGGCAACTGTCCCAAATGTGGGGAGGGCAAAGGGACCACCAGGACTAGGACTCAAGTGTGTTTCAGCTTGCCTCTCTTTTTTTAAAATTTTTAATTATTTAGCATTTTAATATCTCAGTGTTTAAAAGGTGAATCACACACATCTAACTTGTGAAATTAAAAACCATGTTAAGTCTTCCATGGTGACTTGGGGTGGGTTCCAGGGCAGCAAGGGGCCTACGGGGTCCCTACACACTTTCACTGGAACTGAGTTCCTGGGGGCGGCGGGCAGTGGTTTGTCTGGGTGGGGGGGTCACACAGACTGGGAAGCCCAGAAGAGGCATGTGGCTTAGCCTGAAGTATCCAGAAGCTTGCAAGAGGTACCACCTTTGCTAAACTTGAGACCATCTGGCTTAGCCCCTGCCCCCCACGGTGTAGACTAGAGGAGAGGCCATGATGTGAGACCACAGAGCCGTAGGGGACAGGGTAAATAGAACCTAAAACTCCCAGCCAGGTCTCCTCAAGCCTTTGGCTTCTCTGGGCACCTGGTGCACCTCCCTCGCAGCCAGGCCCTTGCCTCCACCCCTTTCCCCCAGAACTTGCTCTGCGCGCAGGAGGCCCCGCCCCGCTCTGGCCGGCCAGAAAGCAGCGCCACCTCCTGGCGCAAGAGAAAAATGCAGCTCCCAGCCTCCACCGAGAGCCATCAGCGGGTTTCAGAACACTGCTCTTCTTGGACAGGAAGAAATCAGAGAGGGAGACAAACCATGAGAGACTCTGAACTCTAAGAAACAAACAGGGGGCGCCTGGGTGGCTCAGTGGGTTAAGCCTCTGGCTTTCAGTTCAGGTCATGATCCCAGGGTCCTGGGATCCAGCCCCACATGAGGCTCTCTGCTCAGCAGGGACCCTGTTTCCCTCTCTCTTCTCTGCTTGCCTGTCTGCCTACTTGTGATCTCTGTCAAGTAAAAAAAAAAAAATCTTAAAAAGAAAAAAGAAAGAAACAAACAGGGTTGCTAGAGGGGAGGTGGGTGGGAGGATGGGGTAACTGGGTGATGGACATTAACGAGGGCAATGACATGGTGAGCTCTGGGTGGCGTGTGTAACTGATGAAATCACCAAGATCTGCAGCCAACACTAACGATGTATTCTCTGTTGGTGAATTGGATTTAAATTAAAAAAACCATATAATAGTAAAAGAATGACCAATCCCTCCCACTTCAAGTCTGTTTCGCACCGCCCTCTCCCTGTCTAGATGCAGGCCCCTGGTGCTGCCTGCTTGGGTCTTCTGTAAGAAGGAAAAGCTTTTTCAGGAAGGGGCGACCATTCTGGTACCCTAGACCCGTGGGTCAGGAGGCGGTAATCACTCACATGAACCAGCGGCATCTCGTGACGGCAGTTTACAAAACCTGCCCTCAGCTTCTTGACCCTTGGTACAAATCTCAGGGGTAGACAGTCCATTTGACAGCTTGGAAAAAACCTCCAGGGAGGGGCTTGTCCAATGTCCTACGACAAACCGGTGGGTGCACAAGCTAATCCGGTAACATGGGCTAATCCAGTAACTCAGCCCAATATGGGTGGAGGGGGTGTCACCATATTTGAAAATCATGGTCTCAGTCTGCATTGCGGTCCCTGGACAGCAGCAGAAGCAGCTCTGGAAACTCCTTCGAAGAGCAAATCCACAAGCCCCACTCAGACCTGCTAAATCAGAGACTCTGGGGGTAGGGCCCAGCCCTCTGTGTTTTAGCAAACCTGTTTGAGAACCTAAACCGGCAGTCTGAAGCAATTACACTCCCTCATTTTTATTAAATAATCTTTTATTTGGGAGTGATTTTTGATCTACAGAAAAGTTGCGAAAAGAGTAAAGAGTGCAAATTCTGCACCCAGCCTACCCCATCATCACTCTACCCTTCACATGTACATTTGTCAAAATGAAGAGACTGACATTTGTATGTTATTATTAAGTAAAATCCAGACCTTATTCAGATCTCCAATTTTCCCAACGATGTCCTGGATATAACACTGCATTTAGGACTACATTCATTTTACGTTAAATTGGTCACCTCAGTCATCTTTCCCTGGGACAGAGAATGGGTGGGAAAGCTGTTGTCTTGGTTACTAAGCTGGGGAAACTGAGGCTTGAAAACATCCAGGGACGGAGCTCCCTTAGCAGGACAGTGAGAGCAAGGCCTGACTCACTTTGCACCCTTCCTGTCACTCTTCCCTTCACCCAGGACTCTTGTTTCCAGAAACCCCTTTGGAATGTCTCATCTGGCCTGCCCCCATCCCACCACGCAGACCTTGACAGATGCCTCTGGTAGAGCAGGCCCAGCTCTGGGAGAGATCCACCTGCCCCATCACCTCCTCCCCTAGATTTAAGGGCCAGGACAATTTCTTAGTGACTTCAGCTCAGTCAGCTCAAGATTTGGAGCAAAATGAGAGAAACGGTATTTTGCCTCTATGCAACCATTTGTGATTGATGAAAAAATGCTACCAATTCTTTGTGGTTGCTCCCGGTAAGAGGTAATTTTGCCACCCCTTGAATCCAGGCCAGCTGTATGATTTGCTTTGATCCAAAGAACTTTGCAAGGGATGTTGTACCAATTCTGGGCCTAGGACTAGAAACCTTGCAGCTTCTACTTTTGCTCTCGTGATATTCTGAAGCCATGTCAATACGCCTGAGCAAACCTGCTGGCGAGACTGCATGGACAAGGACCAAGTCACCCAGCCTTGGGCCTGCCAAATGCCAGGCAAGTGAGTGGGGCCACCTTAGACCATCCAGCCCTATCCGAGGTAACAGCTGAGTGCGCGCAGCCTTGGGAGTGACACTGGGCACGACCAGCACAACTGTCCCAGTGTGCCCAGCCCAAATTGCAAACCCACAGAACTGTAGGCAAATGAATGACGTGCTTTTAGTGGTCAAGTCTGGAGATGGTCTGTTACACAGCAAAGACTAACCGGTACACAATTCCTTATTTCTCTTTTGGTAGTAGGATTCCAATTTTATTTTAGGAAGTAGTGTGTCAGTCCCTGATGGGCTATGAATGGTCTAATTATAACAATTCTGATCCCTACCATCTTAGCTTTCTTTGTAGCCAGGGGTGGCAATAGCTGGTTTGGGCCAAGGAGACCTAAGTAGAAATACACAGGGGGACAGAACAGGAAACAGCCCTTTGAGAAAGGACTGACTTCATGATAGAAGTCAACAGCTGGCTTGGCCATTCTCCCCCCCAGCCCCCACACCTTTCTTCCTTGAACGCATCCACGATTCCTGGAGGCATAGCAGCCATCTTTGACCATGAAGTAACAAGCAACGAGGAGAAGGCCAAAAGGAATCAGAGATATGAGCCCTGCCTTTGCTGGGGTGCTGCACCAATACCACCTGTCTCCAGAATTCTCTTTGCTTAAGCCGCTGTAACCTAGGCTTTCCCTTACTTGTGGCTGAATGTGTTCCACATAATGGGAAATACACGGATGAAAACGTAGGAGCCTTGTCCTTGGGAATCTGGAACCAGGAACAGGTGGCTCTCCAAACTCATCTTCTTTTCCATTTCATTCTCTCCAGAATACCTCGAGGGCCCCGTTTCCGCAGCAGTGGGATCTGGGGCTCCCACATGGTTCAGGAACGAGTCCAAGATCTCGCAGCTCGTGAAACAGGTGCTCAGAGTCAGACCTCCCCCTGGGCGCAGAGATGGCGCCCCTGACTGCTTCCTGCATGGTCCAGCCCCCCCAGAGGCTGGGTGTGTCTTCTGGGCTCTTGGGAGTGTCAGGTGGTGAATAGGAGGCCGCTATTGTAAGTCTGGGGTAGATGCGCCCAGGTACACCCTGAGGTCCGAGAGGGTGGACTGGACAAGCTTGGCAGGGATGGTCTCTCGCTGCAGCTGCTGGTAGGCTGCATAACGGTGGCAGCCCCCGAAGGAGTAGAAGTAGTCACCGCCCTGGGCCCCTTTGATCCAGAGGACGTCAATAGGGGGGACGCTGTCTGGATCCTCCTGGAGAAGAGGGCACAGTGTCAGTGAGCACGGCACAAGGCTTGGCAGTTTGCGACGCAGACTCCGTTAACCTGTGCTGAGCTCCTATAGGGTATTTGCTGGCTCCCGCTGGCTTGTGAGAGGCAACTGTTAAATATTCAGGAATTCTGTGCACTGGTTTTCATCAACTCAGTAGCTTGAAAATCAGCCATGGTGATTTACATCAGGGAAATGAACAGATGCTACCAATCAGGGCTTTCCCCCCCCTAGAGACCAGGTTGTTAAACATTTATCAGTTTATTATTATACCATATACACACTATCTGTTTGGCCTTGTTCTAGACTCTGGGAATAAAGCAGAGGTAGAATGGGACAGACACAGCCCCTGCCTTCACGGGACTCTGGTCTGGTGGGGCAGATGGAATGAAAGTGAGAGCTGGAATGATCTATGCTATGAGGACAGTGACACAGGCTGACGGGCCAGGGACAGGGGTCCAAGAGGGCTCTTTGAGGTGACAAGGAAGCACAGACTGAACGCAGAGGAGTTGGCCTGGGAAGAGAGACAGATGGAATGTTTAGAGTCAGACCCTGACTGCCTAGGTTCAAATCTCAGGTCTGCTACTTAACTGGTACATGATCTTTGACAATGAATCTCTGTGCCTCTGCTGCCCCGTCTATCAAAAAGGGACGAAGACAGGAGACCCCCTCATAGAGCTGTTGAGTTACATGAACTAACATATATAAAGCACTCTGAACAATGCTTGGCACATGGAAAGTGCTCAATAATGTATGCTCTGCACTACCGGAGGGAACAGCATTCCAGGCAGAGGGAAGAGCAAATGCGAAAGACCCGAGGCCAGAACAAGTTCACCATGCTGGAGGCAGGGCAAAGAGGCCAGTGTGCTCATACTGGACTCGAGGTTGAGGAGTATAAGAGGTCAGAAATGTCAGCAGAAGCCAGGCTGTGCAAGGCTGGTTTCTAAGAGCAGTGGGTTGGCCCTGGAGTGTTTTAAACAGTGAAAAGGTGACATGATTTGATGACCCTTCTAGAAAGGTGTCATGAGAGAGTAGTTTGGTGGGATGGACAAAGGGGAAACCAAGGTGAGGCCTTCACAGGTATCCGGCAGAAGATGTGGTCCTGGATGAGGATGTGGACCAGGACGGGGAGAGGCAGACAGGTTCGGAACATGGTGGCAACTCTGAGAAGACTGGCAGAAGGGCTGAATGTGAGAAGAGAAAGAAGAGAATCTAGGTTGACTTCCTGTTAGGGGCCTAAGCAGCCAGGTGCAGGGTGGGTAAAGCCTGAGGTAGGGCGGGCTAGGGGATGGAGCACAGTGGGGAGACCACATTAGGCGAGAGCTTCCTGCCACTGGCCCATGTGTTTGCTTTTTTTTTTGAAGATTTTATTTATTTATTTGACAGAGAGACAGAGATCACAAGTGGGCAGAGAGGGGGAAGCAGGCTCCCTGCTGAGCAGAGAGCCCAATACAGGGCTCGATCCCAGGACCCTGAGATCATGACCTGAGCCGAAGGCAAAAGCTTAACCCACTGAGCCACCAGGCAGCCCCCTCCCGGGGTTCTTTTATTATGCTTATTTGATAGATTCATTTATCCATTTATTCCAGAAATGATGACTAAACCGTAAGTCCCAGTAGGGACAGGAGGGGACTCTGGACCCCAAAACACCTGCATCTAAATTTCAGCTCCTCCGCTGAGCCGCAAGACACTCGGAGCAAATGGGCTCAGTGCTCCGAGCACCACTCCTCATCTGTAAAATAGGTGTGGATGCTCATTGGGGCTGCAGGTGAAGAGTCACGGAGCTGATGCCTGTGAGGCACAGAGCACAGCCTGTCCGGCAGCGGGGTATGAACGAGGGGCTGGTGTTGGACAGGCCTTGTGCTGGGCACCGGGGGAACAGTGGTGGGTGGGTGGAGTCATGGCCCCTCAAAACGTCTACATCCTAATCCCTGGAGCCTGGGAAGGTAAAGGGGACTTTGCAGATGGAATGAAGTTAAGGTTCTGAGACGGAGAGATTATTCTGGGTTATCCAGATGGGCTGAATATAATCACTGGCATCCCTGAAAGTGGAAAAGGCAAAAGAGGAGGTCTGATATCGCTGGCTTTGAAGATGGGGGAAAGAAGCCATGAGCCAAAGAACTAGAAGCTGGGAAAGGCAAGGAAAGGGATTCCTCCCAAAAGCCTCCAGAAGGAATGTGGCCCGTGCTGACACCTTGATGTTAGCCCCCTGAGACGCATTTTGGACTTCTGAATTATAGAATTATGAACTAATACATTTGTATTGTTTTAAGCCACTGGTTCCCGGTAATTTGTTACAGTTGCCATAGAAAATGAATACATATGGTTAAGCAAAGACAGGTTTGGTTCTTGCCCTCACCCGGCATATGGTTCAAGCATGGAAGACAGGTGTCTAAACAGGCCATTCAAACCCAGTTTGATCAGAGCTGTGCTGGGGAGCATGCAGGTGTCTGTCTCCCCACCCCCACCCCAGGCCACTAACCCGGTAGGGGGCGTCAGGGAAGACACTGACACTGGGACAGCAAGACCAAGAAGGAGTTAGAAACAGTAAAGAAGAGATGGAAGAGGGGCGCCTGGGTGGCTCAGTGGTTTGGGCTGCTGCCTTCGGCTCGGGTCATGATCTCAGGGTCCTGGGATGGAGCCCCGCATCGGGCTCTCTGCCTGCCTCTCTGCCTACTTGTGATCTCTGTCTGTCAAATAAATAAATAAAATCTTTAAAAAAAAAAAAAAAAAAGAAGAGATGGAAGAGTTCCTGGCAGGGCAGGTGGGGGAAGCCTGTGCAAAGGCTCAGGGGTGGATCCTCCGGGAAAAGCCAGACATCACGGCTAGTCAGTGCTGAGGAAACAGCCAGGATATGACCAAAGTCCCTGCTCTTGTGCAGTTGACCTGAGGTGGGGAAGACAGACAATAAAACACAAATATGTAAGTCACGTGGACAGAAGTGCTTTATGGAGAAATAGCTCGGGTACAAGAAGAAATCTTGAGAGGCCAGGACAGTGTTAGCAAGGACAGAGAGGGGGCAGAGGCCTGAACCAGGAGAGTGTGCAGGCCCTGTGGCTATCTGGGGCAGCAGTTCCTGGCAAAAGGTACAGTGGTACAAACCCTAGGGCTGAACACCATTCTGGGGAGCGGCAGAGGGGTCCAGAGGGGACTTGGGAGTCTCACGGAGCCACCAAGGGTCTGATGGGGAAAGGTGACGCGATCCCATGTGGGCCTAAGCGGACACACGTTCCTTTCCCCCATAAAGTTCCTGCCAGGATCACTTCCCCATTCTTCAACACCCTCCCTCAATGATAAGGCTGACCCCTGTCCTCTCCCAGGTCCAGTTCCAGCAAGGGCCTCCCAGCAGGCACGACATGTCCAGTCCCACTGCCACGGACTGTGACCCAGAAATGACAGCACGGCTTAACTCTAGAGTGTGGTGGCCATGCAGCTGGGCGCTGGAGCCACTCTGCCACTTTCAAACTGCCTAACCTTGGACAAGTTACTTAAAGGAAAAAAAAAAAATCCTCCCGTGCCTCAGTTTCCTCATCTGTGAAAGAGGGGCAGTAGTAGCATCTACCTCACAGGGCTGGCATGAAGCTTAGGCACTTGAAACAGCTCCTGGGCACTGCAAGGGCTATATTTATAAATAGAGTTAGCGATCGTTTTTAAAATTATCTCCACCAATCTCCTGCAGTCCAATAGAGGAAACAGAGGTCCAGAGAGGCCCAGCCCCTTGCTCAAGGTCACACAGCAAATGCCGGGCTCCGGCACAGCGCCTGGAACCAGTGCGGTCTCGCGTCCAGTGTGACCTCCCTCCTGCGGAGCCCTCCCTCCGGCCCGCCTCCCCGGGCCTCACCCGGATCGTGTCCACGAGGCTCTGCACCTTGGCCGGGTCCAGCACGGACGGCAGCGGACGG
The DNA here is from genome assembly GCF_011764305.1 of Mustela putorius furo. Taxonomy (NCBI): domain Eukaryota; kingdom Metazoa; phylum Chordata; class Mammalia; order Carnivora; family Mustelidae; genus Mustela; species Mustela putorius. The sequence continues at coordinate 761,820 of NW_025421464.1, read as the reverse complement.
ATGAGCACGCTCAGCGGCACGTTGTGCACCGCGGCGATGCAGCCCGAATGGATGCTGCCGCCCTGCGCGCCGCCGCTGGGCCCGGGTCCCCCAGGCGCCCCCCGGCCGATCCCGGCCCCGGCCCTGCCCAGTGCTCCTCCCGCGCGCAACCCCATTGCTCCTCCGCCGCCAGCTGCTGCCGCCGCCGCCGCCGCCGCCGCGCCGCCCGCGAGCTTTAACCCGGGCCGGGCCGTACCACTCCGCGCAGGCGGCGGGGGCGGCCGCCGGGGCGAGCGCGCGTCTCCTCCACCCGGGAGTGGTCCGGCCCCGCGCTCCCCGCTGCCTGCGCGCGGCGGCCCGCGCGGGACTCGGGCTGTCCGCCGGGGGGCGCCCCGCAGCCTCCCCTCCGCCGCGCCGCGTCCCGCAGTGGAAGCGCCCGGGCCGGCTGACTCAGGGTGAGTCCGCAGGTTGTGGGGCGGGAGGGGCGCGGCTGACGCGGAGGCCCTGGTGACTCAGGCCCCCGGCGGGGGCGGGGGCGGGGACGAGGGGGGGTGGGGAGGGACGGCAGGACCTGCCCAGCGAGGATGAGTTGGCAAAACCCGCGGTGCTCGGCTGCCCCGGCAGTCTGTCGGAGCAGTAGCTGGAAGAGCCAAGGAGGTGATTTAAAACTACGATTCGGTGTTGTCAGGCGCTGTTCGGAAGCCTTTGCATGTATATTAACTTATTTCAGTCTCCAAACAACCCCGCGAGATAAGTGTGATTATTATTATTCCCCTTTTACAGATGGGAAGACTGAGGCACAGTGAGCTTTAAGTGATTCACCCAAGGTGACGGAGCTAATAAGTGGCTGAGCCTGTTTTTGAACCAGGGTTCAAATCCAGGGTGTCTCACCTCAAAGTACATTCTGTACCTCACTGCTGGCTGCCTCTTTTCAGCCAAAGTAACTGTCACAGGGAGCCTTCTGGAATGCTGCTGACAATGTGTGGGCACGGCCCTAAACATAAACACATGGCATCTTCATAGCACCACTAAGACGTAGGTGTTAGGGACAGAATTATTGAACTGCTTGTCCAAGGCAGGGCAGCTGAAAATGAAAGCCACCTGAGCCTGTAACCCAGCTTACAGATGTGGACACTGAGGCTGCGGAGTGGGTGGGGTGGGGTGGGTGGTGGTGCCTTGGGTCCAGAAGTGCTGAGTGCCAGCCCCACTCTCTCCCATTCAAAGTCCTCTGAGGCCCAGGTTCAGCACCCATTGTCCTCTGGGGCCAGGGGGAGGTAGGCAGAGGCTCCTGGTTTAAATTCCAGGTGTTTATCAGCATCTATGGCAACATTAGGACTTTGGCACAGATTTGCCAGGGTTTGGATCCCATTTGGCCACTTCCTGGCTGTGTGGTCTCAGGCAAGTTGCTTAATCTCTCTGAGCCTCAGCGTTCTCTTCTGTTAAGAAGGTGTGGGGAAATGGTGGAACATTTGGAGATAATGGCTGATGGAGGGCAGAGTGGGGGACAAATCTGTGCTTCCAAGACCAGTAACCAAGGAAAGTGACTGGTTTTATCATGAACACCCAGAGTGCTGAAGGAGAGGCTCTATTTGACTGAGAACCTGAGGAAAGACTCCTCAGAGAGAGGGATTCAAATTGGAAAGTGGCTTGGTCCTGGAAAGGGAAGGGAAAGAAGCAGGTGTAGGCTTTGGAGTCACTTAAATGGCATGGATTTGAATCCTGACTCCACCACCTACTAAATCATGTGACTTGAGAGGGTGTGCGTGTGTTTTTGTGTGTGAGTGTGGAGGGCGGGGGTAACTCACCTTCTCTTGCCTCAGTTTCTTCTCTGGATTGCCAGGGGGAGTAAATGAGAGTAACACACTTAGGGTTTAGAAAGGTACGTGGCCCTTGGTTAGTGTTGAATAGAAGGTAGACATGAAAGACATTCCAGACACAAGCACATCTTGAACAAAGGCAAGGAGGTTGGACAGCATCACACCTGGTTGAAAACAGGCATATCTGGTAAATATAGGTTTATTTGGTTTGATTTTCCTCCTCTTCACCCTGCTTGGCATCTGCATGGGAATGCCTGTCACCCTCTTAGCTGGAGAAAACCAGAAATGGTACCCACTGTCAGGAGGGGAGGCTGCAATATGGGCTAGTTACTGATCCTTTCCGTACCTGAACTCATAACCCTTTCTGATGAGCAATACTGCCTGTCACCTGAAGTCGGTATGGGTGTGAATTGTGAAGGTTTGTATAAGGGCTCTGTGCTTTATATAATGTCCCATCTGCCATTGTAGGCAGCAGGTTCTTAGTTTTTCATCCTCTATGTTCTGGATTTTAATCCTAGAGCTTGCCCCCCTTGCAGTCCCAAGATGGCTGCTGTAGCACCGAGCATCACATCACTGTACAACAACTTTCAGAGGCAGAAATTAGGACATCCCTTTGTGCTTCTTTTTAAGAGTGAAGAAAGCTTAACCAATTATTCCTTACCCCTCCACTCCCTGCCCAAGCGCCTTTTACTCATATCTCTTTGGCAAGAATTATATCACCTATCCATGCTCAAAACGATCCTTGGCAAGGGGAGTGGAATAAACATAATTGGCTTAGGTTAGTTGGCACTAACTTCTGTGCTCAGGAGGGTCTGTTTTCCCCTGAAGTTCATGGCCCCTGATTGCTGAGCAGAACTAGCAAGGTCTGGGGGTGCCTGAGTGGCCCAGTCATTTAAGCATCCGACTCTTGATTTTGGCTCAGGTCATGATCTCAGGATCATGTGATCCACCCCTGGGAGCAGGCAGGCTCTCCATGCTCAGCGGGGAGTCTGCTTGGGATTCTCTCTCTCTCTCCCTCTGGCCCTCCCCTTGCACATTCATGCTGTCTCTCAAACAAATCTTAAAAAAAAACAAACAGACAAACAAAATTAAAAAAAAAAAAAAAACAATCCCAAACAAAAAACACTCTCCCCCAAAGCTAACTGTAACCTAGTTTTCCTGTGGGGAACCTTCTTTCCCCACTCTCAGAACTGTGTTGGGGGGCAGATGCCCTGGTGGTGTAGATGGAGATGAAAGCATCTGGCCAGACCTGCCCAATCAGCGGTTCCTTTATACTGGCCCATCTGTCCTTTCACCAATGATGGAGATAAGCTTCTCCCTGGAGGTAAGATGAAGGACCTTCCACCGGGGCCAATGGAAGCCTGGAACTGGAAGTTGGAGAGGTTCTGGCATCTACGCAATATCCTTGTGCTTTCGTTTGGATTCTCCCAAAAGTAGACGCAGAGACAGGGACTGTGCGCAGGTAGTTTATTTGGAGAAAGTTCCAGTTATTACTGCTGCAGAACCAACCACTCCAAAATGTAGAGGCATAAAATAATCACTTTACTAACCCAACAGAGTCTGTGGGTCAAGAATTCAGACAGGACACAGCGAGGATGGCTTGTCTCTTCTCCCCAATGTCTGGGCCACCATCCAGGTGACTCAACAGTGGGGAGTGACTTGATGGCCGGGGCTGGAAGCATCTGGAGGTGACTTCCGTTACCTATCTGTTGGATGGTACTGCCTGGTCAGTAGGTATAGGGACGTCCACATGTGGCCTCTCCATGTAGCCTGGGCTTCCACATAGCATGGCGGCTGGCTTCTAAGAGTGAGTGTCCTAAGAGAACCTGGCAGAAACTTCATGGCCTTTTCCAGTCTTGTCTTAGAAGTCATATAGCATCATTTCTGCAGTGTTCTATTTGAGGGAGCTGTCACAAGTGTCCCCCCCCTCCCCGGCTTAAGGGAAGGGGACAGAGACTCCGTCTCTTGATGGAAGGAAGAGCAAGGTTCTAAAAGAGCTTGTGGGTGGGAGGTGTTGTTGTGGCCATCTTTGGAACACACATCACTGTAGGAGGCGATGCCAGGAAGTACTGGGGAAGGGAGAAATGCCAATAAAGGGTACGCTGATGAGCAGGTTAACTTGGTGGGCAAGTGGGGCTCACTCCTGCTAGGGCTTCTCTGAAGAAGCATTATGCATCGTGCATCAGAATTGTCCCCCCGAGGGACAGGGCTGGATATTTATTCACTGACTCCTGTCCTTCGTTGGTGGAGGGTGGCCTGAGGTTGTTACACTTCCCCCTCGACTGGCTGCTCTGTGCTCAAACTAAGGCATCATCTGAGGACCCAGAAGATGAAGCTGCCTGCTTACAGTGTGAACTCAGAGGTGGACCAAGGGAATTAGGGGCAGGACCTCAATAAATTCCTTTTCTATCCACACCAGCCAGAGTCCAGGTTTGTTGTCTGCAGCTAAAGCCTCTGACTACCTGCTCTCCCCATCCTGCCCCTGGGCTCTCTACTCCTCTTTCATTTTGGACCAAGAATTTCATGCAGCAGGCATATGGGTCTACGGATGACTTTTCTGAGTGTTTGGGAAGAGGAAAGGATTTCTGTGCCATAAAAGGAACATTACAGGGTGCCTGGGTGGCTCAGTGGGTTAAAGCCTCTGCCTTCAGCTCGGGTCATGATCCCGGGGTCCTGGGATTGAGCCCTGCATCAGGTTCTCTGCTCTGCAGCAAGCCTGCTTCTCTTCCTCTCTCTCTGCCTGCCTCTCTGCCTACTAGTGATCTCTATCTGTCGAATAAATAATAAATAAAATCTTAAAAAAAAAAAAGGAACATTACATTTTAGATTCCCCCACCCCTGAAATGCTCTTGTCCATTTCTACGTCCAGGATCCTGCCATGTTGCTTGGTCCCATTCTCTCTTTCTATTTTCCTCTTCATCTTCTCTTTGTCACTTCTACCAACCCTTGAGTTTCATGTTCTTATTTTAGGCAGAAAGTTTGCCTCTGTCTTCTGCAGCTTCAGTGCCTGCTGAAAAGCTACCCTCTCCATGCGGTCTTGAGGCAGCTTCACACTTCAACTGCTTCTCCTTGTCACAAGATGGCTGCTGGCGCCAACCACGGCAACCCCCTTCCCCGCTTATGTCTTAGCTTGGGGCATTATACCAAAATACCATAGACTGGGGTTGCTTACACAATAAACATTTATTTCCCACAGTCGTGGGGTCCGGAAGTCCGAGATCAAGGAGTGGTGAACCTCTTGTTCGCAGACTGCTGTCTTCTTGCTGCTCTCCTGTGGGGGAAAGTGACACTCATCACATTCATGAGGGCCCTGCCTCCCACCTCCACATGCCATCGCACTGAGGATTAGGCTTCCACATATGAATTTTAGGGGGACACAAACTCAGTCCAGAGCAGTTCACATCCAGAAGAGAGACCCGCCCCTCCCCCCTCCTTCCTGCAATGATGGAATTAAAGCTTTTCTCTCCAGTCTGATTGGGATCGCTTGAGTCAGGGTTAATTATGTTCTCCAGGGACAGGCCGTGTCTGAGCTATTTAAGCATGGGTGCTGGAGCCTGTCACCCACTGGGATGACTGGGGTTGGCTCAGAGGGGACCAGTCAGCCACACCCCTGAGGTCAGCCTCCTTTGAGCCACCTGGAGGCGCTCAAGGGTGGGTGGACGTCTGGACAGATGTGAGGTTTGTTGATGAGGAAAGTGGGGAGTAAAAGCCTGGGTGTCAGTGTCCAGTCCTCTCGGCCCACCTCTGATTTCCACAGATGTTGTGGTGGGAGGTGCTGCCCAAGCTCTGCTGGCTTCTCAGCTCCAGCTCCCTGTGTCATCCACATTTTCCTTCCCTGTGGGAACTTTGCTCCTTCACAAGCACATTCCAGAGATGTTAGGGTGTTCATTGATGGGGACAAGAGCTGGTGAGTAAAGCCAGTTTTCCATTGTCACAGGTAGACAATTGTGAGAGGTGTTCCAGACCATTTGGAACTTTCCAGACCCTTTTTAAAGACCAGCAGTCCCCAACCATGTTGTTGCAGTGGTAAGCTCACTAACACCCACTCTGTCTTACTCTTCTTGCTCCTGGTTCCTGGAATCACCTCCCAGAGGAATGGCCTGCACTCAAGTCTCTGGCTCTGCTACCAGGGCTGATGGGGGTTGGGGGAGGACAAAGGGGCAAAACTAGGGCAAAGGGGCAGTTTCACAGGTCATCCCCAAGAGTTCTACCACTTGCCTGGGTTAAAATGACCCTTCTCTTGCTAGATGCATGACCTGGGGCCAGTTGTCTGTCTGTGCCTCAGTTTCCTAACCTGCAACATGGCCAAAAGAAGGGCACCTAATTCGTAGGGTTGTTGGAAGAATGAAAACAGATGATGTAGGTAAAGTCCTTAGAACAGTGCCCAACATGCTTTACGGGCTCAATAAATATGAGCCATTTGATTACATTTTGAATTAATAATAGATCTTGAAGGTCTCTCCGTGCTTGCACTTCTAGACTCATCTCGATGTATTAGCCAAGATTCTTGTTTGCAAGTGAGGAAAGCCAATGCGAATTAGCTTAATGAAAATGGGGACATTTGGCTCTCTTGACAGCAAGGTGAATCTGGGCCTCAGGGAAAAGTGGGTTCAGAGACTGTGTCCCTCCCTTGGCAGAGGGATTACCTCCACATGACAGGAACGTGGCTGTCAGTGGGGATTATGTTTGGCTTTTAGCAAGAGAAGCCTGACAAGAGAGGTTTAAAATACACTAAAGCATAACCTTTCATGGAAAAGAGTCTGGAAACAGGAAATCTGGGGTTGGGGTGGTGGCTTCATGGTTGCTGGGGGCACAGACCCTTTCTGTCTGTCTACTCCATCCTTTTAGAGTCGGGCTTTTACTCTCAAAGTCACCTTCTGGAAAAGATTGAGGCTAAAGTGCCCGCCTGAAAGGGGGTAGAAACGTGGAAAAGCAAGAGGACACGACGCTCCCCCCTTTTAGGGGGCTGTCTCAGAAGTCCCATATAACACTTTTCCTGGCATGTGTTTGGTCAGAAGTTGGTCCCATGGCCACCCCTGGCCACAAAGGCAGCTGGGATATGTAGTTTTCATTCCATGAAATTGGAATTAGCTTAGCTAAAATTGGAGTGCTCTTACCAAGGAAAGAGAGAAGGGATAATGATGAGTAGCTAGTTGGTCTTATGACTCAGAGAGATGAAGACAGGAAATTTCCAAATTCTAGCCAGAGGCCCACATTTGAACCAATCAGCTATGGCCATGAGGGACAGAGAAAAAAAAATTTTTTTTTAAAGCATAAGCCACTGTTATTGATTATGACTTAAATGTATATAGTTCATTAAAAAATAATTATCATTCATCTGCTATTGGCTAGGCATTGTGCTAGATCTAGGGGATTTAGTGATGAGCAAAAAGACTCTTTGCTGTCAGTTTCATGATGTTTACAGTCTAGTGGAGGAGACAGATAATGACCAAATAATCACATGGATTAATGGAAAAGTGTACACTGATGGTAAGTGCTACAGATGAGCAGCATGTGACCCCTTGAGGGGAGATGAAGGATGGAAAAGGCATTAACTAGTAAGGGTGGCAGTGATGGTGGTGCAGATGGAGTATATATTACTGGTGGGGAGAATAGTTTATGCAAATGCCCTGTGGCAGAAGAGAGTAAAACTGCGGAAAAGAGGCACCTGGTCCCGTAGTTGAAGATTCAACTGGAATGATGCAAAGAGCCACACCAGAGAGGGCTTTAAAAGTCATCCTAAGTGTGTTCCACTCCCTCTCTCCCTCCAGAGGAAGACATCGAAGTGTTTTAAGCAGGGAAGTGGGGTTGGTGGGTGGTAGTGATATGATCAGAAAAAAATCCTGCATTTTTGAAAAGAACCCTGTTGCTGCTGTGAAGAGAGGAAGGAGGTGGGGGAGGCAGAATGGATCCAGAGAGACCTGTGAGAAGGCTGGTCCAGGGAAGAGAGATGGCTGTGGACTGGGATGGGGACTGAGAACATGGAGAAGAACACCACCAGGAGCTGGTGTCAGACTGGATGCTAAAGGGGGAGACAGAGGTGGGAGAGATGACTTCTGGGTTTTTGAGCTGCAAGACTGGATGGGTGCTGGTGCTATCCATGGAGGTGGGGGAAGCACATCGCAGCCTCAGACTTGGCTAGTCTGTGCCTTTGGGATATTGAAGAGGAGGTGGCCTGCAGGCAGATACAGATTTGCGGCTTGGAGAGGAGGTTAGAACTGAAAATGTAGATCTGCTAATCCGCCTGTGGGTGGAAATGGAAGTTGTGGGTTTCACGAGAGTACAGTGAGAGGAGGAAAGTCTAGGAGAGAACCTTATGGAATGCAAAAGATACAAGAAGGAACAGGAACGGAGTTCCTTCCTTGGGTGTAGGAACATGAGTCCGCCAAGACGCTAGGTGGAGCAGCCAGAGAGGTATGTGGAGAACCAGAGTTGAGTCATGGGGGGCTCTGAGAGAACCATGAAAAGCAGCCTGGAATGTGTGGCCAGTTGAGGTGCTAAGGGTCATGGATAGCAGGCCTGGTCCAGCTGACTTAAACAGTAAAGACACTCAGGTCACACACCATGAAGTGTCAAGGCAGCATACCGAGTGGGATTTAGGGCAGTTTTTTTGGCACTCTGGGATGTCATCTGGGATGTGGGCTTTTTCTGTCCCTTTGCTTTGCTGTCCAGGGTGTGGGCATCGGCCAAGGCTGGTTGCCTTCTTGGTCACAAGATGATATGCTTCCCTGTTCAAGTTCAGAGAGAAGAGAGACTTGGCTTCCTTTCTCTTAAGGAAGAAGGAGAAGTGAACTTTCTTGAAAGATTCCAGTGACCCTCTCCTCAAGATTCATTGGCCAGAATTGAGTCAGAGACCCATTTATCAGCCCACGGGGGACAGGATTACTCTTCAACCGATCCAGACCACCCCTTAAGCTGATGTTCGGTTCCCAAATTCTATGGCTGCCTGTCAAGGAGGGAAGGATGGGAGCTAGATAGTGGGTACCCAGCAGCCATCCCCACCTCCCTCTGCCTTCTGTATTATATGTATGAGTTAAAAACTACATCACTCAGACTTCCCTGCAGCAAGGATAATGACAGTGAACTCGACTCAGCCAATTAGATGCTCTCCTGTGGGTGGCAGAAGTGGGCAGGTACCATTTTCTTAGAGCCTTGTCTCTGGCTGCTGGCACATGGAGATCCTAGGTTTTCTGTAACCGTGTACCAGCATTGAGCCACCAGCACAGTGGGAGATAGGAGACAGTTTGAAAGGCGGTGATGGGGGGGGGGGACGCCAGGGTGGCTCAGTGGGTTAAGTGGCTGCCTTTGGCTTGGGTCATGATCCCAGGGTCCTGGGATCAAGTCCTGCATCGGCTCCTTGCTTGGCAGGGAGCCTGCTTCTCTCTCTCCCTCTGCCTGCTGCTCTGCCTACTTGTACTCTTTATCTCTGTGTTAAATGAATAAAAACTTAAAAAAAAAAAAAAAGAATGGCAGTGGTGGGCGCCTCCTGATTCTTGGGTCCCACCAATAGTGCTATGTTCTTGAGCTCGGTAGTTCCATGAGCTGCTGAATGCGGTTGTTCAGCATCCTTGTGACACTTTTGAAGATAAGCCATTCACTGGCTCTAGGGACAGTTTACTGTTTTGGGACAACTTTGCCTGCTGAGCCAAAGTTGACCTTTTGGTATGCATGTACTTGGTCAGGTATGACCAAAAGGGCCGGCCAGAGACTCAGCTGAAGCAGCAGAGATTGAAGTGGGGGAAGAAATAGGGGTTGTAAACTGGCTGTCAAGAGACCAGTCTAGCTCACTGATATGTTCATTTGGCAGGTAGAGTTAACTTGAATTCTTTCAGGTGAGACACAGTCTCTCCTGTTAGTCACAGTTTCCAACAGTCCTTAATGAAAGGAAACTGTTTCATTCATACTATTAATCTGGTTTTTGAAGTCTTTGAGTTTGCAACGCCAGTATTTGAGGAATATTTAGGACTGAGGAATGCCTGGGAGTCTGTGGATGTCAAAGGACACCCTCCCCCAACCCACTGCTGGGGTTGGGGGGGCGGGGGGGGGGCGCCGCTACAGGGCATTCAGGCTAGAGGGAGGGAAATGGAGTGGGAAAAAAATGTAGCTGCAATCAACAAGATTAATAGAAAACAAACAAACAGGATTAATAGGTTTAAGAAATGTAAAAAGGAAAAAGAAAAAAAAAATACAGCTACCTCTCAGATGCCACCCCTGCCCACACTCCTCCCCAATGACAAGGTCTAGAGGCACTGGTGAGTGGCCAAAGTCCCTTTAATATCCCTGAATTGCGTTACAAGTAATACTGCTGGAGGTGAGGGAGAGGGGTCTGGGGTGCGACATGGGGGAGGAGGAGGGAGGGGGAGCGCCAAGCGCTCATACAAAATATGGCCAAAAGGCTTAGCATGCATGGAAAATTATTGCTGTCGGAAGTTCCTATTTACAGGGTCAACACCCTCCGTAATTGCTTCTGCTACCCATCTCCCTTCCCCACATTCCTGCTGCCTCCCTTCCCCAGGCGGCCTAGAGCTTTGAGAAGCCCTAGAGAAGTGCCCCTGCTCCAGCGGCCCCTCCAGTCTCCACCCTCCTTTGTGGCTGAGGGGAGAGAGGGAGGGTAGGAGAGTCCAGGACTCCTGCCCCCAGAGCTGGGCGCCTAGTGATGGGGCAGAGGCGTGTGCTTAGTTAAAGCAGAGGGGGCCAGGGCCTGTGAGCGTGGAGGTGTGTGCTTCGGTCCTCGCCCGGGCATGCAAAAGCGCGGCGGGGGGAGGTAGTGGCGGCCAACGTGGGGCGGCTGGCAGCCCCGGCCCCTCTGCCCGGGAGAGTTGCATAGACATGGCCGGGAGGGAGCGCTCCTCCCGGGAGCGAGTGGGCCGGAGGCCCCAGTGGGGTCCGGGGCTCAGTCGGTCCCTGGAACCTGGGGTCCCTCAAGAAGAGGAATAAATAGGAAACGAATTGAGGAGGTTCCTCTCTGCGGTCTCCCTGGAGTGGGAGTGGAAGGCTCAGGAGGGCGGGGACCTGCCCCATGACTGGACCTCTTCATACAGCTCACCCCCCAAGTGTAGGGTCAGCAGGCTATCCCTCCCATTCTCTTCCCTAGAGAGTTCAGGCTCTGATGAGGGTGAGGCTCCTCCCTCACTCCCCAGATGGGGTGTGTGTGTGGGGGGGGCGGGGGACAGCCTTCTATGGCCTTTGCTGTCCCTCTCCTTGCCTGGCTCCCTGACCTCCCAGTCCAGCTGGGGAAGCCAGACCATCCCTGGGTGAGGCCAAAAGATTAAATATAATAATAAATAGATAAATAATAAATAAATAAATAACTGGAGAGGCCCAGCCAGACAGGGGGAAGGGTATTTGTGAGGTGCTCCAGACTCCCCCCCAAACAAATAAGGAGGGGTCCTGTAGTCCTGGGGGTGGGGGAAAGTGCTCAGAGAATCTGGGGAGAGGGCAGCTGGAGGCTGGAAGCCCAGGGAGGGGCTGTCCTGGGGTGAGAGGAGGACTACATTAGGGGGCAGGGCCTGAACTGCCCCTCAAGTCTGCCCCAGGTCAGGTGAACTCAAAGGGGTGAGAGTTACTGGAGGGATGAAGGGGTCTGGAAAGAATAGGGGGTGGGAGTGGTTGAGAAGGCCCCAGGACTGAAGAGAGTGGGAAATACATGTGAGCGTAGGGGGATGTGAATGACTGGACCTAAGGCCGGGTTACAGAGGGGATCAGGGACAGACTGGGGACTCCAAACAGGGGTAAGGATTCAGTCCCTAGATGGGCACACATAGAGCAAGACTCGGCAGAGGCCAAAGGAGGGTCTGGGGTTGAAATGTGGCCTGGGAGCTGCAGGGCCTGTGTACCGCGTGGATGGGGAAACCAGGACAGACGTGAGAGTCAAAGGTAGGTTTGGGCTTTAGACTGGGGTTCCGATAGAAGAATAGTAGGAGAGACTCAGCTGAGAACCGAGAGGAAAGGTCTGAAAGTTGATAGGGAAGAGGTGCGGGGTCTGGGAGAGGGCGGAGAACATTCCTGCTCTGGGGCCTGGGAGAGGTGCGGACCTGGTGCCTGAGTTGGGAGCCTTGAGGGCGGGTACAGGGGGTCAAGGTCCGAGTTTGGGGATCAGAAAGGGCGATGTGGTCATGTGCTCGGGGTGAGGGCGGGGGGAGCCAGTGCAGGATGTGAGTGGTGGGTCTGGGGCGGGAGAGGAAGGTTCCGGGCTGGGAGTGGCGGTGGAGGGTGGGGAAGGGTTGTTTCCCCCTACCCTCCCAGGGGCGTGGGCAGGGAAACGCTGCTGGGGCGCTTAGAGGACGGAGATGGAGGTGGGGGCCCGAGGGCAGCGGGCGGCTCAGCTGGCGGCGCCGGCAGGGGGCGGCGGGGGCGGCTCGGCCCCCTTGACGCAGGCGGCCTCGCAGTGCTTGTGGAGGTAGGACTTGAGCGCGAAGCTCTTGTCGCACTGGCGGCAGCGGTAGTGCTTGAAGGCCGAGTGCGTCTGCATGTGCGCGCGCAGGTTGGAGCGGTCGGCGAAGGCCTTGCCGCAGTGCGCGCAGCCAAACGGCTTCTCGCCCGTGTGCGAGCGCATGTGGCCCTGCAGCAGCCAGGGACGCGAGAAGGCCTTGCCGCACACGCCGCACTTGTGGCGCAGGTTGTGCGTGAGCACGTGCATGGCCAGCGCGGGCATGGACACGTAGGCCTTGCCGCACGTCGGGCACTTGCGCGCCAGCTGGCTGTCCAGGCTGCGGTGCGTCTGCTTGTGGCGGCTCAGGTTCGACGACGTGGCGTACGTCTTGCCGCACTCGGCGCACGCGTGCCGGTGCCCGCCGCCCGCCGGCGCCCCCGCGCGCCCCGCGCGTCCCCCGGCGCTCCCGGCGTCCCCCGCGCCGCCCGCGTCCCCGCCGCCGCCCCCGCCGCGCCGCCGCCGCGAGCGCCCGTCGGAGATGAAGAAGGCGTCCATGGAGTAGCTGTCGGTCACGGCCGCCTCCCCGCGGAAGTAGCGCGCCGACAGGCTGGACTGCGGGCTCTCCGGATCGCTGTACTCCTCCGGGGCCGCCGGCGGGTAGGCGGGCTCGGCCGGCGCCAGCTCCAGGCCTGGCTTCTGGTCCGCATCGTAGCTGCTGGGGGGCAGGCAGTGCGGGGCATAACCTGCAGGGGAGGGAAGGGAGCGAGGACGAAGGTGAGGTGCTGCAGAGGGCCAGTCACTCCGCGCGCCCTCCCTTCGGGGCGTCCGCGTGCTCGCGCTTGGGAGACACTGGCCACTGGTAAAACAGTGGCCTCTGCTGTGCACTTTCCCCCTGCCTGGGTTCAGATTCCTTCTCTGTGGCCCACGATGGAAACAACCCCTGCACCACCCTCTCGGAGCACGGTGCTCCCACGGTTCTACCGGCTGTGTGCTCACTATTTTCTGAAGTGCTCACAACCACGCAGTGAAACTCCTACTGGTATTACACCCACTTTACAGATGAAGACAAAATGAGTCTGTAAATTCGCAGCTAGTAAGTGATGGAGCCAAGATGCAGGCCTTAGCAGGTTGACGCCAAAGGCCGTGCAGTCTTTGTTCTAACAACATTCTGCTGTTTTGGTGCTTGCCATAACTTCTCTGAATCTGTTTTTTCATCTACAAAATGGAGCTTATATTTGGACACTGCCTCCCAGAGTCTTTGTGTTAAGTGATGAAAAGAAGTTAAGTGATGAAAAGAAGTGTGTGTTAAGCGTGCACCAGGCTCTGCCTCTGGTTTATGTGTGTTAACTCATTCAACCCTTATAGACCCTGCAAAGTTGGTATTGTTATCATCCTCATTTTCCGTGTAAGGCAATCAGGAAAGAGAGGGAGGGAGGGAGCACACAGCAATTGCTATATAAATGTTAGCTATTATAATTACACTTTTTGCTTGCTTAAAAAAGTGACTTCACTGAAGATTACTTAATTGTCTGCCTCTCCCACCCGACTATGAGCTTCCAAGGGCTGACTCTGTGTGCCCAGCGTGTACCTGGCTTTAAAAAGGTGTGCAATAAGTAGATGTTGCATAAATGAATTAAAAATCTTGATAGACCCACCTCCCAGGGATGCTAGAGGATTTAAGAGGTCAAGTGTGGGGCATGTTATAGGCAGTCCAGGAAGGGGACTTTCTTGTCCTTGCTCCCAAGCCTGTTTTGCTTCCAGCTCCACTAGAAACATTCTGGGGTCTCCCTGGGAGAATTCACCTCCCCCTCTTCCTCCCTCCTCTTCATAGTCGGACCAGAAATCCTGTCTACTTGGGTTTGTGTGATTGGTGGGTAGACAGACTGAGGCTCTCCCAGGGGGTTCCACAGAGGCTTCCCAACTGCAGGGGCCACCTTGATTTGTCTCTCCCCTCAAGACCTAGCTGGTCCTAGCACCCTCCCAAGAGGACCCTGGGGTCTGGGCTCCCAGGAGAATTTCTGGCAGGTAGGCACAAAGTTATGAACCTGGCACCAAGGTTGTGTGTCCATTGTCTTTTGATTCCAGGAGGACAGTGAAGGTTAGGCCCCTTTCTGAGGTTTCAAGCTGGGGAAAGCTGGGCAAACTAGGAGATTTAACCCTCTCCTTCTGACCTTGAGACCTGCTCTCCCCACATTTCACCTTCAACATCCCCAACTCAAGAAAGCAGGTGGAAGAGGACTTTGTAAGCTGGGAACTGGATTCAGAGCCTTCCTTCCTTGAAACATCCTGCCTCATTCAGCCTCTGTACCTTTTCCTCTCCTCTGGGATCTGGGATGGTGATAGAATAAAGTCTGTGCAGACTGTCCCCCAACCCTGAAGACAAGGTTAGGCCCCTTGTTTTTTTCTTCTTTCCCTTCAGATGTTGGCACAGGACCCACTGCACACAGAAGTGGTTTGGGATTGTGGGGGTGGATGACTCAGTAGGGAGGGGCTCTGGTTGCAGAGAAACGCTGGCAGTTTTTTTAATTGGGGAGGGAAGGTTGCCCAGCCTCTCAGCACCCAATCCTCCCCTCCTGTCTGCCTTTGGTTTGGAGGTTCCCCCACCTCCCAGGCCAGGAATCAAGCTTTGCACTCATGCCCCAAAACATTCAGAGAGAATATTGTTTCAGACTAAGTTAAAAACCTTCAGACACTCCCAGACCTCCTCTCTCCTATATTTCCACTGTAACTACTAGGAATAATGATGACAATAGCTAATATTTACTGAGCACTTACTGCGTGCCGGACCCTGTGCTAAGCGCTTCACTCCCCTCGCCTGACCAAATGTCACAAAACCACTTCTATGACACATAAATGGAAGCATGGAGAGGTGGTGGTACTTGTTCAAGGGATGGAGCCAGGATTGGGATCTACTGCACTGCTCCCCTTGTTTTCCACACCCCCAGAGGTCCCCGAGGCAGGGGCTACAGCTGGGTGGTTCACCTGCTATCCCTGGTGCCCTATCTTGTGGGCACAAGGTAAATTATTTGTGAAATGGGTGATAAACGGTGATAAAGATTTGCCAGGCCAGCCTCACTCCCCAGCCCAGCAGGATCTGCTACAAGCCATTCTGTCTGGCTGTTCTTGGGACAGCTTGATTCCCCGCAGAGATTCTGGGTGACCTTGAGCAAGTCATGCCCCTCTCTGTGCCTCAGGGGATAGATCTCCATTTGCAGGGGATCGCTGATCTTGTGACCAGCGCCTTGCATGTTCTGTTATGAAATAAGGATGGCATACTAGTTGAGAGCACCACCTTGGTACCAGGCTGCCTGAATGGAGTTCCAACTTTATGGTGCCCAGCTGTGTGACCTTAGACAAACTGCTTGACCTCTCTGTGCCTCTCTTGCCCCAGCTCTAAAATAGGGGATAATGTAAGCCTGCATACAGTTGTACCAAGGAGTCCATGAGTAAATAAACAGTGAATGAAAAATGAAGAAATAGTGATGAATATGCTAGAGCACTTGTCAGATGCTGTTTTAGGGCTTTATATGCACGAATGCATTCCATCCTCATGACTCCAGTTGGCACCATGTTACAGATCAGGAAATTTAGATACAAGGTAATTAAGTAACATGCCCAGCAAGTAACTTAGAGCTAGGATCCCACCCCAGTGCTGGGCATATTGCAAACCCTTGATCCATGTGTGCTGTTATTATTAGTAATAATAATAACCTTCCCAGCTGGGTTTCTGTACTGCAGTTTTCTTGGCACCTGCCAAGACACATCCTGATGTTCTTCTCCGGGCCTCTGTTTCCTCAGGATGTGTAATTTTTACATCATGTTTGGGGTGAGGAAACTTCTGGTGGGGTAGTAGGAGTTCAGTGAACCAGGCAAGTCCTCACCCAAATTGGGCTTCCTGCCCGTGGTGCCCTCTGGTGGCAGCCTGCAGCACTGCAGCACCGTACTCCTGTCGCTGGGGGGCTCTTTATATAGAAATAGGGGTTCCTCAAACAAAGGCTGGTCCTCTGCCTAGGGATGGATGCCTAACTGGCTTCAGGCCGGGCATTGCAGGCCAGACCTGATTCCCCGCATCTGTGGAGCTCAGCATGGGTTGTGGGGTGGGGTGGAGTTGGGGGTTCTATGAGAGTTTGCATGGTCACATTAGGACTAGGTGGTTCTAACTTGCTTTGTGACCTTGGACAGGTTACTTAACCTCTCTGGATTTGGTCTGTATAGGAAGAAGGTTGACTGGTATGCTTTAAAGGCTCACTCTGCCCCATGGCAGAATAGATCCTCAGGGATGCCCATTTTCCTGTCCTTCACAAACACCCTCAACTCCACCTCATCCTCCTCAGATCAGCCTAGACTTCTCCCTGTCTATGTGACCTTGGTAAGTTATTTAACCTTTTTGTGCCACATATGTGTAAGGGAGCATATAATAGCATATAATAGCATTAAATGAGTTAATGCATATAAAGTGCTTAGTACAATGCTTGGCACACAATAGCCTCTCAAGCTGCTTTTATTATTGTCATCATTATCATCCCTGCATTTCTGGTGATATCCTTCTAATCTACCAGGAGTAGAAGGAGACACACACGGGTGTCTCAGGCTGCTATGGGACCTTGGGCAAAGCACCTCACCTCTCTGGTCCTCAACCCTGGAGAACCCTTCAGGACACTCCTAAGTTGTGCTCTGACTGTGCATGGAACCCAGATGGGTTTGGGGTGCTTTCCTCTGCTCCACAGGTGACCGGAGATGGCTGAGCTGCCTGTCCTCCACCTGACAGGGTGAGACAGGGCTCTCCTGTTTGGGTCGCAATAGAGGCAGGAATGGCCAGGGACCCAGAGAGAAAACCAGGGGCACACTCATCCTGGCTCTTTTACCCATATCCTAGCTGTGTGACCTTGAGCAAGTCACACAGCTTCTCTGGGCTCAAATCCCCTATTTGAGGGATAGGGATCAGAGCCACCCCTGCCACTTGGAGGGACACTTTGGAGATACAGCGATATCATACACGTGTCACCTGAGAATGACTTTTGGTGTTCTCTGCTTATGAGTCTTAATACTTTAGATGGAAAGTCCAGAATTGATTAAAAAATTAAAAATCCTGCACTCAAAGGAGTGGTGGGAAGGGAATTTCATGGATATTAAGGTGCCGGGTGCTCCACAGTCACAGTCTCATCGGACTGGCCCCTTGGGGAGAGGGCAGGGGGCATCTTGAGTAAATACCACCACTGCTACCTACCACTGCTTCCTGTCAGCCTCCCTCTGTGCCAGGCAGTATGTTACGCCCAGAGGCTTGGGGGCCCAGAGAGGGGAGAAGGTTTGTCCAAGGTCACTGGCAGAGGAGTTAGGCTTACAACCCTCCAGAGTATGTGTTTTTTCCAAAACACCCCAACTGGATGGAGACTGCTGGTGGTGGGAAGTTTACAGTTGGTGTGGCAAAGGGGCAGTGGGTTTCTTCAGATAACATCACCTAGTTGGCCTATGTCTGAGGGGTTGATGAGGGGCTGGGGCTGTGGAGAAACTGCTTGGGAAAATGTTCCTGCCCCTTGTAAATTTTTGCAAATAAAAGCAGTACAAGTAGTGATTGACACTGAGTATACTTACTGTATACAAGGTGCCCTGCTCAGTGCTTTGTGCACACTAGCTCCTGTCTGAGGGAACCTGATAGTCACTTCCTACCGTGCCCTGTGGAAGCTGAGGCTCAGAGAGGGGCCTTGACCCACCTCAGGTCACGAAGCAAGCTCTTTGGTCACAAGCTCTCGTAAGAGCTAGGCCAGCCTTCTGCCTCTTAGTCCTGGACTCCTTTTCCTAGTCTCTCCCAGATTCCTAGGGTCCCAAACTTCCTGCTGGGAATTTCCAGCCCCCGTCCCACTTCCCTGCCTTGAGATGGGCAGAAAAAGAGAGGGGCCTGGTGGTGGGCCAGCTTTCCAGGTGGCCCACTTTCCTGAGGAGGGCCCAGCCCTGCTTGGTGGTGGGAGCTGGAGGGGCTGCTGCACGGGTATATTTAGAGCTGCTGCTTGCTGTGCCAGGGCCTCGGGCCTCGAGAATCAGCTCCAGCCAGCTGAGCAGAAAGCCAGGTCTGTCAGCAGCAAAGCGGGATAAAAATAGTTTCTCCTGTCTGCTCACAGAGCTGGGCAAAGGGGCTGGTACCTCCCCCTCCCCTTATTATAGCATCTTTGTTAGCTGTTCCCTGGGCACTGGACCAGAAATGACACCCACCTCCTCCAAGGGCCTGGCAGCTGGTACACCTGCCCACTGGGGAGGGGTCCCTGAGTCCAGATGATCAGGGGACAGAATGAGGTCTGGCCCAACATGACCACGGCTATAGGGTGTGGGGCTGATGCCCACTGACCCAGGCCCAGGGAGTGTCTAGAGGATTCCAGAGTCCCTCCCCACTTTCTCCCCTCCAGAAATCCCACATATTCTGTTTTTTCCTGACTGTGACCCAATTCCTGTGGCCCACAGGGAGGTCCACAGCTCTGCAGGAATCAATAGGAAAGATTTTTCAAGAGGTTGTGGAGATAGGAGTAGGTGGCTAAGGGTCTTGAATTGTCTAGCACTGGCTGGTGGAGCAGCCTTGTGCTCCCTTGGGGGGAATCTCAGCAGGCCCTTGCACAATGCATGCAGGCTCTCCAAGCCTCCCGCTTTCTGCCCTACCCTCTCTACTCCAGGGAGGTGCAATCAGAGGGCCTCTCCAACCTCCCTTCCTACCAAAGGCTGGCAGCTAGAGACAGCTGGGAGGGAGGTCAGGGAGTGTAGGGGCCCCATCTCTCTCACTGTGCCCCCCAGAGGACCTCTAGGCTGTGAATGTCCCTAGAATGTGTAGATGAAGCGCTCAACAGGGAGATGTGACTGGGTCCACCATTTATGCCCTTGTGACCTCGTGCGAGTGATGGGCCTCCTTGGCCTCATTTGCCTTTGTAGTTTGGAGATAATTCTACCCCCCCCACCCCCACCCCCCATGCTCACTGCCCTTTGCCCACAGCATGTGGGGAGATTAGGGGGTGCAGGGAGTCTTTGAGATATGTAACTTGCTGTGCTGACATAGGGACTTGATGTATTCTGCTCTCCCTCAGGAACTACAAACTGAGACTGTTTGAAGAGCGGATGCTCAGCTCCAGGCCTTCATGTCCCCTTTGTGACCCCAGGTTTTCGGGGAGGCTGTGGGCCCCAGATTCTATATCCCACGTGGGCCCTGTTATTCCATATTCCCACTGACTAATTCTTAGGAAAGTCAAATTTCTGGATCCCTAGAAGGTCAGAGCTGAGAGCAAGTTCAACTGCTTGAGTTCATGAAAGGGAAACCAAGGCTGGAGTAGGGGAAGACTAGTCCAAGGACACAGAGAAAAATAATGGTGGGTCTAAGACTTGAGCCTGGGAAGCCTCGAGAATGGACCTGGACATGACCTTGGACTGGAAGTTCGACCTGGGGCTTAATCCTGGACCCTGAACCTGAGCATTGACCTGGACCTGATCTTAGACATTGAAACTTGAACTTGGACATGAATTTGTTCTGAATATTGGATAGGACCTATAACCTTGCACATTGACTTTGGACCTAGACCTTGGAATTAAGGTTGAACATGGTTGTTAGGCTTGGATCTCAGATCTGGACTTGGACATTAGACTAGACATTGGACCTGGACTTTGAACCTGGACCTCTGACATGTCTCTAACCTGTATCGTGGACCTAGACCAAGACTGAGACGCCAGGGGAAATGCTAGTTAAAGAGCCAGATGGGCCTGCTGTGTGTCCTTGGGCACCTCCCCAGCCTTCTCTGGGCTCCCTCTGCCAAGGGATTGGGGCAGCCCTTTTGCATCCCTGCTCTCAAGATGGACTTTCTGAGGTGTGGGGTGGATGTGTTGGGGATTTTCAGCCAGGCTTCCAGGCCCAGCCTGGAGCGACTCCCTGGCGCCATCAGAGGGAGTGAGAGGATGTGGGCGCTGGTATAATGTGGTCAACTAGATAAGCCCATGGGCAAGAGTAGGAGTGCTTCCCCGGCCTGCTGGGGAGGCTTAATGTAGCTGTGGAGGGCAGACAACTGTGTTATTGGATTGGCATTGATCCCTCATCTGCCTGGGTCAGATGCACTCTGAAGGAGTATGGAGGCAGGACTCGGCTGGGGATACAGAGAAAGGGGGACCCGGAGCCCGGCTGGAGTTCTGAGTTAGGGTGTGAGAGTGTGAGGGAGTGAAGCTGTCTTCGCTCGGGTCCGTGGAGACTACTGCTGTGCAGATAGATAAGCAGCAGCCCGCTCTGGGATAGCTCAGAGTGCCCAGCATTTCCCCAGGGTGGGGGCCCAGCGCCTGCAAAGCGGCGGGCTTGACGGAGTTGGAGGACGAGGGTGTGAGAGGGTTAGGGGGATGTGAGTTGGCATCTCACAAGACTGAATCTGTGTTCAGCATCACCCAGGGAAGAGGAGGGGAAGGGGAGGCTGCACCGAGGCAGAAAACAGTGGAGGAGCAAGAGGAGCAGGAGGGGGAGAAATGAGGCATTGTATTGGGCAGGATGGTGGAATTAAATCTGGTCTCCCTTCTTTGGGGAGCTATGCAGAAAGGCCTGGAGATTTTTTAAATTTGGGAGGCTTCCCCTTCCCTATTTCGGAGTTCTTTGGGCTGGTGGGGGGCGGCCTGGAACCCCAATGCACCTGCCTCACCCTTTGCCCAGCCCTCAGAGGCTGAAAAGGGAGGGAGTAGGGAGGCAAAGAAGAGCATCCGTGTGTGTGTGTGTGTGTGTGTGTGTGTGTGTGTATTTGTGTAGGAGGAGTCCTCCAGGAATCCTCAGCACTCCCAGGCATTCCCTGAGCTGGGAGTACACCTCTTTTATTTGGGGCCCTGCATCTTCCATCAGTTAGGAGCCTGTGGTTCTTCTGACCTCCACATTCACAGGCCCCCTCCCTACACCCCTCCCCAGCTTCCCCTCCCACAAGCTTCATCCTGACCCTGTGGCCGTTGCTGCAGGAATGGCTTGTAAGAGGATCTTTCTAATAACTGGAACTATCTCCAGCCCCAGGCCCTTCCCCCCTTCCCCCTCCCTTCCCCTCCCTCCCTCCCTCCATCTCCTCACCTCCCCCCCTCCTCTCTTTCTCCTTGTTTACCCAGCACACTTACACACGCTGGGAGAGAAAAACGTCGGCTCAGCAATTTTTCACACTTCCCTCAAACGCTCAGCAAGGTTATTTCCGGCAGAGCGGAGACAACGGGCCACTAGCCGGCAGGCTCTCTGAGGACCCCCAGCACCCTGTCCACCCATGGAATGAGGGAGCCTCACTGTCCAGTCTAGCCACACCCCAGGGATAGGAGAGGCCCTTGAAAACAGGATGAGGCGGACCCTGTGTTTCCCAGCCATACCCAGGCTTGAAGGGTCACCCCCGGTCTCTGGCACAGGCCCTTTACCGCAGGCACTGCCAAAGCAGCTAGGCCAGGGTGCCTGTCCTCGTTGTGGGGCATCCTGCAGAGAATGAAGCTAAGAAATACCTGGTCTCAGAAACTCTGCCACCCTCAGCCAGGCGTTGGATGGCAAACAGAATCCTACAGAGACCCTGACAATGGCCCCCTGCAGTCCATTAGACCCTCATCCAGGCATCTCCAGTGCCTCCCATCTCACAGTTGACCTTCACAAAAGCTGAGCTTGTCAGAGTTGGAAGGATACTTAGTTCAGCATCCAAACTCTTTCGCTGCTGGGGAGACAGAGGACCAGAGAAGGGAAGACACTTGCCTAAGGTCACACAGTGAGTCAGAGACCTAGTCTCCCAGAGTTCCAGGCCAGATATCAGACTATCACAACAGCCTCAGGATTCTCTGGAGGCTAGGGAGCTAGTCTAGAGCCCTTTGGGGGAAAGGGCCAGAGACAGGGGAGGTTCTAGGGTGTCGAACCCGGTGGAACCCCCATAGGAACACCCTTGCTGATAGCTTTGCTCCAACTTTTGCCTTGACCCCACCACGATTCACTCAAGGGTTCCTTTCAAAGCTTTTTGAGACTGAATTCAAAGCCAGGCGCTCCTGTCACCCTCCTGAGGAATAGTTTGCAGTTTGGGCTGTGCAAGAGAAATTCTCTAAGCTTCTCTGGGTTTCCTCAACTGGCCTGGGGACAGGACCACTGGGGCTCCAGGGGGTGGGAGCCTAGGGCTTTGTGTCAGTCCCCCAAGGAATCCACATCCTCATCTTGCAGGCATTTCAGTTCCTACCCAGATCCTAGCACACATACTCCCCAGCCCTGGCATGGTCCCAGGTCTACCCTCTGTCCTGCCAGCACTCATATAAGCCCAGCCATATCCCTGGGCCTCTGTCCTTGACCCCAAGAGGCCCTGGGGTCAAGAAAAGAGGACAGTAGAATAAGGGGACATATAGGCAATGGAAAAAGGGGGTTGGTTCTCTGGAGGAGGCACAAGGCTGAGAAACTATAGCTGTATCCCTGATCACTCCCTAATTTCTTTGACCTTGATGAGGTCACAGAGCCCTTTGCCCAGCACTTTCTTGCTACCTGGCTTGATAGAGTGATGGAATGTGGGTGAAGTGCTTGGAAATCCCTAAGGTGAAAACTCCCCTGCCTTCACCACCTCACCTCCCTCCACCCCCCACCCCAGCCCTTTCTTCTCTTCTTTTTCTCCCCTCCCCTCTCCTCTCCTCCCTCACCCCTCTCCCCTCCACACACCCCAAAGCTGATGCCACATGTGATGTCAGATTTCTTAGTGCCAAAGGGATGCCTCTTCTCCAGATACCTGCCTGGTATGGGCCATGAGAGGAGAACCCTTTTGTGATCCCCTTGATGGGGGATGGGGTATACACAGGCAGTCTCTGATTCTTCTCCATACCCTTCAGAGATCACCCCTTTCTGAGGCTGAATGACCTCTCTTGTCCCTCAAACCCTTGTCCCTGCAGGAACTTGCTCTGAGAAGAGATGGAGTGTGCTGGGGGTGGGGGACTTACAAGGAACAGCAGGGCTGGCTCTGGAGGGGGTTGAGAAGCTGGAGTGGGGAAGGAGTGCAGCCCAGGGGATCAGGAGCCACTTTAGGGGAACACCTCCTAGAAATCCCCTCTTTCTTGCAGCCCCAAGGACAGGCCCAGCCTTTGGCAGGCATGTGGCTGAGGGTAACAAAAGAGTTGCTGAGAGAGGGGGCCTGGGTACACTTGTCTGGCATCGCCAGGGGGAGCAGGCTTGAAGGGAAGGAGGGTGCCCCCAGCTACACCCAAGGAGCCAGCCCTATCTCCCCAGGGACTGGTAGTCCTGGCTTGCTTATTTTCCCCACTAGGGCAGTACACTCAGGCAGCCAGCCTCCTTCCCTCCACCAGGGAGAGAGGACCCTCAGACTGCCTTGTGCATTAGCCCCCCCAGCATTAGCCCTTCGTGGGTGCCTCTCTCTCTCTTTCCATTCTCTCACCACCTCTCACTCCAGCCCCGTTTAGGGCCACAACTTTCAAAGTCCGGGCTGGCGCGTGGCTGTGGGATGGATCGACCCTGCGACTTTCCCTTTGTAGGGACCTAGCCCCTGCCCCGCCCGCCCGGCCCTCGGGAAGCCCGGGAGGCGCACACAGCTAGGGAAATCTCCTCCCGGGGTTCCCCACCGCGCGCACCCCTCCTCGTGGCCCGAGATGGGGAGGGCTCGAACTCCCCTCCCTCTCCCCCCCCCCCCGCCGGGTCCTACTCACCGTTGTCCCCGGGCGGCCCCCGGGCTCCAGGCAGCACGTAGGCGGTCTCCAAGGGGTGGTAGGTGGGGGCCGGCACCCCGCTGCACTGGAAGCCGTCCCCTTTGATCTTCTTTACCAAGAAGGAGCGCGGCATGGTGCGACTGGCGGGGGGCTCGGCGGGGGCACTTGCGTGGGGCCCCGGTGGGGGGAGGCGGCCAGTCGGGCGCGATTGGCTGTCGGCGCGGGGTTTCAGCACTGGACAGCTCCCAGCGGGCGGGCGGGCGGCAGCGCGGAGCCGGCACCGGTGGCGGC
Organism: Mustela putorius furo; assembly: GCF_011764305.1. Classification (NCBI taxonomy): domain Eukaryota; kingdom Metazoa; phylum Chordata; class Mammalia; order Carnivora; family Mustelidae; genus Mustela; species Mustela putorius. The sequence continues at coordinate 737,724 of NW_025421464.1, read as the reverse complement.
GGCCCCGGCTCTGGCTCGGGCTCCCGCTCGGGCTTGGCGGCGGCGGCGCGCAGACGGGCGATCGCTGGAGCTGTGCTCAGCACTCCGGCTGCCGGCTTTATATGGGACGCAGGCTGGAGGAGATCAGGTGGTCCCCTAGCAATGGAACTGTTCAGCGCTCTAATCCATCAAATGTCCCCCAGGACAATCGCTCCGCACACGTTCCCCTGAACCGGCAGTGGTGGGGGCAGGCCAGGCGCAGGGAGCAGCGGGCAGGCAGGAGGGGAGAAAGTGAGGGCGAGAAAGGCGCAGAGATATAGAGAGACGGAGAAAGAGGAGTGGGGAGGGGGGGAGGAGGGAAAGAGAGAGAGAGGGAGAGAGGAGATACACAGAGAAAGACAGAAAGAGGCATACAGAGAAAGAGAGACACACACACTGAAAGAGGTAGAAATAGAGACCGAGATAAGGACAAAAAGACACAAGAGAGAAACATAGGAAAACAGAGATGGAAAGAAGTAGCAACACACGCTCACACACCCATGGGAGAAAGAGAGATCCAGACACACAAAAAGAAAGCCCCTCAGGGATGCCAAGAAAGGGAAAGAAAAGTGTAAGATAGAGGGAGAAGCCGGGGGGAGAGGACAGAGAGTGGTCTGGGCAGGTGGGGTTCAGGCACATGGGGACACAGGGAAGGGGATGCAAAGAAAAGAGTGTGAGCTCCCCAGCTGCGACCCTCCTGCCTCCAGTCCTCTCCCTTTCCCCCAATTCAGAAGTGGCCAGTGTAGACACTCAGTTTTAACTAGAGGAAGTCGTCACCCCCACCCCAGCTTGACCTCCCACTGAAGCGCCCTATTGGGTTTGGGGTTTAACTTTCTTCTCCCAGAACTGGTGGGGGCAGCAAGTCCCCCATGCGGATGCTGGCCCCGCTCATTCGGTCCTGTTCCGGTGCCTAGCTCAGGCAGGCGCTGCAAGAGGAAGTGAAAATCGTCCAGTAATTAATTTCCCTGCTGCCGGGGGGTGGTGGTTTTGACACATCCAGAGGCTGTGTCTTTCCCTGAAGCGGGGAGCAGACAATAGAGACACGTGGACTGGGAAGGGAGAGGGGGGAAGGGAGGGGGAGCGGGGCTCCCGCTGGAACTCTTTGCAGGTCAGCTCCTTTGTCTCCAGGAGGATCTGAGTAGATCCCCCCCACCCCACCATCCGGCCAAAACCTGGGGGAGCTCCTATATCTGGGAGGAACGAGGAGCAGGAGAACCCAGCCCCCTGCCCAGAGACTGCTTGGCAAAGTGCCATGGTGGTGGGCTGGCTTCAGCAAGTATGGGATGGCCTGTGCACAAGAGTCCCAGAATCGGACTCCAGGAATGCCAGGATCTCACTGGTCAATAGCATTCTGTTTATGGGATGCCAGGCTGATGGAGTGGGGATGTGCTTTTGGGATTGGGTCATTCAATACCAGTTGGGATACTAAGACCTGGAGAGGGTATGGAGGTGCCTGAGGTCCTACAGTGAGTCAGCAGAAATTTCCAGAAACCCTTGTATGGCCTTTGGGCACCAATGAGTGAGGGGCTCGCACAGTCTTTGAGGTATGATGTAGAATCTTGGAATAAAATCTGGGCCCTTGAGCTTGCCAAGGCCCTGCATGATCTTGGGGGTGGCATGTGCATTGCCCATCTTCCCAGCTATACTGCCTCATACAGTTTGCTCCCTGGGACTTTTTTTTTTTTAACTTTAATCTTTGAGGGTTGAGATGATCGTACCCCTTGACTCATGGCATACCCCTGAGTTCCCTACTACAGCCACACGGGCCACTTCTAGTTCTTCAGGCTTGGTGCCCACTGGCTTATCTCTCTTGGCCAGTCTTTCCTCTCCCCAGATTGTCCTTCTCCTCACTTCATCCTAGCACACCCCTAGGTCTTAGCTGAGGGATCACTTCCTGTAGGAAGTATCCCGACTTCCTATGTGGTGGACTAGCCCAGCTTGCCCTTCAGCCCCTGAGCTTGGTGGGGACAGAGACTCTGTCCCATGTTTGGCTCAGCGTACTTTTACAATGTACAGTGGGACACCCCTGCTTCCCCCCTTACCAGCTATGGAACCATGGGCGAGTTATTCAACGGCTCTGTGCCTCACTTTCCCCCTTCACGAAATGGGGATAATAACTGCTGCCAGCTCAGGGGCTTGGCAGCATTACCAGAACTGCTATATATAAAAGACTTGGAGTGGAATGCGGCCTATAGTAGTGCTCAATACATGTGGCTTCCGTGTTTACGGTTGTGCCTGGAGCACCCCACGTATCTGTGGGGTTCTGTGGAGTAAGTGGTGACGGTCCCCATCCCTTCTCTCTTGGAGGGGACATTCAAGGGACTGTGGCGGGACACTGAAGAAGAAAATGCTGATATCAACAATATCCTTTCAAGTAGTTGCTCAGTGCTGTGAGGAACATAGTACTGGGTGAGGGGATGGAGAATGATGGTGCCTAGCCAGGGTGGCCAGCAGGGGTCTCCTGGAAGAGGTGACATCTGTGCTGAGATTGCTTCTAGGCGTGCTTAGTCCAGTGTGGTAGATAAGACACCTGGGTCAGGGGCATCTGGGTGGCTCAGTCAGTTAAGCATCTGCCTTCGGCCCCCGGGTCATGATCGCAGGGTCCTGGAGATCAAGGACTGCCTTGGGCTCCCTCTCCCTCTGCCCCTCCCCCTGCTTGTGGGCCTTCTCTCTCAAATGAATAAAAAAAAAAAAAAGACACTTGGGTGCCCATGAGCTCATCTCTGCCTGCCTGTCAGTCCTACCGTTCCCATTTCCTACAAAGAGACCGTGACACTGAACCCAGGGAGTTCACAGTGGCTTAGGGACACTGTGAGGTTCACAGTGGCTTAGGGACAGAGCTGGGACTGGGCTCTTTGTCATCAGGGCTTCTCCAAGGTCCTGTTGACCACCAGTGCCAGGTTGAACATAAAATCCCAGGTCTCTGTCCTCTGGTTGGATGGTGGCTTAGGCCCCTTTAGCAGAAAAGAAGAAACCTTTGGGGCTCCTGGGTGTTTCAGTGGGTTAAAGCCTCTGCCTTTGGCTCAAGTCATGATCTCAGGGCCCCGGATCGAGCCCCCCGCCCCCGCCATTGGGCTCTCTGCTTGGCAGGGAGCCTGCTTCCCTTCCTGTCTTTCTGCCTGCCTTTCTGCCTACTTGTGATCTCTGTCTGTCAAATAAACAAATAAAATCTTTAAAAAAAAAAAAAAAAAAGAAGAGGAAGAAGAAGAAAAAAACCTTTGGCCCAGAAATTGAGGTTCAAGAATATCTACAGGGTGGGGAGGCCTGAAACGTGGATGAAATACACAACGGCTATCACAGCTTCATCACTGGGACACCAAGAAGGGACTTTGGTCCCCTAAATCTCCCCTAACACTGGCTTCCTGGTTCCAGAGAAACTAATGTCTCCAAATCACATCAAATAAGTAAAGAACTTTAATCTCTGGGATGTTCGCCGCAGCATCAGAGACCAGAATAAAAACCCCAAACAGGAGAAAATCGCAGGGGGCTGTGAAGAAGACACGTGTGAGATGGACTGCTCTCTAGTCAGTAAAAATTGTCATATGAGGGAAGGGCTCATGGAATCACGTTAAGTGAAGGACGTAGAATCCAGAAATCTCTCATAGCCCGTTTGCAACTAAGAACCAAAATAAAAATAAACATGCCTAGAAAAGTGAAAGAAGGACAGGAGGCCTGTGGGTTCCCCCCCCCCCTTTTTTCATGTTTTCTAAAAAGACCATTAAATGTTTCGGTTCCACAAACGTTTACCTTGAGCACTTGCTAACTACTCCCTTCTTTCTAAGGAGAAGAACTGCTAGATTTTGTAAAACACATCAGGATAGTCATTCCTCTGACTTTTGGGAAGAGAGCGCTGCTGGTGGCAAGTGTCCCCTGCGACAATAATAATTATTGTTCTACCAACGGCAGCATCACTGGGCGGCTCTGTGTGCCTGGCACTGTTCTAAACGCTTGCCCTCCACAGAAGTGGCCCTCGCCAGGGGCTTTAGCTGGAGGGATTCAGAGACAGGCTGTTTTCAGTTCTCACCACTCACTAGTGGTGGGGTTCTCAGTGCCTCTGTTTGCTCATCTGTAAAATGGGGGTATTAACAGGTCCTGTCTCACAAGGGTGATGATTACATAATAATGTACCTGTGAAATGTTTCAAGCAGTGCCTGTCACAGAGCAGTTCCACAGTAACTTGACTTGATAATTGTTGACTATTTTAATTTATACATCTTCACTCATCTAAGCTTCACCATGGCCTCGTGGGAGAAGACTCTGTTACACCCCATTCTACACACGAGGCTGAAATGACCGGTTCAAGACCACAAGGTCGGCGTGGAGGAGCTGGGGAGGGTCCAAGATCCATGTGGCCTGCTGGCTGCCTCCCCAGGAGTCCTGGGCTTGATATAATGGGTCTCGCTAGAGGGGACTGCAGGCTCGGCCCTCCTGCCCTCCTTAGTCTGCACTGGTATCCTCCACATTTCAGCTTTGCTCTGCCGGTCAGAAGGGAGGGTAGCTACTCGTGTCTGGGTATGGGTCTCAGGGCTGTGTTGGTCCAGGGAGCTGGCAAAAGGGCCCCCTGCCTGCGGCTCCCTCTGCGCATCTATAGCGGGACTGGGGCATCCTGTTGGCAGGGTTCACTGCCTGTGGTTGGCAAGGAGCAGCCCGATTCTAGCCCCGGCACTACTCCCTCTGCTCCCCCTTCCTGGGCTCCAGCTTTCTCATCTGTCAAATGGGCATGAGACAAGACAGTCCCTGAGCTGCTGTCCAGAGCCGATAATGGAATTCTGTATGAATTCCAAGGAGGAGAGTGGCCACAAATGCATTCACTGCACGCTGATGGGGCCCTTTTTCTGGTAAGCGTCACTTACGCGGCTCTGCTTCTCCAGTGTGTTCTATCCAGGCCCTCCTCCTCCTCGGGGCCAGAGGGGAGAAGGTAGGAGAAAGGTGAAGCTCTGCACCCCGAGACTCACAGAGCTGGTCTTGCCCTCAGGGCACACAGCGGGTTCTCCGGAATTTGATGGGTGTGGGGTTTTCTCTTGGGCCACTTTGGTTCTCTGGGAATCAGGTGTGAACGCAGAGGGGGAGGGACAGACTTTGATGGGAGCTAAGACCTGTGGAGAAGAGAGGGCTGCCTTCAGCCAGGGCGCGGGTCTGGCGCCTGTGAAGGGAGAGATGGGAGAAAGGAAGATGGTGGAGCCAGAGCCTCAGGCAGCCGTGCGGGGCCAGGGCAGTCTGGTCAGGGCAAAGGTCTTCTGCGGAGGAGCCCCGCGCTGGGCAGAACGGCCGTGCCCAGGTTCCCTGCTCTCAGTGCCTGCAGTCCAGAGGAGGGCCCAGTGGCAGGCCTCTTATCACAGCCACACGTGTTTTTCTTTATTTTATTCATTTAAGGAACACTTACGACTCTGGGCCCTCGGCCAGGGACTGATGTGTACACTCTCCAAATATTACCTGAGTGAATCCACACACTCGCCTTTTCAGGCAGACACGATGGTTAGCCCCATTTTACAGAGGAGGAAGCAGAGCCCAGAGGATTTAAGTGACTTGTCGGAGGTCTCACAGCCAGTGCGGTCTGCTCCAGAGGCAGGCCTCCAACCGCTTAGCCCCACTGCCTCCCCTCCCATGGCCAAGGCCCTGGCAGCCTTCAGTCTTCATTCCTCACTGGCGCAGGAGCTCAGAGCCTCAGCAGGCTCCAGGAAGGGGCCAGCTGGAGAGGTCAGGTGTGTGGCCAGGTCACAGACCCTCCTGAAGCTTCTACCCTCTTCCCTCAAAGCCTCCCACCTCAAGGCCTTTGCAGACCTGTTCCTGCTGCCTAGAGCACTCTTTCCTCCCTCCTGGCTAGTTCCCCTTTCTGCTATCACTCCCCCCACCCTTCCGCTTGACCCTGGGATCTAGCCCAGGACAGACATGACATGTGGTGGCAAGGAGCACATTTCTGAGAACCATGTGATAATAATGCTAGCTGACATTTATTGAGCACTTACTATGTGCCGGGAGCCAAATCCACCCCTTTGTGTGGATTACTTAATTTAACCATCATCTCAACCACCACATCCAGGGCCAAATGGGGCCCTACTGATGTCCCCATCTTATGGAAGAGGAAACCAAGGCTCAGAGAGGCAAGATGGTTGCCTAAGGAGACCCCGCTAAGGGGTCAGGATTCAAACGAGGCTGATCTGGCTGCAAAGCTCTGATTTTAAACCATAAAGTCCTTCCCTCTAAGAGGGCTAAAGGTGCCAATGCTGGGGTAGGTAGGGGAGGGCCCTCCAAAGGGGTTCTCCTTCTTCCTCCCCCTTCCAGGGCCAAATGCTCCTCAAATGGGAGCCCAGATCCACTCACTTTACTGCCACACCCCATGATCTACAGAGTGCTGGGCAAATAAATGGGCTCAATGACTCTATCTCTTGAATGAATGAATAGACTGTTGAGTGAAAAACCTCCTCATGACCCCCTCCTCACCCTAGTCCTCTTCGGCCTGAGTTTGGGTTGTCAGCCCTCAAGATTTCCTTTTGCCTTTGGGGATAATTGAGTGCCTATCCTATCACAAGCCTCGCCATTCCCTCATTAAAGTGTCTTTTCTTAAAGCTGGAGATGTTCCTTAATATCCTATCCTCTGTCCCTGACAAGGTCATACCTTAAGTGGCTCCCTGAAACCTCTAGAAGGGGAGTGGAGTGGCTAAGAGACCCCCACACCTGTGTCCCACATAAAAGCAAGTGACGTGGTTCAGAGTTTGGGCCTGGGTCACCCTGAGCCAAGTTTTAACTCTTCAAGCTGTGTTGCTTTGGGCAAGTCACTTTGCCTCTCTGTGCCTCTATTTCACTTCTGTAAACTGAAACTAGTGAGAGCTCCTGTTAAATAGGGTAGTATGAGGCCTGGAGCATAATAGAAAGCTCTACTTGAAGAGCCTTTGGGATATCAGCACTATCCCCTCACCAACCCCGTCTAGAAGTTGTGCCCCTTCTGAAGCATGGGGCAGGGAATTTCCTTTTCTGAGACTTTCAGGCTCCTGCCTGCCACCTCTCCCACCCTACAGTGGCCTTGCCTGCCTCCCTCTCTTCCCCACCAGCTGAGCCCAGAACCTTTCGTGGCAGATGCTGAGGCTGCTGTTGGATCTGCCGAGTTGGCATTTCCAGGCTCCCAGGGCTCCTGGCACAGAGGAATCGGCCATTCTCAGCACCCCCAGTTCTGCCTTCCCGCTCCCTGCCTCTGCTTATATACCAGCTGTGATCCATCAGCTTCTGGAGAAAGCCAGGAGGTGGCCCAGGTGTGCAGAGGCCAGGGGCTTTCCATATTGGCCTGTGCCTGACCCCAGACTTGGTTGGGGGGACAGACTCCGAAGGATTCAGAGCACCCATGTGCTCCAGTGCATACCTCCGAGCCTCTCCTCCAACTCACCCCAGCTGCGGGAGGGCTGGGGAGCAGGGGGGTTCAAAGCTTGGATGGCCTGGGGTCAAATGCCACATCTGCTGCTTACTGGCAAGTTATCTACCCTGAGCAACTTACCTATCTTCTTTGGACCTCAGTTTCTTTGACTGTTGAATGGGGATGTTGATGCTAAGGGGACCTACCTTATGGAGCAGGTGGGGAATGAGAGGTGTTTTAGATGCCAGCTGGCAGAGAGTTGGTGCTCAGTAATGCCAGCCATTGTTAATTCCAAGTTCATTCTCTTCTAGCCCCAGGGAGCATCTTCTCTCAGACTCCTGTGTCTCTAACAGCCCAGGCCCTATAGGAAAATCCTGTTCACCTGGCGCATAGTAGGGCCTGTCTAAAAGGTGCACTTGATTGTGATCGTACATGAGCTCATGGAACCCTCACAACCACTTTTGGTGGGGGTATACAGTATGTTCAGAACCATTTTCTAAAGGAGGACACTGAGCCCAGAGAGGTTAAGAAATTGCCCAAGGGCTCACAGCTAGTAAGTTGGCAGAGGCTTACTGAGCATCTACTATGTGCCAGGCACTGTGCCAAGGGCTGGGGACATAGCAGTGAACAAGACAGACCTGCTTTCACGCTGCTCATGTCCTACTATGCCATCAGGTATTAAACAAGTGGGCAGATAATGCCAGCTTCCTGTCTGCAAAACAGTGAGAAAACATGTGACATGGGGCAAATATAGAATGGAGTAGGGGGTGTTTTAGGTGGGGTGGTCACAGAAATGACTTTTGTGTAGAGTCCAGAATGTAGCAGCACCTTGCTCGGGACACAGGGAACCCATTCTAGCAATACTGTGGCAGGTTCAGTCTGTAATCCTAGAGATCCCAGGGCTGGTGGTACCTAGGGCTCAGTTGCCTTGGTCAACTTCAAAGTGGATAATGGTCTCCTCCGAATCCAACTGGCCCATCTCTGTGGCACAGCACAAAGAATAGTGTAAAGTGTAACTGACTTAGATTCTCCGAGTGTCGCCCTTCTTATCTGTAAAATGGGCATTGATGAACATGACACACGCCTGCCAGGGAACAGAGATGATTCACGGAGACAATCCATAGGAAGTCCTGAGCACAGAGCTGGGCCCCAGAAGCACCTGATTCTTGCTGTCTGGAGTGGAGGGGTGACCTTTTCGGACACCCCTGGGTAGCCGCATGCTGTTCTGGCTGGAATGTGGCATCCTCTACATTGAATGTCCAATGTAGAGTCAGAGTCAGAGTCAGAGTCAGCAGTGTGAACTCTGGCCTCCAGGGCCCCTTCCACCTCTCTCTGCCCTCTGTCCCCCACCCCTGCCGGTGTTCCAGTGAATTTTCCCTTGGATCAGGGCTTTGACCCAACTTGGGGCTTTTCTTTCTTTCTTTCTTTCTTTTTTTTTTTAAAGATTTTTATTTATTTATTTGAGAAAGAGAGAGAGTGTGTGTGTGTGTGTGTGTGAGTGAAGGAGAGAGAATATGGGGTGGGGAGTCGCAGAGGGAGAGGGAGAAGCAGACTCCCTGCTCATCGGGGCTCCAGGATCATGACCTGAGCTGAAGGCAGAGGCTTAACCGACTGAACCACCCAGGCACCCCAGGAGGATTTTCTTTTCTTTTTTTTTTTTTTCTTGTTATGAAGACTTCAGTCCTGGTTTCTTACCCTCTTGGGAGATTCTTCAAGCATGTTTGTGCCACGGATCCTGGATGATTCAGCAGCCCGTCATTTTCTGGAAACTCAAGTTGTAATGTTTTTCTCAGGTTGAGTGAAATCCCACAGACTCCATCCATCTGGCCCGGGATGGCCCCTCAGGGATATGCAGACACTCAGTTCTTTCCACTCTAAGGGCAGGGGTCTGGGATTGTTCCCATTTGTGTTCCCAGCTTCTAAGCACAATGTGGCTCAGGAAGAAGTCTCAATACACGTTCATGATGTGAACTGATACGTAGCTGCCGTCAAGCCCCTTCCCTCTACTGTTGTTAGACCTCTTGTCACTACCCCTTCTTCCTCCATCTCCTGCTCCCAAGAGCACTGCCCCTCCCCTACCCCCCAGGAATGACCAATCGATGACAGCTCAAGAGCCCACTTGGGTTGGTAGCAGTTGCCTGGAGTCTGGTGTTGGGATAGATTCAGGAGCTGAGCTTGGGTACATGGGAAAGACTGCTGAAATTGATTAAGGATGTCTGCCAAGATACAGGAAGGGAAGATCCAGCATGTACCTGGCATGCTTGTCATTCTGTGTCCCAGGTGCTCCTAACCTGGGCTCCACAGAAAGAATCCAGGAGGTCTGCCGTGAACTTGGATAGAAAAAGTATTACATCTTTAATTCCACTAGCCTTCCTCTGAAACTTACCATTCTTTCAGTGATGAATGTAGTGGTATGAGCAGGACCAGTGACTTTGTCACTAATGGAAACCACAGATATTTTCTTATCACATTACAGACGTTCCAGATATCTTGAATTATCATTTACACTCATCATGACTTGGAAATGACAAGTTATTTGCCAGATCTTGTGTTATAATGTGTAACAAAGAAATACACAGATCACTGTAATGCAAACTTGTTTTTCATATTTTGATAACTGTTCAATGGAATTGGTTTCCTTTGTAAGACTGTGCATTTTATTTTATTAATTTAAGAGCATTATTCTGAGAAAGGGTCCATAGGATTTACCAGATAGCAAAGGGTTCCGGGAACTCAGGCCTCTCAGGTTTGGGGAACTCCCTCCCTGTCACCTTCCCAAGTTCCCTCCCGTGTCCTGGATCTGGGAGGGCACCCAGAGGATGAGGCGAAGTCCTCCAGACAGGAGAAGAGTACCACATTGCCCGCCCCTGTGCCAGCCTTCCTGAGGTGGTACACAGTGGTGAATCAGCAGAGGCCTCTGAGTGGATGGAGAAGAGGGGTACAGGCTACTTCTGGGCCGAGGTTGGACCATCTCATGCCAGAGGTGAGAAGCTGGTGTTTTCCAGGGCGATTCAAGGGGAGGAGTCTGAGGGAAGGACATTTCAGCCCCAGAGAGCTCCCCACTCATCCAACCTGATGTGCTCAGAGGCCGGGGGAAAATAGGAAGCTGTAGTGTTGGAGGGAGGAGGCCATGCCACAGGGTCCAGGAACCCAGCTCCTTCATTCGGCGGGTGTAGTTCACTGTTTCTCACCTCATTCATTCACTTGTTCCTTCACTCGCTCACACACTCACTCACGTTGACTTAGTGCTTAGTAATTGACCTAGGCACATGCCAGGACCTGGGCCGGGCATGAGACAAAAAGATGTAGAAGACTCAGTCCTTCCTTCAAAGACACAAGCAAAATGACAGTGACAATGTCATGGCTTGATGCTTTGATGGGAGAAGTCCATGAGGTCCCTAACCCAGCCCAGAGGAATCAGGGAAGGCTCTCCAGAGGAGGTGACCTTTCAAGAAAGTAGGAATTAAGGAGGCTCTTGGGTGCTCAGGAAGAGTGTTCGGGAAGCAGAAGGGGTAGTGTGTGCACAGAGGAGCTGGGGGAAAAAGAGGACACGGGGGACTGGCAGTGTATCCACTGCCAGGGGTGAAGGTGGTGAGGCCAGGCTGGAGGAGTCATGTCCCGTAGGAAGCCTGGAAGCCGTGCTTGGACAGTTTCCTGGCTGTGGAGAGGAAGGGGTGTGGGCTCCTGCTGTCTCATCTGTCAGAGGCACTGAGCTGTGTCTTCAGTGGCCTGGGGAAGTTCAAGGTCACCGTCTGGGGTGGGGGAGGTGAAGACCATCTCACCAGGGCTGGCAAAGGCCAACTGGGAAGCTGGGGCCAATGCCTGCCCCTCATGGCAGCAGCCACGAAGTCCTTCTGCTCCTAAGGCCTGAGTGGGCCCTGTTCCTTTATTTATGGGCAGTGTGAGCAATTTGCTCCTTGCTGGCCGGCTGGCTGGGTGTGTGATGCGGGGATTACTCACGCCCCAGTTGTGGTCCGGCCTCTGCAGGCTGCGGGGTAATGAGTGAGGTAATTAAGTGTAAAAGACAGGAGCGAGCAGGGGAGGGCTGAGGGGGACGAGCAGTCACTGGCTCTTTTCAGGAGCAGGGGAGTGAGATAATGTAGGATAATAGCCCAGCCAGGCCCTGCCCAGGCAGCCCGGCCTGTGCCGAGAGGTGCCCCCCAAACAGCCAAGACAATTCAGCCTTTTCAGGGAAACTGGGGGGGCTCAGGCAGGGCTGGCTCCCAGGGACAGCTGTATGGAAATGACAGCTCCTCTCCTTGGTCCTGTCCTGTGTGGGCCGAGGGTGGGGAGCAGATGCCTTTGGCTGGGGATGAGGCTGAGAAGAGGTAGATAGCTCCAGGGAAGCTCATGGGGCAAGAGGAGGGGTCCATGCAGCTGGACAGCTGAGCTGTGTGTGGGAAGAGAAGAGACATATTGAGAACAGGAGGTGAGGCTTTTAGTGGCTGCCGAGTCTGGCTCACTGGTAGGTGACTGTGGCTTGGCCATTGACTCGCTGTGTGGCATCAGCCTAGCCGTGCTCCCTCTCTGGGCCTCAGAGTTCTCATCTGTAAAGTGGGGCTGTCAAAGCAGTCCCTTCGTCCCAGGGACGTTGGCACAATGATGCCTAGCTCCGAGCACACAGCCAGGGCCCCACACGTTCTAGAGACAGTCAGCTGCAGAATCCAAGAACATTGGTCATTCATTCATTTACTGAACACGTGTTTATTGAGTGTCTACCATATTTGAGTGGTTCGTCGTGCTGGGAAAACAGCCGTGACTCGAACAGAGTCCCTTTCCTGGTCTAAGAGGTGAGACAGACCTGAAAGCGGTAAACTTAAACGCACAAGATCACATCAATGATCCCACTTCGGAACATTTATTTTATGGATGTGTTTAGACACATGTGGAATGAAGACATTCAAGTTTCCTTATTGCTGTCTTGTTTGGCCTAACCAAATCTTAGATGTGATCCGAAGGTCTGTGATTGGCAAACTGATTCAATAAATGAAGTAGCCCAGAAAATACTCTACAGCCACAAAAAGGATGAGACCGCTTCTCATGTATGAATGCAGAAAGATCTATAAGAAGTATTGACAAGGAAAAGAAAGGTGAGGAATATTGTGCGGAAAAGAGGAGAACTAAAACATAGTTTATATTAGCTTGTGTATATAACACACCAGTAATACTTGTCTCCTGTGGAGAGGAGGAGCAAGGTTGGGATGAGAACCAGACCAGGCAGGGAGAATTTTCACTGTATACTTTAAAAAAAAAAAATTTTTTTTTTTTTTAATCTTGAGCCAAGCGAATGTATCACTCGTTCAAAGCAAACTCAACGTCTTCTTTCCCCCTTCCTCCTTCGGTTTCTCAGTATTCGTTGAAGGTGAAGGGTCAGGTGTGGGGCCAAGCAGGGGAGGCAGCTGAGTGAGGCTGTGGCTCTGTAGGACAGGAGGAAGAGCAAATAAGTAATATACGAAGGAAAACAAGAGCCAGATTTCTCATAGTCAGAGAAGGGAATTGCAAACATGGAAACAGCATAGGCTGCGGTAACCCTGTGGTGCTGGAATGGAGTGGGAGGGATCCGGGTAGACTCCTGGCTTTGGACCTGTACAAACAGATTGGCAGACACACATGCGTGTGTGTGCGTGTGCATGTGTTGGGGCATCACATAGTCCATATTATTCCCCAGCTCTGTCCACAAAGAGAGCCCAGGAGAATGCCCACCCATGTGGCAATGCGTGCTCCCAGCACCCAGACCTTGGCGTGTCAGTACGGCAACCTCCACTGCAAGGAAACAGGGCTCCTTGGAAAGAAGGCTGATTTGAGGGCTGGGTTCTGGAAGGTAGACAGGGAGCCCGAAACATCTCCTTGTGCTGGGAAGTGAGAAGGGCTCCAGTCATGCTTGGGAACATGTCAGAAGAGCGGAGGAGTGACTGGCCAAATCTGGGACAATTTGAGCATTTGATGATGATAGCAGATAATATGATGATGATAGCAGATTATAACCCGTTGAATAAAAACAGGATCCAATGGATCCACGCTGATATCATCTACATACACATATACACTTGCGTGAAGGAACAAAAAGCGCTTTCTCGCAGTAGAGTATCTAATAACAAACGTCGAAGGAAGGATGGAAATATTATGGTGTAATTGACCCTGGGAGAATTATTGCTCAAAGGAAAACTACTCCGTGAAAATTTGCTGGGGACAGAGTATCTGCGTAGTCTCCAAACATCTCCCCACAAGATAATGTATTCATTCCAAAGAGAAGGAGAATAACTTTCTGGTGAGAAATGGCAGAGAGCACCTTAATCAGAGAGCGCCAAAGTGGCATGGTCTGTGACAGAGCAAACTAGCTTATGCCTCCAGGAGAGACACACAGAGAGGAGTGCCCGTCACTTCCGCGATGTTCTTGCCAAAGAGGCAAAGCCTAAACCTGCTCAGGAGAAGCCACTGGAAAAACTCCAAAGGAGGAAGCTTCTGCGAAGTAACTGGCCTGTGATCCTGGTGAGGGTCAAGCTAATGAAAAGGAAGGGGAACCTGAGGGACTGTTCTAGATGAAAGGAGACGAAAGAGATAAGACAACTACATACAGTGAGGATTTCTGGGTGAATCTTTGGCTTATTGTAAAAGATGTTATTATTGGGACAATTGGCGGTATTTGACTGGGATCTGAAGATTGCGTGGTGGTCACATATCAGTGTCAGTGTCCTGATTTTTAAAAAAATATATTTTATTTATTTATTTGACAGACAGAGATCACAGGTAGGCAGAGAGGCAGGCAGAGAGAGAGGAAGGGAAGCAGACTCCCTGCCGAGCAGAGAACCCGATGATGTGGGGCTCGATCCGGGGAGCCTGGGATCATGACCTGAGCCAAAGGCAGAGGCTGAACCCACTGAGCCACCCAGGTGCCCCTCAGTGTCCTGATTTTGATGATTTTGCTGTGCTCAGGCAGGGGCATGTCCTTGTTTGTAGGAATTACAGACTAAAATATTTGGGGGCAATGGGGGAATCGGGTCATCCACGTACTCTCAGGTGGTTCAGAAAAAAATCTCTCTTTATAAAGACAGAATGATAACACAAACGTGTTTAAGTGTCAGTATTTGGGGGGCGCCTGGGTGGCTCAGTCGGTTCAGCATCTGTTGATTTCGGCTCAGGTCATGCTCTCAGGATTGTGATATGAAGCCCCATGATGGCTTCTAAGCTGGGCATGGATCCTGCTTAAGATCCTCTCTCCCTTCCCACCAACTCCTCTCTCCCTCTCTTAAAAAAAAGTCAACATTTGGAGGTTTTGGGTGAAGGGGATGCAGGAATTCTTTGTACAGTGTTTGCAGCTGTTCTGTAAGTTTTAAATTATTTCAAAGTAAAAAAGTTAAAAAATATTTGGGGCACCTACGTGGCTCAGTGAGTTAAAGCCTCTGCCTTCCGCTCAGGTCATGATCCCAGGGTCCTGGGATCGAGCCCCGCATCGGAAAAAATTTATTCTGATGACTCTGAAGCCATGTAATGTCTGGTAGTGATAAGAGTCATACAGAAGAATAACGCAGGAGGGGGGATTGCAAATGAGGGGCGTTCCTCCTCTACATGGTGTGATCAGGCGGGTCTCTCTGGATGGGGAGGTTTGAACAGAGACCTGGGTGAAGGGAGGGAGTGAGCCCTGTCGAGATCTGTGGGGAGAGCCTTCCAGACTGAGGGACCCAACAGACAAAAGCCAGAGTGGAGCTGGCCTGGTGCGTGTGTCTGTTAATTTCTATTACCATGTAACAAATTACCATAAGCTTAGTGGCTTAAGACAGCACCCATTTAGCTCACAGTTCTGTAAGTCCTAAGTCAGATTACCTGTGCCATATATTATGACCTGATCACGGGAGTAAACACCATCACGCCCACAGTCCAGGGCATTCTGCTGGACCTAGACACCTGCAGGTGGGGGAGAGGAGAGCTGGAAATCTTGGGGGACATAATGGAATTCTGCCGACCACAGTGGGGGTTTTGAAGAATAAGGAATCAGTGTGGTAGGAGAAGAGTGATCAAGGGAGTGAGGGGTAGGACAGAGCAGACTAGCTTAGGTGGAGAGACAAATATACACCATGTGGCCCAAAGGGAAACTGAGGTCTAGAAAGTGACCTTGTGATTGTGGCTCCTGGGTAAGGGGAGAGTCATGCCAATTCCCCTCAGACTCACTCAAACTGAAGAGAAGCCCCAGGGTAGAACTCAATAGGTGATTTAAGTTAAAGGAGTTCGTACCTATGGGTAGCTTTTGGGGAACCAAGGGCTGCTGGGCGTGGGTGATGAACGGATCTACTCCACGCATTTGGCCCAGCAGGCACAATGCAAGACGCCACTGGCTCTTCAAGGGTCCAAGGAAAAGTCTAAAACTGGAAAAACTTGACTGGAACATTTTTTTAAAAGAAAAGAAAAATAAAAGACTTCACTGAAATTGAGACCAATCCGATTTAATCATCCGGAAGTAGCATTATGTCACCAGATGACCTCACATAATAGTCACATATCTGTTGTATTTCCCATGACTGTGTCTTGTTTCCATTTTTTACTCTATTTATCTTCCATGGGATCACAGGCAATATGCAAAATTAAAATGTACACAAGGGGACCAGTGAAGCCTCTCTCCACTCCTGACCCCCCAACCACCCCTTCCCCTCTTCCAAAACCAAGTTCCTGTTCTCAGAAGCATTTAATACACATACAAAGTAATCAAGTATGGACACACCTTACTTTCCCCTTTTCTCAGTGGTAGCTGCTCTGCCTGCTTTTTTCCCCTTGGCGAGTATTTTGGATGCTTCTGATTGGTTCATATGGAGCTGCCTGTTCTTTGTACTGAAGCAGAGGAGTCTATTATTTGGATGAATTGTCACCCTGCCACCTCTTTTCCTAATGCCCTGAGCGCTCTTGGCTTCTCCCTGGTCCCCAGAACAGACCCCATAGCTCTAGCTTATCCCACTGCTTCCATTCAGATGATGACATTGGGCTCTGGCTTGCCCAGGGATTGGCCAACAGGGCTGGGTCACACCAGCCAGCAGTGTGGGAGAGTTAAAGTCCCAGCCCTAGGGCAGGCATTGTCCAACCTCATCCATAGAAAGTCAGGGGACGGGGCAGAAGGAAGAAGAATTTAGCAGGCGCCCAAGGACGGGGGCTGAGGGAAGGGCTCAGTCTGGCCAGTTTGAGCCTTGTTGCGCACGTCTCCTGTGCACACAAACAAGTTTCTTTAGAATGTCCCCAGGAATGGGATCACTGAGCTATAGATTAAGTACAAAATAATGCCAGGTTGTTCTTCAAAGTGGTTGTACAAATTGACCCCCTATCGCCAGTGCCAAGGAATCCTTTGTTCCACATAAGTGATCAAATTTTAATTTGTCCCGCTTTGTACGTTTTGCCAATCTCGTGGACACGAAACAAACTCTTTAATTTGGATTTTTCTAGTTACTAAGATGTTGAACATCTTTGTGTGTGTTCACTGGCTGTTCATGTTTTCTATTCTTCATGTCTGTTCAAATCTTCAGCCATTTTTCTTTTTGATTATGTTGGTCTTACTGATTTGTAGGAGCTCTTTGTATATTTTGGATACTAATCTTTGTCAGACTGTTACAAACTTTTCCCAGCTTGTGGCTTATCATTTCCCTTTTTTATTGTGAATTTTTAAAAAAGATTTTTATTTATTTATTTGACAGAGAGAGAGATAGATCACAAGTAGGCAGAGAGGCAGGCAGAGAGAGAGAGGGGGAAGCAGGATCCCCGCTGAGCAGAGAGCCTGATGCAGGGCTCGATCCCAGGACCCTGAGACCATGACCCAAGCCAAAGGCAGAGGCTTAATCTACTGAGCCACCCAGGTGCCCCTTTATTGTGAATTTTGAACAGAGTATTAATTCTAATGTGGATGAATGTGTTAATATTTGCCTTTGTGGTCTGGACTTTTTGTTTCTTGTTTAAGAAATCCTCTCCAGGGCGCCTAGGTGGCTCAGGGGTTTGAGCCTCTGCCTTCAGCTCAGGTCATGATCTCAGGATCCTGGAATTGAGTCCCACATCTGGCTCTCTGCTCAGAGGGGAACCTGCTTCCTTCTCTCTCTCTCTCTGCCTGCCTCTCTGCCTACTTGTGATCTCTCTCTCTGTCAAATAAATAAATAAAATCTTTAAAAAAAAATAAATTGTTAAAAAAAAAAAAAGAAAGAAATCCTCTCCAGCCCAAATCCATCCCAATCTTTTTACAATGCCTATGTATATACATTTAAAAAGGGACAGATTGTACATTCTGTCTTGGAGCTACTTTTCTACTTAATAATTATAACATGAAACTTTTTACAGCATCATTGGTAAATGGTTGCACAGTTTCCCGTCACATGGACAATCCTGTCTACTTACGGACTCCCCTACTGATGAATGTTCACTTTGTTCGAAACTTTTCTTTCTTACCAGCAGTGCTGCCCACATTCATGATGATGTGGTCCACATTCATGATGATTTCTTCTAGATCAAGTCCTAGGACAGAAATTGCCCATCCCCATATGCAAATGGGGATATGCCCATCCCCATAAAATGTATGGGGATACATTTTACCAAATTTGCCAGAGGTCTCACTTTTGATTCCTTCCCTGAAAATAATATGCCAGTGTGTTAAACTGCCCCTCCCAAGAGTGCAAAATCCACAAAGTAGGTGGATGGCACTGATTAGGGGATCCTGGAGACTGTGTTTTGAGCGGGAGTAGTTCACGGGCATGTTGATTTCAACAGCATGCTTGGAGATGGTCACCTGGCAGATGCAGACTTTACTCACTCTCTTCCTTCCCACACCCCCATAGGTAAGACAACTGTTTTAGGTAGTATTGAGAGAAAAGAGCCAAGGAATGCCCCCCTGTGAAGCCAGCGTGGGTGATTAGTCTCTGGGTGATAATTCTCTGCAAATTAATTGTATTTGGAAGGCTGTAACTTGCTGCCTCAAATAGACCTTTGTGTGCTGAGGGCTGGAAATGCTGTCTCCTACAGTGGCTGCCACCTGGGCTGGGCACGTAAGGTTCTCAAGAAACGTGTGTCCAGTGAACAAAGAAATAATAATAATTTTTTTAAAAGTTCCCCAGAGAACTCTCATGTCATGAACTTGAAAACTTTAGATCAGCACTCCCATCTTGCTGGGGGTATCAGACTTTTAATACTTAAGCATTTATTTTAGCGATGATCAATTACATATCCTCTTTTAATAATAATTGATGCTAATTTTTATTAATGACCATGCTATAGAGTTTCCCATTAGCGTGAATTGGCTATATTTATTTATTTTTTAATGAGGCAATTTAAAGAAAATATAGAAACTGTATATAAACTGTATAAAGAAAATAAAGAAACTGTATGAAATACAGACAGAATACTGGTGGGGGCTGGGAAGGTTGAAACTTTGAGAAACTCTGCTTTAATGAAAACACCTCCTTTGAAAACCCTAAGACATGGGTGGGTGGGGTTGGGGAGATCTGGAGCCTTGGGATTCCAGGCGGAGGGTGCTGGGGCTCTGGAGGGTATGGCCATCCCATTCAGAGACTGGGTAATCTGGAGAGGCCCATCAGAGGTTTTCATAGTATTAAAATCATATTTAGGACAAAAAGTGTGTTTCCCTCTTGATGTCTCTAGACACTCATAGCAACTTGGTGGCACACAGGGACACTGAGCAGTAGAGAGAAGCAGCTGTTTGCTGGTGGTCTTGGGGTGAGTGCGTGGGCGAGGACGACTTGGCTGCAGGGCTGGGTTTGGGATATGTGGGAGGGTGTGTCAGGACTTGGAAATCCTGGGACCAGGGCACCCACGCCTTTCGCGATAATGATAACAACAACCATTTGCATTTATTGGGCGCTTAGGGCGTGCTGGCTCTCTGCTAAGCACCTTTGGCTATCTTGAACGCTTAGGCTAATCCTATATCAGGGGATCCATCATGATCCCCCTCCCAGAAGGTGTTGAGGAAGGAGTTAACAGAGTCTCCTCTTGTAGAAACTTGAGTAGCCACGGGAGGCATAAATGAATGAGACAATTTCACATAATGATAAATGCCAACAAGCACTATGATAGGGTCTCTGGAGGTAGGGAAGAGACTGCGCCCTATCAGACAGAGGCTTCTCTGAGAAGACGATCTTAGATCTGGAGCCAGAATGTACTGGAATTGGACCTCGGGCCATTAGAGAGCCCTGCTCATGACCCCAAACCTACCCTAACTTCTGTCTCATGTAGATCATAGGCTGCTTCAGCCAGAGATGCCTTGCTCCCTTGTTAAGCATTCTTGAAGTTGCGGCTTGTGGGTCGGAAGGTCTGGGACCCAGGAATGGAAGGGTAAGAGGATATTGGAGCCGGAAGAGGTCTTACCCAAGGGACTGCCCTGTCCAATTCTGGGGGCTTAAACTGAGTGGATTTGTGCGGCACTTCGAGGTCCCTCTGGGTGATTCCCGGGGCCAGAGGAGAAACCATGTCCCAAAGAGGAGATGGGTCCAGCCAAGAGCTGTACTTCTGGACAAGCATGTTGTGCTGGGCTCAAGGGTGCCCCACTGGGGACGAAGAGGCTGCCAGGATCCCTGGGGAGGGGCTGCCTTTCATCAGGAAGAAGGGCTGCCTGTTTCTAACTCACACAAAGGAATGCTCTGGGCTAGGAGAGGCCCTGAGCCTGTTGGAGGATGGTTGGGAGAAATTACCTCCCTCCCCCGTGCCCCCTGTGTCACTTGCGCTTTCTCCAGCCTGCTTCCTGAATAGGCAGGAGGGGGGGAACATACTCAGGATTTGAGGATGGCTGTGGCCCTCCCTGATTGCAGCAAGGTGGGGGTGGGGTGGGCTGGGCTGGGCTCTGCATGCTCATCACAGGCCTTGCGGGGCAGCAGTGAGGAAGGGCCCGGGGCTCCCTGGGGTGTTTGTGGAACCGACAGGCTGTGGAGTGGGCAGGGCCCAGGGGCGGGGGTGGCCCAGAAGGGCCTTATCTCCTCTGGGCCGGTGTGTCGCTCCTGTGCCCAGTCTGCAGCACCTGCTGGAGCTGTCAGCCTGAGACTGGGGACTGCAGTGAATTTGCATTTATATTGGAGACTTCTGTTTCCAGGGCCTGGAGGGAGGAGGGTGGCCACCGTGGTCAGCTGAGGGAGATGCTAGAGGGGAGGGGCCTACAGCCCTGTCCTGCCAGGGGCACGGGAAGTGGCCGGTGGGTTGGGCCTGGCTGGCCGAGGAACAGTGGCACAGAAGGTTCTCTGGGCACAAGGCCGGCCCTGACAGCCTGCCCGTCCACCCTCCCAGCCTCTTGCCAACATCAGCTGGGAGTTGGCTCTGCCCCACGGGCCTGGGAGAAAGGTCAGAGGCCCGTGCCAGCAAGGGACTAGGCAGGGCGGAAGCACTCCTGTGACGGAGTACAAGTGGGGGGCGTCCGTCTTACCCTCTGCTCAACCCGTGAGGTTGCTCAGCCAAGAAAACCAAGGCTCAGAAGGGCTTGCACTTAGTCCAAAGTGAGCGGGTTCGGAATCCAGTGCCCCAGAAGCCACGTCCCGGTGATACTCAGCAACACTCAGGTGCTCTGGGAGACAACGCCCCCTGACTCGGGGCGGGGAGGAGTGGACATCCCTCATCTGATTTCGGGAGAGGCGAAGGACGTCATCACAGACCCGTGGTGCTGTTAGGACTGGTTTTGTGATGGCTTATGAGTCCTGTTTCATTTGTCGGTGAAGTCCATGGTCACGACTAGATGAAGCCTGGGTTTCCCCGTGCCTTTGGGGGAGCTCCTGCCTGGGAGATCTCATAATGGGACAGGAATGGAGGCAAGGAGAAAAGGAAGAAGAAAGAAAAAAAGGAAGAAGGGAGAGAAATACGAAAGAAAGGAAAGGAAGAAGCGATAGAAGGAAAGAAGGAAGAAATGGAAGTGGAGGGTGGATGGAAGTAAGCAGACAAGCGGGGGATAGGGAGTCGTCGAAAAGAGGAGAAAAGTCAAGGCCAGAGGGTGCCAGGGAGAGCCGTCTGGAGCCCCTGCAGGTGTGTGGGTTGCATTACAGACCCAGTGCTGTTAGGAGTCCCCTTTGTGACCTTTCCTGGCTGTCCCATTGAGTGGTGTTCCCCTCTCCGCCCTCCTCCTCCCCTGCAGCTGAGGCCTCCTGACCTCCAGTAGCCAGCTGAGCTCTGCTCCAGGTGGGGGACCAGTGACCATCCCTTTGAGCTTTGCTGCCTCTGGAGGGGACTCTGCCTTGCTCTTTGGGTTCTCTTTACCCCTCCCTCCTCTATCCCTCCAGACGGAGGTCTTGGCCCCATTCCCCCAGCCTGTGACTGTGGGCTTACAGCTGACAAACCTCCTGGTCCTGGCTCTCCGTCCAGCAGTACAAGCCCTCCCTGTCTGTCACCAAACAGTCAGGACAGTCTGTTCCACCTGGCAGCCTGGCTATTGCCCAGCTTCATCTTGGGAAGGGAGGACTAGGTCTGACAGCATGCTGCCTGAGTTCAAATCCTGCCAGTGGCTCTTCCTAGCTGTGCAGCCTTGGGCAAGACCCTTGGCCTCTCTGAGCCTCTGACTCCTCATCAATAAATGGGCATAGCGATAGGACCTACTCCCTTGGATTGCTTGGTGGATTACGTGAGATCATGCATGGAAAGTTCTGGCTCAGTGCCTGGCATCTAGTAAGTGCCCAAGACATATTAGTTCTTATTATCCAAGCTCTATCTTTTGGGGCAGGTTCTGACCTAGTGGGACTGTCAGCTTCCAGAGACCTCTCTCAGTGCTTCTCTTGGTGCTTCCCTTGGTGCCTCCTGTATTAACCCCTTTATACCTAGGGTCAGCTGATACAACTGTTTCAACGCAAAGAGCACCGAGCCCTGATGTGATTATAACATTTCCTGGATGCTTGTGACGAGCCAGGCATTGTGTAAGCCATTTGAAATGGTGCGTCCACCTTCCTTGATGCTCCTCTCGTCAAGAAATGGGGTCTATGTTCTTCCTGTGATTGTTTCCAGGAACAAAATGTGGCGGAAGTGACTTCTGAGGACAGGTCGGAAGTGGCCATGTCCCTTCTGCTTGGGTCTCAGAGGACACTCACCCTGCAAATCCAGCCGCCACGCTGTGAGCAAGCCCAGGACCCAAGGAGAGGTCACATGTAGGTGTTCCGGCCAACAGCTTCAGCTGAACTAGTCTTGACATGACTAGCCGGACATGTCCGGGAAGACACTTCTGGATGATTCTGACCTCCAACCAACGATTATTTCCGGCTGAGGTCCTAGATACCATAGCACAGAAGGAAACCATCTCCAGGGTGCTCAGCCTGAACTCCCAGCCCCTCCAAGTCTGTGAGCACAAGGAGCTTGACTATGACACTGTTTGGGGAAGCTTGTTACACAGCAGTGTATGCCGGGAAGTGTCACACTGACTCACTGAAGTCCCATGACAACAGGAAGCCACTGTTGTAATCATCTCCCTTTCAGAGATAAGAGAATGAAGACCTAAAACGCCTTAGCAAGTTGCGTTGCGTGCTGACGCAGAGCCCTGAAGAGGTGGAACTGGGATTCGTGTTTTTGAGTCTGACTCGCCGCCGTGCCCTGAAGAATCAGGCCACATTCTACAACACCCGGTGTGCCAGAGAGGTGACTGGACATCATCTTGAAGGTCCTGGGTGGGGGGGGGGTGGCACAGGAAGGCACCGAGGTGGAATTTGTGGCATCGGGAGAGGACACTGAGAAGGTCTCTTGGGTGTCCATGCGGAGGGTGGGAGACGAGGGGCTGGAGGTGGGCCATGAGGACAGACAGTGCCATCCTGCCATTGCCCTTGTCCTCTTTGCCCTGCCCCTCAAAGCTGCACGGACAGCAGTGAGATCTCTGGTCTCAGGTCCCGGGGAACTCTGCACCTGTCAGAGCCAAGTCTAATCAGGGATGCCAGCCAGGGGGGCTGAGCTGGTCAGCCTGGTTCAGGAGCTTCAGGGCTAATGTGAGCAAGAAGTAGAAGACCAGCAGAGTCCTCTGCCTCGTACACCTCAAGGTAGGCTCCAGAGCTCTGAGATCATCTGTGCCTACTGGACCTGTTTGTTTTGGAGTTGGCCGTGTGTGGCAGAAAGCCCGAAAGAAGAGTAATTTAAGGAGACAGACACTGGTTTCTCTTTCTTATGAAGAGTCTGGAGGCAGGCAGCCTTAGGCTGACAAGATGGCTCCTCAATCCCCAGGGACCCGGGCTGCTTCTGTCTTGTTTTTCCACCATCTCCAACACCTTGGTCCAAAATGGCTGCACATTCTCCAGCTATCAGGTCTGTATTCCAGTCAAAGGGAAGGAGGAAGATGCAAAGAATGTTCCCCGCAATCCACAAAGACCTCTTCCAGAAATTGCATATGGTAGTCTCCTTACCTCCTCTTGGTTGGAATGGAGACACATGGCCGCATCATGGAGAGAGCCTAGGAACTGTGGTCTCTCATCTTGGGGTCCACGTGCCCAAGTCTGTCTGGGGGTTCTAATACCAAGGGAAAGGGAGGTAGCGAGCATGGGAAACTATCAGCCATAGTGGCAACCTGGCAGCCAGAGGGAGTGTTTTGAAACTCAGATCAGATCATTTTACTTTGCTGCGTAAAACCCTTCTGTAGGTCCCTCTGCTTCCACCGTGAAGGCTACATCTCCATTAAGCTCCCAGGGCTGGCTGCCTGATCTCACCCTGGCCCACCTCTCCAACCTCATCCTCCCCATCGGTCCCGACACTGAACTCAAACCATGCCTATCCCTCCTCCCTCATCCCAGGTCTCCCTTCTGCTCTGATTATTTGGGAAATCCAAGTAATGGGACAGGATTAGCTACAGAGGCCGTTAATAGGGTTGTGGTTCTAAATCCCCTACTATGTACCAGGTCCACACATACATTTTCTCACTTTAATCTTCACAGCAGTCCCCAGGGCAGCGGGGGCATAACTCTTGGGGGCCAATGAGGAAATGGAGGCTCAGAGAAGGACAGTAACTCCTCCAAGGTCACAGAGCCACCTGGTAGCCATGTCTTGGTCAGAATCTAGGCTTGCTGGTCCCTTGCCTCCTGGTATCTGCCCCATCTGTCTCCCCTGGGGAGTGAGGGAGGTGGGCTGCCCCCAACACTCCATAGTCTCCGTGATGGTGGCAGGTATTCCAGAGTCCAGCTTTCAGATGGGACAACGAAAGTCCCTGGAGGGAAGGAAATTGCCCAGAGTCCTATACCCCATCAGTGGCTTGCTGCACAGGACCCAAGGTCTCCCGCCTCCCCGGGCAGAGACATTGCACACTTCGCTCATTCATGCAATGGATATTTCTTGACCACCTACCGTGTACCAGGTTCTGTGCTAGCTCCCAGGATCAGAGTCATGAAGAAAACAACACCAATCCCTATCTCCTGTGGAGCTGAGATTCTGGGGCGGGGTGGGGGAGGGGGAGACCGACACTCACCAAATAAATCAGCGGGAGTTATTATTCAACCCCCCCCTTTTTCATTCCTTCCACAAATATTTATTGAGAACTATATTTCTGGAAGACAGACACAGTCCTGACTCTCTTGGAGTGAGTGTCTAGCGGTGGAGACCCGAACTACACAAGGAGGCACAGAAATAAACAAGATGATTCAGATTGTGATAATGGCTGAAAAGGAAACAAGGTTAAGTGGGGGGGCGGGGGGGGGTTAAAAGGAAACAAGGTTAAGTACGGGTGAAGGGAGGTGTTGGCAGTTAACTTTAGATGGGGTGATCTGGTGAGGGCCTCTCTGAGGAAGGGGCTCCCAAGCTGAGACCCGAAGGGTGTGAAGGGGCCAAGTGGGGTGTTCCAGGTAGAGGGAACAGCACATGCAAGGGTGCAGAGGCAGGTTGGAGTTTGGGGTGTAGGAAGGGCAGAGAGAAGGCCAGGGTGGTTGGAGCAGGGTGGGATGTGGCAGAGGGAGAGGTTGGCCGTGGGGAAGGGGCTTGAGAAAGGCCAGGGTGCCATCCAGGGACACTAAACAGAGGGAGGGATGACTGGCCCCCCGTGGGGCACTGCCCAGGGAGGCCAGTCATCTCTGCATCTGGGGGTTTCCCAGCTGGATCCCAAGGGGTGGGGGCTGAGCACCTGCTGGCCTGGCACACCTGCCTCCGTGGAGATAGAACCCCCAGCCCCCTGCAGGGGAGGCCCCTCGGCAGCGCCTCCACCTGCACAACCGGGCAGGGCATTGTGCGCCGGCTCTGACAGGCACACCTGGTGCTCTCACTAGCCTGCTGGCTGCCTTGATTTAGGGGCTCATCCTGGCTGGTTCTGGAGCCTAGTCCCTGAAGTCTAGCAGCTGGTATTAGGCTGGCCGAGGAGGAGGAAACAGGCTCTGGGGGTGGCCAGGGAATAAACCACCCCTCATCTTGGCGAGTCCATTGGACCAAGAGAGAAGGGTCCTGAGCATCTTTGAAATTCTGGACCTCCCATCTCCTGCCATCCTTCCCCTGGCAAAGAACCCAGGGCTCAGGCAGCAAGGAAGATTCAAGTGCCAGTTCAGTTGCTATACTTAGAAATGCCCATTCTGTCTCTGAGCCTCAATGTCATCTGTATAATGGAAGAGTTGACCCAGCTAAACTCACCATGTAAATTCTAGAACTAGGCTTCCTTTTTGAACTAAGTTACTCAGCCTTTTGGTGCCTCATTTTACCCACCTATAAAATGGGGATATAATAATAGTGTGTATGTCCAGGGTTGTGTCAAGGTAGAGCTATGTGTAGCTGTTGCTTGGAACAGGGTCCACCACGTGCTAAGTGCTGTGTATTTTAACTCCGATTGTTAGTGCTATTCAAGTCTTTAGAGAATGTCGTACTAAAAAGATTTGCTGGAGATAACTAAGTCCGTTTGTTTGTAAACTTTTGGTCTTTGTTTTTAAGAGAGAAGCTCTGCATTGCTGAAGAGAAATTTTACTCAGAGCCCCAGCTGTTCAGAAGGGATGGAAGGGGGGGGGTGCCCGCCCCACCTGCTCCCCCGTCTCTGTGTCTGCAGCCCCCAAGGGGGCTACTGGAGCATAATTTGAAAACCCTTGCTCAGTTTGTCTCCTTCAGCTCACAGTAAGGGAAACTGAGACTCACAGTGAGGCAGGAGCTAGCCCAGGCCCCACAGGGATGAGTCGCCCAGCCTAACTTAGAACCCAGATTTCCTGGTTTTCTCAGTGCAAGACAAGGGGCAGGGGCTAGGAGAAAAGCAAGGACCAGAAGCTGCTTAGGGGACTGGGCGCATTGTGGCGTCAAGTCATTAGCATGCAAATGACATGCAAATCGATGCAAAACAGCATGTTTTATGCTAATTTGCAGAGTCGAGAGCTTCGACATTTTTGGTAACAGGGCAGCAGTCCTGGTCCCTGGGCATTGCCGAACACGCGTCCCTTTTTTCTTTCTTTCTTTCATCATTATGATCAGGGTCCATAAATCTTGGTATGGTTGTAACCCTGCCTCTTCTTTCCTGCAAGCCGGTCTCCTGTCACCCTCAAGGGCTCCTTGCCTAATCCCCTGATCCTGCCTGAGCCCAGAGACAGGCTTGGGCAGTGGGGTCACAGAACCAGGACTCAGGAGCTCCCAGTTGGTGCCAGGCAGTGAACCCATCCTGGAATTCATTTCCTGAGGAGTCCGAAGAGGCGAGGGCCTGAGGCAGCTGCTCCTTGGTGCCAGCTCATCTGCAGACCTTTGGGACACAACCTCCAGGACCCCCAAACTGTCCCTAAACCCATGTTTGGTGCCTCCCCTGAGCTCTCACGGCCACCATGTCTTCTGTGCCACTGTCCATTTAGGGCTGCCCTGCCTCACAGGACGAGCTGCCTAGGGCAGGCTGGTCTGTCTCTTTACTTCTCAGGATGCCCAGGACCAGGGCTACTGGTTTGGGATGTATTTGGAGTTTGAGGACTGAATCAGTTATATGGAGATCTGGCAGTGTAACCGGTGGTGAGCTTGCTGTCTCTGAAACACATGCAGCTTGACTGCAAATACTGATACCACTACTTTTGGAGAAAATAATAGTACTTGCAGCTAACATTAATTGAGCACTACCACATTCCAGGTGCTTTGCTTTGTGCTGCTGTTTGAGCTCTCACTGATAATAGTATCCTATAAGGTGGGATACTATCAGGCCCATTTTACGGAGGACAGGTTGAATGACTTGTCTAAAGTCGCATGCCCAGGGGAATGACTAAAAGGGCATTTATATTCCAGGGGGGATGAGTCCTTCACCAGGCAGTGGCTCAGAGCCACTCAGCAAAGCTGCCGTTAACAGGGTACCAGGCCTCTACCTAGGCTATCAGCCAGCCTTTTGACAATGTTAGACTTTACCCAGGCCCTGCTGTGCACCTAGAAGACAGCAATGGTTAAGAAATCTCTCCTACCTTTTGTTTTCGGAAATCCTACTACTCTTCTACGATTAGAGAAATGGCGCACCACCAGCAACCACCTTCGTCATCTGACTTAGATAAGACTCTTGTCTATCTTTCTCACAACTTTGTAAGACTTGGATGGCTGGCTCCCTTGTTCACCTGTGACCTTTCTTCTTTTGCCTGAACGTGCTGTTAAGGCGAAAGACTCTCATCCCATTCTTTTTCTCCTGGTTGATCAGCTGAGATTAGATCTGTTTGTCCTATCTGAAAGGAGAGGCAAACATTTCCTGTTTAGCTGACCAAGGAGACCAGGCAATCCCAGCTCTGAATTCCCCACCTGTAACCTGTGGGCTCCGCCCATCTACAGCAAAAGCCCTCTGCCCGGACATCTGATTTTGGGATCTCCCGTGCGCTCCCTACTGCGGTAGCTTGAGTAAAATCATCCCCCGCATTGTCTGGTGTATTTGGTCTCTGACACTTGCCACAGTGGCATTTTCCACTAGCGGCGTCGGCTCTGTAAGGGTCCTGTGTGTGACCTTGGAACACTTCCTTAGCATCTCTGTGCCCCCGGCTCCTCCTCCGCAAAACGGGATGCTCAGCTCACTAGCCCTACCTCCTCAGGTTGTGAGACCAAAGAACATACCAGGAAGCGCTTGGCGCGGTGCCCGGCACAGAGCGAGCGCTCCAGAAATGTCAACCATTGTGCGTGCAGGAGAGGGGACTGGACGGGGCCTTCGGGGGACACACGGCAGGCGGCAGTGGGGGGTCGAAATCACGTCTGGAGACCTCCGCTCCCCTCCCCAGCTGGGGGGTGCCCGGTCCCCCCCTCCCACCCGCTCCCCGACCGCAAGCTGGGGCGGGGGGCACACGCCTCACTCCTCCCCTCCTAGCCGCCCGCCTCTGATTGTGGCGAGC
The DNA here is from genome assembly GCF_011764305.1 of Mustela putorius furo. Lineage (NCBI taxonomy): Eukaryota > Metazoa > Chordata > Mammalia > Carnivora > Mustelidae > Mustela > Mustela putorius. The sequence continues at coordinate 709,167 of NW_025421464.1, read as the reverse complement.
AGCGAGTCGCAGAGCAAATTAACTTTTTGCACACTTCATTATGCGCCGCCCCGCGTCCCCAGGGGCCGCGGCCCCGCCCCCGCCCCGCGCCGACAACTTGATTGGGCAATTAATCTTCGCGCCCCCCGCCCCCCCTCCCCGCGCGGCCCGGGGCCTTTGTGCGCCTGCACGCCGGCCGCGGGCGCCCGCCCGGCCGCCCGGTCTGCTCGCGCTGATAAGGCGCCCCGCGCCGCCGGCCCCCGCCTTTGTCAGGGCGCCGGGAGGCCCGGCCGCCGCGCTGCCGTCTCGCACCCCGTCAGCGCGCCCCCGCCCCTTCGGCTCGGTCCATCTGTTTGAGCTGCACAATCCTCCAGCGGCCGGGGGGCTGGGGGAGGGGTCTCGCTCCTGGGCAGGGATCCAGCACCCCCACTCCACCCGGCCGCCCCATGTGTGAGGAGTGACGCCCCCTGAGCCCCCGACACACACACACGCGCGCGCACGCACACGCACACACGCACAGGCTCCCGGGGCCGCCCAATTAAGCAGCGCGATAGTAATTAAGAAGGGGGGCCGCGAAGCACAGCCGTAGTCTGAGGAATGGGGAGGGGCCTTCCCAGCAGTTTCCAAAAAAGAGGGGACCCTGCTACCCATCCTGTACCCCAGGTGTGTAACGCCTGGTTCTCGGCTTGGGGGTCTGCAGGCTTCAATGGCAAGAGTGGTGGTGGATGGGGGTGTGTGTGGGGTGGGGTGGAGGGGTGGGAGGGAGAGTCCCTGGGAATTTGCCTGATAAATCGTGCCTCTTTGTGCGTTTTCCTGGGGTTTTGCCAGCAGTTGACCCAGCCTCAAAAAGGCAGCCTGATTCCGGTAATGTTGAGAGCAGGGTCCTCAATGGAGGGTAAACCGGAGGCTGTTGTAGAGGCCCATGGCAAGGGGTTCAGCATGCGGTTCAGAAAAATGCTCCCCACTCACTGCCTGAGATTGTGTGTCAGGGAAGGACTCTGTGTGCAGGCATGGTAGAGGGGATGGGCACAGAGCAGGTGCTCACAAGTGTTGGTTCTTAGATTTTCTGTGGTTTTCTGGATGGGCACAGGGCCACAGTTGAAAATGGATGGGTTAAAGATGGTGCTGCTAAGAGGCCGTTGAGTTTCATCTCTCTCCTGGGCAGCGGGGTAGAGCCTGGGTGTGGGCTCAAAATCTGTGATCTCCAAAGAGCTTGGGGCTGGGGGTCTTGGTGGGGGTGGGGGAGTGGGAGCCTCCGCCCCAGCATGCCAGTGTGTGGGCCGGGGTTTCAGTCTTCACTTCTGTTCACAGAGACTGTGACCCACCCAGTGTTGGGAGAATCCCTGTGCATGGGGGCTGAAGAAGCTGCTTCCTCCATGCAGTCCACCAGCAATAGGGATGGAAGATTGCCGTGGGCCGAATCCATAGCTGCACCACCAGGTGAGGGCAGCGTGAGCAAAGGAGAAGCTGTTGGCGGCCCTCATCAACTCAGGATCTGGTTTGGGAGAGGAATGAAAAGTAAGATAAAGGGCGCCTGGGTGGCTCAGTGGGTTAAGCCGCTGCCTTCGGCTCAGGTCATGATCTCAGGGTCCTGGGATCGAGTCCCGCATTGGGCTCTCTGCTCGGCAGGGAGCCTGCTTCCTCCTCTCTCTCTCTGCCTGCCTCTCTGCCTACTTGTGATCTCTCTTTGTCAAATAAATAAATAAAATCTTAAAAAAAAAAAAAAAGGTAAGATAAACACAGAAGACCTGAGGTTTGGTGGGTAATAAGAGCTGTGATAAAAACAAAGCAGAACAATTGAGGATGTGTGCAGACTCGGGCTGCCCTTGCTGGACCCCTCCCACCGTGACCCCTGACAGGAGGCTGCATTGCCGGCGCACTGAAGGCTATCCTCCTAGGCCTAGAGATGGACACCCTCTGCACTGTATCTCCCACTCCCTAGGACCCAGCTTCCCTAGCCAGCCTGGGGCTGTGGGGCAGGGTTCCCTGGGAAGATGGGCAGGCCTCAGTAGGCTCTGGCCTCTCCCCCTTATTCCTGAGGAGTGGGAAGTAGTGGTTCCCTCTGATAATGATGGGCTCCAGTCTTGCGTGACTGAAAGGCCTCACGGGCCCACTGTCCAGAAGGGGCCCCGTGAGCAGGAGCTGAATTAAAAGGGAGAAATAAGAAATACAGCCTCGCTCCCCACCCCGCCCCCTCACTCCCCTCATTCCCACAGCCCCTGAGGCCACGGGTGGCCAGCGTCTCAGTTCCTTTGCTAAGCTGAGTTAGTTAGCTGGGTATATACCTCTGTATGGGTACTATTAGGAGACACTCAGAACCAGCAGAGGAATAAAAAAAACAAAAAACAAAAAACGCTGTTTGACTCTGAACAACCCCCCTCCAACCACACTAACCCCCCTCGGTTTAGATCCCTTGTCAACCCTCATCCCTGATTCTGATGTTCTGGCTCCGAACATCCCAAATTCTAACGTTGTAGGCTTATGATTTTTTAGACTATTGACATTCTATGCATCTTCCTCAAACATTCTGGAATTCTGCCCCTATGTTCTAGGAATATGGGGCTCCCATATTGATTTTGTTGGGTTCTGGCCTTTGAAATCACAATGAAGTCTACATGCAAAGTCACAGGGTGCCTGGGTGGCTCAGTCAGTTAAGGGCTGACCCTGGGTTTCCACTCAGGTCATGACCTCTGGGTCGTGAGATTGAGGCCTGTGTTGGGCTCCGAGCTCAGCACAGAGTCTGCTTGAGATTCTCTCCCTCTGCACCCTTCCCGCTCACACTCCCTTGCTTTCTTTCTCTAAAATAAATAAATAAAATCTTTAAAACAATGAGACTACATGCAAAGTCACATGAATACTAGTCATAATAACAGCAATGAACAGTCTTTCAAATTGTGTTTTTATTCAACAGATTTTTTTTTTAGAATTTTATTTAAAAAAAAAAAAAGGTGTCAGACACTGTTCCAGGCATTATACAAATAAATTAATTAAAATAAATATTTTGTTAGAAGGTGGTGTGTACAGGAGAGATGGGCAGGGAGTGAGGGGTTGTAGTTAAAATTGATGGTCAAGGTAGGACACACTAAGAAGGCGACATTTGATTTTCTGTTCATTCTTTCAATTACTGAGATTTGAAATTCCAGCCTGTAATTGTGGATTTCTTTCTTTTTGCAAGTCTGTTTTTGCTTCATGTATTTTGAATCTCTGCCCATTAGGGATATAAACATTTAAAATATTAGGTGCTTTTGATTAATTGACCTCTTATTCATTATAAAATAACCTTATATCTATCCCTGGTAAAATTCTTTGCTCTGAAATAACCTTTGTTTGATATTAAACAGCCCCCCCAATGTTTTTTTCCCCTTAAATATATATTCTGATCCTTTTAGGAATTGGATCATGAAAATTTCACAATGATTTAACATTGGCTTTCTCTAGACTAGGTATTCAAAGTCAGCTTTTCTTTTTCTGAGTGTATTTGTGAGTGTTTTTTCTCCCCCATCCTTTCTCCCTTCCCTTCCTGTTATGAGCTGAATTGTGTCCCTCTAAAACTTAAAGGTCTAATGCCCATTACCTCAGAATGTGACTGTATTTTGTTGACAGGGCCTTTACTGTGGTAAGTAAGTTAAAATGAGGCCTTCAGGATGGTCCCTAATCCAATCGGACTGGTGTCCTTACAAGAGGAAATGTGGGGGCCCCCTGGGTGGCCCAGTCAGTTAAGCACCTGATTCTAGATTTTGGTTCAGATCATGATCTCAGGGTGGTGAGATCCAGCCTGCATCAGACTCTGTGCTGGGCATAGAGCCTGCTTATGATTTTCTCTCTCTCTCTGCCCCTCCCCTCCACTTGCGTGCATGAGAGGTCTCTCTCTCTCTCAAATAAATAAATAAATAAATAAATAAATAAATAAATAAATGTTTAAAAAAAAAAAGAGAGAGGAGGAAATTTGGATACACAAATAGATCCAAGGGATGTGTGTTCACAGAGGAAAGACCACATGAGGACACAGTGGGAAGGTGGCCAGCTGCAAGTCAAATAGAGAGACCCCAGAAGAAAGAAACCTATTAATATTTTGATCTTGGACTTCCCATGAGGAAATAAATTTCTGTTGTTTCAGCTACTTCGTGTTCTTTTGATTAGTTCTAGCATGGTACATATATTTTTCCATCCTTGTACTTTTAACTTGTGTCTTTATATTTAAAGTGGTTTTTTGTTTTCTTTGTTTTGTTCTGTTTTTTTTTGTTTTGTTTTTTGTAGGTGGTACATATTTTTTTTTTTTTAATTCAATCGTGGCAATCTCTACTTTTTAATTGGGGGTGTTTAGACCATTTGCATTTAATGTGATTCTTGATATGGTTAGATTTAAGTCCATTTGTTTGCTCCATATTTGTTTCCCATTTATCCTATCTGCTCCTTATTCCCTTTTTCTTATTTTTTTCTGCCTTATTTTTGATTAATTGAGCATTTTTTATTATTCTATTTTACCTCCTTTGTTGGTTTATTAGCTGTAATTCTTCATTTTGTTATTTCATTGGTTTGCATTAAAATTTATAGTATATACCTCTAACTGCCCTCAGTCTATTGTCAAGTGATATTAGGACCTTATAAAACTATACTTCCCTTTCTTCCTGATTTTGGTTTTATTGTCCTATATTTTAGTTATGTAGATGCTACGACTCCACAAAATATTATTGTTGTTGTTGAAACAGTAAATTATCTTCTAAAGACATTAAGTAATAAGAAAAATCTTTAAAATTTACTCATGTAATTAACATTTGTGGTGTTCTTTATTCACTTGCGTAGATCTGCATTTCAATCTGGTATCATTTTTCTTCTGTCTAAAGCATTTCATTTATCACTTTTTGTAGTGCAGATCTGTTGGTAAGGAATTCTTTCAAATTTGTATGTCTGAAAATGTTTTTATTTCGCCTTCATTTTTTGAAGGATATTTTAACTGGGTATAGAATTCTATGTTGTCACATTTTTTTCTTTCATTGAGTTAAAAGATTTGCTCCACTATTTTCTCTCCTATCCAATGTCCAACAAGAAATCTGCTATTATCCTGATCTTTGTTTCTCTGTTTAACAAGCTTTTTTTCTCTGTTTTTAAAATATTTTCCTCTTTGTCACTGGTTTTGAGCAATTTGATCAAGATGGATAATTTTCTGTCTCTTTTTAAAGATTTGTTTTTACTTAAAGATTTTATTTATTTATTTGAGAGGGAGAGAGAGTGCATGTGGCAAGAAAGTGTGAAAGTGAGAGTGCAAGAGTGGGGGTGGGGGGTAGAAAAGCAGAATCCCAGCTGAGCAGGGAGCCCAGTGTGGAGCTTGATCCCAGGGTATTGGGATCATGATCTGAGCTGAAGGCAGACACTTAACGACTGTGCCACCCAGGAGTCCCAATTTCTGTCTCATGTGCTTGTGATTTGTTAAACCTCTTGGATCTATAGTTTTATACCTTATATCAGATTTGAAACCTCTCAGCCATTCTCTTTCAAATATTTCCTTTGGGGATTTCAGTTACACATTAGGCTGCTTGAAGTTGTTCCAAAGCTCCAGATGCTCTTCTTTTTCATTTTTTATAATTATTATTTTTATCTCTCTCTGTGTTCCATTTTGAAGTTTCTATTTGCTATGTCTTCAAATTCATTCATCTTTTCTTCTGCTGTGTTTAGTCAGCCATTATTCTCAGCATATTTTTCATGTCAGACATTGTAGTTTTCATTTCTAGAAATTCCATTTGGATCTTTTAATGTCTTCCATGGGTCTCTAACTTTTAAACATACAGAGTACAGTTTTAATAATTCTTTTAATGTTCTTGTCTACAACTTCTATGTCAGTTTCCAGTAATTCATTATTTTCCTCATTATGGATCATGTTTTCTTGTTTCTTTGCATGCTTGGTAATTTTTGTATGGATGCTAAACACTGTGAATTTTACCTTTGTTGGAAGCTATATATTTTTATATTTCTATATTTTCTTGAATTTTGCTCTGAGATTCAGTTATGTTACCTGGAAATATTTGATGCTTTCAATTCTTGCTTTTATGATTTGTCCGGTGGGTTCAGAGCAGTGCTCTGTTAAGGGGTAATTCTTTACCAAGACTGAGAAAGGACCTTCCTGAATACCATAACCAGTGCCCTATGGGTTATGATTTATTTCTGTTTGGCTCTATTTTTGGTCCTGTGTGGCTGTTGGATACTGTTATCTAGTCTTCGCCCATGTTTTTTCCCCCAAACCAGAGTAGTATTATCAGACAAAAGCATCAACCCATGCTCAGCCTAATACTTTCTGCAGATTTCTGGGATCATCAGCTCTCTACTCTCTGATACTCTGTCCTGCAAACTCAGTTCCCCTTGGTTTTCCTGGACTCTCAGCTAAATTTCCTTAACTCAGGGAATCTTCTGGGTTTCACCTACATTCCCCTTCCCTGTACTAGGATCTGGAAACTCCTCCCAGGCAATACATTGGGGCCATCAAAGGGCTTATCTTCTTTACTTCCCACCTGTCAGAAATCACTTTGTTGCCTGATGCCTGGTGTCTTGAAAACTTTCATCTCATATTTTGCCTGGTTTGCTTGTTTGCTTTGTTTGTTTAAAGAGGGAGAGTAAATCCAGTCCCTAATACCCCATATTGGATGGGAGCAGCTATCAGAAGGGGACATTTGAATACAGACTCAGAGGAGGTGATGGAAGGAACCATGACAATATGGGGACTAGTGGGTGGGGAGGGGATTCTAGACAGTGGAAACAGCATGTACAACAGCTCTGTGCATATGTGCCTGGGAGCGTTTGAGGAACAGAAGGAGGCGAGTATAGATGGAGCAAGGGATGTGGTGGGGGGCAGTGAGAGGGGGTGGAGGTGTCAGCTTTTGTAGGATCTTACAGGCTGTGGTAGGAACTTTGGCTTTTATACCCAATGAAATGGGAGCTATGCAAATGTTTTGAGAAGAGAAGAAACATCTATTGACTTACATTTTACACGATATCTGAATTGATGGAAGTAACTGCATTAATGAAGAGATGTAAGACTGAAAGCTTGAGATAGCTGGGAACTGATGCACTAAATCTAGCAACAGATGATGGTGACTGGGATATACCATTAGTGGGTTAGTAACTAGGAGGGGGCTTGAGATGGGCTCCTGGGGTGCTCTCAGGCTTCTATATCTCGATCCACTTGAAAGTTACATCATGTGCTCACTGTGTGAAGATTCATTGATCTACACGAACATCCTCAATTTAAAAAATAAAATAGAAGTCAAGGGCCTGAATGGCTCAGTCGGTTAAGCAACTGACTCTTGGTTTTGGCTCAGGTCATGATCTCAGGGTTGTGAGTTTGAGCTCCCACTGGGCTCTGTGCTGGGTATGGAGTCTACATAAAATAAAAATATTAACAAATAAATAAAATAGAGAGAGAAGAGCATGACCAGGCTGTTATCAGTGGAGGTGGGAGGAAGTGAGTAGATTCTGAATGTCTTTTATAGGCAGATCCAATAAGATTTGAGGATGACTCTAATGGTAGATGGGAGGAAAAGGAAAGGGTCCAGAATAATGTCATGGGAGGGTCTGAGAATCTTTTTTTTTCCACCAGTGTAGTTCATGTGATGGACTTTGGAGCTATGCGTGGCCACCTTTGCCTCCATGAGGTTAGAGTCTCCCTGAGAGTAAAACTGACAATGAAGAAATCAAAGTCAAGGGGCGCCTGGGTGGCTCGGTCAGTTGAGCATCTGATTCTTGGTTTGGGCTCAGCTCATGAGCTCAGGGTTTGGGGATCGAGCTCCGTGTTGGGCTCTGCCCTCAGTGGGGAGTTTGTTTGAGATTCTCCCTCCCTTTGCCCCTCATCCTGCTCAGTTGTGCCTGCACAAGCTTTTACTCTCTCTAAAAATAAATAAATAGGGCACCTGGGTGGCTCAGTTGTTATGCATCTGCCTTTGGCTTGGGTTGTGATCCCAGCCCCGCATCAGGCCCCCTGCTCAGCAGAAAGCCTGCTTCTCCCTCTCCCACCCCCGCTGCGTGTGTTCCCTCTCTCGCTGTGTCTCCCTCTGTCAAATAAATAAATAAAATTTTTAAATAATTAAATAAATAAACTTTAAAAAAAGAAATCAAAATCAAGATGGAGAGTGAGACAGGATCTTCACAGTAACATGTCAGCACCTGGGGGTGCCTGGGTTGGTTGAGCATTTGCCTTTGGCTGGGGTCATGATCTTGGTGTCTTGGGATTGAGCCTCGAGTCAGGCTCCCTGGTCCATGGGGAGCCTGCTTCTCCTTTTCTCTCTGTCCCTCTCCTTAGCTTGTGCTCTCTCTCTTTTTCTCAAATAAATAAATAATATCTTAAACACACATACAAACACACACACACACACACACACAAAATGTCAGCACTGGATCCAGCCATGCCTGAAGCCCATAACCTGGCCTTCTTAGTTATAAAAATCAATAATTTCTTTTTCTTTCTTTCACTTGTGACTGAAGAGTCCAGACTGATATGACTTCTTTGCATGCTTTCCTCTATGGACACCATCCTGGGGACACTTGATACAAGCCATTTCCCGTCCTTTTTCAACACCTGCCCTGAACTTTCTTTCCTCTGGACCTTTGCTTCTAGGGGACCCTCTAGAATGCCCTTCTTTCTTTCTTTTTCTTTTCTTCAAGATTTTATTTTTTTATTTGACAGAGAGAAAGCACAAGTAGGCGGAGTGGCAGGTAGAGGGAGAGGGAAAAGCAGGCTTCCTGCTGAGTAGGGAGCCTGATATGGGGCTTAATCCCAGGACCCTGAGATCATGACCTGAGCTGAAGGCAGCTGCTTAACCAACTGAGCCACCCGGGCACGGCTAGAATGCCCTTCTTTCCTTGCCTCCAGCTCTCCCATCTGAACAATCCTCCTGTTCAAATCCACCCTGACTTCATCAGCTGAAATTGGGAGCTGGCAGGGCGCTTAGACGCTGACCCTCCACTAATGTATGGAGGGGATACTGAGGTCACTCTGTGACACTGCGGCAGATTTGTGGCCGGGACTCCAGTGTCCTGATTCGCTCAGGGGCCTCCTGCCATCTTCTTTGTTTAGACTTTTCTGTCCTCACCCTCACTCAGGGCTGAATGGAACTCGTCCTGACAACTTACCTTCTCTCTCATGCTGCCGGCTTTTGCACATGCTGCTTCCTTAGCTTGGGCTACCTCACTCCTCCCTGTCCTCCTGGCAAAGTTTCCCCTTGAACTTGGAGACTCTACTCAAGGATCAGAATTCTACAGGTCTTCCCTTATTCCCAGGGTAGGTCAGTGCCCTGCCAGGTGCCCCCATGGGCACCTCTGGTGCCCTCATTAACCTGTTCATCCCTCTGTATTGTGGGTATGTTTTGGGCAAGGCGGCTGCTGGGTTTGTTCCTGCAAAAAAGGCTCCCAGTCAGCATTTGCTAATCAACAAATGTGGATGAGAAAGGATACTGCTGAGATGGGGGCCAGCCCTGGGCTGGAGACACGGGTTGTAGGCAAGTCATGTCCTCTCCTCAAGCCTCAGGTTTTCCAGCTGTTAAAGGACAGGACATAATAATGCTTAAAATCTCAAGTAGCCTGAATTTGAATCCTGACTGCATGACCTTAGGCAGATTACTTAAGCTCCCTCAGTTTCCTTGTTTGCAAAAGCAGGATAATCAATACACCCACCTTGTAAGGTATTTGTGAGCATTAAATGAGCGAATATATATCAAGCTCTTAGAACTAAATTGGCACATCCTATAGGAATCCCCAAACAACCATTGAACAATGGAAACCCTTGCCTTCCTGAGACATGATGAGAGTCACAAACCAGGACGTGCTGTATGAATGGACTCTGATTGCTCTCATTAAGTAAGCTTCCCGGAAAAGGCGGATTCTGACACTCGCTAGATGTGTGTCCTTGAAGAAATCACACCACTGCTCTGGGCCTCCATTTTCCCATCTGTAAAATGGACAGGTGAGTTTAGGACCATTAGGGGTAAGACTCTTAGCCTCTCTGAGGCTTGTGACTGAATCCATGAATAAGCACATCTCGTCGTGGGATCCTGCTGAGGGTTGCACAGGACGGTGTCTGCAGATGCTGTGCCAACCAGGCCTGCCATATATCGCTCAGGAAACGTGCCCATGCTTAGTGCCACTCATATTCTGGCCCTCGCCTTCCAGGGTTCCCTGAGGCTGGGCTGGACAGGGGATATGCTGGGTACCCATTAAGGAAGGCCCCAATCCATCACCCTCCTGCCAGGTTAGAAAAGCAAAGGCAGCTCTGTCCGCCTGTTTCCGAGCCTTTTCTGATGGGCTGTGGCATCAGGGAGAAGGGCAAGCTCACAAAGGCCTTGAGGCCAACAGAATCCCTGTCACATATGACCACCTCCCTGTTGTCACTTGCTACCTGCTGGGACCTGAGAGTGGGGGTGCTCAGGTGGAAAGAGAACAAGATCAAAATCCTGGCCGCTCCCCTTTCTTGCTGTGTGACTTCAGGCGAGCCTCTATACCTCTCTGTTCCCTAGTTCCTTGTCACATGATGAGGCTTTAAGCAGCCTGGAGGGGAGAGTATGGCTCCTGATCAGGAGGGGTGATTGTTGACTGAGGCTGGGTCCGGGAGGCCAGGAACACAAACCATCCCCAGACCTCTCCCCGGGGTAAGGGAGAGGCAGTTGGGAGTAACACAAACCATCCCTGGACCTCTCCCCGGGTTAAGTGAGAGGCAGTTGGGAGCCCAGAGGCCTCTCCCTCCAGGTCCTGAGGTGGAGCACAGACTGGCTGGCGGAGGCCCAGGGCTCATCTTGGGATGGAGACAGATTGGCAGACAAAGAGGAGGCAGGAAGGCAGGGCTGGGGTGCCCCTGGGGAGGAAAGGGAAAGGGAGGGGTGGGGAGTGGGGGGGGGAGGGCAGGGCTGTAGGCAGCCTCACAAACCCAGAGCCTGTGAAGTCTCCAGCTGGAGGCCTGGACTGGACCCCTCCCCCGAGTGGGGTAGGGAGAGGGGCCTGTTCCTTCACTCCTCTGGATTTGGGGGAGGGAGGGACCTGGGGGGTGAGGCTGTGATCGAGCATTCTTCCCTTTCCACAAAACACAGCCCCGCTCTGGCCATCCTGCCACTGTGATGTCTTCACATTAGCTCCCCTCCACGACAGCCGTGCTCCAAGTGCTCACGTGTGCGCGTGTCAAGGTCGAGCCGGTTCCCGGGAGATGCTGCTGCTGCCACCTCCCAGGGACACTTGGAGAACCACCACTGCATTGCGTGCTCGGTCCGCTTGGGTGCCCCTAGGTGCGGACGCTGAGATGGAGCTGGCACAATAAGAGGCTTGCTGGGCCAGGGCTCCTGCAGAAGGAGGACAGAGGGGGACAGCCTCTGCCGCTGGTGGGAACCCAGCAGGGAGCTCTGGAGAGGAGTTCACCCCCTATAGGAGCCTGATATCTTCGGGCAGCAGTGGCTAGTCCTGGGTTCCTGTGCTGGCTCGGACACTGGCTGGGATTGCCTGGGTGTGACCTGACTCAAAAGCAGAGGGGGACCCTGAAGGTGCTGCCACTGCTGACCCTGAACCTGAAGGACACGTTCTCCAGGAAGGGAGACTGAGTGCCATATCCATGGCTGCCACAGGCATCTGCTGTGTGCCAGGCTCTGGGCGGAGCATTTACCTGGATGAATGCAGTTTCTGACCCAACCTGAGAACTCAAATATAGCTGGCCCCATTTAGTAGGTGGGAAAATTGAGGCAGTGAAAGATTAGGTGATCAGTCCCATGATGGAGCCAGGATCTGAGCCCCTCTCATGCCCTAGGGTTCTTCCCTTCCAACTACCCTGAAAGGTGAAGACCATTCTCCTCTTTTATAACTGAGGAATCTCGGGTATGGAGAGGTCAATGATTTCCCGGATCAGACAAGTGAAGTAAGTGGAGGCTCTGGGATTTGAACCCTGCGCTGACCCATCTCTTCTAATTTCAAGGTGCCATGTGTTGAATGTTTCCAGGGAGATATAATAGCAGAATCTTGGGCTTGGAAGGAGCCTCCCGAACAATCCTCCAGTGGGGACACCAAGGCCCAGCCATGCCTCAGTGCCTCTCTGAGGCCCAAGGGGTCTCCCTGTTGTGTGTGGGATGTATCCAGCCATCATTCATGCATCCAGCACACAGCAATGGGCACCTGTGGGTCCACCCTCCAACTCAGGGCATTTACGGTGCAGGGGGGAGGCAAACATGGTATGGGGGGTTCTATGTAGACACTGGAGTGGCACTGGGGATTGGGGCAGGTGGCTGAGACATTTAGGGATGCATTCGGGGAGACTTCCTGGAGGAGGTAGCCTGAGAGGAGAGAAAGTGAGAAGGGCATTCAAGGCAGGGGAAGGAGCAGAAACAGTCTTGAAGGTAAAAGAATTCATATTGCTTTTAGAGAGTTGATGGGAATTAGCAGGTCTGGATGCTGCGATTGTGGGGGAAGGTGTGGCTAGGACTGACGTGGAAAGTGGAGTCTGGCCTGGCCCGTGTGCTCAAGTGCTGGACTTGAAACCTGACCCCAGGTCTGTGCAGAGCAGGGCCACTGTCTGCGGGTGAGCTGTCACCTGCAGGGATCTGACTTCCTCAGGGTTCCCTCTGGCTTCTTGGACTCCTCTGTGACTTCCAGCCCCTGCCAGGGCCCCATGATCTCTTCTTTTTTTTTTTTTTTTTTTAAAGATTTTATTTATTTATCAGAGAGAGAGGGAGAGAGCGAGCACAGGCAGACAGAATGGCAGACAGAGGCAGAGGGAGAAGCAGGCTCCCTGCTGAGCAAGGAGCCCGATGTGGGACTCGATCCCAGGACGCTGGGATCATGACCTGAGCCGAAGGCAGCTGCTTAACCAACTGAGCCACCCAGGTGTCCCCCCATAATCTCTTCTGATTTTCAAGCCCTTGTTCAGTTCTAACAAAGTGAACCCGTGTAATCAGCAAGGTTTTGTGCTAATGGCAGAGTGAGACTTCCAAGGCAGGGTCATGAAATGTATTGGAGCTTCCGTCTTGGTCTCAGGTTCGATCACTCCGGGAAAGCCAGCTGCCACAACATGGAGTCATTCAAGCAGCCGGAGGAAAGGCCTGCATGGCAAGGAACTGAAGTCCCACCTCCAGCTGGGGCCAACTTGGCTGTCCCATGAATGAGCCACCTTGCAGGCAGATCCTGCAGTCCCAGTCAAACCTTCGGATGAGTGCAGCCCCCAAACCAACCAGCCAAACAGGTCTCAAATTCCTGACCCAGGGAAAGCATGAGACCTACTAAATGGCTCTTGTTCTGAGTCACTAAGTTTGGGGGTGATTTGTTCTGCAGTATCAGATCAGATCAAGAGGGCATCTTCCCGTCCTTTCTTGGTTCCTGTTGCTCTGTCCTCTCTGTCTTCTCTCTCACTCATTCACAAACATTTATTGGACACCCACTATGTACCAAGCCATAGAGATAAACAGGTTACAACACTTCAGGCCCCTGCCCTCAGAGTCCCAAGATTCAAGCCCCCCTCTTCTGTGATTTTCTCAATTCATTAAGTCACTGTTTGACTGTTCGAGCTCAATGTCTCAGAACGACTTTTTGGGAGATCTGACTTCTTTGGAGTCTAATGGAAACCAAAGTGTCTCCTCCAGAGAAGTCCAGAAACACATAGAATTAAATTGGGCGACAATCTCAGAGGGATCTCAGGCCATCCCAGACCAGACCTTAGGCCCCCAGACTCCAGAGACCCAGCTGGGCCCCCATGGACGTGTGTGGAGTCCTAGTGAGGAGTCAACACTGCCCCAGGCTTGGAGCTGCTGTTTGCTTCTCTAGACAATGTAGCCCACATAGAAGGCTTGGTGGAGGCTGAGCCCTGGGCCTGGGCTCTCCCTTCCTCTCCTCTGTGTTCTCAGCAGGCTGCCCCTGTGAGGGCCTGGTGGGCCTCTGGTGGCCCCGCCTGGGAGACAGGTTTAAGAGGAAGAGCGAGAAAGCCCTTCGGTTGTGTTCAGGCCCACTTCTCTGGCCCGGCTCTGCCTGCGGCTGAAGCTGAGGGCTCCGCCTCCCGAAGGTGCACAGAAGCCAGAGGGTGTGAGTCTGAGAACACAGCCTTGGGGCAGCAGCTGGACCCGACCCCCTCTCAGGGAAGCTGCTGTTTCCGGAGGACCAACCTGGCCTGACGTGGGGGTCAGGGTGGTCCCCAGCCCTGTGTGTGACCCAGGAAACAGCCCCTGCAGTTGAGGAGAGGATGTGAGGGAGCCTGGGGAGGGGAGAGGGCGGGCAGAAGGCCTCCGTCCCCCTCTGCTGCTTATTTCCCTCCCTCCTTAATTCTTTTTTTTTTTTTTTAAGATTTTATTTATTTATTTGACAGAGAGAGATCACAAGTAGGCAGAGAGGCAGGCAGAGGGAGAGGAGGAAGCAGGCTCCCCGCCAAGCAGAGAGCCTGATGCGGGGCTGGATCCCAGGACCCTGAGATCACGACCCGAGCCAAAGGCAGAGGCCTAACCCACTGAGTCACCCAAGCGCCCCTCCCTCCCTCCTTAATTCTTGCCCCCATGTCTCTCTTCCATCTTTGCTTTCTTTCCTTCTGTTTTTCTTTTTCTCCTTCCTCTCCTTTTTCTCCTCTTCTCACAGTTTTTTTTTTTTTTTTTTTTTTTGATCTAGTCTTTTTCCTGCTTCTCCCCCCCACCCCTTTCCCTCCTCTTCACCTTCATGATGGCTAAGCCTGGATTCTGGCTGCCTTGGGTTGGAATCTCAGCTCTGCCACCTGCTGGCTGTGTGACCTTGGGCCTGTTACCTAACCTCTCTGTGCTTTGGTTTCCTGGACTGTAAAATGGGAGCCTAACATTATCTGTCCTGGAAGTTTCTCTGAGGAGTAGGTGAGGCCAGGGCCCGGCCCCTGCAGGTGTTAGGTGTCTGCTGCTCCCCCTTAATGCTCTCCCCTCCCTCCTTTTCTTCTCCTGCTGTCCGTGCTACCTCCCTGTCTTCCTCCCACCCTCCCTCCAGATTCTGGGGCCCTTGCTTACTCCTTGTCCACTAGGCATCTTGCTCCCCTTCCCGCTTCCCCCATCCTTCCACTGTGCAGAGATGGGGGGCCCAGGCGCAGGGCCAGGCCGCCCCAGGAGCAGTTGCCCAGCCAGGTGGTTGGAGCGCTTCCCTGGGCCCCGCCCACCACGAGTGTGAGAAGCTGCCTTTGTGCCACCGAGTGACAGCCTCTCTTGGCGCAGTTGGCAGAACCATGCATCTGGCCCCGGTACAGCTGAGCTGCTCAGCCTGGCAAGGGAGTGGCCTCAGGAGGCAGGGTGCTCTGGGGTGCCCTTGCCATTCGCCTGCATGAGGGGTGTGCCCAGCCCCACGGGGTCCCCGGGTGCCACACGGTGGGAGTGCGGGCAGCGGGTAGGCATGGATAGCTGTATCAGCTCCCCCGAGTCCTTGCTTTGTTCCTGTCCTTGCCGTGAGTGCAAATTCCTTATATCTTGACAGCCACCGGATGGGGCAGGCACCGGTACCATTGCCCATTTTAGAGATGAGCCAACTGAGTCAAAGAAAAGCGGAGATCGCTCACTCGAGGTGGGCTGGGGGGCGGAAAGGACACCTGCAGGAGGGGAGGCATTTTACTGAGGAGGAAACAAGATGAGTCCAGGTCCTTGATGTGAGGCCAGGGATCCTCCGGTCCCTCTCAGCTGGCAGCCCTGCTGGGCTGGTCTCCCACACGGGGGTCTCCGTCCTCGTG
Organism: Mustela putorius furo; assembly: GCF_011764305.1. Lineage (NCBI taxonomy): Eukaryota > Metazoa > Chordata > Mammalia > Carnivora > Mustelidae > Mustela > Mustela putorius. The sequence continues at coordinate 693,521 of NW_025421464.1, read as the reverse complement.
CGGGACGGGGCTGGGAAGAGCAGCAGGCTCCTGCCAGTGTCTCAGTCTTCACAGTTCTTTGAGAGGCTTGCCCTTACTTTCCAGGTGAGAAGCCCGAGACCCAGGGAAGGCGAAGACTGTGACTGAAGTCCCGTGGACAGTACATGTGACTCTGCAGTTCCACTTTTCTGGTTTCCACCGTGGAGGCCTGGGGCAGGGGGCGGCGAAGACAGGGGCATACCAGCCGCCACTCCTCCGTTCTGTTTCTGCTGCCAAGTCCTGACCCTGGTGCCCCTCTGCCCACCATTTGCAGAAAGGCGTAAGCACAGACACCTTCACTTTGTGCTGGAAGCCAGGCCTGCCTGGGATCACTGCACTCACCTTTCTCCCTTCCCTTGGCTTCTCTTTCCTCCTTCCTACCTGCCTGGCTAGCTGACTTGTAAGTAAGATATAAAATACAATAAAATACCTGGAGCACAAACATCTAATGTGTGCAATTCAGTGAATTTTTATGCGAGTACACAGCTGTGTGACTACCACCAGATGAAGACGAGGAACATTCCTGGGCACCAGCGCTCTCTCTCCTGCCCATCCCCCAGGTAACCACTCTTCTGATTTTTTTTTTTTTTAAGATTTATTTATTTCTTTATTTGACACAGAGAGAGAGCACAAGTAGACGAAGAGATAGGCAGAGAGAGAGGGGGAAACAGGCTCCCTGCTGAGCAGAGAGCCCGATGTGGGGTTCGATCCCAAGACCCTGAGATCATGACCTCTGCCAAAGGCAGAGGCCCAACCCACTGTGCCACCCAGTTGACTCACAATGTTACATTAGGTCTTGCTGTGCACTGTTCTGATTTTTGTCATCGTAAAGTTTGCTTGTTCTCAAAATTCAGATAAGTGCAACTGTCATCATGTCCATGGGACTGATGAGTCATGTAGAGACCAGAGAAGGGAGGCTGGCCCACTGGCATCTCAGAGCCCAGTACTTTTGCACATGCTTTGAGCAGAGAGATCAGAGTAGTGGGCACTTGCCAATGTCCCCCAGCACATGGGTGCTTTATTTGTCCGATCAGAGGAAGCACAGCTCCTAGCTCCTTGGGGACAGGATGACCAGGTAGCTGATATTCTTCATCCAGAGGGACGAAATACAGGGATCCTGGGATTTTTGCAATCTAGAAAATATGAGGCATGTTGGCTTCCTGCAGGAGCTCAGAGAGATGCTAAAAGTCTCTGCTGGATTGAATAACGGCCCACCCACCCCACCCCCAAACCATGTCCATCTGAAACCTCAGAATGTGACCTTATTTAGAAATAGTGTCTTTGCAGATGTAATCAAGTGAAGGTAAAGTTATACTGGACGAGGGTAGATCCTAGTCCCATGACAGGTGTCCTTATGAGAACAGGGAAATCTGGACACAGACACAGGCATCCAGGGAGGATGCCATGTGGTGACTGAGAGAGAACAGAGTGACGGGCCTACAAGCCGGAGTGCCAAGGATTGTCGGCAGCCCCTGCAGGGCCCCACTGGCACCTCAATTTCAGACCTCCAGCTTCTAGAACTGTGAGCTCATACATTTCTGTGGTCTTAAGCCAGTTTGTTGTAAGTTGTTCCAGCAGCCCCAGAAAACAAATGCAACATCCAAGCCTGAGGTCTGGGATTTGCCACCTTTGACCCTGTACTTGGGTGGGGTCCGTCTCAGGAGAGAAACCCCAGACATACAGAGAAGCTGCTGAGGGTGTCCCAGCAAAAGCCCAGAGCTTGGGCCCCAAATGCTTGCCCTAATGGGGGTGGAAGACAGAAAAATATTTGTCTGATGCCAGTTTTAAGAGCAAGAACCAAAAAGGTACCTCAGCAGATGACCCTGATTGACACCAGCACATTCGAGAGTGTCACCCAACCACAAAGGGGACAGTTTGCCAATCCCACTGCCGGGAAGATCTGCTTTCCTCTGGCCACAGCTCCTCTTGGTTTTATTATTCCCATTTCACAGATGTGGAAATGGAGGCTCTGGGATTTTAAGTGACTAAAGCAGCAGAAGTGACAGCCCAGGCTTTGGGACCTTGTGACTTTGGGTACATGAATCGCCCTTCCTGAGCATCCCGTTAGCAGAAACATATGTAACAAGACACATTTATGATGGAACCGCCTTCTCAAGCAGGTCACACTACATCTTCACACAGGTCTGGGAGACCACTGTTACCAACCCATTGTACAGCTGGAAACCCCAAGGCTCAACGAGGACAGAGATGTGTGCGAGGGATGTGCACAAAACTGGAGAAACGCAGGCAAATCTCATCTTGCAGCGTTCTTGTGCAATTTGAGTTGAATATGCGATGACAGTGTGAATGCACCTGGTACACAGTTGGTGGTTAATAAAGGCTCGCATGAAGTCTCACAGCAGGTGGGTGGTGGAAGGAAGAATTCCCTCCCAGGTTTGTCTCACCCAGGGGCCCTTTTCAGCCCCTTCTTCCACGTGAAGCCATGACAATGATGCCTGGCACAGAGTGAGCCTTCCAGAAGGGTGGACGTAGTCAAAGCATTCCTTCAGAAAGTTTGAAAACACGAATCTTATGGAAATATAGTGAGCATGGGTCATGAATGACGGAACCGGCAGGACAGTTCACTGGAGGGCAAGATGGCAAAATTAGATACAAAACCAGTTAAGGTCTTACAGGGCGGCAAAACCATAATCTTCAGCTTTATTTTTAGTTCAGGGCAAAAATCATTTGCAACTGCGCATCTTTGAAAAAGTTAAAGTGTAACTTCCCCGAGTGGGAAGTATGATCAATAACAAACAGCAAAGTCAAACAAAGCTACCTCTCCTAGAGAATCAGGTGACCCAGTCAGGCTGATCAGTGTCTTAGAATGACCTCGAAAGGGCACACTGGCTTCCTTTTGTCTTATGTCCCTGTTTTGGATATTTTTCTTTACACCTGTTATCACCCCCACTCCTACTATTATGATTTGACTTCTCTCTGCAGAAAGGCAGCTCACAGAGCTTGCAGTTTTCTTAGAAGGAACACAGACCCCTCTATCCCCTTCACAGAGGGACGAAGGGCAGAGCCCTCACCCACAACTGAGAGTCTGGGACAACACTGCCAGACAGCAGTTCCACCGGGGCTGAAGTGGGGTGGGGGTGGGGGCCAGCAGAAGGGGCCTAGGGCCCTGGTTGTTGTGTAAATAACCATGCCATGGAAAGATCTCCAGCAGATCACTCCTCAAGTAAAATAATGCAGCTGGTAGATAAGAAGTGGGGGTGATCCCATGTAGGTCTGTGTATGTAGGTATGTGCATTCGTGGTGTGCATAGGTTTAGAAGTATAAATGTGTCTGTACTTGCAAGCATAGATACATTGATTTTAAGTGAGCATGTAGAGAAAGCTGTCTGGACAAACACGACGCCTCCCCAGCTCAGTCACGGCGTGGGGGTGTGAGGATGAAGGGGGAACAGTCCTGCGGAACCCACGGCACTGTTTAAGTTGGTGACCTCCCCGACTGCCCCCTGTTACTCTTCTCCTGTGTGCGCTCTAAAATATATCCATATATGTACAGATACGTGCATGGTAGATTTCTGGAAGCCTGTCCCAGGGACTAGGAATGAGGGGTGAGCTTTCCCACCGGTTTCCTCCCTAAACTTCGGCTTCTCATCATCGTTATTATTTCCGACCATGAACACCCCTCCGGCCGCGCTGTCTCTGGGGACAGAGCCCAGGCTTTCAGGCGGGGACTCCGGACGCCGGCCCCCCTGGGGTCCCGCGGGATGAGCGGAAGGAAGGGGTGCTGGCTTCGCAGGGCGCCGTCGCCGGTTCCCCGGGGTGGGCCGGGTCCGCAGCTGACGGTGCGGGTGGGGGTGGGGAGCAGATGGACGGGGCGCCCGACAGCTCGGGGGTCCCCCGGTCCCGTCCAGGTGGCTCGGGCGGACTGCGGGCCAGCTGCGGGGGCCGGGGAGGGGCGAGCAGCCCGGATGGGGAGGGGACCCCGTTTTCCATGACAATGCCAAGGCGGCGCGTACAAAGGCGCCGCAATCAGCGTTTTATTGGTTCGAGTTAATTATCTGAGGCGGGAAGGGGGCGGGCGGGGCCCGACGATTCCCTCGTGGGGTTGGGGGTGGGTTGGAGTGGGGGGAGTGGCGAGACCCGAAGCGGAGGGGGCGGTGGGAAAGCGGCATTTCCCAGTCTCGGCAGCCAGGGACTCCGTCGCAAAGCGCCATCGCCCCCTGGTGGGTACCTCATTCATTCATTCCCTTGCTCATTCATTAGTTCACTCGCTTGCTCAATTGCTGTGTTGCTCTACTGAGCATTGTAAGAGCGTTAAATTCTTAAGCTGAGAACAGGGTCCTGTGGCAAGTGGGGACTTTTTTTTTTTTTTTTTTTTTTTTTAATGCCGTGTCCTGATCTGGGCACCTCTTGGTTCCATTCTCACCAGCGAAAGACTCCCAGCCTGGTGCTGGAGGCAGACTTATAAATAGACAATTATAAGGCAGCCTGGCAAATGTTAGAGCACAAGGGCAGCATCGCGGGATGGGGGCTCCAGAGGAGAACCTTTGGGAAAGGAGGGAGTCCCGGAGGACTTACTGGAGGAGGCCCAGTTTCAGATAAGACCTGAGTGACAAGTGGAAATTAGCCAGTGAGGGAGTGGAGGGGCATAGGAGATTAAGGCCTTGCAGGGAAAAGGATTCAGCAGGTGCAGGACCATTGCGCAAAGAGCCAGTAAGGTGCACTCTTGGAAGACCAGCTTGCTGGGGGAGGATTCTGGAACTCACTGTGCGAGGGTGGAGGTGGGCAATGAGGTGGATAAGTAGGCTGGGGTCAGATGAAAGTGTGCGCTGTTATGAGATGGCCCCGGAACACCTATCAGATCATTTCCAGTTTATCATTCTCTCCTTTAGGTTTGGGGAGAATTTGGCTGCCCCCACTCCCATCTAAATTGTTCCCATATGGATTCAGACCTTACATTATCCTCCTGTGACCACTGTCCCATTGTCTCCATGACTCCCTTCAATTTGCTCTTCAATCTGCCTGCACTCTATTTTCCAAAAAGACCTTTCTAAAAGCAAAACTATGTGGCACTACTTTTCAAAGTCATAATGTATAACATTTATAACCGGGTGGCTGTGACACAAAAGCCTTAATAATAATTTGTTTTTTAAAAAGTAGAGGCATTTCTCTTTCATGTTAATAAAGTCTGATGGTAGGCAGTCTAGGGCTGGCATGGTGCTCCATAGTTCGGGGAACTGGACTGTGTCTTGTTATTTCACCATCCTCAGCATATGACTGCCATTTCATGGCCCAATATGGCTGCTCAAACACAAGCCATCACATTTGCATCCCAGATGGAGAGCCTTCCAGTCATCAGAAAGGAGAAAGGGGTCAAGAAGGGAGGGAAGTCACATATGATCCTTTTACTTATATTCTATTGGTCAGAACTTGATTACATAGCCACGGTAAGCTATAAGAGAGGCTGAGAAATATGGTGTGGTTCCAGGCATCTTGTGTCCAGAAAAAATTGGAGTTTTCTTTCAAAGGAAGAAATGGAGCCTTGATATTGGAGATAACTATCTGTCTTTGTTACACTCAAGAGTTCCACTTCTAGGAGTGTGTCTTACAGGTGCACTCAGCCCTGGGCATATCTACAAGGTTATTCAGTGCAACATTGTTGGTGACGGCAAAAAACTGGAAACAACTTAAATAGGGGACTTGTTAAACAAATTTGGGGACATCTGTACAAGGGAACACTATGCAGCCATGAACAGAAATGAACGAGCTCACGATGCATGATACACTGATACACGGATATAAAATGGTATTTCCCATATCCCACTTTGGAGAATACTTTGTTTCTTATAAAGTTAAACATACACTTACCCATGACCCAGTAACTTCATCTCTAGATTTTTGCTCCCCACCCCCCACCAAATAAAAATATATCTCCCCACAAGGACTTAAACGCTTGTAACAGTTGTTTGTAATAGGCAACAGCTGGAGACAGCCCAGGGTCCACCAGCTAGTGGAGGGATAAGCAAACTGATGGATCTGTATCTTGGGATACCACACTGCAGGATAAATGAGTGTACTACTGACATGTGCAACAACTAGGAAGATTCTCAAAGCATGCTGAGCAAAAACAAGCTGGACACAAAAAACAACTTGCTACAATGACGCTATTTATGTCAAATTCTACAACAGGTGAAATGAGTCAAGCCACAGTAAAGAAACCAGATCAGTGGCTACCTCGGGGAATGGCAGGGGTGGGGTGGGGTGGGGCTTGGTTGAGAAGGGGAATAAACAAACTTGGGGAGCTGGAAATGTTGCATATCACCACTGGGTCTTCCTTACACAAATGTGTTTCTCTGTATGTAAATTACACCTCAATAGTTTTAAAAAGCAAGGTGCAGAACAGCAAGTAAATTATGATAGCTTTTGCGTTTAAAATGACTAGAAATTTGCTTGTATCTGCTTAGACTTTCTGGGACTGGCTGGTAACAGTGGTTGCCTATGGGAGGGGAACTGGTGGCTAGGGCCGGGAAAGAGGGAGACTTTTCCCCATGTCCTCTTGCAACTGTTGACCCTGAAAGACACAGGTGAATATACCATGTAAATAGAAACTGAAAAGGGGGGCGCCTGGGTGGCTCGGTGGATTAAGCCGCTGCCTTTGGCTCAGGTCATGATCTCAGGGTCCTGGGATCGAGTCCTGCATTGGGCTCTCTGCTCAGCCGGGAGCCTGCTTCCTCCTCTCTCTCTCTGCCTGCCTCTCTGCCTACTTGTGATCTCTCTCTGTCAAATAAATAAATAAAATCTTTAAAAAAAAATAGAAACTGAAAAGGAAGAGATGGGTTATGTGCAAATTTGACATCGATAAGCCCCTGCTTTAAATCCTTCAGTGGCTCCCCCTTGCCATCAGGGCAAAGTTCAGACTCTGAGCTCTCCCTGCCTCACCTGGCCTGAGCCGCCCCCATCTCTCCCTCCTCCCCCATTCCCCCCAGACAGTACCCTTTCCAGCTACTTACCACTACCCACAGACAGCTCAGCGCCAGGCTCTCTCCGTCCTTTGTGACCATGCTGTGCCCTCAACTGCTCCTCTCCCATAAGGCTCAGCTGCTGGAGATGCTCTCCCCAGTTCCCAGTCGGAGTGGCTCCCCTGTCCCCCATGGTCCTGCTGTACTCGCCCCACTCCTTCCTCCTCCATTCAGATTACTGTGTTTATTGGTGCTGACTGTGAGCTGGCCCCTGGGATCCCTGGAGACAGACGGAAGCCCTCTTTAGGGACAAACCTGCTTCCATGTCTGTTCTCCGCCAGATAGAAGGTGTCTCTGGCCCAGAGATTCTAACAGAGTCTCCTCTCCCCAGGCCCAGCTCTGGCCATGGCTGAGACCTTGATAGAATGTGTTGTTTTAAAATTAAGTGCTTATTGCCCATGGAGTACGTTTCATGACAAGACCAACGGGGCCTTTTGGAACATGGAGAAAAAACACACCGTTGTGGGATTATGGGATATGTTCAAGTCTTAACCCCTGGTTCCTGTGAATGTGACCTTTGGAAATGGGGTCCTTGCGGATGTGAAATCTAAGGATGACCTTAAACTGGGTGAGGGTGGGCACTAATCCTTGGGCTGGCCTCCTTATAAGAGGGAAATCTGGACACAGACACAAATGTCCAGGGAGGACTCTGTGTGGTGATGGAGGCAGAGTGGAGTGGCGGGTCTACCACAGGCATCCCTTGCAAGGAGCTAGGATGTGTCCTCCCCTGGGGGGCTTAGAGAGCAAGGCCCTACCGAAATCCCAACGTCTGACTTCCCGCCTCAGAACTAGGAGAGAATACATTTCTGTTGCCTTAAACCACCCAGTTTGTGGTAAAGTATGACTTCACTCCTAGGAAACTTTACAACTAAACCAGTCAACACCTAAGACAATTATAGGTAGTGATGAGCACTTTGGAAAAATAAAACAAAACATGGAAACAGGGCACATGACAGGGAGTGATAGGGAACAGTCTCACCTTAGTTGAGGTGGTCAGGGAAGGCCTCTAGGAGGAGGTGATGTTTCAGTGGAGACAGACAAGATGAGGAGCAGGCAGAGGTGCTAGGGTCAGGCAAGAGTCTTGGCGTGTTTTAAAGCTACCGGATGCAGGCCTGACAATGGCAGACACCTTGTCAGTGGTCTTTGGGGGAAGTCCCCAGGACTGAAGAAGGAAGGGACTGTCCTGTCTTTGCCTCCTTAGGTCTTAGAACCTGCTGTGGGGCTGATGCGGGTCACCCTCTGGCCGGGGCCGGCTGGCAGCTGATGGAGGAGGCCAGCTTCCCAGCTGACACTCAGGCGCTGTAATTGTGATTAACTACAGGGTCCTCTTCCCTGCTCGGGCCTGAGGCCGTGGATGTGACAGCTGCAGAGTGAAGCAATGAGGCCAGGAAGGGGTTAATGGGCTGCCCCTCCATCTGAGCCCTTCACACAAAGAGGGGGAGGTGGGGGGGCCTCTGGTGGGGGTGTGTGGCATCAGCTGGGGTGAGTGAATGGAGGGGACAGAGGCCTTGTCCCTGGGGACCCCCGGAGTACTCTGTGGGGATAGGGGTCAGAGCCCTCCCCCCTGCTGTTATTTCCATCCGTACCCATCCCCCCCCCCCCGCCCGCCTTTCCTCTCCCAACCCCTCCCAGCTAGAGCATCCTAGGCACCTGCCCTCTGGGCTCCAAAGTGGGCAGCATCTTCAGCCTCATGGAATTCTGAAGCACAGTCTGAAAGCCAAAGAATTATAGAATCCTGAAATGTCAACGCGGGGCGGGGGAGCTTATTTATTCCTGTCGCTGTCAAACTTTTTTTGCTTAATTATTAGCATCAGAACCCAGAGCCCCCACCCCTCCCTCATTTTCTCTGCCAATAATAAATAGTGTGTCGATTACCCTGAGAGCATCCTGGGTGCCAGTCTAAATCATTCCTCATTCCCAGTCCTGCCCCTGAGAATGGGGGCATGTAGGGGGAGTCACGACAAATGTCTCACTTACGCAACCATCACCACAACTGATCTATAGAACATTCCCCTCACCCCAGAAAGTTCCCTCAATCACCTCTGGGGTCAATACTCCTTTCCCTAATCCCGGGTTGAATACTGGCTCCCCAAATCCAAAGACAGAGAGTTCTAGTTCCTGAGTTTTATAAATGTTACCTTATCTGGAAAAGGGATCTTTGCAGATGATATTAAATGAAAGATCTTGGGGTTGATGAGATGACTGGATTTTCCAGGTGGACTTTCAGTGCCATCACCTGAGAAGCAGGTGTGCCTGGCTGGCTCAGCTGGTAGAGCATGCGACTCTTGATCTTGGGGGCATGAGTTCAAGCCCTACACTGGGCACAGAACTTATTAAAAAAGAAAGAAAGAAAGAAAGAGAGAGACCGAGAGGCAGACTTGCAGAGAGGAAGACTGGTGACCACGTAGGCAGAGAGTGAGGGATGTGGCCACAAGCCAACGACTGGTTGGAGCCATCAGAAGCTGGAAGAGGTAAGGAAAAGCTTCTCCTGTGAGTCTTCCGAGGGAGCACAGCTCCACAGACACTGTCGTTTCAGACTTTCAGCCTGGGAATTCACTGTAAGAGAGTAAATTTCTGTTGTTCTAAGCCATCCAGTTTGTGGGACTCTGTCAGAGTAGCTCTAAAAACTGAATACACTTGGCAACTACTCCCTGCTTTCTGTCTGCCTACTTTTGCCTTTGCAAGAATGTTAGATAAACGGGACCCTACGGGTTGTAGCCTTTTGAATCTGGCTTCTTCCACTCGGCATAATGCATTTGGGAGTCATTCATGCTGCCCAGTAGTATTCCAACGTGTGGAGACACAGTGACTTGTTTATCATTCACCAGTTGAAAGGCATTTGGATCATTTTTAATTTGGGGCGATGACAGGTAATTCTTCTATGAGCCTGTGCACTCAGGTCTTTGCGGAGACACCACGTGACCCTTTTCTAGGGTTGGTATCCAACCATGGAATTACTGGGTCATACTGCAAGCATATTTATAATTCCACTAGAAACCGTTGAACTTTTTCAACGGGACTGTACCAGTTCTCACTCCCACCAGCGCCTAGTATTGTCAGATGAAAAAAACCATCTTGGTTATTTACATAAGCACGTAATGAACACAGAGTTCTCGCGAAGACTGAACGAGTATATTGCAGAGAAGGATGCCTCTCACGATAGCGCGTGCTCCTGCCTCGGGAATGTCAGCTCTTTCTTCTGTTATCCCTGTGGGGAGGCCAGGACAGAACCAGGGCTGCAAAACTCCAAGGCCAGATGGGCCAGGTGGATGAGGCAGGGGTGCTGGGGAGCTGGCAGGCACGTGCCCATCCTGAAGGTCGGGGTCTGTAGGAAACAGCGGGGTAGAGGTTTGAACGCAGGTGGCTCTTCGGGGAGTGCTCTTAGGATCTTAGGGGAGTGAGGAAAGCGGGGTCGGGCATTTGCTCTGGAGTTGGGAAGGCCTTCAGAGATGTCACACTGTGACACAGGGTGGTCAGGCCTCTTCACCCTGCCTTGACCGGCTTTGGAGTGTCTGCTCTTGGGAGATGGGAAGTCCTAGGTAGAGCAGCCCCTTCACCTGAACCAACCATCAGCAGCCAACGCTGAAGGCATGTGGGGTCTGGTCCCCTGATCCAGGTGACATCTGCTGGGGGGCGGTGGTGGGAAGGAGGCCCACGTGGTCAGAGCTTTCCATTTTTCAAACAAGCTGTAAATCTAGATGTTGACGTTGTCTCCTCATTTTTTGAAAGGGCTGGAAACTCTTGGAGACTTTTAGAACATGCTTCGAGGAGTTAGCATGCCAGGTGTAAGGGCTGGGTAGGGCCTGGGGCTGCCTGCCGATGTCCCCTGGTGTGAAAGCTGCTCTGTCACCATCTGATATCATGTTAGTGTCCGGTCCCCCATGCAGTGAGCCCTGTGGGACAAGCACCTTTGGGTTTTGCTCCCCGCAGCATCCCCAGCTTAGGGCAGGCTTGGCATGAACTGAAGAAGAAGGAGAAAGTGAAAGAGCAGAGAGCTGAACTGGGGGACTTGTCTCGGCTTGCAGGGTATTTATTTGCAGAGAAAGTCATTAGATTTTGAGTTAATTTGTTTCACAGCATCTGACAACAAGTACCTTATTATGGAATGTATATAATACATTTTATTACATATAATAACAACTTCTCTTACACCCACACCTCAGGTTCATCAGATTCTATTACCTCACCCTTCAACACGTATCCAGAATCCGACTACTTCCTCCTACCTCCAAAGCCACCACCCGGCCCGCGGCCACCATCTGTATCTCCTGGGTCATTGCCAAGCCTCCCTGTTGGTCTCCCTGCCTCCCTCCTGCCCATCACTGCATGGGTGGAACAACCAAGGGAGGTGACCCCCTTGCCCCCGGGGGGCTACAAGAGGCTTTGAGGAGGAGGCCTCCTTGGGGAAACAGGATGTTTATGACAGGCCTTCTGAGGGGAGGTCTCCTGTCCCCCACATGGAGGAGTAGTTCCTGAGGTAGCAGAACAGAGAGGGTGATGTCGAGACCAGGTGTGGTCCTGGTCACTTCATAGCACTCAGGGGACCTCCGGCTAAGGGGTGCTGGGAAGGGAGTGTGCCTGTGTGGGTTCCCTGCAGGGCCGGGGCTGGGCCTGTGTAGTGGTCCAGAGCACAGCTCTTGTGTTGCTGTTTTGTGTCCATGGGCAATTTGTCTAACCTCTATTTCCTCTTCTATAACAGGAGACTAAAAATACTAATACATACCTCACAGGGCTCTGATGAGGATTTCATGACTGAATATGCACAAAATGGTTAGGACAATATTAGCCAGGCAGGAATTACATAAGGGCTGTCTCCTAAATATTATTATGGGCCAAGATCAAATCCGAACTCTTCCATGGACAGGTTGTGTGACCTTGTGCAGGTGACTTTGTCTTTCTGGTCTCAGTTTCCTCACCTGTAAAATGGGATTATATTGGCACTATCCATAGGGCCATTGTGAGGATTCAAGGAGATGCCATATGAGAAGGCCTCCCTCAGGTTCAAGGTTGGTCCTTAGTTATGCAAGTATGGGAGCGTCTGGGGAGCTGCCTATGTGGCCATGGACAGATACTCCTATAGCCTGGACTCTTAAACCACTCTGAACGGCGCCCCTTCCTGCAGGACCCCAAAAGATGCCCCTTCCAGGCACACCCCTTTCTGGCCTCGTATTTCTGCTTCTTGGGCTGCAGTGCCACCTGCTGGCCGAAAGCCGTCTGCCTGCTTGAGGGGAAAGGAAAAGTCTTGGGCGCTGACTGTGTTCATCAAAAAGACAGGCAGACGTACACACACACACACGACACCGACATAGGTATCAGCCTTTCTCTGTAGAGACTGAGCCTCAAAGGAGGCCACACAGAACCAGGTATGAAGCTGGGGAGCTGGGGTTCACATCCCCTCTCCCCCCACTCCAGACCCTCTCCCAGGGCAAGTTCAAGTTCTGGACCTTTCTACCCCTTTACTTAGAGAGAAGCCAGGAGCTGAGGTTGGGGTCCTGGGGAGAATGTTAGGGCTGTACCCTAACATTCAGGACCCAGACTGAAGAAGGAAGAGCACTAGACAGGGAATCCCCCTGTCACTCTGGCTCCACCAAACACGGGCCGAGCAACCTTTGGAAAATCTTTACCCATTTATTTTAGCCCTTATCATTTTGAATATAGTCACTGCTGGGTGAGCATTTAACAAGGGCATTATGTTCTAATGTGTGGAGAAAATGATAGAAATAGGCAATTTTCTAAAACTCCAAAAAAATCCTTTAAATCGTCCATAAAGTACAGTTTTTTTGAATGAGTCCTTTGCAGTAATAAGCACCCTGGACATAAAGATGAACGGTGTGTGGCCGCGATTGTAGAGGTTTGCAAACTCTGATTTTCCATTCAGCTCTCACTCAGATGTGCGGGATTCTGGCCGCTCCACCCCCGCCCCCTTGCTCACTGCTGGGCTTATGTCCAGGCAGAGTCACGCACACTATGTACCTTGTTCTCCCTTCCTCTCCCTCTCTCTGGGCACACACGGTTGCATTTCTGAAGTTATATAATAAAAACAGCTAACATTTATGGAACATTTATTATGCATCATAATAACTAAAGTTCTGAGCCCTTTACCTGCCTTCATTCCTATTATCCTTCTAAAATGCTTTGAGGTAGGTACTGTTGTTACAGATGGAGAAATAGAGGGACTGAGAGGTTAAGGAATTAGCCCAAGGTCACACAGCCTTTGACTGGAAGAGCCTGGACTTGAAGCCAAGGAGTCTAGGACCAGAATCCACACTCTTAACTGTCCTGTTACTCACTTAAATGGAAACCCCATGAGAGGCATGTGTATATGTCTGTGGGTCTGCTGTAAGCCCACAAGTTCCATCAGGCAGGCTAGAACCTCTCCCGTGTCATTTGCATTGTCCCCAAGGCTGGTCTCTTCCCACCAGGACCCACTCAGTGTTTGTGCTCAGTAATTGTTGGACAAATGCCCATGGCTCACTGAGCCCCAGCGTCTTCCTCTGTCAGACTGGAGTCGCAGTGCTTCTGATGGCTGGAGGTCCCAGCGAATTGTCAGCAGGCAAGCTCTCTTTAAAGACCCTCCATTCTCCCTCACCCACTTCCCGTTCATCTCTGCCTCAGGCTTTCAGTCTGTCCCATAGAGAGAGGTGCACCAATCTGGGAAAGCTGATTGTGTGCATATCTGCCAACTCTGCATTCAGCAACACCATAGTCATTGAAATCAGCAACAGGGAGAGTATTTGACTGTGGAAATTGGCAAAGGTACAACCAGGACGATTTCCCTTTAGAGATGTTAAACATTTACTGTGCCAGGAGAAAATGAGTCCTCTACGGACCACCTCCAGGGAGCAGCATGGTGGAGTGATCACACCTATTGTCTCTGGAATCACCTGTGTTCATAGTCCAGCTCTATCACTTACCAACTGTGTGATCTGGTTCAGTTACTTAACCTCTCTGAGCCTCATTCATCCAGAAGACAATTCTCTTCTTCATTAGGAATTCAGTGCAAGCATCCATATAAATGCTCTCTCAATGAATGTTATTTATGAATATTCCAAATCAGTCTAGAAGGTGGGGGAAGGTGCTTGTTTCCCCATCTGAGGAAAAGGAGTGATGCGGACCGGGATTTACAGTGTCAAAGGGGAACTTCAGACAAGGGCAATGTGAAATCTCAGGGTGAGACCCTAATGGATGGAGTTTTGAGCACTTGAGTCTGTGAGCCAGTAGGGGCTGTGTGCATGGCGACTGGGGGACAAGGACCTCCTTCCGTTCTTTGAGGGGAGGGTTGCTGTTAGCTCTTGAGTCTGGACAGTATTGGGGAGAGACGGGTGATCTAACCAACAATTATCCCTGCCTTCCCCTCCCCTTCCTTCTTGCCAGCGAGCACTGCTAGAGGGATGTTGTGTGGTTGGTGACATATGAGATGTCATGTATTTAACAAGAATACTACAAAAAGGAGAAGGAATACGGCTCTATCCGAGTAACATTTCTGTACCTGGCATTAAAGTAGTTTAAAGCTGAAGGAGAGTCTGACATGTGAAGATGTATATGGTAAGCCTAAAGCAATCATTAAAAAAAAGGTGAAAAAAAGTTAAAGAAGATGGAAGTCTCTAGAAAACTTTCAGGGCATGTGTCTAAGCATGATTTCCCATCACCCTTTTGTGAGTTAAGTTTGTGAACTCACGGGAAGCACTTGGAAAAGTACTTGGCATACTGTAAGCATGTGATAAGTTTCAGTTGTTCTTTTTTTTTTTTTAAGATTTTATTTATTTATTTGATAGAGATCACAAGTAGGCAGAGAGGCAGGCAGAGAGAGAGAGGAGGAAGCAGGCTCCTCACTGAGCAGAGAGCCCGATGTGGGGCTTGATCTCAGGACCCTGAGACCATGACCTGAGCTGAAGGCAGAGGCTTTAACCCACTGAGCCACCCAGGTGGCCCAAGTTTCAGTTATTCTTATCCTCACAATAATTTTATGGGACAAGCTTCTTTCCTTATTACACAGTAAAGAAACAGAGACTCAGAGATGCACAGTAAATTGCCTGAGGTCACACAGCAAATTAGCAGGGGAGACAGATCAGAACCCACGTTTGTTAGACTTCAAAGCCTCGTGCCTCACACCTCACACCTCCATAGAGAGGCAGGTCCAAGGTCTTTCATCACTGTGTTGTTTAAAATCAGAAATAGTGCCGATGCCCCACCAACAGCAGCTGTTCCGTAAACCGTAGCATGCCAAGTCAGGAAGTGCTTTGTGCTGGGTATGAGAAATGAGGTCACCGTATACACAGGGACATGGAACTGTCTTCAAGACATTCTGTTCTGTAAAAAGAACACCTGAAGAAAAAGTTCCAAACCCACAGGAAACAAAGCCAAATATTCCATAAAATCTAAGAGTGAGTGTGTGTGTGTGAGAGAGAGAAAGAGAGAGACTTATACAGGCTCATATGAAGCAGATGAAGGTGATTTAAACAATAGGATCTATTTATAGGACCCTCCCTTTCTTTAGACTTTTATTTTTGTTGAGTTTTGAGATAACACATATTCAAAGAAAAAATTCAGAGTACAGCAATGTGTCAAGAAGAAAAAATATCACCAGAAATCCCTTTCTCCCGAATTAACTAGGCTAACATGTTGGTATATGTCTTTCCAGTCCTTTCTGTGTGTGACCGTGTGTGTGTGTGTTAGTGTGTGTAAGTATATACATATTTATATAAACATCCATATGAATATGAGAATTCTGCTGCTCTAAGTGTCCCACACATTGTAGAAGCTTAAAGAACATAGAAGTTTATTTCTCTGCCATATTAAATCTGCGTCCTAAGTAGAATGGTGGCTCCATAATCAAGCTTGCAACCTCCTTCTATATCCTTGCTATATTATGTCATCCTGTGTCTTCTTCCTCATGGTCTAAGATGGCTGCTCCAGATCCAGCTATCACATCTGCATTACCAGCAGCAGGAAGGGGAAATGGAAAATTGAGGTCCCACCTCTTCCTTTTAAGTACACAATCAGAAGCTGGGCACATCATTGTTGGTAACATCCCATTTGTCTGAATGTAATCACATGGTCCTCCCTCACTATAGGGAAGCCTGGGAACTGTGGTCTTACTCTGGGCTGCCATGCACCCACCTGGAAGCCCTGAGTTTTAGGACCATGAGAGAAATGGGAGAATGGACACCATGGAATTCATTCTCTCAATAATAACTGCTTCCTCCATCAAGACAGTTCTGTATCTTACATTCTAACCACTGAACCCTGCAGGAGGATGCTGGCTTGGGCCAAATTGCCAGTCATAATAGAACAGACTGTCTGTTAAGTCACAACCGGAACCCAGCTGCCTTGGCACATAGGGACATTTCAACCGAAAGCCATTTCCAGATGAAAAGCAGAGTCCTGGCATCATCAACATTTGCCAGGCACTTCCTCCAGACTTTTCCCCAGAGACATCAAGAAGAGAATCAGGAGAGACCATTCATACATCAGAGCTGTAAGATGATTATGTGTGTCATAGACCCTCTCTGGCAGGTTTCGCTCCATCTGCCGATCATTCTTAAAATGATACCATTAGTCTGGCCATGGGTAAATCCTATCCTGCCTACAAATCACTCATTCCTTGTCCCTTCTTTTCACTTCCAGAGGGGGAGGAGTTTGAGCATGTACATGTGTGCGTGTGTGTGTGTGTGTGTGTTAAGAATATTTAAGATCATGCAACCACTCTGGAAAACAACATGGAGGTTCCTCAAAAAGTTGAAAATAGAACTACCCTATGACCCAGTAATTGCACTACTGGGTATTTACCCTAAAGATACAAACGTAGTGATCCGAAGGGCACCTGCACCTGAATGTTTATAGCAGTAATGTCTACAATAGCCAAACTATGGAAAGAACCTAGATGTCCATCAACAGATGAATGGATAAAGAAGAGGTGGTATATATATACAATGGAATACTATGCAGTCATCAAAAGAAATGAAATCTTGCCATTTGCAACGACATGGATGGAACTAGAGGGTATCATGCTTAGTGAAATAAGTCAATCGGAGAAAGACAACTATCATACCATCTCCCTGATATGAGGAAGTGGAGATGCAACATGGGGGGTTTGGGAGGTAGGAAAAGAATAAATGAAACAAGATGGGATAGGGAGGGAGACAAACCATAAGTGACTCTTAATCTCACAAAACAAACTGAGGGTTGCTGGGGGGATGGGGGTCAGGAGGGGAGGGTGGAGTTATGTACACTGGGGAGGGTATGTGCTATGGTGAGTGCTGTGAAGTGTGTAAACCTGGCGATTCACAGACCTGTACCCGGGGATAAAAATACATTATAGGTTTACAAAAAAATAAAAAATTAAAAAAACGTAAAAAATATATATATAAAGTAAAAAAAAAAAAAAAGAATAAGATCTATTGTCTTAGTGACTTCCAAGTATCCAATACAGTACTGTTCATTATAGTCACCCCGCTGTACATTACATCCCCAGAAGGCATTCATCTTATAACTGTAAGTTTGATCCTTTGGTCAACATGTTTGATCCCATGTTTGATCCAAGGATGTTTGATCCTTTGATCAACATCTCTTCATTGCCCTGCCCACCGCTGCCCCCGCTCCCATAAGCCCCCCAGAAACCACCCATTAACTCTCAGTTTCTGGGAGTTCAGTTTTGTTTTTTTTTTCTTTTAGCTCCCACATGTGAGACCATACAGTAGTTGCCTTTCTCTCTGACTTATTTCACTTAACAGAATGCCTTCAAGGCTTATCTATGTTGCTACGAATGGCAACACTTCCTTTTTGTTAAAGGTTGAATAATATTCACATATACGTAATAACTTTTCTATATCCATTCATCTGTGGATGGACAGTGGAATCATTTCTGTGTCTTGGAGATTGTATATAACACTGTGATGAACATGGAGTGAAGAGATCTCTTTGATAGAGGTGTTTTATTTCCTTAAGATACCTACCCAGAAGTGGGATGTCTGAATCTTATGGCATTTTTATTTTTAACTTTTTGGGGAACCCCCATACTGTCTTCCACAGGGGCTGCACCAGTTTGCATTCCCACCAACAGTGCACAAAGGTTCCTTCTTCTCCACATCCTCGCCAATGCTTGTCATCTCTTGTTGTTGTTTTTAAAGATTTTATTTATTTATTTGACAGAGATCACAAGTAAGCAGAGAAGCAGGCAGAGAGAGAGGGGGAAGCAGGCTCCCTGCTGAGCAGACAGCCTGATGGCAGGGCTCGATCCCAGGACCCTGAGATCATGACCTGAGCCGAAGGCAGAAGCTTAACCCACTGAGCCACCCAGGCGCCCATCTTGTCATTTTGGTATGAGCCATTCTAACAGGTGTGAGGTGCTGAATCACTGTGGTTTTGATCTGCAGTTTTCTGATGATGAGTGATGTTGAACTTCTTTTCATGAACCCGTCGGCCATAAATATTCCTTTTTTGGAAAAATGGCTGTTCGAGTCTTTTGCCCTTTTTAAATTTTTTTCTTTTTCTTTCTTTTCTTTTCTTTTTCTTTTTTCTTTCTTTCTTTCTTTCTTTCTTTCTTTTTTTTTTTTTTTGATATTGCGTTGTATGAAGCTGTCTCTTTCTTACCACCTTTTGCTGACTCTCTTCCAATTCTCTGCTTTTAAGGTCTCTTGTCATTAGATTGGGCCCGTCCACGTAATCCAAAATAATCTGTTTTAAAGTCTGTAACCTTGACTCCATCAGAAAAGTCCTTTCTGCTATGCAATGTAACATATATACAGGTCTCAGGAATTGGGGTGCATGCATCCTTGGAGGTGCCCTTCTGCTCACTCCTAATGTTTGCTGAGCCCTTCTCAGGGAGAGGCACTCTCTATGCTGGGGTCTGGGAGGCCTGCGGTAAATGTGTCTTAGGGTACAATGCTCCGGAAAAATAACGGGAGGGAATTTCTCCCGGGAACACCCCCCACCCCAATTCAGAAGTTTGGGTGGTCAGCTTCCTAGCAGAGAAGTCCCTCTTGCTCTGGTTCTGGTTCTCTGGGCAGAGGCTAGGACCCCAAGCCCACCCCATGTTCCTACCACTTTAGCTCCCATCCACTGCCCTAGGGTGGAAGGAGGGTCATTCTGTCCTTTTTCTATATAGACCTTACCCTTAGTCAGTCATCCATCTCCAGAAAAAATTCCAAGGAGACCCACAGAAAGGACAAATCATGTATTTCAGTCTGTGTGGTATGCTGGCTCCCCCTCTGCAACTCCCCCTCCCCCACTGCCCAGGGCAGCTGCAGTAGCTTCTGATTCTGTTTGCACCTGCTGAGGTCCCTGAAGTGTCACTCACCAGACCCCTGCAGACCCCACACAGGCCAACCTTCCACTTGGCCTCTAAGATCCCTCCCTCCGCAGGCTGCACCTGGGCTCAGCAGGCTGGCCTCCCCGAGGTAGGGGGGGGACTGGAATGAAGCCTGTTGCCACCACCCCATGGCTTTTGCAAGCACGGTTTTCATGGACAGGAATGCACCCTCCTTCTGGCTTTGCCCCCTTCCCTCCTACCACCTGGAGATACCAGCTTAGGGGCATCTTAGGGGAACTCGCCCACCTGCTGCCAACCCCAGGGTAAATCGAAAGTCCTGAGCTCATTTGTCAGGGAACTTATTTAGTTGGAAGGCAGAGATAGCAGGTGACTTGGTCACCCTAGCAACTGGGTTTAAGCAGAAGGGCCGTCCAGGGTCCTTAGTAGATGTTCTCAGAAAGTGGAAGCTTTTAGTGACATTTATTGAGCACTTGCTGTTTGCGGGTGTGGTGCTAAGCTCGCTGCATTTATTAATAAGGTTGACCAGCCCTCAGGGCAACCCTGGTTGGGAGATGCTCTTCTTGTCCCCGCTGCACGGAGGAGACTGTGGGGAGCGGACCCATGCACCTTCGCTTAAAGGCTGTTAATGTCAGAATGGCCTCCACGGATGGTGGGTGAAAGTAAAACCAAAGAGAGGTCCAAACACAAATAAAAATGGGCAAAAGAGGGCACCTGGGGGATGCAGTCGGTTAAGTGTCTGCCTCCTGCTCAGGTCATTCTCATGGGGTCCTGGGATCGAGCCCCTCATCAGGCTCCCTGCTCAGTGGGGAGTCTGCCTCCCTCTGCTCCACCCCGCAGCTTGTGCTCTCTCTCTTATAAATAAAATCTTTAAAACAAATGGGCAAAAGACCTGAACAGACATTTTTCAAAGGAAGACATACTTGTGGCTGACAGGTTCATGAAAAGAAGTTCAACATCGTCATTCACGGAAGTGCTTTTTCTAGATTCCCTGCCACCCTGCCACCCTCTCCCCTAGTCCTCGACAGAACACATCAGCATGGTGAACCCCATACTCCACACCCTCTTCTGCATCTCCTCCCTCTGCGTGTGTAATTAACCTCGGAACATCTTCTCACATCAGAACAGAGAGATCGTCTCCTTGCTTATTATCTCCTCCAACACCCCGTCTGGGAGGGAACAATTGAAAACAACTCAAATGCCCTTGTCAGTGCAAATACAAATAAAACTTCTCCCTGGTGCCAAAAAGGGAAACATCCCCTCTCCCTTTTCTTAGAGCATCTACTTTAGACAACTTGTAAATTCTTTCCCTGCTCCTTTCAGGTGCATTCAAGTCTTTTAAGAAAGCGGAATAAGCCTCTAGTCAGTTTTGCCTCCCAGGATCACTTTTCTCAAGGACGTGGGAGCTGTCTCTTTGTAACATAAATGTGAAGAAAGTCAGTGTCCCCATCAGCCAGCCTCTGGGGGAGGGTAGAAGCCCAACTTCAGTGTTTGACCTCAAGATGCAAAAAGCCTCCTCATAAACACATGAATTTGGGGGCGCCTGGGTGGCTCAGTTGGTTAAGCGTCTGCGTTTAGCTCAGGTCATGATCCCAGGGTACTGGGATTGAGCCCTGCTTCAGGCTCCCTGCTCAGTGGGAAGCCTGCTTCCCCTCTCCCTCTGTCATTCACTCTGCTTGTGTTCCCTGGCTCTCTCTGTCTCTCTGTCAAGTAAATAAATAAAATCTTTAAAAAAAAAAAAAGAAAAGAAAAGAGAGACATGAATTACTTTTTTCTGCAGGAAAGATACTTGGCTAACCCAGATAGCCAGCCCAATTACCAGGTGAATTCAGGAAGAATGATATGAACCTCGCTTGAGGACCAACTACCATTTAGGAATACGGATGTAGTAGATTGTATCTGCTGTGAAAGGCGAGGTTTCTTTCTGCCTTTGCAAGCTCATCATTGGATTGTCTGTGCCGAGACCTATAATCCACTTTAACGCCTACTCAGTATAAGACAGTTTTCTTTCTCTTCTACTGTTGTAGAGGGGTTTCCTGGTTGGCAGGAGATTTTGTCTCCAATACCTGCACTTATCTTTCTACCAGAGACTGGTTGCATAAACTTGGTAGCTCCCCACCATGGAATACTATGTGGTCATGACAAAGACCCAGAACCCTCTCTCCGCTTTCATTGTTGAGTGAAAGTGCAAGGTACACGTAGTTTGGTAAAAAGAGCCTGTGTTTGTGCTTGCATAATCTTTCCAAGAGTGAACAAGAAACTGATAAAAGTCCTTGTGTGTGTGTACGTGTCTATGCGTGCGTATCTGTGTGTGTTGAGAGGAACTGGGCAGATGGAGGACAGGAGAGAAGGAATTTTTTTTTGCCGAACATCATTTTGTATTTTCTGATTTTTGAAACATGCAACTACACTATCTCTTCAAAATAAATTAAAAGGAAGGCTGGTGGCAAGCAAACCAAACACTGAAGAAAAGAAGTCCCAGGACCAGATGTTCTCTGAACACTTGATACCTGTTCATTTCGGAGCTTAGCCTTGACCTTAGAACTAACTGAAGACCGATGGTATTGACTTTGGGGTTCATGTTACACTTTTTTGTGGGAGGGCTGATCTTAGTGTAAAAGCAGGGAATGTCTATCTAAAAGAAAAAGAAAAAAAGAGAACAAAGGAACAGTCGGGTAGTGAATGCACTCCTTCCCAGACTTCCCAGGGTCCTCAGGGTTCAATCCTGGCCCTGGGGAGTGGGAGAGGGGATAGAACTCACTTCCCGAGGTTTGCTGTAGCGTGCCACCCCGCCCGCCACCTCTCTGCCTCCCAGGAGGTCACTCACTTTCCAAGGAGCAGGTCTTCGTGGGTCAGGAGGGGTGACAGGAAGGGGTGTGTGGTGTATAACGTCCATCCATACTGGGAACCGAGGAGTCAGGATTCCCATGGTTCCACCAGGGTCCCAGAAGCTTCTCTTAGAGGAGGGTGGGAAAAGGAAACGGGGCAAGGGTCCTCTCTCAACCACCCTGGCCACTTCCAGGTTGTGTAAATTGTCCCTTGTTATTTCTGTTGGGCATCAGATCAGGAAATGGCCCAAGAGGGCTTGCTACGTGCTGGGCGCTTCTCCCCTTGATCCCTGTGCTAAGCCTATGAGGTAGGCGCTATTTATCATAATCTCCATTTTAGGAAGGCACAGAGAAATAAGTGACTTCCCCAAGGTCACACAGCCTGTGAGGGCTGCTCACCCTCTCAGCGGTCTCCCTTCTGACACCCTTGAGCCTGCCTCCAGCTGAGGCTGCAAACCAGCTCTCTCTCAACAGTCCGAAAGAGTTCTGCAGTGGGATTGCGGGCACTGTGACTCAGCACCCGGGTAGGGCTGTGCTTTGCAGTTCCGGGTCCCTTGGGAGGTCTTGCAGCGTTCTCCACCGTGCCAGAGGATATACCCAGCCTCTGCTTCCTAGCTCCCCACCCCTTGCCCTGTGGCCTTGGGCACGTGCCCTGCTCAAGTTTCCAGGTGTTAGTAATGGTCGCGGATCAGGACCCTGTCCTGGACCTCTCCAGGTGTTCTAGGCGGAGCACTGCAGGCTGCAGAAGTCAGCAGAGGAGAAGAGCCTCAACACGTTGACCAGCGGGAACATGAGCAGAGCTCCGACCAGGGAGCCCAGCTGCACCGCCGCCCCGCACCACAAGAGGGCGCTGCGGCTGCGGTCGCGTAGGATCACGCCCAGCATCACCTTGACGTAGCTCAAACAGCCAATGAACAGCACCCACGAGGCTACCTGCGGATACCGGGCGGCAGAGATGCAAAGTGAAGGCGGCTTTGGGGTGAGCCCCAGGGGAGAAGGATGCTTGTAGGGTGATCAAACTGGGCTAAGGGAACCCCACGGAATAACCTTTAAGTTCAATAGTATCTGGGGGCTTCTCCCTAGGGCTAAGGGGGCCCCATGAGTTGACACACACCTCCAGGGCAAAGGAGAACCCATTAGCCTTTGTGGCCCCCATGATCAATCCAGGGCATCGGGGAGAAGGCCAGGGCTGCGGTACACATTCACGGGAGAGGCTGGAATGTCTCCTTGGACCAGCCACCTCACTGTCCTAAGCTTCCATTCCCAAATGAGAACCATCCCTTCCCTGCCCAGCCCCACCTGCGGCTTCCTTCGGGAGCAAACACGAGACTTCGGCTAATAGAAAGCTCCTTGGCTAGGTGAGGGGTAGGGAGGGAGGCAGCTGCACAGGCCAGATACTTACAATGAGGACTTCCCCAGCCCAGTGGCCCTGCATAAGAGGGCAGGGGCTCATCACGGCCATGGCCATGTTGTAGGCCCCGAAGCCAGTCCCAAGCACGGTGAGGATCCCCAGGAATGGTAGAGACCTAGGGCAGAGAAGAGGAGGAGGATGGAGGAGATGAGCAGCCTGACCTCAGCCTCCCCTACCCTGGGCACTGCGTAGAATGGTCAGCGTCTCTAGGATTAGAGGTCAGATCCACGTGGAAACTTCCAGGCCAACTGCCTTAAGTGGGTCCACGAGGTTTCTGAGGGGCAATACTGGTCTAAGTCACCTTGAGCATTCATGGCAGGTGAAACAGAATGGACTCTGGTGCTATGGGGACCTGATTCAGATCCCACTTCCTACTGAAGCTGTAAGACTGGTCCTTGAGCCTGCTTTCTCACTGGCACTAGGAGCCTTGCATGGCTGCTGGGACCTGTGGAACAGACTGTGTGGGGCCTGCCCAGGGCCCCGCCCAGTGTTCTGTCTGCTTCCATTTCCTCCTGCAACATTCCCAAGCTCTGCCAGGAGGCTGGGCTGACAAGATGGCTTGGAGCCTGGCATTGCAGGCTGAGCTGGGTCACCTCAGTCGACCCCTTCCCCTCTGGTGGCATCTATGACATGAGGTCTACCTGATCTAGGGGCCCTGATAGCTGGCTTGGATGCATTCCACCGGAGGCCTCCCATGTCAGCTTTAGGTGTGACAACGGAGGACCCTGTCCTTCATTAGAGGTCGTCATCTCCGAGGGGCTCCCTGTGCACACCCTTCAGAACACCAACACTGGCCTGCAGTCCTGGCGGGGGGGGGGTAGAGGGCCTGCCCCTGCCTCTAAGAACTCTTTCCTCCAAGACCCTTGGAGTCGCTGCCTCTCAGACCGGTTATGTCCAACATTTTGGGCTTCTCCTGTTCCACACATCTGTGGCCTCTGCTTCTGCTTCCCCAGAAATCTCCAGCCTCCGGTTTCAAGCCCTAAGGGAGAAAATCCAGCTCTTTGGCAATGTGACATTTTCCATCTGACTCTCCTCTCCTTGTTCTCCCTCCTTCCTGGGCTGGGGGAAGGGAGCGGGTGTGAGTAGGTCATAAAGGCCCTAGAGGGCAGACAGGGCAGAGCGGTGGCTGGGAGGTTGTGGGCCCTCCAGTGTCATGACCCCAGAGTCCGTGGTTCTCCTTCCAGGCTCTGAACCCCTGCAGCGGAACCGCTTCGGTTGCCTACTAACATTTGAAATCTCAGGTTCCGATCTAGGCTGGCTCAATCCGCATTTTATCAATTTGCCTAGCCATTCTTCCAGATCTGCGGCCATAAGGGAGCCAATGTGAGCTGGAGGCAGGAGGACAGGGCTGGGAAGTAGACTGTGGGATTAGACCCTTTCTGTGAGCCCCGGGGTTCCCCCTTGTAAATGGGAACACCAGCTCCTGCCTGTGCTTTCCTCCTTAGGGGCCAGTGGCCGGTCAGTACCTACACTAGACCTGATACTGCTCTAAAATCTTTACCAAAGTAGCTCATTTTATGTTCCCGGCAACCCTAGGAGGTAGAATGACTATTATCCCCATTTTCCAGATAAGTTTCCCCGAGGCACAAAGAGGTGAAGTGAGTGATTTGTCCGGGACCACATAACCTGGAAGTGTCAGAGTTGGGATTCGAACCCAGGCAGTCCAGCCCTAGAAACCAGGTTCTATACACAGCCCTAGAAACCAGGTTCTATATACAGCTGGGGTTTGTAATTCTGCCTTCTGAGCAACCCAGGGCCAGCTGGGCCAGACCTGAGCTGCAGAAACATGGAGAGGAAGCAGACAAGAGGGTTGGCCATGGAGCTGAGCGTGGCAGACAGGTGATAGGCCACAGGCCCATAGGAGAGGCAGGAGTAGGTCTGCACGGAGGGCAGCACGCCGTTGGTGAGTGCGTTCACGAAGGCCACCAGAATGTAGATGAAGGCCAGTTGGCCTGGGTGCTTGGAGTCTGTTTTCTCCTCTGGATGCCCCTGGGCCTTGATGCAAGCCCCCGGGTCTGGGGGGCCCAGGTCCTCCCCTTCTCGTGGCCGGATGGAGTGGAGGGTGACCTGGGAGGTGAGGAGGTCTTCTATGGAAGATTCCCTGGGCCTGGGCTGACGCTGGAGGACAAAGAAAGCTGTGAGGCAGCAGACCATCATGAAGGAGAGCAGGAGGAAGAAGACCAAGGGTGAGAAGTTGGCTGGGAGGTAGCGGCTTTCCAGATGGACGGCGGACTGTGTTGTCCCGGTCAGGTCAGACATCAAGGTGACATTAGCTCCCTGGGGAAAGACAAAATGAGGGTCAGTCTGGTCCCTGGGGGATGTCAGGACATGGGTGACAACAATATGAATAATCATATCCAATCAGTAGCATACATTGCTAGTAAGGGCTGAATAATATACACAGGATTCCTCAGGTAATGATCAATGGTGCTCACTGGGCACTGGCCCTTTGCACAGGTCAGCCCATGCATGCCTCCTCGTGGCCCTGTGCAGTGGGCACCATTAGCCCCCATTTTGGAGGATTGGGGAGTGTCAGAATGGTTCGTCTTCCCTGAGGTTCACGGGGAGTAGGTGGGAAAGCCAGTCCACTTGCTTCTTAAGGACACTGAAGCAATGTGTAAAGTCTACGGTTCTGGGCGCCTGTGTGGCTCAGATGGTTAAGCGTGTGCCTTCGGCTCAGGTCATGATCCCAGGATCCTGGCATTGAGCCCTAAGTTGGGCTCCTTACTTAGTGGGGAGGCTGCTTCTCCCCCTCCCTCTGTGGTTCCCCCACTTGTGCTCTCTCGTGCACATGCTTGATCTCGCTCTCAAATAAATAAATAAAATCTTAAAGAAAAAAAAAGTCTACAGTTCTTATCCCCAGCAGTACATTAGCAACACCTGAGGACTTCCGAATAAATACAAGTTTACCATCCCTGTTTTGCAATTTGAACATACAAAAAAGCTCTGAAAATTTGGATTTATTTCATGCCTCAATTGGCAGCCACACTTGAATGGAGGTCGTCTATTTATAGCCTTAATGTGGCCCCTGGGCAGGAATACCCCTCTCCCCTAGGGCTGTAGGCAGTGATGTCACAGGTGCTATTATATACCAAGACAGGTGGGTTCTAAAATCCGAAACTCAAGGTTTATCCGAGTTGGGACCTCAAGGGTCTCCGAGAAGCCCCAACCCCCAGAGAGTCTTATTCCATTGGTTTGGATGGAGTGGGGACCCCCGCTGTGTTTCAGAAGCTCCCCCAGGTAGGGGGGATCTGACGCACAGTCAGGTCAAGAACAGCGGTCTACCCAACATCTGGGAAACACAAGCCCTCTGCACGGTCTTTTCCATGACCAAGCATGGGGAGCCATGATGGATCATGCCGGGTACCTGTAGGAAGACCTCCTTCCTGGTGGTCTCAGAGCTTGGGGTGGTGTCTGACGGCTGAGTGACATTGACACAGGTGGTGAGACCTGAGCCCTGGGCAAGAGCCACCAGGGCAGGCAGGAGGCCGCTGAGTCCTTCGCCCACAAAGAAGGTGGTGAGGTAGCGGGCGGAGAGCCGGCTCATGAAAGGCAGGAAGGTGACCGAAGAGGTGCAGTCCACCAGGGCCAGGAAGAAGGTGAGGACCATGAAGGCGACGCTGTGGTGGCCATCCAGCACCCAGGAGGTGACATTCCAGAGGAAGGCGAAGAGCGTGCAGGCGAGGGTGCCCACAGCCAGCACGGTGAAGATGATGGGCACCTCCGAGAGGCAGCCGGGCTGGAAGTGATGGAGCAGCGTGACCAGGAGGGGGCCGACGTTGGCCAGTTGGATGACCACTGTGAGGTAGGAGGGAAGATACCACCCCTCGGGCAGCTCCGCCACCAGCAGGGGCAGCTCCACCCACAGCCCGTTGATGGCCACCCAGGAGCCCATCCCGAAGGTGCAGACCAGCAGGTGAATCAGGAGAGCCATGGTGATGTCTGCCCCGTGCTGAAGCCGCCACCTCCCAGATCAGCCTGCAGGGGGCGCCAATGGAGCCAGTGGAGAAGAACGCCAGGGGAGCAAAGTCAGTGCCGAGGATTTGCCGAGGATTGTCAAAACATGATGCCAGGAAGCCCAGGTTTCCCCTGATCTTTTTTCCTTCTCATGAGCAAGTTGGCTTTTTATGCTAGGAAAACACAGACACATTCTTTTATAACTAACCTTTCCAGAGGAGTGAGCTTCCCTAACCGTGGCTCATAATTCCAGAGACCACCAAAGAAAAGTCTGACATATGTAACTGCATAAATATTAAAACAGATAAAAGTAATCCAACAACAAACGAAGTATTCTTCGAAAAAAAAGAAAAACAGGCAGAAATACCAACAGTAAGATCAAAAGATGACCACCTGGGCGAAAATACGTGCAGTGTAAATCATAGACAAATCATCTTCCTCTTATGTAAAGAGTTTGTAGAAATTAAGAACAAAAAGACTAAATAGAAGAGTGGGCAAAGGATGTGAACAGTTCAGAGGAAAATGTACAAATAAGCCTTAAACATACGAAAAGATCTGGGCTTGCACCCAGCTCTGCCCCTGGCTAGGAGGGTGACCTTGGACAAGTGACATTGCCTTTCTGTGCCTCTTCCTCATCTGTAAAGAGAGGATGACAGTCTTGATTCCATGGTTTGTAATGATATGTAAATATGTTAATGAGCTAATGTTTTTAAAACAGGGACTGGGCACACAGTAAGCACTCACTGGGGGCTAGATAGCATCCTCATGGTGAAATGCCAGGTTTGGGGACATAGACATTTTTGTCCAAGTCACATGAAAATTAATACATGACAATTACGATTTTTAAAAAAGGCAAAAAAAAAAAAAAAGCTTCCCATGAAGAGCAATTTTGAAGAGAAATGTTGATGGGGCCAATTCCATCCTTTTACATAAGGGAAACAGGGTGGGGTCTGAGGAGGTGGGATCTGGAGCGGGTCCCTTGCAACACTTTGCCTCCTGATGCTCCCCCCACACCCCCCACACCAGTTTAACTTCATTCTCTTCTAGAAGCTGCGGAAGTCTCCCTGTGGCTGGGCCTCACCTGGGAAAATCCCCACACCTAGCGGCTTCTTTCCGGGTTCCACACACAGGACTGACTCTCAGCCCCAGATGAACTCCCTTTTTCCTCCACTGAGCAGAGCTCAGTCTGACCTGCATTCTGGCCACCGCTGCCGCCACCACCGGCTGTCCAGAGGACTTAAGCAGGTGGCTTAAGCTTCCACCTGTGAGGCCAGACAGGCCTGGCTCTGGGCCCCCCACAGAGAGGACTCAGGGAGGGAAGCTCCAGGCAGTTTTTGCCTGGGAAGGACCTTTTCCCCATCCCAGGTCAGTCAGGCACAGCTTCCTGGCTGCGCTCTCCCCCCTGAGACCAGAACAGGGTATACAACAGGCAGAATCCCACTAAAACACGCTGCCCACGCCCACTCAGAGTTCTGCCTCTGATGGGGGAAATGATAGGGAAGGACAAGAAGGTAGAGGCTGAATGGTGTTCCAAGGCAGAGGCTGCTAGCTGCTTCCCATTACTCACTCTTCCTTTCTTCCTTAGGTGTCCCAGAGACCAGACTTTTGGTTGGGCAAACAGCCACCAAGCTAAGGGAATACATTTCCCAGACTTCCAGAAGTCTCCTTAAAGATGAGGGAGTAAGTGTGCCTTTCTGCCCTTCCTCTGTCCTGCTGTCTGGGACTCAGATGTGATGGCTGGAACCCCAGTGGTCGTTTTGTGCTAAGAAAGGTGCTGTGAGCACTAGAGGGAGATTAGACCTTAAGGCTTGGCAGCACAGGGTTGCCATACCAGCCCTGTTCTGCCCGTCACTGAACTATTTTGTTTGCTCAGTGTTGTTTACATTGTAAATAAGCTGCTCTCTTGTTTAAACTACTCATTTTATATACAGCAAAACAGTGGCCCAGTGTTTTGTGGCCAGAGATAGACATTGACGAATATAGAGAGACTGATTATAGTAGCCCAAAACTCATGAGGACTTTTATCTCCTTTATTCTGGATGTCCCAACTCAGAAACTCAGGTCCTGCCCCAACTGGGATTTGATCAAAAACCAAAATCAAATAGGATTCGTTGTTGAAATACACAAACAGGCATAGAAAGGTTAAGAGTAAACTTGGGGGTGAAGTTTCTCTTCCAGGGAAAGGCAAAGAGATGGAGGGAGAGAGGGAGAGAGAAAAAGAGAGAGGTTGAGGGAGGGATGGTGGTGAGGGAGAGAGAGAAACAAAGAGCTCTCAATGTGGCATTTGATGCCAATAGTATAAGTTAAGACCCCAAGTCATTCCATACTGATAGGTACTGCCGTCCTTAGTGGGGTCAAAGCAGTTGTGGGTATCTATGATCTGAATAACATTCCAGATAGTGGGCAGCCGGCTGGTGACTCACTCCTCTGGACCTGGATGGCAGAAGGTAGTGTAAAATAAACAAGGATATAGAGGAGGCAATAAATGATATTTCTAATAAGCAGGAATAAGTAAATAGCAAAAGGGAGGAGGTAGATTTGCTAAAGATGGTTATTTTTATCACCTGAAAAGCCATTAAAAGAAAGAGAGTTCTGCCAGATGTCCAGCTGTACATTTATAAATATGTAGTTCTCCAGCATAGGACCAGTCAGAAAATAAGACTTGCCAGGGGAAAAAATCATTTGGGAAAAAAGAAAGAAAGCTGGATCTCTTTCTTACTTTTATCCCTCACCCCTGAAAAAAGAATTCCAGATGGATCAAATGTTTAAATATTTTTTTAATTAAAAAAGGAATAAAAATGCCCAAAGAACACAGAGGTGGAGGGAACCACCTGTGCAAATGTCCTGGGGCAGGAATAAGCCTGGGCCAGTGTGGCTGGAGCAGTGGGCTGGATGGGAGGTGAGAACAGATGGGCAGGTAAGAAGCCTGAGCCTCCTTTATGTGCAACAGGTTCTATGCACGGAAAGACTAAATCCCCACACTGCACAGAGCTGAGTGGTCTGGGTTCTGATGCAGGCACCACATGGCTGTGTAGATTGAGGGAAGTGATTTGGCCCTGCAAGTCTCTTCTGTTGGCTGGAAAACAGTCATGATGGTGCTATGGCCCAGCGTGACCCATGTCCTGTGTGGCTCTCCTGCCTGGGCCTGCCTCAGGCAGCCACAAGTGCCCCATGCTCCTGGACCTGGGAGATACAATGAGCCCATTGATCAGTGACAATGGCAGGGTGGGGAGGGAAAGGAGTGGGGGGATGTCCTTGGCAGAGGGAACCGCATGTGCAGAGGCCTGGTGGCTACTGAGCACTACAGGAGGGGCTGCCAATGAGTATGTTGGGAATATTTTTAAAAAGTACATAGCTCTTTTCTCTTTTTCCTACAGTAACCTTGCAGTTCTTGTTCATACATTCAACCAGTATTTACTGGCCACTCGGGGTGTGCTGGACAGTAATTTCTACTTTCAGAAAAGCATGAGAAGAACTAAGCAAAAAAAGACATCTAGAGCAAGTCAGAGGAGATAAGGGCTGTGGGAGGGAGGCAAAGCTGGGAGGAGCTGGCAATCATAGAGGGAATGTGAAAGAAGTGTGGGGGTGAGCCTGGCCAGGGGAGAGTAGTTCAGGGGAGGGGACAGCAAGTGCAAAGGCCCTGGGGTGGCTGCAGCCGTGTGAGGGTGGAGGATGGGCAGTTCACAAAGGGCCCCCCAGGCAAGAGTTTAGGTGACTTCTCTGAGCCCAAATCTCCATTCTTGGGCAGAGGGAGGACCGGCTCTAACTGCGTTTTAACTGAATCCCACTGGCAGAATGGGAGAATGGAGAATCATGAGGGGCCAGGGCAGAAGTGGGAGTGAAGCCTGTGTTTCCGTTAGGGAGCCGGTGTGGAAATCCAGGCGGGAGAGATGGTAATGCCAACAACAGTAAGACTAACAGCAGTAATGATGACTAACATCATTTACTGGCCAAGCACTTTACCCACATCACCCATCAGATCCTCCCAACAATCCCCACGTAGGCAGCACGACAACCGCCATTTTAAAAGGAGTTAATGCGGCTCAGAAAACTAATTTGCCCCGGGTCACCCAGCTGGTCCCCTGGGAGCTGGGACTGGAACCAGGCACAGCTGAGTGTGAGCCTGAGCAGAGGGAGGGGGTTACAAAGAGGCGGCAGGGGTGGGGCTGAGCTGGGCCCCTTTCCACTCGCCCTGCCCTGGGGCCTCCTCACCCTGTGGGCTGGGAAGGAGAGAAATGAGACTCCAAGACATTATCTGCCACCTGGGGCCCAGTGACAGTGGGGGACCAGAGACCTTAGGCTCTGGCAGAGACACTGAAGACTTCATCCGCACCCAGCTACGGAGCCAGGACAGCCCCTGACAAAGGTGTCTCTTTCCTTTGAATTCTTGTATCCAGAGCAGAGAGTCCCAGGCCCCAAGGAGGGCAGGAAGGGCCCCGTCCTACCTTGAGCCTCGGAGCCTCCACTCCCAGTGCTCTCCGCATTGTTCCCGCACAGACGGATCCTGCCTGTGGCCTGGGCTCACCTGCCGAGCTTTATCTGCGTCTTATCGCGTGTGTGCTGACCGCTCCCACTGCGGCATCACCTCTGTGGGACCAGGGCCCTGCTTCTCTTCCAGGGGCCTGGTGGCCATCTGGTTTGCAAAGGTCTGCCTCAGCCTTGTGGCTTGAGCCAGGGAGGGTGGCCCAGGCAGTGCCCCGGGCAGGGTGGGCCCTGTCTACACTTGCTCTTGGACAAGGGTCTGAGTTAGTGTTGTCCCAGCGTCCTTGGTGAATCCTGCAGGCCCTCCGCCTGGGGCCTGGGATGTGGGATCTGGCCTGTCCTCCTGAGAGTGGTGGGGAGATTGTCTGGGTTGGAAGCAGGCTGACTTTGACTAGATAGAGCAGGAAGAGAAAGAGAGAGAGAGAGAGAGAACCAAAGTGACAGTGACAGAGAGACAGAGGCAGGGACGAGGGAGGTGGTGGGGCAGAGAGGACAGAGGGCAGAGGGGAGCCAACGGACGTAGAGGAGTGACTGTGTGTGCTGGAACTCCCGCCCGGCTCAGCCCCAGCCCTCACCTAAGCAACCATTCACATCCTTGTGGATCAGGCCGCCTTCTCTTGCCTTTCCTCACCTCAGGGTTCCCTGGCTGCCTCCAGCTCAATGTTCCCATCTCACGCATGTGGGGAAACGGAGGCCCAAAGAGGAGGCACTGTTTGCCCACACTATGCCCCCCATCTCAGGTTGGGGTGGTCATCCAGGCCTGTGCTCACTGGCTGTGAGTCCTCAAGCCAGCTGTTTGCCCTCTCTGGGTCTTGGTTTCTCCATTGGAGAAAGGGTATGGGGATGCCCTTATCTTGTTGGGTTCGGCTTACTGGGAGAAGCAAGGAGATAGTGGGAGCCCAGGCTGGCTGGCAGGGACTTCGAGTTCCCTTCCTCCTCCTCCTCCTTCCCAGGGCCTGGAAGGGCTGCAGGCCTCCCACGAGGCTGACCTTGGTGAAGCAGCCTCCCCTCAGTGCCCATCCGAACCCCCAGCCCCCATGCCAGGCTGGTGAGACTCCGGCCCGACCTGGCAGGAACAGCCGTCTAGACTGCCCAGCGGCCTGGAGACGCAGCCGGGCAGAGGTCGGTGGGGGTCCAGTCTTTTGACCCAGGAAGGAGGGGGCTGAAGTCCACCAGGGCAGCTCCAACCAGACCACAGAAGAGAAAGCCCTTCTTCCTCTTAGTCCCTCCAGCCTCCAGCCCAGGAGTCTGAAACCAGGGGAAAAAAACCACAGACCACCCACTGTCCCCAGACAAGTGCCCCCCACCCTCCAAGTGCCCGGTGTCTCACAGCCCTGAGCTGCCCAGCAAGGCCTGCTTACCTGCAGGTCCCGTTCCCAAGTGGCTCTGCCTGGGAGGGGAGGAGGCAGCCGGTTAGTATTAACCTGCCCCGCCCAGCCCAGGGAGGGAGCCCAGCCCAGCAGGGGAGGGTGGGCGGGGCTGTTTGCAGCACCAAGAGCCTACTGTGTGTCTGAAGTACACCCAGCGGCCCAATCCCCAGGATCCCGATGATACAACAGTGACAGTAAAGGGCTCACATTATCAGGGAGTGCTTCCGGCTGTCTGGATTTTATGAGGGTTGACTCCCAGAAGGCAGAAGACCTGTCCAGGCTGGCTCTGGCCTGAGCCCAGGGCCACCATAATTCCTTTCGCTCAGGAACAGGGCTCCCCAGAGCAGAAACTCTTGGTTCCAATACTGGAGCTCAAACAAGTCACTTGGAAAGTGGGGGTATTAATAGCATCCTCCTGGTAGGGCAGAAATCCTAACAGCCAGTGTGTGCCAAGTTGACTCTGTGCCAGACGCTGAACTTGACATGCATGAATACATTTACTCTTCGCCACACCCTTTGGGGGGCGTGGTACTATGACAATCCCATTTGACAGATGAGGAAACAGAGGCCCAAAGAAAGTCAAGAGCCTCAGCAGAGCTGGTCTCTGATGCCCACTGACAAATGGCCATTGGACAATAGTAATAGTTCAAATCTGATTAAATCTTCCAGGACTCCTAGGTGGTAGGCAGATACCACTTTTAGTCCCTACTTTACAGATGGGGAAACTGAGACTTACAGAGGTTTAGTGACTGGCTCGAGGTGCTCTAGCTCGGAAGGGCAGGGTCACATTGGAAGCCGACTCTAGCTGACGCTCACACGGGGTCTGGCACCTGCCTGGTAAATTTCATTGTATGTTGACTTCTCCTGAGTAATCTCGCCCACTTTTTGCCTTGCTCTCTGAGATATTCATGGGCTTGATGAAGGATCGCTCTCCAGGCAGATGCTTGGGGTGAGTGAGAGGTGAGCAGAGCCCGGAGGAGAACACCAGACCCCTCTCTGGGCAGGAGCTCAGGAGCACTTTGGGGCGTGGGGACACGAGAATGCACTCCCTAGGGGAGGCTCCACCAGCACTGGGGCAGCAAGAGGCGACTCCTGGCCCAAAGCCTTCCCACCCACTGAAGATCCTTTCTGTCCCTTCAGTGGGACCCGCATCCCTGCTGATGTGGTCTCCCTTCTTACCATCTCACAGGTACCTCTTGTGGTATTTTTATTTTTAATTTAAAAACATATTGTTATTATCAACCCCCAAGGACTCCCCTGTTGCTCACCAAATTAAAAAATAAAATGCCTAAGCCTCCCATTACATCCTCTCTCAGCTGCGACCAGTAAACCTTGACAGCATCTATCCCTTTGCTCTTACATGTAGATTTTCTTGCTTCCAGCCAGAACTGCTTACCATTCTCTAAGTATTTTTTTTAAAAAAGATTTTATTTATTTATTTGACAGACAGAGATCACAAGTAGGCAGAGAGGTAGGCAGAGAGAGAGGGGGAAGCAGGCTTCCTGCTGAGCAGAGAGCCCGATGCGAGGCTTGATCCCAGCACCCTGATATCATGACCAGAGCCAAAGGCAGAGGCTTAACCCACTGAACCACCCAAGTGCCCCTATCACTGATTTCTATAAGAATTTAATTTTCTCTCTTTTTTTTTTGAAGTGAACTTTCCTAGATTTTAACATATTTCATGGCCTTTCAAACCCAGATATTATAAATGAAGATAAATAAACATAATTTTCAAATTTCATCTTTCATTATGCTCTTCCACACTCTGGAACAATCTGACACTGCTTTACGACCGGCTTCAGGAATCCACAGGGCTGGAACCAATTTCATACTATTGCTGAGATGTTATCAGCATGGATTGTGTCCAACTTTGGTAAATCTTCAAATGGATTAATAAGTAAGAATTGTAAAAATTTATGTTGAAATTGTTTGTAATGGAACAAGCATTCCAAGTTTCTATTTTAGCTACTTAAACCTCCGAGACGTAGTTTATTCAATTGTTGACAATGTTTTTCAACAGCAGCTTTCCAGTGTAAAGGACCCTTAAAATACCAAACTTCTTTCCCCCCCAATTTTATTAAAACTCCTGTTTCTAATATTTTTTTAAAACATTTTAAAATTTAAATTCAATTAATTAACATATGATATATTACTGGTTTCAGAGGTACCAGTTTCAGAGGTACTGTGATTCATCAGTCTTATAACCCAGCACTTACCCAGTGCTCATTAGATCGTGCTCTCCTTAACGGCCATCACCCAGTTACCCCACCCTCCCACGCCCCTCCCCTCCAGCAACCCGCCGTTTGTTTCCTCCTATAGTTTAAAGTCTCTTATGGTTTGTCTCCCTCTCTGATTTTGTCTTGTTTTCTCTCTTCCCTTCTGCCTTGTTTCTCAAATTCCACCTATCCGGGAGATCAGATGATAATTGTCTTTCTCTGCTTGACTTATTTCCCTCAGCATAACATCCTCTAGTTCCCTCCACGTCATCGCAAATACGTTGCCCCATCTCTTTCTGGCACAATCGTATCCATATTTCAAAGCCAGTCTTAAACATTTTCTCCACCAAAGGAATCTTTCCAGGTATCTGTTTCTTTTCTTTCTTTTTTTTTTTTTTTTAAAGATTTATTTATTTGACAGAGAGAAATCACAAGTAGACAGAGAGGCAGCCAGAGAGAGAGAGAGAGAGAAGCAGGCTCCCTGCTGAGCAGAGAGCCCGATGCGGGACTCGATCCCAGGACCCTGAGATCATGACCTGAGCCGAAGGCAGCGGCTTAATCCACTGAGCCACCCAGGCGCCCCCAGGTATCTGTTTCTAATAGAACCAGTATACAGTGGGAGCTTAATAAATGTAGCATACATAGCTGGGGTGGGAAGGTGCCAAGAGCACCTAGCTTCACGGCTCCCAAACAGATCAGGTTCTGCCACTGGCTGCTGACCAAATCCAAAGGCAGAGAGACCAAGTGGTGGTGAAACAAGGAATTTACTTCGGGGAGGCCAGCCCTGGGAGGACAAAGAACTAATGTCTCAAGGACTGTTTCCAAAATGCCGGAAAGATTTCCCAGTTTCTGTAAGGAAGCTGTGGGACAGATGGGTGGGCCCATGCAGGTGGACAGTGGGGGTCAAATCATTCACGGTCTTGGAGTTAAGCATGGGCAGGTCCTGCCGGCTCAGGGCAGTTCTTGTGGCTGGAAGGGACGGTGGACAGTTTCTGCCTTGGGCAGAGGATTCTCTGCCCGTGGGGTGTTCCACCCGATCCCAGAGCCATGCTGGAAAGAACCCAACTAAAAAGTTTGAGGTCAAAATGGAGACAGCTGAAGTCCTCATACACCCCAATGAATGAACACCAACCAGAATGTTCTCCCCTTCCTTGTCATCTGCAGATACTTTGACAGCCTCTGTTGTGTGATTATGACCATTATTATTATTTTTTGTAGCAGTTTTAGGTTTACAGGAGGACATTTCCTCTCCCCTCCCCCCATTCTTCACAGCCTGGGGCATCCCATCCACCAACCGGGGGAGGCTTGCCTTTTCCACTGATTAGCTCAGAGCTGTTTCTATATCCTGCACACTCAGCCCCTCATTCACTGGCTTCAGCCTCTGAAAGACATTTATTAAGTGCCAGTGAAACCGGTGCTCTACAATAAAAGCTCTACTTTCAATCGACCGCACACAGGGCGAAATTGTTGTTGCCTTGTGTTTAGGGTAGCGGGAGGTCAGGGAGCTCTAACCCAAGGCCCCTTTCTTTTCACAAAAGACTTTCTAAATGCCTGCTTCTAAATGGCACTTAGCCTGGGTCCTCTATCAGGAGGGCTTGTAACTGCTTCTTACAGATGAAATCTCTCGATGCGCAAGTCACAAGGCGTTTGTGTAAGTTGTTTTCCCCCAACCAAAAGGACTGAGGACCCGAGGATCATGATTCGGGGGTGCGCCCCAAGAAGACCAACCACAGCCTCACCCTTGGCTCACACTCTGTAGCTTCCAGTCCCATCCGTCCATGCTCTCCCCTCAAATTCGAAAAGACTCAAGACCCTTCCTCCAGGCGGGCAGATCTGAGATTTTCTCCTCCTGTCCCCGCTCCTCGTTTTGCTGCCTTGCAAAGTAAACTTCTTTCTTATTGCAAACCAGGTCTCAGCGTTCAGCTTTGTGCACACGGTCTCCCTCTTTCCCTCATTCGGTCACACCAACGATGTCAGGCCCCGTGAGAGATGCTGCTTGGGACCTAAAACTGAACCGAAGAGACAAAGCCCTGGTCTTTGGAGATCTGACGTTCGGGTGGAGCGGGAGAGACAATAAACGTACTAAGTAAGGGCTCTCTGTAGTGCGGTAGATGTGGTCGGTAGAAAAAAAGAGCAGGGCGAGGGGAACCCGGAGTGGACTTGCTGGGGCAGGCTGCAGAGTGGGGACCGAATCCCGGGCTGGGGAAAAGTAGGATTAGAGGTGAGTCCATGATCCCAGTGCACCTGGAAGAATTCAGCACTCCGTCCCCTCTGGGCACATATCGATTACCACCAAGAATACAGCAGCAGCAAGCACGGGCCATCTGTCTGCCTGGCCCTGTGCAGAATACCTGGAGAAGCCGCTCTTAGCAGGGGACTACAACACACTCAGAGACAGATCATCCAGCTGCCTTCCAAAGGCTCTGAACCGGGACCACGAGTTTCCCACCAAGAGCTGCCCTCCGGGAGTTCTCAAGTGTGTACATTCTTCATGCAGGTCACAAGGGCGCTCACATTCCACTAGGAGGGTTTCCAGAACGGAGATCAGCTAATCCGCGACCCGCCCCCAGGGCGGTCGCGGGAAGGTTCACGCCTAGGTGGCGAGTGGGCAGGACTTCCTGATGAGTCGATGGGTGAACGGGGGCGGGGCTGGAGGCGCCGCTGCAGTTACCCATGGGAACCACCAGAGGGCGGAGGGTGTTACCGCCTCTGAAGATGAACCTGTACTGGGCATTGGGGGAATTAGGAACTCTCAAGAGGTCCTGTGGGGTCTAAGTGCCAGGGTGAGGAAAAGGTGGGAGAGGGGGAAAGGGAGAGTAGGGCGAGAGAGGGTTGGAAAGACGAGCTTCTGGGAGTGCATCTAAAGCGGTTTACTTTTTGTAAGGGCCGGTCTCATGATGCAACCCCTCATATCTGTGAGTTAAATTCAAGAGCCCAGAACACAGTGGAGGAAAAAGTCACAGGATAAATACGTACAGCGTGATTCCATTTATTTAAAAATAAATAATCCCCCCCAAATAAATGGTACATATTTATTAAGGGTGTGTGTGTGTGTGTGTGTGTGTGTGTGTGGTGTTTACCGAGTATACATCTATAGGAAAAAATCTAGAAGGAGGAATTTCAAATCGGCGGCAGCAGCAGTTACCTTTGGGATTGTGCATGTGGAAGGGGTCAGGAATTGGGAAGGGTGATGGGAAGTGATCAAAGAGGACTTTAGCCTTAACCGAAATACTTTTAATTTTCTAGAAGTCTAAACCCTCTTAGCTGTGTAGACTAAAATTAAAAGTTACTTAAGAAAAAGAAAAACGAAGAAAAAGAAGTAAAAGAGACCACAAATGCCATCTTGTGTTGCATCAAGAGGTCTTACATGCAGCTCAACGGAGGTGACAGCCTCCCCTGTTCTGCTCAGAGCACACCTGGGACCTCCTTCCCTCTCCTCAGCTCTGTCTTGTGTGAAGAATGGTGACAGCTCAAGGGCATCCCAAGAGTTGAAAGTGGGGGAAATTGTGGTGTCATCCGAGTGGGTGCAGATTGGTGATCATGTCCTGTACTCAAGCTGGAGTAACTGGGCTGGGAGGGGTGTGTGTGACGAATGCATTTTTGTGGGCAGATTTCCACTGGGCAGGATTTCCAGGGGCAGGATTCCAGGAATGAAGGATGGTGGAAATTCTAGCCCAGAGGGGGTAGAGATTTCCCATCCAGGTAAGTAGGGATGGTATGGGCTGGTTTGGGGATTTACGAAGTGCCTTGACCCGGAATGTATGCAAACCAAGGCAGCATGACGCTTCCTAGGAACTAGGAAAACATAGGAGGGACTCCTGGCATCCTATGGGAGGGTATGGGGCGTTCCTGAAAGACTCCTTCAGCTCTGGAAAACAACAGCTGGATACCAGAAGGGGTGACTGTTGAGATAAAGATCAGACCTGAACCTAGGTGGTCCTCAGTATCTTCATCAGTAAAATGGGCAAGGGATCGGTGGGGTCTCTGATTTTATTCAGCTGGGGATCCTCCAGGGTCTTCCCATTCTAGATCACTTTCAAGCTGAGGATTTACAGTTTCCACAATTGGCCACCAGGGGTCGCCTTTTGATAGGCCGAGAAAAGAAAAGCCAGGCTGGTCTGAAGGGGGAAGTTGAGGCTGGGATTCTTCCTGTATTTGCCTTTTCCCTTCCTGTAACTACTGATTGAGATCAGCTCTGTTCCATGCACTGAGGATATGGTAAGGAGCAAGGTCCCTAACATGGAGCTGCTATTTTCTCTCCTAACTCCTTTCTTTCCTTCCACACTCCACATCCCTCCCCTTAGCATATCCAGAATTAGGCCTCTCTGTCCCCCTCCTCTGTCACCACCACTGCTGGCGAGCCACTTCATGACCTGCCTGGCTGTCACAGCAGTCTCTTCACTGGTAATTCCAGTTCTTCCCTTTCTCCCCTTATTCCCTTTCTTAGCCAAAGGGACACTTGAAACATGTCAGAGCCTGCCAGGCCCAGAACCCTCTCATACCTGCTCAGTTCTCGGATCCAGAACATACCCTGCCCTCCGCTATCCTTTCCTGTTACACCTGACCACAGGGCCTTCCCTTCTGCCTTGT
Source organism: Mustela putorius furo (assembly GCF_011764305.1). Classification (NCBI taxonomy): domain Eukaryota; kingdom Metazoa; phylum Chordata; class Mammalia; order Carnivora; family Mustelidae; genus Mustela; species Mustela putorius. The sequence goes on along the minus strand of NW_025421464.1, from coordinate 653,405 downwards.
GCTCTCCACTCCAGCCATGCTGGCCTCCTTGCCATCCCCTCAGGTGGCAAACTTGTTCTCTGCCTCAGGACCTTTGCACCTGCCCTCTTTCCCCAGGTAGCCCCCGGCCCCTCCCTCACCCTCACAGGTCGGCCTAAGTTAAAGTGGTCTGGCCATTGCCCCCCTCTACCTCCTCATGCCTCCCTAGCTTTGCTAAAAGTGGGCCCTGAATGTTGTGTTGTGTGCTCACTGATTCACTTCCTTAGCGTCTATCTCCCACAGTGTCCGCTCAGCAGTAGGGTGACTGCATCTATTTTGTTCTCAGTGGAGGTCCTGGTGCCTCGTTTGTCCCTGGCCCGTGGAAGGAGCCCCCTCTTCCTATGACCCTGACTTGCTGAAGGCCAGATATCAGCTTCTGACCTTTTTGGTGCACTAGACTTTCTTCTGTTCCCTCTTCCCTCTGTGAGATTATGTGTCCAGTATCCTCAGGAAGAGTCCAGGCCCTGAAAACAAGAGACCTGGGTCAGGCCTGGGACTCAGTTTCCCTGGCTGTCCAATGAGGTAGACAGTACAAGAGGGCACACGCCTAGGCCCAGATCCTAAGGGTGAGATGGGCTGATGGGAAGGAGCTGTGTCCCTCTGGCCCCACTGCAGACACCAGCAGAGCAGTCTGGCCATTCAGGCCAGCTAAGCGGCTGGTCTCCTGCTGGGATCCAAACCTGAGAGCAGGTATACTGGGGAAGAGCAGAGCACCCAGCGGCAAGGCCCCTAGAGCCCATCAGAGCAGCAGAGGCCAGCACTCAGGCTGAGAATCAGGGTGTCTCAGCGGAAGAGGCCTCAGACAGAGCAGGGTTGCACAGGGTCCGCACGCTTGGTGGGGGCTTGCCTGGCCCAGAAAGGTCTTTCTGTCTTGCTCAGTCTTCCACCGGCCCCAGCTGTGGCCACACCCAGGCCCCACCTTCATGATTCCTTCTTAGGTTTTTCTTTAAGTCAACTGGCTTGCATTGAATAACATTGAATATTTTTATATTTATGTGTGTATGTGTGTATGTATTTTTACAATAAATAATTTTAGACACACAGAAAAATAGAGAATAGCACTGTGAACCATATACCCAACATCCAGATGCACGTTAGCATTTCCCGTAATGCCGCCTCTATTTCTTTTTGAGGTAATTTCATGTGGATTATAGATATCATGGATTTTTCACCCTAAATACTTTAGCTGCATCCCTAAAAAATAAGGCCATTTCCCCCGCATAACACCGGAGCCTTGTTTCACTCCAAAATATTAATATTTCTCTGATAGCTAATATTTACTTGGCGACTGACTTCCCCAATTGTCCCCAAAATGTGTTTCACAGTTGCCAATGGATTTATTTATTTATTTTATTTATTTTCTTTTTTGTTTTCAAAAGATTTTCTTTATTTATTTGAGAGAGAGGGAGAGAGAGAGAGAGCAGGAGAGAACGAGCAGGCCCATAAGCAGGGGGAGGGGCAGAGGGCGAGGGAGAGACTCTGAAGCTGATTCTGCCCTGAGGGCAGAGCCCCGCGAGGGGCTCGATCTCAGGACCCTGAGATCATGACCTGAGCAGAAACCAAGAGTCCAATGCTGAACTGACTGAGCCACCCCGGCGGCCCAACAATGGATTTCTCGCGTGTCAGACTGACCTAGCACCCAGGATGCGGGTGGGGCCTGGCCTCTGTTGGAGGGATGACAAGGGGGCATGGGTGTTAAGATAGAGCAACGGCCCAGAAGCTTTCTCACTGACTAAGACTTGAATTCAGAAAGGGAACTGCTTTCTCCATGTCAGGATTGGTGCTGTGTAACGCGGGGCTGGCTTGCAGGGGTAGGGAGGTGGGGGCAGGATAGGAGAGTAGCCCCTTCCCAAGGCTGCAGAAGGTTCTGGAGAAGAAACTGTCATTCCCACGCTGATGCCGTGGGAAGAGCCCCAGACAGGGACCTGTGAGGATGTGGGCCTATCCTTGCTCTGCTTCAGGTCTCTGTATTTCTGTCTATAAATCAGGGGATGTGGTAATGCTAGGACAGGGCCTCCCCACTGCGTCACTCCTGCCACCCCACCACCTGACAGTGCCCCTTCAGGACCCGGGTGGCCTCTGTGACCCAGCTTCCCACCTCAAACCTCTTTCTGTTCTCAGCTGGCTAGCTCCCTCCTGCTCATTCTCAGATTTCAACCCAGATGCCACCTCCTCCTAGAAGCCTGCCCTGACCCCTGGCCTGGGTTCGTGGCCCTTCATCTGGACCCCACAGCTGCCCCTGATGACTCAGAACCGTAACCCCTGGGGCGTCTCTGTCTCCCCTGGCAGCTGTGGACAGGGAATGCTGAGAGCCTTTGTCTTACCACTGTGTCCCCAGGCCCTGCCTCGGTACCTCGCCACATAGTAGGAGCTCGATAAATCAGTTGAACGAACAAATGATGATTACTACATTTTCCTCTCCAATTTGTCTGCTTTTTCAGGACTCTCAGCATGGGCATTTGGTCCTTCCTTCCTTCCCTTTTCCTCCCTCCCCTTCTTCCTTCCTTCTCTCACAAATATTTATCGGTTCCCTACTCTGTGCCAGGCAGTGTTCTAGGCACGGGAGCCTTAGACAAGGCGCTTGCCCTTGAGGAACAGTCAGTGGGGCAGGCAAACAAAAACAAGAAAACAAGTATATGAAATAATCTCAGATGTTATTCGTGGTGTGGAAGGCAGATGGGAGCCGTGGAAGAACGTTCTAGGGCCTTGCTGAGAAGGTGACATGTATCTGAGTAGAGGAGTGGGTGAGCAGGTGCTGGCAGGGGAAGAGCTGGGGAAAGGCATTCCTGGCCTGGAACAACTCTTGTTTCTGTGAATTCAGTCTTTTTACAATTCCTCATGTTAGTGAGATCACACATGGTCTTTCTCTGTCTGAATTATTTTACTTAGCATAATCCCCTCCAGGTCCATTCACGTTGTTGTAAATGGCAGGCTTTCCTCCTTTTCTGTAGCTTAGTAATATTCCATTCTAGCTAGCTAGCTCGCTCACATTTTCTTATTCACTAGTTGCTGGATACTTAGGTTTTTCTGTCTTGGCTCTTATAAATGATGCTGCCATGAACATCATGGTGCAGATTTCTTTGAGATACTGATTTCATTTCCTTCAGATACACACCCAGAAGCAGGAGAGCTGGACGCTACGCTAGTTTGGTTTTTAATAGAATAGGAACCTCCATACTGATTTCCATAGTGACCAATTTATAATTCCACCAACAGCATGCAAAGTTTCCCTTTTCTCTGCATCCACACCAGCATTTGGTCTCTCTTGTCTTTTTGATAATAACCATTCCAGCTGGAGTGAGGTGCCATCTGGATGTGGCTTGGGTTTGCGGTTCCCTGATGCTGAGTGATATTGCACACCTTTCCATGCACTTGCCGACCATCTGTCTGTCTTCTTTGGAAAAAATATCTGTTCAAATACTCTACCTATTTTTTTTTTTAAGATTTTACTTATTTACTTAACAGACAGAGATCACAAGTAGGCAGAGAGACAGGCAGAGAGAGAGGAGGAAACAGGCTCTCTTTTGAGCAGAGAGTCCAACACGGGGCTCAATCCCAGAATATATTATTTATTATATTATTATACAACATAGAACACATTATTTATTATATTATTATTTTAAAGTCCAGTATAGTTAACATACAGTATAATATTAGTTTCAGGTGTGCAATAGTGTGGTTCAACACATGCATCACTCTGTTCTCTTCACAAGTGCCCTCCTTAATCCATGTCACTAGTGCCCCCACCCTCCCACCATCAGTTTGTTCTCTATAGTTAAGAGCCTGTTTCTTGGTTTATCTCTCTCTCTCTTTTTTTTTTCTTTGCTCATTTGTTTTGTTTCTTAAATTCCGCAAACAGGTGAAAACATACGGCTCTTGTCTTCTCTGACTTAGTCCGCTTACCATAATACTCTTATAATCTCTAGCTCCAGCCATGTTGTTGCCAAAAAGGCAAGAATATGGCAAGAATATTCTTTTTTATGGCGAAAGAATATTCCATTGTGTGTGTGTGTGTGTGTGTGTATACCACTTCTTCTTTATCCATTCATCTTTTGATGGACTCCTGGGCTACTGCCTTTTCATTTTGTTGATTCTCTCTTTTACTTTGTAGGAGCTTTTTAGTTCGTTGTAGTCCCACTTGTTGATTTTTGCCTTTGTTGTCGTATCTAAAGAAATTATTGCCAAGACCAATGTCAAGGAGATTTCCCCCTATGTTTTCTTCTAGGGGTTTTATGGTTTCAAGTCCCAGGTTTAAGCCTTTGATCAATTTCGAGTTAATTTTTGTGAGTGATGTAACATAGTGGCTCAATTTCATGCTTTTGCATGTGAATATCCAGTTTTCCCAACACCATTTGTTGGAGAGACAATGGGGTTTCCCCACTGAGTATTCTTTGTTAAATATCATTTAGCCATATTTGCACGGGTTTATTTCTGGGGTCTTGTTTTTGTACTATAGTTTTGTAATGCTGATTTATGTTGTAAAAGATCTGCCTGAGCTGTGGAGGGACAGATAGGGGGAGAGAAGGCAGGAGTGGTCTAGGGTCTGATGCAGCCTCCAGGCAGATGTGGGTCAGCTGAGCCCATCTCATGCTCAGCCCTGGTATGAGGGGCCTGAGCATGTGCCGAGGATGGGCCTGGTGCTTTCCTTGTCTGTGAGTGTCTGGACCTGAGGGATGGGCCCCAGCAAGAGGGAAAGGGAGGCGGGGTTTGGGCAGTGGCTGAGGGCTCATTTGCATTTGATTTGCATGTGGAGTGGAGGGGTCAAGTTGAAAGCTGGAAAAGCCTTCCCCAGTCCCTTGGGTAGTGGGTCCTGGGTGTTAAGACAGACAAAGATTCTATCTCCAGGCCATGACCTTCTAGTTCAGGAGGGGCCCTATTTCTCCACCTGCCTCTGGCCTGGCCCTGCCATCTGGGGTTGAGACACTAGGAGGACAAAGGCCCTCACTCTCTGAGCCCTTTCCCCCTATAGAATCCCATCTGTCAGGCCCAGCCTCTGACCTGGGACAGGTCTGTTAGCCCAGGCCCAAGAGTGGGGGAGGGGACAGTCCCCTAACCCTAAGGGGGACCCAAGCCTCTTCCCCCAGGCTCTGCCATCTGTTCTGGGCAACACTAACTAGCTCCTCCTGCTTCTGCCACCTGCTTGATGTGTTCTGGGCCAGTCAACTCCCCCTCCCCCTCTGGGCCTTGGTTTCTCCCATGTGTCAGGTGCCGAGGTGGGATTGGGCTGTTTTTCAAAAGAGGAGTGACTGGTGTCTCACTCTTGTAATTGTGACTATATCCATAATCCACCTCTTCTATTAGTAACTTCAATTTTTTTAAAAAAGATTTTATTTATTTATTTGACAGACAGAGATCACAAGTAGATGGGGCTGGGGGGGAAGCAGGCTCCCCCTAAGCTGAAAGCCCATTGCAAGGCTCCATCCCAGGACCCTGGGATCAGACTGGAGCTAAAGGCAGAGGCTTTAACCCACTGAGCCACCCAGGTGCCCCAGTAACTTCAAGTTTTTAAGGGGAATGTGTTCTCCTTTGCTTAAATGGATTTAATTTGTAAAGACATTTCATACTGTTTGTGGAAGTGGAAATTCAGTATCATTTGCCATCATTAGAAAAATTTCTGGGGAGAAAAAGTAATAGAATGGAACTAGAACCTTGTTATTGAAATCTAGTTTTTCTTCAGATGAAAGAGGCCGGAACTATTTATATGATATTGCAGAAAAGACAAAAGCATCAGGAGAGAAGGCAGAGGAGTTGCTGTGGGAGGGGTGGGAGTGAGGGGTGGGAAGTGTCCCAGGCCCTGGGAACGTCTCCACTATCTTGAGTGCAAGTGTATAGATTTGTCAAAAATCAGGGAAGTGGACACTTGAAATTGGTGAATTTTGTCTTCTTTAAATTTCCTTTAACAAGACAAGTGTTTAGTAAAGAAACAAATAAAAATTCCAGTTTGGTTTTGAGTCTGGACCCCTCTTGTGGTGAAAATTAGTGCATCCGGGGACAAGCTAATTGGGAAACAGCAAACGCAGGCTAGAAAGAACCTAAACCCCGAAGAGAAGACAACTTTCACGCGGGAGCTGTACTAACAATGGCCACCAGCCTTGTGTGGCAAAAAGCTGTTTAAATTAATTTAACCTCAATAAAATTTAAAATTCAGGGTATGAGTCACATTGCAAGCAGCTAGTGGCCGCCGTACTAGACAAACACGGAACATTTCCCTCTCACGGAGAGTCTTGGTAGACCGCACCGCCCTGGAGGATTTACGGGATGAGTATGATTTACAAGGGTAGTGCCTCTGTCTCCTACTTTGGGAAATGCTCGGTTTGATCCCCTGTGAAAGCCACCACCTCTTGCCACGTTGGATGACGACCCGAAGATCAGTTCCCTTACAGGGTCTAAGTGTGGCGTGCGGTGGGCATCTAGCCGTTTTAGACTGAGGGGACTCTAAGGATTTGAAGACCTTAGGATTTTTTTTTTTTTTAAAGATTTTATTTATTTGACAGAGATCACAAGTAGGCAGAGAGGCAAGCGGGGGGTGGGGGGGGTGGGGGGAGGGAAGCAGGCTCCCCGCTAAGCAAAGAGCCCAATGCGGGGCTCCATCCCTGGACCCTGAGATCATGACCTGAGCCAAAGGCAGAGGCTTTAACCCACTGAGCCACCGAGGTGCCCCTGAAGAGTTCAGGATTAAGAAAATTCTGGACTATTCAGATTTGAAATTTGTCTGTGTTCCGGGTTTGGGGGTGGAGAGCCGATGGGGGCTCAGTCAGGGCCAAATCCAGTGGGATCCTCAAGCCTATCTGCTCCTTCCCCCGCTTCCTGCAGCTGCCCGAAGATTTCTGGAAGCTCCGATTTGTTCTGTGGGCCCTGCATTCAGCTGGCTTCAGGGTCCGAGCATGTATGGTCTCTGCCAGGGTTTGGGATTTACCAACACGCCCCATGGTTGTGCTGTAGAGTCTCTGATATTGTCATAGGCAGTGGCAAGGTGAACAGTCATTGGGCTGTGCTTTGACCTGGTCCTGTGCTGAGGGTTTTGCGGGGATCATCTTGGGGACTCAAGGTAACTCTTCCAACGCAGGTGCAGTTACGTCCATTAAAGACAAAGCGGCCAGAAGTCCAGCATTTAAGGAACTTTCCAATCTGGCAGCAGGTGGGTGGTAGAACTGGGATTGGAACCCTAACTGGCCCACCCCAGAATTCTTGATCTTGGTCTTGAACTGGTGCTTTGTACCATTAAATAATAATAATAATAATAAATTTAAATTAATATTATTATAACATATTAAAAATAATCATAATAAATAATAATGATAATTATTCTTATTTTTTTTTACAATTTAATCTCCTTTTGTTTCTCCTTCTATACTCATCACTGGGCTGCTTCTTAGCTATAATCACAGTCAGAAATATGGTGAATAATTCTTGAATTCATGTTCTATAGTGTATGGTTTCCATGTGGGAACTCTTTCTTAACGTTTCTTGGGAAATTTGTATACTTTTCCAAATCCCGCGTCTTGAGAAAATCAGTTGAGAAATTGGGAAAAAGGGAAAATATGACTACCTTGCAGGAATTAAAGCTCAGCGATCAACAAGGAGGCATTGCTGGTTGGAAGGAATCCATTCATGTCAAGTTGAAGGCAGAAATACTAACAAGTGGAGTTGAAGGTTACAGTTACTACCTTCAGAAACCAGGTCAGGAGTGTGGAGGAGAGAAGTGATTACCATCTATCTGACTGGATAGTCTTGCTTGTGACGGTAGCCAGACCCGAGTGTGTGATCATGTTTCTGGCTGCTGCTAAGGGTGAGTCATTCTTGCAAGTACAAGGAATATTTATAAGTTTATATACATAAGACACTTTAGACAAATCTTAGGAGTGATGTCCCAAGAAATAACAAGTCTGAGAAGTAAAATAAGTTCTTTATTTTTAATTTTAATTTTTATTTATTTATTTTTTAAGATTTTATTTATTTATTTGACACAAAGAGAGAGATCACAAGGAGGCAGAGAGGCAAGCAGTTGGGGGAGAGGGGGCAGCAGGCTCCCTGCTGAGCAGAGAGCCAATGTGGGGGCCCTCTCCCGGGACCCTGAGATCATAACCTGAGCTGAAGGCAGAGGCTTAACCCGCAGAGACTTAACTCACTGAGCCACCCAGGCACCCCCCAAATAAGTCCTTTAATTTGCAATTTTGGCACATGATTCTGTATAATGCTCTCCCTTGCTAGGAGATTCAAATATTACATTATTTGAATATTGCCCAATAATGCTCACTGACATTTTTGATGTTTGACTATTCACTATAAATTATAGTTTACTGCAAAACACATAAAGCATCTTCCTTGGAAGCAAAGGAAATTAGTTCCCATTTTACATCATGTATCCTAACATCCAACTTAAAGGTGATCTGGTACACACCTTAGAATCTGACTATTGTTAATAGAAAATGAAACCAATTTTTCTACAAGTGGAATCTTAATTAGCTTTCACTTATAAACATGACATTTATGGGCACTATTTGTGTTAATGTTACCTTTTAAAATGTTTTCTGTTATTACCTTTACATTCTAAATGCCTCCCTGTGGTCTAGATCAATTTCACATCAGTCTTACCCTGTCCCTCCATTTCAGTCACTGGCATTTTAGTTCATATATAACGAACTTATTCTTGCTCCAGGACCCTTGCACATGTTTCCCCTCTCAGTGTGTCTCTCGATTTCCACACAGCTATCTCTTTGTTTTCCCCTTCACTCTTCAAGGGGGGTGGAGGAAGAGGGAGAGAGAGAATCTTAAGCAGGCTCCGTGCCCAGTAGGAATCCAACACATCTCACCATCCTGTGATCATGACCTAAAATGAAATCAGGAGTCGGCTGCTTAACCAACTGAGCCACCGAGGCCTCGCTGCCTCTTTTTTACACTTTAGACCTCACATCAGAGGGCCTCCCTGATTATAAAACAGTTCCTTTTCCATCATGGCCATCACCTAACTCCACTTCATTTTTGTTTATAACATGTCTCATTTGTTGGTTCAGTTACTCCTCTATTGTTCTGTCTCCCTCACCAGAATGTGACTCCCAGGCTGCCATCTCTCTTCCTAGTAATCGGCACAGAGCAGGGACTCAGAAAATATTTGTTGAATGAGTAAATACATCCTGAAACCAACCAAGAGGAGGTGAAGGGAGGAGGTCTGCAGGGGTGAGTGCAACTTGCCCAGTCCTCTCGCCAAAGCGGCAGCTGCTGTCTCCTAATTGTCCAGACAGAAAGCCGAGGCTCAGAAAATGAGAAGCAGAGGCATGCCAAGCCCAAGCAGCAGCTCTGTGATAATAGCTGCACCTCAAGAGCTCTGTATTTATGCTCCCCAGGCCCCTTCCCAGGTGGCACACTGTGGGATTGCCCAGGAGGTCAGCTGGGTGCCATCACCACATCTACTTACCTGATAAGAGGTCTGCAGACTGTGAGGTCAGGGGACATGCTGCCAGCCAGTTTGGCCCAGGGGAGCCCAGAGGAGAGCCACCTCCCCAACGGGAGGGCCATGGGAGCTCCCCCACGGAGTTTCAACCTTGACGTGGAAACCCGATGCCCATGCCCCTCTCCCAGGGGCTCAGATGTAGTTGCAACCTGGACATGGGGATTTGCAAAAGTCCCTACTCTACTGCTGGGTAACAAATCATCACAAAACTCGGTGGCTTCAGACCGCAATAATCATTTTCGTCTCATCTCTCTTAGAGTTTCATTGGATGAGAACCGAGGAGGAGGGGCTTGGCTTTACAGTTCTGTCTCAGAACGGCTCACAAGGCCTCTCCTGAAGGCTTGACAGGCTGCCTCCCCTGGGACCAGAAAATTCAGACCCAGGAATTATCCTTGGTCTCGCGTTCCCCCTAGTGCCTGTCCCTCACACCACCTCAAGGCCTCCAGAGGGCCACATTCCAGCTGCCAAAACAAAAAACAGCCATGAGGTGGGGGGGTGCAGAAGATAGAGAGCTGGTATCTGAGGCTGATTTCATCTCAGTTTCGAGTTGAGGAGAGAAAACACTGCCAAGGTCAGGGTGTTGACGGTGGCGCTGAAGCAGCTGCAGGCCTGTAGATGGGGCACGATGTTATTGCTGCTCACCTGCCGGGTCAGGACGAGACCATAAGGATCGTCTAGCTCCCTTTTATCTGGGCACACTAATGACAGTTTGTCCATCTGCTTACTCTTGAGGGCTCTCCCTCCCCACTCCCACATGGCGGGGGAGGAGAAGGACTGGGATGATTTTAATCACCCTGAGCTGGTACCAGGGGCTTAACAAATCCTTGGCAACAGGAAGCATGGCCAATAGGTTGGTAGGTAGCGTGTGAAGATGCGAAGAGTTCTAGAATCTGAGTGTATCCAAATAATGTCTCTTCAGGTGGCATAATCTGGAGCCTTGGGGAAGTTCCTTCTGCCCTCTGTCTGGCCTTGCCTGCCTAAGGGAATAAGGCTCAGGATTTTTGTGTTATCCTATTTGTTTTAAGCTTCGGGGCATGTAGGGCAGAAGCAAGTTTTGAAGATGCAAGGGTCAGCAGGACCTTTATCCAAGCATCTCAGAGATCTCCCAACCCCTGATTAAAGTTGTATATCTCAGAGAAGAATCCAACCATGACCCCATTGTCGTCATTCCCATTTTAATGACAGGGAAGCCAAGGTCTGGCAGGCTCCCTAGCAATGTGCTTGCAGGGTCATGTGCTTTAGTAAAACTTGCCGAAGTGAGGTATTTAAACCTCATTCTGTTAAAACCATCATCTCCTTTCATTCTGACTTCCCCTTGTCTCAGATAATGTTGGAGTGAGTGTGAGCATTTTGGGGATTTGGCTAAGGGGAACTTAGCCATTGAGTGTATGGGTTTAGTGGTTTTATTTATGTTGTTTCCAGTCACTTTTGTGAAAAGTTATTACCAGCTGGTGATGATTTCCAGGAATACCCCTATCTAGCACACTGACGTGTGTTGTGACATCTGCCACCACTGACATGTCATGGTTGACATGAAAGTGCAGGGTCAGAGGTCATATCTCAATATATAAATATGAATGGTTTTACGGTGCCCAATATTACCAGTATGTAGTTGAGGAGAGGTATGAAATGTATACAGTGAGCCAGCAGAAGCTTGTTTGTGAAAAGCATTATGGAGGTATGCCAATTACGTAACTCACAGAAATAATGTTATTTTTCTGGGCTTTGCAACATTTGTGGCATTTGCCATTTGTTGAGGTTTCTTTTATCTTTCTAAACAAATAATCACCTTTTAACCTAATTTTATATTTGTGATTTTGTAGTTCTTTTCTTAAACAAATCTCCCTAAATTGGGTAAGCCTCATCTGCCCCTGCTCAGTTTTCTCTGTCTTTTACGATCACGGGATCCTCCTTGCCTTTTGTGACGGCTGCTGCCAACGGGTGTTGTATATGGCAACCTAACAGAACAGCTTGGGCTCCTGTTGGATCCAGACAAAACTTAGTGTTTTCATTTATAAAATGAGAATAATAATAGAAACCCCCTCACACACACATAGTAATGAAGTCAAGTGAGAAAATACGTGTAAAGCTTTGAGCAGTCGGTCTAGCAGAAGGTACAGTTAGTGCCACATCTGATATTTAGCTGCCTCTCATGGATATAGTCAGACTCCCTGTTTATGACGGTATCTACTCTGATCTGATTAGTGCCCATGCCAAAAAGTGCAGTCATTGTTAGCTACTGGTATCTTATTAGTCCCTCTCCCCCAACAGCCCAAAGTATGTATATAGTAAGTGCTCCATCGTTGACAATCCAATCAAAGAATGAAAGTCACCATCTGGATGAGAAAACAGAGATTGGCTCCAAATTCAACAATGCCCTAGACCCAAGCAGTGACTCACAGCTAAGAAATTGTCCTCATCTCGAAGGGTACTTACTTATTCCAATCCTTTTTAAAACTTTTTTTTTTCTTGACATATTTAAGTGTTGGAAATTGGAAAATCCACAAAAGCACAAAAAAAGAAATGAACTGCTATTATAGTTTTACACAAATACATGTGATGTTACAATTACGTATTTAATACATAGTATGCTATGAAACATACTTTTAAAAAGCGTTCTTTGCATTTTCCTTATACTTTAAATATCTTTAACTACATCATTTTTAATGACTGCATAACATTCCTCATCAGGAAGTGGGGATAATTAAAGGTACCTATCTCAAAGGGTTATGCCACGAGCACTGACAAGGGTTATGTCATGCGAAGCTACCTGGCATGTAAAAAGCTCAATAAATTTAGATCTTCCTCAGGATGGATTGAGCTAACCAATCTTCTTTTGCTGAGCATTGGAATAATTTCCATTATTTTTCTAGGGTGAATATTAATCTTTGCTCATATCTTCAGTCATTTCCTTAGTAAAGTTCAGGATTGTTGGATATGCACATTTTTCAATTTCTGACTGTGCAGTTAGGAGAACAGAGAGAGAAGAAGGCTAGCCCGAGCTCACACAGCGAGCCTGCAAAGGCGAACTGGAGACTAGCTGGGGACCCTAAATGGTGTCTTATCTTGTTGGGGACCAGGAGAAAGTCCTAGTCAAGGGAAAAAACTAGGCTCCTGAGCTGCAGCGGCGCGGGAAGAACAGGCCAGCAGGGCTGAGCTGGGTTGGGGCGGGGAGGAGAGGACAGGCGGTGGTTTGGGGGGCTGAGCTGGGCTGCCGAGGCGGGGCGCTCAATTCCGGGGCCAAAGCTTAGCGGTTGCCTGGCAACCCGGGCGGCGCGGCGTTCGAACGGAAGCGACGAACCAATCAGGATGTCCGGGGCAAACCATTCTGGCGCCGGAGGGGGGGAAGCGGCAAGCTCACTTCCCCTTCCTCTGTGCCCCCAGGACCTCCGCTCTGGTGGGGGCCTTGGGATAGTCAGGTGCCCCGGTTCATTTCGGGTGCTCACAGCAGCTCCGAAGAGGCCTTTGCGGGTCCCCAGCCCCGCCGAGCCGCTTTGGGCGCGGCCATTCCCCGCCCGGGTCCGAGCTGTCACCCTCTCCGAGACCCGCACGGGAGGAGCCAGGACTTGCCTAGCTACCGCTCCAGGTGAGGGGGCGGGTGGTCTGGCGCCCGAGCCCAGGTCGGGGGTGGTGGTGGAGGGGCTTCGTTCACCGTGCACCTTTTGTAGGCGTCCTCTCCGCGTCGTACGTGCGGGGAGGCGGCGGTATCCCATTTTACGGAGGAGAACGCTGAGGGGCAGAGAGTGAAGTGTTCTAGCCCAGCGAGGTCGGCTGGAGAATACAGTTCAGGTCTTTCTGCTCCACTTCGAAGTCTCCAGTCTGGGTAGGTCTGCTATTTGTCTTGAGAGACCCAGATGAGCAACTGGTGGTCAGCTTGTCAGCCGCTTAGCCACAAGGCTGCTAAGCCCCAGAGCCCTGGCGGGATCATTTCTCTCCGGCTCCGCTCCCTCACCGTCGCCTGAATGCCCCTTCTGGTCAGCGGGCTTCTCTTCTCCAGAATGCCAGAGGTTGGACTCAGGACTCGTTTTTGGGGTCCTTCTGCCCACGGGGTCCTGAATCTCAGTGCTGTCTCTCTCAGAGGGCGTTCTGGGTGGCGGAGCGGGGTTGGGGGGGGGGGTTCCCGCTGTACTGACATTTCTGGGCTAGATGCTAGGTGGGCAGCAGGTGCTCTGGCCCTGGGGCCGCTGTTAGAGTTTTCTGATCTAGAATTCTTCAGATTCTGGGAATCCGCCCCAGGGTGGGGGAATGGGTAGAGGCAGCCATTCAACCTGAAGCGACTAGTCCCCAGAGACTTTGGAGTTGAGGAAGGGGCAGCAACCTCCACCTGGAGCATCTGACCTAGACTAGGCCCTGCCTCCTGGGGGTGCTCTGAGAACTCAGAAAGAAAATAAGTTTCATTTATTCTTTCAACAAATATTTATTGACTTCCTATGCCCTGCCATCCCCCTTGTCTCTTTTATTTCTCTCAGTGGCATTTACCCATCGGTAAATTGCTATGTATTTCACTTATTAGGGAGTTGATTATCTTCCTCCACCGGAATGTGATAGCAGGAGGGGTTCAGGTGAGGCCCTTGCCTCCAGGGCAAAATTGAAGGGTTCTAAATCCTCTAATCAAGATAACTAAAGCTAACAGTTATTAGTTTTTTTTTTTTTTTTTTTTAAGATTTATTTTAGAGAGAGAGAGAAACAGAGATAGAGAATGTATGAGCAGGGAGGGGGGCAGAAGGAGAGGGGAGCCCAACCCCCAGGAAGGGGGCTCAGATCCCAGGACCCTGAGATCATGACCTGAGCAGGAACCAAGACTCTGTCACTCAACCGACCGAGTCACCCGGGCAATTAACAGTTCTTGACTATTTGCTGTGTTTTCTGCTGGTGGAGATCAACTCGCATGGCCTCTGTAGAACACAGTACAACGTCTCTCTCATAATCACAAGCACATACCCAGCCCCACCGACCCACTTCTTGGCAACACAAGATGCAGTGACGCCCCAGGGTGGTTTGTCATGGGGGTGTCTGGACGCACACTGGGTGGTCACCAGCAAGGGCTGACGGCTCTTTATGGGCTAATGTGCCCCCACATATATTAGGGAACAACCTATATGATTAAGTATGTTAATAATAGATATTAGAATTAGTAATATATTAACATTATTAAAACATGTATGGTTGAACATACAGTGAAAACAGTATACACAGTATGTTGCCATATGTGTAAAAAAATAGAAAGAATATATGCCCATTATTGCTTTATCTACCAAAAATCTCCCCGGAAGGACATGCGATTGTCTGGTTCCAGTGGTGCCTGCAGGGTGGGGAACTGCGTGGCTAGGGACTGAAGTGGGAAGGAGTTTATTTTTACTTCATTCTCTTTATAGTTTTTGAATTTTGAGTCATGGGCATATAGCACCTTGTTAAAAAAATCATATATATATATAATATAAATGTATAAATTATATATATGATATATTATATATATTACAAAAATCATTACAGATTATATATTTAATCATAAGACCACTGTTCTGGCTGTGATCTGTCCTTGACTTGCCGTGTGACTTTGGGCAAGTTTCTTCACATCTCCGGGGCCAAGATAAGATGGTGAGCTCAGGCCTGGGCAGAGGGCAGTCCAGGGCAGGAAGTGGATTTGCCCATGAGTCTGCCCCAACTTCCACCTTCCCCATCCTTGTGAGCTGGGCCCTTCCCTGCGGTGTTGCATGTGGTTTCTCTGTGTCTCCACTGCAAGTCTTTTTGTCCTCATTTTGCAACTTCAGGTACAAACCGAGGCACAGATAAACGAGTTGGTGGAGTTGGACTGTCCGTCAGCCGACAGGAGATCAGCCCTGGGCAAGGTTGACTGCAGGCAGGCCGGGGCATGAGTGTCTGGGGAGACTCCAGAAATAGCATGGGGCCTGGCGTGGGCCTGGAGGATGCCCCGCTGGGTGTCTCGGACCCGGACAGCTGGGCTGAAATCGAGCTGGCCTGCCCTATTGGCTGGACCCTCCCTGTTGTCTGGAGCCTTCCTGATCCTCCTCCAGGGCAGGTGAGGGCCTCCCTGTCTCCACCTAAGTCATGGCCTGGCTTCTGCTGAACAGAAAGAAGCAGCAGGTGGAAGGAAGGGGTTGGGGTGGGGGATTGCAGAATGTCATGAAAATTCTAAACATTGAAACCACGTCTCTCGCCCCCTCAGTGAAAAATAATCACTAACACCCCCTGGGCACTTACTGTGTGCCAAGTCCTTTCTAAGCATGCATGCACTTAATTCCCTCCATTCTATGATGTCAGGTAGTTACCGCTGCTTTTTTTTTCACATCTTACGAAGGGAAACTGAATGCAAGAAAGCTTTAGTAACTTGGACCAGGTCAGAGCAGGAATGTGGATCCGGGGGTTCTGGCTCCAGTCTGTGGACTCTCTTTTTCCTTTTTTTTTTTTTTTTTAATGGAAAAATATATAGAACATAAAACTGAGCATTTTAACCATGTGTAAGGTACAGTTCAGTGGTATGAAGGAAGTTTACGCCGTGCCCAGATCTTACCACCATCTACCTCCAGAACTTCTTCATGTTCCTAAATGGAAACTCTGTACCCATTAAACACCAGCTCCCCATTTTCTCTTCCCCCCAATACCTGGAAAGCACCTGTCTACTTTCTGCCTCTATGGATTTGACCACTCTCTGTACTTCAAGGAAGTGAAATCATACCATATTTGCCCCCCCTTTTTTTCCTCAATATTTGTCCTTCTGGGCCTGACTTATTTCACTTAGTATAATGTTTTTGAGGTTCACCCACGTTGTAGCAGGTATCAGAAGCTCCTTGCTTATAAAGGCTAAATAATATTTCAGCATATGTTCATCTGCATATCTGTCCATGGACACTTGGTTGCCTCTACCTTTGGGTTATTGTGAAGACTCCTCCTATGAACATTGGGGTTACCCCATCTGTTCAAGCCCTTGGTTTCAGTTCTTTGGTGTCTATACCCAGGAGTAAGATTGCTGGGTCCTATGGTAATTCTTTTTAAGTTTTTTCTACCCGCCATGCTGTTTCTACCGTGGCCACGCCATCTTATAGTCCCACAAACAGGGGACAATTTCCAGTTTCCAATTTCCAATTTCACAATTTCCAATTTCCAATTTCTTCATATCCTCACCAACACTTGGTATTTTCTGTGGCTGTGGGTTTTTTTGTTTTGTTTTGTTTAGTTTTCTGCTTGCTTGCTTGCTGTGGTATTGGTCATCTGGATGGACGTGACACGTTATCTCCCTGTGGTTTGGATTTACATGTCCCTAATGATGTATCATGAGAAGCATCTTTCCACGTGCCTATTGACCATTTGTACACTTTGTTTAAAGAAACGTCTGTTGAAGTGGTCTTGTGTGCATAGATTTATAAGCTCTGAGAGAACTGAGTCAACATTCTGGGTGGTGAAGTTCTCACCCAGGAGCTGGGCACCGCAGAGTCCTAGTTTGGTGGTGTTTGTCATGCCCAGGCTGGGAGACAGGCACTGTTACCAGTCCCGTTTTATGGTTGGGGAAACTAAGGCCTTGGAAACTTGACTGTCTTGCCCAAGGTCTTGTAGCTAATCAGAGATGGAGCTGGGATTTGAATCCTGATGGGCTGGTCCCAGAGTCCATGCTTCAGAGGCGGCCTTGGGGCTGGAGTTGGGAAAGGACATTGTAGGAGCAGATACCGTGTATGCAAAGGTTTGGATGTGATGTCTCCAAAGAAAGAATACAGCTCATCTAGAAGTGGCCAGGGTCTAGCTTGAATGGGGGTGACTTGAGACTGGAGGGGAATATGGAGAGAGATGGGGGAACACCTTTGATGGGACGGGGCGTTGGCAAGAGGTTTGGTGCTAAAGGGCCTTGGTCTTTGAAGTGGCCTGGGTTCCAGGCCTGCCACTTAATCAGCAGCATGCCCAGCACACACCTGTGTTCTTGGTCCCTAGAGGATGAAAATACAGAAATAGGAAACGAGCAACTGATAAGTGAAGACCTAAAATGACAGGGTAGAATGAATGTGTGGAAGGAAACAACCAGGTGAGAGAGTTGGCAGGAGTCTCAGGGTAGTCAGGGAGGACTCTCTGAGGAGGTGAGGCCTGAAGGAGGTGAGCTAAGAGGTTCTAAGCAGAGAACAGATAGTACAAAGGCCCTGAGGCAGGAAAGACCTTGGCCTGTTCAGGAACAGCAGGGAGGGCTATGTGGCTGAAGCAGTAAAGCCTGGAGATGAGGGGAAGTAGAGGGCGGGGACTGGATCCTGGAAGGCCTGACGACCAAGTGGAGAGTTTGGGTTTTATTCTAAGGTGATGTAGAACCATAAAAGATCTAATTTCTGTGGGAAAAAATATTGGCCATCTTGCCCCCATTTTACAGTTGAGGAATCGGAGACCCCAGGCCACAGCCAGGAATGCTTCCTAAGGTGGCTTCTCCCTCTGGGGCCCAGTGAGGGAGGCAATAGCATCTTTTGGTGAGTGGTTCAAGTCCAACACTGAAGCTTCTGTCTCCTCCACTTCCCTCCACTCCCCCAAACCTGCTCCTGGGTTCAGATCCTGGCTCTGCCATTTACCAGCTATGTGACCTCTGGCAAGTGGCCACACCTGTCTGTGCCTCAGTTTTCTCAGCTGTAAAATGAGTGTAGCAGGAGTACCTCAGGGTGAGTGTGGGGATTTGATGAGTCAATGTATATAAAGAGCTTAGAACAGTGCCAGGTACAGAGAAAGCAGAAAATCTCTTCCCTATTAGGAACATGTTATTGTTTCTTTGCTGTTACTACTATTATTGCCTAACTGAGCCCTCCCCCCGCCCCCATTTCATCTCTTTCCCTTTGTTGCCTCAGTAGAGGGCGAGGCAGGGACCTAGCAGGGCATTGTGGGGAATGATGGTCTTGAGGCTCTCCTCTCTTGGGCCTGGAGGAGGCCTCAGAGCTGACTCACCCCCAGGGGGAGGAGAGTTGTTCTCTGAGTCACTTCCCGTCCCCTCACAGCCCTCCACCCCAATCCGGGTGCAGCCCCCACTGGCACAGACATGGAACTGGGCCCTCTTTGGCTTCCCCAGGGCTCCGGCCCGAGGCTGGTGGGCTCTGCCTTCTCTGGGCCTCACGAGCCCCATGCAAACTGGCCCAATCAAGTGTGCCACCTGAAATGACATAATAGGGCTTCCTTTGGCAGAGGAGACAGTCTTGGCCCTCCCAAGGATTCCTTCTTGAGTATTGCAGTCTTCTCATCTGTAAAATGGGGATTAAAGAGTTCCTCCCTGTGCAGGTGGTGGTGGTTGGGGGAGTGGGTGGATGTCCAGAGACTTACAGAAGTACAGTGCCTGGAACTGCAAAATTCTGGTTATTCTTATTCCTCTCGCCGTTGTTACTAATGTTCACAGCTTGCAGAGTTTCTGTCTGCCCTCTCAGACGGTAAGAACTCCCACTGACCTGGCCTGGAGGGTGAGACTCCCCTCACTTGGCACAATGGAGAACCAGAGGGGTCCAAGCAACCTGCTCAGGGACACACAGGTAGAAAGGGGTGGCACGAAGGCTTGGTCTAGAGGGAAAGTGCCCGGGTCAGACTCCTCAGGGTGACTTTGGGCCAACTGGCTCAGCCTGTCCCAGCCTCA
This sequence comes from Mustela putorius furo, assembly GCF_011764305.1. NCBI lineage: Eukaryota > Metazoa > Chordata > Mammalia > Carnivora > Mustelidae > Mustela > Mustela putorius. Next base: position 634,338 of record NW_025421464.1, on the reverse strand, counting down.
GTATTCCATTAGTCAAATGCAGATAATAATAGAGTTCACCTCACAGGGGTTGTTGAGATGATTAAAATGGGTTAATTAATACCAGGAACAACACTTTCTCGTGCCTGGCACAGTCAACATTATCGCGGGCACTGAGGCTGTGGGGGAGGGGGCCCCAGTTTTGCCCATCTCCAAGATGGGTGCCCTTGCCGGTGCCAGAGGTGCGGCTGCGGCCAGTGTGGCTGTTGTGGGGCGCGGCCCAGGCTCGCGGGAGAGCTTCCTGGGGGTAGAACTGGGTCTCTGCGACGAGCTGAGCCCATTGCCCGGGCGCCCGCGCTCAGGTTCCCGCCTCTGCCTGGCTTTCTTTCTTCCCCTCCGGGTGATACCTGGGCCGGCGGGTTCACCTGCTGGGGACCGGCCGCCGGAAGTTGCGCAAACGCGTGTTACCTGAGCGCCTGGTGGGCCGGGCCGGAGGAGCGCTCCGTAGCCGCGCGCGCGCAGCCAGGTATGTGCGGGCGGATGGCGGCGGGCCAGGGTCGCGGGGGCTGTCCGGCCACCCCTCCCTTCTCGGGGAGGCGGGGGGCAGGGCAGGGTCTCACCTTCCCGCCTGGGCGAGACCGCAGGAATCCTGCTGTCAGCCCTCTGGCTTAAGAGCCAGGACGACCCGGGCTCAGAGAGGTGTGGCGAGCGGCCAGGGTCACACAGCGCGCCGGCGGGCTCGCGGCCTCCTCCGCCTCTGGGAGTCTCCAAGCTTGCCCCGAAGTGGGGCAGGGCAGAAGCCAGACCGAGGATCTGAGCTCTCTCAACCCCTCAGGCTGACTCCAGGGAAGCAGGTGGGAAGGGGGTACGGTGACAAAGAAGGGCTCATGGTTGGCGCTCTGAGGCCCTTTGTGGGTAGCGTTTGAAATACGTGGGTGGGGCGTTGGCGATGAGAGGAGGCCTCAGAGAGATCGAGGGGATTGGGGACTGGGACCCCGGCTTTAACTCGCGGGAGCCACCACACCTCTGTTTGCCCACCTTTGAAATGGGGCTGAGCAGATCAGTTTAGGATTTGCCTCTATCGCGTGCCTCCTTTGTCTGTGGCTCCGGCTCCGATAGGCTGAGCACGCTTAGAGACCCCTGCTGGGCTGGAGTTGAGGGGGAGGTGGGCGGAGAGCGCAATCTGGCTGTTAAGTCGTCGGAGTCTTCAGAAAAACCAAGAGCTCAGTTCTTGGAGCGCAGCCTTTTTGCCAGGTGCTGGGAAGGTCCTCGACCTGTTTTATCTCTCCATCCTCTGGAGACCTGGAGGCTCAGATCTATTTTTAACCATATTCCAGATAAGGCACCCGAGTGTGTAAGAGGCACAGTTGCTGGAGCAGGGCACACTGCGGGCAGGTGGGCGAGCTGGCCAGCGGCCCCCTAGCCGGGTTTGGCTCTTTGCGTATGTCCGGCCGCAGGGGGAGCCCCTGCGGCCAGCAGGTCGGTTCCAGGGCGCAAGGTTTCTGCCCTGGCCCTGCCCATCTGACCTCCTTCCTTCTGTTTCCCCGGATGGTGCCCGGGAGGGAATTGCCACCGCCAACGGGTTGGACTGGTTTGGTAGGCGGCGGCCACGGGGGTGGGGCAGAGTCTAGTTACCTCGACAGGGCTCAGCAAGGCTGTCTTTCCTGTTAGACCCTTCCCTCCTGAGGTCTCCTGGGGGGTTGCTGGAGTGGGGCAGCCTTGCCTTCCCACTTCATCCCTCCTACTTTGGGAGCAGCTCTGGCTCTGGGCCAATAGCCCCCAGGGTTCTAGTAACTGGACATTGCTGCCCCTGCAGAGGTCTCAAACTGGGGACTAGATCTGTGTGGGGAGATCTGTTTGCAGACATGTTTGCTCCATGCTCTGCGCTTGTTTTAAAAATTATTATTGGATTTGCTGAGATTTAAGAATCTGGAGTGTTCGTGCACATCTGGATTTCCAGCCTCCTAGCACATTCCATACTACCACCTTGGACCCATATACCTGCAGTGAGTTGGATGTGTCCCTCTGTGGTTTATCCAAGGTCTTCCCATTCATGTTTCGTCCCCATGGACACTCCAATTCAGTAACAATTTATCGAATACCTGTTATGTGTCAAAAGCAATGTCCCAAAACAGATTCAGTGAGCAAAACAGACAAATCCCCTGCCTTCTTGGAGCCAATACTTTAGGGGAATGGGAAGAACAAAGAGTAAAGTGACATGAATGTCATAGATGAGTGCATTAGGCTTCATAGGAGTTTGTGTCTTATTTATCAGCCCTGGGACCTAGGATTGTTGCTTCTCTAGTCTCAGTTTCTCCCAGCTGTAAAATGAGATGACAGTGACCCTTCTCACAGGCTGTTGGAGGATTCCAGGAGAGGATGGTGTCGAATGGCTAGCACACAGGAGGGATCCCTGCCTTCCCACTCCAGTCCAGACTCTTCTGTCATTCTGGGTGACCACATGGGGCTGTCTAGTACAGGTTTCTGCTATGGATGGAAATCTCTTCTCTGCAGTCTGCTCTATTGACCAGTATAGTGGCCGTTGAGCACTTGAGATGTGGCTAGTGTGATGGAGGAACTGGAAGTGTAAGGTTTTATTGGATTTAAAGCTAAGGTGAATAGCCATATGTGGCTAGTAGCCATTGAATTAGACAACACAGGTGTAGATGACATGTCCTTTGGGCGATTACCTAGGAAAAGTCCTCCTCTTTCATTTTACAGGTGAGAAGTTTCAGGACTTGGTTTATGGGTTTTCTTCTCGCCCATCTCTGGAAGAGTTGGTGAGGGGACACTGTGGCTCCAGCCCTTTCTTGGAAAAAGAACCAGGGCTGGTCTGATGCTTGGGGCCCCAGGCCTTGATGCTTAGTTGATCATGTGGACACTTGAGCATGAGCACATCAGTGTGGGCCCCCTTGCCTCTGGGTGCCATCCTCTGGCTGCTGGCAGATCCAGGGTCTGCTGGATGCTCTCAAGCAGGGTTGTGTGATTGTGGGCTTTTCTGGCTTCTCTTGGAACAGCATAGCTCAGGTCCTGGCTGACATTTCTAGCTGACAGGCATCCTTGGATCACTGTGGGGCTGGCACCGAAGTCCCATCCTGGAAGCTGATGAGTGTCTGGACTTCGCTTGGGTAGGGGGTGGAGATTTTCTACACTCCTCCTCCACCAGCTCTACTGCTGTGCCTGGGGCTTGGCATGTCTAGACGGGTGAATAGCACCAGGCAGCTTCCTGGCTGGGTAGGTAAGGGTGGGAGGTGGTACCAGGTTCCCTGGGGGCAGTTTAGGCAGCGTGTGGGTTGGAGCCCTTTCTCTGGGTCACCAGGTGCATCAGCACTCCCTGCTTGGAAGCAAGGGGCCAGAGCCACCAGCTTTGGGGGTTAGCTTAATCAAGTTGGTTGAGTTCCCTATCTGCAAAATAGAGCTGTTAAGGGGACCCATTGAGGTTAAGCTGGCTGGTGCCCAGTATACGGCCTGGAGCCCACTTTCCTTCCTTTAAAGCGTGCCTTGCCCTGTCTTTTCTGCCCAGGCTGCTCACGTCTTTCTTCTTTGGTACTTCTCATTTTCTCTATGCCTCAGCTGGGCCTAGTCCACTGGGAAGGAGGCAGGGTGTGGGTGGAGTCACAGGCCCCTCAGTGGTGGTTTTCTGTCTGCTGATTGGCTCCCTGTGAACGAGGGGCGTGGCTACTAGCTTTTAATAGGGAAGGCGTCTTCAGCCCCTTTCAGTCTTGGCTGAGCTTTTGTCTGAGCGAGCTCAGCTTCTTTCTTTCCTCCCTTGTAGCAGTTGCCAGCATCCAGCTACCTACTTTCTGGATCTGTCTCCGCATTTCTCCGGTCTCCTCAGACCAAAGCCTTTGGGGTATGTAACAGCCATGCCTGTGGACACACTGACTCCGGGATCCCGGGACACATCTGCCCTACCTTTCCGCCTGCGTACCAAAGTGCCTGGCTACCTGCTCCGGAGGCCAGCAGATGGTGGAGCCCGGAAACCTAGTGCTGTGGAGCGCCTGGAGGCTGACAAGGCCAAGTACGTCAAGAGCCTGCACGTGGCCAACACCCGCCAGGAACCTGTGCAGCCCCTGCTGTCCAAGCAGCCCCTCTTCAGCCCTGGGACTCGCCGCACAGTGCTCACACCTAGCCGCCGAGTACTGCCTGGCCCTGGCCGTCGGCCCCAGCTGGACCTGGACATCCTTAGCAGCCTCATCGACTTGTGTGATAGCCCTGCGTCCCCTGCCGAGGCCAGCCGTACTCCTGGACGGACAGAAGGAGCCCATCAGGCGCCCCCAGCCAACCCTCCACGCCCGCCACCCAGTACGGCTGCTGTCCGCCGAGTGGATGTCCGTCCTCTCCCTGCCTCCCCTGCCCGGCCCTGCCCTTCGCCAGGCGCTGCCCCCGCCTCCAGCCCAGCCCGGCCCCCAGGTTTGCAGCGCTCCAAGTCCGATTTGAGTGAGCGCTTCTCCAGAGCAGCAGCTGACCTGGAGCGATTCTTTAACTTCTGCGGCCTGGACCCGGAGGAGGCACGGGGATTGGGCGTGGCTCACCTGGCGAGGACCAGCTCAGACATCGTCTCCCTGGCCGGGCCCAGTGCCGGGCCTGGCAGCTCAGAGGGGGACTGCTCCCGCCGTAGCTCTGCCACTGTTGAGGAGCGGTCCCGGGAGCGCGTCCCCTATGGCGTGTCGGTGGTAGAACGCAACGCGCGAGTGATCAAGTGGTTGTATGGGTTGCGGCAGGCACGCGGTGCCCCCGCTGCAGAGGGCTAGGCCTCCACTGGACTCCGCAATTGCACAGGACACATCCAGGAGAGGCAGCTGGGCTCTCGACCTCTTCTGCATCCATTCCCTGTCTTGGGACAGACCAGAGGCTGGGCCCTATCTGTCTGTCAAGGACTGACTCTGGAGAGGGTTGCCTGTTGACCTTGGGCTACCCTCTACCCCTCACTTGTAGGGGTTTTGACACAAGTCCTGCCTGGTTCTTCTTCTGAGTTTGGATTTGGGGCACTTAGCCTTCTCCACTGAGAGTGAGGGGCACTGTCCACCCAGCGGTTCTGTTTCCTTCTTCCTTGGCCTCCAACCTTTGCTGACTTCCTCTTCCTTTCCCAGCGGGCCCTGGTTCCCTGGGAACTTGCTCAGGGTGGGGGCAGGGCCTTGGCTGCCTGGCCTAGGTGGGTAGACTACTGGAGGGACTGGTAGGAGTCTGTACTGTTCTGACTTCCTCCCTTTGGTTAATAAACACAAATGCTTGTTTTTCAAGGCCTGGGCCATCAGACTCTTCTGTGTTCACAAGGGGAAGGGGAGGGAGACGTCTTGGATTAGAATTCCATAATTGTTCATCCTGGGATTTGGGGGTGGGGGAGGGGCATGAGGTCAGTGGCTGGCCCAGCCTGAGACTTGAGACGTGAAAGGGGATTCTCATAACCCCTCTGGGTGGCCTGAGGGCCTCCTTCATAGGGGAGGAAACTGACTCTGGCTACAGAGTGAATCCAGATAGAGCCAGGACTGAGGTCTGTGTCAGGAAGGGGACCTGAGGGGAAAAGCTGATGGCTGCATGGGTCCTTCCCATTGCTGCCCGGGAAGCTCGGAGAGCACAGACCCTGATCTGGAGGTGCCACAGGCTGTAGACTGGGGTTGGAAGCAGGGGGTCGACAACACAAAACAGGTGGCCTTGCCTCCAACCCTGGGTGAGCTGGGATAAGCCAGTCTCCCTCTCTGGGCCTCAGGGTCTGGAGGAAGGGGAAGGATGGCTGGCACTGGGCTTTGAGGTCTCAGTTTCTCCCTGTTTCCCTCCAGGCTGGCTCCATGCTGGGAGATGCCACCCTTGGCTGGTAGTACAGCTCGGGCTAAGGCCGGGCACACAAAGAGTGAAAGCCTGGGTGGCCTCTGCCCACCCCCGAGGTGGGAGTGGGGAAGGGCTGGGTGGTGCTTCCTCTCCCGCAGGCTGTGTTGGCTGCAGCACTCAGAAACAGGAAGCTCTAATGGGGGCCCTGGTGACAGGTTTGATGTAAGTTTTATTTTAAGCATAAAGAGGAGATTTCCTTTGGGCTGTTGACAAACATCCAGGTTAGCCCAGCTGTTTGTCTGTCTGTCTGTCTGATAGTGTAGTCAGGCCCCCAGGGGATTGGGTTGGGCCTCGGGGGTTCAGGGAAAGAAGGGGAAACTGGGTTAGCACAGTGGTGTGCAAGCTCATGAGAATGGAATCCACCCCCTCGTGATATAGATGGAGAGACTGAGGCACAGGGAGGGCTATCATCTGCCCACAGGCACCCAGCAGGTCTGACAACACAAGAGTTGAGCCTCCTGGTCCCCAAGTTAAAGGAGTGATGGGGTCAGGAGGGATAATTTGGGCTCTGCAGAGGAGACGTCCTTTGCGGTGTCCAGGACCAGCTCCTTCTGGCAACCTGGTCAGAATTCTGTGCTAAGTACGCATTGCCCCTTCACATGAGCTGCCAGCACCCCAGAAACCCAAGGGGTTTCTTGGTTTGAGATCACAGGACTGGTGGGGATGGGCCGGGAGACCCATCATTCCTGGAGGAGGTTGAGTCCTAGGTGCAGACCTTTCACACTCAACCTGTCACTGAGTCTTCAAGGTGACTTTTACAGGGTCTGTCTGAGAACAGGAAGGGTAGTAGCAGTCACAGAGAGGGTCTGCACTCCAGCCTGGGGTCACACCCCACAGTCAGGGGCACTCTGCCTCCCTGACTCTCCTCTCTTCCCTGTCCTGGGTCCTGGCAGCCTTTCCCGCTGTCACTTTATTGAGCATCTGTTGGGTGCCCAGCAGTAAGACAGACATAGTTCCTGCTATGTCTGATGGAGGGGAATGGGCAGATGATCAGCACACACGTGGTCACATAATATGGAGAAGTGACATCTGCCCTAAGACCAGACCTGTTCCCAGGAGCTGGGCCCCGGGGGAGTCAAGAAGGGCATTGGGAGGGTCTGCTGGGAAGAGAGCAGGAAGGTATTCTTGGAAGTGGAGAAGGTGTTTCCTGGTCCCTGGTTCCAGGAGGGCTTCCCTTCTGCTAGAATTCTGGAGTCCATCAGCCTTCCCTGTGGGAATCTGTAGCTGGGGGTTTCTGCCGCCTCGGGGATCTGCGGAAACAGCCCCTCTATTGTTCTGCCTGCAGTCGGAGTGTGAGGGGTGGTGAACAGCGAGGGCCAGCAGCTGCTGCCCCCTCCCCTGGGGCTGCCTGGCTTCCATAGCAGCGCCCCAGGCCAGACTGGCCCCAGCTGCCCAGCCCCTAATTAGGCAGAGATGAGATCTGCTCCCAGATCTATTTCCCAGCAGCTAATTATATACACGTGGGCTTGGGAGCCCAGCAATCTGGCTGCTCATGCCTGTCGAGAAGGTGTGATGGGCCCCTGGGAAAGGCACCTGTCCCCACCCGCCAGGCCTCAGTGTACCCTTTTGGCAGAGGATGGGACGTAGCTAGAGGGTCTTGTTCCTTTCCCTGGTGAAATGGTTCTGGTCCTGCTACAGAGATATTCAAGGGGACCAGGAAGAGGAGACACCCATCCTGCCCGACACCCTCTGTCCAGGGGGAGCAGGGAGGGACTGAGGAATTAGTCTATAGGGCCCTGACTCTAGATCCCAGGGTAGGGGTAGACATAGATAAGGTCATGGTGACAGCTGCTCCACCAGATAGACCTGCACATGGGCTTAGAGCTGTGTGGGTCTTCCCAGGTCCAAGACAGAACACCCCATTCAGGTTTAAAAAAGGATACTGTTTTTCAGGTAATGCATTCATCTATTTCCCCCAATACTTTATTAAGAAAAATATCAAAGAAAAGTTGAAAGAATGATATAGGAAACACTTAAATACCCACCTACAGGATGCACAGTTCTCTGTATTTTGTTAGATGTGCACTATCGGGCATCTACCCGTCTATCCATCCATTAAGACAGCCTATTTTTTCCAAGCTTTTCAAAGTAAGTTGCAAACATCAATATGCTTCCCCTTAAAGGCACTTTGGCATGCATATCGTTAGAGCTCAGTATTTGTTTACAGTTCCCCTGTGTATGTATAAAATTGACATCCTGTGAAATGCACAAATCTTAAAGGTACCATTTGACTTCAGACAAATGGACACTGTTCCCAAACCCCAGTCAGGATATAGAGCAACACCATAACCATGGGAAATTCCCTCATGTCCCTTCTCTGTCAATTCCTGTCTCTAGCTCATGGCTATATCCATGAATCTGTATAAATTCAATAGTGCTCATAAAATATTTCTTTGTCCTGAGCCTCCCACTCCTGACCCCCAAAACAGCCATATCCAACTCTTTTAACTATTTCTTCTGGTACTTCTTTCCATATTTCTAAATAAGATGCTTTTCCTGTATTTTTCTGGATTCGTTTTAGGCAGATATTGCCTGACTTTCCAGTCTGATGTCTTCACAGTGTTGCTTCTGTAGCTTGACTGCCTGGGTTTGAATCCCAGCCCTTCCCCCTCCTGGTCTGATGACCCCAGGCAAGTGACTTAACCTCCTTGTGTTCAGTTTCCTCACTTGTAAAATGAGAGTAATAAGAATATTTAAGTTATTGGGTTGTTATGAGGATTTAACATGTAAACTACACCAAAATAATTACTCTTAAAGTGGTCAAAAATGATTCTTTTTATAATTATTATTATCAAAGAAGAGTTAACTTTTTTCACCTCCTATCCTTTTAATCTGTGTTTATCACAATTTTCCATTAAGTGCATATTTAGTGTCATTATTTTGTAACTATACAAATATTACTTCCTGCCATGCCAAATCTCATACGATGGTTACATTTCCTTTCTTGTGAAACTCTTGGTTTTTCCTGGAGTTACTACTTGCCTTGCTTTTCATTCCTATGGTTTCCTTCTAACCAACCCACCCTTAATTCTCTGACATTCTCAGTGTCCCCATAGTTACACACAGAAGGTAAGGTATTGGTTCCAACTTCCTTCCTGAAACCCTGTGCAATGTTGGTGGTATAGTGGTGAGCATACTACCTTCCTTCCTGAAACCCTTCAAGTGCTCTTTAATACCCCCCACCACTTAAAAAACAAATTGGACCAATTTTCAAAATAGAGTATCAAGCACAAGCACAAACTCTAATATAAGTCCCTGCCTATGGGTCTCTAACTGGGATAAAAACTGAAGCGTGACCGCCACTGCCAGGCCTTTCCATTTATCCATGGGAATGTCTCAGCACCATCTGCTCATTGTGCCAACCTATGGCTCATTTGTGCCCTTTACCTTATTCATCCATTTTTTTTTAAGAGAATCTTTTTTTAAAGAGTATTTATTTATTTATTTGACAGAGAGAGAGATCACAAGTAGGCAAAGAGGCAGGCAGAGAGAGAGGGGGAAGCGGGGTCCTTGCTGAGCAGAGAGCCCGATGCAGGGCCCTGAGATCATGACCTGAGTCCAAGACAGAGACTTAACCCACTGAGCCACCCAGGCGCCCTATTCATCCATTTGTTCAACTAAAGCCTGCTGAGTCCTTCTCCATCCCCTGCCCTGGGCTGGGCAGCACCAGCAACATAGCACTTGGGTATTGTTGACCTACCTAATCCCAGAGCGTATTTATACTGACATGTGAGCTTGAACAGTGGTCTGAATAGAAGTGTGTGTGGGGTTGGGTGATGGCTGGGAGTGTCTGCATGGGACCTATAAGGGCTGTGTCTGTGTGGGTGCTGACATTTTCCACAGGAGGCCATTTATGTATATATGTGTGTAGGTGTTGTTTACACAGTGTATGTTCACTGGTTATGTGTATCAGTTAGTTTTTGCTACATAACAAACAACCCTAAACCTAGTGGCCTAAGACAGTAATTTATTAGTCCATGATTGTATCAGCTGGTAATTTGGCCTCGGCTCAGCTGGGCAGTTCTTCTGGCCTTACCGAGGCCGGCTCATGTGGTTGTAGTCGGCTGGTCTTGGAGGATGTCACCCACATGTCTGGCCTTTGGCAGTCTGTTTGAGGGGTGCCTCCAGCCACCTCTAAGAGGTTCACCTCCATGAAGTTAGCTTGGGCTGATTCACACAGTAATCTTGGAGTTCCACACTGGGCAGAAGACAAGCTCCAATGCATATGAGCTTTTGAAAGACTCTGCTTGCATTGTAATTACTAATGTTCCATTGGCCGAGTGACGTGGCTGAGTCAGATTCAAGGGGTCAAGAAATAGACTCCATCTCTTAGTCACATGGCAAAAGGGCCTGAGGACAAGCATAGGGGAATGATTGTGCTGGTTTCCAATTTATTTATTTTAAAAATATTTTATTTATTTATTTGACAGATGGAGACCACAAGTAGGCAGAGAAGCAGGCAGAGAGAGAGGACGAAGCAGGCTCCCTGCTGAGCAGAGAGCCCGATGCAGGGCTCGATCCCAGGACCCTGGGATCATGACCCGAGTTGAAGGCAGAGGCTTTAACCCACTGAGCCACCTAGGCGCCCTTGGTTTTCAATTTAGCACAGCCTATGTGTGCATAGTTTGGCAATCAGAGAAACTGGGATTTCCTGGTGCTGTCACTTACTTGCTATCTGTCCTTGGTCAAGCTGCCTGACCTCTCTGAGCCTCACAAACTGGAGAGAATGGGATGAGAGGAGACAGTCTTTATTGTAAAGTGCCTGTGCTATTCATTTGTTCATTAATGCAACATGTAGTTGTTAGCACGAGGCACACCCTGGAGACACTGTAGCGAACAAAATGAACCAGAACACCTGCCTTTGGAATGTTTAGTCCTGGTTGCGGACACATGTTAATTGACCATCCCAATAATTTTATGATCACTGAAATTAGGCCCTGGAAGGAAGAGATTACTGACCTGCCTAGGGAGGTCTGGAAACCTGAGTGAGCTATTTGAGCTGAGATATGAAGGATAGGTAGGAGTTAAACAGAAGAGGGGACAGGAGTGGAAAAGGATTTCAGGTTGAAGGATTAGTTTGTGCAAAGGCCCTGTGGTGAGAGTAGATTCTAGAAGCAGAGTGAAGGTGGGTGGAGCTGGAGCTGGAGCTTAAGGGTCAACTGCGCAGGGTTATCGGAGCCTTTGAACAATGAGTGGGTCGATCTTATTAGGGTGACTGAAATGAGACCCAGAGGTCTAATTATGCTCTACAAGGCCCTCATGACCTGGATTCCTGTTACCCTCCCACATCCTCTTTACCTATTCTTCTATAGCCACACTGCCTCCATGATGTTCCAGGAACATACCAGACACATTCTTACCTCAGGACTTTTGCACTTGCTGCTTCCATTGCCAGTGTCTATCCTACCCCAGATCCCCACATGACTCAATCACTTACTTCATTTGGGTCTCTGCTCACATGTCAACTTCTCAGAGAGGTCTTCTCTGACCCACCACTCACCATCGACCCTACCTAAACCATCAGCATCCAGCAGTCACTAGTTCCCTATCCTGGTTTATTTGTCTTGCTAGAAAAATACATACCAGCCCCTGACTCAGAGTAAATAGAGGCCACATGATCTGTTTCTGGCCTCTGTCTCTTACTAGAATGCAGCTCCAGGAGACAGGATTTGATTTTACCCTAGGCTGTGTCCCCATCCCCTGGGGAGTATTTGTTGGGTAAAAGAATGAGTGAAAAGGAGTGAGCAAATGGCATACAGCAAGGAACTAGCTCCTGGAAATTAGGAGGTCTGGATTCAAGCCCCAGTTGGTCTTAATAATTGTTCACCTTTCTGGTCCTGGGTTTCCCTAGCTGTGCTGTGAGGCATCTGTGGTCTCTAGGTAGGTTTTGTGGAGGCAGCAAGGCCCTATGGGGGAGGATGGGAGTCCTGGGGATGAAAATAGCCTAGCCCGGCCTCTTGGTTGGCCCCTACCCTCACTGTGGCATCCAGCTGGAGCCAGGAGGCTCTGTCTGGAGCCTGCCAGCCTGGCACTGGGGCTGGGATTGCAGCTTCTGGACAGCTGGGCCAGGCAGCCCTGGGAGGTTCTTAAGGGCACACCGGGCCTTTTGGATGTCTCCAACCTCCCTCCCCACCTCCCTGTTCCCCCTCAAAGTCCGATGGCAGGATAAATCCCTTAATCCCCTTAAATGCCTGCAGCCTTCACAGCTCACAGAACTTTCTCTTGGTCTGCGTCTAGTCGTACCCTGCACAGTAGCTGCCTTATTGACAGGGACACCGAGGCTCAGAGAGGACAGCTGGCTCATTGGAGGTTACAGGCTAGCACGTGGGACAGTTACTACTAGAACCCAGGTCTGGCCCAGTCTTGTCCTGCCAGGGTGTGTGTGTGTGTGTGTGTGTGTGTGTGTGTGTATGTGTGTGTGTGTGTGTGTTTGTGTGTGCTGGAGATGGCATGACTGCCCAAGGGCAGTCCCCTCCCTTCACTGCTGGCTCCCTGGGTCTCCGGTTTCTGATAGAGGGTAGCGGCAGTTGTTAGTGGCACTGAAAGCCAGGCTGCCAGGGTTCAAATCCCACCTTTGCTACTTCGTAACTGGACTCTGGGGTCCCCCCATCCTGTCACCTCAGTGTCTGTCATTAGGGTAAATCCCTTAATCCCGGACATTATTAGGCCTAATTTTATGCATTGACCAAGTTTAAACAATTTAGTTAGTTGCCAGCTTTTGGTATATAAACCACTGGAAGAATCACACAAACACACCAAGCAAGGTACATCCATGAGGCCCCAAGCACCTAGCGTGTGCCTGGCACAGATCAGAGTTCTGGGGAGCTCATTCCTCGGAGTGCCATGGTGAAGTGGTGTTTTCTCCATTTCCTCCAAAGGAGCCTCAGAGATATGAAGCCCTCTGCCCAGCGTCTCATGGCCAGGGAGGGCAGAGGTGGGGAGGGAGGTGAGTCGGGGGTTTGCGAAAACCCAGCACTCTCCCCTCGGGGCTCCTTGAGACCTAGTGGGGTCTATTCTGGCTGGTGCATCACTCCCTGTCTGAGCCTTGGTGTTCCTCTTGGCAAAACGGGGCGGGGAAGTATGAATGGAGCGGGCCAGTCCAACCCATGATCACACCCCTGGAATGTGGGCTCAGGGGGACCAACGCTTCCAAGTTCTCATGAGAATCCAGATCTCAAAAATCGGTGAGTAGGTTATTTGCTCATTGTTTAGATGTGGATAAGTCACTATTTGAATGTGAAAATGCCCCCATACAAAGAGTAGATAATGTTCATTATTTCACCATTATCTGTAATAGCAGACAATTGAAAACAGCCCTCAGTGAGAAGTGGGTTAACCAACTTGGGCCCAGCCACCCAGTGGCATCCCATGCAGCCACAGGAAAGACGCCGTGCGTGCACTTGGTGTGCAACAGCTGGATGCCTGGTGAGCAGGCAAGGTGTGGAATGGCATGCACAGTGTGCTCCTGTTTTTGGAAACTGGAATATATGTCCCCACACTCCTACTGGCATAGAAGCTCCCTGTGGAGTTCCACTGTGAGCCCTGCCTGTGGGAGAATGGGCTGGCTGGAGCCAGTGGTGGGAGAGAGACTCATTTCTTAATTTTTGTAACTTTTGAATTTTGAACCATGTGAATGTATTGCCTATGCAAAAAAAAAAAAAAAAAAAAAAAGGGAAGGAAAGAAAAAGAAGAAAAGAAAAAAGGAAGAAAGGAATAAAGAAGGAGGAAGGAAGGAAGGAAAAAAAGAAAGGGAAAAAAAGAAATTTTAAACCTAGGGAAATAAAGCAGAAACAAGAAATCAGGAACAGACAGACAGACATGAGACATGCAGGTACAGTCACTACCCTCTCCCCTAGAGCAACCACAGGCCACATTCTGGGTTTTGCCCAGCTTCGTTTTGTGGCTCCACCCTCTACGGTAATATTTTGGTTTCCACACGCACAGCACCCACAGGAAACACCAGCCAATGGGCGTCAGGTTCCGGGCTGGGCCGCCTGCCAGGGTTGGTGGTGGGTATGACACAGCCTCGGGATGGCGTTGTCCAAATGCCCAAGTGATGACGCAGCCCCGGATGGAATGATGACACTTCCCACAGTCTCACAGGCCCTACTGGTCTGGTGTGTGTCTGGCAACTTCGGGTGTGTGGACACTTCAACAGCCATCCCCATCTACTAGCTCTGAGTCTTCAGGGACTTAACCCATCCATCCATCCATCCATCCATCCATCCATCCATCCATAGATCCATCCATCTATCCATCCATCCATGCACCCATCCACCCATCCGTCCGTCCGTCCATCCATCCAATATTTATGAAGTACCTACAACATGCTCTTCAAGGCACTGAAGACAGAGCAGAGAACAAAACAAAAGTTCCCGCTCCTGTGGAGTGGACATTCTAGTGGGGAGACAGGCAATGCATGCCACAGTGGAAATGTCCTGGAGATAATGTAGCCAGGAAGGGAAGTGGGAGGCCTCTCCTGAAGTATATAATTGACATACAACAACGTTAACCCATTTTAGGCATATGATTTGGTGAGTTTTGGCGATTGTATACATCTGTGTATCCACCACTACAGACAAGTTCTAGAAGATTTCTGTCATCCCAGAAAGTTCCCTCCTGCCTGTTTGCAGTCAGTCCTGACTCCCACCCCACTTCCCACCTGGGACACAGCTGGTCAGTTTTCCTTCTCTAGGAAGGATTGCATTTATCTTTTGTGCAGGTCACGTACATGGCGTCTGGCTTCTTCCGCTCTGTGTGATACATTTGTGATCCACCCATCTTGTTATGTGCCTGTCTCTTTTTACTGCTGAGTAGTCCATGGTACACATGTGCCATGTTTTGTCTGTTCATCCGGCCTATGGCTGGGCATCTGAGTTGTCTCCACATTTTGGCTATTCCAAATAAAGCTGCTGGGAACATCCCTGCACAGCTCTCGTGTGCACGTACACTTTCATGTCCCTTGAATAAATGCCCAGGAGCAGGGCTGCTGGGCCTCCTGGCAACTGTATGTTTAACTTTATTAGAACCAGGCATTGTGCTTTTAATTTTTATTTTTTCAATTTTTAAAGATTTTATTTATTTGAGAGAGAAAGAGAGCATATGAGCAGGAGGAGGGGCAGAGGGAGAGGGAGAAGCAGCTTCCTGCTGACCAGGGAGCCTGATACAGGGTTCAATCCCAGGACCTTGAGATCATGACCTGAGCAGAAGTCAGACCCTTAACCAACGGAGCCACCCAGGCATCCCGGATTGTGCTTTTAAATAGCTTGGTCAGGGGTGCCTGAGTGGCTCTGTTGGTTAAGGGTCTGACTTTGGTTCAAGTCATGATCTTGCGGTCCTGGGATCGAACCCCACATCGGGCTCCCTGCTCAGCGGAGAGCCAGCTTCTCCCTCTCCCTCTGCCACTCCCCCTGCTCGTGTGTTCTTTCTCTCTCTCTGTCAAATAAGTAAATAAAATCTTAAAAAAATAAATAAAATAGTGTGGTCAGGGCAGGATTCCACAAGCAGGTAATATTTTAGCGGAGACTGGAAGGGGGCACGGGAAGCCTCATGGCTGTGGGCAGCAAGACTGTTGTGGCAGAGGAATGGGGTGAGTGGTGTCACTGCTGTGTTTGAGGAACAACATGGAGGCCAGCTGGTGGGAATGGAGTGAGCGAGGGGGTCAGGGCTTGGAGGTGGGGTCAGTGTGTAACAGGACTAAATAGGGTAGGGCCTACAGGTCATGGTGAGGATGTTGGCTTTTGCTCTGAGAACCCATGGGTGGTTTCTGAGCAGAGGTGGGACAGGATCAGACTTGAATTTGAACATCCTCCCCCGCGCCAGGCTGCCCAGTGCAAATGGGCTGCAGCCAGGGACGCAGCGGGGAGGCCAGTGAGGAGGGTACTGCAGCAGTCCTGGCGGGAGATGAAGGAGTGGGGCTGGGGTAGCAGGGGCAGAGGATGTGGATGCTCAGATTCTGGATCTGCTCTGAAAGTGGAGCCGACTGGGCAAGAATTGGATGTAGAGGGAGGGAAAGAGGACATGAAGGGTGATAGACAGACTCTTAGGTGGCCTCTCAGATAGGGGCCGAGAGTCTTCCCCCCAGCCAATAGCCAGCAAGGAAATGTGCACTTCAGATGGCAACCCCCAGGACCTGAACTTGGCCAACCACAGGAATCGCTCCGAGCCTCCACAAAGAAACAATGCCCAGCTGACGGCTAGATTGCAGCCCAGAGAGACCCTGAATGGAGACCCCAGGCTATGCCTGGACTTGTTATCTACAGAAACTGTAAGGTTGTGGTTTTCAGTCACTGCATTTGTGATAATGTTTACTCAGCAAAAGATGACTGATACAAGCATCCTAGAGTGGGGAAACTGAGGCCCAGCGAGTGGCTGGTACTCGAACACAGGTTCTTGCAGGGAGACACCATCAGGCAGAACCTGCCCCAGTTGCAGAGGCCCCACTAGGCCCAGCCTCTCGTCTCCTAGGAGGCTGTGGTCTGAGCCCCTCTGCCAATACCTCCTCTGTCAGGGCCCTGGCCCCCCAGAGAGCCGGCTTCTGGCCACCCACTAAATGCCCAGAGCTCCTAGGGCAGCAAGCTCAGGCAGGCTCCCAGCTGGGCCAAGCCAGGTGGCCGGGAAGTAGAGTTCTCACCCCCACAGCAGAACAGGTCCCGAGGGCATAGGAGCCAGGTCCAAATCTGAGACCCCAGGCGAGAAGGACAAAGCACAGGCTTAGACCTGTGGTTAGGATCCCAGCCCTGCTACTCACCAGCTGCAGGACTCCGGTCACAGGGCAGTGTCCAGTAGGTAAACTGGGAGCAAGAATACCCTCCTCCAGATAGTCAGTGAGCTAAGGTGCGTGAAACTCTTGGCAGGAGCCCCGTTAACGTTCAAGTTCAAGGCCCCAAACTCTACCTTCTTATGGGCCTTGGTTTCCCCATCTGCGAAATGATCTTGTTCCCTAGATGGGTTTGGAGGGCCCTGGTAGCTCTAACAGTTGGCCACTTGGGGGTTCAAATTCTGGCTCTGCCTCTAATTAGCTGTGACCATGGATAAGTCACTTACGCCCTCTGAGCCCCAGTCTTCTCACCTGTAAAATGGAGCTATGAGTCATTCCTCCCATTTCATGAGATGCAGGTCAGAGACCGAGTTGAGTGCCTCAAAAAACTGTCAGCTGGTTTTACCATCCTCACTGTTGTTCCAAGTGCCTGCTGGAAAGGGCGGCAGGCTAGACACCCCAGGGCGAGGGAAGTTTGGTTTCCTTGGAGACAAACGTTTGAGGGCTGGGCCAGGCCTACATATATTTCTGGTCAAAGCTAGTTTTTTCCACCCAACTCTCTGGCCCTGCACCATCTAAAACCAAGCCCCAGGTATCACAATGCTTCTAAACACTAAACCCACAGGCAAGTTTTGGGAAACAAAAATGTGCATTCATTTCTGTTTGCAGTTCTGGGAACTACCTCCTAGTTTTCTCTAGAGGGATGGCAGTAGCTTTGTGCAAATGCCTGGAGGTGGGAATGTGTGTCATAGGCACAAATGGGTGGCGACAGCGATGTCCCCACTGGCCACATTTGAATTATGCCTGCTGTCCTCTGCACAGACTCGCTGGTGGGAACAGACACCTGCCTGCAGGCTGGACAGCCAGGGTCTCTCCTGGGAAGTTGATACTTGAATGGAGGTCACATAGGCAGAGGGTGGTTGGAGATGTGTTGTCCCTGGCCAGTACCCTAGAGAGGACAGCCATAGGCTCTGTCACTGAGTCCTCTGCACATGCCTGAGTCCTCATGCTTGGGCTTTGTTCTTTCCCCATCCGGGGGACCCCTTCCCATAAATCTATGGCTGGTCTTCTTGCTTAGTCCCTGTCTGGTGTTTGTCACCCAACTCCCCTTTGCCAATGTGGTGTTGGGGGGTGGTGGGGATAGAGCCTTGTTGGGGGTTGAGGGCAGACTGTGAGATGAAGCAGTTACCCTTCTGGTCTGTGAAGGTAGTTTGGGGCGCTTCTGTGCAGAAAGAGCACTGGACTCAGAGTCTGTTTCTGTACATGTGACTTTAGGCCAATCACTTAGCCTCCCCATATGGTCCAGTGGGATGGTACCGGGGAGGGGGGAGAATCTCCATCAGCGGATGGGGAAACTGAGGACCAGAGAGAGGGAGGCTTTATTTAAAGCCACACAGCAGGTTTGGGACAGACCCTGGAGAGCTCCTGAGTCCCCTAGGTCCTGGCCCTGTGGGGGAGGAGTGGAGTGGGCAGGAATAGTTTCCCCCAGACGAACCTCAGGCCCACCAGCAAGTCACAGATCAGATTCCTTTCCCAATTAATGGTCCCATTTGGCTCTGCAGTACCATCAACATCCCATTTGGACACTGAGCAAACTGATTCCAGAGAGGGGCTTGTCCACGGTCACAGCACAAGTTCATAGCAGAATGAGTCTGAGCCAGATATGAAACACCCATGCTTTTTGCTCTAAATCAGTGTTTTCCAAGCTGATGAATGGGGATGTTTGGGGATGGTGGTTAATGAGTTCTTCAGAAAAATTTTTAAATGGTTTGATTTCATTTTGGTGATAACCCTAGATGATCTCAAACAGCTCATGCATCACCTGCATGACCCCAGGTGAGTCCTGCTGGAGACGGTGCTTAGGATCACACTGGACCACACAACTATGTTTCCTGAGCACTAATTAGGGGCCAGGCACTGTGCTTGGCACTTTTCACAGAGTGTTCATTTAATCCTCGCAACAACTGTCTAAGATAGGGACTACTCACATCCCCATTTCACAGATCAGGACATTGATGCACAGAAAGGTGAAGTAACTTGCAACAAAGTCAACAGCGAGCAGGGGGTACAGCCAAAATTTGAACTCAGGCTGACTCCAGAGCCTGTGATCTTGACTCCTGTGCTCTCCCACTGTCACCAGCTCTGAGGGATGAGAAGAGGGCAGGAGTGGCTTTGATATGCTAGGACGAGTTTCTGCCAAGTGAAGGACAGGTGACGCAGACGTAGAGGGTGGGAAGGAATTTTCACCGTGGGTGAAATAGAGCCCAGTGGTGGGAGAATAATGTCATTAGGACGCGGAGTTGGGCAGAAGCGTGTGAGCAACCGACAGAAATGGCAGCTGGATCGAGTGTCCCACATTCTCACTGCTAGTGGCAATTCAGGTTTAGCAAAACAACATCATCCCTATCACCAAATTAATGTTGTTACATTGATGCCATGGCAGCATCCATGCCTCGGTAGTTAGGGCCACAAGCTTCAGAGTTATGGCTTTTGAGGTCAGATCCATCTTCCTCCTTGCTTGGTTCTCAGATCACTGGCAAGTCACTGATTTCTCTCAAGTTCATTTTTTCTCATCTCTAAATGGAATTCTAATAGCACCCAAAAGGCTGCCAGTTGCCTATGGAATTCCCTTCTTTCCTTAATCTTTGTTGACCAAACCCTGATTTTATTGCGGTTGCAATGTACACAGTTAGAAGACTCCATTCTCAACCTCTTGCAGCTACTGGTGGCCAATGTGTAGAAGTTGTTAGGTGGGATTTCTGGGAAATATCCTTGGAAGACACAGATGCAGCTGGGATGAAAGCCGATTTGCCCTTCTTTCTGCTTCTTCCTACATGGGACTCGGGCATTATGGCTAGAGCCCCAGTAGCCATTTTGGGTCAATAACTGATCTTGAGGATGAAGCCACAAAGTAAGAATGAAGCAACACAAAACTAGCAGGAAGATGAAATGTTGATGATACCATACAGACTGTACCAGCCCCGGCCTGGATTGATCTTAAAGACTTATTTTTTTAAAATATGCTTTTAATTTTTTTACAACAGCTGTTAATTCACAGAATTGTTGCAAAGATAGTGCAACATTTTTATATAACCCACATCCAGTTGTCTACCTTATTAACATCTTGGTTATTATTATATTTATATATTATCATATATATTATAATATTAACATACTGGTATGGTACATGTGTCGCAATTAACAAACCAATACTGTTATATTACTATTAACTAAAAACAATCTATACTTCATTCAGATTTCCTCAGGTTTTCCTAAATGTCCTTTTCCCATTTTAGGATCCCATCCAAGATCCCAAATCACATTTAGTTGTCATGTTTTCTTCGACTTCTCATGGCTGTGACAGTTTCTCAGATTTTTTTGTTTTTGTTTTTCATGACCTAAACAGTTTTGCGGAGGACTGGTCAGATATGTTGTGCCTGACTTGTCTGAAGATTTTATGATTAGACCAGGGGAATATATTTTTTGAGGAAGACCACAGAGATAAAGCGGCTCTTCTCACGTTCCCTCCAGGATAGATACTGGCAATGTGACTTATCCATATAGATCCGAACTTTGATCACTGTCAGATTCTCTGCTGTCAAGTTACTCTTTTTTCTTTCTTCCCATGCTGTGCTATTTGGAATCAGGTCACTATATACCACCCACACTTAAGGCGTGGGGACTTATTTTCCCCGTCCTGAAGGGTAGACCATCTTACATAAATTACTTGGAGCTCTTCAGCACAAGAGATTTATTTCTCCTATCTTATCTGTCTGTCTGTCTATCCATATATCCATCACTGATTTACTCAATCATTTATTTGATATATTTGATTTGATAAATATCGTATTTGAATATATCCATATTCCAGAAAGGACTCATGGATATTTATTTTATTCTTTAAGTTATAACTCTACATACAACTTTATATTTTCATTCAAATTGTTCCAACTTTGGTCATTGAGCTTTTCCTGATTGGCTCCCCAGACTTTTTTCATTTCTTTCTTTTTTTTTTTAAGATTTTATTTATTTATTTTACAGAGAGAGAGAGAGATCACAAGTAGGCAGAGAGGCAGGCAGGGGCTGGGGTGGGGTGGGGAAGAAGGCTCTCTGCTGAGCCGAAAGCCCGATGTGGGACTCGATCCCAGGACCCTGAGATCATGACCTGAGTGAAGGCAGAAGCTTAACCCACTGAGCCACCCCAGCGCCCATCCCCAGACTTTTTGACACGAGAGAAAAACAAACTGAGGTGGGTCTTTTGCAGTCATGATCTCAACTTCCTCCCATTCCTGTATGCTCACCCTTTGCAATGTGATTTTGCAGTTTTCCTCATCAAGACCCGAGTCCCTGGAATCTGGGCTGAGCTGTGTGACTTGTTTTGGTCAATGGGGAAAAGCCAAAGCTTGGAAAGGCCTTGTGCCTGGGGCTTGCTGCCCTAGGGGCTCTGAGAGCACCATGGGGGCAACCCTCCAGCCTGGGGAGATAGAGGGTGTGTGGCCCACTTGCCTCCACTGCCCTTGCCCACAGCAGTGGGAGGGAGGCCTTTTACCACAGCTGATAGCAGATGGGAAATGAGCTCAGACACAAGCTGTTCCCACTGAGCCCCGTCCAAACTGCCAGGCCGAGGAGTCAGGAACAAAGCCCAGGTTAGTTTAAGCCTGCACATGGTTGGGGGAGAGGGGCACCCACATAAGCCACTTTCTTTCTAAGTCTATGTTGTTTGAGTTTTCTGTTATGTGATGTTGAACCTAATCCTACAGGGACACAAAGTTGATTTCATGGGAGGTGGTGAAAGTTGAATGAGTGAGACAGGTCAGTACATAGAACTGCTTGAGTTGATTAATAATAATAGTAATAAAATAACTAATTTTATAGTGTGTTATTATTTAATTTGTAGTTTTATCCCCAAATTTTAGTTTTTTAAGAACCGTGTTCAGATTTTTTCTTCCTTTTTCAAAATTTTAAAAAGATTTACTTATTTATTTTACAGAGAGAGACACAGCAAGAGAGGGACCACAAGCAGGGAGAAGCAGGCTTCCTGCCAAGCAGAGGGCCCCATGTGGGGCTCAATCACAGGACCCTGGAATCATGACCTGAGCCAAAGGCAGATGCTTAACAACTGAGCCATCCAGATGCCCCTCTTCTTTTCTTTAAGTAGGCTCCACGCCCAGTGTGGGGCTTGAACTCATGACCCTGAAATCAACAGTCACGCGCTCTACTGACTGAGCCAGCCAGGTGCCCCTAGTTGTTTGGGAACCACAAGAAGCTGAGAGCCCATCTTTATGCATATACACAAACAGTGTTTTTTTGTCCATGCCCTCCAGCCTGAGACCACCAGGAGTGCTGGGAGTCAGACAAGCTGGGCTGATGACTCATTGCAGTGGGAGAGAACGCACACCCGAGGGGAACTCTGTGGCATCTCAGTGAGATGCTGTTGGAAAAGGCTTATTATAAGATCTGGGCTTGTGTTGGATGATCTAGAGGAGAGTTTAAGGAAGTAGGTTTTCCTCTAGGTTGTGTGCTGTCAGGAAGTGGGAGTAGTTCCACAGATAGGCTCTTGATAAGCCTGCTCTGCGCGGAAGGCGGACTGGAGCAGGGCAAAGACTCCGAGTGAGTCCTGCAGGGGCCGGGACACTGGACCAGCCAGGGTGGCGGCCTGTGCCATCATTTTGGTGGCTTGGAAGTTGTTGAGTTTTGTCTTTGTTCAGCCAGATTACAGAGCGTCTTGCTTTTGTCTTGGCTCATCAGGCACAGAACACCTTGTCTTGGTTCGGTTCAGTAGGACATCATCTGTTACCTGTGAGTATTGGGCTCCGCCAGTCACATCCAAGCCAGCTCCCCGGATACTGGGACTGCTCTCTCTTTCCTACTTGAAATCAATGCTGGTAGGTCCAGGAGGATCCTTCTCCCTAAAGATCTCCAGCGATTACTCACCTTGGAGCCACAGGCTCATTCCTGCTCCAATCGGGCAGGCATCTTTAGGTAATTTTTTGCCAAAAGTGTTTCCTTTCCCATTTATGTATTCTATTAACAATATCTTAATCTCACTTTCGGTATTGATTATACATAAATGGATTCTATTAGTAACAAGATATGATGATACTAATATTTATCAAGCATTTGCTATGTACCAGGTGCTGTTCTAAGCATCTTATATGTCTTAGCTCAAGGATTCTTAACTTGCGGTCCTTCTGGGGTCCATAAATGCCACTTATCTTCATTCATCTATAATTAAATTCAGCATTTCCTTCAATATGAACGCAGGATACAAGCACAGAGTGTCAACAGTGCTTGGAACTTGGCCACCATTAGAAATCATAGCTACTTGCGTATCCCGCCACAGTAGTTAAGAGTATCTCCAAGTATCCTTGGCACTCATCATTACTTTGCCATTACAGTACTTATGAATCTTAGACGATGAGAGCTTGTTATTTAAGTGTTCACCAAATACCATGATAATACCATATCACATATCACAACTATGTTCTTAAAACTATTTTGAGTACCATGTTTCTAATGAATATAATTGGTTTCCTTCAGAATTCAATGTATTTTATTTCAAGCAGTTGAAAGCCGCTTTCTGAGAAGGGTTCTCCAAGGAGAACCCTGTGCATTGATTCACTCCTCCAGTGACCCCACAGACAGGTCTCATCATCAGCTAGTTAATGGAGGAAACATGAGGCACAGGGAAGGTGTGTAGTGTGCCCAAGATCACACAGATATTGAGTGGTTGTGCTTATTAAATCTGCCGGCTCTTTGCACAGCCTATGGGCTGCTGTGGGGTTGTTCTCTGTATTATGCACGTGCGTATGATTATCCCGAGGCTGGTGTCAGGCACATGGGCCTGTGGATCTCCATTTCTGCATGTGGGTGTGTGTAATGCGTATGTGTAGCAAAGGGAACCATTCTGGGCCTTCTGACTCCTGGGATCACTTTGAGGAACCGCATCCTCATATCATAACTTCATCCTCATATCCGGCTGAAGGGCTGGGCTGGGGAAAGCTCAGGGGCCAGGCTGGGCGTGAGGTGGGCAGCAGGTGAAGCAGGGGTAAGAGGGCCAGCATCGTTTTGGGTTTTGGCCTCTGGCCTGAACCTACTCTTGTGACCTGGGACAGCATGGGGACAGGGAATGTGGAGGAAAGAGGATGAGACCTTCTGCCCAGGGACATGTGAGTCAAGAACACCTGAGACCATGATTCTTGTGCCAGGCTGCCTGGTGGGGTTGCTGTGGGCAGCTGGAAGGGAAAGCCACCTTCAGGTAAGGCCCCTGGGCTCTCAGCACTCCACTGCAGCACCCCTACCCTTCAGAGCCCAGACGTGTGGTTTTCCCAGGATCAAGGAGTTGTGTGACACTAGCTGGGTGTCCCACCACTTAAGTCCATTCTGACACCCTCCCTCCCTTCAGTTTCAAGTTCAAGTTATCATCAGATTTGAAAAATCGCTGAAGCAGCTCCCAGAACTCAGGGAAACGGTTTATTTCCTAGATCGCCTGTCTGTCATAAAGGGATCCGACTTAGGAATGTGGAAAGGATGCGTGGGGCAAGGTAAGTGGGAAGGGCCCAGAGCTTCCGTGTCCCCTGGAGTGTGTTCCTCAGCCTGCTGCCCCACGTGCTCACCAACCCCGCGGCTCTCAAAGCCCAGCCTCTGGGGTTTGAATGGAGGCTTTTTTATATAAGCACAATCGATGAAATCATTGGCCAAAGATTCTACCTTCAGTTCCTAGCTGCTGCACACGGTCCTGGGGGTGCGGGTGGGGTGGGGCCCGAAAGTCTGAGGCTGGTTGGGTCCCCTGACAACCAGTCCCCAGCCATGGGGCTTTCCGAGAGACTCACCTCATGAACAAACACTCAGGTGAGGAAAAGGAAATTCCTTTCACCTTCAGGGCTGGGAGCGTTTTCAGGAACCAATGACAAACCACCAAACCATGATGAAGGCTACTTTCCTGGATCTTATCACTCAGGGAATTCCAAGCATTTAGGAACTGTGTGCCAGGAATGGAGATGAAGACCAAACCGGGATGTTTCTTATGACAGATCATAACGTCGCAGGAACCTAGGAAAGCCTGCCACCCACACAGGGGCTTTGCGGTCCCCAGCCTGAAGGCAATTAGCCCCCAGAAAGGTCTTTGGATGTGGGCCATCCGAGTCACAGAGCGGAGGGCTCCTCCTACCCTGTGGGCCTTGGGACGGGGAGTCACAAAGAAGAGTCCCTTTGATCGCAACTCTGGCTGGTTGTGTGCCTCTCCAAGGTGAAGTGACAGCAGTAAACATAACACATTTTTGTCCCCTGGATTACTTGTGGTCATTATTTGCTAATCCTCATATCTGTGTCATGTTGGATCAATTATTACAGTTTTGTGAGATGCTTTACAAGGAGCGGGGGCAGCATGGAAAAATCACAGCAAGTCACTTTACTTCATTTTCTCGTTTAGAGAACAGGGATAGGGGCGCCTGGGTGGCTTAGTTGGTTAAGTGTCTGACTCTTGGTGTTGGCTCAGGTCATGATCTCAGGATCCTGAGATCGAGCCCCACATCGGGCTCTGTACTCAGTGAGGAATCTGCTTGTCATTTTCCCTCTGTTCCCCCCCGCAGCCAAATACATAAATAAAATCTTTAAAGAACATGGACAATTACGTGGTAAGCTGTGAGGACTAAATGAAGTATTGCATTTTCTCAGTTCTAAATGGTAGCCTCCCTGTCTGGTGGATGCTGTGTGTCTGAGGAACTTTGGACAGGAAGAGAAAACAGTAGCTTGCCTCTTATCTAGTGTTTAATTCAGTAACTTTTCTTGCTTTATTGAAGTAAAATTGACATGTGATAAACTGCCCATATTTAAAGTGAATCATTTGAGAAGTTTTAACATATGTGTGCACCTGTGAAGCCACACCCATGGTCAAGGTAATGAGCCTGTGCATCCCCCATAAATGCTTCCACATGAGTAACTTAGAGGAAAGTGTTGTCTCAAAGCAGGAGCTCTGGAAGTTCTCATTTGTTTGAGTTTTTTTTTTTTTTTTTTTTTTTTTTTTTTTTTTTAAGATTTATTTATTGGGGGTGCCTGGGTGGCTCAGTCATTAAGTATCTGCCTTTGGCTCAGGTCATGATCCCAGGGCCTTTGCATGTGCTATCACCTCTGCCTGGAACCCTTTTGCCTTTGCTCCAATAGTACCATATAGTTTCCCTCTCACATTCATTGTACTTCAGGTGGTTTGGTTAATTTGTATTGAATTTGTCTCTTTCTACCCACCCCAGACTATTAGCACCTGAGGACAAGTGTCGGTCTGTCTTGTTCATGGCCATGTCCCCAGTGCCTAGCACAGCTGCTGGCACATAGAAGTAAATACTGAATGAGGGAAGGGACCATCTTATTTGAATCTCATGACAACCCCATGAAGCAAGCAGAGCAGGGCTGCTCACTCCCTCTTTACAGATGAGGAGAGTGGGGTCCAGAGAGAGAAGGGGTTGGTCCAGTCTTCTCATTTGTGGACACAGCCAGACCTGGGCAGCTGTGGTCCTGACGCCTCTCCCAGACACCAATGGGCCGGTAGAGGCGGAGGGAAGAGACCTCGGCCAGCCAGGAGGTTTTCAGTCTCCCCAGATTAAAGTGGCCTGTTCCTGTCCCTCCACTGCTCAGGCCACAGGGGGCAGGTCAAGGAGGTCGACAAGGAAGAAAGCTAAGTCCTACTCGGAAAAGCTTTGGGGCCAGTGAGCCTGTGGCCATGTGTTCTGAAGCCGGGACAGGGAAATCAGGAAGTCAGAAGCAGGAAGGAAGGTCCTATCCCTGCCCTGGGGGTGGGGGTGGGGTGGACGTCAGGCAGGGACAGCAGGACTTTATTTTCCTGTATGAGCTTCAAACACTGGCAGCTTGGCAACTGCTTATGCATTTATTTATTTTCCTTGAACCCTGGTCACTGGGAACACGAGACCCAGGTGAAGCAACCCCTATAGCCGGGGATTCGGGTCCCGACCCACCTCGGTAAATTCTTCCTGTGTGACTTTGGCCAAGTGACTCAGTTTCTCCATTGGGAAAGGGGAGAGATGATAATAGTACCTATCCCGTAAGGTCATTAAGGGGCTTCCGTGGAGAGTCTAAGGGAAGCTCTTCATGGGGTGGCTGGCACAGAGAAATAATTGGAGACAATTTGCAGAGCGTTTACTATGTACAGGTTCTCTGATGGGTGCCTGACAATTTACTAAGCCGTCACGGGGATTTTGGAGGCTCTTAAGTTATCCTTGTAAGGAGCAGAAGTGGACTTGGGCCCAGCTCTTGGCAGAACCAGAGGGTTGAACCAATACATTGTGCTATCTACAAATAGTAGCCACTGCATCCTGGGCCCGGAATTCGGTGCCATGGGGATGTGAAAGTCCAGTGGAAATGGACCATCCTCCAGGACAACTGATGGCTGCCTGGCACCCAGAAGGAATTCCTCAGGCCCATAGCCTCTGAATTCCAGTGTAAGAACAGAGCAGAGGTGGAGCTAAAGAAATACTTGAGATGGATGGTGAAGAGCCCTGATCGCAGGCTAAGCACCCAGTACTGGGGAGCCACTGAAGGTTTCAGGCAGGGGAAATGACATGACTATAGGCCAGGAGGGAGCAAACCTGGAGAGGGAGCCCTTAGGGAGACTGCTGGGATATTCTGAGCCAAAGATGAGTCTGGAATAAAGAGGGTAAGTGCTGGAGGGGAAGCGGTGCTGGACAGCCTGTTTCCCTTCCTGCCAGGTATGAAATGGCAACTTTGGCTGCAGCTGCCCTGGCTGGAGAGGGAAGCTCAGGTTGAGGATGGCAGAGCTGCCCACCAGCCATGGACTGCTTAGCTCCAGACTTTACAGAGAAGAAAAATACTTAACCTGCTGAGTTTTGGGGTCCTCTTGGTACAGCAGCTTAGCTTAGACCCTAAGTCACTGTGCAAGTATAGGCAAGGCACTGTATTTCTCTGAGCCTCTGTTTCCACATCTATAAAATGGGGTAATACTAGAACCCATTAGGATTCAGAGGTGGTGCATGTAAACTAGCACAGAGGAGGCAGACAGTGCCCCATGTTCCCACCCAAGCCCCATTGTTGACCACGTGGAGGAGGCACTTCCAACCTCCCATTCAGTGCAAGGGTAAGTCCCTTACTTTCTTTTCCTCCTTTGGACTCCCTCACTGTCACCCAGCGCAGGGCAGTGCACACAATAAGGCCTTTGACTCAGTTTTATACAATAACAGGATCTGGATGGCTTTCAGACGGAGGTGCTCCCTCTCCTGTATTTTACAGAGAAACTGAGGTTTAGTGAGGGGCAGGAACTTGCTTCCAGTCCATAATGACTCAGGCAGAGTGGTGACCAGATTCAGTCCCTGGCAGGCATTGGAATGGGGAGTGATCTCTGATGTAAGTCCTGGGCAGGCACACTATCCCACCCCTTCCCCCTTGCTCACTGTGACTGCAGTCACACTGGCCCCCTTGTAGTTCCCCGTGATCACCTCAGGGCCTTTGCACCTGCTGTTCCTCCTAATAAACCCAGCCTTCCCTGGCTTCCTCACTATATAGTCCTCCAGTTAGGTACTATCTTTTCAGAGAGGACTTCCCCTGATCACCTGAAGTTGGACCTTCTGTAATCGGTCTCTACTTCCTGTTTGTTCTCTTTGTTTGCAATATATTGTCAATTTAGTTTTATAAATTAAAAAAAAAAATTGGATTGGGCCAGCCTCTCTCTCTAGCCTATTAAGTTCTGTGAGTATACGACTGTCTTGTTGGCTCTGTCCCCATCACTTAGCTTGGCCTTGACCCAGACAGATCCTCAGCATATGTGAACGAGTGCATGCATGCATGACTGACTGCACGAGAGAATGTTCCAGGCCTGGATGTCCACCATCATCTGGAATCCACATGATTTCCCTGTGAACCAGCCCCCAGTGCCCCCAGTGTGCAGAGAGGGAAAGGGAGGCTCTGAGTGTCCTTATGAAGTAGCGCAGAAATGTGTCGGGTGTTAAAGACCATTGGACTTCCCTGACCTCAGGACACACGAGAACCTCTGTTGTGCAACCTCACGTTCATCTAATGCAGGAAAGTAACACATTTATGCTGGGTGTGGCCTGGACCAGCCTCTATTCTCCCAAGCGCTGCCCTTCGGAAAATGCTGCTCCTGCTGTTGCCAAGGCAATGCTGTTAGTTTTCGGAAGCATCTTTAAATGGAAGTCGTGAAGGCTTGCATGGACATCAAGGTGGAGGGAAATCTTGAAAATGGACTCAAATCCCCCCAGCCAGCATGACAGACCATCCTGATGCTGGCTGTTCCCCTACTCCCTGCAAAGGGCCACCTTTGACCTTGGCCATAGCTCTGGAGTGTGCACAGTGACTCTCTCCCTCAGTGTGGAAGCTGCTTTTGCTAGGGACATGCAGAGACCTTAGGAACAATGTGATCGAGTGCCAGTGGTAAAGGCAGACTGGTCTTGGAGAGCTTTCCAGAATTTTCCTTCAGTCCTTGAGATAAGGAGAGGGGACCCTACTCCAGAACTTTTGTGGTTGGTGCCAAGATGTCCCAGAGAGGCCTGGACAAGCGAGGCAGCTCATAGATACAAGTGCACTGGAGGTGGTGATTGGCTGTGCCACCTTGGCTGAAAGCCTTTCCCTCTCTGAGCTCTGGGCAGACTGCTGGGCTGGTGTAGGGAGAGGTGAAAAGGATTCTGCACAGGAACCTGCAGAGTCATGTATCCCAGAAGCCAGGTCCTACATGTAGGGGCCCGGAGGAGATCCAGCCAGGGCCAAGGCCACACCAACCATGCCCCCCACAGGGACATTGTGCCACCCAGAGTCCTTCCACTGGTCTTGTCCGCAGCCGCTGTGGGTCAGCATCACTGTCAGGGGCTTACAGAGGTCAGGAGCTGCTCTGTCCTAATTGCACGGATGGGAAACATTGGCTCAGGGCGGGAGAGGGACTCTGTTTCAGGGACACAGCCAGGACAGCAAACCAGAGTCTGACATCCCTAGACAGGCCACAGCTGTGTCCTTGATAGTTTGGGGCAACCCTGGGATGAGCAGAAGCTTGGGGGCGAGGAGGATGGGAGAGGGTGCAGAGATGGAGAGAAGGGAAAGGGGAGGCAGAGAGATGGAAGGAGGAAAAGTGATTGTCAGCCTGGAAATAGTGCCTGCAAACTGCTAGTCCGTGTGACTTGGGTGGGATTAACCCCAGCCCTGTTCCAGGCATGATCAGGTGGCCCAGGTCTGGTCAATCAGATGCCCAGTGATAAATGCAGAGATGGGCACAGGAGGACCAGTCCCAGCTGGAGAAAATCATGCCTTTGCCAGAATCACTGGGACAGGGGAACTCTCTGCCTTAGGGATGCTAAGGCAGAACTCTCTGCCTTAGGGATGCTCACCTCGGAGGATGTGAGCCTAGGGCTGCCGGAGCCACCTCTCAGGAGAGTAAAGTCAACATGTTGGATGCAGGGCTGATAGGTGAAGACAGGTATGAGTTGAGCCCCTGGATCTAACCGTGCCTGTGCCCACCCCTGGACTTCCTGGTATGTGAGTCAATCCGTTCCTTAGGACCAGTTCCTTTCTATCTCCTGGGCTAGAAAGTCCTGGCATGGAGGAGGAAGGAAGGTAGGAAGGAAGCATGAATGTTTAACAACAGGCATCTGAGGATAACCCAAATCAGCTTCTCAGCCTTTTGTAGAAAATGAGCACAGACCAGGATTTGGGACTCAGCCCATCCAGAGGGGTCTGTCTCTGGGGCTCCCAGCTCTGCCTTCATCTCCTCTCCAGCACACAACTGGCCCATACATAAATGCAAACATAAGTGCCACGGATTCAAAAACAAATGCTCACCTTACTTGGGTTTGGAAGAAGGGGGGCATGCACTTAGGGGTGAATTTCCTCACCCCACTTTCCTCTTTGGGAACTAAACTTTATTAGGCACCTGCTTGTGCCGAGCCCTGTTACAAAGCTGACATACACAGTTTCATCGCCTCCTGCCATGGCCCAGCCAGGAGGGAGCATCATTTCCATTTCACAGACAAGGCAACTGAGGCCTTGAGAGGCTGAGCCATGGGCCTCAAGTCGAGGAGCTGGAGCAGGTCTGTCCAATTCCAGAGCCCCACCCACAGCACGACCGGGCACACAGTAGACGCTAAATAAAAGCCTGGCTAGCAAATGGTGTGCGAGGCCACGTGGGCCTTCTGGGCAGCGCCCTGCCCTTTGGTACTTTCCCCCTCATGCCCGCAAGGCCACCATTGGCAACCACCTCTTTGTTTTTTTCAAAGAGATCAGCGTTAATCTCTGTTGGCTTTGCTTGGGGGACTGTCTGAGGTGAGACTCAAGGACAGGTGGGACCCATTTCCACCACTCCAGCCTTATCCAGGAGAAACCCTCCCGAAGGCAGAGGCGTACCCTAGTGGGAAAGCAGGATGATCTCGGCTGGTCTAGGTGTTGGCTGAGGACGGCAGGGCAGTGCTGGTCTCATCAGGCCTGAGGAGGGTGACCGTGATGGGAGTAGGTGGCAGAGTGGCTGTGGCCCTTCTCTGACCCTGTCCTCTGATGGAAGCTCATGGGGAGCCCCTGATCTTCCAGACCCAGGCCAAGGCCGGCTCTGCACCCCACACCTACCTCCCTCGAACCCCCAGCTGTAGCATGACTGTTGGATCAGGTGGGAGGAGAGGGCTAGGGTCCTGGCTTGGAGGCTGGAAGGTTCTGGACATGAAGACTGGCGTCCTGCCCAAGGCAGAGTGGATAGTCCCTAACAGTTCCTGAACTTGAGCTGAGGTGAGCTAGGATCGCAGGGTAGCCTCCAGGCAGAGATCTGGCTTCTTAGGGCCAGAAGGAACCTAGCAGGACCCCAGCCCAAAGCACAGACTAGAAACTTAGTTCTAGACCCTTCTTCAGGGGTGGCATGTGTCTTCTTTAAACCAAAGCTTCTTCCAGTTGTTTTTAGAGGCTGTTTGAGATCGTCACTCTGTCTCTTGTAGTTAGAAAGGGTGAGTGCAGATGGGGGTGGGGAGAAGCGGCTCCTTCTGGTCACACTTGACCAACTTTTTCCAAGGGCATCTTAGATGTTCTGGGATAAAGAGGACCTGTTTTCAAATAAGGACACTTGGAGAAAGCTGCCCACTTTAAACAAAGACATATGACCTCTCTAAAGTCTCTGACATGTCCTGCAACTAAGAATGCCTGTTCATATTGATTTAACCAGGTGTTTCCTTCCCTCACTTGACCATAGGTAATTTTTGAGGGGAGCCTGAGTTATATTTCTCTCCAGAACATATTCTAGGACATGCTGGGGGTAAAGAAATCCTTGTTAGATCTTCTGACGCCTCCAAGAGACCAGGTCAGGGCTCCAGATGCTGAGGCCTCGGAGGAGTGGACTGTTAGTCATGTATTTCTTCGAACACCTAAAAGAATTCTGTTCTCAGCTCATTCAGTGTGTTGTGACCCTCAAGCTGGCAGGGGACCCGTGTAGGAGACAGAAAGGAAGAGGACAGAGGGGCACTATAGAGGCAGGATCTCCCCATGACCCACCATTTCTCAACTGGAGGGGAACAGGGAGGCTGTGAACCCTCTGACTTTGGGCAAGGAGCGCTGGGCTTGTCCCCCCTGGGGACACAGGGGACCCAGGACAACGCCCAGCGCTCTGTCCCATGTTTGGAGTCCAGCTTTCCCAGGAGATGCCCAGTCCCGTCTCTTCCTCTGGGTCCAACCTCCAGGCGCATCTGCTTCTCAGATGCCCACGGGGCGCAGCATCATGCGAGTGGCCCGCAGCGAGTAGCTGGGGCCCTGGAAGTAGTGCCAGCGAATGCCGTTGAGCTTGCGCACGTGGTGGCGAGCTGGGTAGTAGATGCCGTTGAGATTCGAGAGGCCGCAGGCGTCAAACCACCATCCTGGGGGAGGGAGAGGGAGGTGGGGGCCAGCCAGTGGGCAGAGGGCAGTCCCCCACCCCAGGGACTCATCAGGGCTGCTGCCTCCTCTGGGAAGCCAGCTCTCAGGGGATGGGGCCGAGTGTCAAGGGCATGGGGGCAGCAGGGAGACTCCCAGACCCTCTGCTCAGCCTGCAGCCACTGAAGGCAGCACCTCGATAGCCCACAGCTTGTGACAAGTATCTCTTTGGGGCTCTGTCTGATGTCTCTGTCTCTCTCTTTGGTCTGCGTTTCCTTGCCTTTCCTGGTCTGTCTCTCACATACCGTGTCCATCTGTCTTTCTCTATCTCCCCCTCTGGACTTCTATCCCCACAGAGCTCTCTGTGTCCACTGCTCCATGTCTCTATGTCCTGCTGTTCCTCTCTCTGACCTCTGTCCTTCCCAAGGAACACCACTGGAACCAGGATTGGTGGAGAGGTGCCCCTTATTCCCCTGCCCAGATCTCCCCATCCTGGTCCTGCTCGGCCTGGGAAGCAGATTCTTAGGCTTGGGGCTGGGACTGATCAGGCATCATACCCCATCCTCAGTGTTCCCCTAGCCCAGGCTCAGAGGAAGATCCGTGGTGCCTGTAGAATGAGGGGAAACCCCAAGGGAACCTCAAGGACTTGGTAGGGGAAGGGATGGAGGAGTGTGGCCAGGCCAGCATGCAGGTGGGGTACCCCCACCTGCACACTTTTCCCGACAACACCTGGCCACCCAGGACCTGGATGGGAGGTAATAGGGGTGTCCCGCCAGGTGAACTTGGGGACACATGGGGCTTCAGCCCCCCGCACCCACCTCCAGATAGCATCTGGGCACACTTGCAGAGGCAGTTGTCATTGTCTGCATCACGGGTGCTGAAGTTGGTGCCCTGCAAGACCAGGCTGCTCTGGCGCCCTGCTGACCCGCTGTACCCGCTCAGAGAAAGCCTGGAGGCCACCCGGAGGTGGTGATGGGAGATGGGGTCCAGAGTTAGGTCAGGACTGGTTAAAAAAGGTCTCCCCCTGCCCAAGAGGCTTTGCTGAGACTGGGGCTCCCCCTCCAGTTATTCTGGGAGGGGGAGCCCCAGTCTAGGCTGCTTGGGCTGTCCGGGCCCCTGGATTGCCCTCCCTGCCTGCTGCCTCCCAGGGACAGAGCACCCTCTGTGTGCCAGGCCTCCCCCATCTCACTGACCCTGAGTCTTGGACAGGAGTGAAAAGGATCAAAATAATAATACTAATAATGAGAGCAATGCCCAACATTTTTTTGAACACCTTCTATGTGCTAGGCATTCTGTGGTTTAGCTCCTGCTCCTGGCATCCTCACAACACCCTCTTATTTCCATCTTACAGATGAAGAAACAGAGATCCCAAGAACCAAGGGAGACTGCCCTAGGCCTCGGAATGAAAGACAGTGAAAACCAGGTCCCCGCCTAGGGTGGCCTGTCTGGAGAGCTGTGTGCATTTTGCTCCCCAGCTGACCACCCTGCAACCCCAGCCTGCCACCTCCAGGAAGCCTTCCCTGACCACACCAGCCCACATGGATCTGCAGCATCCCCAGCCCTGTGACTTGCACATCTGCAGCCAGTTTGTGGTTTCTCTTTCTCTGCCAGGCTATGAGACCCTGGTGGGCATGGCCAAGGCTGTGTGGCAATTACAACCATGGACTCTGGGGATAGAATGCCTGGATTCGAATCCCAGCTCTGCCACTCGCCAATGGTATGACCGTGGGCAGACTGTGTTGCCTGTCAGCTGCAGTTTCTCCTTCTGTGAAATGGTAACGATAGTCCTGTTACCCGTGACAACTTCATCATGTTATTGTGATCCAAGGCCCCCGGGGTTGAGGAGGGCAGAACTGCACGTTAGTGCTTGTTAGCCATTGTCCCTGTGGTCCCACTCGGGACACACAGCCACCATGGGCTCTTGTTCAACCTGATGGGAGAGGGTATTGGGTGCTTGCAGCCCTGGGGGTTGAGCATCCTAAGGGTGGAGAAAAATGGACACCAGATGCAGCCAGAGCAGCTCGGGGCAGCTCTGGTTCCCTCAGGGCAGGGCCTGGGAGATGCCACTGGTGGGATCAAGAGAGAACGTGGGACCTGGGTGTGGGGACTGGCTCAGTCCCTGCTCCTCCCACCGTGGGCTCTGCCTGTCTGTAGAGTCGCAGTGGCATGGCCGTTAGGGTCCAGGTGCCCCAACTGGGAAACCCTAACTGTGCCCTTAAACATGTAGCCCGGGACTTATGGGATTGGTGTCGCAACCTCCCTGTAAAGGGACCCATCTGGCCAAGAGCTCCCACGGGTGGGGATGGCAGGTTGGCCTGGCTTCTCTCCGTGGCCATTAGAGGCTCCCCTTGATGTTTCAGTGATGTCAGTTCAAGGTCAGTCTTGGAGCTCAGGCTGAGGTTTGGGGGTCCCTTTCAGTCTGAGGTGCGTGGAATCATGGCTGGACAAAGCCAATGGTCTCACGAGATCATTCCAGCAGCACTGGCCTCCCTAAATGTCTCCAAGTCCTCAGCTTGGGCTCTGCCTCTCTTCCCTTCTTCTGTGGGAACTAGCATGGGGAATCTTGTGACCTTTGGAAAAATCTTAAGTCGGGGACCAGGAACCCCATGTGACCCATCGTTCAGAGGCACTTTGAACATGTTCACAGCTCAAGCCCAGGGACTTCAAATACACAAGTCTCTGGGTATTCCCAAGTTATTAGACACACAAGGTATGTTTCCACGTGTCTGTGGATCTGTGGGTGGGGTCTGTGTGTCTACTGGTGTGAGCATTTGTGTACAGCTCTTCATGCCTGCGTGTGTGTGTGTGTGTGTGTGTTTGACGTTTGTGCAGCAAGAGCTATGGTGGGTCCCGGAGTGTGCCCTGGAATCTGTCTCTATGTCTGATGGTGTGTATGTCTGTTTGTGTAGCTGTGCGCTTATAGCCCGGGCACTCTGTAGGCCCAGTGCACCCTCCCATCACCCTCCACATGGGCATGTATGTCTCTGCATGCCCCTGGGTACCTCTGTGTGGGTTTCTATGTGGATCCTGCCTTTGTAAGCAAATCTGGCTGTGTGGGCACCTCTAGGGGGCACACACCTGGCATCTGTGTGTGTGCGTGCCTGTCCGTGCCTCTTCTCCCTTGCTCTGTGGGCCACTTCCTCTTGCGGGCTAATGCGTGTGCTTCAGCCAGGCTCCAGAAGGCCCCCATTATTGTGTCTGATACCTAGAGGCACCCCTCCTGCCCCTGACCCCCAGGCCCCAGGGCTGAATCGGCTTCCCTGCAGGGGATGCTCCCCATCTCACCAGCCAGCTGACTCTATGGTGGGGGCACGGAGGCCGGCCTCTGTTCTGTCACCATCTCCTTGGCTCTACTCTGGCAGTTTCCAGGTTTGTGTCTTCTAGGATCTCTACCTCCTCTGCCCCCCACCCCCTGCCCCGGCTCCCAAGCTTTTCCTGAATGAGTGGGGGATTCTCCCTTATGATCTTGATAGAGACTTGCTCAGGTTTGGGGTATCTGTCACCAGTTGGATGTAACTTATCCCCTCTGCCTGAGATGCCCTTCCTTGTCTCTCTTTGTCTGGAGGATACCTACCATTTATAGGCCTTACCTCCTCCTAGGAGTCCTCCCTGTTTGCATGAGCATTTCTGTGCCCTTGCAGTATCCCCATAGGCAGCTACTGTCTTCCTGGGAGTGTGGGACTGCCTGTGGACCTGCTCACCCCCAGACACACAGGACACACTGGACTGTGAAGTAGGCACTGGGGATGAGAACAGCAGTGAACTCACACAGAGCAGGCCTGCTGAGTGTGTTAAGGCTGCCTTGGGGACAGCAATTACAACATTATTTGCTGAGCACTTACTAAGTGCCAGGCACTGTGTTAATGCTCTATGGGCAGTATCTCATTTGAGCTTCATAACATGTTGAATGAAGCAGATGTATGCAGGGCACCCATTTTACAGATGAGAAGGTGGAGGTAGTCCTTTGGGGATGCTCAGGGAGGTCGCTAAGGTCGCTCAGGGAGTCAGGACTTAAACCTTGGCTTTGGTGGCTTAAAGGGGAGTCAGCAGGGTGTTGTGGTGACTCATTGGTCACCTTGAGGAGTACAGGGGCATCCAGCTTTGCCCTGCCTAGCCCAAACCCAGGGCATGGTCCATTCAGCTCTGAAACTTGCAGTTTAAGGAGGACTATTATCAGATTGAGGTGGGTCCCCATAAAGAGGATGCCAGGACA
The DNA here is from genome assembly GCF_011764305.1 of Mustela putorius furo. Taxonomy (NCBI): domain Eukaryota; kingdom Metazoa; phylum Chordata; class Mammalia; order Carnivora; family Mustelidae; genus Mustela; species Mustela putorius. The sequence continues at coordinate 597,730 of NW_025421464.1, read as the reverse complement.
ATGTAGCTGGAGAATCCGGGAGCATTTTAAAAGACCAGAGAAGGGCAGGGCACTCATTGAAAAGCTCCCAAGTTGGAATTAGACGTAAAGTGTAGGAGGACAGAGAGCCTCCAGAGATTCCTTTGGAGGAAGTGACCTTCCTGTCAGTGGAGGGATTCCTGGCTGGCTGATGACTATGGCTGTGGAGGAGATTCTAGCATCATGGGAAGACCCAGATGACACCGTGAGGTCCTTTGCAGACCCATGAGTGTGAGTCTATGATTTCAATCCTCTCCTGTTCAAAGAGAACTTTGAGTTTCTCAAAGAGGCAACATCACGTAGTGGAAACACCCCGAGTTTTGGTAGCAGTGAGATCTGAGTTCAAGTCCTAGCTCTACGTAACTTGTAACTTTGGGCAGAGGACTTAAGCTCTGTGCCTGCTCCCAACTCCCTAGAGCAAGTACAGCAATGATTACCTCAGAGTGTTGTAGAAAGACTAAATGGAATAATATGCTTTGGGAACACAGTAGGTGCTCAATAAATGCTCTTTTCTTTTCCTAAACAGAGCTAAGAACCAAGCCAAGGGAGGTGTGGGAGACCTTGCTGGTTTTACATTATACTTATTTAAGCCCATCCTACAGTTAACAAGCAGAGGTACAGAGAAGCCAGAACATTGACTTGCTCAATTTCACAAAGTGAGCTGAAACAGAGCCAGAATAAGCTCAGGTCCCCTGATTCCCTTCCCTTTCCACCTCACCCCACAGCATGGATAGCCTGGACTCCCTGCTCTGGGCCTCAGTAATATGGCTGACTCGGGATGACTGACCTTAGAAGGCCCTTTCCTGCTCCTAGGCCGGCAACGTCAGCGACATGCTCTCCACCCCGCCCAGTGGCTAGGAGGTGTTGAGTGTTAACCAGCCGCCTCCAGAACCCGTGACGTGTGCCCAAATGGGGGACAGATGGTAGAAACAGGAGACGCCCAGGGACTGACCCATAGTGCAGACTCTACAGCCACTAGCCCAGGACCCTGGCCCGCCCACCAGCCTGGGCCCCAAGCCCACCTGTACAACTGCCCCTCACTGCCCAGCTGGAAATGCTCATACTGGGCATAGGCCTCGTTGCCCTCCCAGTCTTGCAGCTCCACGCGCAGAGAATAGGCTGTCCTGCTGGTGAGCTGGTGCACCACCTCATTGCCCAGCCAGTGCTCCCCCGCCAGGTCACCGAAGCCCTACGGAGAGGGAAGGGTAGGGGTGGGTTTCGTGCTGTGATGGGAGGCTGCCCCGCTGGCTAAGGAGTTGGGCTGGGCCAGGCTCCAGAGCCACTTAATCCAAAACCACTTTGCCTGATGATCAAGTCCATAAAGTACAGTGTGGGCAGGCCTAGGGATGGGAGTTCCCCACCTCCTGGAGCAAAAAGACTAAGATTTTTGTAAATGTAAATTTCTGTTCAAAATAATTGAAATCACATTTCTACAGAGTTTGAGAACAAACAAAATGAATCTGTGGTGATAGAAGTCAGAATAGCTTCTTGACCGGGATGCACAGAGGCAGAGGGGAGCACAGGGAGGGCTTCCATGGTGCCAGGAGTGTTGTATACCTAAATTTGACTGGTGGTCACATTGGTGAATACGTATGTAAAAATCCACTAAATAACTTACACCTAAGATCTGTGCCTTTAGCGGCAAAAATTTAAAGATTTTAATCAGCTGCATACAATGTAGAGAAAACTTTGTTTAGTGACATGGCAGCTGCTACAAAATTTCAGCAACATAGAAATACAAAGCTAAGCATGTTAGGAGTTACCAGTGTCCCTGAGCGAGGAGAAACCAATGCCCTGGACAGAGCCACAATTCAGCACCAAGGACAGGGACACACCTAAGCCCCACTCCCCATTTCAGTCATGCATCGCTGCTGATCAGCCTAATGATTAATAATCATTGCCCTTGTGTGTTTCTGTGTCTGCGCACTTATTCCTTTTTGTCCTTTCAATAATTGTTTAAAACCCAACTGGCTCAAGAACACTCCTATCTTAATTTGGTATTTCTTTTTTAAGTATTTATCAAATGAACAGTAAGCAGACACAACTAATGACACTGTTGCATTTCCACGTATCCTTTTCTATTTCTTTTGCTTGTGGAAACTTTAAGAGCTTTTAAGTCAGCTTGCCAAAGGTCCTTTATTCAAAATTTAATTAAAAAATTGGAAGACAATCTAGCACTATGCCTCATCTTGTAAAATGCATGGGGTCTTTTTGAACCAACAATTCCATGTTAAGAATCTCTCTTGCAGATGTAATGATATTAGTATGTGCGAAGACAAGGACATTGACTTAAGCAACGCAGCCGGGGTGGGCAGGGGAGATTATTTTCTTCTGTTCCATTTTTTTTGTATTCTTAAAAAAAAATTTCTAAGCAACATGTATATATGATCTTTCCACAAATAAAGAAATAAAGTTAAACTTTTATTCTTAGGGTCTGTCTTAGAACTTGCAAAAAGAAGGTCTGATTTTCAATGACAGGGTCCCTGACAGCGAATGTGCACTGGGAAAATTTGTTTGAGGGTAATTGGTCTTAGGTGGGTTTCTGTTTTTTTTTTTTTTTTTTTTCTTTCTGGGAAAGGCTGAGGGTAAACCAGTGCCCTGCCTCCGATCCATCTCCACCAGGCTTCAGGGTGGAGAAGCCCCTTCCCAGGGTAGTAGTGTTACCTGTTTGTAATCTCTCCAGTTCCGCTGGAAATTCACGCTGCCATTCTCACGGCGCTGGATGAGAGTCCACCCGCCTCCATTGGCCTCCATGTCACAGAACACCTGGAAGGAGTTGGGTGGTGGTTGGTAGGGATTCGGAAGCCCCTGGGAGTGTCAGAGACAGGTCTGGGCCAGCCCATTTTTGATCTGGCTGACATTCTCACAGAACAACAAGTGAGCCTGGTGCTTGAGGACATCAGAAATATCCAGGTCCACATTTCCCACTTCTCGTCATCATTTTTCTAAAGTCATAGGCAAGTGATGCCCCCCTCAGAGCCTTCCTTTCCTCATTCATAAAATGCAAGTATTAAGACCGTAACCTCTTTGTGCCTCAGTTTCTCATCTGCAGATGGGCTTGATGTAAGAACTATATAAGCTGAGCCATCTGAAGAACAGAGCCTGGGTGTACTGGGCACTCAGTAAGTGGAGGCTTTTCCCTTGTTGGTATTGTGAGGTTGTTGTAAGGATTAAATGCAGAGAGGTGTAAAGCACTTGGCCCACAGTGCAGATTCAGGAATTGCTCTTACGTTCAGCAGACAAATGTTTTCTGAGCACTGCTACATACCAAGCTCTATTCAGGACAAGGAGGGTTGCCAGTATGGATAAGACAGAAAAAGTCTTTCTCTCAAAGGCTCACCATCCGTTGTATCATAATCTTCTCTTTCAGCCCAATCTTTGTTCACATATCCCTTTTCCAGCCAGTTCAGTATAAGTTAAGTGTTCAGTGAGAGATAAATCAACCCTCAGGGCTGGCTTGGTCTGGAGGAGGCCATGATGGGGATTATGAACATCTGGGTAGCTAGAAGGAGAGCTTCTAAGGAGTCACTGGGCAACCCTGGAAGTCTTCTCAGAGGAGATAGCATTAGAACAGGGCCTTGGCATGTGCCTGACAGGCAGACAAAGGGAATGGCCCCTCCAGGGGAGGGAGCAGCTCTGACAAGGTAGAGGCCAGCTCAGGGAGAGAAGACAGTTGCTTTTGTTGTGGAAGTAGCAGAAGGTGCAAGAAGGGAAATTAAGGTCCAGAGAGGAGAAGGGACTTGCTCAAGGCAAGGGAGACAAGAAAAGCTGAGGGGCGCTGAGTGGCTCAGTGGGTTAAGTCTCTGCCTTCAGCTGAGGTCATGGTCTCAGGGTCCTGGGCTCGAGCCCCACATCGGGCTCTCTGCTCAATGGGGAGCCTGCTTCCCCCTCTCTCTCTCTGCCTGTCTCTCTGCCTACTTGTGATCTCTGTAAATAAGTAAGTAAAATCTTAAAAAAAAAAAAAAAAGAAAAGAAAAAAAGAAAAGCTGAGGTGTGAGCCCAGAACTTGGGTCTCCCAGAATTCTACGATAGCTGAACTTACTTAGTTTCATGTAGAATATTTACTTAAAAAGTCATGTCGCTTAAAAACAAACAAACAAACAAACAAACTTAAATACTTAGATTAACTGCATTTTAAAAGGAAATCTTATAGTACTATAAATTGAAAACTAGTAACCCTTGTTTTTATTCAGATAATTATAAAAATAAACAAAAACGTGAAATTCTAGCTAAAAATTAAGGGCTTGATCTCTGTGTCAAAAGAAGAGTTGAGCAGGTATACATGAAGTGGTAAACATAGTCTGGAGACAAACTAATATGGAATCCAAAGGAATTCAAACAGAATTAGGAAGAACAAAGACTGGTTAGTTGTTCCCCATAGTCTTTCAGGTCAAGGGCCTGGTCCCTTGACCCCTCATCCACCTGCTAACTGGAGCTCAAAGCCCAGGGCAAACTTGGAAACATTCACTGGGGTCTCTGTTGGTCCTGGTCCCTAATTTCCCACATGGAGCAGAGCCCCCACACCTGCATCAATTGGGCTATATGTAAATTAGAAATAATCTTCTTTTGAGATGCCTGGGTGGTGTAGTTGCTTAGGTGTCTGGTCTGCCTTTGGCTCAGGTCTTGATCCTAGGGTCCTGGGGTGGTCCTGGGGTGGAGTCTGGCATTGGGATCCTTGCTTAGGGGGAAGCCTGCTTCTCCCTTTGCCTGCTGCTCCCCCACTTGTGTTCTTTCTCTCTCTCTGACAAATAAATAAAATCAGAAAGAAAGAAAGAAAGAAAAAAAGAAAGAAAGAAACTTCTTTGTGTTAAGCCCCTGGATTTTCAGGGTTGATTTACTGAATCAGCTAACATTACTTTAAGAAACACAAGACTATTTTCTGCCCTTCCAACTGAAAGCATTCTGGGAACTTCTCTACCCCCACATTCTGACCTCTGATTGGATGGGGGCTCCAGAAGGTAGGGTCCGCCCACCTTCTCTGACAGGTCAGATGTTGTAGAAAGCCTGAAGCTGATGGGGGATGGCCTGCCAGGGACGCCCTTGACTCAACACCCTTGGATAGTCTCAGCCCCCAGGGAGTCCCCTAACCTTCCTGGGCTCCGTCATATTGGCCACATGGATGGTGTAGATGCCGCTGGCATTGGCCCCGAAGCGCTGGATCTCTGCACAGTCCTGGAACACGTGCTCAGCGGCCCTCACAGAGGCTGCAATGGGACAAAGTAGAAGCAATTGGAGGTAAGCTAAGGAGAGAGGGAAGGGGCCAGGTGGGCACTACTTCCTGCCAGCTTCTGGGTTGGGAGATGCCAGGCACAGGGAGAGGTGTCAGACCTGGGAAAATTTCTTAGGGGAGGTGACCATGAGCTGGGATGTGGATACAGGGCAGGAGTGACCTAGGAGAAGGGGAAAATGTTCCAAGCAGAGGTAACAGCAAGTTCAAGGGCTCTAAGGTGGGAACAGTCCTGGTGTGTGCAGTGATGGGAAGTGGTGGAGGCCAAGGAAGGAAAAGATCCACCACCCATGAGAGCAGAGCTGAGGCCAGAGAGAACTCTGGCTGTCCGATGAACTTGATGGGAGTAGGGCAAAGCCAGCACAGGCATGGTCACCAAAGAAGGAGAGACGAGGCTGAGTTTCAGCAAGGGGCCAAGTCAGCCTTGTGAGCCAGGATGAGGAGCCTCGGCTGTGCCAAGGAGGAGCGCTCTGGCTAGAGTGTGGAACAGGGACCGGAGGGGATGAGACTCAAAGCAGGGTGGCCACGGACCAGGCTTCTAGAGTCTTCCAGGACTTCCAGGAGAGGTAACTGGGGTCTGAACTCCAAGGAGATCTTTCCCCCTTTCTTAGACCAGGAATCCAAGGCCCAAGAGTAAGGTTACTGACTCAAGGGCGCATAGCTGGGGGCACAGGCAAAGCCTCCCCTCTCTCTAGGTCATACGAAGGAGTCCTTAGAGCCTTGGGCTGGAGGCACAAATCGACAATGCCCTTCTTTGGTGACAGTGGGGCAGGGGGACAGGGTGTTTGGGCAAAGTGTGCCTGAGGCGAGGTGCCCAAAGCAACCTGCTCTCCAGACTGGGGAGCAGACACTGGGTCACAGCTGGAGACCGGGCTAGCTGTGGGGAGAGGCCTTGGGGAAAGGTCTTGGGCCGGGGCCTGCAACGGGGGCTGAGCTACAGTACCCCACACATGGGACTCATTTAGGCGGCTTCCCTGCCAGGGTTACGCACAAGCCAGTGATGGGTTCGGGTCACTCCATATCGCATGGTTTGGAAGGCATCCACTTCTCCTGCCGGTGGTTTCCTTGGGGCCTCAAATCTCTTAACCCAGCAGGGCCTGCCCGACCTAGACAAGCTCCTGGTGCCATCCTCTGGCCCCAAATCCTTGCCAGCCATCGTACCGGGAACCCATCACTATTGCTTGATTCCTTGTAACTTAAAGGCTTCCCAGGCTCCACTATGGCAATCCTAGAAACCCCTTCCTATGCCATTCTCCACTGCCCAGTTCCAGTTAGGCTTCCCCAAATATAGTCCCACTTGATGCAAAACCCTCATGTGGCTTTTGGCTGTCCTCAAGTTCATGTTCTCTCTCCTCATCACAGCCTTTCAAGGCCTTCAGTGGCTTGGAAATTTCAAACACACAGCTAGCACATAGTGGCACATACTGAAAAAATTCACTTCCTGCTTCTTCACTTAGAGACCCAGAGAGGGGCAGGTGGGTATTTTTGCAAGACTAGGCTGTTCACTGCTGCATTCCCAGAACCCAGCATTGGGCCTGGCACATAGTGGATGCTCAGTAATGGCTTCGCTGACTGAGTGAAGCTGAAACCAGCAATGCCTTGGCCACCCTAAATGGACTCCATCAGAAGGAGTCAGTGAGAGTTGGTGGTGGTGTGTGTGGGGGGGGGGCACCAGGCATTGTTCCCCCTTCTCAGAAGCTAGGGCCAGAGTCACCTCCTCACTTCTGTTTGGCTCTCCTGGGCTTAGGGACAAGGGCAACAGGGTGACAGGAGACTTTGGGGGAACGGTGAGTCTAAACTCTCCATTCTACAGAGAGGGAAACTGAGGACAGGGGAGGGGTGGGGCAAGTCTGAGCAAGCGAGGATGGAGCATGTGGATCCTGGAACCCAAACTTGTCTGGGCTGGTGGTATCCTTATTAGCTTCACTTCTTTAAACAGATGGGGAACTGAGGCCAAGAGAGGGACGGGGGCCTGCCCAAGGTCACTCACGGAGTCAAGAGGTAGAGTCTGGATTGGTTCCTCCTGGCACACTCGTCCTCACCACTATCATTACTGGTGGTTATTTCTGTTTCACAGGTGCTGGGAGAGGGGCCGGGCCCTTCCCCGCCCCACAGTGGCTTCTGGGCGACCCTTACCCCCACCTCGAAAGCGAGCCGGCAGGGTAAGCAGGATCTCCCTCTCCGCTCCTGCCCTCCTCCCACACCGCGCAGGCGCCCCGCTCGCTCACCCGGGCCCTGGGCCACGACGCGCACCAGGCGCTGTACGGATTCCAGCAGCTGCCGCTGCTGCCGCTGCAGGAGACTGGAGTTGCCGCTGGCGGCGCGCAGGCTGCGCTCCAGGCCCGCGAGGGCGCCGCTCTGGCGCCCCAGCAGACGCCGCAGCCGCTCCTTCTCGCCCCGGAGGGAAGCCAGCTCCGCCTGCTGCTGTGTCTCCAGGGCCTGCACCCGCGTCTCCAGCGCGCTGCGGGGCGGGGGTGCACGCGGGTCATCCCGCGGGTCCCCACACACGGCCACATTCGCGCGCTTGCCTCTGGGGCTTGAGGTGGGGGGCACTCCGCGGAACAGATCCGCACGGAGGCCCAGAGAGGCAGAGCGCGCTGTCCTGGATTACACAGCGGAGGGGATGGAGGGGAAGAAGTGCACCGGGGGCAGAGAGTGAGGAGGGGAGGAAATACCCCGCCCTGGAAGAAGATAGATTGGGATCCATAGAAGAAAGAGGTGCGGGTGGGGGGACATGCCAGTCATCTGGGCAGTGGTTACCAGATCCCCAGTATGCCTGCCCTTGGAGCCAGCAGTCCGCTCTCAGGAGATAAGCTCCAGGGAGCAGGCGCGAGAGTGCCCCTTGGGGGATTAGTTATACTAGAGAAAAAGGAAACAGTTTCGACGTCCAACAGACAGAGCTGGCTGAGTCTGTTTGCTTTCCGTGTCCCTGGAAATGTTCTGGAGCCGCGAAGAGGAAGGAGGCAGAGCGCATCTGCACGAAACTGGAAAGACGCCCAGGGCGCGGAGGGAACTGCGCCGGCACATCAGTGCCTCTAGTGCAGCCCCACGTGTGGGAAGACAAAACAAGAGAAAGAAAAAAGGTCTACAGGGAAATGGAGAGGGAAACCGGGGAACTGATAGGAAAAGGCATGGAAAGACACGTGGAAGGACACAGCGGAGCCTGAGCGCATCCTCCTGATGAGGTGGTTCTGGAGGTGAGCGATGGACAGGGAGGAAGAAGATGGAGGCAGTTGGAGGGAACCCACCTTCCCTTTCGTTTTATAGGTCCTTATGGTCTGGTGATATAGTAAACATGGAGCATATTTGTCATGAATTTTTAAAAAAAGTTTTAGAAAAAGCAAAAAAAAAAAAATCTTTTGACTCAGCAATCCACTTTTGGCATTTTATCTTGGTTTGTTCCTGCGTGTGTGCGAGGAGATATGGGGACATAATTAGGGGCTCGGTGTTGAACAGGAGTAAGAGACAGGAAGCAACCTTAATCCCCCAAATTGGGGACTGGGGATATAAGCGTGGGCGCAGCCATAGGGTGCAACATGATACAATTAGAGAGAAGAATGGACAAGTGTGTCGTGCAATTATGGAACAGTTTTTAGGATACTTGGAAAATAGAGGTGCAGAGTGGTAAGCTCTATTTGGGTTCAAGAAGGGCAACAAAAGGACTATGCGCACGTATTTGTTTACATATTCATAGGAAACCCTCAAATGTCAGCTTGTAGAATATCTGCTGTGGGATAGGGATTTTTGTCTCTGTGTTCACTTTGTCAAAACAATGTCTCCCATGTGGTAAAGCTCAAAAAAGTGATTGTTGGTTGAATGACTGGAAGAGGACAAGACACCAGGAAGAGGGGTCACCTCTGCTGTGGGCAGGTGTGTGGCCGAGGGATAGGATGGGAGGGAGACATCCTCCTATTTATGAGGTTATGCTGACCCATTCTCCAGACAAGAACAACGAGTCTAGCCAGGGCACAAGGAATTTCCCCTGAGCCCCGAATTCTGCGGCAGGAAGAGAAAAAGTTGGGGGCACACTCGGGTTCTAGAATTTTAGCTCTCTCCATGGGCCAAGTGCTTATTGATGACATCGTCTGTCTTCTGTGACTTCTAGGCACCTGGTGACAATTCAGACTGTCCCAGTCCCTGCTCTCCCCCACCTCGGGGTGGGGACACAAAAATAAGGAAGTGGACAAACTATCATTAGCTGCACACAGATCAGAGGGAGCTGGGCGGGCCTGATGGCCTGATCTTGACCCAGCACGTGAGCGACAATGACATCTCCCCTTGCACCCGGGCCGGTGGCTGCTTCAGAGCGTGGGTTTTGCCTCCCCTAACACCTTGACCTTGACAGTTTTTCTCCACTCAGCTCGAAACCAAGATGAAATCAGCCTCAGAAGTCCATTTCTCTGCCTTATCTGTACCCCATGACTTTTTTATTCTTTGTAATTTGCAGGGTGTTCCCCTCAAGTATATTTGCTTACAAATGCTGAGACTCTCTCTTCTCTGCCTGTGTAGGCAAGAGGCTGGCAATGCGGTTGCTTCTGGGAAAGGCAACTAGTGGATAAGATCAGATTTACTTATTTACAAGCAAGTAAATCAAATAGAAATTTACAGGGTGAATTGCACAGCATATAAACTAAACTGAAGCTCAATAAAACTGTTAAAAATTTATAAAATAAAGGAACAAAGAAGGAAAGGAGAAAGAATGGAGAAAGAATCAGGGTGTCCCGAACTCCCGGGGGAAATGTCTGTCTCCTGTCTCCACCCAGCGATGCCTGTCTGACCCCCAGCCCTGCCCCAGGGCCCACCTTCACTCCCAGCTTGAGTCTGGACTCTAGCCCTGGTTTTAGTCCTTACCCCAGCTCTGGCTCCAGCCTGAGACCCCCCTGTAAATGGTCCTTCACTTCAGTCCTAAGCCGGGCCCCCAGCTCTGACTCCAGCCCTGGGGCCCAGGCACTAGCCCCCAGTCCAATTTCCAACCCTGGCCCCGGCCTCAGTCCAGCCCTGGCTCTGGTGCCCCCCAGCCCCACCCCATCCTGAGTCCCAGCTGACTTGGGTCCCAGGCTGGCCCTCGCCCCCAGGTCTGGCCTGGTGCCAGGGCACTAGCACCCACCTGTTGCGGCCGTGCAGCCTGTGGAGCTCGTGGCCCTGCAAGAGTAGCTGTTTCTCCAGCTTGTTGGTGGACAGTGAGGTCTCCAGTAGCTGGATCTCCATTCGGGATGTCTGGTTCAGGACCTGTCCCAGCAAACAAGAAGGGGAAGGGGGCGACGACACAGACCCTGCAGGAGCCCTGATTGGCAGCCGCCCCCCTCTCTGGGGGCTCTGCCATTCTAGCAAGGTGCTGATCTATTTCCTCCTAGAAGTTAGATCCTATAGTCGTTCATTTATCCCTTCCTTTCTTCACTCACTCACAGGCCCTTGCTGAGTTTGTGGTCTGTTTCTTGACAGCAGTTCCATTTTTCCTGATGCTAAGGCTCCAGGAGGAGTCCCCGTGACCAGCCCCCCTCCTACCCCATCTGATCTTGTCAGATCCAGCTTCCACTCCCCTCCCTTGGCCCATACCCGGCTCTTGGCCTCTGTCATCTCTTGCCCTGTGTCCTGTGCCATTCTCCTCAAGGACTCCCTGTCCCCACCCTTGTCCTCTACACTCCTTCCTCTGCGGAGCAGCCCCAGGCATCCTTTTAAAATGTGGCCCATCTGCTCAGAATCTTCCTGTGGCTCCCACAGCACGTAATGGAAAAGTCCCAGTGCTCGCCATGGCCTGCCAGGTCCTGTGATGTCCTCTGCCCCAGTGGCTCTGTGAACCCTTGCCCACCCTCTCCCCCTGGTTGCTCCAGCTACACTGACCTCCTCGATGTTCCTGGAGCTTGCCAGCACAGTCCTGCTGCTGGACCTTTGCACATGCTGTTCTCCCTGTTCCCGGAAGGCCCTCCCGGTGAGCCTGGCTCTGATCCTGCCTCCTCGGAGGTGCCTTCCCTGCCTAAACTTGCAGGCCCTCCGCTTACCACTCCTAGCACATACTCCCTCCCTTCTGTCCATGCCGGTTTCTCCTGAGACTCTCACCCTCTCCCATATACAGGGGGTTTATCATGTTCATTCTCCTGGGGGTCATTAGAAAGGAGATGCTTGAGGGTAGGGATGCATGCCTGTTTCATTTACTGCTCTAAACTAGAACCAGGCACCTCCTGCCGTGCCTGGCACACAGTAGGGTTTCAACAGACATGTGCCTATTTGTCATTCAGTCCTTTTGTCCATTCCTTTACTCGCCTTCCTCTTTATACGTTTGTTCCCTCCCTCCCCTTCTGTCGCTCCCACCGCCTCCCATCTCAGAGCTGCTGGCCCCATGAGGTTGAATGAATTCTTCACAATCCATTTTTCCCTGGAGCTCTTGGAGCCCCCTGAGTGCTGCTACCCTCTCTCATGCCAGTGCCCAGCACAGACGCCGAGTCACTGGAGTCACAGAGGCAGAAGACCCAAGCCCAGGGCCCGCCCCCAGGGGCACTGCCTGGTGGTCAGAGTGGTTCGTGATGGGGGTCATCGGGGAAGGGCCCCAGGGTGCTACAGGCCCAGAGGAGGCCCAGATTTTATCCAGGGACAGAGGTCAAGGCCAGATGGTCCAGGCTGTAAGTCAGCGAGGCTGGCCACAGTCCTTCCCCCCACCCCCCAATGCCACAGACTTGGCCTCCGTACCTGAGCCTCCACGTCAGTCAGCTTGCGGGTTTGGGCGGTGGTCTGGTTCAAGAGGCTGGTGCCTAGCTCCAGCATGGTGGCCGTCTGGTTCTGGACCATGTGCTGTTGGACTTGGGCCAGCTCTGACCTCAAGTTCATCTGGATGTACCTTTCTAGCTGTGGGGAGACCATGGGCTGGTGTTATGTGTAGGGACTGGAGGAAGGCTCCCGTCCCTTCCTGTGCCTTCATGAAGGACATAGAGCAACGAGCACAGGCCTTCCTGTCAGGCCAGGCCACCATTACCTCTCACCTGGACTATTCCAGTAGCTTCCTCCCTGGCTTCTCTGCCTCCATCCTTGTCCCATGTACAATCCATCCTCTACTCAGCAGCCAGAGTGAACTTGTTAAACTTAAGTCAAATAAAATTCCTCCTTTGCTAGAAAGAAACCCTCCCAGGATTCCTATCTTAGAGGAAAAGCCAAATTCTTCCCTCCATGACCTAGCTTTCTGCTCCCACTCTGATTTCTTCTCCCAGTCCTCTCCCACACTCTGCTCCAGATGCACCGGCATCTGCCATATCCCTCCAACACAGCAAGCAGACACCTACCTCAGGGCCTTTGCACATGCTGTTCCCTCTGCCTGGAAACTCCCTCCTCCCCACCTCCATCTAAATGGCTCACTCCCTCATGGCATTTCAGGTCTCTTCCTATCTCTTTTCACTCCTCGAGTTTATATTACATATTTATTGTCTGTCTTACCACTGGAATGTTAATTCCATGAAGACAGAGACTGGGTCTTACCCCTTTAGCTCTGTATCTAGCACAATCCTTTGTGCTTAGTGGATACTCAATACATACATGATCAATGAATCGATGGAAAAGGGGGAGCAGCAAGGGTCGGAGAATAGCCCCCAGTGTCATGCCTATTATAAGAGTTTGCAGGTCTGTCCACCCCGCTGGACTTTCTATTTTCCGGCCCCCTCCAACTGCCAGACAGACTGAACCGGACAGTCTCCAATGGTTCTCTCAGCTCGGATGTTCTGGGATCCCACGAACTAACATTCATATCTTTGACAGGGCTGCTCTCTTTCCCAAGGGCAGTTGAAACTTGTCTGGCATGAGACCAGGATCAAGTTGCAAAGGTGAACAGAGTGTTCTCAGGGATCTGTGCCTACAGGCAGAGAGCCGGTGCCCCTCCTCCACTCCCTCTCCATTCTGCACACAAACTGGCTTCCAGCCATCACCACCCCCCCCACCTCAGCCCTGGCTCCTTCCCTTGCCCTCTTGCTCAGTCTTCCAGGAGGTCTGACAGACAAGGCAGCTCCCAGGGTCCCTGGGAAGACCAGCGCTCCCCAGGGAGAGGTGGTGACCTTGGCTGGGCGGGGAGGGTGATGGGGTAGACTCTGGCTGTTTCCTCCTTGGTCTCTTCTCCCCTTTGCCATTCTTTTTTTTTTTTTTTCTTTTCCTTTTTAAAAGATTTATTTATTTTAGAGAGAGAGAGAGAACATGAGCGGGTGGGGGCAGAGGCAGAGGCAGAGGGAGGGAGCATCTCAAGTGGAGATTCTGTGCTCACTGCGGAGCCTGACATGGGGCTTAAAGTGGGGTTCCATCACGATCTGAGTCAAAACTGACAGTCAGAGTTTAATGGATTGTGCTACCTGGGCACCCCTCCCTTCTCCTGTCTTAACAGTCTGTTCCTGTCCCTTCCTCGTACCCCTGTTTTTGAAGGAGGGCAACGTGCAACGTCAGACCCTGGAGGGGGCGCATGTGGGTCGTGCCATATTGACTACAGCGGTGGTTCTCGAAGTGGGTACCCTGGGGCAGTGTCCTGGGAGCTTGTTAAAAATGCAGATTTCTACCTCCCGCCGTAGACCTCCTGAAACAGAAATTCTGGGGTGGTGCCCAGCCATGCAGGTGAATCTGATGCTCACTCAAGGGTGAGAACTCCCAGGGAGGCAGTCACAAAAGGGACCAAGGACTAGGGAGACTGGCCCATTGGAGCTTCTCAAGTCTTTGTCATGTGGGCCCCTCAGTCATCTCCTGCACCATCAGCTCCCCGCCCCGCTGTCCCAGCCGCTCCCATCTAAGAACAAATTCTTGACCCCGCAGTCCCTCCAGCTGTGCTGCAATTTCCTTGGTCCCCTCAAAGGCAAAACTTCTTCAACTTGCCTCCAGTTTCTCACCTGTATCCCCACCTTTGCCTCTAAAAACATTAACAGTATTATTTGGTGTATGGCCCGCATACAAAGAAGCATAAGGAACGATATAATGAGGTCTGTGTCTTTACCCCGTTCCAGAAAAAAGTATAACCCATACTGGAGTGCTTGGGCGGCTCAGCGGGCTGAGCAGCTGACCTGACTTTTGGTTTCAGCTCAGTGTGTGGTCTTGGGTCATGAGACACCCCCAACCCCTGCATCAAGCTCTGCACTCAGCAGGAAGTCTGCTTCTCTTCTCTCCCTGCTCAGTCTCTCAAATCAATCAGTCTATATCATCTATATCTATATCTATATCTATATCTATAACCCATCCTGTTGAATCCTGTGTCCTGCCTGCCTCCCCAGCCCTGGGAGCCCCTTCTCTCCTTAACTTGCCTCGTTGTTGTCTTCTCCTGAACAAGGGAGGCCCAGGGACCCTTCCATGTCCTCTTACTTGTCCCCTAGTAGCACTCAGGGCAGATGGCCACTCCCGAGTTCTGGAAGCACTTCCCAGATGCTCCTCCTATTTGTCCTTCCACTCGTGGTCACCCTTTCTCTGCCTCCTCTTCTACCAGGCTTCTACATGTCAGGGGGGCTCTTGGCCCAGTTCTGTGCCCTTGTCTCTCTGTATGTTCTCTCCCTAGGTCAGAGATCCTCAGTGGGGACCTCAGGGTCTGCAGAAAGAATTCAGGGAGTCCATGACCTTGGGTGAGAAAAAACTCTTTTGTTTGCTAACCTGTAAGGAAAGTTTGGCATTGCCTTCTATTATGAGCATAGGCCACACACAGCATTATTAGCGGATCTTGCAACTTCATTACCAATAGAAATCACCAATATTTCCACACCATAGTGCAAGTGTTATAGAACCTTTAAAAAAAAAAATCTTTCATCTATTTATTTGAGAGAGAGAGAGTGAGCGAGCATGAGGGGAGGCCCGAGGGAAAGGAAGAAGCAGGCTCTCCGCTAAGCCAGGAGCCCAATGCAGGACTCCATCCGAGATCATGACCTGAGCTGAAGGCAGATGCTTAACCAACAGAGCCACCCAGGCGCCGCCTTACAGCATCTTAAATACTGGTTTTACTCATCGTGACCTGAGAATGATGAACCTTCTCAAACCCATCCTGGGGACGGCTTTCCCACTAGAGCGCAGACTTGCTATATGCTGGTTTTGATGACAGCAGCGACAACATCGCTGGGTGGTCTTGGGCTTTTGTTTTACGCATTTAAAAGCGTTGCTCTGAAAACAGATTTACTAGCTTCACCCAGGACCAGAGGACAAAGTGTTCGGGGCCCCAAATGCATCAGGCCCCGCGCTGCAGGTGCTCCTGTTGGTCCTACGACTGTCAAGTGCTGACGGTGCCACCTCTGCCTCCCACCGCCCTTCTCCCCTCCACAGCCACCAACCTGACATCCTCACGTGGGCTTCCAACAAGCGTCTTCAGGCAAAAATATCCAACGTGGACCCCTTGGTTCCTCTGCGCTCACTGCCCTGTCTCTGCATCCCCACCGGCTCTCCCCCACTCCCCCATCTTTCCCATCTCCGCAACTGGTCCCAAACAGAGACCTTATCCTTGATGCTTTTTATTTTTCTCATCTGCTGTGCTCCATCCCCCTAGGGAGTTCTGACCACTAAGATCCCAATGCCAGTTTTGAATCTGCTCTCTTCCCTGGGCCCTGGGCCAGGCTACTGCTGTCCCCCGGGGTTGGCTTCAGGTGCGCTGGACACCATGCCTCTGTCAGCTCCCTGGGATTGCTAATGTGTGGTTGCTGGGGTTCCCAGGGGGGATAGGGGAGGCAGAGCTATAAGGAGGCTGCTCTTGCTCACTCTCAGGAGTCACAGACCTCCTGGAGCCTGGCTTAAAATGCAGCAAATGCAGACTCCCAGACCCTAAGCAGACAAATAGTATGTGCGTTCAGGTGATGAGACTCATGTGCATCTCCCCCAAGCCTCTCATTTGTAGATGGACAAACTGAGGCCCAGAAGACTTGCCCAAGGTCACTGCCTGGTAGGCTAGGTTTCCCAACTCCTTGCCCAGGGTCTGCAGAGCTGGGTTGGGGACTCAGGGTAGCTTAGGGGTCACCTCAAGTGACAGGAGTTCCCTAAGTACCCTCATTGGTCCCCCACTTGTCTTGTGGCTGTGAGTGGCTGGGTGGGACCCAGGCCACCCACAGCTGGGGCCCATCACCCAATTTGCCACACCCGCCCACCAGCATGGGTCCTGGGATGGGTAATTTGGGCCAGATGGACCCATTTTGGCCATGCTGGACTCTGGTGAGTAATGCTGGCCTGCTTGGTGGGGATTGGGTCTGGTCCAGGGTTCAGGCACAGGCTGGAAGGATGGGGGAAGTGTCCTAATGACGGAGCCAGCCCAGGATGAGATCTGCCAAAGTCCCCTCCCCACCCCCACCCCCAACCTTAGGATTGGACCTGCCTCTTCCCTGTCACCGTCATGCTGGCAGATTCTCAGGGTTGAGATGGAGGACAGGGGCCTTGACCTGTGATGATGACAGGTTCCTGTCCTCCATCTCTCCAGCCCACAAAGAGGCTGATCTCTGGCCTTGGGGCTACCAATACCCCCCCCCTTCGCCACGGGTTTTAGTTTGGCTCTACGACATTCCAACTGTGGGCCTCTAGTAATTGAGGGCTACAATTCTCTGAGCCTCACTTTATTGATCTGTGACACGGGGACAGGAGCCCTTGCTCCTTGTTGGGTAGGGGGCAGCTGAAAAGGGCCTTGAAGGAAAGGAAAGGAGTTTAGACTCCAGGGGCTGGGTAAGGAAGGAAGGTATTCTGGACAGATCGCAGATGGGCATCCCCTCAAGCCTGCTTTTCTCCCACGTTATTTGTACAAAAAAAGTTTACAACTAGAGAATGGAGAAGCAACCGTCTACGGATAAGTAACCATCCTTGACTCCATCCAGGGAGCTAGTGATGTGCGCAAACAAAAAGAATGAACTACACAGAGTGAAGTAAGCCAGACTTAAAAGCCTACATACTGTAGGACTCCATTGATATGACTTCTGGAAAAGTCGGAATCCATGGTGTTGTCAGGAACGGGAGTCTGGGGTTGGGAATTGACTGCAAAAGGTCATAGAAATTTCTGAGGTGTTGACAGTATTCTGTGTCATGATTGTGGTTGTGGTTGCATGTCTGTAAACATTCGTCATACTCATGAAACCATATGTTAGACGGGTGTGCCTCACCTTGTGTCTACACCTCGGTAAAAAACAAACCCACTGAAACAAGATTCTAGAAAATGTCCCATATGAAAGCACGTATTACAATGATAAATACAGTTTTTCAAACGAATCCCTCTGAGTGCTATTATGTATTCACTCAGGAATTTCTTGAGCACCTATTGTGTGCTCGGCCTTGTGCTAGGGACTAGGAAATCAGGAATGAACAAAATTGGCAACAAAATTCTGATTCCAGCCCACAGTCCCTAAGTCATCGGTTAAATTCCAATAGTGACCAGTGCGCTGAAGGAGATGAGCCAGGGCAATGAGTGAGGTCAGGGTAGAGCTTGGCTGGAATGGCAGGAAACCCCTCACTGGAGCTGAGAGGCTTGCCCACTGTGCCAGGTTCAGGAGGAAGGGAGTTCTAGACAGAGGGAAAGGCAAAGGCACAAGCCCTGAGGTGTGAGTGCATCTTGCATGTTCGAGAATCAGAAAGAAGGTCAGTGACGGTGACCTGGCCTGCCTGTCTCTTCCTTGGAAAACGGTGCCCGAGGTTCATATTTGGGGAAAGCATTTTGTCAATGACAGATAAAATCCAATGAGGAAAGAGTAGTTAGTTCTTTGTATCTGATGACCCTGGGTTCGAATCAAAGCTCTCAACCTAGAGGCGGTGTGACCTTGGGCAGGTGCCTCTACCTGGCTGGGCCTCTTCTCTAGAATGAGGGTAAATCATGGCTCCTATCTCTGGGTTGTGGGGAGGAGGAGGATTCCTGACATGACCTACCTAAAGGGCTTGGGGTGTGGTTATATAACCAGCACAGGACAAATTCCAGTATGGCTGTGTCATGGATGACCAGCCAGCTGTTAAAAAGAAGGAGGCTGACCTTCATCGGAGGCTGGTCTAAAAAGAAGTCCCAGTTATACTCTTGAAGGAAATCAGCAAGATGCAGAACATTTCCCACAGTGGGCCTGCTAATCTCTAACTGAACCGAGCTCCACCCACAGTGAGGACTATGGGCCACAGAATGCTACTATGGTGGTACTAATGCCCATGACTTTGTTACCAGGAGACATCCCAGACATCCCTTTGTCTCACCACAGTGACTGCGGACATACAGGACATCCTGTTTACATGCATCATGACTGCAAAATGATGGAAAGTACTAGATTGTCAGATTTTGTTATTTACTGTATTAATACAGGAACCATAGGGGTCAGTATTGCAAATCTGTTTAAAAAGTATTGGGATACCTGTCTCTCAAGGCAATGTGTTTCCTCTGTCAATCTATGCATTTAATTTTACATTTGAAAAAAATCTGCTTCAGAGAGAGGGTCCAGAGCTTTGCCGGATGCCAGAGAGGCCCAGGGCACGAGGAAGGTGAACACAGATGTCCTCACTGGTGCTCCCTGAGTGGAGCATGTGCCCCAGAGTGCATGTGGGGCTCGGCCCCCTTTGGCTTCTGGAGCCTCAGGGGGTGACTGGCTATTCATAGTTCCATGGATGCTCGTTTATTTGAATGAATGAATGGATTGGACACCTCCCCTCCTGGAAGAATTGCCTTTGAAAGAAATACCACTGCGTGGCTCTGTGGGGCAGCCTCTGGGAAACAGAACAATGGCTAAGGACAGAATCGCACTTAAAAAAAATTAAAAATTAAAATTAAATTAAATCCCTGCCCGAGCTACCTCACAGCTTGTCCCTTCTGGCCTTTGTGCCAGGAAGCCAGTAAGGGAGAGCCCACCATCATGACCCCCACTGGCCAAAGCTGCTCTGGAATGGGCGACTGGGGTCCCCTACAACCTTTGTGGGACCCCTTGGAAGTCAAGGCCATTTCTGTACGGTGTCTAGCTCTGAGTCACTGCGGGCGGGATCTTGTAGGAGGGTGTAGGACTGGCCCCCTGGGGTGGGAAGGACACTGGAGGAGAATGAGGCCTCGTAGCAATCCTTCCAGAGGCTGTGAGGCTTCTAGTGTCAGAACTCTAGGCTCTGGGTGTGAATCCTACCTGCTCCACACACTGGCGATAGGAACTGAGTGGAATGTCTTCCGTCTGAGTCTCGATTTCCTTATCTGTCAGATGGGAAATGGGGGAACCAAGAAACCCCCTTTTGGGATTAGCATGAAGGCTAAACGAGACCCCTGGACAAAGAACCCAAGGGTGTCTGGCCCATAGCAGATGCTCCCTGCATCTCCCCTTAGGAGACTCTGGAACCTTCAACTTCCATTAACCGGACTTCTTTTCTACAGGCCTGGAGAAAGCCTCTGTTTATATCTAGCTTTGAGGCCTCCTGGCTGTGTGGTCTCTCAGAGTCTCAGTTTCCCCAGCTGTAAAATGGACACAGTAGTGGGGTCTATCACATGAGACTTGGGGGTGAGGGGAAGGTTCAGCGAACCCGTACCTGGCGCGTGCCAGGTGCACAGTGACTTTAGCTGTTACTGTTGTTGTCATCGTGGGGGCTGGGCACCCCTCCACCTGCAGCACCCCAGGAAGGCTGGAGCTTCTGTCCTTATGGAGAACATATGTCTCAGCCTCTGGTCCTTCTGTCCTTTGCTGGTGGGACTTTGCCAGGAGTGAGAGTGGGGACAGGAGTTGGGGGCCCTTGGGGGATAGTTGTCCCAGTAACTCATTATGGCACCCCATGATTGCTGGTTGTGCTTGGGCACCTTAGAAATCGCCTCTCCTCCCCCTGCGTGGGGCCTCTGCTATTGACCCCATTTTATGGATGAGCAAATGAAGTCTCACTATCCTGAGGTCATCTGTCAAGCTAGCAGATCCTGGAATCATCCCCAGATCTGCTGATTCTGGAAGCCAGGAGGTCAGGTCCGGCGGGCACAGGAGGTTTGGGGCAGGAGCTAAGCAAGTGGAAGCCGTGTCCCCCTCACCTGGTGCAGGAGTCGGGTGTAGTGCTCCTGCCAGGGAGCACCAAGGACAAGTGAGCCAAGCATCAGGACAACATCTCCCTGATGTTGGCTTCTGCCTGTCGCCCGAGTTTCTGGGTCCCCTGCTCAGGCTTATGCCTGAATCAGATCAAAAGAGAATCAGGGGCTTCCAAGAGCTGAGATGTCTGTTAAGGTACAGAAAGGCCAGGGATTCGCCCCAAAACAACCCCCATGAAACTTCAGGGAGGCAGTGGGGAGCACGGTTTCTCATCTCAGCTCCCCAGCTCTGAGCTACGTGACTTTGGTGAAATGACTTCATCTCTGAGCAAATGCCATCCTTCCCATGGCTCAGGCCCAAACTCTTTGAGCCCTTCTTCACTCCTCCTCCCCCAAGCCCACATCTGATCTGTGGTCCCTACTCTGCAATCATGTGCAGAAACTGACCACTTTCCCCAGCCCCACCACCTCTACCTGCACCCAGCCTCCATCATCTCCTGTGCGGCTTCCCAGCCTCGCCACCCCAAACTGCTGTTCGTGTCCCCCAGCCCCCAGTCTGTGCCCCACCCAGCAGCCAGAGAGAGCGCAGCACGCCTAAGCCGGGTCATAGCACCTTCTGCTCAAAAGCCTGCTGGGGGAGTCCCACGTTAATAGAGGAAACCATGCTTCTTTGCAAATTCCTTTCCAGGAGGAAAAAAAAAAAAAAAAAAAGTCTGTGCTTTGGAAACAGGCAAAACTACCCCAAAGAGCAGGATCTGAACTGGGCTGCATTGGAGGTGAGGGAGGGGGGAATTAGGGTCAAGCCAGCCAGGCTGAACCCAGGCCCAAGGTACAGGGTAGCGGGAGATGAGAGGATGGCCTGGTGATAAAGAGGAAAGCAGCACCACCCCCACTCCCACCCCCACCAACCAGAGATCCGAGCCCAGGCAGGAGGAATATGGGAATCTGAAAGACCTGCAGGGACCACACAGCCAGCTCTATTTCCCATGTGGGGAAACCGAAGCCCTGATCAGGAAAGTACTTTATAGGAGGCTGCACACAGGAGCTAATGGCCCAAGGTAGCCAGACCATGAAAATCTGGAAGAACAGAACTTTGATATCTGTGTGTGTGTGTGTGTGTGTGTGTGTGTGTGTTTCAATTTAAATGTGTATTTTTATAATTTTAATTTTTTTTCTTTTTGGGTGGGGAATGGGTGATATGAGCACATTGTCAGAAGTCCAAGGACTCAAAGGACGAGGAAGGCTAACGCCTCTCGCAGCCCTGCCCTGGTTCCCCTCCCACAGGCCACTGAAGGACATGCGGGGCTCACTTCCAGGGAGACTCCATGTCCATGCTGGTGCCCCCAGCGAGCACGCTCACATCTCCCGCACTTTGGGCTCGTAAAGGTTCTGCACCCCCTTCTGCACCTGCCACTTCTCTGTGAGAACACGGTGTGGAGCCTGCATCCAGAGCCATCCAGACAGCCCTGCCTCACGGCTTTAACAGCTCACGGCCCTCTGTCCGCTGTCACCGCTATTTGTGCAACCGGTCCCCGACAGCTGCGGTCATCTCCAGGCTTTTGCCATCACGCCGGGGCTGCTAGGAGCATCCTTACCCACAGGTCACCTAGCTCTCCTGCACCGCTGTGTCAGGCATGAGGTCTTTGATGCAGAACTGCCAAGTCCAAGGGCATGGACACTTGTGATGTGAACAAACGACCCTTGGCAGAGGTCCTGTCTGCGGTTTCCACACTCATATCGGAGGAGGAGGGCCCTGGGGCTGCGGCAGGTGCCACAGGAGCTAGAGTGTTGCCCGACCGAGTCCTCTGGACACCAATCCACAGCCCCGAGCTCAGGAGCACCCTGTCAGCCTCCTTCTGACTCTCGGGTCTCCCCACAAATGTCACCACTCCAGAGACAGGTTCCCTGGCTACCCCATCAAAGGTGAACACGGAGCCCCTCTCCCTCCTCCTCCCACTGCAGCCACCTGGTTTCTTCAGGGCACTCCACACATCTGAGATCACGGCCGGGATCTCCTAGCTGTCTGTTTTCTCCCCAGGAATACCAGCCCCAGGCACGCAGGACTGCCATGGTCACGGCCACATCCTCTAAGCTCAACACGTCCCAGGCCCCCGAGAGGTACTTAGTAAATATTTGTTGAAAGGACGAATAGTCGGTGTTATGTCAGGAGTGGCAGATTTCCACGGAATAATTGGCTGCTGGAAATCAGTTTGGAGACACCTGGAGAGAGGCGGACGGACAGGAGCAGAAACGCTGGCGAAGCTGCTGTGGCCTCCTCAACAGCTGGAGCTCGGGGAGGTCCCCAGCAAGGCAGGGAGCCAGCCGGGGTTGCCTTCAGGAGACACGTTCTAGAAATGACGTGACACTCATTCGTCGGTTCAACAGATTTGCTCAGATGTGGCGGGACCGGTGCATGGACCCTGGGGAGAGCGCAGAGACCAGAGCAGGCCTTTTTCCCGCTTGAAAGGTGGGCCGGGCTCTGCCCTGCAGCTAGGCACCTCGGAAGGCCATCAGGTCTCCAAAGCACTAGGTGTGTGTGGGCCTGGCCTGGCCTCGAGGGCCCGACACATAGAGCCTCTCTCGTCCTTGGCTCTCTCATCATCCCCATTTTATAGGTGAGGAAAAGAAGCACGAGAAGATGAGCCCATCGCCCGTGTCACACAGCCTCTGAGCGGCAGAGGTGACTCAGAACTCGGGCCTGCAGCTGTGGAGAGCACAACCTTCACTGCTCAGGGGGCACCTGGAGGCAGCCAGACTCCAAGACTCCAGGCTCCAAGGGTCCCACCTCCTGGTATGTGCTCCAGGCACGGTGTGTCCCTCACTGGGCCAGGACTGGCCACGATGACCATGGCACCTTGTAGAAATGTCTGAGTGAGGCTTTCTGCTTTGCACCCTTTTGGGCCTCTGGTTTGGGGGGGTGCTACTGGCCGCCTTGTCCTGAGGACCCGCCAGCAGCCCGACTACAGGAGTGGAGCCTCCCCACCCCCACCCCGCGGGCCGACACCCACCTACAAGCCCTGGGAGTGGGCCGCCCAGAGCCTGGTCCTCCATCTCCAGGGGTGCCTCCAGAGGACCCCAGCCCCAGCTGGCATGAGTACAGCACATGAAGAAAACCCGTGTCAGAGCTACCTTGTCAAGCTGCGCCTGAATTTCAGACTCTCAGAGACCGAGGGATGGTAACTGTGTTTGTTTCTTTTAAGCTGTGACATTTTGGAGGGGAATGTGTTGTGCCACAGTTGTGAAGGAACGCACTACTTTTGCTGTGGTTGCCAGAGTCAGACCCTCTTGTTCCCAGGTGCTCCCCCTACCAGGCTGAGTGCGTCACACCCCTGCCCCATTGTCTCATTGCCTCATGACTCAGTTTCCTCATTTTTGCAACAAGGCTGACTTTGTGGCTCTGAGCCTGATGGCCAAGGGTTGGCCCTTCCTCCTCTGCCTTGCTCCAGCCCCCTCCCTTTCCCCTGGGGGCCCACACAGACCCTGACCCTGCAGTTCTGAGCCGCCAGGACCGGCCCTCCTGGCTGCTTTCCCCTCCGTTGCTCTTCTTCTGGGCCAGGGCTCAGAGAGTGTAGAGCAAGTGGGCAGGGGGCCAGAGGTGGAGTATGTCAGGGACCAGTGGGCTGTTGTGGAGGGAGGCGCTGTTCCGCCCAGCCCACGATTCCCGGCACAGGCCGGCCTTCTCCAAACTTCGCGCTGCAGCCCTGAGTCTAGCAGGGACCCGGAGCACCGAGTCGGGCACTGGTCCAGTCACAGTTTTGCCATTTCGTTTCTGTGCCAGTGATGGAGCTTCTCTGGGCCTCAGTGGCCTTGTCAGAAAATGAGGCTCATTGTTTCCATTTGGCAGACGGGCCAGTGGAATAAAGGCGGCTAGTGCTGGATTCTGTGCCCAACAGGGGCTGGGTTTCTTTCATCTTGTTCACTGGTATAGCCCGGGACCTAGTGCGGAGCCTGGCATGTGGAGGGGTTTATCAATATCTGTTGAATATTCGTGGCTGTCCCACTCTTGGAGCCTTAAGTCGAATGAGGTGCGTGTCTGTGTGTCTGTGTGTGTGTGTGTCTTTGGGCTGCCCAGTGTCTGTTCAAGCAAAGGCAGCTACAGGGAGAAGAGAAGGGGAGTGGGGAAGGGAGAGCAGGGGGAGGGGAGGCTAGGCCTACATTTGCTGTCTGAAGTTGGGGTGCTTCTCAGAAGATGGAAACAGGCTGCCGGGGCCATTGGCCTTCCAAGGCTCCACTCTCCTTTTGTAGCTGTCTGAGTCTCAACCTTGATCTTGGAAGGTTTGTCTAAAAGGGGGCCCATTAGATGAGTCCTCCTTATTCTCCCTTGTGCAGAGATTGAGAATTTAATGGGGAGAAAGTGAAGAAGCATGTTTCTCCTAATTGCTCACCTTGCTGCCACCTGGGGACCAGCTTCTACATAGGACGGGGTAGTGTGTCCATTTTGCTTCGCATACATAGTATGTGCTGGGCACTGTTCTAGCCACTGTGCTTATTAGATCTTTGTCCCCACTCTCTGTGCTATCATCCCATTTTACGGATGAGCCCCAGCGTGGTTAAGCAACGTATCCAAGGTCAGGCAGCTTGTCATGGGCAAACCCAGGCTGTCTGGGAGCAGATCGACCAGGTCACACTTCTGCAAAGTCTCCTTGACTGAAGTGATCATTTGGCAGCACCCCCCACCCCGCCTCCCAACCCAGCTCTACCTTGGGAAATCGAGCCAAGCAGGTTCTAGAAAGAGGGAGGCCTTGCTGGGGTATCTCACCATGTGGCCCCAGGCTTTCCTGCAGCAAAACTCTGGTGTGTGACTGTTCTTGTCTGATTCCCAGCAGCCTGGAGGAAAAGAGGGATTGCTCCCCCACTCGACAAAGGAATAAGCAGAGGCCTGGAGAGGCCGAGCAGTACCCACAGCTTGTACATTCAGATCTGAATCCAGTGGCTGAGCTCTTGCCACTCACCCATCTTGCATCTTTGGTTTCTGAGGCTGACCCTGAAAACAGGGTGATGGAGGAGGGATCAGGGAGGAGCAGGTCCAGAAGTCCGTAGCTCATTACAAAGCAAATTTGCAGAGCAACCCTCACTAGGCACAGGGCAGAAAAGTGCCCAGCACCCAAGATCCCTGACAGCAGGATCGGGACCAGGGGGGTGTGGTCTGGCCCCTGATGAGCACTCCAGTCTCAGCTTGACCACACGTCTCCTGGCTCTCTATGCTTTAGCCACAAGGAATTCTTTCCCCTTCCTCTAAATCACTTGTTCATTCCACCCCAGGGCCTTTGCACTGGCTATTCCCTGTGCCTGGAATGCTTTTCCTTTCTCTTCCTCTTTCCTTTCCTTTCCTTTCTCCAGGTCTGTCCTTCCTCCTAGAGCCCTTCCTCCATCAAGGTCGGGTCCCACGTTATCTACTCCTAGAACAGGTGAGGTCTTCCTCACAGCGTGTATCATGGTTGATCATTACACATGAGAAATTACTAGGTTGGTGTCTCTCCTGCTGCTGCAGAGGGGAGGGATTGAGTTTCCCTTGCTTACTGCGGGATCTGCATCCCCGGCACAGTGCCTAACAATGCAAGCTCTTAATAAACCTCTGTGGAAAGAGTTTCTATCTGTGGATTGAGTGGATGGAGAAGAACATTTTCGCCTGTGTGAAAGCGTGCCTGCACATGAGCCCAGAACTTAGTAACTGTAAGGACGCATTAATTTTTCATGAGGTTTGTGACATGCAGTGTGTCATGTTGCTATAGGGAAGGAGGGACAAGATGCCCTCAGCTAGGTGTCAGGAGCCCTGAGTTCTGATCTAACCCCTGTCACTGTCAGAGTGAGGATAGTTGAGTCACTCCCCATGCCCAGGGGCAGTGTCCCCATCTGTAAGATGCGGGGGGGGGCCTAGAGAGGCCATCCATGGTGTTTGCGTGTGAGGTCTGGACCCCACTTGGGTTCAAATCCACCTCTTTCCCTTCCTAGCTATGTGAACTCCCTGGGCCTCAGTGTCCCCTTAATTAAAGTAGATCGTGGGCGCCTGGGTGGTTCAGTCGTTAAGCGTCTGCCTTCAGCTCAGGTCATGATCCCAGGGTCCCAAGATCAAGCCCCAAGTCGGGCTCCCTGCTCAGCAGGAAGCCTGCTCTCCCTTTCCCAATCCCCCTGCTTGTGTTCTCTCTTTCGCTGTGTCTCTCCCTGTCAAATAAATAAAATATTAAAAAAATATATATATATGTAAAAAAAAAAATCAAAGGGGATTGTAACCATCCTCAGCATTGAGGATGTTGTGATGTTTAATGGATTGATCTTTGTGTCACACGATAGGCAGCCAGTGCCTGGCACAGAGGAAGTCTGTGGCCATCACACACCCCAGAAAGGAGGAGAAACTTCCCTGACAGCTGAAGCTGCATCAGGTTCGTGCCCGGACCTTGGCATGCGCTGGGCATCTGGGCCTCATGGTAAACCCAGACAGAAGCGTACCACTGCTCCCAGTTTACAGCTGGAAAGACTGAAGCTCAGGCCTTTCCCACATTTGCAGAGTTACACATCTCACAGCTGTGAGGTTGAGTGGACAAAAGTGAGTTGTAGAAAGATCTAGATCGTGCAACACTGTTTATAGAGGAAACAAATACTATACATTGGTTAGGGAGGGTGAGCCATGGGGTAAGAGATGACTGACACCGAATTCACAGTGACTCTCTCTGATTGGAAGGAAGAGGGAGGGGCAGGAGCTGAGACGCATCGGGAAGCTTTTGCTTCTTAAGCTGGGTTGTGGGAACGAGAGCTTTATCTGATTTTTCTATCTTTTTGTACTTCTGAAACATTTCTGTGGATATTTAACAAGTAGAGAATACACCGAAAGGGAATTAACTGGGAGGTGACCAGGGAATTGGGATGACAGGTGATTATTTTTCCCTCTGTGTCCTACCCGGCCCTGCACATGTGTTAACTCATGCTCCCCCAATTCACAGATCAGGAAACTGAGGCACAGAAGGGGCAAAGTAATTGAGAACACGCAGCCAACAAGCAGTGGAGCAGCTGGGGTTCAAACTGCGTGCGTGGGAGGCTCGGAGGAGGCTCCAAGGTCCACACTCTGTCTGCCTCTGTGGGATTTAGTGTAGGCTCTGGCCAAGGATGGGGATACCATGGTGTTCTGGGTCCCCTTGGCTTTCAAGAGCTGCTGAGGCTTGCTGAGATGCTTATCAAATCTTCTCTGGCACAGAGTCTTCCAGAAGCCCTCGGTGGTTGAGGGGCTCGTGAGGAAGGGAAAAATCTAGCAGCAGTGAGTTTCTCTCGGGTGACCAGGGTTCTCTCCGTTCTGCAGACCCCAGCTGGGTATCCAGGGACCAGGCCACAATGGACACGTCTGATTTATTAGCCAGGAAACTGGTCTTAGTGCCCAGAGTGTGGGTTCAGGCAGCAGACAGCTCGAGGGTTAGATCTGATCTCCTCCTTTCTGGCCATGTGACCTGGGGCAAGCCCCCGAACCTCTGGGTGCCTCATTTTCCTCATCTGTGAAGGGGCAAACAGTCTGGTTTCAGAGGCTCGCTGTGAGACTCCAACACAGGAACTCTCACGAGGCATGTAGGACGGTGTGTGGCACATGGTAAATGCTCCGTGAACCCTGCGCTTGAATTCTGTTCTCTTTCCTTTGTCTTGTGTGCTCTCCAGGAGGCAGTGAGTGTTTTGATTTCCACTTTACAGGGACCAAGTGATGCTGGTGGCTTCCCCAGGGTCCCACAGCTGGTCAGTAGCCCCACTGGGACATGACCACCCCCACCCTCACCCCCCTGCATCTGGGTCCATTCCAGACATTTCAGAGCTGACTCTGAGGTTAAGCAAATGCTCCAAGGCCAGAGGTGCAGACGTAGGGGCTGACCTGGGGCCTGTCTTCTCACATTTCCTGCCCTAGTTGACGATGGGGGGAGAGGGTCTGTGTGCGTCCCAGCCCAGCTTAGCTGTTGAGCCCCAGAGGAGAGAGCCAGAAAAGCAAGGCCCTGCCCCCATGGGATGGCCTGGCCCAGGAGCTTGAACAAATAAACCTGTCCTTCGCTAGGGGGAAGCTGCTTGGGGGGCCACTGCCCCTGTGGCGCCCTCGGTCATCCCTAGGCCAAGGGCATCTGTGCCAGCCATTTCTAGTTTCCCTTCTTGGGAAAATAGCCCCATTTCTCCAAGAAGCAGATGCTATTCTCTCTCCCCGCCCCCCAGCCCCAAACTGCTTAGAAAGCAGCCAGCGGTGAGGTTAGGAAACCAAACCCCAAGACATTCTGTTCGGCAACTGAGACTCATTTCTTGTTTGGATAACCGAAGGCCGAAAATGCCAAGAATTTACGGGCAGCCTGGGGAGGCTGGGGCAGCTGGGAGTCCTGGGCCAGTTTGGGAGGGTCTTGGGCTGGGCCAGGAACCCACGCTGCGCTCTGCTGGATGTGCTTTTGACCCACATCCAGCCGGGCAGGGCTTTGCAAGCGCTGAGCTGAGGTCTGGAGCTCTTCTGAGGTTTGGCGTCAGGGATCTGGAGTGAGTAGCAGAAGCTGGGGCAGTGCCAGGTTGGGAGGCTGCTGTCCAGCCCCTCTTCCCTCCCCATTTGGCTTTGGGGTGCAGAGAGGGAAGAGAAAGAGGCCCCAGATGAGCGCCCTGGCTGAAGGGTGGACACTGGGCCATTGGCTTGTGGGTCCTGTGTGTTCTGGGGTGGACAGAGCCTGTGGACACCCAGGAAGGTAGAGATGGGAGGGCTGGCCCATCTAGGGGGGGAGGGAAGGAGGGTCTGAGAGAGAGGCAGGGAGAGACCAGTGGCAGAGACACACACAGAAATAGAGGCAATGTCAGGGCCAAGGTGAAGGTCTCAGGAGAGAGACCCCACGAGAGGCAAAGAGACACAGAGATAAAAAGGGAGAGGCAGAGATACATGAAGAGGTGAGCAGAGAGGGCCCACTGTCACTGGGACCAGGGTTTTGGGGTCTGACATCTGCCCTGCCCCTGGAACTCCAGCAGCTCAGAGGAAGTTGGGCTGCCCTTGTGTCTGGCCTGGGTTTCCCTGCTCTCCTCATCTGTAGAATGGATCCTGCAACGGGAGAAGACAGAGTGGGGCACTTTCTGGCAGAGACTCGGGTCAGCTCAGGGAATGACAATAACAAGAGGGACCCTTCCCTGAGCACCTGTTGCAGGCAGATGCTTTCCCAGTTCTGCTTCTCTTTGGCTCACATCAAACTCTCTTATCACACGGACGAGGCATGGAACGCAGGGCCAGCGCGAGGTTGCCCAGGCAGTGGACCCAGGAGGCCCCACCATGCTGCACAGCCTGCTGGGGAAGCCTGCCCACCCCCGCCCCCTCTGGCTCTGTCCACTCACCCCCTCAACATTCCTGGCTGCAGCTTTCCACCCACATGAGAGGGTGGAGCAGAGCCAGGAGCTGATGCGCAACCGACCCAGACCACCGAGAGAAGACTCCAGACGTGAGTCATTAGGGCAGAGGCGGTCTAGGGGGAGGGGGGAGGAGGAGGAGAAGAATAGAGGTGGAGAAAGGGGAGAAGAGTAGAAGGAAGAAGCGGAGGGGAGTGAGGAAAGGGGAGAGGGAGTAGCCCCCCACCCCATGCACCCCAGCACAGGCAGGAGGACACCAGCCAGCTGGCGGGTGTGCTGGGAGAAGGGAGTGAGTGTCAGGGATTCGGGAATTCTGAGGCACTATGGAACACCCCCGCCCCCCCATACCATCTTTCGGATCTTGCCTCACCCACCTCCCTGGCACCCTCCAGAGTCAGGAGAAAGGACCTGGAGTTTGGAGTGAGACTGCAGGCTTGCTGTCACTGCAGGTGCCTCCCGGAAGTCCCCTTTCCCTGTTTCCTCACCTGTGTACTGGGCGGGTGGGGGGGGTGGGCAGGGGACAGGGGCTGGAGTCCTCAGAGTCCTGAGATCATGACCTGAGCTGAAGACAGAGCCTTAACCCACTGAGCCACCCAAGCGCCCTGATGATTGGAATCTTGCCAAGAGCTTGATCTGGGGAGGCCAGACCTCTCTGCTCATCCCCAGGAATCCCTAATGGCGATGGTGGTGATGATGATGCTTCTACAACAGCATATTGTGAATCTCATTTTTTTTTTTTTTTCTTCTCTGGGATGTTACCACAGAAACCAAGAAGAGGTCTTTGGGTTTCAAAGACTCTGAGATAGGCCCAGCCCAAAGGGCACGAAGGGGGCATTCAACCAAGAGCAAACACCTACTTGGACCCCAGCAGAGATCAGGCAGGACTGGGAAGCCCTAGAGGACACCAGCAGGGACGAGCGACATTGCCAGCCCCCAGGTGATTGGGCTCGGGCCCTTGGACTGACTTGTCCAAGGGCTGAGCCGCCCTCACCCAGCAGTGCCGGGCTCGAACTAGTGATGCGGCTGAATGAAGTAAGAGCCCATTGATCCTTCCCATCTGGCTGGGTCTTACGGAGCACACGCTCTGCCCGGAGGGCAGCGGGCTGAGAGCAGCGTGGGAGCCATCTCAGTGGTCCTCCCGCCATCCCCCAGCATGTTGCCATTTGCTCCATTTTGCAGATGGGGAAACTGAGACTTGCTCATCCACAACCACGTGGCAAGTGTCAGACCAGGATGTGAACTCAGGTTGGCCTGACTCCAACACTGGCATTCTCTGCTCCGTGGACATCTAGAGAAGACATTGCACTTCAGGCTGAAGAGGTGGCCCGGGGGGACCTCACCTGAGAACCTCTGGTCTAAATTCATCCTTCGGCTCAGTCCATGTTGCCCGAGCACCAGGTGCCCAGGGGAATCAAAGAGGGATGAGTGGGTGATGCTCGGAGTAGAGAAGCCAGTGGGGAGGTGACAAGGCCTGCGTGGGGTGGCAGCTGGGGAGATAGGACAATGAACCACAAGGAGAGAGGCCAAGGCCACAAGGCGGGTGGGACCTGCTGCCTGGGGACAGGTGGGCGTGAAGGACAGCCCAGAGCTGCAGAAGGCCTTAACAGAGACAGGTAGGCAGGAAGGGAAGAGCTGAGAGTCAGGCAGCTTCGGGGTTGAGGCACCATGACCTCTCAGAGGAGAGACACCTGCGGGGTCACGGTCATGGATTTGGGGCTCAGGAGACTGTCAGATGCCGATTCTGTGTCATCAGGGGGAAGGTGGGAGACAGTGCCACAGGAGTGCTGGGGGCAGCCTTGGGGACGGTGTCATGAAGTGTGAGAGGAAAGGAAGAGCGGGGACAGAGTCCTGGGCAACACTAGCATTTCGGGGGGTGGGGGAGGGGGCCCGGAGCGACTGGAGGGACTCAGGGATGTTCATGCATCCGTGCGTTCGTTCACTCCGCAGACATGTAAGGAGCACCTGCTCTGCCAGGCGCTGTGCCAGGCTCTGGGCACTCAGTCATGAACAAAGCAGCTATGATCCTTGCTCTTCTGGAGCACAAAGACCCACAGAAGTGCTTTAAGAATGGGTAGTGGGACGTGCAAAGACAGAAAACCAAAGTAAGGTTGAGAGGATGCAGAAACGGAGGCAGGGCGGCTGTTTTAAATGGAGCAGACAGGGAGAGCCTCCCTATGGAGGTGACATTTAAGCAGAGACCCGAGGGGGGCTGGGTGAGCCATGTGGGCATCTGGGAGAAGGGGTGTCCTAGGAACTAAGGATTTTTGCTTTCATTCCAAAGAGATGGGAGCCCCTAAGAGGGTTTTATGCAGAGGATGGACAGGATCTAACTTAGGATCCCTCTGTCTGCTAAGAGAATGGACTGTGGGGGCCAGGGTGGAAATAGGGAGCCCATGGTGGCTGCAGAGGGAGGGAAAGCGGTTGGGAGGTAGGTCAGGGGAGGCATGTTTTGTGGCTGAGGACTTGCTGATGGAGACCGTTTCTGGAAGGATAGTCCTGGCCAGCAACATTATATTTGTCATGAGATCAAGTATGATGAAGACCGAGTCGTGGCCTTGGGATGTGGGAGGTGGCATGTGGGAGGTGACTTTTGGGGGAAGGAGTACATGGGAGGTGAGGAAATGGAGGCAGGTTGTGCGGACTTCTGAGAGCCAGGCCAGAAGTCCGAGAGGGTGGGGCCTGGGGAGGAGGCTTGTTTCTACTCCTCCTCTGTCTTCTACTTCTACTTCTTTTTTTTTTCCTTCCCTTTTTTTTTTTTTTTTTTTTAAATGGATGATACTTAGATGGGATCAAACCCTGAGGGGAAGAATCAGCAGAGAGGGAGCACAGGAGGGGATAGTCGGCCTGGGGAAGTTCAGGGGCTGTAGGGGTTGGGGATGGGATCTGTATCCTAGGAGGGAACAGTGGCCTTGGCCCCTGAAGGAACCTCTTCCTTCTGAGCTGAAGAAAACTCCTGGGGACTAATGGATGCGTGGGTGAACGTGCAGGTGTGGGAGAGGCAGCTGACGGGGAGCTGTCCCTTTGTCCCCATCTTTCACTGAAGCAGGGCATCGTTGTTCTGGTGAGAGGAGGGGCGACAGTAAAGATGGAGGCTTGAGGAGGAGGTGAGGTTTGGAATGACCCTCATGGAACAGGAAACACACAGACTTCAAGGCTGCATGGAGCTCCCACTCCAGCAGGGGAGGGCAAGAACCTTCTCGAGGGGACTTTGGGGTAGGATTATGGCAGGCTGGCAATGTGGCAGAGTGGGGGGGGTGGTGAGAGGGCAGGTAGGCAAGGGCCTATGGGGAGATGGTGAATGAGGGGACTGAGATCAGGGCAGGAGCAAGACAGGCGGTTAAGTGTGCGTGCCCGTAAGTGAGATGCGAGTGTGTGCAAAGCGGGTTGGTTAGTCTCACGTAGGGCAGTCTCCCCACCTTGGGGACAGATAAACCCAGGTGTGCTCAAGGCAATTCTTTGGAAAACAGAGGAAACCATCAGAACTTCAATTGAAATGATGATTTCATAGGTCATCTTTTTGAAAATGGAGGGTTCCTTTTCATTTTATTCCCTGTACTTGCATTAATATGGGTACATGTGCAAAAATTATTAACTAAATGTGCATGGACACTCTTTGGTGATTGGGTGCACGATCTGAACAGTTTGGAAAGCAAGGAGTGAGAAGGCACTGCTCCTTGGAGAAGTTCCCTGTCGGTTGCTGTGTGCTGTTTAATACACCCGAAGGCTCTAGAAGTCGGGCCACTTCCCTCCATCATATGTCGCTGCTCAGGCCATCCTCTGCACCTGCGGCCTGGGTCTCACTCTCTCCTTCCATTGCTCCTACTTAGGGCCTCCTGCAACCCGGCTTTGTTCATCTCTGTGCTCAGTGCCTTGTCGCAGGCCGCAGGCCGACACACAATGGGAGCTCACTGTTTGCTGGAAGAATGAGAACAGAGGACTCTGGAGCGGTTCTGGCCTTGGGCCAGAGCAGCCAGGGGTGTCCTCAGCTCCTCATCAACAGGGCTGAGTGGCCCCCTGCAGAATAAAGCAGGATCTGCCCAGCCCCGTCCTGCTCCATCCAGGCCTCCATCTCTGCTTGCCTGGCAGCTGAGCAGCCCCCTCCTTGGGCTCCCAGAATGCACCCTGCTCCCTGCAGCGTATTTTGTTCAGAACAAATCAGCTGTGTCTCCCCTGTTCCAAGGTCTGCACTGGTTCCTGCAAAGTTCAAGCAAGAGCCAAAGTCCTCCCAGTGCCCCCCGCCCCACCCCAAGGCACGACATGGCCTGCCTCCCCTCACCTCTCTGATCAGCTCCAGCTCGAGTAGCCGTCTCTTTCCTCCTTTGCTCCACCGAGGTCCCCACGGTTCCCCAGGCACCCTGACTGCATTCCCTTTGCACTCACAGCCTTTGCACCTGCTGGCCCCTTTGTAGCGAACGCCTTCCCAGCAGGTATCCGCATGTATCCGCATGGGCTGCTACATTACCTTACTTGTTCTCTGGGTTTAAACATCACCTCCTCTGAGAAGTCCTCTCAGATTATCTGACCTCAAATAGCCGCCCCCCCCCCCCCGTCACTGCTCTCCCTCTTTCCGCCTTCATCTTGCTTCACCATCTGTCACCATCTGACATAGCTCTTTATGGCCCCCACCAGGCCAGCAGGGGTCATATTGTTCTGTGTACAGTTATATCCCTGGTACTTAGGATGGGCCAGGCCCCGGATCAGAGCTCAGTGGATTTTCCTCAGATAAGGGAATGAATGAGGGAGCCAGGTTTCCAGCTCTGAGCCTGCCTCGTTTTGCTGTGTGGCATCAGGGCCATCGCTGTCCCTCTCTGTTCCCCATTAGCCCAGTCTGTACAAATCAGAGACACGGGTCCGATCAGCCTGGCCTTTGCACTGGGGAAGGCTTCTGGGGAGGACCCCCCACCTATCCACCGGACAGGCCCCTGTGCCTCCCCACACCACGTCCCCTGCAGGCCCAGCCCTTACCTTCTGCAACCACTGAGTGTTGTTCTCCAGCACCTTCTCCAGCTGTCGCACTCGCTGGGCAGGCCAGTCCCCTAGGTTCAGGGTGGCAGCTGGCGAGTCCCTCTGGAGGCTGTTGGAGCCCCCGAAAGGCTCCGGCTCTGGCGGGCAGGGCTCCGGCTCGGGCAGCACGAAGGTGTAGCTACACTGGCCGTGCTGGACACGGTGTGCCCGGCGGCGCCCGCCTGCCTCCTGCCCCCTCCGCTGGGCCACGGTCACGGCGGCCACGACGAGGAGGAGGCCACCCAGCAGCATGGCCAGCCGGGAGAGCATCAGGAGAAGCGGCAAGGGCGAGGGCTGCGGGCTCAGAGCCCCCCCAGCGCTCCGCCTGCCCCCCGCCTTGCTCTGCACCCGGGATGTGCTGCCGTGGCCAGCCGCGGGCGGACAGGCCTGCCCCCGAGCCCTGCAGCGGCAAACCCCTGCTTGGCCGATCTCTGTCCAGGCGGCTATTTATACTTGCTCCAAATACCACAGCTGCTCGGCTTCCTCCCACCGCCCGTGCTCCCGCCCGCAGACACCCCCTCACCTCCAATCTTCCCCCTCTCCCTTCCTTCCTCCTCGCGCTCCTGCCCACGGCTGCCCTGTCCCCACACCGGCCCTGCTCCCCCGGCTTGGCCTGGACCCTGAGTTCTTTTATTATCCAGTGGAGGCTTGGCCTCCCTGTGAGAAAGAAAACAACACACACACACATACACACACACACACACACACACTCACATGCACCAAACCCCCAAAGCTGCCTGCTTCAGAAAACCAAGCCCAACTGAACCCTCTCTTCCTGTCTCTGTCTCTCTCTCTCTCTCTCTCTCTGTGTCTCTCCAAACTCCCCCCACCAAGGCTGGGATCTCAAGTTTCAGCTCCCCTTCCCCTTCCCGCTCCCCCCCACCTTCCCCCCTCTGATTCCATGTCAGCACTTGGAACATGAGTGAAGTGACCCCAGAGAGAGCAAGGGGGGGCAGAGGGGTGAGGCTGGGGAGGAGGTGGTGAGTCCAAACTGTTCCTAGAGAAGGAGAAGATCCTTTCGAGGCCAGGGAAGTGGATGCTTTAGCCAGGCCAGGGAAAGTGGGTGCTTTAGCCGGGAGCTGGCTCCAGGCCTCCCTTCTCCCTTGGGGCCTGGGGAGATGTTGTGACCTAGGGTGGCTCTGGTTCAGCGGCTGGGACACTAATGAGAGGCTGTCCTGTCCTGGGGCAGATTGTTCTAGAACTGCCTTTGGCCAGAGTGGGGAAATGGATTGCAAAGAGAATAGCTTGGGGTAAAGAAGTGTCTCTGCCAGCCCTGGAGCCAGAGGGGGCTGCCTCTAAATCCTTCTCTCCAGCCCCTGGCCCTTGAGTAGGCAGCTGAATTTCTCTGTGTCCCCATATCCTGCTTTGTCAGCAGGGCCACTCCCTTCTCTTACAGGATGAATGTATGTGAGTCCTCTGCCTGGAAACTGAGGAATGTTTGATTTACTCGCTTACCTGTTTACTGGTCTAAATCCTGGCAATGCCAGCTGTGTGACTTTGGGCAAGTCACTTAACCTCTCTGTGCCACTGTTTCCTCTTGGCGAACTGAGGAAAATAATACCACCCACTTCACAGAGTGTGAAAATTCAGTAAGTTGGAGCAGGGATGGCAGAGGTGAGCACTAAATAAATACTTTGTACAGCTGTGATCAGCATCATAGTTACTGTGTATCTGTTCCCTGAGCTCTTGGGAATGTAAACCCCACGAGGGCAGGACTTATTTTGGGGGGACACGGTCACTGGACAGGAGGTGCCCAGGAGTGCTGGCTCCTCTCCTGGGTGTGCTGCCTTCTGTCTTCTTCTGCTGCTTTTCCCAGAGCTGGGGGCGGGGGGAGTGCATCCAGCTGTTTGGTATTGTTTTTTTTTTTTCCCTTTGTTTTCCCAAATCCTACAGAGTTTTGAATGGGGAAGCCTGCTTGGGGGCAGCAGGAACCAGGGGGCTCATCCGGCCAATTGAGAACTTTAAACCAGGTGTGTGGGGCTTTGGCAGGAAAAGGAAAGACAGCTGGTTATCAGCCACCAGCATTCGCTGAACTTCCTGTGTGCTCAGGACCCTGCTTGCCCACCTCTGCCTCAATTGTCTTGACTGTAAATGGGGTCATACCATCCCCGATCTTGTGAGGAAGAAGTGTGCTAACTCAAGTCAGGTGTCTGTCCTGGTGCCTGGCACAGATGAGCCCAGAGTAAGGGGCGACTCTCATGAGGATGTAATGATTAAGTCACACGGTATGAGCCCAAGGTTGTGTCATTATCATCCCCATTAACAGAGGAGAAACCCAAACCCAGAGCAGGAGGGTGATTCGCCCGAAGCCTGGAGACGGCTTGACCTGGAGCTGGGGCAGGAAGGCAAGCTCTGCTGCCATGTGGGTCTGGAGCCCATCTCACTTCCTCCCACTTATCCCTCTGGGCAGTGCAGGAGCCTGGCTTCCACCTGTTCCCCGCCCACCTCCAGCCCACCTCCGGCCCCAGGCCCCTCCTCGGTGCACAGCAGGGAGCATCTATACCACCTCTGAGAGCATTGGAGCTCTCCCTTCCTCCCCACCCACAGACACCCAGGCCATGCATTTAATCTTAAAGAATGAATGTAATTTTCTTCCCAAGGTCCCATTATTATGTGAATGGCTCTCTGCACAGAAGAGGAAACGAGATTACCTGTTCGTGGGAGAAATGTGGATAGGACCAAAAGAAGAGCTCTGGAAAGCTTGGGAAATGATGACCCTGGCAGCCTCAGCACCTTCATTTCAGCACCTCTTTCTCACCTCAGGGCCTTTGCACATGCTGCTTGCTCTGTCCAGAGCACTGCTGTCTGCCCATCCCCACCTTTCAGAAGTGTTTCTGTTACTGTGGCTGTCAACCAATTACCCCAACACTTGGTGGCTTAAAACAAAAATAACCATTTCTTATCTCTCAGGGTTTCTGTGGGTCAGGAATTCAGGAGTAGCGCAGCCGGGCCATCAAGAGGTTGCAGTTGGATGGTGGCTGAATGACAGTCATCCCGAAGGCTTCTTCCATCACCTGTCAGCACCTCAGCCTTCCACCCGCTGCCCTGGCTCCCTCATGGTCTCCTTAGATGGTGTCTCCAGCACGCCAGCTTCAGGTTTTACAAGGTTTCTGAGGGCTACAAAGGTTCTTGTCTCCAAAGAGCCAGGTGGAAGTGATATAGTACTTCATGACCTAGGCTTGGAACTTCTGCCTCTGTTTGTTCATCAGGGTCTGCCCAGTTCAAGGCTGGGAACATGGACCCCACCTTTTGATGGAAGTCATTGTCCCAAGAAGAGCACACAGGACGGGAGTTACATTGATGTAGCCATCGCTGGGAAATGCTACAGGCAAGGGAACTGATGCATGCTCAGCCCGGGCCTGGAGCCCTGTTCCTGTCGTAGTTCAGAATCCCCTCTCATAGTCCCACCTTTTATTGTAACCCTCTTCAAGGTGTTAAGAGATGAATTACTTGTGTAATTACTCAGCTTTCTCTATTTGGCCCCAGCATTTGATATGTAGTATGTTCTCAATATCTGCCAATGAATGAATGAATGAGTGAATGAATGAATGAGTCTGTGAATGAATGAGTGAATGAATGAATGAGTAAATGAGTCAGTGAATGAGTGGATGAATGAGTGAGTGAGTGAATGCAGTGCTTGACCAAGGCTCTCCCAGATGGGCTGCTGTGGAGCAGGAGGCAGGGGCGGCACCAACAGAGCAAGACCGGCTGACACAGACATGACAGTGGCCTTGGGCAGATGGCTGACGTCTTTGGCCTGCAGATTCCTCTTCCTCAGTCAAAGGGAGGGTCAAACAGACTCTACGAACGCCTCCAGGAGATCTCTCAGAGGTGAGCTCTAGGCAGAGTTTACAAACTCTCAGGCTGGTGAGGATCTTCAAATATGGGTCCTTAAGGCCAGTGTCCAAGGTAGTTGGGGGCAAAATCTAGACCAGAGGCAGAGGGTTTCCAAAAAACCTCCCTGCCCTCAGGGAAATGGGAATCAGCCAATCCCTGGAGGAGCAGCTGGAACCCAGGTGGTAGCAGGGACAGGCTGGCGGCAGGACCCAGAGAAGGAACCTGAGAAGCATCATTGGGGATCAGTTGGCAATGTCAGGGAGCACATGCGCTGGTGTTGAACTCAACATTGAACTTGGTAACCTGGTGCTCTGTGCGGACTTGTGGCCCCCACCTCACTTCTGAGTGCCAAACCCAGAGCCATCCACCCGGACGCAAACCTCAGAGTTTCAAACAGAACTCCCCACTTTCTTTCTTTCTTTTTTTCTTTTTTTAGATTTTTTTTTAAATTTATCAGAGAGAGAGAGAGAGAGAGAGAGCGAGCACAGGCAGACAGAATGGCAGGCAGAGGCAGAGGGAGAAGCAGGCTCCCTGACGAGCAAGGAGCCCGATGTGGGACTCGATCCCAGGACGCTGGGATCATGCCCTGAGCCGAAGGCAGCTGCTCAACCAACTGAGCTCCCCACTTTCTATTCCCCCACTCTGCCCTAAGAAAACTTCTGGATTTTTCCATCACTAGTAACTGCCCAACCTTCTCCAGGCACCTGGGACAGAAACCAGGGAGCAGGCCTGTCACGGGGGGAGTTCTGGCTTTCTCACTTCCAGACGTATGCTTCATCTGCTTGGAGCTGAGTTTCCACTTCCGTCGAATGGGGTTGATGCTGGTGATGACCTGATAGGGTTGTTCAAAGGATGAGAAAGCTGATTGCTGTAAAAGGCTTAACACAGAGCCTGGCACATACTAAGGGCTCAATAAATGACAGCCCAATAATGTCATCATTCCTCCCTGTTGTCACTCTCTGAGGCCAGGCTGATTCATCTCTTGCCGAGGGGAGAACAAGAGCCTCAGAACTGAACTCTTGTTAATCCATCTTTGCTGCTGCAGCCAGAGTGATTTTTCCAAGACACAAATCCAGCCCCTGACCTCTTTGCTTAAACCCTTCAGTTTTAAATGCCAAACTTTTTAGTGGTTTACAGATCCCTGCAGAATCTGGCCTCCAGCCTCATCGCTCTTTCCCTAAGTCTTTGCACCTCATGACGAGGAGCTGGTTTTCCTTTCCAGCACCCTCTCTGCTCTCTCCAGCCTCTGGAACTTTGCTCTGATAGTTACCTCTACATGGATAAATCCTTTCCACTGGTATTCCTTGGCTTACTACTACTTGTCCTTTGGGTCTTATTTCGGACATCACCTCCTCCGGGAAGCCTTCCTTTATTGCCTCCCCACTGTAGTGGGAATAGACCCTCTCTGGTAGAGATACTCTCTCTGCACCGCCTCTACCTCTGGGATCCAAATGCTCCTTGCCTGTGTGCCCCCCACCAAAGCATCAAACTGCATTATAAAGGCTTGTTTGCAGACCTTTGTCCCTCTCCAATCTGAAAACCCTTCCAGGGCGTTGACCATCTTTCCATTTCTGTGTCTGTGGTATGCCCTAGGGTCAAGCTCATCCTAGATTCTCACCAGTGTTTGTTGAATGAATAGTCACCACTTTGGGGTGGGAGCTGGACTGGTAGTCCCAAAGTGGAGACTAAGGAAGCCTTTCTAAGGCAGAGGCAGCAGGAAGTTTCTGTCCAGGGTATTTCTATTTGGGTCCTGCCCGAACATGTAAAACAACCCCCCACCCCAGTTTATTCTCCCTCTGCTAGCCTCTTGTTACCATGGCGCCAGAACATGGAGAAAATACTTATATCTACCTGGAGAATTTGGCTTTTGCTCAAATGGCTTAGGCAAAAAGAGAACTTCTTGGCCGATGTAACTGAAGAGTGTAGGGGTTTCTAGCTTCAGGCATAGCTGGATCCAGATGCTTAAATGATATCAGGAATCTTCTGGGCCCCTGTTTTCCTTTTGGCTTAAATCTCTGAGAGTTCCCACCACCGTTCCCTCCACCACTGGTGGCAACAGTTCCAATCTATCCACTTAGCAACCCCTCCCGAAACAGAGTGTCCCTTTCCTGAAAGTTCTTGGGAAAGTTCTGGCTCGGGTCACAAGGACATTCCTGAACCAAACACTGTAGCCAGAGGGATGGGGTACTCTGGTCGGTCAGGCTGGGCCATTTGCCCAGCCCGGGAGCGCTGGAGTAGGGGCAACCTCATGGGACCAAGAAGGATTGAGGGAAGGGTAGGAAACCTGGGATAGAATGACCAGAGGGAGATGGATGTTGAGGGTGCAAAGCATCCGCCCACTTGCCTCCCCATCCTGGCCACTCACCAGGTGAACTGGCTCCCCTGCTGCCACTGCCACCTCCAGCCAGTGGAGCCCGGACATCACCAGGGATGCCGTGGGTCCTTACCTCCCATTTAGCTTATGAGAAAACACACCCAGAGGGGGAGGCAACTTGCCCAAATTCGCACCCTGTAATCTATTTTCTTGGAAGCACTGATCTTCCTGTTCTTGGGAACAGAGGCAGGGGAATCGAGATCATTCCTGGAGAACCATGTGCTGCTTTGGGGCTCCTTGAGTATTTGGATCTGAAGAAGGAGATGAAACCACAAGCCTGGGTCTCCCACCCGGGACCTCATCTCCACAACCCAGCACTTCTCCCAGCCCCCTTCCTCTTCAGCTCCCCGCATTTCAGCACCCAGGATGATAACCGAGGCTCATAAGTGGAGCAGCATGGTGGGCCCCCAAAGCTTCTTGTATGCGCTGGGCGTGGCCCGGAGGACATCACCCAGGGCATCTCAGGGGGCCGCGGTGGCGGCGTGGCAAGTCCTGGCATGAGGCTCAGGGGCTGCTGACCACCTTGGGGATGGCTTGTCAGTGTCCCCAGGAGGTTGAGGGGCAGCTCTCATGCAGCAAGAATCACCATGTCTTGGTGAGACTTTCTGCTCAGGACCACCGCCTGTCTGTCAGTTGCTTTCTGCATCCCCTTTCCGCCACCCCAAACCCAGAACCACCACACAGTTCACAGATCAGAAGGCACCCAAGGCTGGGTTTTGAGGTCACTCCTATGACCCAGGCCTATCAGTTAAGAGTCCTTCACTCCGGGCACTGAAACTTGATTTCTTGATACCCCTTTAGTCAGCAAGACACTGCTTCCTCATCTCTGAGAAGGGATAACAGTCCCTCGTTTAGTAAGTTACAGTCTAGTAAGTCTAGTAACTTCCAGTTACCAGTGCTGCGGAGCAAAGCACTCCAATACTTAATGGTTTTTAACAATGGCAACGTGACGTTACTCATATATGCACAGTTTTGACTGGATTCATTGGGGATGGCTTGACTCGACTCCATCAGACAGCACCTGGAGCAGCTTGAAGGCCTGGAATCATCTGGAAGCTCATGCGTTCACATATCTGTGACTCAGCTGGGGCCATCAGCGAGAATAGCTACACGGGGGGCTTCCTTGCGGCCTAGGGGGCTGGGTTCCCAGGGCCCAGATCTTATGGCCTAGCCTCACAAGTCACTCAGGGTCAATCTTCTCCATGCTATTCATAGAGGCAGTAACGAAGGCCCACCCAAGTTCAAGGGGAGCGGGAAGAGACTCCCTCTAGGTGGGGAGAGGTAAGGTTTCAGAAGATCACATAGGTTGGGAGAGATTGCTTGTGTTAGAAAACACAGCTGGCCACAAGAGGCTAGGATGAGAAGATGTCATTTAAGAATTTAGCACGTAGGTGCTCAAGAGTCAGTAGTGTTGTTATCCTTGCTATTATTGGAAAGATCCAGCATCTCTTGGCATGAAAATATCCTTTAGACCCTCTGATAGTGAAAGGTGCAGTAGGAAGTGGCTTTATTTCCATCGGGGCTGCCAGAGAAATTGACCTAGAGGTGTTCCGGGATTTGTCCAAAGTCACCGAGCATATCCGCACCTAGCAAGATGGGCTCTCTTACAGCTGCCTCTGTGGTTAGCATCACTTGTCTCTCTGGGGGCAACCACCCTAGCCTCAGTTTCCCCTCTGAACAGGGGGAGAGTCCGGGCTCTGCCACCCCAGAAGCTGAGGGGTCCAGTGTGGAGGATATTCTTGGCTGTGCCTCTCAGCCTGGGTCACAAGCCTGCCCATCCTTTCCCAGGCCAGGGGAGCTCGGCTGCCTCTGAGCCCGCCTCTGAGCCCGAGTCTGGCACTCACTCCAGGATGTGAAGAATGAGCCTGCCAGGTCGGAGGGCAGATCTATTTTTGAACCTGGGACCCCGAGGAGGTCCAGAAGAGCCTGTGACCCAGGGAACCAGCATACCCCTATATATTTTGTTTGTTTTTCTTAGAGAAGCACAGCATGTCCTTCAGAGAAAAGTCAGAAAATGCATGTTAGCATGAGGGAAAAATAAACGGAGCTTGAATTGTCACCAGCCGGAGGCAAAGACAGTTGCTCACATTTTTGGAGTATGACCTCCCCTCCTCCCAATCATTTCCCTCTATGTATAGATGCATGTATTTTGAGGTTGGGTTTTCTAACACACACACACTGGAAAATTCTCTAAATGGTGTTTTATTGTATTTTACTTATTTTTGGATTTACCTTTTGAAAAAAGAAATCAGAGATGTGCACAGGATCATATGATTTGATCCTATATATCAATCACTGTAAATGGCCACGTGCTAGCATTTTGCGTATCTGTTCTGGAGTTTTTAAAGAAATAAAATATTATTACACATTAGGTTGGCCTCTCTCCCGTCCTGCGTCCCAGTCTCATTTTTCTCTCCCTTCCCACACACAGGTCCCTAAACATGTATCCATAAACAATGTATACTGTTTTTGTGCTTTCAAAATTCAAATATATGCTATGAAGATGTAAACAATGTTCTCTGTGCACGCTGTTTTCCAGCTCTACCTAAATGACACATACAGATCAAGAGCCTAGGTCACTTTCTCGTCACTGCTATGCAGCTTTGCACCGTGTAATTACATGACTCTTGATTTATCCAGCCCCGGGCTGACGGGCAGTGGGGTTGATCTAGTTCTTCTCTCACTCCTAAGGAGGCTCCTGTGGCTATCTTATCCATGAGCCCTTGTGCCCGCAAATAGATTGCCAAATTGTGCTTCCAGCGACTGCTGCGCCTGGTTACCTTCCGCCCGTGGGCACCAGGGTTTCTTTGCTCCATGTTCTTTGCTGTCCTTTGGTATCACAGGCTTTACTCTGTGGAATCCGATGGCTATGAAATGATACACGTATCTCATGGCCTACTTTTCCTACTTTTTTTTTTTTTTTGAAGATTTTATTTATTTATTTGACAGAGATCACAAGTAGGCAGAGTGGCAGGCTGGAGAGGAAGGGGGAACCAGGCTCCCTGCCGAGCAGAGAGCCCAATGCCGGGCTCCATCCCAGGATCCCGGGATCATGACCTGAGCCCAGGGCAGAGGCTTTAACCCACTGAGCCACTCAGGCGCCCCTGCTTTTCCTACTTAACAATATGCTATGAACTCCTGTCCTCTGCAGACGTTTTTTCTATAAGCGCATGTTTAATGGCGGCAAAAATCTCCACTGGGGCCCTGCCAGGATTTTCTGAACTGATTCCCTGTTGTTGGACACTGGGCTTGTTTTCTCGGTAGACCGCAAAACTGACCACAACTGCCTCCCATCCCTGTGAGCACCGGCCTTTGCAAGGTGACTTCCCAGCTCCTCCCACCAAGAGGCGGAGTCTATTTCTCCATCCCAGTGAATGGGGGTTTGCCCATGTGACTTGCTTTGGCCAATGAAACAGTTTCACATGTGAGGCTCTGGGCTGTGCGCTGGGGCTTGCTCTCTCGCTCCCCGGGACACGGGGACCAGGGTGGGAACAAGCCTTGCTCCTCTGTTCGATGAAGAAACACCTGTGGTCGTTTCATCCTGTCACCCCCGCTGACATTGGACCAACCCCAGATCGGCAGTGTGAGGCCATCCTAGACCAGCCGGCCCACACGAGAAGAATCGTCCAATTGACCCACCGAAACGTGGGGGAATAATACACGTTTGCTGTTGGAAGCTACCAAAGTTTGAGAACGGTTTGTCAGGCAAACTCCATGGTGATACAGCACCGTCAGCTCTTTACTTCTTTACTAATTGCTGTGGACATTGGGCTCAAAGCCAGTGCAAAATAGAATGAGATGACATTTGTCAGTATCATAGAACAGGACTCAATATCCGAGGGGATCCTCTTTCACATCCTGGTGGGCTGAGATGGGACTTGTGGCCCACCTTATTTCCCCTTGGTTCTCCCTCTGCTCCTCCTTATCTCAAGTGGACTCATTCCTCCAGGTTTTTC
The DNA here is from genome assembly GCF_011764305.1 of Mustela putorius furo. NCBI lineage: Eukaryota > Metazoa > Chordata > Mammalia > Carnivora > Mustelidae > Mustela > Mustela putorius. The sequence goes on along the minus strand of NW_025421464.1, from coordinate 553,076 downwards.
TGGATGGTACCAATACATAAATGGAAATGTGACCATGCGGACTAAAGTATTTAATGAAATTTGTAGGAACATCTCTAGTACTGGATTTCCAGGTGTCCTGTCCTTCTAGACACTCTCCCTTAAAGTCAGGCATGGCCACATGACTTGTTTTGCCCACTGAATGTGCAAGGTAACATTTAGGAAACATTGCGTGATGCTCTGTGCTTCCCTCCCCGACTGCAGAGAACCAGGAGCCTTGTGTTAAGAGAGCTGCAGCACCAAATGGCCGAAATCTTGGTCCCTGTGAGGTTTCAATGAGCTCACCTGATGATCTCCACTGGACAAGAAGCATGAGAAAGAATAACATTCTTTCCTGTGTTGTGCTTTTTGTCATGGCAGCATTGCTTATTTTGGGTTGAACTCTGTTCCCCCCCAAATATATGTTGAAATCCTAACCCCCCAGACTGTGACCTTATTTGGGGAAAAGGGTAATTGGTTAAGATGAGGTCATACTGGAGTAGGTTTGCCCTTAATCCAATAGGCCTGTTGTCCATATAAGAAGATGGTGTGGAGATGTGAGGGCAGGACACCATGTGAGGACAGAGGCAGAGATTGGAGCGATGCAGCCACAAGCCAACGAACTGCAAGGATCTGGGGCGATCACTAGAAGCCAGGGAGAGGCAAGGGAACATTCTATCCAGAGTCTTAGAGGGAACATGGCCCCACCTCCGGAGCTCTGAGACAATCCATTTCCATGGTTTTCAGCCACCCAGTCTGCTGGACTTGGTTACAGCGGGGCCCCAGGAAATGAATACCCTGACACTCCCGGCTAGATAAAACTATCAGTGAAGGCAGCCTCTTTCAGTCCAGGCATCCCCTGTCTGCTTAGTGACACTTTCCGTGCACCAGGCGCATGCTCCGGACTCAGCATGAGTACCCATTCATTCATTGTGTTATTTATGGTTCACCTGTTTATGTTACTTACTATGTGCCTACCGTGTGCCTGGCTCTTCTCTCTAGGCACTGGGGAAGCCCAGCAAAGGCCCTCGCTGTCACAGAGCTGGCTGACTAGAGGGGTAGACACTGAGCAGGATGACTAAGTGGGTATGTATTTGGCTTTACTGAGGAGGTGGCCCTTGGACAGGGACCAGAAGGAGACCCCCTAGGTCCAGCTTTGAAGATTTAGTGGCTCTCTGCCTGGCTCCTCTTCCAGAAGGGGAATGGGAAACTGTAGCAAGTTCATGGGCTAGAAAACCAAGGTGCTATTAAAAGTGAAGTTGTAGGAGAAAGATTTATGATGCACTGTTAACTTAAAAAAACACTTGAGCCAAGATTTCTTAGATAGAAAACAAAACCAGAGATTGTAAAATAAAAAGACAGGTGAATTGAATTTCATTGAAATGGTTGGATTTATCTTCCCAAAGGCATGATTAAGAACGAGAAGGCAAGTCACAGACTAGGAAGAGAATATCTGCAAAACATATTGAGGGGCACCTGACTGGCTCAGTGGGTCAAGTTCATGACTCTTGATCTCAAGGTTGTGAGTTTGAGCCCCATGTTGGGTGTAGAGATTACTTAAAAATAATAAAAAAATCTTTAAAAAAAACCCACTTATATTTAATAAAGGACTTCTATCCAGGATACATAAAGAAGTCCCCAAATTCACTAACAAGAAAACAAACAACCCAAGAAAAACATGGGCAAAAATTTTGAATAATTTCTCACTGAAAGACGGAAATGGCACATAAGCACACGAAAAGGTATTTGGGATGACCCATCATTCCGGAAATGCAAAAGCCACAGTGAGACACCAATACACGTTCATAGAAATGACTATCATCAGAAAGTTTGACGATGAGTCTTGGTAAGTGTTGGGCTGGCAGGAAGGGCTACCAAAGATGGCGAAAATTCCCGCCACAAGACCTGAACTTGGACAGGAGAACAAAGGACCAAGATGGCGAAAGTTCCCGCCACACCACCTGAGCTCAGACAGGAGAACAAAGGCCCAAGCAGGAACCTGAGACCCCCGCCCCGGGCTCCTGTGGACCAATGGGATCCCAATGAGCAGGAGGGATATCCAAATAAGGGAAACTTGCCAAAAGACCCCTGAGCTTTCCCCAAGACCCCTTAAAAGCCCCCTCCTCCCTGCCTTGGGCGCGACTTCCCCCACTCTGCTTTCCAGAGTTGCGGAACCTCGCCCGAGGGTGCCCACCTCCTCCCGGTGCAACTTTCTCGGCTCCCCTTCACCTGGGCCCTGAAACTTCACCGGAGAGAACCTTTAATAAACCTTGCCTTACACTCACTTTGCCTGGTGTTGTGTTTATCTCGCCGGAAAAACCTTACAGTAAGGATTCGAAGCAGGTAGATCTCTGATTCATTGCGAGTGGGAATGCAGAATGCTACAGCCATTTTGGAAAACAGCTTGGTGGTTTCTTTAAAATTAAACATATATTTAACCTAACTCATTAATTCCCTTCCTAGGCATTTTTCCAAAAGAGATGAAAATGTATGTCCATTTGTATGTATGCTAAAATTCTTATGAACAACATTATTCATAATTGCACCAAACAGGAAACAACCCAAATGTCCATTAACAGGTGAATGGGTAAACCATTTGGTATATCCACACAATGGGGTCCTACTCAACCATGAAAAGGAATGAACCACAGATACACAGAACAACACAGATGGATCTCAAAAGCCTTATATTCAGCAAAGGAAGCAAAACTATGGAAGAGTTCTTACTGAGCGATTCCCTAGAAAAAAGCAGATCTAATCTATGGTGACAGAAAGCAGATCACTGGTTACCGGGACCAGGGCAGGGGGCTGAAGGGCAGGGATTGACTGGGAAGAGACACACAGGAAGTTTCTGGGATGATAGAAGCATTCTTTACTGGATCAGACAGGTAGCAGCACAGGTGTACAAATTTGTTAAAATGCAACAAACTATAACTATAAAATGGGTAAAGTTTACCGTACGCAAATGATACCTTAACAAAGCTCATTAAAGTAGTAACAGGTCTTAGGGAAATGGTCGACTCAGTGATCACCAAAGTGTTTGACCACTGCCTGCTTGTAAAGACTGGGTCCAGGGTGCCTGGGTGGCTCGGTTGGCTAAGCGGGTGCCTTCAGCTTAGGTCATGATCCTGGAGTCCTGGAATCGAGTCCTGCATTGGGCTCCCTGCTTGGTGGGGAGTCTGCTTCTCCCTCTGACCTTCTCCCCTCTCATGCTCTCTCTCTCTCAAATAAATAAAATCTTAAAAAAAAAAAAAAAAGACTAGCTCCAAGTCACTGTGCCTCATCAGCAAATAAGAAATACCACCCACTTCATCGTGCCATCCCTTGTGAGCATTAGAGGTGATTCAGGGGAAGACCCCAAAAGACTGTAGTACATGGTAGTTAATGATTGTTACCTTTCATAATCATAGGAGGGGTAAGGTTCCGTAAGGGGTCTTAGCATCCCCCCCCCCTCGGTCTACTGAGAATCATGAATCCAGTCACACACCCATCCATGCCCCCAAGCACCTGTTTATTGAGCATTTGCTATGTAATGAGCACTGTGATCCATCCTATGGGTTCAGCAACAAAGAAGAAATGCTGTCCCCTCCATTTGTATTTTATGGCAAGAAAATGATACCAAGCAGGGGCACCTGGGTGACTCAGTCAGTTAAGCGGCTGACTCTTGATTTCGGTTCAGGTCATGATCTTGAGGTTGTGAGATTGAGCCCCATGTCGGGCTCCTCTGTGCTCGGCAGGAAGTCTACCGGAGATTCTTTCCCTCTCCCCCCTTCTCTACTCCTCTTCGAACAGGTTCTCTCTCTCTAAAAATAAATAAAATATTAAAAAAAAAAGAAAAGAAAGAAATAGAGAAGGATACCAAGCAAAGAATGGACAGAAGATGAATTCCAGTGTGACAAATGCTGGGAAGGAGGCTCCAAGGACCCCTGGTCTTAACCTAATCACGGTCAGAAGATGCTTCCTTGATAAAGGAGCATTTTAGACAGATCTCAGGGGTGGTGTAGAGTTACTCGGGAACTGGCTCAGGGGGCAGCTTCTAGCAGAGAGTATAGCACAGGCCCTGAGTAGGGAAGGAGCCCTAAGAAGGAGCACCTTGTCTGCTCGCCTTTCATGAATGAGTTGCTTATCAGCCCATGGCCCTTGCCCTGGAGGTGGGGATGAGAGCAAGGCAAGCCCAGCCTCGACTGGAAGTTCCAGGTGTTTGGTCATCTTGGCCATTGGGGACCCCAACCTTACCTCTCTGTCCTAGACCCTGACCTCCCCCACCGCCCCTCATTGTAACGTGACACTCCCCCGGGGGCCCTCCGAAATCTGTACAGGCCTGGGAACAGCCCCGTTGGAATCTCTTTTGTTTGAGGCCCTCCTCAAGCTCAAAGCATGTTGTACTTCCTGACACAGAGCTTCCTGCATCCAGCTCAGGTGAACTTGGCAGCTGTCCTTGGCTGGAAACCTGCTTTTCACAAGTCCATTGTCCCTGTGGTGCCGCAGCCCCTGGGAGGCTGGCTGGGGGCGGCTGTGTGGAGGGGCCGAGGGGCCAGGGGCCGCAGCTGACCAGGAGGTGTTCGAGCAGGGGGACTTCCCATCCTTCCAGCCCCCATCCTCCCCCGGGAGGCCATTCCTGACCGCCAATCCCTGCCCTCTGCAGCTGCTCCCATCCCCCCTTGCCCACGCTGTTCCTCATTTGCCATCAGGCACACTGCCACTAAGCGGGGGGGATGTTGCTGCTGATAAGAAGTAGTGTCAGCATTGACAAGAATAACAGCAGCAGCCAGGAGCTAGAGAGGCTAAGAGAACAGACTCTGGGGTTAGCTGGATCTGGTCATGCTGAGTCTCAGTGTCCTCACCTGGAAAATGGGTTCAATATGGCATCTGTCTACTTCACGTAGTTGCTGGGGATGACACCGTCCCTAGCATGAGAGCAAGGGCTCAATCCAGGCCATGGATTGCTGTTCTTCTTGTGGTTGTGGCTCCAAGGACCGTTCAGCAAGGACTTCCCTAGGTCCAGAGCCTGCACTACTGCCTCTAAGATCACACAAGCCAACAGGGTGTCGTGGCACCACAAAAGGACGACTGAGTTTCAGCAAAACTAAGGCATGAACTCGAGATACCACAGTTGGGACCCACAAAACCAGCCCTGCGTGGAAGATGCCCCAGCAGATTCGGAGCCCCCAAGGACGTGCTCCTGCACACACTGGCCGCTGGAGGGCGCTGGGCTCACTAGTGTCTTTCCTGGGCTCTTTCCTGCTTCACCCTGAGAGATCCTGTGCTAGGTACTTCACCTGCTTGAGCTCAGCGTCTGTCTTTGGAAGATGAGATAATTGTCCCTACCTCGCAGGGGCTGTGTGGGAGCATGAAGGAGTGAGTGGATAGGAAGACAGAGCCCGAGGCTTGGCGCACAGTGGAACTGATGGGGCAGGTGAAGCAAGGCCAGGCCTGGAAATTCTGGAGCGCAGGCACATTTTTCCCCCAAGATATCATCTCTTTGGCAGAAACCGTTCTCAGAGGGTTTGGCAGCAAGATGAAGTTCTATGGGTGACAGAAAATCTCAAACTGGCCTATTTTCCTAAGTAGGGTATTTTTTTCATTTCACGTTGGTGTGAGCGGAATGTTCTTGGCCTAGGAGTTGCTGTATTAGGTTCATTCATTTATTTAGGCATTCCCCGTGCATAGGTCATGTAAGACCAACCTGGGGGGCTCTGTATTTGCTGTTCCTTCCATCTGGATCACTGTTCCCCCTGTGGGCATCTTGGCATTCTAGCTAAGCTCAAATATCTGCCTTTAGAGGGGTCTTCCATGGGCACCCTATAAAATAAACTCTATCCCTTCCCCACTATGGTTTCTTGATGGCCCTTTTACTATCTGACATTGCGTTTTAAATGTATTTGTCTGTTTGCTCTCTGTTTTTCCCATCAGATCGTGCACCCCTGAAGAGACAGATCATCTCTAAGCCATTCACTTCTGTATCTCCATGGCCTACCACATATCTGGCATACAGCTGGTACTCAATAAAGAGTTGTTAAATGGATGCATGAAATACAGTATGCTCTAAACCGAACATTTCCTGAGCACCTATGCTCTATGGGCTGTGGATATGGAAATAAATCAGATGTAGTCTTTGGCCCCAAAGAGCACTGTGCCTAAGGGAAAGGGATTTTTGACAAATGCCATAGTAAAACATTGCTGGGGAATCCATTTCCAGCTTCTGCAATCTTCATATAAGTGTGTGGAAGGAAGGAGGGAGGCAGGACTGTGTGCTGAGAGCCCACTCCATGGCAGGACCTTTCACATTCATGTCTGACTCAGTTTTCACAATAGCACATTCTACAGATTAATCATAGGGTGAAATGACTGAGGCAAAAATCAAATTCACAGCAGTACCAGGATGGAACTTGCGTGGCCAGGTACTAAACTCTGAGTTCTATTTCCTCTGCCACCAAGGCCCCTCTTGCTCAAGAAAAAGAAGTTAAGTCCAGGCTAAGGGGGCTCAAAGAAAAAACTATAGATACCATTTTATATGAAATATAGGCATTTTGTACATAAACTACTCTGTTAAGTATTTTATCAAATATATTCTCATATTTAACATTTTACATTAATATAAAAATTTAGAATATAAATGTAATAATTTATTATTATTATTTATTGATAGAACAGCTATATCCAGGAATAGTGGCCTTCAGTCCCAACTGGTTCTAGTATCTCAAACAACATCAAACAACAAACTAGCTCCATTCCCAGATGACCTCTCAAGTCATGGGGGCAAAATGGCTGCCTTCAATGCCTGCCCTCCCAACCGTCAGAACCAAGAACAAGCCCCAAAGAATAGACCCAAAGAACCAAGCCTTGAGGGAAAAAGAGCCTCTCATTGCAGGCCTTGGGGTTGGCTAATCCAGTACCCATTCCCATCAGCCTCCGCCCAGCATGGAAGCTGTATAGCTAAATACTGATCTTTCCAGTCTCTTCTACAGCTGGGGTGGGGGGCTCGTGACACAGTGTTAGGTGATGAGACAAACTAGGGTCAGCTGGCAGGAGGAGAGTTTGTGTTGCTCCCATAACGGGGGCAGCTGTGGCCAGAGCAGCCCCTCTCCCCGCTTTGCCTTGTCTTGAGCATAAGCCTGGTGTTGGAGCATAGAGCATCCTGCAACCATGAGGAAGGGAGGGTGGGAAACCACATTACTCTTGACACGGCTAAGCTGCTGGATTTCTACCTTCGGACTTCTTCCTAAGAGAGAAAAATAAACCTCTACTGTTTAAGCCAAGGCATTAAATTCCCTGTTACTTGTGGCTAAAAGCATTCCTGCTGCTACACATCTCTGTCAAGTCCCCATAAAATCCTTGGGGAGGTGACCCATTGGCTTCGATGGCATCCTGTTCCCGTTGCTGAGCCAACCATGATGGCCCGCAGGGATGGGATACGCCAGCGACCACTCCAGCCAGCACCCTCACCCCATAGACTGGGCATGGGCAGGGACGGATCCCCAGGGAAGTGTGGGGGTCTGCCAGCAGACGAGGAAATGCTGGCTACGCTCCCTCCACCCCAGGATCCGTGGAGACAGCAGACACCTTGCTCTTGGCTTAAGATTTCTTCTGTCATTTCCTGCAACATGGGGCTTGTTCAGCTTCCAGGCTTTTCACTGGGTAGGTGGAGGGGATGATCGGGGAACTGTCCAGCTAGGGGATCTTTCTGAGGATAAGGGACAAGCCACACAGTCTGCCTTAAATGCAATGTTTGCACAGTGCCCTTCTGTGCCCTAGGACCAGGCCATGACCTTGCCCGAATACATTCTATCCCGCCTCCATCCTTGCTACCCTGAAAAAAGAGGAAGGCAAACCTCTCCCCTTCTCATTCCTCTCCCTTCCTGAAAGACTTTGCCTCCAGACAGGTTCAAGTTCAAACCCACCTCTGTCATGACAGCACGTGGGCAGCTTCAGAATATTATCTTAACTCTCTGTACCTGCATCTCTAATACAGGGGCTTCAGGGGACAGAAGGACCCTCCACAGGGGAGGACAGCATGAGAAAGAGTACACCAAGTGTCTGGCCCACGTAGCCCTGTGGCCAGCAGCGATGCCTAGAGCACTTTCCCTGCAAACCCTTCCTGATGATCCCAGGATCCCAGGTAGAAAATCTGCAGCTGCCTGAAGCACAAACCACCCAGTGGTGAGCAAACCCAGGCACATGGCTAAACCATAGTCCACAGCCTCCCTTGCGTGTAGGAGCGGTCACGTGATTGAGTTCCATCCCATGCCACAACTTCCCCTTCCCTGGGCTTGATGCACACAGGCCTGGAGACTTCAAAGCCACGGTACAAGACGGTGGGGCTATGCGATGGAAAGAGCTTGAGTCTTGGGATCACTGCTCGAGAAAGCTGCTCACACTCACCGGGCGTTCCCGTGTTGGACTTCTGATGTATAAGAAATAAACCTCTATGGTGTTTGGTGCATTTACACTTTGGGCTTACGAACATTGCCCTAAGTTATCCGCTGCCCGGGGGGTGACCTAGAAAGGCGCAGAGGATGGGGGATGCATCTCTCAAGGAGAGGCCTCCTCCCAGGACTGCCAGATCCCAGGCGTGATACCAAGCCTCGAGTGAGTGTGAAGACTGAGAACAACAGTAATAATGGTGGGAGTTGCTGCCCCTTCTTGAGAGCTCTCACCACTTGCCAGGCGCTGGGCTGATGGCTGCAGACTCTGATCTCTCTCACGGAATCCTCATGATGACCCAGCAAAGGAAGGCACTGCTGGTGTCAGCCCCCTTTTGCGGAAGAGCCCCATAAGGTGTCTGGGGGAAGGTTTCCGAAGGGTGGAGTCTTTGGAGGAGCGGCATTTCCCTGACATTAGCCTCCTTTGCCCTTTCTGCGGCTGGGCCCTCCTTCTTCTACGTGCCGGGCATTATTCGTGGGGCTGGCGACACAGCAGCAGAAGAAACAGATGGAAATCCCCAACCTCGTGATGCTGATATTCTCATGGGGAAAGCAGGCAATAAACACACAGGCAAATAAACAAGAGGAGTTCAGATGAGGACCAGTAACACGAAGACAGTAAGTCAGGAAGCTGCGAGGGGGACAGGGGAAGACATGGTGCCGTGAACTTGGATGTCAGAGGAAACCCCCACCCCTGCCCCCGACACAGAGTTGAGAGGGAAAGGAGGGAGCCACATAAAGATATGAGGAAAGGTGTTCCTGGCAGAGGGAACAGCATATGCAAAGTGTGAGTACAAAGGCCTCCCCGAGGCTGAAATGAGCTTGTCCTCAGGGCACAGAGGAGGGCAGGGTGGCTGGAGTGGAGTGATTACAGGGGGAGGGGCATGATGAGGCTGCAGAGGAGACCCGGATAAGACAAAGGGCACGTCTGGGTGGGCAGTGGTGGGAGGGGCAGAGGACTTTGTTACAGGGTTTCATCTGGGTGTCAGCTCTGAGGGTACCAGGAGGGAGGATCGAAAGCAGGAGAGAAGAGAGGGGTCTCAGCCCAAATTTACCTCCCCTGCCCCACTTGACTTGTCTTGTCTTTGTGTTTTCCTTGGCACAGTGGAAGCTACATCCCTTGGGAATATGAGGCCTAGGCTTGGATCCACAGGCCCTTGGAATGACGGGGGCACACTCCTGCCCTCCTGGAGAGCCTGACGTGGAACAGAGGGAAGGGACAGGCAGCGTTGAGAGAAAGGACCCTCAGAGCCCCTCCCCTGCCTCTCATTTGCTGTGACCTGTGACCTGGGGCTGGTCACTGACCTTCTCTGGGCCTCCCTCTTCTTCCCTGTTTAAGGACGGGGCTGGTCTAGTTCCACTGCTTCCCAGTTCCTTGTTCTTGGGCAAGCTCTTTAACCTCCTTGGGCCTCAGTTTCCACATCTGCACAGTGAAGATGGCCCAGTCCTCGGGGCTATGGTGAGAAGTCAGGGTACAATGGCCAGGGTGCTCATAACTGCTAGGAATTCCTATTATTACTACTATTTTAACATGCTATTGCTTTTGTTATTTTTGTGTTAGCATTAACGCAGATCTGTTCTGAGGCCCTTTCTGGCTTTCAGCGTGGCCTGCTTGTTTCCTCCACCTCTCCCTCTCTGCCAGCATAAGGGACAGCGTTCACCGACCTCACCAGTGCTCTGTCTGGAGCAGGGGTGGGGACAGGGATTGATGTGCCTCTTGTGGATGGACCCAGCCCCTATCTCCTTTGTAGCTCTTCTGGCCCGGCACCCTTCAGCAGGGACCCAAGCTTTACTCCCTTGAAAAGTATGGTTTCCCACACGAGGAGAAAACAGGACCAGAAATCATCCCTGAGACCTGAATGACTACTCAGGTAGAATTTTGTGAGAGCCTAGAGAGAGCAGGAAGGGGGCAGGAAGGAGCCAGGCAGGACACAGAGATGGGCCTGGGAGCCAGCTGCCACTCCTGGTCTTCATCAGGGTCCAAGGGAGCAGCCTCCTCTACATTCTTTGTGCTTCCCTGCCCCGCCCTGGCTCCTGTCCCATCCTCCCACTGCTTCCCTCTCCTCTCCTGAGAGGATGGTCCTTCTGTCCTTCCATCCTGCCTCAGCCGCTGGAGAGCAGCCGCCTTGTCTCTTGATGCCCCACTTGATTAAAATGCAGAAGGTGCCTTGGTCCAAAACACGTGGCTAGGCCCTAATCGCTCCCAGCCTTCTTGGCTGCGCAGCCTCTGGCTGCTGGCTGCCCTCATCCAAGACTGAACAGGACTTGGAGACAAGGGAGCAGAAGCCAGAGTGGACCACAAGCGGGGCTTCCGTCTCCTGGTCCAGTGCAGGCCCAGAAGCAGTGTGAATGGAGGGTGCGGTGGGCAGCTCATTGGTCCCTCCCTGGGCTTCCATCCCTCCATCTGCAAAATAGGGCCAATAAGGGAAGAGTTCATGCTGAGAACAGTGCCTGGTCCACTGTAAGCACTTGATAAATCCTCTGTAAGACTATGGCCTTCAGACTCCCACAATCCCCTCACATGGCTTTCCCCCACTGTCCCATCACGTCCTTGGAGACCACTGTTAATTGGGCACTTGAGGCCACAGCTGAGGGGAGGAACCTCTGATTGTCCTCTTCTCAGCTCTACCCCAACACTCAGCAGGCCCAGGGGCTCAAAATGCCTTTGCCAGTATTGGCTAAGCCCCCTCCATGCACTGGGCTCTGAGATGCATGGTGTTCTTTGTTTGTTTGTTCCAATAAAACAATGACCAGTTCAGTGAAAGAGGTTCTAAAAGGGTGTCCAGCCACGAGTTAAAACTGTCCAGCCAGTGGCTCCTGGCCCCTTCCCGCCCCTCCCTGACTGCGCACAAACAGCCCTGGCTCCCTGCACGCATGCTGCCCTCTGGCGCCCTTTGACCGCTGCACAGTGGGACCCCGGAAGAGCCCGTCAGCAGAGCAGCCCTGTGTCAGGCTTTTTCATCACTGCGTAGTTGGCCACAGTGTGGTGGGGCCACCAGCAGTGGGGACCGTGCTCCTGATGGATTGCTGGGCTGCGGCCTAGGTCCTTCTAACAGGGCTGCAGGGAAAGCCCTCATCTGCGGCTCTTTATCCACATGGGGACTGTCTCTAAGACAGTCTTCTGGATGTGAGCTGACAGATGGCATGTGCTCTTTATGTGTGGGGTGTTGCCAGTCCCTGGAGGCTCTTCTCCACTTGCGCATTCACTGCCCCACTCCCCCATCCTGGCAGTCCAGAGCCTGCTTGCCCCTTCATTTTCTTGTTCCGTTGGAGGCAACCAGAGGACTGGGCACCCTCTCCTGGCCATCTTCTTGCTGCTTATCTCTTGGTCAGCCAATCCTGGTTGAGATCAGCATTCATCTCTACCCAAGGGGACTGTATCATAGGTACCCACAGGAATTGGGGATCAGTGGGGAAGAGCTTTGGATCCACAGAGGCAGTAGAAGGAGAGCTTTGGAGTGGGGGTTCTGGAGACAGATAGCCCAGGGGTTCAAATCCTGGTATGCCCTTTGCTGGCTGTGTGACTTTGGGCAAGTTACTCAACATCTCTGAGCCTCGGCTGTGTTATCAAAGAATCCCAACCAATAGACGCATCTAGCTCAGACGGCGGTTGTGAAGTTTGGATGAGTTAGTACATACTCGGTGCTTTGAGCAGCACTGGGCACATTAGTGTCCAGTGTTTGGGCCCCTGTAGTATCATAATGAAACCCAGAGGGGCATGAGAAGATAATCGCAGTGATTGTTTATGGAGGGCGGACTGTGCCAAGCGATTTGCATAAACTGGCTTATTTAATCCTTCCAGCTGTGAAGCCCGAAGCGCAGAGAGGTAAAGGGACGTGGAGGCCTGAAACTGGAAACCCACCGCCTGCTGCTCCTGGGACCTTGTTCAGGTCCCAGTGGGAGGGTGGCTGGTGTGAGGGTGGCCTGGCCCGCCTGGGAAATGGGATTTCCAGGGCTGGAGCCAGGGCCATAGCACCAGTCTTGATGAGGAACAGATGCACACAGAGTCGGGGGCCCCGCCCACCCCTCCTCTGCAGCCCAGGATGAGGGGTGGAGATAGCTTCCAGATGGGCCTGGCTCTGAGCAGCCCCTCGAGTGATCCCATCTGGTTCCCCATGGAGCAGAGCTTCGGGTCTCCCTCCTCCCTTGCTCTCAGCCCCTCGGGTCCTGGCAGATACCTGACAAAGTACCTTGCTTTGGGCCAGGCGACCTAGGGAAGGTCTGCTTTGCTCAGAGCATCAGTTTCCCCATCTGAGAAACCAGCATTCTCCATGAAGCTGGCCCGGAGAGCTGTTGTGTACTGGGAAAGCTGAGAAAGAGCAGGAGAAGATTTCCCAAACTGTGGAGGGCTGTGCCCATGGGACCAAATCTCCCAGACCAGGCACCCCTGGAAAAGTGGGGCTTTTAAAGTTGGTTTTACTTATCTGTTTGTATTTATTTTCACACTCTGCAATACACAGCAATAGTACAAAATCTCAAAGGTACAAAAGGGGACAGAGTGAAAAGTGAGTCTCTCTCCCACCCCTGTCCGCCAGACACCCAGACCGCCCTCCCTTCCCTGAGGCAACCCTTGTCACTAATTCCTTGTGAATCTGTCCAGAGATATTTTATGTTTATGCTGGAAATACACATATTTGGGGAGTTTTTTCCCCAATGATGGCAAACTTCACATCCTCTTCTGTACTCTTTTTGTTATTTGATAATACACTTTAGAGATCTTTCTACTTCAAACCATAAAGAGTGCTGCCTACCTTCTGACATCTGAAGGCGAGGAGAGCCAAACATCAGACAATTGCTCAGCATGGGCACTGACCAACCAGGATGGAGCCCAGCGGCAGCGCATGCATACTAGTGGCCGGGGCTGGTGGCGCGAGGCAGCCTTGCGCCTGCGCAGTGTTTGCATCGCGCCGGTGTGCCCACGCGTAATTCACTAGCCTTCAAGTGATGGCATGTGGGCCGCTTCCAATGTTTTACTTTTTCGATCAGGGTTGCAAGGAATACCCATTTTGCACATTTGTAGGAGGGTAGAAGGTAGGATGATTTTCTGGAAGTGAAATGGCATTCTACATCCATATGTTAAAAAAATTATTTTAGCTCCTATCGCACACCATACATAAGAATGAACTCGAAATAGACCGTACAGCTAAATGTCAAACCGAAATCCATCACATCCAGACAAAACCCTTAGATCAGGCAAAGATATTTTAGACAAGACACAAAAAGCCTGAACCATGAAAGACACAAAAAGTCTGGACCATGAAAGAAAAAAACAAATGATATATTTGATTTGATCAAAATGTGAAACTTCTTTTCTCATGACACCATTAAGAAAATGACAAGACAAGCCACGGATCGGGAGAAAATATTTGCAAAAGTCCATATCTGGTAAAAGACTCATGTCCAGAATGTATTTAAGAGCTTTCGCTACTCAATTAGAAGACAAATAGTCCAATAAGAAGTGAGCGAAAGATTTGAGAAGACACTTCCTCAAAAAACAGATAAAGCTCATGAGCACAGGAAAAGATATTTGACAGTATCAGAAACACCGGCGAAAGCCAGAGTGAGGGGCCGCGGCACACCTTCAGGAATGGCTAAAATGGAAAAACAGGGGATCACACCCAGCACTGGCCGAGGAGGGCCAGCAACGGGAATTTAGGAAACATTTTGGCGATGTCGTAGAAAGCTAAACATGTACTTACCACACGACCCAGCCATCCTACACCCTTGCATTTACCCAGTCAAAAGGAAAACAGTGTCCACACACAAAAATCATACGCAGATGCTTAGCATAGCTGTTCTCATAATCACCAAACGCTGTATAAACAGTTGTCCCGTAGGCGAATAGGATACGTGCGGAATACTAACGGGACAGTAAAAAGGGAGGAAGTATTGATACATACAGGAACAGAGATGCATCTCAAAGGTGTGTGAGGAAAGCAGCCAGACTCAAAAGGCATCATACTATAGGAGTCCATGTATAGGACTTTCTGGAAAAGGCAAAACCATTTGGACAGAGAGCAAGCCAGTTGGTGTTCACTGGGAGCACGTGGGAGTGTGGGGGAGACCAAGTGTAGAAGGGTGTGATGGATTGATCTAGAGCATGATTGTGGGGGTTTGAATAACAGCTAAGTTTGAATAACACAGGCTGGAGCTTCCCCCAGACTGCTCACATATGTGGGATTTGGGATAAATACGGTACAGCCCTATAAATGTATTTCCTCTCCCTTATGATTTTGTTATTACATTTTATTTTCTCTAGCTTTATTGTAAGAATACAGTATATTCTATATACTGTATATAGTATACAAAGTAGGTATTCATTGTCTCTGTTGTCTGTAAGGCTTCTGGTCAACTGGCTATTAGTAACTAAGGAGACTTTTTTTTTTTTTTTAAAGATTTTATTTATTTATTTGACAGAGAGAGAGATCACAAGTAGGTGGAGAGTCAGGCAGAGAGAGAGAGAGAAGCAGGCTCCCGCTGAGCAAAGAGCCCGATGCGGGGCTCGATCCCAGGACACTGAGACCATGACCTGAGCTGAAGGCAGCGGCTTAATCCACTGAGCCACCCAGGCGCCCCAAGGAGACTTTTTTTTTCTGCACCAGCCTCGGTGCCTTAAACCCCAAGTTGTTCCAGGTCAACTGTATACATTTGTCAAAACACAATCAGCTTTACATCTCAGAGGGATGGGTTTTTCTACTGTAGTAAATTCTATTTAAATAAGCCTTATATTTAAGAAAACCAAATATCTGTGTGTAAATATGATGACTATTCTGAATGCCCCACAGAGGTAGAGGCTGTATGGGTTCCTTTGTCCACCCTCCTAGTGTGAGAGTGAGGGCTATGCTTTGAAGGACCAGGAGGGGGTTGGGGGATGGGGCTCAGTGACCAGACTGGGGACTGTCTACTGGGGCCTTGAGGGCAGTGGCTGCTGCTTGCCAGGTAATACCGGATCTCACTCCCACCCAGAGGTGCCTTGGGGTCATTCATTCATCCCTTCAGCAGTGGCTAGGTCCCACCCTGTGTCAGAGTGTGACTGGGCACTGGGGACCCAGAGACCCAGAGATGAGTCAGATCCAGGCCTGGGCCTCACAGGGCTCTGATCTGGGCAAGACACACACAGAGTCAGGACCAACAGTCATGTTGGCACAGAGCTCATGGAAGAGGCACCTGGTCTGCCTGGGGGCTGTCAAGGAAGTCTTCCAGGAGGAGGCAGAGTCAGAGCAGAAACCTCTAAGGTGGTTGGGTTCACCGGGTGAAGAGGAGAAGAAGGAGGCTTCAGGTGGGGAGCACAGCTGTGTGAAGGGGGTGAGGGGTGTGGTCAGGGTTGGGAGCCCTGGGAGATGGTTTACACACTCTGCAACTATGGGTCCCTCACGTGCAGACAATTTCCTCATTAGAAGAATGAGGCCATAACCTCAACCTCCCCAAGTGGTTGAGATGATTCAGGATAATGTGTATCAAGTAGCCAATGCACAGTGACGTCTGCAACAATGACGGGAGAAAGAGGAGGAAGAATATTTGGGGGTCAGGAGGAGGGGCTATCGGGAAAGTCTGGTGGCAGCCCCTTTGAAACTGGCTCAGACCCAAATGTTGCCTCAAAGGAAACAAAGGTCTATTACCAGTCCTTTATTGACTCCTTAGTGTGAATTTTCACACCCCTCCTCCTATCAGTATTTCTTCTAGTTGGGATCTGCTTTTCTTTTTTTTTTTTTTTAAAGTAGGCTCCACATCCCAGCATGGAGCCCAGCATAGGGCCAGAACTCATGACTTTGAGATCAAGATCTGAGCTGAGATCAAAAGTCAGAACACTTAACTGACCGAGCCACCTAGTCGCCCTGCATTTTAAGCTGGGTCTCTGACCAGGGGATAAAGTGTTTGTCCCTTGAGGTCAGCCCAACTCCCATTCCCACTGGCTACCTCCCAGCTGGAGCGGTAATTAATTCTGGATAATGAAATGCCAACAGAAGTCTGCTATGTGTGTGAACCGAGGGTAGGGGACAAGAGAGATGGGAAGGAGCAGGGAGTCTTCTGGGAGAGCTTTCTTGGCACATATGTAGCCTCTTTCTGCTGTTGCCTCTTTCTTCCTGCCTTGAATGTGTGCACAGAGGCAGCCATCTTGCAACCATGAGGAGAAGTTCAAGAGAATCACGTTCCTGACATAACTGGATCACGGAACCAATATCAGCTGCCACCTACCTCCAGACTTTAATATTATATGTGAAAAGTAAACCATTATTCGCAGGGGAATAATTTGTAAACATTGGACAATTGGCATGACCATACATGTGTGTGCTGCATGCATATTCATCTTGCTTATTTGTTGACGCCTTTATGAGTTTGGGTTTTTCAGTGCTTACAGTCAAATCATTCCCCACTTAACAGAGTCTTAAATAATCAGGGGCTTATTTTCCACATGTAATGGAGGGTTGGAGGTGAGTGGCAACTGGTAAAGTTTCAGCGGTGCAACAAAGTCAGGGCTGACAGCTTTACTCTCTTGGTCTTTCCCTCAAACTTGTCACCTCATGGATATAAGATGGCTGCTGCAGTGCCAGACATTACATCTACACTTAAGGCAGGAATTAAGTGAGGCAGGAAAGAATAATTCAATCTACTTCCTCTTCGGCAGACCTCCACTGAGGCCTCATTGGCCAGAATTGTATCAGATGGCCACTAGTGGCTACACTGGAGGCTGGGAAAGTGAGTATCTGGGAAAGACAAGAAGAAAATTGTGTTCAGTTAGCAAGGCAGAAGTGGGGGATGGTATTTGGTAGACTGTCCCCAATATCTGTCACTCTAGTGTCAGGAGCAGATGGAGAGAGATTGTAGAAGGTATTTTGTAACAGAAGTGTAATTTATATACAGTGAAATACATAGTTTAACTGTACAGTTGGATGAGCCTAGACAAATAAATCCTCCAATGGCACCACCAACTGGAACGAGTTATAGGACATTCTCATCACCCCCCCACCAAATTCCCTTATGGCCTTTGAGAAGGAAAGACTAGGAGGTATTCGAAATGAAGAGTCTTTGCAACTGGTCACAGGATTCAGGATGAGTGGCTCTTCTGCTTGAAGATGGGAAATCCTGCTGGCAAAGGGCAGAGATATAGGGTGACAGGGTGGATAGGGAGCTAGTTGGGGCAAGGGGCCTTCCTAATGTGGAATGGACAGCACAAGAGACTGCTAAACCGCGCAGGTTAAAACCCAAGCTCCCGGAGCTGTGTGACCTCAGGCAAGGGATGGAATCTCTCTGTGCCTCAGTTGTCTCCTCTGTAAAATGGACACACTGACAATTCCTTCTCTACAAGGCTATCTGGGGAGGGAACAGTGCCTGGCACAGAGGAAGCACTCAGATAGTGATGGATTTGGTACCCCTTGATGCCTTCCTTTCTTCCTTCCTTCCCTCTTTCATTCATTCCATGAATCTTGATTGGCTCTCTACCATGCACTGGCTGCTCTTGGAGGTGGGGGGGGGTGGGTGGGCTGGCCGTGCTCCGTGCAGATGTGGCCCCAGTGCAGAGTCTGGTGTGGAAGATAGTCACAGGTAAGGGGGTTAGTCATAAAGAGGTCAAGACTTAGACAGACGAGATCATTTTGTTTTATTCTATGTTTTTCCCTTTTAGAAAGGTAGACTGCCACACGCAGAGTCTCATTAAGTTGTGTCCTGGAAGCTTGACTAGCCTACCTTCGCTTACAAATGGACCTCAAGAGCTTGTTTGGAGCTTCCAGCAGTGGAGTGCAGCTCCTCTGTGCCCCTGAGGGAAGAATGGGCTTCCTCCTTTGGGGAGGGTCGTCCTCTTAGACCCAGCAAGACGCCCCTTCTGGAGGGACACGTGGGGAGCCCTGAGGGAGAAAGGGGACACTGGCCAAGGCAGTCAGGTCAGCTGAATCAACAATGCTGGTGATCAAAGGGGAGACAGATGTCTCAGCTGGATGACCCCCTTATCTAAATGAGAGCATTTTAAATCACAATTAAGGCTACAAAGAAAGATTGAAACATTCACTAACTAAAGCAGAGAATGCCTTGGGGCTGGGCACAGGCTATTGAGATAAGATCGTCTGGGAAGCCTCTGTGAAAAGGTAACATTTGAACTAAGACTTAGAGAAGGAAGTGGGTGCCTGGGGGGCTCAGTTGGTTAAGCTGGCTGCCTTCAGCTCAGGTTGGGGACCCTGCTTCTCCCTCTCCCTCTGCTGCTCCCCCTGCTTTTACTCTTTTTCACTCTCTGCCAAATAAATAAATAAATAAAATCTAAAAAAGAAAGAAAGAAGAAAAGAAAGAAAGAAAGAAAGAAAGAAAGAAAAGAAAAAGAAAGAAAGAAAAGAAGGAGGAAGCCATGTGGAGATCCAGATCTAGAGGGAGAGCATTCTGGGCGGAGGGTTAGGATAGCAAGTGCAAAGGCCCTGAGGCCCGAATGAGATTGGCAACTTTCAGAAACAGATGAGGCCAGTGGAGCTGGAGTGGGCAAGGAGGACAGGTCAGGAGACAAGGTCAGAGAAGGAACAGGGGCTAAATTGGCAAGGACTCTGTGGCCATGAGGAGTATGGATTTTATTCTAGGAGTGGAGAAGCATCTAGCTTGTACCAGTCCTGACACAGGGCAAGATGCCCTCCAGATCCTTGTTCCTGGTATGTCCTTGCCTCCTGCTTCCTGCTCTGCATTCATCAATGTCACTGGGCAGCTTGGCCATCCTGATTCCTCCTTATGCCTCCTACCTGCCCTGGCCCATCTAGCAATGAGACCCACCCTTCCCAAGCCCCCTTTATACAGGTTCCCAGGTCCTCGTGAGATTCTCTTGCATGTTGTTGGGTTAACTAAGCCACTGCCCTTGACCACAGGCCCCTGAGATCATGAAGGAAACAGCAAAGTCATTAACTGAGTCAAAAATGAATGCATTATTGTTGTTGTTAGAGGGGCAGGCCAAGGTCAGGGGCTCCACCTCTTACCCCTGGGCCTGAGCTGCCGTGGTAGCATGGTAACATGGGGGAGAACGTCACAAACAGAAGTGGGAATCAATGCTCCTACACCCTCAGTGGTCATCAGAGACATGGGAGTTCACAGTGAAGAGGCAGACCTCCTTTTCTTGCACCAGTTGGTCTGGCACAAATGAGATAGCCTGGGGCACCTGGGTGGCTCAGGGGGTTGAGCCTCTGCCTTCGGCTCAGGTCATGATCTCAGGGTCCTGGGATCGAGTCCCGCATCGGGCTCTCTGCTCAGCGGGGAGCCTGCTTCCTCCTCTCTCTCTCTCTCTCTCTGCCTACTTGTGATCTCTGTCTGTCAAATAAATAAATAAAATCTTAAAAAAAAAATGAGATAGCCTGGAGCTTTGTGGGGTTAGCGAGGATGTGGCAGACAGGAATTCTATGTTCTGCTGGATGTTAGGACTGGTGCAGGACCCAGGGACGGTAAGAAGGAAGCTACCAGTGGTCCAGCCACCATCGCCCTGCGTGTGTAGCCCAGAGAAATTCTCGGGCAGGCCCGGGAGGGGGCCCAAAGAGGCAATGATGACCGCGACACAGCTGAGGAAAGGAGCTATGTCTAACGCCAGGGGAAGCGGGCGCAGAAGCAATACAACTGGATCTAAGAAACAGCAGGTGGATGCGAGGGGGAAGGAGACAGGAGGGACTCTGGCACAAATCCATTTCTGTAAATAAGAACACGCAAATCCAAGGATTCATGCACACGAAAGGATACAGAATGGACTTGTGAGAGTGGATACCTGGGCAGGAAGGGGAGGGGGAAGAGCAGGGGCATCAAGAGAAAAATTAAATAAAACAAGAGAGGTTTACCTGACTTGAGAATGAATAACTCAACTCTCTAGGCAGCCACAGTCTTACAAAAAATTTAAAAAAGGGAAAAGGAGATAAAAAGGGGATGGGGATAGTAAAAGGCAACCAGTGTAGGGCCTTCCTCCAGTGGGGTAAAGTAAGTGGAGGGCTCCCAGTGGTATCTGGCACACAGTAGGGCTTCAGAGGTAGGAGTCCCGCTATCTCGCTGTGAGCCTGGCTCCTCCAGCTTCTTGGATAGTGCTGCCCTCTCCTGGCCAAAAGAGTTACAGCACCCAGGCCAATCTCCAGGGCATCAAACAGAGGGTGTGAGAGGAGGGAGGAGGACTGAGTCGCCCAAAGAAGGGAACTTCTACTGGGAAGAGACAATCAATTAGGTAAAGCTTCCTAAAGGAGGAACATCTATGCTGCAGGACAGACACAATTTTTTTTTAAAGAAGATATTTATTTATTTGATAGAGAAGACAGAAAGAGAGAGATCCTAAGTAGGCAGAGAAGCAGAGCAGGCAGTGGGGGGGGGGGGGCAGAGAGCCCGATGGGAGGTTCAGTCCCAGGACCCTGAGATCATGACCTGAGCCGAAGGCAGAGGCTTAACCCACCGAACCACCCAGGAGCCCCAGGACAAATATGATTTGGAGTGAAGGAGATTGATAAGCAAATGAAGGGATGAATGGAAAGACAGTATCACAAGCTACCACCGTGAAGCCCTACTATGTACCCTACCACAACCCCTACCATTTCATCTTCCACCACCCCTGGGAATGGGTGCTATTGTCTTTGGCCACATGTACAGTTGCAGAAAGGGATTCTCAGAGGCTAAAGTGATATGCCGGCCATTGTGTTCTATATCTCCTATTTTGCTGTGGACCTGGGAATTCTGGTGAGCTTGCGTACAATTCACTCCTGCGCTTCGGTGTCTGGACCATGTCTCAGCAGAACATTCTGCTAGGTTTGGATACGGAGTGGACATGGAACCTGCATGAACAGGAGAAAGCTCACGGGATCCCTGCTCTTTGGCAGCTAGGACACCCCAGTGGGTCCCAGCTCCGTCCTCAAGCTCAGTCCTGTGTCTCCAAAACCCTTTCTGAAAAATGTTTATGCAAAGCCATGCGAATCTTTCTTAAGGGTATTTAAAGTCCCGTTTGCAAAATGTCTCCAAAGAATTTCATTTTTATTTTTTGAACTTGGTAGGATATTCCCATGTCTTACTGGTCAAAAGGAGTAAAAGAGGACAGCAGGTCTCCTTCCGCCTGCTGCCATCCTAGCCCTCTCGCAGACTGCCCATGGTTCTGCAACTTGCTTTTCTCCATTCATCGTGCGTCTTGGCCATTGCTCAGAGTCCTACATCAAACCCTTCCTCAGGACCCCTTCTCAGCTGCATGACGTCCCATGGAGCGCTATGCGACTATACCTGAAAGGGGTTTCCTGAAGAGGTTTGGAATGTTTCCAGTTCTCTGTGATCAAAACCACTGGCCACAGGGAACAGTTGGGTGCACGCACACTTGGTCTGCACACGGGTGAGGCTAATCAGAGGATAAATCCCTGGGAGTGGCTGGCTGAGTGCGGGGGAGGAGAGTGTTTTCATTTTAATACACATCGTCAATTTCCCTTCTCTAGAGGTTGGGCCGTGCTCTTCCCCCAGGAGGGCAGGAGAGAGCACCAACTCACCCACAGCCCGGCCAAGGCCCTGTGGTTTCAAAATCTGGCTCTCTGCCACTCAAGCAGGTCAAACGAGGTCACTCTGTGTGATTTGATTGTCATTTAATTTCAGTGAGGTGGACCATCTTTTCTGTCCTACATGTAAGGGCCATTTGGAGTTCCTTTTCCATATGAAGCTCTTTTGCTGTCCGGGAGCAACCCAGAGCAATGGGGCTGCAGGTGCATCTCTCATGGGATGCAGGTCTCCCTGGGGTGGCATAGGATGTGCCCCCCTAGTGGGGGGGCCATGCAGTAAGTGGCCACCTGGTGGAGGGTGAGGTTTTTGAGT
This sequence comes from Mustela putorius furo, assembly GCF_011764305.1. Taxonomy (NCBI): domain Eukaryota; kingdom Metazoa; phylum Chordata; class Mammalia; order Carnivora; family Mustelidae; genus Mustela; species Mustela putorius. The sequence continues at coordinate 530,886 of NW_025421464.1, read as the reverse complement.
TCCCACTCCTGCTATCTTTCTTAGCCTTGGATTCCCCATCTATTAAAAGTAGGAATAATAATAAAATCTACTTCTGAGGGTGAGATGGAGAATGAATATAAGTTTGTAATGTGAAATTCCCTATACAGTTCCGGGCTCAGACTCAGGGCTTAAGAAATGATTGTTGAATGAATAAATGAAATAGATCTTAAAATAAAAACCGTTATTGAGCAGTTACTGTGTCTTAACTCTCAAGTGTTATTAAAACTGAATTAAACCTCACAGAGACACCATGAGGGATACTCTTCTTATCCCCTTTTACAGATGAGGAAACTGAGGCACACAGAGACGTACAGGATTTTGGCCAAGGGCTCGGAGCTGCTCAGTGGTGGAGATGACATTTGTGGCTTTGCTATGTGGCTCTTCCCTGCCCTCCGCCCTAGGAGAGTGACTCCACTATCAATCCCTAGTCCAGTTGTCTATTGCTATGAAACTAACCTCTCCAACCTCAGGAACATAAAGCAACACCCATTTTATTACATGTGTGGGTTCTGAGGCCCAGGAGTTCAGACAGGGCAGAGTGAAGCCAGCTTCTCTCTGCTGGGGTGTGAGCTAGGAGGACAGCAGCTGGGGGTGGGACAGGCTGGGTGTCGGCAGCCCCTTCCCAGCCAGCTTCTTCAGCCCCAGGTCTGGCTGGCTGGTCTGTGCCACCTTGTGGGTGGTGGGTGGCCGGTTGAATGGACCACTATGGGTGAACCTGGGAGTCGGAGAGCAAGGTGGGGGAGCAGCAGACCCCAGGGCTGAGTCTTCTGGTCCCCAGTTGGGCAGCGTAGGAGGCTTGCAAATTCTGGGCTTGATACCCCCATGAGCAGCTTCTCCTCCAGGCATTTGCATGTGCTCTTTCCTATAGCTGGATCCTCCCATCCAATGTCGATTTTAAGTTCTCAATCTGCCTAACTGGTCCTGGAGGAAGTGCTCCCTGAGGGCTCCAACACTCCCCACCACAGGCTGGAGACAGATTAACTGTCCCTGCTCCCAGATCCTCTCATCTGCAGGAGGACTTCTTGCCCCATTGTAATTGACTTGAGTATAGACAGAAAGCTCTGGGACAAGATCTGGGTGTTTATCACTGGCAGCCAGCACAGTTCCAGGCACCCAGCAGCCCCTATGTGTATATTTACTGAACGGATGAGGAGACGAGGCCGGTGGATTTTGAATGGCTTTTTTTTTTTTTTTAAGATTTTATTTATTTGACAGATAGAGATCACAAGTAGGCAGAGAGGCAGGCAGAGAGAGAAGGGGAAGCAGCCTCCCCGCTGAGCAGAGAGCCCGATGCTGCGATGCGATGCGGGGCTCGATCCCAGGACCCTGGGATCACGACCGGAGCCCAACCAAGGCAGAGGCCTTAACCCACTGAGCCACCCAGGCGCCCCAAGATTTTGAATGGCTTTAACTTGCGCCTCCATCTCCTCTTGTGTAAGTGAGCTTGCAGGCAGAGCTGCCATGAAGCTGCAGGGTATGAGCGGTGGGACCAGGCCTGCAGACAGGAGGAAGCCAGAAAGATGACCTGTAGGGAGCGGAGGGAAGCAAAGGAAATGAGGCACTGCCCTTAGAGCCCTTAGCCTGCTCAATACATTTAAGATGTTCTTCTTATTAATCATTATGATCATTACTGTTGTTTTGTTATTACAAGAACGCACATTTCCTGAGTCTGAGGGACCACACAGGATCGTTTGAAATGTTCCTCTAAGTGAAAATGGGAGAACTTCAACTCCAGGAGTCCCTGGAGGCCCGGGCCCGGGATGTCTTGGCAGGAGGTAGGAACTGCGGCAGTCAGGGGGACCTGCTGTGGGATATGGAGCTCTGGTCCTCCCTTGAATCCACGTCCCCTCAGTGCCTGGGAGAGGGGGGAGCCAGAGTCCTGGAGCCTCTTTGCGGTAAAAGCCACTCGGCAGAAGCCACCATCGCAACGGTTCTTGTTCAGCCTGAGGCGGGAGGCAGCCTCCCCCTGTCATCCACCCCCACCGACCCTGCTGGAAGTGAGAAGCCAGCCAGAAGTCCCCGCCCCCACCCCACCCCACCCCACCCCCAATTTCTGAAAAGGGCGTGGTTACTAGCCGGGCTGCTGCACTGTTCTTAGCTGGGCAGCGCCCTCTAGGGACAGGAGGTGGGAAGGACATGCAGGCGGAGCTGGGGACCGAGCAAGCAAGCTCTGGGGTGGGGTGTCTGCCTGAAAGAGGGCCATCTCGTGGTGGCCTCTGGAGCCGGGTTGGGAGGTTGGGGGAGGGTTGAGCAGGGAGCTCTCAGCATGCGCCAAGCCGTGTTTGCTTCCTCTGGAGTAGCATCTGGCCAGCCCCAAGCCTCCGTCTGCGCTCTCTCTCTGGCTGGGTGATCCTGGCCAGTTTCAAAGATTCTCTCAGAGCTTCATCTGTAAGAGACAGTTACATGGGAGGCTCTCCTTCTCAGTAAGGTGGCCTGATCCTCCAGAGAATGTGGGAGAGGCTGGGTGAGAAAGGTTTAGGAGCTGGAGGGAACGTCTGAGATCCAGTTTATAGGCCCTCGAGAAACTAATCTCCTAATTTGAAAACTTAAAAAAAAAAAAAAAAGGGACAACCTTGTCCACAGCCCTCTTCTGGGAACAGAGGACCAGGCCCCTGAGGGAAAGAACATGGCTTGGGGATTGCAGGAGGGGAAGCTTCCTCTCCCGTCTTGATTTCTTAGAATGATGGATGTTAGAACCTCCAGCATCCTAGAATTCAAATCTCACCAGAAAACATACTGGAGAAGAGGTCTATATTTGGAACCCTATAGAATCGGTTTGCAGAGGCTGGTGGTCCGAAGCAGAAAGGCAGATGCTCCGACTTAGGGCTGAGTGTAAGAACCTCTTTAGAAACTGTCCCTGCTCCCCTTCCCCCAGGAGATTTACTTGGAGACAAGTCCCGGAAAACAGCCTCAGGTAACAAAGCTCAAATACAGGGGTGGGTCAGGCCAGGTGGAAAAACACGATCTGTGGGGGGTTGCATACTGTCTCCCTAGCTACCAAGGAGTAGCCCCCCACCCCCACCGCCCTTGGGAGCCTTTTTGGCGCTGATCCTAATCCAGGTGTAATAGGCTGGTTCAAATGTCTACTAGGGTAAGTTGTAATTCAATTGGTCAGCTGGCATCACTGTGGAGTTTCCTGTGTGTGTTACAATCTCATTGGCCACCTGTGCGTGGCCAGGCCTGACCTCATGGCCTTTGCCCTTAAAAGCTAGTCTGTGAAACAGAGAAGGGTTGCCCTCTCTTGTAAGAGGTGCAGCCTGGAACGTTTGGTCAGATTTTTTTTTTTAAGATTTTATTTATTTATTTGACAGAGATCACAAATAGGCAGAGAGAGACAGACAGACAGAGAGATAGAGGGAAGCAGGGTCCCCGCTGAGCTGAGAGCCCGACGCGGGGCTCCATCCCAGGACCCTGAGATCATGACCTGAGCCAAAGGCAGGGGCTTTAACCCACTGAGCTACCCAGGCGCCCCTGTTTGGTTAGATTCTTGATGCTTGGCATGAAATAAAGCTTTGCTTGACCTTCGCTTTATATCAGTCTCGCTCCTTTAATCACGGACCCATTATTGGGGCATAACACTGAGCACTGCCACTGCAAGGCCCCTAAGAGAGCTATCGTCTCCACTGAGCTGGTCCTGGAATGAGTAGTTAGCACTCCCTTTCTGCCCCCAAACTTGTTCACAATTAGTAGGCCTGGGGTAGGACGCTGAAATCTGAATTTTTGACAAGCGCTCCAGGGATGCTGTTGGACCACCCAGATTTGGGCAATGGATATAATCTAGTCATGCCATCCATCAAACTGGGGGTGGTGGTGGAGGCCTGAGGTCCAGAAGTAAAACGGGACTTGGCCTAGAGCCAGCAGATAGCTGGTGCTAGGCTGGGACTCAAACCCCAGCCCCCAGGGTTTGAGAGGCCACTCTCACCAGCAGTGAGATCACTATTCAGATGGCTCCTTGGGAAGGTCACACCTCCTGGGTGTCCCTGGCCCCGTGGACATGTCATCCAGGGCACAGATGGTTTCCTGAGGCCACATCTGTGATTCATGGGGCCGAGAGGCCTTGGGTGGGGAGCACAGCGCTGCTGTCATCAGCCTGTGGCTAAGTTCCTTTCTTGAGAGGACCCTGGCTGTGAGGGCTGAGGGTCCCTCCTCTTCTTTCAGTGCCCCCTTCGTCCCCAGCCCTCCCTTCATCCTCGGAGCCCTGAGCATTCCAGGGAAAACCACCCCACATGGTTGAGATTCACTTATTCCAAACTCATCAGTGTCCTGGTTTTGTAACACCCTCCCCATGCCCAAGAAGCACTTGCAAATTTCTTTTTTCTTTTCTCTTTATTAAAAAAAAAAAAAAGTTGGGGTCTTGAAACAACAACAATAGAGCATTTCAGAGGCACAAACTTTTGCAGGAGAAGCTGGTGGTCTGGCCAGGCGAGGAAGGGCAGCAGCTATGAGGGTGGGCCTGGCAGGGGTGTGTGTGTGTGGGTGGGGGAGGATCAAGGCATTATGCCAGAGAGAGGGAAGCCTGAGGGTAGGCACTTCTTGGGGGGTGGGGGGTGTGCTACCTCATCACCTTTAACCTCTCTTCCAGCCTGCGGACCGGCCCCCCTTCCCCAGACCACCCCGGGGCCTCTTGGGCCTCAGGTTCCCAATGCTTCTAGCTGCTGGGACCTTCTGAGTTCAGGCCAGCCTTGGCATGACCGTGCCAAGGCAAATTGGGAGCACCCCTTCCTGGGGACTCAGGGAGACCAACGAGGAGGGGCTAGGTACTGTGATGCTGGAATGATAGGCAGTGAGAACAAACTGTCTTCTGAGCTAAGTCTTATTTGAGACTCCCCGATGTTCTTCTCACCTGGTGTGGTGGGGGGTGTCCCAGTGAAATGCAAGTGCTCAGGGGTCCCTGGGGGCTTGGGGGATGGAGGAGTCTTCCCTCCCTCCTGACCCTTCCCTTGCTCCTTCTTTCATCACCTCCCCAAAGGCCCCCAAAGTTTCCTGTGGGTGTGCTGCGCTGGGCAGCCAATAAGTAGAAAGCCTAGCACCTGGGTTTCCTGGGTGACCTTGGGCAAGTCCCTCCTTGGGCCTCAGTTTCCCCTGGGTACAAGGGGTAGGCAGCACCAGGGTGGGGAACCGAGCAGCTTGGATAATCTCAAAGTTCCTTTTGGCTTCGATGGCCTCTTCTGGGCTGGGCCCGTGGTTCCCCCAGGGATGACAGTCCTGTCGGAAGCAGTGCTTGGACCCCCAAAGGACAAGGGAATATGGTCAGTTTGGGAAGAAGGGGGCAGGGAACCATGAGGGAGGGCAGTCATGGAGCACCAAGGGCAAACTCTGTCAGGCAGGCTCAGGGCTGGCTGTCCAACCGGAGGCCCCATCTGTGTCCACACAGGGAATGGGGAGCCCCCAGAGCCTCTTCCTAGGGGTTCCCACAGGAGCCGGTGACCAAGGGCTGTGGAGATGGCCTCCAGGGATTGGCCTGAGCAGGGGGCACTGGCAGCCCTGGGTTCTGGGATCTCCTCTGGAGCAGAAGCAGGGCCCTAAGGACTCGCACAGCCTACCTGGACGGCGGCCTGGGCCCCGCCCTTGGACACCCCTTCTCTGCGAACAGGGGTCCCAACAGGTCAGGGAAAGGCCTAGAGAAAGACGTCTGCTTTCTTTAAGAAGTAGAGAGAGCAGGACACAGGGAAGAACAGGAAAGAAAACAGGAGACTAGGAAAAGAAAGGCAGACAGATAAGAGATTAAAGAGAAGGGAAAAGGACAGGAGGGAGGAGAAACGGAAGGAAGAGCAGAAATGAAGAAGAGCTGGAAAGGCAGGACGCGGGGAGGAAGGGAAGGGTGGGGAGAGAGAAGGATGTGGTCCCAGCGGCCGCAGCAGGAGGGGGTGGCGGTGTGGGGGTTGGAGGGCTGCAGGCTGCGGGAGCGTGGGTGGGTGGGGGCCGCGGGCGGCAAGCCCCGGGAACTCCTCAGGCCGGTGGGCGGGGCCTCACGTCCAGCGTGCGGTCCTGCCTCCTGTCCTTGCGCGGGCGCCGGTCTCTCCGCCCCTTCTTCTGGCTGGGGTTCCTCCCTGCACCGAGAGCACAGGGCATTGTGTCTGCGCCCCTCGCTGCCCAGCCCGGGGAAGCCCTTCCATCCACTTGCTTTTGAACACTCGCGCGTTGCTTGAATGGCCCGAGGCTGCCGGCGGCGTGGGGCCCGTTTAGAGATCAGAGGGCTTACTTGGGCTTTACTAAGAGCTGGTCCCCTCTTGGGAAGTCGCATCTCAGTGCCCGGACGGGAGCTCTGACGTTTGCCCTGACTCCTCTAGGTGTTCGCAAGTTGTGTTGAGCCCAAGTGTGACCACGTGGGAGAATTTCTTTTATTTCTCTTCTATATGACAGGGCATCAACTTATTTATTTATTTTTTTAATGACCCGTGCAAGGAGATCACATTATCCATGAACTTTGGAGTCATAAAGAGGGCGTTCTGAAATCCTTGCTATTAAAAGGGAGGTGGTCATTCTGCAAGGGCAGAGAAGTCCTGATGAAGGCAGGCACGTATCTCTCCGGGAGTTGGGACTGATCCCACCTGCCTTTGAAAGGATACCAGGGAGGGCAGGACTTAACCCACAGGAAGGTATGGCTAATCTTGGACTTTCCGGTTGCCCTATGGGTGCTATTTGGGCAGGCAATGTCCCCAGCCCCCCAGGGTTCCGCGGGGGGGGGGGGCTGCCTGCTGCAGCCCCGAATGCGGCCGGGTGCTTACCTGCTGGGCATGGCCTCTGGATGGGACATTTCCTTGACTCGGAGAGCACCTGGCAGGTTGCTGCCTCCTCCCGTCCAGCCCGGCCGGCCTCCCGCACGCGGGTCTCCAGACCCCAGGCCGAGCCGCATGCCTTCCCGTTGTGCAAACAGGGGCCCCAGCTCCCCCAAGGGCCCAGCTCACATTCTTCTGTTGGGTGGAGACACAGACAGACAATTTGGATCAGCTGGCAGGGAGATCCAGGGGCAAAGTCGGGGCGGTCCAGGTCCCTGAAGACAACAGCTCTCACCAGGAGCAGAGGGGAGACACTTGACTATCTATTTATGAGGGCCTGGGATGGGCGCCATACTAAAGCACACCTGGGCCAGAAGTGGAAGTGACAGTGGGCTTTAGAGGGGAGGGCTTCCCGGAGGAGGTTACTGAGGAGCTAGAGGGAGAGGAGGTGATCCAGTGGAGCAGAAGGAAGGATACAGGCAGGTGTATGCAGTCTGGGGGGCCTGGCAAACGCGAGGGAGGGAGGGCAGCTGGTGGGGAGGCAGGGGGGAGGCTGGGAGGAGGACAGGTAGGCCAAGAGGCCAGAAGGTCTGCTGGGAGGCCCTTAGGGCCAGGACATCGCTTTGACCTTGATCATGTGCCTCTGATGGGCTGGGGAAGGCAGAAGCTATTCGGTGATATTGTGAGGAAAAATGAGGTCACGGGCCAAGAAATTTCTTAGCAGGAAACAATTTTAAAATACACACACACACACACACACACTCACACATACATATAGTTTTTCACATTTGATTCTATTAAGAGTTCCCGAGAGGTAGGCAAAAAACAAGGTGGCTGTTAATACCCCTATTTTGCAGAATAGGCCAGTAAGGCCTAGAGCAGGTAAGGGGCCTGCTAAGGAAACACAAAAGGGAATCTGCATCAGAACATGGCAAGTGTTTAAGACCTATTTGGGCCCAGAAACCAGATCTCCAGACCTGAGAACAGTGGTCCTTATGCTGATGTGTTCATTTGCCAAGTAGGGACAGAGCCCCTATTCTATGCCTCGTGCTTTGCTAGGCGCAGAGCGGCAGCGGGCACAATACAGACCCAGTTCGGACTCCCAGAGTTCACCACCGAGAAATGTCAGGCTGGGACGGCAGGGTGCTTGGGCCATAATGGGGGAAGCACAGGCAGCCACCGGAGCCCGGAAGAGGCGTGAGTCCTGGGGGCCTGGGGGCCCCGGAAGGTTTCCTGGATGAGGAGAATCCTGACCTGAAGCTTGAAGTAGGGGTGGGGAGATTAGGCTTCAGGGAGGGGCAGAAGGGAGACGTGAAAAGGATTTGAACCCAGGTTTGTCTGATTCTAAAATCGGTGCTCTTCTTGTGAACTCTGGGGCCTCCCCTGGTAATAGCAATGAATCTGATGTTGGTAGTGATGGTGGCCGTGATAATGGTGCTCAATGCATAATGGATGGCTCTAATGTATAGAAGGGTCCCTGTGTGTGTGTCTGATGTCCCCTATTGGGCCTCCCAGCACCCTGGGAGGACATTCTCCTGTGGTTCTTCCTGGTCTCCTGACAGCCCTCACCAGCCCCTTAGGGAAGGAGGCGGGGCGAGGAGGCCCCCACTCACCCTGGCACTCCCGAGTGCTGGGCTGGGCGGTGGTACCCAGCGGGCAGGAGGGCAGACACTTCCCCTTATACAGGAGAAACCGCCTCTTGCACTGGATGCAGAAGTCCTGGCTGAAGCAGCTTTCACACGTGGCCCCGCATTCTGCAAGAAAGCCAGGGCCACCAGTGGTTAGGGTGGCCACGCAGAAGGGGGCCTTCTGCCTTTGAGCAGCCCAAGCTCTGTAGCCCTGGGATCAGGATTCGGTCTCCTCTGAAGCCCAGACCTGTGCGGGAACTGCATTCCAGAGCTCCTTTCCTTGTCTGCGCTAAGGCTCACTGGGGGCAGGTGCCACAGCCAAGGTAACGGGCTTCCTTGGATTGAAAGGTCAAGATTCCCTTTCTCATTTGAGCCAAGGCTCAGAGAGGGCAAGTGACTGGTCTAGAGTCACATAGCAAGTCTGGGCTGTGATGGAGGACTTCTGCTGCATTTCCATCAAAGCTCAAACATGGGCATGATCTATCCCAGGTCACAGTGAAAATCAGAGTAGGAGTTAGGACTCCTTTTTCCCTTTGAGCTAGGCACAGAGAAGGGGAGTAACATGCCCAAGGCCACACAGCAAGCTACGGTAGATAGAGGTAGATAGATAGTGCCGAGAGCTGCTAGGGCGCTGTCTTGCTTAGGGCTTCTGAGCCAGCCTGAAACCAAGCTGGTATCTTGGAGTCTGGGCTTAGGCACACACTGCTTGCTTGCGGTCATGTTGGGGTGAGAGGTGGGGTGTGGGCCAGAGGTCTCAGGAACCCAGCGCTAGCATAGGACGAGGGGGAAGCCACGTACTTTTGCACCTGTTGACCTCCTGGCCACGGACGCCGAAGTAGCCAGAGGGACAGTCATGCACACATTTGCCGTACTGGCGGATGCCTTCCCGGCGGATGAACAGGAAGAGCCTCTGCTGGCAGGTGGAGCAGCCATTTTCCTCTGAGCAGATGACACAGCCTGTGCAGTTGCCCCCTGGACCAGTGCCCACTGCCAGCCAGACCAGGGAGGAAGGTGGGGGAAAGTGGGAGAGAAATAGTCAAACCATGTACGTGAGCAGCACGGACCATCTCATGGGGCATATTAACTGAACACATGGCCACCCGGACAAACCACAACATTTCCCAGACAACTAGGTCATGTGACCCCAATCTGGCCAACAGTGTATAAGCTAAAGCAATGTGTGCAACTTCTAAGAAGCTGCCTTAAAGGGCAGGGGCATGCCCTTTGTTATCCCCTCACCCTTCCTAGTGAGTGGAATGTGAACACGATGGCTGGAACACATGCAGCTACGTTGGATCATGAAGTGCTATCATGTAATGATAGAGATATAAGAAAAAAGAGCCCAGGTTCCCAAGGAAGGTAGAACATGCTATACCAGCCCTGGGCTGCCCGTGTAGACTTAAAGGAGAGAAAAATCTCTGTTTCATTTAAACCACTATTATGTGGAGTTTTCTAGAACTCACAGGCAAACTTAGCCTTTATGGGAATAGTGTGTGTTTATCAGTGTGTGGAGGGTGCGCATGCAGGTGGGGGTGGGGGACACCCTTGTCCTCCTGCGTTTTCTGTGTTTCTGAACAAGACTCCCTTCCTCCCTGTCACCATCATCAAATACTCCCAGCATCATCAAGTGTAGTGAGTTGAGGGAAGGAAAATTTGTTGCCCCAGAGTCAGCCAGGACCCAAAGCTGGGAAGGAGGCAGAGAATACTCTAGAAAGGAAGCCTCTCCAAGGCTCACAGGGGGTCTCTGCTTTCCTGATCGTTACCTGATAAGCTGACCACTTAGAGAGTTGGGATTTGTCAGCCTGGGGTGGGGGGCTGTGACTTTCCCTCTGTTCCCAACCCCCGAAACCAAGTGAGAAGAGGGGCAACGTGCCCCTCCCAGAAATGGGGTGCCTGCAACAAGGGGTGGCCAGCTTCGTATGCCCCTGTTGGGCATTCAATTCTGTCACAGCTCTGCCAACCCTCTCCTTCCTGTGTCTCTCTGAGCGGAGTAAAGAGGCCAGGAGAGAGATGGGCAGAGCTGAGAGAAGAGGCAGCCGCCAAAGAACCTGTGCATCCTTCACGGCAAGCCTGGAGGGCTTCTCAGTGGTGAGGGCCCCTTAGAAGTAGCTGGACTTTGGGGAGGCTGTGGCCTCACCCAAGCAGGGTGGTTCCTGGCAAATGTCTCAGCGAGAGGCAGCAGGGAAAACCACTGGAGGTAGGAGGTGGGGAGAGTCCGCGAAGGACCGAGCAGCTTCTTAGGGGCAACTGGGGACATGTGAAACTGTTCTGCATTTATACCCCATCAAGGTCAGACTGTTTAATAAACCAGTTACATACTTTGACTCCCCTTGAGCCCACAGCCACCCAGCATAGGACCTTCTTCACTCTCCAGGTCTACCTGCCCCCCCCTTTCTATTCATGCCTCATCTGCCTTTTAGAGGAATTCCCTATTGTGTGAGGACCCGGAGAAGGGTAATTCCTGGGGCCCCCTCCCCAGAACAGAAACCAAGGAAGTTCAGCCCTTCTTCAAGTTGGCAGTGATGGGCATTGACCAATCAGATACTCATTCCCATGACCCCAAGTCCTGGGAGCTGGACAAAAGAGTGAGGGGCTATGTGGGGATAAGGGTCACTGTCCAGACCAGTCTGGGCCTTTTCTGCCTCCCCTCCCTCCCACTCTGGGATGGGTCCTGTCATTTCTCCAAGCCTGATCCTCAGCTACCTGGATCTGGTGAGCCCCCCACAACCTGCTGATATCTCCCACTGCTGTGGCTTACGCCCGAGAACCCCAACTGATCCAGCAGGCTTGCTAATGCCCCTGGGAAGAGAAACAGCCACAGAAGAGCAGAGTAGAGGTTGGGGTGTTTCCAAAGCTGTAGCCCTGCAGGGACCTGAGGGCAGAGAGAGAGTGTGCGCGGTGTCATAGGAGGGATCTCCAGGGCCAGAGAGAGAACATCAGCTGAGAAGCGAGCAGAACCCAGACCTCCCATCCCAAGGGAAACAGTTTAAATTCTGATAATACAGAGTGCTGGCAAGAATGACAGGCAAACCCTCCCTTCTGACAAGAGAGTAAATAAGCCCTGGAGAAAAGTCCAGCAGCATCTAGTAAATTTGAGAATGTGCCTTTTCTGAGCACAGCAATTTGGCTTGTGGGCCCCCCCGCCCAAGAACTGTGCTTTTCAAACCCTTGTCCCAGCCTCTCCTACAGGTCTTGTTGCAACACATAGCGCTGGGTTCCACCCCGAGTGTCCGAGTGTCCCACTGAGTAGATTGGAGGTGGGGGGACTGAGACTTGGCATTTCTAACAGGTTCCAGGTGACACTGCTGTTGCTGACCCGTGGCCATGCTCTCAAACCACCAGCACAGAGAAACCCTTGTGTCTGTGCCCAAAGAAGCATGAGCCAAGATGTTCGCTGTGACATCATTTAATAGCAAACAGGTGTCAAAACCTGACTATCAAAAGAAGAGATAAGCTCACTAGGGCGCAGTCCCATATATGACCCACGATACGTGACTGGGGAGGGTTTGCAGCTGACCTCATGGATACTCTCAAAGACAAGGTGGACAGCAAAAACGCAGATTGCACAATGAATCACAGAGGAAGAAGCCATTTGTGTAGAGTTTGAAACCCTGCAGAACAATATTCTTGGACATGTGTGATACTTAAATTTGTATCAAGAGTGAAAGACATAAGGGGTTAATAAACACTGAATTCAGGATGTGGGTGAGAAAAGGGATTCAGGAAGAAGGCCAGGGACTCCTCTTGAATCTCTAATAGTTCATTTCTTCACATCTGAAGCAAATATTAAGATGGGAAGATTTGCAACAAGCGGCCGGCAGGTATACAAATGATCATTGTGGTTTTTTATTCTTGACTGTAGTTTCAAAATACTTTACAATAAAAATATATTTAGAAGTGTTTAGTCTCTATTGTGTCTGTGGATTGGGGAGGGATAGGTAAGGAAAGAGGACTACCTTCTACTCCTACCCCTCCCGGTTTCCTTCCCCAAGCCCTGGCCCATTCTCCAGCTGAGATCTTGGGCAGGAGGTGACAGAAGTTCTGAGAGCAGCAGAGACCTGCACCTTCGAGCCCTGTGCTACTTATGCCTCCAGGTCCTTTCTCTCCTCAGTAAGGGAACCTTATGTTTAGCCAAAGTTATGTCTTCCAAGAATGAAGACTACATTTCCCAGGCTCCTTTGCAGAGGTATATGGGGCAGGGTCTAAGTTGTGACCAATGGGCTTCAAGTGGGAGTGTCCTGTCCACACTCCAGGAATGACCTTTAAAGAAGGGTGACTCTTTTCTCCTCCCCTTCTTCCTCTGCGGGTGGGATTGTGGACTTGGAAGCCAGAGCCAGGGCGGATGCCGGGGACAGAGGGACTTGGCAGAGAGGCCATGGTGTGGCCATGCTAACCCAGGGCTGTCTACTTGTATAGGAGAGGGGCGAAAGTGTCACCCTTCTTGCTTAGGCCATTGGACCTTTCTATCAGATCCTGAGGACTGCATGAGAATGACTGATGCTGTGGGGTCTTCAGCCTCACGGGTGGGCACAGGGTGACGTCAGTGAGAACAGGGTACCTCTCCTTAGTGCCTCAGTGCTATGTCATCCCACTGGACCTGAGATGTGGCCCCACAACAAAGGGCAAAGGGACCCTCATTTGGCTTGAGGTGATCTCTGCCTCCCGGCAGAACAGGAGTTCCAAGTAGAAATTATGTTCGGTTACAGAAAAACAGAATAGCATTCGCTGCACACTGAGTGCGTGGACAGAGACTCACACCTGACTCAGGTGTCTCTGCCCACTTTGCAGCTGAGGAGACCACGGGGCCCCAGGGTCCTGCAGCATCAGTGGAGGCAGGGACCTGGGCAGCCAGCCCCCTACTGCCCTCGTGGAGCATTTGTTCAAGGCTCCTCCATGTCAGGCAGAGCCTGGGGCAGCAGGGATGGCCTGTGCATGGCCCCTGCTGTCAGAGGACCTCACAGCCACTGGGAGGGCTGAAGCCCACAGGAGGGACTGAACGTAATGCAGACAAAGTAAACTCTTTCTAACTGGTCTCTGGGAAGAATTTAGGAATTCTTCAGTCTGACCCCTGCAGGTGCACGGGGATTCTGAGGCCACAAGGGGTGGAGACTTCCTCAAGCTTAGACAGCCAAACAGCAACTAGAGCTACAGCATTTTTCTAGAGTGACATTTCCACATGCAGAAGACAGAACCTGATAAGGACCTTTCCGTGACCTCGGATGGTGTGTGTGTGTGTGTGTGTGTGTGTGTACACATGGGTGTGCAGGCATGGGACAGAACTCAACCCTTCTTTCAGGTTTTTGAAGTTAGCTCTGCGGCCTGCAGCGTCCTTGGTCCTGGTGGTGGGCTAGGGCGCCCCCTAGGGGCTCTGTATTATAATGGCACGCCTGACTTAGAAATCTGATGGCCTCTGGCTTTTCATCACATCTCTGCAACTTGTTGGACAGGGCAATGCTATTTCTCCTCCCCAAGGTCACGGGTGTAGAGACTTGAAGGATAATTCTATGAATCATAAGTGATGACAACTAGCATTTGTACAATGCTTCTTTAGAAAGACCCAAATGTGATAGTTCTTAAACTTGACTGAGCCTAAGAATTCTCAGGGAGGCTCGTAAAGCATCTGGTTTAGGCCCAGGAATGTGCATTATAATAAGTCCAAAATAAATGTAATAGGCATTTTGGATAGGTCTTCCCTGCTCACGAACTCCTTTCCCTGACAACCAGATGTGGAAACCATGCTTGAATTGCATGACGCTGTCCCTTGGTCAATGCCAGACAGACTGAAGTAGGGACTGACTGCTCTTTCTGGCTGAACGAATAAGACCATCTTTCTTGGGAATTTTGACTCTGGGCCAACAGACAATGGTCTGTGTTGGGCTCTTGATCTAAGGACACTTGCAGGAAGGCAGGCTAATGCCCATGTATGAGAAGCTTTTGTGGCCACTAGCATCTGTCGTCCCCCTCTGTGCTCATAGAGACCCCATCCGTCTGCACTCTCTGACTTGGAGGTTCATGGAGAGACTCTCCAGCCAGATACACTTCATCACAGGTCCCCTTGACTCTGGTGGCTGGTTCAAACCTAGGCACATGTCTCAGCAAGAGCTAGTCTTCAGATTTTGGGGTGGGGGGTGGTTGACAGGCATGTGTGTATGCATGCACATGTGTGCATTTTCTTTTCCACTCTATTTGGATTTGGGAAGATGTAGACCAGGGTTGGTGGGCACTGCAGTGTGGGAGGGAGTCCCGCAGGTGGGTGAGAGGTGAGAATAGAGGCCACAAGGCAGCAGCAGAGCCGAGAGATTATGTGTGCACCTGGACGCCCCCCTGCGAGGGTCCATAAATTCTCTTCTTTTCTCAAGCCACTCTACAGTAGGTTTCCTGTCACTTGCAACTAGACTCCTAATATACAGAAGCAAAGAGAGAAAGAAACACATCAGATGCAGACAGAATAAAGCTACTAGAAACCTTTTGGGTCCCAAAAGACAGAGTTTCTTACCAGGTTCCAGTTCCCTCCAGGCCAAGGGGCCTGGAGCCCCAGCCCCCCAGCCTGCTTACCGTGGCTCCCCAATGGGCTTCTTGTATACCCCAACCGTCTCCTGGCCTTCATCACTGGCCTCTCCCAGCTTAGATGCACACTTCTAAAGGAAAGCATTAGAGCTCTCCTTGCAATACCTTGGGTTTGCAGGGGACATCAGAAAAGATGGAACCCCATGCGATTTCTATATCAGTGGTCTCCCATGATCATGACCATCCTCCCCTACTCAAAATACCAGGCCTCAAATACATGGGCCTGTTTCACTCCAGCAGTTGGATGGGTTTGGAATGACATCTGAGTCACTTCGTCTTTTCCCAAAAATATGATAATGGAATGGATCACATCAAGCTTTGCGGTTTCCAAAGGGAGGCAGGCTTATAACAACTCTGAGAGCATGAGTTAGCCCGGGGCTGAGCAATCCATTCATTCATTCACCCACGCATCCAACCAATATCACTGCGTCACGTCCACTCCGAGGGGTTCTATAGTTATGAGCTCTGGGGCAGAGCTGTGTGATCGTGGGCAACGTGCTTTAGCTCTCTGGGCTCAGTTACTCTAGTGCAAAAGCGGGGGGTAATAAGGCTTAACTTGCAGGGTTGTTGTAATTGAAGGAGACAGTTCCTCGAAAACTCTTGGCTTTGAGCCTAGCACATAGCACGCCCCTGATATACTGTGTCTATCACGGTATACCACGGTATACCAGTCCTGGCTCCACCATTCATAGAATGACCTTGGACAAATACCCTCATCTCTGTGGACCTCGGTTTCCCCATCTAAAAACCTGTCGCAGCAATTCCTCCCCTCATGGGCCTGGATATGAGATGTGTGCAAACAAACCAGCAAGTGCCCGGCACACAGTAGGTACTTCTTTATAAATTTAAGTTCAAGTTCCTTGCCTGCCCACACTTGGTCAGTCCACACTTGGACCCTCCTCCCTTTCACAGGTGAGCAAACAGAGGCCAGAGGTGTTGGTGGACAGAAGGTCCGAGGCAATGGTCTTCAGGCAGACACGAGGAGGCAGCTTTGGTCTTGGGTGAAGGGCAGGTTTATCCTTTCTGTTGGGATCAGGGAGTGACCTGGGTCTTCCAACAATGGTTCCCAACCTCAGGGTGACCCACAGCCTGAGAACAACCCCAGGCAACTTCATTGCAATAAGAGTCAATGGCTTGAGGTTTGCAAGGAATCTCCATATTTTTTCTATTTGGGAATTTCGAGTGGCTTCAGGGTCATCTCTGCAATATCGTGCCTCCTACCCCCTTTCAGCCTGCAGAGCTTTCCTGGAAGGGGTCAAAAGGCCCAGGGTGACATCTAAGACCCTGAAGATTACATGTTCTCCCAGACAGGTTCACCTCCTCAGCAGCCCACATTGTGTCTGTCTCTGAAAAATCCTTAATACCCACGTTGAGAAATGCAGCCCCATACTTAAAAAAAAAAAACAAAAAACAAAAAACCAACAACCAAATAAACCAACAACAAAAAACAAAAAAGAAACAAACAAAACCCCTCATTTGGATAGACTGCTAACATTAAAAAATAAATAAATAAATAAAAATAAAGAAAACCCAGATTTCACATAGAAAGCCAGAATTTGGACCTCTCTGGAAAGAATCAGAGGATCTACCAACACTGGGCCTGCATTCCCATAAGGCAATAATTGATTGAAATTTCACAGACAGGGTACAGGCTCACCAGGCTGCCCCCCATCCCCTTTAATGACCCCTGACACTGAGGGCAAAGGTCAGCTGCCCTGTATTATCATCTTGGAGCCTCCGTTCATCTCACACCCACTTCAGTCACTGGTGTTAGGAGGCAATGTGGAGCAGGGGTTCTCAAACATGGGGGCATGCGCCAGATTCACCTTGGACTTGTTAAAACTCCGCTGGCTGGTGATTCGGTGGGGTGAGGCCGGCCTTGAGGAAGTGTAATGCCTACAGGTTCCCAAGAGCTGCTGGTGCTGTAGAACCTGGGACCACACTTGAGTGGAGTAGGGTTAAGAACTGGGCTGTGTGGGTTCACATCCCAGCTCTACCCCTTATCCTTGCCTGTGTGACCTTGAACTTGTACCTTAACCTCTCTGAGCTTCAGTTTTCCCACCTGTTAAACAAGCATCGTACTGGCTGACCTTCCAATTGTGAGGACCTGAGCAGGCCGGACACCAACGAGAGGCTCAGGATTCTTACCATCGCCACCTGCCACGCGTCTGTGGGGGTCTGCGATTCGGGGCTTGCTTGGGCAATCGGTGCAGAACTTTTTATTTTGATGTCAACATTTTTGGGGGGGGGTGGAGTTTCTTCTTAATTGGGGTGTGTCCAGGGAAGTGTGCCTTGCATGAGAACATCATGTGTCATGGTTGACTGAGGATTTAACACAGCTGTCCTGGAGGCCTCCCTGGGAGGTGCCAAGGATGGGGATGGAGAGAGACGGCTGCCCCTTGCCCCAAGGCCATGCAACCTGAGGAGGACCAGTCCTTGACCTGAGTCCTGCTCTGTCCTTGGGGATGATCAGAACCGTGGTGGGGGTGGGGGGGCATGCAGAGAGCCCTGGGTAGTGCGTCTTCTGATCCTTGCCTGGCAGTTGGGGACACATGTCACCAATGACCAAAGGAAATAAACAACATCTGGGCTCCCGCCTGTCCGCTCAGGCCCCCACATATGGGAGGCAGTTGCTGCCCCTGGAAGCTGGCTCAGAGGAGCCCCACGGCACATCCCTGCCTGGGGGGCAGATTGCACCATTCCCAGCAAGGGAGGCGCCCTGGAGATGACTTCCAGCTTATAGTCTCCCACGGGGTGCAGGGCTAAAGGTCTCCAGCCCCCCAGCCTCTTCTCAGTACCCTGGAAAGGGAACATAGAGGGTCTCACGTTCAGCAGAATGTTGAGGTGGTCTTGGTTTTGGAGCCTGACAAACCAACACTTCCTGGCTGGGTGAGTTTAGACAAGCAGGCTTCACTACTCTGAACCTCGGTCTCCTCTTTGGCAAAATGGGGACAACCGCAGCAACCTGCTCCCAGGCACTTGTCTGGTTGACACGAGCTCATCCACGTAAAGTGCCTAGCACCACTCGTGGCAGACAAATGGGCACTATTTTATTATTTGGTTTCTGTGAGACGCATGGGAGGCGCCCCAAGGTGCTCCCTCGAGGGCCGGAGTGCAGTTTGGGGTTTTCTCCTTCAAGTTTCCATAGCTTTGCACTTTGGCCTCAGAGAGTGTCGCTGCGGTGGGAGGGCCAGGCTCATACAGGGCAAAGGAAGTTGATGATGCTCCTTTTCTGCCAGGAAGGATGAACCCCAGCAGGGCAGGGCAAAACCACAGTGGCCCCCACAGGCGAGTCCTCACCTTGCTTTTGCTCATCCAGATTATCCTGGCAAATACTGCGCCTCGAGACCCCCTTTTCCAGAGCTGCTCACCATCCCGCGTGGAGATGTTGCAAAATTCATTTAAGTACTATCGTCACACCCACTTCAGAAGCGAGGCAACGGAGGTTCAGGGCAGTGCCGCTGCTTGCCCAAAGGCACGTAGTAGGAGCTGTAGTGGACAGTCAGACCCAGGCAGGGTGACTCCAGAAGCTGAAAGCTTCACGTCGAGGTGACACTGCCTTCCGAGTCCCTGTGTACCCCATGCCTCCTTCAGTCCTCCACACTGAATAACACGTCCCCCGTCCCCTTACTATGGCCTTGCTAAGTTCCCAGGGCTGTGCTAAGGCCCTTGCCTCTTTCCATGCCCACTTGACCTTGACCGAGACAGGAAGTTGGCCTGCCCAGGACAGGCCGTCTGGGGACTGAGCCTGCCTCTTCGGTGTATCTCATTCATTTTCTCTTGTGCCGTGCTCAGTCCCGGGATGTGGGGCAAGTCAGCACGTGTGCCCTCACCCAAGGGAGCCTGTCCCTGTCGTTCTTCTGTCAGGTCCCTTCCAAACTCTCTCTGGGGGATTTTCTTGTTGCCCCCACCAGGGCTTTGGGAGGCTGGGAAACGTCCTGCCCCACCCCAGCCGCTGCTTGGAATCCAGAAGGAATCCTTTCCAGACCCTGGGAGAGAAGGCGGGATGGAGTGCGGTGGGGAGTCAGGGTTCACACCCACATCTGTTCTTTCCTCAGATTTCAATCCACATAGAATCACCCGGTGCTGCTGCTTAAAATCTGAGGCACTACCTCCTCTCAATTAGGGGCTTGGTTGAAAGCTTCTGGTGCTGTGCCTGGTGTCATAGATGTCTGAGCTCAGGCGATCTTCAAAAACCACTCTGCAACTGGGGCGCCTGGGTAGCTCAGTGGGTTAAGCCTTTGCCTTCGGCTCAGGTCATGATCTCGGGGTCCTGGGATGGAGGCCCGAATTAGGCTCTCTCCTCAGCAGGGAGCCTGCTTCCCCTTCTCTCTCTGCCTGCCTCTCTGCCTACTTGTGATCTTTCTCTCTCTGCCATATAAATAAATAAAATTTAAAAACAAAACAAAACAAAAACCACTCTGCGGGCTCAGCCAGGGCTTCCCAACAGTAGTGTTAACACAGAGTACCCTGGGGTCTTGGGTTCAAAGGTAGATTTTGACACTAAAGGTCTGGGGTGAGGTCTGAGCTGCTGTTTCTCTACAAAGCTGCCCGGGGATGCTGATGATATTGGTCCCTGACCTCATTTTAAGAAGCAAGGAGGTTGGTCTTGTTACCACTCCTCATTACACAGATGAGCCAACTGGGGCTCAAAGGCCAATCCCTGGAGGTAGCAGAGCTAGACAGAGCTCCCAGACAGTACCTTGCCCCGGAGGCCTGACGATGGATGAGACGCCGGGGTAATATTGGGTAATATTTGGAAGGGGCAACCCAGCTCCTCTTATCACTCACTGGAAGGCTTTCCCAAGTAGCCAGAGCTGGGGACCGTGCCAAGGTCAGCGAGGCAGGAAGGGGAGGCGCCGGGTTTGTCTGCACCCGAACGTGGGCGTGGTGCCGGGACAGTGCCGGGTGCGGGATGGATGGTGAACCCCACCTCCAGAGGATTCTAGTGCTCAGGGTTGAAGCATGAAGTTTTCGCCCTGTGTTGTCTCTGCCTGGCCCTCTGGCCGGGTAGCGGGGCAGACCCATTTCAGAGCAGGCTGCTTGTGCCAGGCTTGCCCCATGCCCCTCGCCAAGCCACATCTCTGCTTTCCTATCCCTTAATGAGCCACCCTGGCCCTGGCAGATGCATTCTGCCCTCCCCTAACCGCTCCTCAAGGATGGTCCTGCTTGTGTTCCTGTGGGAGCCCTGGGTGTGCAGCCAGAAGCCAAGGACCCATCTTGCCAGAGTGCAGCTACCTGTTATCTGTGAACACAGAAGCATCACACGACTGGCCCGAGTGTGAAACTGTCAGAAAATCAATCTGCCTACAGTCTTGTCACAAAACCCTCTGTGGGTCAAAGTGTCGTTGTGTCGTCAAGGGTGTGCAATTGCAGAAGAAACGGTCTGGCCTTGTCCTATGTTTAAAACAGTCACAACATTGTCAAGTAGACACAGTTACCCCCCCCACAAAAAAAATCTTGAGAAAACAGTTCCTTTTCTTTTCCAGCAACAGACACAGGTTCGCTGTGGGAGAAGCCCTGAACAAGCTGCTGAAATACCCTGTGCCTGAGTTTCTTCTGTTTTTAACTCACATAGCTGTTGTGGGGCGGGGGAGGGTGGTTGTCAAATGCCTTATGCTCAAAGCGGGGCAGAGCAGGTGCTCAGGAAACTCACGGCCCCTCCCCCACTCCCCGTGAACGGCATGTCTCTGCAGCACGCGTGTCTCTGGCATGTTTCCTCCCAGCTATAGCCCTACACCTGGCACAGCAGGTGCCTGGTATACAGTAGATACTCAGTGAGGACTTGTAAGCTGGGAGTGGACTTAGACAGTTTCTGGCTCCTTTCAGTTCTGGGTCTCTGTGGTTTGCTGTGTGACCTTGGGCAGGTCTCTTTCTTCTCTGATCCTCTCCAAACCTACTTGGCTGCCGTGAAGTACTCTGAGACCTATGTATACAGTACCTAGTGGTGCTTGGCTTGAGTTGGCTGCTTATTACCACTCCCTCCCCTGGGACGCTTTTGATTCCCCATTGCTCTTTATCTGTGAAGGACTCTTCTGGCTCTTTGAGAGGCTATACAGCTCTGGCCCAGTAGGAGGATGTTTGCAGCAGTTAGGACCCTGCTGGGACTCCTCCAGCCAATCTGGAGACCCAGTGCAGCATGGGAGGGGGGCCATGCCCACTGGCTAAACCTGGAGGCTCCCACAAGCTTTGAGGAAGATATAAGGGCCAGGATACCTGGGAAGGTAGTGGAAACTTTCATTTTTTTAAAGTATTTAAATTCAACTAGCCAACATACAGTACATCCTTAGTTTTGGATTTGGGAGAAACTTCCTAAGAGGAACTGGAAAGCCCAGATTCTGAAAGTTAATCTGAGGAGGGTACCAGGTTTGAGAGCTCTACCTACAACCTCCTTTCCTTTGTCCTGTGGAAGTCCTGTGACTGACAGAGCCCAGCGCTAGGGATGAGGACAGTGGTACCTGTCTCAGGGTGGACTTAGACTCCTTGTATGATCTTGGCAGAGTTCCTCATCGCCCCATGCCTCAGTTTCCCCAGCAGGAAAACAAAAGATGGGGCTTGATAAAGGACTTAAAATATTTTCAGCCACGGAAGCCTTCTTTTTTTTGTAACGAGATGGGATATGGATGCTGAGTTAATAGGACAGGTAAGGATGGAGCTGCTTTGGCTGAAACCTGGCTGGGTGTGAGGATGAGGATCTTGAGCCTGATCCTTTTCGTTCCCATCCCCCACTTCTGGAGGCAGCCCCTCAGGGCTTGGAGCATCTCTAATGACCTTCAAGCCCCAAAGGCCCACAGTGCCAATGGCAGGAGGAGCAGCGGCAGAGCTGTTAGCAGCACTGGCTGGAGACAGACAGCCTGGGTTTAAGCCTCCACCTAACCTCTGTGAGCCTCAGTTTCCCCATCTGTAAAATGGGATACTACCTGTCTTTTTATGTTGTTGTGAAGGTGCAGTTCATTGGCGTTTGACACAATTAGAACAGGGTCTAGCAGACGGTAGGTATGAGCGGTGTGGAGCGCCTATATGGCCGGACTCTGTCACAACAACCCTATGAGGTATCCTCTTAAAACAAAGAAGTTAAGGCACAGAGAGGGTAGGTAAGTTGCCCAGGATCACACAGCTGATAAGTGGCAAGCTTAGGTTTAAAGCCAGGTGGTCTTAAGAACTGGTGGTTTTTATTAAGTATTAGGGAGACTCTAGCCCTCAGAATAGGCCCAACATAAACACCCTCCTTGCCTCATAAAATGAAGCCCAAGGAAGCGTTGGGTATGTGATCGGTGCTCAGCACGGAGAAATCCTGGGGCTCCACTGCCAGTAAGCATCAGGGAAGGTGACCAGGTCTAAAAGTCAGGGCTGGTCCTCATGCCAAACCCTGTCAGTGTTCAGGGATAACCCCAGCTCCTCTCAGCCAGGACCCTGGGGACCAGGAGGCTCTGAGGGGTGACAGAATCAGGAATCCAGTGGGACCTCCAGGCATGGACTAAGTGTCTTCACAGATCTGATTGTGGATCTGGCCTCTTCTCACAGGCTCCCTTCCCCTCTCAAATCCCAGCAAAGGGAGAGAGCCCCAGATGTGGACTCTTGTCCCAGATCTTTGGACCCTAGGGCAAGGTCCTCCCTGTCTCTGGGCCTCAGTTTCTCCATCTGTCAAAACCCACTGTGCGTAAGGGTCCAATATTCATGATCTATCCACCCGTTGGGGAGGTATTTCTTGAATACCCGCAATGTGCCAGGCCCTTTTCTAACCTCCAGGAACATGAGGGTGAAAACAAGAAGCAAAAAAAAAAAAAACCAAAAAACCAAAAAACAAAAAACCTTCTCATTTGCTTTCATTTGATTTATTAGACAAAAATCAAAAGACAAATCCCAGACCCACTGAAACTTTTAGAAAGATGCACAACATGGTTCTAGTTGAAAGGTAAATTTCCCACGCTCTCTGTCTTTTTTAGCCCTCCTCCCAGCGCCAGGCACCCCGCTGGGTACAAGGGTGCTCTGTAAATGTTTGTTGAATGAATGAATGAACAGGACTTATCTTGCAGTGCCCAAATTGGTGACAAAGGGTGGAAACAGTCTCTGAATCGTCCCCGTCCCTGCCACAGTGTTTTAAAGAGAGCCGCCTCATGAGTATGAAACTGGGGCTTGGTAGCTGGCTCCAGGGCTTAGTGTGGGGAGGGGGCAACGATCTTTGCATCCCCTATCTTCCCCCCACCCCACCCCCTGCCTCTGCAACCTGTGTAAATGGATTTCTGAAAAAGATCCCCCCAAAACTGTCCCACAGGGGCTGGGGCAGGGCTGAGCACTTCCCCACCTCCCTAAACCCAGCTGGAGTGGCAAGAGAATCACTCATCCTTTAGAGGGGACCCAAAGACCATGGAAATGGCATTTCATCCTGATGGATACACATCCCGAGGTTTGGGATCAGACAACCCTGCTCTCAAATGCCAGCTCCAAGCTTACTTCTGAGACATTTAACCTCAGTCTGCTCACTTGAAAATGGAGACAATCACCCACTCACTGGAAAATGTGTTCCCTCCTATCAGAGACTTTCCTCTCTCTGCCAGGCACTGTTCTAGGCACTGGCACATCAGTGAATAAGAGGGTCTTCCCCTCATGAAGTGTGCAGCCAGAAGGAGAGAGCGATTATTTGTGGTAGTGACCAGGAGTGAACAAAAGTTAGGAGAGGTATTCCTGCATAGGGACCAGCAAGCACAGAGGGCCAGAGGCTGGAAAGAGCTTGTTTTGGAAGAGGGCAGTGGTCAGGGGAGAGCCATGGCAGGTGAGGTCGGACAGGCGGACGGGCCAGCCCAGGTGCGTGGGCTCAGAAGCGGTTTGCATGGTGCTGGATCTTCCTAGAAGCACGGCTGCCTGGGCTTCCGCAGGTGCTGACGGGGAAGGGGCACGGTCATCCAGGTGGTCTGGACGAGGCTGGCAGCTGTGGAAGCAGGCGGGGTGGAGGGCGGACAGGCAAGCTCTGCCCGTTAGCTACTACAAGGTAAGTGGCCCAGTCCTGGCGTGGCGCATGTAGGGGCTTACAGATCCACTAATCAGTCTCAGATCTAAAGAGACCTAATCTGAGAATCCCAGGATGGGATCTACCCCACAGCCTCCCCATAAATGCCAAATTGCTTCCGCTTCCCCTTGCCATCACTTCCGGTTGGGCCTCCTTGCCCTGCTGTTGCTCTTGACTTCCACGGGCTACCAGGACCAGGTCCCTGTCCTGGGTCCCCTCTGGTTGTGAAGCAGCCTTGCCCTCCAGTTGTGCTCCCTGCCTCTGCCACCCACGCCCTACCCTCCAGATGCTGTGAACCTGAGGCCCCGCCACGGTGGCTTCCTAAGCTGGGCTCCAAGTTGAGAATAGGTGGTGAGTCACAGTGACCATCTGCCTGGGCCTGGGCCAGGCCCCCAGACCAGCTGCCCGGCATCGGGAAATGGGGAAAGCGGAGACAGCGCCAGGGGGAGGTGGGAGCCCAGGTCACACACCCGAGGATTTGCCACCTTGACCTAGGAAGGCCCTTTGACCTCTCTGAGCCTCAGTGTCTCACCTGCAAAATAGAATGATGCTATCCAAGGTATCCAAGGTTTGTCTGGAGGGTAAATGGGGTTGATAACCCACAGAGTACCTGGCCGTGTGCCTGGCATATATGACAAAAGCAGTCCCCAAGCGGGAGCCAGACTTTGCCTTATGCTCTGCCCTGGGTTTTAGCTAACCAATTCCTGGCACAGTGAAAAGGAGCTCTTGGGAGCCCCAGCTGGGATTCCAACCCAGACTCTGTGAGGGCGGTGGGAACCTGGGTAACTGACTTCCCCCATCTGGGTCCCATTTTCCCTTCTGTAAAATGGGTACCCATCTTCTAAGGTTGTAACGCACCCAACCTGGCCCATAGTGGTGCTCAATAAATGATATGCAGCCAAGGGGCAGGGACTGAATGGAAGAAGAGGAAACAGGCACAGCATGTGGTGGGGGTGTAGGAGCACAGGGAAATGGGGAGGTTCATGATCTTGGCTCTAACCCTCTCCTGGCCCCGAGGCACCGTCTCTGCCAAACCGAAACCCAGGCTTGCACAGGCCTGAAAATTTAACAGCCACTGTCAGTGGGCCTCAGTTTCCTCATCTGCAAAATGGAACCATCCTTCTTGCCCAGTTAAAACCAGGACAAAGGTCTGGGACCAAGATGGGTAGCGTGGAGCCAGAGGGGCTGGTCACTGTGAGTTCTGGCAGGTGCTCGAAGGGAACAGGGCTGTGAGTGTGCAGAGCCTGGCTCATGTTGGCTGAGCCTCTCACCCCGATCCTTGTGTTCTATCTTTCACACTCACCACAGCTCTGCAAGTCTGGGGTTACACATGCCCCATTTTCATGGAGGAGGAAACTGAGGCTCTGTGAGATAAAGTGGTAGACCCATGAGCTCACAACGAGGAGGTGGGTGGAGGCAAACCTGACTCCAAGCTCTGGACTGCTGGGGATCCCACCTCCTGGATGGCCTCCCTGTGGACTCCTGCCCCATGGCTCTTCAAAAGCAGACAAAAGCCCTTGAAAGTCATATGTCCCTTAGGGCCCAAGGTCAACCACAGGGGTCTCTGAGCTGTTTGTGAGGACAGACAGGGGGAGACTGACTCCAGGAAGAAGGGAGGACCTTCAGGGTAGCCAGCTTTGCACACAAATGTCCTGGGTGCTTGTATTCTTTCTTCTTTGGTGGTGGTGGGGGTGTAGGGTGTGGATGCCGGAGATCAGATGATCCACAAACTGTGACCTTGCAGCCAAAGCAGCCCTGGGAGAGCGGCAGCCTCGGGATGGGGCTGCTCAGCCCATGGCGAGGACTCTGAGCCCCACTGGGATGCCCTGCCAACCAACTTCCCCATCTCCAGGTGCAGGGACTCCAGCTGCCATCTTTCCTCCTCATAGGAAGGAAGGGGGCCCACCACCTCCCTCAGTCCAGGGTCCCCAAGGTCTAACAGCAGGTGCCGGCTGTTGAGGATATGTCCTTGAGGACATTCAAGGACAAGAGTGAACAGAGAAGCACTACCTGCCATTGAGACTTCCAGAAATGTTTCTGGGAGGGGCCTTGGGCTGCTGTACCAGGACTGTCAGCATTGCCAAGGAGGCACGGCTCACAGGAAGGGTGGTCCACTGGAAGGACGGAGAACCAGGGGCTCACACCCTTCTACCGAGACCTCTTATATGGACACTTTCTTTCTTTCTTTTTAAAGATTTTATTTTTAAGTCATCTCTATGCCTAGTATAGGGCTCGAACTCACAACCCTGGGATCAAGAGTTGCACACTCCACTGACTGAGCCCTTCCAGGGCCCCTTATAAGGACATTTTCTAAGATCAAAAAGCCTAGACTGTAAGGCAGAAGAAAACCCCCACCCCCAAAAAGCTCATATGAGATTTGATCATGTGAACAGTAAGTAGAGATTTCTATTCTCTAAAGGACATCCAAAATTACCAGATGGGTGTCAGACTGAAGAAAAATATTTTCTAGGTCAAAACCAACAGGGGGTCAATATGTAGGTGGTAACACAAGGATGTCCTATAAATTGACAAGAAAAATTCAGGAAACACAATAAAAAAGTGGACAAAATAAAAATAAAATATATTAAACATTTTAAAAAATGAAAATAAGGGGAATGAAAATCAGGTAAAAGTAATTAAAATTGACAAAAATATAAAAGAAATAACATTTTAAAGTTAAAACAGTAAAAATTTTAGAAGAACAGAAGAGTAAAACTAAAACTACATCTATAACATAAATTTAGATGCATTAAAATTATTTTTAATTACAATTAGACATTACAACTACTAATAATGAAAACCTAAAAAACAAAACGGAAGGGTTTACATAAAGTAAAAAAGAAAGAATTTTAAGTAAGTGAAACAGATTTAAGAAGAAAATAAGAACTTGGCAATTCATAACAATTTAAAAAAGAAAGAAAGGAAAATAAAATACAAAACAGGAGCAGGCTCTTACACGACCCCGTACTGATAATATGCTATGAATTAAGGAGTCTGATTGACTCAAATGCCTGCCAGAAGAGGGGCAGGGTGGAGGAGGAAGGAAAAGCATGTTCAAAAGACAGCATCTGACTGGGTTTTTCCAGCCTGCTGTGGGCAGAGGATAGGACGTCAGGCCCCACGATGGCCTCATCCACAAACAGCCATCACATCATTTATACATTTAAAACACACCAGCACCACGAACACGTACCACACACAACCTTCCGTCCTCACTGCTGTCCTCTGAGGGCCGGTTTCATAGAGGAGGGAACAGAGGCTCAGAGAGGGTAATCCTGTGTCACAGTCACACAGCATTTAGGACCACTCTACCCTCTGAATCTGGGCTCCTGAGGACTTCCAAACACAGGCAGGGACAGGTCTGACATCAGGCTGGAATGTTCTGGATGCTAGCAAGAGCCAACCTCCCATGGCGCATGAGGGTTACCACCATTTATTGAACACCTACTATCTCTCAGGTGGGGTACATGCATAATCTTGATCCTCAAGACAACTATATGATATAGATGCTCTGATCGTTCCCAAGATTCTGACAGATGACACTGAGATTCGGTAATGGAATATTTTCACCCAAGCACGGCAGGAGCGGAGATGGGAGCTCAGCCCAGGCGTGTCACAGCCCAAATCCCACCCTCCCCGCCTGGTGCTGGAACTCTTGAGAGCTCCCCCTATTTGCTAGAAATGTCTTTTGCAAGTCAGCCAACGGAGGCACAGAAGGGAGAGATGATATGCCCAAGGTCACTCAGCTAGTGAATGGCAGAGCCCATGGCCTTCGTGACAGCCTGCTGGCCACCCCCTGCTCATGTGGGGCTTGCTAGAGACAGCTGTGCCCCTGTGCCAACACCAGGGCAGGCTCCGGAAGGGCAGCCGTGACATTCCTTCCCTGCGAGTCTCCACCCCTGCGGATGTGGGCACCGCTGTTGGGCTTCAGGGAAAGTGGAGGCTTCTGGCAAAAGTGAGTGGTTTTCCCCATGTGGTCTGGGTCCCCCAGGCATGGGAATGCCTTTCTTTTGAGCTGGTGAAACAGAACCCCCACCATAATGGCAGACTGGGGCCCCCAGTGGGGACCACAGAGAAGGGGGTTCTGTGAATCATGTGGTGTGATTCCAAGAAATCATCCCAGGGCAGGTGGTGGTGGCCCAGTCTGCCACAGTCATGCCCAAAAGGAGGGCCTCACCCATCCGTGATGGGAACCAGATCATTCCCTGTGGGACCTGGAGGGATCCCCGGGTTGGGGCTGAAAGGCATTTGTCTGAATGGCACCGCTGGCTGCACAGGCCAAGAAAGGAGGCTCCAGCCCATGGAGACCTGGAGGCACATCTCAGCCTCTCCCCATCCTGGCTCTGTGCCCTTGGCAAGTCAATTGCCCTCTCGGAGCTTGGAAGGCCTCCACTGTAGAATAAATAGGGTCACACCACCTCCTGGGCTATTCTGTGGCTAAACTGGGAGAGGGCCTGGCGGGGTAGTTATGCACCCTCCTTTGGAATTAATTGTCTGGGTTTAAATCCTGGTTTTGCCAAACTTACTTTGCCAAGCTAGTGGACTGAAGTATATGAAATTGCTAATATTTGGGCTGTTTTTGACCTATAAAAATGGCAATTTTCATACTCTTCAACTAACACCCCCTTCTCTTAAATCAGTTTCCTCCACTCTAAAATATGGATCATAGTCCTCACAGCAACCTATGAGGATTAAGTAAGGCTGGGGAGATAACTGAGCTCAGTAGAGCTCGGGCTCTGAGACCAGGCAGGATTTGAACCTGGGCTGTGTGACCTTGGGCAAGTTAATTAACCTCTCTGTGCCTCAGTCTTCTCATCTGTGGAACGGGGATAATAATAGGACCTGTCTCATAGGTTTATTAAGAAAATTTAACCAGTTCATACATATAAAGTATTTAGAACAGTGCCTGATGTTGTTAAATAAAATAAAATAACAGGTAACAACATCTGGCACAGAGTAAACGTTCGACAGTAAAACCAAATCAAAAACAGACTTTTAAAAACCTTGGATGCCAGCGAAAGTTCAGTATTTTTAAAGAAAAAAAAAGTATGTTTTTAGGAACATGTACGTGTGTGGAAATGCACATGAAGGGCCTGGTCCTGGGTATCCACCATGCCCAGGGTCTGGCCCCGGGGCCTCAGCCGGCTCCTGCTCATGGAAGCACACAGCCAAGCCACGGAGCCTGTGAGGCACACAGGTCACTCCAGGGGCCCGTTGGAGGCTCTCAAGCCCAGCTGGCCTCTTGTGGTGATAGGCACCGGCTCCCGGGGGTGGGGGTGGGGTGAGGTGTTTCCCTGCTTGAACCTCCATTCACGCAAGTCTTGGTTTCAAAGGTCCTTTTCAGCCCTAGCATTCCATTATTCTATAAAAAAAGGAAAGTGGAACCCTTCCGCAAAGTGTAAAGTGCTGTGTGAACCACAGGGCGGTTCATGGTGTTGCGTGGGTTTTCCAGAGAAGTCTGTAGTAGGCAGGATTTGCTCCTGTGGGTCTGGAACCTGGAAGATCCAGGCCACACATCTGTTTCCTATGTGACGTGGGACAAATCACGTCCCTTCTCTGAAGCAGCCTTCCTTTTCTGGAAAGGCATAGGGAGCAACCATGCTGGCCCAGCAGGATCAGTGAGAAAGGCTCCCACGATGTCTGGGGCTCACCAGCTGCTCAGGAGTGTCTGATGACAGACACAGACACAATCATTGCTCTGTCTTCTGGGGCTACAAGCCACATGCCTTGAGAAGGACAAGGCCACCAATTCACGTCCACCAAAAATAAGCATACAGCTTGCACAATGTGTCAGGGACCATTGCTGCTCATTGAGGCAATCTGGTGTCGCAGGTGGAGCTCTGCAGCGGGGCTCCCTGGGTTCACAGGCCATCTGTTCTGGGACCCATGGGGCCTTAGTGTCCCCATCTGTGATACAGGGACCTCCTGGAACCTGTCTCTGAGAGATTTACAAAGACTGTACTGGGCTCAGCTGATCCGACAGCCTCCACACTTCCTTGACGGCGGTAAAAATTCCTGTATTATATCAGTTCACACACAACATTCTGAAAACACACATCAGTACAAACACTCACATGCTCTCACACCCAACTCTGTGCACACACACGAGCATGCACACTTGCTTCCTCGTACACACACTCAACCTGTACGTGTAAATGGAAACACATGTCTCAAAGTAATATTTAATCTTAATACTTGCAATACGTTCTGATATTTTCTAAAAAGGAGGTTAGCTATCTCTAG
The DNA here is from genome assembly GCF_011764305.1 of Mustela putorius furo. NCBI lineage: Eukaryota > Metazoa > Chordata > Mammalia > Carnivora > Mustelidae > Mustela > Mustela putorius. The sequence continues at coordinate 500,701 of NW_025421464.1, read as the reverse complement.
CCTCTGGGCCAAATCGGGCCCTTGGCCTCCTCATATGGCCTGTGAACTGAGGAGGGTTTCCAACAGCAACAAAGAAGAGTATGGGACATGGCATTGGTGGCCCGTAAAGCCGGAAGTATTTACTGTCTGGCCCTCTACAAAGAAAGTTTTCTGACACCACCACCACCCCCATATTTTCTATCCTACACTGTCATGTTCTGTTCGGCTGCACTGTACTCCACTTCGTTCACTGCTCAGCTGTACTTCCTAAATTAATTCCCTGATCTTGCAGATGGGTTGCAAACCTCAGTTTGAAAACTGTGCATTCATACCAGAGTCTGTTTTCTCACTAGACGGAAAAATGGGTGAATAAACAGTGAACTGATTGACGGACACAAAGACACAGGAGAAGAGAACAGGTAAGGTGACCTTAGCCAAGCAATATCCCCTTGTTGAGTGTCAGATGGCTCAGCTGAGACCAGGAACACCCCAGACCTGCCACTGAAGGCTGTGTTGAGGGGCAGTAGGGTCCTGTCTGTGTCTGTCTTCCTGACGGGTCTGTAATTGACATCTCAAGGAGACACCGAGCCCTCTGACAGGCGGGGATGGCAGAGCACATCTCTACCGTCCTTGTCAACACCTAGACCAGAGCCTGGCCTGGAGGAGGGGCTCAGGGAGTATTTCTTTGGGATAAAGGCGACATGCCAGTGGCATCCAAGGCCCCTCTGTGACTGGATTCTCACCCTGTCTGCAGTTGGACCTCTCTTCCTCTGGCCACACAACCCCTTTTCCACCTGACCAGACCCTCCCTTTCTCCTGCTAGAGTCCCCAGCCCTGTCCCTGCTCCCACCTCTCCTGACAAAATCCCTGTGATGAGGCCCCTCTCAGATGCCATCACCCTTGCCGCCCCTGGCAAGTCATCAACAGGACCCATGTATATTTCTACGCACAGGCTCTGGAGCTTCCAAGACGCTGGGTCCCTGGTCCCAAAGTTCCTGGACAGGTCAGTGGACTTTCTGAGCCTCTGTTCCCTTGTCTGGGAAATGGGTGTCCACTAGGCAGTGTGATAGCGAGGAGTCCCACAGTGCAGAACCCCTGGCACGTGGCCAGCCCTCGCTAAGTGGCCTCAAGGCTCTCCTTTGGTGACTGGGTGGGGGCTGAGTGGTTCCCATCCCTGCAGAGGGAGGTGGGTGCCCCCAAGGATGGGGGATGTGTGAGATGAAAGCAGCATCTCCTTCAAGCCCAAGTTTGGCTCCAGAACTGGCTGCAGAGCGAGAGGGCATGGGATCAGAGATAAGTTTATTGAGTGCCAAACATACTGCTTTCCTTTTCTCAAGCAGACCTATTTTATGAAGAAACCCAGGCCCTAAGGGGCAAAAATGACTTGCATTCTGCTGGTAGCCTTCTACTGACATGCAGTGCCTTTCCCGAACCCTCTGGGTATGGGTAACACCCCTTACTCCATCTGTTAGCAGCTGGTTCCCCTTCCAGAGCTGCCTCTGATGGGTGTCTTTACCTGGTGTCACCTGGAGGCCGTTAGCGAGGGAGATGCCCCTTGTTCTGGGCCCGGCCCTGGGCCAGCCCTGCAGACAAGAAGCCAGGATCCTTCCCCATTTCTGCCACTGCCTCAGGCACCTGCTTTCTGGGTCTTAGCATCCCTGCTACACACAGGGGACAGGGGGACAGTGCTGCCTGCCCTGAGGTCCATGCGGGACTTTGCAGTTTATAAAGAATGATCATACTCATCCCACTCAAGGGAGCTGCTGCCACAGTCTTTTTATAGATGAAGAAAAAGAGACTCACTGAGGGGACAAGGGCAGAAGTGAGACTCAACGCATATGAAAGCCCCTTTCTTCCCCAATCCAGAGAGCACCCTAGCCTGCTGTCAAATGGGAGGGAGAAGTGGTAGAATCTTTACAAAGCACCTACTGGGAAGTCTGTCACGGCCTGCCTTTTTCTTGTTGCCTAAATGAAACTCTGTATCAGGGTTTGGGGGGTGCAGACTGGAGCTCCCTCACGCTCCCTGACTGTCCCATTGCCCGGACACCCCAGCATGTCTCAAGAGAAATGTTTCCATCTGGTTCTGATTCATTTACACTTAATTAATCAACATGTTGTTTTGTAAGAGACACTTGAGATCCAAGAACCTTTCTCAAGCGTTTTCTTTCATTCTTTCTTGTCTTAGAAACAGAGAAATTAAAGAAAAAAAGAAGGAAAGAAACAGAAAAATTGGGTTTCATCGGAAAACAGTGACGCCAGGCTTGAGGAAGCACGGGTCTGCGGGTGCCAGGCCCCACGGGTGGCAGCTTGGGCTGGACAGCTGCTGGGCCTTGCAGAGCAGGCCGAAGACTGAGGCCCAGGACTCGGGGATGGAGTGGGGGTTGGGGAAGTCAGGGAAGGGGTATTCCTCCACCGTGGCAGCTGCTTAAGGGCAGGTCCTGGTCTTTAGACCTTGGTGTCTGCAAGCTTTCCAGCTTTTGTTGAATGAACGGGTGAAAGGATGGATGATGGATGACACCATGGCCAGGGCCTAGGTGTCTTCAGGACACAGTCTCCTTCTACAGTGACAGCAAAATGTCAAAGCCGCTAAGACCCTCAAGGATGTTGTGTGGAGTTTTCCAAACAGCTGTCTCATGAAAAATGGCCCTCTCCTGCATAATTACTTTGGGAAATGTCCTGCTGTCTAGCCCCACTGCTTTACCATGAATGCTCTGATAAGTCCTGCAGTGGAGAAATCTGCTAAACCCAGCATTTCTCAAACCTATTTGGCCAGGACTCCTAAGACCAGTTGCCGAATATGCTCTAGGAAGGGTTTTCCTATCCCTCCATCCACCCACCCAGAGCCAATGGGGAAACTGAGGGTGTTGGCAGGAGCATGGGGGTCCACCGTCTGGGTGCAAAGGGGTCCCGGGGTGGGAGTGAAATCCAAGGCTCTCTCCATTGCACCTGACTGATGAGTGGAGCTACAAGCCTCTCTCAGGAGATGCTGGAGGGGGCATGTTTATGTCCTATACACAAGACATCAATTACTGTGGGGAGGGGCGCCAAGAGCCCCTTTCCCAAACAGGGGCAGCATCGGGAGCAGTCATGTCCAACCTCTTCACCGAGCAACTGGGGATGGGGAGAGGGAGTGGAGGTTTTCTTTTTCTTTAATCTCTGTGTGTGTGTGTGGGGGGGGGGTCTTTTTAGAGCTGTAAAGCATCTTAAAGATCTACCCAACCAACTCCTCTTCAGATGCAGAAATGGAGATTCTGGGAAGGGGGAAAGGGAAGGCCAACAGCTCAGGAGCCATCCTGACAGGCACAGTGGGATTCCAGCCTGCATTGCTACTTACCTGCTGTGCAACCTTGGACAAATCAGTTTCCCTCTCTGAATCCTCATCCAGATCATAAGCATCGCCCTGCCCGCCCTCCCCCCCACCCCTGTGAGGCTGTTGTGAGTAGCCAGGGACACCACACACGGGAAATGACGATGACTGGTACCGACAAGTGCCCCTAGGAGCCCGTGTACTTGGCTACTCACTTAACAAACATACACATTCAGTCTTGCCCACAGCTGCCTGTGAGTCCAATGTTCCAGATTATCATTCCTTTTGTTAAAGGGGAGTCAATGAGGAGAAAGTTTTTATTTTTATTTCTTCGGTCTGTTTGAAAACTGAGAAAAATCTCAGAGATATTCTAAAAGACTGTCGGATGGGTAAACCCAGGCTCAGAGAGGCAAAGTGACTTCCCCAAGGTCACTCAGCTGGTCATTGAGGAAGACACCGTCCAAGGGCCATTCATAGAGGAACATTCCCACAAAGTCCCAAACCTGCCCCAGTTCCCCTGAAGCCCACCCACTGCTCAGACCCCTGGGTCCCTCCATCCAGTCACACCAGGGATGGGAGCTCTTTGGGTCGGTCAACCCCACCCAATCCCACTTCCCCATTTTCCCAAAGTCCCTCTCTGCTTCCTGCTCCACTCCAGGAGTAACTGTGTCCATGCAGGGCTTTTCACTCAAACGAACTAGAAGCTTCTAGAAGGCAGACTCTCTTTCTTATTCCCATGTAGCCTTGTTCGGACCTCGCAGGACAGCTTAGCAAAGTTCCCTAACCTGTAAAGCCTTGGCATCCAGCTGACATAGGAAGTGGTAGGGATTCCCTTAATGAGAGAAAACCTTGGCACAGTGGCTGGGATTCCAAGGTTGCCTCTCAGACTGGTACCAGCTCAGGAGACTTGCTCCCCTGCTCATCCTCCTCAGCCAGGCAGGCTCTGCCGACCCCCACTCTGCAGCAATGACCTCAAACGCACCTCTTGAGGACATTCTGACTCTCACAGTGAGCGACGGGGACATAGGACCCTATGGGCCCCAGGTACATTTCTAGTTTGACCTTGATTTACCTTCTGAATGTTCCCAAGAAGTCAAGATGGAAAAACTGGGGGGACTCTGGGGCTTCCGCTGGGTCATCTCAGAACAAATGGACTTGAATTCTGGTCTCAGGTCTCCCTGAATTCCCAAAGCTCATATCAGAGGGGGCCAGAGGGCCAGAGGGGGCCCATGAAGGAATACTGCCGCCTGCGCCCGGAAGGTGACAAGGTGAGTCAGGGTCAATGATGGGCCTGAGAACGGGCCATCTGGACTCCCAGCCCAACACTGTATATGTTTTCTCTCGGTTCAGCATGGATTCTTGGCATGGCTTCTAAGCCACTAATTCTGTCCCTTAGTCCCAGTGTCCTCTGACCTGGCACTTGGGGCCTCCTGTCTTTGCACAGAGCCACCCTCCTTCTCAGCAATGCTGCTACTATAGGGAGTGGGTCAGTGAGAGAGCCCTACCAGCCCTTCCTTCCTTGGAGAGCAAGCCAGCTTGCTAGACAGGTGCCCTGGGCCTCAGTCTACCTGTCTGTAAAGTGGGCCATTGGAGGTGTGAGTGGTCCATGGTGCCGGGACACCATGCTGATGTTCCAAGGGCCATCGCCCAGTTTGCCCTGCCGTGCACGCCCTGCCACCAGCCCGCTGCCCCTCGTACCTTGCTTCTTCCTTCGGCTCGCTGGGAGCATGTCCACGGCGTGGGCGAGGAGCAGCAACAGGCAAAGTGGCGCCCGCATCTGGGCAGCCTGGTCGGGGCTGGCGCGCGGGGCTTTCCCCGGAGGCCCGATGGCTGCTCCCGGCGCGCGGACACATCCGCGGGGCGAGGGCTCGATACCGCCGCCAGGCACGCGCCGTCCGCCCAGGGGCCGGCCACCAGGTCGAGTGAGGGCGTCTGCCGAGCCGGGACACTGCCCTGGCTGGGAGGAGCCGGCGCGTGGGGCGGCGCGTTAACCCGCTCAGACGGCGCGCGCGGCGGGGGGCGGGGGTCGCCCGGCGGGGGTCGCCTGGCGGGGGTCGGGAGGTCGGTCGGTCGGGCAGTCCGCGGTCTGGCGTCGTTCCGCCCCCTGCACTGCCGCACTCACAGACCCGCCGCCGCCGGCCGGCCAGACGCAGGTACAAACGCGCGACCGCCAAGTGACCCCCATCCCGGCGCTCTCGGCACCCCGGACACCCTACTCCCCACCTGCCTCCGATTTTCTCCCTCTTCTGTTGCTCCTGGCTCCTGCGCCTGGCCCTTCGGGGGCCACTTCTGAACTTCCTCTTGTTTTCTCTGTGTCTCTCAGTCCCGTACCCTGAGGCCTGACCGTCTGGTGTGCACACTCTCTGCTCTGCCTTGTTCTTTCAAGAGAGTCCCGGGACCCTTCTGGCCACGGACCTTGCATGTTTCCTGCGCGGCCTGCGGGGAGCCCCTAATCTTTGATGCCAAGTGACCGGCACCTCATAAATTCACTGGACTGTGTTTCCTCCAACCTTATCTACTGGATGGGGAGCAGCTCTGGCCGTTTTAACCCTTTCACAGCCGGATCCCTCCACCTACCCAGCAGACAGTGCACTCCTCCCTCCGGTCACACTCCCCACCTTAACCAAGACCAGTAATAATAATGGTAACTATCATTTTTGATGCCTGTGTGCTTGGGGTTGTGCTAAGCGCTTTACACATAATATCATCTTCAAAGTCATCCAGTGAAGGTCTACTCTGATCAGCCCCACTTTACAGGGAGGAAAGAAGCTCAAAGAGGCCAGTGACTTGCCCAAGACCACACCCAGCAGGTCAGCGCCTTGTCTGCGTCCAGCGCCTGCCCTCTGGGCCACTACTCAGGACACAGTGAAACGTAGCTTGGACAGTCTCTTGCTGAACAACTGTCCTTTCCTTTTCCTGTGTGTGTGGCTTGTCCCCCTTAGCCCCTTCTCTCCATCCTCAGTGAGTCCCAGGCCCTCCACCCCTCTGAGCCTTTCCTGTGTGGCCTCTCCATGAAATATTGGCCTACACATCTCATCCCCTTTCTTCGCTGACTCATTCAGGACCCTGCCCTAGATATGCCCCTCATCCAGGAAGCCTTCCTGGATTCTCAGGCCACGTTCAGTTCTTTCTCTGGGCTCCCACAATTTCTTTATCACAGCTTGGCCCTAGGTGGTAACTCTTGATGTCTCTGTCCCTCACTCTACATTGTCAACTCTTGGGAGGCCAGAGATGAGGTCATATCTGGGTCCCTGGAGCCCTGGGCCACACTGGATGTTGTAGAATGAATGAACGGATGAGCTCTCTGGATAGAGGAGTCTCCTGGTTTCTACATGGAATTCAGGTATGGGGAGAAATGAGGTAACCCTAGAAGATCTGGAGGAGGAAGTTGGAAAGTCAGCCCCTATTCAACCACCCCCCAGTCCTGAAGTCTCCAGAGTCCAGAACAGGATAGCCCTGGGGTGAGTAGGGCTGGGAAAGAGCAATGTGCATGGTGGCAGGGATGGGGGTGGTGGTGCGTGCCAAGGCCATGGCTATTGGACAGACACCCAGCTCTGCAGGCTGTAGCCTCTCAGTCCTTCTCTTCCCACGTCCTGTGCTCCACCTACCCAGCCTCCTCTCTATCAGACTCTGCTGTGTGCTCTCAGCAGGGCTTTTTTCTGTTCCCACCGTCTGGAAAATCCTTCCGGAGATATTTTCAGGACCTGCTCCGCTCAAGGTTACCTCCTCAAAGAGGACCCCTCTGACCGCTCCAGATAAAGCCGAACATTTCCTTTACCCCCTTACTTTGCTTTATTCTCCACAGTACCAAGTACATAGTCTTGTTTGAGTTTGCAGTTGGCTTCTTTGTAAGTTCTACGAGGGCAGGAATCTTCTATATTATCTGTATGCGTAACCCAGAAAGTGCTTAATAAATATGTGTGGAATGAATAAAAGAATGGATGAATGAGGGCTCACTCACCCACTGATTCACTGTAGGACCTCAGGAACCTCCTGCTGTCTTGGGCTCAGTTCCCCCTTGTTCAGTGGCACGGATGGGTTTTTGTGTTTTCTGAGAGCCTTACAATCCTTTTAGAATCCGCTATTTCTCAGATTCTGTAAGCCAGAACTCAGACCTCTACTCAGCTGTGAGATGTACAGAGGGTTTCAGGGTCTCTGTAGCTATAGGAGGCTGTCTGGGAATCTTAGCCTGCCATCTGGTCATCCTCAAGACAAGCATCCAGAGAGGACATCAAGGCCAGTGGCATCCCAGGAGGTGTGCACACTAGGGGCATCAGTTAAGGAACCACAGGACACAGTCACAAATAGATGAAGACGGGTATAATGGCTACAGCACATGACAGTCCTATTGGGTGTTCTGGATCAGCAAATCCTTCCCCTGCGTGGACAGCCGGGTCTCAGGATCCTTCCAGCTTGTGCTCTGCTCTCAGTACATGGCTTCAAGCTTGCTGTGGGTGAGGCAAGGCATGGAGGATCGTCTATGGGGGATACCGATGTCCTCCCACCTCCCACGGGCTAGAATTCAGTCACGTAGCCACACCTACCTGCAAGGGTGGTTGGGAAATGCAGTCTAGCCACGTGCTCAGGAAGAAAACCAAAAGAGTTTGGTGAACATTGGGCCATTCTATCACACTGGACCACTCTCATTCTTGCCTTAACGAGGCAGTAGTTCTTGCCTGTGTTGGATCTGACCACTACACTTTCTTTTTCCTAAACAGCCAGAGGACCTGGATTTTCTTCCAGGTGAAGGCCAACATTTTTCTTGGGTCTGCAAGGGCTGAAGGATGGCTCCTGCTAGAGTGACCAGTTGTCTCAGTTTGCCAGGAATTGCAGAGTTTCCTGGGATGGAATTCTATTTCATGTACAGCTTTGTGTAACCGCCACCACATCAAGATACTCAACTGCACTGGCAAAAAAACTCCCTTGTTACCCTTTTTGACTCCATCCACTCTCTCCTTTATACCTCAGCCCCTAACAACCACCAATCTGTTCCCCATTTCTACAATTATGTTGTTATACAAATGTTACATAATGGAATCTTGTAGCAGGTGTCCTTTTGAGATTGGCTTTCTTTATTCATCTGAATTTCTTGAGTTTCGTCCAAGTTTTGAATGATTAACAGTTGCATTTTAGGGGCACCTGGGTGGCTCAGTCAGTTAAGTATCTGCCTTCAACTCAGGTCATCATCTCAGGGTCCTGGGATCGAGCCCTATGTTGGGTTCTGGGCTCCCTGCTCAGGGCGGAGCCTGCTTCTCCCTCTGCTTGCCCTTCCCCCTGCTTGTGTTCTCATTCTCTATCTCTCTGGAAAACAAACAAACAAACAAACAAATAAATAACTAAATAAAATCTTTAGAAGAAAAATAGTTGCATTATAATGCTGAGTAATATTCCATTGTATGAATGTACTGGAGTTTCTTTAGTCATTCATTCTTTGAAAGACATTTAGATAACTTCCAGTTTTTGGTTATTAAGTATAAGGCTACTATAGATGTTTGTCTACAAGTTTCTGTATATCGTCTTTAGCAAAATGTCTGTGCATGTCTTTTGCACTTTTCAAAAAATATGTTTAAATTTTTTTATAAACATACAATGTATTATTGGCCCCAGGGGTACAGGTCTGTGAATCACCAGGTCTTTTGCACTTTCTGATTGTAATTTTTTAGTTTTACTGTTGCATTTTAAGAGTTCTTTATTTCATACAGAAGTCCTTTGCTGAGTATATGATTTGCTAGTATTTTCTCCTAGTCTATAATTTGTCCCTTCATCTTCTTTCCAGCATCTTTTACAGAACAAAGGTATCTAATTTTGATAAGGTTCACCTTGTCAATTTTTCCTTTCATGGATTATTCTTTTGGTGTCAAATCTAAGAACATTTGCCTAGTCTCAAGTCTCAAAGATTTTCTTCTATCTTTTTTCTAGAAGTTATATCTTTTTATGTTTAAGTTCACAATCCATTTTGAGTTGATTTTTGCATAAAGAATGAGGTCTACATCCAGGTTCATTTTTTGCCTGTGGATGTTCAAGTGATCCAGTATGATTTGTTGAAGAGGCTGTCTTATCTTCATGGAATTGCTTTTGCTCCTTTGTCAAAAATTAATTGGGCATATTTGTGTGAATCTATTTCTGGGTTATCTATTCTGTTCTGCAGACTATGTGTTGTTCTGTCTGCCAATACCTCACTGATTACCTCACCTGTCCTGATTACTGAAATCTTGAATTTGGGTAATCTGATCTCATCCACCTTATCCTTTCTCAAAACTGTTTTAGCTATTCTAGTTCTTTTGCCTTTCAATATAAATTTTATAATAATTTTGCCTATTCTTACAAAAAATCTTGCTGGGAATTTTATCAGAATTGCATTAAACATGTATATCAATTTGGGGAGAATTGCCATCTTGACTATATTGAGTCTTCCATCCATGAACATGGTATATCTCTCCATTTATTTATATCTTCTTCAATTTTTTTAAGAATTAGTGTTTTGCCATTTTCAAGTCCTAAAATTTTTATTTGATTTGCACCTAAGAATTTTTCTTTCCCTTTAAAAAAGGATTGTAAATTGTATTGTATTTTCAATTTTGTTGCCCCATGTGTTCATCCCTAGTTTACAGAAATACAACTGATTTTTATGTATTGATCTTGCACCCTGACACCTTGCTGAACTTACTAGTTTAAGAAGTATTTTTGCACATTTCTAGGGTTTTCCAACAAAGATAACATGTCTCCTGCAAATAGGGACAGTATTCTTTCTTTCGTTCTGATTTGTGATCCTTTTATTGCCTTTTCCTTCTTTATTGTATTGGCTAGAACTTCTAGCACTGTAATGAATAAGTGTGATGGGAGAAGACATCCTTGCCTTGTTCCCAACCTTAGTGAGAAAGCATTCAGTCTTTCATCGTTAAATACGATGTTGGCTGTAGGGTTTTTTTTTTTTTTTTTGGATGCTCTTAACAAGTTGAGAAATTTTCTCTCTATTGCTATTTTTCTGAGAGTTTTCAATCAGGAATGGGTGTTGAATTTTGTCAAAAAAAATTTTTGCATCCGTTCTTGATATAATCATGTGATTTTTCTTCTTTAGCCTGTTGATGTAGTGCATTGATTGATTTTTGAATATTGAACTAGTCTTCCCTCCCTAGAATAAACCCCATTTGGCCATGGTGTAGGATTCTTTATATATTTTGCTGAATTCTACTTGATAATATTTTGTTAAGGACTTTCACATCTATATTCATGAAAAACATTGACCTGTATATAATGTTTGTACCATCTTTGTCTGGTTTTGGTATCAAGCTAATACCAACCCCAGTAGAACCAGAAGTACAAAGCATACCAGAATAGAAATGCAAGGGTTCTGGAAACTAAATGGTCATTGTAACTCCAGCCTCCAAAAGTATATAAGAACCTACATACTACACCTAAAAAGTGAGACTGCCAGCCAAATAGGGTAGGGCCTTAAATAGGGCCTGAAGTTGCCTAATATGCTAGCTCAAACCACAGTTCGAATGAGAAAAGACAATCCACTAATGCTGAAACCAGGATGATTCAGATGTTGGGATCATCTGACAAGGACTTTAAAGCAGCCATCCAAAAAGTGCTTTGGCAAGAAATTATAAATTCTTTTGAAATGAATGAAAACATAGAAAATCTCAACAAAGAAAAAAAGTTATTTAAAAAAGAGCCAAATTGAAAGTACAAAACTGAACAATACAAAAATTGAAAAAAAGAAAAAAGAAAACCTTGAGGATGGACTCAGTGGTAGAGTGGTGATAACCAATGATGGACAATGACCCCAACTTCCTCCTTCAACAGGTGGGATAGCCTAGGCTTGTTCTATGCTCTTTTCCAGAACTCCCCAGCAGGGTAGAGAGCTCCAGATGTCCCAGTGGTACCTGTCTTGATGTTCTGCCTTTCATGGGCTGGCCTCCCACCCTGTTTCACAATTTATTCCCAGCCCCGCACTTCCCAGGATCAATTCCCAAATAAACTCTTGAACTCCAATCTTCGTCTCAGTGTTTGGTTCACAGCAACCCCAAACAAAGACAGTATCTTAATTTTCATGGCCTTGCATGGGGTAGTAAAGGTAAATACAACGTCCAATCCAGAATAAGTTCTCACTAGTAATATGTATTATCTGTGTCTCAGTTTCCCCTCCTACAAAAGAACAGCATTGAATCTTCCACCTTCCTCTGCTGAACTTTGTCTTGTTCTCCTGTTAAACCGGAACCTCCACCTCATCCTGTCCTGATTCTTCACCTCATCTGGTTTTTCCCAAGGGAGGGCAAACAGCCCGGTCCCTGGGTTGTTCAGGCAAACAAAGGAGCTGCTTTAGGCCAGCTGCCCCTCCTTCACTAACCCTGGTAGAATCGCAGCCTCCGTGGTGGGTTGGGTTGTTGTTTTTAATACCAGTGTGAAATAAATTGAAAAATTACCCATAAAATACAGGTTTTCAGCAGCTGGCCTGAAATTTCTTTCCATAAACAAACAAGTTTAAAGAGATGCCTTAATGCCACCCGCCAACTCCTCCCCTAGCCTTTTTGTCCTCCGGTGGGAGTGGGGTCTGCTAAGAGATGGCCTCCTGGGGAAAGGCAGCTGCTGGAGGCCACAGGTCATTGCCCGGCCTGCTGCTGACTTGCACCTCTCACCCCTGTCTATCTGCTCCAGGAAGAATCCCCCAGATTCGTCCCCCATCCCCAGTGCCTACACTCAGTGTGAACTTGGGAGCCAAAGAACCTAAGATTCAAATCAGAGATTTTCTACATACTAAGTGTGACTTTAAGCAAAGTACTTAGCCTATCCCTGCCTCAGTTTCCCCATCTGAAAATAGGGATAGAGTCAGTACCTACTTCATAGGCTTGTTTGAAGATTAAATTAAATATACATAAAGCTTAGAGAAGAATGCCCAACACAAGGCCGGGCTGTGTAACTCTTAGCTATTATTAGTTTTACAGGGCGGAAGAGAAACTAGGATAGAAGGTGGAGTAGGAGGTTTAGTGACATTTGGACTTTTCCACCATCCTTCTTTGGGGTTTCTCCTGGGGTGTTTATATAAACATCTGTCCGACACCCTGCAGTTTGCAAGGATTGCTGACATCCACTATTTCGTTTGGCTTGACATTTAACTATGGAAGTATTCAGGATGGGGGTTATAATTATTCCCAGCTCACAGAAGAGGAAACTGAGGCCTAGAAGGTGAACAGACTCACCTGTGGTGTTAGGCGTTTCTTTTTTGGGGGGTTTGAAAACCCAAGATGCATCCTGATTCTGGTTATACATAGAAACCTGACTCATAGTAGACTGAGTCCTGGTCATTCATCACACACTGAAACTTGACCTTGATCCTAGACCAAATACAATCCTGGGCCTAGGTGGGGCTCTGATCCCATTTGTGCTATGGTCTGAGCCCCAGACTAGCCACATCTTGGTTTCAGTTAGACCCTGAATGTTGTTTCCTGCTAGGCCTTGACTCTAGCTTCAGACTGAGCCTTGGTCTTGAACTTAGACTGAGCCTGACCCTGTGGCAGACTGAGCTCTGATCTTTTTTTTTTTTTTTTAAGATTTTAGTTATTTATTTGAGAAAGAGAGAATGAGAGAGAGAGCGCATGAGAAGGGGGAGGGTCAGAGGGAGAAACGGACTCCCCACTGAGCAGGGAGCCTGACACAGGACTTGATCCCAGGACTCCAGGATTATGACCTGAGCTGAAGGCAGTCTCTTAACCAACTAAGCCCCTCCCCCCCCCACCAGGTGCCCTGTGAGCTCTGATCCTTGTTATAGACTGAGTCATACTCCTGGTTCCATACTGACTCATGATACTGGTTCTGTACTGAGCCCTAGCTCCGTGGGGTCTCTAACCTAGAACTCCACCTATAGCCCCAATATGCATCTGTCATCTGAACCCAATTGCTCATCTTCCCCAGACTCCAGTCCATCACTCAGGAAATGAGAGAGAGAAGAACTTTTCTCATCACCATCAGGAGAAGGTCCAGGCACCACAGCAGGATTTATAATCTGTTCACAGAAGCCAGACCCCCATCTCATATGTTTGCAAAGCCCCCAGCCCTATCTGGGGGGCAGCCTCAAAGACCCATGTCCTCCTGACGCCAGAACTCTGAGGAGCTTCATTGTTTGGGTGGTTTTCAGTTTTGATTGTTTAATGTAGTCGTTTCTGGCTTTACATGTGCAGCCCTGGTCCTCTGGGGGTAAGGTTTTTCCTCTCCCTGCGGTTGGAGCTGTAGCTCTCTTTCAAACAAAGGAAAATTTTTTTAAACAGTGAAAATATTTCCAAAATATGTCCACAATCAAGTTGATCTCTCAGTCATTAGCTGCAGGAGAGAAGGGAAGGACAAAGAGAAGGTTTTTGTAACAAAGGTCGGGCAGGTCTCTGGTGGGCTGGGGACAGGGGTATGGGGCCAGCTTTGGCTCTGCATGGACACAAATGTGGCCCTGGGGCACAGAGATAAGAGAACGGAGTGCAGAAAGGTGGAGGAGAAATGCCCATGTCCAGGCCTCCAGATGCCCCCACTCTGGAAGGAGCCAAGATCCGGAGCCACTTACTTGCTACATGCCATTAACTCTGACCCTTGCTTTTCTTGCTTTTGAAATGGAGGCAGTACCATTCACCCAAGGAGGGCTCTGGAGATCAAAAGAGCAGGCGGTCCCTGAGCATCCAGCCCAAGTCTGACACTGAGCAGGTGTACCTAATAGCAGTTGCAGCCCTTGTGATGATGTGTATGCTTTGTGTGTCAGTTGAGAAGCAGCAGAGGCTGGTGGCACGTGGGCTTGGAGTCAGGCTGCCGGGTTCAGGTCTCACACTACCCGTGTGACCTTGGGCAAGTTGCTGAACTCCTCTGAGCCTGTTTCCTTATCTGTGAAATGGGAGTGGTAATCAAGTTAGGTGAGGATTAAATGGGTTACCCCAGGCAAAGCACTTAGAACTCTGCTTGACACAGAGTAAATGCCTCATCAGTGGGAGCTATTAGCATCTGTTCAAAAAATATTTCATGCATTCCTACCCCATTCGGGGCAGTGTTAGAAAAATTACTTCACCTGAAGAGCAGTGAGGGCCACTGGACCTCTAGGTTTTCTTGCCCCATATTCTCCATCTTGATTTTGACCATTAGTGGCTGATAACTGATGAATTGATGGATTCATTGTAACCAAGCACCAAGTGTGCGCCAGAGTTAAAGACACGAGGCCCTCATAGACTTGTGGGGAGACAGAGAAAGAGGAGAAATCACAACCAAGTAGGGGCACTTCTCAAATCCAGGCACATAGGAGAGGTTGTGGGAGATCAGACGAGCTGCTGGACAGGTGCCAGCAGGAGCCAATGTCTGAGCTGGGTCCTGAGCAGCTTGCAGGAATTAACCCAGTCACTCATTGAACACATACTTCCTAAGGGCTGGCCCACATGCCCAGGACTCAACAACGGTTCACTAGATCCAGATCTGGCCTTCTTGGAGCTTCTGGCCCTGGGGAAGACCGGGAGCCATAACCACGTCCATCTGGAAAGTGACCTTGGTGATGGTGAGTGCCATGAAGAAAGCTGGAGCTGGACCAGGTCAGGGCAGGGAAGGCTGCTCTGAGAGGGGACATGGAAGAAGAAATCTGAATGAGGTGAGGGAGCAAGCTGTGTGGAGATCTGGGCAGAGCATTCCAGGCAACGGGAACCGCAGAGGCAAAGGGCAGGAAGCAGGAATGAACTTGAGGCCGAGGCAGTGAAGGGAGGCAGAGTGGCTGGAGCAGAGAGAGCAAGGGGTATGTGGGAAGGGGGGCAGAGCAGTCACAGGGGTGGTAGGGTTGGGAGCAGGACCTTGTCTGAGTGTGTTCTAGGGAGATGGGAAGGGGAAGATGCCAGAGAGCTGGGCTCAGGACAGATAGGGCGGAGTCCTTCTTACCCAGGAAAATGTGCTGTAGTTTCCAACCTTCTCTGAAAGCCATCGGAGGCCGCTAAGGGGCACTGGATAGGGGAGAGAGACAAGATGGGACGCTGGCATTAGAAAGTCTTGAGTTCTGGGTCCTTCCACTCTTTCCCTTAATCCTCACAACAATCCATTTCACAGGTGGGGAAAAGTAGGCCTAAGGACACAGATCTGAGAGGACACAGATCTTTCTCCAGCTTGCCCGCCTTCTCTGGCCTCGGCCTCCCAGCCCAAGGACCCTCCAGACTCACAGCCTCCGCCCCCCCCCCCAACTGAGTCCTTAGCCACTTTATTCCCAATGGTTCAGCCAACGTTGGATGAGGAGGAAGTAGTAGGCACCACCACTCTGGGCTTCCTCAGCTCCTGAGTCCCAGGACCAGTCCCCAATTGCCTGCGGCTCCCAGTACCTACTCCAATCCCTCTAGACTTATGGGTTCAGCTCCCGAGAGGTCCTGGCCAAGGTATTATCTTTCAGGTCTCCTCCTTGCGAATTCTCTAGATCCTTCAGTGGCTGCCCTGCACATACCAGCTTGGCATTCACCATCCAGGTACCTGCTGGCCAGAGCCCAGGGAACAGCCGCCCTCCGGTGGGCTGGCAATTCTGGTAAGTTTATGCCCCGAGGAACAACTCCCGACCAGGGGTGCTACGAGTGTGTGGTGAAGCCCCTAGCTCCTGGCCATCTGTAAAATGGGGTTTGTGACTTTGCTGGCTGTGTCCCTGAAAGCAAGGACCTGGTCTGTGTATGTGGGGCCTCTTGCGCCCCAGGCCCTCTGCTGGCCTTCATGTTTAGCTGTGAGTTTGGTGATGTCCCTGCCCTCCTGGGTTGGGGGGGACAGTCTGGCTGGTTGGGGGTTGGGGAGGAAGGCAGATGATGGGTCAGTTATGGAAAATGCCCAGGGGTCGGGGAGAACCAGGAGAGAGGCATTCCCCATCCCCCAGCAGTGGGTGGGCAGTGGGAAGCCATGCTCACTTGGGTGGCTAGCTTCTGTATAAGAACAGAGAGCCAGGAGAGGAATGATTTCATTGAGGTGCTGGTGTAGTTCTCTCCCTTAGCTGCCCAGATGTGAATAGTGCTGCCGGTAGAAAGTCTCCATGGTATCTACTCATTTCACGTGGTAGACCCATGGATCCTCGGGGGCTGCCTGAGATAGCCCCTAACACATCCATATTCTAGCCAGTGTGGTTGGGACATGGCCATGTCCAGTCCCAGGGGAGGCTGGAAATGTAATATTCCACAGGCAGCCATGGGCTCAGCTAAAAGGCAGGGGGAAATGTTATTACCCAGGAGAAAGGAAGATTGGATGTGGAGGATGCCTGGCGGCCCTTGCCTCAGGTGTCAGCCACCAGCTGCCACTTCCTCTTCTCTGCGTGTCCCTAATTGGTCCTTGTTGGTGTGAGATGGAGGGAAGGATGGCTGCTCGTGGTCTTGAGTGAGCCTGAACCGCACCTGTGAGCCCTCACACGCTCCTGCAGAGCCCCAGCCCCGCCCAGCCCTGTCCCCATGCCCCGTCAGCCTGCAGTCTGTCCTCTCTATCCATCTTTGCTCCAGCCTTCGTTCCACTTCTCCCTTCTTACGAAACATCTCAGAAGCTCTGCCCACACCTGTGGGGGCTGTGTTCTCTCTCTCCTCCCTCCACCCTATCTGGAAGCTTGGCCTCTCTAGTTCCTGCTCCTTGGTGTAGCTTAGCCACTCTTCTCCCCAACCTCTGCCCTGCTGGACACCTTCCAGATGTTCTTGGGGACACTTACACCCATTAGAAACACAGAATGTGATACCTTGTTTGGGCAGAACAGGAGCAAGGTCACTTCACCTCTCTGAGCCTCTGTTACTCCATCTGTAAAACGGGGTTAAGAACATCCACTAACTAATTAAACAAATTTTTACTTGCAGCATACCTCACCAGGCATTTACATAAACCCATATAAATGCATCTGAAAGGGGGATAACAAAGCTGGTAACTCCACCCCCAAGGGCTTGAGAGTCCATGTGAAGCCCCTGATGGGCATCAGCTCAGAATGCCGCCCTTCTCAAACCACTTTCTCTCTTTCTTCCTCCTTTGCAAATTCATCTTGCCCTTCCTGCTCCTTGCTGCACACCTTGCTGCATTTCTGAGTCTGTCTGGGCTGTGTTCTCCCTCCATCTGTGATCTGACGGCTCCATGGGAGGTCCTATGGGCACTTTAAGCCCAGGGTGTCTGGGGCCAGACTCAGCTTCTTTCCCTCCTGGCTTATTGCTCTGGGAGGCAACCATCCACCCACTCACTGCATCTGTGCAGCCAAGCTGGCCCTCAATCCCTCTTCTCCAGCCCGGCCCCAAGTGTCTGCAGCCACTTCCCTATGTCTCAGGCTCTGAGGGCTCCTTCTGCCCTCTGTGCCCGTCCTGCACCGAGCACTCAAGCATTCTTC
Organism: Mustela putorius furo; assembly: GCF_011764305.1. Lineage (NCBI taxonomy): Eukaryota > Metazoa > Chordata > Mammalia > Carnivora > Mustelidae > Mustela > Mustela putorius. The sequence continues at coordinate 483,092 of NW_025421464.1, read as the reverse complement.
CTAACCCACTACTTTTGTCACCCTACCTATAGCACTTGCTGTCGTTGCTCCCTCAGTACTTGACTTTCTCTGCTCAAGGGGCCTCCTGCAAACACCTGCAGGTCTCCACCAAGGCCAGAGGAGCTTGGGAATTAACAGAGCCAAGCGTCCCAGCAGTGATCAATGGGAGTTGGATATATGCCCAACTTCCTGTCTTTAGTTGGGATAGCGCTAAGCTATGTTCTTCACGCTCATCCAGGAGTCCCCAGTTGAGATCCAGGTGGGATAGAGCTCACATAGCCCACATAAGCAACCTGCTTGATTATGCATCATTTTGGCTGTCTTTCCTTCCAGGCCTCACTTTCCTGTGTTTCCCTGAATCACTTCCCAAATTAACCACTTGCTTGACTCTTCATCTAGATGTCTGCTTTGTGGGGAACTCAAACCAAGATACCCCCTCTTCTGTTTAAAGTATAAATCTTCACCATACTCCAGTGTCTTCATTGTCTCTGGGTCACGAATTTTATGAAAGCCACAGCTTTTCTCCCTAGAGCCCATTATTAAAGCCCATTTGCCTCTATCAGGATGACAGCTGAGCCCCTTACCAGGCAGTCAAGACCCACATGCACCAAACTTTCCACTGTGTGCCTGCCCTTCCATCCTTTATTCATGCTGTTCCCTCTGGTATGAAATGATTGTCCTTGTATTTAATATTCATCTGAGTTATACCTACCATCCAGAGTTCAGCTCAAGTCCTCCTCCTTCAGGAAGCCTTCCAGATCCCATTAATCCTTGGAGTGTTTCCACAGCCTCAAGAGACAGCTCCCCTCTTGTGGCACAAACACTGTCTTGAGTTTTACTTAGTTTGTTCTTCCAGAACACAGTTAGGTTAGCAATTTCTTTGTGCATGGGTCTGAGAGCTGGGAGAGGTGGAGATGTGGAGGTGAGTCAATGTAGAGCTTGCCCTGAGGTCTGAGCAATCCTGTGGAGAAGATGTACTGGAGATGGGGTTGGCCTTCTAGACAAGACTATCAATTCCATGAAGACAGGAACTATTTGTATACACTATGAGAAAGGCATGAATCATTTATGTTAGTGACTTAAAATAAGGATTGGAAAAACATGGACCCAATTGGGTCCATCATTTGTTTTTATAAATAAAGTTTTACTGGAACATGGCCACATGTATTTCTGTATTGCCTATGGCCCACTTTTCGCTACAATGACAGAGACCACATGGCATGTAAAGACTAAAATATTTGCTATCTAAACTTTTATAGGAAAAGTTCACTGACCCCTGGTATAGGACACCAACAATTATGTGTTATCTCACATAGCTTCTAGGGGCCAGGAACTTGGGAATGGTTTAACGGGGTGGTGGCTTGGTGTCCTTCAGGACGTGGCAGTGCAGAATTTGGCTGGGACTGCACACATCCTAGGGTCTGGCTGGGAGAAGAGGACCTTCCTCCAAGGTGGCTTACTCATACGGCCGGAGAACTAGTGCTGCTGGCTGGGATCTCAGTTCCCCGCCACAAGGTTGCTTGTGTCCCCTCACAGTGTGGTGGGTGGATTCCTGTACTATCTGTGCTCACTCTACAGAGCCTCATTGAATCTACACAACAAGCCTCACTGAATCCTCATAACATCCTTGAGGGACAGCAATGACTTCTATCTACATCTCTCATTTGAGGAAATCAGAGCTCAGAGAGAGGAAGCATCTTGCCTGGAACAGAGACAGACCTACCTAGCACTTGACCACCGGTCTCTCTGGTTCCAAAGTCCTGTTCCTAACTACTGGGCTGCCTTTCTGAATCATCACACAGTTTCAGTGAATGATCTATGGCTGGGGAGCCAGGATGACTTCAGCTTGATGTAGACCTTCCCTTGTTGGGGTAAGTGGTCCCACCCTCCGACCAGTTACCAGATTTGTGTGTAGGCTCTACCCTCTCTCAGACTCTCAAATCAAGTGAGTCACTGGTCCTATCCAACCTCCCTTCCTTATATTTTTGCCATCCACCTCTTCTCTTTCCCATCCCCACGGCTTTAGTCTTGGCTGTCTGGTCTCCCACTTGAAGACAAAGTCAGAGAAAGCAATGCTTCCTGCTGATGTCCCTTGATTTTACCTGGCTGGCATACCCTCAGCTCTCCCTCTGGCCATCTTCTTGGAAGATCAAGATATAAAGGATGACCCAGAGCCATAGGAAGGCCCCAAATGTATCTCAAATCACCACAAATGGTACTACCTGGTCAATTCCTATCCCTGATAATCAATAAAATTAATAGTAATAATAATAATAATATAGTCTCCTTTGTTCATCCCTCCACATTCATAAACACCTGGATCTTGGTATCAGGTGAACTGCTTGGGTTCCTTTTGGTCTTTGCTAACATATATCCACAGTCAGGCCATGTCTTTCACTTTGGCCTCAGCCTCCTCATCTTAGGGTTGTTGAGGGGGTTAAAGGCATTCGGCATTGCACTTGGTACATAGTAATTGCTAGACACTTGATGCAAAGAAAAAGTTTGTGTAATTTGCAGATGTGGCAATAGAGGATCAGAGAGCATGATCAGATGAGGTCACATGGGGAGTGGGGAGAGTATCGGAACAAAAACCCAGGTCTGTCTGATTCCAAGTCCAGAACTCTCTTTACTCTATTCATTGACCCTCTCAAATCATGAGCCCATCTTTCCATCCATCAATTGACCTATCAACCCATCCTTCTTTCCTCCCATCTACCCCTCTTCCCATCCACCAACCGATTATTTTCCAATCCACCTATCTTCTCACCTAGCACCCACCTAACAACCCACCAACCCATTGACCCATAAACTTATTCCCTAATCCATCCATTGACTTATCAATTTTTTAGAAGATTTTATTTATTTATTTATTTATTTATTTATTTATTTATTTATGAGAGAGAGAGAGAGAGACAGAGAGAGAGAGAGCGTGCACAAACAGAGGCAACAGAAGGCAGAGGGAGAAGCAGATTCCTGCTGAGCAAGAAGCCCAATGCAGGACTCAATCCCAGGACCCTGGGATCATGACCTGTGCCAAAGGCAGACGCTCAATCAACTGTACCACCCAGGTGTCCCAACCCAACAATTTATTATCCCATACTCCTGTGCACTTATTTTCCCATCTACCCACCCACCATCTTCACATTCATCTATCTCCCCCTCTACACATCAACCCATTGACCCATTGATCTATTGACCCAACCTCCCATTCTCCTTTCTATCCACCCACCAATCTATAATAGCCCCTTCTCTTACACTCCCATCTATCCATCATCCTCCATTCCGTCTATCCTTCTGTCCTCCTATTCACCCATCCACCCATCTATCCATTTATTCAATTGTTACTGAGAACCTGCCATCCATCAATCACTATTCTAGGGAATGAGACACAACTTTGAGCCAGATCACATCTTGCCCTCATGGAGCTCACATTCTGGTTGTGGTAGGCAGACAAAAAACAAATAAATACACACTATGCAGGAGATATAAGTGCCACAAAGAAAAAATAGAGCAAAAAAAAATTCCCATGTTGGGAATAACCTGGGCAAGATGGTAGTCAGGGAAGTCCCCTTTGACAAGACGACATTTAAGCAGAACCATGAAGGAAGTAGGGGAGCAAGCCCTTTGATGACTTGGGAGAAGAGCACTCCAGGCAGAGGGAACAGCTGTGCAAAAACCCTGAGGATCAACAAGGAGGTTAGTGGGGATGAATCAGGGTAAGGAAAGATGAAGAGGCCAGTTTGAGCTAGAGAGCATCAGGCCCTGTTGGTCATCATAGCTAGATTTTATTTCAAGTGAGCTGACCAATAGCATCTCCCCCAAAATGGGGTGATTTCTCCTCTTCCAGGGAAGGGGTCACAGAGTTCCAGACATCAGTACTTCTGATCTCCCCTTTATCAACCATCCAGCCCAGAGGCTTTCTTGAGTGCCATCGAAGCTGGGGCCACTGAGGGAGGCTCAGGAGGCTGAAATCTGTGCATTGGCTTCCATGGGAAATGAGTCTGTCCTTTGTTAGATAAAGAAATGGAGGGGCCAACCACCACTAAGTGCCATTCATATACCTTAGCCCGTCCCATCCTCATGACTTTCTAAAGCTGGCATCATCTGGTCCATTTTACAAAAGAATTTGAGGCTCAGCATGATCATGAGCTTGCTGGAGGACACATGGCCAGGAGGTAACACCAGATTGGCCCTGCCTTTTCAGTCTACTCAATTAAATCTCTCAAAATTTGCTTGAGTTTCTACTAGGGGCTGGACTCAGAGTGAGAGACACTTGTAGTGTCACAGCCAATTCCAAAAGGACCAACCTGGCACAGCCCACCATCCTACTGATGGGGGGGGGGGCTGAGGCTTTGAGAAGGTTCATCCCTTAGGTCACTCAGCTTAAAGAAGAGGAAACAGGAATATTCAAACTCAGCTTATTTTATCTCAACTCAATGTGGAAGGAAAGGGAAGGAGCCCATATTTTTCTCCACAGTTTTAGTGGTTTGATTTGGAGCTTGACAAGAGATGTGTTCTCAGACTGTTGGCTATAAAGCAGAGCAAGTTACCCCCCGGATTGTTGTTGTGTTTTGTAGGATGGAGTCTAGGACTTCACTAGGACTTCACTAGTCTAGGACTGCAGTTTGGGTCAGTAGCTGCCCCAAACAAGCATATCTGGTAGAAGTGGGAAGGTATTAATTTCATCGACAGGTTCTTAATGGACAAATCAATGGATTTCTATGTCCTTATTACACAAAGGGTTTGAGGCATCTTAGGAAGGAAGGCAAGGGTAGAAACTGGTCATCTTATGTCTTCTGACATTCCACTCATAAGGAGGATCAAGAAATAGAAAAATAAAAAAATCCAGCTGTACCATAGCTAGAGAACAAACTTTTGGTATGGAAGTAATTCTAAGGCTAACTCCTCAGAGGACATTCCAAATGCTTTTCCTATTTTCAAATTTAATTAGGAGACGTTTCTGTAGTGTGAGTCATCACTTAATAATGGGGGGTAGTTTATTAGGGAATGGGTGGAAAGAAGACAGGAGAGTTGGACAATTTAAATATGGCTTCTGCAGATCTCTCACTGGTGGCTGTGTGATCTTTGGAGGCCGCTTTGCCTCTCTGAACACCAGTTTCCTTGTCCTAGTATTTACCTGACAGATCTGGCGAGGTCTAAACCCATAAAAACTTAACCACACATTCTCTGCCTTTTCTTCCTATGTATCTTCTCACTTAGTCCCTAAACAACCCTGGGGACCACAGTAGAAATGTTGTTTGCTTTCTTCAGCATGAACTCGAACCTTCAAGAAGCCCTTAAGTCACCTCTCTGAAATGGCATTTCAGGTCAAATCTAGTGCACCTTCTTACACTGGCATATCTTTTTCTCTCCCCATGGAGTTGAGCACACAGTTGTTACTGTAAAAATGTCTTTGGATGGTGTGGCAAGTTCCGAAGAGGGAGGCATCTCTTGAGTTGGGGGCTCCAAGGACAAAGGCTAGGATTTGGTTAGGAGACAAGAAGGGGACATTCAGGAGGTAGAAACAGCAAAAGCCAGTGTATGCAGTCAGGGCTGACATGGAAGATGTTGTGGTTAGCAATGATGATAATATATCAGCCCCTAAAGCCACCGAGAGTTCAAGAGCAGGAGGGAAAAAGATGAGTTTCCATTAAATCAAGACCAGTAACTCATGGGCTAATTCATTCTTTCCTCCTCCATGGAGAGATCTGCTTCCCTGGGACAAAAGGTATTGGTCCGTGCAGACTTTGTTTTCCCCTTTCCTCAGTCTCTGGGGAACTCTCTCCAATTCCAGGAGCCTGGTAGAGCTTTCAATCAGGATGCTTGTCATTCTGGCTACAAGAGAAGGGCTTTCCAGGTGAGGTCAGGTGGAATCTTTTCTTTCCATTGAGGATATAGGGGAGGGTGTCCCTCTTCAGGCTATTGAACATAGTCTTGGAGTTGCTGGTATCATATTTGTGCCACATGGAGTGAAGCTGTCTGACGCAGGAAAGGATGGTACTACCAAGTAGACAGACAGAGAGAAGCAAAGCTGAGCATGGAGGGAGGCCTGTCATTATTGTCTATGTGCCTGAATCCAGCCATGCCTGCAGCCCCTTGGATTGGTCCTTTATGTGAATCAATAAATTTCCTTTGCTTGTTTTATAGGATTTCTGTCATAGGCAACTGAAAGAATTCTGATTAATAGAGTTGGCAAGTCAGACAAGGCTCCTTTTCAGAAAGAAACAGAACCAGGAAAGAGCCCAGACATGGGGAAGCTGAGTGGGAGTCTGACCTTCTCTGATGACTCAGTGCAGGGTTGGCTCAAGTGGCTGGCCCTCTTTGGGACTCAGTTTTGTGATCTGTGAAATGAGCTCCTATAAGCAGGAAGTAAAGTCATTTACTCATGCCCCACCTGGAAGCAAACATGGTTTTAGGCAGCTTATAGGTGTTACAAACCAGAGGGTAGGAAAAGAAATGGATAACAAAACTGTGAGAAGGAAAAGAACGGGAACTCAGGGAAGAGATCAGGTTACAGAATGCCTGCTGTGAGGTTCTGGGCATTGCTAGAGGTGAATAGAAAAGTTTGTTCCCAGCTTCCTTGGAGCCCAAGGAAGAAAAGAATACAAAGACACATAGATTCATGGGTGGGGTGTTGCAGGGAGCACACACAAAGCAGTTCCTGAGTGAAAGCCCACATTTTTCTGGAAGGAAATTCTGAAATTTATTTAGTTTTCCATCAATTAGGACTTTTGGAAACATCATGAGCAAAGATAAAAGATAAGTAGCAGGATACAGAAGATAGTTGTAACATACATGTTAGAAGATTAGAATACATCATAAATCGAGAGCTCCTACCGGTCACCAAGAAAAAGAGCACTCCATCATAAAAGGGACAAAGAAGGTCATCACCTGGCATACCATGTATTTATGTGTTTATCTCTTTGGAGCTATTGCCGGACCAGACTACTAGTCCCATGAGGGGAAGGACTATCTCCTGTTCACTGCTAAATCCCCAGGATGGCGAAGGTGTTCCATAAATATTAATCACACATAAGGAGTGAGTGGAAAAAAAAAAACAACGATGTAAATCGGTGTAGCATTTTTTGGTAGGTGATTTGGCAACATTCATTAGAATTTTAAGCGCACATTCATGGATTCAGAAATTTCTCCTTTGGCCACCTGCTCAATAAAAATATACAAATTCCCAAAGGAATGGATAGAAGGGCATTCCTTACCACATATTTAAGTGGCAAACGTTGGAAATAACCCACCTGCCTAAAAGCACTACACTGGCTGAGTCAGCCGTGGCATACCCTTACTACAGAATACTCTGTGTACTTCTTAAAAAGAACAAGATCAGATCCCTGATGTTGATATGGTCTGATATCTAAGACATATGGCTAAAAGGAAATAGCCAGCCACAGAAAAAGTGTATAATATCCAGGGGGAAAGCAAAAACTCTAGCTAGCTATCATCTATCCATCTACCCATCCATGTATCCTCTATCAATCTATCAATACAGACAAATGGAAAAATATTTTTGGAAGGAAGCAAGGAAGTACCAAACTCAACAGTGGTGGCTTCCGAAGGAGAGAACAAAATGGGGTAGGATACAGAGTTAGCTTTACTTGGAAATTATATTTGTGTCTGGATTGTCCACATGCCTGCATCTGGAATAACGTAACGTTCAAAATGCACACAGAGGGGCTCCTGGGTGGCTCAGACAGTTAACCGTCTGACTCTTGATTTTGGCTCAGATCATGATCTCAGGGTCCTGAGGTGGAGCCCCACCTTGGGCTCTGTGCTCAGCGTGGCCTGCTCAGGATTCTCTCTCCCTCTGCCTCTCCTCCCTGCTCTCTCTCTCTCAAAAAAATACATTCTCTTGGAAAACAGTTGGAATGTATCAACAAACAAGTAAATAAATAATCTTTAAAAAAATGAAAATGCACACGGAAGAGAGTGCAAGTTGATACATTTTTACAAACTGTGCTCATCCCTGTCAACAGTGTACTCGGATGAGGAAAGAGAATGTGGCCAGGTTAGTGTCCTAGGAGCCCTGACCACTATTCTCTCAAGGATAATGATCAATCTCCTTCTATCCCCTTTATTATCTGAAGTGCTATTTTGGCAATTTTTGAACTGTGCATAAATGGGATCATAAGATGGTTACAATTTTGTGTTGGGCTGTTTTCATTCAACCTCTGTTTCTGTGTTTCATTATTTTTACTTGGTTATCGATACATTTCAACTACTTTCCCAGAGAAGATATCACTTGTATTCTACATACCTGAGTTGGAGAATTACAGTTTATTAATTAAAGTGAATGAACACAGTGCGTGTTCGTTTCACAGTTTAAGACCAGAGAACAGGAGACCAGGATTGCTGGTACCTTGAAAGGCTCTGCTATTTCAGACCCCTCACTCCAGAATGGGCGGGCGGCTAGAAGCTGTTTTGTGGAGGTTTCTTTGGGCTTTGGCTGAGGCTTTCATGGGAGCTGGCAGTTTGGCCAACAGGGCTCATTTTCCATGATAACAGCAACTTCCATGTGTTAAGCCCCATCTTGCCAAGCATTTGCAGGCACCAGCTCGCGTATGCACGGCAGCCCAGAGAGGAGACGTGACTTGGGCACGGGGAGGGGGCCCGGGGGCTGAACTCAGGTCCGTCTCAGCTTCAGATTCTGAGCCAGTATTTTACATTTGGTGGTGAAGTGGGCAGCCAAGAAAAAAGATTAAAGCATGCAAAGCAAGACACATGTGGCTGCACAGAAATCCACACCCAGGAGGCGTGAGCGGGAGAGAACAGGATGGTGGGAGGATGAGGATGCTGATGCAAAATGCAGAAGAAAGTCCTGCAGGCTGTGGGGGCGGGGGTGGGGCGGGGGTGGAGTGCAGCTGGGCGACAGGAGCCCTGGGAGCTCATCCTAGACCTCCCGGGCCTCTGTGTCCTCCTCTGGGGCAAGGGGTCCGAAGTCTCCACTCTGGGTCAGTGGGAGATGGCCTTATCTCAGCTGTTGTCTGTCATTCTTTTTATGTATTTCCAGCAGTGCCAGGGCAGCAGGTGTAGCTGACAAGCACTCCAAATTCTTTTTAAGATTTCTTTCTTCTATCTTTTCCTCTTTCCTCCCTCCCTTCTTTCCTTCCTTCCCCCCTCTTTCTTCCTCTCTCCCTTCCCCCTTCCTCCTTCTCTCTCTCTCTCTTTCTCTCTCTCTTTCTTTCTTTCCTTCCCTCCTTCCTTCCTAACTCCCTCTTCTCTCCCTCCCTCCCTTCCCCCCCTTCTTCTTCCTCCTCCACCTTCTCTTTCTCCTTTTGTCTTCTTTTCTGAACAGATACTAGACACATGTTGTACAAACACAAACACTACAAACGCATATCCTGGGGAAAGGAATTCTCTGTCCCATCTGTCCCTAGATACCCAGTTCCGCTTCCCGGAAGCCACAAGAGTTTTCAGTTTCTTCCTTGTGTTTCCACTCAGGAGGGCTTTCCACGTTTACGAGCCTATGCACATGCATCTTCTCCTCCCCTTTTGTCTTTATCAAATGATAGCACAAGACGAAGTGTTCTGCACTCCGCTTCCGCAACACATCTCGGACATCATTCTCCATCAGTACTTGGAGAACTGCCTCTTTCTTTTCCACGGCTGCATGAATTCTGTGCTTCAGATGTGCCAGCAACTTTCTTAACTGGTGTCCTACAATGGATGTTGAGATCGGTTCCCGTCATTTGCTGTCACCACAAGGCTGCCGTACCTGTACTTACGCCGATGTCATCTGCAAATACGTCATGGGCAGAATAAACTCCTAGAAGTGTAATTGGTGGGGAGAAGGGAGGGGATGTGTGCTTGCACCTGGGTAGATATTGCCAAATGGCCTGACACTCTAACCGCTGTGGCAGAGTGCCTGTCCTGTACTGGCTGGCCAGCTGATACTTTTCATCTGATCCGCAGTCTATATTCCAGTTCTGTCAACTATCCTGATAATATCCTTTATGGATATTATGTTTTCCCCGGTGCAGGATGCAGCTTGGTGGTCACTCACTGCATTTATTGTTGTCCCTATTTATTCTCCTTTAATCTGGAATAGTTCCTGACCTTTCTTTGTCCTTTGTGACAATGCCATTTTTGAGGAACACAGTTATGTTGCTTTATAAAACGTCATATCCCTCGATTTGAGCTTGTGCAATGTTTCTTCATATTTAGACTCAGGTTATGCTTTTTTTTTTTTGCCAAGAATACCCCGGAAGTGATGCTGTGTCCTTGATGCTTCATGTCAGAAGGCATATGAGGTCAACTTGTCCCATTGTGTTAGTTAACTCTGATCACTTGGTTAAGGTGGTATCTAGTTCCTCCTCTATAAAGTCACTACTTTTCCTTTTGTAATTAATTTTTAATTTTTAGGGATATACTTTAATATCATTAGTAAATATCTGTCCTTGTCAAACCCATTGTACATTTAAAATCTGAATTTCTTAATTGGGAGTAATGGGAGGCATTTGCTCCTGTGTTGAAGAGCCTTTGGATTTTCTTTTCATTGGATTTTAATAATATTTTCTTTTCTTAAATTTGGAAGTTTTTAAAAAAAAAAAAACTGAATGCTTTAAGCTTAGCCCTATAGCTTTTGATCCATGATGATAATAATGATTTTGTATAAATCTTCCTTTTGCTTGCATCTGCAAGGAAGGTGCCTTTACAAAATTCATCTGGGTCTCAGACCCAGCAACAGGCTTGGTCTGCCTTCCCTGATGGCAGCCAGAGGCCTCTCCTGGCCCTCCACCCTGCATTCTTTGCCCCATGAGAGGGCAGAGGAATGCTTCCTGCTCTTTCCTGGAGGCTCCAGCTGTCAGTGGCTGTCTGTAGAGGTGGTTCAGGCCAAGATTATAGCCTGCACTGAGAGCAGCCCTAGTTGTACAGATACTGCCCTAACCATCACCTTGTCCCCAGCCTGGAAGATGCCGTTACATCCCTGGATTCTGAACCTGGCTTCAGAACTGGAGAAGCAAACCCCTCTCCCCAAGTCCTGCTGGCTTCAGGCTTCCTGTGCTGTTCCTGCCACTCCAGACTCTTCCTTTATACCTTTCCCACCCAGCCCAAACCCTCCAAACCTGGGGTGGGGGGTGGCCCTTGAGGAGAATTTCCCAAATCTTTTAGTTACAAATCTCTGCTCAAATAAATCCTACTCAGAACCCTAGTCCATTTAGGATTCCAAGGTAGAGCTGAACCCCACTGTGGGATCTATTTTTCCCACTCTGCTAGAATTCCTAGGGCCATGTACCAATTGCCATGAAGTCCAAACAATTGTTAATTGAATAAATCACCCACAGCCAATATTTACAGAAGGTAAAATTTAAAAACTCATTCAAATAATTGCATAAAAATATATTTGATATGGGGACACTTAAAAATATTTGATACAATTTGATTTAAAAAATAACTACGTCAGGACCCATAGGGAGCCGCCCTCCCACACCTCCCCCAAATAAATCCATAAACCTGGTTTTGTCCCTTTGGTGTTACCATACACAAATTGCATATTATTGATGGGACTTATTGTTTAAAGTCTTTTTTACCCTTGACCATCAGCTCTGCGAGGTAGTCTGGTTCACCACTGTCTCCCTAGTTCCAGGAATAGTGCGTAGAATAGAAGAGAAGCTCTGTTCTAAAAGAAAAAAAAAATGGCACATTGGACTCCATTAAAATTAAAAGGCTCTTGGCTGGAGGCATGAATGAATTCATCCCTATAAGTTTCCATTGAGACTGAGGGGGATGGTGCCCCATTTGCAAGGTGATTGCTGAGGGCTTTCAGTGTTTGAATTTTGGGTTGGGGGTCTGTCTGACGAAGGGAGTGGTCACCTCAGTGACTCTGCCCTCTCTCCTAGACACCCAAATTTTCCGTATATCTGAAAAGGGGAAGAAGACTCCCTGTTTCCAAGGGGCCAAACTGGACTCCATAGATGGGGAGAGGCAGGACTTCCCAGTGGCCAGCCAGTATTTAATGGGAAGGTCCTGGGTCCATATTTGGAAAATGACTTCCATCACTTCTAACAAGATGAAGCAAGATGGGATCAGGAGGTAGTCAAACTATAAGAGACTCTTAATCTTACAAAAACAGACTGGGGGTTGGTGGGGGGCAGGGGGGTGGAGAGGTGGTTGGGTTATGGACACTGGGGAGGGTATGTGCTATGGTGAGTGCTGTGAAATGTGTAAGCCTGATGATTCACAGACCTGTACCCCTGGGGCTAGTAATACATTATATGTTAAAAAAAAAAAAAAGCTCACTCTGACACCTAGTAGCCATGTGACCTGGGGCAGGTGAAGTCTCCTTTGGCTGGGCCTTAGTTAACCCCTCAATAAAATGAGGATAATTATGCTCACAGCCCTGTACCCATATAATGCCACTGTGAAGATTAAAGAACAGTGGATGCAGAAAGGCTTGGCAGGGAGCCCTGCATGCACAGGGCAGCCATTCTTATTAAAGGGGAAATAAAACCTTACTAAGGGAAAGATAAAATATCCAAGCATGAGCTGCCCAGAGTCTTTAAAAGAGAGAGGACAGTGCTCATGCCTGGAATGATCTCTCTACTCCAAATACTTTCTTTGGTCTCCTCTGTGGTGAGGAATGGTCATGTGACCCAGTTTTGGCCAATGAAACAAAAGGGGAAGTCTTCTAGAAGCTTCTAGGAAAGGGTTTCTTCCCTCTATCTACACTTATCTCCCTCTCCCCCCTTTCTTCCTGCTTTTGGATATTGTCATAGGAGGATGTGATATTTGGAGCTGTGGCAACCATCTTGTGACCATGAGGAAACCACTCTCACCACACACTGAGAGTGATAAATTGAAGGATCCAAGGAGTCTTAGACTACCTAGACTTCTTCTTATAGGTGATAATAACAAATTCCTTGTGCCTAATGAGTCTTTTCTAGAAGAAAACACAGGAAAATATTTTAATCATCTTGGCCATTGTGAGATGTCTTATAAAGAATATGAAAACACTATCACAAAAAGAAGAATCGATAAACTAGGCACATTAAAATTTAGAACTCTGTTTATCAAAATACATCATTAAGAGAACAAAAAAGCAACCTATGTTCTTCCAGAAGATATTTGAAACACTTCTCCAACAAAGAACTCAAATACAGAAAATATTAATGATAGGTGAACAACCTAATTTTTTAAAAATTGGGGCAAAACTTAATAGGAACCCTAGAAAAGGGGAGATTCAAAAGGCCAATAAGCTCATGAAAATGTGCTCAACATCATTATCAGGGAGATACAAATTCAAACTACAATGAGATGTAATCTTGAGCCTGCCAAAATGGCTAAAATTTAAAAGACCGACAATACAGGGATAGCAAGGATGTGGAGTAACTGAGCTCCCATACTCTGCTGGCATGAGTATAAATTTGTACACTTCCTTCAGAAAACTGTCAAGGAACAGTTGCTAAAAACTAAATGCAAACTTACCCAATAACCAGGCAGCTCTACCTCTTGGTATTTATCCAAGAGAAATGAAAACATGTCCACAAAAAGATGTGTACACGTGATGAAAGATAGTTGTCAGAAAGGCAGGCAAAGACTAGGGGTCCCTGCCCTAAGGGGAAACCACCCTTAAAAGGATTTTACACTATCTTGAAGGGAGCCCTCCATACTTTCCCATGTGATGACAAAAACCTGATTGGGTGACAGGTTCACGGAGGGTTAATCAGATTAAAACCACCTGCCAACAAGTCCATAGAAACCCCAAGACTCAGGAACTCTGATGACAACCCTCTGGGGTCTCCTCCCTTTTTGGGAGCTTTGTACTATCTCTCAATAAACTATACTATCACTCAATAAACTTTGCTTTGTTGTCCACTGCTCTTCGTCTGGTCTACCTCTTCATTCTTCAAAGTCGCATGACCAAGAACCATGGATGCTAAAGGAGAAGAAATCCTGTAACACATGAACATTCACAATGGCCTTGGTCATAATAGCAGAACACAAGGAATACCACCATGCCCATCCACAAGAGAATGGATAAATAAGTTGTGGTATATCCATACAGCAGACTATTATACAACAGTAAAAAGCATAAACTACAGATGACATGAAACATGGATGAAGCTTAAAATCCTTACGTTGAGCAAAAAGAAGAGTACATATTATGTGATTCCATTTCTATGAAGTTCAGGAACTGGCAAAATTAATTGATGCTGTCTCTTCCTAGTGGCAGGAGGAGTAAGGGAAGCTATGAAAGAGGTATAAGGGAGCCAAATGGGGTGCCAAAAGTGTTCCATATCTTCATCTGCGTGGTGAGTACATCTGCAGAAATCATTGAGCTGTATGATTCAAGATTCATGCTCTCTATCCTTGCAATACATCAATTTTGAAATCTTAATAATAATCTTTATGATTTAAGCCACTTTAAAAAAATAGATTTTATTTATTTATTTGAGAGAGAGAGTGTGTGTGAGCTGGAGGGAGAGGGAGAGAGAAAGAATCTGAAGCAGACTCTGGACTGAGCTCAGAACCTGATGTAGGGCTCAATCTCACAATGATCCCACAACCCCAAGATCACGACCTGAGCCAAAACCAAGAGTTGGTCACTTAACCAACTGAGCCACCCAGGAGCCCCTAAGCCACTTTATATTGAGCATTCTGTAACTTGTAGCCAAAAGCCCTCTAATAGACTCCTTACCACACCCTGGAACTGACTCAGAAAATGTTTTGTTGGGTGGATGATGATAATGGTCATGCATGTCCCCTTTTTTCAGGATGTGACCATTCCTCACCAGATCCACATGCAGATGGATATCTTTCAGCTGTGTTTCCTGGTATTGACTTCCATATTTCTATATCTTATACATAGACAGCTATCTCTTAATATATCCATTTTAGACATTCAGTGTTGAATTCCAGTTATAAGAGGAGAGATTTTAGCTCAATTACACCATTTCTCCCCTCTTCTCCTCCCAATATAATCAATATCCATTTTTTTTGTTCATTTAACATCAGTGTTTTCATTATTATGACTGTGCAAAAATATTGTTTCCTGCCGGGTAAGTAGTGTATTCTAACAACCTTTTCTTTTTTCTTAAAATTCTAGCACTTTCCCCTGGAATTAATAATTGCCTATTTTCATTTATTTTTCGTGGAACATTTGACCCAAGCCTTCCCACACCCTGAAAACAGCTCTGTAAAGCACCCTTCTGTATGACCTCCACAGAGACAACATTCCTGATAATGTAAGGCTGCCATCTTTTCTCCAGGATCTCTGATCTTTAGTGCCCATCTGGACTTGGTTTGCTCCAGACCTGGGGTACAGATACCCAGGAGGAATTCCCTTGCCTCATTCTGCAGTCTTTTGTATTTCATGCTGCCTAGATTTATCAAATAAAGCTCTCAGTTCCCTTGCTGGCTGAGCTCTTGCCCAAGCCACTCCCATAGTAATGGTGGGCTTAGTCATGTGACTTGCTTTGTCCAACATGATAACAGCAAATATGACACATGCAGAAGATCCAGAGGTGCAAGAAGTCATTTAGGGCTTTGCCTTCTTGCAGCTCTAGAAAACCTTGAAAGCATCACTAGGTTGATGGTGAACCCAGACTGGTTTGCTGGAGGATAAGAGACCCATGGTCAAATCATCTCCATTCTCCCAGCTGATGTCAGCTGATATCAACCATCAGACAAATGAGTGAGGCCATTGGCCACCAGCTGACTGAAGACACATGAGGGGCCCAGCCCATATGCTGTTTTAAGCTGCTAAATTTTGAGGCAGTTTGTTATACAGAAAAAGCTAACTGATACATGTTTTCCTTTTCCTTGGTTTAGTCTTGGTTTTTGATGGAGCTCATCTTCCAGTTGTTTGGCAGTTGTTTTTTTTTTTAAGATTTTATTTATTTATTTGACAGACAGAGATCACAAGTAGGCACAGAGGCAGGCAGGGGTTGGGGGCGAAGCAGACTCCCCGCTGAGCAAAGAGCCCAATGTGGGGCTCGATCCCAGGACTCTGAGATTATGACCTGAGCTGAAGGCAGAGGCTTTAACCCACTGAGCCACCCAGGTGCCCCTGTTTGGCAGTTTAAAAACATGTCCCCCAATACTTTGGTTTTTGTCCCATCAGGAGATGGGATTTGTCACACACACACACACACACACACCCCTCACATCCACACCATGAGTCTAGACCAGTCTTGCAATGCTGCAGAAGTGACGCTACCCAATCTCTGAGGCTATCTCAGAAAAGGCAAGACAGTCTTCCCTTGGTTCTCTTGGGACACTCATTCCAGGGAAAGCCAGCCACCTTAAGAGGTCTGACTCCCTAGGACCACCATGCTGGAAAGGTCACATGTAATCATGCCAGTCAACAGTTCCAGCTGAGCCCAGCCTTCCAGTCCTCCCTGTCAAAGGTGCCAGACATTTGAGTGCCACCATCTTGGACCCCTAGACCAGCCCATTCAACAGCTGAAAACCGTTGAGTGACCGCCATCAGAATAATCACCCAGCTGAGCCCTCCCTGAGTTTCCAACTCATGAAATTGGCCCACTGATTTTGGAAGTAGTTTGTTAATGCATCAGTGGATAACTAGAAGAGCTTCTATCTCCTAAAAGGCAAACAGGCAGGCATCTTGGGATGGAAAGACCTTGTGGTTATTTGTCCAATCTACCACACATAGTTTTAATTTTCCTTACTCTGTTACTTTTTCATAGCTTCCTGTTCATGTTTTATGTAAGTAATATCTTCATCTCTCAAAGGATATTAATTTTAGGACTTATTTTTCAGTTTTCTTCCATTCCCTTCATTTTCTCTAAGTTCTCCTCCCAACCTCCATGGCTTGCTTTCATCTTTTTCATGTTGGAAATTTCTTTAAATGTGTAGTGATCCCTGGCAGTCCACTCATATTAACACTCTGACTGGAAGCTGTGGGTAGGGATGGTGGCCTGGTGGACTTCCATGCGGCATGGGTAATCAAGTGGCTTTGGCTCATTATGTGGAGAAATCTCCCTTCTTCCAAATTATCTTCTCTGTAGGTCTTTGTCTTGAACATGGTTTTCCAGATAATTGTCTGCCTGTGGGTGAGGAGAGGGCATAAAACCACCTAATGACATTCTAGAGCCAGACCAGTAAATGGAGTTAAGGATCTCACCTTCTCTGGCCCTGGTGTCCCTGCTTTCAGAGACTCTTTTTTCTCCCTTTGCTGGCCTGGATGCGACAAGATCTATTGGCAGACTGGGCAGAATTGGACTCAGGGACCTAGGGTTTTTGTGCTCTCTGGATGGACTTCCAGACCAACCCCCACTTCCATCCCTGTCTCACCAGCACCTTCTGTGATAGCTAGGATCTGCCATTTTCTTTCTTCCTTCCTTCCTTTCTTTTTTTTTTTTTTAAAGATTTTATTTATTATTTATTTGACAGACAGAGATCACAAGCAGGCAGAGAGGCAGGCAGAGAGAGGGGGGGAAGCAGACTCCCTGCTGAGCAGAGAGCCCAATGTGGGGCTCGATCCAGGACCCTGGGATCATGACCTGAGCCAAAGGCAGAGGCTTTAACCCACTGAGCCACCCAGGTGCCCCTGATCTGCCATTTTCAAGCCTTTCAGGCAAATCAGCTTGTTTCTTTTTGGTTCTATCCACCCAGAGAGCCCTTTGGTTTGATGCTATTCCTCTCTGGTAAGCCCCTTGCCATTTCTTCATCCACTTCCCTTCTCTGTAAACTGTGGTTCAGGGTTATAACATCTCCCAATTTTCTCAAAGACAGAGTTTGTGTTTCTGCTTCCCATTTTAGGGAGCTTTTTCAACAAGAGAAGGGGAGTAGAAATGCCTTTTGTTTTCCATCTTAAAAAATACCATCTCATTAGAGTTTCAAATGGGAAAAGCGTCCTTATATGGAGCAGAAGTGCGTCAGCAACGTGGGCTTCCTGACTCTTACTGGACAGCTTGTGCTATAAGCCAGATGGCTTTGTGTTCTTCTTTTACAAAGGTGTTTGATTCACTTAATAAAATAACAAATCACATACTAAGGAAAATACAGAGAAGTCATTGCAGACCGGGCAGAGAGAAAAGGAGTCCAGGAGAGCCTGGCAAAAGACCACAGAAAGAAAAGGGGGTGATGGCACAAAGCCAGCCGGTCTCTGTGGCAGCAGAAGTGCCATTGTTCCCACAGCTTGCCCTCCCTACCTGTGGGTCACTGTTCAGACACCATCTCCTCAGAGAGACTTGGGCCTACCCATCACTCGCTACACTACCTGTGAACTCTGTGCTGGCTGTCCTCATCTGACTACTGGCTGATGGGCTCCTATTGACTTACTCATCTTCAGTGTCTTTCTAGAATGTGAGCTCCATGGTGGGAGGGAATTTTTCTTTCACCCTTCTATACGCCCAGAACCTAGCACAGTGCCTGGTACATTAGTAGAGGCTCAGGTCATGGTCTCAGGGTCCTGGAATCGAGCCCCGCATAGGGCTCTCTGCTCGGCGGGGAGCCTGCTTCCCCCTCTCTCTTCGCCTACTTGTGACCTCTCCCTCTGCCTACTTGTGACCTCTCTCTCTGTCTCTCTGTCAAATAAATAAATAATCTTAAAAAATAAAAGTTGTTAAGTGAACGGATGTCCAAAGGAAGGGTTATGTGAGTGTACAGGTTTCTATAAAAAGGTAGGAGTCCCGAGGACGGGAGGAAGCTGAAGTGAGATAAGAGAGCCTTGCTGGTCTAGGCAGTGGGCTTGAGTTGCCGACCATAACTGGTCCTGCTCTTGGGGAACCATAGCTGCTTCCCTTCTAATAATTCCCTCCGTGGAGGTCAAGGAACTATGAGAAAGGGAGAGAACACAAGGTCCCTTTATTCGGGGGAGTGGATTCCATCCCGAGACAAATTGTTACCTCCAAGGCCACCAGCCACCCAGCCAGCCTATCACTATGGCCTCCCTTTCAAGGATGTGGGCACGGGCCTGGCCAGAGCTGAAATTGCCCTGGAAACTAGTCTCCTCTTTAATTAACAGGGAGAGCAACCAAGCCTGCTAATGGAGTGGGGTATGGTGTGGGGGGTAGGATCAAGTTCATAAAGTCCCCAAAGCATCAAGGCCTCCTTGTTTATTTTCCCAAAAATGTTCCCCTTTACCCAGAACAGGGTGGGGGCCCAGTGGGCCGCAGGCAGGGAAAAAGCTTTAACCTCCAGCCCGCTCAGCTCAGCAAATCACAATTTGATTTGCATTTTTTAATAATTGCAAACTTAATGAAAAAATAACCTAACCCCAAAACACAGCAGGGACTCATGGCCAGTAGTTGGCGGGAGCCCCTGGCGGCTATGAGGACAAGACGCAAAGGGTAGAGGACCCACTGCAAGACCGCAGATGCCCTTCATCTAGAGACTCTCTCCAGAGCCAGGCTTAGCTCCCCAGTGCTTGTTGTGTCATGCCCAGCTGGGCCCAAGTCTTGGAGCTGATTTTCTTCAGGTCTTATGTGGAAGACACTGGGACTGGGAGGGGAGAGGACATAATCAGGTTTTGTGCTGTGTGAGAGTTGATGCAGGTAGTGGGACTGGTTGGGATGAGTTCTGAGAATGTTGGAGGGAATTCAGAAGATGGCCTTCCACAATCTGAGCCCTGGCTGGGTATGCCCAGTGCGTCAGGCAGCTAGCCCTGGGAAACAAGCACTATGATTATCCCTTTTACGTTCCCAGGGCTGGAGCCCAGGCCTGTCTGGCTTTTAACTTACACATTAAGTGCTCAGAAGTGAGGTGAGGGTTGAAATCAGCACAACTACTAGCCACTCCCATGGATGGCAGACCTGCTCAGTGCCAGACACTGGGCTAAGCCCTTCACTCTTTTTATCTTTACAATAAGTCTATGGGATAAGTGGTGTAATCGGACCATTTTACAAATGAGGCAGAGTGTTGGCACAAAGTTTTGTAGTCAGAAGGTGTCCTGCACATGTGGGAACTGAAATGAGTTTTGTGAGCTCCCAAGAGCAGAGACTTTGTCTGTCTTCTTCACTTGTGGGTCCCCAGAGCTGAGGACAGAGTTTAGAATATAAATGCTTAGATAGAATATAAATGTTTAATAAATAGTTGTGGAGTGAATAAATGAAGGTATTTGGACCTAGAGGAAATTTCCAAAAAACCCATCCCATTCTCCCTTCCCCATTCAAGGTGACCTCAATTTACTTTGAAGAGAACAGTGTGTAAAGGAGTTCCAGAATCCAGGATGAGAAATAGGACTTGATTTGAAGGACAGTAGGGAGCCACAGTGGGTCCTTCTGAAAGGGAGTTCCAAGTGAGGGGGTGACTGTCTTCCTATGTTTCCATGAATTCCAGAAGCTCGTCAAGGTCAATAAAACTTTGCACAGAAAGTCAGGTTATCTCCAGAGGTCTGCACGTACTGAGGGCCCTTCTTAGGGCTTGCAGGTCCCAAACTTCTCATGTCTTTTGGACTGGCAGCTGAGAGTGCCAGGATTGGGCCAGCCAGCCAGACCTCTCAGATTGCCCTATAAATTCCCATGATCCTGGGGTAGGATCACCAAAACACATATGTCCACAGCCAGTCTCTGGAGTCCCTGTACCACGAATCCATCAAACAATGAATTCTTTGAAACTTTTAACCCTGGAGCCTTGGAGGCCCAGAAACACCCACCTCAGACTCGGAGACAATAGAAACTTTCCAATTTAGAATAATAGTAGGAGTGAAACATTTACTGAGTGCTCACTGTGCTCCAAGCTCTGTTTAAAAATTAATTCATTTAGTCCTTGCAACTGCTCCACGAGGTAGTAACTGTCATGGTCCTTACTTTGCATATGTGGAAATTGAGGCACCAGAAGTTCAAATGATTGGCCTGTGGGCCAATCCAGTTAATAGGGGGTAGCTGAATCCAGGCCATTGGCCTCTAGAGGACACTGCCCAGCTTCAGACGCAGAGTATCGTTGAGGCTCGGATTTTTAGAATCATAGGAGGTTACAGGGACAGGATACTAGAGTCATTGAATCTTAAGATCATATCATTTTAGAAGCCACCATTGTTGACTTATCGAATTCTGCAATTGTAAAATCCAAGTGTCTTAGAATTAAGGAATTCTAGACTCCTGGATGTACAAGTCAGAGAAGTCTAGATTTTGGGGTATTAGACCAAGAGAAAGGTTAGCAACCCAAGGTTCTTCCTCTCATATGACAGCCAGGGAAACTGAGGCCCATGGAGAGGAAGAGAGGTGTCCAGGAGAGATAGAGCCTGGAGGAGTAGGTGTTGGTGTTTGGTGAGAGAAACTTGAAGGAACAAGGAAAGGTCCTGGTGAGCAGGAATCTGTTTGTGAAAAGCAGCGGGTTTAATGTGGCCAAGGATTTGCTCCTGTTCTGCTACCCTGCAGGTTTCTGCCCTCTCTCTTCCCTTTCAATTCTTTCCTCGGAGCCTGCCCTCGCCAGGCTCTGTATCCTGTTTACATTGCTGACAAATTGAGTTTTCAGAAGTTGGCTTTCTAGAAGCCAGCTTAATACATTGGAGGTTTTCTTTGCTTGCATCCTCCTTCTTGGTGAGACGCCTGCTCTCCAGGAGCCCAGAGGGAGCCTATAGAGGTTTGGTACTCTTGCATCAGCAGCCCAGAAGGGAGGAGGGATAGGAACCATGAACAGGTACGTGGGGACATGGACAGACCCTGGAGCAGGGAGAGAGATGGACCTTCTCAAGGCAGGAGGTGACAGGCTCACAGGGCCTCCATGCTTCTCAGACCACACCTGGGAATGTCTGTCCTAACTGGGGGTCCTCGATCTCTCAGAGATATCAGCCAATGGGATTTGTCCAGACAAGGGCTGGGGAGAGGTGGGTGGGAAGCCCATGCACTGGGAGGTCTAACCTGAAGCTGATGGGCGGGAAGCAGGAAACTTAGCCTCTCAGGTGCCACCCCCTTGAAGGCAGAGGAAAGGCCAGTGGAAGCCTCAGGGGCAAACCTATGACCGAAGGGTGGAAACTACTGGAGAAGATTTGTCTTCCTTCAAAAGCAGTGGTCCTCAGGAGTCCTGGGTGGCTTAGTTGGTTAACCATTCGACTCTTGATTTTGGCTCAGGTCATGTTCTCAGGGTTGCAAGATTGAGCCCCGTGTTGAGCCCTGCCATGGGCGTGAAGCCTGCTTAAGGATTCTCTTTCTCCCTCTTCCTCTGCCCCTGACTCCCTCTCTAAGAAAGAACGAAAGAAAGAAAGAAAGAAAGAAAGAAAGAAAGAAAGAAAGAAAGAAAGAAAGAAAGGAAGGAAGAAGAAAAGAAAAGAAGAAGAAGAAAAAAAAAACAATGAGTCTTGAAATACAGTCTGGAATCCCTGGGGTCCCATGACCAACCCAGGGGAGTCTCCAGGTGATATTACCGTATTTCATAATAATACTAAGACATCACGTACCCTTTTCACTCTCAATGGGATTTTCCAAAGTTGAGATGACATGCAAAAATCACCTTCATTCTGAAAACAATGAAAAAAATTAATGTAAAAAAAATTCATGATGACCAAAATGTCAAAATTTTAAATAAAGACAAGATCAATATCATTAATTTTTCCTTCTGCCTCGGGCTCCCATATGGATTTTTCAAAATATTATTTTAAAATACTCATTTTGATTACTGAGATTTGGGGGCTCCCCTCCAATTGTATGCTCATTGAACACTCCCTAATCCTGGCTCTGGATGTAGTCCACACAAATAGAAGCTTTTGGGGGTCCTCAACAGTTTTTATAGGTGTACCCATGACAAAGGGTTCCCATGAAAGTTCAAACCCTGCAGAACCCCTAGCACCCTCCCACCCTGCCAAGCCGGGCACTCACTCACACCTCTGCTTAGGTGACCCACTCTCCTCTGATATCCTATCATTCATCACAAAACAAAAGGGCAGAGAATAGAAGTTTCCAAGCAGACAAACCTCCTTTGATTTCTGGAAGGTCTGGGGAACCTTGATTGGTTACAGAGGTTGCAGAGAAGAAGGTCTGAGGGTGAAGTGTAAAAGCGGGTGTCCCTGCCTATGCGGGTTGATTTATAAACTGCCTTCCTTGTCCCTTAGGAGGGGTTGCATAGCAAGTAGTATTTAGGGTCAAACTTGAGGCTCAGGCACTATGCTAAGAGCTCTGCAGCACCCCTTGTTGATTCCTTGCAACCCCATTATACAGTTGGTACCACTGAGGCCCAGGAAGTGAAGAGACTCATCCAAGAAAGAGTTGGGAAGCAGACTTAAAGGAGGGTCCCAAAGCCAGCATCCCCAATCACTGGGACCAATCACCAGGGAACTAGGGAGGGCTGGGAGACAAGGGCAGGAAGATGGTGGGAATGTTCCAGAGACCCAGGACAGGGATGCCCAGCTTTGCTCAGGCCAGTGCTCCACCCTCCACTTCTGGCATTTCTTTCCATCTCCCACCCTGCCACTGCCTGGGTTTCTGCACCATCTTCCCTGTTTAGGAGTTCGGGAATTCCTGCCTCAAATGCCTGTTATCTTCCATTGGTTCTTGAGATAGAGATCTAGTTCAGAGCCTCAATCAAGAGAGTTCTCAGGCGGGAAGGAGGGAGGGTGGGAATGGGGAAGCCAAGACTGGGATGACACACAGTGGATTTGCAGTAAAAGCTCAGCTGATCCCACAGGAGCTCTGGAGCTGAGATGGCCCCTCAGCATTGTCCCCAGCTGGGGGGTGGAATATTTGAACTGCACATCAATCAGTGGACCTTCCATGGGAAAGTCTGTGTCTTTGGGCGGGCAATTCCCTGCATCTGAGGGCAGCTCCCAGCTGGCAGTCATCATCAGCCAAAAGTCCCATCGGGGGAGAGGGTGGCCAACTGGGATCCAGGCAGAGCCCCCGGAATTCACTCCACATGCCCACCATCATCTGACAGCAAGGATTGTGCCTTCAGCGGTTTCCACCGAGAGAGCACTGCCTACCTCTCAGGCACCTCCCTGATTCCCTCATTCTATCCTTGTGAAAATCCCGAGAGTGACATTTATAGCTCCACTTTACAGATGTGTAAACTGAGGCTCAGTGAAATGGAGAGGTTGCCCAGAGTTACATGCCTGGAGAATGCTGCAGCTGGGATTCTAACCCAAGCCAAATAGGACTTCAGGATCTTACCGTTGCCCCTTTTAAGAATTTTTTCCTTTAACCCAAATCAGCTCTAAGTCCATGGAGTCCAAGTTCCTGCACCTAAGGATCTTATAGTCTGGTGGGGAAGTCAAGGCATCTAATGTCTTGCAGTAAGTGTTGTGAGGAGAGGTGACCTTGGCAAGAGGAGTAGGGGGAGGGGTGACAATTTTTGTCCAGGAAGTCAGGGAAAGGAGGCAAGTTCAGCCAGGTAGAGAGGGGCCAGCTACATGGTCCTCCATGACAAGCCCTGCCCCTCCAGGAATTTCTGCTGAGTGAATGAATGCAGGCATGGATGATGAATTGATGGGTGGGTGGGTTGTTGGATGGGAGGGTGAGTGAATGGATGGATGGATGGATGGATGGATGGATAGGAAAATGGATGGCTACCAGTAGGGGGCGGATTGGAAGATCCAGACAGGAGGCAGGAAGCAAGGAGACAAGTGAGGAATCTAGAGCAACTGTCCAGGGGGAGAGAGTGAGACCTAATCCTGCAGGGAACATGGAACTGGAGCAATGAGAGAGAAATCGGAGGTGAACCTTATTAGATTCTGTGACCTAGAGCCTCTACCAGTGCCATGTCTCAAAATTCCATCCTTGTCTTCACTTCTATGCCCTGCAATGTGCTGTATCCCTTTTTTCTCCTCTGAATCTCTCCACACTCCCATTTCCCCTAGCTGCCCCAGCCCTGCTTCCTCTGGGAAGTCTTACCAACACCATGGTTCTCCCTTACCCTAAGGGAGTAATCACTTCCCATTCCCTTCACAGTTTAACTTGCCATTTGGAAAGTACTGTGTTCAAATCCCTGCTCTGCAACTCCTGATGTCATGCCTATGGGGAACCACTGAACATCCCAGAGTAGGGGAGTGATGGGAGAGGGTAAAGCCACACACCTAGCACCGGTGGGGTCTCTATGCCCCCATATCACCCCTTCATTAGCCCTCTGAAGGCAACATCTGACAGTAAAAATCAGGGCGTGAAGCTTAGATAATTGGAAACAGGACCAATGTCTCAGGATGGTCCCTAAATTCTCATGGAGTGGAATGTGCAAGCCCTCACAGAGAGGCCTGCAAAAGCCCTTAATTAAAGATACCATCAGAACAAAAATTCTCTGAAGCAAAAGGGTGTGGATCCCATCAGAACCCCAAATCCAGGGAACCAGGCCTGCCCAAGTGTGCAACACAAAACCAAATGAGTCCTGAGGACGACAAGGTCCTGTTTTCTCAGGCTGCCCACATGAGTGATGCTATCCTGCCGCCAACATGCCCTGGGATTGTATCAGTTTACCCCCCTGGTTGTGGGCAAACCTCTTGTGGAAAAAGGGGACTTTTTGGACCAGAAAGTCCAGGCTGGAGCTTCAGATGGGGGTGGGGTCTAAGGGCTCCAATGATATCATTGGAAGTTTCTCTCCATTTTGCTGCTCAGCATCCTTCAGAGTTGGCTTCATGCCCTTGTCCCTATAAAGGCAAGATGGTGGCATCAGGCGAGTCTACTTGAACCCATGTAGTCATACAACTGCCCTGAACCAATCTCTGTGGCCATGGAGTACAACACCCTGATTGGCTAAAGCCTGGAGAGTGTCCCCCAGGTTGCAGTGACCAAAGAGCAGGAGAAGGTTCTCCAAACAGAAACTGAAAGGGGAATGAACTCTGGGGTAGTAGACAACCAATGTTCACCCGCTGGGTGCGAGGTAGCTATTGTTATCTATTCTAGTTTACGGAGGAGAAACCAGTATCAGAAAAGTGAAATCATGGTCCCACTTAGGAAGGGGAAAAGGCTGAACCCAGCTTTCTAACCCAGCTCTGCCTGGCACCAGAGCCCGAACTCTGAAGTGCTTTCCAGGCAACACCTACTTGAACTCGGACTTGGTGCAGCATAATTATGAGGAAGATTGCCATCCTTAGGGGGCATTCTCCAGAACACTCTCTTGGACAATCTGACACTTGGCAGCATTGGCTTTAATTAAAATCACACTCAGAGAAAACCCATCTAGGACTATCTGGGGAGACAAAATGCAGCCTGTGTGCATGACCTCAGACCAGCTGGGCCTGGAGGGAGAAAACACTCTGACTTCACAGGGCTTCATGGGGGTTATTCTGAATAATGGGAAGTAACATTTATTGACCACTTTCTTCACAGCAGGCATGATTCTAGGACCTTTGCATGTCTTCTTCAATCTTTTCAGCAACCTTTGAGCTTGGTGCTGTTATTAATCCCCACTGTGGAGTTATGGAAACTGGGGCACCATGTAGACTTAGCTCAGAGGAAGTACTCAGTCAGTGCTGCTGTTTATCATTAACATCAGAGGATCTTTAAGCCTCAGATTCTGTGGGTCTCTCCAGGACTCAATTTCCCCATCCACAGCTCTGGTCATGTCTCAAAGACTCTGTTTCTACCATGTCATGGAACCAGTGCCTTCTATTCCCTTTCTTTCTTCTTTTCACTCCACTCAGAGAAAAAACAGAGTTTGGAAAAAGCCCATCCTGCACTTAGATACCTAGGATCATACTTTAGTGACTGGTGGGGGGCGTGAAAAATGTCCATTTAGGTGTCAATGGATAGCAGGTTCCAGAAAGACCGCTGATTTGGGAGCCAGCTAGATCTGAATTCTAATCTTGATACTCCTACCACAGTTGTGCAATGTACAACCTTCACAACCTTATGTGGTGGGATGCCAAATATCCCTTTCATAAAATGAGAAGTATGGGGGCTATCTCAAAGAGCTGCTGAAAAAACTGAATGAGACAACATTTGCAAAGTATTCAGCATAAAGCCTACATAGAATAGGTACTCAAAAATAAAAATAATTATAAGACTGCACAAAATTGTCTAAGGTCACAAAGGCAGAGCTCAGATTTAAATCTTAGTCTGATAGCCAGAAAAGTAATACTTTTGACTATGTACTCAACATCACATGACATAAAGCCGGAAAGGAATGAAATGAATGATTTACTTATCTCTGTTATAGTCCAAGGTACACAACTGATGCCAGATAGACCTTGGATAACCCAAGTTGTGTTGAAAGGACAGATAGATGGGGGTGTATGTGCATAGGTGAAAGAATGGATGGACAGGGAATGAATGAATGGGGGGTAGATGGGCGGGTAGGTGTAAGGACAGATGGATGTTGGATTATTGGCTGGGGAAAGGGCAAATTGGTAGATGGTTAGATGGAAGGATGGGCGTGTGGACAATTGGGCAGACACTTGAATGCTTGGGTAGGTAAATGAATGGGTCAGTGGAAGGACAGGTGGAAGAATGGGTAGGTAGCTAGAAGGGCAGACACTAGAATATGCTGAGAGAAGCACAGGCGGCAAATATCTCTGGCCTTTTGGCTACCTCCCCTGAGTTGCCTTTTCCAGTGGAAAATTGAAAATCATGGGCCCTGGGAAGACATTTCCCTGTGTGGTCTGTTAATAGAGGCCCAGAAAGGCCAGTCAAGGCTGAAAGCTCACCCCCTACCAGGACCCTGTTATTAGCCATGCTCCCCTACCCTGGCCCTTGGGTGGAAGTATGGGCTGGTGGCCACTGAGGAGCTGGGCCCACCCAGGCCCCTCATTAAGCCCTATTAAGCCCTCAGAGTAGGAGGAAGAAGGGGAGGGGACCTTTCTTCCAAAGGTCAGCAGTTGGAAAAAGAAGGTACAAATGTACTCTGGGGTGGTCGTCTACTCTTGAGCCATGAGGAATGTGGACGTTTCCTTGGGCCAACCTGCTCCACCTCCATTTTGCAGGCTGGGAAACTAAGGCCCACACAGAAGAGTAGAGGGACATGCCCAGAAGTCAGGACAGGGTCACACTCAAACTCAGGTCTCCCAGTTCACAGACTGCAGCCTAGCCTCTCCCTGAAAACTACAGCATTAAGATTGACATTGGAGATAAAAAGGAATTGGCATGAGCAGAGCTCCTACATATCCTGGACCAAGCATTTCCTGTTCACGAAGCCCTTGGTCTCCTCTGTGCCCCTGCTGGTAACATGGAAACTACTTGTCCTTTTGTTGATTCAACAAGCACTCATTAAATATCTTCTCGGACAAAACACTGATGTAGGTGCCAGGAATATGGTGTTAACTAGCTAAAAAATGTTTCCACACTCACAGAGCTTACCTTCTAGAAGGGGATGAAGATATTAAACAAGAAGATAAATACAATGTACTATGAAGACAACCAAATAGGGATATGGGGGTCCACTGGGTGGCTCAACTGGTTAAAAACTGACTCTTAATTTCAGCTCAGATCATAATTTCAGGGCTGTGGGATCAAGCCTGGCATGGGACTCTGCACTGATTGTGGAGCCTGCTTAAAATTCTCTCTCCCTCTCCCCCTCCCTCAACTCCCTATCTGAAAAAAAAAATAGGGATATGAGATGTAGAGTAATGGGAGGAACATTTTTTTGGATGGGATGGTTGGGGAAGCAGGACCTTTCTGAGAAGATGCCCATGGCCAAGGTAGTCAGGTGTCTATAAAATCCATGTTCCCCTTTGCTGGTGTACAGTTGGAGCTGGCCAGGCTGGAGCAACATTTCCCAGCCCTCTTTGCATCCAGGGGTGGCCACGTGACCCAGTTGTTCCCTGCCAGTGGGATGGGAGCAGAAGTAGTAAGTGCTCTTTCCAAACCCAGGCTTTTAGATATGGTTGAGCTTCCCCCATGCTTTCCTTTCCCCCTGGCTGGTAGCAAGGGACAAAAAGGCTCCAGGACGGAAGAGCCTGGATCCCTGCATTACCACATGGAAGAAAACCACAGTGCACTGGCACTACCACTACACTTTTAGTGTGCTTAAGCCATTGCCACTTCAGGGTCTTTTTGTTGAAGCACTTTAGCTTAACTGAGGCCATACTGTGAAGTTTGAACTGAGACTCAAAAGACCACATGGTAAAATGGGTTAGGGTATCACAGTCAGGGAAAATGGCAGGTGGAAAAGTCTCAAGGCAGGACTGGGCTTAGCATATTGGAGAAACAGAACTGATATCAATGAGGCCAGAGTGAATGAAGAGGTGAAAGTTACAAGCCTCAGTCAGGAGTCCAGATTTTAGGGGAGGCCACTATGGGCACGGCAATAAGCAGGGGAGAGATACAACTCGGTGTGTGTTTTGGATATCCCTGGCCTGCTGTGCAGAGATGAGCCGGAGGGAGGCAGGAGTGGACCTGGGAGCAGAGAGGGGCTGAAGCAGTCATGGCAGATGATGTGGGCCTGGATGTAGCTGGGGGCAAGAGAGAGGGAGTCAAGGGAATGGATTTAGGGTACTTTTTGGAGGACTGGCTGATGGATTTGTTGTGGAGGGCAAAAGAAATTTAGTAATCCTCAAGCCGGTAAACAAATCTAACGAAGCCAATATGTATTAATAGGCACTTGGAGGGTATTTTTCCAGCTCCCAACCTCCTCTCCTGAGAACCTCCCACCCATGGGAACTCTGCTTAGTCTATAAGGGGGCTCCTCCCCCTGTTGCTGAATAGATCAGAGATGAGCTCATAATTGGGGCTCAGCCAATCAGATCCCAGGGCTCTGTCCTTGAGAGAGACCCTGGAGAGATGTGTCTAGGAGCTGAGCATGAATGCTCTCCCATCCACCCATCCCAGAGGAAAGGAAGCATATAGCTGCAAATGGAGTCAACACTCCCTCCACCCCAGCTGGAATTGCCACCAGCCAAGCACAAACCAGCTACCCCTTGCAGAGCCTTCGCCTGGCAGTGCAGGAATGGGTCTCCCAGGGCAGAGGATGGGTGGGGCAGGCCAGACTTCTGGACCCCAGGCTGGAAGGCATAACCATTGGGTTCCGTCTGTGTGTGAACAGAGGCCCGTCATCCCCCTAGGAAGGAGGATGGAGCTTCTGTTTCCCCTGTTTGTCAAGTGGCTTTCTATGGTAGCTTGTATTTTCCAGAAACGGCCACAATATTTCCTTTTCCCACATGCTCTTCAAGAACTCTGCCACTCTCCATCACCAAGGGGTGGAGTCTATCTGGCCTCTCCGTGGGTCAGTGTGCAGGTCCTAGAGCCTATGTGGGTTCTTTCTCCCTTGGTTTCTTCATCTATAACATGAGGATGACAGGAATAGTACCTCCCTCCTATTGTTCTGTCCAGATCACGTGAGTTAATCCACCTAAGCACTTAGAACAGTGTTGGACATGTGATAAATGTGAACTGATTTTAAAGTAGGAGCAACAACTACAGAGCCCTTCACCAGTGCATGGACTTGGCACCCAGCTGGTACTTAGTAAATGGTCAGGATCTCTCTATGTCTTACTCTGCAACATGTATCATCACCCAACATGGAATTCATCTGCTTATGTGATTATTGTCCCCTTCCTCCACCACAAGGTGAGCAGCATAAGGACAGGGATTCTGTCTGTTTTCTTCCCTGCTTTATCCCCAGAGCCCAGCACACAATAAGTGCTCAGTGAATATTTGTTGGATGAATGCATTCCTAATCTAATTTTTAGTTCTGTGCTTGGTTCCAAGCCAGCATTCAAAAAATGCTCATCCTCCTCACCCCTGCCAGTCTCTCCATCCTACCAGCCCCATTTCCACCTGCTCCAGGAAGCCCCCCAGGGCCTCACAGCACCCATGATGTCCCTGTGGTCCTAGGGTCTCAGCTGCCCACAGCAAAGTTCTCCACTGGCCTCCTCAGCCCACTTCTCACGTACTTCGCTGAATCTGTTGCGTAAATGCTCTCCTTCTTCCTAGCCCCTCTGGCCAGTATGTGGCATGCCCAAATGTGGGGACTAGAACCAGCCCAGAGAGAAACCCCAGCCTCCCTGCCCACCCCTATACCCCAGGCAAGGCACACTCTTGCCCCTGGACAGACTGTGGGGATTTTCCACGTGACTGAGCCCAGATGCTGCTGCTGGACCCTCCCCGCCTCCTCCAACTCCCAGCTGCAGGGCCTGCCATCCCACCAGGGCCAGAGCCATCCCCCATGCGTGATTCCAACATCTGTAATACTTTCCCCTCTCCTGTGGACCTCCTCCTCCAAATTCCTCCTGCTTCATTATTAGTATATATAAAAAATAAAAAAATTAAGCTGTCTTAATCATTTTCCATATTAGCTGACAGCCGGCTCCCATATGCCTGGGAATGAGACCATTTCTCCTGTGCCCCCCTCGGCTTTTCCAAAATAACTAACCCCAAACAAGGCCCAGTTGTCCAAAACCCTCCGTGTTGGAGACTCCACAGCTCCGTGTCCTCGGGTCCTGTCTGGCTGGTGTGGCCTGAGTCAGAAGCGAAGGATGGAGGTTCTCTCATGCCCCCACCAAGCAGACCTCAGGGCTGGGCTGCTCAGGGTTCAAGTCGGCATGATCACTCACAAGCTGGAGACCTCCATTTTCACGTTGTCTGTTTTGTTTAGCCCAGAAGAGGAAAGTGTATGAATTCTGGAGCAGACAGATTGGAGTTCCAAGTCCAGCTCTGCCGTTTGCCAACTGTGCAACCTCAGGGAACCCACTTAACCTCTCTGAGCCTCAGTTTCTTCTTCTGTAAAATGGCAAGATCGATAGCATCACTTTCTCAGTGTTGTGATGAGGGGTTGAGACGGCTATGATGACAACAATTACTAATAGTTATTAGCCATACATCTCCCGCCATATACCAGTCACTGAGCTGGGCCCCTACCAGCATCCCCACATGCGATCTACACAACAAACTGCCTACAGACAGGGAACAGAGAGAGAGGTCGAGAGCGTGCAAATCTCCCCCTGAGAACAAGCATCGGGGAAGTGGAGGAGCTGGCTTCTGAAGCAGGCATGCTGACTCCAGCCCCTATATCTTCTGGTCCTCTCCCGGGGATGGCCCAATGTAGATACTCCTTGACTCCTTGTCCCACTCCCACCCAGCTTCACCTTGCCCTTCTCTCTCTCAGCCTTCAACCTGAGCACCAGGGATTGGCTGTTCTGCTGAATCTTGTCTGCACTCTTCCCCCACCGCCCCACCCCACTATTAGGCTGTGGGCATCAGGAGGGTGAGTAGGGGCTCAGGGCCCATGTACAGCTGACTCAGGAAGCACATCTCCACTCAGGCCACTCATCAGCATTCCCTGGGAGCATTTAAAAGCATGGACACCCATGCCCCATCCCTGGGGTTGAAGAGCTAGACATTCTGGGTTGAACTTGCCCTGAAAGAGAAGTCACAAGACAGAAGGGGATACACTGCCTTTCCCACCTCAAGCTTGAAATCTACTTTTATTTTTGCTTATGGTGAGCCAAACTGCTTTTTTGTTTGACAATAAATATGATGAATCAGTTCATAATAGAAGCCCCCAATATAGCTCCCAGAATTTATCCAAAATAGCCAGACCGAACGTGGCTAAAATATCAGAATAGTCATATTGATATTGACATGTTGGGAAGACTTCCAATATTTCTTCTACATCCTTGATCCATACCCCCATGGTTCTAGTTTCTCCATGTGAAGAATTCTTTCTGAGTCAGGTGCTCTGCATATACAATTCCTCATCCTTTCTACAGCGCTGTGAGGGAGGTATCATTTATTGCTATCTTTCAGATGAGGAAATCAAGATTCGAGGTGGTTAAAGAAATGATCTGTAAGAGTCATAGCTGGATTTGAACCCAAGTCACAGACCTGCAGAGCCACATTTTTGCTAACACAGCCTTTGCATGGTTCTCCAGGAGGTCCCTGGTCCAAACCAAGAAATAACCTTGTCCCAAGGTCTTAACCGTTATTGTGTGAACTCTCCCTCCTTGAGCCAGCTAGCCTCCACCTGGAGAGGCAGCATCACGCCCAGCTGCCTGGGTTCAGATCTGGGCCCAGCCATTCACTCACCATGACATCTTGGACAAGTCATGCGCCTCCTCAGCTTCTGCTTCCCCATTCATTCAGTAGAAATACGATCTCCCACCTTTTAGGACAGGTTGGAATGAACCCATCCTGCACCTAGAGTGTGAGCACAGAGTGGCTAGAACTGTTTTACTTCTAAGTCCCTACATGGGGAGCATAAAGTAGGTACTCAAAAATTACTCATTAATGGTAAAAAGGAGACTTGGAACAACGAAAGTAAGAGACTGGAAAGAAATATGACAAAACGTGGGCAATAGATCCCTCTGGGGATGTGGTAATGGGTGATTTTTTCTGTCTTCTTAGTGATTTCCCCCCTGCCCAGGCTCTCAGACTGCAAGAATATTATATGGTTTCCCTCACACCGTGACCTCATGAGCTATGAGATACATGGTCAATCGAACAGCATTTTTTCAGAGGAAAGAAGGAAATGTGACCATATGGAATTATAAAACTTCTTCCAATTTTAGAAAAGTTCAAGTCTGTGGAGGAAGGTGTTCTAGAATCAAGGAAATTCATGAGTAACCAAGTAATCAAAATGGGGGTGGTCTGTGTGGGAGGACAAAATTTATTTTTAAAAGAAGAGAATACATCTCTTTCCAGAACCCTGGAACATCAGCTTAATCCTTCCAGCATACACCTGACTCACCTGAGCCCCATTCCAGTCCTACTAACCCGGCATCTCTGGGCTGGGACCTGGGGGTCTGTGTTTTGTGCTACCAGGGCAGATCTATGCGAACCATGTTGGAAATAGATCTTCCCCTCCTTCACTTTCTGTCTCCATCTTATAGATGAGAAATCTGAGGTCCCTGATAGGCGTCATTAGGACCCTCTTGTGTGAATAGTATAAGCAACCAATGGCCCCTCACCCCAATGGGTCTTTCTCACCCCCAGCCCCAGTCTTTCCTCTCCCCCACCCACCACCATTGCTCTGTCTGCCTTGAGCTGTTTCTTCCCTTTCTCCCTAAGGGAGTGTCCCCTGTTCTTCATTAGGAGACTCTGGGTATTTTTGTCTCTTTGAGTACAGTATTCTATTGCCAGCAAATAACTTTAAATAGAAAAAACATGCCCAAAATTAAACTGGAAAACAGAAAATAAATAGGAAAGGAGTGAGTCTGCCTGCTCCCTTGATGAAGAGGGTGGGCCCTGAGCCTTCTTTCCCACATCTCTGAAATGGGATCATAGCACCCACCTCCCGGGTGCAGGGCGGACCAGATGAGAAATGCACGCAACACGCTCTGCCCAGAGCATCTGTGTTCGTCCTCATCTGTAGTTACTCACCAGGTTTATCAGTTGCTTGCTTTTTGGACTTTAAGATAATCATGTGAAGAAAACATCAAGGGACCCCAAATCCTCCACTGGACATTTGCCCATCATTATGTAGAGTCCTCTTGATTTTCATTCTGGTGGGAAGGAGCTTAGAAAATGTGATATTGGTGTCAGAACCCCAAATTTACATACACAATTAAGGTCTGAATGTATTCAGAGAAGGACCTTGCCTGCTGATGTCTATGTGATTGTATCCTTCAGTCTAGAGTGGCTTACACTTATATCTATTTAAATTGATATTTCCCAATTAAGAGCCGTTTTAAAAACATGCTATCAAGATGTCAACGTTCGGGGCGCCTGGGTGGCTCAGTGGGTTAAGCCGCTGCCTTCGGCTCAGGTCATGATCTCAGGGTCCTGGGATCGAGTCCCGCATCGAGTTCTCTGCTCAGCGGGGAGCCTGCTTCCCTCTCTCTCTCTGTCTGCCTTTCTGTCTACTTGTGATTTCTCTCTGTCAAATAAATAAATAAAATCTTAAAAAAAAAAAAAAGACATGCTTTAAAAAAAAAAAAGATGTCAACGTTCACATCTGAGTGACCTTCCAAAAGCCTGACACAGACCCTATGTTCCTCCAGCTCCAGAACTTTCCAATACTCCTCACTGTCGACAAAACAAAGCTAAGACCCTCAGCCGCAGAGCCTGAGAGAGCCCTCCCCCGTACCATGAAAGGTTTCAAATGTCAAGTTTTACCTTCCTTTACCTTCCTCCCGTCCTCTGCTCTCCCGCCACACAGAGCTGCCCGTCAGCCCCAGACAGAGCCCCACCTTTCTTCCCCCCGGGTGGGAGTTGGGGGTGTGGAGTTGGGGGTAATTATCAGCCTTAGCTTCAGGTGCACTTTTGTGACTGGTCAGAGTGAGAGCCTCCTTTGTTTTATTATTTGTCCCTTTCATGCCGCATTCCTGCTGTCATCTTCCCGCACCTGGGCACCCCCTCTAACACACGTGGTGAATGTCTGTAAATATACACGTGTCCTTGGAGAAGATGCGATGTCGTGTTGTGTGTGTATGTTTCTCATTTACATAGATGCTATTAATATCATTGTTCCTTCTTTTTCTCTCAATCTGTTTTAAGATCTAGCCTCCATGTATGGTGCTTCTAACTCGTGAATAGTCTGCCACAGTGAGCGTCCCCCAAGCTAGACCTGCCTGGGGTTGGAGGCGTGCGTTACCTCTAACTCCTTAACTCTAACCCCGGGAAATAAAACTCTGGAGCACTTGTTGTGCCAGAGAATTTAATAGCTTCTGCTGATCATGTAAGCAAGTCATTGTTTAGTGACAAGAGACAGGTGCCTGACTCAAGCTGTTTAAACACTAAGGACAAAGAGCATACATGTAGATGTTTGTTAGCAGCTGTTGTTAATTAAATGCAACTCTCTGTCCATCTTAACAACTCCAAGGCCCAGCCTCCCACCTGTAGCAGCTCCAGTGAAAGAATGCCGACAGCATTCAGGGCTGGCTGTCAGCACAGTCTTTGCCTACTTCCTTGATGGGGTCAGGGGGTGCTGGTTTGGTCCTGTCTTCAGCTCCCTCCCCAGATGCACCTGTTCAGAAACTGTGGGCTCCAAGCTCAGGAAGTAGACATTGGTCTAAGGAAGTGTTTCTCAATCTTTTTTTCTTTTTTATTATTGTCCTCCTTGGGAGGCTTTTTAGACATTTTTCTTCCTAATTGCACTCCATGATGTTTTAATGCAAGAAATATACCATGTATATGTTTGTGCCCTTTAGAGGACCACAAACCACTGTAGCATCTATGATTTTTTTTTAATCACCTCCACCAACCAAATTTTTACCCCCTTGGGGGATATATTGCCCTGATGGGGAATGCATCAGCTAGGGCAATTTTCCTGGCCAGTAACTGGCTAGAGCATGGGCAGGTGAGGTCAGTGTAGACAATAGTTGTGAGATCCACAATAGAGGAAACAGTTCCTTTTCCACCTTTGGTCTTATCATGTCTGGGTGTGATGCCTGGATCTGCAGCAACTATCTTGGGACTGTGAGGACAAGGTTGATGTGCTTCAGGTGGCCAAATAAGACACCAGAACCTATTCCATCAATCATATCGTTGAACAAAGGAACTATCCCTGAAGGTGCCCTATCCATGAACTCCCTGTTATGTGAAGTAATATATTTTCTCTTGTTGTTCAAGCTTGCCCAGCTGTTTTGTTGTTGCTTTTGTTATTGGTTTTGCTTTGTCTCGTAATTGCACCTGAAGGCATCCTAACAGATTCTGTTCTCTTTCCCATAAATTCTAATGACTATCCTGAGGAGTGATGGGCCAAGAATCCATCCCCAAACTCACCATGTAGCAGGCTTGAATCCCTTGCCTACACACCCTTGGGCCTTAGGGGTAGGAAGGGGTTAACCACACCTGGACCTAGAGTGAGGAATGTTCCCCAGACAGAGATCAGGAACACCTTTCAGGAAGGTGTTTCCCGAAGGGTCCATGAATGCTGAGAAGGTTCCACACCTACACTGCCCCTTCTTCATAAAGTCCCTCCTGTTGCCCCCCCCACTCCCATCCCCCAGATGCCATATTCATCTTAATGTAGCTCACAGCTGTTTCCACTGGAAGATCTCCCCAAGGTCCAGTTGCAGTTATCCCTTCTCCTCTAGTGGTGCCTCATGGTGCATTTGTAGTCTTCCCTTGCTCTGAGTCTCACCCAGTCTTCACGGCACGCAACCATCCATCTGCCTAACCACCCAGCCATCATTAACTTGCACTTTCTATGGCCATCCACAGGCCTTGGGATGCAAAGGAAGAAGACAAGATTCTCGTCCTCAAGGATGTCGCAGTCCGGGAGAGGAAGCAAGACTCACAGGCATTCATTCAATACACGTTTATTAGGACCTTCTCCATGCCAGTTTTCAATGTACAGGAGATGAGTAAGATATTCCTTCTCAAAGAAAGAGGGAGATCCCCCGCTGGGGATACAGAGAAAGAAAGAGCAAATAAGAAAAATGTGTAATGAGGTGCATGCAGAAGCCATCCCCACTGATTGCTCTGATTAGGAAGAAATGACAAGATGCCTTAGACAGTCTTGACCCCAAGGGGTGCACCCGCTGTGTAGATTCGCGGAAACATGACACCATTTCCGGGGTGGGGGGCAGGGCAGGTGCAGTGGATGCCTTTGTGGCCTGATTGAGGCCCCCCTCACCTCACTCTCGGTTTGCAGAGCTCCTGCCTGGGGTCCTGCTTAAGGAAGGGAAACCTGGATCTTCTGGGAAGGAGAGTAGGAGGAGCCAACACCTCACGTGGCAGGGATCTGTGCAGGCAAATGCTAGGAGGTTAGGGCGGAGGAGTTTATTAAGAACCAACATCTGTGGAAGAAAGGGAGGAGAAGGACCAAGCAGCAGGCCCAATGCAGCCTTGGCCAATCTGGCGAGGAAGTCGGGAGCAAGAATTGCCCTTCAGTGTGCCCCAAAAGGGGCCTAAGTGTCTAGGTCTTTAATCCTACGCTGCTCATCCAGCAGGTGCAGGCTGCCCCAGGGAGGCATGACCTCTGTCAAAACCTCTGACCTTAAAGGGGCTGACTCTGAAGTCTCCTTGTGCCTCAGGCTGAGCCTCAGTTCTGAGAGCCACCATTCTCGGGGCCCCTTCTGCGAGAGGAGTTCCGGGGACACACCACACTAACCAGTACATTTAGGGAGACCTGTTTTGGGGGCTCAGTGTGGCCCAAGCTAAGGTCTAGAGAAACCCCCAGAACAGGCAAGTGGTTTTGCATGTTTCTTTTTTATTATTATTATTTTTTAATGTGAAGCTAAATCTTTAAGTTTGAGATGGCCTGAGAAACCTCTGATAGAAAACCACAATGAACAAGGAAAGCAGGGTGGGTGGGATTCTTGCTCATCCGCTGCCAAGGTCACTAAGGATGGGCAGAACTTCTTGTATTCACGTGGAAGACTCCACCATTTTTTGTCTCATGGCAAAGGCATGGATCCTGGAAAAGGTGAGAAATTAGGGACAACAGTGTCATTGCCATGACAGATGCTTTCTGGTACATGCCGACCCCTCCAACTTCAGCCATGACCCTTCCTCGCTGGCCCACCATGCTCAAGACCCATGCTCCTTTCAGTCTTTTGAACACACGGACCCTCTTGCCTGAAATACTCCTTCCCTACCCCGACTTCAATCTTAGCTGACATGTTGCTTCCTCATAGAGCCCTGGGTCTCTGCAAACACATTTGCATGGACATGGGCTCTGCCTCCAGGAGGTAGTGATTCCAGAAACAAGCATGGATGGGTGAGCCCGTGAACCCAATCTAATCCCAGCCCTGCCTTTCACTGCTGTGAGACCCTAGGAAAGTCTGATCTCCTCATTCCTCCTTTTTCCCCTCTGCCAAAAGTCAATACGAACTCCCTCCTGGATCCATTAGGAATGCTTGCAGCTGCAAATAGCAGAAGCCCCAACCAACAGTTACTTAGACAATATCTCGCAAACAAAAAGCCTGAAAGCAGGAAGCACCAGGGTAGGCTTCCTGGCACAGTCATGTGACAAAGGACCTAACTGCTCCCACATTCTCTCTCTCTCCCCTCCTTTCCTTCTCTCTCCCCACCTCCTTCTCTGCCTGCTCCTCCCCCCATATCCACTGTGCCGTTAATTAACCATTTGCCTTTTGTCCAAAAACCTGTTGCCTTGTGATCTGTGGAGCTCGGAGCATCACATTCATGTTCAAAGCTAAAAGAAAGCTTTGAAAGGCAAGACGCCCTGCATGGACCCTGCTCACGTGCCTATCTCTTTTATCTGGAAACAATGTCTTCATGAGAACCCTCCCATCAGCTTCCCCTTACATCCCACTGGGCAGTTAAGGGCTATCTTGCCACCCCAGCTGGCAAGAAAAGTGGGAATACCTGTAGGAGGCATCAATCTTCAACCTCCCTAATGGGAGGAAGCCAAGGAGAAGGAATAAGAATGGGCTCCTGGGGGCGCCTGGATGGCTCAGTGGGTTAAAGCTTCTGCCTTTGGCTCAGGTCATGATCCCGGGGTCCTGCGATCTAGCCCCGCATGGCATCTGGCTTTCTGCTCAGCCGGAAACCTGCCGCTCCCCCCGCCCCCCGCTGCCTTTCTGCCTACTTGTGACCTCTGTCTGTCAAATAAATAAATAAAAATTTTTTAAATAAAATAAAATAATTGTCTCCTGGATAATCAGCCCGCAGTGTCTCCCTTTCTACCTCATAGAATGTTTGTGAAAACTTGACTTTGCTTGGAGCACTCTGAAGGCCACGGCATGTCAGACAACAATCTATCTTTATTATTCATGACCTGTTAAGAGAAATCGATATTGGAAGAGATCAATAATACTTTGCATTTGTTTAACCACAGATTTCTCGAAGGGGAAGAGAAAAGCAAATACTAAGCATCACTCAGGTCCAGGACCATGGCGATGCCTCACCTGCAAGCCCATCTCCTCCCCGGCACCTCTTCAATCCTCCCCGGCTGAAACAGCCTCGCCAAATCGCCCAGGATCTCCGCAGCCAGACCTTTAGCTCCTTTTCCTGGCCTTATATTTATATGAATCCCCTGCAGCATCCGTGATACTTAAGTTGACTAGTTGTCCACTCCCTCCTCCAGAGGATACTGGCTGCTCCTGAACTTGGCAAACTGACTCGGCGCTCATGCCTGCACTCTTCTCTTTCTCCCCTGCTCTCCTATCCCCAGGGTTCTCAAATCTTTGGGTGCATCGGCATCCCTGGGAGCACTTGTTGATGCCCAGAGGGCCGGGTCTCACCCCCATGGTCTGTGATACTGCAGTCTGAGATGAAAACTGAATATCTGTATTTCTGTTTTTATTATTATAATGTTCAATTAGCCAACATATAATACATCATTAGCTTTTGATGTAGTGTCCAACGATTCATAGTTGTGTAGCACACCCAGTGCTAAATATATGTATTTCTAACAAGTTTCAGGTGATGTGATGGGATCGCACCTGGAGAACCTTTCACCAGTGTTCAGGGTCCTGGCTGTCAGTGTTGGCTGCATGTTGGAATCACCAAGGAAGCCTGAAAATGCTGATGCCTGGATCACATTCCCCAGAGACTGAACTGAACAGTCTGCATTACATCCTGGGCAGTTTATAAACCTTCACAGGTGCTGCCGGTGTGCACCCGAAGTTGTGATCTACTGATTTGGTTACTTCCGGCATACTGACCACTCCTAAATCCTTCTCCCTTTCCTGGACTTGTCCTCGAGTTCCTGTCCAATTAGTCACTCAGAATCTCCACCTGGTGGACACATAGCATCTCAAGCATCTCAAGCCTCAACACATCAAAAGTTGGAAGTCTGGATCTTCCAAACTTGCTTCCAAATATGCTTCTTCTCTTATCTTGCCCCCTCTCAACAGACAGCAACTATACCTCTCTAGTTGCTTAGTCTACGGAGTTTTTCCTTGACTTCTCTCTTCCTGTCTGCTCCCATGTATAATCCTTCAGCATAACCTGCTGGGGCCACTTCTACAACACAGCCCCTAATTCTCCTCTCCACCTGCACTGCTCATACCTGGCACAGGACTCCATCCTCCCTGGGTGGCCCCCGTTGCATCCTGACCTTCCCTGTGCTTCCACTCTGAGCTCCCCTGCCAATGCACTCTTCACAGAAAGGCCAGAATTATCTCGGCAAATCATAAACCAGATCATAGTACACCTCTGTTTAAGGTCCAGCAAAACGTCTCCTCACCCTGGCATGAAATCTCAACTCCTGCTTCCTTCTCAACCTGATCTATTCTACTGTCTCCCTGGCTTAGGGGCTCCAACCATACCAGCCTGCCTTCTCTCCCTTAAACACACGCAGTTCTTGCTTGCATTTGCTCTTCTACTCATGCGGATATCTGTGTTCCTGGGTCTCAGTGTGGCCAGCGATTCTCACCTTCCTAAGTGTCACCTCCCCCCAAATAATAACCCTGCCCCCCCCGTTATTCTTTATCACACTCCATTCCCTTCTCAGCACTTATGAGTCTGTGATTATTAGATTTCTGTATTTACTGCTTCAGTGAATTTCCCACCAGACTGTGAGATTTTTGAGGGCCAGAACTGTGTCTGCCTTGTTCACGGCTGGGGCCTCTGTGCCCAGAAGAGGGAATGAGACATGGTGGGTGTCTAAGACATAGTTGAGGAGGGAGGCGAGAGAGAAATGGGAGAAGGAAGAAAAAGGTCTGGGGATACTCAGAGCCCATGAACTACCCACCACACTGGTCTTGCTTCTGCCCAAAGAGATGGTTCTGCTCACATATTACATCTCAAGTCTCCAGTGTGGAAGTTCAGAACTGCTTCTGTGAGAGAGACAGGGTATCCAAGCAGCAGAAGCAAATGCAAAAATGTTAATAAGTTTCTTGGTAATCGTAGTTTGGTTACTCCTTTAGCATTGGCGTGCGCACAGACCCAAACCCCAAGTGGATGTCCGTAAATGTTTCGTGAATGATTTGAATGGCATTTACCCAAAGGAATTCTAAGATAGTCTTGTCTCAGTTTCCCCATTAAAGGGGACAAGCATTTTCAATGCCTCCTTCTGTGGAGCTGCTGCCAACCTACAGACTCCTTCCTAGAAGAGAAGGCTGGCAGCCATCTCAGCTTGATGGGGGTTACCAGCTGCCCTTGCCGCATCCACAGCCCTCAGTTTCCCAGGCGACCCCAGTGGACCAGCCTGTCCCAGCAACCGGAGCATATGCTCAGTTATAAGCACTCTGCAGGAGGATGTCTAACGAATTGCCTTTGCTAGCACGTAGCTAATCCCCCAGGGGGCTTCCTCTAATTAAAACCAAAACTGAAATTCTAACTGTGCCAACGCGTATGCACATGGTGCCACTTAAAAGGGACAGATTTACAAGGTGTTAACAATTCCAGGGACAGCCCTGCTCTAACATCAGGTGCTACAAATCATCAAAATTGGAACCAAATGAGTCACTGGGGCTCAAGATACAACATTCAATGAGGGCTGCTGGGCAGTTCTAAGAAATTTATGAGGATTATTTGAAACACACTAAACAATGTTCCTGCCACAGGGCCCTTGCACTTATAATGTATACTTAAAGATTATGGCCTTTAATCCATTGCATTTTTATCCTGACACTCGAATTGTCTCATCTTTGGCCACTAAGAAACACTTTAAATTGGCTCTGGAGTCCTTTGGACATCTCTGCACTAGTCTTTATATCTAGTAACATTTCTATGTAGTATGACAAAGTATTCCAGGTTTTTCTTACCCTAGATTCCAAACTCTTTCTCCAAAGAGTCCTGGATTCTTTTAATAGCATGATCTGGATGCTAAGGATGCTCATTGTTAGTGAGCTGGTCTTTATTTCTAGGCCTTGTTAGTGGACAGACCTAGAACATAGTATGCAAAATAATGCATGAGTACTTTTGATTTGAACTCAGAACCGAGGTTATCTTCTTTCCAACATATGTGTATCTTTGCTGTCACCCACAAAATTCTAGTTCTCAGTGCCTAGGGGAATAATAGCAGTAGCCCACAACTAGCCATTTGCTTGATCCTATGCTACACATACAGCAGTCTTAGGTAAATAATGTTAACACTGTCATCATTAACTAGAATCACTAAGAGTAGATTTACAATTTTTTACATAAGCACTCACATTCCCTTCCCCATTTTGAAGTTGACATTATCAGATACAAAAACCAGATACTAAAGCCAATACTATATTCCTTTCTTTCAAGACACATCCGGCTTTATTTCTGCAAATATCATTAATGCTCACCAATAGTCTTTTTTTTTTACAACTCTCTATTCATTTTTGTTGTCCCAAACTTATTTTCTAATAGATTCTTCAGGAAAGGCTCATGGAAACAATGTTGTCAGAGTTCCTACATGTTTGTATTTGAAAGTTGGTTTTGATAGATACAAAAACTTTGGTCATTTTCTTGCCTCCAGTATCCTAAATTCTACTGTATAGTAGTGCATTCAAAAAAAAAATCTGATGACAATACAATGTTCTTCCTTTATGTAAAGGCTCTTTTTGCCTAGATACCCTTTATTTAAAGTAATTTTATTGGGATTTGTCTTGGTCGGTCAAGGTCAATATTGTCAGGCATGTGGTGTTCGCTTTCAATACATAATTTCAAATTTGTTTTTTGCTTCAAGAAGGATTTCTTGAGTTGTGGTTTTTAGTGTTTATTCTGTTTGGTTTTTTTCCTTTCATTTTTCTCTTTTAGGTATTCCTGTTATCCATGGCATGTATCTTCTTGGCCTACCAACCAATATCTGTCACTTTCTTTTGAGGTGGTTTTAATTAATTTATTTATTTAGTTTATTTTTTTAAAAAAGATTTTATTCGTTTATTTGACAGAGAGACAGAGATCACAACAGGCAGAGAGGTAGGCAGAGAGAAAGGGGGGAAGCAGGCTCCCTGGCAAGCAGAGAGCCCTATGTAGGGCTCAATCCCAGGACACTGAGATCATTACCTGAGCCGAAGGCAGAAGCTTAACCCACTAAGCCACCCAAGCGCCCCCCACTTTTTTTTTTAATGTTTGTCTTCAATTCTATTTGATTGTTTAAGAACTTTCTCCAATTACACTTTCCCTTTCTCTTAAAGTATTATTTATTGTGTTGATTTACTCTGCCCTTGTTTATTTTAATGGTATTCTTTTTATTTCTAAATATAATTTCCTAGTTTTTCTTCAAGTCTTTTAGCTCAGTTAGAAAGAGTACATTGTAGTTCTAGTCTACTTTATGAAGGCTTTCAGTATCTGTAGGGATATTATTGTCCATATTCTTTTGTTTTTCCAATAACTTAGTATGGTATTTGACTTTAATATTTCTCTGAGTCTCAATTTTATGTTAAGTTAGTTTAAAGTGGGGCCTTAGAATGCTCGCACTGTTTGGGGGAGCTTTTCTAAGTTCTTAGAGCTTCCTTTTTTGCTATTTTTATGCAATGTCCCAAAATACAGGGTTTGCTTTCTGACATACTCAGGTTCTCATCCCCTC
Source organism: Mustela putorius furo (assembly GCF_011764305.1). Classification (NCBI taxonomy): domain Eukaryota; kingdom Metazoa; phylum Chordata; class Mammalia; order Carnivora; family Mustelidae; genus Mustela; species Mustela putorius. The sequence continues at coordinate 439,022 of NW_025421464.1, read as the reverse complement.
CCCCACTCGAGTCAAGGTCATTCTCCTCATCTGTATCCCTCAATCCTGCTCAGTTTTCAATACCTGTTTACTTTGGGGTTTCTCCTACTTTCAAGTCTGCCAGACACAGGTTGCTTTCCTCAGCTTACTCCAGCACAGTCTTGATAGTCCACAGGTTTTGTGGTGGTGATGGTTTCCTCACAGTATGCTTATACTTGAAGTTGAAGGGAACTTTGTTACTTGGTTTTGTTACAAATGTTATCTATGGATTTTGATTTGCTATCCACCTATCTGTTCTGTTTTTGGCTAGGAAGATCCAAACACTAGGCATCTATCATTGTTTCCATCTTTCCAGAATTTTCTGGGACATTTTAAATTTAGATTTTTAATTTAATTTTTAATGTAGATCAAATTCAACCTGAGTTTTTAATGTGAGGCTATAAGGTAGACATCAGAAACATAGGTCAGTACTAGTAGATTACTACTCTTTGTGGTGGGGTTAATGTTTTTGAACACAGAATTTTAAGTATTTTCAAGTAGCTGTCAACATTTAACAATAGTTAAGATTTTAAATATAAGACCAGATTTCTGGCTTCTCTGGAAAACCTGGAAGTTTGAGGGGCACCTGGGTGGTTTAGTTGGTTAAACTCCTGCCTTCTACTCAGGTCATGATCCCAGGGTCCTGGGATTGAGCCCCACATCAGGCTCCCTGTTCAGTGGGGAGCCTGCTTCTTCCTCTCCCTCTGCCTGCTTGTGCTCTCTTTCTCTAAAATAAAATAAAATAAAAATAAATAAAAATTAAAAAAAAAAACCCTGGAAGTTCTGGATACAATGGGCCTACATTTCAACATGGTGATGCTGGGCTGGACCACAGAGTGGGGACCCCATTCAGAGGGTGTATGTGGTCTCTAGTGGGCCACAGACCCATTCCATTCAGCTTTGCTTTACATTATCTGCTTTGCCCTATAATCTTTTGAGTTTGCAACCCCTGAACTTATGGGGACTCTGGGCATATGGGTATATCAACTCCCTAACAACAAAGTACCACAAACTGGGTGGCCAGCTAAGAACAATAGATATTTGTGGCCTCAAAGTTCTGAAAAGCAAGGCATCAGGAGGGTCATGCTCCCTCTGAAGTTGTCGGGGAAAGATCTGTTCCCATCTTCTCTTTTGGATTATGGTAGTTACCTGGCTTGTGGTAGCAAATTCCAGTCTTCACACAGTATTCTGCCCATGTGCATGTCCAGGTCCAAATTGTCCCCTTACATGGTCACATTGCATTAGGGCCCACCCTTCTCCAGTACCAACTCATCCTAACCTGACTATACCCACAACAATCCTATTTGCAGATAAGATCACCTTCTGAAATACTTAGGATTATACTTCAACATAGGATTTCGCAGGGTGGGTGGGAGATAGTAGGGGATTGAGGTGGAGATACAATTCAAGCCACAACACTGGGTTTCTCCAGTTTTTTGTTTGGAGAGAATCCGTCCTTTGAGGCCCTAGGAAAAAACTCAAACCCAAGCCCCTACCTCTCCAAGTATCTGCAGAAGAAACACATTCCCATGGTGGTAACATTGAATTTCTTCAAGGCAGTTTTAGGGTCCTTCATCAGCCTGTTGCTAAACCACATGGAGAGAAATCTCCAAATGAGACTGGTAAGGGAGGAAGAGCAGGCAGACGTGAGTAGCCCCCTTTCCCAAAGAAATCTGAGCCCACACCAGCCCACAAAGCAAATTAATCTCACTTTACTTAATTTCCTTAAATACAGACACTGGCCCCTTGAGTCAAACCCAGAAAGGGATGGGATCCAGTCAAGGTCCCACAGAGAGATGAGGAAAGCTGGACCCTCCTGGATCCAATTCACAGTCCAGAGACATCACATAATTTGAATCAGCTTCAAAGTATGAATTCTAGATGGGAGCTGTGGCAGGCACATTCCTAGATGGACGCATGACCTTGACGAGGTTTGTTTCAAACAATTCCCTCTCTCCCAAGTTGTGTACCCAGCTGAACTGCTTAGACATGCCCTTGACCGCAGTGGGATCCAATGCCAAGGTACTGTATCACCATGGTATGGTTTGGGCCAGGTCCACCAACATCTGCACTTTTATTGAGTCCATATTTTTCTTTAGATTTCTTTTTTTTTCTTTATACAAACAAATACCTTAAAATGTATTTGCTTAAGGAAATAGAATTAAAAATAAAACACAAAATAATAAAAAGTCAGACCATAACTCTAAGTCAGAAAGACAGTATCTATCTCTTGTTATGACTAACAGAGACCTGTAAGAATAAATGCTCTAAAAACTAAATAACATTATTAAACTCTTGCCTACCTGAAACACTCAGACCCGAGTTTGTTCTTTGTTAAAAGAAGATTAGCAAGTGTTGGAGAGGCGTTGAAGAATATTGGTGCCTAACTGAGAATTTCTCCTCAAAGTTATTGGTATTGATGAAGAATTAGAAGGGGAATAGCACTCTCCCTGAGTGATTCAGTGCTTTTCAGAGTCCTGTCTGAGTCCTGCCTAGAGCACCTTGGGTCCACCCATGGTGCTCCATCCACACTTGAGGAAACACTGACACCATGGGGAAAGACTTAGAAGAATTATTGGTTGTCCTGTACTGGTCAGCAGTTGGTGCATAACAGCCAACCCAAAGCTCAGTGGCTTGAAACATTCCTTATTGTAGCTCATGTGTCTGTGGTTCAGCTGGGACTCTTGGGCTGGGCTTGACCATGTGGCTGTGGACTGGTTGGGACTTTGCTCAAGGCTGGGCCTGGCCTGGGCACATTAGCTGGGGCAGCGCAGCCCCCCGTTTCCCACTTTCCCCCTGTGGGAGCCCAGAAACATTCTCATCATGACAGCAAAAGGATAAGGCAGCAGATGGAAGCACAAGAGGCTTCATAAAGCCGAGGTATACTGTCATTTCTGCCTCATTTCATTAACCAAAACAAGTCACCTGGCTGAGTGCAGCATTACCTCTTTTGTGGGAGTAACTGCAAAGGACACAGATGCAGAGAGAGATAAAGAACTGGGACCAGCAATGTACTCTCCCACAGTAAAGCAATTGCTTGCATTATTTTACAAATTTCTCCATTTGAAAGACAATGACACTGGACTATATTAGCTTTTCAGCTCTTTTGCCCCTCTTTATTTTACTTCTACAAGGTCTAAATTGTGAAAGATTTTTATGTCTGTAGTAAACTGCATTTATTAAGGTATAATTTCTTTTAGGCTTTTTGAAATAGTACTGTGGACATCTGGGACATCAATTTTGAAAACACTGGATTAAATACCCTTTAAGTATTAACATTCCACATATTCAAGAGTCTATAAATTTATTGAACAGTTATTCTAAGAGTCTATGCTTTTAAAATAGTCAAGATGTTAGTATTTTTTGTAGTATACTTCTAGGATTCAGCAACTGGCCAAAGAAATTACATTTTTAAAGAATCTGTGTTTATTCTTCTATTCTTCTATTATTATTCTCTGGATTTGCTTCCAGGATCCAAAGACTATATATGCTAATACATCTTGGGATATTAACTGAAGGATTTTCCCCTGCATTATCATACTCACTGTCCTATTTCCTCCTATAGGATAGAGTGTTTTAGTGAATGTTCTGGTGCACTTAAAAAGAATGTGTATTATGCTGTTGTTGGGTAGAGTATTCTGTAAATGTCAATTAAATGCAGTTGTTTGATGGTGCTGTTTAGTTCTGTCTTCTTGCTAACTTTGTCTGCTTATTCTATTGATTCATGAGAGAGGAGTATTCAACAATAATTGTGAATTTCTCTATTTCACCTTTCAGTTCTGTCAATTTTCACTTCCTATATATATGTATATATTTTAGAGATTTATTTATTTATTTGAGAGAGCACAAATGGGAGGGGCAGGGAAAGGGATAGAGAATCTCAAGCAGAGTGTGCTGAGCATGAAGCCAGACATCAGGCTCCAGACTCCTGATCTCAAGACCCTGAGATCACAACCTGAACCAAAACCATGAGTTGGATGCTTAACAGACTGCACCATCCGGGTGCTTCTCACTTCCTATATTATAAAGTTCTTCCTTCTCAATGCATACACATTAGGATTGTTTTGTCTTCTTAGTAAATAGGCCTATTTATTATTATTTAATGTTTCTCTTTCTCCCTAGTGATTTGCTTTATTCTGAAGTTCACCTTGATATAATACATAGTCACTCCAGCTTTCTTGTGATTATTGTTGGCATGGTATATCATTTTTCATCCTTTCAAATTTAACTGGACCCTCTCACCATATTTAAAGTGAGTTACTGGGGCACCTGGGTGGCTCAGTGGCTTAAAGCCTCTGCCTTCGGCTCAGGTGGGGGCTCTCTGCTCAGCAGGAAGCCTGCTTCCCCCTCTCTCTGCCTGCCTTCTGCTCTGCCTACTTGTGATCTCTCTCTCTCTCTTTCTGTCAAATAAATAAATGAGTTCTTTGAAAAAAAAAATAAACTGAGTTACTTGTAGACGTCATATAATTGGGTCATGTTTGGGTTTTTATCTATTCTGGCCATCTCTGATTTTTTATTGGTATGTTTAGACCATTTACATTTAGTGTACTTATTGATAAGTTTTTGGACTCACAACTACCATTTTATTGTTTGTTTTCTTTGTTTCCTCTATTTTTCATTCCATTTCTTCCTTTTCAATTTTTTGGTTATTTGAATGTTTTCAGTATGCCATTTTAACTTATCTATTATGTTTCTTTTATGTCTCTTTGGTGATTTTTAGTGGTTCTTTTATTGATTGCAACATACCTACTTGACTTGTCACCATCTATTTAGAGCCAATATTTTATCACGTCAAGTGGAAAATAGATAGTTTTCCATTTTTATGTCTGTTTACCCTCCTTCTTTTATGTTACAGTTGAGTTGTACTTCTCATCTACATACACTGAAATTTCTAACAGACAATGATTGGCAAATTTTCACTATTACATGTCTGTATATTTTAAAGAGCTTAAGAGAAAAAGAACTACTTCATTATTTTTACCCAGATATTTACCATTTATGACCCATTATTACCATTTATGTTGCTCTTTGTTCCTGATCTTTTAAATTGCCTTCTGTTTGAAGAACTTCCTTTAGCAATTCTCTTAGAGCAGTTTTATGGCTATGAATTCTCTGTTGTTGTTGTTGTTTTCACCTAAGAATGTCTTTATTTCACTTCCATTCCTGAAGGATATTTTCACTGGGTATAGAAGTCTGCACTGACAGTTCTTTTCTATCAATACCTTAACTGTATTGTTCCATTTCCTTCTCACCCCATGGCTTCTGTTGTAAAATCTGTAGTCAGATTGTGGGGAAGAAGTATTATAAGGAGTATCAGTTAAGAAAAATAGTGTGTTATTTTTCTGGATTTTGCATTGCTTGTGGCATTTATCATCTTTTAAAATTTGTGACTTGTTTTCATTTTTTTCTCTCATTCTAAAGAAATATACACAATCCTACCTAAATGTACATTCATAATTTTCTCTTCTTTTTCTTTTTTTTTAATTTAAGATTTTATTTATTTATTTGACAGACAGAGATCACAAGTAGGCAGAGAGGCAGGCAGAGAGAGGAAGGGAAGCAGGCTTCCTGCTGAGCAGATGGCCCGATGCGGGGCTTGATCCCAGGACCCTGGGACCATGACCTGAGCCAAAGGCGGAGGCTTTAACCCACTGAGCCACCCAGGTGCCCCTTACCTTCTTTTCCTTAAGAAGGGTCACCCAAAATGGTATACGTTTTAGATCTCACCTAAACTGGATTGAACCCTGCTTCCACACTCCTCCTGCACCCTTCATCCCTTCAAGGATGTGTCAGGGTCAAAAAAAGGCAGGAGTTGGCTGGGTCTTGGGCAGATCTCTCCTTCTTATCACAGTACAGGAAAATTCTTCAGCAGGTGCTTAGAGAGATGGGTTACCTCTCATCGATTCCCACAGGTCAGAGAATCGAGCTGAATCAGATACCTGAAGATGGCACAAGTGAAGCATCAAAAGCCAACAGTCCTGGCTAAAAATGAGAATAAAGAGGGCATAGCAGGGGCAGAGAGCATGGCTGTAGTACTAGGTGCTCCCTCCCATGCTGGGATTACAGAAGCCCCTCCAGGATTTAGACAAACCCAACAGGGAAGAACATTAAACTTAGATTTCAATCTCAGTCTCTTCCTTTTCCTCCTCTCTCACGTTTGCCCAGCCATCTAAGTCTTCCTGCTATTTGTCCCATGACAGGCCAAGCACACCCCAGCCTGGCCCCAGGGCCTTTGCACTTCCCATTCCCTCACCAAGAAGGACTCTTCTTCCCTCACTTCCTCATGTCTTTCAGGTCTCTGCATAAAGTCTGCCTTGTCAGAACATGTTCTCTGAACAAGTGGTATAAAATAACACTCCTTCTCCATTACTACCTATCCCTTACCCCTACTTGATTTTTCTTCAGAGCACTTACCACCACTTTGGACATTCTATCATATATTTATTTGTTAATTTGTTTTTCATCTGTGTCTTCCATTAGAATACAAATTAACCTCCATAGTAGCAGAGACTTTTATCTGAAATGTCATGGTTATATTCCTACCACCTAAAAAAAAAAAGAAAAAGAAAGAAGAGAAAATACTTGATACATAGAGGCTCTTGATATACATTTATTGAATGAATTAACTAACCAATTAAGTGTCTGCTAGTTGTAGGAATGGAAGTTGATAAATTTAAGTTTGTGTGAGGAAAGTTATATTAAGTTATATTTATATAAATATAACTTATGTTTATATTTTTATATATATTTATATAAATATAACATATATTTAAAATATATTTATATATATAAAAATATATTTTAAATATATAATATATATATATTATATATATATAAAGTTATATTTACTGGAATTCGTACCTGGCTCATCTATGTTTAGTGCTAAGATAGTCTGGCTTTTTAAGAGTCTTTCTGTGTGTAAGATTCTATAATCTGACCTGTATTTGTTTATAAATTTCTATAATACTCTGATTCTCTGTGTCTACATCAAGGATCCTGGAAATCCTGGCCTTGGTGGCTCTGGACAGCTCACCCTGAAATATAAAGCCAGATCTTAATGACTGCAAGATGCACAGGATAAGCTGAGGGCACGCAGCCTGATTTCACACAGCAGCTCCAGCTTGGAGGGATAATTGGATAGATTATCACCAGGAAATTGTTTACAGGACAAGCAAGCTCCAGACACAGCCATCACCACCCCCAGCTCCTGCTGGTTTTTATTTCACATAAGTGGTTTTCTGAGCAGAGAAAAGGGTAGAATCCTGCCTAGTTTGGTGGGTTTATGTAGCTCCAGGGACAAGAAAGGGGCACCCACAGAGGTCAAGGATAACCAGGCCATCACAGGAGGGGAAAAGGGGCTGAGACATTGGGTGGCCTACAAAGCAGTTGGATGGTTCTGTTGCAGGATTAGCACACCCATATGCTCACAGGGATCAGACAGGTAACCTAAATAAGCAAAGACAGCCAGATGGGGGCCTAGACAGACAGGACCTCCATATCCCTTCTCAAAAGGGCAACCCTGACCAGTTTTTGTCCAACAGGCATGCTAGTGTAGCCAGATTTTCTGATTTCTCATTAAAAGCCAGAAATCCAAATTTGTATTGGAAATCTCCTAATTTTAAATGTTAGCAACAGAATCAAAAAATTTTAAAGCACTTTTTCCTAGTTAATATTTCCACGTAACAAGCCACTCCAAATTTCGTGATGTAAAGCAACCATTTTATTATGTCTGTAGATTCTTTGTGTCAGACATCTGGACAGAGCATAGTGGGGATAGCTTACTCTGTTCCACAGAGTCCAGGGCTTCATCTGGGAAGACTCACATGGCTGGGGCTAGACTCATCTGGTGGCTTCTCCACTCACATATCTGGTGCTTGGGCTGGGATGATTCAGAGGCTGGGCTCAGCTGGTATTGTCCACTGGAGCGCCTACACATGTCTTCTCCATGTGGCCTGGGCTTCTCCCATTGAGTGGCTGGTTCTGAGTATCCAGAGAGGGAGCACTGCAAATCCAGACAGGGAGCACTACTGCAGAACCAGGCAGAAGGGATCCAGCCTCTAGTTCCATAATGTCACTTCTACCATACTCTAAGGGGCAAAGCAGCCACAGACCCACCCAGATTCTAAGAGTAGGATACACAGACCCTACCTTTACATGGGAGGAGAGTCAAAGAGTTTTCAGCAATTTGTAAAAGCACTACACACTGTGTGGCCATGCCAGATGGGTCTGCAGGCTGGATCTGACCAGCACATTGCTAGCAGCGTCTTCAAAGGAAGACATAGATGAAGATCCAGCTCACATAGTAAGGTAAAGACTAGAAGTGACGTGCTCAGAGCATAGAGCCAAGAGCAGAAGGACATTTGCCTGGATGGGCTTTCCTTGGAGCACACAGTCTCATGGGACTGCTGATCCAGGCCCCAATTCATGCACCATCACAGAGCCTGTTCATGGCCATCCTCTTCCTTGTCTACAGGGTCAGGCCCATCCCAAGCTACAGGCTGACGTAGAACACATCCTCAGCATGGTCAAGGCATCTGCTTCCTCACTGACCCCAGGCCTCAACCATTTGCCCTTCCTCTTCCTTTCTAGAAGGTCTTTCTTTAAGTCCTTGGACCCAGAAGGCTGATCCTACACTTTTTCTAGGCAGTATGACATAAGGGCCTCTGGTGGGCCCAAATGCTCCAAGGGGGAAATATCTTCCTTTCTGGTCACCCTCTGAAAAGTCATCCCTGGGGAACTGCACAGAAATGGGTGTGCTGTGGAGAAGCAAACATGGACTTGTTGCCAAGCACCATACACTTGGCCTCTTCACAGCCATTGTTTTTATTTATTTAAGAGAAGGGGCACAGAGAGAGAGAGAGGAAATCTCAGATTTCCTACTGAGCATGGAGCCTGATGCTGGGCTCCATCTCACAACCCTGATGACCTGAGATGAAATCAAGAATTGGGTGCTTAACTAACTGAGCCACCCAGTCACCCCTTCTTTACATATATTATTTCATGTAATACTCACAATGACCTTGCAAAGCCACTGCTCCCATTTAAGAGATGAGCAAACTGAGTTTCATAGAGACTACACAATTTGCCCAGAGTCACTTACGCAAGGCGGTGGGTTCACACCAGGTGGAGCCATGGGATTGACTTGGAAGCAAAGGAGTGTGGGGCAAGAGAAGACCAGACTTCTTAGAGTGGAGGAGGTGGGTTAGAGACAAAGGGGTACAGGTAGGACCAGACTTTGGAAAGCCTTGGGAGCCCCACCAAGAAATCTCAACTTGATGAGTTGGGCAGTAGGGAGCCATTGAGGGTTCTTGAGTTGAGGAGTGACTATAGTAATTAAGGCCAGTGATGACGCACTGTCCTGTCTGTAATTCCTTACAGAGTCTTTTATTTTGCAGATCTTCTTTTCCATGAATTTCCTCATTTGATTCCCACCCACGTGGTTAGTCTCTCTTTTTGCCAAATAAGCAAAGTAAGAATTTCTGAAATTACAATATGCCAAAAGTACCAGCAGCAAAGCCAAACTGGAATGCAGGCCACCCCAGTCAATGAGGTAGTGAGGGACTGCCTGATACAGTGAACAGTTGCCATTCTGGCCCCCTGGCCTCACTCCAACTTATCCATCTTTTCTTTATGGGTTCTCTCCCACTTGCCTCTGATTCCAAGAGATTCTAATGGGCTGTCAGTTACATGGTCCTCTGGGGGTGAGAAAAAGTCCAGGATGGCCAGAGTACTTCTCAGGGATTAACATGGAAAGACAGTCTGTGTTTTCTCAAAGGTTGCCAATGGTGGGGCTCATGTAAGCCCAGAGCCTCTGGCAACCGGCTTTACTGGTACATGGGGAATTCCCACTTAAGAATGGGAGAATGAAGCCAGCAGAGAAGACAGCGGGGCTAAGAGGCAGAGGGAGAGAGGCTGCTCCTGGGGCACCAGTGAGAGCCCCCAGACCCAGTGATGCCTCAACCCCCAATTGGGAGAACCACTCTGATTTTCTCTTCTGTCACTTGCACCCGAAGGGGCTCTGACACACAAATTTAGGGGTAAGAAAGACTTGGGTTCTCTTTTTCTGTTTCTTCACCTGTAAAATGGGAATAATCAAAATACCAAATTTAGGGCACCTGGGTGGCTCAGTGGGTTAAGCTGCTGCCTTCGGCTCAGGTCATGATCTCAGGGTCCTGGGATTGAGTCCCGAATCGGGACTGCTTCCCTCTCTCTCTCTCTGCCTGCCTCTCTGTCTAGTTGTGATCTCTGTCTGTCAAATAAACAAATAAAATCTTTAAAAAAAATACCAAATTTACAATTTCTGGAGAGTTAAATATACTTCATAAACTGCAAGAGAACAAAAAACAAAAAAAGAAAAGAAAAGAAGAGACAAGAGGACAAGGTAAAGTTATGAAGAAAAGGAATACAAATTCCTGCCATCTGTAAATGATGTACTTCTCCTCTTAGAAATTTCAAACTCTGGACATAAGAGAATCCTAAGACAGTTCAGTGAAGTTGCTGGATAGATGATCAAGATTCACAAATCCATAGGGCCTCAATATACCATCAGTGACAAATTTTATTTATTTTTTAAAAGATTTTATTTATTTATTTATCAGAGAGAGAGCACACAAGCAGGGGAAGTGGCAGACAGAGGGAGAAGCAGGTTCCCTGCTGAGCAGGAACCCTTCCCCCCCAACAATGCAGGGCTAGATCCCAGGACCCTGGTATCATCACCTGAGCCGAAGGCAGATGCTTAACTAACAGCCATCCAGGTGTACCAATGACAAATTTTAAAATATACATATTTTAAAAGACCTCATTCACTCTAGCCACAAAATCTCTAAGATTATCAGGAATAAATCTAACAGGAGATGTACAAAAACTCTATGGAGAAACTTGAAAATCTGTAGTGAAGGACATACATGATGGCCTATATACATGCTGACATGTACCAGATTCAGGGATGGGAAGCTCAGAGGAATGAATATGGCAATTCTTTCCCCAATTTAATTTATAAGTGTAATGCAATTTTAGTTAAAATCCCAACAGGGTTTTTCCCTAAACTTGACAATTTGGTGGCAAAATCCATGTTGGAGAATAAAAGACCAGAAATAATAAGCCTAAAAAAGAAGAACTTGTCCTATAAGACATCAAGACCCACTCACTCTAAGGTTCTAGTAATGAAACCATAAAACATAAAATACAGAGTCGTTGAATGTCTTTCTGAATTAGCAAACAATCCAAATTGGACAGTATTTTAAGATACGGAGGCTAATTCCAAAATGACAGATTGAACAGTGTTTCTTTTGTTGTTGTTCCCAAAGCTCTCTCTCCCTACAAGATGATTATACTTCCTGTGCCACTGACATCAGGACTAGCCACATGACTTCCCTTGGCCAATACGATGTGATCTTGAATGCCGTCATGCCACTTCTGAGTAGAAGCTTTGAAAGCCATCCCATATTTCCAATGTGGATATTTCCCCCTTACACCAAAGCGGCATAACCCAAATAGGGTCACTGGGTCTCAGAAGGAAGACATGTGGCCAGAGCTGCAGCCAATCCTGGATGTAGGATGGGGGAGAAAGAGACTTTTATTGTCGTAAGTCAGAGAGATTTGTGGTTGGTTGTTATCGCAGCATAATGTAGAGATGCTGACTAATACAGGAATATAACCTAGTGGGTTGACAAAATACTGCAATTTTTATCCATTGTCAGAGTATAAATGGCCAATTTTTGTAATTAGGACACTGATGCTTTACATTGGTTTCTCAGTGTTCTGCTAAACAGGAGCATTCCTCAAATTATTCACAAAAAGGTATATATTGAAAAATATTTTTAAAAACAAGTTTGGGGAAATGCTGCAGGCCAACTGTCTTCCCAGAAGAGAGCCATCCTTCATATTAGCATATTAAAGACTGGAAAATCCTGCAGGAAAGAAAACTCTCCTAACCCAGTGTTTCCCCAAATCCTTTGGTGATAGAACTCTTAGTCTGACTATTAATGTATCATGAGAGTTTGGGATAAGGTTTTTCTCAAAACAATTTTCTCTCTTTGCTGTTATGTATTTAACACGAGGTGCTTTGTATGCATTATATATATATATATATATATATATATATATATATTTGTATGCATTATACATCTCTTAACCTCTGTGAGAGAGACACCATTATTCCCATTTTATGGCTGACAAAACAAAGGCTTGAAGAGATAAACTGACTTGTTCAGAGAAAACACAGTAAAAATAATAGGGAAGCCAAGGTTTGAATTCAAGTCTGGCAACAAGACTGAGCTCTCAACCCACCCGATCTTCTCTTGCCTCCAGAATCACCTCCTAGCTTCTGAAGCTAAAGCTGAAAGGCCATTATCAGCTTTGATACCTACCCAATCCAATTCAATTCTTCATTTTACTCCTGACCACACCTCCTCTTGCTCTATGTATCTCCTTCCTGACTATTCCTTTCTCACGCAGGGTCTTCCTTCCTGCTACCATCCTTACGTGTTTTCTCCATTCTTAAGCTGTCTTTAAGGTTTAGCTCATGACCCTTCCTCCAAGAAGCCTTCCTTGACTACTTCTCTCCATGATGAATTCTCTCTGACTTTATATGAATAAGTGATGAAGCAGAACATTTCTTTGGGATGGAACTTCTCAGCCACCCCCTCAGACCTACTGAATCAAAAATTTGGGGATAAGACCCAGCTATCTGGCCATCCTAGTAAGATTGCTGATTCACTTCAAAGTTTGAGAACCACTGGTCTAAGCCAACCACATTGGGTTTTTTCCTTTCTGACAGATAATTAACTAAGAAAAAGACACTGGAAAAAATTCTGGACAGAGCTGTGAGGGGATCTATAGGGATGGGATTTCTAGGAACTACCCTCATTCTTAATAAGAAACATAGGATGAAAGATTTTACCCATTAACATGCTTTCGATTTTAAGCAATAGAAAATTCAGTTAAAGGGGCTTAAATGAAAGTTTTATTCTTCCCACTTTCAAAAGTTCTAGAGGTAGGTGGGGGCTAGCCCACCTTGGTTTGATGGCTCAGCAATGTGTGTTATTCTCTTGGCATTTCCCTCTGAACACAGAATGGCTGCCACAGAGCAAGCATCATATCGCATTCACACAGAAGGAAGAAGTGGGGAAAGCCGTTGAAGCAATAGATGTCCCTCTTATCAGGAAAGTGGAGGCTTCCATGTTTGTCTCATTGGCTAGAACTGGCCACATGGATCCCTCTGGCAGCAAGGGAGGCTGGGAGAGTAGGTGTTTGGTATTTCCAAGCTCTATAATAAAGTCTTGTTGGGGACGAGCAAATCCACGTTGTCTTCTCACTGAGTTCTCAGGAGTTCTAGCTTCCTGATAGGAAGCGTTACCAGCTTCTTTCTCAGTAGTTGGGGGATGAATAAAATGGTTCACGGTCAGCTCACAAATGAAGTGAGGCTCCCCCACAGTTGGTATGCGTTTTTCCAACATGCCTTTCCCCTTCTCTTAACTTTGCTGTCTTCTTGCTTTTTATAGAATCATTCCCACTGGAATAACTGAGGGAGAGGCCTTTAGAATGTTCCAAAAGATGAGAAAGGGTAGAGCCATTTAGTTTCAGAGAGGGAGACTGGTCTGTCACTTCCATGCTGCCATTTCCATGCTGTGGGACCTTGGACACATCGTTCCACCTCTCTGAACCTCAGTTTCCATATCTGTGAAATGGAGCTAGTGAAAGCCCTTGCCTCTCCCTATGGAGGTTATGAGATGAAATGAGATCAAGTACATAAAGCAACAAGCTCAGTGCTTAGTCCTAAGGTAGGTGCTTGGTGAACTGATACCTGTTATGATCATTATCAGTGACTAACAATGACTACCAATAATGACCTGTTATAGTAGTCATTATTCTAGCACATGACTGTTATGGAGTAGAGGAGGTTGCTGTTGAGACATCAGCATGGGAAATTAGTGGACAGTTTTCTTATTACTCCTCTGTAGACAAAGTGCCAAACTAAATTCTCATTAGCATGTCAGTCATTTGCACATCAGGGAGCGTCCTAGAAGCCTGGAAGTAATACCCTTGGGGGGTGGCAGAGAAATGCCTCCCCCACCTTTATCAGAAGCTCAAGCCTAATGGGGGAGGGGAGGTCAATGGCTGTCCTCCCTTTCAGGACGGAGGTGGCCAGCATTCCGAGCTGCCCTCCGCACTTCCTGACATTTGTGGTTTAATCAAGCCCCATTAATCCCTCCCAGTTTCAAAGCCCGGCACAGGAACCACAAACTCCCACAGCCTCTGACGGGAATCGTGTGGCTAAAGCCAAGGGGAACTCTTTGAAAGGTAATTAGTGTCCTTTGAATCCAGGGCCCTTTGATTTTGCTTCCTGGCTTTAAACGGTCACAGGAGATTTTGCAGTGTGGGGGAAAACAAAAAGGCAGCAGCAAGAGACCCTTGATGCCCGATCTTCTGCTCTCTCTGGAGTCCCCATCCCGCCAGCGGTCTGAAAGAGGACGCTTGAGGGTGGCAGAGCTGCTGAGTTATACCAAGGGCCACTCACTCATTCATTCATTCATTCATTCGGGCTCACACACTGTGCCAGGCATCATGCCAAACATGGGATGTGCAGTTTCCCTTCCTTCGTTCATTTACGAACATCTCCGGGGCGGACACTGAGCTCCAGCCCAGGGCTATGTGCTTATTGTCCAATGGGAGAAACAGACCATGAACAAGTCAGTAAAAAAATGTAATTGCCTTTGAGAATAAAGTACCAAGAACTAAATAAGCTGAGTGTTCACTGAGAGAGGAACAGAGGGAGGACCTTAAGGATGGGTAGTTAGGGCAGGCCACACTGGGGAGAAAACAGGACCAGTGGGTACCATGACCCCTGTGAGCTAGTTGTAATATGGAACTGTAGGGTATAGTGTATTGATAGAGCTGTGTGCTGGTTGCCATGGCAACCCATGGGCTGTGATCAGTTCTGTTTGAGGAAAGTTTAAGGAAGCTTTCTTAACGAAAGAAGTCAATGCAGGCTAGGTAGTACTGTTATCTCAACTCTGGAGGCTTAAACCACAAGAAGGACTTTTTTGCTCAGCACATCTAAAAAATGGTATGCCTAGTAGGCTCTGCTCATACCACTGTCCTCACTCCAGGGTCTAGCAGCAGTGGCAGAGGGGAGACAGCTCTGGAAAGTCTTGAACCTGCTGCTAAATGCTCCAGCCTGGAAAAGACACGTGTTATTTGTACCCACAACTCACTGACCAGATCTTGTCATGTGACTCCAACCCAATCTCAAGGTGGCCAAGAAGTACCATCCCACATCGTGTCCAGGGCAACCAAACAGATCTGGTGAGTAGTGTTAGGGACAACCTCAGTGGGTAGCTGTGGACTGAGTCTTGTGACAGAGAAACAGGATGTGTGAACTGCAAACAGAGGGAACAGAGAGTGTAATGGCACAGGGGCCTAAAATACTCTGGAGTGTTCAGGTAGCTGGGGCTCTGGCAGGCCTGGAGACAGAGCAGGGAAGGTGGTCACAAAACCCTATGATGAATATTTTTATTGTCTCCAGTTTTGAGATGAGAGAATTAAGGACACAGCAGGTGAATGGTGGGGCTAGCAGGTAAAACCAGCTGGTCCAGGGCACATGGGTGGCTCAGTGAGTTAAGCGTCTGACTCTCGGTTAGGGCTCAGGTCATGATCTCAGAGTTCTGGGACTGAGCCTAACATTGGGCTCTGTGCTCAGCTGAGAGTCTGCTTATCCCTCTCCCTCTGCTTCTCCCCCTGCTTGCTCTCTCTCTCTTGCTTTCTCTTTCTCTCTCTGTCTTGTGCTCTCTCTCACACAAAATTTAAAAAAAATTTTTTTAAAAATTAAATCAGCTGGGCTGATCCCAGACCCTGGGATCTCTATACCATCTTGTCTTTAAGGTAGGCAATGCCAGATTACAAAAGATCTTCAATCACAAACCAAGGAAATTTGTCTCCACAGGCAAGGCAGTAACATTTACACGTTGTGGTGATTGTGTAGTTGTTTAAAACACATATATGTGGGGGGCCTGGGTGGCTTAGTCAGTTGAGTGTCTGATTCCTGATTTCAGCTCAGGTCAAGACCTCAGGGTCGTCAGATCGAGCCCCCTTTAGGGGTCTGTGCTGGGCATGGAGGCCACTTAAGATTCTCTCTCTTTCTCTCTTTTTGCTCCCTCCCACTCATGTGCACACACACTCTCTCTCCCCCCAAAATACAGTAAAATAAAGTACATATATGTTACTTTCATATTAAATACACAGAAATAGTCTTCTCTCCTAATAAGAAATGTGGTCCTCTTGATTCTTCTTAAAATGAGAGACTCTCATAAAATATGTGTTCTTTGTCCTTTTTTAATGTAGATGAGGTCGCAGTGAAGTATTTCTCTACAGTAAGAAAACAGGCCGAAGACTATTATTTTTTAAAGATTTATATATGTATGTATTTAATTTTTTAATAAAGATTTTTATTTATTTATTTGAGAGAGAGAGAGAGAGTGAGAGAGGGAACACAAGCAGGGGGAGTGGGAGAGAGAGAAGCAGGCTTCCCACCAAGCAGAGAGCCCAATCTGGAGTTTGATCCCAGAACCCTGGGATCACAACCTGAGCCGAAGACAGATGCTTAATGACTGAGCCACCTAGGTGCCCCTATTTATTTATTTTTGAGAGAAAGAGTGAAAGAAAGTGTGATCAGAAGGGGAGAAAGAATCTCAAGCAGATTCCCTGCTGAGTGCAGAGCCGATGAGGGGCTTGATCTCACAACTCTGAGATCATGACCTGAGCCAAAATCAAGAGCCACATACTTAACCGACTGAGCCACCCAGCCATCCTGGGTCAAGGATTGGTATTAATGATCACTAAAATCCAGTTTCTCTGTCAGGGATCAATAAAGAATGGTGAGAAATGTGGTAAAGTAGAAAGAATCATGCCCCATGCAAAGAAGGTAACTGTTTATTCAGCACCATCCTGTTGTTACACATGTGGGGGACAATTTAGATATTTTAGATATTTTGTGAAATCTCCAAATTTAAAAATATCAACATAAAGCATGGTGCAAGCCTAAGAAAATACATGTATAGATTAGTATGCTCATGAGAGCATGAGTTTGCATCTTCCATATGGTAGCCAGCCTCCAAGATGGCTCTAGGGATCCCACTTCCTGGTATGTATTCTCTTTGTCTTCTTTTCCTACATTGAACCAGGGCTGGTCTGTGTTATCAGTAGAATATGGCAGAGGTCAGAGGAATGGTTTCTGAATCTGGTCCCTAAAGGCATTGAGATTCTACCTTGTTCTTTCGATCTTGTTCTCCCCTTTGGGGACAGCAGTCACCATGCACGAGAACACTCAGCTATCCTGGATTGCCCTCATAAAGCAGAACTGAGTCCTCCAGTGTATAACCAGCACCAACTGGCCAGTCACACAAGTGAACCTTCTTGGATGAGAATTCTTCAGCCCCAGTCAAGCCTTCAGATGAATGCAGCCCTATCTAATACTTAACTGAAACCTCCAGAAAGACCCTGAGCCAGAACCATGTGGCCAGGCTGCTCCCAGATTCCTGATCCAGAGAAACCACAAGAGATAATAAAAGATTACTGTAGTTTTAATCCAGGGATTGACAAGCTTTTTCTGTAAAAAGCCAGATAGTAAGTATTAGTCTGTGTGGTCCATATGGTCTCTGTGTAAACTATTCAACTCTGCAAAAGCAGCCATAGAGCATATGTGAATGAATGAGTGTGGCTGTGTTCCAATAAAACTTTATTTACCAAAACAAGCAATAGGCCAGATTTGATCTGACTCTCGTTTGCACACCTCTGCCTTAAGCCACTTTGTTTTGTGATTTGTTGTGCTGCAATGTGTAATTAACCCATTCCCTGAATTTGTGAATTACCTGAATACCTCACATTTTAGACAAAGCACACTGTTGGTGATTTGAAGGCTGGATTGGAAGCTCCTGGCAGAGGAGAAATGGTCCCAGGAAGAGATAATGATTTCAGGCTTGGGTGAGAAGACGTATGCACCCAGGTGATCACGAAGATGTCTTTTGTTCTTCCTGCCAATCAGTATTGCAAGATGTTAAAGCCATTATGCAGACCATTCCCTTTCATTCTTCATGCACTGTTTAGGGCTGACCTTGAACTATCTCAGTAATGAGCAAATGGGTCAGATAAGGGTGAAGACTTCCTCCTGCCCAGTGCTATGCAGAACATTCAGAGCCAGCCCCGGGGCAAGCTCCTAAGCTGGTAGCAAAGCTGCTGGTGCCAAGGGTGCCCCCAAGAAAGAAGCTCTCTCTGGAAGACAAGGAATGCTATGTGTTACCCAGTCTCTCCACCCCTTCCATGTGCCCTCTGCACACTGCTCCTCACAGCCCCCTTAAGACGCAATTCCTGCCCTGCTGGGCTCTAAGTTTGCAGGTGGGCCAGGCACCACCTGGGAGAGACCTGACCTGAGTGGGATAGGGCAACAGGGGGTTAGATGCTCAAGACCTGGTGCAGTCGGGGTTGGGGGGGGGGGGAGGACCAGGGACAGAGAAATGAAAAAGAAGGCAAGGGGAAGGAAGAAAGACTCAAATCTAGGAAAGGCTAGATACAGAGGTCAAACAATGGCATCAGAATCTGGTCTCTCTTGACCCATCCATGTGGATCCCCCTCTCTAGCCACCTAGGTAGCTTTTGGGTTCCAGAGCCACACAAAGCAGGGACAGTCTCCAGCAACCACCCTTGCAGTTGCCAGCAAACTCACTCGGATTGGCGCTCAGGTCACATGCCTATGTGCCCCAACCAGCCACTGGGGCCCTAAGTCAGGTTGCCCTGCCTAAGAAGGTCCAGAGCACCACACCCCACCCTCCTGGAGTGAAAGAAATCAGGGTGTTTGCCAGAAGAAAGGGGGGTGGCTGGGAAGATAAAAGCTCCCTTAGTCTGCTGACTGGTTGAAACTTTCTGATCCCTTCCTTGTGCAAGAGGGAAGCTCAGCCTGAGAGGGGAACAATGTGCCTGTAATTGTACAGTTTGTCATGGGTACTGTGGACTGAATGTTTGTGCCCCCCCCAAATCCATATGTGAAGCCCTACCCCCTAAAGTGATGGTATTAGGAACGGGGCTTTGTGGGCGGTAATTAGGTTCAGATGAAGTCATAAGGAGGAAGCCACAGTGATGGGTCCAGTGTCCTGGCAAGAAGAGGAGCACGGAGTCCTGTCTCTGCCATGGGAGGACACAGAAGCGAGTCCTCCCCAGACACTGGCTCTGCTAGCACCTTGACCTTGGATTTTCAGCATCCAGAACTGTGAGAAATAAGTCTTTGTTATTACAGACCCCTGCTCTAGGGTATTTGTTTTGTGACAGCAGCCCAAGCAGACTGAGACAAAGTCCACACATTGTTCTAGGACTTACCCTCTGGCCACCGCCTCCTGAAGGGCAACAGCGGAGAAGCCAGACCTCAAGGGAATTGATGAGGTTCTGAGGCCACCAGGGAAGATTTCCTGGGCGGGGTCGGGGGCAGGACTGTGGAGGTCTTTGAGCAAGGGCTCGAAGCATGGGCAGAGTTTCATGGAGGAGAAGGGAGGAGGACAGGGAACAGTTCTCTCTCCCTTTGAGGACTCAAGTCAGGTTGGGGAATAAGACAGGTGGATGGCAGTGGCCACGGAGTGTGATCAAGACGTCATAGGAGAAAGCACTGTAGGAGAGGGTGGGGGTCCCAACACACCTCCTGCCCAGCGCGGGGAGCTGGAGGAGGCTTCCTGGTGGCAGTGCTGTTGAAGATGAATTTTGAAAGTTGAGCTAGGAAGAGAGAAAAGGCCTTTGCGGTAATGAAATCATCATGGACAAAAACACAGAAGCACAATAGCTTGTGATACGGTCATAGAACAGAAATAGCTAGATGTGCAGAGAGAGGTAGGTGCTGAAGCTGGGACACCAGCAGGCTCAGACGTTGACCAGAGCCCCAGCATTATTCCTTTACTCGAGGGTAGGGGGGACAGAGAAGGGTAAGGGAGGATTGTAAGATGGGCAGTGGCCATTTGTAAACACGCATGTGGCCTTGATCTTGGGAAGGTGGCACAGGTGTATAAATGAAGGCTTGTGGTGAGAGGGGCAGAAGCCACTTGACTCAAAACATCTTAGTCCAAAGTGCTGTTTGGAAGGAATCTTGGAGCAACTCACGCTATCAATCCAAATTGTGTGAAACATCTGTGGGGAGGGGACCATTGTAACTTGGCTTTTTCTTTCTGGAAGACAGTTGGGCAATATGAACTAAAGCCTAAAACCTAGAAATTCCACTTCTGGGAATTTTCCCTAAGAAAATCTGTAAAGATGAGGGTAAAGTCTTAGCTTCGAGGATGTTCATTGCAACACTGTTTATAAGGAAGTAACTGGAAATGATCTGAATGTCCAACACCAAGAGATGCCCTATCGAATGACTGGAAGTCTGATGATGGGCTGTTCATTAGTCATTCACTCTGCTGCTGTGGTCAGAATCGACAACTTCCAGACGCCTGTCCCTGGGCCAAGGCGGCTCTATGAGAAGTGGCTGCTGGCAGATGGCAAAATCAGAAACACGGAGACAACAGCAAGATGTCCATGTAACTTTTTTTTCCTGTAACGTTGTCTCCTTTCTACCTCTTTGGTTTGATGCATGTAATGAATGTTCACTTTTTCTTTTTTTTAAACGTCAGAGAAAGTCTAACAGTGGTATAAACAAAAGAGGGCTTATTTTTTCACACTGAAAGAAGTCTGGAGGTAGAGGCCACGGGGAAGTGTCTTTTCTCACAATGCATGGCAGGGAGGAATCTCTCTGTTCTCTTGCCCGTTGCTTCATGGTCCCAAGAGAGCTGCCCCTGGTCTTGGTAGGAAGAGTGGGGATCAAATATCACCAATGACCTTTTCCCTTTTACAGGAAAGCAAAAGCAAAAACCTAGAAATTTCCTGAGGACCTCTTCTGTCTTATTGGCTAAACTAGGTCATGGGACCGCTCTTAGCTGTAAGGGAGTCCAAGAAATATGAAATCTGCCAAAAGGAAATGGGGTTACCATGTTGAGTTTATTCAATGAAGAATTGCCTGGAACAGAAAATACAAGACCCTCAAACAAAACCAAGAAAGAAGGGGGTAGAGGGATAGCTTAGAAATAATTGGAGGGCAGCGACCCATGCCTGCCACATTTGATGGGAAGAGATATAGCAGCCCTAGATCAGTGCCTCCTCATTTTTGGAAAGCGGAAATTACTGGTCCTTGAAGTGCTAAACACGGGGAACCCCTGGAACAAAAGACTGGTTTTCAAACCAGACCCTCTGTGGCCCGGAGTTCCTTAGGGGCTGCTGTTAGGGCGAGAACATAGCAAGAAGGGGTCAAAGTGGCTCCCAACCTTCCTTCAACCCAAGAGCTGCCATTTTTACCTGAGTATTATACTGAGCATCCACTTAAATTTCCACTTGATGTACATGTGTCTTCATGTGTTTATCTGTATATATGCGTGTATATGTAAAATGTGTGTTAATTTTTATATATACATTTTTAAGTATTAAGGTTGATTAGTTGATAGATATAGAAAGATACATAGCAAGTGTATGATCTTAAGAGGGCCAGAGGTGGCAGACTGGTGACCACTGGAGCCCAAGTCAGTGTTTAAAATCTTTTTGACTTTTGAATGTCTTTACCCTGGCTGCATACTCTGCATTACCCTACAGATTCAAACATTTCCTGACATTTTTTTAATATCATAATTCCCATATTTATATTAATTTTCATATAAATTAATTCACCCTCCTCACACATTTATATTAATTTTAATGTCACTCGAGTCACACATTTTTATTAATTTTAATGCCATCCAATTCACATCTACATTCACCGTCTGGGACCCTGTGCATTCGGTATGTAACCCCCCCACCCCGCCTCCAACACACCAGGGTGCTAACTAACAATGGCTCTTTCTGGGTCGTGGGTCATTTTTAATTTTTCCTTTTTCCTGGTCTGGCCTGTCTAATTTTGCTAAAATAAACAGACATGGCTTTTGTAATAAGGGGAAAAGACGCCATTTTAATTAAAAAGTAATAACAATGTGGCCTATGATCCCGTGGGCTGTTTGGGCCGTGCTCCATCGGCCCCCACTGAGCCTGGCTCTTCTGGGCTGCGCCCGCCTCCCATTCGGCCTCGACAGTGTCGCCAAGACTGGGGTGCTGGCCTCACTCTGTGAGTGAGGTTCTCCCCAGGGGTGTGCGTGGGAGTCGGGGGGCTGCATGACCTCCGAAGAACGAGCCCTTCCCGGAAGAGCTTAGAAGGTCAGTCGGGTTCTGAGGTCCTTTGAAACGCTGAACTCCAGCACGGGGACACAGTTCCTGCAAATGCCAACTGCTTCGCGCTGGCTGAGGCTGTTGATAGATATACTGCTTTCAGCTAATACGGCATTATCACAACACGGTTCCACCCTCAGCTACTGCAAGCCACCAGGACCACATCTGGTTTGAATCTCTTCTCATTACAACCTAAAAAAAAAAAAAAAAGCTGAAATCTAAGCCACCACTTTGACACTCTGTATCTCATCTTCCTTTAATCCTCTCCCCTTCTTCATCCTCCTCTCTTGCTCTCTTTCTCTCCCAGGCCAGAGCTTCAAACCAGGCCTGTGAGTTTAGAAACTTCCCAACCCATTTTACAGATGAGGACACTGAGGCCCAGGGTGGAGCAGGGACTCTATCACAAACCTTCTTACTGATCTGGCAAGTGGTTGGAGTTCCCCCAGTTTCCTTAGCAGCAAGGCAGGATGGTGCTGATACCCACTCCGCCCCAACCCCAACCTTCCCCCATCACCTGTGAGAGGAGCCCCTACCATACTAGAAGATACTATTGTTACTGTGTTTCCCATCCTTCCTCCCAAATAAATTGTGGGTGTTGCTATGTTAGAAATCAGGGGAAGCAAGTTCTAAGAAGAGCTACTTCTGCCAACTATTAACTAGAAGGCTTGGAGGGAGAGTGGTAATAGCCTTGAGATGGTCACTAGGCTCTTCCTGCTCCCCTATTCCGTGAACTGCTTGTGTGTGTGTTGTCCTTTTTGAAATTGGTTCATCTTTTTCTTCACAAATGAAAGCACTTATATGTTCTGGTGAACAAGTCTTTTGTTGGTTGTTCATAAAGCAAATATAGCTTCTTTTGCTCTGTGGCTTACCTTTTCACTTTCTTAGTAGTTAGTATCTTTGGATGAAAGACATTCATAATTTTATAAGGTCCAATTTATCACTATTTTTTTATGGTTAGTATTTTTCTGAAGTATTTGAGGGAACCTAGCCTAACCTAAGCTTATTTGTTTTACTTATCCTTTTATTTTTCAGATTTAATTTCACAAACCACTTGGAATTTCTTTGTATGATACTAAGAATCAATATTTCATTTTTCCCCAGCTCGATATTCAGTTGACTTACCACCATTTATTGAAAAGTACATGTATTTCCAGTATAGCCTGTATTCCATTGTCACTTTTGTCCTGAATCAGGTATCACATATGTATCAATACATATCACATACATATCACATACAATCAAGTATCACATATAGGGACGCCTGGGTGGCTCAGTTGGTTAAGCAGCTGCCTTTGGCTCAGGTCATGATCCCAGCATCCTGGGATCGAGTCCCACATCGGGCTACTTGCTCCGCAGGGAGCCTGCTTCTCCCTCTGACTCTGCCTTCCACTCTGTCTGCCTGTGCTCGCTCTCACTCTCTCTCTCTCTTACAAATAAATAAATAAAATCTTTTTAAAAAAAAAAAGTATCACATATAATCTCTTTCCAGCCTCTACTCATTCCATTGGTCTCTTTCTACAAAAACTATATTGTTCTAATTACTTGTTTCCTAATATATTAACATAATACATCCTGATACCTGCTAGAGTAATTTTTTCTTTCTTCTTCAAGACTTTATTGGTTACTCTCGTTTGTTTGGATTTTCATGTAAATTTTAGTATGAGCTTGATATTTTTCACACAAAAAACACATAGTAATAAAGGAAAGAAAGAAGAATGATTTCTTAAAATTTTGATTGAGATTGCATTGAATTTGTAGATCATGCTAAACACACATGAACATGGATTTTACCCATTTTAGGAGTGAGAAAATTGAATTTCTATTTAGTAATGGAGAATTGTGACCCAGGCATTTCTGAAATAAGGGTGATCACAAGAACCCAAGGGGACATATTGTTAGGCATAACTCCTCAGAGGTCACTGGGAGGGCTGGAAACTTGGCCAGAGTAGTCCTACACTCAGTCAGTTTGGGAACAAAAACACCACTGGCCAGAGGAAGGAACAGAGGAAGGGCAGAGGAAGATGGACTTACCAGGTCCCAGTGTCTCCAAAGAGCAGAAAGGAGAGCCTTAGGCTCACCACCTGCCCTCGGTAAGGCTCAGTCCTAACTTTGTGGAGATAATGAAACTTGTCTAACCTTACAGTGTTGGTTTGCAGTTCAAGCAAGATCGTGGGGGTGTTCATTCATTCATTTGTCCACTCACCCAACAAATGGGTATATTGTATTCTAACTGTACATTAGAAGTGCCAAAGGAATTAGACAAATTGCTCGCCTAGAGGGGGAAAGAGACAAAATAATGAGGTGATATAAAAATAATCACAGTCATGATCAAGGTTTATAGTTGTCTTGTGGTAGGTGGAGCAGCAGCTTTAGAAAAAGACTCGAGAATGCTCTATATGTGGGCGGCACACACTTGAGAATCATTCTTATTGTGCCTCCCATTTTTTCTTCTCTAATAAGTAGAGGTCAAAATAAGACAAATTATAGTTAATTTATTCCTCCAACCCAGCAATTAGTAAAGAAAAAAATTAAGATAAAAACTGCTAATGTTTAATGAGCTTACCCTGTGTCTGGCACCGTTCTTTTTTAAAGAAAAGATGCACATTAAAAGATACTCACATAATTCACCTTTTTGAAAAGTGTACAATTCTGTGGTTTATGCAACCATTGCCACAATCTGATTCCAGCACATATTGATCACTCTAAAAAAACCCATTATTTTGAGTGAACTCTCATGTGAGCTCCGGTCTTTGTGTGATAACGTTGGGTCAATGTAGGTTCACTGATTGTAGCAAATGTACCACTCTGGTGTGGGGTTTTGAAAGAGGAGGAGGCTGTGTTGATGTGGGAGTGTGGGGTGTATGGGAAATCTCTGTACCTTTTGCACAGTTTTACTGTGAGCCCAAAACCACCCTAAAAAATAAAGTCTGTTTTTTAAAAGGGGAAAAAAGAAACCTCATCCCCATTAGCATCACTCCCTCACTCCCTATTGCCCCTGTTCTCAGCCTCTGGGAACTACTCCTCTGCTCTCTGCTTCTGAGGACTATTCTGTTTCTGACTATTCTGGACAATTCCTAGAAACAGAATACAATATGTGCCTTTTCAGTCTGGCTTTTTTCACTTAGCATTTTCAAGGTTCATCTGTGTGATCTAGTGGATTAGTACTTCATTCTTTTTTGGTGGCTGAATAACATTCTGTTGGATGGATAGAACACATTTTGTTTATCCATTTATCAGTTGATAGACATTTGGATTTTTTTTTCCACTTTGGGGCTATTATGACTACCACCACTGTGGACATTTATGTCCAAGTTTGAGTGTGAATAGGTTTTTGGTTCCTTTGAATATACACCTAGGACTGGAATTCATGGATTATATGGTAACTCTGCATTTAACTGCCAAATGATTTTGTAAAGGGGTGACATCATTTTACGTTCCCACTAGTGATGTATGAGAGTTTCAATTTCTTGGTGTTTTTTTGCCACCAGTTGTTACTGTCCCCTTTTTTATTTGACTCATCCTAATGGGTATGAAGGGCTATCTCATTGTGGTTTTGATTTGCATTGCCCTAATGAGTAATGGATGTTGAGCATCTTTTCATGTGCTTATTTGTATATGTTCTTTGGGAAAATGTCTACGCAAGTCCTTCACCCGTTTTTAAAAATTTTTTTAAAGGTTTTATTTATTTGACAGAAAAAGATGCAGTGAGAGAGGGAACACAAACAGGGGGGAGAGGGAGAAGCAGACTCCCTGCTGAGCAAGGAACACAATGCGGGGCTCGATCCTAGGACCCTGGATCATGACCTGAGCCAAAGGCAGATGCTTAACTGACTGAGCAACCCAGGTGCCCCTCTTTGCCCATTTTTAAATCGAGCCATTGGGGGATTTTTAAATTCAGTTATAAAAGTCCTATGTATGTTCTGGATACTGTAACCATACCAGATAAATGATTTGCAAATATTTTCTCCCATTTCGTTAGTGGTCTTTTCACTTTTTTGGTCATGTTCTTTGAGTTACAAAAGTTTTAAATTTTTGCTTCCATTACTTATGCTTTAGATGTCACATCTAAGTAATCAACTGACCCCTAAATTTTTTTCTAAGACTTTTCTAGTGCAAGTTCTTAGATTTAAGCCTTTGATCTGTTTTTAGTTCATTTATATATATGGATCAAGATAGAGATCCACCTCCATTCTACCTGGATATTCTGTTGTCCTGGTACCATTTGTTGAAAAAATTCTTCTTTCCCCCGATCGAGTTATCTTCAACTTTGTCAAAAATCAGTTGCCCATAAACATATGGCTTTATTTCTGGGCTCTCAGTTTTATTACAGTGAGCCATATGCCTGTCCTCATACCAGTACCACACAATTTTTATAACATTGTAGTAGATTTTGAAATAGGGAAGTGTGGACCTTCTAACATTGTCCTTATTTTCGAGATTATTTTCACTATTCTGGGTCCCTTGCATTCCCATATAATTTCAGAATCAGCTTACCAGTATCTTCACAATCATCAACTGGGATTTTGATAGGGATGCAATCAACCTGTAGCTCAATTGGGAGAGTATTGCCAATATTATATCTTCTAATATATGAACACATGATGTCTTTCCATTTATTTTGATCTTTAATTTCATTCAATGACATCTTCTCATTTTTACTCTACAAGTATTTCTCGAAGGGTGGGTTTGCTAACAACAAATTCCTTTAGGTTTTGTTTATCTGGGAATGTCTTAATTTCTCTTTCATTTTTTAAAAAAGATTTTATTTATTTGAGAGAGAGAGAGAGAAAGTGAGAGTGGGGAGGGCCAGAGGGAGAGGGAGAGAGAGAATCTCAAGCAGACTCCGTGTTGATTGTAGAACTAGAAGCAGGGAACCTGAGATCATGACCTGAGCCAAAAATCAAGAGTTGGATGCTCAACCGACTGAGTCACCCAGGCACCCCTCTTTCATTTTTTTTAAGACTTTATTTATTTGACACAGATAGAGAGATCACAAGTAGGCAGAGAGGAAGAGAGAGAGGGGGAAGCAGGCTCCCTGCGGAGAAGAGAGCCCGATGTGGGATTCTGGGATCATGACCTGAACCGAAGGCAGAGGCTTAACCCACTGAGCCACCCAGGCACCTCCCTCTTTCATTTTTTAACAGATAGTTTTGCTGGATGTAGAATGCTTGATTGACAATCTTTTTTTTTTTTCAGCGCTTATTACATCTCACTGCCTTCTGAGCTTAGTGGTTTCTAAGGAGAAATCAGCTGTGAACTTGTTGAAGGTCTTTCCAGCTCATGAGTTTCTTCTCTCTAGCTGTTTTCAAGATTCTTGCTCTGTCTCTGATGTACACTGGTTTGATTATGATGTGTCTAGGCATGGATCTCTGAGTTCATCCTACTTGGAATTTGTTGAGCCCCTTGGATGTGTAGATTCATGTTTTTCATCAAATTATCTCTTCAAATATTCTGACTCTCTCTCTCCTTTCCTTCTTGGATGCTTGTCATGCACACAATGTTATGCTTGATGTTATGCCATAAATCTCTGCAGCTCTTTTCCTTTTTCTCCATTCTTTAGGCTGGATCATCAGTTGACCTAACTCCAAGTTCAGTGATCCTTTTCCTACCAGCGGTCATTTGCTGAGCCCCTCTTGTGAATTTTTCATTTCCATTTTTGTGCTTTTCAACACCAAACCTTCCATTTGGCTCTATTTATATAATTTCTATCTCTCTGAGAATTCTCTATTTGGCGAGACATCATTCTTACTTTCCTTTACTTCTTTCCACATGGTTTCCTTTGGCTCTTCAAATGTATTTAAAATAGAGTATTCAAAGTCTTTGTCTGGGCTTCAAGCCTGATGTCTGGGCTTTGTTGGGGACAGTTTCCATTGATTGTTTTCCTCCTGGGTAGGGGTCATGGCTTCTTATTTATTTTCAGGTCTCATTTTTTTTTTTTTTTTTTTTTTTTGGTGAAAAGTGGGACATTTTACATACTATAACATGTAATAGTATGGAATAGAATAGAATCTGGAAGCCAGATTCTCTCCATCCCCACAGGTTTTTGTTGCTGCTGTTTGTTCTAGTGACTTCTGAGTGAATTCTCTAAAGTCTGTATTCTTTCTCTTGCAGGACTGAAATGTCTCTGTTCAGTTTCTGTGGTGGTCAGCCAATGGTTGAGCAGAGATGTTCTTAAGCACTGGGAATGGGTGAGTCTCCCAGTCCTTGCTGAGGGGCCATCTGTGCACGTCTGGGCATGCTCCCAGGACTCAGGCCAAGGGCTGGATAACTCTGCCTCTGCCTTCTCTTCCAGCTTGAGCATGGCCCTAAGCATAACCAGGGGGGAGAGCTTAGGACCTTCTCAGATCTTTCCTACACATCTGCACAGCCCTGGGTGCACGGAGCCCTCCACATACATGCACACAGCCTTTCAGATTCCCAGGAATATGTCAGAGCATTTCACAGCCTCCTGTGGACAGCCATTCCTCAGCTTTTCCCATTAAGCTTTTTGGTTAGCCCAGGTAAGCCTGTTGTTTTCTGCCAACCATTAGCCACCGCCTCAGGCTGCCCCCAAGTTAAACAATTGCCTCTAAACGGTTTTTGTAAAATGCCCCCACCCCGGGGGGGAGGGGGTGGGGGAGCTTTTTGCTTTTCATGGCGAGCTCCTGGTCAGGTCAAATAGAGTCCACCTTGCAAGAGGGGTCTTCCAGGGAACCATCAGACAGGCCAAATAATGACAATACTCTGGGAACAAGGCTTTGAAAGAGATGCAACTGAATTTTGTCATGTCTGGTGGCCACCAGGCTGCTGGATTCTAGGTCTACCATGGTGGGAGTTGGGGGCGGGCTGCAGAAGGGTCATGTCTTAATAATATTTAACCATTTGCCTTGAATAACTGTTTCCTTGATTGCTGTGAGCCTTTGATTAATTCAACAATTCTGAAAATGTTGATTCTGACCATTTTTGCCCATGTTTTCAGTGCTTTTATAGAAGAGAGAATTTTCAGAAGCCCAACACTACCATTTTTTACTTTTCTAACCCTTTTGCAGATAGCACCAAATTTCCTTTAGGCCACAACTATGAGGTTAAGTGTTGTTATTAGCATCACTTTTATTTTACAGATGAGGCAGCTGAAGCACAGAGAGGTGAAGTGACAGGCTCAAGGGCACGCAGCCAACAACTGGTGAAGCCAGGATTCACTTGGTTAACTGTGGGGCTGGCATGCCCTAGTCTAGGCTCTTCAGTCTTCCCTGTTTGAAGAAAGGAGTACTGGAATCAGGAAGTCTGAATTCAAGTCCTAGCTTTGTGGTTATCCCCTTGTTTGACCCTGGGTGCACCAACTCCTCGCCCCCTGCCTCAGTTTCCCCATACATAAAACGAAGTAGTTGGCTGATATCTCCTGTTCTCTCCCAAGATTTTGAGTGTCTTCAGAGCCTGGAATGCCCATCATTTACTCTCCCATGAAGTTATGTCCCCTGGATGGGGGCCAGGTCTGGACACTTCCACTACAGAGAGTGCTCTGTGCACCAGAGCCCATCCGTGGTGGGCCAGCCCCTATCACACACAGCTCTGGCCTAGCCCAGTTGCAGGGGTGGAGTGGCTTTAGGCAACTCCAGAGTAGGCTTTGTTTGCTGAAGTTTTCACTAATGATAGGACCTGTTAATTAGCTGTGCTGTGGAGCGAAGCCATGAATTCTTCTAGCTCCTAGTCTGAGTCTCCCAAGGTCAAAGAGGGCTGAGCTTGAAAGGGGTGGTCCTTGCCTCATCCTCCTATCCCACCTGATTCCCCCACCTCAACCCTCATCCCCACCAAAGCCTGCAGGAACCAGACTCTGAGTTTCAGGCCACGGGATAGAGAGCTTTCTTTAAAAACATTTTCGTTTGTTTGTTCAAGTCTTTTCCCAATATTTGGTTTTAGGTGACCCTTTAAACCTCAACTCTCCCCTCCCCCCTCCCTTCCTAGGCTCTGGACATACATGCTGGGTACACTTGCACCTCAAGGCCTTTGCACTTGCCGTTTGGCTGTCTGGGACTTCCACCTGGCTCACTTCCTCACCTCTTCCAGGTCTTTGCTCAAATGTCTCTTGTCTGGGAGATCTTCTGTGTCCTCCCAAGGCAGAATATGCCTGCCTCACCCCTACCTCCTTTTCTCCTCATTTCATTTGTTTACATAAGCCTATAAATTGGAGGGGTTTTTGCCCAAACCTGTTTGCACTGGATTTTCCTTCCTTTGCACACGAAGCATCCTAAGCACCGCATCCCTGATGGAGAACTTGACAATGAAACCCTCCGAAGACAGGGGCCCCTCCCTTAACTCCACCAAAGGACTTAGCAGAGAGCTGGGTGTATGGGAGGCCCTGACCCAAAGGAGGACAGCCTGCCTTGCAGCTGCCACAGAGACGCTCCCAGAGGACAGCTGTGTGTGGGATGACAGCTAGGCCACGGGTAGGCAGAGGGAAAACATTGATTCTGATGAGCTGGCCTGGGTCTCATCCTTCTCATTCTCGCCAACCTGGAGTTTGACCCAGCAATTGGGAAACATCTTTTTTTTTTTTTTCCCCTTGTTAGAGTCCAGCCAGGACAGGCCCTTTCTACCAGGCTGGTGAGCAAGGTGGAAACTATGGTGGTTCTGGCCTGTCTGAAGTTTGCATGCCGGAGGCTGGACTTCATCCCCGCCATGTCCCTGGCCATCAGTGTCCCTGACTGCCCTACTCACACCACCTGCTCACCAGGCCATTCCCACAGTTGCTCTGGCCTGGTCAGCTTGGCAGCCTTGGAGCACTCCCACGGAGTACAGGGATTGGGATTGGGAGGTGGCATTCAGAATTCAGTGGATCGAACACTCCTGGGGAGATGTGCAGACAGGCCCGAGAGGGGCAGTGACCTGCCTCAGGTCACACTGGTATTCAACAGCATCCCAGGGTTGTGAGGCCAGTTTCCATTCGCGGGGCAAGCACAACTACCTATGTGAGCCTTGGTCCCCTCGTCAGAGGCTATAATGGTCTGTCTTAGATCGAACTGTGAGGAGGACGAACCGAGGGTGCGATCCACTCCGTGGCACGAGGTCCCATCTGGACACTCAACTCCACCAGCTTGTGTCACCTACATGACAACCCTGGGAGGCCAGATGGTTAGTGACCCCATTTCACAGATAAGAACACTGATCCCAGAAGGGATGAGAAGCCCTGCGCTTGCCAGCATGAGACTCTGGACCTGAAATTTCTGGGCCAAAATGGGCCACAGAGAAAAGGGTAGAACCCCCTCCCGCGGTCTGATTCTCACCCTGTTCACTGTCTTTGAGCTATTTTGCTCCTCTTCGGTGACTAACTCATTAGCATGCAAACTCTGTCTTGACTGGTAGAATTCACTTCCCTCCCTTTTGTGGGAAAACTAGCTTTGCTTCCATTTCTTGTTCAGTTCTTTTTGTCCATACGAACTCATGCATTTTTTATTTTTTCTTTGAACCGGTTCTAACATCTGTCTGATTCCTTCACTGTTTAACAAGTAAAATTAAGTCTTTAATACGTGCTCCTTCCAGATACATACAAAAATGAGGATTTTACCTTTTTCTGAAAATGACCTCTAATAGAGCTGTAGAAATCAGTGCCAGATACTCCGGCAATAGTCCTATAGATCAACCTTCCTATGGTTCCTTGCTTCCCTCCAGTGCTTAGGTCTCAGCCCTGTCTCGGGTATTTTCTAGATGATGCTCCTATATGACACTACCCTTTGCCCTTCACTTTACAATGAAGTAATGAGGAAATTAGGGCTCAGAGAGGCAGAGCAATGGAGCCCAGGTTACACAGCTAAAGCCAACACTTTCTTCCTCTAAAGCTACGTGTGTGTGTGTGTGTGTGAGAGAGAGAGAGAGAGAGAGAGAGATTGTGTGTGTGTCCTGCCTACTTGACTACATGGTGACTCCAGCTCTAGGTGGAATCCAAAGAAATGGCCCAGTATATAATGGGGGTCTGGGTGGGGCTGGAGCTAAAAAGGGCTCCAGAGGCCTTGGCTGGTGCCTCAGTCTCAAGGGAACAAAACTGCAACCTTACAGTTGGTGTCTTTGACTCCTCCAAATCTGAAAGAAGGACCCAGGCCTATGCAGCAGCCCCCTACTGTCCCTTCTGACATCTCCCTACTAAGAAACGTGCCCAAAGTCAAACCACTTGAAAGTGATAGAGCCAGGACTTGAACCCAAGAAGTCTGGCCTTGCAAGCTACAGTCTTCAACTTCCGGAGAGAAACCCAAGTTTGTTCTTCTCAGCTGTGTGACCTTGGGCACATTATTGAACCCCTCTGAGCTCTTCAACCTCTCACCAAGTAGTTACAAAAATGGAATTGGAGAATGTGAGAAGAGTGCCAGACACATGGTAAATTCTCAATAAATAGCAGCTGCTTTCCAAGGGTTCATTAGTTCAAATAATGAGGCACCACTTAGGAGCCCCTGCCATGGGCCAGGCACCATGGGAGGCACTTTAGTGACATCATCTCCAGGAATCCTCTCTGACAACCCCACTGGAGACACAATTATAATCCCTGTTTGACAATTTGATAAGTCATCTCCCTCAAGTTGCACAGAGAGTAAGCACTGAGACTGAGATGTAAACCAGGCTGCCTGACTCCAAGATCTAGACACTTTTTCGAATCTATGCATTTGTTCTTTTATTTGTTAATTCAACAAATATTTATTGGGACCCACTATGTATGCCAGGCACTGTTCTAGGAGCTGGAGGGAGGGCAGTGAACCAAACAGATGCCATTCTTGTACTCATGAAGCTGATGCTCTAGTTAGGGGAGCAACTGGCCTCTCAATGAGGCTGATCACCCATGCCAGCTGCCACACCAGGTGGGGCAAGTCCCACACCTGATGGGACTTCGGGGCTGGAGATGGAAGGGGCTGAGGTTGTGGGGAAAGGGAGAGGATAGGGCCAAGTCTGTGAAAGGATGGATACAAAGATGTCTGCTGAAGGAAGTGGGGTATTTGAGAAGAAGAATGGCCTCAGAAAGGAGCAGAGCAGGGGCACCTGGTTGGCTCAGTCGGTTAAGTGTCTGCCTTCCGCTCAGGTCATGATCCTAGGATCCTGGGGTGGAGCCCCACATCCAGCTCCTTTCTCAGCGGGGAGCCTGCTTCTCCCTCTCCCTCTGCCATTCCCCTTGCTTGTGCTGTCTGTCAAATAAATAAAATAAAACAAAACAAAATAAAATAAAACAAAACAAAATAAAATAAATAAAATAAAATAAGGAGGAGAGCAGGCCCTTTGACTGCTGGGACTGGGGTCCCCCGAGGACGGTTTCCCCTTGGGGTCAGCAGTGCGCAGAGCTCTACAAGTAGGCATTTCCATTTGTGAAAAAATCTGTCCGCACTGCTGTCCCCAGTCTAGGGCTCCCCTGAAGAAGCCTTAGAAAGAGGAGAAGGGAAAGGAAATAGGCACCTCACAGCGCGTGGCTGCCCTCGATGGGCATTTGGGTGGGGCCGGGCGCCCTCTTGTGGCTTCTCTTGTCTCTGCATGGGCCCTCCTGGGTCGCTGTGGGTGGAGAGACTTTCCATGGTTAGACCATTTCTGGGGACAATTTCTCAGTCCCCAGCCTATACCGTTTTCCGTGTCCCCAGCCTTACCAGCCACTAGCCAAAGTCTGAAAAACTCGGTCACAGCTCTCTCACCATCTCCTGTGCAGACCTCGGACAGAGCTTGCAGGCCTGCAAGCCCCTTGGACGCTGTCATGGGGCAAAGTCACGTGGTGATGTATAGAGATACCATCTGGTTCAGATCCTGTGTCACTGAGGAGCCATGATACAACCTTCCTGTGCCTTACTCTTTTCACTTTAAAAATGAGGGTGATATTAGTTTCTACCTTAAAGAATTACGGAAATTAAGTAAGAGAATATTGACCAATTTGTCTGTGAGAGTCTCAATACCATCCCCGTCCAGCCCACCCTTTTTCAGAAGGACTTGTTGGTGGGACTCTGGGTTAGATCCAGGCAATGTGAGGCAGCAGAAGCACCTTATTGCTTCTCCAATAACAGTGGGTCCAGAGTTTCCATTCAGGTTTGGAGCCGCCTCTGCAGATCTTCCCCCTGAATGCTGCCTTAGGACACGAGGCAGCTGTGATCATTGCTGGTGTTCTCCTACAACCTTCAGACCCCCTGAAAGCTTCCTACAACTTTCAGACCCCCCTGAAATCTAGAGGCAGGTTTCCCCATTTCTACATCCCAACTCATCCAGTGGGTTCCTGTACTGAACACTACTAATCATGGAGGGCTTCCTGGAGGAGGTGAGTTTGTTAGAATGATGCTAAGCCAAAAAAGCAGAAGGCTTCCAGTGTGGAATAATTCCATCTCAGTGCCCATTTGGGCCCTGCACCTCAGCTCACCTCTTCATGGTTTCCAGGGATACAGTTTCCAGGGAGCTTAGAATCCTCACATTGCTGTCACTTGGCAACCAGGAACTGGTGGCTGCAGCCACTGCCCATGTTCCTTTCATCATCTTGGGCCCTCGCCCTCATATCTGGCATGGGCTCTGCCCTGCCCAGGTAGCGAGGGCCCAGCTGGGGAGGCATCTTCCACCTGCTTCCCTTCTAAGTCCATCACAGGCCTCACAGGGACAACTGAGACCCTTGTCAATGGTGGTAAGTGCCCAGAAAGTGCTGGATGGACCAGGGGCAGGATATACACAAACCTCTTGTCCCAGAGGATCCTCTCGTGGGCTCTCATCCATGGAGGACCCTGAGGATCAGGGGTGAATAGAACACAGTACTGGCCCAAAGGACACACAGCCCAGTGCAAGAGATAAAGCTTACCTCATTGCTGTGGCACACAGATGCTAGGAACTACTCCGTGTTGCCTGCTGGGCCACAGACTGGTGAAGGCATGGCTCACCCTTGGGAACAGGGTGGGGGGGCATGGCTGGGGAATAGCAGATGCCATGGTGTCCAATTCACTCCTTAGCAGGCATCTCTAAGCACCAAGAGCCACTTCCTCTAAACTGCGCAATTCCCTACCTGAGGGCTTTTCATGTTGGGCATGAAAGGCTTTCACGTTGGGCATCTCTTCCTCCAAGAAGCCCGCCCTGACCTCTAGCCTGAATTAGATGCCTCTTCTGGGCTTGCACAGACCTCCAAGTACCCCTATGTCATGATGGTCTTCACACTGGGTTACCTTTGTCTGTAATTCTTTTATTTCTAGACAGTGGGCTCCAGAGTGGAAGGAACTAACTACAGCTTGTTCACCTGGGCCTGGCTCACAGTAGGTACTTAGGAACAGGACCGCCCCTGGGCAGCCAGCATGGCCATCCCTGGCAACACACCCTAGAGAGGTTTAGCGGATGAATAAATGAAGGAATGAGGGAACGATGGGTCAATTTTTCAATAACTGGGGAGGGACATTTAAAGTGTCTTAGGAGTCCACCAGCATTAACACAACCGAGAGTATAGTCAGCATGCCTGCACTCTACCACAGGCACTCAGCTACAACTTCTGCAGATGGGATTCAGGAATCTGGGTGTCCTAGAAAAGTCCCAGGAATACAAAATGTGGAGTGATACGGGGCCAGGTAACAAAGTAAGTGGGGAACTGCAAAAGGGATGAGACTGGCCCCATGAAGTTGAGCCCACACCAAAAATTCATTCAGTCAGCATTCAACAAGTATACCCTGAGCCAGGAAGACCCTCAGGTGTATACCTGTGCACAAGACAGATGTGGCCGCTGCTCCCTTCTCACAGTCTAGTGAGGAGACAGTCGTTAAATAAACAAGCAAAGAGATACCTGCTAGAAGGTCAGGTTATGATTAATGCTTTGCAGGAAAGAAAGCAGTGTGAGGGAGGGATTAAAGGGTAGATGAGGTTATTTTGCCTGAGGGTCAGGGAAGGTGTCTGCTGAGGCCAGTAGGAGATGAGAGAAGGAGTCACTTAAAATTGAAGGAGCAAACCATGCGGGTGTCTGGGGAGAGAGCATTCCAGGCAGAGACAGCAGTACATTCAGAGACCTGCAGAACCAAACATGTGGAAGAGGAAACCTGGTTAGGAAGCTACTGCATTAGTCCAAGTATAAGACGCCAGAGGCTCAGACCAGGGTGGAGGCAGTGAAGGCGGTAGGAAGTGGTCAGATTCAGAATACATTTTGAGGATAAAGTTGACTGGCTTTGCTTGTAGGTCCCATGTGGGCACAAGAGGATGGTGGTCCAGGTTATTGCAGCCAAGAGTGCAGGGGATGAGGGAAAAGTTAGAGGAGATGATGTCGGAGAGGAGAGTGGGGAGAGGGCACAGACCATATGCAGGTTTCTGCAGACCACGGGGAGGACTTTACTTTCCCTGATGGGAGCCCCAGGAGGATTTTAAGCAGAGGAAGGATGTCATTTGGCTTGTGTCCTAACAGAATCTCTAGATGCAAATTGTAGAACAGACTTTTGAGAGACAGAGATGAACTGGGGTGGTTCAGAAGTTGGTGCAGTCATCCAATTGAGACATGATGGTGGCTTGCCACAGGGTGCTGACTGGGATGGGAAAACTAAATTAATTTCAGCAAAAACAAAAAATGGATTTGAAAAAATGTGTGGAAGGAATAATAGGTAGTAAAAATCACAGAGACAGGCAAATAAATGATTGAAATTTGGTAGTGGATTAGGAGCTGCACAGCAGCTTTGTCTTTTTGGAGGAAGGGGCTTCAGTTCTCTGAGCTGGTTTTGTCATCTGCAAAACGGGGATGATAATGGAACATACCTCACGGAGCTGTGGATAGGGTGGTGTAAAGGTTTGGGCACGGGATCTAGCACACAAACGTTGTCCTGGGAGCCAGACTGCTAGGTTCTGGCCACCGTCTCGGCCACTCACTGGCTGGCTGTGTCATGGCGGTCAAATTCACCCCTCTAGAAAATGGGGCTATCATTAATACCAACTTTATAGGGTCGGGTTGTGAGGATTAAATTAATGAGTTCAAGTAACGCATTTAGAATTACGTGCCAACTGCATAGTGCCAACTATTATGAATATATTTTAGCCGTATCTCATAAACTCTCTCGCCACAACATATGCCCACCCCATTGTGCGGGTGGGAAGTCTGTGGCTCAGAGCAAGGTGGCCTCTCCTGGCGACCTTATTTAACGTCCCGCTTGTGGCAGTCGCTGCAGCTACCTGGAAAAGCAGGATTCCCGCTTGGAACAGCCCCGCCCGCCCCGCCCCGCCCGCAGGTTGTCTTGCGGAACCCTTAAGTGCCCAGCTCTAGTTTCCAGCCGGCGCATTCGCGCTACTGAGCCGAATTGGAGTTACTTCCGGCGGCCGCACTCCGCCCCCGGGCGTCTCCATTTTGGCCGCCGGTGGGTCTGGCGGAGTAGCGGAGGGAGTCTTCAGCAGTCGCAGGGCCGAGTTGGCTCACCGCACTGTGTCCCTTCCTTCCTCCGCCCGCAGGAGCCTGGGGTGCCCATGGCGGGCTTGGAGGTACTGTACGCGTCGGCGGCGCCGGCCATCACCTGCGCGCAGGACGCGCTCATCTGCTTTCTGCACTGGGAGGTGGTGACGCACGGCTACTACGCCTTGGGTGTCGGCGACCAGGTACTCCAAAGAGCGGGCCCGGGGCCAGGGTGGTGGGGGCGAGGTGTCTTCTGCCCGGATCCAAGGGCCGGAGCTCTGGGCCAGAGCGCCTGCCGCTCCCCCGCCCAAGTCCCGGCGCTGGGGCTCCTGGCACCTTCGGTTTGGTGTGCGGGTCGGGGAGCTGCTCTGCTGGCCCGGCCCAGCGCCCCTCACAACGCAGCTGGGGCAACTAGATTTGGAAACTCAGAGAAGCTCGCTTCGGCACAGCGTGTCAGTCTCCCAGGCCAGGATCGTGTGGACCGACACTGAGACGGGGCTTAGCTCCCCTGAGCGCGGCTTACCTGCCGGAACTCCGCCAAGCTCCTCCCCACACGGCTGCGGGGGCGTGGGGAGGTGGTACTCACTTGGGCTTCCACCGGATCATCTGAATCCAAGCGCGCGTATACCCGCGAGCTTCGGTCTACTCCGCCCCGCGCAGGGACCCTTCCGTCACTCCTCAGCACGGGCCCAGAGAGCACACACACCTTTCACCT
The DNA here is from genome assembly GCF_011764305.1 of Mustela putorius furo. Taxonomy (NCBI): domain Eukaryota; kingdom Metazoa; phylum Chordata; class Mammalia; order Carnivora; family Mustelidae; genus Mustela; species Mustela putorius. The sequence goes on along the minus strand of NW_025421464.1, from coordinate 400,717 downwards.
TGTACTGAAGGGCCCAGTGCAGCCCACTCAACCGCTGCCATCCCCAGCTCAGGTTCTGGGAAACCGCCCCCCCGCCCCGCCTCGCACCTCCCCACAAGTACATCCTTGCACCCTGGATGTGAGAACCAGGTAAGGTTTCCTCCCCAAGAGCTGACCCTACAGGGTCAGCCCCCCTCCCACTCTCCCATCCTCAGGCTCTGCCCCTCGGAGCTGGGGGGCGTGTCACACCCACAGATCTCCCAGGACTTGGCCCTGCCTACTGTGTAATTCTTTGGGGGGAAACTGTTCATCTTCCCTTTCCCTTTCCCGTGACTTTCACCCTCCACAGCATGCTGCACATTAGCTTCCTGTGAGAACTGGGCCTGGCCCCCTTTCTGCCCCTTCAGTTCTCTTCTACTTCATCAGGGAAAATACCCTCCCAGCCACACACAAGCCACATACACACGGGATTCCTAGCCTGCCCCTCGCTGTCACGTTCTTCTCACCCTCAAAACCAGTATCAGCTCTGGGGAATAGGGCATCTCATCTCACCCCTTGCATCTCTTATGGTGAGATTTTAACCTTACTCTCATTTCTAACTGCTTCAGTTCTCAAACTCCCCAGTCCTTTCTTAGTTTCTCAGATGTACACCCAGTGTCTTAAGTTTTCCTCTCCTGACACGGAGCTTTAAGGATCCCTCCTCAAACAGTTTACACATCCTGAGCCCCGAGAGCCAGGCACTTCCTTCCACTCCCTGCGGCCCCATTCCTCTGTCCTTCAGAGCAGTGAGCAAAACAACCACCCCCTCTCATACTTAACGCCCATCAACAGGAGTCACATGAGGAGGATAAGAACTGTCATGGATATTTGGCTTCCCCTCCCCCCCGGCCCGATCCCAGACCTCAAGTATCTCACAAGGACCCCAGATACACACTTAGTATCCCCCATCCCCACCCCTCTCCAGGCTTACACATCCTTGTTCCTTCTTGTAGAATCTAGGACTGGATATAAGGCTGGAAAAGAAGGGGCCTCACACACACACCTGGAAGCAGGAACCGCGTTTTCCTCCCAGATAGCTCTGTTCTTGGCCTTTCTGCCCATCCTGCTCTGCATTCCACTTACCCTGCCTTTCAGCATCTCAGGCCTTGGGACCCGGTAGAGATGGGATCTCCACTCATGAGTGTTGGGCTCCTGCTCAGTGTATAGTGTCCCCAACAGAAACTTTGTTTCCCACTTGCCTCAATTCACCTTTCCAATCCTGAATGACTCTCTCACTTGCCCCAGTCATTTCATTTCAACTTTGCCCGGGAAGTCCAGAAAGCGGACGTATAGAATGGCATGGTGTGCAGTGGGATTGGAAAGGGGAGGAAGACTTATTTGTTCTTGCCCTTGGGGTTCATCCATGGGCCCTCAGTTTCCCCCACCCTTTACACTGTCCTTCAGACCTAACAGGTCTGCCCTGCTCTCTGCCTCTCATGGACCTCACCTTGTTTACTCCCAGCTAGCTACTGCTCTGATATAGTTGGAATCTCTCCCCTCAAACAGGAACTTGTTCACGAGGGCCTGTGCGACTCCTTCTCTTCTCCCCATTTCACAGGGACATATCAGTACTGCAGACCTGCTTCCACCACCCGTCCTTCACACTCCTGTCTCTGAGTTGTTCTGACAGCTTAGGGACATCAGTTCATATAGGTCATTGCCTCCTTTGGCATCATCCCCTTGCCAGATACTCAGGGTCCCAATTTTTCAGGTGAAATGTGCAAAAAGAATACAATCTCATTTTAATACTGATTAAAAAGACATAAAAGATGCTTGACTGATTCCTAAAGGTCCATCTAATTCCACTCTGTTTATGGTGCCACTTACTGAATTCATGCCGGCCAGAAAAAAATGCAGACCCCAGATGTATGGCAGGAGGCCAGAGAGGGTGGGGAGGAGGGTTTTGAAAGGCACTGTCCACTGTCCATGCGTCCACCCCAGCGCTAAATCATGCACGCCTTCCGGGGCTGGGTTTTCGTATTGCTCCTTGGTGTGTCTTTTTGCTTCTGTGCCCTTTCCCTGAAGAGCTGCTCAGGCTTGAGTTGCACTTGTCCTCCTCTGACTTCTGCTGAGTCAGCTTCTGTGGAAATAAAAGCCTTTTAGAGAGGCATCTATTAGTTTATTTAAGAGAGGGTTTAATTTTCTGGCCTGGGACCAGCAAACTTTGCTGAGACCAAGAGTATTTACCATGCTTAGAGAATATTTATGTTGCCTCTCCATCCTCCTCCTGCGCCCCATCCTTGTAGGGGTGATAAGGAGAGAGGAAGTTCCCAGAAGTATGTGCTTCATCATATAATATATTGACTGTTAAATAGAAAGTTGAATTGGCTGTTTTTCTCTTTGATTTTATGTTGTCCCGTGCACACAGAGCAGTTGTGTATGTAAAACTTGGTTAGAAGAGCAGTGAGGCCACTGGCTTCAATAAAAATCCAGTATCTGAATTTGGATTACCTTTTTGGAGTCAGTACCACTCCTCCTAAGAGCTTTACAGAGGTGGCAAGGGGGTTAGGTGACAAGGGGTTATAGATGGCTATAGATGTAAGGTTGAGAATTTTGTTTTCTGTTGTAGGAATCTAAAGGTTATGACAAAAGAGAGGGAATGCCCAAAATGATCTTTTTGTGTTTCTTTGAGTGCTTTTTAGCCCAGAGACTCGGGGATGAACTCATGGCCACTGAAGAATGCTGTCAGCCCTAGGAGTGGGGTGGACTAAGTGGACAACTATCTTTACTCTTTTGGGGTAAAAAAGAGTAGTGGATCTGGCTGGGAAAAATCTCCAGCCATATACCAAGCAGCCAGGAGCTCTGAGTGCCAAACCCAGCTCTGCTTCTGACTTACTGTGACCTTAAGCAGTTCTCAGCTCCTCTGAGCCCTTAAATTTTTCATCTGAGAGTATTAAACCACCCAACCATATGCTTTGGCTGCTTTCCAGTTGCAGCTTTCTGGGGGGCCTGATATTTGATGTCAGGGCCCAGAACACAGTTGAAATGCCAAATTTGGCCTGATATCACCAGGACCAGTCCCTCTTAGTTCCACTGGTTTTCCCCATATCAGGGCAGCCCTTGGGCTGGGACCATCAATTCGCCTGCAGCAAGAGGTATCAGCTTCACCTGACCCCAGAGTGCTCTCTTGCCCTAGAAGCCAGAGTCTGTGAAAGAGTGAGGAGACCAAATTATCTATATTCCAAGGAAAATTCTGGTGGGTCAAATGCTATATGCAGAGGATATACATAGAAATTCAAAGGCCTCCGACAGAGAAAAGACAAGGCACATTATCAAAATCTAAACTTCCAAAGGAAACCTTGAATCCACTAAACCTGTTACAGGAAATGTACGAAGTTGGTGGTGAGGGATTGTTTCTCTTGGCAGACTAGTTTGAGTCCTTTCACTTTTGTTTTTCCTCACTCTCATTTCTTTGCTTCAGGCTTGTGAATTTCCTTGTCATTCTGCCAGCTTTTAAACCATGCCAGTTGCAACATCTTGAATTGCATTTGGGACCACTTCCCCCATTGGATTTCTGGGCACCAAGGGTGACCAAAGAGGAGAGGCCCCTCATTCTCCACTCTTGGCCTCCCATTGTCCTTGTTGTGTGTAAGGGCTGCGGTGCTGGACCTTTGTCTTTTGCTGTTGTTCCTCATCTTTTTATTTTAAAGATACTTATTTATTTATTTGTCAGAGAGCGAGCGAGAGCACACACAATCAGGCAGAGAGAGAAGAAGCAGGCGCCCCACTGAGCAAGGAGCCCCATGCAAGACTCGATCCCAGGACCTTGGGATCATGACCTGAGCCGAAGGCGGTGGCTTAACTGACTGAGCCACCTGGGTGTCCTGGTTCTTCATCTTTAGTCCAGTTCCTCCCAGCATAGTCTCCTGAGTATGAAGCTTCCCAGTCCATTTTGCTTTGTGTTCAGCCATATAAGTAGATATCCATGAAAAAAATATACGGATTATTTTCATGTGTTTTAAAAATTTTTTACATAAATGGTACCAGGCTGTAAATTACATTTTTTCTTAACTTCTAAGAAAAATTTAAGTTCTATACGTGTGTGTGTGTGTGTGTGTGTATACGTATATATATACGCATATAAATGCAAATATATATACACAGAAACACACACACACACACATTTTTTTTTTTAAGTAGGCTCCTAGCCCAGTTTGGATCCCAGTGTGAGGCTTGTACTCATGACCCTGAGATCAAGAGATCAAGACCTGAGCCGAAATCAGGAGTCAGGCTCCCAATAGACTGTGCCATCCAGGTGCCCCTTAAGTTACAGTTTTTAAGTTGCATTTTAAGTTATATTTTTTACCCTATCTGTGATGCTACACTTTGATCTAATTTGTTCCTTCTCACTTCTATATAGTATTCCAGCATGAGCATATTTTTTCATTTCACCTCCACTTTGGTATTCATGGCAAGATTGTGATGTCTCCTGTGTCTTTGTGCACAGGGTCTCCTCCAGGAATGGAAGTTTGGGGTCCCTGGGTGTCTGCTTACCTGAGTGTACCATATGCTGCCAGACTCCTTTCCAGAGGGTTTGCAGCAGTGTAAGTGGCCACCTGCAGTGTCTGAGCGTCCCCATTGTCCCCACACCCATATGAAAGAGGAATAGAGAAATGGATGATACCAGTGAGATGGGTGTGACGTGGAACCTTGTGGTTTCAGCCTGCACTTGTCTGAGTGCTGGTGAAGTTGAACAGCCCTCTGTATACCATTATCTACTCGCTCTTTTGCTCGTTCATATCTTTTGCTAGTTTTTCAAATGGGTTCCCAATTTTTATTGTTCATTTTCCAGGCATTCCCTTAATGTGCTAGTTATCCATTCTTTTTCATCTGTGGCCATGGCAGACATCTCGTCCTGGCCTGCAGCTGCATGTTAATGTTGCAGTGTCTGTTGTTAAACAGAAGCTTTCAGTTTGGGGAACAGTCTCCAAGACAGTATTATTTTTCTCTCATGGATCTTAAGAGATCCTTCCCCACCTGGAAATTACTCTGTTACCTTTTCCTATAGAAGTAATTTAAAGATGATTTTGCAAACTTTATAGTGTGTAAAAGGGAAGTCCTAGGATGGTTTAAAAGGAAAAATAAGACCTCACAACTCAACAGGGATGCATTTTTACACCCACCAGGTGAGCACAAATTTTAAAGTTGGGCAGTGACAATGTTGCTGGCCACACGGAACTATGAGGAGACCCCTACCACGTTGGTGGAAGTGTAAATCAGTACCTCTTCCGAAGACGGTTTGATTTTATCTTACAGATTGAAAGTTCTTTCCCCACACATACTCTGCAGAAGTTTATCCACCTGTGTACCAGCAGGTGTGTACACAAGTGTTCCTAGCAGCAGCATTTGTCATAGCGAACCTCTACACCATTCACATAGGCTTCAACAAGTGAGTGTGTACCTGGCAGCTTGTACAGCACCACATCGCGTAGCTGTGAGCTGTGCTGCCGCGGGGCGCTAGGTAGTGGACCGTGTGTGGTTAAATGTGTCAACACAGCGAAACTTCACAATCTCGAATGAAAAAGGAAGCGATAAAGGTGATCCCGTTTCTATAAATTCAAACAGACCTGAAGCAATACATCTTTTAGGGTTGTGTATGTAGTAATACAGCTATAAGGAAAAGTAAAGACGTTTTAAAAAATAACAGAGTGGCGATTATCTGTGAGAGGAGTAAGAGATTCATTAGGAGTTACCCTACTTAAGGCGTTGGCAGTGGTGGTGGTCTGTTTCTGAAGCAGGAGGCACAGAGGTGTGCAGTGATGTTTTCTCTTGTACATGTGCTCCATTTGTGTGTGTGTGTGTGTGTGTGAAAACTCAGTCATTTGTGGGAACCCACTGCAGTAGTCTGGAGGGGAGCACACTAGGATCTTTTATTTTTTGTCAACGCTTCAGTGCTTCTCTCGCTGATGGTCCTGAACTTAGTTCAGGTCCTGAACTTAGAAAAACAGTCTTGGAATTTCACAGCAACCCTTCAGGCGATTGGCTTTATTCTTGGCAGGGGGGTGGAGAGGAGATTCTTACCAAACCAAGGCTGCAGATTCTGGACAGGTTCCCTCACTGGGTCATGAAGGCAGTCAGCTACAACAGAAGGACCACTGGAGCAGGAGTCCCAGACCTACCTTGGACATTTTATTTCTCTTGACCTCCATATCCTCATTTGTGAAATGAGTAAATGGGATTAGGTTGTCTTCAAGGTCCTTCATACCTCTGTGTTCTGAGGTTGTGATCTTCCTCTCAACCTCGGTGTCTTCTCAGCCAGGTCCCAATGATAAGAAGTCAGAACTGCTGCCGGCCGAATGGAATAGCAGTAAAGACCTGTATGTCCTCCGGTATGAGTCTAAGGATGGGTCCAGACAGCTCCTTGTGAAGGCTGTCACTGTGGAGAACAGCATGATCATCAATGTGCTGGTGAGTCTCAGGGACATGTTGGCACCTGCTGGTGGGAGCGGACGTTGGGATCCCCTTTCTGCAGCCCATTTAACAGTACAGATCAAGAGCCTTAAATGTTCGTGAGGACTTTACCCAGTGACCCTACTTCTGGAACTAAGACAGGAATCCTCCATATAGAAAAGCTTCGTGCTCAAAGATGTTCAGCTTCTGGTATTACCAAGGGGGGTACTTCATCACAGGGGAATGATTATGTAAATGATTATGCAAATCATCCTTTCAATGACAACAGGGAAGGAAAAAAGTTTACTGTAGGCCCTAGCGGGGACTACTTTTAGTTTTTTAGATAAACCTAGCCCTCTGCTATCCTAGTGCCCTTACATGTCTTATTTCCAGGGATGGAAAACTCTCCCCACCACTGTGGGCTGCCTCACACACACCCTCCTCCCTTCAGCTCCTGTGGATCCCTTCTCATTTTTCACTTCCTCAAAACGTGTAGTTCTGCCTACCTAGTCTTCACCTGCCAGAAAAATCTAAATTATGCCTCTCTACTTCATCATTTTATTTCCTTGCTGGTCCTGACCACAGTTTGTAATTATGTACTTAGTTGTCCTTTGATTTGATGTTTATCTTCTGCTGCTGGACTCTAAGCCCCCCAAGGGCAGTGACTCTCCTGTTAAGTTAGTCTTTGTTGTCTCTGTGTGTTCATCAGAAAGTAGCATGCAGTCTGTATTGCACTGTACCTGGCTTTTTCACTCAGTATATTTTGGGAGTCTTTACATGGGAATGCATGTAGATATACCTTATTCATTTTAACTAGTATGTAGTATTTTATAGTACCATAATTTATCCCTTTCCGGTTTTTTTCCCCCTTATTTAAATTCAGTTTAGTTAACATATGCTGTATTATTAACATATGCTGTATTATTATTTCAGGGGTATAATTCAGTGATTTATCAGTTGTGTATAACACCCAGTGCTCATTACATCACATGCCCTCCTTAATATCTGTCTCCCAGTTACCCCATCCCCCCACTGACTTCCCCTCCAGCAACCCTCAGTTTGTTCCCTGGAATTAAGAGTTCTTATGGTTTGCCTCTCTCTGTTTTTAGCTTATTTTTTTTTCCCTTCCCCTATGTTCATCTTACCCTTTCTGTTTTGACAAAGACTTAGATCGTGTATCAGACAGAGTTCTTAGTTATAAATAACAAAATTCCCTCAAGTTACTCAAACAGATTTGGTTTATTAAAAGAACTGGGATAGCCACTGAATTGTTGGGAGGGCTGGAGAAACAGGTTCAAGGCTGGGCTTTCAAGTCAGTGCTCAGATGCACACCATGAAAACCACTGCTGCTGCCACTGCCCCAGACATGAGGTGCTGGCTTGGGTTATGGGCCCTGGAGCCCCTTCCCATGAGCTGCTGCTGCCTTTGCTACCAACCTTGTGAGCAAGACATCTACCTTTGTTGGGCCTGCTTTTCCATGTTGCCCACCTCCAAGTCAAAGATGTGCATCCATTTGACACACCAGTGACATGCCTGTGCCCAGGCTGCAAAAGAGCCTGTCAGGTAGGTTTACTGGGCCCAGCCTCAGAAAGGCAGTCTTTCTAAATCTAAATCAGAGCAGACCCCAAGCACCGGAAGAGTATTCCACATATTACAGACATTCCTGGTATGTTTCTTTGTGTATGTATATTTCTTTAACCTGAATATTTAACTATTCTCCCATTAGCCCAGAAATATCCCCAGTCTCTCGTTTTCTGTTTTCATTTTTCTAGGAAAGTGGGTCACAGCAGGTATCAGATTTGACCCTGAATTTGGATGATTATATCGATTCAGAACACCTGGCTGACTTCCACAGGTACTTCTAAGTGATGGCTTTTCCTTGGGAAAACGAAGAGAGAAACAATGGAATGGGGTGGAGAAGTCCAGAGAGTCAAGAAAGGTTAATAAAATGATCTATGTCTTCTGGGCACAGATACTTCCAGTACTAGGTCATGAAGGCAGTCAGCTACAAGGCAGGAAGCAGCAGAGCAGGAGTCTGGAGACTAGGTCTCAGACCTCTAACTTGGACATTTTATTTCTCTTGACCTCCGTGTCCTCATCTGTGAAATGAGAAAATGGGATTAGATTATCTACAAGGTCTAAATTCTCTTTTCTATTTTTAATTTAAGAGAAGATTCACGTGGGAAATGCTACGTGAAGTACAATGATAGAAGCGAGGATCCACATGTGCTGCAGTGGCTTCAGGGGAGAAGTAGAGTCAGGCCAATGGGGTCAGTTACAGTGGGCTCCTGGAGAAAAGGTGTGCCTACCTCCACCTCTAACTTTTTCTTTTAAATGAGCTTTATTTTTTAGAGCAGCTTTAGGTTAACAGCAAAATCGAACAGCCAGTGCAGAGTTCCCATGAACACCTCCCCCTCCACTCCCACCTCCGCCATCAGCATTCTGTATAGTTATAATGGAAGTGTCTGCATCAGTACACATTCTCACCCGCATTCCATGGTTTACATTCAGGTTCATTGTTGGCAGTGTGTGAAGGAGTGTTTACTTTTTTTTTTCTTTTTTAAGATTTTATTTATTTATTTGAGATAGAGCAAGTGAACAAGAAGGCGGGGCAGAGGGAGAGGAAGAAACAGGCTCCCCACTGAGTAGGAAGCCCGACATGATGTGGGGCTTAATCCTAGGACCCTGGGATCGTGACCTGAGCTGAAGGCAGACATGTAACCAACTGAGCCACCCGGGAGCCCCGAACATGTTTCTGTTTGTAGGAACCTGCCCTGCTGTTTTCCATTGTGGCAGTACCATTTCACATTCCCACCAACAATGTGTGAGTGTTCCTGTTGCTCCACATCCTTGTCAGCATTTGGTGGTGTTAGTTTTTCAGATTTGGCCATTCTAATAAGCGTGTAGTAGTATGTGGTTTTAATTTACAGTTCCCAAATGACACACGACTTGGAGCGTCTTTTCATATGCTTGTTTTCCATCTGCATATCTTCTTTGGTGAGGTGTTTGTCTAGATCTCTGGTCCATTTTTTAATTGAGTTGTTTATTCTCTTGCTGTTAAGTTTTAAGAGTTCTTTGTGTATTTTGGGTAATGGTATTTTATCATAGATGTTTTGCAAAGATTTTTTCCCTGTCTGGCTTATTTTCTCATTCCTTTGACTTTATTTTGAAATTTGCTACTCCACAGAAAAGATGGTTTGCAAAAATATGGTGAACGCCCATATGCCTGTCACCTAGATTTACCAGTGTTTAATGTTTTACCACATTTGTTTAATTTTTCTGTGTGCTCTTCTGTTCTTGAAGCAGCTGAGAATTATCTCCAGACTTTGTGAACCTTCACCCCTAAATACTCCAGCAACATCTTTATCTCCTTGTTCGGATGAGGACGTCCCCCTGTATGACATTAGCACAGTGGTCACACTGGGGAAGTGTAGCGCGGATGCACGAGTATCACTGAATACACAGTCCATGCTGATATTTCTGCCGTCATCCTGGAGTGTCCTTTTTAGCTAGTGTTTGGGTTTTTTGGTTTTGAGGGTTCTTTCTTACCCAACCAAAGATCTCATGGCCCTTTAATTCCCTTGAATCCAGAACAGTTTCTTAAATGTTTGTTTTCCACGGCCTTGGTATTTTCAAAGACTCCAGATCCATTATCATGTAGAATGTTCAGATTGTTTCCTAGCGATCAGATTTATTAGGTTATTTGCTCATCATTTGATTCAGACTGATCATTTTTGACAAGAGCATTGCGTAGATGACACTGTGTTCTCCTCAGTGTCTCACTTCAGGTGCAGATGTCTGTCTTGTTGACTCTGATCAGTTTGATCACTTGGCGATCACTTGGTGTCTGCCAGCTTTTTCCCTGGTAAGGGCGTCTGTTTTCCTTTATGTTTAATAAGTCATCTGCAGGATTATACCAGCAGACCATGAGTACTGTGCTTCCTAGCAGTCTTCCATCTAGCAGTCTTGGCATCTATCCATGATTCTCCCCTGAGTCCGTTATTACAGAGATAAATGTAAGACAGTAATTTTCTGTCTTAATCATTCTTTTTACATTTACCATCATTTTTTAAAAAAAGTTTTTTCCTGTCTCCTTTATTTTTATTTTTTTTAAATACCCATGTAGACTTAAAGCTTCTTTTTTATTCTAAGTTATGATCCATTTCTGTCATTCTTTGGATGCCCAGTGGGAAACCTTTTAGACTGCCTTCTTTGTCCTTTTGACATGTACCCATCATTCATAGAGTGCTTCATACTTTCTGACACAGTAAAGATGTCCTAGCCTTACCCTGTAATTTTCTTGCCCCTGCCTTGAAATCAGTTGATTTTCTAAGGAGCCATGATTTTTGTTAGTGGGGAATCATATTTAAAAACCAGAATCTGAGCCCTGAATATGCTCTTTAATACTAAGGATGCCATTGCTTCCAGGTCCTTTCAGTGAGTGAATAGAGCCTAGAATCTTTTTTCTTAAAGTCTTTTCTTATTCTAAAGTGATGCCTTCATTTTTAATCTAACACCATGGGATTCTTACTCTTTTATTTTGTACTTTAGCTCTCTTCTGTGGTGAGAATTCCAGTTTCCAACAGCATCAACGTATGTACTCATTTGTTTAATCCTAAAATACACAGTCTCTGACTGCTACATCAGTATCAATGAAGAACAAATCAACCAAATAAAGTTTCAAGTACAGTTTCTTTCTGGTTCTTTTTATTCAGCTGTGTCCCGCTGAGGATGTACATAGTCAGAGTATTATGTTCAGAGGGTACTTACTCCTTTTCCATAAGTATGATGAAATTGTTACATGGTTAGGCCCAGCTATTTCCACTTTCTTGCATCGTAGGGACTTTTTTGCCATCCTCCTTGACCTTCTTGATTTTAGAGGAAACCTGGAATGAGTATAAATTCACAGTCATCAGAACAGCCTAGAAACCCTATTGCATTTTATTATATCTAATCAGGAATAACTGTTTTGAACCCACCCCACTCCTCTCAAACTTGCACACCATCTGCCTCCATGATTGAGGCCACCCCTTCATCTCTGCCCCTCTTCCAAGCAGCCTTTGTGTGAGGAGCTCCCGACTTCTGCTCGGCTCACCACCCTTCAGTTGATTCCCCACACAGAAGTCGGACCAGCCTTTTTAAAACATGGTCATGGTTAAAACCCTGGCTTGAAATCCTTCAGTGATACAACCTCCCATACATTAGGAGGGCTACTATCACAAAACAAAACAAAACAAAACAAAACAACAAGTATTGTCCAGGATGTGGGCAGATTGGAATCCTTGTGCATGGTTGGTGGAAATTTAAAATGGTGCAGCCACTGTGGAAAACAGTGTTGTGGTTCCTCACAAAATTACATTACCATAGAATCCAAGAATTCTTCTTCTGGGCATATACCCAGTAGCATTGAAAGGGTCCAGAATGCATACTTGTATACTCACGTTTATAGAAGCATTATTCACAGTAGCCAGAAGGTGGAAGCCACGTAGGTATCCATGAATACCTAGAACAGATGAATGCATAAACAGAACGTAGTATAGATGCACAGTGGCATACATGCAGTGTGGTCTGTACCTACAGTTACTCAGCTTTAAGAAGGGAGGAAGAGCTGGACACAGGCTTCCACATGGAATAACCTTGAGGACATTATGCTAAGCAAAATAAACCACTCACAAGCAAACATGTTAGGATTCTGCTTAGATGAGATATCTATAGTAGTCAGATTCCTAGAGACAGAAAGTAAAACAGTGGATGCTGGGGCTGGGAAAATGGGTGAATAGGGAGTTACTATTTCCTGGATACAGAGTTTTAGTTTTACAAGATGGGGAGCTCAGAAGATGGCTAGTGGTGGTGACTGTAATCTGCACCTCACACCGCTGAGCTCTATGCTTACAGATGGTTACGCTGCTAAATTTTATATGTATTTTCCCACAATTAAAAACATTTTTTTTACTCTGAAAAATACTCAGAACCCTCCAGTGAATGTTGTTTGCTCTTAGGATAAAAACAAAATCCTCGATGAGGCCTCAAGCCTAACCCTGGCAACCTTATCCTGTACCACGTCCCCCACCCCAGTGGCTGTGCCTTGGCCAGTGTGCCACACACACCTCTCCCCTGCTTCTGAGCTCTCCCCTGTGCGTAGAGCACTCTCCCTGACTGCCTCACGCAGCCAGCTCCCGGTCTTCCTTCAGTTCCCATTGAAACTTGAGTTCCTCAGAGAAGCCTTTCCTGCCCGCCCACCAGATCTGAGGTTTCATAACACCCTTTTAAGCATTTGATATGTCGGTGTTTTATGGTTAGAGTTGGTCACCCCCACCCTGGCCTGTGATGTCCTTGAGGGCAGGGCCTGGGTCTGTTCTGCATATAGTGGCCAGTGGAATGAGTGAAGTGAGGCCAGCCCAGAGCCGCAGCCAGAGTGGGCGCTGCACATTGTGTGAGCCCCGCACCCCTAAGGTGGGTAAGGAAAGGACGTGGAGCCTTTCTCTTGACTTCTTCATTCTGGAATTGTATTGCAGGAGAAGATGATGAAATCTGTGCAGGAACCCAGGTCCCGTGCTAGGCTCTACATGCCCATTCCAGCATTTAGTCCCCTTAGCAGTACTGCGAGAAACGATGACAGTGTCTCCATTTATTTATTTATTTGTTTGTTTTAATACATATGTTGGGGTTATGTGCTGGGGGAGTGTTTTGTTTTGGTTTTTGATGACTGTGAAGTGCGGAACCAACAATGCTACCTTGGAGTGTTGTGAGAACAAAACGAGATGTCAGCACTGAGTGCTCAGGGCTGGGTGTAGCAGCTTGTAGTAAACATACAAAGGGAAAAATATCTCATCACTAGGAATCATCTCCATGGAAACTGAGGCTCTGAGAGCTGGGGTATGGATCTGCCTCCTGATCGTTAGGCGCACCCTCCCTGCTCTGTCCTATTGTCAGCGACACTGAACTGCCTGTCTCTAGTCACCTTCCCCGATCCAGCCCTCCTTGGTAGGTGCTCATGGCTTGTCTTGTACACACTACAGGGGAAATTTGTGCCCCTGCTGAGCAAACCCTGATTTCCTAAGGAGCAGGAAACCAGTTCCTCTCTGCCGTGCCCCTTCTATTTCTGCCCTTGCAGGATGGTAGCCTATAGGCTGTCTTTGCTGCTACCAAAATGGCAGTGCTACAAAGGCTTAGAAATTGTGCAAGAATTTCAGACTGGAATTCTGCAGGTAAACACACATCCTACATAGAGGGATCAGAGGCCTTCTAGCTGTATCACACATAGCTCATCTGATTGAAAGGAAAAGAGGATTTAGATTTTCCCCTTCCACCCAGCTTGGTCAGGGAAGCAGCAAGGTCCCCAAAGTTCTGTGTTCTGAGCAAGAACCTGATTGTTGTAGGGATGTAGAACCCACAGGCCCTTAGATCTTCCAAGCCATTTCACGTGTTACACTTTTGAACCACCAACTCTTTCTTCACAGTGTTCTTTAGGATTGACACATTAAAGTGGTAAAAGTAAAATTGTTCTCGTGGAAAGGGTAAGGGCAGGAAATAGAGGTCCCTAGGCTTTCTCTTTTATCCTCCGTGGGCCCCCTTCTGTGAAAGAGAAAATTTGAAATCACTGATCTACTCTAAATCTCTCAGTCCTCTCATGGTTATATAATAAAAATGTATTTTTTAATTAAACGTTTTATTTTGAGGGGCACCTGGGTGGCTTAGTTGGTTAAGGGCCCAACTCTTGAGCTCAGTTCAGATCTTGATCTCAGGGTCATGAGTTCAAGCCCCGTGTTTTGCTCTATGCTGGGCATGGAGCTTACTTAAAAATTTAAAAAATCAAAAAATTTTATTTTGTGATAATTGTAGTCTTAAATGCAGTTGTAAGAAATAATACAGAGGGGGAAAAAGAAATAATACAGAGATTCTTTGTATCCTTTATACATTTTACCTCAGTGATCACATTGTACAAAACTGTACAGCTAGGATATTGACATTGATATAAGTTTTTAACACTGTAAGGATCCCTCCTCATCTTCTTCTTCTTCTTCTTTTTTTTTTCTTTTTTTGAGAGGAGTAGAAGGGACAAAGGGGGAGAGAGAGAGAGAATCTCAAGCAGGCTCCAGCATGGAGACTGACATGAGGCTCTATCTCAACCCAATGATCATGACCTGAGCCAAAATCTAGAGTCAGATGCTTAACCTGATGGAGACACCCAGCTGCCCCCATAAGGATCCTTCCTGATGCCCTTTTATAGCCACACCCACTGTCCCTCCCCATCCCTAACCCCAACAACCACTTCTTCTCCATCTCTAACATTTTATTTCAAAAATGTTAAGGAACACCTACCTAGGTGGCTCATTTGGTTAAGGGTCTGCCTTCAGCTCAGGTCATGATCCCAGGGCCCTAGGATTGAGTCCTGCATCGGGCTTCTTGCTCCGTGGGGATCCTGCTACTCCCTCTGCCTGCCACACCCCCTGTTTGTGCACTCTCTTCGCTCTTGCTGACAAATAAATAAAATGTATTTTTTTAAGATTTTATTTATTTATTTGAGACAGAATGAGATCACAAGTAGGCAGAGAGAGGGGAAAGCAGACTCCCTGCTGAGCAGAGAGCCTGATGCAGGGCTCGATCCCAGAACCCTAAGACCATGACCTGAGCTGAAGGCAGAGGCTTAACCCTCAGAGCCACCCAGGTACCCCGAAATAAAATCTTCTAAAAAATACCTTTGCCTTAAAAAAAAAATGTTAAGTAAATGGAATCTTACAGTATGTAAGCTTAGGCTTATGGGATTGGCTTTTCTCACTCTGCATAATGCCATATGCACTATGAACACTATAGGCATATGCATACCTGAATGCTGAGACATTCAGGTACAGGCTTTAGTGTGGACGTAATTCTCTTTCTCTGTGATAAATGCCCAAGTGCACAATGACAGTTGCATGTTTAGTTTTTTAAGAAACTTCCAACTGATTTTCTAGAGTGTCTGTGCTGTGTTACGTGTGCACCACCAGTGAATGAGTGATACCATTTCTCTGCATCTTCACCAGCATTTAGTGGTGTTACTCTTTTTCATTTTAGTTTTTCTGATAGGTATGTAGTATTATCTCATGGTTTTAATTTGTATTTCCCTAATGGCTAATGATGTTGAGCATCTTTCCATGTATGTATTTGCCATCTGTGTATCTGTGTATCTTCTTTGGCAAAGTGTCTGTTCGCATCTTTTGCCCATTTTCTTTCTTTTCTTTTTTTTTTTTTTAAAAGATTTTATTTATTTATTTGACAGACAGAGATCACAAGTAGGCAGAGAGGCAGGCTGGGGGGGGGGGTGGTAAGCAGGCTCCCCGCTGAGCAGAGCGCCTGATGCAGGGCTCGATCCCAGGACCCTGGGATCATGACCTGAGCCGAAGACAGAGGCTTTAACCCACTGAGCCACCCAGGCGCCCCTTCCCCTTTTCTAATTGGATTGTTTGAGTTTTTTTACTGCTGTATTTATAAGAGTTCTTTATATACTTTAGATGCAAGTCCTTTCTTAGATGATGGCTTATAAATGTTTTCTCCCAGCCTATAGTTTGTTTTTTAATTCTCTCAAAAACGTCTTTCACAAAGTTTTTTATTTTGATAATACTTATTTTATCAACTTTATGGATCATGCTTTTGGTGTCAAGAATGCTTTGCCTAGCTTTAGAGCCCCAAGATCTTCTCTTATGTTTTATCCTAAGCTTTTTATAGTTTTGCATTTTACATTTAAGTCTGTGGTCTATTTTAAGTTAATTTTTAGGTAAAATGTGAGGTTTGGATAGGGGTTCATTTTCTTGCCTGTGGATGTCCAATTGCTCCAAACCATTTGTTCTTCTTTCTTTCAACTGCTTTTGCAGCTTTTTCAAAAAGCAGTTGTCTGTACTTAATGTGTGCCTGTTTTTAGGTTTTCTTTTTTTTCTCATTGATCTTTCTGTGTGTCCCTCTGCCCGTATCACACAGTTTTGATTAATGTAGCTGCATAGTAGACCTTAAAATTGAGTAGAATGATTCCTCCCACTTATCTTGTCAGAAGAGTCCGAGCTATTCTAGGGTCCTTGCCTTTCCGTACTAACTTTAGAATAAGCTTGTCTTTGTCAATAAAGACCTTGCTGGGAGTTGCATTAAGCCTGTAGATCATTAAACCTATTATGGGGAAAATTGACATTTTCACTATGAACATGGTATATCTCCATTTATTAAGTCTTATTTGAATTATTTCATCATCATTTTGTAATTTTCAGCAAGTAGCTCCTGAACATGTTTTTGCTGTTTCTTTTCTGGAGGAGGGGGGTGATTATGAATTATATTAGGCTCTTAGTTTCGATTCGCAGGTATTTACTGTTAGTATATAGAAATGCGTGTTGATCTTCTATGCAGTCACCTTGCTGAACTCATTGTTCTTGGAAGGTTTTTTGGTAGATTTCTTGGGAATTTCAAGGGTGACCGTCATGTCATCTGCAAAAAAGGGAAGTTTTATTCCCCTTCTAATCTATATTTTTTTCTTTTTTCTTATTTACTTGCTTTATTGCAATGGCTAGAACTTCAGTGTTATGTTATTTAAGAGTGGTAAAAGAGAACATCCTTGCCATATTCCCAGTCTGAGGCAAAGCATTGAATCTTTCGTTATTTTATTATAATTTTCATTCAAATTCTGACTTTATTTACTGGATTTGTAACTAATAGTTGTTCTGTTAACTTACTTAGGTAATGTATGTAAAGGACTTAGAACAGTGCCTGTCACATAGTAAGTGCTCAGTAAATATTAGTTGTTGTATCATTATTGCTCCATGTATATGAGCAGCCTTTTTCTAAAACTCCATATTTAAGGTCCCAAGAACATATGACCTAAATCATATGGGAATACAATCCATATTTCCCACTTTTACCTGTTCAGTGGCTTCTCAGATTAAGGGAAATAAACTTAATTTGTAAGACTTCTACCTCTCTTTCCATTCTAGTAAATCTTAAGAGGGGGAAAAAAGTCATAGCTCAGCTTTTGTTCCCTCCTTCCCTACTCCCCAGTCTTTCCCTCCCACTTAGCTTCAGAAATATCCTGCAGTCAGCTCAGGGCTTTCATTATTAAAATGATTGTTATTGTGGGTTTGTTTGTTTTTTAAGGTTTTTATTTATTTATCTGACAGAGAGAGCACAAGCAGGGAGTGCAGCAGGTAGAGGGAGAGGGAAAAACAGGCTCCCTACTGTGCAGAGAGCCCCAGTATGAAAGGCTTGATCCCAGGAACTGGAGATCATGACCTGAGCCGAAGGCAGACAGTTAACCTACCAAGCCACCCAGGAGCCCCTATTAAGTATTTTGTTAACTGTGGATTTTTGTTGGTATTCTTTATGAAGCTCAAGAGGTTCCCTTCTGTTCCTGGTTTGTTGAGTTTTTTTTTTTTTTTTTTTTTTTTTTTTTTTTTTTTTTTTTTTTTTTTTTTTTTTAATTTTTTTAATTTTTTTTATTTTTATAAACATATATTTTTATCCCCAGGGGTACAGGTCTGTGAATCACCAGGTTTACACACTTCACAGCACTCACCAAATCACATACCCTCCCCAATGTCCATAATCCCACCCCCTTCTCCCAAACCCCCTCCCCCCGGCAACCCTCAGTTTGTTTTGTGAGATTAAGAGTCACTTATGGTTTGTCTCCCTCCCAATCCCATCTTGTTTCATTTATTCTTCTACCCACTTAAGCCTCCATGTTGCATCACCACTTCCTCATATCAGGGAGATCATATGATAGTTGTCTTTCTCTGCTTGACTTATTTCGCTAAGCATGATACGCTCTAGTTCCATCCATGTTGTTGCAAATGGCAAGATTTCATTTCTTTTGATGGCTGCATAGTATTCCATTGTGTATATATACCACATCTTCTTGATCCATTCATCTGTTGATGGACATCTAGGTTCTTTCCATAGTTTGGCTATTGTGGACATTGCTGCTATAAACATTCGGGTGCATGTGTCCCTTTGGATCACTACATTTGTATCTTTAGGGTAAATACCCAATAGTGCAATTGCTGGGTCATAGGGCAGTTCTATTTTCAACATTTTGAGGAACCTCCATGCTGTTTTCCAGAGTGGCTGGACCAGCTTGCATTCCCACCAACAGTGGAGGAGGGTTCCCCTTTCTCCGCATCCTCGCCAGCATCTGTCATTTCCTGACTTGTTGATTTTAGCCATTCTGACTGGTGTGAGGTGATATCTCATTGTGGTTTTGATTTGTATTTCCCTGATGCCGAGTGATATGGAGCACTTTTTCATGTGTCTGTTGGCCATCTGGATGTCTTCTTTGCAGAAATGTCTGTTCATGTCTTCTGCCCATTTCTTGATTGGATTATTTGTTCTTTGGGTGTTGAGTTTGCTAAGTTCTTTATAGATTCTGGACACTAGTCCTTTATCTGATATGTCGTTTGCAAATATCTTCTCCCATTCTGTCAGTTGTCTTTTGATTTTGTTAACTGTTTCCTTTGCTGTGCAAAAGCTTTTGATCTTGATGAAATCCCAGTAGTTCATTTTTTCCCTTGCTTCCCTTGCCTTTTGCGTTGTTCCTAGGAGGATGTTGCTGCGGCAGAGGTCGAAGAGGTTGCTGCCCGTGTTCTCAAGGATTTTGATGGATTCCTTTCGTACATTGAGGTCCTTCATCCATTTTGAGTCTATTTTTGTGTGTGGTGTAAGGAAATGGTCCAATTTCATTTTTCTGCATGTGGCTGTCCAATTTTCCCAGCACCATTTATTGAAAAGGCTGTCTTTTTTCCATTGGACATTCTTTCCTGCTTTGTCGAAGATTAGTTGACCATAGATTTGAGGGTCTATTTCTGGGCTCTCTATTCTGTTCCATTGATCTATGTGTCTGTTTTTGTGCCAGTACCATGCTGTCTTGATGATGACAGCTTTGTAATAGAGCTTGAAGTCCGGAATTGTGATGCCACCAACGTTGGCTTTCTTTTTCAATATCCCTTTGGCTATTCGAGGTCTTTTCTGGTTCCATATAAATTTTAGAATTATTTGTTCCATTTCTTTGAAAAAGATGGATGGTACTTTGATAGGAATTGCATTAATGCGTAGATTGCTTTAGGTAGCATAGACATTTTCACAATATTTATTCTTCCAATCCAGGAGCATGGAACATTTTTCCATTTCTTTGTGTCTTCCTCAATTTCTTTCATGAGTACTTTATAGTTTTCTGAGTATAGATTCTGTGTCTCTTTGGTTAGGTTTATTCCTAGGTATCTTATGGTTTTGGATGCAATTGTAAATGGGATTGACTCCTTAATATCTCTTTCTTCTGTCTTGCTGTTGGTGTAGAGAAATGCAACTGATTTCTGTGCATTGATTTTATATCCTGACACTTTACTGAATTCCTGTATAAGTTCTAGCAGTTTTGGAGTGCATTCTTTTGGGTTTTCCACATATAGTATCATATCATCTGCGAAGAGTGATAATTTGACTTCTTTCTTTGCCGATTTGGATGCCTTTAATTTCCTTTTGTTGTCTGATTGCTGAGGCTAGGACCTCTAGTACAATGTTGAATAGCAGTGGTGATAATGGACATCCCTGCCGTGTTCCTGACCTTAGCGGAAAAGCTTTCAGTTTTTCTCCATTGAGAATGATATTTGCGGTGGGTTTTTCATAGATGGCTTTGATGATATTGAGGTATGTGCCCTCTATCCCTACACTTTGAAGAGTTTTGATCAGGAAGGGATGTTGTACTTTGTCAAATGCTTTTTCAGCATCTATTGAGAGTATCATATGGTTCTTGTTCTTTCTTTTATTGATGTGTTGTATCACATTGACTGATTTGCGGATGTTGAACCAACCTTGCAGCCCTGGAATAAATCCCACTTGGTCGTGGTGAATAATCTTTTTAATGTACTGTTGAATCCTATTGGCTAGTATTTTGTTGAGTATTTTCGCATCTGTGTTCATCAAGGATATCGGTCTATAGCTCTCTTTTTTGGTGGGATCCTTGTCTGGTTTGGGGATCAAGGTGATGCTGGCCTCATAAAATGAGTTTGGAAGTTTTCCTTCCATTTCTATTTTTTGGAACAGTTTCAGGAGAATAGGAATTAGTTCTTCTTTAAATGTTTGGTAGAATTCCCCCGGAAAGCCGTCTGGCCCTGGGCTTTTGTTTGTTTGGAGATTTTTAATGACTGTTTCAATCTCCTTACTGGTTATGGGTCTGTTCAGGCTTTCTATTTCTTCCTGGTTCAGTTGTGGGAGTTTATATGTTTCTAGGAATGCATCCATTTCTTCCAGATTGTCAAATTTATTGCCGTAGAGTTGCTCATAGTATGTTCTTATAATAGTTTGTATTTCTTTGGTGTTAGTTGTGATCTCTCCTCTTTCATTCATGATTTTATTTATTTGGGTCCTTTCTCTTTTCTTTTTGATAAGTCGGGCCAGGGGTTTATCAATTTTATTAATTCTTTCAAAGAACCAGCTCCTAGTTTCGTTGATTTGTTCTATTGTTTTTTTGGTTTCTATTTCATTGATTTCTGCTCTGATCTTTATGATTTCTCTTCTCCTGCTGGGCTTAGGGTTTCTTTCTTGTTCTTTCTCCAGCTCCTTTAGGTGTAGGGTTAGGTTGTGTACCTGAGACCTTTCTTGTTTCTTGAGAAAGGCTTGTACCGCTATATATTTTCCTCTCAGGACTGCCTTTGTTGTGTCCCACAGATTTTGAACCGTTGTGTTTTCATTATCATTTGTTTCCATGATTTTTTTCAATTCTTCTTTAATTTCCCGGTTGACCCATTCATTCTTTAGAAGGATACTGTTTAGTCTCCATGTATTTGGGTTCTTTCCAAACTTCCTTTTGTGGTTGAGTTCTAGCTTTAGAGCATTGTGGTCTGAAAATATGCAGGGAATGATCCCAATCTTTTGATACCGGTTGAGTCCTGATTTAGGACCGAGGATGTGATCTATTCTGGAGAATGTTCCATGTGCACTAGAGAAGAATGTGTATTCTGTTGCTTTGGGATGAAATATTCTGAATATATCTGTGATGTCCATCTGGTCCAGTGTGTCATTTAAGGCCTTTATATCCTTGCTGATCTTTTGCTTGGATGACCTGTCCATTTCAGTGAGGGGAGTGTTAAAGTCCCCTACTATCATTGTATTATTGTTGATGTGTTTCTTTGATTTTGTTATTAATTGGTTTATATAGTTGGCTGCTCCCACATTGGGGGCATAGATATTTAAAATTGTTAAATCTTCTTGTTGGACAGACCCTTTGAGTATGATATAGTGTCCTTCCTCATCTCTTATTATAGTCTTTGGCTTAAAATCTAATTGATCTGATATAAGGATTGCCACTCCTGCTTTCTTCTGATGTCCATTAGCATGGTAAATTCTTTTCCACCCCCCCTCACTTTAAATCTGGAGGTGTCTTCGGGCTTAAAATGTGTTTCTTGGAGGCAACATATAGATGGGTTTTGTTTTTTTATCCATTCTGATACCCTGTGTCTTTTGACAGGGGCATTTAGCCCATTCACATTCAGGGTAACTATTGAGAGATATGAATTTAGTGCCATTGTATTGCCTGTAAGGTGACTGTTACTGTATATGGTCTCTGTTCCTTTCTGATCTACCACTTGTAGGCTCTCTCTTTGCTTAGAGGACCCCTTTCAAGATTTCCTGTAGAGCTGGTTTGGTATTTGCAAATTCTTTCAATTGTTGTTTGTCCTGGAAGCTTTTAATCTCTCCTTCTATTTTCAATGATAGCCTAGCTGGATATAGTATTCTTGGCTCCATGTTTTTCTCGTTTAGTGCTCTGAAAATATCATGCCAGCTCTTTCTGGCCTGCCAGGTCTCTGTGGATAAGTCAGCTGCCAATCTAATATTTTTACCATTGTATGTTACAGACTTCTTTTCCCGGGCTGCTTTCAGGATTTTCTCTTTGTCATTGAGACTTGTAAATTTTACTATTAGGTGACGAGGTGTGGGGCCTATTCTTATTGATTTTGAGGGGCATTCTCTGAACCTCCTGAATTTTGATGCTCGTTCCCTTTGCCATATTGGGGAAATTCTCCCCAATAATTCTCTCCAGTATACCTTCTGCTCCCCTCTCACTTTCTTCTTCTTCTGGAATCCCAATTATTCTAATGTTGTTTCGTCTTATGGTGTCACTTATCTCTCGAATTCTCCCCTCGTGGTCCAGTAGCTGTTTGTCCCTCTTTTGATCAGCTTCTTTATTCTCTGTCATTTGGTCTTCTATATCACTAATTCTGTCTTCTGCCTCATTTATCCTAGCAGTGAGAGCCTCCATTTTTGATTGCACCTCATTAATAGCTTTTTTGATTTCACCTTGGTTAGATTTTAGTTCTTTTATTTCTCCAGAAAGGGCTTTTATATCTCTCGAGAGGGTTTCTCTAATATCTTCCATGCCTTTTTCGAGCCCGGCTAGAACCTTGAGAATTGTCATTCTGAACTCTAGATCTGACATATTACCGATGTCTGTATTGATTAGGTCCCTAGCCTTCGGTACTGCCTCTTGTTCTTTTTTTTTGTTTGAATTTTTTCCGTCTTGTCATTTTGTCCCAGATAAGAGTAAATGAAGGGGCAAGTAAAATACTAAAAGGGTGGCAACAACCCCAGGAAAATATGCTTTAACCAAATTAGAAGAGATCCAAAATCGTGAGTGGGGAGAAAGGGGATAAAAAGAGGTTCAAAAAGGAAGAGAGAAAAAAGAAAAGAAAAAAAAAAAAAAAAAAAAAAAAAAAAAAAAAAAAAAAAAAAAAAAAAAAAAGAATTTTAAAAAAAAGAAAACACCTAAGAAAAATGTAAAAAATATATATATATATATATATATTAGATAAACTAGTAAAAAATCGTTAAAAAAGAAAAAGGTAACAGTTAAAAAAAATAAAATTTTACCCGAAGGCGAGAAAAAAAAAAAAAAAATGAAAAAGAAAAAATTAAATTAACTGCAAGACTAAAAAAAATCACAGGAAAAAAGCCATGAGTTCCGTGCTTGGCTTTCTCCTCCTCTGGAATTCTGCTGCTCTCCTTGGTATTGAAACCGCACTCCTTGGTAGGTGAACTTGGTCTCGGCTGGATTTCTTGTTGTTCTTCTGGGGGAGGGGCCTGTTGTAGTGATTCTCAAGTGTCTTTGCCCCAGGCGGAATTACACCGCCCTTACCCGGGGCCGGGGTGAGTAATCCGCTCGGGTTTGCTTTCAGGAGCTTTTGTTCCCTGAGCGCTTTCCGTAGAGTTCCAGAGGACGGGAATACAAATGGCGGCCTCCTGGTCTCCGGCCCGGAGGAGCCGAGAGCCCAGGGCCCCACTCCTCAGTGCGCCCTCAGAGAACAGCGCCCAGTTACTCCCGTCTGCCTGACCTCCGGCCGCGCTCCGAGCTCACCGAGCCTGCGACCGGTTCAAGGTAACACGGAGCTGCGAGATTACTGTCGGCTCTGTCTCTGTAGCCGGCTTTCCCGTTCCAATACCCGCAAGCTCTGCGACACTCAGACACCCCCGATCCTTCTGTGACCCTGCGGGACCTGAGGCCACGCTGACCCCGCGTGGGCTTCGCCCCGGTTTAGCCTCTGGAGCGATGTCCCTCAGCGGAACAGACTTTTAAAAGTCCTGATTTTGTGCGCGGTTGCTCCGCCGCTTGCCGGGAGCCGGCCCCTCCCCCCGGGGTCTATCTTCCCGTCGCTTTGGATTCACTTCTCCGCTGGTCCTACCTTTCAGAAAGTGGCTGATTTTCTGTTTCCAGAATTGCTGTTCTTCTTCTCTTCGATCTGCCGATGGATTTTCAGGTGTTTGCAATCTTTAGATAAGCTATCTAGCTGATCTCCGGCTAGCTGAAGCAGTCTCCTGTTGAGTTTTTATAATGAATGGATTTCCATGTTGGATTTGGTCAAATGCATTTTCTGCGTCGGTCGATAGGATCATATATCTTTTCTTTGCTTATTGATATCGTAGGGATTTGTGAATACTGATCCAGCCTTGCATGCCAACAGTGAATCCTGGGGGTGTATGATTCTTTTAATATATTTTTTAATTCTGCTTGTTAGTACTTTGTTGAACATTTGTGCATCCAAGTTCATGGGAAATGCAGGTCTGTAGTTTTGTTTTTTGTGCTCTTTTGTCTGGCTTTGATGTGAGGCAATCCTGGCCTCATAAAATGAGTTGGGAAATGTTTCTTCCTCTCCTATTATCTGGAAATAGCTGTAAATTAGTCTTAATTCTTCTTTAAGTGTTTGGTAGCATTCTCCACTGAAATCATCTGGCTCTAGAGATTTCTTGTTTTGGGTGCTTAAGTATGAATTTTTTTCCTGTAATAGAACTCTTCAAATTATTTTATTTTGGCTGAGTGTTAGTTTGTGGTTTTTGAAGAATTGGTGTATTCTAAGTAGTTGAAGTTGTTAGTATTCTCTTATTATCCTTCCAGTGACAATACATGTGTTGTAATATCCCATGTCATTCTTGCTATTGGTGATTTGTGTCTTCTCTCTTTTTGTGTTTGCCAATCTTGCTAAAAGTTTGTTGATTTTATTCATTTTTTGGAAGAACTTTTTTTTTTAATTAATTTTCTCTCTCATTTTCCTGTTTTCTCTTTTATTGATTTTCATTCTTTATTATTTCCTTACTTCAGCCTTGCTTAGGGCTTTTGTTTTAAAAAAAATATTTATTTATTTGACAGACAGAGGTCACAAGTAGGCAGAGAGGCAGGCAGAGGGTGGGGGGAAGCGGGCTCCCCCTACTGAGCAGAGAACCCGATGTGGGGCTCCATCCCAGGACCCCAAGATCACAACCTGAGCTGAAGGCAGAGGCTTTAACCCACTGAACCACCCAGGTGCCGCCTTGTTTAGGGTTTTATTTGCTCTTTTTCTAGGTTCTTGAGGTCAGAATTTTGATTATCGATTTCCTTCCTCTTTTCCAATGTGAGCATTTAGTGCAATGAAATTTCTTCTCAACACTGTTTTAGCCATATCTCTGCCTATTTTTTCCTAAGATTTTAAAATTTATTTTAAGAGAGAGTATGCAAGTAGGGGGAGGGTCAGAAGGGGAGGGAAAGAATCCCAAGCAGATGCCCTGCTGAGAGGGAGCCCCATCATAGGACTCGATCTCTCAACCCTGATCGTGACCTGAGTCAAAATTAAGAGTCAGCCACACAGCTGACTGACACACCAGGCACACCTACCCCATATAATATGTTATATATTTATTTTTATTCAGTGCTTTGTATTTTCTTCATGTCTTCCTCTGTGACCTGAGGGTTTTCTAGAATTGGGTTAATTTCCATTATTTAGAGACTTCCTTCTATTTTGATGTTTGGTATCATACCATATGGTCAGAGAACATACTCTATATAGTTTCAGTTTTTTAAAATTTGTAAGATTTGCTTTTTGGCCCAGAATATGTCTCATTTTAAATTTCAGATTTTTAGGAATTCTGGAGCACTACCCACTCATTGCTACCTCAGCCTGCCTCAACACTCAGCTACAGCCCACCATGCTTGGCTGTCACAGGCAGAGAAAAGAGGCCCAGCGTAGCCTTCCAAGGGCTCTGAGTTGGTGACAAAACTGACCTTGAGCCCCCAGAGCCCCGCCTACCTGGACCAGGAACCTGGTTCATCCTCCCCAAGAGCCTTGGCTGTCCATGACCCTTCCCATGACCCTTGATGAACACACAATGAGGCTGAGGAGAGGGTTGGGCAGGTACAGAGGAGTAGCCAGTCCAGGCCGTGTGCCCCTGCACTGTCACCTCTTTCTAATGGGGTGGTAAGCGAGGAGGGGCAACTCAGATGCCTAAGAAGCTTAGGCCCAAATCTCGGAGACGACACCGGGCTGTTGCCCCCCTCACACAGGTCCGCCGGGCGGCCTGTCCCCACCCTTGCAAACAGTCCAAGCGCAAAGCGAAGAGCTATCAGGGCCGCCACTGCCGCCGCCGCCGCCGCCGCTGCCAGAATAGTGTATACGGGGTTGCCAGCCAGGTGCAAGCAGTTGACACCTCGTCTCCTTCCTACAGGACCTACAAGAACAGTGAGGAACTTCGGTCTCGCATTGTGTCTGGAATCATCACACCTATCCATGAGCGCTGGGACAAGGCTAGTGTCAGCAGTCTCCCCCGGGAGTTTCCGCCTGCCACTGCCAGAGAGGTGGACCCGCTCCGGATTCACCCACAGCACCCACACACGAGCCGGCAGCCTCCCTGGTGAGTACAGAGCCCCCAGCAGGCAGCCATCCCGTGCTTCTGCAGGGTTCTAGCCATAACCATCCTGCCACGTGGCCCCCTCTCTGGCCTCCATGTGTCTGCAACAGATTGTCTGAGTCTTGGTGGATGGAGACAGAAGTGGAGCATTGAGTTCTGATACGGCTCCTAGTCACCCTTACTACCCAGCTTATTTGGGTTGCAGGGACTGGGGCTGGGCATTTCAGGGAAACGCGGAGATGCAGAAGTACCTTCCCAGAGGGTTGGAGGCCAACTGTCTTTCCCGTTCCATTTCATTTATGGCAGCCACCTAACCTCTTTGACAGCTTCAGAACTTTTCCAAAGCAACATGAGGTATGAGTATGTCTCATCCAAGATCTTACCAGATTAGGGTGGGAGCATCTATGACAGGAGACTCATGCTCTGAGGATGGAGACGAGAACCAGTGGGAGACCTTAGTGTCTGGTTGAGACCGCACTTTTCCCAATTTGGAATCCCCAGTGTAGCAGTAATGGGGGCCTGGGGCTTCACCGTGGGGCCATAATAAGCACTCAGTAAGTGTTCACTGCCATTTTATCCTGTTTTGCAATTAACGTATCCTTGTTTAGTTAAAAAATGGGAAATTAATTTATTACAATGAATAATTGGTAAGTCTCTTTGGCACTCTTCAGAAATCCTGTGGGGAGGGTGAATACTAAAAAGTAGTTGAAGGATTGGGAACAGCTTGTCTAATCTAACCTCCTTATTTTATAGATAGGACCACAGGTAAGATGACCTGCCTAAGGTCACCAGCCACTAATAAAGAGACAGGGCCAGGGCTGCAGTTCACTTGTCAAATCCCAGTGTAGTGCTGTGGCTACGATGTGGCCAAATATGGTGGCAAGATTTAAGAACAAGCCCTGGATGGCAATCAAGAGGTTGGGGTGGATTTTTACACCTTAAGTAGATAGTAATTCTCAGCTCTCTCAGACTCACTGCCCATGTCAAAACAAATACTTCATGAAATCTCCTTTACTTTTCTTGAAATGATATTCATAGATAATCTAACTGAATGTACACTTCAAAAGGAATCAGTATAAAGTCCTAACTATAATATAAATGAGAAATAGAGAGTAATTAATAAGATAATGTCTGTTTGATCATATAGATGCTTAAGCAGAGTTACACTGGAAAATAAAGTCAGACATTTGCACTTGTATATGGAATTATGTAGAATTTGACAGCAACAAAAGCTGGCATATACACATGTATTCAAGCCAAATTCAAATACTATAAACTGCATTGCTATTACTAACATGACTCTTCTGAAATGATGAACAGTTCTTAGGAGAATGGCAAACAAAATATTAGATGGAGAGTGTCTCATTAGACTTGGATACTTTATGAAGGCTTTATACCTCCCTGAACACCTAACAAGACTTTGGAAAGTTGTGTGGGATGCAGGTCATTTTTCTAATGTAAAACTCATTATGTAGAATGTGCCTTGTCTCTGGCGTCCGCCTCAAGTGCTGTGAGGATCCTCCAACCACAGAGGCAAGCAAGAATCCCCCCAGGGCTTCCACAGCAGCACCTCGAGGCTCTGCCACCCTAACTAGGAATCAGACCTGGAGTTTTTAATTGTGAAGATAAAACTTCCTAACCTTGGAAGAATTGAAAGAATCAAAAATAACCATTTTGCAACATCTCCTGAAAGAACGTACCTAGGCACAAATCATCAGCGTTTGCTGAAACCCTTAGGTAGCAGGCTGATGGAGAACTTTATAAAGAATAGATCCAGGCTGATAGCACCTGAGCCCATAGATCAATCTTAACACTAAAAATGGTGTAGCCAGACATTAAGTGCTTTCTGATATGATGCAGCAGTAAGTACACAGCAACCTGGGTTTAGATCTAACTCTCACATGAAAAGAAGCATGAGAGATAGAAGAATGAGTTAAATAAACACCTGAGGATACATGTGTTGCAGCCAAAACTGGAACATTTTAAAAAACTGAACATTTTTTACAGGATAAATTAACCTTGTTTTCATTGTCACATGAATGGCATGAGGAAAAAAGGGAGAGCGGGGCTGTTATTAAAAGAGTTATATCAACTAAATACAGTGTTTGACCTTGTCTGTCTGGATCTGTGGGGCCCTGATACCAAAACCAGAGACCTCAGAAGAAGGCTACAAACCAGTATCCCTTTTGAATATAGATTTTAAAATCCTCAACAAAATACTGGCAAAATAAATCCGGCAACGTAGAAAAAGGATTATATACCATGACCAAAAGAAATTTATCCCAGAAATGGTTGGTTTAACATCTGAAAATAAGTCAGTGTAACATACCACATTAATGGAACAAAGGACAAAACCACATGTTCATTTCAGTAGAGAAAAAGCGTTTGACAAAATCCAACACTTTTTCAGAATAAAAGCATTTAGCAATAGAAGGAGTTTTCTTAATAAATAGCATCTGCAGAAAACCCACAGCTAATATCCTAGTTAAGTAAGAAAGACTAAATGCTTTACCCCAAAGATCAGGAGTAAGACAAGAATGTCTCTCTTGTTACTTTTATGCAACATCATACTTGAGATTCTAGTCAAGACAATCACTTGAGAAAAAGGAGAAGTATCTAGATTAAAAAGGAAGATGTAAACAAACTCTTTTACCTGAAATCTCATATATAGGACATCCGAAGGAATCTTCTAAATAAACTTTTAAAATAAACAATGTCAGCAATGTGACAGGATACATGATCAAAAAACAAAAATCAGTTGTATTTCTGTACATGAGTAAGGAATAATATGAAAATTAAGGAAATGATCCCATTTATAATAACCCCCAAAAGAAAAAAAATACTTAATAAATTTAACAAAAATTAACTTGTACACTGAGAATTACAAAGCATTTTTGAAAGAAATTAAGATTAAATAATGGAAACACATCTGTGTTCATAGATAAGAAGAATTAATATAGGCAATATTCTCCAAATTGATATACGTATTTAGTGCAATCCCAATCCCAGAGTTTCTTGTTTGTAGGTTTTTTGTTTTCTGGGGTTTTTGTTTTTGTTTTTGTTTTCAGAAATTGTCAAGCTGATCCTAAAATTCATATGGAAAATCAAAGAGAACCAGAATAACCAAAGCAATTTTGAAAAAGAAAAAAGACTCACACTTTCCAATTTTAAAACTTATTACAAAGCTACAAGTAGTCAAGACAGTGTGGTACTGAAATAAGGATAAAAATGTAAAGCCAAAGGAATAGAATTGAGATCTAGAAATAAACTAGGGGTGTCTAGATGGCTCAGTGGGTTGAGCCTCTGCCTTTGGCTCAGGTCGTGATCTCAGGGTCCTGGGATGGAGGCCTGTATGGGGCTCTCTGCTCAGCAGGGAGCCTGCTTCCCCCCACCCCCACTGCCTGCCTCTCTGCCTACTTGTGATCTCTCTCTTTCTGTCAAATAAATAAATAAAATCTTTTAAAAAAATAGAGATAAACCCATATATCCATGGGCAATTGATTTCAGCAAGTGCGCCAAAACAGTTTAGTGGGGGAATAATAGTCTTTTCAAATGGTGCTGAAACAACTCTATGTCCACAGGCAAAAGGATGCAGTTGGACCCCTTCCTTACACAGAAATTGACTTAAAATGGATCATAGACCTAGGCATAAGAGAACTGTAATACTCCTAGAAGAAGGCAGGAATAAATCTTTATGACCTCGACAGTAGTTTCTTAGATACAACACCAAAAGCACAAATTGGACTTTGTCAAAATTAGAACCTTTTGTGCATCAAAGGATAGTCAAGAAAGTGAACAGATGCAGAAAAAGCATTTGACAAAATCCGGCATTCGTTCCTGATTAAAACGCTTCAGAGTATAGGGATAGAGGGAACATTCCTGAACTTCATAAAATCTGTCTATGAAAGACCCACAGCAAATATCATCCTCAATGGGAAAAAGCTCACAGCCTTCCCGTTGAGATCAGGAACAAAACAAAGATGCCCACTTTCACCACTCTTGTTCAACATAGTATTAGAAGTCCTAGCAACAGCAGTAACAAAGAGAAATAAAAGGTGTCCAAATGGTCAATGAAGAAGTCAAACTCTCTCTCTTCGCAGATGACATGATTCTTTATATGGAAAACCCCAAAGACTCCACTCCCAAACTATTAGAACTCATACAGCAATTCAGCAACGTGGCAGGATACAAAGTCAATGTACAGAAATCAGTGGCTTTCTTATACACTAACAATGAAAATACAGAAAGGGAAATTAGAGAATCGATTCCATTTACTATAGCACCAAGAACCATAAAATACCTGGGAATAAACCTAACCAAAGAGGTAAAGGATCTGTATTCGAGGAACCTCAGAACACTCATGAAAGAAATTGAAGAAGACACAAAAAGATGGAAGACCATTCCATGCTCTTGGATTGGAAGAATAAACATTGTTAAAATGTCTATATTGCCTAGAGTAATCTATACTTCTAATGCCATTCCGATCAAAATTCCACCGGTATTCTTCAAAGAGCTCGAGCAAATAATCCAAAAACTTGTATGGAACCAGAAGAGGCAATCTTCTGGTTCCATACAAATTGGAACCAGAATCGCTGGTTCCAATTTGTATGGATCGCTAAGGAAATTTTGAAAAACAAAAATAAAACTGGGGGCATCACGTTACCTGATTTCAAGCTTTATTACAAAGCTGTGATCACCAAGACAGCATGGTACTGGCATAAAAACAGACACATAGACCAGTGCAACAGAGTAGAGAGCCCAGATATGGACCCTCAGCTCTATGGTCAATTAATCTTCGACAAAACAGGAAAAAATATACCGTGGAAAAAAGACAGTCTCTTCAATAAATGGTGCTGGGAAAACTGGGCAGCTGTATGTAGAAGAATGGAACTCGACCATTCTCTTAACACTGTACACAAAGATAAACTCAAAATGGATAAAAGACCTCAACGTGAGACAGGCATCCATCAGAATCCTAGAGGAGAACATAGGCGGTAATCTCTTTGATATCAGCCACAGCAACTTCTTTCAAGATATGTCTCCAAAGGCAAAGGAAACAAAAGCGAAAATAAACTTTTGGAACTTCATCAAAATCAAAAGCTTCTGCACAGCAAAGGAAAGAGTCAAAAAAACAAAGAGGCAACCCAGGGAATGGGAGAAGATATTTGCAAATCACAGTACAGACAAAAGGTTGATATCCAGGATCTATAATGAACTCCTCAAACTCAACACACACAAAATAGACAATCATATCACAAAATGGGCAGAAGATATGGACAGACACTTCTCCAATGAAGACATACAAATGGCTATCAGACACATGAAGAAATGTTCATCATCACTAGCCATCAGGGAGATTCAAATAAAAACCACATTGAGATATCACCTTACACCACTTAGAATGGCCACATTTAACAGACAGGAAACAACATGTATTGGAGAGGATGTGGAGAAAGGGGAACCCTCTTACACTGTTGGTGGGAACGCAAGTTGGTGCAGCCTCTTTGGAGAACAGTGTGGAGATTCCTCAAGAAATTGAAAATAGAACTTCCCTATGACCCTGCCATTGCACTCCTGGGTATTTACCCCAAAGATACAGATGTCGTGAAAAGAAGGGCCATCTGTACCCCAATGTTTATAGCAGCAATGGCCACGGTCGCCAAACTGTGGAAAGAACTAAGATGCCCTTCAATGGACGAATGGATAAGGAAGATTTGGTCCATATACACTATGGAGTATTATGTCTCCATCAGAAAGGACAAATACCCAACTTTTGTAGCAACATGGACGGGACTGGAAGAGATTATGCTGCTGAGTGAAATAAGTCAAGCAGAGAGAGCCAATTATCATATGGTTTCACTTATTTGTGGAGCATAACAAATAGCATGGAGGACATAGGGAGATAGAGAGGAGAAGGGAGTTGGGGGAAATTGGAAGGGGAGGTGAACCATGAGAGACTGTGGACTCTGAAAAACAATCTGAGGGGTTTGAAGTGGTGGGGGAGTGGGAGGTCGGGGTACCCGGTGGTGGGTATTATAGAGGGCACGGATTGCATGGAGCACTGGGAGTGGTGAAAAAATAATGAATACTGTTATGCTGAAAATAAATAAATAAATAAATAAATAAATAAAAGAAAGTGAACAGATAACCCACAGAATGGGAGATAGCATTTATGAATCATAGTTGACTGTAGGCTTGTATCGAAAATACATAAGCCTTACAACTCAGTAATAAAAAAGCCCAGTTTAAAAGTGGTTCAGAATAGTTAAAGTAACCCATGAGCATGTGAAAGATGCTCAAAATCATTAATCATCAGGGAAATGGAACTCCACACCACAGTGAAATAGCATGTACGACTTCTGTATGTGAATGTCCATAGTATATTCATATAGGCCAAAAAGTGGAAACAGCCTAAATACCCATCAGCTGATGATCAGATCTACAAAGTGACAAGTGTGTACAGTGAAAGTTATTCACCAGTAAAAAAGGATGAACTACTGATGGATGTCACAACCCGTGTGAACCTTGAAAACATTTTGCTGAGTGAGAGGATCTACATATTGTATGATTTTATGTGAATTGTTCAGAATAGGCAAATCCATACACACAGAAAGAAGATAAATCATTGCCAGGAACCGAGGTGGAGGGATTGGTGGGCATGAATAGGGAATGACTGCTAATTGGTACAGAGTTTCCTTTTGGGTGCAGAAAATATTCTTTTTTTTTTTTTTTTTTTTAAAGATTATGTTTATTTATTTGAGAGAGAGACCATGAGAAGGCAGAGATCAGAGGGAGAAGCAGCCTCCCTGCTAAGGAGAGAGCCCAATGTGGGACTCGATCCCGGGATTCCAGGATCGTGACCTGGGCGGAAGGCAGTCGCTTAAGCAACTGAGCCACCCAGGCGCCCAGGTGAAGAAAATATCCTAATAAGAATATTTGCACACTCTGTGAACATCTAAAGGCCATTTCCCTGTATAATATAACTGGGTGAATTTTGTTATATGTGAAATATTATCTCAGTAAACTTTTTTTTTTTTTAAAGATTTTATTTATTTATTTGACAGAGAGAGATCACAAGCAGGCAGAGAGAGGAGGAAGCAGGCTCCCTGCTGAGCAGAGAGCCCGATGCGGGCCTCGATCCCAGGACCCTGAGATCATGACCTGAGCCGAAGGCAGCGGCTTAACCCACTGAGCCACCCAGGCGCCCCTCAGTAAACTGTTAAAAAAAAAAGTCCTAGCCTTGCCTTGGCTTTATTGGAAATGTGAACATATAACAACAGAAATGAGGTCTCTGGGTTCAGACTACAAGAAAATTGATAATTGCTCATGATTGAGACTTTTGTGTCTTACCTTCAACTAGAGAGTAGTTTGTTAGTACCTAAGTTGTATTTTATGGGTTCATCATCATACCAGCAGAAGTGATTTATTTAAAATAAACTGCTGAATACTTCCCCCCCCTTAGAAACAAGGCATAGGTATCCACTCTTACCAGTCTTACTCATCATAGTACTGAAAGTTTTGCTACCACATTAAGATGAGAAATAAAATTAAATAAAAGGATACAAATAAGAGAGGAAGAAATAAAACGGTTCGTGTTTGCAGATGACCGTGGTCTACATAGAAAATCTCAGGGAATCTACCAAATAATAGCAGTAGCAACAGTAATAATCACGAGTTCAGCAAGGGTTACCAGCCCAGAGCTCAGAATGAATTTGAGCTGGTAACTCAAATAGGATCACAGATCTAAATGTGAAACTTCATGCTACAACATTTTAGAACTCACAGGAGAAACTCTTTTGGATATAGGGCTTGCTGAAGCATTTGTAAGACACTAAAAGCACAATCTGTAGTAGACATGGTTAAATTGTACTTCATCAAAATTAAAAATGTTTTTGCTCTATGAAAGACCCTGTTAGAGAATGAGAACATAAACTACAGGCTGGGAGAAATGTTTGCAAACCACGCATCTGACAGAGCAGTTGTGTCTAGGAAGATACAGAACATTCAAAACTCCACGGGTTTAAAAAAAAATCCAATCAGAAAATGGGACAAGGATGTGAAGAGATGGCACACTGAAAGGATACACAGATGGCACATAGCATGTGAAGCATGAAAAGGTATTCAGCACCATTAGCCATTAGGGAAATGGAAATTAAGCAGTGAAATCCTTCACACCTACTAGACTGGCTAAAATTAAAAATAAAAATGATACCAAATGCTGGAGACAGTGCAGAGAATCTCAGTCTCTTACCTGTTGGTGGTGGGAATGTAAAATGGTATGGCCACTTAAGAACATTGGCCGTTTCTTAAGCAAACACTTCCTATGAAGATCTAGGAATTGCACTCCTAGGCATTTATCGTCAAGAAACAAAAATTATGCCCACGCAGAAGCCTATAGACAGATGTTCATAGCAGCTTTATTTGTAAGAGTCAAAAACTGGAAGCAATTCAGATGTCCCTGAGTTGGTGAGAGGTTACGCACGCTGTGGTGCTGCCCGAGGAATACTCCACAAGGTAAAGGAGTAAGAAAAAGCCAATTCCAAAAGGTTACAAACTGTATGATTCCACCTTCACAAAACTTTCAGAATGACACTATTAGTAGATGTGCTACATAGATCCGTGTTTGCAGGAGGCTAGGGATGGGGGCAGGCTGTAAGTGCAACTATGAAGGTGGGCGAGGTAGCATGAGGGGAGCTTTGCGGTGGTATCACTTGGAGAAAACTGGGTGAAGGTGCGCAGGATTTCTCTGCTCTTTTTCCAACTTCTCATGACTCTTTATTTTAAAATGAAAGATATTTGAAAATGTAGATGCTAAGGAACCACTTAGGTTCTTAAGTCCAGAGTATTTCTTGAGCTCACTAGGTGTGTGACACTAGATCCAGCCATAGGTGCTTCGTGAAGACCCATGATGCCATCTGCTCCTGCTGTCCTCTCATCAAGGAGGGACAGCGTACTAGGGAGCATGTAGAAGAGGAACCTGAACCACACTTGGTGTTCAGGGAAGGCTTCCCCAAGGAGGGGCTGACCTCTCGGCAGGCTCCTAAAGAATGAGGAGGATGCGTTAGCCAGTTCAGAGTGGGATAGGGAGGGTGTCCCAGCATGAAGGCCTGGCCTGTGCAGAGCCCTGGAAAGATAAGAAGTGAGTAGAGCCAAATGGAATGGTGGAGGTGGGGAGGGGGGCAGCAGTAAGACAGAAAGCTGAGATTCCTTGTTTCCACATGCCACTCTTAGCACGTGGGACTTGGTCCCTTTTTTCCTGCCACCCCACCGACCTCCCCCATATCAACGAGAGAATATTATATGGCAGTCTGGAGCACAGGCTTTGGAGGTCGATCAGCTAGATTCAAACCCTGACCTTATAGCTTGACCTCTCCCTTGGTGAGCACATGTAGCCTCTGGGAGCACCTTGGTCTCCTCATCTGCGCCTTAAGAATTGTTATGCCGGTCTGCAGGGTCTCTTAGGATTGATATGTAATGGATATCATGTGTTGAATTCATTGCTCAGAATATAGTAAAGGTTAGCTAAATACTCAGTGGACCCCATTCAGATAGCAAGTGGAGATCAAAACCAGACTGAAGGTGTAATGAGTGGACGGTCCTCCCAAATACCTAGCATCTTACCCCCACAAAAGGATTTGATGCTGTGGAGCCACTTAAGCTGTGAGAGTATGGACCTGGGGTTGTGTGGGATGACTGCGTTTAGGCCCAGCCCCTTAACAGACATGGTCTCTTTATCATCAACATTGGTTGCATTTATCAAGGAGAGTGGTAATTGCCATTTCTTGGTTGTCGGCCGTGTTGACCGCCGAACCAGGTGTTTTCATTTATGGTGACTCATCTTCCAGACAAGCCCCTGAGAAGGTCTGTAGCATCCGTGCACTACACGGGAGGGGTCGGTAGATAAGAAAGTAGCGTGGCTTCCCAGCCTTACCTAACTGGAAGGGGGAAGGCTGGGCCCAGTCTGCGCCTTCTGTGGGTCTAACTCTGCCCATGCTTTCCCCACTGTACCCTTCAGTTTTAGTTTATGCAATAATCAATTTATGTACAAATCCAGTATAGTGAGTGCACAGTGTGGAGAGAAATCCATCCCCTTGCCATCCCTCAGTTAGGTCTTTCTCAAGCCAGTCTTTCTCCCAGGACTAGGACACTGCATTACGTGAGAGATGGTCAGAGAAGAGGCAGAATGTTTAGGAGGCTTTTGTCAGCCGCTCACCCCCCTCCGCCCGCCCTCCTTGCCAGCCCCCTTCCTCCTCTGTTGGCACAGATGTCTGTGATGACACCGATTCCTTTATTAGAGCCCCCCCCACCAGGTTGCTGGGCAACCAGCACTCACACTTTCACCTTTTTGTTTTTTCCTCAAATGCAGGATTTGGGGGGGGGGGCTGTAGGGCAGGAAGGAGGGAAGGAGCGGCACAGGAGCCGGCCCATCTGGCTGCGGCAGGGTGTTAATTAGCCCATCACGGGAACAGCCGAGGCTTGTACTCGGAGTGGGAAATTAGTCAGCCTCTGCCTCCTTCACAGAGGACACGGTTCCATGTCTCCCTGCTTGCTTTCCACACCCCATCTTGTGTAGACCACCCCTGGAAATCTCCAAAAGCAAACACATAGGGTGTCCGTCTTGGGACAGAAAGAGATCTGCTTCCCTAAGTGTGTGGAGATGTGTACCCGGAGTTTGTCAGAGGATACTGGGCGTGACGCAGGCTGCTTCTCAGCCCGCAGTACAGGTGGAGAGGACATTCCATTGTGGTGGAGAGTTGATAGTGAAAAGTAGGACTGTCCTACTCCTGAGATCTCTAGGGGGAAGAATTACTGAAAACAGCCCATCTGTAAGGGAAGGTTTTTTTGGTTGTTGTTTTTTTTTTTTTTAAATCTAAGCCTAACTTTTGTTGTTGTCTTGCGATTCTAACCCATTTCCCTTTGCTCCATCTGTCCTCAGGCAGACTGTATGCCCCAAATCCTATTCGCTCTTTTGAAAAACCAGCTTTTCCTATGCTTAACAGGCTTCACTAAAAATAAATCCTTAGATACAGAGCTCTTGTCATTCAAGATTCATTTTCAGTACCAATCAGCCTGTCTTTACATACTTTTGATGTTTCCAGTATTTTGTGTTCTGCATTTTCTTTTTAAAATTTCATAACCTGTTTACTAAAGTGCTGAATCTATCTTTTTTAGTATCTGATATTTTATTTTGCTGATATGCTATAGTTTGCCTAACTTCCATGGGATATTTTAAGCATGTTCAATTTTTCATTTTAAATAGTAAAGCTATATGCATCTGTATATAGTTTTTTCTTCTGCTTCATTTGAGTTATATTTTCCATAGTGGCAGATCTCAACATTTTTGGTCTCAGAAAACCCTCTTAAACTCTGAATTATTGAGGAAGAATTATTAAATTTTGAATTATTAAAGAGTTCTTGGGGCACCTGAGTGGCTCAGTTGGTTTAGTGTCTTCTGCCTTCAGCTCAGGTCATGATTCTGGGGTCTGGGGATCGAGTCTTACATTGGGCTCCATGCTCAGTGAGGAGTCTGCTTCTCCTTCTCCCTCTACCCCGTCCCCATTCATGCTCTCTCTCTCCCTCTCTCTTGCTGTCTCTCAAATAAATAAAATCTTTTAAAAAAAGAGTTCTTGTTTGGGTTCTATCAGTCAACATTTTACCATATTTGATATTATAGCTAAAATGTTAAAAATACACATTTATTCATTCACTTAAAAGTAACAATAATGAACCCATTACATGTAAACACAACTAAGAAGTTTTCACAAAAATACCTATTTTTTTCCTCAAACATAAAAATTTGGCGAGAATGACTTTCACGTTGTTGTAGGCCTTTTTATCATCAGGCATGGAAGACAAGATTCTCATTTCTGCTTCTGCATTTAGTCTGCAGGCAGTGACGTTTTTGTTGAAGCCTTATCAAGATAGTTATTAGATAAAAGAGTGGTTTAATAATGTTTTCAGGGGTGCCTGGGTGGCTCAGTCAGTTGGGCATCCGACTCTGGATTTTGGCTTAAGGTTATGATCTCAGGATCATGGGATCGAGCCCCATGTCAGGCTCTGTGCTCAGTGCAGAGACTGCTTGAGATTCACTCTCTGTTTCTCCCTCTGCCCCTCCCCCTGCTCACTCACACTATAAGTAAATAAATAAATGAAATCTTAAAAAATAAAAAATTAAATCCACTGCTCTGTCGTGTCCTTTGAGTGGATCTTTAACCCAGGTATGATATTGGAAGATGATATATTGATCATTTGGGAAATATTGGTTCACTGAGTTATATAGATCTGCTAAAGGCTGACCATTATCCAATATCAATCACATTTATTAATATTACCCGTCTCATCACCATCAGTACTGGGAGGCCATCAGATTTTAATACAAACTTCCAAATTGCTGATTTTCACTTGAAAGCTTCGTTTTATCATTAGTAATAATGTCAGTTGCTTTCCTTGCGGTAACAGTCTCACATTGTTTTGAGAAATGTCTTAAATTAAAAAAAACAACAAAAAAAGTCTGAATAGCCATGGTTTTTCTGTTAGTCATTCTTTCAAGTAAGAGTGGTTTTCCGTGAAAAAAAATGGCCAGTTGAGCTGGCAGCCTAAATGCAAAAGTATTGATAAGTACAATTGCACTTCTCTATGCCGCAGAAGTGCTTTATGCCTGTTTCCCATCGCATTACATAGAATAGGAAAAAGAGGTGTGTTCAAAGATGGCGGTTTTAGAACACTTGGTAATTTTTTACTACCTCATCGAGAACATTCTAAAGTGACACTGGATGTGCATAGTGCATCGTTGATGGCTGACCAGGGAGGGCACACTCACAGCTAGTTCGGAGCTACTGCTGGGATTTATGCTAAGGCCTCAGTGATTTTCCTCACCACCACTTTTGTACCATCAGTGCAGATTCAACACAGTGGACAAAAGTACATAGCTTCTAAGATGAAATAGCTTTGATTTCATGGACCCCCCGAAGTGAAAGAGTTTCAGGGACCACTCCCCCAGGATTCTATGGAGGACGTTTTGCATCCTTTCTTTTTCTTGTTAAAAAAATGTTTATAAGCTCTTTTAGCCATCCCCTTTTGCTGAGGAGTCTTTCACATCTCTTGCTCATTTTTCTCTTTTGTTGTTTGGTCTTTCTGTGATTTGTAGGCATTGGTTATATATTCTGGATTTTAGGTCTTTTGTCAGATAAATGTATTACAAATATCCTCCCTGTGTAGCTTGCCTTTTCACCCTGTCAGTGGTTTTTTAAATTAAAATGTTTTTCATTTCTATGTAATCTAGATTATCAATGTTTTCCTTTAAAGTTTGGTGGTAATTTTTTTTATCTGTTGAGAAATCTTTGCCCTACCCTAAGGTCATGAAGTATTTCTCATATTTTCTGGATGCTTTGTTTTACCTTTTGTATTTAGATTTATAATCCATTTGAAATTAATTTTTATGTGTGGAACAAGATAGGTTGATATTTTACTGTATTGCTATCCAGTTGATCCAGCACCATATTTTGAAAAGAATTATCCTCTACCTATGCCACCTTAATAATTAAATTTTCATTTTTCACTACTCATGAAGCTATTATTTCCTGTTCTTAAAATTTGCCTTCTTTGCTTTTCCTCTTAGAGCCAAATAAACTTGATCTCTTCAGTTTTTCCCATGGATGGTCAGGTTAGCTCAATAATAATTATACAGCCTCTACTAGTTGAGTGTCAGCTATTGCAAGCAATAAGCTGGGCCTTCGTCCATATGAAACATCCATATGCTCTTATTTAATCCTCTTAATCCCGAGAGATTGATAAGGGCTGTCCCTATTTTACAAGTACGGAAACTGATGTTCATGTATAATAAGTAACTTGATCATAACCAGTATAAAGCAGAAGTTGTGATATAATAATAGAATATTGGATACCACTTAATTAAACTCTTCGTTATGTACCAGGTGTTACACTTTTGTAAACATTCTCATTT
This sequence comes from Mustela putorius furo, assembly GCF_011764305.1. Taxonomy (NCBI): domain Eukaryota; kingdom Metazoa; phylum Chordata; class Mammalia; order Carnivora; family Mustelidae; genus Mustela; species Mustela putorius. The sequence continues at coordinate 360,195 of NW_025421464.1, read as the reverse complement.
AATACTTAAAACAACCTTGAGAAATAGTGTTGTCAAATTTCGCAGGAGAGAAAGCTAAAGGCTTAGAAATTTCATTTCCTTCCCTAAATCAAACAGCTGCTAGGTGGTGAAGCCAGAATTTGAACTTGGGTCTAACTCTAAAACCTTTGCTTTGACCTTCTCACAGTTTCTCATTTCCGAGTAGGTCTGTTTAAATGTTGCTTGTGTGTCGAGCACTGTACCGGGCACTGGAATTACATGACGAGGTATGGACCCAGCCTTCTAGGAGTTCACAGTCAATCTGGGCTGATGGCCCTGTTCATTCCAGATCATAAGTCTTTTAAAAACAGTGACATATTTCTGAGGTCTGCTGAAGCACAGAGAAAGGTGATTATTCTGAAGGACTGATTGGTACAAGATAGAAGTAAAGGTTTCACAGAGATAATGCTTGATGGGTTAAATTTTAAGGACTAATACAAATTTTGTGGTATTGGGAGTAATTGGCATGCATTGTTGTGGGGACAGTGGGTATAAATGAGGCTATGTGTGTGTGTGTGTTTGTGTGTGTGTTGGGGGGCAGCAAGGGAGGGAATAGGGCCATTATATTTACCTGTAATGGCATGTGGAAGGAATAGGGGAATGTAAGGAACACATTACGAGGGCCCCTGTGGGCTAAGGAGCTAGATTTGATCCTGGGTAATGGGAACTGTCAGAACATTTGGGTTGGAAAGCATTCTGATTGGGACCCCTTGAACCACTGACTTTTCTTTTGAGGAAGAAGTTAGGTTCTGACAACTATTAATATTTAATAAGCCCTTACTATGTGCCAAGTGGTTACATTAAGTTTAATTTGTAATCTGTCTTATTCTTCCTAATGAAACTCCTAATTCCTCATAATGAAATTCCTCCATTTTACAGAGAAAACTGAGGCACAGAGAGGTTAATTAACTTACCCAAACCAACACAGCACAGACATTGGAGCAGGATTCAGCCCTAGTATTTCCTCCTTGCAACATGCATGTCGGCAGTCATTTCAAAAGAAACAGTCTTGTCTTAGACTGTTCTGAGAACAAAGAGAAAATAGTGTGGCTGGAGCTCAGTAAATTGGTGGGGTAGAGAGAGAGGTGATGACCCTGTAGGGGTAAGCACGGACCAGGGCATGCAGAGCCTTGGGGGCAAGATCAGAAGTAGTAGGAACCCCTGGGTAGGGCTTCATACTGTTTACATTTTATTTTTTAATCTCTCTGGCTCCTTTGTAGAGAATGGATCACAAAGGGTCAAGAGTAGAAACAGGAAGACGAGGTCAGGAGCTGACACAGGCACTCAGGCAAGAAATTGTGGTGGTAGGTAGTAAATGGCAGACAAGGCAGATGATCTTGGGTATATTTGGAGCTACACCTGACAGGATTTGCTGATGGGTTGGCTTAACAAAGGGGAGACAAATCAAGGATGATGCATCTGGGGTATTTTTGCCAAAGTCACTTCTGATTTGGGATTACCACAGCTAATACCTCAGTGAACATACTTCCAGACTTGGAGCACATCTGTGAATTATTTCCATAGCATATATTGCTGTAAGTAGAATTACTCCATTAAGGACTAAGCCTGTTTTTCAAGATTTTTATGTTGCCCAGTTGCCCTCCTAAACAGTTGTAACTACTTGGCATTTCCACTATATTTTGATGTTTCCCTATCCTTGCCATATTGCTGGAATTAGTCTCCATTTTCTTTCAAATTAATTAGAAATGCATGATCCCAGTAACATTTGTAAGCTGACTGAACTCAAATTCAGTTCCTTGTTTTTGTATGACTTGAGGTCCCCATTCCAACCCCAACATTGGCTGTTGGCTGAGAGCCTCTCTCTCAGCTCCTGAAGACTTCCGACATCTCTTCTCACATGGCCTCCTCCATCTTCAAAGCCAGCAATAATTTGTCAAGCCCTTCTCATGCTTTGACTCTCCCCCTCCAACTTCTCCTTTGCTGCCAGCTAGAAAGAGTTTTCTACTTTTTAAGAGCTCATATGAGTACATTAGCCCATTCAGATCATCCCTATTTTGAAGTCAGCTGTGCCATTTTACATAACACAATCACAAGATTGATTCCTCATCTCATAACACGGGTTCTGGGGATTAGGCAGTGTGGAATACTGAAAGGGGCCATTTCTAGAAATGTTACTACCACAGCCTACCTTCTGGCCTCCCAAATGCAGTATACATCTTCCCTTCCCTAGGATTCTTAAGAGTTCCCCATTCCTGCATCAGCTCAATGTCAGATCTTACTTGAATCTCCTCAGCTTGCAGGACCCAAATCTCACCTTCTAAATTGTCTAAGTCAGATGCAGCTGAGGCTCCTAAATACAGCTCCTCTATCTTTTGAGCAGAGAAACAGATTTGCCCCCACCACATAGTGGTGGGACAGGCAGAGGATAACAGTTACTGATTTCTGACAGGAAAAAAACATGTACAGGAAAATTATTACTCACACCATTATTTATAGTTACACAGACCAGAAGCAATACCAGTACCTACAGTAGAAGCATAAATTTTTAAAAATTTGCTTCACTTGAATGATTATTACTTGGTCAATAAAATGTCAATAGCAAAGACAGACAACTTGGGAAATACAGGACATAAGTGGAGGAAAACAGTAGGGTCTAAAATTATAATTTCATAAAAGCATATTTATGGAAGAAGACTAGAAAAACAGCAGTAAGAATCATTGCGTTAGATTATGGTAACATTTTTCTAACAGTTTGTTAGTATAATTTGTGCATTTTTTTTTTAAATCTTTGTTCACCTAGCCTAAATGCAGTATCAGTTCCCAGTTCACCCTTAAACTCACAGGATTTCCTCAGGGTGGGGAAAAGGAAAGGGTTAGTGTCCCATTTGCTTAGAGTGCTCTAACTGTGCTCCACATGAGCATGTATATGCACTTTTGTCTACACTTCTCAGCATCCCCATGTCCCCAGTCCTAGGTTTCCACACTTAGCAGAACAGAATACATATAACACACCAAAATTTCCTAGCTGAACTTGTACCCTGATGGGCCTAGACATTTGTGTTCCCCAGAGTAACAAAATCGGGTCACTTGAGAACTTGTGAAAAATGCAGAATCTCAAGTCCCATTCTAGGTCTTCTGCATTAAAACCTGCACTTTAGCAAGATCCCACACTGATTCATCTGCACATTAAAGTTCGAGTAGAACTGCCAAGGTGGTTCAGACAGTGTTAGCACATACGTGTTATAGAACTAAAGGGCACAGCAAAAGGCTCTGAAAACAACTGACATTAAAATGAGAATTTGGATCCTGAACCCAGCTATGTTGGTTGCCTGCTAAAATAAAAATAGCAGGATGCCTCCAGAGCCTCATAACAAATGTTCAGACTATGCAGGATACAATCCTGAATTATTGGGCATACAGAGAACCAAGAAAACTTCAACTCCCAAAAAGACAACAGATGCCAGCTCTGAAATGACACAGATGTTGGGATTATTTGGCAAAGATACAAAGCAGCTATTATAAAAATGTTCCAAGTGAGGGCAAACAGTCTCGAAATAAGTGGAATAATTGGTCTCAGCGAAGAAATAAGATACGATGAAGAACCAAATGGAAGTTTTAGAATTGAAAAATAAAATAATCAAAATAACCTCACTGAATGAATGGTTAAATAATAGAAGAAAGAGTGAACTTGAAAACAGAGCACTAGAAATTATCCCGTCTGAACACAGAGGGGGGAAAAAAAAGATTTAAAAATGAGGTTTCAGGGATTTGTGAGTGAATTATGAAAGGTCTAACATTGGGGTGATTTGAGTCTAAGAAAAAGAGAAAGAGTACAGTAGAGAAAAATTACTTGAAGAAAATGAAGCCTGAACACTTCCCAGATTTGGCAAAAGACATAAACCCACAAATTCAAAAAACTCTGCAAACCCTAAATAGGATAAACCCAAGGAATTCCATGCATGGAAATGTAATCAAACTCCTGAAAACTAAAAACCAAGAAAAAATGAAAGTATCTAAGGAAAAACAATGACTTGCTTATAGAAGAACAAGGACTTGAATATCGATTTCTCATCAGAAATCATGGACACCAGGAAGAAGTAGATCAATGTTCTTAAAGTGTGGAGAAAAAAGAATTGTTAACCCAGAATTCTGTATCCAGCAAATATTTTGCTTTATTTCTGAAGGATATTAAAATATTCTCAGTGAAAGGAAACTAAGAGAATTCATAGTCAACAACTCTTCGCAAAAGGAATTGCCAAAGGAAGTTCTTCAGATAGAAGGGAAATGATACCAGATGGAGACGTGGAACATCAGGAATGAAGGAAAAGCAATTTACCAAAAATGGTAAATGTCTGGGTAAATGTAATTGACTGCTCTCCTCTTCAATTCTCCAAAATGTGTTAAAGTTGAAAGCAAAAATCGTGGCATCTCAATGTATGTTGTGTAATATGGATCAACTGTAGCATAAAGGGAGGAGGATAAATGGACCTATATATGCTGGTATCGTCTCAGCCTTCTACTTGAAATGGTAAAATACTATTTCTAAGTAGGCTGAAGAAGTTAAGTATGTGTATTCAATCCTTGGAGCAACTATTTGGGAAAAAAGTCTACAAAGAGATCTAGTCAGAAACACTCAAATTGAATAAAAAGAGAGGAAAACAGAAGATTGGAAAACAATATATGGTAGATATAAATCTAAACATCTCACATAAAATCACATTAAATGTAAATGGTCTCAACACATTAGTTTAAAAAGCATGGGTTTTGAAGTTAGGCAGACCTGGCATGAATATCGTGTTGGCCCTTACTACCTTTGTGGCCTTGTATAAGAAGCCTTGCTTCTCTGAGCCTGTTTCCTCATCTGTAAAATAAGAATAAAAATATGTGTACTCAGAGGCCTGATGCAAAGACGAAATAAGATAATGTATGTAAGGAGCTCAGTACATCCATTTGTTAAAAAAGTAGGAGAGATACATATTTGCTCACTCTGTATGCAGAGTGTCTTTGGAAGAACATACAAGAAACTGATACCTTAGTCATCTGTAGAAGACCTAGGAGCCTGGGGAACAGGGATGAGAAGGAGAATTTTTACTTCTGTGGGCCTACAATCTTTTATGTACAATTCTGATATCAAAAGAGCTCTGAAAACCAAAGTTGTGTTTTGTTTTTTGGTTTTTTTTCCCATGAGACTGGTGCCAAACCTTGTTCCTTAGCAAAACCTGACCTGAAGTGAGGCATGAGTGTTGTGACAATTTCAAGTACCCAGTGATCAGGTTGGGCCCAGCAGCTGCCTTTCCAGCCTCCATTGTTCTCCCTGCCCCATGCTCTGTGGCCCAGGAGACAGAAAGAGAGAAGTCTGAAGTACGAGAACAATATGGCTGTGTTCTCCCAGGCATTTTTGTGGTCATTAGAGGCTCCTTCTGTTTGCTGTTCTGTAGCAGGGCAGGGCATGGGAATAGTAGGTAAGATGCTCACAGCTCTCCAGCACACCTGGTGTATCCAGGGTGGCAGGTAACAGAGGTCACCAGAAACTTCCACCATCAGCTCCATGAACCATGACTTGGGAACAGTCATCTAGGTCAGGAAGAATTACTTCCCTTGGAAACCTAGCCATGTCTACCTAAATCACAGTATCCCTTCCAGCGTATTAGGCAAAACCAACTGAAGAAACACCTCCTTTTGGATTTTTTCCCCCAGTTCTTTAATAATGGTCCCTTACCTGTAAGCATATATTAGCTGCTGTTTAGCTCCAAAGGTCTGGCAGAAACACCCCTACCCCCCACCAACCTCAGAACTGCCTGGCTCATATCACTCTCTAGGACTCCATCAGACTCCAAAGCACAATTCTGCAAATTCTAAATCTTTTTTGTTTTATTATATCCATATCCTTTATAGAAAAAAACAGGAAAGAGTAAAGATAATCATTCCAGGAGTAAGTATCGCTGTTTATATTTTCTATGTGCTTCTTTCTAGTTTTATTTATACATACACACCCACACACACATTTCTCATGGTTGATTTCCTAGGCTACTCCTAGACTGTCCGTTTCCCCCACGCAGTTAACACTAGAGCATAAATATTTTTTTCATATCAGTTTAAAACTAAGAACATTGTCCCCATAATTGCATTCAGCGATAAACTAACGTGCCTAACTGGTCCCTCTTTAGGCCAATTCCAGTTCCCTTGATTAAAGTCTGTGGTGATACTTTAATTTGAATGATGTGTTCTTTGAGATGGAGACTTAGATATGAAACTGTTGTGTCAAAAAGTGTGAAGATACCTAAGACTTTTGAAAGATGCTTATTATGATTTATATGTTAGCCAGTATAGAATTGCCTCCAGAAAGCACGCCCTCGCTTAATGATCCTAGCCTGTGCATTCCCAGTGAGAGCAAAAATGGGCTTTTGATATGGGGGTGAAAAACTCTTCGGGGGGCAGTGGTTTTTGGCCCTCCATGGACTGCAATGCATAAGCAGACACACGGGGTCTGTGGGATTGAAGTGTCACACAGAGGCCATCAAGGAAAAAGGCTGCGGAGCCCTGTTCTGGCTTTGTGGTCACCCATCTCACTCCATCCTGAAAGCTCTCAAATCTTAGTCTTGGAGCTCTGGTTTTAGTGTTCGAGTATATTCTGAGCTAAAAGTTCTTGGTTCTTTACATAAAGTTTAGGAACTTGAGAAAAGTGTAAACAAAATTTATCTGGAGGATACCACGGTTAATATTTTTATTTATTTAATATATTTATAAGTGGATCCTCCTCGCTTTGTGTTCATTATCAGCGTTAGTCTGTGTGGAAGACCACTTTGAAGTGTCCCTTGTTTAATGGTCTCAGGTAGGGGTGTCCCCTGTCCTCATACCTGGGAGTGTCGTTGTGACCCCACAGGCGTTGGCTTTAAGCCCCTGGGAACCCAGGCGCCTGACTGCTTTGGGACTTGTGGTAATTGCCCCTTGTTTGTTTCAGGTGTGATCCCCTGGGCCCGTTTGCTGTCGGGGGAGAGGATCTGGACCCCTTCGGGTGAGTGCTGCTGGGGAGGGGGCAGCAACACACCCTACTTCTTTTGTGACTTTTCAGCCCCGGCTCATCTTCTAATCTTAGAGCTTTGTGTCAGTCTTCCTTTGGGGTGAAGGAGGCCACTGTTGCTGAGCTGCTGTGAAGTCCCTGCTCCTGTTTCGGCTCTGCCGTGCCTGGAGCTTTGTGGAGATCTCTGCTGCCGGGCAGGGCCGAGCAAGCTGGGCAGGCAAGCTCTTCTGTCACCCGCTGGCCCCACTGGCCCTAGTGGTGGAGTCATAGATCACCCCGAGGCCCTCTAAGGAAACCACAGGAAAGCCAGCGTCATGAATCGTCTCACTGCTACTACTAGTCTGTAGACCTAAAGTAGTGCCCTGCAGAGCCTTGAGATGGTTCTGCATTGACCTTGGCAAGTTTTGGCACCTGTTCTTGTTCAAATTGTCCCCCTTAGATGTAAGATGTGGCAGCAATCTCTGTTTTGTGGGTTCAGGGAGCCTGGAGATCTCAAAGGACAGGCCGCATGCTCCAGGAAAAGTGTGCTCTTGGTGTGCTCTTGTTCTTGCCCGCTTCCTGCTGGCACTCAGGTAACCAGCCACCTCTGTCTGCTTGAGCTGTCCAGAGGAGCTATCGGGGCATTCTTCGTCCACTCTCACCTCCTTCGCCTCTTCTTCAGCAGCTTCTTGCCACACCTGCTCACCTGTCTTTTCTTCTTGCCTCAGGTGTCGGAGAGGTGGCATGATTGTGGATCCCCTGAGAACTGGCTTCCCAAGAGCACTCATTGACCCATCCTCGGGCCTCCCAAACCGTCTTCCTCCAGGCGCTGTGCCCCCAGGAGCACGCTTTGACCCCTTTGGACCCATTGGGACCAGTCCATCTGGGTAGGTACTCGGGCCTGCTGCGAAGCAGGGCCTGATGGCAGCTCCGCTCAGCTTTGCAGGAATGAGGGGTCTGACTGCAGGCGCAGAGGTGCCCCTGGCTCCATCCCCCTTCCATCCAAGGGAGTGGGGCCTCATCCAGGCCCCTGCCTGATGCTTCCCTGGAGCTCCCCATCCCTCAGTGCCTCCCTGCCTCCAGCCCCCTTCAGAGAGCACTCAGGAGGAAGAGCTCCTCACGCTTCCTGAAGTTTAGTCTGTGTCGGGAACTCGCTGGATCCTGATAGCAACACTCCATTCACATCCTGTAGAAATCAAGGCCCTGAAAAATGAATTAACTTCTCCCAGGTGGGAGAGTCAGGATTCAAGCCATGACTGTAGAGCACATGCTCTTCCGGCCCACAGAGCACTTCGTTCTGGAGGACAGGCTCCCTCTGCTTTTAGGGCCCATCTGCCCGTGTGCCCCGGCCCCTCTATCACTCCCAACTCACCAGCCCCTCTTTCCATTCCAGACCCAACCCAGACCATCTCCCCCCGCCGGGCTTCGATGACATGTACCTGTGAAGGCCTCAAGAATGTAACATCCCAGCCTTCCCTCCACTGTCCTGGAGCTGCCACCGCCGCCCCATCAGCAATTGTGTTCTTGAGGGCTGGGGGCGAGGGACTCTGCCCATGTGTTTGCGGGCCGGCTGGGATTGCCTCCCACCCCCTGTCAGAACCAAGGCACCTGCTGCAGCTCTCCACCAAGCTGCATATAGGTCCCAAAGAGAAACCAATGTGTGCGTCTCTCTCCCCACCAGCTCCCCCACACTTCTCAAGAGAGACTCCGGCAACATCTGCCCTCAGCCCGATGCAGTCCCAGCTGTAGCGCTATAAGAACAGAACACATTTTGGATGTTATTATAAGAACCAAATGTCAATACAAAAATCATGTTGCCAGTCTCCCACTGTTCTTTACTGCCCAGCTCTTTCCATTTCTGAGACTTTAGAGTTTAAATCTTTGTGGGGCTAAATGACTCTTCTCCTACCCAGGGCCTGTTCTTGTTTCTTAGGCCCCATCCCTTCATAAATTGCTTTCTGGTTCCTGACATCACTCAGGTGGGTCCCAGTGTGGCTGCAAGGCCGAAAATGAGGGATTGAAAACCCCGTAGGGCCACAAGGATGACTTTCACAAGGGCAGGCATATTGCAAAAAGCCTGCGTCATTCCGAGAAGGGACCTAGTTCCGCCTGTGTGCGTCCTCAGTCCATCTGTACCTAAGACAGTGGAAGCCTTGAAGCAGAATAAACAGACCTGAAGGCTGATCTCATTTCTGCCGCTAACTTACTGAGTTGACCCTAAGGGCTTTCCCCTTGCGGGGCCTTCTTGTTGTCTATGAAATGTGAGGGGACCCTTCGTACTCTAAAACATTCTGGTGTCTGCTTCTGTGTGTGGCCACCTCTAGGAATGGGGCCACCTCTAGAATGAAATTTCGAGGTTCTGTGTGGTACTTACCTACAGAGTAATTCTGTGCCCCTCGGGGCCCGGCCAAGAAGAGCCAAGGAGCATGGGCTCTGTCTGAGTATGGTATTGAACTCTGGCAAGAGCAGGGAGCCCAGCCTCTGGAAGCCGGTGTCCTTTGTCCAGGCCCGCCTGACCTCTGGTGTTCTCCGGATCCTTTTCAGCCCGAGACCTGACAGACGTGGTCAGTGATGAACCCCTGTGCTGGAGTGGAAAGAACACCATGGAGCACCAGGCTCATAGGCAAGAGATCAAGGCATTAGTCACTTTCCCTCCACAACTAGCATTTCATCCATGGGTGGGTCCTTTTACTTCTCAGCTCCTTGGGTTCTTTCCCTGATATTAGGGCATACTGTTTATTTATGGGCAGAGGGTAGGCTACCAGAGACTTCCTGAGGTGTCTGCTAATATGCTGTAGCTGGGGAATGCCTGTCCGAGTGTGGGTCAGGGATAAACTGAGCTGGGGCCTGTGGGGAGGCTAGTGTGAGCATTTCTGGCAGACCCCATCTCAAGCACCGAGTTATTAAAAGACCACCTCGGCAGCTTTAGAACGTTTCTACTCTGGAGAGAGATGCAGAGGTTTGGCAGAGCTACAGATGCAGCCATCAGTCATAGTCTTCCTCGGGCCTGCACATGGGTGGAACGTTTTTGTTTTGGAACTGGATTTTTCCTGTTGTGGAAAGGACGTGGGGCACTTTGGTCACACAGGCATCCTTTATCATGAAAGGAAGCATCTAAAGAAACATCACACTAGAAACCATCAGACAAGCAGGGAAAGTAGATCACTTTAGAACCATGATTCGAGGAAAAGAAGATTGGAACAATGAATTTGCCACTTAGGTTTTCTAGTAGCAAAGGTCAAAAGGATGGTCTTATACATAATTCTCTTTTCTGAAAACAGAAACTTCAGTGACTGTCATCTGCAGAATCAGCCATCCATTTTTTGCATGGATCTCCTTGTATCAAGGACACTGAGGAACACAGACAATGTCTTAGTTGTGCCGGGGGTAGTGAACGGGGCCTTCAGGAACTTTCAGGTCATGCTGTCTGTGCTCGTGGTCTGGGCCACTTCACTCCTCCCAACTGCCAGCAATCGCCAGGCAGCCAACAGGAATGGTTGCGGGTATGTCTTGTGGAATTTGAAAGGTGGGAGCCTTAACAATAAAATCAGCACTTAATAACCTGTTCCTTTTTTTATATATAACAGCTTTATTGAGATACACTTCACATACCCATAAAGTTTACCTTTTTAAAGTGTGCGATTCAGTGGTTTTTAGTGTATTCACAATGTTGTGCATTTATCACATCAATTCCCAAACATTTCACCACCTCAAAAAGAAACCCCCTGGTACCTATTAAGGGTCATCCCCACAGCTCCGCTTTCCAGCCCCGGGCAGCCAATAGTCTGTTTTCTCTCTAAGGATTTGCCTGTTCTGGACAGTTCTCAGTAGAATCACACAATGTGTGGCGTTTTGTGCCTGGCTTCTTCCACTTCGCATTTTCAAGATTCATACCCATGCTGTAGCAGGTTGTCCGCACTGCATTCCTTTTGATGGCTAAATAATATTCCATTGTGTGAATATATACCACATTTTCTTTAGCCACAGCAGTTAAGGGACAATTGTTGGTTTGTTTCCACTTTTCATCTTTGTGAACAATGCTGCTGTGGACATTTGTGTACAGATCTTTGTGTAGACCTACATTTTCATTTCTCTTGGGTACATACCTAGGAGTGGAATTGCTCGATTGTGTGGCAATTCAGTTTAACTTTTTGAAGAAATATTAGACTTTTCCAAACTGGCTGCACCATTTTACATGCCCACCATCAGGGTAGGAAGGTTCTAGTTTTTCAACATCCTCTCCAGTACTTGTTGTTCTTGCATAGAATCATCCTAGTAGGTGCGAAGTGGTATCTCATTGTGGTTTTATCTTCTGTTTGTTTTTTAAAAAAAGAATTTGACCTAGGCTGAGCAAGATGGGGACCAGAATCAGTCACCCCTAGGGAGCAGGGCATGGCTTTGGTAGTAGCCACCTTGGTGTACTGTGGCTGGAATGCCACAGAGGGGTTGGGTTTGATTTGGGAAGGTTCTGGTCAGGATGAGCTATAGGGAAGTTCTCATGACCTTTCCAGGTCTAGTGTAGTTCACGGCACTACTTTTGCATGGTTTGAACTTTCTGTGTTTACCCAGTGGCTTACAAGGAAAAGAAATGTTTGATTCCAGATCTTTATGTTAACGGTGACATGCCATAGATCACTTGTCCTACCTCTGGCAGCCCCCACATCCCCATCTTCTGTTCCTTTGCCTTGTTTCCTTCCCACTTCTAGAGCTGGACATGTTTCTTTTTGCTTCTGTCTACTCTGTGTCCTGGGTCCAGCTGTACCAGGGGCCAGGGTAGAGAGGAGTACCATGGCTGAACAGGAACTTAACAGTCTCCTGTGGTGCTTGCTCCAAGTACACAGTACATCCTGCCCCAACCAACACATGGATCCAGATCTCTTCAGTCAGGCTTTTAAATCTGTTTTTTGTTTTGTTTTGTTTTGTTTTGTTTTATGAGTTCCTCAGATGTGTATGATCAGACAAGTTTAAGAATTCCCAAGAAGGAAAGGGAAGACCCTCTATATCCTTGCTGCTCAAACTGGCTGCACCCAGCAGCTTCACCTGGGAACTTGGTAGAAATGCAGAATTCCAGGGTCCACCCCAGACATAATAAATGAAAATCAAGTTCACTAGGTGATGTACATGCACATGCAAAGTTTGAGATGCACTGGTGTAATACCTGCATTGCTTCCTTTCACCTGGCTGTCAGGTGCAAAGAATTCAGCCAGTCTTCTTGGTTCATGACACACAATGACTCATGCACACAAGAACTCCCTCATTTTGTTTTTCAAGTTTTGCTCCCTGTACCCACTCCATTCCCTTGCCTCTATGGGTCACTCATATGTGTTTCATGTATGCATCTAAATATGCATGTACCCTTTTAAAATAGCATACACTATATCTTCAGAACATAACAACCATAATGAGGTAGTGTCCTCACTCTCTAGATGAGAAAAAGAGGGTTTGAAAAGGTCTAATAGGCTCACCATGCTCAAAGCCAAGCAGGAGTCTGAGAAATCAGGCAAGCGTGGGTATGACTCACAGACTTCCCTTCGCTGGTACATGGCTTTATGCAAAGTCAGCTGTATTTCTATCTTCAGGATTGTTGCAGGGTCCTACCAAACTTTGTGTCTTATAAACAGATACCTGGAGCTCAGTGGGGACCAGTAGTTATTACTGAGGCCATATGGATGGATCAGGCTGAGGGCTTAGGATAAGGCTGCCCTCCAATGCAAGAAACAATATTTATCTGGTGCCCACGGGGTACTTGGTTTTTCCTAGTCTCATGTAGGACTCTAGCCCTGCAGGGTGAAAACTGTTAACAGTAGTGGCTGATGTGCTCGGCTTCCCCACTAGGGATGGTGGAACCAAGATGGGAACCTGGGTCAGCCTGGTTCTAAAGCCAGTGCTCTTTTTGAAGAACTGCTATACTCAGAGCCCCCCACCCTCTCCAGGGGAGGAGCATGGATCCCTGTGCAAAACTCACTCCTGAAGCTGGAAAATTGTCAGGGACTTGTGTGAAAAGGGAACAATGCAACATAAGCCCCGGGATGGGCTAAGACTCCCAGGTCTGCGATGTGTATTATGCTCCTGACCACTTCCACCTACAGTCACAGCACCCAGAGCACCCAGACTGGAAGCATCTGAAGTTACCCAGCACAACCCCCATTTCAGAAGAAGAAACTGGCCTATGAAGCCCCTCTGTGAGGGTGAGCTCCTGAGAGCCGTCACCAGGCCCCAGAGATAGGCTTGGGGTTTGTGCAGGGCTCTGTCACCTGTCCCCAAGAGATGATCACCTCTGCCTTCTAAGTTTAGTAGGATAGGAGCTGCTCTCCCCATTGAACGGATGAAAAAGCATGTCCAGAGCAGTTGAGTGCCCTTCCCACAGCCTCAGACCTACAGAAACTGTAGCTCCACTAAACTGCCCAAAGCAGTAATTTTTATCCTTGAGGGAAAAAGAATAAGTCTCTTACCTTCAACCTCCCTCTCCCCTTAGCTAGACTGAGTGTTTGAGGAAGGGGCCTATCCAGCTTCAGCACCCTGGTCAGCACCATCCTGCACAGCTGCCTTTGGGCCAGGGTAAGCCAGACTGGCAGCGGCTCTCCAACCTGGGATGGCAGACTCCTGGGGCAGGCAGGCAGACATCCCTAGGAGAAAGGGACCTGGAGCTAGGTGTTCTCCCTTCTAGACAGTCCTGCCCTCCCCTCCTTCAGACTAAAATCATGGGATCGCAGTTTCATCCTGTAGCCTTCTTGGTTCCCAGGACATAAATTCAATAAGAAGCCTATGAAGAGAGGGACAGGTATAGGGCCTGAGCCATGGTGATCCTGGACAAGTTCTGCCCCTCTATGTCTTTCCCCATAGGTAAAATGGAATTAAAGGTCAACCTGACTGTCTCTAAGATCCTGCCCATCTGTGAGAATCCACGATTCCAAGTGGGCCACGGGCCTGGCCCAATTTAGTACTCCCGTGCATGCCAGTACTCCAGTACTCCCTCATCCTCTCCCCCACAGAGCTCCCAACACATTGAAATTACAGGCCTCAAGGTGGCAGCCCACGGCCCAGATCCACCTACCAACATGCCCTTGCCTGCATGTTATTAAATGTAGTAAGAGGCATGATAGCATATTATTAAATTTGAGTCTTGACTCTGAAGGGTACCACCCTGTGCGACCCTGGGCAAGTCACTTAACCTCAGCTTCTTCATCTGCACAATGGAAGGAATGACAGCGCCTACTCTGCAAGATGGTTGTGAAGTTTAAATGAGCTGTTAGAGGCAAATGCTTAGAAGAGGGCCTGGCAGAAAGAGAACATGGTATTTCACTTAAGAATGGGATAACTGACGTCGTGTAATGCATAGCCAGTTCAATGAAATGAAACATAAAGTTTTCTTTCATCCAGCTGACCTCTGCCAGTGCCCCCTTTCTCATCTCCACATCTACAGCTCAGGCAATAACAAACTGATCTCTTTTGACTCACAGACTCGGTCTCGTCCTGTTAAAACTGGAGTTGCAAGAGGTCTCCCTGACCTTTTAGACCTTAGCTTTTCCTCTGTGGTAGGGTGAGGAGAAGGAAAACAAAAGCAAAGTATCTCTTCCCTGGCATGATGTGGGGGTGGGGGGAGATGCTCTTGCTCTAGTTCATACAGGGTGATTTGGGTGGATTTTTTGATGCTGGGTCCCTAGTAAACAGCAGGCATAATTTTGAGGGGGGGCTGATGAGAGCTTTGTCCTGGACCCTCAGAGAGGATGGGGGCTTCTGTCCAGTCCACCAGAGGCTCACAGCCCATCTGCTTCTTGAATTCATGTGCCAGCTGCACAGGCACCGTGCCCTCCACAGCTCGAGCCTCCCCTCCCCCCCTTGCACCAACAATTGGGTCCCTTCCAGTCACAGGGTCCTCCATTTGCCTACCTTTCTGGACCTCAGAACACCAGGAGGGAAGGCAGGCTTGCCCTTCCTTCCCAACACACTCTCCCTCAAAGCCAGCACTGGCCATTTCCATGGACTCTCACGTCCGAAGTTCTCCAGGGCAAAGACAGACCTCATCTCCTTGTTCACGAACACCTCCTGAGTTGCAGAAGATATATCTCCAACCCTCTCCAGAGTACTCTCTACGTTTTTCATCTGTTCAGTACTTTATCTCCAAACCTAGCAAAGAATTGATGCTCAAGTCTTTGTTAAAAGAATGAACGAAGAAGGATCCTCGGATGGCCAGCACTCGGGTGGTCTGCAGGCCTTGTACTTCCAGCCTCCAGACAAGAGACAGAGGTCAGTCCACTTGATGAGGGTGTACCTATCTTTCAGAGTGACTTAGTAAGCCCTGGACAGGGGACAGGGGGTGAATATTTGAGCCCAGCAGGCAGCATCTCATCAGACACTCCTGTGTCCTCAGTTTTGCCTTACAATTCTCAGGCCATGGGATAATCCCTATGAGGTTCCTTTTACCCACAATGTCCAGATGCCCAAGTTGCTCTTGACTGATCCAGAGCTCTGGGAAGCCCAAGCCCATCCACCACAGGGCACCAGCCAGCCAGAACTGAAGGGAGCACCCCTTTAATCCTGACCCCACTGTCCAGGGCCACCTGCAACATTCGTGAATGTCACCTGCTGAGCCCTGCAGGCAAGGGCATGTGGGCTCTGCTTTCCTCTGTGATGGGAGAGGGTGGGGACTCTTAGGAGGGGAGTCAGGGGGATAAAAGGGAGTCAGCAGATAGTGACAACTCACCTATGAGCCACATATGTGTCACCTATGGGGACACAAAGAAAGGAGCCAAAGAGGAGGAGGTTAGGGAGACTGGAGAAGTAGAGTTGGGAGAGGGAGGGACGTGGCCTTTGCTGAATGCCCTTGATGCTAAGTCAGTATTGGCCCAGGTGCCCCACCCCCTGGGAAGAGGTCTGCTGGCAGCACCTTCTTCCCCTGCCCTCCCTACTCCCCTGGGGCCAGCTTCCCTGTCAGAAGATGCTTCCACTCACTAACTTCCCCCTAGGCCCAGGTGAGCCAGCACCTCAACCTGGGCAGTCTGAAGGCACAGAAGGAATGGGTTCCCAAGACGGAGCCTGGAGATTCAGGTCATGTCCTCTGGCTGCAGCTGGAGACCACAGTCCCACCGACTGGCCTCCCCAGTGCCAGTGTCACCCCACAGTACATCTGCCATCATAAGTGTCTTCCTGCCACATGCATCTGCAGGCAGTCATGATGGTCAGCAGTGAGCTCTCACCATGTACCAGGCCCCATGCCCTGCACTGCACCTGTGCAAACACAGTCCTCATAACACCTCTGTGAGCAGAGGGCTATGGTCACCCCATGATGACATGCCTGCCCTTCAGCATGCCTCACTGCATTCCAGCACAGAACCTATAGACCTCCCTCCCCGGTAAACCCCAGGCTTTGTGTGCCGCCGAGCCTCTGCTCATGCTGTTTCCCTGCCCAGTACACCCTTCCTGTTCCCCACTATCAGACACTCTCTTCATATCAGACACTGCCTCCCTATTTAAGATTCCTATTATTCATTATCCCTTCCAGGAAAGCCTTTTCTGACCCCAACTTAATCAGATACTTCCTCTGGGTGTGCACGCATGCACACACACAGCCTGGTGTGCACTGTCCGGTTTCCCCAGGCAGTCTGTGATTAACTTAGGGGCAGGGGCAGTGTGTCCCCACAGTGCCTTGCCCAGGGAAGAATGCTGGTTAGATGCGAATGAATGAATGTGAATAGCTAATTGTATTGACTTTACTCATTTACTGCTCCCCATGCCTTCTAGGAAAGGTGCTGTTATTAGCAGCCCATTATAGGATGAGAAAACAAAGGCTTGGGGACATTAGACATCCACCAAGCATCCAGGTGATCAGAATCCAGAGCCAGTTCCCATATCCGGAGTTGGGCCATCTCAGTGGACCTACTCCATGAGGGGCCATGCCCCCAAACCTCTGAAATTTGAGTAGGGGCAAAGCTCAGAAGTGCAAGGCCTCCTGGGAGAAAGATGGCAATAATCCCGCCACCTGCAGCACAATTCAGATATCCTAGGCCTACTTCTCATTGGCTCCTGGATAACCTAACCCAGGAAGAGGAATGATCTGGGGAAGAGGGTATTCAGGCCAAAGAGAATATACAGAGGGCCACTGGGACATTGGCTCATCTTAAAGAATAGGGGTTGGAAGCAGGGGGAGCCTCTTGATTAAATCCTCTCCAACTCTACTATGTTCCATCCCTAAAGATATTCAATACCTGACCAGTAATCTAACATAACTGCACTAACAAGGAGCTCCTGGCCACTCCAACCAGGGCAAGGTCTCAGCAAGCTTTTCCCTCCCTTAGCCAATATCTACCTCCCTGGGGACATCAAGGGGAGTCTACTCTCTCCCAGGGAAACCAACAGGCCCGACTTCATCAGTGCCACCAACACCCTATTTCCCTCGAAGACAGAGTTCCAGCTCGTATGGCTTCATAATGCCTCCCTTCCCCCTCCCTCCTCCTGCCCCTACAAAGCTCTCCAGACATGGGGTCACATGCTCTTAACTTTGCAATGCCTTTGCTTGTGTTTCCCTATCTCCTCAGTCCCCAGACAAGGCAGAGTGGAAAGGTTTCCAATTTCATTCTGGAGGACCAAAGAGGAGGTGATTGGCCCAGAGGTCCCCAGGGAAGGGTGACTTGCAGGACCCGGCTCCTCTGGTTCCCAGCCAAGACCATACAGTCCCCTCCCCAAATGCCTGGTGGAAACATTCTGTGGACATCTCTTCCCCTGTGCCCCACAGGGAAGCAGGAAGGATAGAGACACCAGCATTACCCGGACAGGGGAAACTTGACTGTTGCTATGAGGTTAGCAGCCTGGGAACCGCAAGGCCTGTGGCTTCTGGAGAAAGAATACATTCTCAGTAATCCAGAGGTTGCTTTGGCTTGGAGCTGTTTCAGAAGAGTATGTGTCCTGGCTTCTGAGCTAGGTGAAATAAGAGAAAGTCGGGGGTACCTGTGCGTGCACACACACACAGGTGCATGCACAAGTATGTGTCCTGCACACGTGTGGGTGTGTGCATGTACCTAGGGAGGCATTTTGAAGAGCATCCCAGAGAAGGTAAAGCTTATTCTCAAGGAAGGGAGCAATAACGGTGGGATCTCAGACAGCAGATGTTTTCAGCCTGAAGACTCAGGATGCCTGGTGTCAGTGAGCAGAGGTGAAGACGGATTACTGTTTCAAAGGCCCAGGCCTGGGCATTCAAGTTTCTTGAGTAAGAGATAATCAGGCTGGTGAATCTCACAGGCTCCTAGGTAGCCAGTAAATGTCCCCCAAGACTAGTTGGAACCCATCTCCAATAAGGCTGGGGAAGAACAGTCTTGTTCCATCAGAGGAGAAAGCCCTCTACCTCTCCCACATAAAGCAGTACCAAGGGCCTGAGGGAGGAAGGCAAATGGGTTCCGAAGCTCCAACTTCAGGTCCCAGGGACAAACTGTCCCTCCTTCCAGCCACAGGATATTCTGCCCTAAAGGGAGTTCCAGGGAGTGAGGTAGGGCCTGTGGGTCTCTGGGGCCCTGCCCAGGGCCTGGCTGCCACACAGCAGGTGGAGGAAACATGGGTTTCATTCATTCATTCATTCATTCATTCACTCATTCAACACTGAGCATCCACCAGGTATCTGGCACTGTTCTAGCCCTGGGCCCTCATTCTGCTTGCAATCCAGTGGGGGAGCTGGTGGGTTAGAGAAACAAGAAGCATAAAACACAGCTGGCGGAGTGGCGATTAGTGCTCTAAAGAAAAATAAAGCAGGGAATGAAAAGAGAGAATGAGGTTGAGTTGGGGGGGAGGGTGCTATTTTAATTAAGCAGTCAGCAGAGGACTCATTGAAAAAGGTAATATTTGAATAAAGCCCCTGAGGAGGTGAGCAAGTGGGCCTTGCACCTATCAAGGGGAAATGCCTCCCTGGTAGCATGTGTAAAGGCCCTGAGGAGGGAGTGTGCCTGGCAGGGCTGAGGAACAGCAAGGAAAGTGTGGCTGGGCTAAGCAAGAAGGCAAGGGGTGAGAAATAAGGTCAGAGAGCCACAGGGACTGGATCGTGTAGGGTTTCATGGGCCGCCGTGGGGGATGGACCCACATCTAGGGGGACCTGAATATATGCAATTTAAGAGACCATCCTTTTAAAAGATCAAAATTACAAATAAAATTTGGACTCAGGGTGCCTGGGGCAAGTGAGGGGCCTGAACAGTACATCCACCTCTGGTCAGCGGGAGAATTTTGGCCTTTGCCCAGAGTGATAGGGAGCTAGAGGAGGGTTTTGAGCAGAGGAGGGACCTGACCCAATTAAATCTGTCTGGCTGCAGAGCAAAGATGAACTGGGCCCAGAGCATGGACAGGAGCGAAATTAGAATAGTGATGTGCAGTGTGGAGCCGGTAATTGTGGCTGGTGGGTGGTCAGGGGGCAGATTCCTAATGTAGAACCAAGCAGATGTGCTCCTGGGTAGGAAGGAGATGTAGGAGAAAAGGCAGATTTTAGGCCTAAGACAGTTATCCCAAACTGAAGAGGGAAAGGAGTGACCTTAGTGACTGGACCTCATAAATCTCCCACTTCATAAAGTGGGATAAAGAACACAACACTCAGAGAGGTTGAGTAGCTTGCCCAAGGTCACACAGCCAGGAAATGGCAGAGCCTGGATTAAAGCCAGGTTTACCAACTCAAGCAGATATCTAACACGGGAAACAAGTTTGGCGGGGGGGGGGGACCCCAGTAGCATGTCAGGTAGGAGAGGCAGTTCCTGCAAGCAAAGCACGTTCCAGTGACCAGAGGGTCCCCTGAGACGTCACACCTACCCCCCAGAAAACCTAAAAAGAAAGTTCTCGGCACCCTGTGCTGTGCTCTTCTCTGATTCTTTCCTAAACCTACTTCTGCCCCACTGACTGGGAGAGCTCAGCTGCAGTCTTGAGGAAATGTTTTTGGCATCTCTCAAGTTTTCTTAATTTACTGACAAGGTAATGACTGCCTCGATCCATTATACACATTTTCTAAAGGAGGTTCTGCATTAGGATGCAAAGCAGGCTTCTCTGACTTGGAGAGAACCTGAGATTCCCGGGATTCCATCTTCCAACACACTTAGCCTCTAAATACAATTCACTGCCTTTAAACTGGTAGGCACTAATGGTCCCAGATGCATCCACTCAACAGGTTTGAGTGAAACAAGCCCCCCCCCCCGCGCCCCCTGCTGCCGCCATGGTAATCCACATGGTTTGGACCAGTATTTGTATTATCATCACTGTAGGGACTGGAAAGGCCTCAGCCCATCATTTGGAATGTTCAGCTCAAACTGTAGTTTACCTAGAACGGCTCCTGCCGCTTTGTTGCTTGCACTCCTCCCCTGTAGTGCGGGTGGGGGAAGCGACACAACAGGGAAGCCCTGACTTGGGCATCTTCTACCCACTTGAGGCTTTGTTCTTTTCAAACCACAGCCCTTCAGCACCAGGAAGGGAACCCGGCAGGCCACACTGAAGAGCCCTTGTCCCCTCCAGGCCTCCCCCAACCCTCTGCTCCTGGCAAAACCCGCCAGCAGGAGCAGGTATCTGATCTGTCCTAGAAGCTGTGATGTTACATTGCCCAGATGTTCAGCTCACCAGAGTGAAGGCTCAGGTTACAGCTAATCGGGGCTACTCTAGCCCACAGACCCCATTCCCACCCCGCCTCTCCCACTCCCAAGAGACAGTCAGGATCCAGGACTCACACGGCCAATAGAGACGGAGTATGATCTGTGTGGGGTCAGGGGACTCACAGAAATGACCGCTTCAGAGTCTTCGCACCAGGGGGGCCTAGAAGGCATGTACTCTCGAAGCCCCCTAGGGTCGTTCATATGGGGCAATGCCTCCTTCAGTCCTCAAGCACCTTGAGCTCCCCCCCACCATGGCCCACTTCTTTCCTGGTCAGTAGTTTAAAGAGTCTGGACAGAGCCTGTAAACATGCCACAGGAAAAACGGGACACACAGTGGTCATTGGGAGCTTCTAAGCCACCAGAACATACCTGATTTCTCCTACATACACTGGGACTCACTTTACTGCTAAAGGGGAGTATCGGGAGGTTACAAATTTGGCATTAAAAAAAAAAATTTTTTTTTCTGCTACCAGAATAAGGTGAGGCATGGAGACATAATATTGAGAAGGCGAGGCATGGAGACATAATATTAAGAAGGGGGAGATCCTGGAAGCCCACATCATGTCCACGGAAATACAACAAAGCCCTCCTATCGGGGGGGTTGGTGAAAACTATGCACTTGACCTTGCTAGACGTGTGCTAAGATCTGGTCACTGTAGGTAATTCAATCCCAAGATCCAAATCAGGCTGTAGCCAATTTTGGACTTGAACCCTGCCTAACCAGGGGACTTAAGAGGCTCCCCGGCAGGATCATGTGAGCTGCTGCATGTGTGACAGTGGTGGTCACTGGAGCCAGACCAGAAAATGGCACAAAGAATGGTGAGTGGCTGCTGAACACCCTCTTTCCTGTAGAGGTGGCCAGAGGCAGAGATCTACTGGGCTCCCATTCCTTGGGCAGAACTGGAGGGGCCCTGGGGATCATTAAGCCCAGCCCTCTCACTTCACAGGTGGGGGATTGAGACCTGGAGAGAGGACGGTCACCTCAGTACTGATTTCTCCTCTCGTCGGTAAGCCACCTCCCAAGAGACAGGGCTAAAAGGGGGTCCCTCCAAGGTCACCCAACAACCCACACTTGGCTGATGAGGACCACAGAGATTCCGAAATTCCCCAAGGCATGGGGAACAGGAGGGGCAGCCTTTCAGATGGCTCTCAATCCTTGGAAACGCCAAGAAACCTCATCCTCCATGGGCAGTGGTTTCCAAACTTTTGTATTTTTAGCAGCAGAAGCCATCCTCCAAATAATGCAAAACCTCAAGCTGCCAACAGATGGGGGGGCGCTCTCCCACCTGCCACCTGGATCTGGCCCCAGGACTCCCCCTCCAGCACCCAAGGCCCCTCCTGCAGGGCCCTCTGTGGAGCTAAATCTGCAACCCCAGGCTCTCAGGGGGCCTTGCAGCCCTGAAGCCAAAGCAGCCAGATAGGGTGGGCTCTTACTTAAGAGCCCTGGAGGGTGTGGCTGGTTTCTGAAACCTGGACAACCTCATTCTCCACCAGCGCCTGGCCCCCTTCCCCATTGAGCTGTCTCATGCGCAGGTTAATGGAGCCATAGGTCTTCCGGGAGCCCCTGCCAGGGACGAAGGTGGGCCGGCGGTACAGCTCCCCCTTGCACAGGGAGACCATCAGCAGCACTGACAAAAGCATGCCGCCCACAGTGAGCAGCCCCAGGCCCGCGATGATGCACTTGTCTAGGTGGGAGCCCAAGCGGGCATAGTACATCTCTAGTCGCTCCATCTCCCGCGCCGTCACTGTGTCAGGGTTGACGCGGGCCTCACGGGGGATGGCGTACGCTGTCACCACCAGGAGGATCCCACTCACCAGAAAAACCAGAGCAGAAACAAAGCCGTAATCCACTGGGCGGCTCACAGGCTCCAGGCCCGGCCCCTCTTCAGAACGCAGGGATAGATCGTCCCGCTGGGATCGCTGGGATCGGGGCCGTGAGGAGCCCCCCGCTGGGGGACTGGGGGATCTACCCAGTCTGGTGTCCCTTGGGTTCTGGAAATGGGTCTCGTGCTCCTCTGAGGAAAAGCAGATGTTCTCCACACCCTCCCTGGACGCAGCCGCTGGGCCCAGAGAAGCTGGTCTCCTTGGGATCTGGGGGCCATTACTCAGTGTCTTCAGTTCCAGACCGGGGGGAGATGCCATTGGGAAGGTGGGCCCCCACTCATCCCTTGGCCCTTGGCAGCTAGAAGAGAAGAGAGAAAGGCAAATTTAACAAACCTCTACCAGGAGCCTGCTGGCACCGGGCCTCAGGCTCGGCTGGGAGCGATGTGAGGATGGCCGGGCACAGTTCCCACCTGCGAAAGCCTGCCAGATAGACGTGGAGATGGGGACTCAGACAATGACAGAGTCATCCAATCCAGGCCAGGACCCTGCTTCATCACTGGCTGGCACATGGTTTTGGACAATCTACTTACCCTCTCTGGCCTCAGTTTCCCGGACTATTAAGTGATAGTAACACTACTCCTTCCTACTTAATGGGACCGGCGTAGCAATTGACATCATCCATTCAAAGGACTCAGAACAGTAGGTGGTCAGTAAGCTATCATTCACACAGTGAGTCTCAGGTTCAAAGCCCAGCTTCACCATTCCAACTTGGGCAAGTGATGTGACCCCTCCAGACTCAATGTTCTCATCTGTTAAATGGGAATAAGTGAAATGCCTCCCTCCTAGGGTTGATGTGGGGAGTTCATAAAATAATGTAAGGCCCCAGCCAGTTCAATTAATGAAACAAGTGTGACTACGGGTGAGGAGAGGGGCAGAGATGAGGACGATGGTATGCGGACAAAGAGAAGAAAGCCAGGGAAGTTTCTAGAAGTTGATCACATTTGAACTGGACCTCAGAGGATGAGTGGAAATCCCCCAGCTCGGGGGCGTGGTGAAGGCATTCTAAAGAGGGGTGCCTCAGAGGGCAGCTGGCACCAGCCCTCAAAGGACTCTGGAGGCCAGACTAAGGAGCCAGGGAGTTGAGGTGTGGGCAGAGAGTGCTGATATCTGCCTAGTTTTCAGGAAGCTCTCTCTGGCTCCTTCCTACGTGGAAGACAGGACAGGAGAAGGGCAGAGATCAGGAGTCCTGGAAGGAATCTTCTGTGGTCGGGGGCGGCACAGGTGGTGGCTGAGAAGGTGAAGAGGAAGGAGCCCATTTGAGAGCCATAACTGAGGTCAAAGCCCAATGCCTTTATGGATGTAGAAGCTGGCAGGGGCCTGGATGGGGATCAAAGAAAGGAGCTGAGGGGGAGGGTAGGAGGGGGCAGTGTCCGCTCAAAGAGGAGACACCCCACCCAAGGATCCGAACACACACCCACACACACAGACAGCACATGTCCATTCCTGTCAGAGAATGCCAGCTTCAGCCAACGGACCATATTTGGCTGGCAGAAGTTTTGCTTTTTTGTTGTTTCTGGTCTGTTCACTTGTTTTTGAAGTGGTTGCCAATATATAAAAAGCAAAAGATTTTACATTTTAAACTTTGGATTCCTGGCTTCTCTCGTAAAATGGAAGACTCTGGCCCACGTAGGCTCTCATTCCCTCACAGCCGCCCTCCACTGGAGTGGACGGCCAGTGCTGCCCCAGCTCCCAGCTCCCAGCTCAGGCCCCTTCCCCACCTTAGCCTTCCCTGCACACACCGACATCCTGGGGGCAGGACACGCCCAGGGCCCCAGGCACACAGACCCAAGTCCCAGTGCCCTACATACAAAGACCCCCAAGTACAGAGCAGCTCACATGCCATGGTATGTCTATACACACATACACACAAGTCAAGACATTTCTCTGCATTTCCAAACCTGACTACTATCCTGTGCCCTGTGGTTCTGTGTGTGTGCGTGCATGCGTGCATGCATGCGTGTGTGTGTGAGTGAGAGAGAGAATATGAGCAAATGAAGTGCAAATGAACGGAACGAATGAATGAATGAAACTCATGGAACCTCAGTGCAAGAAGGCACGTTTTTCAATCCTTCTGATCTTGCTTCCAACGTGGACTTTGCAGCAGACACCTCCTCTTAGCACACACCGGGCCTTTCATGTGAGTACAAAGCCTGTTTCCACTTACAACCCATTCCTAGCACCATGGCCCTCTTGCCTGAGTTCCAATTTAATAAACGTTTACTGAGCGCCCGCCTGACAGTAGGCACTTCAGCTCAGAGTCTCTCCTGTAACCTTTACCAGCCCCACGAGCAGGAATTACTACCTCCACTTTACAAACCGGAGCAAGCTCCCCTGGCATGCCCCCGGGGGTCAGAAGATGAACATGGTTTCCCTAAGAACTGTTCTTACAAACCTGCAGACCTGCATTCTCTGCACCCGTGGCATCATTCCTCCCTCACTGGCTCTTCCAGCCCCCACCCAAAGACTCTACTTGGTCCCACTGTTTAAGGCCACAGAGAGCAGCTTGAGGGCAGGGATGTGTCTGAATCCTGTCCAGGTCCCAGCCCCCTGGCTTGGAACACAGCCAGCCCTCAGGAATGGCTTGGCAAGTGGCCCCAGGGAAGACAATCCCTCCCCCACCCCAGGGAAGCAGGGTATCTACTCAGAGCCAGGCTCTGCCCAGGCTGTCCCCACTTTCCAGTAAACTGGAGAGGAGAGGTATGGTGTGGTGTGGTGTGGTGTGCTGGCTGGCCTTTTTTTTTTTTTTTCCCCAGTCTTAGCACCAAAATCATTTTCCTGAGTGCCACCACAAACAGGGAGGGGCTGTGACCATTCCTGTCCACTAGGTGTCCAGATGTGCCCCCCTCCACCCAGATATTCAGCACCCATGCTAATACCTCCGTATCCCAAGGAAACTAAGGGCACCCACATTCTGGGAGCAGGGCTTTCAGCTAGCAGGAATCCGAAACTTTTTCTCAGGATGCCAGAGGTAGGAAAAGGGCAGAGAAAAAAAAAAAAAAGGCTCCCTGTCACCCGGAGTTGTGATGTCTCCCACAGAGATTCAGAGATCCCAACCAGTCCCCACCAGTCATACATGGGAATGCCCAATTACCACCCCCCCATACACACACAAGCAGAAACTGACAAAGATGCTGGTGTCCACTGCTCACCACACACCCCTCCTTCCGCCAACAGTACCAGTACTGCTCCAATCACTCCAATTTCATCTGCAGCCCAACAGAACCGAAAGACACACCCCGGATCCACATTCACACCCCCAAAGACCTTTTCTACAGGCAACACCCAGAGACTTGGGAAGCCACGCAGTGCAACCCACAGATCCGCAGACCACACTGGGACTCACACCCAGGGAAGGGGTAGAGCTTGTTACGCACACACAGTTAACTACCCCCCCCCCAGAGGGCACCCACCGAGCCCCTCCGGGAGCCCAGCACCCCACCCCCTCACCGCACACGCACTAACACGCGGGGAGACAGACGCACAGCGGCCGTGGGTGAAGCTTCACAAAACCCAATCGATACACACACGCACGAGTTGTACACAAAGCCTCGGGGCGCTCACATACGCACACGCAGGTCCACGCTGTTATACCCAAAGTTCCACGCTGAAAACCCCCGCACCCCGGCTGCCAGCCGCACCACGCGCCCGCCTGCCCGCAGCTCACACCCCCTGCTCCTGCCCTTGACCACAAACGCGGCGGGGTTGGGCCAGGCCGGACCGGGCCGGGCGGCGCCAGTAGCAGAGCGGCCAGGCGGCCCGGGGAGGCCCGGCTCCTCGGGGACCGGCGTGCGCCCGGGTCCCCTCGCCGCGTGTCCTTCGGCCGGGCCGCGAGGTCAGGCTAGCTCTCCCCTGCCGGCCATCCACGCCTGGGGCCCTCGGCCTCCTGCTGGCCCCCGCCGTTCCCGGTCCGCGTGCGTACCTGTGCCGGGCCTCCCTCCCCGTCTCCGCGCGCGGGAGACGCGGGCACCGGCGGCCCGCGGGCCAGGGCAGGGGCGAGTCCTCCCCGGGCGCCCGCCCGCCTCCCAGCACTGGCGCCCGGCCGCCGGTGTCTCCGCTGCGTCGCAGCCCGGGAGCGCGCGGGCCCGGCCGCCACTGCCTCATCCTCCCCGGCTCCCGCCCCCTCCCCGACCCGGTCCGACCCGGCCCGGAGCCGCAACCAAGGCGCACGTACCTGCTCGCGCCGCGCGGGGCTTTACGGCGGCGGCCGCTGGGGGCTCCGGGGAAAGAGGGGCAGGGGCGGGGGCCCGGGAGCTCCGAGCGCCGCCGATCGAGCTCCGCCCGCGGCGGGCGAGGGCGCCGGGAGAGTTAGCGCGGGGAGGGACCGGGAGGCGGGTAGCAGGCTGGGTGTCGGGCCCGCGGGGGATCGGGCTCCAGCCCCTCCCTGTCCCCCGAGGGCTTATCTGTTTCGCCCGCGCCCAGGCTCTGGGAATTGAAGCTCTGAGCCCGCGGGGCCGGGTGCAGGGGCGGGGCGCGGGGGTGGGTGCTGAGGGAGACCCCTCCCCCGCCGTCTGCCTCCCCACCCCCCCAGCAACCCCGTTAAGCCGCCCCCGCCGTGCAAAGTCGCGACGCTCCCTCCGCCCCGACCCGCTCCTACGCGCACAGCCCCCAGGTGAGACCTGGGTCCTCTCCCAGGTCCTGAGGTCGGGACAGTCTTCCCAGGCGCGTGCGGCTCCGTGGCTCAACGGCGCCACCTGAAGGCTGAAAGGAAGCTTCTGACGAACTCCCCTCCCTTTCCTTGCTCTTTGTGGGACAGTGAGGTGCACAGTCCAAGGTGGGCGTTCTCTTGGGGAACTGCTCATGGCTACACACACCGTAGCCCTCCAGGGCCTAGCTGCAGTGCCTTCTCCCCTGGGAAGCCGACTTCAGGGGAGTCGGCTGCGCCGGTCCTTTGCCTGCACTATCGCTCTGATCTCTGAAAGTTATTTTCTCTGCGGGTCAGCCTCCCTCATCCGACTGGCCACTCCTGGAGCACAGGGCCCCTGTCTGATCCCCTAGAACCTGTATGCGTGGATGAAAGGTGGGTAGGCGCTAGCTGTTTCTTTCCTCTACAGGGCCTAGATTAAGGCGGCATGAAGAGAGGGGCCCAGAGCACGAAAGTGAAGGTGACACTCCGCCTCTGAAGGCCCAGGACAAGCCCCGAGGGAAGTTCGGTCCGGAGATCATGGAGTTTCCACGAACACTTGGAGGCCAGCTCACCTGCATGTCCTCAGCGAGGTCATCTCACCTCTGTGAGCCTCGGGGCTCACCTCTGTCAGTGGGATCATGAAAATGCGGGCTTGGGGGGCTTTCAGAAGATCGGACGAGTTCGGACACCTGGAAAGAAAGGCAGAAGAGGATGTCCTGTCCTGACTCCTTAGCCACCTCATGGGAGAGCCTGACACGTCCTGCTCCGAAGGCCTGTGCGGTCCCTGCCAAGCAGGATGCCAGAGGCCTTCCTGGAGACTGAGGGCCTGCGCCTTTGAGGCCGGGGTGGTGGAGACCTGGGAGGGACCTCGGGAATGGGGAGGCTTCAGTCTCTCCCTGCCTTCGGAGGTCTGGCCTCCTGTTCTGGACTCTGCGGGGAAGCTAGGTGTGAGGCCAGACTCCCGCGTGTCTCCCAGCACTGCCACAACCCTGGGTGGTATCATCTGTGGAATGGACGGAGTAAGGACTCTGCTGATTGGCTGAGACCTCAGCGTAAAGCGCTCCCAGGCCCCTCCCACAGTCATGCGCAGTCCTGCCCCAGAGCTTTTGTCTTTGCTGTTGCCTGTTCCCAGAACATTCTAAGGCCTGATAGCCCCAGAGCTTGCTCCCCAACTCCCTTTAAGTCCTTGGTCGGATGCCCCCGTCTCAGAGACTCCCTCTCAGACCATCCTTTTAAAACCAGCACTGCCCCAGCATCCCTTACTCCTTAAGTCTGAATTTTTCTCTGTAGCATTGATCAACGCCTGCCAAGAGCTTATTTGTTTGTTTTTTGTCACCTCCGCTAAAAAGTAAGTACCGGAGGCAGAAGCTTTGCCTGTTTCCCGCTCTCCTGTATCCTGCAGACTCGAAAAGAGGCCAACTCATAGAAGGTCCCTGATAAATACTTATTAAATGAGGAATGAAGCAAGTGAGCCCATATTTACTTAGAGTGCCTGTTATATACTGGTTAACTAAGGAAACTTCAGCCGTACCCTCAAGAAGCTCATATTCTACTGGGAGAAAAGGGCGAGAAAATGTAACACCTCTTCCGTCGTAAATGTCATAAAGCAAAAGCAGGCAGTGCTGTGCCAAGCCTGGGGCAGGGTGCCGACCTAGTCCCAGAGATGGGGGTGGATCCCCTGCAGAAGCAAGGATTGGGCTGAGGTCCAAAGGATGAAGAGGGCCAGCCAGATAAAGAGGGCAGGGAAGAGAGGCCTGCCTAGCAGAGGGTCTGGCATGCGCAAAGGCCCTGAGAGAGAAGTAGGATGGCGTGAGGCTTGGCAGAGGTGGTTGCCAAGGAGAAACATGGAAGGAGATGAGGCTGGACTGTCGTCGGCAAGCCAGGTGGTTGCAGAACTCCTAGGCCACGGAGTTTGTTCTTACCCACAGAGCAGTGGGAACCACTGATGCCCGTGAGTAAAGGGTTAACAAAACCTCTTCTGCTTTTGCAGGAGAATTTGACCTTTGGTTAACTATCTAGCTCTGTTTCCTTGGAAACAGATAAACATATGTCCACTATGTTACTAGGCAACATTGCTATGATAAAAATGACCCCTGAGGAAGAGGCTGGAATGAGCCATGTGGTAATTGATTCGAACTGGAGACGTCAGGGGTGCTTGGATGGTTCAGATGGTTAAGTGGGTAAGTGTCTGACTTCAGCTCAGGTCTAGATCTCAGGGTCCAGGGATCTAGCCCTCCGCTGGGCTCCCTGCTCAGCAAGGAGTCTGCTTGTCCCTCTCCCTCCCCTTCGGCTCCTCCCCCTGCTTGCGCTCTCTCTTTCTCTCTCAGAAATAAATAAATGAAATCTTCAAAAAAAACCAACAACTGGAGCTATCAGTATGAACTCATATTTAGCTTAATTTAGCTGCAGAAGATTACATACAGAAATATTCATGGCTTATGTGTGTGCACACAGGTTAGTTAGTATACACATGTACATTTCCTTCCTCTGTCAGCTCAGAGAGCCTAGACAATGATACTACATTGCAGAGAGCACACGTGGTGCCCAAACTTGGTTTCTAATACCATCCACCAACACAAGGAACCAGGAAGAAACGGGCTGATTGTGGGACTGGAGCAGGACATATAGGAGATGAGTGTGGAACAAGTTAGAGTGTGGGAAGTGAGGCGGTCCTTCAGTACACACACAACACACACACATACACACACAATGATGGGGGTGTTTCAGAGGGCATTGGGAGGGCATTGAGAGCATTCCAAAGCTGGACAATTTTGATCAAATAAATAATAATGGATTGTAGCCTAAAGTATGACAAATGAAAAAGAAGGGGGAGAAAAGAAATCTTCCACACAGAATTCCAAATATGTAGATACTCCATTCCCAAGGAGGGGGAACATAACTCCCCAGTTCTTAAGGGTGGGCTGAGCATAGTGCCCTTCAGGGAGGACACTGTGAGGAGGCGGTAACTTTATAAGAGAGATACATGACAAACCTGCCTACCTCAGCCACGTGATCAAGGTCAACATCAACAGTCAGTTTATGTTGATAGTATGTACCCTTGATGTGCTATCCTGAGAATGGCACTTTACCTCTGAGGTCTTCCTCCCAAAACACACAACCTCCAGCCTAATTATGAGATAAACATGAGACAAATCCCAATTGAGGGACATTATGCAAAATGCCTGACCAGTTCTCAGGATGGTCAAGGTCATCAAAAAGAGGGCAAGTCTGAAAAACTGTCACAGCCAAGAGGAGCCTGAAGGGACGTGACAACTAAATGTAGCGTGGTATCCCCAGTGGGATCCTGGACAGAAAAAGGACATTAGGTAAATACTAAGGAACTCTGAGTAAGTGTGGACTTTAGCTAATAATAATGTATCCATTTTGGTTCATTAATTGTTTTTTTTTTTTTTTTTTTTAAATATTTTATTTATTTATTTGACAGAGAGAAATCACAAGTAGATGGAGAGGCAGGCAGAGAGAGAGAGAGAGGGAAGCGGGCTCTCTGCTCAGCAGGGAGCCCGATGCAGGACTCGATCCCAGGACCCTGAGATCATGACCTGAGCCGAAGGCAGCGGCTTAACCCACTGAGCCACCCAGGCGCCCCTTGGTTCATTAATTGTAACAAATGTCCTGTACCAACCTAAGAATTAATAATAGGGGAAACTGGGTCTAGGGGAACCCTGTACTACCTTCCCAATTTTTTCTTTAAATCTAAAATTGTTCTATATAATTTTTTTAAAAACAAGGATCAAGAGATTGGTAACTACATTTGGACTGGAACGAACAGTAAATACCTGGTGGAAAATCCTACTTTAGGCTTCCTGAACATGGTGACTCATGTAACCAGGCAGGTCCACCAGCACCCGCTGATGGGATCTCGTTTCCTTGTACCCGTGCTTTACTGTGCTGGCAGACAGGAAGAACCCCCAATGAGAGAAGCTCCTGTTGCTAGCATTCATTGAGTGCTCTGCTAGCAAGCTAAGGTTCCTGTCCTATAGCCTTCAGAGTAGGTCAACACCAAGTGTGGCTTATGGTCATCTGTTGAGTGTATATGGTTGAACCCGAGGAGACCCCCTCATGCACACTGCAGTAGGTGATACGCAGGGGGATGATATGATCAGATTTCCATTTTGCAAACATTCTCTCTTTGGCTGCTCCCATGTGCAAAGGGGAAAAGATCAAAAACAGAGACCCTTGGGGAGGTTATTGTGGTTATGTTGGCGTGCCACAAGTCTTCAGTTTCCTCCTTGTGTATCTATCTGGTGATGTCTGAGTCTCTCTCTGTGTGTGTGTGTGTGTGTGAGAGAGAGAGAGAGAGAGAGCGCACACTTTTCTAGAATATTAGAGCATCACTTAATCTAGAGTTTTTCAAATAATGATGCATAACGTGATTTTAGGTGTTACATAGGTACCGAGAGGCCTGGGTCACTGGGGAAGGTAACAGTGTCCCACTCTCTAGAGTATGTCTATATCTGTACCTATACATGTACCCCTATATGTATATATCTATTCATTTTAATGGCTAGGTATGTATTTTAATGTGTTTTAGAAAAATATATAACTAGCCCCTGAAACCAGAGATATTATGGATACTATTGCTAAGAGTGAGAGAGAAAAAAATATGAATGTCTATAAAATTGGGGTAACATAATCTGCTGGTTTCCTCTAATATTTACTCTCCCTTTCTCCTACTGGGGTAGTACCTGGCACAGTGCCCTTTAAATAAGGATCCCATTTCCCAGCCTCCCTTGCACTTAGGTGTGACTAAGTGTAATGGTAAGCCCTTAGACTGTCAGAGGAGGTGGTGTGTAGGCAAAATATATTGAGTGTTCTTAAAGGAAGGGGACATGATTTCCTTCTTCTTTTGTTGTTCCAGCTGCCAGGATGCAGACCTGATGGCTGGAACTTGTGTAGCCATCTTGGTCCATGAGATGGAAGCATGTAAGGATGGAAGAGCAACAAAATTGAAGGAATCTGGATCCCAGATGACCAATGCGACTACCAACTTAGGATAATTTCCCATACTTTTATTTGTGAGAGAAATAAACTCCTATGTTCTATAAACTAGTATTACTTGGGATTTTCTGTTACTCAGAGGATCTATTCCAATCTATATTTGTCAGTTTAAAGACAAATATAAGTAAATCAAAGTAGAAGTGGGTAGGCAAAAACTGAGAAAGTAGTACAAGAGTGGCTGAAGTTTGAAAAATACAGATCCAGTCAGCCCCCCTGTGTTCCAAGTGAGAAAAATCAGGAAACAGTGTGTCCAGGAGGGTGATAGGAAAGAATAACCCAGGTAAGATTGAGGTTTTGCTGCATGAAGGAGAAGGAAGAAAAGAAGAGTGTTCCTAGGAGAGGTAATAACACTTAAACAGAGGTGAAGTGATAGTAGCGAATTACTTGTGTGTTTATTTGACAAACATTTATATAAACCTCCCCATATGCCAGACACTCTTGCTTTTTTAAAAAAGATTCTATTTATGTATATTTATCTATTTATTTATGAGAGAGCAAGAGCAAGAGCAAGTGAGTACACATGCAGGGGGAGCAGCAGGCAGAGGGAGAAGCAGGCTCCCCGCCAAGCAAGAAGCCCAATGCAGGACCCGATCCCAGGACCCTGGGATCATAACCTGAGCCGAAGGAAGATGCTCAACCAGGCATCCCACCAAACACTATCCTAAGTGCTTTACAAATATTAGCCCACTTGATCACCTTAACAACCTTATCATACAGGTGCTATTCTCCTCATTTTAAGCTGAGGCAACTGGGCACAGAGAAGTTAATTACTTGCTCA
Source organism: Mustela putorius furo (assembly GCF_011764305.1). Classification (NCBI taxonomy): domain Eukaryota; kingdom Metazoa; phylum Chordata; class Mammalia; order Carnivora; family Mustelidae; genus Mustela; species Mustela putorius. The sequence continues at coordinate 327,307 of NW_025421464.1, read as the reverse complement.
CGATCAATATACCACAGACCTCAGACTCAAATCCAAACCTCAGGAATGCCTGGGTGGCTCAGTTGGTTAAGTGTCCAACTCTTGGTTTTGGCTCAGGTCATGATCTCAGGGTCATGATCTTAAGGTCTTGAGATTAAGTTCTGTGTCAGGCTCAAGGCTCAGCACAGAATCTGCTTGAGATTCTCTTCTCTCTCCCTGCCTACCCTTCTTGCCCCTCCACTCGCACTCTGGAACGAGCGTGCACTCTCCTCTCATACATACAGACAGACAGACAGACAGACAGACATAAATTCATTCATTGATTCATTCTTTCTTTCTTTAAAAAAAAAAATCCAAACCTCAACTTGGTGCCCATAACCACTATGCTAGGTCCCACCATAATTTTCAAAGCACATGTAAAACTTCCAAGTTGTTGACATTATTCCCATTTTTTTTTTTTTTTTGCATTTGGAAAATTTGAGTGCCAAAGAGAAAAGAGATTGATCTCTGGCCACACTGAAGGTCAGTAGAAGTGTAAGCAGAACCAAGGGCTCTGACTTCCAGGTTGATTCAGGGATGTCAGACCTAAAGTTCCAGCGCTGATTGGCCACATGCCTAGTGTCCCCTACCCCATTCACTTTCATCTGTCTCTGGGCATCCTGCTGAGTGCTGGTGGTATCTATCTATCTATCTATCTATGGTCCCATCCTGCCCAGCTCATCTGGTTTTCCTGGTGCTCTGATGCTCTTATGGAGTGCCTCTGATATCCCAATAACGCGGCATGGTTCGGGGATTAGAGGAAAGAATTGGTGGCCATGCATTCTTCAGGCCCTGGAGGGAGTGTCCACACCCCCGCCCCCATGCACACACATCTTCAGCCAGCTCAGCCTCCATTTCCTTCCTCTCCACACAGTCTGTCAGAAGCTCCCAGCTTTGGAGAATGAAAAACCTGGATGCTGTGATTTCTCCCTCACCTGGAGAGAGAAAGAAGGGGAATCAAAACTCACATCCCCAGGCTTTGCAAAAGCAAACACCTCTCCCTGGCAGCTCCATGAGGACAGGGTCCTTGTCTCCTCTTATCCCCGTGCCTTCTTCCCAGGCCAGCCCAGGGTCAGTGCTCTGGAGGCATGGGGTTCCCTGGATTTAAAGCACCCCCTGGGAGATGGTGGGTGCAGGAAGAAAGGAGGAGGCTTGCTGGAGCATCTCCTGTGTGCCCCCTGTCCCCGTGTTGTACTTCACAGGGCTTGTCTCCCCTGCATCAATGACAGCTTCGTCACTTGGAGCTCATCCACTAGGGGAGGAAACAGGAGCTCGGATCAGGCAGGCATCTCACCTCAGAGTCACACCCAAGGTCAGCTGGGTCCAGGATATTCTTCCCACTGCCCCTTTCTGCTTCACTAGAGTCTCCACCGCCTCACTGGGGGCAGGGGCTATGCTCATCATGTCCTAGGATGTAGGACTGTGTACTGGATACTGGCCGTGGGACAGTGTGCGTAGGACACCTGCATACCACGGGGCTAGTGTGCTGTATAAAGGACACTCGCACACAACACAGATGGGCTCAGAGCCTGGGACTCCTGTGTATGGAGCACATGAGGAGAAGGACGTGTTGTAGGTTCGGTTCCCCCCGAGAAGTAGACATGAGACAAGAATGTGAGGGCAAGTGGCTTTTCTGGAAGGTGGACCCGGAAAGCACAGTAGAGAAGTGGGAAAATGAGACTGAGAAGGGAAGGCCTCCCATACACTGCCGGTGCATCAGTGGGCATGTGACTGCTACGGGCACCTGGGCCCCATCCTGAAGGATTCCTGAGAGCCGAGGGAAGGGAGGTATTCACCCATAGACCCCTGTTTGTCATTGGTGAGGGATGCTCCTGTGCCCCCAGCCTGTCCTTTGCATGGGTTGAGCATGTTTCCTAAGTAGAGAGTCAGATGTGCTTTGCAGGAGGAGGCCTGGATGTATATGGCGAAGGTGGGTGTTGAGGGGCTATGGATAGGGGAGGGACATTGGCTCAGGACCTACAGGTACAGACATAGATACAGGGCAGGGGAGCAGACAAGTGATTGGATTACTGGCCTTGTAGGTCTGGGCTGAAGTGGGGGCTGCTGGAAGGGATAAGTAGCCACAGGAAGAGAGGTGGTGTTGGGCTCCCCATGCTGGCTGGACTCCACCCTTAGCCCCCACCCCCCACCCCTGTTGGTGTGTTAGCATGTGCTTTCTTGGTGGGAGACTGGGAGGGCTCAAGGCTCTCAGAATGCAGAGACATCTCTCTGCTAACCTTCCATCTTGTTCATATTTTGAGAAGTGGGGGTGAGGGCAAAAGGTGCCCAGGGTACAAGGAGGGATATCACCAAAGGCTGAGTAGGACCCTAGACTAGGAGTCAGACATGGAGGCAAAATGAGATAACATCTCTGACCCCACTTGCCCCATCCATGTGCCTCAGGGCAGGTCACCTACCATTCTTGCCTCTTGGGTGAGCATCACAGACATCCTGTCCCTGCTATGGACTTTACAGAACTGCTGTGAGGAACAGATCAGGTCATGAACAAGAAAACATGTGAAAGAAAATAAAATATATGGGGAAGGGGGTGGATTATGGAAAGGGCCTGAGCAGGGAAAATCAAGGAGCCCAGCTTCTGCAGCTGGCTCTGCTGCTATTTTTTTAGGAGCTGGAACCCTGTAGTAAAGACCCATAACAATAGTGTTTTCAAAAAACAACTTATTTCTCCTTCATGTTAATGTATACTTGGCATGTGGCTTCACCAATCTCAGGAGACCCAGGTTCCTTCTATCTTGTTGCTCTGCCTTCTTACCACTTATGTTCCAAGATGGCTGCCCCACCTCCAGCCCTTCAGTCTACGTTCCAGTCAACAGAAGGAGGACAAGAGGAGGAGGCAGGAGGCCTCCTCCTTCCTTTTAAAGGCACAAACCAGAAATTGCACACCTCACTTCCATTCATATCCCATTGGCCAGGAATTGCATGGCCACACCTACTTGCGAGGGAGCCTGCAAATGTAGTCTTTTGCCATGTGTGAAAGGGAGAAGGGATATTGAGGGACACCTGCAATTTTTACTATAGTTGCTGACTTGTGGGGGCAATTTACATGTCCAGTGGAGCCATAGTTTCCTTGTTTGCAAATTCATTCATAACATAATACAATATAATATTGTTTTGTGTATTATTTTATATGTATCATATAATATATTTTGGCATATATATTATATAATATGATCTATTATGTATATTATATATCATGTGTATTATGTATCAAATATCTATTGTATATTATATAATATATAATCAATTACATAATATATATCAATTATATATTATATTGCATATATGTGTCATGCTTGTAGTGTGAAGAATGATTTTTGAACCACTTGATCGCTAATGGATCCTCTCACTAGCTGGACCACTGACCCCAGAGGTCTGGTGTGAGGTCTGTCTTGCTCACCACTAGGTACCTGCAGCATCCAGGGCAAAGTCTAGGACACGGAAGCCGTATTATTAGCAGCCCATGGATGATGAATGGGTGGGCATTCTGGCTTTTGTATTTGGTGAGGACATTTCTCCTCACTCAAGGGTTTAAGTTTTTCCCTTTATAGGCCTCCTGGATCCAGCACCCTTTGTCCCTGTGTGTCAACCCTTGCTGAGCCTGCGAAGTAAACTGTGCTGTGAGCCAGGATCTTGAAAGTGGGATTAAAAATAAATGAAAGTGCATCAAAACAAGTTAACCACAAGAAATGGCTTTCCAGGGTAATTGGGCATCAGTGCTAGAGGCGAAGGACAGAGTGTCAGACTCTAACTGCCAAATGGTCTTATCAACACCACTACTGTGTCAGGCAGAGAACCCACTGGGCCCAGCTTGAGACCTTCCATGACCCTCCACTCCTGGGAGACATGGAGCAAGACTGTCCCCGTCAGGGACAGGTCAGGGAGAACAGGTTCGAGTTCCAGCCCTGCTGCTCACCTGCTGGGTGGATCCTAGGAAAATCCACAATGTTTTGAGCCTCAGTCCCCTCAAAGGTTAATAGTAGAAGCTACCTATTATCAACTATCAAGCATGGAAAACAAGGTTACCTACCTCACAGCACCCTTAGCATCTCCATAATTTTTTCACAGCGTGCCAAGCTCAAAGAAATACCAGAGGCTTGTTTATTAAGCAGCTAGGTTCAAACAACTTAATTAATAGTAGTTCGGCCAGTAACTGGCAGATGTCATTGTATCTCCCTCAGAACTGTAAAATATCTTGCGGTGTCTCTGTGAGTTTTCTGCAGTGTCTCAGGGTGCTGGGGCACATGGTTTGGGAACTGCAGCCATACGGTTTTGAGGACAAAACAGAGTTATGCATATCAGGGGCTTAGCCTGATGCCTGGTCTAGAGTAGATCAAAGAATGCTGGTGGTCCTAAATCATCCTTCAACTGTCATTCTGAAATGACCATCTCTCTTGTTCTTTCTCTGTCTCCCAGCAATGCCATAGCAATTTTTTTCTGCCTCAGGCTCCTGCCATCTCCTCATTTCTGCTTGCCGCCTTCCCCCGGGCCCCTCCATACCCAGGGCCCCTCCTCACCTACCTTCCTTCCTGGTCTAGAATTGGGGTTCCCACTTCTCCACTCCTCCCTGACTCCACATGCTTGGCAGGATCTCTTTGCAGGTGGAGTGTGGGTCCCTGCCCTTTCACTTTGGGCTGCGCCATGTGATTCTCTGTCCAGTGGTGCACACCAAAGCGACAGTGTGGCATCTTGAGTCTAGGCCTTAAGTGTTGCATGATTCCACCTGCTCTCTTATCCTTTGTCACTGCCAAGAGAAAAGCATGGTCAGTGATTCCAGGGGGAGCAGAGGCCCACAGAGAAGGCTCAGAGCTGCTGATCTGCAGACCATCTCAGTCAAGCGCAAAAAGAAGTACTTGCTGTTTGAAGGTATGGAGTTTTGGAGAGCTTTGTCACACAGTGTTCTGTGACAGTCTGACCTCCTCATCTGTTGGCAAATTCCCCTTCTCTGAGAGGAGATCTGATTGAGTCATTTGGTCACCACCCAGGACACAGGTCCTTTCACACTGTTTCATACCCATAAACTGTCCTGTCAGATGGTTGCCTCAGACTGGGACACCACCTCTGACCCAGACAATTGTCCTATAATTATAGGGTCATGTGACACACAGCCTGGTGACTTGACTGCAAGGAATGGTTTCTGGCCCCTCTGGTTAGGAGGCATATGCAGGTGGCAGATGAGAGTTTCTCGGACCCTCTCTGATTCTAAAGAGTGACCTCGGAACCAGGAGAAATTGCACACAAAATTTTCTCTGCATGTGGCAGAATCCGTCCCTGGCTGTAAACCTCCCAGGGGCTCAAGAAATGTGACATTTCTTACAACTCAGTTTGGTAACTATTTTGAGTCTCATCCTACCTAAGACGGAAAGGATGAGGCCCAAGTTCACATAGAAAGGTTGGTAGAGCTGGAGTTAGATCCCAGGTGTCCTGGCTTCCTGTAGGGACCCCTTATCCTGCTTGGTGGATCACAGACTTGCCAAGAGCCCCAGCTCCCGTCTCCAAGCTGGTGGCTGTGCCTCCTCATTCCACTGAGTGCTTGCTGGGGAGAATTCTGTACAGCACTTTCCTCCCACCGAGTACTAGTCTGCCTCCCTAGGTCCTGTACCCACTGCCCTAGCTCTGGGACTACTCTAAAGGTACGCTCTTTTTTTCTTTAATTTATAGACATTTGTTTTCATTTTTACTTCTGTGAATTCGGTTTAGTTCTTTTTTGAATCTGCCTTTTTAGTAAACTTTTCTCTTCTATTTTTTAATTCTTTCTTTTATGAACTAAATTCTTTCCAAAACACTTTGTTGTTATCTTCATCTGAAGTTGTGGGGAAAAGAGGGGCCTAACCCTGCTGTTGATGGTGTCTGCTGACTCTCACTTATTGTGCATGATTCCCTTGTAATTCTGAATTCTGAATGCCTCTGTAGACGAGCTTTGTCTCTGGACCACTTGTGCAGCCTAGGTTGAGGGCAGGTCCCTCCAAAATGGGTTGAGTTGGTTTTACTGGTCCCCTCAGCTCTCTGTCTGGGATTACCGTGTTAATTCTTAGTTTGGGGTTCCTAGCTCATGTAGATAGAATAAATTATCTTAAAGCCTATGTGGGAATAGATCCTATTTATTTCCATCATAATATTAATTTGATTATTGTTTGTTTGTTTCCATCCACTCCAATGTCCTCCAGGAAAAAGGGACATGTGTCTCTCCGATTTGGGGCCATATCCGTGCCTAGAGCAGAACTTGGCACCTAATAGATACTCTATAACGGTTTATTGAAAGAGACAACTAAAATAATACCCGCTTCATAGTATGTTGTGAAGAATAAATGGTGTGTCTGTCGGCCTGTGTTTGCCCAATTAAAAATGAGGTTTTATTGTCTCACAAAACAGGCAGATGCTCTTGATTCTGTGACTCAGTTGTTCTAATGTCTCTGCAGGTTTTTTTGGCCCTTGTCTTAGGGTTGCAAGATGATTACTGTAGCTCCAGGCATCATGTTCACATTCCAGGCTGAGGGAAGGAGAAGGAAGTTAGAGTTTAGGAAGAGCTTCATTGACGTTTTTCCTTTTCTCAGGAAGGTGGGTTTCCCTGAAGTCTAACAACTAATTTCTGCTTTGATCTCCTTGTCTAGAAATGGGTCACAAGGACACCCCAGAAATTAGGGGACCTGGAAAGTGACTCTATGGTGAGGTGAGGAGGAGGGAGGGGATTAGGGACACAGATGCGGTATCTGCCCCAAATGGGGTCCCGTATAGGTAAAGCACTGGAAGAAAACTAAGCCTTCAGAAAGGGACACCTATTCTTGGAATTGTTAATTCACCATTAATATTTATATTATTGCTATATTAATTTTATTATTAATATACTAATTTTATTATTAATATTAACACTGAAAGCTTTGCAATCACTATGATCCTGTTGGCAGCAGACTTTGGATTCTGGAGCCGCTGGGCACTGAGATGCCCATACCCCAATGGTCTCCCTCCCTCTCTCCTTATTCTGTTCAAAGCACTGAAGCCCTTTTAAAAAAAAAAAAAAAACAAACCCACATTTTTCCACCGTAAGCCACATCCTGCTCTCATTAACTCCATCCTCAGTGACTTAGCCAGACCCCGCTCCCTCCCGGAAGCAGGTAGGAGACTGTATAAATCAAAGGTCCCTCGGGCCCATCAGCAGGTCAACGTCAACAGTTCCTCCAAGGACACTGAGATGAAAACAGAAGAGCCAACCGCAAGTCTTGGGCAGACCCTGGAGTGGCTGAGAAAGGAGCTGGTAAGGCTTTGCATTTCTTTTTACCTGATTGCTCCACCCCGTATCTTCCCAGGTTCCTTGGGACCCTCCCTTTTCGGACCCCCCGGCTGGGGCAGAGGCTGCAGCGAGGGTGTAGGTCCTGCGGCCCCCACCCTGCCACCCCGGGGATACCAGCCATAAGGCGCACAATGGCTGTCTTGGGGGCTGGGATAAGTAGGTCGTGGCCTACATAGGAGGCGGCTCTGGGTGCAGTGGCAGCCAGACTGGCCTTGGAATCACACCACGTCCTGGGAGTGCGCCCAGCTCTGCTGCTGTGTGGCCTCTGCCAGTGACCTTACCTCTGTGAGCCTCAGTTTCCTTACCATACAATGGGGATGACAACAGGACCAACACTGCAGACTAGTATGGGAAGGAGGCAGGTGTGATTCACTTCGTGTCCGCTTGGGGTATCACCACCATTGCCCAGGACGACATGGAGCACACCCACTGTCCTAGCCCAGACCCTCTAGAAAGCAGATGCCCACACAAGGATTGGGGTACTAATGATTTATTTGGAGGGGCAGCCCAGATGGTGAGAGGGGAGGAAACAGGGAGTGACAGCAAAAGGTGGTGCCATGTGAGGCCACGTACCATGCCACTAAGCAGGCCACCACTTTGCAAGGGGCCTCGAGAGACCCGGCGCTCTTTCAGCAGCTGGTTTTCCTGGCCACAGGCTTCTCTGCAGGGATGGAAGGGGAGCTGCACCCTGGGGAGAGGGAAGAAGAGGAACTCTGCCTGCCCAGATCACTCCTGTCTTCTGTTCCCTGTGGTAGAGACCCACCCCATAGGCCTTAACTTTCCTGAATTTCTGGGTTATGCTACTTGGTCCCTTGGGGACTGCTCAAGAAGCCTAGCCTTAAGCCCCTCTTTGTACCATTTTCTCCAAGTCCAAAAATAGAGGGATGCCCCCCAAAGTGCATGGGGATAGCAGCCAAAAGAGAGAAAGAAGTGGTTCAGGGAACCTCAAAAAACACCCAGGGTTTGGATCCCAATAGGCCAGCCTCTCAGTCAGGGGAGAGACCCATGGGATTATCCAAAGACAACCTTTCTCGGTTGCCAGGTGACCCAGCTGGGACCCAGTCCTATCCTCAACCTAGTGGGTAGGGCTGACCCAGTAGGGCTTCTCATGGGACCAGGGGACTCCCTCAGCAGGAGGGACAGCTTCTCACAGTCCACAGGGATTCAGAGGCTGGACAGGGGTGTCCCTCATGCTCCCCTAAACAATGGGCTCCCACGCTGAGTCTGCTTGGTGCCTGAACCCAAAGGGCCAATATCCACCTGATAAGTCTCTCTCTCTTTCACCACGTGAAGAGGGAAAACAAGGCAGTGCTGGGGGAAGCCCACATAGGGCATAGGCTCCCAGGCTCAAGCACCTCCCTCCACATGATGCCAAGAGATGGGAGTCTTGAGTTTCCACTTACGGATGCCAGCTTGTACACTGCCCAGAAGAGCCTGTTTTATCCTCGATCACATGGGATTTACTTGACTCCATAAGGGCACCTAAGCCCAGCCAAGAGGCTCCATTTGAATAACAGGGAAGGATCAATATTGGGCAGTGACTTTATGCAGGAGAAGGGACAAATCGGTAACACTGAACTACCATGGACCAAAATCCGATGTTCTCCCCTCCCTTATAAGATGGGGAACATAGAAGCCCAAAGACCTGGTGGGATCTAAAAGAGGGGAGAGAACTGCCACCATCTTGTGACAAGACAAACCAGTCTGATGGACTCAGTGGCACTCATTCAGAGGCAGGAAAGAACTTTCAGTACAGAACTTGAGCAAACTGAGCCAGAGCTCTCTCGCCCCGTGAGATGGGACACCGTGCCTCCTGGGGAAGCCAGTTTGCTCAGGGTTCACGGCCTTCAACTCCAAGGGCATGGAGTCTCCCACGTCCCTTACCACTGCTTCCCTGCTGGGTGCATTCTCACGAGCCTGGACCCAGAGCTGGCATTAAAGGTTGAAAGATAAAAATGTGTGGGAGGAAAACCCTAGAAGTGAGAAAACACAGACTTAATGTTTTCCCAAGAATTTGGGAAGGGGTGGCCCTGCTACCACACTCATTGCAGCCTGGGGAGCCCCCAGCATTCTCGGGAGGGGGGTTCTCCCTCCTTCCATCTACTCTGTTGGATGGCCAGCTTCTGCTGGCGTGTAGGAAATGGCCTTTATCTTCACACCTGTGAAGTAATTAGTTTGTCATGAAAATAAAACGCTATTCTAGTGGGAAAATAATGTTAATAATTACCTCTGGAAAGACGGGCAGACAGAAGGGACACTGTTCCCAGAGGAGCCCCTGAGAAGCAGACTGAGTTGCTGGAGGGAGTGGGGGAAACTTCCTCACAGGCCCTTTTGTAGCTTCTCAATATTGGATCATGTGTGAGAATTACTTAGTTGGAAAAAAAAAAAGATTTAACATCATATGATGTGAGTTATATCAACCAATGTGGACAGAAGGACACATTTTTAGTGTTTACTTAATGCACTTAAAAAGAACAACGGTAAACTCTTTATGATAGAAAACTGCTGGATTCTCCTACCTGCTTCTGCATGCCATCAGATACCACATTACACATCATGTAGCTTCTGGAAAATTCCACTGAGGGCTCGTAAAAGTATAAAGGGGCAGAGAATATCTTAGTATTGTCATGAAAGTCGTTTTGACCTCCCTGGACCCCTAAATCTTTCTGGGATCCAAGGGTTCCCTGGGCCTTATGTTGAGGCTCACATAACATATTAACATACGTTAATAATTTACAAAGGGCTCCTGCCTGCCAGTAGGGTGCACTCCACTTTATTTAAATATGAAGTCACTTTCACCTTATTCCTATAAAGCGATTTGTTTGTTGCAGTGAGAATTAAAGCATACAGTGAGGGTGTAAATAAGAATAACATTTGATGATGCTGATGATGCTGAAAATGATCACAGGGCTTGTAGTTGAGCATCTCATATTTTAAAGATTTATTTATTTGAGAGAGAGTGTGTGAGTATGGGGGCAGAGGGAGAGGGAAGGAGAGAGAGAATCTCAAGCAGACTGCATGCTGAGCATAGAGCAGGATACAGGGCTCAATCCCATGACCCTGAGATCATGACCTGAACCCAAATCAAGAGTCTGAGTCCCAGCGTACTGAGCCACCCAGGCGCCTGGAGCATCTCATATTTTAAAACATAGACTGGCTCATTCAGTCCTCCTAAGAGCCTTGAAAGGTAAGTAGTTTGCTTTCCACTTTGCAGATAAAGAAACTGAGGCTTGGGTGGACACGCCTTCTGTGAGGCTGTGGGTCTGTCTCCAATGAGACAGTGATGGGAATAAGCTTTCTGGGAAACGCCCAGCCCCCTCACGCTGATTCTCTCTCCTAGGCCGAGATGCAAGTTCAAGACCAGAGACTCCTGCTCACACTGAGGCATCTTCACAGTGTCCTGGAGGAGCTGCGCACTGAGAGTGCCCACTGGGAGGACTCCAGGTCCAGTGGAGGGACGTCCCCCGTCAGAGCTCGAGCAGGCTCTGAAGCCAGGGGTCATCCTCCCATCCCCACCAAGAGGCTCGCCCAGCTCCTCCAAGGGGTGGAAAGCAGACGAAGCTCCCTCCCTTAACTGGCCGGGCCTGACCCCCCCGGCTTGAACCTTCCCACCACTTGTCCAAACTTCGTGATGTTGCTGGGGGAGAGCACTGCAGTGGGAGTCAGGGAGCCAGGGCTCTGGGTTCTTCTCTGCGGTAATCCACGGTGTATTCCTAAACCTGTCACTCAACTCTTCTGTTGCTCCTCCGGGTTTTTGGTGAGGCACAAATAAGGTATCAGATGTTGACTTGCTTCTCAAACACTGGCCTCTGGCCAGCACCGGGACAGCGATCCCCTCAAGGTGATCATTAGAACAAAGAAAGAACTCAGTGTGTGCCCAGGATGTTTCCTGTTACTATGGTGAAAAACAGACCCCCGCCTCATTAGAGTGACTCCGCAATTGCTTTCTGTCTTCCCAGGAGGCCTCCCCTTTCCTCTGTCTGAAAGCCACAGACCCCATTACCAATCTGGCCCTACAGATGGGCATGTGACCAGGCCTGGCCAATAATAACTCGCGATCACCCTAACAACATGATTGGCCTAACCGGGAACCATGCGACTCAACAGAGCCAATCACAGCCCTTCTCTGGGATCCTTCTCTGGGATCCCGCTCTGTATGTTCTTGCCACTGGAGTTGCAAGGGCCACACGCACTTGCCGGGTGAAGAAGACCTGAGCGCAGTAGCAAGGAAAGAGAGGTGGAGGGAGGGCCATGGAGAGCTGGGCAGAGAGGAAGGTGCTGGTTTCAGGCCCTAGTTCTGTGAGTTACTTCTGTATTCTTTCCAGTGACAGAAACCAGTAAGTCCCATGACCGCCGTCCTCCGCCACACACACATTAGGTTTTGCTTAAGCTGACTTAGAGGGGTTTCCCTCCTGTGCAACCGAAAGAATCGGGAGGAACACAATCCGGATGTTCAAAGATGCAAAGAGAAATGCTGAAGAAAAGGGCATTTTGCTCACTCAGGATTGACAGCAACAGCTCTGCGACCGCAGACCCAGTCTGTTCTCAGTTGTGTGAGATGCTGGCCTCATCACTTTGACAGACTCTATCTGCCTAAGAGAGACTTTAAGTAAGACAGCCGAAAATTTAAAAAGCCTCATGTTAAGATGGTCCAGTTATTGGTAGGACTTTTGTTTTTGGAAAATCCACTTGCACGTTGTTAGAATATCATTTTTATGGCTTTGAAAAAGTAAACCCATTGTATACAGGGGCAAAGAGGGGGGAGGAGTGTTATATGTACAATGTTTATAGTCAGATTAACCTGGGATTTTAATACAATATTTGATAATATAAAAAATATTTGTCCATCAATAGCTGAGTGGATAGACAGAATATGGTATATACATGAAATGGAATGTCGGTTGTTGAAAAGGAAGGAAATTCTGACATGTGCTACAACATGGGTGACCCTTGAAGACATGATGCTAAGTGCCAGGAGCCAGTCACGGAAGGACATTGTACGATTCCATTTATATGAGGCACCTGGAGTAGTCAGATCCATAGAAACAGAGAGTAGAAGCATGGTGGCCAGGAGCTCAGGGAGGGGACAATGGGGGAGTTGGTGTCTAAAGGTAACATTGACCTTATGCTACGTTTTACCACAGCTAAAAATAAATACTTAAAAAAAAATACCTGTTCTGTGATGCTGGGACTGGGACCCCAAACACCACATTTCTGTGTTAACCAGCTGCTCTGGATTAGACTTTGTGAGTCTTTGCCAACAAGTAGGGTGAGGCTAGAGGGACACCGCAGGGCTAGAGCAGAGAGAAAGAACTTGCTTTTTCATCTCAGTTCTTGGCTGCTGCTGTGGGCCCCAGGTCCTGGGAGCACCAGCCAGGAGGGCTTCTTCTCACAGCAGCTCTTCCCTTCTCAAGGTTCTAGATCCCAGCCCCAAAGGGCCCTTCTTCCAAAGCCAGAGACACCAGCTCCAGATGGTCTGAGCCTCCATCCTTAAAGCCTGGTTTTTGCCACATCTGGACCTTCTCGGGCGGGCGAGACATGAGCCCCAATTGAGGAGAGTGCCCTTCTCAGATATCTGAAGTTTACTTCCCAGGGCTCCTCCACTGTTTCTAAGTGTTAATAATTTCAGTTGCTTTTCTTTTTATCCTCAGCCCTGGCGCTACCTTCATTCTATCTTCGAGTTCTTTTTATAACCCTTCAGTCACCTAGTTAACAACTTTATACCTAGTTAGCAATTTTTTTAAATTTTTATTTTATTTTATTTTATTTTATTGAGAGTGAGCGCACATATGAGCAAGAGCGGAGCTGTGTGTGGTGGGGTTGGGGGGAATGCAGACAATCTCAAGCAGACCCCTCTGAGTGTGGAGCTTGACACAGGGCTCAATCTCATCACCTTGAGATGGTGACCTGAGCCAAAACCAAGAGTTGGATGCTTAACTGACTGAGCCACCTAGGCACCCCAACAATTCTTTACGTTAAATTTTCTCCCTTAAATAACTGAAGTGGCTTCTGTCTCCTGCCTGTTTCTGACTGACACAGCTCTGGCTAGTCCTACCAGTGTTGTTGGAATCACTAATGTCTATGTCCCTTGGTGCACAGGAACATGAGTTTCTCTAGGGCGTGTAAAGGAGGGTTGAACTGGAGGTAGTTGAATGCTCAAGTTTACAAGAAACCTGTTGTCCAGAGTGGGACACTCCCACTCTCAAAAGCAGTGTCTCAGAGTCCCTGTTGCTCCACATTCTCACCAACACTTGGCGTTATCAATCTTCATTGTTGCCAAGAGAGTGGGTGTAAAATGGTATCACAGTGTGATCTTAACGTGCATGCTTCTTATTATAAACGTGGTTGTCACCCTGAATTCTCATTCCAGCTCCACCATTTATTTACCTTATTTTTGTTAAGATTTTATTGATTTATTTTTGAGAGAGCAACAGAGAGTGAGCACAAGCAGGGGGAGTGGCAGGCAGAGGAAGAGGCTCCCCATTGAGCAAGGAGTCCCATTAAAGACTTGATCCCAGAACCCCAAGATCATGACCTGAGCAAAAGGCAGACGCTTCACTGATTGAGCCACCAAGGCATCCCAATTTATTTTTTTCAATTAGTCCCTCAAACTCTCTGAGCCTCAGTTATCTCATTTGGGGGGGGGGAAGCTAATATCTGCCTCCTGAGATGATTGTACAAATTAAATGAAAAATGCATAGAAATCACTTGACCCAGCACTTGGCATTGGAAAGGCTAATAAATGGTAACTTGTCCTTACTGTTGTGTGATTATGTACTGATTTGCAAAACTGTGACTATTACAGACAGACAAGCTTGTTAGCAGCCATCGTGGAGTGAGATATCTGCCCGGCCATGTAAAGCAAAGGATACTGGTCTGCCATGCCCAAGCCCAATGTCAGCTACCAGCACCCACCACCCCTCCCAGCTTCCCACAGCTGGGCCCCCAGACCAAAAGCCCCTGCCAAGTGTCCCTCTACCAATCTAGGAAGATAGACCTGGGACCCCTGAGCCTGTCTCCTCTGCTAGGGTATTTGTTGTTCTCCAAGAACTCATATCTGGAACCAAGGTTCAGCTCCTGATGCTCAGTCAGAGCAAACTCAGCCCAAGCTTAGTGGGGCATGGAGGCTTGGAGTGGAAGTGGCACCTTCAGCATGGGTTCTTAGAGGGCTGGGCTGGAAATCACGTATGTTCAGAACAGACAGTAAGCACCAGAGGGAGCTTGGGGCCATGGTTTCGGAAAGGGAAATCCAGTATTTTCTCTGCTAAAGCAGCAGAACAAGACTATACACCCAAGCCTCACATCCAAGAGTGAGGAGAGGATGGGACAGAGATGTGGAAAAAAAAAAAAAAAGACGAAGTTGGAAGCTAAAAAATGAGGAGCAAAAGGAAGAACCATTCAGGATGTGATAGCCAGGGCAGGTTAGGACAGACGGCTCAGGACTTACGCCATGACTGATGAGAAATGATCAGAGGCTCACTTTTGTGTAGTGCCAGCTTCCAGACCTGGGATTGGTGTGACACCATGCAGGGCCCTGTGTTCTCGTGGGCCACAGACTGTCCCCAAGCTTAAAACAATGACAATCATTTTACTATTGCAAAAACCCATCCTTATTATAGTAGATCATATTGCCCACATTTCTGGGGATTGGCGGGGCTTGGCTGGTGGCCCTTGCCGCAGGTCCCCCAGGTGGATACAGTCAGATGGTGACTGTCCCTTATTCGTGTGCCTGGCAGTGGCTACTGGCTGTTGCCGGGGACCTCACATGCGGCTGTCAGCTGGAACATCTACATGGGCCGCCTCCACGTGGCCTCACAGAGTGGTGGCTGGTGCCAGGAGCAAGCATCCAAGCAGTCAGGAGGTAGCTCTATGGCCTTTATGACACAGCTTCAGAAGTCACACCGTGTGTCACCACTCTGCATTCCTTGCAGAAGTCAGGCACTAAGACTAGCTCATATTCAAGAGGAAGAGAATTCAACTCCGCCTCTTGAGCAGAGGGCATAAAGAGTTGGCAGTCATGATTTAAAACCAGCACACCAGAAGGGCCAGAGATCTTTCTAGAGGAGCATGGACTGCAAGGACCAGGCACTAACTGAGGCGGGGCTTGCAGTAAAGACAGGCAGCATGATAGGAGAGGGAGAATGTCCTTACCGTCCAGGAGCAAAAACTCTTGGCAGTGGAGGATATACCTGGGTCTACAAGAGTTCACTCTGTTGTCCCCAGCTTTCCAGTGCCATAACGTGGTACTGACAGGTGGGCTCAGCTCTGCTGCTATGATAGACCCTGGCATCTCAGTGTCCACTTCTTGCTCACACCACGTGTGCAGGCAGGTTGGGGAATGTGCTCTGGCTCAGGGACCCAGCCACCATCCAGGATGTCAAGGGATGTCACAGCAGGTGAGATACACCTGGAGAGTCAGTCACTGGCTCTTTGACGCATCAGCCAAGAAGGGATAGATGTCCCTTCTGCCCACAGCCCAGTGGCTAGACTTGGTCATGTGGTCTGTCCCAGCAAAAGGCTGGGACTGGTAGGGAGTATATGGGGATCGCCCCCTCGCCCCTCCACCCCAGACGCACGTCCATTCTCTCTCCACAGATCAGCTGTCCACCCTGTCAGAGCCAGTCCTCATTGGTCTCTCATCAGAAGCTCCTTGGGCACGGGTTCGAAATGCTGACACCTGGGTGCCCTCCTGGCCTGCTGAGTCTGAGCTGCTGAGTGGGGGCCTGGGGACGGAGTCTGCATGCCCCTACCTGCTGCTCCACCACCCAGCGCAAGTCTGAGAACCAAGGCTATATCCTGGTTCTACCTTGTGCCTTCCGCTTCCCGTGACTATGCCTCCTGGGGTTTACTTTCTGGTCTTCCTTCTGCATCATTTCAGTCTCCACTGTGACAGCGAAAAGATTTGCCCTCCTGCTACATCTCTACATCAAAGTCCTTACAGAGGGAATCTGATGGATCTGCTCAAATTTTGACACCTGGACATATTGTAGTTTGTTAGTGTAGGGTAGGTTTATTCTTCCCTACCCACCTTTCTCATTTATCATCTGTACACAGTGATATGATGTAGGGATTAAGAGCGAGGGCTTTGATACCAGGCTGCCTGGCTTTGAATCCCAGGTCTGCTACTTACTAGGTCTGTGACTTTAAGCAAATCACTTTTCTTGCCTCAGTTTACTCCTCGATCAAGTGGGGATAATAACATTTACCTGATGGGCTACTGAGCAAATGAAATGCATTAACATGACCTTGGCACATAAATTTCAGCTATTATAATTAATAACAGCTACCATTTGGAGCAGCCGGGTGGCTCCATCAGTTAAGCGTTCAACTCTTCATTTCAGCTCAGGTCATGATCTCTGGGTCGTGAGATTAAGCCCCACCTCAAGCTCTGTGCTGGGCATGAAGCCTGCTTGAGATTTCTCTCTCTCCCTAGGCCTCTCTCCCTGCCCCATGTACACACACACTCTCTTTCATAATTAAATAAACCTTAAAAAAAATAACAGCTACCATTTTTAAATGAGTCTGGAGCCTGGAGCCTCACTGCTTCTGTTCAAATCCCAGTCACTAATTATGTGCCCTTGGGCAAGTTGTTAGACTCTCTGTACCTCAGTTTCACCATCTGTAGAATGGGAATAATAGTATTTCCTACTTCCTGAGGTTGTAGTGAGGAACAAATGAGTTGGTAAAATCGAACTTTTACCATGGTGCCTGCTATCTAATAAGGGCTGTGTACATGCCACGTAAGCTACTCATTTTCATTGGTATTCACTCCCCCTAATACTGAAATACTATAAAGATCTTATTGCACTCAACCCACTCGATGGCTTGGCAAGAGTGATATTACATCTCCATTTTATGGATGAAGGAACTGAGGTTTAGTGGAGCGAAGTTGACCAGGACAACACAATGAGTCAAGGTCAGCATGTCTAGGTGGAT
This sequence comes from Mustela putorius furo, assembly GCF_011764305.1. Taxonomy (NCBI): domain Eukaryota; kingdom Metazoa; phylum Chordata; class Mammalia; order Carnivora; family Mustelidae; genus Mustela; species Mustela putorius. Next base: position 310,047 of record NW_025421464.1, on the reverse strand, counting down.
GTATCTCTTGCCCGAGCAGAGCTTTTATGCATGGGGTGACGGGCTCTTCTGATCAACAGTTGAGGGAGGGCTGCCCTAGGAGAGAGGAGACAGAAACATCAGGCTCAGGTACTCCATCTTCCTGCCCTTGGACAAGAGGGACTGTGTGTGGGAGGGGAACTCAGACACCTAGGACAACCCCTGTGGAATCACCATGGTTAGGAAGCTGACCCAGAATCTGGTGTCCTCAGCCAGGTACCTGCTCTGTGTCCCCAGCATCTCTTGAGCCCCAGATCTTAGGTGGAGTCCTGCCCTTCCCCTGCCTGTCCTGCCTCAGACCCGCAGGCCCCAGTGCTGCTCCTGTGTCACTGAGCCCTTCAGTGTCAGTGGGCCAGAATCAAGGTGTCAACCAGACCTCTATTCCCTCCAGACACCCTAGAAAAGAGTGTGTTCCTGGCCTCTCTTAGCTTCTGGTGGCCACCAGCCCTCCTGGTGACCTGCTTGAAGCCACATCACTCCCATCTCTGCTCTGTCTTCCCGTGGTCCTCTCCTCTGTGTGAGAACTCTCCCTCTGCCTTCCTCTGACAGGAGGATATATGAGTGCCTCTAGAGCCCACCAGAATAATCCAGGATAATCTTATCTCAAGATCCTTAACTCTATCACATCTCTGAAGACATATGTCTCCCAACCCCCGCTTCTTTTACCCATGTAAAGTAACATTCACAAATGCCAGGGACGAAGGTGTGAGGGTCACTTTTCAGCTACCACTGTAGGTGATCAACGAAAGTGAATTTCCCTCCTATCCCTTCTGGAAATCATGTTCTGGCCAATATGTAGGGCTAAGAAGAACTCTGTATGGCTGGGGAGTGCCTTGGGCCCTGTCAGAAGGAGGACACATGCTTACTATCTACTATGCACAGACACCAAAACATATCACCTGGCTAGGGACCACATATTAATATTCCCATTTGACAGAGGAGAAAACGGAGGCTCTGTGAGATAATGGAAAATATGTATTGATCTGTGCCCCTGGTTCCTGGTAGAGAGCTTCTCAGTCCCTTGTAATCTCTTAAGGGATAAGAGCTCTAGGAGTATCTCTTATTCCAATATTTGTCTTTGACCCCATCCCTGACACAGAGCATCTAAAATCCCTTGTAAATTCCAATGTGATAAGAGCACTAGAGGCATCTTTGGCTCTAATGAGGCGACTCTGGTCGGCTCCTGGGTGACTGGCTCCTGGATGGGGGCCAGTCACCAAAAAGACAAAGCCATGAATACAAAGCTTGGAATTTTCAGTGCCCCACTCCCATCCTCCAGAGGGGACGGGGACTGGAAATGGAGCTTATAATTGATAGTGCCTATGTAAGGAAGCCTCCATGAAATCCCAATATTAGGGGGTTGAGGGAACTTCGAGATTGGTGAACACATCCATGCACCAGAGTGTGACATACTCCGGTGCCACAGGAACAGAAGCTTCTGTGCTGGGGACCCTCCCAGACCTCATCCTATGTATCTCTTCCTCTGGCTCATCATCTGCATCCTTTAATTAGCTGGTAAAGGTAAGTGAGCATTTCCTGACTTCTGTGAGCCATTCTTTGAAATTAACTGAACCAGGGAGGGGATCATGAGATTCTCCAATCTGTAGCCAAACCAGACAGAAGTTCTAAGGATATCTGAAATGGGGAGGAGAAGTCTGTGGGTCTGAGCCCTTCAGCGGTGGGATCTCCAGGTAGATAGTGTCAAAACTGAGTTAAATTCTAGGGCATCCAACTGGTATCACAGAGAATCGCTGGGAGCTGGAGGGAGAGGGGTGGGCAGAGAACCACAGCTTTCGTGACCATAAATGCCAGAAGTGTTCTATGTATAAATAAAGGAGAAACATATAGGAGGTGTGGAGAACTGAGGTTTCCCCCACTCAGGAGGAAAATATCAGGTTTTTCTACCAAGGACCAAAGAGCAATAACCAAGGAAGCAAATGCAGGACAGTCGAGAGCAAATTAAACCAGCGGTTCAAAGTTTGATTTTTGACACGTTTTGCACTCCTTCCCAGACTGGCAGACTGGGGTAACTACTCTGTGCACGGGCGCCACCTGGTGTTCATACAGAGTAATTCCTCCAGAACCTGCCTGTTCTGGGGTGTAGGACTGGTTTCTTCAATACTTGCTTTCCTGGTGTGGGACATCTTACTGGTAGCACCACGGAGGATAAAGTTTTCTGGTCCTCGAGCTCTGGGTTTGAATTTCAGCTCTGCCACGGACTGAGTGACCATGGGCAAGTAATCTCTCCTCTGATCCCCCATTTAACCTTAACTCTAAAATGAAAATGACACCTCTCCAAGCTGTGGAGAGGATCTTGAGAAAGTGCTTTGTAAACTGGGAATAATTGGAGGCAATGGAAATAAGCGTTATCTGCAGTTGAATAGGACTGGATTCAGTTTTTTAAATTTGAATTGTGCACTTGCTGTAAGCCAGGCAATATTCTGGATGTGGGAATGTAGTAATGAATCAAACAGACAAAATGTACATTTTCACATACTTAACATTCTAGCATTCCAGTTTCTGAGTCATTCATTCATCTACAGATATTTTTCTGATATTACTATGTGTCAGGCACTTTTCTAAGCGGTGGGCGCAGAGGGAATCCAATATGGCCAAGGACAGGAAGCAAGGGGAAGCATGTTGAACAGGGACAGGACCAGGTTTTATGGAGGCCTGAAGCTTTTAAAATCTAGGGTATTCTTTTCTTAAAGAAACAGAATACAAGTCCTAAATACAGAACTAGGCTAGAAAGGGAATATTTAAAAGAAGAAATAACAAATTACAGCTTATAAAATTGACCACTATCACAAACATCATACATTTTAGAGACATTGAATATTATTTTTAATAATCAGCTCCATCGTATAGTTCTATAATAATTTTTCTCTGCATTTTTTGCTGTGTATTCTTTGATTATTTAGTCATAAAACAATGATTTTGTTGTCTTTCTAGAAAAGGAAGATAATTAGGCCTTTACGAGATTAAATTTTTTGTGGCTAGTTTAAGCAATTTTCTTTAAGTTGTAAAGCTTAATGCCATGTAAAGTTTTCAGAATATTGTCAAATTTGGGAAAACTTCTAAATTTCTTTTATGTCTGAGCTGTGAGTCTTATGCACAGTAGGGACCAATGGTAAGTACTCTTTCTTGAGTTGACACCACCTTGACCAGATGGTCAGAATCAACCCCCAAAAGATGAACTTTTTATCCTGTCAGTATTTCATGTCAAATAAGGGAGAAATTTTATTTTATTTTTTTAAAGATTTTATTTATTTCACAGAGAGAGAAAGCACAAGTAGGCAGAGCAGCAGGCGGAGAGAAAGGGGGGAAGTAGTCTCCCCACAGAGCAGAGAGCCCCGATGAGGGACTCTATCCCAGGACCCTGAGATCATGACCCAAGCCAAAGGCAGAGGCTTAACCCACTGAGCCACCCAGGTGCCCCACGAGGGAGAAATTTTAATCTTTTCCCAATGAATTTTCTAATTCACTCCTTTAAATTAACTAGACTATTAATAATCCAGGTCTATGTTTTACTTTGATTTGAAATGTACCCATTCATCTTAACGAATCATTACTTTTGCTATGATCTGCAGGCCATTTTATCAGTAAGCACCAGACATTGCTAGGGCAGAAGCGCTAAGAAAGACATGACACAGTGCGATGAGGTCACGAAACATCCGACTTCCCACACAGATGTACTAACTGTTTGTAATCCTGCCACAAGTTTGCCGCATGGCCTATAAACCCAGGAGTCCTATATTTCTAGTTTGTGCAATTCCTATTAGAAAGGAGGAAAAAACATATAGTGCATTTTTAATTGCCTATACTGCCTGCCCAGTATATTTCTGACGGGCAAGGACGTTTGCTTTAACTAGGCTTTGCTCAGAACCAAATCCTCTGCTTATAGTTTAATATGTCTGATGACTGTGAGCATTATTCATAGAATAGCTTCTGGCTCTGTATGTTTCAAATCTTATTTTCCACCCACGATGTACTTACTCTTGATGCTGGGCCCCAAATATGACGTATGGCTTGCACCTTTGTGTCACAGTACGGGATGAGTCAACAGTGGCCAGTAGGAGTACTCCTGGAAGATTTCCCACACTGAGATGGATGGCAGTGACCTTACTATAGAGGAAAACAACTGTGAACAGTATAAATGGATCCCTCTTATCTTGGTCTTTTGGGGCTGCTGCTATAAGACTACCACTGACACTTCTAGAGGCTGGGAAGTCCAAGATTCAGGTGCTAACACATTCCACGACTGGTGAGACCCTGCTTCCTGGTTCCCAGACACCTCTTCTCTTTGTGTCCCCACTTAGTGGAAGGGGTGAGAGAGCTTGGCAGGGTCTCTTTTATAAGGACACTAATCTCATTCATGAGGACTCCACCCTCATGGCTTCATCACCTCCCAAAGCCCCACCACCTAATACCATCACATCCGGGGTTAGGAATTCAGCATATGAATTTTGGGGGGATGCAACCATTCAGTCCAAAACATCTATGAGCCAAAATTAAATGTATGCCTAACTCAACTCTGCCTTAGCTGTGTGAAAATTAATAACAGGGAACCTCACTAAAATGGAGTGGGGAAGTTTTGGCAGGGGAAGTTCTCACACCCCACTACTCAAGTCAGTTACAGTTCCAGCAGGAAGAGCCAGACTTGACCTTGGACATGGATACTACTCTACTCTTCCAGGTGGAGGAAGAGACATATTCCTTATCCCTCCAGCGACAGCTCAGCCAATAAAAAGCCACCATATCTCAAACTCCCAGTTTAGGTCATAACAGCCTTTCCAACTTACCCCCTTTCTCCTTAAAAAAGCATGCCCCTCAGTTGTTCCCAGGACATGCCTACAGTTCTTCCGCTGCTTATTCATTCTTTGGCGGGTAAAATAACTGGCTGTTTATATTTTTAAGGTTAACAGCTACATCCATCAGGTACCCTACTGCTACCAAGGTGCTGGGATGGGTGGAAAGCTGGTGGTGGAAGGAGACATCAACCTTAAAAAGATTGCAGTTAAATATCTTACTTCTGCAATGTTTACAAAAACATACACCCAGATGAACACATTGCTATGTTTTATCCAGGGCCCTGGAGGGACCCATGCAAGCACAAGGGCCCTAAACTTGAAAATTGACTATTGTCAAGATAAAACCACCTGCATGAAATGGAGAGAGAATAATAAGGGGAAAACTATGCAGGACCCTGCAGTTTTTAGGAGGGAGTTTGGATTTTATTCTAAGAGCAGCAGGAAAACATAGAGGGCTTTAAGGGAGGAAGACAGGGTATAATGTGATGTGATTTATATTGTTCAAAGCCTGCTCTGGCTTCAGTGTGGACAGTGGGCTTAAGGGAGGCAAGTAACATGAGGGACACTGCTGAGGAGGCTGGGGGACCTTCTCCAGGAGGGAGTGGCTTAGATGAGGGTGGGCTGGGTAGAGGTGGTGAGAAGTGGTAGTGTGAAGGTGAGGGGTGGGCTTGCTGATGGACTGACATTAAGTAGAGGTGAGGTGGGCACCAAGGTTGTCTCCCAGATATTCTTTTGAATGGTTGCTGTGACACCACCCTGAGGTAGGAAAATGGGAGCTAGACTTGAGTTAGAATCCTGTCTCTACCATTCCCAGCTCCGTGATCCAGGACAGGTCACATCTCATCTTTGGGTCATCTCCTTATTGCAGAATGGGGAAAACTAGCAGCTACCTTGTGAGGTTGAAGAGTACTGAAAACCACAGGGGCGCCTGGGTGGCTCAGTTGGGTGGGGGGTCTGCCTTCGGCTCAGGTCATGATCCCAGGACACTGGAATCGAGCCCTGCAACAGGCTCCCTGTTCCTAATGAAGAGTCTGCTTCTCCTTCTGACACTCCCCCTGTTTCTGCTCTCTCTTTCTCTCTGTCAAATAAATAAATCAAATTTAAAAAAAAATAGGGGCACCTTGGTGGCTCAGGTTATGATCTACAGGTCCTGGGATCAATCCCTGCATTGGGCTCCCTGCTCAGTAGGGATCCTGCTTCCTTGTCTCCCTCTGCCTTTCTTTCTGCTTGTACTCGCTCTGTCTCTCTCTCAAATAAATAAATAAATAAATAAATAAATAATAAAATAAAAAGGAAAACCCAGGCCCCAAATTATATCACTTAGGCTGAGTGCCTAAATTGGGACTAAATGAGCCAAGTGCAGTTTCAACCTCTCCAGGAAATGTAGTCTTAACTGGTCAGTCAGGAATTTTCTGATGGGTACACTTGAGGCGCCTCAGGAACCCTCTCCATCCCACCAGAAAAGATGAGTTAATCTGCACAGTAAGATCCCTTGCCCTTGCCCCTAAGTGAAAGCAATCTTGCCTGAAACAAACCTTGTCTTTTACTGACTCTCATGCCGCACTGCTCTTCCATAAAAACCTACTTTGTACTTTTCCTACTTCCTAGATGGGGTGCTGCCTGATTCATGAATCGTTTAATAAAGCCAATTAGACTTTTTTTTTTTTTTAGTGTACTTGGTTGCATAGGTGTTATTTAACATGAGTAAATGAGACAATCTATCAGGAGGAGCCTGGGACGTTATCAATAACCTATATATTGGATGCCCTTGTTTTTCCAGGGTTTATTAGTACTTACTATGAATCTCAAGGGAGGAAACCAGCCTTGGATCCTTATTCTGTGGAATGATTTTTTATTAGGTTCTAGGAATTGTCTTTGGCTATTGAAAGCTGTGATGTTCCCAGGCAGGAAAATAAATGCTGTCCCTAAAGGGTGGGTCAATGTGATTGATCTTTTTAATAATGACAGTAATAATAGCTGATGTTTCTTGAGCATTTATTATTGCCGGGTTCTTGACATGCTTCGTCTCATTTATCTCTGACAATACCTACGGCGCATGTACTTTTATTAGCATCACTTCCACTTCACAGATGAGAAAACCTGAGTTTTAAGTGATTAAATAATTTCTCCAGGGACCTCTCAGGGGAAGAGAGCAGGGTCCATCCTAGGGATCCAGAGCCCAGGCGTGGTCACACCACCTTTCACAATTGTTCTGTAGGGCCCGCCCCCTCGAGCTCGCATCATCCCTTCTTTAGCGCCCCGCCCCGCCCCCGCCGCCCCGCTTAAGGGGATCCCAGGTTAGAGCTCTGTCAGCTCAAACACCACGAAGGAGGCTCCCAGCCAGGACTGGAGCTCCCCGCCCCTGCCCTACTGCCCCGCCCCTCTCTCCGCCCCATATCTGCCACCCCGCCCCGCCCCTCGCCCTCTCATCCCTGGTCAAGTGCCCCGCCCCGTCCCTTGCAGCCCCGCCCCGTCCCTTGCAGCCCCGCCCATCGCACAGCCGCGCAGCCCTGACGCCTGGCAGCACTGGGAGCGAGGCGCTTCTGACTCGACGCCGGGACCCCGGCGACTCGTCCTCCAGCCCCTGCTCGGGCACGCCTCTCCTCACACCCGGCGCCGAAAGTAGGGCGCAGCCTGAGGGACTGGGCGGGAGCCGGGGACTGAAGGCGAGCTAAGTGATGGGGGCGGCGGCCACCCACATCCCCACACGCGCCCCGCCAGCTCCTCAGAGGCGCGAGACCGGCGGACCGCGCCTGAGGGAGGATCGCAGCCGCCCTCAGCTGGAGGCTCAGAGCTCAGCCTCTCAGGCTGGAGGCGCGACCCGCCGCTCCTAGCCCTTGCAGAGAGGAACGGGCGCCTGTGGGCACCTCTCTGGCCTCAGTTTCCCTCTCTGAACAGGCGGCCTTGAAGTCTGAGGAGTCGTTTGTGGAGGAAGCCCTTGGCGTCCTTGCCCTTGGCGCTCGCTGTCTTTCCCTCACAGCCGCGGACCCCCCCCCCCACCCCGCCTCCTGCACCTTGCCTCTTCGTCGCCCCTCACCCGGTTTTACCCCCCTGAAGGAACCCTCCGGCTCTCCCCACGCCTCTGCCCCAGAGCGGCCCGCCCGCTTGGCTGCGCGCCCCTCGTTCCCCCTCGCCGGCGGCCTCCCTCTTCCTCCTCCTCCTTCCCCCAAACCCCCTCCTTGCCCGGGACCCTCTCCCAGCAGCGGCCCCTCCTGGGCTCCCGGTTCCCGATTCTCGTCAGCTCCGCTTTGCTCGAAGCCGGTCCAATCTAGAAACACCCCGAGGGCTGTGCGGGGTGACGGGTGTTGGGGGCGGGGCGGGGAGGGTGGACATTCTCGGGACATTCTGTGTCTCCGGAAAATTAAATCATAGGGTTGTTTTTCCTTAAAATACATCAATAACCGTATACCTGGGAGTAATTTTGTGAGATAAATTGGAATTTATTCTAAGATACCAAACACAGAACGGAAAAGAAGAAAGTGGAACCAGGGCAGGCGCAGGCCATAATCATTAAAATCGCCTTCTCGCTCTCTGGGGAATGTGGTTTGGTAGATTGTCCAAGTTTTAATTTCAGGCACAGTGATTTGATTTTTGAGGTGGAAATGGGTATTGATCTAAGTTCACCTAAATTTTGAATTCTCTGACTGATTTTGTTTTTGTGTTCATTTGGCTTTTCTCTTTTGATCAGAACTTTAAGTAGAAAAGAAGCAAAAAAGCTTTTATGGTGGCAGCTTAAAATTGCTTATCTGTGAGCAATAACCTGATTCTTCTCTAGAAGTCAAAGTATTATAATATCCCTTTGCTTAAAGTGGGGCCTTATGATATACTTGAGGATAGTACAGTGGGTAGAAATGCGCATAAATTGTTTTTGTTCTGACTTAAGGTTGTTGGGTTTTTTTTTCACCATTCTTGTTTGGGAACATTTAAATTTGATTCTTGTTTCCTTTCTTGCTTTGTGATTCTCTTCCTGTAGTTTCTTGTTTTCTTCATTTTTTCCAGTTTATAATCCTCTACAGTTCCATTATTTTAACTTCAAAGGTTAATACATTATTGAATAAACCAGAGCATCTTGCAGAAAACAAAGAAATTCAAACCTGGTTATAAGTCAAGGATCCAACATTTCTCAAATTCCTGTTTTAGAAAAGAGGTGATATGTGTTCACTTTTCTTAGTTTTGTCCACCTTTTCCTGTTGCTTTTTTCCCTATTTCCATCGATTTTTCCCAAGCGTTCTCCTCTTTTTATTTGACTATATTAAAAAGAAAACTCAAATCCTTTGCAGGATAAATCGCAGTAGGATGTAAAAAACAAAGTAGGATGTAAGAAGCCATAAAAGATCAGAATACATTTAAACCGGGTGTGGTTCACAATCCAACAGAGCTCTTGTTAGTTTCTAATTTCACATTTTAAATAACAGTTTCTTCTTAAAAAAATATGAATTTGAATTATGCCTTGAATTGCAAGATAATCTGTTATTTTATAGAATTAATAAGTGTTTTTGCTATAAAGTAGCACTGAGATGTTTTTGTAATCAACATTTAAATATCTTTTAATGTTCCTCCTAGTTTGTTAAATACAGCTAAGGAATAGAGGCAACATGTTCTACACACATGTGCTTATGAGTAAGCGAGGGCCTTTGGCCAAAATCTGGCTTGCTGCTCACTGGGAGAAGAAACTCACAAAGGCTCATGTATTTGAATGTAATCTAGAGATAACCATTGAAAAAATTCTTTCACCTAAGGTATGTTATTGGTTAAAATTATAGATTAAAATTATAAACAAAATTTATTTATAAATAAAATTAAAATTATAAACTTCCAAGGAAATTTACTTCTGAAATGGTCTTCATTCTTTTAATTCGTATAACATTTTATTACCTGAGCTTAAACATACGTCAGTTTCTGTTGGTAAATACTATTTCATATGTTTATCATGAACAGATTGGACCCTGAAGTAGAGAGGTCATGTTTTATACATGTTTTGCAATCCTTCCTTATATCCTTAACAAAATACCATGTAAGTCATAGGAACCAAATAAGTACTACTTAGAAAAATAGTGAACAGATGAATACACAGAATAGAAAAAAAATTGAGTATAACTCAAAATATATATGAAAATACTTCATTATTAAGACACTATAATAAGATATTACAATTTGCATTAAAGTATTGTTTTTGTATGTTTTTAGGTTAAGTTTTTCTGCTTCAAAGATGGATGAATGATAATTAGAAAACCTTCCATGTATCAGGCACTGGGCTAGGCTTTATGTTCATTAGATTATTTAATCTTCACAGTAACTCTATGAAACGGGCTTCGTTTAGCCTCAGTGAAGTGTGGTAGTTAAGGGGATGAACTTTTGAGTTAGTCAAATTTAAGTTTAATTCCTACTCCATTAGTAGTTGTGTTGCTTTGGACATGCTACTTAACATTTCTGAGTCTGTTTTTTTTTTCTTTGGTAAAAAGAGGGTGTTGTTAAAAATTAAATAATATATGAAGAGCTCTTAAGAAAATGCCTGGCACAAAATAAATGTATAATAAGTTGTGGCCATTATTAATAAACTGAAGTTCAAGAAGTTTGAATGACAACCTCAGTAACTGAGCTAAGACTTGAACTCGAGTCTGCCTGACTGCAGAGTTTATATTATTCCCATGAAACCAATAATAACGCATTTCACTTAAATGGTACCTGAGATTATCTTCATTGGGTAAGAACAAAAGTTCACCATTTTACAAGATGAAGTAAAAGTAATTCACTTTAAATAAGAATAAGTAAAATTTCTCCTTTTTAAAGAGAAGAAATTCTATGATTTTGTAATTTTCAAATAGGGTTTATGGGTCTAGTTCTTAACATTCTAATACTTTAAAAATTATTGAAAGGTGAAAATTGCACTTCGAACTTCAGGACACCTTCTTTTGGGAGTTGTGCGAATCTATAATAGGAAGGCAAAATATCTTTTGGCAGATTGCAGTGAAGCATTGCTTAAAATGAAGATGACATTTCGCCCAGGTATACTTGCAATGTTGATTTGTCTCACTTTCTTGGTTCCCCTTGGCATTTTTATTTGGGGTGGGCTATTTTAATTGGTGGTGCTCTATAATTCCAGGGTGTATAATGAATATAAACTTTCTTTTCAATGATTCTAAGTTTCCATGGTTAAGGACAAATTATATTCTTTCCCTTGCTCTTTTCCTGTATTTTCAGGTAAAGGTTATACTTTCAAAAACTTGTAATTTTCCTGCATATTTACATAAAAAATATATGTAAAGCTACCACAATTATGTAAGAAATTCTGAGATCAGTTTTAACGGGTTGCTTAGTTTGCTGTATCTGTTTCTGCCTCTGTGAGATGAAGTGTAATTGACAAAAGCCAGATATTATAATTGTCATTATTTTCAGAATTCTTAGAACTCTAAGCAGCATGCTATTATGAAATATTATAGAAAATCTCTAGACATTCAAAAGTCTTAGAGGTTTACATGCATCATAAATATAATGCCTTTAAACTTAAAGACATTCATCATTTCTATCTCATATTATGGTTATTTAGGTACAGGCCTTGCCTCTTACACTAGTTTGCAAGCTCCTTGAAGGTCACATCTCTGTCATGTTAATTTTTCTGAATCTCTTATAGTACTTGTTTCAGTGCCTTGAACATACTATTCCCTCAATTAATATTTGTTGAATTGGGGCTGACAGGGTTTTTTTTTTTCTTTATTTAAAATATTTGTAGAATCTCTACATAAGTTTATACTCAATCAAATATGGTTCATTTGTTTATTATTTCATTTATATAATCCACAGGTATTTATTGATCCCATATTTTGTGCCAAACACTATTTTAGGTTCTGGGATGCAAGGGCAAACAAGGCAAACAAGGTGCCTTTCAGTTTGGTGAGGAAATCAAATAATGAAAAAGTTTTTTAAAATTATCACAATAATTTTAGATTGCAATTGCACTATGCAGGAATGTAAGCAGAGTATTACAACAAAAAATAACAGAAAACTTTACTTGAGTTAGGCTGATTGGGGAAAGCCTTTCAGAGAAGATTGAATTTAAGGTCAAACTTCAAGAATGAGAAGAAGTACCCAGCCATGTTAAAAAGTCCCTGAGGGAATAGCATTCTCGGCAGAGGGAACTGGGAGAGCAAAGGTCTGGAGGAACAAAAAGGCCAGTATGGTTGGAGTCTAGTGAATGAGGAAAAGATGATGCTGGTAGATTTGTAGGGATTAGATTAGAAATTTGGATTTTATTTAAATGCACTGGGGAAGTCACTAAATCATTTTAAGCACAAGAGTGAACTGATCTGATTGCTTTTTAAATATTTTTAATATCACTCTGGCTGTTCATAGAGAATGGACTAAAGAAGGTCAGGAGTTGGGATTTTCTACTTATATAACATTATTGCTCATTGAATGTGGTTTTTGATTCTTTTCAGGACTGGTTGACCTTCCAAAAGAGAATTTTGAAGCTGCTTACAATGCTATTACACTGCCGGAAGAATTTCATGATTTTGACACCCAGAATCTGAAGTAAATTTTTAAAATTTATTTTCCTTCAATTTGATTTTCTTGATATTTTGTTGTTTTCACCTACATATTTCATGAACACAAGTGAAATCTAGGTAACAACTGAAACACATGCAGTTGACATAACTTAAATTCGGTGTGAAATTTTGAAACACAGTGCCAAAAATATATCATTATATTTGCTGAAAGTAGTTCACACTATTGACAATATGTTCATCCACTCATTCAGTAAATATTTATTGGGTGCCTTCCATATGCCAGGCACTGATCTAAGCACAAAGGAGATAGCAGTAAACAATAGTTCCTGTCTGCAAGAATCTTACATTTTAGGCAAACAATAAACAAATAAGTACACAATATGCCAGGAAATGATCAGCAATATGAGAAGAAATAGAAAATAAAGTAAATAAATGAGGATGGTCAGGAAAGGCTTTTTTTTCTTTTTTTCTTTTCTTTTTTTTTTAAGGTTTAGAACTGAAACCTGAAGGAGGTGTAAGAACAAATCATTCAGTAACTTGGGGAAGAAGGTTCCAGGTAGAGCAAGTGGGAAGGCCCTAAGGCAGAACACATTGGACATTTTCAGGGAACAGCAGGGAAACAAGTGAGACCGGAGTGCTATAAATGAGCATTTGAGTGGTAGGAGATGAGGTCAGAGAGGTAGCAGAGGGTGCAAATGATGTAGGGTGTTGTAAGCTGCATTAAAGACTTTTATTTTACTCTGATAGGAAAAATAGGAGGGTTTTGAATAGGGGAGTGACTGGATCTGACTTGATTTCAACATGCTTCCTCAGGCTACTTACTATAAGGGGGAAAGGGAGGAAGCAAAGAGCCTATGAGAAGATTATTTCAGTAAGAAGTCCAGATGATCCCTCCAACCCAACACCTAGCCTGGGTCCCCTCCCCTTAGGGGCTGCAAGGGGAACTCCACCCCAGTTCTTACCAGGAACTGCTGGGGGAGAGCCCAGAGCTGAGAAGGTCTCCCTGCCCACGCCAGACCATATCCCCACCCTCCACTGATCTGAAAGTGAAAGCCCAGGGGACATGGGGGAAGGAGGGCATTGGTGGTTGAAAAGAGTTAGTGCCTTGGGTGGGGGATCCCAGGACTCATGACTGGGATGGACAGGAAGGGGACATGACAGCCCTGCCCTGTTTGTGGGAGCCTGAGGGCCTAATTGAGGACATGTGTCCCCACCAGCAGCCCACAGATGTGGGATCAGGATGCCTGGCCTCTGTGTCCTTGAAGAAAACTTCCTGTGGCCTTTGTCTTGTTCTTCCTTAATAAATGGTACTACCCCAGCCAAAAAAAAAAAAAACCACAACGAAAAACCAAGTCCAAGGGAGAAATGACAGTGTCCATGATCACTTCACTCTCAGTCTTCATGTTATCAAGGTGGTGACAGTCAAATTATGAATATATTTTGAAGACAAAGCCAACAGGATTTCCTGAAAATTTGGATATGGCTTTAAGGGAAAGAGAGATCATATGATTTGGGCACGAGAATGAAGTTAACCACCTAATGAAATGAGGATAACTAGGGAATGGCAGGTTTAAGAGGGGCAGGGTAAAGGCTAACTTAGGCTTTAGACATAAATTTTGAGATGATTGTTGCACACCCAAGGACAGTAGGCAGGTAGTTAAATATCTGGGTCTGAAATTCAGGAAAGAGGTCTGGATTGGTATATATAAATTTGGAAATTGTGAACATATTGTTGGAACTTCATCCATGAGTCATAAAAGACCCACAGGGAATGTGTGTAATTTTTTAAAAAGAGAGAGATCTGAGAACAGAGCGTTGGGTCAGTCCTAGTAGCTAATAGTCTGATGAGGAAGAACTATTAAAGGAGATGGAAAAAGAGCAGCCAGTGAGATACAGAAAAAATCAGAAGTAAGTAGGTCGAGAGAGACTGTTCCATGAGGAAGTGAACATCTGTTTCAAATGCGGTTGGTTAGGATAAGTAAGATAAGGACTGAGAATCGACTCCTGGATTTGGCAACCTGGAGATCATTTGTATATATGCATGTATAATAAACTAGTGTTTGTAAATAATACTATTGAGAAAATAAAAGTGGTTTTATGATAAAACCTGTTTTTTGTTTTAGGGGTTTGGGGTTTTTTCAGGATATTGCAAAATCCTTGGGTTCTATTCCCATGTTTTTGTCAATCTTCTGTTTCTCCATAGTGCTATTGATGTTTCAGAACACTTTGCTCAGAACCAAAGCAGACCAGAGGAAATCACACTTAGAGAAGATTATGGTAATGACCTACTTTTCCAAGCTGGAAGCTTTGGTGAGAATATTTGAGAAATTAAAATTATAAGCTTTAACCAATTGTACTTGCAGTTTTGTACTGAAACAATGTCAATAGAAAGAGCTATCCTTACACCATTAGGAATATCTTTAGAATGAATCTCTTGTTACGTAAACGCAACTCTCAGTAAGTTTGCCTTTACCTTTGTCAATGCCAAGACTCAGTCTTAGGCTGTAAACTTCCCTTCTTACTGTACAATCATTTTTGAATACTAAATACATGTAGGCGCTAATATAGGCACAGGCACTGCAAAGTTTGCAGAGGCATTTCCTGAAGGAGCTCCCGGGTGGGTTAGAGACATGCAAATAAACATTTGCTGTGGTAACATATACATAAGGTTTTACATGTGTGCTGCATATAGCATGACTTCAAAATATAATTCCTCCAGTATATGATGATATCAATTCTTAAAAAACAAAAACAAAAACAGATTTTAACATGGCTTGGGACTAAAGAGGAAATACCAGATGCCAAATACATACTCATGATTGTGAAACAGAAGATGTTGAGTGTATTCTAGAATTGAGGCCATATAGTATTTGTTCTTTTTATGGCACTTACCTCTGTCTTATACCATGATATTATGTATATCCTGTGTTAATCTGAAAACCCCAAGATGATAAGATCTGTGTCATATTCATCTTTGACTCACTTATAGTACCTGAAGCTCTGAGCATAGATAGATAGTCTAAATCTGTGTTTGGTGGGGATGGGTGGTCAAGGCAGTAATGCTTGAGCTACATCTCTAACCTCTTCTTCTTATCCTAACTCTCCCTCCATAACTCTTGCGATCCATAGCTGTGTTCTTAAATGAAGGACAAGTTTTATAATTTTTGTTAATTTTTGGTCTATCATGGAATGATATTTTTATAAAATATTTAAAAATTGATTACTAGAAAAATTAAAAGTTTAAAAATAAAATTATATGCTTCAATTTTGTTATTAAATTCAACATATATAAAACTACTCTGTAAAATTGCTCTAAGATGTTCTAAACTTTACCTTTAATTTGTGTATTTACTCTGTCATGGACAAGGACCAACCCACAAACCATACTTTGAGGTGCATGGATCTTTTACTGTCTGTAACCCTAAGACTTAGAATGTAATACATT
Source organism: Mustela putorius furo (assembly GCF_011764305.1). Lineage (NCBI taxonomy): Eukaryota > Metazoa > Chordata > Mammalia > Carnivora > Mustelidae > Mustela > Mustela putorius. The sequence continues at coordinate 294,268 of NW_025421464.1, read as the reverse complement.
GGCAAAAAGTTAATCATATTTCCTACTGCCCAAGACACTCTTTACACATTTCCCTGTAAATGCTACTACTCTTCTTTAGGACTGAAACTTTAGGATCACCTTTTTTCTTCAAGATTTTATTTATTTGAGAGAGAGAGATAGAGAGCTGGGGGATAGAGAGCTGGATAGAGAGAGTGGGAGGGAGAGGGAGGAGGAAAGAATCTCAGACAGACATGTCTGAGAAGAATGTCAGACAGACATGAAGACAACCCTGAGATCATGACCAAAACCAAAAGTCAGATGTTTAACTGAAGGAGCCACCCAGATACCCCACTAGGATCACTTTTAACTACACTTTCTGTAAGCTTCATACCAGTGTTGATTTACAACAATAAAAAATTGGAAATGCCTCTTAGGTCTTCTTTCTATTTCCCTAGTCACCCTAGTTTACCAGTAATGGGATACTTGCATGGCTCAGATGATGAAGTATCCAACTCTTGATCTCAGCTCAGGTTGATCTCAGGTTGTGAGTTCAAGTCCCACATTGAGTTCCATGCTAGGTGTGGAGTCTACTTTAAAAAAAATGTATATATACACATATATATACGTGTGTGTGTGTATATATATTACTTAGAATGTATTACATTACATACACACACGTGTATGTGTGTTTATATATATATATACATATATATATATTTCATAAGTACTAAAGGCCTGGAGTGCTATAATACCCTCCTACATATCTCCCAGTGTCTTCCCACATTTTATATATCTCTGCAAAAACAATTGTCCTTAAATTCATTTTTTTTTAAAATATCACATTCCTCTACTTAAGTATCTTGGATTCCTATGACTTACTTTAGACACCCCTGCCTATCCTCAAGGCCCTCCACAAGTATATCATCTTCTTTGTTTTATCAACTTTGTTTTACTCTCACTACAGTTTTTGCTCTAAATGTCTTACCAGTCAACAAATACAATTTAACTGTTCTCATTCTGTGTCTCCCACAATTCAAAAAAGGGGAAGAACATGTTCTTAGTATACCAATAGATCCAAGTTTGAATCAGCTTTGTCTCTTGCCCTGCTGTGTGATATTAGGCAAATCATCTAGCTTCTTTGAGCCTGACTACCCTTTTTGTAAACTGAGATACTACTAACAACATCAGAGAGTTACTTCCCTTATTCTCTCCTTCAGCTCTTTTCACCAATAAATGATTTTTCTCTCTTCCAAAAACTAGCTCAAACCTAATGTTTTCTGAGAAATGTTTAATATTAATCCATACTATTCTGAACTACAATATAAGATTGAAAGCAATGATTATTTTTAAAAAAATTTTTTTAGTAATCTTAGTATTGTGATGCTCAATGCTCAGAATACAATGTCTGTTGATAAATTTTATTATCTTATTGATCAAAGCTGGCTTTTCTTTTGGGAACTTTCAAGCTGCTTCTGGAAGATGTGAACATATTTTAGGTTTTTTGGGTGGGGGAGGGTTGTTTGTTTTTTTAAGTCAGTCTTCTATTGAACAAATCTTTAATCCAGTGCAATGAAGGCTCCCTTTTTCAAGTTTTCCTTTCCAGGAGATGTGGGCCTATAGAGAAATCTTAATATAAATGATTCTTCATTGTTTTCTTTACCAATACTAACATGGTTGTTAAAGAGAGGGAAGAGAAGACCAGCTCTGTCTGACCACTGGTTTCAGACTCCTGGACCTAGAGATTCAAACCCAAGAAAGGGAAAGAATATACATGTGCTGACAGCCGATCTGGAAGCAAGTCAGGGAGTTCACTTTAACTGCTGCTGTCAGTGTCTTAGGAGTTGCTCTCATAAGTTGCCATTTTGCAATATATTTTACCAGTGAAATTCTAACACTGATACTGTCACTGTCTCTGCTAGGTTCAGATCCTGGCTTTGTCATTTATTGGGGTATGACTGTGTGCAAATTATAAAACCTTTCTATGGACGTGTTTCCTTGTCTGTACAATAAGGATTATAATAGTATTTTCTGTTACATAATATAATGCACATAATAAGCACTCAGTTAATGTTAGCTGACTGTGTTTTTTCTTTTTAAGTGCTGTATGTCCAACACCTAGCAGATTGCTTAATACCCAGTCATTCAATAGGTATTTATTGAATGAATGTTAGAAGCCCATTCTTTAATATTTTATCTACTTTTCCATTCCTGAGAAGACAGACATGCCTCTTATTTTCCAAACTTCCATTATGGATAAACAACACAAGAAACTGAAATAATATGATATAATGCTTGATCAAGCAGACATGACCTTTCTAATGCAGAAGACATTATTCCACTACCAATAATAACCCTCTGGGAAATTATTAAATTGAATTACAACTAAAAACCCTATCCTAATGTTTTTTCGGAAAAAATGCTAGACTAAAAATCCAGTCTCCACTGATTAACTGAGTGACATTAGTTGAACAATTCAAATACGTTTTTAAGCTTATTGTTCTTATCTGTAAAATGGGAGGGGCTATACAAGAAGATATCTGAATTTCCATCTAACCCTAAAACTTTATGTTTCTATGGCCAACTCAGTATTAATGATATATATTCATTTAGGGGAAGAATCTGAAATTCTCAGAAGACATAGCTTCTTTGATGACAACATATTGCTGAATTCCAGTGGTCCTCTAGTTGAACATAGTTCTGGAAGCCTTGCTGGAGAAAAGTCTCTATTCTATGACAGTGGAGATGGATTTGGAGATGAAGGGGCTGCAGGAGAGATGATTGGTATGCTGTCTGATTATATAGAAATCAAATATTTATTTCAATAATACTAGAATGTATTAATCTGTTTATTAGATCAAACTAAAATTTCAGGTATGTCCCTGTGTCATATAAATCAATATATTTTTTACACAAGTTTTTAAAAATCTATGGTGTATTTAAACATTTAGGCTAGGTCTAAGTGAATAGCCATCTATTTAAACACATTTTTCATTTAGGTTATAAAATACTATTTGTTTTTATTTTTACAAATTCTTAATTTTTAAAGGGGAAGGAGTAGATTTAATATAGTCCTCACAAAATATATTAGATCATATATTAGAAAACAATATTTTCCTTAACAGAAATTGTGAAACAGCTAAAGGATCTGTCTGACATTTTATATTATAATTGTATATTTATATCATGGTGTTTTTATAAAATAATCATAGAAATAGGGTAGACAAAAACTGGGAAATCTAAATACACATGTTCTAAAGATATTGATGGTTAAGTAACAAATCTTTTTAAAATTCTCTAGTTTGCTTTAAAAGGCTGGTTATAGCAAACTTTCTGAAATTTTAAAATTATGAAAATACATGGTTTTACCTTAAATCTCTACTAAAGAATTTTGAAAGCTTTTACTTCTTGATTTGAAATCTAAAGATGGTCATGTAATAAGGTTACTATCTTGGTATTAGTTTAGTAAATATCTCCTGAAATTAAACATCTACTTAATAAAGGAAAGGAAATGATAAATATATAATTTAACATTATCCTGTTTGAAATACAAGAGTCTGTGTAACCATTCAAATCTACTTAAGTAGGGTTGTACCTTATCATTCTTGTATACAATAGTGTCAGTAAATGTTTAGTGAACAAATGACAGATTCAACTCTGTATGACAAAAGTATTTATTGTTTTTCAAGACAATCTACTGCAAGATGATCAGAATATCCTGTTAGAAGACATGCATTTGAGCAGAGAAATTTCTCTGCCTCCTGAGCCTTCTGATACTATAGTGGGTATGATGAAATTATCCTTTCTGTAGAAAGTGAACAGATACTAATATTCAGATTAAGCCCTATAACTGCACAGTTTAAGTAGCAATATAGTATAATGAAACATAGTAAAGAATGTTATCCCTCAAACTCTCCTCAGAGTCTGACCCTGGACAATATGAAATAGGAAACTAGGTTCCGAGAAAGTTACAGTGAACGTATTTAGCCAGAATTGGGTTTATTTGGTATGAGAGCACATTTAAACACTGCCCCAGACCACGTAATCTCTGTGTCTCTTCAACTCCATTAAGTACATGATTCTAAAAACCAGATTTGGTTCCAGTTAACAATATAAGTATTCAATTATCATTATCTTTTGCTTTTATTCTCATATAAGCATCTAAGTTATAACATAACCATTATTTTTTTAACAATTCCTTTTATGGTGGAATTATTAGTGGAACCAGATAATCCAGAGTATATATGTCTACCTGAAAATGGAAAAATGGATGACACATTATCAAATGAAGAACAAGGATTTACCCTTGACCCAATTGATGCTTCAGGTCAGACTAAATCATGTTTTTGTTTTTTGTTTTTAAAATTTTTTTTAAAGATTTATTTATCTGAGGGGGAGGGGCAGAAGGAGAGGGAGAGGAGAATCCACAACTAGACTCCCCACTGAGTGTGGAGCCCAACACAGGGCTCGATTTCATGACCCTGAGATCATGACCTGAGCAAAAATCAAGAGAGTTGGCTGTTTAACTGACTAAGCCACCCAGGCTTAGTTTTTATTTTTGATACACTATTATATTATTTACTGTGAGATAATCTGTGAAATATTATTGGAAGGAGTGAAACCAGTAATAACATTTGCAATATGATAGGGAAAGGGTATGGAGGAAATTTGAGGTGATCCTTTCATTATGGTCAATTGTGGTCAAGCCATATAACCAGTGTGGAAAACAGGAAAATCTAAAACTGAGTTCAATGCCAGTAGTTACTGAACCATTACTTTCTGTTGGGCACAGAAATGAAGAAGACATAGTACTGCTTTTAAGAAGCTTACAATCTGATTGAGAAGATAGATAAACATGCAAATGAATGGAAAATAAGACAAAATAAAAGGATCAAAAGAGAAGCCTATGAGCTCTAAAATTTAACCTCATGCATGTTTTAAGGAATAAAAGATAAATATGAATTGAATATAACTTGACCTTATAAGGACATCATAGTTTCAAGTAGTATAATTGATATGAATTTCAGTTATAAATTCAGGCATGCAAGGGATAAAGGATTCAAGCTTTTTTCTCTACTTTATACAACTCTGAGTTTTTATCTCCCTGGGTTGGTAAAAATTTCAATCTGTACATTTCCCCTATGTGGCCTAAGCTATGTAGTATCAAAATGTGGGAGAGGGGTGTGACAGGTAGAAAGGAAACTTTGGTCATCAGTCAAAACAGTTTGTGGTACCCACTGTCCCAGCCTATGTAACCTCTGGGGTCATCACACAGCAGCCCTTCTGGGATCTCGCCACATTCCCAGGATTTTACTAAGGCACATTAGCAGGCAGGTTACTGTTCCATTTGGCTCCATCTGATCTCAGATCTTCTTCCTTTCTGGGAAATCTCATCTTCCCTTTTTGCATCTTTACTAAGGAAAAGCTTGACTCCTGCTTTCTACCTGGTAAAATTATCTAAAAGGAGTGCAATCCCATGGACCTAGCTACTGACTTGGAATTTATGTATGAATTTCAAAGGAGGAGGGAAAAATATACTGGACAGATACAAATTAATGTTTCAAAATATCCTCTTATATAGATATTTTAGGGAACTTCAAGATTGAGTTACTTCCCTGATTATATCCTCTGCTCTGCATTTCCTCATTTGTCTGCCTGCTAGGTCAACAGAGTCCCTCCTAAGCACTTTGAACAAACACTTTACAAAATGCATCCACTGTTGGCTGCTCACATATTCTAGCTGTGCAAAAACCTTGTGAAGCATAATTTATTAGAAGAGAGAAAGGGATTTTCTTCCCATGGCAACTCTGTAGGTTCCATTGTGGTAGACGTTTCTTAGATATGCAGCGCCTAGAATATCACTTTACAAAGCTGTACAACCAATCACATTTGTGCCTTTTTCTTATATTTAGACATTGCTGAGAAGAGAAAAGGCAAAAAGAGAAAATTGCTCATAGATCCAATCAAGGAGATCAGTAGCAAAATTATGCATAAACAGCTTACTTCCTTTACGGACACACTCATGGTTTTGGAACTTGCACCTCCTACCCAAAGACTGATGATGTGGAAGAAGAAGGGAGGAGTGGACACACTTCTGTCAACTGCTGCCCAGGATTTGACTCATGCTGCACTGAAAATGGTAACAGTTTGCATCTTTTTAAGTAGGTACAGTGTTTGGTTATAAATAAGTAAATCCGTATTTACATTCATGTATACAACAGAATATAGACTTACAAAAAATACCTCCTTTTGAGTTCATTTGCTTGATGTGTGTGTGCATGAATTGTAGTTTTCACTTTTTGGCACATGTGCTTGTATTTTATTGAATCGTTTTACTTGTAGAAAAACAAGAAATAAAAATGTATATTTTTACAGTTGTTTACAAAATGCTTTCTGTCCTCTGGCTTTAAACTTGGAAGAAAATTGATACAGAAGGAATCAGTAAGGGAAGAAGTGGAAAGCAAAAACATAATAGGTGAGACATCCTAACTGTTGAGGGGAATGTTGTAGAAACAAAAATGTCATTTTTGCATTTCAAGTGAAAATGGGATCCAGTTCCATATTCCCAAGAATAAATGCTGTCTCTAGAAGAGTATTTCAGCTTAAAGAAATTGTTACATCAGCATTGCCTACAGGTTAATTTTCATTCAACAAACTACATTAAAAAAATGAGGTATATATATTATGCGGATTCTTCGTAATCTCTCTCCTCCTCCCTACCTCCTTAATCTCACTTCTCCCTATCTCCCTATTCCTAATCTCACTCCTCCCGATCTCCCCCATCCCTACTCCTAAACCTTCAACAGATAAAACTATTTTATCTAGGAGGATAATGTTTCACTTTAAGACAAGGAACATGATAAGTCACCTAGTGATAAGAATAGCATTTAAAGAATACAATTAACCTGAGACATAGACACTTCCATCTACTTAGAGGATACATGGAGTATTACAAATTACTGATTGTTATTGTGACAATTGTAAAGGAATAATAAAACCAGTTTTGGCAGTGAGCGAATCTCTGCTTCCTGATCACTTGTCCTGAAGACATTAAAATCTACTGAACCAGGCACCTGGGTGGCTCAGTGGGTTAAGTAAGCCTCTGCCTTCAGTCATGATCTGAGGGTCCAGGGATCGAACCCCCGCATCGGGCTCTCTGCTCAGCAGGGAGCCTGCTTCCCCCTCTTTCTCTTCCTGCCTCTCTGCTTACTTGTGATCTCTGTCTGTCAAATAAATACATAAAATCTTTTTTAAAAAATCTACTGAACCATACACCAAGATGGACTTGAACTCTCCATGTTATCTTGTGAATGCATGTGTTGAAGTGAGTGTGGAGGAGACAGTTGGTGGAGGATGGGGAGTGGAGGTGATGAGAACCAGACAAGGGGGAAGAGAAGATAAATACATGATACTTGGGAAACTATAAGAAAGTTTGTACATCCTTTGCTTAAATTCTCAGATTCCAAGTTTTCTGTCAGAAGATTTCTTTTGTAACAACCATACTCCAATTTAAGTTTGAAAGATATTTTGGTGAAATCTTCTTTACTTCCTTAATAATTCAGAGACCTCTGTGATGAAAGAACTAAATTCCCACCAAGACTTAAATCAATCCAAAATGTGGAAGGATGTGATTGATGGATCTAACTGTAGCTCTCATGAGGATATCAATAAAAATACTAGTTCTGAGGTAAGTTAATCAAAGAAAATTATAAAAATATTATTTTTCTGACACGGAGTGAAGGAACCTTGAAACTTTGATAAGTCTTCTTGCATTATAGTTTATATTCTGTATTATCTTATTCTGTAATTTGTTTAGTAAGTGGCAGTACTATGTAAAGCATGATTTTCATCTACAGAACAGTCTTTTCTAGAAGTTTCGGATAGTAAATTACAAGATAAGTAGTTTCATACTGAAACATTTTGCATGATACATCAAATAAGTGAGTGTACTTGAATCCAGTTATATCCCAAGAATCCTACTGGACCCCACATTCAATATATCATGGAATTTTTTAGGACTCTGGAAAGTACACCTGTGTTTTTTTCCTGATCATAAATTCACTCTTCTCATGTCTAAGACATAATCTTAGACCTATATTTATCTTGGTCTTGAATCCAAAAGACTATCTAAAAATCCATGACCAAACAAAATTTTTAAAAAAAATTTTTTTGAAGAAATAATTTCTATTCAAAAAACATAGTCCTTTATTTTTTTTTAAGATTTTATTTATTTATTTGACAGACAGAGATCACAAGTAGGCAGAGAGGCAGACAGAGAGAGAGAGAAGGAAGCAGGCTCCCCGCCGAGCAGAGAGCCGGATGCGGGACTCGATCCCAGGACCGTGAGATCATGACCTGAGCCGAAGGCAGCGGCTTAACCCACTGAGCCACCCAGGCGCCCCAACATAGTCCTTTAAAAGCATCATTGGATGGGGCGCCTGGGTGGCTCAGTGGGTTAAAGCCTCTGCCTTTGGTTCAGGTCATGATCCCGGGATCCTGGGATTGAGCCCTGCATCAGGTTCTCTGATCAGGAGGGAACCTGCTTCCCCCTCTCTCTCTGCCTGTCTCTCTGCCTACTTGTGATCTCTGTCTGTCAAATAAATAAATAAATAAATCCTTAAAAAAAAAAAGGCATCATTGGAAACAGTGTGCTTTAAAATATATTCCCCATTGTCACCTTAGTGGTTATACAAATGTAAGTATTATAACTAAACCATATAAAAATAAACTAGTGCTCTTCTGGTTTGTTCCTTCATCACTGTATTTTGATAGCCACTCAGAGAATTCAAAGTCAATCCACACTGGAACTGAATGGCCTTGGAAGGAAAAACAATTTCATAATGCATTAAAACAATGTATTTTACTGAATATTTGATAGTATACTAGATATTGAGATATTGGGTTGCCAGTACTACTGTCTTCCTTATTTTGGGCTCAAGCATTTCTTAGAATGCGTCTACTGAAACTTATGATCAGGCAAGCTTGTTTAGTTCACAATTTTTTAATACGTTAACAAAATAGATTTTCCCAAGTGCTTGAAGTAAAGAGATTGATATATGAGTTCTCTTGACCCTCTTAACTCCTTTACTCTATACTTAAATGCTTTAATTTTCAATTCCATTCTTATGGTGCTTCCAAAAATGGTGAACAGATATGAAATATAATCAGGAATGGGAAATATTGACAAGACAGAAAAATATTGATTCTGATTCATTGCTTTCAATTCTTCCTAAACCATTTTTTATGTAAAATAACTACAAAATGGAGAGTACCTAAAATATAGAATATTCATAGAAATTAGAAGAGAAAAAATAAGTCTCCACAAACATGTAGATTAAAGAATAAAATGCAACTCCTTACATTCACTAAAAATTTTAAGAGATAAAGTGAAAAATCAAATACCCTTTGTTGTAGTAGGTTCCTAACTTGAAGACTGTTAAAGATGAAAAAGGGGCCCATGACTTCTATAACAATGAAAAAAGGATATGATAAGGAATGGAGGATTTCTGGCTTTCTTTTTTTCTTCTTCCTTTATGCCTTTGCTCCCCTTCCAGAAGACACTGTTTTTCTTCCCTTTTGCCAGTGACAGCTCAAGCTGTGGTGGCAACAATCTTGCCATGGCCCTAGGTAGGGATATTAATATCCCTTCCTCCATTTTCAGCCCTCTGTTTATAGTTCTTCCTCCACCACCTGGTATTGGCATGAGGATAGAGGTAGGAGCTGGAGCTAGACAAAATGCTTCAAAGGAAAATGGTCTCAGCCACACAGCTATGAAGGTGCTTGATATGAGGTCAGCAGTGGTGAAGGAAGTAGGAGTGGAAAGGATGGGCAGCAAAAAGGGCAAGGATGTGCCAATTCTTCATTTGTGGAGGCATACGGAAAACAGGGCAGCCTATCTGGGATATTTCAGAAATAATATTTTGTGAGTGCAGGTAGTATTTTAAATCAGTTTTAGAAATTAGCCTTCATGTGATTAAAGCATTTAACAAAATAAAATTGTTCCTGCGATTACTACTACTGTGATGACTTACCTATTTTTCCCTAATTTGCTTTAGCAGGATATTGTTGAAATGGTATCTTTAGCTGCTGAGGAATCCTCTTTAATGAATGCCATCTTAGCACAAGAAAATGAGACTTGTACAGTGGCGTTGGTAAATATATGCATAGTCTTGAGAATGTTCTTACAAACTTTGTTCCTGGGGTGCTTGGGTGGCTCAGACAGTTAAGTGTCTGCTTTCAGCTAAGGTCATAATCCCAGGGTCCTGGATGGAGCCCTGCAGTGGGCTCCCTGCTTAGCAGGAAACCTGCTTCTCCCTCTTCTTCTGCCTGCTGCTCCCCTTGCTTGTGCACAGGCTCTCTGTCTAATGAATAAATAAAATCTTAAAAAACAAAAACAAAAAACTTTGTTCCTAAATAGTTACCACCTTACTTACCTAAAAATTGGTTTTAGAGCTGTCATGTTATTTTCTAGAATTATTAAATTAGTGATCTCAACAAAAAGGTATATAAGTAGTTTGATAAGACATACTCAGAATTGCTTTGACCTTTTTTCTTTCTTTAACTTATTTTGAAATTTCAAATAATTTTAAAGAAAATTGTGAAATTTTTATGTTATCAAAGGTAGTCATAGGTTAAAAATATTGTGAATCACTGTTTTAATGTATAACATCTTTAAAGAAGCAGAGCTATAATAGAGGTACATCCTAGGGTGTTTGAAATTTTACTTTATTTATAAATTAAAAAAAAACAAGAAACAAAAACAAAACACGGCATTTTTCCCCCAAAACATTATGTGGCTCAAGGCCTATATCAGACCACTAAAAAGAAAGTGGTCCTGCTGAAGGGCCACAATTTAATAGCAAAGCCAGAAGTAATATCTGACTCACCTGCCTCCATACATATCATGTTCTTATTTCTCCAGTCTTTGTACCACAGTGCTGAAGGCATTTTTAGGATTGTAATGAATTTTAGCTAAAGTTTCTTATCGAATAATATCAAAATAGCTATTAATGCCAGATGGTAAGTTTGTTCTTAAATAAATAATCTTTATACTGAGTTCCAAGACTACTAGATTGCTTTTTCAAATGTGATAAATAGACTGGATTCTGTAGATAGTCTAAGACAGAACAGATACCTGAACACCTTAGAGCCAGAAGTGGGGTGATTCATTTTCGCCTTTCTCTTTGCTCCAGTAGACACAGGTTGTTTTCCTACATGGCCAAGCAAACCACAACTCAGTACAAGTTCAGCTGCTTTAATAATCCACTGGGCTTTCCACACAATGGATTCAGCAGTAGGGTGTCGGAATAGATCAAGTAGACAGGCTTCAACAAAGCGCATAGACTATTTTTTCGGAGCATTTTCCTGGTTAGTTTAGTTGTGCAGTTATAGTTGAAGCTGTGGTCTCATGGATCTTGAACAAAGACTTGGGCCATTGCTTTTTCATATTTGAAAAACAGCATTTGTATACTTAACAATATAATAAGTACCAATTGGGTGAACTCATTTATCCCAGGGCAGACCAGAAAGAAATGAGTAAATTGTAGCTGAGGGGATTTGGAAAACTCTTCAGAATAAAGTGACCATATTTTCAGGTCATTCCCTTTGGAATGTTAAAACGAATGCTATACAGGCAGGACCAGGAAGCCAGTATAACTGGTAGGAATGAGGACTCCGCAGTCAGTCCCCTTAGCTTCAAGAATATGCTGGAACTCTCTGAAATCATTTTGGAGTCTGAAATTGAAAACAGGAAGCGTCTGGGCTCCAAAGGTACACGTGAAGTGACACTTGACAGTGTACCTGTGATAAGGATGATGGCAGGGTCAGAGCTAGCCTCAGAAAAATTATAAACTAGGTCAGTTCTGTGCCACCTTCCCCCCCGCCACACACAACCTCCCACCCCCTGCACTTTGTAGACTTGCTCTTTTGTCAGATTCATCAGCACCTTTCCTATGCCCAGTTCTGTTCTTAGCTCATAAAGTGTTAGTTGATAAGAACTTAGAATGAGTTCCTGTGAAGGGATTTCAGCTTGATGATTTTTAAATATTGAGAGTCTCTGAAGATGGCTAAATTTTAAAGACTGAAAAGAATGAACCTATTCAGAGACTATGACAGGAAGTGTGTTGATCTTTTTTGGACAAGTTACCCTTGAAGTCAAAAAGGTTCTAATCCAATTGTACACAGATGGCTAAACATCACGTATTAATTAGAGCTTCTGTATCACCAGCTAAGTTCAGATAAAGGCCTTTACAAGGCAGTTTTTCTATAGATTTATGTTTATTCCTGTCAACTCAGTTCAAATTGACTAGAGCTGGGATAGTCCTAACCAAAAGTCACTGCTTATTTTACTTTTGAGAGTAAAGACATAATGCTTTTGGATGCATTTCTAATAAAGACTGCAGAATCTCCTCTTCTGGAGACCCTCATTGCCTAGGTAACATTGATATAATCCTGCAAAGGATTGATATATGTTTTTTTGTTTCCTAGTCTCTCTATTATCAGACTGTAAGTTCTTTTTTTAGCAGGACCCAGTGTTATAGTTGGGGTTCTTGTAGCAGCTAACACTATGCTTGGCAAATAGTAAGCATTTAGTAAGATTTGTTTAAATGAAATATTTTATCAATCATTCAAACAGGAGTCATCAGAGAATGAACATAATACTGAGACAGAGAGATGGAGTCGAAGAATTCTTCAGATCTTAAATAGTTTGAGGGTAAGATGGTAGGATTTGTCAATCCTACTTTTGTTTTTAAAAATAAAATGCTGACATCAATCTTCTAGATGTTAATAAAAATGAAATAGTCTCCGTTATTTTTTTGTTGAGACCAAATTCCACTAGAATGAAATTAGTTTGAGCAGTATACCCAGGGCTCACTGTAGGAGTTTGCTTTCAGTGCCTGCATATTCTAATCAACTTCTTACCTATACTCATGCTCCTAGAAATCCAGTGTATGTCCCATTCTTGTGTTTAGTAGGCTATCAACTAATTCTCTATATGGAACTAAGTTTATAACAGTTTAAGAATAAAGCAGATTATTTTGAAATTTAACTTATATTTTGGGACACCTGGGTGGCTCAGTTAGTTAAGTATCTGACTTGATTTTGGCTCAGGTCATGATCTTAGGGGCATGAGATGGGGAGCCCTGAGTCAGGTTCTGTGTTGGGCATGGAGCCTGCTTGAAATTCTCTCTCTCCATCTGCCCCTCCCACCTCCTTCCCTGCTCTCACTCTCAAAAATAATTTACATATTTTTATCAATATAATACATGTATATAATTTTTGAAGTTCAGTAGTTCTATGCTATAAGGCTAAGAAGGAAACACAGGAATTTTTTGTCTTATCTTCCTTATTCCTAAGTCCTTCTCACCAAAGGCAACTATATTAAGCTGTTTCTTTTAGTATTTATATCTATACTTCTAATTTCATGTTCTTACTATTTTATCTGTTGACTTCTTTCAATGTAGAAAGAAAATTTAGTTTAGTTATAGCTTTCTCACCAGTCTGTTTTTAGCACAGTATTCAGTGTCTACAGTGTTACAATTGTAATAGTTATGATGTAGGTTTGACTTTGACAAAGAGCCAAAGTATCAATGGTTTCAAAAGGTAAAGTATAATCTGGTATAGTCCCTACTCTCAAAAGGTTGTCAGAGACCCAGGTTACCTTTATCTCATTTTCTTTATTCTCAGAATTAAAAAATGGCTAAGTACCCACCGCATCTGCATTCTGGTCAGCAGCAAAATTTCCTTTAAGGGTACAACCAGAAATTGTGTGTGTCACTTTTCACATTTCATTGCCCAGAACTTAGTCACCTTGCCACATCTAGCTGGGAAATGTAATCCTTATCTGGCAATCTTGGGCCCAGCTAATTTTTCTATTGCTATGAAAGAAGACAAGAATGAATATTAAGGGACAATCAGTAGTCACTGCTACAAAGACTGTGTAAAAATTAGTGTAATTACATTTCTTCTGAACTTCATAGTGGGTTTTTTTTTTTGGAGTTAATCATTGCCTCATTTTTCCCATTTGCTTAGTGTCTATATACTCATCCTTAATTCTTTTCCCAAACTCTCTGACAATATAATGAAACCTCTTTTAGTATGCTCAAATATGTCAATTGATTGACCAGTTCCAGTATGTTTTATTGAAGATATTCCTCCCAGAATTCATCATCTTCTTATTCTCATTGGACTAGCTGCTCTCTAGGTCTTTTCCATTGTTTTTGTCTTGGGACATTCCTTTATCATAACATGGGAATTCCTTTGTCTTTTTCCCATATTAGTTTCTCTATTTCTCAATGCTTTGATCTTCCTTTACTAAATTTTTTGGTAGTTAACATCTTTTAATAATTTTCTGAGATAAAGAGTACATAGGAGAAAGACACCTTATGTACAAGTCTGAAAATTTATTTATTTTACCTTTAACTTGATTAGGTGTCTCTGAACAGAGTTTGAAAATAATATCTTTCAGATGTTGAAGGCTTTGTAACATATCTAGGTTTCTTGTGTTGTTCCTGAAAATTTAGATGCTGCTTGGTTGGCAATCCTTTGTAGGTGACCTTTATTTTCTGTCTGGAAACTTCTAAGTCTTTTCTTTGCACCTGCTGGTGTGAAATTTCATGATGATGTGTTTTGATATGGGTCTTTTTTCATTTATTGTGCTGAGCAGGTAATGGGTTCTTTATTCTGGAAGCTCATGTCCTTGAATTTTAGGAAATTTTATAGTATTTCTTAGATTTCCTCCTTGCTGTTCATCTATTCTATCTTTCTGGATTGCCTACAGGTCAGATGTTGGATCCCTTGAATTCCCCCTTAATTTTTTAAAAAATCTTTTACTTCTTATATTAATTCCCTTTGTCTTTTTTTTCTACTCTCTAGAAAATGTCTTCAACTTTATCTTCCAGTTTTTATTGAATTATATTTCTACTTTCACCTCTTTTGTTTTCCAAAGTTTTTTCTTAGTTATTAATTATTCTTTTAGTTTTTAGCATCCTGATCTTCTCATTTATTTATTTATTTTTAATAGCTTTATTGATGTATTCTTAACATATAATAAACCACACCTATTTAAATTATACAGTAGATAAGTTTCAATATCATGTATATACCTGTGAAACCATCACTACAATCAAAGAGCGAAACATATGTATCTACAACCTCCCAAAATTTCCTTGTGCTTCTTGATAATCCTTTGTCCCGTCTCTCCCACTGGTCCCCCTCCCTCCTTCTCATCATGTTTTATGGATACAGAGTCTTCTCTTTCATTGGTTATAGTTTTCTTCTGGTCCCTACATTGTCTCTGTTTGCTTTGTGATTCTCTTAAATGTTAGTAATGCTCTTGAATGTTAGAAATTAAGCTCAAATGTCTGGTAGACCTTTGATTATCTGTTCTTATTTGAAAGTGAGACAGCAAAGGGATGTCTAGGTGGCAAAGTTGGTTGAGCACCCAACTTTCAGTTTGGGCTGAGGTCATGACCTCAGTGTTGTGAGATCAATCCCTACCTCTGCTTTGTGCTCAGTGAGAAGTTTGCTTGAGATTCTCTCTCCCTCTCTCTCTCTGCCTTCCCTGCTTGTGCTTTCTCTCTAAAATAAATAAATAAATAAATATATTTTTAAAAAGAGCAGACAGCAGATATCAGATTGGAAGTTATATAAGCAAGGGTGACACTTGTAGGCTTGTGGTCTTAACAGTGAGATAATTGGGCTGTGCCTCCCCCCGCCACACACACACTTGCATACATACAGGTGCCATTATCTGTCGTTCCCCTAATCCCCTGGCACCCATGGTCAGTTTTCCCAGCTAAATCTTCAAATCTACTGCCTAGGGAATGAAAAGCATGATGCCAGTGATTCAGGACCCAAGACGGGGAAGGGAAAACCTTGACTGTCTCATTGTTTAGCTTGTAGAATTTCACTTAACTCCCAGCTTGTGGTATGACAATTCTCCACTATCCACATTGCTTGGTGTCCCAACTCTGGAGCCTCAGTCATTAGAATCTCTGGAAAGGCAACTTCCTGCCTCATGGCAGGGTATTGGAGTTGTGATCTCCTGGTTCAGTGAACTGGTAGAGTGCACCTGAGGGTTTGACTGCTCCCAAGAAGATTTCTGAGGAATTCTTATCTCTATCTTCCAACATACTGTTGCCTGCAATTCTTGAGCTTTTCCAAGGTTCTATAGCTCACACTAACTAGCTTTCTGCTGGTTTTCCTTCCTGCTGGTACTTAGATTTTAACTTTCTCTATTCTACTAAGTCAGTCAGTCTTTCACTTTGTCTTTATCCCCTTCCTTTGTCACCTTGTCTTCTTTAACCTTCATTTTAGAGGGCTTTCTGGAGGGAACAGAAAAATAAGCATGAGTGCTCAGTCTTGCATATTGGGGTGTTTTTCAAAAAGATTCTTGAAATTGAAAAGGGTGTCCCTCTTCTCTTCCAGGGGAAAAAGCCAGTCAATCCACATCTTGTCTCCTCAAGAGGGAATAAGTGAAGGTTTGGCATATGCCACCTCTGAAAGGCTGCTGATACTGTCCTTTTCTTGTCCTTTTGTTTAGATAAAGTATGATAAAGTATTTAATTTATTAGTTTGTTAAGTGTTGTGGACTAGCAAAAAAACCTGTATATTGTATTTCTAAAAATACTTCACAGCTATCAAAGGCATATGAAGCTCAAGCCATACTGGCTAGTATTCATCACAGTATTTCTCACCAAAAAAACTATACTGTACTATCGACAGTCCTGTACTATACTGTTCCATTCTAGAACTCTGACTCCAGGTACTAGTCTTCATAAAAGGTGTTGTCTTTATCCATAATTACTTTACTGTATCTCAGTTTTTTTCCAGTAGGTTCATAGGTGCCCTGTGGTGAATCCAACATCTTTTTAATCTGTGCCAGGAAACTGGGAGATATTTATATAGTTATATTCCTCTGCCACTAAGATATAAATATAATTTTACATTTATCACCATAGTTGTTTATAGTGACCCCCACCTCCTAGTACCTTTAAAGAGAAGAAGCCTGATAGGGCTGATAATTTTCATTGTATTTGAAGCCTCCTAAAGTCCTGTGGCTTGTTTTCTGCCTGCGAGTCTAAACTCTAACTTCACTTTTCACAAAGCCACTTATGTTAACATCAAATTTTTAAAAGGCCTAACATTTGTATAACACATCAGAAATTTGTATAACACTTTAAGAGTTCTTTTCATACATTTTCTCAATGAACCAAGCTTATACTCAATGACCAATAATGTTTTCTAAGTTTACTAGTGAGTCTTTTGCATTTCTCCATTTTAGGACTTTACACTTACTTATCAAAAATATTAATATTTTATTCATTATGCATCCACAGCCTGCTGTACTTTTAATGATGTTGCTTGTCTTTTCTTTCTTCTTTTCTAATTATTTTCCCAGGAATCCAACAAGATGGGAATGCAGTACTTTAGTCTGATGAAACTCTGCAGAAATAGTGACCGAAAACAAGCTGCTGCCAAATTTTATAGCTTTCTTGTCCTAAAAAAACAGCAGGCTATTGAGCTGAGCCAGAGTACTCCCTATGCAGATATTATAGCTACAGTGGGACCAATGTTCCATAAAATGTGAAGGAAATCCAGAACATGCAGATTTATGTAATCATTGGAATTTCTGTGTAGACCATTTAGTTTAATGCAGAAGCTGTCTGGAAGTAGCTTAAAGTCTGATCCATTTCATATACAGGCTGACTCCTATTTCCCCTTTGTAAATTCAGAATCATCATAGCCAGAATTGGAAACCTCTGTGCTTACAGAATTATTTAATTGTAGCTGAGTAATATTTTTAACTAAGCTAACTTGAATGTATAGTATTTACCATTTCCCTGACTTGAATGTTGCATTTAGAATACATTTTTAAAATACTATGTGCCTTCAAGAAACATTTAAGGATAGGATATTTTTTTAAAGCCATTTTACATTGGATCATTTACATAAATTGTATAGGAAGAATTAATAATTAATACTCCCTTACTTCCCTGCAGACGATAATTTATTTGATTCTAATGCAGACCATCCTTGATTTGACCTAACACTGTAGTTTTTAATCTAATGTCTTAATTTAAAGGTTCTAAAATTCATCTTTGTTTTAAATTATCTGAGTGTATTTTAGTCTATTTATAGGTCATTTAGCATTTTTATTTATTATTTAATGATTATTATAACTACCATTCATGTATCAACAAAACTAAGTCTTCTTCTTACGTTAAAAAATTAGCGGACACTAATTCAGCATGTTGTCTAAAACTACAATTCAAGTAAAGGTCATTAAAATAAATGTTCTTTTACCTGGTGTTTACTGAGCATTTTTTACTTTAAAATCATTGTTTTTCTTTTTTTCTTAGTTGAAGTTTTAATTAGGAAATTTTCATATAATGCTCTGTGAACCCCATAGTATACTACAAAGTAAAACCTATAGTACTCTCTTCAATCCCCTTGTAAATCTGGAATTATGCTGCAAATGGAATTCTAAATGTCCTCTTTGAACATATTAATTATATAAGATTGAAATGTCAAAATTGTCTTTTTTAAAATGTCTTTTAATTTTTGAAAGATACATAATTTACAGTCACCCCAAAAAAGTCTTTTATTTTTTAAATTAACATACAGGAAAACTGACTTTTTCATTTTGGCACACAGTTCTGTGAATTTTAACACATGTCTAGATTCCTGTGACCACCACTACATTTGGGATACCAACAGTAATATCACCCAAAAACTCCCTTGTGTTATCATTTTGTAATCATTCCCTTCCCCATCCTAAGTCCTGGCAACTACTCTTCTACATGACTATAGTTTTGTCTTTTTAAGAATGTTATATATGTGGAATCAAATAATATGTAACCTTTTTTTTTTTAAAGATTTTATTTATTTGTTTGACAGAGAGAGATCACAAGTAGGTAGAGAGGCTGGCAGAGAGAGAGAGAGAGAGGGAAGCAGGCTCCCCGCCGAGCAGAGAGCCCGATGTGGGACTCGATCCCATGACCCTGAGATCATGACCTGAGCCAAAGGCAGAGGCTTAACCCACTGAGCCACCCAGGTGCCCCTAATATGTAACCTTTTTGAGACTGGCTTCTTTCACTCAGTATGCCTTTGAGATTTGTCCACTTGGCTGCACTTACCAGTGGTTTGATACTATTAATTGCTGAATAGTATTCTGTTGTCTGGATATACCACAGTTTATTTATTCATTTACCCTCTGGAGGACACTTGAAGCTGTACCCAGTTTTAGACAATTATAAATGGAGCTGCTAAATACACTCGTGCACAGTTTCTCTAGGGCAAATATCTAGGAGTGGGATTACTGGCATGTTTAACTCTATAAAGAAATTATCGGTTCATTTTCCAGAGTAGAAGTACTTTTTTGCACTCACATTAGAAGTATGAGAGTTACAACTGACCTTTTGTTACTTTTTATTTTGAGATAATTATAGGATTCCATGGCATTGTAAAAAATAACACAGAAAGATTCTGTATACCCTTTACCCGGTTCCCCCAGTGGTGACATTTTGCATAATTATAGTACAATATCATGGGAAATTGACCTTGATACGGTCTATTCACCTTATTCATATTTCACCAGTTTTATATGCACTCATTTGTATGTGTTTAGTTCTATGCAATTTTACTACATATGTAGCTCATGTGACCACCACCACAGTCAAAAAACAGAAGAGCTTCATTATGAGGATCCTTTGTCATACCTTTTTGAAGCCAGAACTGCTTCCCTCTGTACCCTTCTCCCTAGTTCCTGACAACCACTAATCTGTTTTCCATCTCTACAATTTTGTCATTCATGCAATTGACTTTTGCAGATTAATTTGTATTCTGTGACCTTGCTAAACTTAAAAATTAGTTCCAGGAGGGTTTTTTTGGTTTCTGTGTTTTTTCGTTTTTGTTTTTGTTTGGTAGATTCCTTGGGATTTTCTATATAGATAATCATGTTGTCTACAAAGAAGGACAGTTTTATTTCTTCCTTGTCAGTCTGTTCCCAATGTGAGAAGGAAAGCATTCACCTTCACCATTCTGTATGATATTAGCTATAATGGTTTGGGGAGAGGGATAATTTTTGTCAGGTTGAGGATATTCCTTTTATTTTTAGTTTGCTGAGAGTTGGGTATGTGTGTGTGTGTGTATGTGTGTGTGTGTGTGTGTGTGAATGGATGTTAATTTTGCCAAACACTTTCTGAATTGATTGTTTCATGAGTTTTTTCTTTACACTGAATATGGTGGATTTCACCAATTGATTTTTGAATATTTTAATCAGTTTAGCATATCCAGGATAAACTCTACTTGATCTCAGTTTGCTAATTTATTTTAACAGCTTTATTGAGACATAATTTACTTACCTTAAAATTCACCCCTTTTAAAGTGATCACTTCATGTTTTTAGTATATTCACATTGTTATGCAACTATTCCCATTATCTAATTTTAGACTGTTTCATCGCTCAAAAAGAAACCCCATACTTAGTACAATCACTCCTCACTCCCTCTTTCCCCACAGCTCCAGGCAACCGCTAATGCACCTTTTGACTCTCACAGAGTATATGTCTTGTGTCTGATTGTTTTCGCTTAGCATAACATTTTCAAGGTTTATCCACGTTGTAGAATGTACCTGTACTTCATTCTGTTTAGTGGCTAAATTATTACTCCATTATATGGATATACATTCTGTTTATCCATTCACCAGTTGGTAGACATGTGGTTCTTCCCACTTTTTGACTATTATGAACAATGTGGCTGTGAACATGAGTATTTACGTTTTTGTATATTCATGTTTTCATCTTGCTTGGATTTATACCTAGGAGTGGAATTGCGGGGTCATATGATAACTCCATGTTTAACTTTTTGAGGAACTGTCAAGCTGTCTTTCAAAGTAGATGTGCCATTTTACCTTTCTGTCAGCAATGTATCAGAGTTCCAATTTGTCAGTGCTTATTATTGTTCCTTTTAAAAATTATAGCTATCTTAGTGAATGTGAAATATCTCATAGTTTTGATT
Source organism: Mustela putorius furo (assembly GCF_011764305.1). NCBI lineage: Eukaryota > Metazoa > Chordata > Mammalia > Carnivora > Mustelidae > Mustela > Mustela putorius. The sequence goes on along the minus strand of NW_025421464.1, from coordinate 273,291 downwards.
TGCATTTTCCCAATAACTAAAGATGTCGAACATATTTTCATATGGATTTGGTGTTTTGTTTTTGTTTAGGATTTTTGCCTATATACTCATGAGGGATATTAGTTCATAAGGGTATTTGTCTTTTCTTACTTATTTTCTTCTGGTTCTGGTGTCAGGATAATACTGGCTTCATAAAATAACTTGGGAAGGGTTTCCTCCTCTTATTTTTCTGGAAGAGACTACAGAGAATTTGTTTTATTTCTTATTTAAATGTTTGGTAGAATTCACACATGAAACAATCTGGATCTGAGAATTTATATTTGGGAAGGTCTTAAACTACGAATTCCATTTTTTAAAATAGTTGTAGGCCTATTCAGTTATCTTTTTCATTTTGAGTGACTTTTGGTAGTTTTCGAGGAATTGTTCCATTTCATCTAAATTGGTGATTATGTGTGTAGAGTTGTTTGGAGTATTCCCTTATTATCCTTTTAATGTCTGCAAGGTCGATGGTAATAATCCCTCTTTCATTCCAGATATTGTTAATCTGTGTCTTCTTTTTCTTTTCAGTCATACTAGAGACTTATTAAATTTATTGGTCTTTTCAAAGAACCAGCTTTTGGTTTCATTGATTTTCTCACTTTTTTTTCTTTTTTCAGTTTCATTAATTTTTGCTCTGATATTTAATATTTCTTTCCTTTGGCCTGTTTTGAGTTTGTTTTGCTAAAATGGAAGCTTACTTGATTTGAGACCTTTCTTCTTTTCTAATTCAAACTCTTAATGTTATGTATTTCCCTTCAAGTACTGCTTCAGCTGCATTGCCCATATGTTGATATGTTGTATTTTCATTTTTGTTCAGTTCAAAATATTTTCTAATTTCTTTTTTTTTTAAGATTTTACTTATTTATTTTTAAAAAAAGATTTTACTTATTTATTAGAGAGAGACAAAAAGAACATGACTTGGGGGAGAGGCAGAGAGAGGGAGAAGCAGACTCCCCACTGAGGAGGGAACCTGATGCAGGGCTTGATGCCAGGACCCCCAGAATCACAACCTGAGCCAAAGGCAGGTACTTAACCAACTGAGCTACTCAGGCATGCCTATCTTCTGATTTCTTTTGAGACTTCCTTTTTGACCTGTAGATTATTTAGAAGGATATTATTTAATTTTCAAGGGAGATTTTCCTGTTATCTTTCTGTAATTCATTTCTAGTTTAAATCATGGTCAAAGAACATACTTTAAATGAGTTAGATTCTTTTAAATTTGTTAAGGTTTGTTTTTGTTTTATGACCCAGTATTGGCAGATGTTCCATGGCACTTGAAAAGCATATATTTTGCGGTTGTTAGGTGAAGTGTTCTGTCAGTGTCGATTGGACCTAGTTGATTGACAGTGCTCTTCATTTCTCCTTATCCTTGCTTGTTTTCTGTCTACTCATTCTACTGATTACTGAGAAAAGAGAATTCATCTCTAAAGCTGTAATTGTGAATCTGTGTATTTCTCCTTTTAGTTCTGATGGCTTTTGCCTCATGTATTTTGAAGCTCTTGTATTAGGTGCATACACATTTACAATTATATCTTCCTGGAAAGTGACCCTTTTATTTTTGTATAATGATTCTCTTTAACCATGGTAATTTTCTTTGCTCCGAAGTCTACTTTTTCTCATCTTAAACCACTCCAGCTTTCATGATTGCATGGTATGTGTTTTTCTATGTCTTACTTTTAAACTACCTATATCATTATATTTAAAGTTAGTTTTTATAGACAGCATCTATTTAAGTCATTTTTTATCCATTCTGATTATCTCTTTTTAATTGATGTATCTAAACCATTTAGTTTGGGGGCGCCTGGGTGACTCAGTCATTAAGTATCTGCCTTTGGTTCAGGTCATGATTGCAGGGTCCTGGGATCAAGTGCTGCATTGGGCTCCCGGCTTAGCAGAAGGCTTGCTTCTCCCTCTCCCACTCCCCCTGCTTGTGTTCCCTCTCTTGCTGTGTCTCTCTCTGTCAAATAAAATCTTTAAAAAAAAATAAACCATTTATTTTTAATATAAATATTGGTATGTTTGGACATCGATCTGCCTTTTAATATGTGTTTACTATTTGTTCTCCCCATTTTTTGTTTCTCTGTTCCCCCTTTCTTGCCTTATTTTAAAATATTTGAACATATTTTTAGAATTCCATTTAATTTACCTGTTTTTTTTTAACTATATCTTTTGTTATAGGTATTTTTAAGGATCCCTGAGAATTACAATATATACACTTAACTTTTCACACCCTACTTAGAATCAGTATTTTACCACTTTAACTGGAGTGTAGAAACCTTACGTCATAAAAGTTCCCTTTACACTTCCTCCTTTATATTGTAATTGTCTTATCTATATATATTGAAACCCCATCAGACTGTGTTATGATTTCTGCTTTCAACTGTCAAACTTACTTCAAAGAACTCAAGAAACGAAAAAAGTTTCTTAAATTTACCCAGATATTTACCATTTTTATTGTTCTTTCCTTCCTTTTATTTCATGTTTCCTTATATCATCTATCTCCCTTCTGTCTGAAGAATTTTCTTCAGCAGTTCCTTCAGAGCAGGTCTGCTGACAATGAATTCTTTTAGTTTTTCTTTATCTGAGAATATCTTTATATACCTTTATTCCTGAAGGATAATTTTGCTGCATATGGAATCCTGGTTGTCTGATCTTTTCTTTCAGTGATTTAAAAATTTTGTTCCATTTTTTCTTGCCATCTATGGTTTTGGTTGAGAAATCCAGTTATTCAAATCCCTCTTCCTGTTTAATTAATGCATACTTTTTCTCTGATTGCTTTCAAGATTTTTTTCTTAAGTTTTCACTAGTAACTGAAAATTATTATCATTTTTAAATTATTATTATTTGGTTCCTTTCTTTGGGGTTCATCAGAAAGCTGGAGTGTGGATATTTATTTACTCTTCTCTTTTGTTGGCTTCTTCCCACACTTGCACCTGCATCTGGAGCCAAATGATGGGAAGACATAAGGAGACAAAAAATCAGAGGCTCACCCTCTCTCAGGACCACAGTTACTCTGATTGGAGAAGTCTCTCCTTCTCTCAGAGTTTGAGACATGTGGGTCCCTGTTGTCCTAGCCACCACTGCAGGATCACCTGGGGGCTGGGTCATGAGACAATGGAGAAAAGTTTAAAGAAGGAAAATTATTTTCCCCCACTCACACTGAACAGAAGAGGGTCTCCTTTTCCTGAACTTCAGGTCAGAACTAGAGAGCTACTTTGGGAGCTTTCTCTGTGTTGATTCTCCAAGTCCAGATTTGGGTTGCCTTGAGACTAGGCCAGGAGATTCCAGAGGAAACAAAAATGGTAAGTTTGCTAGTCACCAAGCCAGAAAATTCTGGCCTTCTTCCCCAATTTGCCTGCTAGTATTTTCTCTTCAGACTCCTCATGTAGCTGCTATTTGTTCAGGTTTTACTGCTGCATTCAGTTTATTCTGTTTATCCAGGGTAGGAATCAAAATTGCTTTTGAAATAAAGCTAATTTGAGTATCTCATAATTAGTATAAAACAAAACTACTAATTTTTTTAAAGATTTTATTTATTTATTTCAGAGAGAGAGCTTGAGTGTGCACTCATGAGTGGCAGGGAGGGACAGAGGGAGAAGCAGACTATCTGCAGGGGAGAGGGCGGCTGATCCCAGAAGCCTGAGATCATGAACTGAGCCAAAGGCAGCCACTTAACAAACTGAGCCACCCAGGTACCCCCAAATTACTAACTTCTTTAGAATAATTTGATTTATGCTTAAAATCCACATTTGTTGTAATTTACATTTTAACTAAATACTGGTTCTCTTCATCACATGCCTTATAATGCTGAGGAGAGAATTATTTACTAGCTAACACCATCACAGATGGAAGTAATATGGGTGCAGGTGCTCTCTTGATTGGGGGAAGTTGTTTGTGGAGATTTCTGGGAAATGTAGTCTTCTAAATACCAAGCCTAATTAATTAATTAATTAATTAAACCAAATCCAAAAACTCATGGGGACAGACAAAATTTATTTTAGTGAGGATCTTAGAAATTATCTCCTGATAAGAAAACAAATTGTATGGTTTCCTTTGGTTTTGCTTCGAGTGCAAAGAAGTCACACAATTTAAGTGGGCCTTATGGCAGATAGAACATATTATTAATTAACTTGCTAATACAGCATTAGGTTGTTTTTGCTTTTGTTTTTTGACAGCAGACCTTATTTCACATGGCTTTTTCAGCTACAATTTCCTATTCCTGCTACAATTGCCCTGCCATGTTATTCCACAAGGCATATTGTAATGATGGCCATCTGAAAGGAAAATTCAACTTAATAGACTAGAAGGAAGAATATAATCAACACCAAAAAAATTTATAGACATAAGTTTCAGAATTATAGGCATTGTTACAGAGTGGTGGATTATCACAAATTCCAGCCACAGGAAAAGATTTAACTTTGACAAATAACAGTAAATTTAAAGTAAAAATTTCCCCCCTGTACTTTATAAATACTGTTCTCGCCAGGCCAGTACTGCAGAATCATGATACAAAGAGGGCAAAATCACTTTACAAATTCTCTCTCAGCTTAGGTGGAGGGCAGAGGGTAACAAGTTCATCCCAAGAGTAGACAGACTTGACCTAAGAGTCTTAGGAGACAAGGATGGCATCTGGCCTAGTTTGTATGGAAGACTGGGCCTGGCACAAGGTGTGCTTGCTCTCTCATTCACTTAGTCAGTATTTACTGAGCTCCTGGTAAGTGTCAAGTACTACTCTAGGCACTGCGAGGATAGCAAGGGAAAGTACAAAGTTCCTTCCCTCATAGAACGGACATTCTAGTAAAGGTGACAATGACAGACAAATAGTATTTATACAACATTTCCGACAGAGGGAAAAGGTGCATAATGAACACTTAACCCAGGTTATGATGATCTCTCTGTGTTTTCAAAGATTAACCATCTCAATACTTCAAAGACAAACATTTTCATTTTCAGATATTTAAGATTCTTGCCTTCATTTTCCTTACTAGTCCAAATGCTGTTCACATTTAATAAGTGACCCCGGTACTCAGAAGCGAAAAGTGTTCCTCACGGAATTCAGATGACATAACTATTTAACATAAAACGTCAGCGTGCCAGGAAGTGAGATTGGTATCATCGACCCATGTTTCAGATGAGAAAGCTGAGGCCCAGGGAGGTGAAGGGACTGGCCCGGGATCCCACCACCTGTCCATGGACACTGCGCTTTCCTCAGTGCCCCACTGCCCAGCTCTGAGCACAGGGTGGCGTGTAGGTGCGAGAGGACCCCACCCCATGCGTGCTCGCGCCCCGGCTCCCACGCCCTCTGGAGCAAGATGCCAACTATCTCTTTAAGAAGGAAAGTGAAGACAGGCCGCTTACGCAGCTGCCATCGAGCCGCCCACTGGCTGGTCCCTTCCATCCACCTCACCCTCCCTTTCCCTCCCTCCCGGCAGCCCCAGCCCTGGCGAGCCGCCTCCAGCAGGGGCTCCGGAGAGCAGGTCGGCGGCCTGGGCAGGGCAGCCGAAGCCATGGAAGCCTCCGCAGGTGATGACAGGGACCCCGGGGACCTCCGGGCCCACCGCCCAGCTGCGCCCACTGCAGCGGCGAGTGCCGAGAGCGGGTGGGGGGAGGGGAGGCGCGGGCCGCGCCGGGAAGCAGACGGGACCAAGCGCCCGGCAGGCAAGCAACCTGCCCCCAGGCTTCTTGGCTGCTGCGGCCCAGCTGGCAGCTGCGCGGGGCTCGGCCGCCCGGTGTCCCCGCCCGCGTTCACCCGCCCCTGTCTGTGTGTTTTCCCCCGCCGCCGCAGGTTGCTGAACAGGGCCAGACAGCCGCAGCCGCGACTGCAGAGGCGCTGCGCCAAGCGGGGCCGGAGCGGTGCGAGCCGGCGGGCTGCGGAACGCCAGCGGACTCAGGTGAGGAGGCCGAAGCCGCGCCGAGAGGGGACCCTGCGCTGCACCCGGCCGGCGGGCGGGGGCCGCTGGGGACTGCCCGCTGCGGTAGAATCCCTCAGAGGGCACCGGCCGAGGAGGGGTTAACCGTGACTCATTCCTACCCTCCCTTCATTCCCCCCCACCCCCAAACCGTGAAAATCACTCATTACTGGATGCTGATTACTGCGGGGAAGATGCCCAAGGTGGGCGATTAGGAGAGGTTTGGGGACCACCCTGTTCCTAAATGTCTTCCTCTTATGGCGTTTAGCAAATATTTAAGCCCCTTTCCCTTTTTGAGGAAAAGCAAGGGTACCTAGGGGTGGAAGAAGGATGGAAGAAGGGTGGAACCCCCCCCTCCCAACCCAAGGTCAAGTGCCAGTGACTGCTTCTTTACCACATTCCCCCCTGCGAAGGGGCAGGGCTCTGCAGTAGATCTGGAAAACATACCCATGACCCCTACAGAGGGAGGTCTGAGCCCCAGTCTCCAGGAGCTCCTGCAGGATAGGATGCTTTCTCCCTCGGCTCCTCAGCAGAACACCTACTAGCCTGGGAAGCCCCATGTTCCCTTCCTCAACCCTGCAGACTGAGGAGAGGCCTGGTCACAAGGCTGCCTGTTTCCTCTGCCCATCTGGAGGTGTGGGATGGACTGGAGGAACTTCTCGGGGGGAAAAGGTGGTCTCTGCAGGCACGGTGGTGTAAAGGAGGTGCCAGAGAGTGGGGTTTGAGTCCCTTAGGCTGCTAGTAGGCCCCCAGTAGCCATCTTAAAATCCTTTAGGCGTGGGTGTCTGTCTGTTCATCTGTTAAATGCAGGAGTTGGATTCAATGGTCTGTATAGTTATGACATGTCATTCAAGTAGCTCTTACATGTCAGGGGCGCCCCTCGAAAGCAACCCAGAATTTAAGTCTGGGCTTATGAAATAATTGGGGTTTCCTCAGTTGGCCTTTTTCAACTCTGGACTTCTCTAGTGAAACATGACCTTGTGAGCCTCGTGAAACAGGAGGCACTAGGCAGTCCTAGAGTGGCATCCCTACTCCATTGCTGGGGTGACCTTCGTGGGGTTGCTTTCCATCCCCAAGCTTCAATTTCCTCATCTGTAAATCTGGGAAGAGGCAGCCCTCAGAGGGCTGAGTGATGATTAAATGAGAAATGTCAGGAAGCACCTAAAACAGTGCCTGTGCCTGGCACATAGTAGGTGTTCAAGGGTCACAGGACTTGAGAGACAGACTCGGGGAAGACAAGAGGGGCGGCTGCTTTTAGCCTCTTCTCCCTGCCCCCCACCCCACAGATCTCTTCCACGGCCCTGCGGATGGCATCCCTGCCAGGGGATAATGAATGCTGGAGTATGTTGGGCTGAGGGCCTAGGAAGCATCCAGGAGATACCAACATTTCCACTGCAAGGGCTGTGACATCATTCTAGCAAATGATGGTCCCAAGGAGGCATATACAGCCCAGCACTGGGTTTGGGAAATCTTGGCATCCGAGGGCAAAGTCCCTAAGGGAAGAGAAACATCAGAATCTTGTGTGCTGGCAGGGGTCAGGGACTGGGGCCTCCTGATCCCATAGGGAGCCCGCTGTTGCTCCCTTGCCCTCCCTGGAATCTCTCACTAGAATCTCCCTGAGACTGGCAGTTGAGTGTTTGGTGTCTGTATTTCCTATTCTTTATCTTCCCTCCTGCTGTCCTTCCAGCCCAGCACTCACCCTTTCTTGCTCCAATGTATTCCACAGATACACTCTGCCTCTTGACAGCATGATAGAGAAGCCTCCCCATAGGCTGGGGCAGGGCATATTGCTGCTGCATCATTTGGGCCAAATGAAGTTGTGTCCCCACCTGCCCTAAATCCCCATTAGATTGTGAGTGCCTCCTGACGGATGCCCTGTCTTCTTCCTATCTATGTCTCCAACCTCTAGCCCCTGGCTAGGCACAAAGTAGGTGCTCAGTATATGTTGAATGAGTTTGAGGAAGTTATGTCCCTAAGCCCACTAGGTTAGGGAGAAACTGCGGGAATAGGTTGTAGGAAAAGCACTCTTAAGCCCAGGGCACTGTGCAGGTTGCTAGTGGCCATTAATCACTAGTACTAATAGTGTCGTTAGTGTTAATGCCAGTAGCCAGCGGTTGGTTCATCTTCTCCTCGAGGCAGGCTGGAAGGGGCTCAGTGAGTCTGGGAGAGGGGTGACGTTGGCAAACAGATGGTGCCTGCTGGTTTAAGAGAGTGTGAAGGGAAGAGGGTTGGGAAGAACGTGATTCCAGCCGTCGCTGTGCTTGTGGGTATTGGGAGGGGGGCAGATGAAGAGAATCAAGTGGGCCAAAGTGCACACGCAGTAGAAAATCCGGAGACCTAGGCCCCAGGTCCCACTCCACCCCTGCCTCAGTGTGTGACCTTGGGCCAGTCAGGACCTCTGGGTCCTGATGACAAGTCCAGATGACAGGACTGGACGACTTGATCCTTAAAGCCCCTTCTGATCTGACATTTTGTCATGTGCATTTTGTTAAATGAAAATGGGACAAGTATTATTACTCTTAGTATCATCTGTGGACTATCAGGCCATGACTTACCTTGGGTGGTCCTTGTCACACATTATACCTGTTTGGAAGTTGGGGAGCCCGAGGCTGAGAGAGACTTACTCGGCTGTGGCGGTACAGATAGGAAGGACAGCATGTTACATGACACCAGTCTGTCTGACCAGGAAGCGCATGCTTTTCCAAAGGTTTCACTCCCCAACCCCATGCAGACTTTGTTGTCATCACCGTGAATTGTGTGTGCTCTTGTGCACGTGCCTTGGGGGTTGGAGAAGGGAAAGCAGTGAAGGGATCGTGACCGGAGATCAGGTGCTTCCCCAAAGTGATGACTTCAGGGAACTTGCTGGGTTGAAGAGCGTGTATGTCAGGGTGGGAAGCCTTCCTTTCACCATGAGCCCTGCTTTGCTGGTGGGTGGTGGGTGCCCTTTCACTGCTGGGCCTGAACAATAGTCACGAGAGACGCACAGTGTAAGTGCTCCCAATGGGTTGTGCTCTGTTTCATTTATTTCTACGACAATCCTGGTATGACTTTGACCCATTTCACCAGAGACAAAGCCAGGATGGAGAGAGGAAGAGCCTCGCCCAGAGTCACACAGCTGATGAGCTGGGGGCATACCATACTGGGAGTCAGAGTGGTGGTCTCTAGTCTGGTCCCTGGTGTTAACTGAGTAACTTTGTGTAAGCCGGTCTCCCTCTGAAAGCTGGCATTTCCATCCTGCAGATGGACAGAGACCTAACTGCCACCTTGTCCCAGAAAAGGGGTGGGGGTTCCTTGTCTACGCTGGTCAGCATTTGCTTATTCTTAGCCAGACCCTGGGCTAAGTGCTTGGGATACAGGACAGTAAGAGGTGACCCCTCGAGGGGCGCCTGGGTGGCTCAGTGGGTTAAAACCTCTGCCTTCAGTTCAGGTCATGATCCTAGGGTTCTGGGATCGAGCCCCACATCGGGCTCTCCGCTCGGCAGGGAGTCTGCTTCCCCCTCTCTCTCTGCCTGCCTCTCTGTCTACTTGTGATCTCTATCAAAAAATAAAAATAAAATCTAAAAAAAAAAAAAAAAAAAAAAAAAAAAAGAGGTAACCCCTCGCTTCAAGAAACTGATACCTGAGCAGGAGACAAACATCTAAACATGCAGGTCTGATAAACCATCTAGGAGCCGTGATGCATACTGATTAAGGTGTGTAATGGCAGGTCAGAGAGGGGTGAAGACCTTTCTTATTCCGAGGGCCAGGAGGGCTCAAAAGACATGGTACCATTGTCACGTCCTTGTTTTCAGAGTTGAGTTTATGAATCAGCATCATCCTCGTTATCCACCCAGCTTAGGACATTTCCAGACTGTTCTAAAGATTTGTTGGCTTTTGACTCCAGCCACACAAAAAAGTGGCCATGGAGTCTGAGGGACCATTCAAGCTCACCCTGGCACAGCTCTAGTGGAATAATCCATTTGTCCCAGGAGTCCGAGAACCTTTCCTGTCTTTAGAGGCTTCTGGAGGCAAGGCTCTCGAAATTCCTCTTGGCAAGCCTGTCTAGTGCTAGATTGCTAAACCAGTAGGCTCGGGGACTTCTTCATCTCTCTTCCCAGTGTGCCACCTGTCTGGAGTACCTGACACCTGGAGAGGTGAAGGCATTTACCCAAAATTACGCAGCAAGGCTGGAATCTTAACTCTGGCCTAATTGGGATTGTATTCCTGAGCCATATGGGGTCTTTCTGCATCCAGGTCACCAGGGGCTGGAGGGCCATTTCTTCACTGGATGGGCAGCTCATGCTGAGGGAAGGCTTGATGCCAGTGATACGGAGCTGGAGCAGAGGGCCTACAGAGAAGAGGAGGCCCATGTCCCTCAGGCTGCTCTGCCCACCCAAATGGACACATACTCATGCAGGATTTGTTTCATGCTCAGCAGTGTCCTCTGAACCAAGGTGCTGAGCCAACCAGAAGGGAGTGTCTGGGAAGCAGCCTAGGGAAGTAGAAAGAGCCAGCATCCAGGCATCGGGAGCCGTAGGTCCTCATCTCCGCTCTACTCTGCCCTCAACTCCCTGGATGACCTGGCCTTGGCTTTTTCACACCCACAAACCAACAGGCAGAGGCGGAGGTGTCTGAGGGTCCTTCAAGTGCTGACTGGCCAGCTCTTTCTTCTGTTCTATAAGCTCTTCAGGGGAACGAGTGTAGGTAGGATACAGGTAACCGTAACTTGAGGAGGATAGAGAGAAATATAACAACAGGCACGAGCAAAGGCTCTGTGGGTTTGCTGGAGGGAGGGGGCTTGGGGAAGGCTCGCTTCAAAAGCCACCACTTCAAAGGCAGGGTGAGGTGAAGATAGAGATGGTTTAGGACTGGTGGGTTGTTGAGGGTTTTTTGTAGTTGTTGTTTTTTTAGGTTTTTTTTTGAACCAGGAGAAAGAGGAAAAGCGTGCTGTCATTCTGGAACTGGAAGGCTATACAGGAGAGCAGTGCTTCTCAGACTTAGATTTCAAAGATCAGTACATTTGGGAATCTGGCCTAGCTTTGCCAACTTTGTATTTTGCCAGATGGACATTCAAATGACACTTAAACAGATTTCTGTTTACTACCATTGCCGTACAGTGAGAGAAAGAGCATTTTAACACCTCTACCCCCAAAGCAAGAAGACTATATAATATCAGTTAGAAAAAAAAAAAAAAGTACTCCAAATTAAATGCATTTTGCTTCATTAAAAACTCTGCTGTCCACATTTTGCTCTGTGCATCACAGACGTGTTCTTGTGTTCAGGAGTCACGCTGCTCTCTTTCCTATTCTGTGAAATGGGGACATGGGGCTGTCTACCTCCTAAGGTCATCAGGAGGTCTAGATGCCATCAAGATGCCAGAATAAAACATGGAGAGCAAGGAACCTCAAGTTCCGTTGTCTTGACTGTCGCCCCCTGCCAAGCACTTACTGGCAAGAGCTGGCCTCCTCCATCTCTCTCGCCATGCCAGTGTACTGGTCCTGTGTTCTGAGGATCCTCTGACTTACAAGAACAGGGGTGTTTGTGACATCTTTTGTTTCTAAAATGTGGCAAACCAGGCAACATTTGTCTATTAAAATGTGTCTGCGGCCGGCCCTCCATGGGCATCCTCCCGTGTGAATTCTAGATACAAGCCCCTAGGGCTCCATAATTGCCCAGCGAGAGTGAGGGCAGGGAAAGGTGATGAGGTTGGAACCGCAGACCTGGGCCAGGATGCCTGGCATCCACAAGGCTGAATGACTCTGGTACTTTGTGAGATCTCCTTCTGGGCCCACGGCTTCCAAGGCTCTCCCTGTGCCCTTACCAGCAACACTGTGAGGATTGTGTCTCCTCGTTGCCCCTCTTGAGGCTGGTGCTGGCCAGGCCTCCCTGCCACAGGGGCTCTGGAAGCTGGGTCGGCATCTTCCAAAGAGGGGGTTTGGCTGGCGGCTTGTGAGGCCTGGCACAGAAGCCACCCTTGAGAGACAGGCGTGAGGAGCTTGGTGCGGGAGATGGGGGGCAGGTCCCGTTCTTTGGAAGCCACGGTGGTCCTGCTGCCGAGGTCTGCTGCTGTCTGCTTGGATTGTGCTGAGGGCCGGCTCACGAGTGCCCTCTGCATGTACAGCCCAGCCACGTGGCCGGCACAGAGAGAAAGCTGGCCTTTGCTGGGGTGCAAAGCCTAGAGCAGAGAAGGACCTCAGATGGGGTGAAGGGAACCTGGCTTGTGTGTCTGAAGCATGCGACTCAGGGTCGAGGCCAAATTCTGGGGCAGCCGCACCATGGCTGGCAGAAGGAACTTCATCTCCGAAGCCCCAGGGCCCAGCTCGAGCCACACACACATGGGGGGTGGGGCGGGAGTCCTGGAAAAGTTATGAGCAAATGATAAGTAACTGGGTGTCCCTTTTGGCCAGAATCCTGGGTTGAGAGACCCTTAGAGGCCAAATGGCAGTTTTGTACTCAGTGTCTGTATGTGTGCGTCTGGGCGCACGCGTGCGTGTGTGCCTGGCTTCCTGAGAAACACTACTCCTTGCTGGGGTTGCTTCTCCTTCTCTTCCCCCACTCCTTCCCCTCTTTCTCCTTCTCCCAGCTTTATGGAAATGTAGTCAACAGGCAACAAGCTGCCCATATTTAAAGTGTATGGTTTGGTAAGTTTTGACACGGTGTGGATCGTCACCACAGTTAAGATAATGAACAAACCCATCATCTCCGAAAGTTTCCTCTTGCCCCTTTGTGTAAGTCCTCCCTCTCACACCTCCCCCATCCCCAGACAGCCACTGATGTGCTCTCTATTGCTGTCCATGACTGTGCATTTCCTAGAATTTTATATAAAATGGAATCCTGCAGTGTGTGCGTTTTTGGTTGTTTTTTGGGGGGTCTGGCTTCTTTCACTTAGCATAATTATTTTGGGATTCATGCGATTTTAATATATTCCTTTTTATTGCTGAGTAGTATTCCATTGTGTGGATGAAGAAAAAACACAGTTTATCCTTTCCGTTGCTGATGGATGGACAGTTGGGTCTCTTCCCAGTTTTTTTTTTTATCACAAATGCAGCTGCTGTGTGCGAGTCTGTATGTCTTTGTGTAGATAATACTTTCCCGTCCTCTTGGGCAAAACCTCCCAAGGATCTCCAGAGTGGCTGTATCATTCTATAATCTCATCTTCAGACCCGCCGCCTCGCCAGCCCTCAGTGTGGTCCATCTTCTCCCTGTTAACCATTCCGATAGGTGTGCAGTGGGATCTCTTTATGGCTTTAATTGGCATTTTCCTAATGACACATGCTGTTAAACATCTTCGTGTGCTTATTTGCCATCCATATAGCTTCTTTGAAATTTCAGTTCTAACATTTTGCCCACTTTTAATATTTAATCATTTGGTTGTTTGTCTTCTTCTTACTGAGCCGTGAGACTTCCTTATACATTCTGGATGCAAGTTCTTTGTCAAATATGTGTCTGTTGCCCTAGCAGGCCCAGTGGGAGTTACAGATTCAATGTGCACATTCGGGTGAGAGAGAAAGAGACAGAGACAGAGAGAAAGTTTCTGAGGGAGACTGGCTTCCTAAGGGACTCCTGCTTCTGGATTCATGTCTTCTCTGCCACATGCAGAATCCAGAAGGACAGCTCCTAGAGTTCTTAAAGGTCACACATCACAACAGCTTCTGGGTCCCTGAGATCCCATGGGGTGGGGCATCAGAGTCCACACAGACCTCTGATCTCGAGAGGAAGGGGTACCTTGTGCCTTTTGTTCCTTGACCCTAGTCATGTCAGGGAACTTTCCTGAGCCACCCTCACCTGGTCTGTAAGGTGGGCACAGCTCATGAGTGACAGGCCTGGAGCTCTCTATCTAGCCGTCCAGCTCCAAGGACATGGAATATGTGTGGGCGTGACCTATGGCCACCAAGCAGCCTTTGGGAGGCAGAGGAGGGAGAGCTGTGTATCCACTAAGGAAGGTCTGCTGGCTCCGCCCTGGGCCGAGTCTAGGGCTGTGCTGGCTGGAACAGCCCTGGGCAGCCTTTCCTGCTTTGCTCTGGGCTGGGCCGCGTCTTCTTGAAGGCCTCATCACCTCTTCTGCCAGGGCCTCCCACCACTAGCCATGAGCACGCCTGCTGCTTACACCAGATGCCTGTGTGTGTGTGTGTGTGTGTGTGTGTGTGTGTGTGCGCGCGCGCACGCGCTCATGCACAGGCTTAGAAACCCTCAGAAGGTGAAAGACTGTGGTCCGCAGGCGAGCCTGTGTGCAAACAGCCTACCTTCTGTGGTGTAAGAAGTGCTCTGCAGGGAGCGTGACCAAGGGGCTCCCCAAGAGCAGGGGGGATCTCCAGCTTCTGGGAAGCTACACGCAGGCATCCCTGCTCGAGATGAGCCTGGAAGATGAGGAGGATGAGGAGAGCTTGGAAGGGCTTTCTGGGCAGAGAGCACTGCATCGGCAAAAGTATGAGTTCACAGGGTGGGCTCAGATGTGATGAGAAGCAGGCTGGTGAGTTGGCAGTTGCCAACTTAGCACAGTGGTAAGTTGCCAACTTACCCACTCCATTGGGTAGAAAGTGTTTTCTCTATTTTACAGATGGGGAGACTGAGGTACCAAGAGGTCAAGGGAGCTGTGCCCTGAGGCTCATGAGTCAGTCATTGGCAGAGCTGAGGGTCCCAGCTGCTGACACTGTGTCAGGCTGTGTCCCAGGAGAGGTGGCCCCTCTCTGGGCTGCTTTCCCAGTACACGGTGAGCTCGTGGGGTTCTTAGGACTCCCGAATCATTCTGTTAGGTTGCCTGACTTCTGTCAGCAGGTGTCTGTTAGGCCTTGAATCGGAACCCACCATGTCCCTGGCTCCTAGGGAGATCCGAGCCGCCGGAAGTATGAGGCCCACTCCTCTTTGGGTCTTTGTGGGCTAAGAGACCTGTGGTCACGTTCTCGAGCCCAGGCTGGGTGCTGCGGCTCACTGGTACTGCCGAGGCTGCTCTGCGGGCTTTTGTGGGTCAGTTGTGCAGTCGCCACCCCTGACCCACACTAGGGTCCTGTGACCAGAGGGAGAGTGAACACTGGGCAAGTGGTGAGTGGTGTCTGCCCGCCTCCCCTGCCAAACCTACCCAGACACCTGGGCTCCACCACGTTTCTCCCCATGCCCTCATTCCCCACTGTCCCTCTCTTCTGTGCCCTCAGGAGCCTTCATCCTCAGTTTCTCGGGAAGTCATCTTTGCTGCTCTCATTCCCTCTCCTCTGCTCCCCTTTAGGGTCTCCTGGTGCCCCTCCCCTCCCTCTCCAGCCCGTCCCCAGCACAGCTGGGACAGCATCAGCTTCTATAAGATGAACCCAACCTTGTCATTCCTCTGCCCAGAACTCCTAGGCTCCAAAGACCCTCCGCCTGTGCCCAGCCTCCCCCTCCACTCCCCTGTGCCGCTGCCCTTGAGCTGTCCTCCTGCTGGCCCCACCCCCGCCCCCCTCATCGGCATCTGGAATGCAGCTCTGCACCCATCCTTCAGAGCCCCCCGCTCACTGCTCACAGGTCCCTCTCCTGAGTTCTGCAAAGGGACTCGCCCCCTCCCTCCAGTCATAGCCCCTCACTGGCAGGAACTGTGAAGTGGGAGTCCTGGGCCATTAGGGAGCACTCAGCACACAGCAGAGGCTGGGTGAACGTGGACTGAAGCCACCCGACACAGCTGCCACATGGGGAAGAAGCGCTGTCGTCAGCAGAGAGGAGAGGCTCCGGGGGACTGATTTCAGTCCTGCTTCGAGCCAGGCCGCTCCTGAACTTGTTGCCTCCTGAAGTTTCCCCCTTGCCCCATGTGGGTGAAGATACTTGGCCCAAAGTTGAAGAAACCCTGAAAGATCATCGCAGATAATTCCTGTGGGAGCTTGAACTTCTTGCCTTTTAAGAGGCAGAGCTGAGCGCCAGTGGTTTTGTCAAGTAGGAAACACAGCTGATGTGCATGTGCGACGAGGGAGAGAATCATCTGGTCACTCAGGCCTTTCGGAAAGCAGTTTGGCAGCATACTTGGTGAGGCTGTAAACCCACCCCCGGGGATCTATCCTGAAGAAGTAGGTCTGCATAGAGGAAAACAATTATGCACAAAGGTCTGTACGGTAGCATTGGGTTTTTTTTGGCTAGTGACAAAGTCTAAACAGTCAACAAGGGAGGCCGTTAACTTAGCCACGATGGGCCCATGAAATGGAAAACTGCGCAGCCCATAAAATACCTTATATAGGGGCGCCTGGCTGGCTCAGTCGGTGGAATGTGTGGCTCTTGATCTCAGGGTTGTAAGTTCGAGCCCCACGTTGGGTATGGAGGTTACTTTAAAAAAAAATCTTTAGGAAAAATATTTTTTATAAAGAACATGCCATGACATAGGCAATTCTTAAACCACGTTAAATTTTTAAAAGCTATAAAGGTGCATATATACCATGTTTATAACGACGTAAAAATAATTTCCCACCTCCCCTCAAAACCATGTTTTTCTGTGCTTAGAAAAAAACTGGAGGAAATGGCAATGAAATTAAACGGGAGTTTATCTTTGAGTAGCAAAACTGGAAGTTTTTTTTTTTTAATTGTGCTACTTTTATAACTATAATAAATACCTTCACAAATATAACTATGTTTAACCTTTTAAAATTATCCAGCGGGAGCTAAGGGAGTCCCTTTCAATTCCATGAACTTCTTGGAATGAATCATTCACTTGTCTCCAGGTCCTTGGTTTATAAAATAAGAGAAAGAAACTAGTGTTCACTGGGCTGTTACCTAATTAAATTCTGCCAACGGATATCCCATTTTTCAGATGAGGAAGGTAAAGCTCACAGTGGATTCTCTGCTAAGAACTAGGTTTTGCCCCAGGACTAAGCCCCTGCTGGGTATGCCAGCACCCCCTACCCTCCCTTATGATTCTGAAGATCTTTGCCTTCGAGGTGGGGGCGGGGAGGTGGGGAATGGGACAGGACAGGTGAGAGGGACACCTGAGAGCACTGTGTCAACAAAGCCTGTGCAGGAGTTTATTTTACAGGGTAGGGAAGGTCAGCTGGCCAGCAGGTGGGGAGAAGCGCCTTCTCCTGACAGCAGGCAGAGCAGGTGTTCTCTGCTTTAACTCTCTGGCCCCAGCAGCCTCTAGCTGAACGAAATCTCCCCCTCAGGCCACGTTCCCATTCTTCGGGTTCCCAGCCTCCTTATGCCTCTCAGCGCCCGGGATGCAAAGCTTCAGGCCTAGGGTTCGAGTCCTGGCTCCACCACTGATTGACCTGGGGCCTTGGACACACCCCCCACCCCCCACTTACCTATAAAGAGAGATTGGACTAGACCAGAGGTTCCAAAGTCCAATGCCAGGCAGCTAGCACAAGCAAAACAACCCAGGTGTGAGAGCAAGAGCACGGATAAGAACACTAGCCAAAAAGAACCGCCTCCCAGCCTCAGTGGGTCAGAGCCATGCAGGAATGCAGACAAGAGAGACAAGCCAGAAATCTAGATTTTTAAAAAATACAAAATGTCTCAATTTATTAATGTCAACTCAGATGAAAACGCATACATATGCAGGCCGAGGGAAAGCGGTCCACAGGCATGATGATATGGCCTGTTGGGCTACCCATCTCCGGCACCTTCTGGCTTTGGCTCTCTGGTTCCTGGACTCCTAGTCTACCAACGGAGAGGGGGCTAGGCAGAAGGAGGCCCACCCCTGTCAGAGGAGGAAGGCCAGTCTGCTAGGAAGAGGTGGACCTAAGGGGCTCTCCTGGGCCCTAGGCTGATACATGGGCTTTAAAAGGCTCGGCCCTGCTGCCTGCCAGAAACTGCCCCTGCTGTGGCTTGTGGGCTGGGTACAGAACTTGGCAGTTGTCCTACACAGCCTGGCTTCATCATCGTGACCATGATGAACCTCACATTCCCACAAGGAAGTTGGCCCTGTACGTGACCATCATGCCCTTGGAGGGGACCTGGCAGGGGCTAATGGGAATGTTGGGTACCTGGAGCTGAGCACACTCGGAGTGGGAGTACATGTGCACACTGTGTGTACACACAGCTGGGCCCAGGTGTGCCGACCTGTGTCTTGGAGAGCTGGGCTTAGTGTAGTCCATCCTTGTTCTTTGCTCTGGTATGTTCTGCGAAGCTGCTGCAGACCTGGAGCTAGTGACCACGGAACCCCCACTGCAGAGGAAGTACACAGGGCTGGCGAGCCTCTGCTCACACCGTTTCCGTCGACGGATCCATACATTGCCTTGTTTTAGGGTGTTTCTATCTAAAGACAAGTCTTTAATATAAACTGTTGATGTCATCCACGTGGAACTCATACGGACAGCTCGGTAATTTCTACTGAACGATGTCACCTGACATACGGATTTTCGCTGGAAGGCACATCACAGCTTCTCGTATGTGGAAACGCTAGCCCCTGAGCTATGCTGCGGGTCGTTTTATGTGGCAAACTCACCAACAAAAAGCACAAAAATGTAAAAAACAAAACAAAACAAAAAAAAAGTGGCACCAATTAAGGCTGTAGAAAGGACCTGTTTGCAGTATTAGAAGTGAAGCAAGGTCACTCCCATCCCATCTGGGAACGTACACATCAGGAGCTCACATTCTTCACCCGACGTGTGCGTCCCCCAGAACCTCAGGTATTGGTCTGGGGGATACAGATAATTTTTACCGAGTAGGTGAATTCGCAAATACAGAATCTGCAGATAATGAGGCTCCCTTAGAATCGTGTATCCTTCATCCTTCTCTGGGGGCTGCCACCAGGATTAGGAGTTGTTGGCACAACTAATTGGGCTTTCTGGTGCGGAGATGTAATTTGGAGGGGGAGCTGCACTGGTCCTGGGCACCTCCCTCCCAGCACTGCCACCTCATACCTATCAGTGGGTCCCCTGAGTCTGAGCTTCCTTGGTGGTAAAATGGAGAGGACACTCCCTAAGCTGTAGGGGGATATAAGTGTGAATTGTGAGCATAAATGTGGAGCCCCCAGGACTCCCCAGAGGGCCTGGCTGGGTGCTGAGTGACGGCTTTCATCCTTTCCCCTCAGGTGTGGTTATTAAGGGTTTTGCCCTCCAGTCCCTGCTACATCCTGACGATTCAGGTAACTTCCAGCTCATGGTCGAGCAGGAAAGACAAGCCCCCTTTGTGCACCACGTGTACAAAGAAATATAATATAATATAATATAATATAATATAATATAATAATATTAACCCAGGGCCATGGAGCTTCCCCCCCCCCACCCCGTTTTGATTTGCTAAGAAGCCTGCACATACTTGGATGATGACATCAACCCACTTATTCAGCAAATATTTATTGAGGGCCTCCGATGTTCCAGGCGCTGAGAATTATATAAAGAACAAAATGCATAGACTTCCTTACCTTCCTGGAGCTTATATTCTGGGAATAAAATAACATAGAACTATCTGTCGCTAAGAACTATGGAAAAAATGCATGAGCAGAAAGAAGTGCTGGGGAGGAAGGATTGTATTTTATTCGAACAAAGTGGTCGAGGCAGGTTCACTAAGAAGGTGGCCTTGGAGTAAAGACCCGCAGGGGGAGAGAGAATACACAGGCAGAGATTGGGGAGAAACTTCCAGGCAGGGAGAACAGCCTATGCAAAGGCCCTGAGAAGGAGTGTGGCTGGGGCAGCGTGCATGAGGGGAGCAGGAGGTGAAGGTCAGAGGGAGGAGGGGGAAGACTGCAGGGCTCAGCATGAGCCAGAGTGAGGACTTTGGCTTCTATTCCAACATGGGCCACTAGGAAAGGTTTTGGGCAGGGGAGCGGCAGGACCAGAGTCATACTACAAAAGGCCCTCTGGTACTGATGGGTGCATCCCCCAGAGGGAGCTGCTGGCTTGGGCCAGAGAGGGAGCAGGGAGGCCTCACATCCAGAGCAGGAGCTCATATTTTGGACATGTTCATTATTAAGACCGTCCATTAGATCAAAGCGGCGATGTCCTGAAATTCTGCAGTTTGGTAGACAAGGGTTGGTTTGTGACTTTTTTTTTCCTTATGCACTGGACTAAGTGTCTACAAATGATTCTGTGGTCAGGGACCCCTGAGATACTAGCTATTATAATATTTCAGATTAGATTCTGGACTGGAGTGAAGATGTAATGTGTCTGAATAACACCAGAATTAAGACTAGATCCAGGCTAGTAAATAATGACTCCTGTTTGTGGAATGCTGTGTACGCTGGGCTCCTGCTAGCCATGTCGTGGCCCTCTCACTGACCATGCGCAACAACTGGAAGTAGCCCCATTTTACTAAAGAAACTGAGGCTCAGAGAAGTCAAGTCCTACTGTCCCAGAGATGCTGATGGAGTTTGGAATTCAAATCCAGCTATATTGGAGGCCAAAGTCATGGTTCCTGCTTTTTAGACTAAGCCTCTTAACCTTTAACCATTCAAAGGACTTTCAAAGTCGAACAGATGGTCACAGAATCTCCCTTTTAAGGCATTTTTTTTTTTAAGATTTTATTTCTTTGACAGAGAGAAACACAGCAAGAGAGGGAACACAAGCAGGGGAAGTGGGAGAAGGAGAAGCAGGCTTCCTGCCAAGCAGGGAGCCCGATGCAGGGCTCGAACTGAGGACCCTGGGATCATGACCTGAGCCAAAGGCAGAAGCTTTACCCACTGAGCCACCCAGGTACCCCCTTTTAAGGCATTTTTAACTACTTGTTTTCAGTAAATGAAGGGGTGGGGCAGCTCCTCCAGAGAGGGAAGACTCATTGAGAGAAGTGTTTATAATTACCCACCCTCCGTTAGCAAGTGTGAGCCATACCCGGCCCCTCCCAAAGGCCCCCCACCTGAGCGACCATGAAAGAACTGGGCCTGACATGAGCAATGCCCACTGGAAATCAGCCAGACAGGGATCATCTGCTGAGGATGGCAGGGAAGCTAGCCGCTGGGAAGGAAAGGGGGCCTGGGAGGAGAGAGGATGCATGCTAACATGGCGGGGTGTGGCTCCTGGGCTCAAACAGGACCAGTTGGGCCAGACTAGTGTCCCCCTCCTTGGGCCAATAGGACTAGTGTCCCCCTGCGCAGCCCCCAGGAGCTTCACGGAGATGGATGAGACTTGGCTCCCAGCAGGAGCGGCACGCCCAGGATGGCTGGTGGGGTGGGAATCAGCTGGCCCACCTTGGTCTCGTGTCCCCTCTCCCACAGGTCACACTGTGGCCTTGGACAAATCTGTGGTTTTCTGCTTAGGAAAGAGTGGCAGTTGGACTAAATTGTGAAGCAATGCTGGGGAGAGTGAGAGAGGGAGGGAGGGAGAGCCAGAGACAGCTGGGGTTGATGTGGTTCCCAGGAAGATGGACACTGTGTAATCTCAGAGCAGGAGGGGCTGTCCATGGAAAGGGGCTGTGATCCCAAGCAGAGGAGATGACAGGCCCACATTCCTTCGGTCCTTGTGTCCCATATGTGTTTATGTGTCCTTCAGCCTCCCATCAGTGGAGCACCGGCACACACAGGGTGCCCCGGGTAGGCTCTGAGGGCTTGTCCCTCCTTGAACTTGCAGGTTTCCCAATGGGCAGTCCTTCCCCACTGCAAATCCCATGCAGAGGTGTCTCTTGTAGTATTCATTTCAAGATCTTTATGTCTCCTGAAGAACTGGTCTGCTTCTTGCTCTTCTTTAACCGTGAGAACGAGAAGACTGGGCATAATTTCTTGTTTTGCATTGGTGGCCAGGAAGCTCAGAGCTGCTTCTGAACCTCGTCCACAGTGCATTGTCATCAGGCTGTGTCACTCCCTTCTGCCCTCCCCGGTTTTGGTGTTTGTTTTACCATGTGCTATTGTGAGCTGCCCTGAACTGAGTGGGACGTACGTGGTCTTACCTCTTACCCTTCCATGACTTCTTTACGCAGAAAGCTACCCTTCGTTCTTATTTTCTAGAACTTCTGCCTGGATTCAAATGAGGGCAAGGGCTGGGGGTTCTCTCGCTGCACAATGATAGGTCGTGACAAAGTCTACCCCGGATCCCTCCCATTCTGGACTTCTGAGAGCAAGTTCACCCTGTTGGTACTTGGGGGTAAATGTGGGAGTGGGGAGGGGGCCAGGCGAAGACCTGGGCCAGCAGGACAGTCCCTAGACATGGAGGCTTCGCCATCTTCCCCTTCCTCTGGCGCTTTAGAGCTGGAGTTTCGGGAGGTGGGGTTGGGGAGAGGAGCCAGGCTCAGGCTTGACAGCTCTATCAGCCAGGAAGCCCAGAAGAGCATATGCTACAGCCAAAGTCGCTGAGGGCCTCCATCTGCCAGAGTCACTTGCCAAGTGGCCACCAAGTTAGGCCAGCACCAGAGCCCCTTGGCTCCCCTCCCTCCCTCCCGTGCGTGTCTGCAGACAGGCAGCCCTTGAGCAGCTGGGGGGTCGGGGACAGAAACTGGTGTGCCCCTGCTGCCTCCTGCCCACATGGGAGCCCACCCCAGGGTGGCTGGCGTGGGAGAGGGTGCCAGGAATTCCAGAGTCGCTCCTGAGGTGGTGGTAGAACAAAGACTGTCTGAAGAGGGGAAAAGAGAGATCTCCCTTTGGGAGGCTGTAGTAGGAAAAGCCAGAAAAGCTCCATCCCCCCATGGCCTAGGATGTCCCCAGCCCTCCATCTGTCTGTCCATCCACTCCCTGGGCTGGGTCCTAGACAGAAGGGTGGGGTCAGAAGGGTGACTCCCACCAAATGCACCATGGCTGAGATTCAAGGTCACCAAGAGGGACCAGACAAGGTGGCCGGAAGTAGCTGAGGGCCCCTCAGTGGAGGAGGGCTCATTCAGCAGCCTGGCAAAGGGGCAGGATGTCAGGGCTGCTGGGAGGGAAGAAAGGTGGTCTTCACATGAGGGCTTCTCCTTTACCCACAGTCAGGGTTCTGGGGGGTGCCAGGAGAGACACTGGTTACGGGGAGAGGCACATGAGAAATTTCTTTTTTAATGCTGTTCCTTCCTCTGCTTACCTCCTGTTCTGGTGGTGTCCAAGCTTGCAGAAGCACCTCGCACTCCCTCTCCTCCACAGGGTCTCAGAGTCTTCTGGGAGAGTATATTTCTCCTCTCTTGTGCAGCATAATTATATGTGTCCTAGTTGCGTTGTATTATGAGACCTTCTGATGCGGTAGAAATGCAGGTGCCGACGGCCTATAAATCCAAGGTGTGACCTTGGGCAGTCTTGCTACCTCTGCAGCTTCGGGTTTCCCACACGTCAGACAGACTGGTGTCCACCCGGCCTCCCTGCATGGGGGACAAGCAAGAATCAGATGGGCTGGTGGCGGCACTAAACTTCCAAAGGGCCGGACTCTGTCTCCTGTCTCCTCTGGGCTGACCCAGAGTCAGGAGCTCCAGGAAAGGGCCCGGGGCCAGCCCACTGATGTCAGGCAAAGGGCCGTGGGCTGCTTCTAGTTCCCACCCCATGGCATCTGGCTGAGTCACTGTATGCGAGTTCCCCTTTTTTTGGACCAGGCCTGTCTGTTCATTTAACATATATACACACATAATGTAGGTTTAAAAAATGTGTTTTTTTATTGTGATAAAAATTCATACACCATAAAATCTACCCTTTTAAAATGTACGGTTCAGACAATGAAATATTACTCAGACATCAAAAAAGAGAAATCTTGCCATTTGCAATGACCTGGATAGAACTAGAGGATATTATGCGAAGTGAAATAAGTCAATCAGAGAAAGACGATGATCGTATGATCTCACTCTTTGTGGAATCGAAGAAACCAAACAGAGGATCATAGGGGAAGGGAGGGAAAAGTAAAATAACATGATAGCAGAGAGGGAGACAAACCATAAGAGACTCTTAACTCTAGGGAGCAAACCGGGGGTTGCTGGAGGGGAGATCGGTAGGGGGATGGGGTAACTGGGTGACGGGCATTAAGGCGGGCAGGTGATGTAATGAGCACAAGGTATTATAAGCAACTGATGAATCACTAGATTCTCTGAAACTAATACACTATATGTTAATTAATTGAATATAAATTAATTTGAAAAGGAACACCTCCAAAAAATGTACAATTCAGGGGGGTTTTATATATTCACAGAGTTGTGATCCGTCACTACGATCTAGTTCCAGGACATTTTCATCTTCCCCAAAAGAGCCTCCTGCTATCCGTCAGGCCCTCTTTCTCCTTCTCCCAGCCCTTGGCAACCACTGATTCACTTCAGGTCTCCGCGGATTTGCCTGCTAGGGACATTTCATATCCATGGTTTCAGACAATGTGTGGCCTGTTGTGTCCGGCTTGTTTCATTTGGCATATTTCACAGTTCACCCATGTTGTGGCAGGTGTCCGTCCTGCCATTCGCCGTATGTACCATGTTCAGTTCATCCAGTCACTGGACACTGGCGGACTTCTGGGTTGGTTTCCTCCTTTCGGTCACTGTGAATAGTGCTGCTATTCCTAAACCAGTTGGTGTGTGAGTTCCTGTTTTCTGTTCTTCGGGGCATCTACCTACCAGGGAAATTGTTAGGTTCTGTGGTAACTCTACAGTTAATGTTTTGGGGAAATGCCCCCCCACACCAATTTTCCCACAGCTGCCCTGCATTCCCACCAGCAGGGCACAAGAGCTCTAGCTTCTCCCCTCCTGCCCCCATGCTGGTTATAGTCCTTCTTTTTGGTGATAGCATCCATTCTTCTAGACGTGAACTGGCTCCCTGTGGAAAATACACAGTACGTAGATTTTAAACTGTGAAACATTGTTAGCTAGAGCAGCAGTCTGACTGCAGACCTTGCACGTGTAGAGCAGATGCTGGGAGTGGGGGGAATTGCTGCAGGTGAAGCAGGGAAGGAGGCCTGAGCCCACCCCACACACCCCAGAGGCAAATTCTCCCGATGGTTTGCAAACCACGGGGCTTGATGCATGCCAAGGTCTGTAATCCAAGTCTAATCCCTGAAGGCCACTGTGGAGTGGCCATTGCAGCCCTCAGCGCCGTCCCTCTGGCCTTGGGTAGTGGCCAGGTCGTGGGTCTGTCTGTCCAGCTGCCATGCTGGGGTGGCCACAGTGAGAAGGAGCCCAGAGGCTCCCATCTCCAGGTCCAGTGCCAAGAGCAGCTGGCGCAGGGCACAGGCAGCGAGCTGGGGAAATGCCACCACTGCCCACTTCCCAAGTTCAGGGAGAAAGGTCCTCAGTTTCTCTGAGGGTGTGGACAACCGCAGGGGCTGGTGAGGTCCTCGGCCGTGGAGAGCCCTGGTATACACTAATCCTCTGAGGCAGACACAGAGCATGGCTGCTGGCACAGACCCGGGCCAGACTTCCACCTCCTGCTTCTCCTGGCTTTGGCATTCGAGGAGCACCAGGCGCTCTGCTGTTTGATGGGAGGAATGTTCCGCCTTCTCGTGTTGTCTTGGCAGAGAGAGGACCCCTCCCGAGTTCTGTTCTGTCGATTGCAAGGCTCTGCTTTCCGCAGCTGTCAGAGGCTTGAGTCATGAGACACAGGCTGTTCTGTTCCCTTGGATTTCAGGATAGCTTTCTTCTTCTATTGATGGCCGAGTCTTTGCAAAAAAAAAAAAAAAAAAAAAAAAAATCATTTCTAGTATGTACAGGGACTTTCAATTAGCTAGAATACGAGATTAATACAAGTGCCTGGTTTCTCGCCCATGACATTGAGTAAAAGGCCAATGTCTCTTTGAAGAGTGCAGCTTTCTCAGGTTGCAGGGGTGGAAGCTAAAACCCAGGAGCCCTAGTAATGGAAAGAGAAAAAAGCATTCATTGAAAGTGCATCATTTCCTTAACAGCCCAGAATCAGAGAAGGCTGGACCCAGAAGTGTCCTAGAGACCATCTAATCCAACTCTTGGCCTCCCAGATGTGCCTGCTTAAACCACTGTGTTACTAAGAGTTGTGTGTTGATTGTGTTTGTTTTTATGAACTCCCCAGAGGGCGCTGTTCCCTGAGATTCCCCCCAGGGCATGCATGCTGAGTGACCGTGAGTGAGGGCAGAGGTCCAGGGGCGAGGACAGCGAGGCACAGCCTTGCAGAAGGCACGTGATGTTTGCATGAGCACAGGGCAGGGAGCAGGCTGCAGGCTGGACTGACAGCCTGGGCAGAGCTGCAGGAGAGACTGACGGATACTTCCCAGAGGGTCGCTGAGAACACAGGGCAGGGGTATAGAGAAGCGGGCCTTAAATGCCAGAATGAAGAGTAGTGCCCAATTTTTACACAATCGGGGCCCCTGATGCACTTCGAGATTCCATGGCCTTATCTCTGTTGCTTCTGCTGCCGCCCTGACCATGGCTCTTCTCACTTCTCACCTGGGAGGGCTCGATAACCCACCTGGTCTCCCTGCCTATGTTCTGCCCAGCCACATTCCATAAAGGCCCCCACCTCAGGGACCTTCTAAACTTCAAGTCCGATCACGTCCCTCCCCCTTCCAAGGCCCTTCCTTGGCTTCCTGTTGCCCACGATCCTGGCTTAGGTGGTTCTGTGTGGCCTGGCACTGCCTCATCCTGCAGCCCCACCCTCACTGTGCCTCTGACCTCACCAGGCGCCCTGGTTTCCTCGGCTGCCATGCCATTGAACAACTCACTGCCTCTGCCCAGCCTTCTCCTTCCCTTCCATTTGCTTTCTCTGACTGACGAACTCATATTCATCCCTCAAGACCCAGTGTAAATTTCTTTTTGGAGACGCTTTCTCTGACCCTTGAGAGGCCACGTAATGCCTTGACTGTGTTTCTGTGTTGAAGCTGACATTGTGATGCAACGATCAACTTCCAAGATGCGGGCGAGTCCCACTTTTGAGTGTGTACAGTGCTGGGCCAAGCCCCAGCTACAGTAGGCCACGAGGTGCCTTCTGTCACAGATGAGGAAGCTGAGATGCAGAGAAGGGGTATGACTTGCCCAAGGCAGGCACCTAGGGGACGGAGCTGGGATTTGAGCCCAGATCTGTTTGGCTCTATTTCTGCATCCTTTTGTCTCCTGTTCCCTGGATCCTGCTGTGTCCCTTGGACCCCCACTGTAGGCCTTTGGGGACCTGCTGGGTGGGTGTTGTCATGGTGCAGGCAGGATGGGGAAGTGGAGGAGGTTGGAGGGAAGGCCTGCCTTTACTCTGGTGTTGAAAGGATGAAAGAGACTCTCAACTCAGCCCCCGCAGTGAGGGGTTCCCTCGCACCTTCCCTTCCGAGCAGCCGGCTCTGGCTGCCTGGGCGCAGGGCTGGGGGACTCTGGGAGCAGGCAGGCGGCACGGGCAACACATGCACCATGGCAACCTGCCTCCTCTCTGGGGCCCGGAAGGGGAGGAGGGAGAACTGGAGAAAGCACACCAACTTCTGAGTAGGATCCTGGAGAGGCGGCTCCCTTTGGGCCTGGGTGGCTTCTGCCCTCCCACAAGGGAGCCCGCCTACAAGGTCCCATCTCAGCAGGGGAAATGCCACTTCCGCCTCTGTCCCAGAGGAATGGCCGGCTCTGGGCTCCCCAGAGACCACTGGGTCCATCCAGGTACAAACGCTGTCCCCTTCCCAGCACCCCTGGCCAGGGAGGAAAGAAGAGGGAGCGCAAGAGGAGGGAGGTGAGGTAGGAGCAGGGACAGCTGAGACAAAGCCCTCATTGTACTGAGGCCAACTCAGCTCCAAAGCAAACCAGGCATGTGGCCTGCCTCCCTGGACAGAGGCCTGGGCCTCCACCTGGAGTTTCTGAGCTCCGTAGCAACCCTGGCCCAAGCTGGCTTGGAAGAGTGAGGCCTGTCCTCCGACCCGAGTCTTGCCTTTGCCAGGAAGTCCTCCTGAAGGCACTGCCCCCTCAGTGCATCATCCCAAAATCAAGAAGGGAAGGGGTGAGGCTCCAGGGAAGCCAGGCTGCCCGGGATTAGAAGCCAGGGTCTGTCTGGTCATGCAGGTGGGCCATGTCGGGCCCAAATCTGATAACACATGACCCCTCTGGCCCCGTAGGCTGTGCCTTGATGGTCTTCCTGACAAGTGTGGGGAGCACTAAGGTCCCATGGTTCCTTCTCGGGGGGCTGGCCCGACGGTGCCAGGAGGCCTTGTCCACGTGACCAGGGCACGATGGTTGGGACACCTCCCTGAGCTGGGATGAGCAGCTCAGGTCACAGGCCTGCGCCGGGCACCCGACACCTCTGGGTAGACAATGCTGCCTGTGTCTGGGCCCTCCAGGGGAACAGGCTCCGTTCTGTGCCACAGCCAGGAAACAGGCCACCTGAGCGGTGTCTTTGTCCCCTTAGGAGGCAGCCCCGCCACGGGACAGGCCGAACGGACTCCCCAGAGGCCCTGACGTGAGAAGGGGTGATGCCCGGCCAGGGGACTCCGGAGTCTGACTCCGGCTCAGTCTGAGCCTCTGCAGCTGGTGCCGGCCTGCCCCCTGTTGGCTCTGCCCCACGCTGGGAGTGTGAGCGGGGTGCGTCCCTCCCTCTTGGAGGCTCAGCTTCCTCATCTGTACGGGGACTAATCACAGCGCTTCCTCATAGGGTTTTTGGGAGGAGCCCATGGCGCACTGTACGTAATGAGCTTGGCCCGGGGTCTGCGCGCAGTGGGGCTCGGTGAACGCTTCTCTCCAGCATGGGGGAAGGTCGGGGCACGGTGTCCTTGGCCATGTATCCAGTAACCCAGGCTCCTGTCCTTAGTCCCTGCTCTGAGCATGGAAGGAGGGAACAGGGCTGTCTGGAGCCAGCACAGGACTCGGGGTGGCCCAGAGTCCAGGTCCCTCCATCTCGGGCTCCCGGAGCTCTGCGATGACGCCCAGTGCAGGACTCCTTCCTACAATAGCCAACGCCCCAAGGGGGCTTCCCACTTCCTTAAACCCCTGTAGGGCTGCCCTTGGGGCCTAAGCCTTTGCCCACTTGTCAAGAGAGCCAAGGATGGGTCTCTGCAGGCCTGGTTGCTTCCTACTGCCCACCAAGAACCAGCCCCCGCCCCCAGGAGGGCTTCTGTAACCATTTGCCCTCTTCCTCATCTGCTTCGAGCTTGTGCTCTATCCTGACGCATGCCAGTGAGCATGCATGTTTGCATGGAGGGGTACAGCATGCCCATGTGCCCCACACATGTGGGGGGGTGGGCAGTTGCACGTCCCACTGCATGGGCAGGCCCCAAGCATGCTCCCGGAGATGTGTGCAGCCTGTCTCGGAATGGCAGGGATGTGGTACCTTTTCACATTCGTGTGTGTCCATATGTCTTTCTACACGTGTGCCGGTCTGTTGGTCTGTCTTGTCTCCCCTATAGACAGGAAGCCCTAAGCCACACGCCAGCGGGCACTCTGGGAAGGTGACGTCGAGACTAGCCCAGCCTAACTTGGGGTTCCTGGTCCTGCTCCAGGAGTGCTCCGGCCTTCAGCCCCCGCCGAGGAGGGAGGATTGTCCAGCACAGGGTGGGGTCCGAGTCAGGGATCGGGTGGCCTGGCTGGTAGCGTTGAGGACGCAGTGCTGCGCTGGTGGTCAGGTGGCCCTGCCCCGATGCCCGTGTGACCTTGGGCAAGGCCTTCAAGCTTGCTGTCCACGCTCAGTCATCTGGAGAACTCAGGGTTGGATCTATGATTTCTGGCTGCTCCTGAGGCCCTGACGACCGAGACTTTCAGTCAGGGCGCAGGAGTGTGGTAACATCGCTGGTGAAGGCCGCCGTGGCTAGCGCCTGGCCCACCAGGCCCTCACTCGGTCCTGGGGTGTCCTGCTGAAGGGTAAGAGGAGGAGCCATGCCAGGCAGCGGCCCCAGCGAGAGGATGACGTGGCCTGGTCCGGCCCTCCCCGCGGCACCCCCAACGCGCCCTCTCTCCTCAGCCCCGGGGACACCGCCTCCCCCGCCCCTCACCCGGACCCGCAGCCTCATGGCCATGTCCCTGCCGGGCAGTAGACGGGCCTCTGCTGGATCCCGCAGGTGAGTGTCCCCTTGGCTTTGGAGGGTGGGAGGAGGGAGGGTCTCTGCCTACCCCCGACTGCCACCAGCTTACAGTGTGTTGCTGAGCAAGTCATCTCCCCAGTTTTCCCAGCCTTAGAGCAGGCTTGCTAACACTCACCTCCCCCAGGAGCTGTTGAAGGGCTCAAGTGACACAATAGGTATAAAGTTCTCTGACGTGTGCAACCCCTGGGTCCCTCCACCTCAGTATTGCTGTTGAGCTTCCCAGTGACCAGAGGGGCCTCGTGCTGTCCTCCACCCTGTCCCGCTTGGCCTTCCTTTTGGCCTGTGTGTGCCCCTCGTCCAGTCCCTACCTCTGCATGGCCCCTCTGCCCCACCCGTGTCAGCCCCTGCAGGGCTCTCCCTGGGGCTCAGGGGACCCTGGAAGTTGAGAACCCCTAGCGAGGGCAAATGGGACCCCACTTTTGGCCCTGCCCAGCCTCCTTTCCTGTCCTGGGGAGCCAGGAGGAGCGGCCTCCACCTGGTTTTCCATCTTGATTTGCGCTGTCTGTTCTGTCACCCATGTCTGTGCGTCCCCCTCTCTCCTGTGCTTCTCTCCCTCCCCGGCCCGTGACCCCGCAGCGGGGGCCCTTTGGGCCGCAGCGGCCTGGCGGTGTTTGCCCAGTGCCCGCAGCTGCCCGCCAGCCAGAACGAGCACCTGCCTCTTCTTCCTGCCTCCAGGCGCACCTCTCCCCCCGTGAGCGTGCGGGACGCCTACGGCACCTCCTCTCTCAGCAGCAGCAGCAACTCAGGCTCCTACAAGGGCAGCGACAGCAGCCCCACGCCCAGGTAAGCCCCCTTGCCCCCATGCCTGGCCAGCTGCGCCCCTGCACATGTGCCCCATGTGGCTGGGCAGGCACTGGCTGACTCCAGCATTCACAGGCCTCCAGCAGCTCTTTTCCCCAGAGTCTCAGTTCCTGCCCGAGAAAAAGAAGGGGAACTACCGTCTGTATGCTTTGGGACTCCCTGTCCTGAAGACTGGGGCTTACACGAGCCAGGGGTGATGTTCTCCAGAACCAGGGCCCAGCAGCAGGCAGCTCCCTAAAGTGTCGGGGACCCCATCCCATCTTCCTGCTTCACCATCCTTGGGGTACAGCTTTTGTCCTCACCCTCACCAGAGGCTCCTACACCCCTAGGCATCAGGTCAGCATCGGGGCCAGGAAGGAAGAAGGTAGAAAGTTCATGTTTTCTGAGAGTTCATGTTTTGGATAGTATCCACACCTTGTCGGCTGGCACTGGGGGATGGCACTGGCTGTGGCTGCCGGCCAGGTGGCATGGGGGCCACCAGCATTGTCCCTGGCACCCCACCTCTGTGCATAGAATTGGGGTGCTCCTGGGGGAAAGGCAAGAATGGAGAGGGGCAGGCCACTCGGGTGGGGGCCACCTGCATGGCAGCAGGGATGCAGCTGGCTTGGGAGGCTGAGTGTAGTAGGATGTGGCATAGGCTATGCTGTGCACTCAGGAATGGCAGAATGGGGGCGCCTGGGTGGCTCAGTGGGTTAAGCCGCTGCCTTTGGCTCGGGTCATGATCTCAGGGTCCTGGGATTGGGTCCGGAATCGTGCTCTCTGCTCAGCAGGGAGTCTGCTTCCCTCTCTCTCTCTCTGCCTGCCTCTCTGCCTACTTGTGATCTCTGTCAAATAAACAAATAAAATCTTTAAAAAAAAAAAAAAAAAAGGAATGGCAGAATGGAACCAGAAAAGCAGGCTGGGGAGGCAGGTGAAGTAATGCTAAGCGTTCCATCCTGATCCCCCAGCGGAGCCCGGAGCTCAGGGAGCGCAGACTGGGAGTTCACATTTCCTGTCCCTGAACATGCATTCCCTTACCTCTCAAGTGGGGCTAACATCCCGCAGTCTTCGTTGCATCGATGTCTGCAGGTGGCCCATAAAGGGGAGCAATCACCATGAGGATTTGGGTCCCACGTGGTGGGAATTGAGACTCAGATTGCGCCGAGGCAGCCATTCTCAGAGTTTTCCACCTTGATGCATGTAATGGGTGATGCACGTGTGCAGGACCCATGCCCCAGCCTCCTGGCCAGGACCCCACCCCAAGCACAAGGAGCGTGAATGCAATGATGTGCTCACGTTTTGGATAGTATCCAGTTGGCAACTTGAACACTTTCTCATTAGCAGCAGATTTTTGCAGTGCCCATCGTAACTGCAGTGCACGGGGATGATCCCAGCCCTGAGGCTGTGCACCGCCCCATGGGAGGGTCTTCTTGCCCATGTGGACAGTGGCGGCTATGGGCGAGCAGGGGGACCTTGGCTGTGGCCTCAGTGCACACAGGCACCCTGAGGTGGGAACAGCGGACACCTACGGGTTACAGTATCCTCTTCTTCTCCGTTATTTATTTATTTATTTTTAAAGTTCAATTTCTCTTTCCAATATGATAAGATTTTATTTATTTATTTGACAGAGAGCACAAGTAGACAGAGGCTGGCAGAGAGAGAGAGGAGGAAGCAGGCTCCCTGCTGAGCAGAGAGCCCGATGTGGGGCTTGATCCCAGGACCCTGGGATCATGCCCTGAGCCAAAGGCAGAGGCTTTAACCCACAGCCATCCAGTCACCCCCTTCTTGGTTATTTATATATATTTTCTGCAAAGATAGAGCTAATGACTAAAAATGTATGAGCATGAAATACTATATTAGAAAAAAACACTTGGCAAATGGGAAGAGTGAAAAGTGCTTCTTCTCCCAATTCTTAACTGTCCTAGTTTAACTCGTGTGCCCGGGGTCGGGGAAGGAGCCCCTTCCCATTCATCGCCGCTCTGCGCCCTCTAGCCCAAGTCCTGGCACTGTGCCCCGCAGAGGGGACATCCCCAGCTCCAACCCATGACACGTGCCCCTTGTCATGCCAAAAACAGGCCGGCATGTGATAGGACTTGAGTCATACCCAGGGAGGACAAGGTGAGTCAGCAGGAGAGAATCGTTCCCGTTTCTCTGTACCTCTAGCCACGTGTTCTCGCTAGTGGCGGACAGTCTGCGCTACTTTTTCTCAGTAAACGTTAGATGGCTCCCCCGGAACCTTCCAAACTGCTTCTGGTGTGGCCGCTTCAGCAAACCTGGGCCCATCTTCTTCTGTGGATGTCACTGCCCCTCCCTAAACCTGGTGTCCCTGTCCCCTGAAGGAGCAGCGTGGGATGGCCGCGGGACTCTGCCAGGCTGCCTGACAGCCTGCACCGGGCTGTTAGCCACGGTCCAAGGAGGTTTCCCAGAGCCAGCAGCAGGCCAGAGGCTGTGGGTGGAGGCAGCTGGGCCACGGGTTGTTGGGACTGGGTGCTATCCTTCATGGGCACAAGGTCTGGCCTTCCCTCCTCCTCCACTGGGTGGGAATTCCTCCACTTTGCAGTGCTGAGGCCAGGGAGTGCTGAACACACACACACACACACGCACACACACGTCTGTGCCACCCAGGCTGGGCGGCCTGTGCCCCTGGCTTGCTACCACCTCAGGGCACAGCTGTGAGCAAGTAGCTGCCCAGAACGTGGGTGTTCACACATGTGGAAGGAGGTGGGGGGTGGAAAGCATCTGCATGTGTGTGACCCCATGTGTGGCTGCTGAGTTAGTCCCTGTGGGTGTCCCTGAAGGGTGGCCGCAGGGTGGTGGGAGGCACGGGTGTGCAAACACAGAGGTGGGTGTGCAGGCATGCGTGGACCGGGGTCATCGTACTCAGCTATGCACACCGAGTACATGCATGTGCATAGTTGTGCAAGCCCATGTGTACATGAGGACAGCAAGGAGGGCACCCGGGCATGGGTTTGGAGATGGTTGTGCTTGCTCCTAGTCCCCCCTCGGGGTCCTGCAGGCCCAGCGGTGAAGGCTCTCAGCTCTGGGGGTGCGTCCTTCTACCCTGGGGTGAGTCCTTACCACCCCCCCCCACAGGCCCTGGGAGAATTACATGGGGGGGGTGCACCCCTGCCAGCCTCTGGCCCCCACCTCGTTCTCTGGGTTCAGAGACCACACACTGGAGTTCTGGGATTACCCCCTAGGACTGAGATGGCAGCATCAGCAGAGCGCCCCACATGGTGCCAGGCCATGCACCTGCTCCGTCCTGTGTCCTCACCCCTGACTAGGAGAGCCCCGGGCTCTCTATTGGGGTCTTCATTCAGAAGAGCTTTAACAAATCCTACCTTCAGAAGACCTGCGTGTTCTCACAGCCACACGGGCCACTGGGGGAGACCTAGCCCGGAGCTATCTGGTGGCCATGGGACCAGGACAGTGAGGGCATCCTCCCCACTCTCCGCTGACACGTGTCCCCTTGCAGGCGCTCCATGAAATACATGCTGTGCAGCGACAACCATGGTGTCAAGCCGCCCACCCCGGAGCAGTACCTGACACCCCTGCAGCAGAAGGAGGTGTGCATCCGGCACCTGAAGGCACGGCTGAAGGACACCCAGGACCGGCTGCAGGACCGGTGAGCCGTTGGCCAGGGGCAGCCCTGGAGACACGCTGCCCTCACCACATGGAGAGGGCGCAGGGCCCCAGGGCACTTCTGGGAGGAAGGAGCGGCTGAGGGTTTTCCAGCACCCGCCTGCCCTTTCCCTTCCAGCGAAGCCCTGTAGGAGCCCCTTTCTGGAGCCCCCAGCCATCCCCCTCCTCCCCTCGGCTGCTCTCCCGGCCAGCCTCCTGGTCCTCCCCACACCCATGGAGGTGCTCTCCCAATCTAAGCCTGGCAGCCCCTTTGGGCCACTTCTTGGTCCCTGGCTCCTTTCCACCTGGGGAGCAGGGAGCGCAGGGCATATTCCTGGCTTACCTTCTCTGCCAGGGAGAAACAGCCCTTGGGCCCCCTTGGCTTCTGCTCAGGGGGTCACCGGGGGCTCTGGACCCACCCGTTCAGGCCCCGGAGTTCTTTCTGGCTCATCTGCTTATGGAGGATAGGAGATCATGAGAAACCTTTCTTGCGCTCCTACTCAGCCCAGGGGTCCCTGGGAGCCCCCATGGTGCCCTCTGAGCTCAATCTCCAGACCTGAGGGCCAATCCGGACCCTCTCGGCTGCTACCGTCCTGGGCCACCGGCTTCACTGGCTTCACCTTTACCATTGCAGCTTCAGCGCCGCCCTCTGACTCTCCGTCATCTTCATCATCCCCTCTGGACGGTGTCTGTTTGAACACACAGCTGACTCTGGGCCACCCCAGGATCTGGGGGCAGGGCAGGCCAACATAACCATGGCTTCTTCCTTCTTTTCTCTTTTTGTAAAACTGCTGTTTTAGGGACATGTCATTCACGTCCGGTACAGGCCCCCTCTCTCAGGTGTACCATTAAGCGATGTTTAGTGTAGGCTCAGAATCGTGCAACCCTCACTGGGATCCAGTCCCAGAACATTCTCATCATCCCGCGCCGTTCCTGGTTAGCAGTCATGGCCCAGGCCACTGGTAGCCTCTCGTCCCTCTGTCTTTATGGATTCATCTGTTCTGGACATCGCATATAAAGGAGTGAGCGCATCTTCCATGACCAGAGCTCTGCCTGAGAGCTGATGCGGTTTGGATCTGCTGTGGTTTTGTATTACAGAAACTTACAGGTGGCATTCTGTGGCCTCCTTCTCTTTCGAGTTGGGATTTCTATTTTTATTTCCCATCGTCTTCTCGGTGGTGGCCTGGGTCTGCCTGGCCGCTTGCACTCCTGTGCTCAGGAAGCAGACAACCCATCTCCTGGCTTCCTTTCTAGGGTTGGCCCAGCGGCTTGGGCAGCCCATCTGCCCTGTGTGGTTTGGGCACGATGCCCTGGCGTGGACATGCCTCCACCTCAAATCCCTGGCCACTCTCTACCTGTTAGTCCTGCGGGGACCTGTGGCAGCCCTTTGCCGCACACGCTACCCATGTTCACTTTGATACCCATCCCTGCAGTAACCCTGCCTTCTCTGTAAAGAAGCATCTATGCCCTGTGCTTTTGTTTGCTGTGTTCCCACTTCCTGAGATGGCCTTGCCCCCGTCTTGCTTCCTTGGCAAACTCATCCTTCAAGGCTTAGTTCAAATGCAATGTCCTGGACAGGGTGCGGATGGCAGAGCTCCCTGGCTGGGGTCCCACCAGCTCCAAGGAGAGAGGGGAAGGGCCCCACCCCACTGAGCTTGCCCCATCCCTTCCCTCAAGCTCGCTTTCCCTCCTGGCACTCGGCGTTAGTGTAGTGGGTTTCCCTACAATGAACTGCAATAAGGGTCTCCCATGTCTGGTGGTCCGTCTGCCATTTCCACTCTGAGCAGCTCTGGTTCACTGGCTGCCATCACAGGTCTGTGTCCTGCTGGGCGCTCCAGTCTGCCCCTTTCCAGATAATTCCATTGCTGACCTTTCTGGCCACCGCAGCGCCTCAGCCCAGACCCCTCGACATAGCACAGCACACGCTTCCTGGTCTCATTTCCTGATCTGACTCTCCTGACTCTGCTAAGCGCATGGTGCTTGATCGGGCGTGGTCCCTCTGCTGGGCTCATCACCCTCAGAGTGATGGTCACACCCTCTGTGGATTGCATTCCCGTGAACGTGGGGCACATGGCCCATACTGGTGCAGGGGTGGATGTGTCCCCCCGCCCCCCAACCCTGCAGGATCTGCCGGCTCGGGAGTGGCTTTCCTCTACCCTCACGGCCTTCACTGTATCCTGCCCTGTCTCGTGCTGCCTTTTCCACCAAACTTGAACAGGAAGGGCTTCTAACTCGCCTCCCTCCCCTGCACCCCACATTCAGCTGTGACTTGGGGTGCCTTGTCTGGTTTGCCAGCTGCTGGCCTCTTCTCTCAGGAGTGGCCTCTGCCTTCTTGTCCATCGTTCTGGCCCATCCCCCTCACAGTAGATACAAAGCAGGGATGACCAGTGTGGATAAAAGCCACCTGTGGTCACCGTTTTCCTCTGTCGCACCCACCACGTTTCGTCCCCGGAACTGAGGGGAGGTATGAGGCCGGCTGCCCCCCACCCCCGCACACACACACACACAGTGGCAGTAAGTTCTATCAGTAAAGCAGGGCAGCCTGCTGCCTCTCCCCCAGGGAGCGAGGGGGGTGACTCTGGTCAGGACCCCCCGTGGATAGTCCTCACTACCGGCTTTCGTAGGAGGCCATGTCCCTTCCCACGGAGGAGAAATTTTTTGTTTCGTTCTTACTGTCTTATGTTAAGATTTTTTAAATGGGTGTGTTTGGTTTCTATAGCAGTAGGCATCTGTTTATATGCTGGGCATCTTTCTTGTCTAATCTCTCCTGTAGGTAATGGATTTAAGTGGGGGCAGTCATCTGCATTTTGGCCTCCAGGGCTGGGGATGCAGAGGGGCCTGGACATTCCTTCCTCCCCACCCCGGCCCCGGGTGGCCCTTGGCCACCTCCCACCCCTCTGGAGCGAGAAGGAGGCACTGTCAGGCCTTCTGTGTCTAACTCTGGGCCGGGAGGCACAGGCCCTCTGTCCTTGGTGACAGCTCTTTCCTGCTTGTCCTTGGCGGCAGTGACAGGCCAGGCAGTGAGCATGTGTGTCCTCTCCGCTCCCAGGGACACGGAGATTGATGACCTGAAGACGCAGCTGTCGCGCATGCAGGAGGACTGGATCGAGGAGGAGTGCCACCGTGTGGAGGCGCAGCTGGCCCTGAAGGAGGCGCGCAAGGAGATCAAGCAGCTCAAGCAGGTCATCGACACCGTCAAGAACAACCTGATCGACAAGGACAAGGGGCTGCAGAAGTACTTCGTGGACATCAACATTCAGAACAAGAAGCTGGAGACGCTGCTGCACAGCATGGAAGTGGCCCAGAACGGCACGGCCAAGGACGACGGCGCTGGGGAGTCGGCCGGCGGGTCCCCCGCCCGCTCCCTCACCCGCAGCTCCACCTACACCAAGCTGAGTGACCCTGCTGTCTGCGGTGACCGGCCCCCCGGCGACCACCCTGGGGCCTCTGCAGAGGATGGGGCTGACAGCGGCTTCGCGGGGACCGAGGACACACTGAGCCGGACGGACGCGCTGGAGGCCAGCAGCCTGCTGTCATCCGGGGTGGACTGCGGCCCCGAGGAGGGCTCGTTGCACAGCAGCTTCGGCCTGGGCCCCCGCTTCCCTGCCAGCAACACCTACGAGAAGCTTCTGTGTGGCCTGGAGGCCGGCGTGCAGGTCAGCTGCATGCAGGAGCGCGCCATCCAGACGGACTTCGTGCAGTACCAGCCAGACCTGGACGCCATCCTGGAGAAAGTGACCCAGGCCCAGGTCTGCGGAGCAGTCCCTGAATCAGGGGACAGGGGCCCAGAGCTGGAGCCCCAACCCCCAGGGCCCAAAGACTGCAACTCCGCCGTGGTGGTGATGGTGGGGGACGAGCTAGAGGCCCCAGAGCCCATCACCCGGGGGCCGAGCCCACACCGGCCCGGTGCCAACCCCAGCCCAGGCCCATCGGTGAGTGTGGCATGCCCCGTGGAAGAGGAGGAGGAGGCGGCTGCTGAGAAGGAACCCAAGAGCTACTGGAGTCGCCACTACATCGTGGATCTGCTGGCCGTGGTAGTACCGGCCGTGCCCACGGTGGCCTGGCTGTGCCGCTCCCAGCGCCGCCAGGGCCAGCCCATTTACAACATCAGCTCCCTGCTGCGGGGCTGCTGCACTGTGGCCTTGCACTCCATCCGCAGGATCAGCTGCCGCTCGCTGGGCCAGCAGGGTCCAAGCCAGGCGGCCAGCAGCTCCCAGCTGTGAGCGTGTGCGGCCCTGGCCAGCGGCTCTGACGGCCTGACCAATGATCGTAGGGGTGCCGCTCTCCTCCTGCTCACGCCCTGGGGGCCTCAGCTGCTTGATTTAGTTTTGGGTAGGGGATGTGAACAGTGTCAGGGCTGGGAGTCAGGGTTGGGGGAAGGCACCCCAAACTGTGATAGGAGACAAGGGAAGAAAGACCAAAGGCAGAGAGGCACACGGAAGGGACACGTTGCAGAGAGAGGAGGTGGGGAGGTCCCCCAACCCAGCCCTGTCCACCTGGACCTTCACACAGGGCCGCCCGCCCCTGCCCAGAAGTCTCTGGGGTGTTGATGTGGGGAGGCTGGGCCTGAGGTGCCCAGGGGAGCCTCCCCACCCCTACCCCGGGTCCCATCCCATTGCTGCCCATCCAAGCCTCCTCCCCAGCCACCCCCTGCCCTCAGTCCAGCCTTCTGGGCCAGTATTACCTCCTTCTGTGGAGGCAGCTGCTGCCCAGAGTACACGCTACCTGCCCAGGACTCTCAGCAGGGTCTGCAACCCCTGGGCCCCAGCTGCAGTTCTAGCATCTTCCAGCTGCTCCCCGCTCTGGGATTCGGAAGTGTAGTCGGGCCACAGGCATGGGCCGGTGGAAAGACGGTGATGGGCAAGAGGTGGCAGAGTGCAGTGTGGCTTCTGTGTCTGTCTGTCCGAGCCCTTCCCCAGGCTCTGTTTCCCTCTCCACGCTCCTGGCTATGTCAGATCGTTCTTCCTGTGAGAGCTGAGCCAGACAGGCTAGTGCTGGGGCTGGAGCCTCTGCCGGCCCGAGAGGAGGAGGCAGGGGCTGGCAGTTCAGGGGCACTCCTCCAGCCTTCTGAGACAAGGTCCTACAGTCTGGCAGGTGGGCTGGACTCGGCAATCCTCCGCTGGTTTGAGAAGCCAGAGGCCATGATGGCCCCTGAAGCTCAGCCTGAGTTTCACAGGGGGCCTCAGGCCCAGCTTACACTTTGCACTATGTTCACTTTGGGGCTTGGCTCTCATGCGCCCCAGCATCTCCACTGAGGGGCTGCTTGCATTCTAGTGAGGGCTCCTAAACTTAGACCTAGCTGCCTCTGGAGAAAAGCCAGCATGATGGACGGCAGGACGGGATATGGAAGCCATGATGTCTGTCCAGGCCAAAGCAGGGCACCCGGGTCATCTCCCAGGCAAGGACGGAACAGGGCAGGCCGGAGCCCTGTGGCCTCCCTGCTCACAGCCTGAGGCCACTTGGCCTGGGAAGCTTCACTGTCCCCCCTCCTTCCCTGTCCCCCAGCAAAGCTGCTGACCTTTTGGGTCCCCCAGCAAAGCTGCTGACCTTTTACCACCACTATTATTTGATAAAGTGAACCTGCTCCTTCTCCCCTGTGGGGCCTATACCCGTCCGGTGGCCCCTCCCACTCTTCAGAGATTAGGCCCCACGTGGGGGGCGGGGGGCGCTGGCGGGACCCTGTATCTTACTCATTCCTCTGGCCCTGGGACCACTGTGGTTCTCTGCCAAGGTTGCTCACCCGTCTCCGCTGCTCCCACAGCCACCGCCTGAGTTGGGGGCTCTGCCTTTCTTCTCTGCACCCTCCAATCAAAGGGGGGGCCCTGCATGCACTGGGAGTGGGCAGCCAGCTCAGCCATGGGGCCCGCAGCCCCCTCTGCCACACGCTTTGTGCCTCCAAAGCCTCCTTCCCCTGGCTGGGGCCTCAGACCACCTGTCCTTTGCAGAGCACCACCACCCCAGCCGAAGCGCACCTGAAGTCCTGGGGCCTGGCTGGGGCTGCCCCACAGACGCTGGGGTTGTGCCATGGAGGGGCCGTGGACACACCCAATCTAAAGCCAAGCCGGGCCTGGCCGTGGACCCTGCCTCTCGTGCTGTGCACTCACGGAGCTGCGTAGCGTCTCCTTAGAAATAGTCCAAGCTTTGCCGAGAAAATAAATGTCTGACTATATTTGACAACATGAAATCTATATATTTTTCACACTGGAATTCAGTCAAGCCACATAGCCCCTCTGCTCCTGTCTGTGTCTTGCTCTCTGTGGCCTTCCTGTCGTGTCTCGTGTTTCAGTGGTCGGGGCCGTAGTCCACTGGGTCCCACCGGAGGTCCCAGTGAAGGGCCGCGCCAGAAGTGAGTGGCGCCGCCGCTCAGGGTTGCGGAGCCCTCGCCCACAACGTCAAGGCTCTTCTCTCTTGGGGCCCTCAACGGGCATTTCTTTCTCGTGTCAGTGGAGGCGGTGGCTCTGCACCCAGCCCCAGGATGGACCCCGAGAGCATGCCGGCTGGCGGCCCTGGTCCAGCCCTCCATGTGCCCATGCGTGTGCTCAGTGTCTGCATCTATGCAAAGGGGGCAGGGCGGCGCCCAAGGCTCAGAGCAAACGGGGAAGCACAGCGGCCTGCTGGCTCGGGCTCCGGCCCCAGCACCGCGGGGCACTGAGTGTGGGGCAGGAGTGCAAGGCCAAGGCCGGGGGACTGCCCCCCTCCGGTGCTCCTCCTCCAAAGCTCCCCTTTTTCCTTCTTGCTTCATATCTCCTCCTGCTGAGCTCTGGCCTTGCCCTCCTGCCCTCGGCTCCTGGAGCAGAAATTGTCGGGGGGGCGGGGGCCTCCCTCCACCGTCTGGCCTTGGGCTGGGGCTGATTCCCTCCCACAGGACATTTCCCCAGGAAGCACCTGCTGAACTGCTGGTCCCTTGGAGCCCAGGGGGCCGGAAGTGGCTTCTGCTCAGTCATAGGGCCTGGGTCTGGGCCTTCCTGCTGCTCCTCTGGCTCTGGGCTCAGGCAGGAATCAAAGCATGGGCTAGGACTCTGCACACAGAGCTGGCCTCCTGCGGAGTTTATTCTGAGCATCTCCCAAGGGGAGAACTTAGCTTTTCACTGACCAGGCTTCCCAGGCACTGTTAGCAATGGGGCATCTGACAGCGCCTGGGGAGGAGCAGCCCCGCCGATGTTCTGGGGCCTACCAGAGGCCTGAGCCCGGGGAACTCCTGACCCCATTCTCTAGCCCAGGGGGACAGTACCAACAAGTCACAGCACACTCCCCCATTCAGCCATCCCCTCGATGGAGAAGTCGGGGGGGTATGGGAAAGGGGGAAGTGGCGAGGGTCTTCATTTTGTCTCCTTTGTCCTGTTCAGACAGAGTTGTACCTGCAGCAGACAGCTCTGAATTAAAGCATGAAAACACAGCAAGCCCCTTGGCCTGTTTTCTTTACACGGTGTTTCCCTGCCCGCACCCCCGAGGAGGGATGCAAGGGGCTCAAACCATCCCTACCAAGTTGGGAGGCACAGTGGACACACAGGGAAGGGCTGAGGGGAAAGAGCTCCCTTCTGAGGTAGAGGGAACCAGAGAGCCGCGTGCTGGCTCAGCACCGCCGTGTGCCTATCGCAGCATGGGATGGTCACTCCCGTCCTGGGTCCCACAAAGGATCTAGGATCTAGAAGGGCCTCCCCTGCACCCTCCCAACCCCCCGGCAAGGGTCAGCCTTCCAGTGCACCGCAGGCCCTCCTGCACCCCTGAAGTGGGCCTCCTGTCCACCCCACAGATGTGGAAGGAGGCCGACATGGCTCCCCCTCTCCAGTCACTGCCACCTCAGGACTGGCCAAATCTCTGCTCTCAGAGACCATTTTTCACCTCTGCTTAGAAGAAAACCAGGCCTGGCATGTCATGGGACCAAGGATTCTGGAATTTTCAATTACTTTTGAAGAGGGCTTGTATTTAAAATCCCATCTATTCAAAAGCAGTGGTACTATGTACAGTTTGTGACACACAGCAAGCCAAGAGGGAAAAAAAAAAGTAACAAAGAATGAAGTTGTGTTCTCTCAAAATGTGAAACTGTTTTGCTGGTAGAGGCAGCAAAAATCTTACAAGGGACCCAGTGGCAACTTTAACAAGTGTTTGGCCAGCCTGCCTACGTGCCCCGCATTTCAACCGGCACAGGGAGTCACTGCCTATGGGACCTTGTGCAGCTCCCAGCCGGAGGCCCTGAGGGGGCCTGTGCCTCAGTGGCTGCCCACCCGGAAGGTGCCCCCTCAGGACAGCCCTGGCGTGGCAGCCGGCCTCCCCCCGGCATCTAGGACTCGCCCTTTCCTGCAGGAGGGTGGGAGGCTAGGACGGCTGAGCTTCTCTCTCCCGGCTTCAGACGGCGGGGATCGAGTGGTCCATGGTGTGGTGCAGCAGGGTGGGGGACAACCTAGATACAGCAACAGGGACAGTCGCCAAAAACCGGCAGGAGGTGCCCCTCCTCCCAGCCAGCCAGGGCATCCCCCACAGGGCCTTCATTTCCATTTCTAAGACACTTAGGGCTCACACTGGGAGCCATCAGCCACCAGGAAGGGAGGACACTGAGCCCAGTGTGCGCTCTCCTGGCTTTGTTGGTGGGGGGGTGAGGGGGAAAGCAGGAGGGGGACAGCCTTACTTTTTGACCATGTGCTCGTAGATCACGGTGGGGATGACGGTCAAGGTGACAACATTCCCGGCCATGGCCAGAATCTCTGTGACCTCTTTGTCCTGGAGAGGAGGTGAGTGACCAGTCACCCTGCAGCCAGGGGTGACTCTGAGGTCCCTCTGCAGTGGGGGGGGGGTGACTCTGAGGCCCCTCTGCACTGGGGGGGGCAGGAGGGGGGGTCAGCAAGGCCCTAGCTAAAGGACCCTGCTGCCATCAGGTGAGGGTCCCAGGCAAACACCAGGCGAAGACTTGTTTGAGCAAGAATGCAAGGCCCCGGACCAGGTCTCTGCGGTAAAGATGAGTACGCTCCCCACCCCCAAAGGCCAGTGTGTGGGAGTCAGTCACACACAGGCTCTGGTCCCAAAGCACAAGAAAATTACCCTTCCGTGGGGGCCGTCAGGTGCATGACCCAGCCACTGGGCTCCTGTTGGCCGGCCAGCCGAGCAGACCCTTCACGGGCCTTCATCTTATACCTTGTTGCCCAGTAACACAAGGAAGGTCTGTGGATGCCATTCAGACCATGGAGAGAACAAGAAAGGACAAAGCTCTAAAAGTGGGCCAAGCGGACCAAACTCTGAAGCATGGCCACAGAAGAGCTTCCGGCCCTTCCTCAGAGACAGAGCGACTGATCACAGACATCTAACTTGGTCACGCGCTCAGCCATTGTGGGATGAGAGGCGAGGATGTGCTAGTGGGACTAGTGACAGCCACAGGGTGGAAACGGATCTGCTTTCAGGAGACAAAACCATCTCAAAAAGCACAGCTACATGGAGCCATCCAGGAAAGGGAGAACCCGAGTCTTCAGAGCCTCTGAGCACCACGGTTTGCCAGGGTAACTGGCAAGTTCCTCACGAAGCCGCGAGCCTTTGGGGAGGGAGGGTCTGCCACACATGGTAGTGGAGACTGTCCAGCACAGGAAGCAGAGATGGGACAGGAATGGCTTGGTGACGGCCCTTGAGAGGGTGGGGTACTGGCTTAGATCCATGCCACCTGCAGAGCGGGAGGCCACTGCCCAGGCCGCTTCAGCCAGGGGAGACCCACAGTTCGGAAGGCAGGAGGGGACAGCATCCTCCCTCTCAGTCACAGCCGCGATGGAGGACCACTCACGGTCCGGGTGGCAGCAAGTCAGCATCAAGCCCTTTTCACTTGTTCAGGAACAAAAAGCCACATGACTCATCATCCCCGGTCCCTGAAGGTGCCCACCCCTCGGGCAGCATCCACTAGACCCTGGACCCCTTGCTCCTTCTTGCTTTTTAAAGATAAAACTCACCACACACACACCCCCTCCAAAGATGAACAGAGGCCAGAAGTGTGTTTCTGAGCAGCAATTTTCAAAAATCTTCTTATTACGGGGAATGTGAGCCAGTATCACGGGAGAGGGAGGAGGGAGGAGGGAGGTATCTGCGCAGCCAGCAGCCCCCTCCCCAGGCGCCCCGTCCTGGCAGCACTCCCCCTCACCCCCACCCCACCGCTCCTCTGACCCCACAGATCCTCTGGCTGCCAGGCAATAGCTTGTATTTACTGAGCACTTCCCATGGGCTTGGCCCTGTGCTCAGAGCTCTACCTCCCTCATCTCAGAGAACCCTCTCAGCAACTGGAGGAGGAGGGCCTCGGGCTTAGAGAGGGACAGCAGCCCGCCCGCAGGCACGAACCTGCCCTCCGTGCAGCCAGCTCTCAGCCCCTGCAGCTCCCGCCGGCCTACCTTCAGCCCGACGACGTTCTGCCCGTTCACCTCACACACGGCGTGGTTGGTGAGGAGCCCGTTGTGGGCCGCAGAACTCCCTTTGACCACAGAGACCACCTTTTCCTTCTTGAGGACAAAGCCAATGTGGCCCACGCTGTCCTTGTGCATGGTGACCGTCCGCTGGAAGGGCCTGGTGGGGAGAGACAGTGAGCTGGGCCAGGACGTGGCTGGAGGCAGAGAGGGAGGCTGGGGGCCTGGCTACCCACCTGTCCCGAACGACCATGATGATTTTCTCGGCCGACGCCCTCTTCAGCACCCGGTGGGCTCTATCCGTGCTCCACCCGGCACAGTCACGCCCGTCAACCTGCAGGATCTGATCCCCGAAGCGCAGCCCCACAAGAGACGCAGGGCTGTGGGCCTTCACC
Source organism: Mustela putorius furo (assembly GCF_011764305.1). Taxonomy (NCBI): domain Eukaryota; kingdom Metazoa; phylum Chordata; class Mammalia; order Carnivora; family Mustelidae; genus Mustela; species Mustela putorius. Next base: position 228,475 of record NW_025421464.1, on the reverse strand, counting down.
AGCTGCACAAAGAGCCCCTGGAGGAGGAAGGACCCTGACGTCAGCTGCGCAGCCCACTCTGAACCCAGGTCCCTCCTGCCGCTGTTCTCCTGATGGTCTAGGAGCTACAGCTCTGTGCAGACAGGACAGGGGTTACCCCATTTGCCTGGGGAGGAAACGCTCCAGGCCACATAGCCAGGGAGCAGCTGAGTCAGGCTCTCAACACTAGCTGGCGGCTACATCCCCAGCCCCTGGACTGCCTAGCTTCTTACGATGGCATTAGCACCCCTGGCTTCCCCTGTCTACAGACAGCTGCCTGGAGCCCAGAACCCTCTGGAGCAGTAGGAACCCAGAGGGGGTAGGTGGAGGGTCCCTGCTGCTAAAACCCAGCACCAGCCCTGAGGCCTTGGGGGACAGAGGTGGAGAGGAGGAAACTGAGCCCGAGGTTTGGTAGGCCTCAGCTCCCCTGCCTGGTCTGCACCTTCCTTACTGTGGACAAGGCCCACTTTGCCCCCTCCCAGACTGTGGCGGATGCGTGGGGGGGATGCCCCCACCTCTCCTGCCCAGCCCCCAGCCTTACCTGGTCAATAGCCTTCAGCCGCAGCCCTGTCTTGCCATGCTCGTCCTTGCACAGGTGGATCTCACGTACCCCAGGCTTGATCTCCGCACGCCGTGTGCCAAGGCTGTTCCCAGATAGTGGTGCCACCAACTGGCCTGGTGAGGGGCCAGAGCTCACTGTCTGCAGACACCAGGGTGGGGTCAGGTGGCCTCTGGGGCCTCATCAGGATGGAAAAAGAAGAATGTAGTCCCTGGGCCCTATCCCATCCCCAAACTAACCTCTTCTCTGCAGGGGCTGCTAGGGGACATGGCTCCATGAAGCCACTAGGAGGCATCAAAGTCTGTGCCCCTGAAAATCAGCAGGAAAATGAGGACAGAGAGAGGATGGGTATACAGAAAAGCGACCCTCATTTTGCAAGGCACACTGGGATCAGGAGAAGACCATTTTAAAACCCAACTAAAAATACAACAAAAATTTTCAGCAAATGAGGAGCAATCAGGGGGAGAAAGGACTTGATTTTTGCCTTGAAAAAAAAATGTTAGCAAGAAGTATAAAAATAATGCTTTCCCCCGGACTAAAGCCCAGAACAAGTCAGGATATCACTCTCACCACTACTATTAAATACAGTACTGGAATAACTAGCCAGAGCAATATGGCACGAAAAGGAAATAAAAGGCGTACGGATTGGAAAAGAAATATTTGCAGATGATGTGATAATCTAACAGGAAATTCTGAGGAATCTATAAACTCCTAAAACTAATAAGCGAGTTCAGCAAGGTCACAGGACACAAGATCAACACACAAAAACCAACTACACTTTTTATACACGAACAGCATGCACATGGAAACTGAAATTAAAAGTACACTACCAACTATAATCACTCAAAAATAAAAAATAGGAGTAAGTCTAAAAACCCATATGTAGGAATTGTATACTGAAAACAAAAACCAAAAAATGACTGATAAAAGATATCAAAGAAGATCTAAATAAATGGAAAGGTATTTTCTATTCATGGATTAGAAAAACATAGTGAAGCCCTCAATTGTCCTCAAACTGATATAAAGATTAAAGGTAGGGGCACCTGGGTGGCTCCGTGGGTTAAGCCTCTGCCTTCAGCTCAGGTCATGATCTCAGGGTCCTGGGATGGAGCCCCACGTCAGGCTCCCTGCTCAGCAGGGAACCTGCTTTCCCCTCTCCCTCTGCCTGCCTCTCTGCCACTTGTGATCGCTGTCTGTCAAATAAATAAATAAAATCTTCAAAAAATAATAAAAAATAAAATGAAATAAAAGATTAAATGTAATTTCTATCAAAATCTTCACAAGATTTTTGCAGATGTAGGCAAGGTTAATCTAAACTTTATATGAAAAGACAAAGAAACTAGACTAACTAAAGCTATTTTTTGACAAAAGAATAAAGCAGGAGGAATCATTCCACCAAATTTAAAGACTTATTATTTAGCTACAGTTTAGTAACAGTGGCGAGACAGACACATGGATCAATGGAATAGGACAAAGACTCCAAAAGTAGCCTCACAAAAGTAGGGCCAACTGCTTTTTAATAGAAGTGCCAGAGCAGTTCGATGGAAAAGAAATAGTCTTTTTGACTAAGGGCATGGGAGCAGTTGAACATCCACAGATAAAAATATGAAACTTGACCTAAGCTTCACCCTATACAAAAATTAACTCAAACTTCATCACAAATTTTTTTTCAAATTTTATTTATTTACTTGACAGAGCAAGAGAGAGAGCAGAAGCAGGGGGAGCAGCAGGCAGAAGGAGAAGCAAGTTCCCCACTGAGCAGGGAGCCCAATGCGGGACTCAATCCCAGAACCCTGGGATCATGACCTGAGCCAAAGGCAGAGGCTTAACTGAGCCACCCAGGTGCCCCTCATCATAAATGTACATGTAAAACCTGGGGTGCCTGCATGGCTCAGTCAGTTAAACATGTGACTCAGTTTTGACTCAGGTCATGATCTCAGGGTCCTGGAATCAAGACTTGCAACGGGGTTGGCTGGAGATTCTCTCCCTCTCCCTCTGTTCTCCCCCTGCTTGCTCTGTCTCTCTCTAAAACAAATAAAATCTTTCAAAAAATGTAAAACATAGAACTATAATGGTTTTAGATGAAGATAAGGGAGAAAATCTTCAGTATCTGGTGCTTGGTGTAAATGTCTTTAGACAGGACAGCAAAGCCCCATCCACAAAAGAAAAAGATCCATGAATTGAACCTCATCACAACTAAAAATTTTGCTCACACTTGGGAGAAAATTTTTACAAGCAACCTATCTAAGGACTCTAGAATAAAGAACTCTAAAAATTTGACTTAAGGGGCTCTGGGTGGCTCAGTCATTAAGCATCTGCCTTCAGCTCAGGTTATGATCCCAGGGTCCTAGGATCAAGTCCCGCATCAGGCTCCCTGCTCAACGGGAAGCCTGTTTCTCCTTCTCTAGTTCCCCCTGCTTGTATTCCCTCTCTCTGTCATAAATAAATAAAATCTTAAAAAAAAAAACTTGACTTAAAAAAAATATATCCATTGAGAAGATGAACAAAACGTATGAAGAGCATTTTACTGAGGAGAATTTACAGCTGGCAAACAGCACATGACAAGACACTGAGCATCACCAGCCACTGGGGAAATGCAGACTCAGCCCGTGAAGACACGTCACTCCACACCCATCACAATGGCAAACATTAAAGAGAAGCTGGCAAGGATGGGGAGGAACTGGAGCTGCAGGTGTCACCGGCAGGAAAATAACATGGTAGAGCCACTCTTAAAAGAGTTTGCCAGTATCTTTTTAAAATTCAAAATATGCATTTCTCTTACAACCTAGCAACTGCACTCTTGGACATTTATCCCGGAGAAATGAAAACTTACGTCCGTACAAAAAAACGGTACACAAATACCCATAATAACTCAGTTTGTAATAGCCCCAAACTGGAAACAACTAAAATGACCCTCAATGGGTTAAACAGAACTCTGCACATCCATACCATGGACTATTAATAACACAATGGGATGAGCCAGGGGAGGGGGCGGGAGGTGGGGAGAACAGGTGAGGGGGACTAAGCACACACGTGCCTCGACAGGCTCCGGGTGATGTATGCAAGTGCGGATCACTGCACTGTACTGAACTAACATAACACTGTAGTTAACTATACTGCAATTAAAATAAAATGAAACAAAAATAAACAAATAACAAATAAATATAGAAAATGGGATGAGCTACTAATATAGTGAACAACCTGGAAAAAATTCAAGGGCATTATGCTGAGTGGAGAAAGCCCATCTGAAAACACTATATGATCCCAGGAAGGTAACATTCGGAAACACAAGAGTGGAGGCAGAAGACAGGCTAGTGGTGGCCAGGGGGTTAGGGAAGGTGAGGGGAAGAGGGTGCACATGATCACAAGGGACCAGCCCGAGGGAGACCTCTGTGGTGACGAAATTGCACTGGTACCTATGTGGGTCTATCTCTGCAGGTGACAAAGTGACACACAACTACAGACACTCACTGGACCAATGCAAAATGCCCGCTTTCTTTATCCTACAGTTACGCCACCGCTTCCCCATTAGCCCTGGGAAAGCTGGGTGAGGGCAGTCTTCTGCACTCTTCTCTGTACTATCTTTGTGACTTCCCATGAATCTGATTATTTAAAAATAAAAAGTTAAGCATAACATTTTTAATTATAAAAATGAATTCATCTGTCATGTTTTTATCAATATTTAGGTGAAAGGCACTCACGTCCTCATTATTGGAACAAGGAAGGATTCAGTCAAAGGCTTCCGAGTGAGGTATATACCACATGACTTTCTTGGCTTCTTGTCTGTATTTCACAGCATGACTATGGTGGGGGGGATCACTGTGGAGCAGCACTCCAGGGCCCCACACGTCCCTATCCTGGTTGACTTTCTCCTGTGAGCCCCTCATTGGCCCACGGCTGAGGCAGTTCTCATACTCACCCGCCTCACTTCATAAGACCATTGGTGGCTGGGTTCTGCCACCAATGTCCCACGTGGGGACAGGATGGCCAACCAGCCCACTGACCAACGGCCCAAGGAGATGCTGGAGGCAGGGGGTTTGAGTGGGGATGGGGGCTCTAAACAAACATCTTTTCAGGAGGGAACATTTCTTTCACTCCCCTGAGCTCTGGAGAGCTGGAGTCAAGCAAGCACAGTCATTTCACCCGGCGATCAGAGCTGGGTGGCAAGTTGCTCCCTGCCTCAGCTCTGCCGTCCATGCAACAGTTGTCAAGGCATGGGCAGCTCCTTCATTTGAAGTCTCCAAGCTTAGGTCGGGTTTAACGCCTTCCCTTTGCATCCAGCTGCCTAAAGCCAGAGGCCAAAGAGCAGGCAGGGGTCCTCTGTGCCCAAGTCTGCAGGAAACCCCAGCCCTTTTAATGATGGCTCAAAATGAAAAGTGCCATCAAGAAACAGCCCAGACATGCTGGGGAAGAGGAGAGTCTAGTCTGTTCATATGGCAACACCAAGAGGGAGGGAGAGTTGGCACATTCTGTGCCCACATTAGGCAAGAGACAAATACCTACGGTAGCACCTTCTGGAATCTGAAGCAGTTTCTGCTGGACTTCTTGGCTGGAGAGGGAAAGACCCATGTAATTTTCCAATTCTTCCAGGCTTGGGTACAAAACTGACAGGAAGGGAATGGAAGGGAGAGGAAAGGTGTTATTCAGGGGTGTGACCTTGGCCACACCTGCCTGGCTCCCATGTGCTCACTCATCTGTATCAGGAAACAGGGCCTAGGGATGTTGTTTACTCCTGAGAATGCAAGGGAACCCTTGCTGGTGATGGGGGTTCTCTCTTCAGAAGGGCTGAGGGGCAGGGTTCTCCCCAGAAGCAGCCTGGGACACAGAATCCCTCCTGTGCTGCTGTGGTGTTCAACACCACAGACTATTTGGCACCAGGGAGACATCTGACACCAAGCCCAGGGCCGGTGCTGGGGTCATGAGGCCCTAGCTCCTAGGAAATCCAGGGGCTGGGGGGCTGCAGGGGCTGTAGGAGGCCAGTGTCTGACCCCAGGGCGGCTCCCAGGAGACTGCATGGCAAGGAGGGAAAGAGTGGGTCTGAGGTCAAATTAGCTGCCACAGGACCTGAATCCAGACTGCCACCAGCAACTCAAGGGACCACCACAAACATCTTTGGTTTCCTCACTTGGCCTCAGAAGGTAGCTCCAAAGGGGACTTAGTGCTCTTACTCAGCCACAGTTTTCTCAGGCTCCCTCTCAAAGTGTTCTGCTGAGGGTAAAATGTTCAGGAAGCCCACAGCACAGGGGCAGGCAAGAGACTGCTTGGAAGTGGCCACAAGAGGTCACTGTCGGTCAGGAGCACCCCACCCCCGCTGGCTCACTCACCTGAAGACTGGGAGACTGGCAGGGCAGGCATCCTGGATGCAGCTCTGGCCTGGGCCTGGGGAGAGGTGGGAAGCGCTGGTCATCTGTGCCCAGGACCCCCAGAACTCTTGGAGCCCGGGGCTCCCTGAGGCTGGGAGTCAGGGCCTTAGTTATGCTGGCAGCCTAAGGTGGGGTATACATGAAACTTGGGGGTGTAAATGTGGTCTCTGTACATGTCCACGTTTCTGGGGAAGGTTCTCCCCATAGCCTACAACCCACCATTGTCATGACCCACTTACTACCTGAGGCAGCCAGAGCACTGAGGCCTACCTCCCAGTGAAATTCTCGATCAAAAAGTCCCAAATTCTCAAAACCCACTGGAACCACAGGTGGATGGAAGGAAGAAGGAGCTTCTGGGGATGAGCAGGCCAAAAGCCATCCCCATCGGACTTACTCTGGAAGCCTGTCTACAGTGGAGTCTACCTGAACTGGGATGGAGGAAGCGCTAGGAAGCACAAAAGGCCTGTCTGCAGCTGTTTGGGCTTCTCCATTCCTGCTCTAACTCCACTGCCTTAGCCTCTGGACGTCTGTCCACCAGCAGGTCCTGCAGAGGTGACCTGCATGGCCAGGGACCCAGCACCCAGCACCTTCCAAGACAAGCCTCCCTTACCTATCCTGGGGCAATCACAAAGTCCCCACGAGGGGACCTAGGCTCACACATGCCTAGTGGCTTACCTGAATAGCTTGGTCCATCTTCAGGTCCTCCAGAGATGGGTACAGGGTGGACATGGCACCTCCTTGGAACACCTACAGGGCACAGAGGGTGAGGAGTGGTGAGGGGTGAGAGGAAGTGTGGATGTCTGCCTCCCCCCACCATGTGTGCCACTCAGGATTCTCGGGATGAGAAATAAATCAGGAAGGTATCCTCTGCATTTTGGAGATGGGGGAGTGGAGTTTGAACCCAAGTCTGATTTATTCCCAAGCCCACCCTTGCAAAATTCCATCCCATCTGTTCAGCTGATTCTGGGCTTTAGACCATGGACCCAGGGGACCACCCAGGACATGCTGGCTGGGAGGAGCAGGGCTAGGGATCAAGTCCTTCCCTGCCATGTTTCAAAGGCCAGATGGAGGGATGCCTGGGTGGCTCAGCTGATTAAGTATCTGCCTTTGGCTCAGATCATGATCCCAGGGTCCTGGGACTGAGTCCCTCATCAGGCTCCCTGCTCAGCCATGAGGGGTGGGGGGAGGGGTGCTGCTTCTCCCTCTGCCTGCTGCTCCCCGTACTTGTGCTCTCTCTCAAATAAGTAAAGTCCTTTAAAAAAATTTTTTTTCGAAGTTCAAACAGGCTTAAAAGTTCTGGTCACTCGAGACCCAAATCCAGCAGGTTCATAGTGAGCACCTGCTGCATACCTGGCCTTTGTTAGGGGTGTGTCCAGCATCAGCCCCCAACTACACAGAAGTCAGTCCGGTGTTAAGTAGGTGGGGTCTTCATTACAACAGAGAGGCAGCAGGACATTTAGAACCCCTCCCCCAGCTCCCACACCCCTGCTCACTTCTGGGTATTTGAGCTCCTACTGTATACCGCCCATTTCTAGCCTTGATCTTAGCCTAGGCTTCCACTCTTCTTGCAAAGCTCTGATCTTGTCAAATTCCTTGTCTTTGGTTTTGCATGTAGTCCACTAATTTGAAAGTATGAAGTATTCTGCAAGGTCAAATAAAACCTGTCTGCATCTGGCCTGTGAGCCACCAGCTCCAATCTCTGGAGGAATCAGAAGTCTGTGCAGGCCACCTTAGGGAAAGTGAGCTAGACACCGAGAGCAGAGGGGAGCCCCTGGGGACTCTAAGGGTGGGTGAGACATTGCAGGCTCCTGCAGAAGGGCTTACTGGCTGCCATCTGGAGAACGAGAGGAGGCAAGACCCTTTGGAGGATGTTGTAGTGCCTGGGGAGGGGTGGGAAGATGATGGAGGTCTGCACACAGCGTGGCAGCTAGGGGTGAGATGTGAGTGAGGAGGAACTTGATAGCAAGTTAGAAGGAATGGTGTACATGGGTAGAGGGGTGGTATCAAGGCAGCAGGTGAAGAGGAAAGAGAAGGAACAATGATGGATAAGGATGACCTTAGCCCCTGTGGGCCACTCAGGGGGGATACCCAGAGGATCTGGACCAGAGCAGGGCTGGAGTCCCATCTCCCCTGGTGCAGTCCGGTCAGTTCCCTGTGACCACCCTAGGGACCCCTTTCTTGTGTACACCTGCTCTGATGTCTTTCCACCTTCCCAGGATGGAAACAAGGACCAGAGGTCCCAAATGCATTTCATTCACCTCTCAAGTCTTGTTTTTTGGGGTTTTCCCAAATTTGAATTAGTGCCAGTATTTTAAAGCCTGCTAATAAAAAAAAATTCTTCACTTCTAACTTGTATTGAAAAAAAAAAAAGTCAAATTATTTGGCAGTGCAAGAGCAGGAATCATGCACAGCGACACCCAGTCCAGGCTGAGCTGCAGCCAGTCTCTTAGATGGGGCTGCCTGTGCTTTCCTGATTCCCAAAGTACCTGGCCAGAAATTTACATCACCTGCTTGGCTCCCGGAAGCAGGCAGCTCCAGATCCTTGTCCTAGTCTGGTCTTTACTGCAGAAATGATCACCTCAAGAGGGCAGAGGTTGTCGCAGAGGGAGAGGAAGACTGGCTCTGACTTCCTTTAGACCAGCAGGGAGAGTAAACCTCTTTCTTTGCCTCTGAATTTCCCCACTGTGCACACATTCTGGGAGAATTTTCTCTTGCGACAGTCCTCAGCAGGTACCACCCGCCAAAAATAAGCCTTGTTACGAGGATGATGTATGAGGAGTATATGTGAAAATGAGAGGTCAGCTCTGCCCCACTTTTTCTACCACTGAAGCAGCACAGCAGTTGTATTTTTAGTGGTTACCCTCTAGGAGAACAAAACCAGAGATCCACTTCCTAGAAATCACTCCCAGGCCAGGACCACACAACACTTTCTCTGTATCTGGGATCTTCACCACCTTCACCTTCTGTGAGTCTCCACTCAGTTTCAGGCTCTGGGCAGCATTAGGAAATAGGCATTCACCTGCCTTTTAACATTTATGATTTAGTGGGGAATGGCTCCCAGTTAACAAATATGCTTAGTGCCTCGTTCAATCATCCATCTGTGCACTCACGTCATTTGAGTATCTACTGTGCACCAAGGACTAGTCACCTGGGTCATCTGCTTCTGGCACACCACCCCTCCGTGTGGGGTACTCTTTGAAGGTTTAGCTCAAATGCTATTTCTTGGGTTGCCTTTTTCAGGCTGTGGGACACCCCCCTGCTAGTTGGTCGGGTCTTCTTGTGTTCCTAACCCTGACTTGTGCTTTCTACTGTCTAGCTATTTATCATATCACATTATTGACATCTGGGTATTTTGTCATACCAGATCCCTCACCTCACAAGGGCAGGCAGGGGCTGTGTCCTGTTCACCACATTCTACGCCTCCTCACAATGGCAAACATGCATGGTGACAAAAAAGTTATTTGAGTAAAACAGTAATTTTCCAAGAACAGACTAGAAATTTCTGTGGGCATTTTTGGGTATCACGAGACTGAGGGGACATCAGTAACATTTAGGAAAGAGCAAACAGAGATCTGGACTTCCTGGAACGTGCAGAGCAGTCACTGCAACAAACTATCCTCCCAAACCTTTATGTGGGCATAAAGCCTGCTTGTACCGTTTCATATACAACTACAGTACTAACCTAGTTTTAATATGCCGTATGTTATCCAGACATGCAAATACCAGGTTAACCAAGGGAGGTTATGCTTTGTTTTGTTGGCCATTTTGGGAAATCAGTGTCAACACTTCTCTGTATCAGAATACACCCACGTGTGCCTGACTGTCATATTAATTCCACACCTGTACACAAACACTTATCCTTGGAGACGTCAAATACAAACTGTGGCAGAGTTCAGTTGAATGCTGTCTTCTCTTACATCCAAACATACTCATTTTGAGTTAGGTACAAACACGATCTGGTGTAATCCTGTTTCGGCTTTTGCAAAGTTAAGAGCGTGTTCTCCTACTATAAATTACTTTCATTGCTCGTGTTCCGTGTTCATAATAACCACTCGGCATCAGGCTGGTTCACCCACCGGGAACCACCATTCAGGACGAACCCGCTTTCTCCCTGCCAGCCTCAATCTTCTCGCTTTACGCAAGCAGGCACCAAGTCCATGCATGGGGAGCTGAGGAAAGCCCCACGAGTCGCTAGAGCCTGTTCTTCACCCCAGGCCTCAGTTTCCAAATCCGTCGCACTGCTGAAACTCTCCAAACTTCTCCCACTCTGACACACCCTCAGCTCCTAAACCGGGCGGAAGCGACGTCTACCAGTTGCTCGGGGCTACGACGCCTGCGCAGAGTCCCCACTGGGGCGCTAGGACGCGCTGCGGCATCTAGAACGCATGCGTCCTACCCACCCAGGCCAGCGCGCCGCTACGGGTGGCTCCCAGCTTGCCCCGCGGCCGCGGGATGAAAAATGGCGACTTCCTCGCTGGCTGGGTTGGTTACTGAATTGCTAGAATCCCCCCGGCCTCTCGCATTCTCCAGGTGGCCGTGGCTGGCGCCGGCACCCCCACAAACACAAAAAAGGGTCAGGTAAAGCAGCAGAGTAAGGGATGGGAAGGATCGATCGGGCCCCTTGTCCCCTCTTTACCCGACTGGAGGCCGCGCGCAGCTTTAAAGGAGCGAGTGTCCCCCCACGTCCCTGACTCCAGAGGACCATTTACGGCTTCCAGAGGAGGGAGGGTGCAGGTGATCCGTTCCCTGATGGCTGGTAAGATTCAGTTTCTAAGGCAGCTGTGGGAGGAAAGGAGAGTATAGACATGTCTGCTCTTCCCGCAGCCTGTTGCTGGAATAGAAGCCCCCTCACCCGCTAAGGCTTAAGCGCTTTCAGTTCCCGAGTAATTTCCCGCCCGTTGGGACATCACTGACCCTCCCACCAGGTATTTTTGCCTGGCCCCGACTTCTGACCAGGTGCTTAGCTGCAAGTGCCCCGCCCCCACTCTACGCAGGTTCACCCCGGGATCCCACCCAGAGTAGCTGAGTGATTGAGCCCTGCCACCCAGAGTAGGGGTTTTGTGCTTGGCCAGGCAGATCACTTCCCACATTAGAATCAGACCCACTGCTCTTATAAGGAATTCAGGCAGTTTGGCTTAGGGGGTGCAGGCTAAAGCAAAAGGCAACAAAAGGCTTAGGCAACCAGGAAAGGCTTTTGTAGGAGGGAAGGAGGAGGGTTCAAGGGAGTGGGTGCGGAATGTGCTACTGCAGGGATAGGGAGGCCCAGACCCAAGGGTCCAGCTGCCCTCCAGATCTTTACTACCTCCCAGGTTATTCAAACTGAGCTCATTTTTTCCTAGCATTGCTGCCCCTCTTCATCTGTCCTACCAAGTCCACCTCCTGGTCTGAGCCAGAAATCTGGGAGTTAACCTCAGCTCCTGCTCTTGAAGCCCTACGGAGCTCTTGTTCTCAGGATAAATCTCTAAAACTTCAACTTGGCATTCAGATGTCCATGACCTGACTCCTACTACCATCTGGAGTCACACCTCCTCACTTTTCCACACTTCATCCTGCATTTCATTCATTCCAGCCTGCCTGCTGACACTAGAACTCACACTCCTAGTTCATGCCTCCCTGTATTTTCAGGTTCCTGTCCCTCTGTCTTGAATGCCATTCACGCCTTCTCCTTCCCCTTTGTTCATCTGGTGAACTCCTGTTCCTTCAGTTCTAAGCTTTCCCCCCAAATCCCCACACCCCCACACACGGAATTAATCAAACCTCCCTTCTCTAGACCCCAGAACTGCATATTCACCTATTCATCATTCATTCTGCTAATGTTTACTAAGCACCTCTGTGAGCAAGGTCTTCTACATTCTCTGGGATTGGATTTCCTCTGTGCTGTTTTTGTTTGCCTGTTTCCCTCCCCAGTACTGAGCCCAGTGTCTGGCACACGGCAGGAGTCCAGTTACTCTTTCTTAAAGGAATGGGAAAGCAAGACACAGAGGGAAGAGAAAGCCCCCAAAAAAGTCCTTTGAAGAGAAACTCTGGGCCTAGAAAGGAGGGGGGGGGGAACCCCGCTGCTCTAATGAGGTGGATTAAAAGGCTTTTTCCTACAGTCTGACAATGAAAGAGTTCCTCAGCTCAGTGCTGGCTTCCTGCAATTAATTGGCTCCTGTGAAAGGAAAGTAACCCATCTCTCTCAAAGGAATTTTCCTTTCCCTGCACTTTACAGAATTTCCAACTCTGAACTTCTGTATTTTTTGATAACAGCAGTAATACCACCCACAACAATCCAGCAGTCGGGTCCTCGGAGATCAGCAGGGCTGAAAAGGGTCGTCCGCTCCCACCTTTGGGTTTTGGAATGAGAACACTCTCTTGGAACACCTTGTTCTAAATAGCTGAAACTATGGGACTCCTACTTGTTCCTGTGGACAACTCATCCATCCTTCAGAAGACAGTGTGTGGGGGAGGGAAGCGTGGGTTAGAGTGTCAGAGGAACAGCTCCTGGAAGGCCAGATTAGCCCAGGGATGTGGTGAGTTAGAAAGGAAGAGGCTGTTGCTAGGCAACCAGCATGTACCCCCCCCCTCCTCCTCAGGGCTGTACTGCCTGCTGGAGGAAAGCTGTGAACATCTTCGGGGGATGCAGATGCTCCCCAGTACAGGGCCCTAAGAGGCAAAGCAGGAGCAAGACCTGGGAGGCAGGCAGGACTGGGTTCAGGCTGCTGCCTCTAATTTGTGAGAGCAAGCATGGATGAGTCCCTTTTGGGTGTCATATCTCCCTTTGTGAGATGGGTAACAGTACTTGTATCACAGTTATCGTGAAGATTTAAAGATCCTTAAAAAGAGAGAAGATAAATACAGAAGGCACTTAGCACAGTATCAAGCACATAAAGGGTGTGCAGTCATCGTTAGCTATTCATTCAGGACATTTACTGAACACCTAGGTCCCTGTGCTGTTCTAGGTACTGAGGCAGTGAGCAAGAGGAAAATCCGTCTTTGAGGGTTTCTTTCTAGCTGGACAGGGAAGTGTGTCACAAGTCACAGAGAGAAAGATAAAGCAAGATGGAGGGTAGGGTGTCCAGATGTCCGCAAGGGCCTCACTGTGGGTGGGGAGTGACAAGGGACTTATGTAAAAGCCTAGAGGGGTAGGGCAGAGCATCAAAGCTGAGGGCATGGCCACTGCGGTGGCCCTGAGTTGGGGGTTCCTCTTGTTCAGAGACCATCTGGCTGGTGAGACTGGAGTCTTGTTCAGAGGGGGGGCCAGTGGTGAGGAAGTAGGAGAGGATGGGAGTGGGCCAGGTCTCCAGGGGGCTGTGGCCAGCATTTGGCATTTACTCTGCTGAGAGGGGAGCCCCTGGAGAACATTGAGCCACAGAGTGACCTGTTCCAACTTACATTTTAACAGGGCCACTTTGGCTAATATTGGAAGAACAGACCAGCAGGGCAAGGGTGGACACAGGGAGCCCCAGGGAGTATTGATGGTGGTGTGAGAATTGTTATTAGTTTGGAAATCAAGGCTGTAAAACAAAGAAAAACTCTAAAAACACAAACAGTTGTTTCCGTCAGTTCCAACTGCCCTGTGCAACGACCCAGTGCGTCTCCCCCGCGCACAGCTGCCTCGTCTGAAGCACCATTTCCTGAGGCCCCGTGGTGTGCGGGGCACAGACTGTCCCCCTTACTTCCATTAGTTTGTCCAGTGCCCCTGAATGTGTGGGGATGTGTCCAGTGTCCACACAAGGAAACCATTCCGAGTGAGGCCAAGCCACTGGCCCCATTCCCCAGCAGATTTCTTCTCGCCTACTTAGGGTAGTAGGCAGAAACCGTTGCAGGTGGAGACATAAGTAACAGAAATTGAGGAATATACTCTCCGCTCCCTGTGGAAGTCCACTCTGCCTGGCCTTCCAAAGGCCCCCCCTTCGATAAGCAGGATGTGGGCCGCATGTCCCGAGCCCTATCACAGGAGGTCCCAAGGAGCCTGCAGCCCCCATAATATCTGGATAAAGATCACTCAGCCCTCAAACCTGACCCAGGGCAGGCGTCAGAGAAGGAGACCCCTGTCCACACTGTTCCCCCCAGAGGGAGGCACCTTGAAAGAAAACTGCCTGGGAGCCTCCACAGGGATCAGGACCAGCCAATGGGCGTAAGAACAAACCTCACAGACCTCAGTCGTGGTCAGTACGGGCCCCAGCTCTTACCTGCCACCTGGGTGCTGCCTGGCGTCCTTTGTCAGCCACTGCCAAGAGTCTGTTCCCCTCCCTGGGAGCGGGTGCCCTTGTCCCAGCCAGGTTCCTGCTCTGGGAAGGGTGGTGCCCGCCCCCCAGTCAGCTGACTAACCCGGATGGATTTAGGTAAAGGCCCTGTGCGTGTATAAACAAAGCAAGTCACCGGGCCCAGAGGAGGGTTCGGGCCTTAGTCAAGATGTGGAGGTGGGGGTAGGGGCCCGCTGCCACTGGTGGGAGGGGTAGGAACCAAGACTTCTTGACCTTGAGGAAGTCCGATTTGGATTGGACATCAGTCCCGCTGAACGTGAGGACAGTTTGAGGGGGCATCCAGGGCCTTAAAAAAATGGCCATAACTTGTGACCCAGCATTCCCCCCTTTTATTTTTTTAATATGGAATGCCTTACGAATTCACATGTCATCTTTGTGCAGCGGCATTCTCCTGGTAATTTATTCCAGTAAACAAGTAGGCATTGAGGTCCTGGAGCCCATCACCGTGTTGCTTATAATAAGGAAATCTAGAAAGCACAAGCCCCAAGTCACTGGGGTCTGGCTAAACAAATCCTTATTTGTGGAAGATCACAAAGCTATTTGTGTCATTTCAGGAAAAACCGTGAGGAAAGGTTCCCAAGACGGTGAGCAAGATACTGAAAAGTCAGTATTGTGATTCTGCTCTTCTGTTTGGTTTTCATCTCTTGAAAAGTGGATATGTGTTGCAACCAGTTTGGGAGGATGTATACTGAAGTGTTGGAAGTCTGGGGGCACCTGGTGGCTTAGTCAGCTAAGTGTCCGACTTGCTTTCTGCCCAGGTTGTCATCTCAGGGTCATAGATCGAGCCCCCACGTTGGTTTCCACGCCTGGCATGGAGCCTCCTTAAGATTCTCCCTCTGCCTTGCCCTGCCTCAAAAAAATAAAATAAAATAAAATGCTGAAATTCTGGATGTGTGTTCCAAGGTAGTGGGGGGCGAGTTGGGTTGGGTTTGAAGTTAGTTTTTGCTTTTAGTGCTTATAATTTTTTCTAAGGGGGGAGCAAATTAAGCTTGTTTTAAAAAGGAGTTTAGATTGGTTTTCTCCAGGAAGAGGAATAAGGGGCTGTGTTCTGGGCCAGGAGGGGATTTGGTTATAGTACACTTTTTGATACGTCTTAAATTTTGAAGAATTTGAATGTATTACCTACCTCCCCAAATAAATACAAGTAAACAAAAAAGGGAGAAGAATTTAGTTTAGGTCCTGGTGAGCTTGGTTGGACAGGGGTGCCTGTCCCTCTTGGTGCCTGGGGAGGAACTGGGGACCTGTGTGCTGGGCAGTCCCTGTGGAGTGACACAGGGCACCGACACAGGACACCCACCCAGGGCGGGGTGAGTATCGGGACTGCTCACCGGCCAGGCAGGTCCGAGTCACAATCCCCGTGACAAGCCTGGGCAGAGTTGCACCAGCCCGGGGCATCCCAGCCTGTGTGGGGGACCAGCTGGTGTGCAGCGCCACAGAGGAGACACCGCCAGCCTCCCAGGAGCTTACAGCCAGGAATCCTACCCAGGAAAGCTCACAGGAACAACAGCAAGGAAGGCAGTGGCCACTAATCATGCTTTAAAGCCCTCATCTCAACGTCCCATATCCTCTCTACTAAGTAGGCGAGAGAGGCAAAGGACTGCTCAAGTTACACAGCTGGAAAGTGGCTCCCAGGCCATGTTTTCTCCTCGGTGAGACAAATGCCACTGGAAATTGAGGCATAGATACATCTGAGGGCTGAGCCATATGGGCCCGAAGGAGGAGTTAAGCCATGGGTGATGGACCCATCTTAGGCCAAGTCTTTATAAAAGGCCCAAGAAAACTAGAAAATAATGATGCCAGTGGAATCACACGAGTCCCCCCACCCCCAATACACAATCTGCACACACTTCAGTTTACTCCAGTCATGGTCTGAAAGGGCCTTGGAGAGGAGATGGAGAAGGAAGCGGACCCAGAAGGGTGAGGGACTTGCCTGTGGTCACATGGTAGGTGAGCCCAGAGCTGGGGCTCAAACTGGGCCCCAAACCACCCCCCCACACACACACAGGCAGGGGTTTCTTTCCACTCTGTAGTGTTCCAGCACGTCCCGTCTCTCACTCTTACCCTGCTTCCCGACCACCCAGGTGGAGCTTTGTGGGCATGCCCCTGCTCATAGTCTTCAGGGGCTCCCTATGGAAGGGTCAGGACTAAGCTCTGTCCCCATCACTGCCTTTTCAGTCCGAGTCTCCACCCTTACCTCACGCCCGCATCACATTTCCATCCCCGTGCCTGCCTGTTACTTCTGGAATGCCTCCCTTGTCCCCACCAGACCCCTGAGCTCCTTTTCCAGGAAGGCCCCCAGTCATCCCCATCCATCTGGCCTCCCCAGCCTCTGACCTCCAGATTGGACTGTCCTGCGTGGGTCAGGCTGCCAGTTAGACCTGAAGCTCCATGAGGACAGGGCCTAGTTATGAGATCAACAGCAGCTGTTTTCAAAATAAAAACGGAAACTTATGCTTCAACTGGGTTATGTATCTGCTGCATTCCATATTCGTATGAACAACCTTCAGAAGTCTTAAGACACCGATGTCCACTAGGCCGTGCATGCACACACACAAACTCCCTAGGAGCACTCTGGGGGCGCTGTGTGACCAGCCACTACCACCCTTGCTACTGAGCCCACAGGTGGTCCAGGTCCTCTCACAGTAATGTCACGGACGTCTACTGCCACCTGGATTTGGCCCTTGGGGGGACACCTCTGTGCCATCTGGAATGGGAATTCCCTGAGGGTAAGGTCTTGGCTGTGGGGTCCTTGTCGCTAGGGCCTAGCACCATGGCTGGCCCACACTAGGCTCTCTTAAGTGTTTGCTGAATGAATGAATGCCCTCCTGGCACACTGATCAGTTACGAAAGCACAGGCTCACTCTTATTTAAAAGGTGGGCTGCTTCGGGCACCCAAGATGGATAAGCATCTGCCTTCTGCTCAGATCACAGGGCCCTGGGTTCAAGACCTGTGTGGGGCTCCCTGCTCAGTGGGGAGCCTGCTTCTCCCTCTCCCACTTCCCCCACTTGTGTGCTCTCTAAGTAAATAAAATCTTAAAAAAGAAAGAAAGATGGGCCCCTCTGGGGCTTCAGATCCGAGGCCCAGTTCTGTGACATAGCACCCGTTGTCCACCTCTCTGAGCTTCCATTTCCACATCTACAGTGGGAGTCGTGGTACCAGCTTTGCAGGCTGGTCCTGCGGGTGAGTGGAATGAAGCATGGGCAGAGCCTGAGATGCCACTCACACGCAACAAATGCCAGTTTCTGACTTCCTCGTGCGGTCAGTCTGGCTGCAAGTTATAGAAACACAAGTCATCTGGTTCAAGTGGAAACACAAGCACTCTTTCTGGAAGAAGGGGGGACAGTTGCCAGGCAGAGAGAAGCACCAGCTGTGTGCTCAGACTCAGCGTGGACCCCAGGGCCATGGCTGCACTGGTACTGTCACTGTGTGAGGACAGCGGGCTATTCAAGTGCCCTCTGCGTGCTGCGCATGGGACATAACCTAATCTCATAGTCTTCCCAGCGGGCCCTAGGTTTAGAGCACGGAGCACCTTGCCCAAGGCCACACAGTCTGAGTGGTAAGGCCAGGCCTTGGCCGCGAACTGAATAAAGCTGCCTGGGCTCAGAGTCATTCCCATCCCTGAGCAGCTGAGTCAGAGACCTTCCAGGTGGTGGCCCCAGCCCTTGTGAGTCACAGGTCTGGGGGTCTGAAGCCCCGCACTCCCTCCCACTCCCCACTTAGTCCCAACAAATACTTGAGCCCCATTTCTGGAAGCATAGCCCCTGCCTGTGGCCCCAGCCTCTAAGTCCCTCACTGTACCCCACCGTGATAACTTGAAGGGGCACAGCTTCTTGTATGGTTGTGGAATCCTGGCCTGCTGCCCTCACATCCCTACCCGGGCCATGTGGACTCCTGCAAGTGATTTTCCCTCTCTGGGCCTCAGTTTCCCACCTGAGCTGGGGGGAGAATAATCTCACTTCGCCTTTATTAGCACAGGCAAAAGTACTTGCAATAATGCCTGGCTTCCCAGGAAGGGCTAACTAAACTTGGACTTAGAATATCCACGTTATTGGATTACTGCCTTATCCAAGTGTGAAGAAATGTATCCACTACTGTTGTAATGAGGTCAAAGATCAAACATTCAGAAATTAGCTGCATTCTTTCTGGAACATAAATCCAGATTGGACTGTCCCTGACATGGTTATTGTAGAAGCTTCTAGTGAGAGTGAAGCTAATGTCAGGGACCACACACCCCACCACTATGTTGGCCCAACCTCCTGGGCCCTCACCACCTCCATTCTGCTCCCCACTGGATCCTGTATTTTTCTGAGAGCAGTGGCCCCAACCATCTTCAACACACACCTCTAGTGGGCATGCCTTTTAAAAATATAGATCAGAGGGTCACCCGTGTGGCTCAGTCGGTGGAGGGGGCAACTCTTAATCTTGGGGTCGTTAGAGTCCCATGTTGGGTATAAAGATTACTTTAAAAAAATAAAATATTAGGAGCATCTGGGTGGCTCAGTGGGTTGGCTCAGGATCTCAAGGTCCTGGGATCTCTGCTCAGCGGGAGCCTGCCTCTCCCCCTACTTGTGATCTCTCTCTCTGTGTCAAATAAATAAATAAAATCTTTTAAAAAATGAAAAATAAAATATTTTTAAAATACAGATCCCAGGACCCCTCAGCCTTGGTACATCCGACTTTAGGAGTGGGGTCCGGGGATCTGCATCTCTCATGCATCTCAGGCGATTCTGACATAAACCGCAAGAGCATGACTGCTTTGTTCCTTCTTCCCGACCCAGTTTCTTCTTACTTAATCCAATGCCAACAACGTGCTGGGTATGGGGCACGCAGACTGGCACTTCCCATCCCTGATCTCCTTGAAACGCCAAAACATCAAAAAACAACTGCTGGGGTGTTGTAATAGAAAAGGAAACTGAGGCACAGAGGGATGGTTGTGGGCCTGAGGTCATGCAGTAAGTCCTAGGACAGGGATTTGAACCCAGAACCTGCTTGCTTTCCCCTTGCAAATGTGTCCTACCCTAAATGTACCGCCCTACTTCTGGGCCTGGGTCTCATTCTGTAATTTCCTGGCAAAAGCAGGTCGATCACTCCAGCCAGGCTTCTTGGCCAAAGGCACAGAAAAAGCAATTAACCCACAAGCAACTGGGAGTAGGGGAAGGTCAGCAGTTCAGAGAACAGCCTGAAAGGGAGGATCAGCATTTGGGGCTGGGGAGGGGGTCAGCTGGGGCTTGTGGTTGCGGTCAACAGAAACTAGCTGCGGGTTATGGAAGCAGGAAAGGAACTCACTGAACACCCAGGGGAGCCAAAGGGCTCTATGAGTCAGAGAACCCAGCTGGGAGTTCTCCTGGCTTCAACCCCTGCATGGGACCCCGACATGGCAGCCTGTGCTGCTGACACCCAGACTTGGTCAGTCCCTGAAGACTTCTGTCCCTGATGACTCCCGACAAATGGGTCTGGGCACCCCCGTCTCCTTGGGTCACAGGTTCCTTCAGAGGTCTGTGCAGAGGGGTGTGCCTGGGACAGCCTCACTGCAAAGCACGCTGGTACATTGGGGCTCCTCTATTGGGAGCATCATTAGGTGAGAGGGGGTTCACCTGACATGGGAAAGGGGTTTGAACCCAGGGCAGGCAATTAAAATGGCCGAGGTCCACGCAGACCAGGGGCGGGGAAGCCCCCTGCGTTCTTGAGGGCACAGCATTAAGTGCTTCACAGCCTTCAGTTTCAATCCTTATCTACACCTGACAAATGAGAAAGCTCAGCTCCTGTGAGTGGGGGGCTGCGCTATGGAACCCAAGTCCATCAGACCCATGAAGCAGGGCTCGCAATCGCCAGGACCTATGTCATTGCTTTGTGCTTCCAGTAACTGAGACTAGCGCACAAAGCCAGACTGCAAGTTGGCCTGTCCCCTGCCTCCGCAGGCCTCCTTGCTCAGAGGAGGATACTCCCTCGGTGCCGGTCTGGCTCACAGTAAAGCCAGGGGGTCTCTCCCCACTGGGCTTCTCTCCCTCTCCACCCCACATCCTGGCCGCCCTTTCGAAGGCTTCATGGAAAGCCAGGTGGGAAAACCCCTCCCTCTAATTACATTTGCCTGGCAGAGAGGTAGCCCTGGAGAAGGCTGGAGGGTGGGGGTACATGGGTTCGGGTGGGACTAGGGCAGAATGAAGGTGAAGGAGGTTCTAGAATGTATGTCCAGAGCCCCACTTCCCCACTTGTCTAGTTGCTCCCCTTCATGGCTGGAGAAAATGTCCCCAGTCCCTTCAACCTACCCAGAGACACCGTTTTTCAGGGTCCCTGCCGTTTACTTGATACGGCAAGGTTTCTCTGGCTGGGCACAAAAGCACATGAGACTCATGGCACATCCTCATGTGGAGTCCATTTATTATAGGCTATTGGATGAGGCATTTATTATATGCGACATCTTCCCACTGCACACTCCCTACACCACCCGAGATGGTTGTCGGTGCTGCACACATGACGGCTACCATCCAGGCAGCAGGAAAGAGCACAAACCCTATCTCCCGCTGAGTCAGCCTCCTACAGGAAGCCCAGCTACTTAGGTGACAAGGATTTTGTTGTACAGCCACACAGCTGCATGGGGATCTGGGAAATGCTGTCTGTTGGCTGGGCATGCTGCCAGGTAATATTGGGGTTCTGTTAGGAAGGAACCAGAGGAATGTAGAGATTGGGCGGGCAGCAAGCACTCTTAGTTGCTCAGATCAAATGGGCTAAGTTCCAACAAAAGGCCAAACCTAGCATCACCTGGGACTCTACTTGTCCCAAGGTACCCCATATAGTTGGCTTGGGCTTTTGGTATTCTAGATCAGGAGCCAGACCTCCCCTATCAGACCCGTGAGCCCCAGGAAGCAATATTCCTCTCTTTAATCATCCCCGGGCCAGCTATCAGGCAACTAGAGGCCACCCACAGAGCCCAGAGCCCACAGGAATCATTCAAACTAGCCAGTCCTAAACTCACCCTGCCCTGTCTTGCCTTTCCATGGAAACTCCAGTAAGGACCATGCCCCAAGCACCACCCCCATTGTCTGCCTCCCAACTACCCCAGTGTTCTTCCATGAGGAAAGGGTCTCTGGGTCCCTTGAGTATAAGAAACTCTCCTCTGGGCTTCTGGCTGGCTCCATCAGTAGACCATGCCATCTTGACATCAGGCGGTGACTTCGAGCCCCACCCTGGGTGTGCAGAGGACTGCAACCATCGCTCCCGTGTGGCCCCACCAGACTGAGCATCTCAGGAAAGAGCACGAACAGGTCTTCAGAGACAGAACGTCCTCCACGCCATCTCTTCTTTCCAGCCCGGTTTTGCTTTCTGGAGGCACATGTGTGCTAGTCAAGGGAAGCTTGGTCACACCGGGACAACAAACGACCCCAATCCTGGCAGCTCCTGACATGAAGTCCTTTCTCCTGTGCGTGGCATGCCGTGCAGGGCTGGAGGGCTCTCCATTGCTTCTCAGTCCGGGACCCAGAGCCACGGAGCAGCCTCCCTCTCATGGCAGAGGGAGAGGGTCTCTACTTGGTAATAGAGTTCCAGCCAGAGGTGATGATGTCACTTCTAACACTTCCTTGGCCATGGCTGGTCACGACCCCACACAATCTCAAAGGGACAGAGAAGTGTTATCCCGCCACATGCCTAGAGGGCAGACCATGGCACAGAATATGGAGACCGACGTGAACAAGGACCTCAGGTCTGTGGTCGGGGCGGCATCCAGGCAGCTGTGATCCCCTGAGCACGGGCAGGGGGAGCAGTGGTGACCTGGGGTGCTGCCCTCAGCCCAGCTGGACCTATGTAGGGCAAAAGCTGTTGGAGAGAAGGAAAGATGGACATCCCAGAGCCTGGGGCTGTGAGGCCAGAAACCCCACCACCACCACCTTCCAAACCCAGCCAGGAGGCTCTGATTCCACTTCTGTGAAATCAGGAGATCATTTCCCAGCCGGCAGAATTTTCATGAAGATTACGTGGGGAAACATGCCTTTATACTCCCAGCAGCTTTCCCTGGAAAGCAAAACTTTCTGGTGGAAGACCCCTTGTCCTATTAAGCCCTTCAGTGAATTTGAGCAGGGAAATTTGAGTGCAGGATCTTGCTGAGAGCAGCTTGGGGGAGGCAGCTGTGCGGGGGCAGTGCTTACAAATACACAGTATATTGCTAAGATTTCTTTGGGAGTGACTTTATTTGGGATGGCTTTGAAGGGGTTGTTGGAGATTATGGGGGTATCCAAGTCTCCTCTCCCCCGCTCCCATCGAAACTGGGAACAGATCAATTATTGTGTGCAACAGAGAAGATTTGGGGGGGTTCCTGTGGCGGTCCACAAGCCCGGGGACAAAAAGAAAGGGGTGCAAGGGGAAGGCAGTGCAGCCGACAGACAGGTGGAATGACCACCAGAGGAAGCCCTGAGACTGGGAAGGCAGCAGGAAAGTACTCTAAGAATAGGGCTAGGTTTTGTCAGCCCCAATTCCTTTCCACTTCTTCAATCTTGAGTAAGACAGGAGCCTCATTCCTGCACCAGGAACACTCAAAGCCAACATG
This sequence comes from Mustela putorius furo, assembly GCF_011764305.1. NCBI lineage: Eukaryota > Metazoa > Chordata > Mammalia > Carnivora > Mustelidae > Mustela > Mustela putorius. The sequence goes on along the minus strand of NW_025421464.1, from coordinate 205,749 downwards.
CGGCCAGAGAGGCCTCTCTCAGAGGGACAATGCTGAGGCTGAATTTCCTCCTTGGGAGACTCAAATAGCCAGCCCCGGTGGCATACTTCCCCCTTGGAGCAGAGAAATGGGGTGGAGGGTGGCAGAAAGACAAGAAGCCTCCGAGACCAGGTGTTATCTGCAGAATCTACACAGGGCATAACAGTTTTGCAGATAAGATAAACTGAGCCCAGGGGAGCAAACAACTTCCACCGTACCCCAGCCAGCCTATGGTGCAGCCAGAGTCAGGGGCCACGCCTGCCTTCCCTGCCTTTGGAGAAGGGAGGCTGGGGCTCAGAGGAGGAAGGCCTTGGTCAAGGTCACACAGCAATCTGGCAGCAGAACTGGGATGCAGGGATTCTAGATGCTGGCTCCGGGGTCTGCCAGCCCGGGAAAGCTGCCCAGCCCTTTCACCCACTTTTTGCCTTATGCTGGGGAAAGGTTGAGCCACGTAGCAGAAGCGGCATGATCTGAGACATCCACCCAGCCTCAGACACCAGGGGATGCATTGGTCCCCCTTGGACCCTGGCGGCAAGCAGCATTCTGAAAGCCCACCCGAGCAAGACAGGAACTGAGGACATAAGTCCTCGAGGTGGGGAGCTCTTTCTGGTGCGCGCCTGATCTCACCTAACCCACACGGGGCCCTAGGGTTCCGTGTTGCCAGAGAGGACACTGGGCCGAGTAGGACTGGGGTCCCAGGACTCGCCGACCAGTGCTCGGGTCCCGGGGAGGGTGGGGGTGGCTCTTGGAGGGAGGGGCCTGGCTGAGCGCCCAGAACAGTGGGGGAGGGCGCGCGCCGCCCGGATGCCCTCCCGGTCTGGGGCCGGAGCTGCTCCCGCAGGTTCCCAGGCGGGCCAGAGCAGGAAGGAGCAACAATGGGCAGTGGGCAGCAGCCGGGAGCCGGGTTCCGGAGGCAGGGTGCGGCCCTCCCGGCCACCAGCACTGTGCGAACGAGGCCCCTGCGCGGGGGACCAACGAGATTAACTGCTGCCACTGTTTGGGCCCTTGCTGTCTGCCGGGACTTGTCTCACCTCCTTCCATGGCTTATCTCCTGGGATCCTCACCTCACCCTATTACTTAGCCCTATTTTACAGATGAAGCCATGGAGGCACAGAGTTTAAGTAAAATGCCCAAGGTTAAGGGAACGTGAAAGCGAGACTTGATCCTATGCAATCTGGCTCCAGATCCTAAGCTCTTGTTAAGAGCTGTTACACACACACACACACACACACGCGCGCGCGCGCGCATTGTATATACTCTCTCGTATTTTTTCCTTTTCAATTATATCATTGACAGCTTTCTCCGTCATAAGTACAGCCCACGGTCACCACGGTTATCCTAGTCCTGACCTGCTGGGAAGATTTTGTCACTGCGCCCAGACCCACCCCGTCATCCCCAGCGGCTGAAGGGCCCTGCCATTGCGTTCAGGTGGGCATCCTCTAATAAAAATTGAGGATGACAATGGGGTGGACCGATGAATGCTTAAACCCCTCCTCATCTCGATCACAGGCCCTTCTCCCAACCAAATCGCACCTTTTAGATAAAATGTGCTTATGCAAACGAAGCTTAACGACAGGCCCCCTCCTGCATCCAATCAGATTGCGGCACCCAGGCCCCGCCCACAGAGAAGTTCCGAGACACCTGGCTAGTAGGTCGATGCTCTAGGTTTCCTGCTTTGAACACAAGATGTGGAGACACTGCACGTTTCTTAGAATCGGGTCCCGTGAAGATTTGGAGCCCAGGGCCACGGAAAACCGTGGACGGGTCCAGCCTGGCTGGGCGGTGGTGGTTCCAGAATTTCCAGAAAGGGTGGGGCAGCTGGAGCCGATAGAGGGACGAACCTGAGGCTGCGCTTACTCCCTCTTATGTAAGATCGAGGCCTTAGATGGGTACCATCGACGACTGGGAATGCCTATGGGAATCTAGGGCACTTCTCACCTGTCTCCCTTCCATCTGAGACAGACTGGGAGACCCCACTGCAGTGCGGGTGAGGGAGCACATGTCGGGAGACTTGTCAAAGAATCTCCACCAAGGCTGCTGGCAGAAAGTCCCAGGAGAAGTGGAGGGGCTTCCCAATCAAAAGTAAGGAACCAGCTGGAGGTTCCCTTCCAGAGCCCACTTTGGCCCTCACAGGCCAGTTGGGAGCACCGGATGGAGAACCAAGATACGGGAGATTTGTATTTTGGTTTCATTCCCACCTGTGGGCTGTTTAAAGCCTTGAACCAGTCATTCCCCCTCTCTGGGCCTCTAGCTTCCCATTCCTACCACACCAGGGACCTCCAAGGACTCTTCTCACTCTGATAGGTGGTGGTGGTGTTTTTTCTTTCTGGGATCCCCTGAGCTGTCCGGTGGATGATCTGGTAGGAGTCACCTCTCTGAACCTTCCAACCACCAGCAAATCACAGTCTTCCCAATATTGCTGCTACTTGGGGGGGCCACCCAGCATCCACTTCCCTTTAGTTTTGTTGGGGGGAGCCTCCCTCCTCCACCTCAGCCAGGTTCAGTCAGTGGAACTGATTTCCTCCCTGACTCCCTGGGGAGGAAAGTGAGCAGACAGGGAGATCCCTGCATTCCATTCCCTGAGCTGTCCAGGGTAGTCATGTCAATTCCAGTCAACGCCAGTCAGGATCAGGAACTGTCCCAAATGCAGAGAAGTCTGGAAGCATAAAACCTGGGAAGGCTGGCGGCTGAAGCTGCTGGCAGTCATCCTGCCTCTGTCAGAAATGGATCTGCGGCAGGGAAGGCAGAGTTTGGGGCGGAAAGATGCAGCTGCTGATGTAATTCAGTCCCTCCAGTCACACCGCCCTGGGCTTTTCAGGTCCAGGAGCCAATACAGGCCTTTGTCACTTACAGCCAGTTTGAAGTGGCTATCCTGTTGCTTACAACCAAAAGAATAGTGACTATTTTGTTGGAGTTAACTTGATTCTACAACACCATCAATAGTAAGAATTTTTTTTTAATAGTAAGAATTTTTTTTAAAGATTTATTTATTTATTTATTTGACAGACAGAGATCACAAGTAGGCAGAGAGGCAGTCAGAGAGAGGAGGAAGCAGGCTCCCTGCTGAGCAGAGAGCCCGATGTGGGGCTCGGACCCAGGACCCTGGGATCATGACCTGAGCTGAAGTCAGAGGATTTAACCCACTGAGCCACCCAGGCACCCCAATAGTAAGAATTTTTTAAAGGCAAATATTATATCCATTGAAATAGCAGCTTTTTTTTTTGATGAAAAGAGGAGTGTATCCAGTGTGCTCTTAAAAGACTGACAATAATATGTTCGTATTTATAAAACTGTCTCCTTTTGATCAAAGTTCTTCACATTCAGAGTCTAAACTTTCCTTGGACGAATTTGGCAGTTTTTACTTCTAATTGCATTGGCTGGCTGGCGATAGCTTTCTGTACACTTAGCCTTATGCTTCCACATGGTGTCATTTTAGAAGCCTTGCTAAGTGATAATTAGGGATGCGGTCTGATAAAATTCCATCAGGCTCGACTGTGGCCACCTGAGCTACTGGGTAACGGACAGAAAGGACACCTAATTACCTTCTGCCTGCTGATGGGCATGTTTCTTGGACATCACCTGTGGGGCCCATCCTCAATTCCAGAAACGCTAAGCTGCCAGTGTGAGCCCGGTGTGTCAGAACTCGTTCTGATGCAGCTACCACTTCCTGCGGGACAGGCACCAAGCTAAGCGGAACAGTGTTAGGACCTTGGGCAAGTAACATCACCACTCTGTTTCTGTGTTCCCCCGTCTGTGAACGAAGAGAATAGCTCCACAGCGGTGTTGAGATTTAATGAAAATATCAGTGTAATGCTTGTAGAACAGTGTTGGCATATAAGGATCACCCAGTACATATCAATTACTGCTATTTTAATTCTCGCCCTTGGAAGTCAACAGGATGGTCCTACTTGTAGTTTAGGACCCTGAGATCAGAGACAAGAAGGGACATGTCCCAGGTCACTCACTGGGGAAGGAGATGGTGGATATGGGACTCAAAACCAGATCTGTCCAGTACCCAGGCTGATGTTCTTACCATAATGCCACGTGGACCTGCCAGGGCACAGGCTTGGGTGGGCCAGTGGAATCTGGGGTCCAGTTCTTAGACACAGAGCAGAGAAAAGTCAGACTCACTCACCAGGCCAAGCTCACCGTCCAGACAACTGTCTTTGTCTGATTTGTGGAACCCTGGGCCTTTGAAAACTCCAGAGAGAGAAAACACCAAGGCCTCAGTGGAGATGGGATTGTCCAAGGCCATATAGGGAGAGACAGAGGTCAGGCTGGAGCTCCCCATTCCCTGCCTCCTCAGATCCTCCTGCTTCATTGCCCTCCCTTAGAGGCATCTACCTCGGCAGCCCCTCCTCTGAGAAGCTCTCCCAGACTGCCACAGCCCATGTCCCCGTGCCTTGCTCCTTGAAGGGTCTCTACACTCACTGGCATTTCTTTCTTTTTTTTTTTTTTAAGATTTTATTTATTCATTTGACAGACAGAGATCACAAGTAGGCAGAGAGACAGAAGGAAGCAGGCTCCCCGCTGAGTGAAGAACCCGATATGGGGCTCGATCCCAGAACTCTGGGAGTCATGACCTGAGCCGAAGGCAGCGGTTTTAACCCACTAAGCCATCCAGGTGCCCCCTCACTGGCATTTCAAACATGCTCTTTGGAGTCAGACCGACCTTGGGTTTGAATCCTCCTTTGCCATTTTAACTATATAATCCTAGGTTCCTTTTCCCCATCGCTGAGCCTTAGTGTCCTCACCTGTAAAATGGGCTTTTTACAAAAGACCATCTCATGGGGTCAGCATCAAGTTTCAGGGGAGGTCAGGGCTGAGTGCAACCTGGTACAGCAGCCATCCCCTCCCTGCCTGCCTCTATGCAGCAGAACTACTTACATACATAATCTGAAATAAAATGAATAAGGACAATGGGCAGAAAAGAAAAGCAGAGAGTGAAAGCTTTTTATTGAACTACACACACATATATCATTGTGGCAGCGAAAACTAACAAACTAAACAAATAATACAAAACTATACTTCTGTAAATAGAAGAAGGAAACAGTAACGAATTAATACTTCTAAGTTACATTGTTATTGTTGTTGTTGTTGTTGTTGTTGTTATTATTATTATTACAAAAGGAAAAAGATCACATTAAGAAACACTTGCAGAAGAGTGGACCTGGGAGATTCAGAGCGTGTGATGCCTTTGAGCCAGAGTGAGGCTCCGGGAACCTGGCTTCTGCCTCTCACAGTCACGTGGCTGTCTCGCCATCACACAGCTGGTGCTGCTTGTCCCTCACCTGCTGTTAAATGCAGGGCTATGGGGAGTACTGGACGGAGCACCAGAGGCCGAAGTTGAGTTTAACCATTCCAAACAGTTACCAAACTTGTAGTAGTTGAGTCTGGGCATACTGGGAGCCGAGCGTACAATGAGGTTTTCTGGACGAACTTCCATTTCAACCCCCGTGTTCATCAAAGTTAACGTCACCTTTCGATGTGCTGATCTCATATTAAACCTAACAAGAACGGCAGCAATTGTTTAGAACATGGGCTAATGAAATATTTGGGCTGCGAAGAGTGATTTCCTCACCAGTTTTGGTGAGAAGGGCCAGTGCAGAGTGATAATAAAAAGCAGACTGACTTTTAGAGGTTTTGTTATTGCTTTTAAACTCTGCAGACGCTGCTCCCCTCACTGCTTGCACGAGACACAACGACCTCTGCTCCTTGCCTCTGTCCTCCACTGTGCTCATCTCATGGTAAGTGTTATTTCGATGATCATTACATGATTTAACCCCTGGGCATCCCCAGGAAGGGGTGAAGGAGGGAGGGGGGGAGGGAGAGAAGGAGGCAGCCTGGAACAAGGAGCAGGGGCTTCTGAGTCCTAGGCCTGACTCAGTTATAACATGCTGTGGGTCTTAGGGAAGTCACACCCTCTCTGGGCTTCAGACAGGATGGGGCATCCTTCCCCAGCTTCCCTCAGCCCTGACAATAGAGATGCCAGGCCCAGGGACAGAAGCACACGACAAATGCATGTCTGGCTCTAAGCCTGGGCCCCTCTTTCGGAGTCAGGCCCGCCTCCCCGGCTGCTACCCCTCCTGCCCTAGCTGCCTGGCTGTCCTTAAACTGTGACTGCTCCACAGCAGCCCCTCACGTGAAGGGGGCTGAGCTCTGGTGCTCTGCCTGCCCCTGACTCCCAGTGACCTCTGTCACTGGAGTTACCTTGTGGTGGCCACTGCAGCCACCCCGTTTCCAGCCCATAAGGAAGGCCTTCCTAGTGTCCAGCTGTTGCAGAGGCCCCACTGCCCCAGGCTGGGGCCCCAGGTGACATCTCTCAATCCCGTCACTCAGCCGTCTTCTTTCCGGTGGGCTGCGTTACAATAGATCTTGGTTAGAAAGCAGCCTCCTTCCCTCCCTGGGACCTCAGCTCCCCGACCCACTGCAGGGCTGTGGGAACACTGGCCTGCCTGGAAGAGGACACACACTCCAACATACACCCCCATGTCACATCGGTTTAGCCAAGGGCACATCTCATGGGAGCAAGGTGGCAAAGAGCAGACTCGATAGGTGGTGGCCCAGCTTCTTCAGGTCCTTTGGCCTCTCTGTGGGACCTCACAGCTGTTGGTTCTTTCTCTGAGTAGGTAGCTCCTTCCAGAACAGAGACAGAGGCTGAGTTCTTGCTATGCTACCAAATCTTTTATACTCAGGTTTCATCATCGTCCAGGAGAACAGCCATTAACAATGTAGGCAAATTCTCAAAAGGAATATTCTCAAAAGCAATTCGACCAAGGTTGAATTCCCCGGTTTCCGAGTTTGCATTTCCAGCCCTCCAGTGACCTTCAGAACTGTCTCACCAAGCTCCCTGGCATTGAGGGATCCTCCACGTCTTTTTGTGGCTTGATTTCTTTTCATGGCTGGATAATACTTCATTGTCAGGATATAATGAAGTTTGTTATGCACTCGCGGATGCAAGAACATCTGGGTCGTTTCTAGGTTTTGGTGATTATGAATAAAGCTGCTATAAACATACACATTTTTCATGTAGATGTAACTTTTCTAAGATTTCATTTATTATTTGAGAGAGACAGTGAGCACACTCATGTGGAGGGAGGCACAGAGAAAGAGGGAGAGAGGGAATCCCAAACAGACTCTGCACTGAGCGTAGAGCCTGACACAGGGCTCGATCTCACGACTCTGGGAACATGACCTGAGCCCAAATCGAAAGTTGGGCACTTAACCACCCAAGGCCCCCAGGCGCCCCTAGACATAACTTTTCAATGCAACTGGGTATGTACGAGCACAGCTGCTGGATTGCATAGTAAGAATGTTTACTTTTCTAAGAACTGCCAAATTGTCTTCCAAGATGGCTGTACTAGTTTGCATTCCCATCAGCAATGAATGAGAATTTCTATTGCTTTTTTTCCTTGCCACTGTTTGGTATTGAATGTTTTGTGAATATTAGCCATTCCAAAAGGTATGAAATGATATCTCATTTTATTTTGCCATCTCCTAATGACATATGATGTTGAACATTTTATTTGCTTCTTTGTCAAACCTGTCTATATTCTTCGGTAAAGTGTCTGTTCAGATCTTTTGCCCACTTTTGAATTCTTATTGTTGATTTTTAAATACTCTGTATTTTGGGGGTACCAGTACTTCATCAGATATGTTTTGCAAGTAGTCTCTGTCTGGAGAAGTGGCTTATCTTTTCAATCTAACTTTTTTCACAAAGCTGAAGTTTTTACTTTTAATCAAGTTCAACGGAATCATTTTTTTTTTCCTATGGCTTGTGTTCTTAGTGTTAAATTTAAAAATTCATTGCCAAACCCAAAGTCACTTAGATTTGCCCTTATGTTAGCTTCCATAGGTTCTATAGTTTTGTATTTTACATTTAAGTCTAAGATCCATTTTGAGTTTACTTTGTAACAAGTGTAAGGGCTGAATCTAGCTTCACTGTTTGGTGTACGGATGCCCAGTTGTTCTAGCATCATTGTTGAAAAGAATATCCTTTCTCCATTGAATTGCCTTTGCTTTTTTGTCAAAAAAAAAAAAAAGTTGACTCTTTGTTGACTACATTTGTGTGGGTCTATTTCAGGCCTCTTTATTCTGTTCCACTGATCAACCTGGGTATTTTTTCACCAATGCCATGCAGTCTTGATTATTGTAGATCGATGGTTAGTCTTAAAGTCAGGTAGTGTGAATCCTCTGACTTCATTCTTCTTCCTCAGTATTGTGTTGGACATTTTGGGCCTTTTGCCTTTTCATATATAAAGTCAGCTTGTTAATATTAAAACAAAAACTTGCTGGGTTTTGATTGGGATTATGTTGAATTTGTAGACGGAATTAGGGAGAATTGACATCTTAAAAATATTTAGTTTTCCTAACCATGCACATGAACCCTCTCTCCATTTATTTGTATCTTCTTTGGTTCCTTTAATTGGAGTTTTATAATTTTCTTCTTATAAAGCCTGTACCAATTTTGTTGGACTTATGCTTCCATATTTCATTATTTTTGCTGCTAGTGTAAATGGTATTGTTTCTAACTATTCATTGCCAGCAGAGGAAAGCAATTGACTTTTACATGCTAACTTTATATCCTGTGACCTTCCTATAATCACCTATTAGTTCCAAGAGTGGTTTTGGTCTAGTTTATGGAATTTTATACATATGTCCTCTATGTCATGTGTCATACATATGTCCTCCTGCCATGTCCTCTATGCACAAAGACAGCTTTATTTATCTTCTCCCCTCCCCATATGTATATCTTTCCTTTTCTTACAGCATTAACTAGGACTTCCAGTCCAATGTTGAATAGGAGTGGTGGGAGGGGATTATCTTTTCATATTCCTAATTTAAGGGGGAAAATGTCCACTGTCTCTTCATTAAGTATGATGTTAACCATAGGATTATGGTAAACACCCTTTATCAATAAGTTTGAGAATGTTCCCTATTATTCCTAAATTGTTCAGAGTTTTTATCATGAGTGGGTATTGGATTTTGTCAAGTGCTTTTTCTGCATCTACTGATATGATCATGATTTTTCTTCTTCAGCCTGTGGAGTGATGTGATGGATTATATTAACTGGTTTTAGAATTTTGAATCAGATTTCCATACCTAGAATAAGTCTCATTTAGTCATAGTGTATGTCTTTTTATACATTGTTGGATTTGATCTGCTAACATTTTTTGAGTATTTTTGCATCTACATTCATGAAAGGTATTGGTAATATCCCTCTCATAAATATCTTAATTTGGTTTTTCTCTATTTCTTTAGTAAATATTGAACTATTCAAATTATCTAATTCTCCTTTTGTGAGTTTTGGTGGTTTGTGTCTTTCAAGGAATTGACCCACTTCATCTACGTTAACAAATTTATGGGCATAAAGCCATTCATAATATTCCTTTATTATCCTTTCAATGACTCCTCCTTCATGTCTGATATTTATACTTTCTTTTTTTTTTTCTTGGTTATCTTGGAAGGTTTATAAATTTTAATGGTATTTTCCCCCAAAGAACCAGTTTCCATTTTGTTGATCTCTGTTGATCTCCTGTTTTCAATTTCATTGATTTCTGATTTAATTTTTTATTACTTCTTTTCTTCTGCTTATATTGCTCTTCCTTCTCTATTTTTTATTTAAATTCAAGTTAGTTAACATATAGTGTAGTATTGGTTCCATATTATATATAATACCCAGTGTTCATCAAAGGTGCCCTCCTCAATGCCCATCTCCTGCCCACCTCCCCTCCAGCAACCATCAGTTTGTTCCGTATAGTGAAGTCTCATGGTTTGCTTCCTGCTCTGTTTGTATACTATTTTTCCTTCCCTTCCCATATGTTCATCTTGTTTCTTAAACTCTGGTTCTTAAACTCTTAAACTCTGGTTTCTGAAACTCCACATATGAGTGAAATCATATTTCATCATATTTCACAAATCATATTTGTCTTTCTCTGACTTATTCTTATTTTGCTTAGCATAATACCTATGAATTCTATCCATGCTGTTGCAAATGGCAAGGTTTCATTCTCTTTGATTGCTATATATATATATATGATGAATAGCTAAAGAAGATGTGGGTTGTATTTATATATATGTGTATATATACATATATGTGTGTGTATATATATGTATATACACCCCGTATCTTCTTTACCTATTCATTAGTTGATGGACACTTCTAGTTTATGTGTTGGAAGCTTATTGATTTTAGATGTTCTTTTCTGATATTATATATTTAATGCAATAAATTTCCCTCTAGGCATGGCTTTTCATACATTTTGATAAGTTCTGCTTTCATTTTAACTCAAAATATTTGTAAATTTCTTGAGACTTCTTCTTTGATCCATGAATTATTATCCAAATACGTTGAGATTTTCCAGCTATCTTTCTGTTACTGATTTCCATTGTAGTCTAAGAGCAAACCTTATTTGATTTCTATTCCTTAAAATTTGGTCAGGTGTGTTTTATGGCCCAAAATGTGGTCTATTTTGATGAATGCTCCACATGAGCTTTCTAAGAATGTCTATTCTGCTGCTGCCCAGTATTCCATACATGTCCATTAGATCTAATTGGTTTTTGGCGCTATTCAGTTCAACTATATCCTTACTGACCTTCTTCTGCTGGACCTGTGAATCACTGATTGAGAGGTGTTGATATCTTTAACTGTAATAGTGAATTCATCTATTTCTCCTTGCAGTTCTAGCAGTCTTTGCCTTGCATAGTTTGTCGCTCTGCTGTTGAGTGCATGCAAACTAAGGATTTTCATTTCCATCTTTTATTATTATATAATGCCCTCTTTATCCCTGATAATTTTCCTCGCTCTTAAGTCCTCTTTGTCTGAAATCGGTACAGCTATTCCAGCTTTACTTTCATTAACATTAGCAATGGTATATCCTTCTCTGGCCCTTTACTTTGTATCTACCTGTGTCTTTGTAGTTAAAGTGGGCTTCTTGTAGACAACATGTCATTGGATCTTGTTTTTATTCACTGTGACAAGGGATTTCAATTGATCTTTTCATTTAGACCATTCACATTTAAAGTAATTATTGACATAGTTGGATTAATTTCTATGTCTGTAACTCTTTTGTATTCATTCCATTTTTTTCTTTGTTCTTTGAATTCTTAAAACTCCCCTCTGGCAGGTTTTCACTTTATATGTTTCTATTTTCACTCCTTTTGGCCTATCAATCACTTCTTTAAAAAAAAGTTAGTAGTTTCCCTAAAGTGTGCAATGTATGTTTACAATGAATCCAAGTCCACTTTTTAAAAACTGACATATAATTGACATGCTAGTTTCAGATATGTAACATAATGATTTGATTATGTGCATGTAAGTACACTTCAAATAACACTATACCACTTCCTGGGGAGTGTGGGTGTCTTGTAACAGAGTAGCCCCAAATTCCTCCCTTGGCTGCCACTGCCTTCACTTACCCATATGTTATAATCACCCAGTTTGTTGTTGCTCTCATTACTTTGAACAAAGAGTTATCTATATGATTAGGTAGGTATACAAATAGCAAAGATTTTTTTTTTTTTAAGTTAAGCTCCATGCCCAATGTGGGCCTTAAACTCAGGACCCTGAGCCAGCCAGGTGCCCCTATTTTCCTGTAATTTGAATATGATACACGTATGTGTGGATTTTTGGTATTTGCTCTGCTTGGTATTTTCTGAGCTACCGGAGTTTGTGGTCTGGTGTCTATCATTAATTTTGGAAAATGGCCATTACCACTACTTCTGCTTTCTCCTTCTTCTCCTTCTAGTGTTTCCTGTTTTGTGTACATGACAACTTTTCTTCTTTACTATATAATTATTATTTTTAAAGATGTTATTTATTTGAGAGAAAGAGAGCACAAGCAGGGAGAGCAGCAGAGGGAGAAGAAGTGAGCTCCCTACTGAGCAGGAAGCCTGACTCGGGGCTTGATCTCAAGACCCAAACAGTCACTTAACTGACTTGAGCCATCCAGGCACCTCTATATAATTATTTTTAATGTCCAGCGTTGAGGGCCAGAACTTTCTCCCCAACTCAAGTTTATAAATACTCAATTGGCTTGTGAAGCCGATAGGGATACTTTTTGTCTAATTTGATTTCCGGGAAGACTTCATTCAGGTCCTCAATCGTCATTGGATCACATGGAATTATGATCATCTTCTCTGGCTCTTTTTCATATTCCTCAATCCTGGCCTTTGAGAGAGACAAAAATTCAGCACAACTTTTCACATCTTTTTTTTCTTTAGCATCCACCTGAACAGTGTATTTCTCCTCCGGCAGAGGAAACTTCAGGGCATTAAACTTCTCAAAGTAATCTCCCAAGATAGCCTTTGCCACACTGGCCTTGTAGTAAGCCCAGTCAACAGCAGGTAGTTTCTCAGGGAGAGTAGCCCACCTGGGGAGGTAAAGGTCTCATTCCAGAATTTCAGAAGTTAGCAATGGTCTTCTGGTTTTGGGGTATGATTTTCCCAAAAGCTACTCAGTCAATGGCGTTTAGAGCAAGTTTTTCCTGGCCATCTTGAGATCCTTCACCAAACCCAGCAGCCCACAGTCCACCTATGTTACACTTTTTGGAAATGTCCCACAGTTCCTAGGTATTGTTCTAGGTTTCTTCATCATTTTTTCACTTTTTATTTTTTTTGCAGCTTTATTGACATATAACATATAACACTGTGTAAACTTAGAGTATACAATATGATAATTTGGCATACTTATATATTGCAAAATGATGCCCATGGTTGGGTTAGTTAACACCTCCATCATGATTACTATTTCTTTCTTCTTCTTCTTCTTCTTCTTCTTTTCTTCTTCTTCTTCTTCTTCTTCTTCTTCTTCTTCTTCTTCTTCTTCTTCTTTCTTCTTTCTTCTTTCTTCTTTCTTCTTCTTCTTCTTCTTTTTCTGGTGAGAACATATACGATCTACTCTCTTAGCAACTTCCAGGTACGTAATACAGTATTGTTAACTATAGTCCCCTTGCTGTATGTTAGATCCCCAAAACTTGTTCCTCTTCTAACTGAAAGTTTGTAACATTTGACCAAATATCTTCCAGTTTTCTTCATCCCTCACCCTTGGAAACCACTCTTCTACTGTCTCTATGAATTTGGCTGTTAGTGCATACTATTTTAGGATTTTTAGGATTTCTTGGTTTGGGGTTCTTCCAGCTTCTTTAATCTGTAGGTTTATGTCTTTTGCCAAATTTGGGGAGCTTTTAGCCATTGTCTCAGTATATTTTCTGAACTGCACTTCTTCTCTTCTTCCTGTAGGATTCCCGTGACACACATGTATTTTGGTATTTTCCCACAGACCCCTGAAGTTGTTCATTTTGTTTATTTGTTGTTTCTTTGTTGAAGTTGTAGAATTTTTAGTGGTCTATCTGCAAGGTCACTGCTTTCCTCTGTCATCTCCAGTGGGCCATGGTGCCCACCCAGTAAGTTTATTGTTACTGCATTTTGGGGGTTTAGAATTTCCATCTGGTTTTTCTTTATATCTTCTTTTTCTCTGTTGAAGTTTTCTTTTTCTGTTTCAGGTCTATTCATGGTTGCTCACAGAAGTTTTTCTTTTTCTTCCGTTCTTTCTTCTTTTTTAGGGATAGCTACTTTAAAATCCTTGTCAGATAATCCCAACATCTGTGCCATCTTGATGTTAGCATCAGTTGTTTTTGTTTGGTTGTTTTTTTGTTTTGTTTTGTTTTTTAATTAAGGGAAGCGCTGTGCCCAATGTGGGGCTCGAATTCATGGCCCTGAGATCAAGAATCACTCACTGGGCTGACTGAGCCAGCCAGGCACCAGATGCTAGCCATCCCTTCATTGCCCTTTTTCATTCCAGTTCAGGCTTCTTCTGGCTTTTGGTATGATACAAACTATTTGATTTTATCCTGGGCCTTTGGGTATTATATTAGGAGTCACTGGTTCCTTTTTAAAACTATGTTGGTATGTATTCAACTTGTTCAAGTTCAGAATGAGCACCGTGGCTCACTTTTGTGGTCTGTGAACTGGAATGTCAGTTTAGTTTAAAATCAGTACAATTTTGGTCTGCCGTGCTGTGTGCTACCCAGAGGCCATCCTGAAACAGTATGGTATTCCACATCGTAGTTGAGTTCTCAAGCTTTCACTATGTTAGTTCTGGTGGGTTGCACACATAGGTCACTTGTGGGTGGGTGTACCCTGCACTCCATATACAAACTGAAGCAATCTCTTTTTGTAGCTCCCTCGTCTGTAATCCTCCCCACATGCTCCAGCTGTGAGAGGCTGGGTGCTGCCTCTTTGTCATCTTTGCTTAGTGCAGTGCAAGGATGCCAACAAGGCCCTACCTTCCTGTCACAGCACTCCATGAGGATGGGAGAGGAAGGGGATTCTTGCTGATCACACTTGTGCAGAGTGGGGCTGGCAGAGCTCCATATCACAGCCATCACTAGAAAGGAGAGCGAGGACTATCCTGACGGTAGTGCACAGCTGGGATGGTGGGCAAGCTCCACACCAGTCTCCCCAAAGCCTGCTAGAGAGGACGGGTTGTGGCTTATTTCATGGTGTTTGTCCAGAACAAAGCAAGCATTGTCAAAAAGTCTATCTTTCATTGCTGTCCCTCCCAGCCCTTTGACCCCCTAGAAAGTGGGCTTTCATTGGGACTTTGTGCTTTGGGGATGGTTTTGGGTTTGGCTTTCTCTGGTGCCCAGGCTGGGATCTAGTTAAGTAATAAAGCCTGTGAGGACTCCCAGCTGTGTCATCGCTTGAGACCCAAGTTGTCTACACAGTTCACCTTTTCCCCACCATCATGGAAGTCCGAGAGTTGCTTTATGTATTTTGTCAAGCTTTTGGTTGTAGTAAGTGGAAGGAATAGGGTAGAATCTACTGACTCATCTTGTCTGAAAATGGAAGCCCCATGTACTTTTTTAAAGTCAACTTTTTTTTTTTTAAAGATTTTATTTATTTATTTGACAGACAGAGATCACAAGTAGGCAGAAAGGCAGGCAGAAAGAGAGAGAGGAGAAAGCAGGCTCCCTGCTGAGTAGAGAGCCCGATGTGGGGCTCAATCCCAGGACCCTGGGATCATGACCTGAGCAGAAGGCAGAGGCTTTAACCCACTGAGCCACCCAGGCGCCCCCTAAAGTCAACTTTTTGAGGTATAATGTACATGCAATAAAACATACCCATTTCAAGTGTACATTTCCTTGAGTTTCAACAAAGGTACATACCCATGTAACCACAGTCAAAATATAGAACATCCCCATCTCCCCAAAAGTTTCCCTTGTGCCCCTTCCCAAGCAATCCCCCCCATCCCAGGCCTCAGACAAACACTGATCGATGTCACTATGGATTAGACATGTCTTTTTCAGAGTTTCAGATAAAATCACACAGAATGTATTTTTTTAAAGATTTTATTTATTTATTTGAGAGACAGTAACTGAGATACCAAGAGAGAGCACAAGCAGGGAGGAGAGGAAGACAACCAGGCTCTATCCCAGGACCCTGGGATCATGACCTGAGCTGAAGGCAGACGCTTAACTGACCGAGCCACCCAAGTGCCCCCAGAATGTATTTTTTTGATAAAAGTCTGCTGCCTTTTGTTCAGTTATGTTTGAGATTCATGTGTATCACCCAGTGTATCAGCAGTTCATTCCTTCTCATTGCTAAGTAGGGTTCCATGATATTTTTGTGTATGCTTTTCTTTGGATTGTCGCCCTCCTCTGCTCTAGAGACAATGGACCACAGCACCTCTCTGCCACAACCACTGCTGTGTTTCTGCTCTCAGAGCTCTTTCTCTTTGATCCAGGAGAGGAAAAGCTTGATGCATCACTTAGTACTTACTTTAAGGGATGGGTAGGATATTATTTCAGGATAAAAAGATGGTTTCTTCTGGATTTAGCTCCATTGATCTGCTCTGTCATACACTTGCTAATCACATGCTCAGACCAAAGTATATGAAAACAGTCATTGTCTTGGCAGGGTGTTTTAGGGGTTTGTAACTTTGGTCTTATATTGCTGTGCCCTCTGAATTAGTAATAGGAATATGGACATGCTTTTCATTTTATGTAAGGATAATTATCCAATCACAGGGATGCATAACTAATGCCATCCCTCCATGTTGAACTCCTGGTGGCTTGTGATGAATTGGGTACCTCAGCAAACAGTCTTATCCACATCCTCAGGTTCTCGGTTTTTCTGTCCAACCCATGCACTCATACAAATTCCATAAAAGAAATTTGGTACTAGGCAATCAGCTGATTCACTTTGTGATGGCAAGGGACACAGTAGCGAAGGGATGACTTGTAACCTGACCTTGTAGATTCTCTCCTGGCTAGTTACATTTACCAAGTGGATACATGCTTTCTCTGATGGCTGTCTTCTCAAAATTCTGCATTCAGACTCACAAATGAAGTGCAAAGTGGTTTTTATTATATAAGAAAACAAGGCCAATTTTCTTTCCTACCAGTGCAAGTTTGGAAATATTCTTTTAAAAAAGATGACTGAATATTCCCATTTAGCAAAGTCTTAAGGTAAATAGATGGTTGCCAGGTTTCTAGTTACACTGGTTTCTGCACTATCTATCTGTTCAGACACAAGCTCCTTTTAAAATGTGCCTAGTCAGAATTTCTTCATATACTGCAACCAAAACAACATATTGCAACAGATGGAATGCAGAAGTAGATGTGAGAACTCAGCTGTCTTCTATTAAGCCAGGCATTAAAGGGATTTGCAAAAAAATGTAAAACAATGACACTCTTTTCTTTTTTACTTTTTTAGAGAGTGGAGAGAGAAAGACCATGGGTGGGGGGCGCAGAGGGAGAGAGAGAATCTCAAGCAGGCTCCAGGCTCAGCACTGAGCCCGACACAGGGCTCAGTCTCCCAATCCTGAGATCATGACCCGAGCTGAAATCAAGAGTTGGACACTTTAAGTGACTGAGCCACCCAGGCACCCTAATGCTACTCTTTACTAGGTTTTGTGAGAAAATATATTTGTTGAAAATTGAGCTGTCAGAAAAATAATTCAGGAAAAACTTTCAAACTACATTTCCAGATTAAAGTGACTTTCTTTTTTAAAAAGATTTTATTTGTTTATTTGAGAGAGAATGAGTGAGAGAGAGCGTGAGAGAGGAGCCCGATGCGGGACTCGATCCTGAAGTCCGGTATCATGACCTGAGCCAAAGGCAGTCACTCAACCAACTGAGCCACCCAGATGCCCAAAGTGACATTCTAAATGCCCAGTATAGTAAGTGCAAAAGAGGGGGAGATAAAGAAAAAAAAGAAGACCAACACATGGCCATATTATGAAATTTCATTATACTATAGATTAGCAGAAGATCCTGAAAGATTTCAGAGGAATAAAAGCAATCACATATAAGGAAACAAACAAACAAAAAAAAATGGCATCACCCTTCCCAACACCACCAGAAAGCAGAAGACAATGCAGAAATGCCTTCATTCTTAGGGAAAATAATAAGCAACCTACAATAATATTCTCAACTAAACTATCACTCAAGCATGAGAGTAGAAGAGAGACATTTTTGGATATCACGTGGTACAGTATGATAGTAATGGTCCCCAGTGAGTCACAACTCCCTTTTACCATATCCCTTTGTGATGTGACTTTGCTGTTCCTCCCAGTGACAGGAGTCTGTTTCTTCACCTCTTGAGTCTGGTCTGGTGGAGTGACTTGGTTTAACCAACAGAACATGGCAGAAGTGATACTGTGTGAGTTCCACAGCCAAGGCTTTAAAGAAGACTTCACATGTCCCCTCCCATCTTCTGGGTCAGAGATCACTGTGGAACTGACACCATGTTGGGAAGGTGGGGTACATCTACTGAGGATGAGGCCACATGAGAAGATATCTAAAAGTGAGGCATCAATACAAAGCAGAAATGTGAAATTCTTAGAACACCTTAATGGTGTCTCCTATTAGATTGTCATTTTCTTCAGAATTGTTTATATATTATGTATTTGTTTTTTATTTTAATTTGTTTTTTATTATAATTGTTTATATGTTATTATATATTTAATGTATGAGATTTTAATATTTTGCAAATATTTTCTCTTCATTATTTGGGTTATGGTGTCTTTCAGGACAGATTTTTTTTAATGGTCATATCAACCATATTCTTTGTCTTTATGTCCTTGCAATTTTTTTTTTTTTTTGACCTTATTTATTTGACAGAGAGCACAAGTAGGGGGAGCAGCAGGCAGAGGGAGAGGGAGAAGCAGGCTCCTTGATGAGTGGGGAGCCCAATGCTGGGCTCAACCCCAGGACTCTGGGATCATGACCTGAGCCAAAGGCGGATAGACGCTTAACTGACTGAACCACCCAGGCATCCTGTCTTTGAGCTTTAAAAAAATTTTTATTTATTTATTTGATGGGGGTAGGGTGAGGACAGGCTGAGGGAGAGGGACAGAATTCTCAAGCAGACTCCCAGCCAAGTGTGGAGCCTGAAACAGGACAGGATTTGGGGTCCCAGGACCCCAAAATTGTACCTAAACTGAAACCAAGAGTCTGCTGCTTAACCGACTGAGCCACTTAGGTGCCCCCTTATTTTTCTTTTAAAGATTTATTTATTTTAGAGAGACAGAGATTAAGAGAGAGTGGGGGGAGGGGCAGAGGGAGAATCTTTGAGCAGACTCCCCACTGAGCACAGAGACCAATGAAGGGTTTGATCCCACAACTCACGAGACTATGACCTGAGCCGAAACTGAGACTCAGATGGTTAATCAGCTGAGGCACCCAGGCATCCCTTTGTTTTTTGATCCTCACCACCACCACCAAACCAGTATAAGCAACTGGTGCAAAATGGTGGTCACTGTCAAAGAGAGAACTGAGAATTTTAAATAGTTGTTTCTAAGGCGTGGTCTGGAGTTAGGAGAGCCAGGCAAGAAGCTGCTGCTTTTCTACTGACTTTTCCCTCAGTCCAGGCTAAAAGTCACACTGACAAAGTGCACCCTGAGCTGGACTACTGACTATCCTCACTTCTTCCAGTCTGGTCAAGTTTTCTTTCCTACCTATTATCTCTGGCCTAAATGATCCCAACAACTGGCTCACTGGTGTCCTGCTTCCACCCCTGCCCCCATTTGTTATCCATTGCTAGGAAATGAACTACTTCAAGACCAGTTTATTAAATCTCCTAATACGTTGGTTTTCCTGAGCTGACAGAGGTGGTCCTCTATTCATGTCATGTTGCTGGGACTGTGGGCACTTGTGGGCAGAATATCCAAGTGGCTCACTCATCTTATCTGGCAGTTGGTTCTGACAGATGGCTGGGTCCTCAGCTGGGACTTTGGGCTGTGGGTCTCAATTCTCTTCCATGTGGCCTCTCTGTACAGCTTGGACCCAAGAGCTAGCATTCCAAGAGGAAGGGAATTTTCTTAAGGCCTGAGCTTGGAAGTCCCAGAATATTCCTTCCACTGTCTTCTACATGTCAAAGCAGCCACAAGTAAGCCCAGAATCAAGGGGAATGGAGGAATCACTGGGGGCCATCTTTGGAGACAAGCTTTCATGATCCCCCCTTTAGTCTATTTTCCACTTTCCAGAGACATCTTTTTTTTTTCTTTTTTTAAAGATTTATTTATTTGAAAGAGGGAGAATGAGAGTGTGTGCATGTGCATGTGCATGTGGTAGGGGCAGCGGGGAAGGGCAGAGAGAGACAGAATCTCAAGCAGCCTCCCCTCAGAGCGTGGAGCCCAACACAGGCCTTGATCCCATGACCCGTGAGATCAAGACCTGAGTCAAAACCAAGAGTCAGAAACCCAACCGACTGAGCCACCCAGGAGCCCTTCCAGAGACATTGTTTAAAAACAAATAGACATCACTCCTCTGCTGAAACACACCTAATGACATCATCATGCTCAGGATACCTGTCACGTTTCATGCCCTGTCTTACCTGGGTCCTGCCCAATCCTATCCATACTTCTGTTCTCCCCATATTTGGTCCTTACCATCTTCCCAGCACCCCTAACTCACCACCCTGAATTTTGTACTTGCTGTTCCATCAGCCTGGAACAGTTGTCCTCCAAGCCTCACTTGGCTACTTCACTTCATAGTTGGGATACCTGACATTATTAACTTATTCATGCGTTGGGTCTCGGCTAGAATTTAAAGTCCCTGCTGGCCGTGCCTTTCTTGGCCCTATCCTGTATTTATTTCTCACACCTAAAAAAGCATTAATCACGGGGCTGCCATACCATAAACATACCCTGTAGTTAACAGAATTGATTTCCCTAAATCCTGAGGATGTACTGCCTTCAGAAATGTATGAATTAATTTTAAAATAGGCAAACTACAGTGGCAATTAGCACACGGATCTGATAGTGTACCCACTCTATATACCCACTGGCAAATATTTCTACCTTCCTAATGAAGCTGACAGCTGCCTTCTGTGTGCCTTTGTGGGTCAGCTGCTACAGCAAGCCCAGCCTCTGAGAGGTCCGTCATCAATCTGCCCTGTGTGTGCACGGAACTCAGAGAACTCAAAGGGACTCATTGGACATACTGGGCAGAAGCCAGGCGGCTACCCTCAGCATTTTTATTTTGATCCATTTTTGTTTCAGCTGTCCCACATTAATTCACTGAATTTAATTAGAGGGTCGAATGAGAACCCTTCAACTATGTCATCTAAGTGACCACTGCAGTCCAACACTGTCAATCAAAGTGAACCCACATATATCCAGGAAGCAGGCACGCATTACCAGGGGTATGCTTACAGACACACATCCCACATGTCAGAGATAAATCTAGGCCCAAAATAATACTAACAAAGCTTCTTTTTTCATAAACGGGCAGCAAGAGAACCCTTCTGCCATCACCCTTGTTTCAGCAGGCGTGCAAAGGTGTCAGGGAGTAAATTTCACGGAGTAAAAAGGAAATGCTATCCCATTGAAAAGCATTCTGCAAAGGTAGGATTAGTGAAGTGAGGAAGACTCACTGGTCTTCCAGTACATTTGGCCGTCCTTGGTTGGCTGCAAGGGGGCAAGTGAGCAGTTTGGGGACATTTCAAAAGAGGAAAGGGCGGAGGGTTTTCTGTGGCCAGCCATTTCCTGGAACAAGTGGGGGTCGACGAGATGCTTGCCTGTAGTCCAACTGTCATCATGGTTATTGGGGGGGGGGGGGCTGCTTTCCTGCAGAAAGTTTCTCATGTGATCATTCCATTTAAAATAATTATAATTTTAGAGTTGAACTTTGACCCACTACCCATGGTTCCCAACCCCCAAGTCTATTCAATGATTGGAAAACCTCAGATACAGGGTAATTTGCAGTTTAAGCCTTAGCTAGCAATGGTCAGAAACAGAATCAGAAGTTTTCCTGAATCCTAGGGCTATGGATACAACCACCATGCTTCTCAAAAATAAAACAAGGAAAACAATGAAAATAAAGTCAGCAGCAACAAAAACCAGTTTCTAGCCAGGCCCAAGGATACCCTTGCTTCTGTAACAGAGCCCTGACCCTGTCTGTTACGGAGTTCGGAGGCTCTGGTTTTCAGGGGAGCCTAAGCCTCTCCCCAGTACTGGAAAGAGTCCTCAATCCGTCCAAGTCAGTCAGTTCTCCACGGATCTTTTTCACCAGTGAACAGAAGGCAAAAGTAGGTGGGCGGGGACTGGGGGGCAGGGGAGCATCTGGAAAAGAAAGTTTGAGGGTTCTTAAGGGCCCATAGAAGTGGTATTTTCTGTGGTGGGACACGGGTGGGGTTTGTTTTCTGTGTGTGGGAGAAAGGTTCATACAACTTGGCAATGTTAATTGAAAGTTAGAATCCTTTGACCCGACAATCCCCCTTCTAGTATGTTATCCTACACAATCAAGGTTTTTAGGAAAGAAAAAAATTAACACAAAGACATATTGGATTTTTGTTCTAATAAAACCAAAGAAATGGAACTACCCCAAGCATCCAACAACAGTGCATCAGGAAACAGCGTGGAAGACTTTGAAACAAGTCCCCCCAACCTGCTGGCACTTAAAGAGTGCTTTTAAGCTACTTGATCATGATGCAAATCAAGGGAAACAGATCACGCAGGTGATTCCTGTCCATACATATGCAAGTTGCACCATGTAAAGTCCTAAATGTAACTGATTATTATTGAGTAGATACTGGCTAATTCTGCCAGCTATGTATCTACTAAAGCAAATTTTTCAGCATTCCTACTGGGCTAATTATATTTTTATTTGTTCTCTGGATTCTCCTTTGAACCAGTTAAAACATCTTAACTTGTTCTCTCCTTGATGAACAAATAATATCTTTAACATACTTGTTTTGTATTTGAGTCATGATTTTACTTTCTAAAAACAAAATTTATCCTTCAGTAAGGTGGTTAAGTAAATTTAGTATATTCATTTGATCTTACCTACAGCCCTCTTCAAACCAGTTATAAAGACAATATAGCTGGGTGCCTGACTGCCACAGGTGGTTAAGTGTTGGGCTCTTCATTTGGCTCAGGTTGTGATCCTAGGGTTGTGGGATTGAGCCCCGTGTTGGACTCTGCGTCAGTATGGAGTCTGCTAGAGATTCTCTCTCCCTCTGCCCTTCCTGGCTTGCGTTCCCTAAAATAAATAAATAAACCTTAAAAAAACAAACAAAAAACTTATACATTAAAACTAAGAGAGGGGCACCTGGTGGCTGGATAGGTAGAGCTTACAACTCTTGATCTCATGGTTTTGAGTTCGAGCCCCATGATGTATACAAAGATTAACTAAAAATCTTTTTTTTTTAAAAGATTTTATTTATTTGAGTGACAGAGAGAGAGAGAGCATGAGCGAGAGGGAGAGGGACAGTCTTAAGCAGGCTCCACACTAAGCGTGGAGCCCGATGTGGGACTCAATCCCAGGACCCTGAGATTATGACCTGCGCTGAAATCAAGCGTCAGATGCTTGACCAACTGGGCCACCCAGGTGCCCCTTAAAAATCTTAAAAAAATAAAATAAAAATTTTAAAATTTAAATTAAAGAGAAACAAAGTCTCCACATTAGTTTCCTCTTGTTGCTGTAACAAACTACTACAAAGTTCGTGGCTTAAAAACGACACACATTTATCATCTTTGTTCTAGAGGCTAGAAGTCCAAAATGGGTCTCACTGGGCTAAAACCAAAGTGTTAGCCAGGCTGGTTTCTTCCAGAGGCCCGGTGGGAGAAGTGTTTCCTTGTGTTTTCCAGCTTTTAGTGGCCACCACAGTTCTTGGCTTCTAGTCCCTTCTTCCATCCTCAAGGCCAGCAAGCAAGGCATCTTCAGATGTTTTTAAGGAGTCTTGTGATTATGCTGGACCCACCCACACAATCCATGAAATCCAATCCTGAAATCATCTCCCCATTTCAGGGTCCACCACATAATCCTATCTGCAAAGTCCCTTTCTCCTTGTAACCTAGTCACAGTCCTGCCTAACTTTAGTAAGTTTAGTGAGAACTAACAGCACCCCTGTGTTTCTGAGTGAAGGTATCACACTGGGTGCTGAATGCAAGAGCTCCTAGTACAGATCTCCTTTAAATCTAATTCAGAAGTAACAGGCAATACCAGAGTAGGAAAACAGAACGGCTGCGGACTCTGGGGAGCCAGTGGGGACTGAGAAAGGGCATAAAGGAATTCTCTGAGCTAGTGGTCATGGTCTCTATTCTGATAGTGTTGTAGGGTGCAAGAATATAAACAAATACTAAATTCTAACAGATATTTAGAGGGAACTGTGATGTCTGCCATCCTGAAATGTGTTATAGAAGGATTAGGGTTAAGGTTAGGGGGTAAATAGGTGATAAGCAGGTACAGTAACGTATTTATGGTAGAAGCTAGGTGGGGAGTACACAAGTGATCACTATAAAAATCTTGTGTTGTTTGACCATTTTTATAAGGGAATTTTGGAAAAAAGGAGTGATGACTCCGCAAGATCACTTCAGTGACTTAAATGAATAAAGGGATGGGTCGTGTTTTGACAGGTGCAGGAGTACTACTGACCGTCTCCATCACAAGGGAGGAGGGGAGTATTACCAGCACACACAGGGTGGGGGCCAGAGAAGCTACCAGAACTAACTAGCCTGCCCACATGACAAAGAACGTCTACACCAATGGCACCAAGGAACACCAATTCAAAACCCCCACCTTCCCTGCGTAACCCTCTATCAGTTTGCTGCAGCACATCTCCAACCGGGTAGTGGCTCGTTTCTTGAAAGCCGGTTGCATCTCCCACTTCTTGCTAACTCCAGAGAACTCAGCAAAACGCTCTACCCAGAACACACATTTAAAAAACATCTGATGATGGGCGGTAGGGGGTGGGCCTGATAGTTCCTCCACCAGAGAAGATGCAAACCTACCCCCTCTCACCCTGACACCCCAGAAGGGCCAACAGGGAAGGACATTCCTGCTACAGTTCTTTTGCCTAGCCCCAATCTCCGACACGACCACGACATCCCCACTGACAAAGCCCCTACCCCACCCCCCTATACCAAATGGCCCGGAGGGCACCTGAAAGTAATCACGATCACACAGGGCTGAGAAAAGCCAGCATAAAGCACTTTTATTGCAATAATAAAACTTGAAACTCATACGTAGTGCGGGGAGGTGGGGGTGGGGGGGTAGGCAGCAATAATTTCTCTCACCAAATCACTACACAGGACAGCAAAGGGGTGAGAGGGGGAGGAGAGGAAGCCGGGAAACTCTGATTATCAGCAGGGGGAGCCGAACATCAAAAACCGGAAGATGCTGAAGCTGTGATGACCAGCATCATTTTCTCAAGACAACACTCAAGGGTTTGTCATGACGGCTGGGCTTTCATTGGGTGTTAAGTGTCTACAAACAGCACCTTCAATTTAAACTTTCGATTAAAGTTCTTAAAATTTGGGAAGTGGAGCTTGGACAGCTATGAGATTACAAAAGTCCTGAATATCCTTTAGAAAAACCACAGGATGGGGAGAGAAAAAAATAAAATAAAATAAAAGCCAGGCCACGGAGAAGGCTTCGGAGGTCCCTGCTGGCCTGGGGACAGATACCTGTAGTGTCCAACATCGCAGTGAGAACGATTTGCTTTCAAAAGGCAGAGGGTTTAAGGGGAGGTTGGGGCAGGGCAGTGGAGGCAAAAGCTCTCCCCCCGGCCACCACTTCAGTTTTAGGTCGGGCTTTTAATACAACCCAAGGACATCTCTCAACTGGGAGAGTAATTCGGCCCTCGACAGCGCCTCAAATCTGCTATGGCTTTGCAGCGCAGCAGCAAGAATGTTTAATATATAATAGATAACAATTTCATCCAAAAAAAAAAAAAATAAAAAAATAAAGATTCTTGCATTCCCCCCCCCACCCCGACACCAATTCCTATTCTAAAGTTAACTCATTACTTGTGCTGTTAATACTTGACTAATACTTAAGTGGAAACCTAGATCCAAAAGATTGAAACTGAACCTTCACCCCAAAACAAAACGAAATAAAATGAGTAACTTGAGGTTTATGGCATATAGTTTAGGTCAACACACATACGAGGAAAAAGGGAAAGAGCAAAGCCGGGTGACAGAACACATTCAGTCGGGGTCGATGTTTAGACAAAGAGTGTAGTGGAACATCAGGAAAAGCTCCGTCCGGGTTCGCGTATGCACGCACGTCTGAGGGCGCCACATCCCTCTGCGGCACATCTGTTGGGAACAGAAAATCCGTCAGTTCCAGCAACACGGTGCTCTGTATGCATGCTGGGGACAGGCATGGGACATCAGCCATTCCAAGTCCGGGGAGCTGCAAGGTCTCACCCGGAACAAGCCACCTCCGCTCCAGCTGGGGAGAGCCTGCTGGGCTTGAACTGGCTTCCCAGAGCACTCTCCTTTTTTAAGCTAAGGTGCCGTCTACCTTGCTGAGGAGAGCAGTGACGGTCCAGTTCCCCATTACCACTGGGTCTCCCAATGTGACTGCACACAGGAATCACTTGGGGCTTTAAAAGCATGTCCTGCTGGGCTCCCACTTCTAGTGGCTGCGGTTAACTGGTCCCAGGTGTGGCCCAGCCATCGGCAGTCTTTGAACTGAGTCTTCCTGCGTGACTTCTGTGTGCGTGGCACTAAGTTGGTACATCCCTCAGGTTGAAGAGATTTAGAAAGCGTCTGTGCTCTTTATTCATTTATTCAAACCTACGACTTTCTAGGTCTGGCCTTGGGCTTTCTCTTAAGACCTGTGCAAGAAGCTGAGATGTTCTTTGGCGATGTGGGGGAGGCTCTGGCCAGGGTGACTTGTAGCCCTCTCTCCCTGCCTTCCCCCCCCTTCATCCTATCAGATTTACAGAATGCCTGTACCTAAATCAACATAATTCCAAGGCTCCCTTCAAACAGTTTTATGTCCAGAGGATTCAGTTCTCAAAGAACAGGAAAGTGGGTTTGGACTAGGTGTAGACCTTTGGGCAGACAGAGGCTCTGTAAAATGTCAAGAGGTCCCTCTTGGTGAGAATGACAAGCAGAGAAGCCAGGGTCGTCAAACCTGACCCAGGTATATACGGTTCAAATCAAAGAGAGAAAAAACAGCTAAGAATTTAAAAGCCCTTGTATTTAAAGAAGTCCATAGCAGCACAAGTTAGACTATAAGAGATAGGCCGGCAGCCACTTGTCCCAGCTTTCAAACAAAAGCATTCTCACCCAGCCCCGGGTTGTGGTCCTCTGGTTCCAGGGCCAGGAGGGGGGCAAACCTAGAAGTCTGGGGCCAGCATTCATGTGTTTTATGATTCTGATACCCACACGAAAAGTTATGAGCCATTAAGCCACTGAGTTTGGCTTCCCAGTCCTAGTCTGCCACTGCCTGGAAGTGACTTCAAGTGACCTCAGGTCCCTCACCTATTACACAGGAAGGCTGAGCAACCCCTCAGATCTCTTCTTTAGGACTGAGGGCACCTCTATACTTCACAAGCGCCCCAGCCCGCCTCACTCTTCCAGCCACAGACAGTAAGTGGGCCTATGTGCTCCAGTGTCCTGGGCGCGGCCCCACGGCAGCCCGCCAGGTGACAGTGCCTCTCTCACACCCCCTCAGGCAGTGGCCTCTCTCTACATGGTGAGGGGCTGCGTGCACTACGTCACAGCAGGCAGTCCTCAACAGCCTTCCTTCTAAAGAACTAAAATGTTGCCATTATAAATTTGGCTATGTTTCCAGTTCCCAACTCAGTTTTAGTTTCTAAGTTAAATATAAAACATCCTTCATTGAAATGGCTACCATCAGCTGCCCCATCCCAATGAGTTTTTTGGAGAGCATCCACCATCCCTTTCCACAGTGTGACCAACTTTTACATTCAAGGTGTACACTAATAACTCAAATTGAAAGGCTACCCAACTGAGCAAGAATGCAGGGGGAAAGAAAACCCATGGCATTTTTGGTTCTGCTACCCACCAAGCACTGGGTGTGACATGGGAGGTACAAAGGTAGGAAAAGACCCTTCACATTCACTGCCTTACCCAAGAATGGGGAGCTCATGGAGGAGGCCATTCCTGTCATTCCAGTTTCAGAAGCTCCACGTCAAAGACAAGAGTGGCATTTGGCGGGATGATGCCTGGGTGCCCAGTAGCACCGTAGGCATAGTCTGGGGAGATGGTCAGTTTCGCTCTCTGACCCACACTCATCTGTGAAAATAAAAAGAAAGACTCAAGCGGACATACTCCCCAACTGTCTCTGTAAGAAGCAGGGCTGCTTATTGGGGTGTCCCTTAGGCAGCGTCCCAGGACTCAGACATGCCAGTGACTGTGTGGCTGGTCTGGGGGCTGGGCACCTCCCAGTGCAGAACATGGAGGCTGGCCATTAGGCTGCACAATCCCTGCATCTGGCTCTGCAGGGCCCAAGTCCGATGACACGCACCTTCCTGCATAGGCCTCCCTGACCTGACCCCAGGCAGCCGGTACTGTGTCAGTGCCACCACTCAGGCCTTCAGCAGTCTGTCACTCAGAGCCGTGTTAAGTGGCATCCATGCTCTTAAAAAAGGAGCACTCTGACCAAAACTCCGCTTTAAAAGAAAACATATACACAGAAAGCAGTATTTGGGGTAGTCTACTCTTCTGTACTTTTCATATTTTATACTTATGCTCATACAGAAAAACTTTAAAAAGACAGATTTTACAATCATGTCTATATGTCTACTATATATATCATGTTTACTATATCGGGTATAGTAGACTACCATTTGTATGAAAAAGAGGGAAACATTTATATATTTGCACCTTGCCTATATAAACAGAAAACACCTTTGGAAGGACACAATTCCAGCATTTTTCCATGGGGAGAACAGAGTACAGTGGCCAGGATGGAGGGAAATTTTTGACTTTTAAAAACACATTTGTACTGGGGATCCTGGGTGGCTCCGTCAGTTGGGCATCAGCTTCAGCTCAGGTCATGATCTCAGGGTCCTGGGATCAAGCCCCATATGGGGCTCCCTGCTCAGCGGGGAGTCTGCTTCTCCCTCTCTTCCCCACTAATGCTCTTGAATAAATAAAACCTTTAAAAAAATACATTTGTGCTTTTTCATTTCCTAATCGAATATATAAATAAGTTTCCATATGTATTTTCTGAATGGTGAGCAGGCACTCTGCTGTGTGTCTGTCCTTCCAGCACACTCTGCTCAGCCTCCTGGTGTGCTCCTGGCTCTATGACCTGGCCCCAGAGACAGCGGCTAAGACGGAGCCACAGGCTGTGCTCAGAACTTGATATGACTTAGAACCTGTGCTCCCCACATCTCCTTTCAGAAACCGGGACACACTGGACCAGGGTGGTAGGCAGTTAAAAGCATATGGTTTAATCTAATGAAATTCAAAACAGTCGTGTCCTTTTACCCAGCAATTCCACTTCCAGAATCTTCCACTAACCACCCAAATGCCCATTTCAAGGGGAGCGGTTTCACAGGCCCATATGCACCATGGGTCAGCCACTAGAAAGAACACAGCAGCCTTGAGTGCACTAACACGGAAAGATGGCAAAGACACAGACGGGAAACAAGCAAGCTGCCCAAACAGCACCTATGGCAGGACTGCACACCTGTAAACACGTAAGAGCAAAACTCCAACAATATCAAAAGAAAGGGAAAAGGGGCACAAGACAAACCCTCTTCTTCCTGTGCTTTTAACTCACTCAAAGAAATATCCTGTGCAGTTTCAAAGGTGCTCTGTGCAGGTCTCAGACCACCCAGACTTCTCCCAAGTGACAGGCCTGGGACTGACCCCCAAGCACACTGGGTCCAGGGGTAGACTAGGCATCTCCCCAACACTCGGTCAGGCTTCGCCAAGCCTGGGATGTAAAATAGGCTGATAACACTATCTCGCTGGCCGCCAGATCTCTTGGAACACAACACAGTTATTGTTCCAGTGTCGGAAGTGCCACAGAAGATGGCTGTGGTGTGGACAATGGTTGGCACGGTTGTGGGGGATGGGCTACAGACCCAGAGCCAGCCAGACGCAGGCGGCAGGGACAGAGGTTTCCAAAGGGAAGTGAACCACAAAGATCCTCTCGTTCTTGTACTGCCAACCCTCTACCCTGCAGAACAGAAATCTAGACACTTGGGAGCGGGATGGCTTAAAGTTTCTGCAAGTTGAGCAGGTCACTGGGAGATAAATCAGTGATGGTTTCTAGAGGAAGCAGAGCAATGTGTATTCTGGAAATGAGAAAGACCTCTTTCCCTCTACTTCGGTTACCCCTCAGTTCTCTTCGGTGGGAGGGAAACAGACTGATGGCCCCTCACACAGGGCTGACTCTAAAGCCCCGTGTCTCAGGACGCCGGAACCTGATCAGTGCTGGGAGAAAGCCTCCTGGGCTTGACGGAAGGCTGGAACCCAACTGGAATTTGGCACCCCGGGTCCCCTGTTGTCCACTGGGAATTCTGCTGTGTTGGCAGAACAAAACCTGGTTACACACATGGGGAGAGAAGGCTGAGGAAACAGACACAAGGCAAACAAAATGCCTCTCTCCAAGAGCATGAGCTCTCAGAAGGGGTGTGACACAGCATGGCCAGCAATTAGACAAACGCAAATTAAGACCACATCAAGGTAACAGTTTCCCCTCATTGTCCTGTCCTGAATCCAAAAGTTGAACAAGACGCTGCTGGCGGGGCTGGGAGGAGACAAACACCCTCACAGCCCGTCCACTGGGGGCAGCTCGGGGTCATCCCGAGGGACAGCGACTGGACAGAATGTCAAAACACAGTTCACATAGCCAGTGACCCACTACCCCTCCTTCTGAGAACCCGCCTGTGGCAACATGGACACAAATGTAAAATTCAGTCCACATGAGACTCATCACTGCAGCACTGTTCATGATAGCAAAATACTGGAACTGACCGTCAACAGGGTACTGTCCCGATGAAACAAACAAAACATGCCCGCCTCAGGGCATGTGGGAAGAGAGCGTCCTCCTCTTATGTCCGGATATATAAAGTGTGAAAGATTAAATGGAAAAGCAAAGTGTCGAACACTGTGTGAGACTACAGCAAAAAAGGGGAAAAGTATGCTTTTGTAGAATGCTTAAGGAAACTCTACCAAAAAAAAACCAACAACAACAACAACAAAAAAACAAACCATGAGTTGCTGGGGTGAGGGGACTGGCAAGATGGGGTGAGATGGAAGTGAAATTTTCCACTCGCACCTTTTATTTTTGTTTGTTTCTGAACTGGATGAACGTCCTACCCACAAGCATCATTTAAAAGGCAGACACCAGGAAAGAAAACAAAACAAATGAGAGCATACCTGGGCAACCCCTTCTTCCCAGCCTCGGATCACCTCCTGCTTGCCTAGCATAAACTTAAAGGGCTTGTTTCTGTCCCGGGAGGAATCAAATTTCTTTCCATCTTCAAGCATCCCTGTGAAAAAGGGCAGTTGTAACATGAGCAACAAGGAGTGATGACGTGAGGCGAGTCAGAAGCCGGCAGCGGAGCGCCCATCCCGGATGCTGGCGCTGAAGGGCCTTGAGGGGCTGCCAGAGGCCTGAGGAGGAAGTGTGGCGTCCAGGGAGGATTTCCTGTGTCCTCAGTGGCCCTCCACAGAGCTGGGATAGTCCCTCTACCCCGGGGTTGTGAACGTTCTGCCCGACTCCAGGCAGTAGGCTGACCACCAGGTGTGAGAATGGGCAAGTGCGCATGCTCCCGACATCGATTTCCAGCACGCTCCCAGGCTAAGAACAACTGTGGGCCCTTTAGGCACATGCAGCGGCTGGCAGTCACACGCGGGCCAGAAGCAACAGGCCTTCCTCAGTTCACCCATCCCCTTTTACAGAAACGTGGGTGGTGTCAGAACTGAACTGAACGGTTTGGACGTCCGGACGCCAGCTGGTGTCAGAATCAGGGAAGGGACAACAGAAAAGACACTGAAAGCCTCTCCACGGGGAACTCCCAACAACTCCAGCAGAACTTGGGCCGGACTGCCACTCGGAGTCAGGGACTTTCCATACATGAACCTACTCAGTCCTCCCGCAGCACCATCCCCAATTCACAGAAGGAAGTGAGGCAGAGGGAAGTGAAGCAACCTGCTGAGTAGTGAAGCCAGACTATAAATCCAAAAGCCATGTTCGTCCAACTTCTCCAGTACCCCAGGAGCCAGACAAAGCACCGGGGCAGCCTCTACCGGAAGGGGGACTTCCAGAGATGGAGATGCCAGACGGTGAGTGCCACGAGAGGAACAGATTTCTGCCACTCCTCGCTGAGAAAGGACTGCCGTGGTGGCTTCTCTGGAAGCCAGAGTCAACCAGACAGCAGTCACTGAGGTCCTGAACTGTCAAACCACCATCCCACACTGGAAGGGGTAAGCCAGGTGTCCACATACAACTAACACAAAGCAGATTTTCCCGGAGGCGGAGGGTGGAAGCCCACAATGGTTCTAAGTATCACTTGGAAGACCCAGCAAAACACAGAATTCTGTTGTGTTCGGATGTTTTTAGAGGAGGAGGGAAATCCTAACATAAACCCTAGCATGAAAAACAACGTCAAACTTGCAAGTGGGATGGGGAAGCATAGATCAACTGAGAGCTTTATCAGAGCCGCCAGAAGAGCTGAACTTTGACAAAATAGGAAATGGGCAGTGGCGGGGACGGGAACTGCTGTCCTAACAGAGCAGGAAGGCAGGCAGATGTCCTGAACAGAGTGGGTGCTGACGCCGCCTGAAGTCTGGAGCCGGGGGCCGAGGCCTGAGAGGTAGACAGGAGGGCGGGGATCCACCCCTGCCAAGTCAGTGCGGAGCCAGGAACTGGTGCCCCACAATTAGCAAGCTGGTGTGTATATGGATCTCATCTCTTTACCAGCATACAATCATGGCCTGATGAAAGAAATGACAAACGGCAGCACTCGAGTAGTCTTCTATAAATGAGCAGCTGGGAGCTGCCCTCCACAACTCTCACAGTAGTCCGTCCCCTATGAGCTCTACTGCATACACTGAACCTGACCTTCTGGAACCCTGCATTAAGGGTGAGAGTAGGCCATGAGCAGTCCAGAGTCTGAGAATCCTTTCTCTGACCAGGCAGAAAGCCTTTCCAGCCACGCACCCAAGCCTGCTTAAAACAAAAATAAGGAAACCAACTCCAAGGCTTAGTTAACCTGACCAAGGTCAGAGTCAGTGCATAGTGAGGCCTGCGAGACAGAGAAGCAACACCCACCACAGCTAAAACATGGTTTCTGAGACATTGGGCACAGCAGTAAAGGAGAGCGATCCCTGAGGGGAAACTAACAAGGTCAGCCTGAGGACCGCCCAGCTTACACCCTTGGGCGTTTCCAGGGAGAGGGACCTGGACGGAGCTCAAGGCATCTGGAGTCCAAAGGACACAAACCAGGAAGGACAGAGGTGTAGAGTGAAATCCCCGGAGATGTGCAGAAGGTCCCTCTTGAGTATTTAACAGAATACTAATCAGCACATGTGTCTGAGGAAACTACTTAAGGCCAGGAAAAGAACTATCCAAAATTAGAACAGTACCCAGCACTTACACAGAGCTGGGATCAGTGACTGTTCCAACGAGGCAGACTGGAGAAAATCCTGGTTTATGAGGCACTGGGTAGGACACCCAGAAGATCTCATCTGAGCAGTGGGGAATAATCAGCCCCAAACTGAACACTGCTCCAGACCCACCTAACAAATCATAAAAGACCCACAAGGATCAAACTGTTTCCAAATAACTTATGTGCTTCCAACTACAAAGCTCAAGAAGATTTATAGGAATAAAAATATCCAGCACCCCCAAAAGGTAAAATTTGCAATGTCAAGCACCCAAAATTACCAAGCATGCAAACAGGAGGGAAAACACGACCCAAAATGAGGAGACTAATCAATCAACTGAAACCACCCTGAAACTGACAGAGAGGGAAGGACACAAAGAGTCAGACCAAACCTGCAGACATGACAACTACATTAGGCTGCTACAACTGGATACCCACAGGCCAAAAGTAAAACCTTGGACCTGCACTTCACATCATAATCAAATACCAATCCAAAACAGATAACAGACCTAAACATAAACATAAACCTATAAAAATTCTAGAAGAAAACACAGGGAAATAATGTCTGTGACTGTGGGTCAGGCAAAGATTTCTCCGATATGAGGCCAGAAAGCACTATCCATAAAAGGATCAACTGAACTTCATCAAAGCTAACAACTTCAGCACTTTGAAAGATACTTTTAAGAGAATGAAAACTCAGGCCATAGACTGGGAGAAAATCTTTGCAAAAGCACCTATCTGATAAAGAATTTGTGTCCAGAATATAGGAAGAGCTCGCAAAACTCAACAACAAGGAAACAAATAGCTCAATTTAAAAAGGGCAAGAGATGTGAACAGATACTTCACTGAAAAAAATAGCCAAGTGGCAAGTAAGCACATGATGAGAAGATGCTCGACATGACTAGTCATGACAAAAACGTGTATGAAACCACTAGGCGATCCGACCACTACTTACTAGAATGAGTACAACTGAAAAGACCGAGCACGTGACGCTCTGTGAGGATGTGGAGGAACTGGAGTTCCGACACGCTGCCGATGGGACTATAAAATGGAACGGCCGCTCTGGGAAACAGGTTGGGGACCTAAGTTAAACAAATACCTTCCATATGACCTGACCGGTCCATTTATCCTGGATAAAGACCCAGGAGAAATGACAGCCATACAAAGACTTACATAGAGACGTTCACAGCAAACTCACTCAGAATAGCAAAACGGAACCAACCCAAACAAGTGCCAACTGGTGAACGTATAAACAAGTACATCCACACAACAGGAAACTATTGAGCAGTGAGAAAGAACGAACTACTGCTAACATGGAATGACCTAAGAATCTCAAAAGAATTATGCTGAGCAGAAGCAGCCAGACACAGGTCTATACCCTGTACAATTCCACGTATACAAGCTTTTAGAAAACACAAACTCTGCTGAGAAGAGCCGGCCAGGGGTGGCGGAGGATAGAAAGAGGAGGTTTCAAAGAATGGCAAAGACACATATCAAAACTTAGGAAATTGAACCATTTAATGTAAGCAGGCCACTGGATGTCAATTATGCCTCTACAAAACTGGGTTTTTTTTTTTTTTTTTTTTAAAGAGAAAAAAGTAATAAAAGTGGGATTCACTAAAATCCTACACGTGTTTACCTCCTGCAGTCAACCCGGTAGTGGGCGGTGAGGTGCTTCCTCTGTAAAGCGAGGGAGCAAGCGAAGCAGGTGGCCCGTCAAGTCTCAGCCGCAGCTCCCACTTCAACTCCAGACATCTGTGCCAAGACCTGGAGCCCTTGAACAGCAAAACCACCTGCCAAGCTAGTGCCATCATTTCCTCGAGAAAGCACGCTCTGATGAGAGAAGGCAACTGAGGTTACAGTTCAGACACAACAGCTGACACTCCGAGCTCCGGAGGCCGCTCTTAGCAAAACCCATCACCAGCGTGGCCCTCTGTCGGTGGCACTGATGGATTTCATTTCTGACTACTCGCAAACCTAGGCCTCACGACCCACAGACTGCCTGGGACGGCCCTGTATTCTCCATTTTGAAAATGGCTTTTTTGTCTCTCCTGACTGAACACAGCTTGAGGCCAGAGAGCGGCCCTCAGAGTCCTGCGTCCCTGCAGCAGTCACCTCAACCCCAGCCCCCGCCGTGCTAGCAGCACTCGTGCCCACTTCGAGACAGGCTTTGCCTGCACGACTTGTAAGAACCAGCAGGACAGCATGAGGTTTCCATATTTAGACCTCTTCTGTGTGGTAGGAAGAATCGGAGGGGTAATCCCAGGGTGACAGTTTTCACTTTCAGCACCTTTAAATGACTAATCAGTGAGGAAAAAAATGTGAAAACTTGAGGGGCCTCTAGCTAAAAGCACAAGGACCATAAGCTATGGTTGTGTGAGGGACTATGAAGCAGCCTCTGGTGGCGAGACCATGGATGTCCCCTTCCTATGAGTTGCCTCCCCAATAATTCAGTTGTTCTTCTGGGGAAGAACCAGACTCCAATCCTCAGAGAGGGAGCAAAAAAAAAGATGTAGAGAAGACTCTCAGGTTCAACTCCCCCACAGTAGCCTACTCCTTCCTGCTCGCTCAGAAGGAACCAGGAAAGGCAGACCTGGCCAGGGGCTGCTGAGCAAAGCACCCATGGCCTATGCTCCTGGTACTTGGTCCAAGTCACAGAAGTAGTGGTGAAGACCCAAAGGCAGGTTCTGGAGATGGAAGAGGACCACGGGGTTATGATTTCACTAAGAATGCAACAGTGCATCATGGAAGGCAGAGAGTCCTGTTCCCTCTCCAGGGTAGGGAGGGCGACCGCAGAAGGACCTGTCGTGAGAGCTTCACACTTGGCTTCACACCTGCACCTGTGGCACCTCCAGTTTCTGACTCACGCTGTGGTTTTCAGTTGCTGATGGAATCTCTGCAGGTGGTTTTCGTAAGCAGCATTTTACAGGGTTCAAGCTACTGAGAGTCTTAAAGACAAAAAGCCCAAACCTAAATCCAACAATGACAACAACAAAACAGAACATCCCACACTCTAAACTTGCCAAAGCTTTTGCTATTTACAGCTGCAAGGCGGAGAAAGGACTTCTGCTTTCCACTCAACAGGTATTTTCTTAAGTACAAAAGTACAATGGTTGAATGGAGAAGGGGGAACCAAAGTGAAAGTCCCCGATCTTTCTGAAGGTTTACACTTGAAGCCACTTGGAACACTCCCAAATACATGTGCTGACCCAGGTGCAAATGGGCAGAGTGACCCAGGCCGGGCTGTTTCCCTTCCTCCTTATTATATACAGAAGCTCCCTCAACCTCTCACCCAACTGCCTCGCCAAAGACTCCTACAAACCACAGCATGCACAGCTCCAGCCCAGCAAATGAGCCTTCAGTCCTGTCTCCAGTACCACCTGATTCTTCTTGCCCATGTGCATTTTATCCTTAGGGCCGGTCAGCTATGTTTACTCTCAGACTCATTTATGTCAGTTATACTTATTGAGTACAGAAACAGAAATAGTATGGAAAGGGATGAAGTAGGAGTGTAAACAGAGAAAAGAGTGGTCCTAGCTGGCCCTTTGGAAAGACTCAACAAAGGCAAGTCACAAAAAATACTGCTAATGAATAAATGTGTGTCAATGAGACTAATGTATGTTTAAAGAAAGAAATCTTTTTTGGGACACCCGGGTGGCTCAGCTAGTTGAGCGTCTGACTTGATTTCAGCTCAGGTCATGGTCTTAGAGTCCTGGGACTGAGCCCTACGCTGGGCTTCTCGCTCAGCAGGGTATCTACTTGAGGATTTCTCTCCACTCCCCCCCGCCCCACCCCTCGCTGTCTCTAAAAATAAATAAATAAATATTAAAAAAAAAGAATAAATAAATCCAGAATGGTTTGGCGCTGATATAACCTCTTAATAGTCCTTACCGTCTTGACTTTAAAAGAATATAAAATCAGATTTTTCCAAGAACTCTGATAGGAAACTCTATGAGAAGAGCCATCCTACAAGAAAGGCATGGCCTTTAGCAAGTGATTCATGTTTGGATTTAAAATAAAATAAAATAAAATAAAATGTTTAGAGAAGCCATGTCACTTTTATGATCAGCTATCCATTTGTCCCCATCATGATGACCTGAAAAAGAGATTTTCCACCCTGCGGGAGCTAAGACATACATATCCAAAGCTTAGGTCTATGCTCCATTTCCAGGCCTCTGTGGTTGCATTCCCTGGGTAACCTTCCTGAATTGGGATTTCTGAGAACCCCACGCACGTGGTACGATCAGAGGTCATGTGCCTACCCAAAGAGGGAGCCAGCTTCTTCCTCCCCATCACACAAACCGAGTGCAAGAACATAGCCCACCTTTTATCT
The DNA here is from genome assembly GCF_011764305.1 of Mustela putorius furo. Taxonomy (NCBI): domain Eukaryota; kingdom Metazoa; phylum Chordata; class Mammalia; order Carnivora; family Mustelidae; genus Mustela; species Mustela putorius. The sequence goes on along the minus strand of NW_025421464.1, from coordinate 168,566 downwards.
GGAAATGCTCCTAACCTTTTGCTAAATCTTTTTCGATTCTGTGCCAAAAGTATATTTTCAAAGGATGTCCCATGAGGGTAAGAACGCATAGGATCCCAGAACACAAACCAGAATGTGTGACCTTGTGGGCACACCTTGCCATTTCCCACTTTATCACAACACAAATAAAAGGACAGCCACATTATATGTCATGGGGCTGGGGGGGGGGGCGGGGCAGGGAGAAGACACAGAGAGGAAAACAATACTTAATAGTGGCTATTTGGTAATGGTAGAAATATGCATGATCTTTAGCTTTTCTTTTTTCCTGTTTTCCAGAAAATGCAGAGGCGGGAAGCCATCGGGTATAATGGGTAAAAGCGTGAGTTCTGGGGCTTGGCTCCAGATGATTACAGTAATCCCCTCCCTGGTGGTCCTGCTTCTGCCCTCTTTCTCTTACAGTTTAAACTTGGCACAGCAGCTAGAAGGACATTTTTCTAAAATCCAAGTCAGACCCTATTCCTCCCCTCTGCTCCAGACCCTCCTATGACTCCCCATCTTACTCAGAATAGAATCCAAAGTCCTAAAAATGGCCTAGAAGCCCTGGAGAGGCTGCCACCCCACACTGGCATGCCGCTGACTTCATCTCTGATTACTCTCACACTTTCCACTCCAAGAACACGGTTTCCTTCTGTTCTCTGTAGACACCGGTAGAGTTACTCCCACCACAGGGCCTTTGTCTCTATTGGTCCCTCTGCCTAAAATGCTCTTACGGGAGAGCCACATGGATTACTCCCTTAGCTCCTTCATGTCTTATCTCAAGTAGTTTCTCATTGAGGTCCATCTAAATCTCAGACTTCTCCTGCCCCCTCCTTTGCACTTTCTAGCTAATGTACAATATATTTTTGCTTATTAATATATGTTATCTGTTTTTCCAACTACAGTGTAAGATCTGTGAGGACAAGGACTGTGTTAGGTCTTCTTTGTTCCCATACTCTTGGTGCTCAGAACAGTGCCTTGCACAAGATGCTCAATAAGAACTTGCAGAAAAACCAAAGGTACCCTTTCCCCCTCCAGGCCTTTGCACACACGTAGCCAGCTCTTTTCTCCCCAGCCTGAGGCATACACTGTCCAAGACCATGTGGCACTTCTACCTCAGGTGTGGGCTGCTCAAGGCACCTGTCTTGTAAAAGCAGGCACAGGGAAAGGCACTCCCTTAAGGTAAGCACCTCAAAGGCAAGGCCAAGGCTTTCCCCAGTTCCTAACACATCTGTTGAATGACTGAAGGAAGGGCTTGGTATGCTGGCCTGCGTGTAGTAGATGTGAGAGGAAGTAGTCATAATTTTATAAATCCACAGTGATGGGGGCAAAGTCCAAAACATAAATATTCTCATTCTTATTCTAACTTAAAACGAAACAGAAATATTATACCAAATATAACATGAATGTGGGCTTTGTTCTGCTAGAGTCCTGAGTAACTCCATGCCAGGCACTGATGCAGGGGGCAGAGGTCCTGGAGACCACCACCAGTATGGGTCTGGTCTCCCGAGGCCTGCAGTCTGCTGGGGAAAGAGTGGAGACAACCAGTCATCCGCAGCCTGACTGCAAGGAAGGCCACAAAGGAAAGGAACAGGCACTCTACTGGACAATCAGAGGCGTGTGCTGTGAGCATGTCTGAAGAATCACTTTAGTCAAGGGTCAGTCAGGGGACACTCAATGAGGGGCACCCTGGAGGCTGTGAGAGAGAAGAGCCTGCCTGTGGCAGGGAGTGGTGGCCCTGTGGGAGCTGCTCTGCACAGGGCTAGAGAGCTCCCTCCTAGGAGGGGAAGAGTAAAGGTCGTGAGAGCAGAGCCGGCAGCACCCAGGAGTGGATTATGCCCCACCCCTTCCTCTTCCTCCTCCCTGTCAGCTTTGCACTGCTAGAATTTACCCAGACAAAGTTAAGGGGAGCTGGGGAAGGAATACAAGGACTCAGCTGAGTTCTTCAGTAGGTAAAAGAACAGGAGAGGAAAAAAGAAAAAAAAACACAAACATCACCATGAGCACCAAAGGGAGAACTGGATAGTATACGCCTAAGTTATCCAAAATACCCCTGGCCTTTTCCAGGGGAACAGCAGGTGACAATACTATTTTTGGAGGAAATCCCAAGGCAGACAGGCGATCCCTAGTTTACAGCTACAATGAACCCAACAGCACTTCATAAAATCAGTTTGTTTTTAAGTGGGTCTCCACACCCAACATGGGGCTTAACCACTACACCAATATGAAGAGTCGTATCCTCTACTGCCAGGCATCCCACAAAAATCAGTTTTTAACCACCAAAAACATTCAAGTTAAAAAGCCTCTGGATGAATGGGTAAATTGTATGGTATATAAATTATATCCAATAAAGCTGTTAATGAAGAAAAAAAAAGTCCATGAGACCCACTGAAAGGAACCAGAGCTCTCTGGAGAGACGACTAAGACCAGGACCACAGTAGGGAAACCAAGGAACTGATTAAAGAATAAGGGAGCCTATCAAAAAGGTACTGGAGGCAGTTCAAAGGGGCTCCTAGTGGCCAAATCTGGGACAATGTGATTATCAGAAAGAATAAGGAATATCAGTTATTTTAAGCCCTGAGGGAATTTATGAGTCTCCACCATACTAACAACAAAAAACAAAAAAGTTGATGGGGGTGGGGAGAGCCATTTGTCACCACTGGGGAAGATGACAACAGATTTCTCACTTTAGTATTTGATAACTGAAGGAAAAGAATTAAGCTTTTACCCTATTTTATAGAACAGCAGCTGATAAATGTAGAAGGTATAAAGGAATTTTAAAACTGTCGGTCTGTAAATGCTGATGAAACGGTGTCTTCCGGCAAGAATCCTCAACGATGTCAATGCCAGAGGTGGGAAGTGGATGAGGACCAGGCCCAGGGAGGAGGGCCAAGAACCCCAGAAATGGCCGGCTTCCTGCAAAGGGGAAAAGGCGCCTTTACAGAAAAGATCCAAACAGGGGTGTTCACCACGGTGTGCCAGGCATCGTGTGTGAAGCATGGAAGCCGTCCCCAGAAACAGGAGGGAGTCCCACAACACCAGGAGCAAACCAGGGGACAAACCAGGGGGCAGATCAGGAAACAGACGGTGGGCATTCAGATGGTAACAAGCCTGCTCTCTTTGAACACCCAGGGTCATTAAGAAAGAAAACCAGTGTGAGAACTCTTCTAGGTTGATCCCAGACACAATATCCAAGTGCAATGAGTAAACCTTGAAAGAATTCTGGCTACAAAAAAATAGAACACTTTAATGACATCTGGGGTGGTTTCAAGATGAATTTGGCTTTAGCTACTATTAAATCATTTCAAGTTTTCTTAGATGGACCAGTAGGAGGGTAAGGAGGATATTCTCCTTCTCAGAGCAAGCTCGAGTATTCAGAGGTACACGGCCGGCCATCTGCAGCTGGACTGACTTATGAACAACCCAGAGACTGTACGCACACGTGTGTCCCCTCTGTGAGAAGACAGAAATGCAAAACAGGACGAAACGCCATACATCATAGAATCCAGGCAGTGGGTACAGGGGTATTGATTTTGATTTTTCTCTACGTCTGAAAACTTCACAAGTAAGAGTCACACATACACACAAGCATGCTATGGGGCCTTCAGTTCGCTCAAGTGAGCCTTCTGCTCTCACCTGTGCAAGGAGAGAACAGGACACCTGCGTGACTACGTATACTGGTAATCACAATCCCAAAGGAGAGAAAAGAATGCTTCCACAGCAAAGTCTATTTCCAAAATGTTAGAACCCCATTTTGTTCAGGAAACTTGAGGAGAAAAGAATGGACACCGTTGGACGGCAGCGATGCCAGCGGGAGACCCAGTGTAAAGCACAGAACTGCTCAATTGCTGTGCTGTACACCTGAAACCAATGAAATGCATGTCAGCGATGCTTCAACTAAAAAAAAAAAGGACTGGCACCTCGACTTACACAGCCAGGCTCTCTCGTGCCCACCAAGAAACAAGGAAAGGGAAACGAATGCTAACCACCTCCCTCGGTAGGTACAATTAGCATATGGGCTGCTACTTTCTTAGCCAGTATGTTCTATTCTGTAGGTAACGTGCAGGCCTGTTTGAACATGAACCTTCACTCAGATCTGTGTCTCTTATCAGTGCCTATTTACCTACGTGTGAAGGAATGGAGGCTGGGGCTTGGCCCCAACGCTGTCCTGCATCAGCCTGGGCCACTCCAGGAGCTGAGTGCTGATGCCTCTCTCCCACTCTAGGCATCCCAGGTGATGCTGGCTGGCCGAAGGACCAGCGGGGACACATCACCCCATGCCCGAGGCACAAGCAGCCCCGTGAACGTACTCGCCCCCAGCGGATGGCACACGGAAGCTGAGACAAGCGCAATAATTTGCCCAAGCTCTTCTGATCTGTTACATGGTAGAGGCAAGATCTGAAACCCAGCAAAGAACCTCACATCCCCTTTGGGGTTCACTGTCCACCACCTTTTCCCTCCTGGCCAGGCTGGCACACAACACACCCAGGATACAACCAGAACCCTGTTTCTCACCCTGCGCTCAAAAGTTCCATGATCACACAGCAGCCAGAAGGAAGTGGGCCTGTGAAAACCCAAGTCAGCTCATGACCCTCTAACGGCTGCCGCCTCACTCAGAGAGAAAGCCGATGCTCTTCTAGCAACCTGCAAGGCCCCACCATCACCTCCTTCTCCCACCGCTTTCCTCTCCCACCGTCCAGTCCAGCCACCCTGGTCTCCTTGCTGTTCCCCAAGCACAGCAAGCATGCCCCAGCCTCAGGCCCTCTGTCTGGAAGACTCCTTCCCTGGGCAGCACACTGCTAGTGTGTGCCACTTAAAATGCCACTTTGTCAGAGGCCTTTGCCAACCACCCTCACAAAAGCAGCACTCCCTCCGCAGGCCTGCACTCTGCTTTCACCTCTCCCCAGGGCTTCTTGCCACCTGACACACCTGCGAGCCAGCAGCCTCGTCACCCCAGGAAAACCCTGCCAGATCTAGCCTTTGCCTCTGTAGTTCGCTGGCCATGGCCCCGGTGCCTGGCTTGCTGCTGCTGCTCCATAAACACCTGCTGTGGGAAGGAAAAGGAAGAGGACAGCCAGTCTGACTGAAGACACCGTGGCGTGGGGGTGGGACCAGACCCGCCTGAGGAGCCTCTGCTGGGCCTCCTCCCAACACCGGATCAGCCAAGAAATGCGCAGCAGCGGGGTGCGTGGAATAAAGCCGAGAGGGGAGTGGACAGAGAGGTGAAAGAAACGCAAGGGGTTGCAGACGGGGCTGCAGAAGAATGGCCCCCTCAGCTGCCCTCCAAGGGGACCCACTGAGGAGGTGAGGCTGAGGGACGCCTGGTTTTTTCTCATTTAGAAGCCAGGCTACTGACAACTTAAACCCAATCCCAAGGGCGAAATGTCAACTATCTTTTAAGAGGATAAAAAAAGAATTCCTTCAATCCACTTGAGGTTGCTCTGACAATGGCAGGCATGTGGCCTGCTGACAGGAGCAAAAGGGACATAAGCCTAGCTGTGTGTCGGGACAAGCTTGACAAGAACAATGACGGAGCTACCGGAGGCCAGGAAGGAGCTGTGGGAATCCACTTGATCCTCAAGGCACATACTTGGCAGGCTATCCCTCCACCTCCTTCCTCCCACCTCAGTGCCTGTCATGCTACTAGGAGGTCCTTGGCTGGGGATAGCAAAAAGTTTTCGCTTTCCCTTCTCGCACCGCAGAGAGGTGAGGCAGGCCTTTCTCTGAGGCCATGTGCGTGCTGTGCTCTGCTAGAGGCCACAGAAGGCACCAGAGGGAGCCTTGAGAGTGGCCTCAAGGCTATGACCGGCAGCCACCAGCAGCACTCAAAAGGTCCACGTGGTCAAAGTCAGCCTGTGCTATGCCCACCTCCGGCGGCTGACAGGGGACTTTGGCTACCTTCCTTCTACTGCTGTTTCTTTGGACCTGCCCCGGGAATCAGCAGCAGTGGACAGCAGGCCAGAGCAGGCCGGATCAACAGTGTTTGACCCAAACCTGGGTCAGTCAGATTCTCCCTCCTAGGAATTGTAATCACTGGAGCCACACAGCCAAGCAATGTGAGAAACCGGGCATGGGGGTGGAAGGGCACGCAGGGGACTTCCAACATCCACCACTTGGGAAAAGGCAGAGAGAAAGAAGTCTGACAAGGGAATACTGACGCAGCCAGACAGAGAAAAACAGGGATGAAAACTAGGAGCGTTACGAGAATGTCTTCTTGTTCTTGAGGCCCAGTGGGCTTCCCGCCATTGAAGACCCTCAAGTCCTTCTGGTGCTCCCCCACCCCCATCATATTGCCTCAAGATTAATTCTGTTCCCACAGGCTTGAAAGCCTTTGCTGCTACAGATGAAATCTCAAAGCGCCTACCCATTCCTCTCACACCCCCACAGGTCTCAAACAGGTTCTTCCTGGGAGGCTGGTGGCAAAGACCCGCAGGAACAAAGCCGCCTGCCCAAGAACAGCCTATTCTGTGAGCAAGAGGCAGAGCTGGCTTCTCACTGAGGCGCCTTTGTAGAGCTTATCAAAAATGAAATGAAAAAGAAAGCTTTTGTCCCAATGCATGCCAGGGTCCTGCTGCTGTTCTGAGAGCGTGTGGGTGGGTGCCACCCTCAAGGAAAACACAGACTTGAAGAGGCACTGGGAGCCCTGATGGTGTTCTGGGTCCCACGACCATCTGTTCTCTTAGCAAAGGCTCCAGACATGCTGTGTGGGGACGTTTCACCAAAAAGCACAGTGAAACATGGTTCAGGCTATGGATCCAATCCTGCCTTCAGCACCAGAAGATGGGCAAGCCAAGGATGAGGGGCACAGACTCGGGAGTGAGAAAGATATAACCAATTATCCTCATGTGGCTACTTATCAAATGGGGGTGGGAGAAGTCACCTCCTCACCCATGTCCCAGTGTCTGCCCCAAGTGGCTGTGGGAACTAAAATAACTGCTCACTCACCCCAGCACTGTAAAAGGCAACGCTTACTCTTTTCATCCCACTGATCAAAAGCAACCAAACTGACAAGATTTCCTCCATTAGAGCTCCTAGGCTCAGGTGCTGACCATGGCCTACAAAGCAAGCCATTTAAAATGTCAAAAGCACTTTCCAGTTTCATCTCACAGGCATGAGAAAGTTCCCTAAGAAGATGGGTTTCAATACTTCCTCCTGGGGTAGCCTTTTAAAAGGTTCTAGTCCTTAACTCCCTCTACCCCCTGCCCCCATTTCTGCCCCTGGAGAAGAGCCAGAGAAATAATACAGCCAAATAAGTAAAAGGGCATGGGAAGGGAGATGTGAGGTGCCATTCCCTTCCTTCCCTATGAGAGTCATTTCCCTTAACAGAGGGCTCCCCCATAATCTGGGAGAGAAGGGTAGAAGCTTATCCTTCAGCAGCTTGGTCCTAACTGCTCACAGCCTACTAACCCAGGAGGAGGAGGAGGAGAAAGAGGAAAAGGGAGGGAAGGAGAAGAAACAGAGGAAGGGGGAGGAGGAACAGAGGAAAGGGTGGGAAAGGGGAGAAGGGGGAAGGAGGAGGGGGAGGGAAGGTTATTCAGATCAACAACTGTGGCTACACCAATCACCCCCCCAACCTCCAGCCCACAGCCAAGGAGTCTCCGCCTGCTCAGCCTCCACCCCCCCCCCCCCAATACAACCCAGGAGGACCTTGTAAGGGCATGGAGTAAAAGATGGGTCTCAAGGCATCCACTCTGAAGTCTGAATTCCGGCAAAGTCTAATTCTGGCTGAAGGTCTACAGGCTCCTTTGGCTTACATTACTGTTTGTTATTCTAACAGAGCCTCAGTTTCTTTGTCTTTAAAATGGGTGGGAGAAAGCCTAGTTGTGGGCAGGGGAGGCTAAATTACAAGTTCCGTCAGCCTGGGCCCTCACCGCCACTGAGGCTTGGATTTCTAAGTGGCTCAAAAGTCAGAAGAGGAAGGAGACGGGGCGGATCTAGCTCCTCCAAAGCCAGGTTGAGCCAAAGCAGTTGAGCCTTAGGAACCCGGGCGTTTCTCCAGCCGCGGCGGAGGTACGAATCTCGACTTCGAAAGAAGCAGCTCCAAAGAGTGGAAATTACTTCGCCCTTCTTATCTCCATCCAAGGGAGAGCCGGAAGGGGAGGCAGGGTGTCACCCGGGACACAGAAATGGTACAAATCCTTTCTCATGGTCCCTTGCCAGGGCGCTGCCCGTTCTGGAGCATGTGACCTTGCGCCAGCAACTTCACCTCCCCAAAACCTCAGTTTCCCCATCTGTCCAGTGGGCACAGGACTGCTCCGGAAGCGCGAAAGCGCCGGCTCAGGCCGTCCCGGGTTCGGCTGGCCAGAGGTCGCCCCCTCTGGGGCGCTGCCACCGCCCAGGCCTCCGCCTTGGGCCACGCGGGCCCCGCCGCCGCCACCACGCCCCGGGCCTTTGCCCCCAAGGCCGCCGTGGCCAGCTGAGCCGAGACCTCCCACCCCGCGAGCCCGCCGACTCACCCGTGTAGTGCACCACGCAGGTCTGGCCGCGCTTCGGGAAGGTGCGCCCTGAGGAGACAGACAGGACAGACAGACAGACAGACGGGAGCGGTGAGCGGATGCGCGCGGCGGCAGGGGCTCTCCGGGCCCGCCGAGCGCGCCTACTCACCGTCTCCGGGTGAGATGGTCTCCACCTGCACTCCCATGGCGGCGGCTGCGGAGACGGAGGCGGCGGCGGCGGCGGCAGGGGACGCTGGGCGCGCGGGCGGGCGGGCTGCACGGCGGGCGGCGTGGACCCACAGCGGACCTGGCGGCGCTTCCCCGACTCTGCCTCGGCCCTCGGCGCCTCGCCTGCGCACGCGCGCGCCCCCGCACGCCCCGCCCTGCGTGCGCGCCCCACACGGCGCGCACGTCCCCGCAGCCCGGTCGGCGGGCTGGGGGACCGGAAGCCCGGCGGCCCCGAGGCCTCCGGATGCAGCCGTCTGGAGGGCGGTCGTGGCTCCCCCGACCCTTCCCTTCCCGTGCTCCCGGCCTGACGGGCCTCTCTTCCCCCAGCTTTCCGCATCTGGGAAATGGGATTAATGAGTGGGGGCCGGCCGCTTACCGGCTAGGTGACTTTGAGCAGGTTCCCACTTTGAAGTACTCGCTTGCGTAAACAGCAGGGTTGTGGGAGGTCGGCGCCTCTGTGCGCTCACGTTAGCGTTCACCGAATGGCTCACGATTCTGAGCTTTGCTTTTCTTCGTGGGAAGAGGAGTCGGTATTTACACTGCCCTGTGTCGGAATGTCACTCATTCATTCATTCGTTGCTTATATCCTTAGGTTCTTACCAAACGCCTACCGTATGCGGTGCCCTAGGCGCTGGGGAAGCAACAGTTGAAGGAGACAGATTGGGTCCCTGACCTCACAGAACTTAAAGAGTCTGGTGAGGGAGAGACCATCAAACTGTCAGAGATCAATGTAAAGTTTCAATTTTATTCGTGCTGTCGTTGATCCGTGGCGTTATGCTCGGAAGCACGAATAACAGAGATGCCTCACTTAGTCTGGGGTCTGTGTGTGTGTCTGTGTACCTTCCGTGAGGTAGCCAGGTTTAGCCAAGGTCTGAAGGAATTGACCCACTGTGTGTTTGCTGGGAAAGAAAGAACATGCAAAGGCACTGTGGCCCCAGGGAACATCGTGACACCACAAAGGATGGGAAATCGGTAGATCTGTATCATCCATCTCTGGGTCTTCCTGTATGTGCTCCTGAGATATTTTAAACATGACCTCAATGTTCTTGGACACTTCCCATCATCTAGGTTCCCTTCCCCAGAATCTCAGGTGGAGCCTGGGTGGCTCAGTCGGTTAAGCACCTGCCTTTGGCTCTGGCCATGATCCCACTGTCGTTGGTTCCAGTCCTGCATCAGTTCTCTGCCTGCCACTCCCCCTGCTTATGTGCTCGCTCGCTCTATCTCTCTCTCTGACAAATAACTAAAATCTTTTTTTTTTTTTAGATTTTTTAAAATTTATTTATTTGACAGAGACCACAAGTAGGCAGAGAGGCAGGCAGAGAGAGAGGAAGGGAAGCAGGCTCCCCGCTGAGCAGAAAGCCCGATATGGGGCTCGATCCCAGGACCCTGAGATCATGACCTGAGCCGAAGGCAGAGGCTCTAACCCACTGAGCCATCCAGGCGCCCCCCACCCCACCTTTTTTTTTTTTTTTTTTTTTTTTTTTTTTTAAGAAGAATCTCAGGATGCTTGTGACAGCTTTGACAATTTTTGTATTATTTTGGATATGGACTTTAACAGAAACCAAAGTAACAGTGCATGAAAGAAGACCAAAATTGTTATCTCTCTTTTCTAACAGTCCAGAGGCAGGCAGTTCAGCTTCACAGGCTGATCCTCCTACTTGAGCCTCTCCATCCCTAGGATCCTACTCCCCGATGCATGACCCAAGTTGACTCTCCAGAATGTTTATGTCCCAACCAGTGGCAAGGGGGAAAGATGGAAGAAGGCAATGTCTCCCTCCTGTAAATACATGATCTAGAAGTTGCATGCATCTGTTCCCTCACACCTCACTGGCTACTACATAGGGAAGAATGTATATTAAGAGACAAAATTAGGGGCGCCTGGGTGGTTCAGTTGGTTAAGCACCAACTCTTGATCTCAGCTCAGATCTTGATTTCAGGGTCATTAGTTCAAGCCCTGTGTTGGGCTCCACCTACTTAAAAAAAAAAAAAAAAGACAAAATTAAAAAGGGAGAGCTCACCAGTGGCCAGGACTGCCCCCCTATCCCACTCTGCCACCTCCACAACCACCTGAAGAAAGTCAGACTGCAGAGTTCCCGGTCAAGCCCACCCTAAAGCCCAGCAGCCTGTGGCTTCCCTCATTTTCATTCTGTGATCTGATGGTTCTCTTGTAGCTCTGGACTGGGCATCAGTTCAGAACATAGACCGGTCTTTGAAACAATGTCCATCCCAATCCACAGACAGAAGAATTTGTTTACCTTTTCATTAGGGAATTTGCCAAAAACCTCAGGTTTGCACCCCCTCTTCTTCACTGTTTTGGGGAATAGAAACATGTGACTATATTTCAGCTCTTTTTAGTCCTGAGATGAATTGGCCACCAGGGCAGATGTGTGCTAGGTAACACAAGGGACACTTATTAAATATTTGTAAGACTTTTAAAATCACTGAGAGAGTTCCTTTCCAACCTGGCTTTTTTTTTTTTCTTTTTTACTGAAGTAGAGTTGACACACGATGTTCCTTGAGTTTCAGGCATACAACGTAGTGAACCGACCAGTCTACACATTAGGCTGTACTTGCCACACATGTAGCTGCCACTGGACACCACATAATACTATTACAATACTGTTGTCTGTATTCCCTATGCTGTACCTTTCATTCCCGTGACCTATTCATCCCATAATCGGAAGTCTGTACCTCCCACTCCCTTTCACGCATTTTCCCGTTGTCCTGCCCCCCTCCCCTTAGTAACAATAGATATGGGGTTGTCTCTGTTTTTTATTTGATTTATTCATTTATTTTGTGTTTTAGATTCCACATATAAGTGAAATCATATGGCATTTGTCTTATGCAGTCTGACTTATTTACTCAGCATAATACCCTCTAGGTCCATCCATGTCACAAAAAGCAAGTTCTCATCACTTTTTATGGCTGAGTAATATTCCACTGTAGACGTATATCACATCTTCTTTATCCCTTCATCTATTGATACACACTTGCTTCTATATCTTGACTGTTGCAAATAATGCCATAATAAACATAAGGATGCATACATATTTTCTAATTAGTTTTGTTGTTGTTGTTGTTTTCTTTGGGTAAAAAAAATACCCAGTAGTGGAATTATTGGATGGTATGGTATTTCTATTTTTATTATTTGAGGAACCTCCATACTGTTTTCCACAGTGACTGCACCAATTTACACTCCCAGCAACAGTGCAAGCTGGTTCTTTTTACTCTACATTTTTGTCAATGCTTGTTATTTCTTGTCTTTTTAGTCTAGTCATCCTGACAGGTGTAAGGTGCTATCTCATTATAGTTCTATTTACAGTTCCCTGATGATTACTGATGTTGAGCATCTTTTCATGTGTCTGTTGGCCATCTGATGTCTTCTTTGGAAAAATGTCTATTCATGTCATCTATCTGTTTTTAATTGGATTTATTTTTGGGGGGTGTTGAGTTCCAAATTGATTTTGGTTCTATGTTCATACATAGCCTAGTTATTACTTTTTTTTTTTTTTTTTTTTTTTTACAAAATTGTGGTTTATTTTCTTGTAAGACTTAATTGGCTAGCTTAAGTCTAGTTATTCATTGATAAAAATGTTGTGTTCAAATCCTTTATTTTTTTTTAGTGTTTTAAAAAGATTTATTTATTTTAGAGAGAGTCGGGGGAGGGGCAGAGGAAGAGGGACAGAGAGAATCTCAAGCAGACTCCCTGCTGAGGGCTGAGCCCAACACAGGGCTTGATCCCACAACCCTCAGATCATGACTGGAGCCAAAATCAAGAGTCAAATGCTGGGATGCCTGGGTGGCTCAGTTGGTTAAGCAGCAGCCTTCGGCTCAGGTCATGATCCCAGCATCTTGGGATTGAGTCCCACTTTGGGCTCCTTGCTCAGCGGGGAGCCTGCTTCTCCCTCTGCCTCTGCCTGCCTCTCTGTCTGCTTGTGCTCACTCTCTCTGACAAATAAATAAATAAAATCTTAAAAAAAAAAAAAAAAAGAAGAGTCAAATGCTTAACTAACTGAACCACCCAGGCGTCCCTTGAAAAAGATTTTCAAATCTTTTAAAATCAAACTTCGGCAGCCAGAAGAACTTAAAACAGAAATAGTGAGTGACTCTAAGAGGTGGGACTAGGAGAAAGGCAGATTAAACTTTTCATTTAATGTCATCCTGAGCTGATTGAATTTACTGTAATCTCTGTGTGTATTATTTTCGTGGTTTATAAAGGACACATGATGTCATTTAAGTCTCAAGTTATAAGCATCCCTGATGACAGGAGAAGGGAACATTCCTTGGTGCACCGAAATCTGAAAAATGGGGCTTAGATTTCTTTAGGATTATCCTGTTTGTATTTCATTCGTCTTCTTGAATGTGTTTGTTTATATTATCTTTCACCAAATATGGGAAGTTTTCAGCCATTTTTTCTTCAAATGTTTTTTCTGCACCACTATTTCTCCTGTTCTTTCCAGATTCTGATGACATAAACATTCACTCTTTGGGAAGTGTCCCACCAGTTCCTGACGTTCTGTTCATTTCCTCCCAATTTTCTGTGTTGTTCAGATCAGATAATTTTTTTCTTTTTTTCTTTTTTAAGATTTTATTTATTTATTTATTGAGAGAGAGAGACCATGAGGGGGGAAGTTCAAAGAGAGAAGCAAGCCCCCTGCTAAGCAGGGACTCCAATGCTGGACTCAATCCCAGGACTCAAGGATCATGACCTGAGCTGAAGGCAGTCACTCCACCAACTGAGCCATCCAGGTGCCCAATTTTTTCTTCTTTTGAGAAAGAGAGAGAGCATGCACACACAAGATGCACATACAATCCACCACAAAGATTTCGGTGACTATTAAATATTAAAATACCTCCCAAACAGTTACTAGATAGCAGTGCCCCCTGTCCTCTATCACCTTCTCCCTTCTATTCTCTGGTGCACCACCTTCTCAGAGGCAGAGGGAAACGGAGAGGGAGAATCGTAAGTAGACTCTGCTCAGTGTGGAGCCTGGCACAGGGCTCGATCTCACAGGGCTGAGATCATGACCTGAGCTGAAATCAAGAGTAGGAAGCTTAACCTGGGTGCCTCCAAATTGGATAATTTCTTTTTTTCTATCATCAAGATCATTGACTTGTTTCTCCACCATCTCCATTTTGCTAGGCACCCATTTGAAGAGCTTTTAAGTTTTTGCTTATTTTATTTTTCAGTTCAAAGATTTTCATTTTGTTCTTTATATGTTCTATTTATTTGCTTAAAATTTCTATCTGTCCATTTGTTTCTAAATTGTTTGCTCTTATTTGCTGGGGCATTTTTATAGTAGCTGCTTCTTTTTTTTTTTAAGATTTTATTTATTTATTAGAGAGAGTGAGAGAGTAAAAGATGGGGGAGGGACAGAAGGAGAAGCAGGCTCCCCACTGAGCAGGAAGCCTGACACAGGGCTCGATCCCAGGAACCCTGGGGCTCAATCCCAGGAACCCAGGATCAGGACCTGAGCCAAAGACAGATGTTTAACTGATTGAGCCACCCAGGCACCCCTATAGTAGTTGATTTAAAGACTGTCAGATAAGTCCAACAGCTGTGCCATCTCAGCATTGGCATCTCTAGATGGTCTTCTCTCTTGTGAGTTGAGATTTTCAGGTTTCTTCATATGTCAGGTCAATCTGGAATGTATGTGGACTTTCAGAAATTCATCTTATAATACTCAGAGTCTTTTAAAAATCATATGGAGAATGTTGATATTTTCTTCTAACAGGTGATTGACCAGATTGGCTCAGGCTATCGGTTCCAACCAGCCTTTTGTGAGTTATGGCTTCGAGGTCATTTCTATTTTCAAAAGCCTCTCCCATGCCATTTGAATCCATCCTATGTGTGCACGACTTGGTGGTCTGTCTAGGACCTGGGCAGTAGTCAATCCTACAGTAAATTCTCAAAGTCTAGGTCAACTGTTTAGTGTTTAATTCATGTATCTGAAACAGGGGAATGGGCCCAGAAGTTTATAAACAACTTCTTAGGTTGCTTTCCTGAGCTCTTCCCTGTCTGTGATTGCATCAATAAATTTTTGATTTGCTGGGGTTCCTCTTTTTGGTCCTCCAATCAGAAATCTGGGAACTTCTTTGCTTTGTTCACATACTTATATGTGGCCTCTTCAAAGGCCATTTGGCTTCCTTACCATGTGGTAGCTGGATTCCAATAGGGGGTGCCCCAAGAGAAGCAGGTGGACTCCCTATCACATTTTAGGACCTAATTCTGGAAGTCACATCACATTACTTATTCCATAGTTAGCTCCACCCCCACACCAGATTAAAGGAAAGGAAACTTACTTAGACCTCACTTCTCAATGGGAAGAGAGTAGAAGTTACATCATGAAGAAGAGCAGGTAGGATGGAAAACTCTGTCATAGCCATTGCTGGGACATACAATCCACCACAAAGATTTCGGTGACTATTAAATATTAAAATACCTCCCAAACAGTTACTAGATAGCAGTGCCCCCTGTCCTCTATCACCTTCTCCCTTCTATTCTCTGGTGCACCACCTTCTCAGACCTCTCTGTAATCTAACAATTGAAGAGTTGATAACTTGGCACAACAGGGACCTCCAGGAACCTGTTTCAACCTAGGGCCAGTCTTGTGATCGGCATTGTCCTGCTAGTCATTAACTCTTTCAAGTATCACCTCTGGCACTGAGGTCCCCCACTCTGGCAGCTTCCCCAGCCTGATCTACAAGTAAGGGGAACTTCAGGGAAATTGTAAGCCTCACCTAAGATGTGGGGTTTTACCTTCAGGTGTGACCTTCTCCAGTGCTTTTGACTTTCCCTTTAACCTAGTTAGCTTTACATTTTGCAGGATTTATGCCCTCAGTGGGAAGCCAGTGCACACAGATTTCTACCTACCTACCTACCCCCCCACCCCACTATGTGACCCCATCCTTCACCCATGGTGGCATCTTTTTTCCCATCTAGCACTGCAACAGATGGCTGACCCCATAATAGCAGATAAACCAAACTGACCAAAATCATATAGCAAAGGCTCTAAAATTTAAACTGTGATTGGAACCGCAGTCCACAAAAATGGTCCAGGACCTGAATGTTAGACCTAAGCTGAGTGCCTGCCTGCTGAAATAAAGGGCTTCAATGGGACTTGGTGTTTCCAAATACAATAAATAAAATGCCCAGAAGACAACTGAAGATCACCTATCCTAATAAGAACCAAGAAAATCACAATTTGAACAAGAAAAATAATCACCTGACTCCAGCACTGTGATGAATCTGATGTTAGAATTATCTGAGAAGGTCTGAAAGCAGCCATCATAAAAATGCTTCAACAATCAATTGCAAATTAACATGAAATGAAGGAGAAAAATAGATAATCTGAGCAATGAAATAGACCTTATAAGAAAGAGCTGTAAAAAGAGCTGTCAGTAAGAACTATGTTAAATTTAATATAGATACAGATGGTTACATACAGAAATATTTATGGATATGTGTATATTACAGATTAGTATATACACATGTATTTCTTTGCTCTGTTGGCTGTCAGGGACTAAAAGAAAGACATGCAAAGAGCAAGGAGCCCACTTAGCATCCAGATCTCAGTTTCTAATACCATTCTCCAATAAAAGGAACCAGGACTCATTGAAGAAATAGCCAGTCTAGGATCGGGGTAGGAAATATATAAGATGAGCCTGAAGCATCTGGTAGTGATAGGAAATAAGAAAGTGCTCAAAAACAAGCAAGCAAGCAACCGACCAACCAACCGACTGTCGAAGGATCCTGCCAAGGAATCTGGGTGGGACAGGTGGTTGAGAGCAGGGTCTCTGGAAGCCCTGAGGGGCCAGTGGACACTCAATGGAGGCTACTGGGAGGACAAGGGGCCAGAGAGTGGTGGTCTGGAGATGTTGGTGGCCTTGACAGAGCAAAAAGGCAGGAAAAAAAAAATCGTCACATCTGGGCTGCTCCATCCACACCAGAGCAAAGTGACTCTGGCGAGGCTGGTCTCCATTCTGCCACCCTTCTGGGGTTCAACCAAGTTCAGGGTAGGACTGAGCCTCACTTAAATATTCTGGTGACATTTCTTCTCTGTCTGCGTGTCTCCACAGTCTCGCGCTTGGGTCCCTAGGGAGCGAGATCACTCCCATGCTCTTAAACCCATTAGCTGCCTTACCTGCTTCCTGCTTCCTTACTGGACTGTCCCTTCACCCCCAGAACCAGCACCAGGCAAGAGAGGCAGCAGAAAGCACCCAGCCAGCATGGGCACTCTCCGAGAGGGAACAAAAGGAGAGAAGCCCACTTAGGCCCCTGCGCTCGGTCCCACCTCCCTACCTCTGTGCGATGAGTCCTGCCTGGAGAGCCTTTTCTCCCCACCTCTCCAAATCCCACCCCGTCTTTGAGTCCTGGCTCCAGGCCTGCTTCCTCTCTCAGGCCTTCTCTGCCCCCCAACACTGATTGCTGTCTGCTCTGAGAAACTTTGGGGCCACAGGGACATCAGCAGAAAGAGTGACCACTTCTGCCTCCCTATGGAGCCTAATAATGATAATCACAACCATAACAATAAATGCTAATAATTACCGAACAGCTGCTATTCTATTAGCTCATTTCATTTTTTAAAACATTTTGTTTATTAAAAAAATTTTTTTAAATTTATTTGACAGAGAGAGATCACAAGTAGGCAGAGAGGCAGGCAGAGAGAGGGGGGAGGGAAGTAGGCTCCCTGCTGAGCAGAGAGCCCGATGTGGGGCTGAATCCCAGGACCCTAGGATCATGACCTGAGCTGAAGGCAGAGCCTTTAACCTGCTGAACCATTCAGGCGCACCCCTCCTTTTTTTAAATGAATCTCTACACCCGACATGGGGCTCAAATTCGAACCTGAGATCAAGAATCCGATGCCCTACCAGCTGAACCAGCCAGGCACCTCGAGCTCATTTCATTTTTGCAACAGCCCACGTGATGGGCTCTGTGATCAGTTTTACAGATGGGAGGAGGACTGAGGCTCAGAAAAGTTAAGGACTTAACTTTTAAAGAGCTCATAAATGGAACCAGGATAGAGGCCAGCTGTTAGGAGTCAATGGCATAAAGTCTGTTTCCCGAGGGTGTCGGTTCCGCAAGGGTGGAGCTAGTGTTTGTCTTTTCCTTGCTGCTGCCCTAGTACTCTGAAGAGTACCTAGCACACCCCAGGGCCTTGTTAAATTTGGGCTGAGTGGGTGAGTGAATACGTCTGGTAGTAAAAATCGTTCCGAAGCAAAACAAAGCTGGTTGAAGGGGGCGGGGTCAGGGAGGTCTTCTAGGAGGTGGCATTTGATCAGACACCTGCAGAGTGTGTGTGTGTGTGTATGTGTGTGTGTCTGGGCCATGTAAAGATCTGGAAGGGTGTTCCAGGCAGACGGAAAAGCATGTGCAAAGGCTGGGGGTAGGGCGTGCCAGGCAGGAAAAGTGGAAAGTTTCATTTGAAGCGTTCCAAGCTGGGTTTGGCAGGAAGTACGCACTCAGTGATTATTCACCGTCATCCTGGAAGTCAGGAAGGATTGGCATTCAGTGATGTCATTATCTTGGGTGGTGACGGTGGATAATGGAGGACAGTAACTTTTGTTTTATTTAATTAATTAATTTGACAGAGGTCACAAGTAGGCAGAGAGGCAGGGGGGGGGGAAGCAGGCTCCCTGCTGAGCAGAGAGCCCCACGCAGGGCTCTATCCCAGGACCCTGAGATCATGACCTGAGCCAAAGGCCGAGGCTTTAATCCACTGAGCCACACAGCTGCCCCAACTTTTGTTGTTTTAGATATTTCAAATGATCGGGTATAATCAGAAAAAAATCCTGGTAATATCTTTCCTTTAAAAAAATGTTTTCCCTGTGCAGTGGGCCTTCTCGGATTGCTTGAGTTTGGAAGAAGCAGGGGTGAAGGAGATGGAGAGAGGGGAAGAGGAGGCGAGGGGAGAGGTGAGGAAGCCCAGGCTGCTGGAATGGGTGGTGGAGGCTGCCGTGGCGGTGGTGGCGGGGCAGCAGCTGGAGGACCGGTAACTGTGGGCATGGTGGAGGGGCAGCAGGTTGGAGGGGGGAACACTAGGGCAGCAGGGAGTAGAACACCGTGGAGATGGGGGAGGAGAGGGTGTGCGGGCAGTCCGGCATGTGGTTAGGTGCCCTGAATCTCATGCCCCTGGGAAACAGACACCTTGTTATGAGATCCTCCGACATTCCAAGAAGGGGGCAGATTTGAGGCTCTGTGGGAAGACTACAGGAAGCTTCTCTGTGAAACTTCAGTTTCCTCAGACCCTGACCAGCTAGAGCTGCCAGGTTCTATCACGCCCCCAGGGCTCTGCAGATAAAGCTTAGAGGGAACAAGGCTGTTTTTCCTGACCAGATAGGTTCCCAGTGAGTTAGGCGTCCTCCTGGAAGAAACTCCATGTTGGACTTTGCGAAATCAAAGATTCTAGATCTTTCATCTGAACCCAGACACAGCCAACCATATCTTGGAATGACATCTGTCCTGCACATCTCCCAAGTACCACAAAAGGCTGCTCCTTCTGCTCCCCCCAGGCCTGTGCCTGCGACTAGCATCTCCCTGGGACCAGCATCTCTCTGGCCCCACCATAAGCTGGGCGCCCTCCTGGCTTCCCAGGCTCCCTCCCTGCCCCACTCCTCAGCCCCGTCTAACCCACCGTCAGCACTCCAGGCAGGCCCCGGCTCGCTCATCTCTCACCTTGACAGTTGCCAACGCCTCCTGGCTAGTGCTTCATTCTGGAAGCCTTTTCTTCATGGGTGACATGCATACAGATAATTCAAAGTCAAAAGTGTGATCTCGATGAATTTTCATGGACTGAACACACTTAAGAAACCATCACCCAATTCAAGCCCCCGAGAAGTCCCACTGGGCCCTTCCATTTGCTCCTTCCCCCTCTCCCGAGGGTACCCTTGATCCTGACTTCTGACACCACAGATCACTGGAATAATACGGTCTGTGCTTTTTTGTGTCTGGATTCGTTGGATGAACACCATGTCCGTGAAATGCATCAGCGTGTTTGCCCAGTGGTCCCCTGTTCGTTTGCCTGGCTGTGTGGTGGTCGTACATTATGTAACTAGACACATGGATTTGTATATTCTACCATTCATGGGAACTTTGGTTGTTCCTTGTTTGGGGGTATTGAAATGCCTTTTTTGACCTAGGCACTCATTTCTCTTGGGTTTACATCTAAGAAAATTCATTTTCCAAGGTAGTCCTAGCAAGGTGCACTCCCATACAAAGCATACATGTTGTGAACCCATCCTCTTCCCCCAGCCAGCAGGATCTTTAGTAGGCACTAAAAGTGCATGATACAGGGGCGCCTGGGCAGCTCAGTGGGTTAAAGCCTCTGCCTTCGGCTCAGGTCATGATCCCAGCCTGGGATCATGGGCCCCGCATCGGGCTCTCTGCTTGGCAGGGAGCCTGCTTCCTCCTCTTTCTCTCTGCCTACTTGTGATCTCTGTCAAATAAACAAATAAAATTTTTAAAAGTGCATGATACAAAATTCTAAATAAACGCGTAAAATAATCCCCCTTCCACGCCATCCCTTAGCCACCCAGATGCCCCAGCTCCCGGCACCCACGATTACTGTTCAGTGTGTCTTTCCAGAGCGGAGGGGTCTTTCTAGATATAATCAAATATGTATATGTAACCATTTTATTTTATATGGATGGAAGTGAAGTGAAGGAAACCAGAATGTGTTATCCCCAAATATGCCTCTTTGACATGAAAATTATTTTGAGCTGAAGGCAATTAAGGAGCAAACCCAGAAAAAGCTCCCTCTTCGCTGCCTAAAGGCAGGATATAAATTCTCTTTTTATTGGAGACAGATAAATCTAGAGATGACACCAGAGGAATTTGCAAACAAACGTTCCTCCATTTGTTCCCTCCCCTGTATTTACCTTTCCACAGTCTGTTGCCCTCTGAAGCCTGAAGTCATTTCCCTTTGTCCTGTCATTTCTCTGCGAATGTACTGTCCTTTGGAGAAGATGCTGTCTGGGTTGGAATTCTAAGCTGCCATTTTGAGTGGCTTTTCAGTAGGTTTCTCCAAGTAATGTGTGCTGCATGAATTAATTCAATCCAAGTGTTTTCTCTTGTTAATCTAACTTTTGTTAAAGAGTCCCAGCTGAACACCCAAGATGGGTAGCGGTGATGTTTTGCCTCCCTTATAGATGCAAACTACACAATTCTGAAGGAGGGAGGGAAAATGGTCCAGCAGAGATGCTGGATACAGTCCCTGAGTTCAAATCCTGCCTCCCCCACCTGCTGGCTGAGTGACTTGGAACAAGTAACCTATGTTTCATGTTTCTCTTTTCTTTCTCCTGAATGGGGTTGGTGTGAGGATCACAAATGAACTTTCATCGAGTGCTTAGAACAGTGTCTGGCACATGGTGAGCCCTATTCCTGGAAATGACTTATCAGGTATCTTGGAGAATATCCATTTTCATGCATGGAGAACTCATTCTTTACAAATGGCTGCACTGAATTTACTATGTGACTGTATCCAGAATTTACTTGACCATCTGGGTGAATGGACATTTAAAATTCATTTGGAAATGTCTTATATTACAAAGACTGATCCAAAGCCATTCATTCATTCATATGTGCATGTCTCCCTCCCAGAATGCACCACACTCTTTTGAGCTAACCGGCCTTTGTGCCTTCTGTCCTTCTCCCCAGAACATTCTCCACCTCCTCTCTGACCACTTGGTTGATATCTGCAACATCCAGTTTTCGGCTCCAAAGTTTCCTTCTTGGAGAAGGCTCCCTAACCCGCGACATGGGGCCTATAAGCAGCTCCCAGAGTTGGTCTCTCCCCTACCATCCTTGTGGTCCTTTCATAACCACCCTTCTCTACAGACTCTACATGGGGTGGGGCATTGGACAAACCTGGTGGCTCACCATGAACCCTGGGGTCTGGCACCAAGCAGGTGCTCACCAACCCTTGTTGGCTACATGGGCTACAATTTCTTTCACTTGTTTAACTTTTTAAAATTTTTTATTTATTTTTTAAAAAGATTTTATCTATTTTTTAAAAGATCTTATTTTTTTTTAAAGGATTTTATTTGTTTATTTGACAGAGACCGACATAAAAGAGAGAGGGAACACAAGCAGGGGGAGCGGGAGAGGGAGAAGTAGACTTCCTGGCAAGCAGAGAGACCGACACGGGGCTCGATTCCTGGACCCTGCAGGGGATCATGACCTGAGCCGAAGGCAGACACTCAAAGACTGAGCCACCCAGGCACCCCTAAAGATTTTATTGATTTGATAGAACACAACCAGGCAGAGTGGCAGGCAGGAGAGGGAGAGGGAGAAACAGAATTCCCACTGACCAAGAAGCCTGTTGTGGGGCTCGATCCTAGAACCCTGGGATCATGACCTGAGCGGAAGGCAGACGCTTAACCGACTGAGCCACCCAGGCACCCCTCTCTCCCTTGTTTTCATATTCTAAATCTTTGAGAGACCTGGATTTTACAAACTGCATTTTCTTGTACTCAAGATCTCAGCTGCAAACAGAGAGCTCAAGACAGATAGCAGTTAGCAAGCTCACTTGTCTAACTCTTGCCCTGACCAAGTAACACCAGATGCTCGAGTGTGAGCCTCTATGGATTACTTCACTTCATTCACTCTCTTCCTTTAGAAATGAGGGCATTAAGGCTCAAAGAGGGGGAGCAGGGGTCCAAGGACACACAGTCAGTTAAGGGGTGGGGTGAAATTTAAATTCAGGTCCAGCTCAGGGCCCTGGGAAAATTGTCTCTTGGTTACTTCTACGTGAACCTTTGGGGCTTCAAGGACTTGGTTTGGATAATTGTGAGGCCTCCGTGACAGCTCTTGTCCCCAGAGAACCTCCCCTGACCCCAGCCCCGCAACTATAGATCTCTGTCATCTGGCTGGAAAGCTGAGGGTGTTTGGAGTTCAAAGTCTCTTTTTGAAATCTGGCCACCACTGGGGATTTGGGCACCTGTCTGGTCTGCCTGGAGGGGAAGCAGTCTCATCTTCTTGGGACCAACGATCACTGATAAGCGCCCTGGTCAAAGCCTTCTGGGTCTCAGCTGATTGGGACCTTGACTTTCAGGTTCTTGGCTGAAAACCAAGCGGGAAAGGGCAAACCCTGGGCCCAGCAAGAGACAGTGCAAAGGTCACTCAAGCTGACCAGCCACCTTATCAGTCTGAAATCTTCCGATAAGCCCTATCACCTGTGGGGATTTAGTTGTCCCAAACCTGCCCTGGAGGCTGGAGCGTGGTTTTCAAAATCAACAGTACTGGCTGATCTGGGGACACAGGAACTCAGAGGTCTGGGAAACTGTTACTGAAAACTCAGGGCACTGGGCTAAGAGCATTTGGTGTGTTGATTCCTTTAATTCTGCAGACAAACCACTTTACAAATGGGAAAACTGCAGAGCAGAGAGAGGGGGGTTGAGGAGGAAGGGCTTGGACCCTAGATTCTGGGGTTCATTTCTGGTTTCATCAGTTTGCTCTCATCTCACAAGTCTGATGGGGGACTTACTCTTGTCCCTCAGTGAGGGAACCAATGCCAGGGACAGCATCCGGTCCCTTACCAGTTGTTGTCCCTGGCAATGGCTCCCTCTCAGAGCCCAGAGGTCCCCCAGATCTGCTTGCCCCATACCTTCACACATCCTTTGGATCTGTCTCTTAAGGAAGGGATATCTTCTTGCCTCTTTCTCAAAGAACCAACCCTTGGTCACCTTTCGTAGTCCATAGTGCCCTCTTCTGAGAAGCCCTCCCTGATTTCGCCCTGACCCAGTCACCTCTCCTGCCTCTGTCCTTGGGCCTGCCTTTTTCACAGCAATAGTTTGGTGGTCAAGGGCTGTGGCTTTGGTCGGGTGGTTGGGATTCAAATCTTGGTTCTGCCTTTTTCTCAGTATGGGACTTCAGGTTAGTCCCCTTTCCATGCCAAGACTGAGTGTCTTTCTCCATTAAACGAGCATAGTACCTCTGGTTGCTGTCAGCCTGCGGGGGGTAAGATATATACGGGGCCTACACAAAGTATTGCATGCCACTGTTAGCATCAGTCATAGCTGAAGACCTGGTCTTGACATCGAAGGCCTCAGGTGCTCAAGACAGAGGGTAACTGGCCCTTAATAAGCATCCTTGTCCAGCTCAGTCAGGGCCAAGAAAGGCCTGCAGGGCATTCCCTTCACACCCTGCTCCACCTCCCTAATACATCCGGTTTTTAGCTCCACCTTCTCAGTGCCTTTGCTGGAAGTAACAGGTGCCCTTTGGGATGATGACCCCCTGTGGCTGAATGAGAACCTGCTTTGGGGAGAAGGCAGGGCCTGCAGTTAGGGTAGCACGACCACATGGGGCATGTGCTGGGCCTGTGCTGGACAGGGTGGTCGTCACCCTTGAGCTGAGAGAGGGGGGTCTTCTCTCTTTCACAGGTTCATCCAACCGGTTATTGGTGGAGGGCCTGCAGAGTCAGGCACTGTGCCAGGGGCTCAGGGTACAAGAGTGAAGAACACAAAAGCCCTGTCTTCATGGAGCTTATCATCTAGTGGAGGGATGAAGGAAACAGACACACAGAATATGTAACACAGCAGAGGGAGGTCAGAGGAGAAGGGAAATAAAGGACAAAGGGATATGAGTGACAGGCAGGGGCCAGAGCTCTCCAGACCTCAATGAGCAGTTTCTAGAGGTAAAGGCGGCGGGGGGGGGGGGGGGGGGCACCTGAGGGCTTTAAAGGAAGTGATGGGTGTGGTTCCCGTTCGTGAAGAGACTGCCCAGGCAAGGGCAGAAGCAGGGATCAGCGAGGTCAGTGCGGTGGTCGCCAGCAGAGACATGGAGGCTGGGCTGAGAGACCACAGGGGAGGGACCAGTGGCTTGATCTGTGAGGCACTTGCAGCTGAGTCCAGAGGACTCACTGATGGACCGGATGTAGGGGGAGGCTTTGGGCCATGCGGGGGCAGAGAGAGAGAGAGAAGTCCCAGGTGCACGAACTGCTCAGCTGGGCAACAGGTTGGACGGCTGAGGTGGGCAGCATGGGATCTGCTCTGATTCCCAGTCGTGGCCCGAGAAGAGTGGACCCAGAAGGGAGTGAGGGAGGCCACAGCTACGGCCCAGGAACAGGAGCAAAACCCATTTAAGGAAGGAAGACCTCCCTTAATTTGGTCCTGGGAGGGAGAAGTCCTGAAGCAGTGCCCTCCAAACATGTTGGTGGCTATGGCAGAGGGTGCAAAACAGCAAACCCACCTTTCTGCACCAGCTGCTTCCCCCCGTGAGCTCCAAGTCGGCTTTAAGGGGTTCCCGGCGGGCATGGGAAGGGGCGCTGCTGCCCTGGAGGGCACTTTGGCAAAGCCAGCTGAAGCCCTAGAGCTACGCTCCACTGCCACCCCACATGCATGCTTCTTCCTGTGGCCACCTCCTGAGGAAGCAACCAGATAGATCCCAGACCGTACCTACAGGGTTTGGCACAGAATAGTTTGCAAGACCAAACAAAAAATACACGTGTGGCCTGTGAGAGAAGAGTTTAAACTGAACTTGGTGAGGCATCATCACCATCACAGTTAACGTGTGTTGTTCACTCAGTGACATATCATTCCATCAGGGAAGGACCCATGTTTTCCAATATATCCCTGGCCCACGCAATGCCAGGAGGGTCCCTTACCAACCAACCAATTCTGGGGATGACTCAAAATCCTCCTCCCAGATGAACTGAATGTTTGGTTGGGAACAACTGCCCTGAATTCAGAAGCCCCAGAACCAGCGACTGTAGTTTTTTCTTAAAAAACCTGTGGTGGTGGGGCGCCTGGATGGTTCAGTGGGTTAAGCCGCTGCCTTCTGCTCAGGTCATGATCTCAGGGTCCTGGGATCGAGTCCCGCATCGGGCTCTCTGCTCAGCAGGGAGCCTGCTTCCTCCTCTCTCTCTCTGCCTGCCCCTCTGCCTACTTGTGATCTCTCTCTGTCAAATGAATGAATAAAATCTTGAAAAAAAAAAAAAAACAAAAAAAACAAAAAACCTGTGGTGGACTTTTCCATTTGAGCCACCCAGAGCAGAAAGCTGGGGCTGAAAACATCCTTGCCTGGGCTGGATCCAGACCAGTGTGAGCTCTGGCTCGGTAGCTGGCAATCCCTCTGACCTTGGGCTAGACACCCGCTCTGTCTGAACTGCCGTAGCTGACAACAGTCAGACCCACTGCCTTACCTACGTCCCCAGGCGAGGTGCAAATGTGAAGAGCCCTTTTTAAGTTCTTCCAGATGATGCAGGTCCTAAGTGGCGTTTTGGTTTTTTTTTTCCCTTTTTTTCTTTTTTTTTTTTCCTAAGTGGCGTTTTTATGATCTCTCTGGTATGTACTAATTAATGCAGAATGAATGTAAGTAGAGTGTATGCAAACAGGGCCAGGGGTTGGGGGATAGAGTGTACACAGACCAAGGGCACAGAGGTTAAGGGCGCAAGCTCTGGAGGCAGGCAGACAGCACCTCATCACTTACCAGCCATGACCTGGGCTTTAGGGTTTGCAATGCAGTAGCTGTTAGTATACTCCTTCAGAACAACCCATTAAAAAGTACAAAACTCTGCTGTCCTCGTTCTGGTTTTTAATGGTCAAGGTGACAACAATTTACAAAGTTTTTCCAGACCCACATTTCGTTTCCGTGGTCACCTCTGCCTGCCAGATGTGCTGAGGACCTTGCTGCCCTGGCAGGCCCCTGCCAGTTTGGGATCAGAAATACCAAGTCACATCCCCATGTCAGGATGGGTACCGGGGGAAACCCCAAGCCCTTCCCTAGCTCTGGGGTTGGGAAGCCGTATTCCTATCTCACCGCAGGGGTGAAGCAGTAAAGAGCAAGTGTGTGGTGAGGAGTGTCTGGGAAGGGGGCTGAGGCACATTATGATTCAAAACCAGGAGACTCTGAGTCAGTGCTGATTCAGTCTGTGGTTCAGCTATTAGGGCGGTGGAAGGACTTCCATCTGAGACCCCTGTGACCCTCCTCTGCCAAACTTGCACAGGAAGCACGCTGCTGGGAGGAGGCCTTTATCAGGGGGAGCTCGTGCCTGTGCTGTGACAGAGGGCAGCAGGGCAGAGAACTGCACACAGGACCTGAACACTAGAGCTGGGGACGCTGTACTCGCCCTCGAAATGGACTCAGCAGGGGCCTCTTGCAAACGCTCACACAGTGGAAGGTGTCGTGGTGCAGGGAAGGCCTCCCTTCGTCACCATCTGATTTGCCCTGCGCCGTGAGTGGAGAGCACAGGGACATTCAGATTCCCTTCCTTTCCTAGGCTGAGAGCTCTACTCCGCACTCACTTGGGTTGGCAGGAGCTGCTTCCCAATGAGAAAACACCCTATCTTGTCTCCCAGGTACAGATCTATGCGCATGGAGTAAATAAGGCAATGGCAGAACGGCTGAGAAAATCAGGGTGCGAGTAGCCCAGACAGGGGAGGAAAGGGCTGGGGCAGGTGGAGGGCAACAAAATCCCAACTGTCCCAGGTCCAGGGAGCTCGAATTTCCCAGGATTTGAGTGAAAGAGAACAGGGAAGTGTTTATTTTCACCTGAAGAGCTCGTGGGCATCTAGATCTAACCTCACACTCAGGCACCCCTGCTGCTGCTCAGCTTGACCCAGTCAAGAGGTTTGTTCTCATGGGAGCGTGAGAACAAGACCTCTTTCTTCGAGTGCCGGACTCCCTTCCCAACAAAGGGGAACCCTCCACTAGTCATCTCAGGGACGGTGGGTGGATGTTAGTGGATGCAATTGTGGGCCACAAGCCATTTTCAAGCAGCAATCATGGAAGGGAGGCTCCTCCCCACACACCCTGGAAATTAATGTGATTTTAAAGCAATCAAAGGCTGCTTCAGTGGGAGAGGTTCCGTACAACATGCTGGTGATATTCCTTCAATTTTTTTGGTTATTTTTATTTTTTTCTTTAAAGTCCATTGATCGTTCACAAAAACCCAGGAAATGCAACTAAGGAGAAAACAAATGTCCAACCGAGATCTAAGAACCCAGAGCTACGGAGGAGACGTGGCACTGGACTGCTGGGTGTGCGGGATGGGGGGGTGGGAGGGGTGGTCCCCTTGGGGCAGCTGGCCCTGGAGGACGCAGGAGGGAGATGAGGCTGCCAGCCAGGCGGGCGGCTATGTTAACCGCTGCACGATGACGGCGTTGAGGAGGTTGGCTTCCTTCAGGGTTTGGCTCTCATCAGCCAGCTCTTTGTTCGGGAAGGTAGTCATGAGGACAAAGCTGGTGGCAGCCATGGCCGGCCGGGCGTCCACAATGAAGAGTCGGATGTCGCTGATCCTGGTGGAGCGGGGGTGGGTGGGGAGGTGGGTGAGCAAGGCCCTTCTCTGCTGTCCACAACCCCTGGCCATCCTTCTCCACAGGGCAGCCAAAACACTCACTTGGAAGCACATCAGATCATGTCACTTCCTTGCTTAAAACCTGCACGGCTGCTCCCCGTTACCTGGGATAAACACCTGCCACCGTACTGTGATCCCACCCTCCTTCCCTTCGTTCTCTCTCTTCCTCCTCCTAGATTTTCATCACGCCCGGCTTCCAGCCCACATTTGGGTCCCTCCTCCTAGAGGCTCCTCTTCCTGACCCACCTCCTGTAATCCTAATCCCACTCGTGTCACAATTTAGCCCACAGGAGACCCCTGTCAGCACGCAAGGACTGTCAAGCCATTCCCTGGACCCCACATGTGCTTCTGGTTTAGTTGGCCTATGGCTAATGAAATTCAGATAGGACTATTCCAGAAAAAGGAGTTGCTAAATACCTATAATACTAGTAACAGTCCTTCTCTGCTCATTTCTTCAATCTTTCTGTGCCTCTGTTTCCCCATCTTTAAAATGGGGTTGGCACAGTTGGCTTTAATCCAGCCCAGATGATCTGAAACAGTAGAGCAGGTATTCTAGTATTCTCATAGGGCATATCTAGAAGAGACTTTGACAGCCCAATGGTTTTCAGAGATCCCCTGGAGGTGGGTGAGTAGAGGAAGCCAACTGGAGGGGATGATGGCCCTCCCGTCCTCCATCAACCACAGTAGTTTTTATTATTCTGTACTTGGGCTTTACCACGAAATCTTCTGTGAACAAATGCTGTGGGTGCTAAAAAGACCCTGAGAATTCCAATCCCCTAATTTTACAGGCGAGGAATGAGACCCACAGCAGGGAAAAAGCTGTTACTGGCCACACGTAATGCAAGAGCAGGGACTAGAACCAAAGGCTTTTGACCTGCAGACCTTCCCATCCCAATATTGCCTTCGGGGTGGCATGGAGCGCCTGGTGGTGTTCAGGGGGCCCTCCCAGGATAATCAAGGCCAGACGGCGCAAGGCACCTGTGGCTGTGGTTGAACTTCTGCACCAGCCTCCCGCCGTCGGCGAGCCGTATTTGGATGTTTGTGGTGGGCTGTGACTCGTCGATTGAGACGGAAGAGCTGGCTTTGGCTTCGTTTTCTGCCTGTTGGGCTGGAGAGCTGGTATTCAACACCTGGGGGGCCGTGCTGAGGAAAGAGGATCATATCAGGCCGCACACAGAAACAAGGCCCCTGGAAGAAGCAATCCCGCCTCGGAGTTGGTCTGAGCACTCGGACTGGGACTAGGCTTGCTGCTGCCACCACAGGGAACGGCAGAGACAAGTCTGCCCTCGTGGAACCTACCTACAGGTCCTGCAGGATCCGCTCTATGTCGCTGCTATCTTCCTCACTCCTGAGTAACTGGGGCAAGTGACTCACCCCCTTCTTCCTTGGTGTCCTTAAAGCAGTATGCAAGACAGCCCACAGCAGGACCAGATCGGGCTGAGTTTAAGCCTCAACGAGAGAGGGCAGTCTGCAGTAGAGGGGGCCTGACACAGCCTGGTAGGTGACTGCTGGGATGTAGGGACCAGCCCAGACTCCATCTCTGTCACCGAATTTTCTGGCCTCCACTCCCTAGTACAACCTTACTCGTGTGCACATTTATTCTCCTGTGTCAACTATCAGAAGGGGGCAGAGATTTCCCACAGGCCAACCAAGTACCCCACACCACAGGGATTAGTTACACATTACAAACAGGACGTGGTATCTGCTGCCGTGTTTAGAGCTCAGATCTTAGATCAGATGGACCGGGGTCTGAATTCACCCATTAGCTATGTGGTGCTGGGCAAGTTACCGCAAATCCCTTAGTTTCAACAAGGGTGGTAACGAGGACCTTGAACAATGGCTAAGGCTATGTGCCTTACTCCATTTTTGTTAGGGATAAAGGGGACAATTACATACAGCATAGACAGATAAAAAATGACATATACAATTCTTGGGGTGCCTGAGTGGCTCAGTCAATTCAGTGTCCTAATTCCTGATTTCTGCTCAGGTCATGATCTCAGGGTTGTGGGACTGAGCCCCCCGCTGGCTCCATGCTCAGTGTGGAGCCTGCTTGTCCCTCTCTCTCTGTTCCTCTCTGCTAGTGTGCATGTTCACTCTCAAACAAAATCTTAAAAACAAAAGAAAACACCTCCCAATTCTTGACAACTGTTGGGAGGTTTCACTTCTCTTCTGTAAACACCTGTGCATCTCATTTCCCAGCCTTTCTCTTAGCAGACACCCTAGCCCAGACCCATGCAGAGAAAAGACCATGAGATGTCCGCTTGTTGCTTTCCTAAGTCTCTAATGACATCAGTTTTTAAACCTCTCCTTTTGCCCTGGATCTTTATAAGCTTAAAACAGTACCCAGGGCGCCTGGGTGGTTCAGTGGGTTGGAGCCTCTGCCTTTGGCTTGGGTTGTGATCCCGGTGTCCTGGGATCGAGCCCCGTGTCGGGATCTCTGCTCCGCAGGGAGCCTGCTTCCTCCTCCCTCTCTCTCTGCCTGCCTCTCTGCCTACTTGTGATTTCTCTCTCTCTGTCAAATAAATAAAAAATCTTAAAAAACAAAAACAAAAACAGAAAAAACAGTACCCGGTAGCAAATCTAACAGAAAGTGCTTTCCCAAGTGTGTTTTCTGAGATCCAATCCCTCCATCACCTAGGAAGGTTACAGAAATGCCACAAAACAAACTGGCAGCATCGGAAGCCACTTGCATATTAAACATCTAGAGAGACTGTGCAGTTAAGGCAAACTTACTTGACCACCACATGCTTTGCATATGGTACTCAAATGTAAGCCAGGGCATACAGAGAAACTACAACACCCCAGACTTCAAGAGATGCTCACGAAGTTCAACATTACCCCTGTAAATGCCCAAGACTGACTCTGTTTTGCTTAGGAGTTCCATGGGCATTAGGCCAACTGTCTAATTAGACTGTAGGTGGCCTGTCCCTCAACTGTTCATGTAACACTTCCAAGGACAGAACAGGTACTCAGCGAAGCTACTGCCTGCCAGAAAGGATCTCTCACATCTTCAGTCAGGCCTACAACGAGAGAAGCTATTCCAAGAGAGCCCAGAGTATCCGTACGGGAAAGGGTGGGGAACGCAGGGAAATGGGAATGGTGTTCACTTTGCGCACGTGCTGTCTTTGTGGGGGGTTTGATAGCCACAGCCTCATGACTCATTACAACTGTCCTCTGAGATGGTATGGTCTCCATTTCATGGGTGGGAAAATAGAGGTGCATGCCATAGGGCAGTTTTTCAACTTTTAAAAACTTACGTAACAAACAAGCTTTCTCTCCCTACATTCTGTGTGTTCCTACCAGCTAGGACTTGGTCAAGCTTCACATTCTATGGTTTACTTTAAGAAACAAACACCTACATTAAAATCGCTTTTTCAAACCTGTCCCCGCTCCCAGAGAATCTGATACACCTCTCACTCATGAGCTAGGGGACCCTCAGCAATTAGTGAACATCTGGGCTTCTCCATTTCCTTCTCTGTAAAAGGGGAATACTATCCCTACGCCACCTCCATACCTCTTAGGGCAGGCAGTCCACTACATGGCAGCCGTTCCCATGAAGGAAAAGTCAGCGTGATGCTGGAGAAACAGCACAGGACTGGCCATCAGCAAGCTGGGCTGAGGCAGAGTATTTCACGCACAGCAGTTCTTTTATTCCTCAGTGGTGTATGAGGCAGGCGTTCATCATTACTTTTTAGGTGAGGAAACTGAGGCACAATGGGATTAAGCAATGTACACCAGGTCCCAGGGTTATTTTGAGGTGAAGCTAGTAAACAAGCCAAGCTACCTGGCTCTTGTCCTGTGCTCTAACACCTAACATAGTCTCCCACCAAGCCTTGGAGTCAGGCAGACCTAGACCTGGACTTATGGAACACTGTCCCAAGACAGTTTGCTCATCAATAACATGGGAGTTAAATGAAATTTCTGGTTGAGATAACAGCTAAAAATAATGCACTGTATCCAGCATAGACTAAGAACACAAACAAAGACCTATGTCTATGTAAGAACATCTGAGATGCAATACAGCATGGGAGGTAAGAGCAGAGACTGGAGGGAACCCATCTCTGCACTAACCAGCAGTGTGACCTTGGGTGCGACCTGACCTCTGCAAGGCTCAGAATCTTCATCTGTAGCCTAGGGATTGAAACAGGATTAAAGGTGGTAACACATATGAAATACTTACTCTAATGCTTTGCTAACAGCAGAAAAACACTCTAAAAGCTGACTACTACCATTCCTCAAGGTCCTGCCCCACTTATATTTGTCTACACTCTGGACCCAAATCAGCTGGCTGATTTGTCTACATTCTGGACCCAAATCATGCCTGGCCCTGGGCTGTAACTGAAGGTCACCTAAGGGGCACTCCCAACCTACACAGCCCTCAAGGAGGGTAAGGACTGAAGTAGGAGGAACCTCCACACCAGATCTTACGGTTCTTATTTGTAGCAAGACACTCAAAAAGTAGTAGGTCCAAACTGCTCTAGTTGTTTACGATAGCCACATGCATTGGTTCAAGGGAATGAAGCCTTGGGTCTGGTGTTTCTGGAGAACTGCTGGCACTTGAGCCATACCTTGCAAGGAGTGACTGGGTCATCTGAGGTAGAGAAGGCACTTCACCCAGGGACAGGAATGGTCAGATCAGACATCCGAAAGTTTCTTTACTATCTCCCTGCAAATACCATACAACTCACAGGGCAATAGTGCCTCACCCAGATCAAGAGCCTGAATCACCCAACTGCTCATTTCCTTTGTAGTCAGGAATTAACTGGACACTAAGGTGCTTTGTTGTCACAATTGTAAGCGCTGACAACCTTGCCGTCTCTTTACAAAATGACCACTGCAGAAAGAATGGTGAGCAGCCGAAACCCAATCCTGGTAGCAGCAAACCCACACCCTCCCAGGGCGTTCTTGGTGTTTGTTATTCATAATCAAATAGAGGCAGTCTTTCCTGGACCTTCAGATTAGTTCCCATCCAAACAAACAGACGTAAAACCTAAAATAATGAAGTTTAATCCAACTTTAAGAGTTTTCTCAAGTTTTTGAACTGAGAACAAGTTATTCATTCAGATAACTGGAGAAAAAACCCAGGACTGACTGATTTTTTTTTTTTTTTAATTTGATAGAGAGGCAAGTAGGCAGAGGCAGGCAGAGAGAGAGAGAGAGAGAGAAGCAGGCTCCCTATGGAACAAAGAGCCCTATGTGGGACTTGATCCCAGGACCCTGTGATCATGACCTGAGCTAAGGACAGAGGCTCAACCCACTGAGCCACCCAGGCACCCAGACTGACTGATTTTTTAGGCAAACCTGAGAACATTTTCTTACTTTTGGCTCTTGATCATTTTAGTTGACAAGATGACAATGTAAAATGATGCAAAATTTATGGGAAAAACTAGAAAAAGCTGTCCATCTAGTTTAGACTGAACAGCTAAAACCTTACTTAGCTTACAAAACCTTATTTAGCTGTATAAAACAAGTCTTTTGCTCATTTTTCATAAAAAGACATACTGGAATTAAATGAAAGTGGCACTGGCAAAGAATATTTATTTAGACAAAATCAAGTGCTGTCAAACACCTGATTATCAAAATCTGTCTCAACTTATTGGATTCATCCTCCACATAATAAAATTATTCCCCTCTTGCTAAAAGCAACATTTTAATTTTGGAGAGTACCTGGGTGGCTTAGTAATCTGCATTCAGCTCAGGTCATTACCTCAGAGTCCTGGGATCGAGCCTCACATCAGGCTCTCTGCTCAGCAGGGAGTCTGCTTCTCCCTTTGATCCTCACCCTGCTCATGCTCTCTCTCTCTCCTTCAAGTAAATAAAATCTTAAAAAAAATTTCTAAAAATTTTTTGAGATGTGGAGTCTTGCACAAATAATATAGACTTTCCAGTAGTAGCACTTCCCATCAATATAATGAAACCAAACAAGCCCAACTGTACAGTGTTCTGGTTCCTTCCTTAAAATAGCTGGTGGGCAAAAATGGATACATCCTTTCTGGAGGACAATTTGACACCACCTAAAAATATGAAGACCCTTTGAGCTGGCAATTTTACTTCCAACCCAAGATTAGGGGATATACGAAGATTTAATTAGAGATATTCATTGCAATGTGGTTCTTAATACTGGCAACTGCCTAAATGGTTCACAGCGGGGACTGGTTAAACTATAGCCCATCCTTAAGACGGAAAGTTATGTTAGCATTAGAAATAAGATTGTAGAAATACATTTACTGGTGTAGGTAGCCATATTAGTTTCATTAAGCAAAACAACAAGTGATAAAATAGCATTCTCAATTTACACACATACACACCCACACATATAAGACTAGAATGATACTAACTGGATATATCTGGGTATTAGATTGTTTTTATTCTTGATCTGTATTTTCTATTATTTCTTGAAAGATAAATATGTTTTATTTTAATAATTAAAAAAGAATTATCTAGCGCTCTACAAAGTTTACCACGGAAGCCACAGACAGGACCACTCCGAGGACAGCTGTCTTGGGACTAACCCCTAGGCCCAATGTGGTGGACGAAATGAGAGCAGGGCAGACTTCCTATTTTGGTCTTGGGATATTAGCCTATTGGTCTCTAATGTCCTGAGCTATCATCTTAGCTCCTGATAAGGCATAATGGCCATCAGGGAGGCAGGGGGGTCCAGGAGGGCCCAGCTGAAGCACAAAGGGCCCAGCTGCTGGCAGACCACACTCCAATCCCTACAGATGGTTATGAGGTGAGCACGGGCAGCGCTTAGCTCAAGAGCTGTCAGGTCTAGATCAGAGAGGGTGCTCACTGTACAGGTATGGGAAGAAATGCCAGTCAGAAGGCCTGGGTTCCAATCTTGGTTCCACCACATACCAGTCATACCTCCAAGGATAACCCTTAGAGTCCAAGAATCTCAGCACTCCTTCTGTAAAATAATGCTCTAATACTAGCAGGGAGGCTCACTATTCCAAATGCCTCTTCTGGGCACAGCTCTCTCTGAAGAACACTGACCAAGTAACTCCATGGACAGAGCTGAATGGGCCTCCGAGGGAAGGCAGCCCGAGTATGGGTTGGCCAAGGTCTGGTGGGAGAACTCCACCTATCAAAGGCAACAGTGATTTCGACCAATCAGATCCTATCAGGGGTCTGAATGCAAGATGGAGGCAGTGGCAGAGAATACAAGGCTGAAAAAGTCACAGGAAGTGACAGTATCACACAGGGCCAAAGGAGAGATAAGGGCCGCCACAATGGTGGAGCAGCCACCTGCATAGGGCAATAATGTCCCTGAGCTTCCTTGGCTCCTGAACAAAGTTGTTGTAATATTGGCTGGGTGGCAGAGTCCAGGATTTCTCATCCTTCCAAACCCCCATTTCTGGTGACCTAAGAAAACATGTGTCTGTTTCAGCCAAAAGCCATGAAGGAGGTTACTACCCCTGCGAACAGGCTAGATTACTGAATCAAAGCAGCAACGTACTGCCCTTCCTGCTAACTGACTGACTGCTCACTGTGGGGCAGCGCTCTGGGCTCCTCAGTTGCTAAGGAGGTAAGGACTCTCATCAGTCCCATTTCATACTTGGGCAAATTGAGATTTGCCCTACAGTCGAAGGTCATATGGCTAGAAAGTGAAGAAGAGATTTTAAACTCAGGTCTTTTAACACCAAAGCCCACGGTCTCCACACTCTTCCTCCCATACAAATGAAATGTACAATGATCTTAATGGTGAAGAGCTACGTGTCAAGTGAGTGAGATGCTGGGTCTACAGGGGCAGGGAGAGCTACCGGCACGTCCCGCTTCTGCCTGTGCTGCTCTTACCTGCCCAGTTTCTGACCCTCTCCAGTGAAGGCTTTGAAGGCTCCCTTGGGCTTCACAAAATCCTCATCCCGATGGTCTTCCATGTCCAAATTCACCTGCCCACCGTGAGCTAACCTCCGCAGCTCTGCTGGCACCTCCCTGCAGGAGAAAAGGCAATGCTGCAGTCCACAGGGAGCAGCATGGGAATGGCAGTGATGGGTGCAAAGGGAGGAGAAACATCCTAGTTCCAAATGAAAGTCGTTCCAAAGTGAAAGTCCCTGGGTCCCCACAAGGAGCGGCTACTTCAGTGGCTACTGTCTGCCTCCCACGTGTCTCTCACTTGCTCAAAGTCACAACTGAGACCTCTATCTTATTTGGTCACCTGGTTTTGTCCCAGGCCCAGAAGGGAAAAATAGACACTCAAGGTTTTAGATCTGTAAATCTGTATTTTAACCATGTTATATCTGCTTAAATTTTTTTCACTGCTTGGGGCACCTGGGTAGCTCAGTGAGTTGAGAGTCCAACTCTTGATTTTGGACTCATGATCTCAGGGTCCTGAGAACAAACCCTTCATTGGGCTCTGCACTGAGTGTGAACCTGCTTGAGGTTTTCTCTCCCTCTGCCCCACCCCATGCTCACAAATGCGCACACGTGCGTTCTCTCAAAATAAATAAAATTTTTTAAATATGGGGGGGAGGGCCGCCTAGGTGGCCCAGCCAGTTAAGCATCCAACTCTTGGCTGCAGCTTGGGTTGTGATCTCAGGGTCACAGAATCGAGCCCTACATCAGGCTTCGTGCTCAGCATAGAGTCTGCCTGAGATTCTCTCTGTCTCACTGTCCCTCCCCAATGCACTGCCCCACTCTAAAATCAATCAATCTTTTTACTTCTGAAATAATAAACATTTCGATCAGCCCCTTCTTTTCCATCTCCCATTCAACTCACTGACATGGAACCCAGAGGAGGGCTTCTCTTCTCACCCTCTGCGGATAGACTCCAGAAACTGGGCATTGGATGGGTCTTGGTAGCTTCTGAGTTCGCCATTGTCCAGGCTGAACCCACTCTTCCAGAGCTTCAATACTACATGAACCTGTGAAAAAAGAAGGTAAGCAGTCCATACACTGTCAGGAAACTGACAAACATACTAATGCGACCCCGCAAATTAGCAGGTTCTTACTCTTTTCCTGTGTCATTATCAAAACACAGACACGCCACACACATGCATGCATGAGAAAATCCAATCAACCACCAAGTATTAACCTAAAAGAAGGTGATATGGCAACAGATTAAGAGCATGGACTTTGATTTAAGCAGACCTGGGTCTGCATCTTGATTTTGCACTCACTAGCTAAGTGGTTCTGAGCAAGTGACTAAGTCGAAGCTGTGGCTTATCTGTAGGGTTGCCAGTGTGCTTGGCCTGTAGCTTGTGCTCAACTCAACTGCCATGGCAAATTTACTCATGGGACTATTCTGCAGTTATTACAAATGCTATCTCTGTTAATTCCCCATTCATATTCACAGTAAAGAGTCAAGGCTACAAACCAACATATTAGCAGCTGCTGCTTCAGGTGCATATGGTTTTTATTTTCCTCTTGCTTGACTTTATTTTGGAATAAAACCCAAAAATGATTAAAAACAAATACATTATAGAAACTAATGGTCATAAGGCCAAGCATCTGTTTATGGCACAATATTAAATTCACAAACCTCAAAATTACTGATATAGTATGAGACACTTATTGGAGAGGGGACCCTAAACACAGAGAGAAAAGGACTGAACAGTAGTAAGGAAAATTTTTTCAGTTGTGTTCTAGGCCTCCTTGGGTGGAGTGAAGCCAAAGTTCTTTAGCTATGTCCACACCACCAGAAAACCCTAGAATCATCCCTCTGCCCAAGGTTCACAGAATGCTCAGGAAACTCCTTCATTTATCCATCTCCTTTGCTCACCCCTTCTCAGGAGTGCCCCTGCCCGTCAGATAATCCTCTCCATTCAAGGACCACAGTAACGGCACTGCCTCTTCCCTTTCAGAGGCTGCTGGTACAAATAACATGTGACCAACTGCCTCTGAAAAATGACAGAACAGTCTATGAGCTTCCCAAAGAATGTAAATGCACTCACATCCTGGCCGGAATGCCGCCTCCTTTCTCCTGCCACGTAGGCAGATTCTTCCTCCGGTGCTGCCCCCAGGCGATAGCCACCCCCTGCAAATGGCTACAGAACACAAGTTCATAAACATTTGAGGAGAGGAGCAATGGTGATGGGTCACTCAGATACAATGACATACCTCAAGCTTACCTACTAGGTGTACTTGCTCTGGTATTGAACTCAGGGCCACAGGGCCAAGGCAGTATGGTAGATGAATAAAGTGACCAGGATTAGTGGGGGAGTGGGGGAAGGCACTGCTTGGCTAAAGGGAAGAGCTGCTACTAAGCTCTAGTTAATTATGGTCATGCAGGAATCTGGGTGCAAGGTAATACTGAAGACTTTCTGACTTTTCCAAAGACAACAGAAATCTAGAATTTATGTAACACAGGTGGTACTAATTTAATTAAAACAAAAAAGGTAAAACACTGAGTAAATCAAGCTGGCCAAATAAAACAGTATATAGGACCTGTTCTAGCCCCCAGGCCAAGATTTGAAAACTGCCTCAAATCTTGATTTCATGTTAAAAGGTGAGAGAAACTACACTGCTCTTGCACATGTAAGAGCAAGTGAGCAGTGAAAGACAAAACAAAACAAATTCAGTCACTACTGGAGTGAGAAAGGGGTCCCACAGCCCGCAAAACCAGAGGCCTATGGCCACAGATAACAACCCTTATGCTCACTCTTGGTTTACTGGTTTCTCCAGGGCTCTTGGTCACTCGCTCCACAGCTACAGCTCCATGTTCCTTGGCACCTTTAAAGAGATCATCCACCAGCTCGTTGGG
The DNA here is from genome assembly GCF_011764305.1 of Mustela putorius furo. Lineage (NCBI taxonomy): Eukaryota > Metazoa > Chordata > Mammalia > Carnivora > Mustelidae > Mustela > Mustela putorius. The sequence continues at coordinate 129,894 of NW_025421464.1, read as the reverse complement.
ACTTTTCTTCCTGGGAGGGCCGACAATCTGCTGTCCACTTCTCTCTGAGCCCCCAGCATAAAACCTGCATAGAAAATACATGTCTAACACTAAACACACTTGGAAAACATGAATAGAGCAGGTGTCAGGCTCTGGGCTAGGTGCTAGGCACACTGAATTAAAGGGTACAATGTCCATCTTTAAGCAATTTACTGTCTAGTTGGGGAAACAGGTTAAGTAGGCAGGCAGGCATAATGCAGTGTGAACAGCAATGCAGGTCAGTAAGGGGTGCTCTGGAGCACTGAGCTGGGGAGGATAATCACTGCTTCCTAGAATATCTTCTGGGCTGAGTCCTGAGGATGAGGATACATTTTATCAGGTGAAGAAACCAGGGGAGGGCATTCCAGGCATGCATGACAACATGCCAGGTCCAAAAATAGTTCCAACTGGGAATTATCCATCCGGTGGCTAGCGCCTCTCTAGGAGACAGCAGCTATGGTCACAGGCAGAAGCAGCTACCACTAGCAGCTCTAGGTTAACAGAGGCAGCGGTGTGGTTAGCATGAGCAGCTAGGCTCCGGTGTTCGCTCTGCCACTGAGTGACCCTGGGCAAACCAGTGCATTGCCCTGTATCTCCTTTTTCTTATCTCTGAAATGGGAGGGAAGGACCACATGCCCTACCTACCTGCTCCTTAAGTCAGGGCCATGAGGTTCAAATCAGCAGATGTATGCAAAAGAACAAGCACAGAGTAATGCACACATGTGAGGTGGTGTGATACAGCACCGAGAGCTCACCCAAGCTTCACCTCACCTCGCTGTTCTGGTGATACCCTCTGGGGCATTGAGAAGAGGGTACTGAAGGAGGTCAGGGAAAGCCAAATACAAGCCCCAAAATACCCACACCAGGCTCTGCAATGGGCCAAACGTGGCTTGAGACGAAGCTAGCAGTTTTTAATCTGGTTCTAAAAACCAGTACTCATGTAGCCTGGCTAGCCACCTGCTTGTTGCTCCTATTCACTGCTAGGTCAATAGTGTGTCTCCCAGTGGGGAGAGCTGAGAACCTATAAAATTAGTCCCAGCTTTTTATTTCCTGACATTCCCCACTGAATGCAAGGCAAGCCACAGGCCTTGACAAGGACGATAGCACCAATGTCATCAGGTCTGAAATGCTGAGGGGCTGAGGATGTAATCAGGATGTGAAATAAAGGAAGGTCATCACCTGGAGGATGTGACAGGACAGGAAAAGGAGGCAGCGGCCATTTAGAAGTTGGGCATTCACATACTTGATGGCATTGCCTTTCACTCAAGGAATGTAAAACTCTGAACCTTGAATGTATCTAAAAAGAAGGCTGTGAGGCAGTGTAAAGGTCACTATATGGATGAAAACAGAGAACAGAACACATGTAATTTCTCAGCCCGCTTCCCAAAGAGTGACCATCATGAGATTATTAAATTTCCATAAGAGTTACTATAATGATCGTTAAGAATGTCTGACAGACCGAGGCAGGGCCTGTGGGGAACTCCAAGCTGTGAAATGAGGCTGCAGATGAAGTTCTGCTCAGCGGACTGAAAAGTCTTTATAATGGAATCTCAAAGCCTTGGCTTGTGAACTAAGAGCCTGTGATCAAGTGATTAAAAATACTTATTCTCTCGACCTGCACTTTCATTTCTAGAAACTACCCCAAGAAAATAATCTGAAATGTAACCTAAGATTAATACACAGAGATGTTCGCAACGATGATATTTACAGTGGTAAAAAACCATCAAAAACTTAAATGTTGGACAACCCGTATGACGAATTATTATTGTAGTTGTTGAAAACAGTAATGAATCTCAATGGTACAGAGAAATACTGAATAAATAGTATTAATCCAACAAAAACAAGAAACAAAATTATTTGACTATCACCATGTAAAATATAATACCAAACAAAGTACATTTATATACAGAGCAAAGACTGAATAGAAATATGCCAAAACATTAACTCTAGTTACTAAAGGGTGTATAACTGTTACATTTTCTCAGTACACTATTCCATCTTGCACAATGGACATTATTTTTATTATAGCATTCCTAATGGTTAAAAACAGACAGACCAAATAGTATGTATGTGTTTGCATTGGGGGAATACACACTGATAAGCCTTTAATTCTGTTTATTATGTGATATATTGCCATTTCAATTAAAAAGAAAAAAAAAAACAAAAAAACGAAAAAAAAAAAAAAAAACCACCAAAACAAAACCTGGAAAGATATACACCCAAAATAACTGACACCTGGTGACCACTGGAAGACCAGGTATTATGAATAACTTTTTTCCTTCTTATTGATTTGTTTCCCTTCCCCAACACTCCTCAACAAATACATCTTATTTTAATAATTAAAAGAAGAAAAACCCAGAATACCCCTAAAGAAAAAAATAGTAACAGGGGAAAGGGATGACTTCTAAGCTAGAGGGACTGGGAGACTGTTTCTGGAATATAACCCACCCAGACTAGGCCACAATAGTAATGGCTGATGATAACTGAGCACATTATCCTTCTAGGTCCTTCTAGATGGCTTACACATTATCAAGGACATTCCAGTGGACTCTGCACCCCCCAGCAAAGACTCACCTCTGGCCCTCTTCCTCCTCCTCCTCCTCGTCTTGGTCATGAATGAGGTCTCTGAAGGATGTCACCCTATTATCACTGGAGACACAGAAAGGAGCAAAAAGATATTGGGAAGAGTTAAACAAAAGTAGCCCCATTATCAGCTGCTAAGGAGTTGAGGACACAAGGATTTAATTTTTTTGGTGGGGTAGAAGAGGATCTATATGAAAGAGGACTAACCTTTTTATCAAAATAATGTGGAATTTTTCTTCAAGGTAACACAGGACTACAAATAAATTAGAGAGGGCTATTGGGAAATAGAATCTATTTAAGCTCTCCTATAGGGAGGAAAGGAACAGTAAGGGGTGTGTACTACTTTAAAAACTTACGACTGGATAGCTATTTTCATCACTTAATCCTTATTACTTTTTCTTTAACAGATTTTTATTATTTTTAGATAATCTCCACAACCAACATGGGGCTCGAACCTACAATCCTGAGTGCATGCTCCACTGACCGAGTCAGTCAGGCACTCCTCTTCATTTAATTTTTAAATACTGTTCTGGACACTGGGTCTATAAAGATGACCAGACACAGCTCTTATTCTTCAGTTGCTATAGGCTCATGGCCCCTGTTAAATACTGTGCAGTATGGGTCGTAGCAGAGGGAAGCACATGGCACATGTGAGTACAGAATGTCTTGTCCTTCCCAGGGTAGGGATGGGGGAACATCGAGAAAGTTTTCCCAGGAAAATGCAACATTTATTTGGACTGTGTGCCAAAGAATGAGTGGACTGCCAGTCAGGTAGAAAAAGGGCGGGAGGCTGGTGGGGGTAAGGGAGCAGCAGGGCACAGCAGGAAAGGGGTATACACACAAAGTAACACTTTCCAGGAAGGGCAAGCTATCAACAAGTGAAAATGAAATGAGTATGTGACTGAGGATATCTCTGTTTCTGCTGCAGGTCAGTCAAGAGCAAGTCTTTATTAAAGTTTAGGAAGAAAGCAGAGCTGTGTGTGGGGCTGGAGAGGGCACAGAAGAGTCACCTCTGACATGAAGAGTCACCTTCCTCCTCTGACACTGTTTTAAACTGTCACTTTTTTTCTAGTTTAGATTGTCTTCCAGGAATTCAGAAATCATGAGACACATTTTATAAACTGTATTTCTTAGGGGAACAAGTAAGTTCTCTACAATGGGGGGGGGGCGGCGATAATGTAGGTTTACAGGGGCTAGACTGAGAAGGCTCAAGGAATTATTTTCTACAGAGAAAGGTGCAGTTCAATCTTAAAGATTTATATCAAGGAGACCATGAGAGGATGGAACAGGCTTTGAAGTGCCATCAACTAGATAGGAGAGAAGAACAAAGACCAATTAATGTAGCAAATGCACTGCCTGCTTGAGTTAGCAGAGAGCAATGACCTGGGCATTCCTGGATCTCTATATGACACAGTTCAAAAGGATCCAAGCGACAGATGTGTACTCTGGCCCTGAAAGGCTAATTTCACTCATTCATCTTCTCAGGGGGAGTTTTCCACAGATGTTCAGCTTCACATCCACGGGAAAAATGCCCTCTCTCTGTTGTTAAACACCTTTAAATACCAAGTGTACATGTGCTTGAGCAAACCACTTGTTCTGGCTGCAGATTTGAGTCTTTCTCCAGAAGTTCTCCCATCCAGACTCTGACACTATCTGACACAGACTGTGGTGTCCACATACCTGGTTCTAATCCGGAGTGAGCCCACCCACGGATCTGGGGCATGCTAATGAAGTTCTCAAAGTCTTTGTGTTCTCAGGTGCCACTGGGACCAATCACAGCACCAACCCCTTGGGCTTCTGTGAGCTGTCGGAGCGCTGATGCCGGGTGTAGCACATTACAAGTGCTTCTCAAAGTGCTAGTCCTCAGGGCGAGAGCATCAGCAGTATCTGCAAGACTGAGAAATGCCAGTCCCCAGGCCTGCCTCAGAGCTCCTGAGTCAGAAACTCTGGGAGGAATGCCCAGCGCCCTGCACTTGAGAAGCTCTCCAAGTAATTCTGACACATGGTCAGATCTGAGAGCTGTTCTGGGGCAGTGCTCTGAGATTACCTTATGGCATGGATGACCAGGGGACATCACCAATTTTAGAACAATTTGTCCTTTGTCCTCCACAAAGTGGCAAAATGTCTCGGAAATTTCAATTTTTTCAGCATTGAAACTCTATCTCCCAGGTACCCTGGCACCCTGAAGTGCACAAAAATCCTTTGTCAGATCCATTTTTCAAAGAGATGGAAATGTTGTTCCTGTGCTGTCCAGTATGGAAGTCATAGTCACACGTGACTACTGAGTTTCTGAAATGTGCTTAGGATGAATAACTGAATGGGGCACCTGGGTGGCTCAGTGGGTTAAGGCCTCTGCCTTCGGCTAGGGTTGTGATCCCAGGGTCCTGGGATCGAGCCCCACATTGGACTCTGCTCAGCGGGGAGCCTGCTTCCCTTCCTCTCTCTCTCTGCCTGCCTCTCTGCCTGCCTGTGATCTCTGTCAAATGAATAAATAAAATCTTAAAAAAAAAATTACTCTCCCCCAAGTTTCCCATTCCTCTTCCTCCTCCTTATTTAAAAAAAAATTAATTTAATTTTTAATCAATTTTAATTTTTAAAAAAAATTTTTACTATTTAACTAATTTTAAATTTAATTTAATTTTAACTAATTTAAACAGCCACATGAGGTTAGAGGCTCCTACACTGGATAGTATAGTTTTAGAGACATTCTAAGAAAGTATAGTTAAGCTGGATGAAAGACATCGCTACCTCCTGCTCTACCTTGTGCTAGGTACAGGATGGGAGGTGCTGGACAAGGGGGCGGGTAGCATGTGGCAGAAGCAGCTCTTTATATACACAGACTTGGGCTTGAATCTGCCATAACAGCAGCTGTGAGTCCCTCAATCTTTCTAAGACCCAGCACCCAACCTACTTCCCAAGTTGCTGAGGCATAACAACCTAGGTAAGAGTATCTGGCAGAACCAGGCAGATGGTGGGTGCTCCTGAAATCCTAGCCCTCCCACTTCCAGGAACTTCCAATTTACTGAGGGAGAAAAAGTGAAGTTAAGTATCAGAAAAGTTCAAGATGACCCACAAGAGATGTCTCCAAGTAGTATGTGGACACGGGTCAAGAAGCAAATGAATTATAGGTGACTAGATTTCTGAGTAACAGGACCATGGCACGCTGCCTATGGGTTAGGGACAACACACTCAAAAGAGAAGGTAGGGACTGAGCTAAACCTGGAAGGACCCATGGGAACTGGACAGAAAAGAGAGCAGGCATGGCCAGTTAGGTGAGAGGCTCAAACAAAAGCAGGAAAACCAAAAATAAGGCAACATTGAGGTATCAATGAATCAGTTTGGTGGGACTAAAGATCTGAGAGACAAGAAAAAGGGGGTAAGATTAGGATGGCTGGTTCAGGGCCAGCTCTGGAGGACCCTATATGTCCATGAAGGGAGGCAGAACATCATTCTCACTGAGAGGAATGCTGGAAACAGAAACAGAGCTGCATTTAAATACCTGTTTTACCAGCTGTGTACCATGGGAAGACACCCAGCTTCAGTATCTTCATCTGCAAAATGGGTAGAGTAACAGTACCCACACATAGGGTTCTAGTGAGGATTAAAGACATGTACATGTAAAGGTTTAACCCAGGGTCTGGCACCTGGCAAGTGCTCAATAAATGACCGCTGCAATGACTGAGGAGTTTAGACCATCTTTTAGCAATGGTTAACTTCTTTATGTCCCAAAGACCTTGGAAAATCTGATAAAAGCTATGTATTTTCCTGCCAGAAAAGAAAACATACATACAAAATTCTGCCCATAACTTTAGGTCATTTATAAACCTTCTCCCATCATTCCAGATTCTAGTATCAACGGAGGACCTCACTAACAGAGTGCTGCTCCAAAGCAACAGTAAGGACATGAAACAGCAGTCAAGGAGAGGACAGCACGGGCAGGGTGGGGCACGCGGCAGCAGGCTAGGTGTCCTGCATGTGGCAGTCCAGTCCCTCGGGGTGGCAGCAGGGACAGGTCGCACACGCAACTCCTCTGAGGGGCTAGTACAAGTGTGGCTTCTCCTGAGAATGCACTCCGTCTTTTCTTCCAGGCAAGGACAATGATGTAACAGACTACGTCCTCCCTCTCCATTTTTCTTGGCTTCACCCAAGCTGAGTACCAGGTCTGAGGCTTACCTGAAGCAACAAAGCAAGGCCTTTAGGCCTGCACATGTGTTCAGTCCCTGTTGGCCTTAACACTAAACTCTATTTCTTCGATTCTTTTACTTATAGGTCTATTTTTTATCTATGTATTCATTGTGGAAAGAGACAGGGGACACACAGGAAATGAATGGGGATGATGAAAACCAATGCTAATAACAATAAAAGGACAACGGCGAACATGTGCTGTGTTCTACATGCTTTGTAAGTTATAGTCTTTTAATCTTTCATGTTATAGGCACTGCCCATTTACCAGGTGAGGAAAACTGAGGCACTGAGATGTTCAGTCAACATCCAAGGACACAGAGCTCCCAAGTAGCAGAGCTGGGATTTGAATGTAGGCAGTTGGGCTCGTAGGCCTATGCTCCAATAAACCACTGCCTTGACAGGGCTTTAAGGCTACTAGCGGAGAGAAGTGCAAACCTGTGACTGGTATCAGGCTACATTTCAACTCCCCCGCCCCCTCATGTCTGACACGCCAATATCCCCACAGTAACAGGGGGTACGTATTAAAGACTCTCCCAGGAAATCAGATGGAACATCTCCCTATTAAGCATGTACCCGGTAGTAACAACCAGAGGAGCCATCACCCGTACCTCGTAGGTCAGTCCCTAATTAATAATTAAAAGATCGCCTGCCAACTACCTCTTCTCTGGACATGGGAGACAGGGAAAGAAGTTAGGGAGGAACAAAATCTGGGGTTAGTGCTCCTTCTTCAAAGGATGGAAATGTAATTTAAAGCTTAGATGCTCTTAGAGAGAAAGATAATTTACACTCCACTGGCAAAGAAACACTCTATCTGTACTCAGAGGTTGATTTAAAAACCAAACAATTTTTTCTGATGAAAACATAAACCAGAGGGCAGAAAACAAATCAGGCTAGAGCAGAGGGAGCTGTAGTTCAGACATCTTTGTAGGAAGAGGCCCTGCCTATCTCCTGGAAGACCAGCACTGTCTCACTCTGCAGATCACAGCAGTGACCTGCCATGGGAACCTTAGGTGGCTGTGACAGGGGATGTAAATTCAATCATAAAGGTTAACTCTGTTTCACTTAATCAATCTGGGGAAGAGTGGGTTTCACACGTTTATTTTCTCTAAGACTATATAGGGTAACAGGCATCCTAAAATATCAAAAGAGCCTTTCTAAAGTCATCTAGTCCAATCTTTTACATCTATGGCCCCCAGAAAGGAAGTCCTTTGGTTTCTACTTAAAAACTTTTAGAGACGGAGAGATCACTCCTCACATTCATAAATAAAAGACCCTGAAACATCTTAAAAGCAGGTTCTGTGGTTCCCCCTACGACTGGGCCGTAAACCACAATCAGGTAAGAGTCTGCACCGCAGTGTGCTGTGCCTCTCTCTAAAGGAGAGGAACATGTCATGTAAGGAACTAGTATCCACCAGTTAATCTAACTTTCTTTCTCCAACCCACTGGTCTGTATCCCCACGATTAATCCTCCATTGAGTCAGGAAACTGGTCCTCATCACTGTTGGTAGCACACCCAAGTAGCAATAATTGAAGTTGGCCCTTACCTGGGGGCTGTGCCTCTGGACACTGAACTGGGGGTTGCCTGCGAAATGGTCACAATGTCTTCGTCCCCTCCATCCTCATAAAAGCTCGCTAGGGCGATCTGCAACAGAGACGTAGTAACTTGGGATTCTTAAACAGGCCTTCATTTAACACATATTTCCTTTGAGTACAAAAAAGCATAGTCACGAAGGTATGGCTCACACTTAGAAGGTGGTCTCTATCTGGGGACCACATAAAAAGAGATAAAAAGATAGCAAGCATCTCTCTTCTTATCACCTGAAACAAATTCCATCCACTAAGGGAAATAATAGAAGGCAAGAAGGCAGGCTAGGATGGAGACACTCCTCATTCTCATTTTACTAGGAAACGTGATCCAGTAAAAGCAGTGTACATTTATTGAGCATTTATTTATGTGCCATGTTGTTCTGAACATAACTCTACATGTGTTAACTCATTTAATCCTCGAAGATTGGTGTTACTGTCTCATTCTATAGCTGATACAGAAACATGGAGAAATTAAGAAAATTCCCAAAGTTAAGCAATTGGTAAGGACTAGAGCCTTGTTCCATCCCAGGCAGTCTGCTCAGGCCCTTACTCTCAGCTTTTATGAGACAGCCAAGAATCTGGAACAGGGTCCAAATTGCTTTGTTTACTTTCTCTCTAAGGCCCAGTTTCCTCATCTATGCAACGCAGACACCTGTCCCACCAACCCTGTGCAACGAATGAGAGGATCCAATAACATTCCTGCACAGTCATGCCTTAGCTCTCTACATATAGCAGGTATACGGGAGTCTTTTGGCCATTTGTGTTTGGCTGTTCTCTCACTGACTTAACAGTTAGGTATTTATGAATCACTTTAAACAAAGGAGTAAGAAAGAGCACTGAGGTCTGCGGAGATGAAAAAGATATGGCTCCTGTCCTCAAGATCACCAGCCTTAGAGTAGGCAATGAGCCCCTGTGAAACATAATCATCCAGTCAGGAGTATACCTTCATGGGATATAACCAGTCAGCTGGAGGCAGTGTGCTGTCATAGGACACGCACTGAAATTGAGGGGGGCCTACATTCCAGTCCTGGCCCTGGCAGGCAAGTCATGTCACATGCACGAGCCTCAGTTTCCCTACCTGTAGTGTGAGGAGAGTGGGACTGATGACCTGGCAACTGGGTAACACTGTGAGCTCCTAGGTTTTCCAGGCTGTGGCTGCATTTTGTATTTCTGCCCTGCACAGGGCTGCACGCTGTGTGTACAGGCGTGACACTATACCTAACTCTTTTGCTCTGTGGAAGCAATTTAAATGGTGGAGTCAGCAGACCCAGTTTAAATCCCAACCTCACTGTTTACTGGCTGTGGGATCTGGGACCTATCACTTGCCTTCTCAGCGTCTAACCGCTCACCTATACAGCGGAGCTAGTTTTCTTTACCTCACTGTTATTAGGATTAAACAAATCATCACCTGGAAAGTGCCTGGCACTTGGTGCTTCAGGGCTCTGGAATCAGAACTGAGTTCTAAGGCTATCTTTTCCAGTCTATAGCTAGTGATGCCTTGAGCAAGTTTCTTAATCTCCCTAAACCTCAGCGGCAAATTGCAAAGATTAAGTAATTTTAAGATACGTAAAGGAGTTAGAATAGCATCTGGCTCATGCTAGGGAATCAAGAAATACTAATCATTGTCATCCACCTAAGACGCAGGCAGACCAAGACCATTTACACAATTCTTTCTATAATTAATTACTGGGCGCCCATTATGAGCCGGGAGCTGTTCTGGGCGCGGGAGATTTAACAATTTACAAAAAATCCCTCCCTCGTGTAGCTCATGTTAATGCCTTAATTAACAAGTATTTAATGAATACGTAGTACGTGCCAGTACATTGGACGATAAACTCCACGAGCCTCCCATTTTACAGAAGACTGAGCCAGGAAAGACGAAGAGGCTCCCAGGTTGCGCCACCACCCTGGAGCGAGTCTCCCCCAGGAACAGGGTAGGAGGGGGCGTGGGCCAATGCCTGGGCCGGGATGCTCCCTCAACCCGCAGCAGGGGCGGCGTGAAGGGAAGTAAACAATCACCTTCTCCTCCGCGCAGCTCCACCTCGGACCTGGTCATTCCCGCCGGCCTGGCCCCAGCAGAGCCTCGGCGCGGCCGCCACGCCCCCCGGTTCCCTCTCCACGCGGGTCGCGGCAGTGCCCAGTCTCGCTGGCCCCGCGAGCGGACGAGGCGGAGGGGAGACCCGAGACCCAGCAGAGGAGGGCCCGGCCGGGGCTGGCCCGCGTTTTCCCACGCCCAGCCGAGCTGGCGACGCGTGGCAAGCGGCCTCAGGACCCTGAGGCCTGGGTCGGGCCGCAGCCCGGCGGGATGACTGTGCGCTTCGGCCACCGCGGGCTTGATGCGCCGGACGCCCGCCTCCCGCAGCCCCCGGCCGGCCCGACGCAGCCGGCCCCGCGCCGCTACCTGCAGGTCCCAGCCGGCCGACTCGAGGAAGAAGCGGGCCCGGTCCTCTTCGGCCCCAGTCACCGCCACGAACTCCCTCAGCGCGTCCTGTCGCTCCGCCGCCATCTTCGCTCTGTGCGTCGGCCGAACCGCTCCGGCCACCGCCGCACAGCCTCAGCCCCGCAGCCGCGTTCCGCCCGCCGGTCGACCAGACCCAGCCGAGAGGCGCCCGTCCGCAGGCCCCGCCCCATGCGGTGCCTCACTCAAAGCCCTCCGTGCGGGAAACTCCCCCTGCTCCGCGCCCTCTGGCGGTCGAGGCGCGGATCTGCAGCCTAAGGGCGGGGTGGAAGCCGGGCGGTGGAGAGGCGGAGCCGGTCTTCCTGGCACCTGTGGGATGAAGGATCTCTGGAGGAGTCAGATACGTAATTATTCATTGACTCAGTCCTTCATTTCATTCATTTATTTATTCGTCCATTCACTTCCTCGTTCACAGATTTACTGAATGCGATCAAAGAGCCTGGTGCTCTTCCAGGGATGGGGACAGGCAAAGAGCAAAACGAATTCCCTGCCCTCGTGTTCACATTCTAGGGTAGAAAATAGACCTAGAACAACAGGTCCCTCCTCTGCTCTCAACACTAACCCCCGGAGTAGACAGAATCTCCTAGCCGGCAAGACCAGTGTGAAATATGCCCGCCCCTCCATCTCATCTCCTAGGCTTCCCTAAATTCCTCTGCTGCTCCCTACTTGTTGCCAAGCGTGCATTTGCATCAGAGCCTTGCCAGAGGCGGCACTTCCCTTTTTCTTTACCAGTGGGCAAGGTGTTCCCCGGCTTTCTTCAGGCTCCTGCTCCAAGGGCACCTTCTGAGACCCAATCCTGTCTTTCAGGTCCTCAGCTTCTTTGTCCTCTTGTCTCTTGCCATCCTGCCTGGGATTCTCTTCTCTTCCTCTTCCCTTTATCAGCTTCTGCACATCCCCTCCCTTCAATTTAGGTATTCCTTCTTCAAGGAGGCCTTTCTGCATCCCTGGGCTCTCCATCAGATATCCTCTGCATGCCCTGTGATGCCATGTTAAGTGTCATCCTTCCCCAAGGGCCACCATTCCCGTGACAGCAGAGGCTGTGGCTGTCTCCGGCACAATATGGCTTATCAGCACTCACTCTGGACTCAGCCTGGGGTTGAAACCCAAACATGAAGCCAATTACCGTTAGCCTCAGTGTCCTGATGGGTAAATGGAGCCCCTTATAGTATTTCAGAGGGAGGTGTGAGGATCCAGTGCGAACTGTTCAGAGTTATACTTGACACTTTACTAAGCCCTCTGCAAATGTTAGTTGTCATTTTATCTCCTGGAACCTGCAGTCACTGATATAAAATATTCACCTAATGATCTTTTGCTGAATTAATGAAGGAGTGAATGAATGAGACCAAGTATCTGAGCAGCCAGATGAGAAATTCAAGGTCACAATCTGAGGACAAGGATACAGAGTAGGTACCTGGCCCCCCTGATGAGTGGTGAGCTGACTCTGGGATGTGATCCAATTTCAATAAATAAAACTTGTCCTTTTCCATAAAACAGGTGCCTTCGTGGTGGGGAGAAATGGCCTGAGTCCGCCGACCCATAAACATGCCTTCCCCAAGTGAAGGCAGAGACACTGCAGAGACACTGCCTTCAGTGTTCATTGTGGATGCAGGCTGGGGTCGCAGGGACAAGCTGGGTGGTGAGGGCGGGCCTCTGCCATCTCTGGGCCTCAGGGCCTGCTTTTAAACAAGGAGGGGGGGTGGAAGCTGGGCCAGTCCAGTGTTCACAGCCTCCTCAGATCCACATCCCCTTTTTCGTAAAAAACACTTCTATCACCGCTTTGCTACCTTAAATGGAATTCAGATATAATAAAACTGACCTACACATGTTGAAAAAAATCAGCATCGTGCCCTAACTGGAGAAATAATTTGGAATAAAATGATCTGTATTTCAATTCTCAGGGATAAATATAATGCAAGACAAAATGAGCCATTAGGGGCTTGCTTCTATGTACAGGAATGTTTTTTGTTTGTTTGTTTAAGAACATTCCACGCCCAGTGTGGAGCCTAACGTGGGACTTGAACTCACAAACCCTGAGATCAATACCTGAGCTGAGATGAAGAGTTGGACAGCTGTACAGGCGCCCCTGTACGGGGCTGTTTGATGCATGATTAAAATATTATAAGTGTGTTGCTGTGGGTGACATAGTTTTTCAAAATGGTAAGAAAAAAAACCTTATTAAGTTGTGAGCAACACAAAGTTCAGTCTTCCCTCTGGTGACAGTAGTTTCATTGCTGGGAAACTTGGTATATCTTTAAAACCATGCAAAAAAGTACTTTTAGTTCATATGTCAAATGAGTTAGGGTCTAAGTTCGGGTTATTAAAAGTGGGTTTTCAGCTCTGTGAGGTCCTAGAAGGACATGTGGGTGGAGGGACCTTCCTTTGTGATGCTAAGGCATCAGAACACAACTTGGCAAACCTAGTGGAGTGTAAGAATCACGAAACCTAGATCCCCGCCAACTCCACTTGCGGGTGTTCACCCCACGTAAATGCTGGCATGCACACACCAGGAAACACAATGACATTGTTTCTGTGGGCGATAGTGAGATAATGGAACAAGTCAGGTCTCCAGCATCAAGAGAATCACAAATGTGATGGATTCCTACAGGGGGGTTGCCATATGGCCATGAAGATACATTACTTAGAGTTACAGGTAATCAACCTGGAGAAATCTCGAATGTTGAGCCAAAGAACAAGGCAGGGAATGACATGTGGGATAAAGTGCCATTATATAGTACCATCTAGATGGTTTAAAAATGTGTAATATCGTGCTTGACTTAGGCCTGGCACCCGCCCCCCCATTGCCCCACTCCCGGTCCAGTAACCCAGATACACTCTGAGCTGTATGTGTTTTATGGGTCATAGTGGGGTATACTTGATCAGACCTGGTACCCCCTCTTGCCCCACTCCAACCCAGAACCCTCTAGGCTGCCATCGTCAGGGTGGTGGGATGCAGGAAGCCTCTTTCTATCCCTCCCCTTCCTCTGGCTCCAGGCCTTCTCTGCAGGAGCAAGTGGGGGGCCCTGGAGGCCCAAGCAGAGCAATGTGAACAGACCGATCTCTCTCATTAGGAGCTGCCACAGAGGCCAAGCCTGGGCAGGTTCGACGTGGTTTTTCAGGGAATACGGAGGAGAGGGCAAGAACCATTGGTGGGGAAGGAAGGAGAGAAAGAAGTGGAGCAGGAAAGGAGAAAACAGAAGAACAGGTGGGAAGAAACTGGTGCTCTGATTCAGAGAGACTTGGAGGACATCAACTGACCTCCAGAGGTCTAGATCCTGAGACTCAAACAGGATGAGCCTGTGTTAGGAGCTGTGGCCCAGGGCCCACCCCCTTCTCTGTCTTTGGTGGGTCATCTTGCCTGTGCAGGGCTCTGGGCCTTAAAGCAGGGGAGGGGCTGGAGTGAGCAGCTCTGATTCCAGTTCCTCCCCCACTCTTTCAGTCTGTCAATGGCAGGTTTTCCCTAGTGTCCACCAAGGTTCCCTGAGTTACCCATGGTTCATTTTATCTGCTAGGACCTTCTCCACCTCTTCTGGGGTCTGCTCCCACCCGCATACCCACTGAGGCTGGCACAGTTAATGTCTTACATGTACCAATGCATTTCAGCCTCAAAATGACCTAAGAAGGGAAATGATAATATCATTATCAGTTTATGGATAAGAAAACCAAGACACTTGGGGAGAACTCACCCAAGAGATGAATAGAGAACAGGAATTTGAGCAGATTCCCAAGATTGTGGATTTTATCTCTACTGTCTACACCCCCTATAGGGGGTCTAACATTTGCCAAGCACCTGCTTGGTACTGACACTTCCTGTGCCATGCCAGGCATACTCCTCAGGGCCTTTGCACTTGCTGTTCATTTTGCCTATTATACTACCCCAACCCCAAAGCTACAAGTCTCTCTATTCACTCCATTCAGGTCTCTGCTCAAATGTCACTTTACCTGTAAGGACCCTCCTGTCCTCCCTAAATAAAACGTATCTCTGGCAAGCACCCCCCCAACCCCAGATTCTGCCTTATTATTCCTTTAGCACTCACCACCATGTGACATGTTACTTATCTATATTTACTGGCTCATTGTCTGTCTTCCCCCAGTAGTAGGGATGCCCTGAGAGAACAGACTTTTCTATTCAATTCTCAGCACACTGATTAGTGCCTGGCTTATTTTCCGCCTTCAACTACTTTTTATGACTGGGTTTTTATGACTTTTTATGAATGGTGAAAAGTGAGGCCCCTTCCCTCAGTAAGCTCAAATTCTGGAGGAGACAACTGGTCTTCATGAAGGAAATAGACCCATGTTTATTTCAGGCAGCAGTGAATGCCGGGAAGAACACGTCCACTGTGTGAGGGCAATGAGAGGGATGGAGATGTCATGGTGGACGGAACCGTCTGGGAGCCCTCATGAAGGACACGGTTGAGCAGGGATACTTGGATGAGTTAAGGAATGTGGTGTGGCCAATGGCCAGGTGGGTGTCAGGGCAGAGTCAGTTTATGGGGTGGTAATGGGATAGGTAATTGGGGAGGGGGTTAGTTTGCAGGGTCTGGATTGTGCAAAGCTCTGCAAAGTCCAGGAGGTTTGGGGGGCAAAACAGTTCTTCCAGAGGCTTGGTTCCATGTTTCCTTCCTTGCTGTTCATTTCCTGGGGCTGCTGTGACAAACGACCACAAACCTCGTGCTTTAGAGCAGCAGAAACTTATTGTCTCATCGTTCCCAAGGAAAAAAAGTCTGAAATCAATATCATTGGGCAGGAGTCAAGGTGTCAGGGGGCCCTGCTCCCTCCAGAGGCTCTGTGGAGAAGCTGTTCTGGCTTCTTCCAGCTTCTGGGAGCTCTTGGTTTTTTTCAGCTTGTGGTCACATCACTCCCATCTCTGCCTCTGTGGTCATGTTGCTGTCTTCTCCTCCATGTCAAATCTCCTTCCTGTCTCTTCTTTATCAGGATACTCTTGACTGCATTTTGAGCCCACCTGGATAATCCGGGACCCACTCCCATCTCAAGGTCTTTAATTCCAGCCGCAAAGTCCCTTTTTGCCATGTGAGGTCCTGGTCACAGGTTCCAGATATTACAGCGTGGATATCTTCTGGCAGGAGGCTATCATTCTGATGGCCATTCAATGCTTTAGGCAATTCTCAGGCTAAACTACCGTCCCCCTTGGCTGAGGTTTTGCAAGCTGTTTTTACTGTTGTTGTCATGAAAAACAGCAAGGCTAATGCAGTTCCCCACAGAGCAGGTGCTAGTAAATGATCACATGGAAAGCAAAAAGGGAGCTCACAGATACTGAGTGTACATGGTGCACACAGCACATATGAAGCCCACAATAAATGAATCAAATTAGTTCTTAGACAATGCAGAGAAGTTTACATTATGATCTGTGTCTGCATTATTATCCATCAGGGTCCAAGATGTGAAGCGACTGACTAGTCACTAGGGGCACACTGGGAGGAAGTGGGGACTTCGGAATTGCGAACCAGGCATGTCACACTTCCCCCTGGCTTCTTGGCCTCGGTGCTGCTGATGCTTTGGACCAGACAACTCTTTGTTGTGCGGGCTGCCCTGTGCATTTTAGGATGTCTAGCAACATCCCTGGCCTCTACTCACTAGATGGTGAGAGCCAGTTGTGACAACCCCCAAGTTGTGACAACCCTAAAACTGTGACAACCAAAAGTGTCTCTAGATATTGCCAAATGTACACTAGGGAGAAAAAATCCTCTTCTTGAACACTCCTGTTCTCGCTTATACTCCCTATGGCAGGTGGTGGTACGAAGATTTGCTTTTTCAGCTGGGAATTGAACTCAGAGCAAGGAAGCAGCTGCCTCTGGCCACTGAGGTAGGCATTACTGGTTATCTACTGACATTTGGTCTTTGGTTCCTTTAGTGAAGAATGACAGCTGGGCACAGGGCTGCCAGAATAAAGACTACATTTCCCAACCCTCCTTGCAGCTAGTTGTGACCATGTGACCACATTCCAGCCAATTAGAGGTGATGTGAGCAAGTTCTCAGCTGTGCCCTTGAAGGGGAGGGTCCTACTCTTCTTTCCTGCCTTCCTCCCTAGACTTGCTGCCTGGGATGTGGACCTGGTAGCCACAAGAGGAAGGAATCCACTATTGCCTGGCCTGCCTATGCTTGGTTATTACTAGAGAAATCAATTTTCTTCTGGCTTAAGCCACTGTGATTTAAGAGTTTTGTAAAAGTTGCCAAACCTGTGTTTAACTGTTATAGCCACCCAAGCCAGCCATGGTGGGGAAGGAAAGAAGGCGGGAAATGGAGAGAGAAGGATGTAAGTGGAGGACCTGGGCAGTCTGGCTCTGCAAGCTCAGAGGTGCTTAGGAAAAACTTCCAGAAAGTCTCTGAGTTGGATCTTGCTGCATGAGAAAATGTGGAGAGGGGAAGACGGGAGCAGCCACTCCAGAAGGGGTTGTAGCAGGAGCAAGGACCCTGAGAGGAGAGCCAGGCAAAGCCCTGAAGGACAAGAAGGGCTTGCATGGGCTGCAAAAGGAGACACGCACACCAGAAGGGAGCCCAAGCAGTGCCCAGTGGAGAACTTCACCAGGTGAGTGGAAACCAGATGTAGAGATCCTGGCACTTGGCATGAGACCTGGGGAACATCTAGAGGTTGAGATCAGAGGCAGAGAAATGGCTGGGGAGCTCTGGCCTCTCTCCCGACTCAGAGGAGCCACTCTGGGGCTGACCTCTCACCCATGGCCCACGCCCCATGCTAAAGGGGGCTCTGTCCTGCTGGGCCTGGCGTCTTGATGTCTTCTTGCCAGGGCCTCCTCCGGCAGGCAGCCAGGGCCAGCAGGAGTGCAGCCAAGATCACTGTCTTCAGCTGCAGGATCAGAGTGTGAGCATAGACAGGAGGTCTGGAGGACACAGGGGAGAGCTTAGGAAGGAGCCTGGGTGAGGCCCCAATAGTCCAGACCTCAGTGTCCTCACAGGGAAATCTGGCCCAGCTGCTACAAGCCACGGGGCCACATTCTCTCTACACTGAGAGAAGAGATCTAAGACCTCCCCTCCTTCTGTCCTGGATCTGAAGAGGCTTTGCCCAATATCCTACCTGTACGCTTAATCATCTTGACAACATTCCTGACTTCCGACAGTCATAGAAAACTGGGTTCATTTATTGGTTGCTCAGCTCCTCTCCCCTAGACCTTGAGCTAAGTATTTCCTAATTGCCTAATATAATCCTTAAACTTATCTTGCAAGGTAGGATAATAATGTATTGGTACAGATAAAGAGGCAGACTTAGAGAGGGGATATGATTTGCTTAGGGATATATATGTCAGAGAAGTGATGGGACCAGGTGGTCTCGCTCCCAAGAATGGCAGGAACAGGGCTGAGCAATAGGGAGCATCCGGGGCTGCTACCCCAAGTCTCACCCCCAACCTTACCCCAGTAGCAAGTGCCCCTGAGTATTAAGAGGTGATGTGACATGCATGGTTCTGGGCACTTGGCATGTGTAAATCTTATCAGATCTACATACAATCTTGTGAGGTAGGCTCTCTGATTCTTATCCTTTCTCCCCTCTAGTACACAGAGCAGGACAACAACTATTTAAGGAGCGAGGCAACCTGCCCACAATCACACAGCTAGAAAGAGGCTCAACCCAGAATGCTTGTCTACAAAGCCATGTTCTCCAGTGCTGTGTTATATAGTTTCATGCTGTATCCTTGCCCTGGCTCATGGGGGGCTCACTACCTCTCAAGCAAGACTGCCCTCTGAACAGCCAGCACTGGTTGTTAGAGAGTCCTTTCTTTGACTGAGCTTCAACATGGATCTCTGTTTTCCTGGTTCTGCAGTTGAGAAGAAGTCCTGGGACTATTTTCTTGGTGTCAGATAACCCTAGAAGTCGGACTGTTCCCTTCCCACGGCCAAGCCATGTTTGACTGCCCTTGTCTGTGGGGACTAGTTACCTTCACAGCAGATAGGTACATTTACCTGATAGAAACATCCTGTCTACATGCTCATGCTGAATTATGTCTCTTGGGGAGAAGTGCAGTTTGTTGCAAAGAAGGGAGACAGTCTCTCATTCCCATTTCTTTTCTGTCCTGCCACTTCCTGAGCCCCTATGCTATGACTTAGGGTCATCGAGATGAGTCTGCCTGGGATTGGGGGCTAGAAGTCAAACCCTGCAACTATGAGGGACTATAGTTAGACCTGTGGGAGCATCTCTGGGGTAAGGACAATGTCTGATTCATTGTGGGATCTATAACACCTAGTACAGTGCAAGGCGGTGAAGAGAGGAAGTTAAATCATTGGTGGTCTATATACAAAGTTTTGTGGAGCCCAGCATGGCAAGAAATTAACTCTGCCTGGGAGAAGCAGAAGGTTTCACAGAGGAGGGGCTATTTGTGCTGGGCCTTGAAGGACGAGTAGGAGTTCTCCAGAGAGAGGGAGAAAGAATTCCAGGCAGAGGAAATGGCTTGTGTAAAGGTTGGAGGCTGAGAACAGCTGACTTATTTGGGACGTGACAGAAAGTTCCCTGAAAGTTCCCTGACACCTCCCCCCTCGCCCTGATGCTCCCTAAACCACCTGTCTCACCTTTTACTCTCAGCTTGGTGCCCTGTCCAGACAGGTATTGTCCGTTGAGTTTTCTCTGAAACTTGGCACAGTAGTAGTTGCCTACCTACTCAGTGGAGGCACCTTGCAGAAGAGTGCTAAAATCCCTCCTGGAGTCCTAGACTGCTGTCATGTTGGGGTGGAAGATACCTTCAAAGTTGTAAATGGCCTCCCAGCTTAGGCCAGCCCCCCAAAAGCACCTAATGGGTTCTGGGGGACTATCTCCAAGCACTGTGCTGTTCAGGAATACAGTGTCTCTAGTGGTTGCCAATACCAGCCCCTGGGGCTGGATGATCCAGAGGTCTGGGTCTGGGTCCCTGGCTCCTGAAGCCAAAGAGAGGGGCCTTGCTGTATTCTGTTTCTTCCTCCGCTGCCCGCTCATGACCTCCCTCATATCTGCCCTCTCTCCCCTCTTCCCTGATTTCTCAACTCAGTGACTTCCTCTGTATCCTGCCATTACTCTCAAGTAGATTCACTCAGTAGAGAAGTTCTCAGTACCTCTTATGTGCTGATGTTAAGATCCGGAAAAATGAAGCTCAGCAGGGCACACAGATACCCTGTTAGGTGGAACAGATACCCTGCTAGGAGGAGTTCTCAGTCTGGTGGTGGAGATGGCCCAGAAAATCCCCCTGAGATCGGAAACCTAGATGACTGTAGGACCAAGAGAAGGCTCCTGTCTCAGCTTGGAAGGATCCCAGGAAGCCCTTCAGACATGCTTGCACCAAGTGAAAATGCACCTTTTCCCCTGCCCCCAGCCACCTGCCACAGGTATTCTGCCTGTCAGCAGTCTACAGGGTAGTTCCACAAACATCCATTCTTCTAGTTCATCACCCGAATGACCTTCAGTGTAGGAATGTCACTTATTCTGCAAGTTAAGCACTTGAATTATATAGAATTGAAGTGATCGATTTAAGAACATACTCTCATTGAATGGCAGACCCAGGATTTGAGTACCCAGGTCACCGCTGCTGGACTTAGAGATATTATGACTGATAATGTGGGGAGTGCAGTAGATGAAATTATCAGCCCTAGCTCTTGACTGTCCTGGCGGTATGGTGCAGTCATACTCTTGCCAGGGTCTTGAGGTGGGAAGAAGGTTATATATCATGATCTCTTGACTTTGAGCTTAATCACGTGACTTGCTTTAGCCAATGGGCTGTTAGTGGACATGATGTGATTAGAAGCCAGAAACATGCTTGGGGGTATTGGGACTTGTCCTCTTTGTTCCTGCCATTTCCATGACACAGATGTACTCTGGATAGCTGCAAAAAGACATGGCCCTGGAACGAGGCACGTGGGGCAGAACCCCTCCTGCTGCCTGTACACATGTGAGTGCGACACACTTATTTCATGTGCCGCTGGGATTCGTGTGCACAGCATGGCTGTGGGTAAAGGGATGTAGATCAGAACAGGGTGCTTGGACCTGCAGAGCCTGCTACTCAACATTCACAAGCATGGAGGTGC
Organism: Mustela putorius furo; assembly: GCF_011764305.1. Lineage (NCBI taxonomy): Eukaryota > Metazoa > Chordata > Mammalia > Carnivora > Mustelidae > Mustela > Mustela putorius. The sequence goes on along the minus strand of NW_025421464.1, from coordinate 109,049 downwards.
CCTCCTCTAGGACCTTTTCTGATTTCTCACTCAAGTCACTAACCCCCACACAGTGGTAGCTTCCAGCATGCTGGCTGGGGACATTGTGGATATAGATGGAACAGTCACAACCAAGTGGCTCCAGTGTCTCCTGGATCACTGGTGTCACCCCAGGAAAGCAGCCATGTTTGAAGTTACAAATCTGCCGGTGCTGATGGCTCACCTTGATCCATTTAAGGATGTCATCAGTGTCAGAGCCATCCACCGTCCACCACAGTAGGAGTGCTTTACTTTCTGTCACCAGCATGGGGCCCTTGGGCTGTAGCACCTGCCACTCACTCCCTTTGCTCCTACAACAGAAGAAGAAAGTCTTTGTGCTGAGCAGGAAGGACCTGGAGCCCTCAGAGGGGAGCTTGACCCCATCTAGGCATTAGCTGACCAGGAATAATTGATCAGGATGCTGGAGGGATATTGTCAGGGGAGGAAAGTGCAAAAGATGGGGAGGTTGGCTGGAGAGACAGAACGGAGGTATTAGATGGAGAACATAAAAATTATAGATGGCACTTAAGTGCCCACCATGTGCCAAGTCTTACATGTATGACCATTTATTCTTCCCAATGCTCCTGTGATGTGGGCAGCCATATTACTATCCTCCCAGATGGTTAGGTAAGTTTCCCAGGATCGCTACTTATGGGCTGAATGGCCAAATTCACGGTGGAATCCTAACCCCCAATACCTCTGAATGTGGTTGCGTTTGCAGACAGGGTCTTTAAAGAGGCAATTCAGTTAAAATGAGAGCATGAGGGTGGACCCCAATCCGATATAATGGGTGTCCTTATAAGAAGAGGAGATGAGGACACAGATACACATAGAGGGAGGCCCGCGTGGAGGCACAGAGAGAAGATGGCAGATGGCTGCCAATCCAGCTGATACCTTCACCTAGACTCCTAGCCTCCAGAAGGAAGAGAAAATGCTTTCCTGTTGTTCAAACCACAGTCTGTGGCCCTTTGTTATGGTCACCCAAACTAACACTTCATCCAGTAAGAAGGGGACAGTCTGTTTCTGGAGCCCCTGCTCTCAGCACTCAAATATATCACACAAAATGCGTGTGCTGTGATATTCAGGGTAAACATCCTCCCTGCTTTCTGTGACTTCTTTTTCTTTTCCCAAGTGAGAATATTGTCTTATATGACCTTTTTTTTTTTTGTTTGTTTGTTTTTTGTTAATTTTTTATTTCTTTTCAGCGTAACAATATTCATTATTTTTGCACTGCACCCAGTGCTCCATGCAATCCATGCCCTCTCTAATACCCACCACCCGGTTCCCCCAACCTCCCACCCCCCGCCCCTTCAAAACCCTCAGATTGTTTTTCAGAGTCCATAGTCTCTCATGGTTCACCTCCCATTCCAATTTTCCTCAACTCCCTTCTCCTCTCCATCTCCCCTTGTCCTCCAAAAATTGTAATTTTTGGATTTTCTTATTTTTAAGTAATCTCTATGCCCAACATGGGGCTTGAACTCACAACCCTGAGACCAAGAGTCATGTGTTCTACAAACTGAGCCACCTAGGTGCCTCCCCTCCAGCCACGTGAATTCATTTTTTTCCCCAGATTTTATTTATTTATTTGACAAACAGAGATCACAGGTGGGCAGGGAGGCAGGCAGAGAGAGAGGGGAAGCAGGCTCCCCACTGAGCAGAGAGCCCAGTGTGGGGCTCAATCCCAGGACCCTGAGACCACAACCTGAGTCAAAGACAGAGGCCCAACCCACTAAGCCACCTAGGCACCCCTCTATTTTTTTTTAAAACTACCTTATTGAAGTATTATTTACATACAGTAAATACCAGAAATTGTACTATATACAGTTCTATAACTTTAAAAACATTTTTTTAAAGTTTGAAGTACAGTTGACATATAATATTATATTTATTTTCAGGGGTCAACCACTTTGGGGGTTGAACTGCTGAGTTTTACCTCTAAATGGACATCGAGAAAGAGGGCTGAGGCCTCTCATGCAAGTTCTTTCACAGCCGGGTTATGAACATCATCTCAGGTGCTCCCCTCAAGAACTCCCTGAGGTAGGTATTATTCTTGTTACCACCATTTTCCAGATGAGAAAACTGATGGGGGCAGAAACATGAGAGGACCATATATTCAGTTGGCATCATGAACAGGATCTGGACTCAGATCAGGTGACTTAAAGTTCTGCTCATTGTAGGTCATCAGCTTTGTGCCCCAACTTTCCCCTTGATGTATGTGACCATCAGAGGGATGACTCCATCTCACCTCAAGACATAAGTTTGCAGGATATCATGGTGTTTCTCTGTTGCCAGTGAGGTGGGGGAGTAGGGAGGTGAGGCAGATGTTTTCTTCTAAGAGGATGTGGGGAGGGGATGTGGAATTCTAAAAACCTTTCCTGCCTGTCCTTGGCTAGGCCTGTGCTAGGAGCCCAGGAACCGCCTCACAGTCATACCTCATGTTCAGTCCTAGGGATTTCTTTTGTCTATGGAGCTCTTAGTTCCAAGAAGTTCAACAGCATCTGCCCTCAAACACCATGATGTGAGCCAGTCAGGTCTGTTCACTCTAATCCTTTCTGGTAGTTTGTTCCCTGGCCTCAGGTCGTTTCCCCGCACCTCACACACAAGCACAGAAAGATGCCCTCCACTCAGCACAGGGTTGAGAATAGTGCCTGCTCCCACCAGCCAAACTGGAATACCTCATGATTGACAGAGCAATGGGTAGAACACACAGAAGGGAGTCCTCATAGAGAAGTGCTCTGTTTCCATCCAGCAAAGCTGAACAGCAAGACCCTGAAATGATAAAAACAGATAACATTCTATTGTGAGGCTTTGACATGTGTTTAAGTAAAGTTCTGACAACAGTAGAATAAAGACTGGGCAGTGGGGGAGACACTAGAATCCCTTCGAAGGTTTCCTATCCTGTGCACTTAATGGTGTGCTGTCATTTAAAGATAGATGGTGATAAATTATAGATGAATACTGTAAACCCTAAAGCAACCACTAAACAACAAAATGAAGAGTTATAGCTAATAAGCCAATGAAGGAGACAAAAGGGCATTATAAAAATATTTGTCAATCAAAAGAAGACAGAAAAAGAAAAAAAAGAGAACAAAGGACAAATAGGACAAATAGGAAGGTACTAGGATCTAAACCTAATCTTGTAAAAAGTCATCTCAAATGTAAATGGTTTGAATACACCATGTAAAAATGAGAGATTGTTGGATTGGATTAAAAAAAGTAAAACCTAACTATCTGTTGCCTACAAGAAAGCACTGTAAATATTGAAGGTGCATGTATGTTAAAAGGAAAATGATGGGAAAAGATATAGCGTATGAATACTAATCAAAGGAAAGCTGGAATGTCTATCTTAATATCAGGTAAAGTAGACGTCAGAGCAAAGACTATCTCTAGGAAGAAAGAATGTTATTTCATAATGATAAAGGAGCAAATTAATCAAGAAGACTTATGAATCCCAAACATTTGTGCACCAGATAATAGGACTTCAAAGTATATGAAACAAAACCCAGTAGAATGGCAGGGGGAATCAGAGGAATCCACAGCTATACTTTGAGATATCAATATCCTTCTTTTCACAGTTGATAGAACATGTAGGCAGAAAGTCAGAAAGAGTACAGAAGACTTGAAAAGCACTGTCAACTACCTTAGTCTAATTGATATTTGTCGAACACTATGACCCCCAAATAGGAGGATATACAGTTCTTTTCAAGTGCACAAAGAACATTTGCCAACATGGAGCATATTCTGAGTCATAAAAATGGTCTCAACAAGTTAAGAAGAATTCAAGCATACTCTTTAACCACAGTGTAATTAAATTAGGATCAGTAACAGATGCCTAGGAAACCCTGAGTTATTCACAAGCTGAATAACATACTTTCCAATAACACATGCATTAAAGACAGAATGAAAGGGAAATTAGAAGGTATTTTTATCCAAATGAAAATGAAAACACAATATTAAAATTTGTGGGATGCGTCAGGAAATTTATAGCATTTAATGACTATATTAAGAAAGAAGAAAAGACTTAAATAAATGACCACAGTTACTATCTTAAGAAACAGGGAGGGGCACCTGGTTGACTTGGTTGGTTGGATGCCCAACTCCTGATCTGGGCTTGGGTCGTGATCTCAGGGTCCTGGGGGTAGAGCCCTGCATCAGACTCTGTGCTCAGTGTGGGGCCTGCTTGGGATTTTCTCTGTCCCTCTCAGTCTGCCCCTCCCCAACCACCCATGCTTTTGTCTCTTAAAAAAAAAATAAAAAATAAAAAAAGGGAAGAAACAGGAAAAAAAGAGCAAATAAAATTCAAAGTAAGTAGAAGAAAGGAAGCCACAAATATCTGTATGAAAATCAACAAAGTAAAAAACAAAAAACAATAGACAAAAGTCAATAAAAATGAAATCTTTGAGAAGATCATTATAATTGATAAACCTGCAGCCATACTGGAAAGAGAGAAAGAGAGACTCAGAATACTAATCAGGAATGAGAGAGGTGAGACCAGTACAGACTTTATAGATAAAACCACAATGAGCTATTTCTACACACCTGTGAGAATGACTAAAATGAAAAAGATCGACCATACCAATGTTGGCGAGCATGGAGAGGAAATACCATCTTCATATATAAAGACTCATTAATATTGAAGCCTCTGAGGTCCTTGAACTTGACTTTCTGCTATTTGCAATGTGTCCTGTCCTGTGGCTTGGTTGGCCTTTCTCGTTTTCTTTTCCTGTTTTATGTCAAATCCCATGACATGCTGGTTGGTGTTGTTTGAAGGTAGGCAAGTGCACAAGTATTACCTGGGGCTCACTGAATTTTTAGACTTTTGGTATCTGTGTATACCTGTATAATTACCACCACGAGCCAGAGAGGGTTCCTTCTTGTTCCTTCACATTCAATCTCTGTGTAAGGCCCCGACAGTTGTGTGGGGGAAGGAAACTGTGTCCTGCCTCATCTTAAAAGGGCACTAATCCCATTCCTGAGGACTCCCCCCTCATGACCTTGTCATGTCCCAAAGGCTCCACCTCCTAACACCATCACGCTGAAGGGGGCGTGTATGCTTCAACATAAGAAGTTGAGGGGGACACAGACATTGTGTCCATGGCCAATGGCAGTGCAGTGGGGATGTGAGCCATCCATGCGGACAGTGGGTGTGTTTTTCCAAGATGTTGGGGAAGGTCATGGAAAAGCTGTGACCACCCATTGACCTGTTAGTTGAACCTACGGACTGGGAAGCTCCACATCGCTTCCTGTCCTCCAAACAGGGGCTCCATGTGCCTTTCCCACACCCAAAGGCTGCTCCAGGGACGTGGCCTGGAGATAGTGATGTGGTGTTAACATTTGGACGGTATATAAGACTGAACCCAGTTAAGGCCACTCTAGAAATGTTTAAACTTTGGCAGTGGAGGGGGCGGATCCATTCCTCTTGCTGCCACCCAAAACAAACCTTGTATGTAAGCTCCTTTTGATTTAGCACGGTGATCCTGCTTAAGATTCTTTCTCCCTCTGCCCCATCCCCCGCCTTTTGTTCTCTCTAAATAAATAAATAAATACACAAATAAAACTGCTGTCTATCAGACTGGAGTGACTAACCTGTTTCTTTGATCTCTTCTGGGGGGGGTGGGGGGGGAGTGTCTCAGGGGGCCAGTTTTAGATTACACGCAAGAAGTTCCCCAAGAGGGCTGTGAACTGACAGTTGTTGGCTTTTTTCTTTTTTTTGTAATGCAAGTGCCTGACTTAAGCTTTGATGGCCAAGGCATGCATTTCAAGGAGGCATCCACTTCTCAAATGAATACCAGGACAGCCCCCAGCCTGGATAAAGAGCCAGGCTTGACCTGCTGCTGCTCCTTTGTTTCAGAGATCTTGGTTAATTTCTGTAACTGACCATTTGGTCCTCTTGCCTTTTTCTCTTCCCAAGCTTTAAATTTCTGCTACCCTGTTTTAAATTCAGCAATAAAGAGTGAGCCCAGGAAACCTTAGCGCCCTACCTTTGACTCCAATAAAAACAGAACCTCATGCCCATGCACACTCACTGTCTTCCTGTGACCTTGCTGTGTGGCTCCAGGTTTACTGTGTGATTTCCAGGTCTCATAAGGAATAATTCTTTATTTCTTTTTAAAGTTTCCTGATGATTGTTGCTGAAGGGCATCTTGGAATCAGAAGAAGAACCACAGGGCAGGTCCTATCTCAATTGTGGTTGTTAATAGGCTCAAAACTCCGGCCTCATAGGTAACCACCAATCTGATTTCTATTACCATAGACCAGTTTTGCTCGTTCTTGAATTTCATATAAATAGAGTCATACAGTGACTGGTGGTGTCTGGCTCCTTTTATCCATCTCGAAGCTTTGTATGTGTACTTGTGTTCTTTTTCTCGTATTGTGGTAAAAAACAAAACCCAAACCATAACATTAAGTTTACTTTCTTAACCATTTTTAGGTGTACAGTTCAGTAGTGTTAAGCGTATTTAGGTGGTTGTGCAACAGATGACTAGAACTTTTTCATCTTGCAAAACTGAAATTCTATACCCCTCAAACACTAATTCCCACTCCCTTCTCCCTTCAGCCCTTGGCAACTATCTTTCCACTTTCTGTCTCTATGATTTTGACTATTTTAGAATACTTAATATAAAAGGAATCATATAGTATTTGTCCGTTTGAGGCTGGTTTATTTTGCTTAGTGTGATTTCCTCGAGGTTCATGCATATTGTAGCCTGTGATGGGATTGCCTTCTTCTTAAAGGCTGAATGGGGTGCCCTGGTGCCCAGTTAGTTAAGCATCTGACTCTTTTTTTTTTTTTTTAAATGATTTTATTTACTTATTCGACACAGAGAGAGAGAGAGAGAGATCACAAGTAGGCAGAGAGGCAGGCAGAGTGAGAGGGGGAATGAGGCTCCTTGCTGAGCAGAGAGCCTGATATGGGGCTCAATTCCAGGACTCTTGAGATCATGACCTGAGCGGAAGACAGAGCCTTAACCCACTGAGTCACCCAGGTGCCCCTGACTTTTTTTTTTTTTAAGATTTTATTTATTTATTTGACAGAGAGAGTGCACAAGCAGGGGGAGCAGCAGGCAGAGGGAGAAGCAGGCTCCCTCCTGAGCAAGGAGCCTGCAGGACTCAGTCCCAGGACCCTGGAATCATGGCCTGAGCCAAAGGCAGATGCTTAACTGTCTAAGCAGGTGTTCCTTTTTTGTTTTTGTTTTTTAAGATAGATAGATAGATAGATAGGGCAAGCTCACCAAGCAGGGGGGAGGCACAGAGGGAGAGGGAGAGAGAGAATTTTAAACAGGTTCCATGCTCACTGTAGCCCTATGCAGGGCTCCATCTCAGGTCCCTGAGATCATGACCTATGCTGAAATCAATACCCAACTTTTGTATCAACATGGACAGAACTGGAGGAGATTATGCTGAGTGAAATTAGTCAAGCAGAGAGAGTCAATTATCCTATGGTTTCACTTACTTGTGAAGCATAAGGAATAACATGGAGGACATTAGGAGAAGGAAAGGTGAGCCTGGTGGTGGGTATTACGGAGGGCACTGCATGGAGCCCTGGGTGTGGTGCATAAACAATGAATCTTGGAACACTGAAAAAATAAAAAGATTAAAAAAAACAGTTGGAAACTTAACTGACAGATCCAACCAGGCACCCCAGCGTCTGACTCTTGATTTTGCATTTCTTTTCTTTTCTTTTTTTTAATTACTTTATTTATTTTTAAATTTAATTTTATTTTTTCAGTGTTGATTTTGCATTTCTGCTTGGAGAGGCTGACCATCTATTTTCATATGCTTGTTGGCTATTTCTAGGTCTTCTTTAGAGAGGTGTTTGTTTATTCAAATCCTCACCCATTTTTGATCAGGTTCTTTTTTGTTGTTATTGATTTGTGGAGGTTTCTGTCTGTTCTAGATATTAACCCTTTAAAGATACATGACTTGCAAGTATTTTCTCCCATTCCATAGGTTGCCTTTTCTTCATGTTGATGTTTTCTTTGATGCAGTTTTTTTTTTCTTAATGTTAAATAATGTTTTTCTGTAGTAGAAGTTTCTAGTTTTAAGTCATATAGTTAGGTCTTAAATCTATTTTTGGTTGATTTTTGTCATACCTGCCTGATGATTTGATTCTTTTGTTACTATATAATGACCTTCTTTATTTCTTGTGACTTTTTCCCCCCTGAAAGTCTGTTTTATCTGCTATGAGTATGGCCACCCCTTACTGTCTTTAGGTTTCCATTTGCATGGAATATTTTTTTTCCCCATCCTGTCACTTTAAGCCTACCTATATCCCTAGAATTAAAGTGAGGTTGTTGTGCTTGCTTTGGCAGCACATATACTAAAGTGAGGTTGTTTTTTTAAGACAATATATAGTTGGAGAGGGTGTGTGGGGGAGACAGGCAATATATATAAAGTAAATAAGTAAATCATGCAGTATGTTAGAAAAGTGGTCATTCTTATGAAAGAAAAAATGGGGCGAGGAGAGACTGTGGTGAGAAGTCACGGGGGCCAAGGTAAGGACTTTGGCGTTTTCTGTCAGTGATATGACCACCTATTGTAAGGTTTTGGAGCAGAGGAAGGACAAGATCTATTGTTTTGAAGGGCTCCTCTGCTGGCTACATCGAGAATGGATAGGCGAGGCCAGGGCAGGAGCAGGGAGGTCAGTGAGGAGCTAATTGCAGCAATCCAGCAGAGCACGGTGAATGAATTCAGGGAGTGGAGATGGAGAGATGTGGTCGTTTCTGGATACATTTCAAAGCAGAGATAACACGGTTTCCTGATAGAAAGGATGTGAGCTGAGAGAGGAGAGTCAAGGATGCCGCCTAGATTTTTGGCTCAAACACCTGGAGGAGTGAAGTTCCCATGAACTGAAATAGGGAAGTCTGTGGGTGGGGCAGGTTTTGGGGGGATAAGTAGAAGGTCAGTTTTTGAAATGGTGAGTGTGAGATGTTTTTGTGCATCCAAGTAGAGCTACAGAGGAAGCAGTTAGATATAATATCTAAGGGTGAGGTCCCAGTTGGAGAATAAAATTTGGGAGATTCAGCCCCGGGAGCTGGATCTTCATTGGACCACATCAGTTATGGAGGCCCACCTCCTGGCCAGTGATTGGCTGAGTAACTGGTTGAGAGACAGATGTTGAGATTTTGGCCAATCGGATGTGAAGGGAAGAGTATGGCAGCCTGGGGGTTGGGGGGCAGAATTCTTCTAGATTTCTCTGTGCATAGATGGTGGATTTTTAAGAAACCTGTACGGATGGGTCTAATACTTACCGTTATTAAAGCATCATAGAAACTATCGGCAGGATATTCAGAGCTCTAGGTTCTGAGAACCGGTTAATATAGCCCGGTTTGATATTATATCCCTGTCTGAATTATATCCCGGTTTGATTAATATATCCCTGTCTGAATTTGCCTCCCTCGTGACTTTTTTTTTTTCTTTTTTCTGCCAAGCCTGAAATCAATTCCATCCCGGAATCTGGGGAAAAATGAAGTTTCCAAATGATTTTCATGAAACTCATTATTTTCTTTCTTCCCACATTTTAATAATGGAGGAGTGTTGGAAAGTTGAGAACAAGGCACACACAGATTTGATGTTTTGTGTAGTTGAGAGAATTAGTGTTTTATGTGGTTGGATGCGTTAGATATTCTCCTCCAAAGTCAAATTGATGTTTATTAAGAAAAGAAACTAAATAACTTTATATAATACCCTCACATTGTTGCAGCCTTTTAATCTTTTTTTATAGATTTATTGAGATGCAGCTCACCGGGCCTAAAATTCACCATTTAAAGTGTGCAGTTCAATGGTACATTCAGAGTTGAAATGCATTGGGCTTTAGAAAGCATAGACTTCTGACAGGTAATTATAAAATGTGCCTGCTGGTGTCACTGCCCAGCTCTGCAGCCCAGTTTTTACAGATGCCTTTCTCTCCAGTGTTCTGTGCTTTGCTGTGGCCAGGTTAGGGAGAAGATAAATGTAATGCATCTGTCCCAGGGGAGATTGTATAGAGTGTAAATGCATCTTTGAGTTTCAATGGCTGAGCTCAGATGAAAGATGCGGGAGTTTGGAAGAACAGTCTCCTGTAAAGGCAGTTTCTCTCTCTCTTTTCCCTCCCATCCCCTTCAACACACTTCTGAGACTAGGCAACATTGCCCGATCTGCTGGGGAGAAAGGGAACTAGAGGGAACCAGCACTGGTGGAGCCCTGAGAAGGGTCCTGCAACTTGCTCCTCCTGCAAACCCTAGCTCCCATTTGGAGGGATTGGAGAGTCAGGACTTGGACCTTCCTTCTTGGTGACATGACCTGTGGAGTTCCTGCCCCCAGTGTGGCCCCGCAATAGAACAGATCTGGATAGGGGCTCTGTCTGGGTGGAAAGGACCTGAGACCACGCTGCAGAGTTTCCTGGGATCCCAAGGTAGCCATATTTTCCAATGTGCTTAGGAGGATTGTGAGAAAAGCTGAAAGTGAACAAATGGAGGGAAGGTTTGAGATCAGGAAGAAGTTAATTCTAATACCACTGGTGTGGATCTAAAGTTAAAGGCAACACAGGGTGATGGACATGCTAGCTCATACCTGCAGAGACTGATGTCATAGAGACAACTTGGACACTACTGGGGATGGAGAGACTGGGGGAGCCCTGATTTGACTGAGGATAACCTGAGTGTCAAGTTTAAGTCCCTGAAAGGGTGCTTAAAATAAAAATTATGTTAAGTCATAGAAAAAAAAAAAAGTAATACTTAAAAAAAAAGATTTTATTTATTTGAGAGAGAGAGATGGACAGATCATGAGAGGGAGAGGGGCAAGCAGATTCCATGCTGAGCATGGAGCCTGAGGTTGGGTTCAATTCTAGGACACTGAGGTCATGACCTGAGCCAAAGTCATGGTTAATCAGCTGAGCCATCCAGTCATCCCCCAAAATGTAATACTTTTGGCATACCTGGAATGGTGGTTTGAGAGTTGCATCAAGGTTTGGTTGCATTAGGTTAATCATGTCACCTAATTTCTCCAAGACACAACTTTGCTATTTGTCAACAGGGTCTGGGAAAGAAGGGTTGGACTAGGTGTATCAGGTGACATGACCAGCTCAACTTGACCAGGACGTAAAATTGTCAGCATTTCTCAGGTGTTTAACTGCCCACTTGTGAACATTTTTCTTATAGGTCACCCTCTTTGCAGTCCTCTCCCCAATGTCCAATGAGACTACAGAGAATCACCAGGATAGCCCAGGGTGACAGGGGAGAAGGGGGACATTCTCAGTCCCTGCAGAGATCATATGAATATGCAAGAGAAAAAATATATACACTCATGCTGTCATGATAGGTGGAAACATTTTGTCCTTCTGCTTCTCTTTCCAAGCCATGTCTACAGAAATACCCCTTTGGTACCAGAGCCAGAGTCTGCATTATGTCCAAGGGCTTTTGGAAGGCAAGAAGGATGAAGAAGGAAAAACTGCCCTAGCCACCAGCTTTCCAGACCCTGACTCTAAAAATCTCTTTCCAGCTCTGACCGTTCTCCTGAGCTCCAGACCTGAATGTTCATCAGCCTACTCAACATTGGCACTTGGGTGATGAACAAACATTGTATGTATCATGTTCAAAACTGAACCCTTAGTTCCCTCCACCAAACCTATTCTTCCCCCTGTCCTCCCCATCTCATCCATTGCTTAGTCTAGCCAGGAAGCCATTCCCAATGACTTCTCTTCATTACATTCCACCTTCAGTCTTCAAACAGGTACCCTTCGCATTAGTCAATTTCCCTTCCTTCCATTGGCACTGCCATAACTCAGCCACCCTCCTTGTCCCCAGTTTACTGCAGTAACCTTCCAACTGAATTTTCCGATTACTTGCTTTCCTCTAATCTACTTACCTTCCAGGAGTCATGGTGATTTCTAAAAATGTATATCTGATTTTGTAATTTATTCTGTGGATTCAAACTCTCTACTATCTTTCCATCCTTCTTTGAGTGAAATCCAAACTCCCCACCATGGCCAGCAACCCTCCGTGATTGTCTCCTGCCCATCTCTTCAGCACTGTTCCATATCAACTATTCTCCAGTGCCAGCCTCAATGGCCCCCTTCCTCTTCTCGAAGGTTCCAAATTCCTTAGGTCTTGGCTCATTGGGATCATGTAATAGGAGTACCTTTCCCCAGGCGCTTGCAGCTTTCAGATAGCAGCTCAAATACTCCCTTTTCAGAAAGGCTTTCTCTACTGTTCTTCCTAGATAGCTGTCATTTAATTCCTGATTCCCTGGAACTCTGTCATTGCAATCTGCAGTATCTTGCGTCTTTTATTTTCTTCAGGACACGTATCACTTTCTTCTTTCTTCCTCCCTCCCTCTCTGTCTCCTTCCCTCTTTTCTTTCTTTAGTATCTGTCCTCCTCAGATTGTAAACTCCACAAGGGTAAGGACCATCCCTACCAGTGTTTACCAATGTTTCCTTGGTATCTAAACCATGCCTGTTACAGAGTATAAACTCAGTAATATTTGTAGAATAAATGAAGGCATTAACTTCTTTGCAATGAGCCATTATTTGTGTGGAGGGTTTGGGCTTGATCAGAACACAAGCTTTCTCCTAAAGGGAGGAGGCATCTTTATGTCCAAGCTGGGACTCTTGTGACTGATTCATTTTCCCTCTGGTGTCAAGGTATGGGACACTTTGGGGGTAGTCGCTATCATCTTCTTGAGTATGACTTAGGGACTGAGAAACTACCTGAAGTTTTTTTGTTTTGTTTTGTTGTTTTACTGAAGTATAGCTGAGCAGATGTTTGGAAAAGACCATTCTGAGGTCTGCGTCGTATATGGGTTAGAGACTCCAGAGTGAGAATCACGAGGAGGCTATTAGTGTGATGGAGGAACATGCTGATCAGGGTCTGAGCAACCATGAAGATGAACAGGAGGGAGCAGCAAAGTCAGGGGACTTGGACACCGAGGATGTCTAGGACACAAAATGTGATGTGGCAAGTCTTGTTGTTCTTGCTCAACCCAGAGAGAGTGTCTCTCTAAATTTTCTCCCTAGGCAAGGCCTAGGGATGAGGCTGGCCTCATTCCTCTCCTGGCCCTGCTTCTGTGGGGAAGTTTGGGGAAGGGGGGCCAGGGCAACCCCAGGCTCCCAGCATGGGAGGCTGGGGACAGGAATGTTGAAGTGGAAGCCGCTCTACTGCAAGTAGAAAATGTTGAAGGGGAAATTCATATCTGAGGGGGTAATGGAGGTTGGGCTCAGTACCTCCATCTTTGTAACTACAAAGGTTCAAGGGCACAGTGAGACAAACACAGTAGGATGCCTGTTTCCCTTGGGCATATTTTTCCTTCTACAGAGAGCCCTTCTCCAGGACTTGGCCTACACTACCTCCCCCAAATCTTTACCAGGGCTATTTTGGGGCTCAGGACTAATCCTAGATCTACTCCACAACTAGAAAAGTGCATGTGTTCTTCCCTTCTGCTCCCCATTCAGAGACACAGAGTGGGCTTTCATGTAGAACAAAAGGCCTGAGACATTGGGAAGCAGTAGAATGAGGATGAGTCAAGTTCTCCCCACCTGTCCATAGGCAGTAGGCCATGTGACTCCCTGGAAAGCACTGAGCAGAACTGGGTTTTAATCTGGGTTTTTTTGGTTCCACCACTTGTTATCTGAGTGACACTGAGCAGGTTCCTTCAGATTCCTCACCTGTAAAGTGGGGAATGGTGCCCACCTTGTGGGATTGGTATGAGGATGAAATAAGATACTGCTTGTGAAGTGCTAGACCCGTGGTGATACCCATTAACAATGCGTTCCTTCTAATGTGGATTTGTAAATGTCATCATAGGAAGGGAACTTGGGGATTCCTTAGGGATTGTCCTTCTATTTTTTTTTTCCTTGGATCTTAAGTATGCAGAATTGTACCTATCACAATTCTTGCTTCAGCACACCCTCATCATTGATCCATGCATGACCCTCTTTTATTAATCTACTTATCCATCCATCCATTCATCCATCCGTGTGTCCATTCATCCATCCATCCATCCACCCTCCCTCTTTCCCTCTTTTCCTTCCAATAATCTCCACATCTATCTACCTATCGACATACCTACTTATCAGTCTTATATTGTTATTCTTTCTATTTTTAATAAATAGTGATAAAAACATTCATGAAACCACCACCCAGCATGGCAGCTAGAACCCTGATATTAACTTCCATCTACCTCTACACGCCCACCTTTCTCATCCTTTTCCCTTCACCCACCTCAGGCAACCACCATTTAAAATCTTGAGTTCATCCTTTCAGAAAAGATATGGGTTTATCCTATTTATATGTATCCCTAGAAACCCTTTATTAGCTGTTTTTAGCTTTATGAACATGGTATCATGCTGTATGATGGAGGCTTACTCACTCCTAGTATTTTTTTTTGCTAAGATTTATCCATATTATTGTGTATAGCTGTAGTTCACCCATTTTTATTGCTGTATAACATTCCATTCTGGGATTGTACTAAATTATTTGCTCATAACCCTGTGGCTGTGTATTTGGATTTTCTTTCAGGTTTTTCTAATTTGAAACCATGCTACCATGGGTATACTTGAATATATCTCCTGGAGCACATGTGAAGAGTTTTTTTTGGGTATATATAACTCAAAGGCAGAAATAACAGGTTATGGAGTACATGAATGTTCAAGTTCAGAGTTTCCAAACTGTCTTCCGAAGTAGCTGTGCCAAGTTACATACCTATCAACAACATAAGAAAGAGCCAGTTGCTTTTTTATTTTTCCTATTGGAATAGGGAAAAAATGGCACCTCGGTGTGGTTTTTCTTTGGCTTTTCCTGATTACTGATGAGACTGAACATCTCTTCATATGTTTATTGGCTATAAGAGTTTCTTCTAATCCCATTTTAATGATGGTGCTGTCAAGGTTTCCTGAGAGTTTGGGTGCCCACCATGGGCTTTCCTTGAGGAGTCGGGAGGAGCCTTCAGAATTTGCAGGTCTGTGTTCCTCCTTGGGTAGGAGCTTGTTTTGCTCTGCTGAGTTTCTTGCTCAGGGTCATGAACTTCATGTCCAGAATCCCCAGAGAAGCTTCTTTTCTTTCATACGATGTGAGAGCCTACCTCTCCCGACTAACCCTCAAGGTCCAGGTTCTCACTTTCTCTGGGGGCTGCAGGAAACAGCGAGGGACAGCCAGTGCAGAAGGTCTCAGAAGACTCACGAGGCAGGAGAAGCTTTGGGAGTCGCTGCAGACTTCATGGCCAGGGCCTCTCTTGGATCATTCCTCCTATATAAAACAGGAGGGGACTGAGGGTTCTGTGCCCCTGAGGAGGGCCTTGTTGTGCCTGTGAACTGCAGGGGAAGCAGGAACCTGGGGCAAAGCCCTTGTTCTCAGACTTCTCCTCACAGACCACCTCAAGAGTGCTATCTCCATATTAACTTTCCCTCCTTCTGTGCTCCCCCTGCCTAGACCAAGGAGCCTGCATCTTTGTATATCTTCATACTGGAGCTGTGAGGGGCAGAGGGGAAGGCTGAAGAGATTGGGGTCTGGATCTTAGGGGCCCTTTGTTTTCCACATGCCTTCAAGGTTGGTGGGAAATGGGAGTGATGCATGACTTCTCCTCACAGTGCCCCCTGTTGGCCTGGAATCTCCCCACCCCTGGGGAATCCCAACCCCTCTCTGAGGTCCCCCTTACTGGGAAGGGAATCTCTTCTTGAGGACATAGATGATGCAAAGTGCCGTCAGGGGAAACAACTTCCAGCCAAGCAGGATGAGGGTTCCAGAGAAGGAGCTGGATGCTCTGGCATCTGGAAAGATAATTAGGATGGACATGGCTTCCATTTCCCACCACTCAGCCCCAAGGCAGGCCCAGCCTCCCTCCTGACTCAGGTACCAAGACTAAGCTTAGACTGAGAGGGAATCCCCTCACCTCTCTAAGCCTCAGTTTCCTTATCTTTAAAATGGGGATGATAATGTATACCTTAGAACATTTCTGTATCACATGAGAACACCCCAATGGCGTACCTAACGGGTACTCAGTAACTGTTGAATCTCAGTAACTGTTGAATCATCCTTTCAGAAAAGATATGGGTTTATCCTATTTATATGTATCCCTAGAAACCCTTTATTAGCTGTTTTTAGCTTTATGAATGTGATATCATGCTGTATGATGGAGGCTTACTCACTCCTAGTATTTTTTTTGCTAAGATTTATCCATATTATTGTGTATAGCTATAGTTCACCCATTTTTATTGCTGTATAACATTCCATTTGTGTGTGTGGGGGTGGATGGGGGATCATAGCTCATACAAACTTAGTTATTCGCTGGAAGAGCTGGTCGCGTGGGTGCGTGGTCTGGATCCCGCTGTGTGACAGAAGCGGTACTTCCTGCCCTTTGGTCCCTAAGGCAGCACACTCCGTAGAGGTGGCTCTAATTGCTGTCCCGTTTTATAGAAGAAGGAACTGAGGCACAGAAAGGGGAAGTGACTTCCTCAGGGTCACACATGACAAACATGGCAGAGCCAGCATGTGAACCTGGCCTGTTTGTGTCCAGGTCTGAACCTTTACGGCCTTCCCCCCACTGGTTATTACCCCCTCCACGTCCACCCCACTCCCCCAGTCACCCAAACATGCTGACTCTTCTCTGAACTCACTCAGTGGCACGCTGGCCTGGATCAGTGGCTGGGCCTCTTGCTCCACTTGGCAGGTGAATGGTGCTCTGTCCTCTGAGATGTAAACCAGGATACGACTGTCTTGGTTGAATGTGCCATCGGGGTCCTTGGTAGGGGCACAAGTCTCATAGGCCTTCATACTTCTGTTCATCTCCAGCCAGGTGATTTGTATGACTTCAGGGTAGAACCTTTGCACATGGCAGATGAGGATGGCCAGCTGGAGGCTTGGGACCCGGTGGACGGATATGGTCACTGTGGGTATAACTGAAACAATAGCCCTTCCTTCATTCCTTCCTTCCCTCCAGCAAAAGATGCTCAAGGAGCCTCCTTACCTTTCTAGGCCCTGCCCTTGGTTCTGGGGTAGAGCAGTGAGCACGACAGACAGAGTCCCTGCCTAACAGAGCTCCTGTTCTGGCAGGGAGGATAGGGCAGAAGAAGAGCAGTCACGTGATCCTCATAGGGGTTCTGAGAACCTACACGGGGGCAACTGACCTGGTCTGGAGTTGGGGCAGGTTAGGGAAGAGTTTCTGGAAGAAGTGACCTTTCAGCAGAAGTATGACACATGAATAGCAGTTAACTATGTGTGGCGGATTGTATTTTCTAAAAATGACCATGGCAAGTTCCCAGATGTCTTCCAGAACCTTGCCTCTCCCCACCAGAAGGGGAGTGGACTTCTCTGGAACCTGGTTGGGACTTTGTGACTGCCTGGTGAAGAGAGTACAGCAGAGGTGACATTGTACCTTCTAAAGGTTGGTCATCAAAGTTCATGAGACTTCCCCTTGGGATATTCACTTTTGGAACATAGCCACCAATCTACAAGGATACTCAGACTAGCCTGTGGGGAAAGATGATCAGGAGAGGCTGATGTCAAGAAGAACTGAAGCCCCAAGCCCATAGCCAGCACCAATGACCAGACATGTTAGTGAGGCAGGTTTGTGGTAACCTCAGCCCTGGAGTCCTTCAGCTGAGGTCTCAGACATCATGGGGCCAAGACAGGCCATCCCTGCCAGGCCCTCTCCAAATTCCTACCCCACAGAATACGTAAGCATAATAATTTGGGAGATTTGGAGTAAGTTTAGAGCATTGGAATATGTTTGGGGAAAATTTGTTATGCAGTCCTGGTCACTGGAACACTAAGCAAAGGGGTTGGTGGAGGGCCAGAGGAAGGAAGGCTCTGGGAGAGGCCAGGTAGGTGTGGGGAAGAGGCCAGGTAGGTGTGGGGAAGGGTGTCTCAGGCAGAGGGAAGGGCATGGGTAGAGGTCCTGAGGTGAAGCCTAGCGTATCCTAGGACAGAAAGATGATCAGAGTGAGTGGGGGGGAGCATGGGCAAGATGAAGCCAAATTCACAGCCCGTGACCATGAAGACTGGTGCTACACTTATTTCTGGGGGCACATAAGGACATCCTAAGGAATCCATACATTGGTAGTTTAATACAGTCAATTTCCAGATCCCGAACCCTCATATGATTCTTTCCTGAAACTTATCTGCCTGAAGATGCCTATTCCTTCCTCCTGTTCCTCAGTCCTTCTCCCAACCTTATCGAGGGAAGATCTTCCTCCCACACACCCCGAATCTAGTTATGGTGCAGTGCCCTTGGTGTAAAGACTCTGCAGCACAAAATAAAAGGACAGTTCAAAATTGGATTACATTTTAATGGCTATTTTGATAATTATTTATCAGAATTTTTCAGATATTTAGATTGTTTTGATCAATTGTGTAATTCAATCCAAATGAATTTTTATTTTTAACACTTAGAGCCTATGGTCATAACCAAAAGTTTTAAAAATTCAATTTATGTGTATTGAATATTATATATAAATTATATATAATATAAAATTCAATACATATATATATTTATTGTAGTTCTCTGTTTTCTCATAGTTCTCTATGAATGTGTGATGATGTGGTCTGTAAGGGCTTTCTTAAGATTTTATTTATTTATTTGACAGAAAGAGATCACAAGAAGGCAGAGAGAGAGAGGGAAGCAGGCTCCCCTCTGAGCAGAGAGCCCAATGCAGGGCTTGATCCCAGGACCCCGGGATCATGACCTGAGCTGAAGGCAGAGGCTTTAACCCACTGAGCCACCCAAGCGCCCCAGGATTTTCAAATATAAAATAAATTTACAGTAGGATAAATTTCTCCCCAGGAAATTAGAATGGAAATACAAATTTAAGAGGAAAAAGGGATGTTATAAAATTTATGTTTATTTAAGAAGAGCTTATTTATGTATGTTGTAATGGATGATGGTGGTATCAAATCAGTATGACCTTATTTTTCTTTGAACATTTCAGAGAGATGTAACATTTGTTATGTTCCAGGGGTTCTGGCCTGTGCAACCATTAAAGTCTGTGATGAACAATTCTGGATGTTAACTTTTAAATGCACGAGGAGCCACATAGTTCTTCACAATTATCTCAGGGCTTTATGAACAAAAATGTTTGAAGATTGCTGTTGAATGCCCTGATAAGGATTTTATTTTATTTTATTTTATTTTTTTTTGTAAGAGCAGTAGTAAGCCACTGCTTTTTAAAGAAAGGAGATGGGTTTTAAAGAAAGGAGATGGAGCTCCGTGTTGGGCTCTATTCTCAGTGGGGAGTCTGCTTGGGATCTCCCTCTCCCTCTGCTCCGCCTCCCTGCTCTCTCTCTCTCTCTCAAATAAATAAATATTTTAAAAAATTGGAACTGCATAGTTGGTTTTCTTTAAAAAGATTTTATTTATTTATTTGACAGAGAGATCACAAGTAGGCAGAGAGGCAGTTAGAGAAAAGAGAGGGAAGCAGGCTCCCCACTGAGCAGAGAGCCTGATGCGGGGCTTGATCTCAGGACTCTGAGATCATGACCTGAGCCAAAGGCAGAGGCTTAACCCACTGAGCCCCCCAGACACCCCTAGAACTGTATATTTTTTGCATCTTGTTGATAGGGTTCATGTGACTGAGCTCAGTGGAGCACAACTAGGTCTGTTCTGTTTACCACGGAATCCCCAGCACCTAGAATAATGCTGCCACATATGACTTGCTCAATAAACACTTGTTGAATGAATGAATGAACTTCTATCTCCCAAATACAAGAGAGCAAAGGGAACTCTGAACGCCAAGGACCCGATTATGGCATCTTGTAAGAAGAGGATGGTCGGATAAGATAGGGAACTTTGTACCCATCTCACAGGGGATTTAAGGAAGAATAAATGGGAGGAGGCAGGTGAAGTCCTCCAATTAGGGAACCAGTGGTGGTCACCAAGTGTTGGCCACTTGGCTGGGGAGGGCCCTTACCTTGGAGGAATCTGGAGATGTTCACGTGCCTACTGAGGGGGCTATGCAATGTACTGTGAGTCACTTGGCAGGTGACCTGGGAGTGGAGTAAGGATAAATCAAGGGTCACCAGCACTGTGCTGAAGATGGTGTAGGATTCGGCATCTCCAGGCCGGAAGACGAGGGTCTGAAAGGCTGGAAGCTCCACATCCTTTTCAAACCATTTCAGCTGTATGTTTTTGGGAAAGAAGCCAGTTGACGTGCAGGTGAGATTCATTATCTGGCCTGGGCTGGCCCTGCTGGAGGGGCCATAAATCTCTGGAAGAGAGGGCTTAGCTTTGGCCAAAGTGAAGATGAGAGAGAAGAGAGAAAAATGAAGACGACAAGTTAATTTCCAGTGTGATATCTACCCTTATGGTTCCCCCAGCTAGACTTACTCAATCTCTCATCTCCAGTTTTCTCCTCCGTGTAATTTTTATTATGACCCTTCTTACCCTAACAGCTTGCCAACTGGCCTCATGGACTGCTTCTCAGCACTTGCCATCAGCACTCGACACCAGACCATGGTGATCATGTTAAAATACAGATTGGAATTTGTCATTCCCCTTCCCTCTCTTCCCTCCTTCCTGAAATACATTGTTTAAAAAGTCATTTAACTTATGGAACTAAAAACATCACGTCCCTTGCTTCCTCTCCTAGGAGAAAATTACGGACCAACCACTTATAATTATTTTAGCTGATTCATTGGGCATTTCTCATCATGTTTCTATCTTCTTCTTTCTTCTCTCTCTCTCTCTCTCTTTTTTTCTTTTCTTTTCTTTTTTTTTTTGAGAGAGAGAGTGCATGTGCATGAGCAGGGAGGGACAGAGGGAGAAGGAGAGAATCTTAAGCAGGCTCCAAACTCAGCGTGGAGCCCAACATGGGGTTCTATCCCACAACTCTGAGATCATGACCTGAGCTGAAATCAAGAACTGGACGCTTAACCGACTGAGTTACCCAGGTGCCCCCCTCTCTGTGTTTCTCAATAAGGTGCTTATATAATTATCTCCTTTTTTTTCAGTTTTATGTATTTTGAATAAACCTACTACTATGGAAAATGATGGCTTAACTCTTATCTTCCTTCACATGCCATTGATACTTCCTTTCCTTACATCTTCTTATCATAGACACATCAGAGTCTTTTATTTTTTTAGTAGTCAGCATTTATATTATAATGACCAACGAAACATTTTTTTACAACTGGGCCATGCAGTATATCATGCTTACATTTCCTTTCTTTGTACACTCTTTGTTTTCCCAGTTTTTAATTCTTTCTCTCTCTCTCTTTTAAAGTTTTTATTTATTTAAGTAATTTCCACACCCAGTGTGGGGCTTGAACTCATGACCCTGAGATCAAGAGTCACATGCTCTTTTGACTGAGCCAGCTGGGTGCCCCTAATTGCCTTGTTCTTTTTTTTTTTTTTTTTTAAGATTTTATTTATTTATTTGACAGAGAGAGATCACAAGTAGGCAGAGAGGCAGGCAGAGAGAGAGAGAAAGAGGAGGAAGCAGGCTCCCTGCTGAGCAGAGAGCCCGATGCGGGACTCGATCCCAGGACCCTGAGATCATGACCTGAGCCGAAGGCAGCCCACTGCCTTGTTCTTTTTATTTATTTAGCCCACTGAGCCACCCAGGCGCCCCTGCCTTGTTCTTTTTATTTGCTTAGTTTTTATGAACCTAGGACAAATTCACTCCTAAACTTTCTGCCAATGGGTATAACTCCTCCCAGACTGCTGGATACTGCTAAGTACTGTAGTGACTTCAGTTTAGGGTACCTGAACCCCCTGGGAATGCAGAAAGACTTTTCTGGAAGTATACAGGCTTGGGTTAAGACAAACCCTTTATAACACACCTTAAAAATATGGAATACACAGGTGCCTGGGTGGTGCAGTCAGTTAAGCCTCTGGCTCTTGATTATGGCTCAGTTCATGATCTCAGAGTGATGAGATCAAGTCCCAGGTCCGGGCTCCATGGTGGGCATGGATCCTGCTTAACACTCGCTCATCCTTCCCCTCATCCTCTCCTGCTGCTCACACCTCTTTGCTCTCCCTCTCAAAAGAAAAATACAAAGTACTCATCCTGGGGCTTTGGCAATTATCAACAAATGTTTCATTTATATGTCTACCATCCATTGTGTTATTTTAAAGCAAAACTAGACACTGTCATTTCATTCACAACCACCTCAGCATGTATATATTAAGAATTAAGAAGTAACTGTAATCCTCTGTGCTTTTATTCCTCTTTCAAAATAAGATAACCAAATGTGGACATGCTTGTATTTCCCGCTCTTCTTAACATAAAAGATTGTCTGCTCCACCCACTCTTCCTCACACTACTTTTCTTGTTTAATGATATCCTGTGAGTCATGCTGAAGCCAAGTGCTGACTTCTTCTCGTGCATTTTTAAAGTTACAGTACTCCATTGTGTGATTCTACCATAATTTATTTAACCTCTCTCTTTTATTCTTACACATAGTGTTGTAATCAAGAGCCTAATCATAAATCATTTTACACTTGTGTTAGTATGTCTTTAGGATTAGTTTCTAGAAGTGAGATTGTTAGGTCACAGGGTAATGTATATATGTCTATGTAATAGGTAATTTGGCTAAATATTGCCAAATCTACTTCTTTACGACTTCCATGATTTTGAATTTCTGCATACAAAGTATGGAAGTATCAATTTCCCCCCAGTTCCTCCAACAGAGAGTGTTGTCAAACTTTTGGATTTTTGGCCAAGCAGATAGGTGAGAGGTTGTGTCCCAGTGTAGTTTTAAATTGCATATCTTTTCATGTGAGTGTGATTGAACACACTCATATATATAGAAGATGTTTCTATTTCACTTTCTATAAATTGCCTTCTCATATTTACTGCCCATAATTCTATAAAATTGCTTGTTGTAAAATTTTAGAAGCTCTCGGTGTTCCTGGGTGGCTCAATGGGTTAAAGCCTCTGCCTTCAGCTCAGGTCATGATCTCAGGGTCCTGGAATCGAGCCCCTCATTGGGCTCTCTGCTGGGCAGGGAGTCTGTCTCCCCTTCTCTCTCTGCCTGCCTCTCTGCCTGCTTGTGATCTCTGTCAAATAAATAAATGAAATCTTTAAAAAATTTTTCAGAAGCTCTCTTTGTATGTTAGGGGTGAATCTTTGTATTATAAGTCACAAAATAGTGTATGCACACACACTTCCACACACAAGTTTCTTTTTGTACAATATGATCAAATTGTCATTTTTTTCTCTTTTTGTTTCTGCATTTTGAATTATAGTTGGGAAGGTTTTCCCCACTTCTGGGTTTCAAAAGAGTCCAGACATGATTGCTTCTCATACTTGCACAGTTTCATTATTTAAATATCTGATCCATGTGGGATTACTTTTGGCTTGTGGTGGGAGGAGTGGTTCTGGATTTTTTATTCTGTTCCATTGGTTTGCTTACTAATGTTCCAATCGATCCTCCACTATTGTTGAAGACTTCTTTCTCCATGAGATTGCCTTTAGTTTTTTTTTTTTTTAAAGAAATCAATTGACTGCATGCATGATATTGTTTCCATTATTTTTCATTGATCTATTTGTCTATCTTTTGTTTAAGTTTATTTATTTTTAGTAATCTCTATACCCAACGTGGGGCTCAAACTCATGACCCCAAGATCAAGAGTTGCACGCTCCTCTGACTGAGCCAGCCAGCCAGGCTCCCCATCTACTAGTTTATCATGATGCCAATACTACACTGTATGATTTTTGTAGCTTTATAAAAATTCTATGTTTATGAGGGATATTAGACCAGTCTTTATCTGGTTTTAGTATCACAGTAATGTTGGTTTTAAGGATGGATTGGGAAGCATCACTCCAATTTTCTGGAATAATTTGTGTAGAATTGTTAGCATTTCTTTCTTCAGTGCTTGGTAGAGTTCTCAGTGAAGTCGTCTGAGCCTGGACTATTGTTTGTGGGAGGCTTTTTAAACTACCAAATTCAATTTCTTTAATAAATATAGAAATAATCAGGCTATTGACATTTGGAGTGAGCTTTGGTAGCCCATGCCTTCCAAGGAATTTGTGCATTTCCTCTAAGTTTGTTGAGTTTATAGGTGTAAAATTTTTCACAAAGTTTCCTTAATATCTGTGGGAAATGTGGGGATGTTACCTCTCTCATCCTTTTTTTTTTAAAAGTTCATTTATTTATTTATTTATAATCTCTGCACATCCAAGGTGGGGCTCAAACCCATGACCCTGAACTCAGTAGTCACATGCTCTTCCAACTGAGCCAGCCTAGTGCCCCCATCTCTCAGTTTTGATATTGGTAATTTGTGCACTCTTTCTTTTTTCTTGACTGACTGTGATCCCACAATTCTATATATTATTCTGTGCTCACCATGATAACTGTAGTTACCATCTGTCAGCTTGGTAGCTATAAGCTGTGAATTTTCCTTTGTTTGGTGTTGGATATTTTGTATATCCTCTAAATATGCTTGAACTTGTTTTGGGACCTGGTTAAATTACCTGGAAACAGTTTGATGGTTCTACCTCAGTAAGAGGTAAAAAAGGAAAAAAGGGGGTCCTGGGTGGCTCAGTCGGTTAAGTGACTGTCTTCAGTTCAGGTCATGATCCCAGGGTCCTGGGATCGAGCCCCGCATCAGGCTCCCTGCTCAGCAGGAAGCCTGCTTCTCCTTTTCCCTCTGCTTGCTGCTCTGTCTACTAGCTCTCTCAAATAAATAAATAAAATCTTTTTCTTTAATTGTTAAAAAAGAAAAAAAATATTAGCCCTCGACCTAATGATGCTCCGGTCCTGCATCGCAAAGCTTAAATACAACACATGAAAACATCAAACTGTTTCCAGTTCACTATATCATCATAGTGATGATATACGCTAACACAATAATTATGTTATAGGTGCTCTTCTAAGTGTTTCACATTTATAAACTCATTTACGTTTGTACTCCTCATAACAAGTCTATGAGGTGAGTACTATTATTATCCCTTCCTCACAGATGAGAAAATGGAGACACTGAGAATTTAAGAAAGTTGCTAAAGCCACACAGCTTGAAAATGGCAGAATTAGAAGTTGAATCCAGGCCATTTGGTCCTGGTGTCTGCAATTTTACTCACTCTGCTTTCTGATCTACTTTGTGGCCTTTGAAAATGTAAGATTCTAAAGGGTAGGACTCTATTGCTAGGAGCCCTGGGATCATGTTTCACCCTGCTTCCATGCTATGATTTCTCACTATCCCCATCTTCTATCCTCAACTTTAACATAAGCGCTGACAAAGAGGGAGCCTTGGGCTGAGAGCCTAAAGCTTGTGATCTGTCTTTAGAACAATCAGGCTGGGTTTTTCAAGGATCTGGACTTACCATGTACAAACATCC
This sequence comes from Mustela putorius furo, assembly GCF_011764305.1. NCBI lineage: Eukaryota > Metazoa > Chordata > Mammalia > Carnivora > Mustelidae > Mustela > Mustela putorius. The sequence continues at coordinate 83,789 of NW_025421464.1, read as the reverse complement.
TGGTGCCTGGTCCAGACTTAAACTCCACATCATCAGGGGTCCCTTTCTGGAACTTCACACAGTAGTAGGTTCCGGTGTCCTTTGGGGTGACGTTACTGATGCGGATGGAAAAGTCCATGTTGTTTCTCCTTGTGGTGTCAGAAGCATTTGTTACTCGGGGGAAGTGGCCTCCTTTGTAACTGAAGATTAACTCCCGGCCTGGCCCTGTCCCCCTGAACCACTGAACAGGCCCTGTGGGGATCAGGGAGGTTAGGGTGCAGCGCAGAGTGGCTATCTGTCCGGCTGCGACAGACACTGACTTGTCAGGCTGGATCACCTGCAGCCCCTCCTCACCGGCCACACCTGGAGGGAAATACAAGTGAGCTCCACATGTCCCCTGCCTGGCCCAGGGGGCTTCTCTTATGGCTTTGTCGTGAGACTGAATCTAAAAACCATGGAAAAACACTCAGGGGACTGTGCCTGAAGGACCCAGAGTGTGTGGACCTGGAGTCAGGCTGATGTGGGCTCAAAGCCCGACTCTAGCTCAGACAAGCCTGCTGCTGTTTGGGCCAAGCCCCTCCCTCCGCTTTTGGTGGTTTCCTCAGTCAAGCAGGATGGATCAAGCCTTTCTCCATCAGTGTTGCCAATTTTCAAAGAAGACATGGGTTGTCAAGGACATGAGTGAGTGCTGTAATGGCCAGAATCAGCAGGACCGTTCTGAGGTGTTTGCATTTGCATTCACTAAACACTGCAAGGATTTGACAGCGAGTTTCCATAGATGCTTCTGGGTACCAGACATCACTCTGAGCTCTTCGATACATTAACTGACTCATTCAATTCCCACCATTACTCTGTGAGAACGGCATTATTATTATTCATCCCTGTTCCCAGACAAGAAAATGAGACGCAGAGAAATTCACAACTTGTTCCAAGCCAAATAAAGTATAAGCGATGAACTTGTATTTGAACTCTGGATCTTCAAAAAATATCTGTGCTTTTAACCACTTTCCTGGACAGCCTCTGTCCAGGATGTCAACTGAGATGTCAACTCACTGGGAAGGAAAGGGGGCACTTCATCTGTCTGTGGATCCAGGGTCAGCTCTGGGGAGAAGGGAGCAGACAGGCAGGGCTAATTCCCAATCAAGAATAAATAAATTAAAAAAAAAACACCAGATAAGTCAAAAAATGGGCAGAAGACATGAGCAGATACTTCTCCAAAGACGCATGAAAAAGTGCTCATCATCATCAGCCAACAGGGAAATTCAACTCAAAATCACACTGAGATACCACCTTACACCAGTTAGAATGGCAAAAATTAACAAGGCAAGAAATAACAAGTGTTGGAGAGGATGTGGAGAAAGGGGAACCCTCTTACACTGTTGGTGGGAATGCAAGTTGGTGCAGCCACTTTGCAAAACAGTGTGGAGATTCCTTAAGAAATTAAAAGTAGAGCTACCCTATGACCCTGCAATTGCACTACTGGGTATTTACCCCAAAGATACAGATGTAGTGAAAAGAAGGGCCATCTGTACGCCAATGTTCATAGCATCATAACAGCTTTGGCCACAATCGCCAAATTGTGGAAAGAGCCGAAATGCCCTTCAACAGATGAATGGATAAAGAAGATGTGGTCCATATATACAATGGAATATTACTCAACCATTAGAAAGGATGAACACCCAACTTTTGTATCAATACAGAAGGGACAGGAGGAGATTATTCTGAGTGAAATAAGTCAAACAGAGAAAGACAGTTGTCATATGGTTTCACTTATTTGTGGAATATAAGGAATAACATGGAGGACATTAAGAGACATTAACAAAAATGAAAGAGGAGACATCAGAGGGGGAGACAAACCATGAGAGACTGTGGACTCCAGGAATCAAACGGAGAGTTTTAGAGGGGAGGAGGGTGTGGGGCCGGGTGAGCCCAGTGATGGGTATTAGGAGGGCACGGATAGCATGGAGCACTGAGTGTTAGATGCAAACAATGAATCATGGAACACTCCATCAAAACTAATGATGTACTGTATGGTGACTAACATAACACAATAATAATAAAAAAAAGAATATAATTTTAGAATGCTGAGATTTTGTGGGACTTAATAGTTTACAAAGCACCACTTATCAGTTTTCTAATCTCTCTGCATGGCAGGTGGAGTACTTGCGATCTATCTATCTATCTACCTATCAAGATCTCCGGCTGAATTAGGGCGGCTCTGACTCCCAGACTCTAGGGTTTTCTGCAGGAGTCTGATACTGCACCCCTACCTCCTCCCAGAGGATGGGCCCAGGTTCTGCAGGTCAAACGACAGGGGATCATGGAGGCTTCACAGGGTGACAGGAGGGTGGGAAGTGAGGCGGGACTGGGAACCCCTGGCACTGAGAAACTCCTGGTGGGGTGAATCCTGTCTGGACCTGAGTGGGAGAGGAAAGGAGCCCTCCGAGGAATAAGCTCTGGGAACATTCATTTGGGAGGGCCTTGTTGTAAAAGAAAACATTTAGAGAAGTGTCTTCAAGATGAAGCTGTAGTGAAGAAAGAGAACTTTGAAAGGAGATCCCTCCTCTCTACTGCCAGTGGGGAAGCCCTCCCCTGGGCCACACTCAGGTGAGTTCCTTGCACGGGGCTCCGCAAGGGAGGGCGACACTCACCTGTGAGGCCCAGCAGCAGAGGCAGCAGCAGGGATGGCCCGGGCAGCTGGGGTGGGGAGGCAGATGTGGGCATCCTGGTGGTCCGGAGCCCCACTCCGGGTGAATGTTGCCTGGCAGAGGCCTCGGGACTCTGCTCTGCGATGAGAGGGGAAGTCTCATGTCCCTCACATAAGAGGAAGTGACTGTGATGGGTGGAACGAGCTCTGGGGTTTTCAGTTTCTGCTTCTAGATTGTGAAATAGGAATCAGAACCAGCTGGGAAATTACCAACAGAAGGCTCCCAAGATGATTGGAGAGTTGTGGCAGGCCCCCTTAGGGCCAGGGTTATGTCCCCAGGCCCCTTGGCTCCAGGTCTGAGGGCCTGCTGTCCCTTTCTCACCCCAGAGCACAAAGGTACATGGCCCATCAGAGTGGAGTGTGTGTTCCATCTTTGGGAACCATGCAACACCCTGGGCTCAATGAACCGCCAGCTGTCCAGGAGGAAGGCTCCTGGGAATACAGCCTCCAGGGAGGGGGAGCCCTGTTTTCCCCATTTCAGGGGGATCACTGGTAAACATGAGTCCCTGGGCACCCATGGGCACCCCTGGGTTTGAGGGTACACTTGCAGGGGAAGGGGCTTCCGGTGAATGAGGAGTTCGGTCTTCGGAGGGGGAGGATGGCTTCTGTTTTAGAGGGTGGAGGAGGCCTGCGTGGGGAAGGGATATCAGCATGTTCATCCTGCAGGGACAACAACACACCCCACGCCCAGGAGGAGGAGGAGGGGTGCCTCTTCTGTTTCCCCAGCTCTGGGGCCAGCTCTGGGCAGAGGGGGTGCATGAAGAGGAGAAACTTGATATCAAAAGCGCACCCCCTCTTTTGTCCTGAGCACCAACAGCCAGCACACAAGACTGCGTCTCGAGCCCAAGAAGCTGGGAGCTCCTCACTTTTGTGGGGCCCACAATGGACCCTGCCTTCTGTGACTTAGTTTCCCCACGGTTCCCAGCCCTCACCTCCATCCCAGCCGCTGACTTGGATGTTGGTGATGCTAAATGGCAGAACCCAAAAGGGAGTCAGAGATGGGATTTGATTGTTCTGTCATAGAACATGTTTCCTCTTTCCCTAAGATGCTATTATTGTTCTAGCTTTTTATTTTTTTCCTCCCTGAGAGAGCTCAACTGTGGGACCCTTGAGAAGGCACTGGCCTGAGTGTTCCTTTTGGCTCCATTATTCCAACCCAGTGGTGACAGGTTGTATTTTCCAGAGCTGACTGCAGCTATAGTTTTTCTCATGCTCTTTGACACGCCTCTCATTGAGAAGTGGGTAAGTATTCCTTTCCCCTCTGCAGGCTTGTGATAACACAGGTAGTGAGGTAACTTCCAAAGCTTGACCATAAAACTTCCCTGTACTTTTTCCCTGCTCTCCTGGGCAGCTCCTTTTTGGAATCTTGCTGCAGGGCTAGGAGGAAGCCCAAACTAGCTCACACACAAAGACCACACTGTAGGGATACACGCAGGAGTCCTAGCTAAAAGCCCAGCACAGAGTCCAGTAGCCAGCATTAATCATTAGGCATGTCAATGAAGAAGCTTCTGGATGGTCAGACCCTAGACGTTGTCACCCCTAGCCAAGGCCCCAGACATCATACAGAGGAGACAAGCCATTCTTATGCCCTGTCTGAATTTCTGATCGTAGGATCACTGATCACAATGAAATCCTTGTTGTGGCACCAGGGGGGCTCAGTCCGTTAAGCCCTCGGCTCAGGTCCTGATCTCAGGGTCCTGGGATCCAGCCCGTGTGTCAGGTTCCCTGCTCAGTGGAGAGCCTGCTTCTCACTTTCTCTCTCCTTCTGCCTCTTTCCCTGCTCGTGCTCTTTCTCTCTCTCTCAAATAAAGAAATAAAATATTTTAAAAAATAATGAAATGGTTGTTTACCACCCCTAAGTTTTGGGGTGTTTTGTTACACTGCAAAAGTGACTCCAACACTGCCCGTGGCAACCTTGCTCCCCATCCCTCCTCATTAGTGTCTACCATCTTTACTGGGCTTGGTGCCCTTACTGGCAGGGACCATTGAACCTGGCCTTTGGAGACAGGCTTAGGGGCCCAAAGGACCTTGGTTGGAATCCTGGGCCCACCTGGTCTCTGCACGACTGTGGCCAAGTCACCTCCACGCCCATATCATACTGTTTGCTCGGCACCTGCAAACCGTTCTCATTATGCACTCCCCCTCGGGCTCTCTGTCTGTGTCCCCATTTCAGTGTTTGACACCCCCTGTGAGCCACTTAGTCCAGCTGGAGATGTTGATGTCATTTTTGGTGACACCCTCTCCCCCTCCCCCCACATGCTTTCATCTAAACCCATCCTAAATCCTCCCATGTGTGTCTCTCCATGGTCACATCTGCCTGTCAGTTCACCTCTGTTCCCCTGTTGCATGCGGTCTTCTCCTCACACTGGAGCCAGAGTACTGCTTTTAGATGAGACATCTGAGCTTGTCACTCTCTTTAAATGGCTTCCCAGGGCTCTTAGGGTCACCTGGGATTCTCCTCATGTGCCTGACTGCTCTAACTGCTCTGTCAGACTCACTTCCTTGCTCTTCCCTCATGTTTGGGCTCCGCTGCATTGGCCTTTCACAGGGGCTCAGGCCCCTTGCTCCTCCCTCTGTTCTGTGTTCTGGGGATGCCCACCCACTTCTCCTCTTCATTATGGACAAACCCAGAGCACCCTTAATGACCTCTCAGAATTTGTAATCATGTATTTCTTTTCACTGTTTCTCTTGCCCACTAGAATGTATGCGTCAGAGAGAACAGGGGTTGGGTCTGCTCTGTGTCCCGCTGAGGATACTCAACAGGTGTTTTTAAACTCAGGAGGGAATGGCGGATTCATGGTGAGCATGTGTGCGGTGACCCCAGATGGTGGCCTCTGGTCTGGTTCTTCCCAGAAGTGGTAGAGCCATAGGACCCTGGTCTTCTTGGGACATCTTACAGCTGCTTTCTCCTCTCTTTGTTCCTTCTTGGTCTCCTCCATCCCTGGAAACCCTTGGAGCCTAACACTCACAGAGTAAATCACAGTGGTGGCTTCACAGCTATTTCATTCTGGACCCCACTTGGTCAAGGCTGGGCTTTCCTCTTCATGTTGGAAGCTCCCCTGGGTGGATGTTATCAGGGAACAAAAAGACAGACTTCTTGGGTCTCTATTTTGGTGCCTAGCTCTCCTGGTAGGTATCAGAGAAAGGAAAGTGGGGTAAGCCTTATGCCTGAGGGGTGGGATAAATCTTGGGATGTTAACACAGAAGACCCCCAACCCCAAATTTCCATGCAACGTGTATATATAGACTGTTCCCCCAAGCTTCCATTAGGATTAGGCCATGAGACTAAGGCCCCATAAGTAAGGGTGTTAAGAACCAAGAGTTGGTTGAGTTCCTGGATGGGTCTTTTAAACTCAAAGCCAAGACAGTAGAATGTAGAGCTAAGGCTTTTGAGTGTGAGAAACAAGTGACTTGTGGAGAACAATTTTTGGTTTCCAGCAATTTTACATTGAAAAAAGTAACCAGAGTTCTTGAAACAAAATTTAATTAAGTAAACTCTGCCCCCAATGTGGCACTCAAACTCACAACCCTGAGACCAATAGTCACATCTTCTCTTGACTGAGCCAGACAGGCACTGCCTCCAAATAACCAAAACTCTTAAGGAAGCATCAATCATTCATGCAACAAGTCTTTATTGAGCATCTAGCTGGGTCTAGCCACTGTTCTAGGCACTGGGGATAGAACAGTGAGGAAGAACAAAGACGACACCCTTGTTCCCAAGGAGCTCACATGCATGTGAGTGGGTCACATAGTAATCACCAACTGCATGCATAGACTGTCGGATGGTAAGAATGCTACCCAAGGTATATGACTGTGTATTGAGGAATGGGATGCTCGGCTTACAAAAAGATGGTTTATATAGGGCAGTCAGAGTCTTTTATTTTTTTATTTTTAAATTATCATTTTTAAGACTTTTTTTTAAAGCAATCTCTACATCCAATGAGGGGCTTGAACTCACAATCCTGAGATCAAGTGTTGCTGCTCCACTGACTGAGCCAACCTGGCAAGTTTAGGACAGTCAGAATCTTTTTAGAAAATAACATGATGTTTGGGAGAGATTTGAAAGAAGTGAAGGAGTGGCTATGAAGATCCCTGGAGAAGAGTGTTCCATGAAGACAGAAGAACAAAGGCAAAGTTCTTGAGGACTGTGAAGGTCAAGGGTCCATTGTGGCGAGAGCCCAGTGTGCAAATGGGAACATGACAGGAGTTGGGTGGGGCAGCTTGGACAGGGGCTGGTAGGCCATCATGGACTCCCCTTGGCTTTCATTCAGATCGGCAGGCACTGACAGGTTGGAGGAATGATGGGCTCCCTTGCTGCTCTGAGGGGAAGAGGCTGAGGTATGCAAGGGTAGGAGCAGGGAGACCAGAGTTAGCAATAATTATAATAATAATAAAAATATAATAATAATTATAGCAATAATCCAGGTGGGTAGACACTGACATGGACCAAGGCAGTACCTTGGAGGTGGTGTGGGTGACTGGATTCTGGGTCTGTTTTGAACAGAGATCATAAGATGTGGAGTGTGACTTGGACATGAGGTGTATGAGGGAAAAGAAGATCAAGAATCATTCCAGGATTTTTGACATATGTGATGGACAGCTTGCAAAATGGCTCCCAGGGATCCCCGCCTTCTGGAATTCATAACTAAGTGCAGTCTCTTTCCCTTGGGTGCAGGCTCTCCTGGTAGGTATCACTACCTACCTGAGGTAGCAACTCAGTTCTCGATGAATAGAATATGGCAAAAGTGATGGGCTGTCACTTCCAAAATTAGGTCTCAAACTGTGACTCCTGTCTTGCGTATTCTCTCTCTCTCACTACCCTAAGGAAAATCAACAGTCTTGTTGTAAGCTGCCTGAGGGGAAGATCCATGAGGCAATGGATCAATCTTCAGTCAGGGTCTTCAGTCAGTGGCCAGCAAGAGTGTGAGCCTTGTTCACCAGGAAGTGAGCTTGGAAGCACTTCCCCCCCACCGCCTGCGTCCCCCCCCAACCCGCCCTGCCCCAGCCAAGCCCTGAGTTGACAGTAGCTCCTGACTTCACCTGAGCCAGGGGACCCAGATACGCTGCCCTCAGATTCCTGACTCAGATAAACTGTGAGACAATGTTTATTGTTTTAAGCCCTGAGTTGTGGAGGTGTTTTTTTGTTTGTTTGTTTGTTTGTTTTAATGCAGCAATGGAAAACTAATACAGCATGCAAGAACATTTATACTTTAAAAACAGTGTTAGGGGGCCCCTGGGTGGCTCAGTTGTTAAGCGTTAAGCGTCTGCATTCAGCTCAGGTCATGATCCCAGAGTCCTGGGATCGAGCCCCACATCAGGCTCCCTGCTCAGCGGGAAGTCTGCTTCTCCCTCTCCCGCTCCCCCGGCTTCTGTTCCCTCTCTGGCTGTCTCTCTCTCCCAAATAAAAATCCAAAATAAAAATAAAAATGAAAATGGGGTTAGAAAGAATGCCGTAAAATGTTTCTGCCCTTTATACAGATTTAACCCGCCTCCCTGCCAAGGTAGAGAAGTTGAAACTAGGCTAAGAAGGAAATGAACAGAGCTCAGGAGAACATAGATAGGAGAGTGGGACTCAGGACCCCTCATTTTCCCTCCCTAGGGAGGTAGGATGAGTGCCCCCCCAGGTCTCCTACTCAGCTGTTCCAGCTCTTGTCCCGAGACCCTTCCCTGGGGGCTGTGGTGTGGACAAGTGCGTGGAGGGCAGGTGCCCAGGGAGTGGAGGAATGTGTTGTTCCTCAGACCTCCATGGCTTCTCCCGGGGGAGTTCCTCCAGAGGGGAGGGGACAACAGAGACTGAAGTTCCCCCAGTGTCAGGAAGGGAGCAGCTGTGGGAAGCACATCCATGTGTCTGTTCAGTCAGTCAGTGCAGGTTTTCCGAGTGTCCACTTGTGCCAGCATCTGTGCTCTGCCTGGAGAGGAGCAGGGGGCCTCGATAGTCGACCCTATGAGATCAGACACGGCCCTCTTCCCTGGGCCCTTATGTCCTACACGGTTCCTCAGACATCTTTTGCAAACCTCCAGTTTTAAATTTTTCATTTCATGGAGCCATGCTTTCTTGGTTCTTTGTATGCTTTTGCTTTTTTTTTTTTTTTTTTTAAGTTTTATTTTAGATTTGGGTATTTGAAAAAAACATGTTTGCATCCTACTCCAGATTCATTTGTTGAACTCCCCAAAGATCATGGTCTTAGTAGGTGGAAATTTTAGGAGGTGCTCAGGTCATGAGAATGGGTCCCTTATGAATGAGATTAATGCGTTATAAAAGAGACCCCAGAGAGCTCTGCAGACCCTTTTAAAAAAATAAACATATAATGTATTATTTGTTTCAGGGGTGCACAATTCACAGCACTCACCATAGCATATATCCTCCCCCATGTCCATCCCCCAGCAACCCCATCCCTCCGACCCCCCCTCCCCTCCAGCAACTCTCAGTTTGTTTCCTGAGATGAAGAGTCTCTCATGGTTTGGCTCCCTCTCTGGTTTCATCTTGTTTCATTTTTTACTCCTCCCCTATGACCCTCTGTCTTGTGTTTCAAATTCCTCAGATCAGTGAGATAATATAATTGTTTTTCTCTGATTGACTTATTTCACTTACTTAGCATAATATCCTCTAGTTCCATCCACATCATGGCAAAAGGTAAGATTTTGCATTTTTTGATGGCTGCATGGTATTCCATTGTATGTATGGTGTGTGTATACACACACACACATACACACCACATCTTATCTATTCATTTGTTGATGAACATCTAGGTTCTTTCCAGAGTTTGGCTATGGTGGACATTGCTGCTATAAACATTGGGGTGCTTGTGCCCCTTTTGGATCACTACATTTGTATCTTTAGGGTAAATACCCAGTAGGGCAATTGCCGGGTGTTAGGGTAGCTCTATTTGCAATTTTTTGAGGGACCTCCATGCTGTTTTCCTGAGTGGTTGCACAAGCTTACATCCCCACCAACAGTGTAAGAGGATTCCCCTTTCTCCACATCCTTGCCAATGTTTGTTGTTCCCTGTCTTGTTAATTTTAGCCATTCTGACTGGTGTGAGATGGTATCTCAATGTGGTTTTGATTTGACTCTCCCTGATGGCTACTGATGTTAAATATTTTTCATGTGTCTGTTGGCCATTTGTATGTCTTCTTTGGAGAAGTGTCTCCTCGTGTTTTCTGCCCATTTCTTGACTGGAGTATTTGTTTTTGGGGTGTTGAGAGTTTGAGAAGTTCTTTATAGATCTTGGATACCAGCCCTTTGTCTGTAGTGTCATTTGAAAATATCTTCTCCCATCCCATGGGTTGCCTTTTGGTTTTGTTGACAGTTTCCTAAAATTCAAGTTAGTTAACGTATGGTCTAGTATTGGTTTTCCAAGTAGAATTTAGTGATTCATCAATTACATATCACACCAATGCTCATCCCAAGAAATGCCCTCCTTAATGCCCATCGTCCATTTAACGCATCCTCCCACTCACCTCCTCTCCAGCAATCCTCAGATTGTGCTCTATAGCTAAGAGTCTCTTATGGTTTTCCTCCCTTTCTGTTTTTATTTTATTTTATTTTAATTTCCCTTCCCTTCCCATGTTCATCTTTTTTTTTTTAATTCCACGAGTGAAGTAATATGATATTTGTCTTTCTCTGACGTATTTCGCTTAGCATAATACCCTCTAGGTATTACCTTTCCCATTCTATTGGTTGCTTTTTAGGTTTGTTGATTGTTTCCTTCACTGTGCAGGAGCTTTTTATCTTAATAATGTCCCAATAGTTCATTTTTGCTCTTGTCTTCCTTGCCTCCAGAGATATGTCTAGTAAGAAGTTGCTGCAGCTGAGGTCAAAGAGGTGGCTAGCTTGTTTTCTCCCCTAGGATTTTGATGGTTTCCTGGCTTACATTTAGGTCTTTCATCCATTTTGAATTTATTTTTGTGTATGGTGTAAGAAGGTGGTCCATTTTCTTCTGGATGCTGTTGTATAGTTTTCCCTACACCATTTGTTGAAGATACTGTCTTTGTGTGTGTATTTGAATTTTTTTAATTTAAATTCAATTAGCCAAGGTATCATACATCATTAGTTTTTGATATAATGTTCAATGTGTGTGTGTGTGTGTATATATATATATATATATATATTTTTTTTTTTTTTTTAGCTGTCTCAAATTCCCTAGGAAGCTTGCTTTTTCTTCTGGGGAGATCGCAATCTCTTATGCCCCCTGGTGCCATTTTGTGGAACTGCATAATATCTATAGCTCTGAGCCACTTTGATGGTCTCTTGCTTTCAGCACTCTTTTTTTAAATTCTTTTTTTTTTTTTATTAGAGTACATCATTTGTCTTTGATGTAGTGTTCCATGATTCAGTATTTGCTCTTCTAACCTGCTCTGCTGTTCCCACTAGTGCTCTGAATCATGAGACAGAAACCATTCCCTCAGGCAATCCCCAGACAATCCAGATTGATGCACGGTCTATTCTGCTTCTATCTTGAGGAGGGAGCAGGTATGGGAGGTTTCCTCCTAATTGTGCCACTACACCAGGCTGGGGGTGACATACGAATGTACAAAGCTCTGCAAACTTTCCTGCAGCTTTCACTGGAATCCCTGCCTGGTTTTCCATCGGCCTGGGTACCACTGCTTCTCAGTTGGTTTCTAGCATTCTTACAGAGGTATTTTGGTCCACAGATGGTTGTTATTTGGTTGTCTCCATGGAAGAAGGGTTGGGGACTTCTTAGTCTGTCATTTTACTGATGTCACTACTCTAAGTGATATAAAAACAATAATTTTCGCCACTATCTGGGAGTAGACACATGGAGGTTCTTCCAGTTATAAACCCCAAAGTTTGTGACAATTAGTTATAGCAACCATAGCAAACACACTTAGCTCAGTATTTTAAACTATATGTATATATGCCTTTTATTCATTATGTGGAAATGATATAAATTTAATACATTTCTTGCTCTTTGGCTTTTAACAGGGAAATGGAACTTATTCACAATATTTTTCCTCTAAATCATCCTCATGTACCTCTACACCTCCAACTCTAACTAGAGTCTTCTCATTAGGAGGACAAAGCTATAAACCCAGGGATTATGGGAGTACGAGATCTGAATTCTATTATCCATTCCCTGTGTAACTTGAGGCAAACCCAATCTCTGGGTCTCCACTTCCTCATGTTACCTGATGGGCTGGAACGTGGGGTGGACACCATATCGTTTTTAGTCTGTTGAACATTTGTGTCATTGGGATGGTGGATTCCCTATAATAATGAGTAAGTGAAAGGCATAGGAAGGGCAATTTCAAATGACTCTCTGGGATTCATTTGTGGAGGCTGGGAATAAGAAGCTCTCTCTCCATCCTGACTGCTAAGATGAGGTAATGAATGTCAACATTTCTTGTACTTACCTCTTCCATTATATGGATGAGGCCTATATGCAGCAAACACCAGGCAGAGATGAATAGAGATGAGAGAATTTCAAAGAATAAGAGGGTTGGTGGCCCTGAGACCTTAGTCCTAAAACTCTGCGTTGGATGCTGTGAGGAACCTAGAATCCTCCTCAGCTACAGGATCCCATTATACTAATATTTTTCATTTTTATCCCTTGTAAGGAAAGGTTCTTCACTAATATATATAGCATGCTGGAGAGAGCCCAGACCAACTTGACCACTTTCTCCTACTATCGGTCCCCCTAAATTCCCTTGAGTCTCAGTTTCTTCACTCATATGGTAAGGATAATCATTCTTATACTTAAATTGTTATGCCAGCAAATACAATAATATGGGAGAAAGAGATGCTTTGTGTACAGGAGATGCCCAACAAATAGTAGTATTGTAGTATCACGAATTTAATCATTTCTCAAGCTGGGTATTGCTCAGAATTCAGAAGTTATAACAAAATAGAAAAATCGAATAAGTAAGGCTTTAGGAACAGAAAAAAATGGTTGGAAATTGTACTTCAGTCCTCTGGGGATGTGGGAACTTTATCACCTGGCATCCCTTAGGACAATGCTAACTTTAAGAAAACTGGCTTGACAAGGAGATGTTTTCTCTCCTATTATTGGAGCTCCAGAAGTGGGGTGGGAACCAGGAACAATATGGCCGTGTAATGTTGTCAACCCACATTCTCTACATCTTTGCACTTCTCTACAGCAGATTTTTCCTCAGCTTGGTTCCCCTCATGGTCATTAGATGTTTCTCTGGAGCACCTGGGGCAAACTGATTTCCTGTTCCCAGCCAACAGGAGAGAGAATTGCATTAGTTTTCCAGAGTTTTCTGCAAGTCTGTCCTTTTCACTTATGGACACAAACTGGCTTAAGTCAGTCTCCTATCTGAGTTAACCATGAGTAGGGAGTCATGAAGTGATTTTAATTGGTTTCATCTAGCTCTTGGGGGCTGGTTATTGAATACTGGAATGTCAACCAAAATATCCCTCATCATTCAATTCACCTTTCTGAGTTTGTTTCTCCCCCTGTAAATCACTTAACTCACAGGTTGCTGAGAGATCAAATGTACAATGCATCTTCAATAATAGCCTAATCTAGTAATTCAGTGGGTAGAGGACTGGTTAACTGAAATGATAGCCCATAATAGGGGGTGGAGGAGACAAACTCACTAGTCACAAACACCTTGGTGCCCGGACCTGACTGGAACTCCGTGTTAGGTTTCCCCTCCTTGAACTTCATGCAGTAGTAAGTGCCGGCGTCTGCAAGAGAGATTTCACTGATGCGGATGGAAAAGTCTGTCTTGCTAACTTTGGTGGGGTGTCCAATTTCTTTTACTCTGGGAAAGAAACCTTCTTTGAAATTGTAGATTAATTCCCGGTTTGGCCCATTTCCCTTGAACCATAAGACGGGTCCTTTTGGGAATGAATCTGGTACACTGCAACTCAAGGTGATTGTCTCTCCAACTGATACAGTCTGTGTCATCTCAGCTTGTTGCACCTGGAATATCTCCTGTGTGGTTCCTGCAAAGAAATGCAAAATTATTTCCTATTTCCCATGCTCTAGCCCAGGAGGGACTGAAGAACTTGGATCCAGATTGTGGGTGGGCCTCATTCATTACTTATTTTAATGGTGTGTGTGAGTCAGTGCAGAGGACAAAATTTATCACCTCTCCCATTTCATGTCCCAGCCCCTAACCAGGGAAAGAAGAGGACAGGGAGGGAGAGGACTGGGATTATGCGTTGATAGTGTTTATAGAGAGAAACTAGTCCTTCTCCCATCTAAATGCCAAAAATCACTCAACACATTAGGAGATGGGTCCAAGTGTCCTCTGTTGATCTCATAGCTATAGGGAGTTTGGGACTGACCTTCATCTCTTCTGAAGGGTAAGCAGCCAAGTGAATTTGTGGAGATGTTAGTGCTGAGAAGTGTGGAGAAAGGGCAAGTCAAGAGATAACAAACCTAGAGAATGGGGAGCCATTTAGGGCTATTGTGTTCATGCAGGCAGAGTGCCGCTCCTCTGCTTATCTGTCAAGGGGGTGTGGTAAGAAAGAGACAGTTTCCTCTTCTAAACAAAAGAGAATAGAACCTCAAGGGACCTTATCAATTTTGGAGGGCCCACAACTGATCTCCAACACCCACTCCCACCAACATCACTACCCCATATTAGTCAGGTCCTGGTAATCTCTCTCCTTTTCAGGCAAACCATCAAAAGCAAAGATGGGCTAAGGTGTGGGTTAGAGAGACAAGAAAATCTTGGCTGGTGAGGCTTGGAGAAAATGGTGGGTAAGCTGCCTATGCTCGCACTTTTTAGCTTGAGGGATCTTATGTAAATTTTTCATGGCCCGTTGGGTATGATGGAATGTGACTGGACTTGAAGAGAACATCACAGAGGAAGACTAGTTTTCCCAGAAGAACAGATGGACACACTAATATCACATAGTGAATGTCATTAATACAGAGAGTGGCAAGAAGTAGCAAACACTGGTTGTCCTCAGAGAAGAGAACAACAGAGCTGGGGTTAGACTAGGGCAGGTCAGGGAAAGATCAAGAGCCAGGACAGTGACTGAACTCCTCCAGAACAGCTTTTCCAAACAAGATGTGGGGGTGGGTGATATCAATCCCCATCCTTCTAATGTCCTGGCTCCCTAGAATCCATAGTAGGAGACCACACTCACTCATTGATTTCCTGTGGGGAATGGGATCCCTGAGTGCCCTGTGGTGGCCCTTCAGAGACCTGCCACCAGGCCTCAATCACATTCTAGTTAGAAATGGCTGAGTGGATTTGGGCAGGTTTGTAGAGATTCTGTTTATCTGTGGATCCCTTCACTTTGGCTCAGTAAGTATTGGGCTTAGGGGGCAAACTCCAAACTGTGTTATGATTTCATCCTGAAGCTGTAAGATAAGATGTGGCTACAAGGGTCAGTGAATGGAAATTGGGTCTCAGAATATAGGTTAGAAGATACTCAATGGAGAGCTCTTATCCCAGGATTGTCCACCAGACCTTAGGAATGCCAGCGGGCCACATAGGTCCCAGTATTCTCACTTTTTGGATCATAAAGTACACACTTATAGTTGTAGTATATCTACTTGGTGCCTTTTTATGTGAGAGTTTCCCTTGCCATATGTCATCACTGGCTTGGTGGAGTTGGCCGTCAGGGCAGGGCATGGCCTGTCAACATGGCTTAATTTAGTAGTAGGCATGGGACCACAGAATGGCTAATTAATAGTGCCATCTGCAGAACCTAACTTATAGGGTGGTTTGTGATTGAAGGGGCACAGAATCTAGTGTGTAGTGATGATTTGGTACATGTGTCAGATTTTAAAAAATTTATTTTTACAGACCAAGGGGATGGAGTTTGTCAGGCTATACTCACCATTCACAGATACAACGGTGCCTGAACCAGATACATACGACATGTCAGGGTGCGCTATGGTTAGTTTCACACAGTAATAGGTGCCCACATCTTTGGGCGACACGTTACTGATGCGGATGGAATAGTCTGTCTGGTTGAACTCTGTGTTTTCCACTTGGGTTACTCGGGGGAATTGGCCTCCATTGAAATTGTAAATTAACTTTCGTTCTTGTGCATTCTCCCTGAACCACAAGACAGGCCCTGCTGGGGAACGAGCAGACACGTTGCAGCTCAGTGTCAAGATCTCTCCAGCTCTGACTGAAACTGAACTCTCAGGCTGGGTCACCTGGAATTCTTGATCCGAAGTTCCTGGAAAGAAAATTGGCTTCATTTCTCATGTTCTTTGTCTTGGCCCAGGATGTTCTGAGGGTCTGGTTCTAGGTCAAAGTGGGACTCGTTACACACTCTTTTAGCAACATGTACTGGCGCGAAGGTATGAAAATGACAAACTGGGTTGTCATAGGGGGTGAGGGGAAGGGGACTCCATGGCCTGGAGCATAGTAGATACTGTATAAACAGAGGAACTTGCTGCATAACAAATTACTGCAAACTTAATAGTTTAAGAAAACACATATTATTTCATAGTTCCTGTGGACCAGGAGTTCAGGCACAGCTCAGCTTAGCTGTCATACACAGAGGGAAGATGATGTGAAGACATGGGGAATCTGAGGATGGTCTGAGGCTACCAGAAGCTAGGAGAGAGGCCTGGAACAGATTTCTCCTCATAGTTTATACCAACTTCCTTATAATTGCCAAGCTTGAAAACAAGCAAGATGACTGACCTTCAGTAGGTGAATGGATATATAAATTGTGGTACATTCAGACAGTGGAATATTATCCAGTGCTAAAAGAAATGAGCTAGTAAGCCCTGAAAAGATATGGAAGAACCTTAGTCAAAAGGAGACACCTGCGTACTGCAGAATATCATATTCTCAGAATATGATATTCTGGGAAAGGCAAAACTACGGATACCAGGAATATATCAGCTATTGCCAGGGTTAGGTGGAAAGAGATAAATAAGCAGAATACAGAGGATTTTTAGGGCAGTGAAGCTACTCTGTATAATGCTATAAAAATGGATATCACTATACATTTGTCCAAACCCATATTGTATAGAACAGAACGTGAATTATGGGCTTTGGGTGTTAATGACATACTAGTGTAGATTCATCATTTGTAATAAATGTACCACTCTGGTGGAGGATATTGGTAAGGGGAGAGACTGATGTGTGGGGACAGGGAGTGGTATGGGAAATATCTGCACCTTCTGCTCCATTCTGGTGTGAACCTAAAACAGCTTTAAAATATGAAGTCTATTTATAAAAAAGTCATTTCCATATCCAAGGTCATCAAGATTTTCTTCTGTGATATCTTGAAGGAATTTTATAGTTTTATGTTTTACATTGGAGTTATTTTTATGAAAATTGTTAGGTCTGTGTCTAGAATCAATTTTTTTTTTTTTGGACATGGATGTCCAGATGTCCAATTGCTCCAGCCACTCTGTTGAAAAGATTCTGTTGCTCCTATCCCAAAGATCAGTTGGTTGTATTTACGTGCGTGTATTTCTGGACTTTCTATTCTGTTGCATTGATCTGTGTGTCTATTCTTTCATCAATGCCACTGTTTCAATTACTATAGCTTTCTAGTAAGTTTTGTTCTCTGACTTTGTTCTTCTCCAACATTGATTTGGCTATTCTGGATCTTTAACTTCTCCATATGAACTTTAGAATCAGTTTGTCAATATCCATCAAATACTTTGTTCTTACATTGATTGGGATTGCATTTAATCCTTAGATGAAGTTGAGCAGAATGGGTATCCTGACAATATTAAGTCCTCCCATCCATGAACATGGGATGTATCTCTATTTGTTTAGTTCTTCTTTGATATTTTTAAAAGATTTTATTTATTTGATATATATACAGAGATCACAAGTAGATAGAGAGGCAGGTGGCGGGGGGGAAGCAGGCTCTCTGCTGAGCAGAGAGCCCAATGCGGGGCTCGATCCCAGGACCCTGAGATCATGACCTGAGCCAAAAGCACAGGCTTAACCCACTGAGCCACCCAGGCACCCCTCTTCTTTGATTTAAAACTGATTGCTTTAATCAGTTTTATAGCTTTCTTTATATAGATCTTATATATAAAATAGGAGATTTATACCTATTTTTCTTTTTTGAGGGGTGATAATGTACTTGGTCACGTCTTTTTAGTATACATAAACATAATTGATTTTTTAAAGAAAAGTGTGGAATTTAATCTTTATTTACAGGACACTGCAAGATAGGAGATTCCACATAGAAATAAGAAACCCACCGAGGGGAGGGGCTTCATACAGTTTGTACAGTTTGGAACTGGTCAAGTAGAGTTTTGTTGTAAAAAGTGCTACAATAAAAAAGCACATTTAAAAAGAGTTCTTAGTAGAGAAACAGTAAGACAAACTTCTACCAGAGTACACAACAAACAACTTTCTGCCTCAGCTATATAATCTAAAAGTTAGAGATCCCAGGAGTGCCATCCTGAACCTGGAATGTACAGCCTTCAGAGGTAGTTTCTGGACAACATTCTGATCTTTCTCTTCCTCTACAGAGAAATACTTCTCAATCAAGTTTAATGAAGCTTTGTATACAGACTCATTTTCATGGTTTTGTAGAGCCTCGATTTTGTCCAAACCTTCACATTCTTCAGTCATTATACTAAGTTTCTCAGTTTCACCTAGTTTCTCAGCAGCCTAAATGATGTTTGAAACAGCATCCAGAATAACCAGGATAATTTTGGTATCCTTTGCAGTTAAGAGATTCATCAATGTTTTTATTATGCTGTAATGAACGAGGTATACAATCTGTTCAACTGTCCCAACACTTGTATAGTTGGTCACAGCCCAGACAGCTTTTTTTTTGTGTGTCTTAAAGTCTGCCTTAGAGAGAACACCAGTGAAGAATGGGACTAATCCATGATTCACAACTTGCTGTAACTGGTCCTGGTGGGTAGCTGTGATGTTTGACGTTGTCCACGAGGCTTCCTTCTGAATATTAGTTTTGGAGTTCATTAGCAGGCTGGGAAAGACAGCAAGTGCTCCTGCATCTATTCAACCTGAGTCTGTTCATCTGTCCCAGTGACAATATTTCCTATGGCTCTTAGTGCAGGAGTCAAAATGGGCAATTCAGTAGCTCCTAGAAGCTTCACAAGCTGGGGCACTACTCCTGTTTTCACAACCATTTCAGTCTGTTCATTTGGACCAACAGTAAGGTAGGAAATGGTCCAGGTATCTGCCAAGACTTCTGGGTCATCGCGATGCAGGAGAATTAGGAAGGTAGGAAGGTAGGAAGTATCTGCTAAGATAGATAGGTAAGGAACTAAGGTAGGAAGAATCTGCTCAACAGCATCTAACGGGGGTGCAGGATTCTTGTTGCGACAAAGGTTTGAAAGTGTCCAAGTAAGGTTACATAAGTAGCCACATGCTAACGAAGACATATCAGGAACCACAAGGAGAGCCAAAAGCAGATCAACTGCACCATACTTGATAACCAAGTCTTGAAAAACTGAGCCATCACCTGCAATGTTTCCTAGAGCCCATACAGCTTGTTCACTGATGTGGGCATAGGAAGATGCCAACAGAGAAATGAATTCTGGACTAGCACCTCCATCTACCACAGCCTTGGTCTGTTCTGATGTCCCAGAAGCAATGTTAGTGAGAGCCCAAGTGGATTCAAACTGAATAGGACTACAGTCAGTTCTGCCCAAGAACAACACAAATTTTGGAATCAAACCAGCCCAGATTATGTTGTCTATGGGCGGGGGGGTTGCTGATTTTCCCGAGAAAGCAGTTTCCTAGCAGTTTGAGTAGCCTGGAGCTGGCTTTCCAAATTGTTGCTATTTATGCCTTTGACAATGTCATCAACAGACCAATTTACAGTGCCCTGGTTGTTGCAGTTTTCCTGCAGTGGAGAGGTAGCATCATCAGGAAATGAGCTTATGTTTCTCCATTTCAGCATCTGGTCATCCTTCTTAACTTTCCTCAGCTTCACATTAACTTCTATTTGATGCCGCCTCATTTCTGTACTGTCTTTCCCCTTGTTCTTGAATCTGTTAAGGCGGGCAGCTGGTGAATTAGCATTCTCGTTGGTGTACATGGTTATGAGACAAAGGGAGAAAACTACACAGCTGGCTCAGGCTTCCAGGGGAGGCGATACGGGACGTGCAAGCTGCGGGTCAGCTGCCCTCAAAACATCCACCATGGATCACCCATGATTGATTTTTTTATGTTGATTTTGTATCCTTGCTGAACATGCTTACTAAACCAGAGTTTTTTTTTTTTTTTTTTTTTTTTTTTTTTTTTTTTTTTTTTTTTTTTTTTAAGTAGATTCTTTGGGATTTTCTAGGTAAACAATCACATCATCTGCAAATAAGGGAAGTTCTTTTTCTTCCTTTTACACTTCCTTCCCTTCCCTTTCTCCTTCTGTCCCTTCCATTCCATTCCTTTCTTCCTGTCCCTCTCTCTCCTACAATTTCTAGTACTATGTTGAATAAGAGTTGTGAGTAGCGGCATCCTGCCTCAGTCCTTACCTTACGAAAAAAAAAATCAGTCTTTCACCACTAAGTATAATGATAGCTACAGGGTTTTTTGTAAATGTTCTTCATCAAATTGAAGAAGTTGCCTCCTATTTCTAGTTTGCTGTGAGTTTGCATCATGAATGGGTGTTAGATTTGTCAAATGACTTTTCTGCATCACTTGATATGATCATGCAATTTTTCTTCTTTAATTTGTTGATGTGAGGGATTACAGTGATTGTTTTTCAAATGTTGAAACAGCTTTGCATGCCTGGAATAAAACCTTCTTAGTCATGGTATATAACTTTACACATTTGAAATTCTATTTGCCAAATTTTGCTCAGGATTCTTGCATTTAGATTCACGAGACATATTGGTCTGTAGTTTTTTTTTTTAATGTACAATCTATCTGGTTTTGTTATCAAGGTAATAATGGCCTCATCAAATGAGCAGGGAATCGTTTCGTCTATTTTCTGGAAAAGATTTTTATGAGCTTGGTATTCCCATTAAAATGTGTTTGCTAACATTCTCTAGTGGGTGTGTTACTCATATATTTTACCTTTTCCTAAAACATCCAAGCTTTCTTCCTCCTTGCTTATACTCAGATAAAGGTCTTGGGTTCCTCTTTCATTTGATCTAAATCCCTCGAGCCATCTGCTGTGACTGGGACTCAAAGCCTCTGCCAACATGGACCAATGGCCTTGGGAAAGAGACTCCACATGCTTCTTTAGCTTTTTCAGCAAGCAGAGGCAGAACTGCCTAGTTCTCTTAGAGACCCTGCAGGGTTCAGCTTCCCTCACGGACCCAGAGAGATCTCTAGTGACCACTTCTGGTCAATATTCCATGAGCATGCAACCTTCTGCAAATTTTTAACAGTGATTATCTTAGGATGAAAACATTGTGAATTATTTTCTTGCTTTATAATTTCATGTTCTCCAACATGATTTTCCTCATTGAGAAGTTGTGTCTTTGTGGTGTCAATAAATTGGAATGACAGGTTCTTTGTTCCTAAGGGATAGGGGAGGAGCACTCTAATGTGTGCTGTGCTCAGCCCTGTGACTATTAGCATGTGCCCATTCCCTGAACAAAAGGGTGTGGAACAGACTCGGCCACTGGGAGATTTTGGGAACTGGGAACCATTCCAATCTAGTTCTATAAATTCTGGATGGGATAGAGAAAACCCTCCCCCAGGAAATTCTAGGTAAACGGGTAAGGTCAACACAGTATAGGGGAGTCCTCGTCACACATGCTTGAGCCCCAGCTCACCTGTGAATTTCAGTAGCAGAGTCAGCAGCAGGGATGGCAGTGGTGGGCAGGATCGGGGGGCAGGGACAGACATCATGGTGGCCCTGGAGACTTCTCTGAATGTTGTCCTGGAGAGGCCCAGGACACTCTGCTCTGAGGAGAGAAGACACTCCCTGCCTCCATGATGCCAGAGGAAGGGGATGATGATAAGAGGAAAGACCATGGGATTTTACCAGTTTTTCTTTGCGATTATCAAATAGACAGGCAAGGTGAACACAAGCTGAGAAGCTGCTGCTAGAAATGATTGGTTTTCCAGAGTTAAGGGCATGTCATAGACTTGTGCTCATTCCTGAGCCTTGTCCCAACTGCAGTCTCACCAGGCTGCACCCCTGCTGATGTAGAGGCCCAGAGACATGGTGTGGGAAAGAGGTTAGAATTTTGGAGGTGGTGATGATTTGTGTCTTAGAGGATGGAAGGGGCTACCGGGAAGGTAGGGCTGGGAGAACACACTGCAAGAAGGAAAGTAACACACCTAGAAACACACCTGGAAGGTGAGGGCTGCCTCTGTTGTCTGTGCTGGGTCTGGGGCCAGCTCTGGGGGAAAAGAGTAGAGGTACAGAAGAAATACTCTTAGAAAGAGAAAGGAACCAGTATGCTGGCTTCTCACCTCTGCAATGGGCTCTACCCAAGCACAAAGGCTGTGTTGGAACTCTCAGTCCATACTCAGCTGGTGAACCTTTAGTGTCTCCGAGTCCATAGTCGGGCACTGACTGTTAGGGTGATTTTCCTGTTGCTTCCTTGTGAGCTGTGCCTCCTCAGGGATCAATAGGATGTTAAGGCCAGGAGAGGTGTTAGAACAAGAGGAGAGTCCACAGCAGGCTCAAACTGCATATAGGAGATGAGAAGACTCCTTTCCCCTTGTGATGTCACAATCCTATCCATTGTTCTGGAATGATGAATTCCATGCAGGGGTGCCATCCATAGCTTCTGGTGAGGGCTGTACAGGAACTTTCCTCCAGGTCCAGTATCCTATACTTCTTCTCACCTTCAGCAGACTTCACATCTCCCATCAGACTCTAAACTCAACAGAGCCTGAGATTTTTAGTGCCTTGATGGTCAAGAACATTGGCTTTGCAACCAGATGTAGTTTAGGTTCCAATCCTGAATCCACTTCTTGGTGGCTAACCTACATATCCTTTGACCATGAAATTTTCATTTGTATAGCTGAAATACTCTCAAGTGAGTTCATAGTTGGCCCTTGGACATTTTCTTCTCCCCTTCAGCATGTGGCACATCCTCTACCCATTTGGTCAAACCAAGAAGGACCCATGTTCTACATCCTCACTTGTCCACTCATGTCTACATATTCCCAGACCCTGTTAGTTTTACCTCCCAAACACTTCTTGAATTTATTTTTCCATCTCCATTGTCATCTTTGTGTGAATGAAAACTATTACTTCCCAATATGCTATCTTCAAATCTTCTGCCCACTGTTAAGCTCTACCTTCTACTATATCTAGGGTCTTCTACAACACAGATCTGAGTAAACTCCTTTTTTGTGTAAATCATTTTGTAGATTCTCATTGCCCTTGTATATTAAGACTGCTGTATGGTCCCGAATGTTTATAGCAGCAATGTCCACAATAGCCAAACTATGGAAAGAACCTAGATGTCCATCAACAGATGAATGGATAAAGAAGATGTGGTATATATACACAATGGAATACTATGCAGCCATCAAAAGAAATGAAATCTTGCCATTTGCGACAACGTGGATGGAACAAGAGCGTATCATGCTTAGCAAAATAAGTCAAGCGGAGAAAGACAATTATCATATGGTCTCCCTGATATGAGGAAGTGGTGATGCAACATGGGGGCTTAAGTGGGTAGGAGAAGAATAAATGAAACAAGATGGGATTGGGAGGGAGACAAACCATAAGTGACTCTTAATCTCACAAAACAAACTGAGGGTTTCTGGGGGGTGGGGGGTTGGAAGAAGGGGATGGGATTATGGACATTGGGGAGGGTATGTGCTTTGGTGAGTGCTGTGAAGTGTGTAAACCTGGTGATTCACAGACTTGTATCCCTGGGGATAAAAATATATGTTTATTTAAAAAAAAAGACTGCTGTATGGTATTTGGTCTATGGCATATACTATGTGGTATATCATGTTGTATGTGGTGTATGATATATGGTGTATGGTATGTGGTATTTGGCAATGGCATATTGTATATGCCATGTGGTAGATGATATGTGGTATACAGTATATTGTATATGGCATATGGTGTGGTACATGGTATGTGGTATATGGTATATTATGTGGGCATACATGTCTGGTATGTGGTATATAATATATGGTAAGTATAGTGTAAACAATCCATCCTTCCTTGACTTGTTTGGCCCTTAGAGACAAAAGAGTCCCCACCTTTTCTTGTCCTCCCACAGCCTCTCCCCTTCACACTGAGTTCCCTGGGAAACAGGTGGTGAGATGAATATTAAGCAGGTCATTTACAGGGAGTGCTTTAGGATCCAACACTGGCTAGGAGAAGGGAGCAGAATTGTATAGAAGAAGTTGAGCTGCAGTGAGGTCCCAAAGAAGACCTCAGCTGATCTCCCATGGAGCTCTGGTGCTAGGATGTTCCTTTAGAGTTCTCCTGAGCTGGGCTGAGAGGCTGGACCTTTACATCCCTGTTGACGAGCCACTGGATGTGGCAAAGTCCCACGCTTGATCTCGGGCATGGTGGCTTGCTTCTGCTGTGGCCATCTCAAAGAGGGCTGACAGCTGAGGGCCATCTCCTCAGGCCTGGTGTATCACATAATCCACCACCCTCTGCAGAGCCCCTTCCACCTCAATTCCTCAGGCTCAGGACATGGATTAACTTCATCCCCCACTGAGGTCTTAAAGCTACCCTACCTCACCCAAGTGCTCAGAGTTCCCTGACCCCACTTTGTCTAACCTGGGTTTTACTAATTAGAAACATTTAGGGTGAATATCTTAGAGGACTGAGAAGCAGGTTCTTTTGGGGTCTCTGAGTGCCAGGCTTTGGAGTGAGCTCTAGCAGAAGACAGAGGATAGAGAAAGGAAGAGGAACCTTAGACCTGTGAAGTAAGATAAAATCTGGATATAGAAAGACAGAAGTCTCCCCATGCCACAATTCCTCACTTTGTCCCCCAGCAAGGTGCAAGAGGCAGAGATCCAGCTGAGGACATGATGTTGACATATTTAATAGACTTAATTTTTGAAACAGTTTTACATTTAGAGTAAAATTGTGACAATAGTACAGAGTTCCAATATACAGCTGCACACAGCTTCCCCTCTTATTAATATCTGACAGAAGCATGGTGTATCTGTGATAATGAACCATTATTATTAACAAAAGTCCATAGTATATTTAGATTTTTGTCTTATCTTGGGTCCTTATAACAAAATAGCATAAACTGGAAGCCTTGAAACAACAGGAACTTATTTCTCACAGTCCTGGAGGCTGGAAGTCTGAGATCAGGGTAGCCATGATAGCTGGATTGTGATGAGAAGTTTCTTTGTGGTTGTGGACTGTGTACAGCTTGCATTCTCATGTGTGGGTGGGGTGATCTGGCTGTCTGGCCCCTTTTCATGAAGGCATTGATCCCATTCACGAGGACTCCACCCTCAAGACCTCATTACTTGTCAAAGCTCCCACCTCCAAATCCCATCACAGTGGGAATCAGATTTCAACACATGAACTTTGGAGAGACAGAAACATTCACTCCAAAAGAGATTTCCTTGGTTTTTACACTTTCTGTTCCAGAATTCCACTCAGGATACCACATTATATTTATTTGTCCTGTCTCGTTAGGCTTTTCTCATCCATTACAACTTCTCCAACTTTCCTTGATGGTGATGGCCTGACAGTTTTGAGGAGTGTTGCTCAGGTATATGGTGGAAGGTGGGAATGGTGGGCTTGGGGAGGAAGGTTACAGAAGAAAAATGCCACTCTTACCACATTATATCATGGAGCACAAACCACGTGAACTCATGGCAAACTCATGATCACCCGGCTGAACTGTATGTGTCGGATGTCCCCTCTGTAGTTCTTCCTTTTTCCTCCTTTCCATTCTGTCCTCTTGGAAGAGAGTCACAACAAGCAGCTTGTCCTTAATGAGTGGGAAGTTAGGGTCCCCCTCCTGAAGGTGAAGTATCTAGTTGAATCATTTGGGACTTTATGCACAGGCTATTTTTTCTTCTCCTCAATTTATTAATTTATTTAATTACTTATATATATCAATATGGGCTCAAAGATTTATTTATATATGGGGTTATAATCAGTTTTAGTCATTTAGCAGCTATAACAAAACATCCCAGACTAGTGGCTAGTAAACAAAAGAAAGTTCTTGCTCATAGTTGAGGAGGCTGGAGTCTGAGATCATGGAGCCAGCGTGGTTGGGAGAGGGCCCTCACAGATTTCTCCCTGTGTCTTCACATGGCCGAAGTGACTGGGGAGCCCTGGGGTGGGGGAAATATTCTGTAAGGACCAATCCCACTCATGAGGATGAAGCACTCATGACCTGCTCACCTTCCAGAGGCTTCCCCTGCCAACACCCATCACATGGGCTTGAGGATTCCAACACTCAAATTTTGCAGGGACTCGGACATTCAGACCAGAGCAGAATCAGATGTACTACTTTACTTATTTGTTGCTCAAACTGTTACACTTTGACCATTGGGAGCTCTTCCAGAAGGTCCCTGTACCTGTTTGACAGACTCCAATCAGTGGGCTATCTGTTTGTTTTTGCAGATCACTTGTTCACTTTCTGAAGGATATGACGTTCTGATAGAACTTTTAAACACAAAGAAGAGAGAGTAGTATTTAGTGAAATGGTTTTAGGTACATGTACCAGTGCTGAATGAAGTGAAATAGTATTTTAAAATCCAAAATCTGACAGAAACTAGTGTTTTCAATGATGTATTCACCAACTTATGTTTTAAAAATGCAGTGGCCTAACACATGGCTGTCATTCTGACAACTGAGGATGCAGACAGTCCCTTCTCTGTCAGAGTCCACATCCTATTTGAGGATGAGACAAGCACACACAGGAGGTTCTCAGCTTGCGTGGTACTGACATGCACGAATGTCAGTTGCCACAGGCCTGTTAAATACCAACAGTCCCCCAAAACATGGTTTCAGTTTCGTTTGCCATGGAGGAATTTTCCATGAGGTATAAACTTTGCCGCCAGCTCTTCCTCAGGCCACAAATATCTATGTAACTAGCAGGTGCTCATCATGTTAAGTAAGGATCATGTCTTTCAAAGCTGGTAGCGGTGATTCTCTTTGATTCTGTTACTCACTTTACCACAGACAGCAATGCAGGTGGTTGTGTTGTCTCCTGGTCTTCCAGTGAGGAACCCTGGTGCCATCGTACAAAAGTGAATAGTGGCGAAGGGGAATTGGCACAAAGCTGAAAGTGTGATGGAGAAATGAGAAGAGATAGGACTTTAGGTGAAGTTCAAATTGAATGCAAGTGGGCTTATGAAGGCAGAGCTACCAGGGGAATGGTGACAGGGGTGCTGGTCCCCAGAGTGTGGATATGCAGCCAGAGTGAAGGCAAACTTACAAGGTCACTGAGGAGGTGGTGGTGATTGGTGGAGGGAGGCAAAGGGTAAAAATGTCCAAGAGGTAATGATGCCAGCAAATATTCAAAATAATGATGTTACGTTTTCACGACATCGAAAGTGCAAGGGATGGAATTTTGGAAGCTGATCCCATTCGAGACTGGAGTGAGGTAATTCAGAAGCTGGCTCTATCTGGTCAACCATGCGATCAGAAGAAGGCCAAGTACTGTGCAAACCACTCTTGATTTGTCTTTATAACAACAAATGTTGGAGAGGATGTGGAGAAAGGGGGACCCTCTTACACTGTTGGTGGGAATGCAAGTTGGTAAGTCTACTTTGGAAAACAGTATGGAGACTCCTCAAAAAGTTAAAAATACAGCTACCCTATGACCCAGCAACTGCACTACTGGGTATTTATCCCAGAGATACAGATGTAGTGGAAGGAAGGACCACAGGCACCCCAATGTTCATAACAGCAATGTCCACAATAGTTAAATAGTGGAAGGAGCTGAGATGCCCTTCAACAGATGAATGGATAAAGGAGATGTGGTCCATATATCCACCAGTGGGGGCAACAATGATTGTGAGAAGGAGCAGCAGGAACTGTGGGCAGGTGGGGCTCTGGGGAAGCAAGGCATTTGGGCAGAGTTGTGGAAGCTTCTAGTTTTTCCTTGTTATAGGTTGGGCCCCTCAGGGAAGGAAGGGGGCAGCAGAGACTGAGGGTAGCATGTAGTAGGGGAGGAAGGAAGGAGCTTTGGGACCCATGTTCACAGTTAATTATCTGTTCATCATTCTAGATAGTTCCCCATGTGTCTCCTATGTCATCAGTACTATTTTCTTCCTGGGACATCTGTTTTGAGAGGACTGGCAACCTGCTTAGGACTCTGCCACCTCAGCCTTCCTCCGTAAGTCCTGATCCCCCTTCCCCATACACTCTTGTCTGTCCCACAGAGGGTCAGGCAGGAAC
Organism: Mustela putorius furo; assembly: GCF_011764305.1. Lineage (NCBI taxonomy): Eukaryota > Metazoa > Chordata > Mammalia > Carnivora > Mustelidae > Mustela > Mustela putorius. Next base: position 55,929 of record NW_025421464.1, on the reverse strand, counting down.
CATCCTCAGAGTAGCCATCTGGCACCTGTCAGCATTCTCTTAGATGTGGAGTCCTTACTCAAATAATTTAGAGATGGTCTCCAAGGGTTCTTCCCACCCAGCTGCCTCTTATTCAGCCTCTTCGTCCACTTCCTTCAGAGAAGCTCTAGGACTCTGTGTGCATTTCCTGACAGTCTTTGATGACACCCACCTCCTACAGGCCCCCACATACTTCTTGGGAGTTGGACACTTCTCAGAGAGATGCCAGAGATTCCTGAGGGTGTGGAGAGAGGTGTATTACCTACTCTTTACTCCAGGTGGTGCTGACACTCTGTGACCTGTGGGGTGCCCCCCTTCCTGACCTGACTCCTCTGAAATTTGCTTGCCCTCCCTGTCCCACAACTTACAGTCAGGCCCTCACTTCCTGTGGGCATAGATGGCAGAGACAGTGATGAGCAGCAGCAGCTTTGGGCCCAGGGTGAGAGCCACCAGCAGTAGAGTAGACAGCTCTGGGTCTGGAAATGAAGGAACAGGAGGCACCATCAGGGTAGGCATCTAGGTTCTATTCCCAGGGGCCTCGATTTACATCATTCAAGGTGACTCAAACTTATTAATGTTCTGGAGGTCATTAATATCCTCCCCTGTGATCAGACTCAAGGCAGAATTTGGGGTAAGAACTTCTTCATCTCACTCACTCCTTTCTCACTGCCAGGTGTCCTTGAGGGAAAAGGTGGGAAGAACGAAGACTCAGGAATGTGCAAGTTTGGTTTACTGAATTGGTCCTCACACCCTGTGGGGCAAGTCATAGAGCCTCTTTCTGATGAGCCAACAGTCTCACTGTTTACAGACGGTGGACAGATGAGTTGGTTCAGACCCAAGGAAACCCCTCACTTCTGGCCTGCAGGATGACTCTGAGACCTTGTCTTTGGACCAGGACAAAGCCAAACTCTCTGGGCCATAGGGACAAATGTCTGCCTGGCCTCACATGGAGTGAGAACAGATGTCACGGTCAGTGAGAGGCAAGGCTGCCCTGCTTTGCTCCACGCACACGGTTTGACAACTCCCATGTACAGAGGTGAGGAGGGAGTCCTCAGGCTGACCTGACCTCAGGAGACCTGCTGGATGGACAATACCCTGGGGAGGCAAGGGAATGGGGTCTAGTGCTCAGGAGAGTTTAAAACACCATCTAGACAATCTGGACCCCAATGCCACTGTCAGTTGATGTCTTTCTGTTAGACACAGATGTTGGATCTGTAAATACAGTTTCAGATTCTTTGCCCTTTTACAATGACTTTTTTTTTTTTAAATATTTACACAAAGAAATTAAAATGATTTTTGAAATATGTGGAATGATTTTAAAGAAGGAGCAGAGAGCTCACCATATTTGCTCCTGGCATGTTAAGAAGATGGCAGGTCTCAGCTGGGGATTGGGGTGTGCTGGACTTTTTCTCTGTTGAAAGGGCTGTATTGCCCATGTTTGTACCTGCTTCTAGAGGGCATCCTCTAGCAGACGACTGGAGGAAGTGGGGATACAGAGACTTAGCCAATCAAACGTGGATTGGCATCACTCCACAGTGAGTGAGTCTGCTTCCCAGGGCAGCTGGCAGGCAGAGTTTATCTGGGAGGGGTCTGGATTGCCAGCTCTAATGAGCACAGTTGGACATGGGTCCCTACCAGTTGGCTGGCCAAGAAGTCCCCAGTCCTGATGAGCAGTAGAGCAGGGTAAGTCCCAGTTTGCCCTGGCTGGAACCTCACTGTGGTGACCTGGGCTGGTATAAGCAGAGGAGGGGTGTACTCTGGCAATCTGGAAATGAGTTGATCATTATAAGAACTACAGGTTGGGTGGCTATTGCTGGGCATCAGTCCTTCGCAGGAAGACAATACAATGTGAAGACCAATTGATCACACATGAAAAGTCTTTTTGTGAATGTCAGAGGACTTCCAGGCAATATTGTAGACTCCTAACTCCTAGGGCTGAAGGGCAGAAAATGCTTGAGGACATAATTGGGTCCAATATAATCATAAAAGTATCAGTGCTACAGAGAGGATTGAATTCTCAGCTACAGTGCACCTGTTCTGCCAAAATAGGGCTGTGATGGGAAATATGAGAGAGAGAGATACTGAATTGTAGGATAGGGACATTGGGGCCAAGGCATTCAAAGCCCACAAGGCACTATTTGACTGGTGAAGACAAGGCAACAGCTTAGTTATTCATCTTGGAATATAACCTCTTAACTCAAAGAAAAAAACAATAAAAGGACAGTGAATTCTATGGAAAACTGGCTCTCACTAGTCCTTGGAGAGCAATGCCCAAACTGTGAAATTTCTTGGAGAAATTTTATGATTTAAGAGAAAAATCATAAAATACAAATGCACAATTTTCTATGCCATTGCCCGCCCCCCCCCATCAGCCACAGGAAAGGGCAGGAGAAACAGACAAGGGCAGGTAGCCAAGGAGTCTGAGCATTATTTGGAAATCCCATCAGCAATATTAAATCCAGCTTAAATTAGAAAATATTGGAAATGTGTCCTGTAGTCAGAACACAGATCATAGGAAGGGATTTCAAAGTATGCCTGACCCAAGAGGGTTGACGCAGAACCCCCAGAGTCTGTGAATATGGTATCTTACACTGCAAGAGGGACTGCATGGTAATTAGCTAGGGTCTTGAATGGATCATTATCTTGGACTATGGGAATTGGAGCCAACTTAATCACAGAGACACTTACAAGTGAAGGAGGGAGGCAGGAGAATGGGAGCAAGAGGTGTGATGACCACAGCAGAGGTCATGCATCTGGGGGCCTTGGCAGAGGAGTGGGGCTGCTTCTAGGAGTTGGAACAACAAGGACACAGAAGGAATGAAGTTCTGCCATCCTGTTTTAGACTGTCCACTTCTAGAAATGGGAGATAATGAATGTGTGTTGTTTTAAGCTACTAAGTGTGTGCTAATTATTACAGCAACAATAAAAACCCAATACAGGGAGGCATGGACATTTTAAAAGGACAGATGTGAATAAAAGGGTCAGGCACAATTTAAAATGCATTACTCTGGGGGGAAGGTAAAACAGAAGGAAGAGGTGCTGTTTCAAAATTGAGTGGTGAAGAGACAAAGAAAAAATGGGGATGGCAAACTTGGGGTCCTGAAAGAAGAACCAGAAAGATCACGGGACTTGGAACCTCTCCCCCACTGTCCAAGCCAACCAACCAATCCCAAGGCCCAGTAACATGTGTGGTCACGCTATACTGAGAGAAGGGAAGTCCATTAAGCTAGAAGTATTGTGAAATAACCTCAATACCATAAACATGAACAAAAATATGTACTTCAGGGGCGCCTGGGTGGCTCAGTGGTTTGGGCTGCTGCCTTCGGCTCGGGTCATGATCTCAGGGTCCTGGGATTGAGCCCTGCATCGGGCTCTCTGCTCCGCAGGAAGCCTGCTTCCCTCTCTCTCTCTCTCTCTGCCTGCCTCTCTGCCTACTTGTGATCTCTGTCTGTCAAATAAATAAATTAAATCTTTAAAAAAAAATATGTACTTCATTACACCACACCCCTCTAGACCCAGGATGGCAGTGGCTGGAGTCTTGGGACAGCCAGGGAAGGTGGCATCTTGGTGCAGCAGTGTCACATAGACACCTTACTCTTGACTCCAGCCTACCAACCCAGACAATCCTAGTATCCATTTCCAGCCTTAAGACACTAGCAAGGTTACTAGTACAGGAACACTGGAAACACCAGACATAATGGCCATAGCTTGAGCCTCAGTGCACAACCAAAGATTAAAACCCAAACCCTAGCTGATCCAGACAAGATGGTGTGTACTCATTTCTCCCCGCTCTCCTAATTCAGTATAAGCCTGATCCCTGGAAATCACATACTTCAAGCACAGGAGGACTCTGAAAGGTGGAAGAGGAAGCCAGGTGGGCTAGGTGTCTGTGGACTGGAAGAGGAACACAGCATCAGGCAACATGGCTCCATACTCCCGTGTCCCCAGGCACAGAAGGAGGCCCAGGTGTGTCATTCGAACAAAGATATATCTAGACTCAATAATCTCAGTTCTCATTTCAAAAAATGTGGAGGAGCAAAATAAGCAGAAGGGGGGAAAAAAGAGAAGAAAAAACATAAAATAGAAAAGAAAAGCAATAGAGAAAATCCCTGAAACAAAAGTGGATTCTTTGAAAAAACTGGCAAAATCAAAATACTTTTAGCATTTCCAACAACAAACACTATGAGAAATGATACATTTCCCATATGAAGAATGAAATGGGATATCACTACAGATCCTACAAACATCAAGGATAGCAAGGTGATATCATGAGCAACTCTATGGGCAGAAATTTGGACCAAAGAAAAGAAATGGCCCAAATTCCTCAAAAGCACAGCTTGCCATGAGCATCCAATATGAAATGAAGAATTTGAGTAGCCGTTCAGATTCTTTTCAGATCAACAAAAAAAATTGTGGAGTCGCAGGTGTTTCATAGGAAAATTCTTTCAAGCATTTACAGGTGAATGAAAACCAAGTTAGGTGCACAAAATAAAGTTATTGTAGAAGTTTTGGGAACTCTGAATATATATTCCATTTATTCCATAGTCCATGAGGGAATTATTGTTAATTTTATGAAATGTATAATTGTATTGATTTTGTGGAAAAATCAATGTCATTAATTACATGGCCACACAATTGTGGACTCCATTTGCAGCTGGATGTGCATGCATGACTAAGTCATCAGCGGACACAATGAGGCAACTTTTGCATACTCCTAGTTTAAGAGATATTTGCTGCCATTATGATGAAAACATCTACAAGGGATAAAAACCACAACTAGGTAAGAAAGAACAAGAGTGGGGGTGGGGGTGGCTGGTCTGGCACAGTGATGTAATCACTGTCAGGAGAAGAAGCAGGAGGCAGGACCCTAACAATAAGATCATCTCCCTCCCTCTCTTCTTTCTTTCTCTAATGCATATTTATGTCAAAAGATCTATAAATGTAAGTACCAAGTCTTACCATTGATCATCTTGGAGTGTGGGTTTTGGGCGAAGGAAGCTCACACCAAAATTCTAGTTTTAATCTATAGACTTCTGGATTATTCTATTATAAGCATGAATTACTACTTTTCACATAATAAAGGGTAAAATTTAAATGCCAGATCACGTGGCACAAGGCTCACCAGAGTTTCCATCTGTGCACTGGTCTTTTCGGTGGGCAGAGGTCTCCAGTATATGGCTTTTGCTGACTACCCGCTGGCCATCATGCTTCACCTTGCACGTGAGCACCATCTCCTCTGTGTGGGCAGAGAAATTGACCAGGATCCAGCTCATCCAGTTAAAGGTCCCATCCTTGTTCTCTATGATGCTTGAGGCTGTTTCTGTTCGGGCCATGTTTCCATTCTCCAGCCAGGTCAGTTGTAGGCGCTGAGGGTAGAACTTCTTTGCTTGGCAGGTGACCTTCACCTGGTCCTCTGCAATGCATTGCTGGGAAACAATCAAGGTGGGTGGAACTGAAACAGCACAGGGCAGAATCTCTCACCTTATGGAACAGATGGACCATGGGGAGGGGCTCCAGAACTTAGCTACCCCCACACAGCAAGGGAGTCACCCAGAACAGGGCTAGGCATACAGCTGGTGCTCCAACACTGAGGGTAGTCTTTGCATATGAATGAAATCCCTAAGCACAGTGCCCAGCACACAGTAGGTGCTCAAGGTTTGATGGCTCCTGATAAGCTAAGAATGAGTGAAATCAAGATACTCAGCCCCACACATACAGTTGGAATAGAATAACTGTAGCAAAACAAATGACCTCACCAAGCACAAGGTGGTGTGGAGTACAGCAGGTGCTCAATAATTGGAATTGCTACTGTAAAGTAAAGGAAACTACCGAGAGCAATGCTTGGTACATGGTAGGTGTTCACCACCCAGTGGCCATGGAAACAGTAGGAGGTGATGGCACATCTAAGTTCAGGTGACCTGGAGGGTCTGCCAGGGGTCAGACTCCAGGGAACAGAGGGCTTGGGGCAGGGAGTGGAGGAGGGACAGGCTTGGAGACTTGGGGGCCAGACCCGGGCTGGGGCTGGTGGGGAGGGGCATCTACCTCTGAGGACCTCAGACAGGTTGGCAGTCCCATGAAGAGGAGGGCCCCCCTGCAGGGTCACGTGGGTCACCTCGCAGATGACCTGGGAGCGAATGTCCTCCGGGGCCAGCACCAGCCTGGTTGTGCTGGAGATACTGTAGGACGTTCTGTCTCCGTCTTGGTCCATGCTGGTCCGGGAGGCTGCCAGCTCATTCCTGTTTCTGAACCATCTCAGGGTGATGTTTCTGGGGGAGAAGCCATGGGACTTGCAGGTGAAGTTCACTGTCTGTCCCGGCAAGGCCCTGACCACTGGGCCCGACACCACGGGGGGAGAGGGTTTGGCTATAAGAAGAGCAGTTGTGAACAGTAAGCATGACTGTGGTCATCAGTGCTCAGGATACCTTGAGGTGCTGTGGAGAACCGCCACCCTCAGCGTGCGGAGCACAGTGTCCTCTCCTCCTCGTACAGAGGAGGCCCTGAGGTTCCAGAGCTGAACTCTGAGTCAGGGGCAGGGCCCAGGTGTAGTTCCAGACCTGAGTTTAAGTCCCCCTCTCTTTTCTCTGCCAGGTGACTTCCCACCAATCTGGGCACAGGAAGGACGTTTCTAATGGGTCTGACTGTTGCATCAACTGTTCCTATCTGCCTCCCTGCAAACCTCACTGAGGTCAGGGAGTGTGTGCAGCAGTTCGTGCAGGGAAACAGGGGGCAGAGCTGGACCCCCATAGAAGCCGGAATCAGGCTGGCCAGCTGACCGCAGGTCTGGCCGGGGCACAGCCTGGCTCCCATTCTGTGAAGTAGGACACCAAGCATTTCTCCTTCCTGGGTTGCAGGGAGGGGCAAATAAAAGAATGCTAGCAGTTTTGTTTGGAATTTATCACTGAAAACGCATATCGAAAGGAGGAGATAATTCAGAAGGTGGCTGAGTAACCCCAGCCTCACTATAACGTTAAGATCCCCCTCTGAATATTCATCCAAAACACTCATAAGTGTTAGCCTTCTTGCCCCTGTTTGGGGTCATAGGTTTGGAAATTATCCCCCAACATCTTACCTGCACAAATAAAGACAACTTTGGGAGGAAACTTCCCCCTGGGTGGTCTCTGTCTCTCCCTCACCAAGGAACCTTTCCCCTAACCTACTTTGGTTCAGGTACAAAGGGGCTGCTCCTTACCCCTCAGTGTATCCCAGGGGGACTTCTGTGGCCTCCAGCCTTCTCTTCCACAAAAGAGCAAGAGTCCCACCCTCTTGCGCCCAACAGTGACCGCCCCCCACCTCTTCCCTTGAAGATTCTCCACTGCAAGTGATTATGGGGAGAGAAGTCCCTCTGGGTACCCAGACCTGGTGACTATTTAACAACGGAGGGAAGATGTGTGTTCCCAAAGCTGAATTTAGAACATGAACTCTTGCTCATGGAGCTGAAACACCCTCCAGGAAAGCGCCTCCCCTGCACCCTCATTCTGCAGAGCCAGGAATGGGGTGCCCTGTGAGGCTGGCACTGTCCAGTGCCTCTGTTCTGTCCAGGTCATTGCCCCAGGCTGCTCAGTGAAGGAGCAACATCACACAACTGGGGAAAGACTCCGGATGCTCTTACATGTGAGAAGCCGTGTCCTCCAGGAATAGGCTCGACACTTCATGAGATGTTTGTGTATCTGTCTGATCTGGGGGTGCAAAGTAACAACACCCTGTCTCATAACTCTTTTTAAAAATTTATTTATTTCTCAACAGAAAATGAAAACACTTGCAGAAAGGAGGAGGAGTGCCCCATCTCTTATCCTGGACAAAGTCCTACAAAAAAGGCCAAGTACCGACTAATTGAATAGCCTTGTTTTACACATTTGGTACATTCTTTTCTTTTTTTTTTTTTTAATGTGTGAGTTTGTTTGTTTGTTTTTAAATTTTTTAAATTTATTTTCAGCGTAACAGTATTTATTGTTTTTTGCACCACACCCAGTGCTCCATGCAATCTGTGTCTCATAACTTTTTAAAATGCTTACTACTGAAAAAGACCAACAACATAAGATTTTCAAGGAGGTCTGAATTTTCTCCTACTTTGACTAGCACAGTGAGTGTGCAGAGAACAAGGCTGTGAATCTCGATGCTTGGGTTCAATCTTAGCTCCTGTGCCTGCTTAGGTCAGGTCCCCTGAGCCTCAGTGTCCTCATCTGTAAAAGGGCAGAGATGGGTTCTCCTTGCTATCTCTGGTAAGAGGAGCACCTGCCACAATGAAGACATGGGTTTGGCCTGCCACCTGCCCTTTCCCCTCTGTCTTTACCCATTCTCAACCAGGGCACCACCTGTGTGGGCAGCTTGGGGAAGAGGAAGGAGTGCTCTTCCAGGAGGAACAGACCTGCCCAGTGCTAGTGCTGGTGCCCAGGCAAGGGACGTAAGACAGGGAAGTCCTATAATGTCTGCACAGTCATAATAAAGCCACCTGTCCAAGTCCAGGGGGTGTGGGGAGACTCAGTCACTATGAAGTCAGTCCCTGAATTGCGTGAAGCTTTTCTGGACAGACCTACAACAAATGCTCAGCCTCTGGCATCTTCTCCTTCCGGGGCTGTCAGAGTAGACAGCCAGCCTGTGCCTCTTCTCACTGTGATCTTGCTGAAGCTGAAAGAAAAAAGTCATTGTCCCACCTCCCTACCCTGGGTGCATATGTCCACACTGGAAGGGAAGGGAGTGTAAGCTTCATGATAGAAGCTTACATCTAAAACAAAGTCAGCACAGCAGATGCTCAGTAAGTGCTGAGTGGAGAGAAACCTGGCCACCTGGGAGGGAGTGCTCTCTGGAGACAGGGTGAGCTTGGGCCTTATGACTTGGAAAGCCCCTCAGACTCTCAGTCCCTCATCCCTGGAACCAGAGAGCTGGTCAGGATTGGAAAAGGGAGCTATGGAGTCTGTAGACAAGAGTTCTGGATTTTCCCACCATTTTCTAGCCATGTGGCCTTGAGAAAATAGCATGAACTCTCTCGGCCTCAGCTTCCCTGATCCATGGAAGTGGCTGAAGTCAGGGGCACTCACCACAACACCTGATTCTTAGCTGTCAGACAATCTTATTGACCTATTGTCACAACCAAGGGATGGCAGAGGCCCACATCATACTCACTGCTCACGGTGACCTGAGTGCCTGGTCCAGACTTAATCTCTACATCAGGGTACCCTTTCTGGAACTTCACACAGTAGTAGGTTCCGGTGTCTGCTGGGGTGATGTTACTGATGCGAATGGAAAAGTCCGTGTTGTTTCTCCTTGTGGTGTCTGAAATATTTGTCACTCGGGGGAAGTGGCCTCCTTTGAAACTGAAGATTAACTTCCGGCCTGGCCCTGTCCCCCTGAACCACTCAACCTTCCCCAAGGGGAGCAGGGAAGTCATGGTGCAGTACAAAGTGGCTGTATGTCCGGCTATGATAGACACTAACTTCTCAGGTTGGATCACCTGCAGCTCTGCCTCACCGGCCGCACCTGGAGGGAAAACAGAGCAGTCATTTACTCATCCTTATGTGATCCTGTGTGTTTTCTCAAGTGTTGATTCACAACAGCTCATTGACTGAGTGTGCACTGGGAGTGGACCTTGAGATGTACGTGGCATGTAGCCCTCACCACAAGCCTGTAAGATGAAACTCTATCACAAATGTGGAAATAAGACACAGAGACTCAGTGATGTCACACACTGCAGGTTAGAGTGCCCTGATTGGAGCTGGAGTCGCTCTCTGAAAGTTTCATGCTTCACCAAATGTTTCTGGTTGTCCACTTTCTGGCCTCATGGAGTGTTGCTCTTTCTGGATCCTTGTATTCAGTGGGACCATGAGACTTCTTTAGACCACTGTGTGTGAGCTAAAGGAAGGGATGTATTTTTTGGGCTGTGCATTGAACTTCAGGAACCTCTGTGGATTAACTTCCTTCTTCCATATGCATGTGTCCATGCTGGAGTCTGTTGATCAGTCTGGATACTTGAGTGACAGTGATGACAGAGCTTTTGACAAAAAATGAACAGGTAGTTTAAATGAGTGGTAAAAGAGAGTTTCAAATCCCTGTCCCCACCCCCCCAACTGCAATCATATTATATTCGCTTCTAAATGCTGCTATAGCAAATTATTAAAAAAAATGTAATGTCTGAAAACTGCATAAATGTACTGTTTTATAATTCTGGATCAGGAATCCAAAATTGCTGTTGCTGGACTAAGACCAAGGGTCAACCAAGCTGCATTTCCTCTGGAGGTCTATCCCTTGCCTTTCCAAATTCGAGAAGCTACTGACATTCCTTTTCTCATGGTTCCCATCTTCCCATCACTCCAAATTCTCACCTCTATTGTCACTTATCCTTTTCTAACTTTGACTTTCCTGCCTCCTTTTTATGAAGATCCTTGTGAACATATTGAGACCGCTTTGATAATCTAGGATAATCTTTAGGTCAAGAGTCTTAAGTCAACCATTTTTGCAAATCTCTTCTGTCGTGTAAGAGCAAACGGTTCACAGGTTCTGGGTATTAGAATATGGACCTCTTGGGGGGGGGGGCATTGTTTCATTGACCGGACGTCTCCCCAGACATTATGGAAACCAGAAACTGTAAAACAAACAAATCCTTTTTCTAGGCCATTATTACAGAGGCTGAATGAGTAGGTAACTTACTGGAATCTCTAAGAAGAAATATTGAAGAAGTGAACTAGTGCAAGAGTTTGTGAAATTAAACTAGAAATCAATAACAGAAGAATAAACTGAATATTCTCAAATATATTGACATGAACAACACACTCTTAAAAACAATCAAAAGGCCCAAGAAAGAATCACAGGGAAATTAGAGAACATATTGATTTGAATGAAAATGGAAACACAACATGCCCCAATCTGCAGTCTGTGATGAAAGCTGTGCTAGAGTTAAATTTATAGCTGTAATGCCTACATTAAAGAATGATCACAAATCTATTAACAACCATACACATTAAGAAATCAGACAAAGAAGAGAAAAATAAATCCCAATCCCAAAGCTAGCAGAATGAAGGAAATAAAAAGACTAGTATAGAGTTGAAAGAAAATGTTAATAGAAAAACAACAGAGAATATAAAAAAGCCCAAGAATAGCCCAGAAAAAACAATATGTTTTCAGAGAGAGTTCTTATCATATGGTTTCACTTACTTGTGGAGCATAAGGAATAACACATAGGACATTGGGAGAAGGAGAGGGGAAATGAGTTGGGGGAAATCAGAAGGGGAGACAAACCATGAGAGACTGTGGACTCTGAGAAACAAACTGAGGGTTTTGGAGGGTAGGAGGGTGGGGGTAGGGTGAGCCTGGTGGTGGGTATTATGGAGGGCACGTATTGCATGGAGCACTGGGTGTGATGCATAAACAATGTATCTTTGAACACTGAAAAAAAATTAAATTCAAAGAAAAATATTAAAAAAACAATATGATTCACAAAACTTTAGCTAGATTGACTAACAGAAAAATAAAAGACAGAGAGAGAAGACTTCATTAACTAATATCAGAAACAAGAGAAAGATTTTACTAGCCATTTTTATAGCAATAAAGGGGATTCTAAAAGAGTACATAGAAAATTGCACACCAATAAATTGAATAACCTAGATTAAATGGAGAAATTTCTAGACACACACAATTTATGAAGACTGAATTATAAAGACATAGAAAATATGAATAGAATATCACTGGTAAGATCATTGAATCAATAATTAAAAAATTCCCAACAAAGAAAAGTCCAGGACTATGTAGCTTTACTGGTGAATTCTTAAAATTTTCATTTTTTAAAAAAACTTCATTTATTTATTTTAGAGAGACAGAAAGAGAGAGGGAGTGGTGGGGGGAGAAGAGGGAGAGGGACAAGCCAACTCTGCACTGAGCATGGAACCTGACTTGGGGTACAATTCCACAACCCTGAGATCAGCCAAAATCAAGAATAAGATCCTCAACTGAGGATATCTGAATGACTAAGTCATTCAAGATCCTTGTGAACATATTGAGACCGCTTTGATAATCTAGGATAATCTTTAGGTCAAGAGTCTTAAGTCAACCATTTTTGCAAATCTCTTCTGTCGTGTAAGAGAAAACGGTTCACAGGTTCTGGGTATTAGAATATGGACCTCTTGGGGGGGGCATTGTTTCATTGACCGGATGTCTCCCCAGACATTATGGAAATGACTTAGTCATTCAGATATCACCCTGCCAAATTTTTAAAGAAAAACTAACACTAATCCTCTCCAAACTACTCCAAAAAATTAAAGATTTAGGAAAACTCCTAGGTTATTTCGAGTCTTTTTGAGACTCATTCTAGGGCAGTAAAGAATACAAAAAATACCAGCAATGATACCACAGGCAACAAAGAAACTACAAGAAAACTACATACCAGTATCTTATCTGAATACTGATGCAACAATGTTCAACAAAACATCAGCTAACCAAACTCCATAGCATATTAAAGAATTATACACAATAATCAAGTGGGATTTCTTCCTGGAATGCAAGAATGATTCAACAAAGGAAAACCAGATAGGGTAATAGGACACATTTATAGAACAAAGAAAAAATTACCATGGTCATCTCATTTGATGCAGAAAAATCACTTGACAAAAGTCAACATTTTTCATGATTAAAAACAATAAACTAGGAAGAGATGGAAACTTACACAAAATGAGAAAGTCATATGATAAAACTAGAACTACCTCATTCTTGATGATGAAAGTCTGAAAGTTTTTTCTCTAAGATCAGGAACAAGGCAAGGAAGCCCACTTTGACCACTTCTATTCAACACAATACTGGAAATTCTAGAAAATGCAATAGTCAAGAAAAATAAATAGTACTTAAGTTGCAAAGGAATAAGTAAAACTCTCTCTCTTTGCACATGACATGATTTCATGGGAAACGATCCTAAAGATTTCACACATAAAAGTAAACTGTTAGAGTTAGTAATAAATTCAGTTAGTTTGTGTTATATAAAATCAACAGTCAAAATCAGATGCATTTCTACACAGTAGTGATGAACAACTCAAAAAGGAAATTCAGCAAGCAATTCCACTTACACTAACATAAAAAGTATAAAGCACTTAGGAGTAAATTTCTGCATGGAAATGAAAGACTTGTACACTAGAAAGTGCAAAACATTGCTGAAAGAAATGAAAGAAGACATAATTAAGTGGAAAAACATCCCCCATTAGTGACTGGAAGATTTTACATTGCTAACTTGTCAATGCTACCTAGAGCAACCTACACATTCAATGCAAGCACTTCCAAAATCCCCAGGGCATTTTAAAAAAATAAATAGAAAAGTCCATTTTGAAATTCATATGCAATCTCAAGCGACCCCAAATCACCAAACAATCTTGGAAAGAACATATTTGGAGAATTCACACTTCTTGATTTGAAAACCTACTACCAAGTATAATAATGAATACTGTGAAATGACCATAAAATAGAGATATAGAGCAATGGAATAGAATAAGAGAGCCTAGTAATAAACCTCACACATAAGATCAAAAGATTTTCAACAAAGGTGCTTACCTTTCAATGGGGATGGGAGGAAGAACAGTCTTTTCAGCATAAACTGCTGGGAAAACTGAATATCTACATGCAAAGAATAAAGTTGAACCCTCACTTTATATAGAAAAATGAACTCAAATTGGATGAAGGGACCTAAATATAAAAGTTAAACTATAAAATTCTGAGGAAAATAATTTAGGCAAAACTCATGATACTGGATTTGGCAATGACTTCTTGGACATCACACCAACAGCACACATAACAAAATAAAAATATAGAAATTGGACTTTGTCAAAATTAAAGACTTTTGTGCAGAGGAGGGCAATATCAAAAGTGAAAGGCAACTCAGAGTGAATGGGAGAAAATATTTGCAAAGCATATATCTCATAAAGGATTATTAACAAGCATATAAAAAGAACTCCTACAATTCAACAAGAAAATAACAAAAAGCCCAATTAAAAAATGGACCAAGTGTCATTCAATGCTCTTTTTAAAAAATTAATTTATTTATTTTCAGAAAAAACAGTATTCATTATTTTTTCACCACACCCAGTGCTCCATGCAATCCGTGCCCTCTATAATACCCACCACCTGGTACCCCAACCTCCCACCACCCCGCCACTTCAAACCTCTCAGATTGTTTTTCAGAGTCCATAGTCTCTCATGATTCACCTCCCCTTCCAATTTACCCCAACTCCCTTCTCCTCTCTAACACCCCTTGTACTCCATGCTATTTGTTATGCTCCACAAATAAGTGAAACCATATGATAATTGACTCTCTCTGCTTGACAAGCATTCAATGCTCTAGTTTCTTTATTGATTTTCTGCTTCGATGATCTGTCTATTTCTGTGAGAGGCATGTTAAGATCTCCTACGATTAGTGCATTCATATCAATATGACTCTTTCTCTTGATTAACAGTTTTCTTAAGTAATTGGCTGCTCCTATATTGGGAGCATAGATATTTACAATTGTTAGATCATCTTGGTGGATAGTCCCTTTAAGGATTATGTAGTGTCCTTCTGTATCTCTGACTATAGTCTTTAGTTTAAAGTCTAATTTATCTGATATGAGAATCGCTACTGCAGCCTTCTTTTGAGGCCCATTGGCATGAAAGATGCTTCTCCATCCCTTCACTTTCAGTCTGGGTGTATCTTTAGGTTCAAAATGGGTCTCTTGTAGACAAAAAGATGGAAGACCATTCCATGCTCTTGGGTCGGAAGAATAAACATTGTTAAAATGTCTATACTGCCTCGAGCAATCTATACTTTTAATGCCATTCTGATCAAAATTCCACCGGTATTCTTCAAAGAGCTGGAGCAAATAATCCAAAAATTTGTATGGAATCAGAAGAGACCCCGAATCGAAAGGAAATGTTGAAAAACAAAAATAAAACTGGGGGCATCACGTTACCTGATTTCAAGCTTTATTACAAAGCTGTGATCACCAAGACAGCATGGTACTGGCATAAAAACAGACACATAGACCAGTGGAACAGAGTAGAGAGCCCAGATATGGACCCTCAACTCTATGGTCAATTAATCTTCGACAAAACAGGAAAAAATATACAGTGGAAAAAAGTCTCTTCAATAAATGGTGCTGGGAAAACTGGACAGCTATAAGTAGAAGAATGAAACTCGACCATTCTCTTACACCGTACACAAAGATAAACTCAAAATGGATAAAAGACCTCAATGTGAGACAGGAATCCATCAGAATTCTAGAGGAGAACATAGACAGCAATCTCTTCGATATCAGCCACAGCAACTTCTTTCAAGATATGTCTCCAAAGGCAAAGGAAACAAAAGCGAAAATAAACTTTTGGGACTTCATAAAAATCAAAAGCTTCTGCACAGCAAAGGAAACAGTCAAAAAAACAAAGAGCAACCCACGGAATGGGAGAAGATATTTGCAAATGACAGTACAGACAAAAGGTTGATATCCAGGATCTATAATGAACTCCTCAAACTCAACACACATGAAACAGGCAAAAATATCAAAAAATGGGCAGAAGATATGAACAGACACTTCTCCAATGAAGATATACAAATGGCTATCAGACACATGAAAAAACGTTCATCATCACTAGCCCTCAGGGAGATTCAAATTAAAACCACATTGAGATATCACCTTACACGAGTTAGAATGGCCAACATTAACAAAACAGGAAACAACATGTGTTGGAGAGGATGTGGAGAAAGGGGAACCCTCTTACACTGTTGGTGGGAATGCAAGTTGGAGAAGCCTCTTTGGAGAACAGTGTGGAGATTCCTCAAGAAATTAAAATAGAACTTCCCTATGACCCTGCAATTGCACTCCTGGGTATTTACCCGAAAGATACAGATGTCGTGAAAAGAAGGGCCATCTGCACCCCAATGTTTATAGCAGCATTGGCCACGGTCGCCAAACTATGGAAAGAACCAAGATGCCCTTCAATGGATGAATGGATAAGGAAAATGTGGTCCATATATACTATGGAGTATTATGCCTCCATCAGAAAGGATGAATACCCAACTTTTGTAGCAACATGGACGGGACTGGAAGAGATTATGCTGAGTGAAATAAGTCAAGCAGAGAGAGTCAATTATCATGTGGTTTCACTTATTTGTGGAGCATAACAAATAGCATGGAGGACAAGGGGTGTTTGAGAGTAGAAGGGAGTTGGGGTAAATTGGAAGGGGAGGAGAATCACGAGAGACTATGGACTCTGAAAAACAATCTGAGGGGTTTGAAGTGGTGGGGGGGTGGGAGGTTGGGGTACCAGGTGGTGGGTATTATAGAGGGCACGGATTGCATGGAGCACTGGGTGTGGTGAAAAAATAATGAATACTGTTTTTCTGAAAATAAATTAATTAATAAAAAAATGGACCAAGGACTAAAGTAAACGTTTATCCAAAGAAGGTATTCAAATAGTGAAAAAGTACATGAAAAGATATTGAACATCACTACTCATTAGAAGAATGAAAATTAGAACCACAATGAGATACCCCTTAATCCCTTAGAATGGCTTTGTCAAAAGCAAAACGAAACACAATAAAATACAAAAAGAAAATCAGAAAATAAGTGTTGATTAAGTTGTGGATAAATTGAAATTCTTAGACATTGTTGGGAGAATATAAAATGATGTGACCACTGTGGAAACAGGGGTATTTTCTTTAAAATTTAATTATATATAATTTACCATAGATTCAACAATTCTACTTTTAGGTAAATATGCCCCAATTATAAGAAGGTACTGAGATAATTGTACATCAATGTTAATAGCAGCATTACTCATGATAACTGAAAGGTAACAGAAAAAAATCATTTCTATCAGTAGATAAATAGATAAACAAACTGTTGTATATAGATATATGCAATGGAATATTATTTAGCCTTAATAAGCAATGACAATCTGATATGTTCTATAAGGTGAATGAATAAAAAAATATCCTAAGTGAAACGAGCCAGACACAAAAGGACAGATAATATGATACCACTTATATAAAGTGCCTAGAAGAGACAAATCCATAGATAGAGAAAAGTAGACTAGGGGACCTGGGTGGTTCAATTGGTTAAGCGTCTGCCTTCCATTCAGGTCATGTCCTAGGGTCCTGGGTTAGAGCCCCATGTCTTGCTTCCTGCTCGGCGGGGAGACTGCTTATTCCTTTCCCTCTGCCTCCGCCCCCAGCTTATGCTATTTGTCTCTCAAATACATAAATAAAATCTTAAAAAAAGAACTAGAATAGAGATTACCAGTGACCATGGTGGGAAGAAGGAATGGGGAATTCTTGTTTAATGTATGCAGAGTATCTGCTTAAAATGTTGAAAAAATCCCTGAAATATACAGTGGTTCTGGTTTCACAACATTGTGAATGTACTTAAGGCCACTGTATTGTAACCTTAAAAATGGTTGAAACAGTAGATTTTTACACTACGTATATTTTACACAGTAAGAATCATGTACTCAAAGAAGGTGATGGGCCTGTGTAGAGCCTTTGAGTGCACTAAATGGCTCAAGGGAAAAGAGAAAATATTCTAGGGGCTGGTAGATTTGAGAAACCTGCCCTTGAATGGGCAGATAGAACCATGGGAGTAACCAAGCAAGGATACCAGGAGACTTCAAACTCATGTTCTGAAAAGAATTGTGGGTAGTTCTATATCTGGACAATGAGTTACACATTGAAGGGACACGAGTCACCTTCAGGCAATCATTTAACTGCAAGGGCAAGACTTTGCAGTTTTATTTCCTTGCCTCAGTGACAAGCCAGTCCCTGGAGACTGACGTCAAGAAATAAAAAATCATTTCTTCTTACTTGAAGTGTCATCAAAACCAGGCAGGGATATAAATCAGAGAAGCAGGCTGCTGGTGCATCTACACATACACCCAATGTTCTTTTCTATTTCTTAGCTACTCCTCAGGAGGAAATTTGTGGTTCACCCTTGCAGAGTGTGAGCTGGTAAAGCCCATACAATTAGTATTATTTGCAACCAAACATGCCCTAAGGAGGGCACATGCTATTATAGGCAGGTCTTGGTGTGCCAAGAACATCAGGTGCTTTGGTTTGTAAGTCTTGAGGAGAAGATTGGGGTTGGGAAGCCTAACTGTTAGGACAATAATGGGAAGACTTAAGAATGCACCATGGAGAGAAAAATGGAGGAAATATGAGAGAGAAGAGATCAGAGAGTCAAGAGGATCCAGGGAAAGGTGAAAACTCTGCCATCTGTATATCTATAATCTTAACAGTTCATCTCTGGCCCAGGCCTTGCCCCTAAACTCTGATTTTTATGTACAACCAGCCACTCAACATTTTTCTTAAGTAGAAATAAACCTCTCAAAACAAAACAAAACAAAACCTCTCACGGCTAATATGTCTCAAACGGAACACTTTAGTTTCCCAAACATCCTTGTACTTCTCAGCTGAGGTACCTTATTCTCCTAGATGCTCAGGTCCCAAGCCCTTAGAGCCTGTCTGTCTGTCTCTCTCTCTCTCTCTCTCTCTCTTTCTTTCTCTCTCTTTTTCTTTCTTTCTAAATTATGGTATGTTAGTCACCATAACAGTACATTGTTTTTTTTTTTTTTATTGAGTCTTTTAAAATTGTTAACATATAGTGTATTATTTGTTTCAGGGGTACAGGTCTGTGATTCATCAGTCTTACACAATACACAGCACTCACCATAGCATATACCCTCCCCAGTGTCCACCACCCAGCCACCCTATCCCTCCCATCCTCCTCCCCTCCAGCAACCCTCAGTGTGTTTCCTGAGATTAAGAGTCTCTTATGGTTTGTCTCCCTCTCTGGTTTCATCTTGGTCCTTTGTCTTGTTTCTCAAATTCCTCATATCAGTGAGATCATATGATTGATGTAGTGTTCAATGATTCATTATTTGTGCATAACACTGAGTATTTGTTACAACGCCTGCCATCCTGAATACCCATCACTGGGCTAGCCCATCCCCCCACGCCTCTCCCTTCTGAAGCCGTCAGATTGTTTCCTGGAATCCATAGTCTCTCATGGAGCCTTTCTTTCCCACCCCAATCCTATGCATTAGGAATTGTGTTGGCTTCCGTCTGCAGGCACGCACAATCTGACCTCTTTCCCATTTCTTTCCTGACTGCTATCTTGGTTAAAAGTGATTTTCCCTCTTTGCATGAATGCAGTGATCTCTTGAGGCTCTAGTTTCTTCTATTTATGCCCTGTGGTAGTCTATTCTCAATTTTGAATAATTTATAATTCATGTCAGATCATGTGACTTCTGTCTTCAAAACCTTACAATGGCAACCATTTCACTCAGAGTACAAGTCCAAATACTTAGCCCCCCCCGTGGCTCAGTTGGTTAAGCATCTGCTTTCAGCTCAGTTCATGATCCCAGGATCCTGGGATCAAGCCCCATGTCAGACTGCCTGTTCAGTGAGGAGTCTGCTTCTTCCTCTCTCTCTTACCCCTCCACCTCCCACTTGTGGTCTCTCTCTTGCTTTCTCTCAAATAAATAAATAAAATAGTTTTTTTTTTTTTTTTAAAGTCCAAATACTAGAACAGAGCAGGAGAATTCTGCTCTCCTGTTGCTCCCATGCTATTCATGAAGGCTCTTCCTCCAGAAAATCACATGGCTCACTCCCTGACCTTCTTACAATCTTTGCTCCATTCTACCTCCTCAATGAGGCCCACCTCGGCTACCTGTTTAAATACATCCTACCTGAAGATTCTCTCATTGTCCTATCCAGCCGTATTGTCATTCTTTTTTCTTAACACTCATTGCTTTCTGTATTCTATGTTATTTACTGATTTGTCATGTCTTCCTGTCTTTTCCTCCACTATGATAGAACTTCCACAAGGACAACTGCTTTGCCTCATCTGTACAGATGCAGGAATTTCCAGGTGTGTGTGGTACACGGTGGTGTTCAAGAAATTGGGAAGTTATTCCTTATGAGACCTCCTGAGGTCTGGAGGTGTCGGCTGGTACTAGATGATGGGGATCAGGATATACAAATGTGGATGTAATTATAGATGCCAATCAGGCAGGAGTTTTCACATCTTTTATCCCCTTTTTCCCTTCCCATCCTGATCCAGCAGGGAAGGGGATCTCTAAGGTAGTAATGCACAAAGTTCTACTCATTTTACCAAGATGGAAGTTTGCTTGTCTTAAGAGCTCAGTGGAAGGTGAGCAATAAATCTAGAAAATTAGGAAAGAGGGTGAGTAGCTGAGAAGGAATCACACATCCATTCAATGTGCATTTCATGTAGACTGGACCTGATGTGAAGAGAACAATATGGAAATCATTTTTAGGAATTTCCTGTGTGTGTGTGTGTGAGTGTGCATGCCTGGGATATGTACCCTTCCTTACACCCACTCATATGCACAAACACACACACACAAGTGCGTTCACAAGTATATATAAAGTATAGCCTACCATGTTAGTATACAGATTGTTTTGAGGAGTAAATGAAATGGTAATACATGTTAAAGGCCCAGTAAAAGATTTGGCGCATGGGAAACATCATTAACAAGAGTCTGTGAATACACGCAGCACAGTGGAACACTGGAGACTTCTGCGTGTGATGCGTGATGGCTCTTCTGTTTGCCTCTGTGTTTGCTGATGTTTCTGCAATTGGCCTCCATGGAGGAGCCTGGAGCTGAGTGGCCTGGACATGAACCCCAGATACTCCACTGACTTAGGTAGGTGACACTGGGCTGGTTGCTCTCTCTGCCTCAGTTTCCCCATCTGCTAGTCAGGAGTACAGTTATAGCTACAGGCAGGCCTTCTGTGGAGGGTCTGGGTAGCATACCTGTGTTTACCAGGAGGCCCCAAATGCCCAGGGGGCAGGGAGAGGTTGAGGAGGCAGGGAATGGGGAGTCTACACCACGGCAACACTCACCTGTGAGTCCCAAGAGCAAAGCCAGCAGCAGGTGAGGAGAGCAGGGTCCGGAGGCAGGTGCCCACATTGTAGAGGCCTGAGGATCCCGCTCTCTGCCAATGTGTGTGCTGGGGCAATGGGGCCTCTGTTCTGTGTTCTCTGTTCTATCTGTGATAGAAGAGGAAGTGTGCATGATTCAGTAACAGGATTGTGAGGCAGCAATCTGCTTCTGGATTGTGAAACAGACGTCAGACAGAGAATGCCTCACATGGTGATAGGAGCCTCTTCCTACATTTCAGAGAGAGTGGTCAGGCCCAGCAGGAATGATGTTTCCTGCCCGCCTGGGGTCTCTGCTCTCTGCACTAGACCCCTCCCCCATGTTCAGATCTTCTTGGCCATTCCACACGTGGGAGCCCCAGGTCAAGAAGGATCTGCATTTGGGGGCTCTGTCTCATGTCCTGAGCCCTGGGGATGGCTGGCTTGTGGCCTCATTCTGCACCATTACCCACTAAGAGCTACCGAGCTGGAGGAAAGAACAGATATGCCATGGTCTGCAAAACTTTGGGACCGAGTGAGGTCTGCTCCAGAAATGACTCCCTATTCCAGCCCTTTATTGAAGGAAATGGTAAAACTTTGCCCAAATATGCAATGCAGTGGGGACGTTAGAAGTAGTATGTGCTTGGGGTGCCTGGCTGGCTTAGTCAGTGGATGGTGTGATTCTTTAAATTGGGTTTGTGGGGGTTGCCTGGGTGGCTCAGTGGGTTAAAGTCTCTGCCTTCAGTTCAGGTCATGATCCCATGGTCCTGGGATCGAGCCCTGCTTGGGCTCTCTGCTAGGCGGGGAGCCTGCTCCCACCCAGCCCCCGCCGCCTGCCTCTCTGCCGACTTGTGATCTCTATCTCTCAAATAAAAAATAATAATAATAAATTGGGGTTGTGGGTTCAAGCCCCAAGTTCAGTGTAGAGATTACTTAAAAAAGAAATAAATTCTTAAAAAAAAAAAAAGTTGTTGGATGTGTTTGCTTCCAACAAAAAGCATCATTTCCTCCATTCTTTCAGGAGAAGAAGTGGGTTCTGTGTCCCAGACATCACACTCCCAGGCATTTATCTGAGTGTAATGAAGACTACTGCCTCACAAAAACCTGTGTGTGAATGTTTAGAGCAGCTTTCTTTGTTATCGCAAAACCTGGAAATACCCAAACTGCCCAATGATAAGTGAGTGGTAGAACAAACTGTGGTGCATTCCTACAGGGAAATGCTATTCAGCAATAAAAGAAATAAACTAATCTTCATGAAATAAACTAATCTTACAGCTTGTAAGTTTCCAAAGGCATTATGTAGAGTGAACAAAATCACTCTCAAAATATCCCATACTGTGTATCTCCACTTCTACAACATTCTCGAAGTTACAGAGAACAGATCGGCATGTGCCAGAGGTTTGGGTGGTGGGGCTGGCTGTTACTAAGAGAGGCTAGCACAAGGGTAAGCTCTGCAGCCATGGAATTGTTCTGTACCCTGAATATGGTGGTGGTTACCCAAAATACACATGAGCAGATCAACACACACAAAAGCTGGGAATGTTACAAGATTGAGCTCTAAAACACAATGTCCTTGCCATTATAATGTGGACACGGACTATGATGTCATCTAAAATTAAAGTATTAAGGTGGCAGGGTAGAAATGTGCACTTGTAGTGTGGGTTCTGGAGTAATCTGGTGGGGTTATTCCCACCATCCGGAGTGGGAATTCAGTGAAAAATGCCTACGGTTGAGATCAGGGAGTGATAATACAAGACGCTATATGAGATCTGGCTGTAACATCCAGAAGATTCAGTTAAAAATCAATTAAGAATGGAAAATGGTTGCCTCTGGGAGGTGGAAAATAGTGGGAAGTTAGGAGACTCCAGTTCTCATATGTAGAAGGTAGAGAACTATTTGCCTGTTGAAGCGTGTGCATATGTAACTTTAACAAAGGTAAAAACTAACCTAGGTGAGATGATTGATGTAAGAGTTACACAGAAGAGAATGTCTGTACGATGAGCACTAGTCCGAGTGTGATAAGCTTGCTGGACTAAGACTGATGTTCAAAACTCTATTACATTCTTATTCAGCAGTCCCAAACCCGCTGCAAACAGTAATAGTATTTAAAGATTCATAAACTAGAAAGTATTAAAGATAGCTCTAAGTAGGGCTGCATAAGACCATCCTGGGACTAAAAGAGCCCTGTAAACTGGTGAGCTGAAAGTCATCAAAGAAAACCTAAAACACCTCATGTCCGTGAGTGGTAAAACTCAGTATTGGAAAGATGTCAATCTGCTCACGTGAATATATAATCAATACAATCAAATCATAATGGTAGAAGGGTTTTTAATAAAAGTAGACAAAGTGATTCTAAAATGCATCTAGGCCAAGAAGAGCCATACCAGTTATGAGAAACAGGTCCGAGGTGGACAGTTTTGCCCAAAAGAGGTATTGAAACTTATTATAAAGCTGTTCTAATTAAGGCAGTTAAAAAAAATACATCTTACATCAGCAAAATTCTTATTGCTGCTTGTAAATGTTCATCAATGGAGTGCTTGTAAAATCTTTCAATCACATAAAAAATGTGATTCTCACATGTGGAATTTAAAAAGAAGCAAAACAGATGATCATAGGGGAAGGGAGAAAAAAGTAAAATAAGATGAGAACAGAGAGGAGGACAAACCATAAGAGACTTTTTTTTATAAACATATATTTTTATCCCCAGGGGTACAGGTCTGTGAATCACCAGGTTTACAGAGACTTTTTTTTAAAGATTTTATTTATTTATTTGACGAGAGAAACCCAGTGAGAGAGGGAACACAAGCAGGGGGAGTGGGAAAGGGAGAAGCAGGCCTGCCGCCGAGCAGAAAGCCTGATGTGGGGCTTGATCCCAGGACCGTGGGATGGTGACCCCAGCCAAAGGCAGACACTTAAGGACCCCAGTACACTGGGATCATGACCCAACCCAAAGCAGATGCTTAACAACTGAGCCACCCAGGCACCCCTCATAAGAGACACTTGGCTCTAGGAAATAAACGGAGGGTTGCTGGAGGGGAGGTGGGTGGGAAATGGGGTAGCTGTGTGGTGAGTGTTAAGGAGGACATTTGATGTAATGAGCACTGGGTGTTGTATGCAACTGACGAATCACTAAATCCTACCTCTGAAACTAATAATTCAGTATATGTTAATAAAAAATAAAAATAAAAATTAATAATAATAAAAATTTAAAAAAGTCTCTATGAACCAAAGACTATAAAAATTTTATTTTGCTTTTTTTCTTATGGATTCTTCTAAAAGCTTTACAGTTTAAGGATTTAAATTTAGGTCTGTGATCCACATGATCATATTATATTTCTTTAGTATTTTGGTATAAAATGTACAATAATATTGCTATCAGGTAACATTATTTTCAGACAATATTAAACTTTGTGTATGTTATAAGGAAACAGTCAAGATTCTTCTTCTTGTTTTGGTTCTACTTCTTCTTCTTCTTTTACATATGAGTATCTAATTATTTCAACACCATTTGTTGAGAAAACAATCCTTCCCACATTGAATTACTCTGGCCACTTTTTAAAAAAATCACTTGATTGTGGAGCATAATAAATAGCATGGAGGACAAGCGGAGTTAGAGAGGAGAAGGGAGTTGAGGGAAATTGGAAGAGGAGAGAACCATGAGAGACTATGGACTCTGAAAAACAATCTGAGGGTTTTGAAGGGGTGGGGGGTGGGAGGTTGGAGGATCCAGGTGATGGGTATTGGAGAGGGAACGGATTGCATGGAGCACTGGGTGTGGTGAAAAAATAATGAATACTGTTATGCTGAAAAAACAAAAAATTAAAAAAAAATCACTTGACCAAATGCATATTATGTATGGGTCTATTTCTTTCTTTTTTTTTTCCCATGCCAGGACAAATTTTATTTTTAAAATATTTAAAAAAATTTATACTATCAAAGTTGACATACAGTGCTATGTTAGTTTTAGGTCCACAACATAATAATTTAAGAATTATATGCATTATGCAATGCTCACAGCACAGGAAGTGTAGTCTCCAGCTGTTGCCATACAATGTTATTCCAATTCTATTGACTGTATTCCCCTGTGCTGTACTTTTATCCCTGTGACTTACAGGTAGGATAGCTTTGACAGAGATAGACAAGTAGCTAAAGGGCAATAAGACCCCATGAAAAGAATGGCAATAAGATCCACACATTAATGGAGTGGTTTGCTGTATGGCAAAGGCAGGTGGCTGTGCTGATCAGTGGGTACTGGATAATTTATCCCAATGGGGAAAAAAAAATAAAAGATCGCTACCATCTATAACACATGCACACAGAAACACACACATGCACACATGTACACACACACATGCAGTTCAGAAAAATAAAGCATGGTCAAAAGTCTATAGAAAGAGCAAAGCTTCATCAAAATTAAAAGATGTGGTCCATATACAGAATGGATTATTAATGTCAGAAAGGGTGAATAACCAACTTTTGCATCAACATGGATGGAACTGGAGAAGATTGTGCTGAATGAAATAAGTCAAGCAGAGAGAGACAGTTGTCATATGGTTTCACTTATTTGTGGAACATAAGGAATAGCATGGAGGACCCTAGGAGAAGGAAGGGAAAAAAGAAGGGGTTGGAAATCAGAGGGGGAGAGGAACCATGAGAGACTACGGACTCTGGGAAACAAACTGAAGGTTTTAGAGGGGAGGGGAGTGGAGGGATGGGTGAGGGAAGGGTGAGCCCAGTGGTGGTTATTAAGGAGGGCATAGATTGCATGGAGCACTGGGTGTTGTAGGCAAACAATGAATCATGGAACACTACATTGAAAACTAGTGTACTGAATGGTGACTAACATAACATAATAAAAAGATTAGAAGCCCCCCCTTTTTTTGTATAACAAAAACTCCCAAATGATATTAACATTCTTGCTCTGTGGACCACAGCAGAGGAGCTAGAGGGACTCTACCATGTGAACCCAAAGAAACAGAGAGAAAAATGCCCATTGCAAAGTTGTATTACCCAAACAGCAGACAGAATTTTCATACCATCGTGAGAAAAATCCTTGACTTGTAGCATATGCTTACAATAGAGAGCTATAGAGCTGGGGAAAATTGATAAAATTGAACTATGTATATCAGCATGAGCAAATATCACACACTGTGTTGAGCATAAAATAATAAAATTTCCAGAATTCTGTAGACAGTATGACAATATATATAAAATATAAATTGGTTAAGGGTTTATAGTATGTTATAGTTATAAAATCAAATTTGAGAATGATAAACTCCAAATTGAGGAAAGTGTTTTTAAAAGAAACAGAAGACCATAATGGCAAAATGTAAATGTTTTGCAAAGATAAGATGGTAGTACCAAGGATTCTTCATATATTTCAGAACCAAAAAATGCTTATTTCATGTAGTGGTTTCATTTATTTATTTATTATGTTATGTTAGCCACAATACAGTACATCATTAGTTTTTGATGTAGTGATTTCAAAATACGTAGGTATTAAAATGGTACTTGGGGAAGCTCTGTATAAAATTAAAATGTGGTCCTCCTAATTATGGAAGCAGTCCAAGTGTCCATCAATAGATGAATGGATAAAAATAATGTGATATATATGTGTGTGTGTATATATATTTGAATATATTCAGCCATAAAACAAGAATGAGATGTTGCTGTTTGCAGCAACATGGGTGGAGCTAGAGAGTATAACGCTAAGCAAAATAAGTCACTCAGAGAAAGATGAATACTATTTGATTTCACTTATCTGTGGAACTGAAGAAACAAAACAAATGAACAAAGGGGGAAAAAGGAGTCAAACCAAAAAACAGATTTAACTATAGAGAACAAACTGATGGTCACCAGAGGAAGGTAGGTGCGGGGATGAGTGATTGCTGAATGGGGTTAAGAGTATACCTGTCAGGATGAGCACTGAGTAATGTATGGAATTGTTGAATCACTATATTCTACGCCTGAAACTAATATAGCACTATACCTTAACTATACTGGAATTAACTTTCAAAAAATAAAAAAATAAAGTAAAAGTAAAATGTGCCCTGAAAATTAATAAGAGTTGTTCCTGATCAGGAGCAAAATGGACACCTTCTTTTCTTTTTTTCTTCCTTTCTTTCTCTTTTTTTCCTCTTAAAGTTTTTATTTATTTATTTATTTGAAAGACAGAGAGAAAGAGTGAGCACAAGAAGAGGGAGCTGCAGAGGGAGAGGGAGAAGCAGGCTCTCCCTCTGAGAGGGAGCCCAGTGGCTCTGCTGAGCAGGGATCCCAATGGGGGGCTTGATCCTGGGACCCTAGGATCATGACCTGAGCTGAAGACAGACGTTTAACCAACTGAGCCACCCAGTCACCCTGGAAACCTGATTTTCTTGACCCACTTGATTCTCTTTTGGGCAGAGGCACGGCCAGTTTGAAGCTCAATGCATCAAGGTCCAGACATCCTCGGGTCCCTCAGACCTAAGTCCATCCTTGACTCAGCTCTGAAGCTCAGAGAGAAGGAACATCAGGGTGTGTGAGAAAGGGATCATATCTAGGGAAGGAGTGGGGGTCAGCAGCTCCTTCCCTCAAGTGAACCTCTTGAACAGGGCAGCAGGCAATGTATTGCAGAGCCTGCAGGAGCCGTCGGGGAAAAATTTATTTGTGCATTCATTCATTCATTCATTCATTCTTGTATTCCCCAAATACTTATTGACTATCTACTATGTGGCAGGCACTCTGCATGTCTGGAATCATGGCGCATATCAGAAAAAAGACCCCTGTCACTGCATACCAGCCCCTCTGTCTGAGTTCTGAACTCTCCCACACCCACGATCATCTTTGCCACTATTTAAAGCTTTCCAGTCCTTTGTCACCACCATTAATAAAGTTTAGCATTACTTTTCTTATTTATTCAAAAATAGCTCCTGTGAAATTTGACATATATAACAGTATATGGAGGCACTCTTTGGAGTTTGGAGCTCAAAGCTATGACCTTCATCCCAACTTCACACCTTCCTGTGTAAAATCTCACAGGACTCAAGGGATGTCATTGAAAAATCTTCAAACCCCAGGGCACTGCAGGATGCATTAGAGCTGGAAGCCTCTGAGATCTCCTACAGACATTTAGAGAAAACAAGACTGTTCTCAACCTTTTCTTGAGGCTGGATGCCCCCTGATATGTGCTGTGTGAAATAGTGGGCTCATTTTGGACTCTTCTGATCCATGCAGGTACCCATGCAGCTTATCATAGTGACCACTACCCTCTCCTTATGAAATAAGGCCTGTCCCCAGCTCACCTGTTATAGCTCTGCCACCCGCAGATGTAGATGATTGTGAAACTCATCACCAGCACCTTGAAGCCCAGAAGGAAAGCCACAAACATAAGGACAGGCATCTCCTGACTTACCTATAGGCAGAAGGAGACAGCAAATGGGACTCTGTGACTTTAAAGACCTCATGCCACTCAGCAGACAAGGGTGACCCAGTAGCTCAGAGCAGTAGAGGTGAGCTTACCTGAGCTTTCAATGACCTGTATATGCGGAGGACTGTTGTGGACAGTAGGAGGTTGGCTTAGATGGGAGGTTGTGCCTCATGCTGCACCTTATAGAAGAGGACCCACTCATACTCCTGCCCCAACACATTCACCAAATGCAAACTTTCCAAAGTGTAGGTCCCATTGCTATTCTGCTTGGCTCCCTTGAACATAAGAGACTTCTCTACTTATGTGAGATGCACACTCTGTGGATAGAATCTCTGCACATGGTAGGTAATAGCCACCAAGTCCAAAGGGAGTGAAGACTGGCACACTGTCACTTTAGGGGGAACTGACACATTGCACAGGAAGCAGAGAATTACTATAGAAAATCCACCATGGGTGCCAAGGACCTCCTGGAAGATGGGCCTTCTGCTTAGGGCCTGCTCTAGAGGAGGATGCAGGTACCCATTAACAGGTGTATCCATAAGTAAATGCATTGCTGACTGAGAGTGCATTGGATGAATGCATGCTTGATGTGTCAGTGGATGGGGAATGTATGCATGAAAGAATGATGGGATCGAGGAAAGCCATCCAGATCTCTCCATTTTTTTCTCCACTTCGGCTATGAAAGATGCAAAGATGAACATTCCATTCCATTTAAGAACGTGTAAGTCAGAGCATTCCATTTAAGAATCTATCACTCACTTTTTAACCTGATAGTCCCAAAATTTGAAGATTCACAGACACTACATGGTTATGAGTCCAAGATATGAGATTTTACACAGGAAGGAACTAGGGTTTGGAGAAGTTCAGTAAGTAGCCCAAGGTCACTAGCGGCAAACCTCAGATTATGCCAGATGCAGCATGTTTTACCATCAAGCTCGTCTAACAACTTTAAGGCTCTATGCATTTGTGATTCTTGGCTTCTGCAGTCATTACCTATGCTTCTAGAAGTCTTTTCAACTGGATTTTTAGCTGTACAGTAGAATGTGTTCATAATGAGGAAAACCTGGAAGATATTTAGGTATTTAGATACCATAAAATATATATTTCAGTAGATTTCATACAGATACACAGCATAGTACAGCGTAACACTAAAACAAGGGCAGGGAGATCTAGATTGTGGTCCCTGCACTAACCACAGTCAAATGCAAGAGAATGACAGGTAAGCCACCCATACTATATCTTTCAGTTTGAGGGAAATATGTAACTTTTCCATGGCCAGTTCTGTAATGAACATGGAATGTGGCTGGACTTGAAGAGAATATTACTGAGGAAGACTAGTTTTCCCAGCAGAACAGATGGACACGCTAATCTCATTGTATTTAATGTAATTAATTCAGGGAGTGGCAAGGAGCAGAAAACACTGGTGGATCTCGGAGAATAAGAGAACAGCAGAGCTGGGGGTAGAGCAGGGCAGACCAGTGAAAGATTAAGTGCTAGGAGAGTGACTTTGCCCTTCCAGGACAGCTTTTCCAAACAAGACCTGGGAGTGGAAGACCCACAAGACCCCTCCTTCTAGTATCGTGGCTTCCCAGAAGCCATAGAGGAGATCACACTCACTGATTGACTTTCTGTTGTGAAGAACAGGTCCCTGACTGCACTGTGGTGGCCCCTAGTGACTGGGCTTAAATCAAATGGGTGAATGGAATTATGAAGGCTTGTAGAGGTTCTGTCTGCCTGTGGATCCATTTGTTTTGATTCAGGAGCAACAACTAGGCTTTGTGGCTAACTACACCCAAGTTGAGATTTAATCCAAATCCAGAAGATAACTTGTGGCTACGAGGGTCTGTGAGTGAAGGGTAGAGAGTCAGGAAACAGGCTACAGTAGACTCAATGCTCATTCTTGAGTTCAGGTTTGTCTATACACCTCAGAGAGGCCAGTCAGTCTTCTAGGCTCAGTTTAACCAACTTTTTGGATCATGCAATGCATACTTGTGGTTGCCCTTTACCTACTGAATATCTTTTTATTTTTGAGTTTCTCTTGCCTGATGTTCAGGTTTTGGTGGTTGTGCCATCAAAGAAGAGCATGGTTTGTCAATATGGCTTGATTCAGTATGCTGCATAGGGTCCCTGACTGACAGAATGGCCAACTACAGAATCCTAACCTATAGGGTGTTCATGGATTAAGGGGCATAGTATCTGGTGTATAGTGATGATTTGGTACATGTTTCAGGTTTTGAAAAATTTGTTTTTACAAGCCAAGGAAATGGAGTTTCTCAGGCTGTACTCACCACTCACAGACATATAGGTGCCTGAACCAGATACATATACCATGTCAGGATGCCCTCTTTCTTTTTAAGATTGATTGATTGATCGATTGATTGGTTCTTCTTTTAAAAAAAAGTAGGGACTAACACACCCTTTTAATATGTTTTTAAATATTTTTAAGGTTTAAAGAGTGTTTAACATTTGTAGTTCCTAGTAGGAAAACATTATCTGAATGAACCCTAATGGCAAACTGTTGTCGAATGTTTCAGTTGCATGGGGAGCAGAGCGGTAGGGATTCTCCTCATAGCACCCCATATTTCTTCATGAGAAGGTCAGAGGTACACTGGTTTGTATTATTGTGACATCCATTATGTGATTGAAGTTGCTTTTCCTTCAGCAAGGGCTTTATTTGTCAGAAAGGTATTATGCGTGACCTCCAAATTTGGCTGACAATTTACTGATGAGATTCATAACCTTTGGGTTTCTCTGATATTTGACGTATTCGCTGGGTTCTGGGCCACATCCTGGAAGGCCACCATACCTTCCAGATCCTGCATGACTGCAAGAACTTCCGGATCACTAAGAATTTCATTGAGCCCAGGCATTCCTGCCATTCCAGGCATTCCTCCAGGAAAATTACAAGGCATTCCCCCAGGAAAGTCACCTGGGAAAGAACTATACTGAGCTCCTGATTATTGTCTGGCTTCTTCCTCCCTCTGGGCTCTCTCATGTTCTTCCTGAGCCTTCTTAACCCTTTCTATTTTTTCTTTGATCTCTCACTCTTCATGTTTTTGCTCATACTTTCTCCAATGTTCATCAATTTTCTGGGCCCTCGGTTGAATTTCTTTCAACATTGCGCTAGCATCTTCATCATAATCCAGTTTACAAGCAAGGGCAAGATCATGTGCTACTTCTTCCCAATGGCCCAGAAGTCTATGTGCTTTCCCTCGCCACTTATAAGGCTGAGCTGAATCAGGATTTATTTCAATAGCTCTGTCACAGTCTTGAATGGCAGCATTTGGCTTTTGTAATTTGATGAAGACACCGGCTCTCTTGGCATACAGAATGGCTAAGCCAGGATTTAGTTTGATGGCATGTGTGAACAAGTCAATGGCTTTCTTTAGATCACCATCATTTAGG
The DNA here is from genome assembly GCF_011764305.1 of Mustela putorius furo. NCBI lineage: Eukaryota > Metazoa > Chordata > Mammalia > Carnivora > Mustelidae > Mustela > Mustela putorius. The sequence goes on along the minus strand of NW_025421464.1, from coordinate 24,228 downwards.
GCATCAATGGCAGCCACTTTTTTATCATTTGCCTGATCTATCATTCCCTCGGTTATCTCTACATTTTCATCTCCCATTTCTTGAGGGACATCAGTATCTGGTTCAATCACACCTTCATGGTCAGTTTCTAGATCACTTTCCTCACTTGATGGTTTATCTATCTTTATGTTTTCCTCTGCCTTCTACTATCTGGTTTTTATTCCTTGATACTGTCTTCAAATTTAGTTTTATGAGTGGCAGGTGGTATTTTATCCCCCATGCTCTCCACCTACTCCCGCAGGAAATGCATTTCCTCAGTATACAGAACGCTCGGATACAGGGAGGAGTCAAGATAGCTGAGAAGTAGCAGGCTGAGACTACTTCAGGTAGCAGAAGATGAGCTAGATAGCTTATCCAAAGATTGCAAACACCCACAAATCCAACAGGAGATCGAAGAGAAGAAGAACAGCATTTCTAGAACTGATTTCTAGAATCAACCACTTTCTGAAAGGTAGGACTGGCGGAGAAGTGAATCCAAAGCGGTGGGAAGATAGACTGCGGGGGGAGGGGCTAGCGCCCGGCAAGTGGCGGAGCAACAGAGCACAAAATCAGGACTTTTAAAAGTCTGTTCTGCTGAGTGACATCGCTCCAGAGGCTAAACCGGGGTGAAGACCACTCGGGGGCATCATGGCCTCAGGTCCCGCAGGGTCACAGAAGGATCGGGGGTGTCTGAGTGTCGCAGAGCTTGCAGGTATTATAACGGGGAAGCCAGCTACAGAGACAGAGCTGAGTAGTGAGCTCTCAGCTCGGGGCTACCTTGAACCAGTTGCAGGCTTGGTGGGCTCGGAGCGCGGCCGGAGGCCAGGGAGATGGAAATAATTGGGCGCTATTCTCTGAAGGCGCACTAGGGAGTGGGGCCCTGAGCTTTCGGCTCCTCTGGGCCAGAGACTGGGAGGCTGCCATTTTCATTCCCATCCTCTGGAACTCTATGGAAATCATTCGGGAAACAAAAGCTCCAGAAAGCAAACCCAAGCTGATTACTCAGCCTGGCCCCTGGTAAGGGCAGTGCAATTCCACCTGGGGCAAAGACACTTTAGAATCACGACAACAGGCCACTCCCCCAGAAGATCAACAAGAAATCCAGCCAGGACCAAGTTCACCTACCATGGAGTGCAGGTTCAATACCAAGGAGAGCGGTGGAATTCCAGAGGAGGAGAGAGCAAAGCACGGAACTCATGGCTTTCTCCCCAAGATTCTGTAGTATTGCAGTTAATTTAATTTCTTTTCTTTTTCATTTTTTTTCTTCTTCTCCTAAATTTTTTAACTTTTACCCTTTTCTTTTTTTAATGTTTTTAAAACTAGTTTATCTAATATATATATTTTTTCTTTTTTATGTTTTTTCTTTATTCTTTTTTTTTAAAAATTGTTTCTTTTTTTTTTTTCCTGAACCTCTTTTTATCCTCTTTCTCCCCCACCCATGATTTAGGATCTCTTCTGATTTGGTTAAAGCGTATTTTCCTGGGGGTTTTTCCACCCTTTTAGTATTTTACTTGCTCCTTCATATACTCTTATCTGGACAAAATGACAAGGCAGAAAAATTCACCACAAAAAAAAGAACAAGAGGCAGTACCGAAGGCTAGGGACCTAATAAATACAGATATTGGTAATATGTCAGATCTAGAGTTCAGAATGACGATTCTCAAGGTTCTAGCCGGGCTCGAAAAAGGCATGGAAGATATTAGAGAAACCCTCTCGGGAGATATAAAAGCCCTTTCTGGAGAAATAAAAGAACTAAAATCTAACCAAGTTGAAATCAAAAAAGCTATTAATGAGGTGCAATCAAAAATGGAGGCTCTCACTGCTAGGATAAATGAGGCAGAAGAAAGAATTAGTGATATAGAAGACCAAATGACAGAGAATAAAGAAGCTGAACAAAAGAGAGACAAACAGCTACTGGACCATGAGGGGAGAATTCAAGAGATAAGTGACACCATAAGACGAAACAACATTAGAATAATTGGGATTCCAGAAGAAGAAGAAAGAGAGAGGGGAGCAGAAGGTATATTGGAGAGAATTATTGGAGAGAATTTCCCTAATATGGCAAAGGGAACAAGCCTCAAAATCCAGGAGGTGCAGAGAACCCCCCTCAAAATCAGCAAGAATATGTCCATACCCTGTCATTTAATAGTAAAATTTACAAGTCTTAGTGACAAAGAGAAAATCCTTAAAGCAGCCCAGGAAAAGAAGTCTGTAACATACAATGGTAAAAGTATTATATTGGCAGCAGACTTATCCACAGAGACCTGGCAGGCCAGAAAGAGCTGGCATGATATATTCAGAGCACTAAACGAGAAAAACATGAAGCCAAGAATGCTATATCTAGCTAGGCTATCATTGAAAATAGAAGGAGAGATAAAAAGCTTCCAGGACACACAAAAACTGAAAGAATTTGCAAACACCAAACCAGCTTTACAGGAAATCTTGAAAGGGCTCCTCTAAGCAAAGAGAGAGCCTACAAGTGGTAGGTCAGAAAGGAACAGAGACAATATACAGTAACAGTCAACTTACAGGCAATACAATGGCACTAAATTCATATCTCTCAATAGTTACCCTGAATGTTAATGGGCTAAATGCCCCAATCAAAAGACACAGGGTATCAGAATGGATAAAAAAAAAACCCTATCTATATGTTGCCTACAAGAAACTCATTTTAGACCCAAAGACACCTCCAGATTTAAAGTGAGGGGGTGGAAAACAATTTACCATGCTAACGGACATCAGAAGAAAGCAGGGGTGGCAATCCTTATATCAGATCAATTAGATTTGAAGCCAAAGACTATAATATGAGATGAGGAAGGACACTATATCATACTCAAAGGATCTGTCCAACAAGAAGATCTAACAATTTTAAATATCTATGCCCCTAACATGAGAGCAGCCAACTATATAAACCAATTAATAACAAAATCAAAGAAACACATCAACAATAACACAATAATAGTAGGGGACTTTAACACTCCCCTCAATGAAATGGACAGATCATCCAAGCAAAAGATTAACAAGGAAATTAAGGCCTTAAATGACACACTGGACCAGATGGACATCACAGATATATTCAGAACATTTCATCCCAAAGCAACAGAATACACATTCTTCTCTAGTGCACATGGAACATTCTCCAGAATAGATCACATCCTGGGTCCTAAGTCAGGTCTCAACTGGTATCAAAAGATTGCAATCATTCCCTGCATATTTTCAGACCACAGTGCTCTGAAGCTAGAACTCAATCACAAGAGGAAATTTGGAAAGAACCCAAATACATGGAGACACCTCCTTCTAGTCTCCTGGCTCCCAGGAAGCTATAGTAGGAGATCACACTTACTGATTGACTTTCTGTGCGAAGAACAGGTCCCTGACTGCACTGTTGTGGCCCCTAGTGACCGGCCACCAAGTCTCAATCACATTACAGTTAGAAATGGGTGAGTGGAGTTGTGAAGGCTTGTAGAGGTTCTGTCTGCCTGTGGGTCCCTTTGTTTTGATTCAGGGGCAACTAGGCTTGGCAGCTAAGTACACTCAAGTCGAGATTTCATCCAAATCCGGAAGCTAGCATATGGCTACAAGGGCTGTGAGTGAAGGGTAGAGAGTCAGGAAACAGGCTACAATAGACACAATGCATATTCTTGAGGTCAGGTTTGTCCCTACACCTCAGAAAGGCCAGTCAGATTTCTAGGCTCAAGTAATAAACTTTTTGGACCATGCAATGCACACTTGTGGTTGCACTTTACCTACTGAATATCTTTTTATTTTTGAGTTTCTCTTGCCTGATGTTCAGGTTTTGGTGGTTGTGCCATCAATATGGCTTGATTCAATATGGGGCATAGGGCCCCTGACTGACAGAAAAGCCATCTACAGAATCCCAACCTACAGGGTGTTCATGGATTAAGGGGCATAGTATCCAGTGTATAGTGATGATTTGGTACATGTTTCAAGTTTTGAAAAATTTGTTTTCATGATCTAAGGAAATGGAGTTTCTCAGGCTATACTCAGCATTGACAGACACATAGGTGCCTGAAACAGATACATATGCCAAGTCAGGATGCCCTATTTCTTTTTAAGATTGATTGATTGATTTTTAAGATTGATTGATTGATTGATTTGAGAGAGAGAGAGAGAGAGAGCCTGACTCAATGCTCATTCTCATGACACTGAGATCATGAGCTGAGCCAAAACCAAGAGCCAAATGCTAAACTGACAGAGCCACCAGACACCCCCAGATGCCCTCTTGCTCACATCACACAGTATCGGGTGCCCACATCTTTGGGCTCCATGTCACTGATGCAGATGGAATAGTGTGTGTGGTTGACCTCTGCGTTTTCTACTTGGTTTATTCAGGGGCAGTGGTTTCCATTGAAGCTGTAGATTAATTGCTGTTCTTGCCCATTTTCCCAGAACCAGAAGACAGGCCCTGCTGGGGAGCGAGCAGGCACATTGCAGCCCAGGGTCAAGGTCAGCCTTGACTGAAACTGAACTCTCAGGCTGGGTCACCTGGAAATCTCGACCCAAAGTTCCTGGAAAGAAAATTGGCTTCATTTCTCATGTTCTTTGTCTTGGTCAAGATGATGTGAGGGTCTGGTTCTAGGTCAAGGTGGAGCCTCATTACACCCTTTTTAAGCAACATGTACTGACACAGATGTATGAAAATTACAAATAGGGTTGCTATATGGGATAAGGGGAGAGGGACCCACGTACAGAAAGGGGAAGTGTACCTTCCTTCTGCATCATGATAGGAGAATGGCCTGGAGCATAGTAGATGCTGAATAAACAGAGGAACTTGGTGTGTAACAAATTACCACAAACTTAATAGTTTAAGAAAACATACATTATTTCATAGTTCCTGTGGACAGGAATTCAGGCACAGCTCAGCTTAGCTGTCATACACAGAGGGAAGATGATGTGAAGACACGGGAATGCTGTGTACAATCTGAGGATGGTCTGAGGCTACCAGAAGCTGCGAGAGAGGCCTGGAACAGATTCCTCCTCAAAGTTTAGCAGTTTTAGTAATAATTCAAGCTTGAAGGCAACCAAGATGACCTCCAGTCGGTGTACTAATATAGAAATTGTGGTACATCCAGACAGTGGAATATTATCCAGTGCTAAAAGAAATGAGCTAGCAAGTTGAAAGGATATGGAAGAAACTTAAATGCTTAGTACAATTGAAAGGAAAAGCCTGCATACTGCACGATTCCAACTATATGACACTATGGAAAAGGCAAAACTATGGTGAATATAAATATATCAGTGATTGCCTGGGTTTAGGGTGGAAAGAGGTAAAAAGACAGAGCGGAGAGGATTTTTAGGGCAATGAAACTACTCAGCATAGTACTATAGAAGTTTATATCAAACCCATAGACTATGCAATACTCAGAGTAAACCACAATGTGAACTATGGACTTTGGATGCTAATGACATTTCAGTGTAGGTTCATATTTGTAATAAATGTATCAGTCTGGTGGATATTGATAATGGCAGCAGCTGTGATGTGTGGGGGCAGGGAGTCCCATGGTAAATCTATGCACCTTCTGCTCAATTCATGTGTGAACCTAAAACTGCTTTAAGATGAAGTCAATCTATTAAAGTTAATCTATTAAAAAAAGTAATCCATATCAAAGATCATCTACATTTTTTTCCATTATATTCACTAGGAATTTTATAGTTTTGTGTATGATGTATGAGCTATTTTTATGAAGGCTGTTAAGTCTGTATGTAGAAGCAATTTTTTTTTTTTTTTTTTTGTATTTGGATGTCCCAATGTCCAGATGTTCACTGTTTGCCAAAAAGACTATCTTGGTCATTCTCAAAGAACAGTTGGCAGTATTTATGTGGGTGTATTTGTGCATTTTCTATTCTGTTGCATTAATCTGTGTGCCTGTTCTTTCACCAAAGTCACTGTTTCAATTACTGTAGCTTTCTTGGAAGTCTTATATAGTCCAATGGTGTCAATCTTGAGTTGGCTATTCTAGGTATTTGGATCAATGGTCATGCGGAAGAGACTCCACAAGCTTGTTAACTTTTTCAGCAAATAGAAACAGAAATATTTAGTTCTCTGGAGAGCCTGGAGGGTTCAGCTTCCATCAGTGACCCAGGGAGACCTCTAGTGACCACTTCTGGCCAATATTCCATGAGCACAAAACCTCTGCAAATTTTTAACAGCAGTCATCTTTGGATGGAAGCATTGTAGATTCTTGCCCTGCTTTATAATTTCATGTTCTCCAACATTTGTTTTCCATTAAGAGGTAGTAAATGTGTGGTGGTAGTAAATTGAAAAGACAGGTTCTTTGTTCCTAGGGGCTGGGGGATGAGAACTCTGATGTCTGTGCTGTGCTCAGCCCTGTGACCATTAGTGTGCAATTATTCCCTGAACAAAAATGTGTGGGACAGACACAGCCACTGGGAGTTTTTGTGAGCTGGGAACCCTTCCAGTTTAGTTCTGTAAATTCTGAGGACAGAAAAGTTCTCTCCCCAAGAAATTCTAGGTAAACAGGTGAAAAGAACACAGTAAAAAGGCACATACACCTGAAGACCCATTCCCCTGTTAATGCCAGCAGCGGTGTCAGAAGTAGGGATGGCAGAGTCCAGCACAGTGGGGAGGCAGGGACAGGCATTGTGGTGGCCCCTGGAGCCTTCTCTGTCTGAATGCTGTCCTAGAGAGGCCAAGGACTCCATGCTCTGAGGAGAGAAGACACTCCCTGCCTCCATGATGTCAGAGGAAGGGGATTATGATGAGGGAATGACCATGGGACTTTTAACACTTTTTCTTTGAGATTATCAAATGGAAAGGCAAGGTGGCCGCAAGCTGAGAACCTGCTGGGCCAGTCGCTTGGGATTTCCAGAGCTTATTGGAATCTACATGCTTGTGCTCATTCCTGAGCCTCATCCTATCCCAATCTCACCAGGCTGCACCTCTGCTGATGTAGAGACTCAAATACATGATGTGGAAAGAGGTTAGAGTTTTAAAGATGGTGATGATTTTTGTCTTAGAGGATGGAAGGGGCTCCATCCCCATGTTGATGAGACTCTGGATGTGACAAGGTCCCAGGCTTGACCTTGGGCATGGAGGATTTCCTCAACTGAGGCCATCTCAAAGAGGGCTGACAGCTGAGGGCCATTTCCTCAGGCCTGGTGTATTACAGGATCTACCACCCTCTGCAGAGCCTTTTCCACCTCAATTGCTTGGGGACAGGACATGGATTAAGTGCATCCACCACTGAGGTCTTAAAGCTATACTACTTCACCCAAGCACCCAGAGTTCTCTGACTCCACCTGATCTAACATGGGCTTCACTAATTGGAAACATTTAAAGTGAATATCATGGGGGGACTGAGAAGAAGGTTCTTCAGGGATCTCTGAGTGCCAGGCTTCAGAGTGAGCTCTAGCAGAGGACAGAGGACAGAGAAAGGAAGAGGAACATTAGACTTGGGAAGTAAGATAAAATCTGGGTATAGAAACTCAGACATCTCCCCACCACACATTTCCTTGAATTGCCCTCCAGTGTGTGCAAGAGACAGAGAACAGCTGAGGACCAGATGTTGACATTATTTTCTTAGAATAGAGTTACATTTTTGGAATAGTTGTACATTAGAGAAAAAATGGCAACAATCACACAGAGTCCAATATATAGGTGAATACAGTATCCCCTCTTTATAGCATTTTATAATAACTTGTTGCTTCTGCTATAATTAGTGAACCAATATTGGTGCATTTTTATTAACCAAAATCCATAGTTTGACTTTGTCTTAGCTTGGGCCGCTATAACAAAACAGCATAAACTGGATGCCTTGAAACAACAGGAACTTATTTCTCATAGTCCTGAGGCTGGAAGTCTGAGATCAGGGTGCCATGATAGTTGGGTTGTGATGAGATCTCTCTTTGAAGTTGCAGAATGCCAACTACTTGTGTTTTCACCTGGTGGATGGAGTGAGCTGGCTGTCTGGCTCCTTTTCATGAAGGCAATGATCCCATTCATGAGGACTCCACCCTCATGACCTCATTATCTGCAAAGTCCCCACCTCCAAATCCCATGAACAATGGAGAGATACAACTATTCAGTCTAGAACAGACTTCCTTATTTTTTCACTCCATGCCCCTTTTTTGTCCCAGAATTCCATGCAGGTTACCACATTACATTTTCTTGTCCTGTCTCTCTAGGCTCCTCTCAGCTGTAAGAGCTTCTTGAACTTTCCTTGATAGCAATGGCCTGACAGTTTGGCATGTTGCTCTGGTATATTGTGGAATGTCCCTCATTGCAATGTGTCGGATGCTTTTCTCAACACAGACTGGGGGAGTGGGTTTGGGGAGGAAGGTCACAGAGGAAAAGTGTTGTTTTCATCACATTATATCAGGGAGCACACTGTGGCAGTGGTTTATGAGTATTGGTGAACTCGTGATGATGTGACTGGACTGCATTTGTCTAGTGTTCCCTCTCTAGTTACTCCCTATTCCTCCGTGCCATCCTGTCACCTTTGGAAGAGAGTCACACCAGTGACTGCACTGCAGCAGGAGTAAGCAGTTAAGCTCACTTCTGAGCTTGAAGTGTCTAGATAAATCATTTGGAGCTCATGAAGGCATAGTTACCAGGGGAGTGGTGATAGGGGTGCTGGTCTCCAGAGTGTGGATATGCAGACAGAGGAACAGAGTGAAACAAACTTACCACATCGTTGAAGAAGGTGGTGGGGAGGGAAGGTAAAATATTGCAAGGGTGTGAAACCAGAAGTATTCAAAATTAATATTGAAAGGATTTCACAACATTGAAAGTGCAAGGGATTGAATGTTGGAAGATGATCCCAGTTGAGACTGAAGTGAGGTTATTTAGATGGTGGCCCTATATGTGTTCAACTATGCAATCAGAAGAAGGTTAGCACTGTGCAAACTATTCATGATGAGTCTACAAAATAACAAAATGCTTCCCTTTTCAGTGTTTCTAAATTTGAAATGACAACACACCCAATAAATAATGGTTCTAGGGGCACCTGGGTGGCTCAGTAGGTTAAAGCCTCTGCCTTCGGCTCAGGTCGTGTTCCCAGGGTCCTGGGATCAAGCCCCGCATCAACCTCTCTGCTCAGCGGGGAGCCTGCTTCCTCCTCTCTCTCTTTGCCTGCCTCTCCATCTACTTGTGATCTCTGTCTGTCAAATAAATAAATAAAATTAAAAAAATAATAATGGTTCTATTGTTTTTTCAGTTTCCTATACATTCGTCATTGACATTTGGAAACTTTCTGTGTTTTAAAAACGTTTTTAAAGGTTACATAAAAATCATTATTTTCCCCGGTTTGTTGAGATCACTTTGCATGGTTTCAGCTGCACCATCATTGTTCTGTCCTGCACTATTGTGCAAAGTGAGCACTGCATCCACTTATCATGTCAGCTGATCTTAAGTTCTACGAAAACAATTTAATTAGGTAATGAGCTATGGGAACACAGAGTGAGAGAAAGGAATTGCTATTTCATACAGGGTGATTCGTGGAAGGGACTTTTTAATAAGGTGACCTGTAAACAGAGCTTAAAAGAGGAAGAGAGTGTCATACAGATCTTTAGGAGGAAGAAGCAGAGGAAAGACACAGTTTGACTTCCATTGCCATGGAATCACTGTAGCTGAAACTAGAGAGCCTGTAAGAGACAAAGAATGGTCCAGGAAGGCGTGCTGGTGGCCAGGACCAGGGAGCAGCCTTGGGGTGAGCATTGTGCAGATTCTGGGTGGAGTTCACTGGTTTTGGGAGGAGGCTTACACTCACTCCTGAGAGCTTCTCAAGAATTTTATAAGCAATTTGCGAAACACTGTTATCTTGTCATCGGTTACAGAAGTCCACGGGCACTACGAGTCAGGCTTCTTTTCCTTTTCCTGAGTAGACTGCTTCACATTTACCATCTGGCCACTGGATGTAGCATCTGAAGGCAGAACTGAATATGGGATATAAAGTAAGAAAACCGAGGATGGCTCCAGGCTTCTCGACTGGATGCTTCTCGAATGCCATGTACATGAGCAGTGGGGCTGGGAAGGATGAAGGTGACAGAAGAGCTAGTGTTCCCATCACAGGGAGAAGGGCCTCTTGTCCCTGGGACTGAGGAGTAGGACATGTAGGCAAAGAGGAAGGAGAATCGTTTCTCTTCTTCAAACCAGGATGAGATTCATTTTATTTAAGACCCAGTGAAGAACCTCACCAAGTCTGGAATGAATGTCTGGGAGTTGATAGAAATAACTCCTAAGAACATGCATGTAGTTCATGGCCATAGTTCCCAGAAGATGAATGAGAGGCACCTGGTATGTGTAGGTGGGACTTGTCTCTCACATTCAGGCAGATATCCATGCATCAGTCCCCAGAGCAAGTTCCCATGATCCCTGCTGAGGACCTGGTATGAAGACCCAGCTCTAGGGTCATCAAGGATTGTGAGAAGGAGCAGAAGGGACTGTGGGCAGGTGGGTCTCTGGAAGAAGCAAGGCATTAGGACAGAGTTGGGAAGCTTCTAGTTGTTCCTTGTTTTTGGCTGGGCCCTTCCAGGAAGGAAGGAGGCAGCAGAGACTGAGGATGGCATGTAGTAGGGGAGGAAGGAAGGAGCTGTGGGACCCATGTTCATAGCTGATTATCTGCTCATCATTCCAGAAATATTCCTCACGTGTCTCTTATGTCCTTGGTGCTATTTTCCTCCTGGGACACCTATTGTGAAAGGACAGGCAGCCCCTGATAGAGGACTCTGCCACTTTAGCCTTCCTCCCTTAGGGCTTGATCCCCCCTCCCCATCCCCTCCAGTATATCTCACAGAGGGTCAGATTGGAAGCTGTCCTCAGAGCAGCCCTTTGACACCTGTCAGCATTCCTCTAAATGCAGATGTCTTGTGCCCAAAGGAGCCCCAGTGCTCCATAATCTAGTGATGGTCTCCAAGGAATCCTCCCACACAGCTGCCTCTCATTCAGCCTCTCTGTCCACTTCCTTCCCAGAATCCCTAGGACTCTGTCCACACTCTTTGATTGTCTTTGACCCTGTCCACATTTATAGGCTAAAGGCCCCCTCCCTGACACCTCAGGGAGCCTGGACCACTGAGACACCTGAGAGTATCAAGGGAGGTGTGTCAGATGCTCTTTATTGCAGGTGAGCGCTGACCCTGTGTGACCTGTGGGCTGCCCCTCTTCCTGACCTGGCTCTTTTTGGGACTAACCATGGCCTGCCCTCCCTGACCCACAACTTACAATTGGGTGCTCGCTTCTTGTAGACATAGATGGCAGAGACAGTGATGAGCAGCAGCAGCTTCGGGCCCAGGGTGACAGCTATCAGGATTGGAGTGGATGGCCTTGACTCTGGAAAAGAAGGGATAGGAGGCACCATCAGAGGGGGGCACCCTAGAGTCCATTCCCTGGGTCTTCCACTTACTTTATCTGAAGTGACTCACGCTTATCAACGCTCTGAAGTTCATGAATTCTTCCCCTGCTCAAGGCAGAATTGCGCTAAGTCTATCTTCACCTCACTCACCCCTTCTTGGCTGCCAGGTGTCCTTCTTGATGGAAGAGGTGAGGAGAATGAGCACTCAGAAATGAGTAAGTTTGGTTTACTGAACTGATCCTCACACCCACTGGGGCAGGTCATACAGCCTCTTTCTGATGAGCTAACAGGCTCACAGTTTACAGAGTGTGGACAGATGAGGTGGCTCAGATCCAGGGAAACCCCTCACTCCTGGCCTGCAGGATGACTCTGAGACCTGGTCTTTGGACCAGGACAATGCCAAACTATTTGGGCCATAGGGTCAAATGTCTGTCTGACCTCAAGTGGAGTGAGAACAGATATCACAGTCAGTGAGGGGCAAGGATGTCCTATTTTGCTCCATGCACATGGTTTGACAACTCCCATGTACAGAGGTGAGGAGAGAGTCTTCAGGATGACCTGACCTCAGGAGACCTGCTGGCTGGACAATATCTTGGGGAGGCAAGGACATAGGGTCTAATGCTTAGGAGAGTTTCAAACACCATCCAGCTCACCTGAACCCCAGGGCCACTCACTGTCAGCCCATGTCTTTGTGTTGGACATAGAATGTTGGGTCTGGAAGAACAGCTCCCAATTTTTTTGACTTTGTACAATGACCCATTTTTCTTTCTATATTTGAATTTTAAAAATCCAAGTATATTTCTGAAATACATAGAGCAATCTGAAAGGAAGGAGTAGTAGCCTCACCATATTTGCCCCTGGCATGTTAGAGAATAGCAGGTCTCTGCTGGGGGGGTGGGCGCTGGACTTTTTCTAAGTGAAAGAGCTGTACTGTTCATGTTTGTACCTGTTTCTAGAGGGAAGCCTGCAGCAGAAGGCTGGAGGAAGTGGGGGAACAGAGTCTAAGCCAATCCTCTCCATTTAAACAACTCATGAAGAGCATTTAGCTTGCTTGCTCTCTGTCCAAGGCTGAGTCTTTCCATGCTGACTTGTGCCAACATCTCCCTTTGCCAGTCCTGCCTCCTTCGCTCTCTCATGCATGTGTACCGAGCAGCACCCCACAGTGAACTTTCTCTCTTCTCATATCATCTGAGAGTCTCCCTCCCGGGTCACCTGATGTGTGGAGTTTGTCTGGTTGGGGTCTGGAAAGCCAACTCTAATGGGCTCATTTGGATTGGGGTCTCTTTCTGCCAGCTGGTCATGAGGCCCCCAGCCCTGTGGGAGGTAGAGCAGGGTAGGTGTCGGCTTGCCCTGCCCTTGTTTGTCACTGCTGAAACCTCACCATGGTGACCTGGGCTGGTGTAAGCAGAGGAGGGGAGTATCCTGGCATTCTGGAAATGATGTGATAATTACAAGAATTATGGGTTGGGTGGCTTTTGCTGGGCATCAACACTTCGGAGAAAGTGCAAAGTGAAGATTGATCACATGTGAAAGATTATGTGTGAATGTCAGGGGACTTCTGTGCAACAGTGCAGACTCTTACTTCCTAGAGCTGGAGGACAGAAAAAGTTGAGGACACTGTTGGGTCCAACATAAACATAAGAGTATCAGTGCTACAGAGCGGACTGAATTCTCAGCTACACTGCACTTACTGTGCTGGAGTAGGGCCCTGATGGGGAAATATGGGAGATGGATACTGAGATGTGGGAAAGGGACACTGAGGCCAAGCATTTCAAAGCCCTCTGGGCACTTTGTAATGGGCTGCTAAGTATAAGACAGAGGCTTAGCTACTCATCTCCAAATACAGCCTCTCAAACCAAAGGAAAAACAACGAAAGGACAGTAAATTCTATGGAAAACTGGCTCTTGGTAGTCCTTGAAAAGCAATGCCCAAACTGCAAAATCTCTGGAGACAAAAGAGAAAAATCTCCACGTCCAAATGCACATCCCCTTATGCCATTCCCGTCCCACCTCCACCACACACAGGAAAGGGCAGGAGATCATCTCTGCGGACTCATCTCTCCCACCTCTCCTGGCTCAGTAGAAGCCTGCCCCCTGGAACTCATGTGAGGTCCACCCATGGAGGGCTCTGAAAGGTGGAAGAGGAAGGCAACTGGGCTAGTTGCTTCCATTCTGGAGGAGGAACCTACACCAGGTATCCCGAGTCCACACTCCCGATTCCCCAAGACCAGAAGGAGGACCTGCTGTGGTATTCCAATAACGAAAAGTCTAGACTTGATCATTTTATTCCTATTTCAAAAAAAATGAGGAGGAGCAAAATAAGCCCAAATCAAGAAAAAGAAATTAAAAAAAAAGAGAGAGAAAAAGCAAAGAAATTAACAACAAACAATAGAGAGTATCACTGAAATAAACGTGGGTTCTTTGGGAAGACTGATAAATTTGAAAAACTTCTAACCGTTGTAACAATGAAAAAAAAAAAAAAAAACGAGAATTGACACTTTTCCAATATCAGGGATGAAATGGGATGCCATCCAGACATCACAAGGATTACTAGGTAATACTATGAGAAGCTCTATGTGCAGAAATTTGAAAACTCAGAGAAAAACACATTTCCCCAAAGCACAGCCTACCACAAGCATCCATTATAAAATGAAGAAGTTGAGTAGCCCTAGCTATTCAGATTCTTTTCAGGGAAATAAAAGAATCGGGTGCCTGGGTGGCTCAGTGGGTTAAGCCTCTGCCTTAGGCTCAGGTCATGATCCCAGGGTCCTGTGATGGAGTCCTACATTGGGCTCCGTGCTCAGGAGGGAGGCTTCTTCCACCTCTCTCTCTCTCTGCTTGCCTCTCTGCCTACTTGTGATCTCTCTCTCTCTGTGTGAAATAAATAAATAAATATTAGAAAAAAAAAAAAAAGAAAGAAACATGGAGACCCAGATATTTCACAGGAAAATTCTTTTAAGCATTTACAGGTGAATTAAAACCAAGTTAGGTCCACAAAATAAAGTTAATAGAAGAAGCTTTGGAAAATTGGAATATATACTTCATTTTAGATGATAACTGGAATTATTGTTAATTTTACTAAGAGTGTAATTGAAACGAATTGGAATTGGCATAAAGTAAATGTGCTTTGAGCGATCATGACTATTGCTGGTTTGCTGTCACAAATAAAGGGAGAGAAGAGACCCCAGGTGTGACCACACATGGTCATGCAGGAGCCTGATCAAGACTCAAAACTACAGATCCTCAGGGTCCCTTCTGGAATTTCAGAATGCCAAGTGCAGACATTTTCCATGGTGATGATGGAAAAGTGTAGAAGGGATAGAGACCATGCTAGGTGGGAAATAACAGGGGGAAGGGTGTCTGGCCAGGCATGGTGACTTAATCACAGTCAGGTGAGGAAGCAGGGAGCAGGACGCAAGAAACAAAATCATTGGGGTCTCACCCTGGGTTTTATGGGTTGAGGCCACAAGGGTATGGTTTCTGGTGACCGCGGGCTGCCCGTCATGCTGCACCAGGCAGGTGAACACCACGCCTTCCCTGTGGGCAGATGAGTTCACCAGGAGCCAGCTCATCCAGTTAAAGGTCCCATCCTTGTTCTCTACGAGGTCTGAGGCCCTTGAGGCCATTTCTGTTCGGGACACGTTGCCATTCTCTAACCAGGTCAGCTGGAGGCGCTGGGGGTAGAACTTCTTCACTTGGCAAGTGACCTTCACCTGGTCCCCTGACACGGGCTGCTGGGAAACCACCAAGGTGGGTGGAACTGAAACAGCACAGGGCAGAAGCTCTCACCTTATGGAACAGACAGAGAACATGGGGAAGGGGCTCAAGAACTTATCTCCCCCAACACAGTAAGGGAGTCACCGAGAACAGGGCTAGGCATGCAGTTGGTGCTCAAACACTGAGGGTAGTCTTTGCATATGAATGAAATCCCTAAGTACAGTGCCCAGCACACAGTAGGTGCTCAAGGATTGATGGCTCCTGATAGGCAAAGAATGAGTGAAATCAAGATACTCAGCCCTACGCATACAGCTGGAATAGAATAACTGTAGCAAAACAAACGACCTCACCAAGCATACAGTGGTATGGAATACAGCAGGTGCTCAATAATTGGAATTGCTATGGTACAGTAAGAGAAAGTACCGAGCGCAGTAATTGGCACATGGTAGGCATTCACGACCCAGCGGCCATGGAAACAGTAGGAGGAGACAGCACATATAGGTGCAGGTGACCTGGAGGGACTGTCAGGGGTCAGACTCCAGTGAATGGAGGGCTTGCGGCAGGGAGCGGGGGAGGGACAGGCTCAGAGACATGGGAGCTGGACCCAGGCTGGGGTTGGGGGGGAGGGGCATCTACCTCGGAGGACCTCAGACAGGTTGGCAGTCCCACGAAGAGGAGGGTCCCCTTGCAAGGTCACATGGGTCACCTCACAGATGACCTGGGAGCGAATGTCCCCCGGGGCCAGCACCAGCCTGGTTGTGCTGGAGATGTTGTAGGAAGTTCTGTTTCCCTCTGGGTCCACGCTGGTCTGGGAGGCTGCCAGCTCATTCCCGTTTCTGAACCATCTCAGGGTGATGTTTCTGGGGGAGAAGCCGTGGGACTTGCAGGTGAAGTTCACTGTTTGCTCCGGCGAGGCCCTGGCCGTGGGGCCCGACACCACGGGGGGAGATGGTTTGGCTACAAGAAGAGCATTTGTGAACAATAAGCATGACTGTTGTCATCAGCGCCCAGGATACGTGTGAGGTGCTGTGGAGAACCTGCCACCTTTCTGAGAGTGTGTGGAGGGCGGTGTCCTCTCCTCTTCACACAGAGGAATCCCTGAGGTAACAGAGCTCAACACTGAGTCGGGGGCAGGGCCCAGGTGTAGTTCCAGGCTGGAGTTCAAGTCCTCCCTTCTCTTCCATGCCAGGTAACTTCCCACAAATCTGGGCACAGGAAGGACATTTCTGATAGGTCTGACTTTGGCATCAACCGCTCCTAGGTACTTCCCTGCAAACGTCACTGAGGTCAGAGAGCATGTGCAGCTGTGACAAAGCCTGGCTCCTTCTCTGTGACATGGGACAGGAGGGATTTCTCCTTCCAGGGTTGCAGGGGGGGGGCGAGTAAGAGAATGTAAACATTTTTGCTTGGAATTTATCACTGAATACACAGATAGAAAAGAGTAGTAGATGAATCAGAAGAAAGTGGCTGACAGTAACCTCAGTCTCATTATAGTGTTAGAATCCCCCTCTGAATATTCTTCTCCAGCCCTAATATGGAGAGCCTACTTGCCCCTGTTCCGCATTATGGCTTTGGAAATAATTCCCTGTGATCCCTTACCTGTAAAATAAAGACAGCTTTGTGAGAGAACTTCCCCTGGGTGGTCTCTGTCACTCCCTCACCAAGGAGCCAAGCTACTTTGGTCCAGTTACAACAGGACTGCTCCTTACCAGTCACTGTATCCCAAGGGGGACTTCCTGTGGTCTCCAGCTGTTTCATCCACAACAGAATAAATGTCCCACCTTCTCCAGCCCGACAGTGACAGCCACCCTCCTTTTCCATCTGACATTCTCACTGCAAGCGGTTATGGGGAGGGGTCCTTCCGGGTGTCCAGACATATTGACTTGACAACAACAGAGGGAAGATGTGGGGTCCCGACAGCTGAGTCTAGAATGTGAACTCTCGCTCATGAAGCCCAATACCCTCCAGGATGTGCCTCCCAGTCATTCTTAGTCTGCAGAGCCAGGAATGGGGTGCCTGGTGTTGCTGGGGTTGCGGGGGCCACTCTGCTCTGTCCAGGATGGTGCCCCAGGCTGCTCAGTGAAGGAGAAATGCAACCCAACTGGGGAAAGACTCTGGATGCTCTTACACATGAGAAGCCGTGTTCTCCAGGAACAGGCTCGACACTTCACCAGATGTTTGCATACCTATCTGATCTGGGGGTGCACAGCTAGCCCACCTCTTCCTGTGTTTTCTTAATGTTTACTGCTGAAAAAGAGAACCATACAAGATTTATAAGAGTTTCAAGGAGAGGGTGGGCACTTTCTCCCACTTTGGCTAGCACAGTGAGCATGCAGCGAGCAGGACTGTGAGTCAGGCTGTGGCTCACTCCCTTGCTCAGGCCAGATCTGCTGAGCCTCAGTGTCCTCATCTGTAAATGGGCTGAGATGGTCCCTCCAGCTTCATCCATTCTCAACCAGGGCATCCCCTGTGTGGGCAGGTTGAGGAAGAGGAAGGAGAGCTCTCCCAGGAGGAACAGATCTATCTGGTGCTGGAGCCACATACTAGCACTGGTGCCCAGTCAAGCGACATACCACTGGGAACTCCTGTAACACCTGCACAATCAGGATAAAACCACCTGCATGCCTATGTCCAGGAGCTGAGGGGAGATTCAGTGCTCTTATGGGACTCACTACACTACCTGAATTGCACGATCCTTTTCGGACAGACCCACAATAAATACACAGCCTCTGGCAAGTTCTCCATCCTGGGCTCTCAGTGTAAACAGTGAGCTTATACCTCTTTTCACTATGATTCTTCTACATTGAAAGAAAGACATATCCCAGCAACCTGCCCTGGGTGCATTCGTCCACAGGAAGGGAAGGGAATGTGAACTTCATGAGAAAGGAGCCCTTCCCTGTTTTGTTTTCTGCTTCTCCTGCATGCAGACGAGAGCCTGCACACAGCCGGTGCTCAGTAACTGTTGAGTTAGAGAAGAGTCAGCCACATGGAGGGGTCACTCTCTGGAGGCAGGAGTAAGATTGGGTCATGTGGCTAGGCAAGTCACTCAGACTGTAAGTCCCTCATCCCTAGAATCAGAGAGCTGGTCAGGATTGGACAGGTCACAGCTTTGGACCCACAGACTCGGATTCTAGACTTTCCCACCATTTATCAGGGGTCTTAAGCAAGTATCAGGACCTCTCCAGGCCTCTACTTCCCTGATTGGTGGAAAGGGCTGACATCGGGGACACCCACCACAACACCTGATGCTTAGTTGTTGGGTAGACAGTGGAGGGCATTCTTATTGACTTGTTGTCACAACCAGGGGACAAAGGAGGCCTAGGCCGTACTCACCACTCACAGTGACCAGAGTGCCTGGTCCAGACTGAAACTCCACATCATCAGGGGTCCCTTTCTGGAACTTCACACAGTAGTATGTTTCAGTGTCTGCTGGGTTGATGTTACTGATGTGGATGGAAAAGTCCGTGTTGTTTCTCCTTGTGATGTCTGAAGCATTTGTTACTCGGGGGAAGTGGCCTCCTTTGAAACTGAAGATTAACTCCCGGCCTGGCCCTGTCCCCCTGAGCCACTGAACCGGCCCTGTGGGGAGCAGGGAGGTTAGGGTGCAGCGCAGAGTGGCTGTCTGTCCGGCTGCAACAGACACTGACTTATCAGGCTGGATCACCTGCAGCCCTGCCTCACCGGCCACACCTGGAGGGAAAACAGAGCAGGTGTCTCCTCATCCTGCTATGATCCTGCACGTCTCCTCATGTGTTTATGCACAACAGCTGCCTGACCTAGTGCATACCGGGAGCGGTCCTCGCTCCAAGCCTGTAAAGGGAGATCCCATCATGACTGAGGAAAGAAATACACAGAGAGGCTCAGTGATGTGGCACAGAGCAGGTTTGACTTCACAGCTGGATTTCCTGCCTTGGTGACTAGCTAGACCTGGAGATATCGAGAAACACAAATTCATTAAGTGAAATTATAGTACGTGTTAAACTTCAGTAACAATCTTGGCACCTAGGAAACATGCAGCACATGATTAACAAGAGTTTGTGAGTACACGTAACACAGTGGAACTCTGGAGACCTCTGCTTCTGTTGTGGGATGGCTGTCCTTCTGTTTGCCTCTCTGTGTTTCTGATATTTCTCCTCTTGGTCTCCACTGAGGAGCCAGGCAGCATAACATGGTTAACAAGATGAGCTGTGGAGCTGAGTGGGCTGGACATGAACCACAGTAGCTCCACTGACTTAAGTAGATGGCACTGGACTGGTTGCTCTCGCTGCCTCAGTTTCCCCATCTGCTAGTCAGGAGTATAGTCATATCTACCAGAAAGGCCTTTTGCGGAGGGTCTGGGTAGCATGCCTGTGTTTACCTGGAAGCCCTAAATGTCCAGGGGCAGGGAGAGGTTGAGGAGGCATGGAAAGGGGAGTCTCCCTCAAGGCAGTGCTCACCTGTGAGTCCCAACAGCAGAACCAGCAGCCAGTGAGGAGGAGGGTGGGTTCCAGAAGCAGGGGCCCACATGGTGGAGGCCTGAGAATCCCGCTCTCTGCAAATGTATGTCCTGGGGCGATGGGACCTCTGTTGGGTGGGGAGGAACAGCCTGCCCCTCTGGTGATGGAAGAGGAAGGAAGCATGTATGATGCAGTGACAGGGTTGTGAGGTAGTGATCTGCTTCTGGATTGTGAAACAGACATCAGGCAGAGAGTCCTCACATGGTGTGAGCGGCCTCTTCTTATGTTTTGTTTCTGAGTGTGTGTGTGTGTGTGTGCGTTTTTAAATTATTATCATGTTATCTTAATCACCATATAGTACATCATTAGTTTTTTATGTACTGTTTCATGATTCTTCGTTTGTGTATAACACCCAGCGCCCCACGCAATCTCTACCCTTCTTAATATGCACCACTGGGCTCACCCATTCCCCTTCTCCCCTCCCCTCTAAAACCCTCAGTTTGTTTCCCAGAGTCCATAGTCTCTCATTCTTGGTCTCCTGCTCTGATTTCCCCACCTTTATTTTTCCCTTCCACATCCTAGTGTCCTCCATGCTATTCCTTATGTTCCCAAATAAGGGAAACCATATAATATTTGACTTTCTCTGACTTATTTCACTCAGCATAGTCTCCTCCCTCCAGTCCCATCCATGTTGATACAAAAGTCAGGTATTCATCCTTTCTGATGGTTGAGTAATATCCCATTGTACATATGAACCACATCTTCTTTATCTATTCATCTGTTGAAGGGCATCTCAGCTCTTCCCACAGTTTGGCTATTGTGGATGTTGTTGCTATGAGCACTGTGGTGCATGTGGCCCTTCTTTTCACTACATATGTATCTTTGAGGTAATGCCCAGTAGAGCATTTGCTGGGCCATAGGGTAGCTCTATTTTCTACTTTTTGAGGAACCTCCACTGTTTTCCATAGTGGTTGTACCAACTTGCATTCCTACCAATAGTGTGAGACGGTTCTCCTTTCTCCACAACCACTCCAGCATTTCTTGTTCCTTGTCTTGTCAGGTTTTCCCATTCTAACTGGTGCAAGGTGGTATCTCAATATGGTTTTTGTTTTGAATCTGCCTGATGACTAATGACGGTGAACATTTTTTCATATGTTTGTTAGCAATTTGCATGTCTTCTTTGGAGAAATGTCTGTTCATGTCTTCTGCCCATTTTTTGACTTGATTATTTGTTCATTGTGGATTGAGTTTGAGAATTTCTTTATAGATCTTGGATACTAGCCCTTTATCTGTAGTGTCATTTACAAATATCTTCTCCCATTCTGTGGGTTGTCTCTTTATTTGATGTTGTTGACTGTTTCCTTTGTTGTGCAGAAACTTTTTATCTTGATGAAGTCCTAAAAGTTTATTTTTGCTCTTGTTTCCCTTGCCTTTGGAGACGTGTCTTGAAAGAAGTTGCTGTGGCTGATGTTGAAACAGTTACTGTCTATGTTTTCTCTAGAATTTTGATGGATTCCTGTCTCACACTGAGGTCTTTCATCCATTAGATTTTAAGCTAAAGACCATAGTTAGAGATACAAAAGGACACTATATCATTCTTAAAGGGGCTATCCAACAAGGGGATCTAACGATTGGAAATATCTCTGCTTCCAACATGGGAACAGTCAACTATAAAAGGCAACTGTTAACCAAAATAAAGAGACATATTGATAATAAAACATTAATAGTAGGAGACCTCAACACTCCACTCTCAGCAACAGACAGATCCATCTAAGGAGAAAATCAACAAAGAAACAAGAGTTTTGAATGACACACTGAACTAGATGGACTTCATAGATACATATAGAACATTCCACCCTAGAACAACAGAATATTCATTCTTCTCAAGTGCACATGGAACTTTCTCCAGAATAGACCACATACTGGGTCACATATTAGGTTTCAACCAATACCAAAAGGTTTTGATTATTGCCCGTAATTTCTCAGACCACAGTACTTTGAAACTGGAACTCAATCATAAGAAATAATTTTGAAGAAATTCTTCTTATGTTTCAGAGATAGTGGACAGGTCCAGCAGAAATGATGCTTTCTGCCCACCTGGGGCCTCTGCTTTCTATGCTGGGCCCCTCCCCCCCCATCTTGAGGTCTTCAAGGTGGTTCTCCACTTGGGAGCCCCAAGCTAAGAAGGATCTGCAGTTAGGAGCTGTGTTTCATCTCCTGAGCTCTGGACACCTGGGGGTGGCTGTCTTGTGACCTCACTCTGTACCGGCTTCCACTAAGAGCTTCTGAGCTGGAGAAAGAAATGAGTTCATCAGGACCTAAAAATTTTGGGGTCAAATGATGTCTGCTCCAGAAATAACTCCCTATGCCAACCCCTTATTGATGGAAACTTAGCCCAAATGCACAGTGCAGTGTGGACTTCAGAAGCTGTATTTGTTTAGGGTATGTGGTTGGCTCAGTTGGTGAAATGAGAAACTCTTGATCATGGGGTTGTGAATTTGGGTCCCAAGTTTGGTGTAGAGTTTACATAAAAAAGAAATAAAATCGTTAAAAAAATAGTTTTATATGCTTGCCTCTAACAAAAAGCATCATTTCTTCCACTATCTGGAGAGGAAGTGTTGTTTTTTATGTCCAGAGATCACTCCCCCTGGAATTTTTCTGAGCAAAATGAAGGCCATAGCTTCACATAATCTTTGACTGAATGTTTAGAGCAGCTTTTCTCAAATGGAAAAAAAAATTGGAAACATGCAAAATGCCCAGTGATAAGTGAATGGTTGAACAAAACTGTGGTGCATTCCTACCAGGAAATGGAACACAACAATAAAAAGGGCATAACTTATTTACATGTGTCCAACTTGTGAGAGTCCAAGGCTTTATGTGGAGGGATCAAAACCACTCTCAAAATGTCCATACTGTGGGACTCCACTTCCACAACATTCTCAAAGCCAAAGAGAACAGATCAGCATGTGCCAGAGGTTTCGATGGTGGGGCTGGCTGTCACCAAGAAAGGCTAGCACAAGGGTAAGCTCTGCAGCCATGGAATTGTTCTGTACCCTGAATATGGTGGTGGTTACCCAAAATGCACATGAGCAGATCAATGCAAACAAAAGCTGGGAATGTTACAAGGTTGAGACACTTGATATAATAACCACTGAGTGTCATATGTTACTCTTGATTCACTAAATTCTACTCCTGAAACTAACACTATTATATGTAAAATAACTTAATTTAAATAAAATCTTGAAAGAAAAAAAAAAGATTGAGTATAAAACACTGTGTCATTGTCATTATAATGTATGCTGACTATGACATTATCTAAAATTAAAATGTTAAGGGGGTGGGGTAGAAATATGCACATGTGGTATGGTTTCCATAATAACAGAGCATTGCATCCCCATCATCCAGAGTGGGAAGTCAGTGAATAAAGCTTATGGGTGAGAAGTCAGGAAGAGATAATATCTGCATGCTCTATGAAATCTGAGTATAGAATCTAGAAGAATCAGTTGAAAAGTATAAGTTATCCTGCCACATTATGAGACTGTAGGTATGACTCATGTGGCAGGATATAAAATCAATTACAAAGTCAATGTACAGAAAATCAGCTGCTTTCTTATACACTAGCAATGAAAATACAAAAAGGGAGATCAGAGAATCGATTCCATTTACTATAGCACTAAGTAAATTTTAATTTGTTTTCTAAATTTTTTAATATGCTATTTTTAATTTCTTTCTAAATTTTATTTCTCTTCTTACTTTTATCATTAAATTTACTTTTTATTAATTTAAATGTACTTCTAGTTTATTTCTGTATATGAATACATTTGCATGGAAATCCACTTTCTTTTAAGTGATCTTGGCTTTTATTTCATTGTTTCCCTTCAATTTTTTTTAAAAATTAAATTTATATTCAGCATAACACAGTATTCATTGTTTTTTTTTTTAAGATTTATTTATTTATTTGACTGAGATCACAAGTAGGCAGAAAGGCAGGGCGAGAGAGGAGAGGAGGAGGAAGCAGGTTCCCTGCTGAGCAGAGAGCCTATGCGGAACTCGATCCCAGGACCCTGGGATCATGACCTGAGCTGAAGGCAGAGGCTTTAAACCACTGAGCCACCCCAGGTACCCCCCCAATATTCATTGTTTTTTGCACCACGCCCAGCACTCCATGCAGTCCGTGCCCTATCCAATACCCACCACCTGGTTCCCCCAACCTCCCAAACCCCCCACCCCTTCAGATTGCTTTTCAAGAGTCCATTGTCTCCCATGGCTCACCTCTCCCTTCCAATTTACCTAAACTCCCTTCTCTTCTCTTAACTCCCCCTCCTGTCCTCCATGCTATTTGTTATGCTCCACAAAATAAGTGAAACCATATGAATAATTTGACTCTTCTCTGCTTGATTTACTTCACTCAGCATAATCTCTCCCAGTCCCGTCCATGTTGCTACAAAAGTGGTTATTCATCCTTTCTGATGAAGCCATAATACTCCATATGTGTATATGGACCACATCTTCCTTATACCATCTCCGTCGGGTTTTGAAGGGCAATCTTGGTTCTTTCCACAGTAGCTATTCGCCACCAAGAACATATTAACGCTACATGGTTGAATAAAACATAACCCAAGAAGGTAAAGGATCTGTACTCGAGGAACGATAGAACACTCATCGACAGAAATCGGAAGACACAAACACAGATGGGAAAAGCATTTCCATGCTCATGGATCGGAAGAA